>NC_083706.1:2830816-5316266 GCF_033118175.1 Dama dama | reverse complement strand
GATGTGGAACACGGAATTGCTCTGCATGCAGTGCAGGGGAATCGGGCCTCATCTCGCGGCGAGGGGGAAGTCTCATGGTTTTTCTCGAGTTGCGGCCGGAACCTGGGGTATATTCTCGAGTTACGACGGGGAGGGCCCTTCCAGACACGTGTTTGTTCAGCGACGTCAGAACTCCTGCCTAGGTGCGAGGGACTCCTCGGGATTCTCCTCGAGTCTTGGCATGGCAATTGGGACGCGTCTCCACTTGAGGCGGGAGACCCAGGGTCCCTTTCCACGTGCCACAGGGATCCTGGGACTCCTATCCATTTTCAAGAGGAGTCAGGCATCGTCTCCTTTGGAAGCATTGATCTCCGCGGACCTCTCGAGTTTTCAAAGGATGTGAGTCCTCCGGTCACGATGAGGCGGAGAATTAGGTCTTTCTCTGTGTTCTGCACAGGGGATTCAGACATCCCTTCGTCTTGGGAGATGCAAGACGAGCCTGCATTCAATTCACTGCAGGGACATCTGGCCTTACTTCGAGTCAGAGCATCTCGGTGTCCATTCCACTTGAGGCCACAAACTCAGGGTCCTTCTCACATACATGTGGCTGAGAGAACCCTCCTCTTGAGGTGCTTGTGGAAAGTTGGTATTCCTCTTGAGCCGAAGCCAGGGACTAAGCTCTCATCTCGAGTTGATTTGGGGTCGACGGAGCCCTTTCGTGTTGCTCCAGTGACCTCAGGATCCCTCTAGACTTGAGACAGTGATGTTGGGTTTTCTCTGGACTGCCATCAAGAAAATCAAGGCTCCTGTCACGTTCGATGTGGAACACGGAATTGCTCTGCACGCAGTCCAGGGGAATCGGGCCTCATCTCGCGGCGAGGGGGAAGTCTCATGGTTTTTCTCGAGTTGCGGCCGGAACCTTTGGTATATTCTCGAGTTACGACGGGGAGGGCCCTTCCAGACACGTGTTTGTTCAGCGACGTCAGGACTCCTGCCTAGGTGCGAAGGACACCTCGGGATTCTCCTTGAGTCTTGGCATGGCAATTGGGACGCGTCTCCATGTGAGGCGGGAGACCCAGGATCCCTTTCCACGTGCCACAGGGATCCTGGGACACCTATCCATTTTCAGGAGGAGTCAGGCATCGTCTCCTTTGGAAGCATTGATCTGCGCGGACCTCTCGAGTTTTCAAAGGATGTGAGGCCTCCGGTCGCGTTGAGGCGGAGAACTAGGTCTTTCTCTGTGTTCTACACAGGGGATTCAGACATCCCTTCGTCTTGGGAGATGCAAGATGAGTCTGCATTCAATTCACTGCAGGGATATCCGGCCGTACTTCGAGTCAGAGCATCTCAGTGTCCATTCCACTTGATGCCACAAACGCAGGGTCCCTCTCACATACCTGTAGCTGAGAGAAGCCTCGTCTTGAGGGGCTTGTGGAAAGTTCGTATTCCTCTTCAGTTGAAGCCGATGACTAATCTCTCAATTCGAGTTGATTTGGGGTCCAAGGAGCCCTTTCGTGTTGCTCCAGTGACCTCAGGATCCCTCTAGACTTGAGACAGTGGTCTTGGGATTTCTCTGGAGTGCCATCAAGGAAATCAAGGCTCCTTTCACGTTTGATGTGGAACACGGAATTGCTCTGCACGCATTACAGGGGAATCGGGCCTCATCTCGCGGCGAGGGGGAAGTCTCATGGTTTTTCTCGAGTTGCGGCAGGAACCTGGTTTATATTCTCGAGTTACGACGGGGAGGGCCCTTCCAGACACATGTTTGTTCAGCGACGTCAGGACTCCTGCCTAGGTGGGAGTGACACCCGGGATTCTTCTCGAGTCTCGTCATGGCAATTGGCTCGCGTCTCCACATGAGGCGGGAGACCCAGGGTCCCTTTCCACATGCCACAGTGTCCTGGGACTCCTATCCATTTTCAAGAGGAGTCAGGCATCGTCTCCTTTGGAAGCATTGATCTCTGCGGACCTCTCGAGTTTTCAAAGGATGAGAGGCATCTGGTCGCGATGTGGCGAAAACTAGGTCTTTCTCTGTGGTCTCCACATGGGATTCAGACATCTCTTCGTCTTGGGAGATGCAAGATGAGCCTGGATTCAATTCACTGTTGGGATATCCGGCCTTACTACGAGTCAGAGCATCTCGGTGTCCATTCCACTTGAGGCCACAAACTCAGGGTCCCTCTCACATACCTGTAGCTGAGAGAAGCCTCCTCTTTAGGAGCTTGTGGAAAGTTGGTATTCCTCTTGAGTCGAAGCTAGGGACTAAGCTCTCATCTCGAGTTGATCTGGGGTCCACGGAGCCCTTTCGTGTTCCTCCAGTGACCTCGGGATCCCATTATTCTTGAGACAGTGATCTTGGGTTGTCTCGGGAGTGCCATCAAGGAAATCAAGGCTCCTTTCACGTTTGATGTGGAACACGGAATTGCTCTGCACGCAGTGCAGGGGAATCTGGCCTCATCTCGCGGCGAGGGGGAAGTCTCATGGTTTTTCTCGAGTTGCGGCCGGAACCTGGGGTATATTCTCGAGTTACGACGGGGAGGGCCCTTCCAGACACGTGTTTGTTCAGCGACGTCAGGACTCCTGCCTAGGTGCGAGGGACACCTCGGGATTCTCCTCGAGTCTTGGCATGGCAATTGGGACGCGTCCCCACGTGAGGCGGGAGACGCAGGGTCCCTTTCCACGTGCCACAGGGATCCTGGGACTCCTATCCGTTTTCAACAGAGTCAGGCATCGTCTCCTTTGGAAGCATTGATCTCCGTGGACCTCTCGAGTTTTCAAAGGATGTGAGGCCTCCGGTCGCGATGAGGCGGAGGACTAGGTCTTTCTCTGTGGTCTCCACACCGGATTCAGACATCCCTTCGTCTTGGGAGATGCAAGACGAGCCTGCATTCAATTCACTGCAGGGATATCCGGCCTTACTTCGAGTCAAAGCATCTCGGTGTCCATTCCACTTCAGGCCACAAACTCAGTGTCCCTCTCACATACCTGTAGCTGAGAGAAGCCTATTCTTGAGGTGCTTGTAGAAAGTTGGTATTCCTCTTGACTCGAAGCCAGGGACTAAGCTCTCATCTCGAGTTGATTTGGGGTGCTCGGAGCCCTTTCGTGTTGTTCCAGTGACCTCAGGATCCCTCTAGACTTGAGACAGTGATTTTGGGTTTTCTCTGGAGTGCCATCAAGGAAATCAAGGCTCCTTTCACGTTTGATGTGGAACACGGAATTGCTCTGCACGCAGTGCAGGGGAATCGGGCCTCATGTCGCGGCGAGGGGGAAGTCTCATGGTTTTTCTCGAGTTGAGGCCGGAACCTGGGGTATATTCTCGAGTTACGACGGGGAGGGCCCTTCCAGACACGTGTTTGTTCAGCGAAGTCAGGAATCCTGCCTAGGTGCGAGGGACACCTCGGGGTTCTCCTCGAGTCTTGACATGGCAATTGGGACGCGTCTCCACGTGAGGCGGGAGACCCAGTGTCCCTTTCCACGTGCCACAGGGATCCTGGGACTCCTATCCATTTTCAAGAGGAGTCAGGCATCGTCTCCTTTGGAAGCATTGATCTCCGCAGACCTCTCGATTTTTCAAAGGATGTGGGGTCTCCGGTCGCGATGAGGCTGAGGACTAGGTCTTTCTCTGTCGTCTCCACAGGGGATTCAGACATCCCTTCGTCTTGGGAGATGCAAGACGAGCCTGCATTCAATTCACTGCAGGGATATCCGGCCTTACTTCGAGTCAGAGCATCTCGGTGTCCATTCCACTTGAGGCCACAAACTCAGGGTCCCTCTCACATACCTGTAGCTGAGAGAAGCCTCCTCTTGAGGTGCTTGTGAAAAGTTGGTATTCCTCTTGAGTCGAAGCCAGGGACTAATCTCTCATCTCGAGTTGATTTGGCATCCACTTAGCCCTTTCGTGCTGCTTCCGTGACCTCAGGATCCCTCTAGACTTGAGACAGTGATCTTGGGTTTTATCTGGGGTGCCATCAAGGAAATCAAGGCTCCTTTCATGTTTGATGTGGAAAACGGAATTGCTCTGCACACAGTGCATGGGAATCGGGCCTCATCTCGCGGCAAGGGGGATGTCTCATTGTTTTTCTGAAGTTATGGTCGGAACCTAGGGAATATTCTCGAGTTACGACGGGGAGGGCCCTTCCAGACACGTGTTTGTTCAGCGACGTCAGGACTCCTGCCTAGGTGCGAGGGACACTTCGGAATTCACCTCGAGTCTTGGCATGGCAATTGGGACGCGTCTCCACGTGAGGCGGGAGACCCAGGGTCCCTTTCCACGTGCCACAGGGATCCTGGGACTCCTATCCATTTTCAAGAGGAGTCAGGCATCGTCTCCTTTGGAAGCATTGATCTCCACAGACCTCTCGAATTTTCAAAGGATGTGAGGCCTCCGGTCGCGATGAGGCGGAGGACTAGGTCTTTCTCTGTCGTCTCCAGAGGGGATTCAGACATCTCTTCGTCTTGGGAGATGCAAGATGAGCCTGCATTCAATTCACTCCAGGGATATCCGGCCTTACTACGAGTCAGAGCATCTCGGTGTCCATTCCACTTGAGGCCACAAACTCAGGGTCCCTCTCACATACCTGTAGCTGAGAGAAGCCTCCTCTTGAGGTGCTTGTGGAAAGTTGGTATTCCTCTTGAGTCGAAGCTAGGGACTAAGCTCTCATCTCGAGTTGATTTGGGGTCCACGGAGCCCTTTCGTGTTCCTCCAGTGACCTCGGGATCCCTCTATTCTTGAGACAGTGATCTTGGGTTTTCTCTGGAGTGCCATCAAGGAAATCAAGGCTCCTTTCACGTTTGATGTGGAACACGGAATTGCTCTGCACGCAGTGCAGGGGAATCTGGCCTCATCTCGCGGCGAGGGGGAAGTCTCATGGTTTTTCTCGAATTGCGGCCGGAACCTGGGGTATATTCTCCAGTTACGACGGGGAGGGCCCTTCCAGACACGTGTTTGTTCAGCGACGTCAGGACTCCTGCCTAGGTGCGAGGGACACCTCGGGATTCTCCTCGAGTCTTGGCATGGCAATTGGGACGCGTCCCCACGTGAGACGGGAGACGCAGAGTCCCTTTCCACGTGCCACAGGGATCCTGGGACTCCTATCCATTTTCAAGAGAGTCAGGCATCGTCTCCTTTGGAAGCATTGATCTCCGTGGACCTCTCGAGTTTTCAAAGGATGTGAGGCCTCCGGTCGCGATGAGGCGGAGGACTAGGTCTTTCTCTGTGGTCTCCACACCGGATTCAGACATCCCTTCGTCTTTGGAGATGCAAGACGAGCCTGCATTCAATTCACTGCAGGGATATCCGGCCTTACTTCGAGTCAAAGCATCTCGGTGTCCATTCCACTTCAGGCCACAAACTCAGTGTCCCTCTCACATACCTGTAGCTGAGAGAAGCCTCCTCTTGAGGTGCTTGTAGAAAGTTGGTATTCCTCTTGACTCGAAGCCAGGGACTAAGCTCTCATCTCGAGTTGATTTGGGGTGCACGGAGCCCTTTCGTGTTGTTCCAGTGACCTCAGGATCCCTCTAGACTTGAGACAGTGATTTTGGGTTTTCTCTGGGGTGCCATCAAGGAAATCAAGGCTCCTTTCACGTTTGATGTGGAACACGGAATTGCTCTGCACGCAGTGCAGGGGAATCGGGCCTCATGTCGCGGCGAGGGGGAAGTCTCATGGTTTTTCTCGAGATGAGGCCGGAACCTGGGGTATATTCTCGAGTTACGACGGGGAGGGCCCTTCCAGACACGTGTTTGTTCAGCGACGTCAGGAATCCTGCCTAGGTGCGAGGGACACCTCGGGGTTCTCCTCGAGTCTTGACATGGCAATTGGGACGCGTCTCCACGTGAGGCGGGAGACCCAGGGTCCCTTTCCACGTGCCACAGGGATCCTGGGACTCCTATCCATTTTCAAGAGGAGTCAGGCATCGTCTCCTTTGGAAGCATTGATCTCCGCAGACCTCTCGATTTTTCAAAGGATGTGGTGTCTCCGGTCGCGATGAGGCTGAGGACTAGGTCTTTCTCTGTCGTCTCCACAGGGGATTCAGACATCCCTTCGTCTTGGGAGATGCAAGACGAGCCTGCATTCAATTCACTGCAGGGATATCCGGCCTTACTTCGAGTCAGAGCATCTCGGTGTCCATTCCACTTGAGGCCACAAACTCAGGGTCCCTCTCACATACCTGTAGCTGAGAGAAGCCTCCTGTTGAGGTGCTTATGGAAAGTTGGTATTCCTCTTGAGTCGAAGCCAGGGACTAAGCTCTCATCTCGAGTTGATTTGGGGTCCACGGAGCCCTTTCTTGTTGCTCCAGTGACCTCAGGATCCCTCTAGACTTGAGACAGTGATCTTGGGTTTTCTCTGGGGTGCCATCAAGGAAATCAAGGCTCCTTTCAAGTTTGATGTGGACCACGGAATTGCTCTGCACACAGTGCATGGGAATCGGGCCTCATCTCGCGGCAAGGGGGATGTCTCATTGTTTTTCTGAAGTTACGGTCGGAACCTAGGGAATATTCTCGAGTTACGACGGGGAGGGCCCTTCCAGACACGTGTTTGTTCAGCGACGTCAGGACTCCTGCCTAGGTGCGAGGGACACCTCGGGAATCTCCTCGAGTCTTGGCATGGTAATTGGGACGCGTCTCCACGTGACGCGGGAGACCCAGGGTCCCTTTCCACGGGCCACAGGGATCCTGGGACTCCTATCAATTTTCAAGAGGAGTCAGGCATCGTCTCCTTTGGAAGCATTGATCTCCGCGGACTTCTCGAGTTTTCAAAGGATGTGAGGCCTCTGTTCGCGTTGAGACGGAGGACTAGGTCTTTCTCTGTGGTCTCCACAGGGGATTCAGACAACCCTTCGTCTTGGGAGATGCAAGACGAGCCTGCATTCAATTCACTGCAGGGATATCCGGCCTTACTTCGAGTCAGAGCATCTCGGTGTCCATTCCACTTGAGGCCACAAACTCAGGGTCCCTCTCACATACATGTAGTTGAGAGAAGCCTCCTCTTGAGGTGCTTGTGGAAAGTTGGTATTCCTCTTGAGTCGAAGCCAGGGACTAAGCTCTCATCTCGAGTTGATTTGGGGTCCACGGAGCCCTTTCGTGTTGCTCCAGTGACCTCAGGATCCCTCTAGACTTGAGACAGTGACCTTGGGTTTTCTCTGTAGTGCCATCAAGGAAATCAAGGCTCCTTTCACGTTTGATGTGGAACACGGAATTGCTCTGCACGCAGTGCAGGGGAATCGGACCTCATCTCGCGGCGAGGGGGAAGTGTCATGGTTTATCTCGAGTTGCGGCCGGAACCTGGGGTATATTCTCGAGTTACAACGGGGAGGGCCCTTCCTTACACGTGTTTGTTCAGCGACGTCAGGACTCCTGCATAGGTGCGAGGGACACCTTGGGATTCTCCTCGAGTCTTGGCATGGCAATTGGGACGTGTCTCCACGTGAGGCGGGAGACCCAGGGTCCCTTTCCACGTGCCACATGGATCCTGGGACTCCTATCCATTTTCAAGAGGAGTCAGGCATCGTCTCCTTTGGAAGCATTGATCTCCGCGGACCTCTCGAGTTTTCAAAGGATGTGAGGCCTCCGTTCGCGTTGAGGCGGAGGACTAGGTCTTTCTCTGTGGTCTCCACAGGGGATTCAGACAACCCTTCGTCTTGGGAGATGCAAGACGAGCCTGCATTCAATTCACTGGAGGTATATCCAGCCTTACTTCGAGTCAGAGCATCTCGGTGTCCATTCCACTTGAGGCCACAAACTCAGGGTCCCTCTCACATACCTGTAGCTGAGAGAAGCCTCCTCTTGAGGTTCTTTTGGAAAGTTGGTATTCCCCTTGAGTCGAAGCCAGGGACTAAGCTCTCATCTCGAGTTGATTTGGGGTCCACGGAGCCCTTTCGTGTTGCTCCAGTGACCTCAGGATCCCTCTAGACTTGAGACAGTGATCTTGGGTTTTCTCTGGAGTGCCGTCAAGGACATCAAGGCTCCTTTCACGTTTGATGTGGAACACGGAATTGCTCTGCACGCAGTGCAGGGGAATCGGGCCTCATCTCGCAGCGAGGGGGAAGTCTCATGGTTTTTCTCGAGTTGCGGCCGGAACCTGGGATGTATTCTCGAGTTACGACGGGGAGGGCCCTTCCAGACACGTGTTTGTTCAGCGACGTAAGTACTCCAGCCTAGGTGCGAGGGACACCTCGGGATTCTCCTCGAGTTTCGCATGGCAATTGGGACGCGTCTCCACATGAGGCGGGAGACGCAGGGTCCCTTTCCACGTGCCACAGGGATCCTGGGACTCCTATCCATTTTCAAGAGGAGTCAGGCATCGTCTCCTTTGGAAGCATTGATCTCCGCGGACGTCTCGAGTTTTCAAAGGATGTGAGGCCTCCGGTCGCGTTGAGGCGGAGAACTAGGTCTTTCTCTGTGGTCTCCACAGGGGATTCCGACATCCCTTCGTCTTGGGAGATGCAAGACGAGCCTGCATTCAATTCACTTCAGGGATATCTGGCCTTACTTCGAGTCAGAGCATCTCGGTGTCCATTCGACTTGAGGCCACGAACTCAGGGTCCCTCTCACATACCTGTAGCTGAGAGAAGCCTCCTCTTGAGGTGCTTGTGGAAACTTGGTATTCCTCTTGAGTCGAAGCCAGGGACTAAGCTCTCATCTCGAGTTGATTTGGGGTCCACGGAGCCCTTTCGTGTTGCTCCAGTGACCTCAGGATCCCTCTAGACTTGAGACAGTGATCTTGGGTTTTCTCTGGAGTGCCATCAAGGAAATCAAGTCTCCTTTCACGTTTGATGTGGAACACGGAATTGCTCTGCACGCAGTGCAGGGGAATCGGCCTCATCTCGCAGCGAGGGGGAAGTCTCATGGTTTTTCTCGAGTTGCGGCCGGAACCTGGGGTATATTCTCGAGTACGACGGGGAGGGCCCTTCCAGACATGTGTTTGTTCAGCGACGTCAGGACTCTTGCCTAGGTGCGAGGGACACCTCGGGATTCTCCTCGAGTCTTGGCATGGCAATTGGGACGCGTCTCCACGTGAGGCGGGAGACCCAGGTTCCCTTTCCACGTGCCACAGGGATCCTGGGACTCCTATCCATTTTCAAGAGGAGTCAGGCATCGTCTCCTTTGGAAGCATTGATCTCCGCGGACTTCTCGAGTTTTCAAAGTATGTGAGGCCTCTGTTCGCGTTGAGACGGAGGACTAGGTCTTTCTCTGTGGTCTCCACGGGGATTCAGACAACCCTTCGTCTTGGGAGATGCAAGACGAGCCTGCATTCAATTCACTGCAGGGATATCCAGCCTTACTTCGAGTCAGAGCATCTCGGTGTCCATTCCACTTGAGGCCACAAACTCAGGGTCCCTCTCACATACATGTAGTTGAGAGAAGCCTCCTCTTGAGGTGCTTGTGGAAAGTTGGTATTCCTCTTGAGTCGAAGCCAGGGACTAAGCTCTCATCTCGAGTTGATTTGGGGTCCACGGAGCCCTTTCGTGTTGCTCCAGTGACCTCAGGATCCCTCTAGACTTGAGACAGTGACCTTGGGTTTTCTCTGGAGTGCCATCAAGGAAATCAAGGCTCCTTTCACGTTTGATGTGGAACACGGAATTGCTCTGCACGCAGTGCAGGGGAATCGGACCTCATCTCGCGGCGAGGGGGAAGTGTCATGGTTTATCTCGAGTTGCGGCCGGAACCTGGGGTATATTCTCGAGTTACGACGGGGAGGGCCTTTCCTTACACGTGTTTGTTCAGCGACGTCAGGACTCCTGCATAGGTGCGAGGGACACCTCGGGATTCTCCTCGAGTCTTGGCATGGCAATTGGGACGTGTCTCCACGTGAGGCGGGAGACCCAGGGTCCCTGTCCACGTGCCACATGGATCCTGGGACTCCTATCCATTTTCAAGAGGAGTCAGGCATCGTCTCCTTCGGAGCATTGATCTCCGCGGACCTCTCGAGTTTTCAAAGGATGTGAGGCCTCCGGTCGCGATGAGGCGGAGGACTAGGTCTTTCTCTGTGGACTCCACAGGGGATTCAGACATCCCTTCGTCTTGGGAGATGCAAGACGAGCCTGCATTCAATTCACTGCAGGGATATCCAGCCTTACTTCGAGTCAGAGCATCTCGGTGTCCATTCCACTTGAGGCCACAAACTCAGGGTCCCTCTCACATACCTGTAGCTGAGAGAAGCCTCCTCTTGAGGTGCTTGTGGAAAGTTGGTATTCCTCTTGAGTCGAAGCCAGGGACTAAGCTCTCATCTCGAGTTGATTTGGGGTCCACGGAGCCCTTTCGTGTTGCTCCAGTGACCTCAGGATCCCTCTAGACTTGAGACAGTGATCTTGGGTTTTCTCTGGAGTGCCATCAAGGAAATCAAGACTCCTTTCAAGTTTGATGTGGAACACGGAATTGCTCTGCACGCAGTGCAGGGGAATCGGGCCTCATCTCGCGGCGAGAGGTAAGTCTCATGGTTTTTCTCGAGTTGCGGCCGGAACCTGGGGTATATTCTCGAGTTACGACGGGGAGGGCCCTTCCAGACTCGTGTTTGTTCAGCGACGTCAGGACTCCTGCCTAGGTGCGAGGGACACCTCGGGATTCTCCTCGAGCCTTGGCATGGCAATTGGGACGCGTCTCCACGTGAGGCGGGAGACCCAGGGTCCCTTTCCACGTGCCACAGGGATCCTGGGACTCCTATCCATTTTCAAGAGGAGTCAGGCATCGTCTCCTTTGGAAGCATTGATCTCCGTGGACGTCTCGAGTTTTCAAAGGATGTGAGGCCTCCAGTCGTGAAGAGGTGGAGAACTAGGTGTTCTCTGTGGTCTCCACAGGGGATTCAGACATCCCTTCATCTTGGGAGATGGAAGACGAGCCTGCATTCAATTCACTGCAGGGATATCCGGCCTTACTTAGAGTCAGAGCATCTCGGTGTCCATTCCACTTGAGGCCACAAACTCAGGGTCCCTCTCAGATACCTGTAGCTGAGAGAAGCCTCCTCTTGAGGTGCTTGTGGAAAGTTGGTATTCCTCTTGAGTCGAAGCCAGGGACTAAGCTCTCATCTCGAGTTGATTTGGGGTCCACGGAGCCCTTTCGTGTTGCTCCAGTGACCTCAGGATCCCTCTAGACTTGAGACAGTGATCTTGGGTTTTCTCTGGAGTGCCATCAAGGAAATCAAGACTCCTTTCAAGTTTGATGTGGAACACGGAATTGCTCTGCACGCAGTGCAGGGGAATCGGGCCTCATCTCGCGGCGAGAGGTAAGTCTCATGGTTTTTCTCGAGTTGCGGCCGGAACCTGGGGTATATTCTCGAGTTACGACGGGGAGGGCCCTTCCAGACTCGTGTTTGTTCAGCGACGTAAGGACTCCTGCCTAGGTGCGAGGGACACCTCGGGATTCTCTTCGATTCTTGGCATGGCAATTGAGACGCGTCTCCACGTGAGGCGGGAGACCCAGGGTCCCTTTCCACGAGCCACAGGGATCCTGGGACTCCTATCCATTTTCAAGAGGAGTCAGGCATCGTCTCCTTTGGAAGCATTGATCTCCGCGGACGTCTCGAGTTTTCAAAGGATGTGAGGCCTCTGTTCGCATTGAGGCGTAGGACTAGGTCTTTCTCTGTGGTCTCCACAGGGGATTCAGACAACCCTTCGTCTTGGGAGATGCAAGACGAGCCTGCATTCAATTCACTTCAGGGATATCCGGCCTTACTTCGAGTCAGAGCATCTCGGTGTCCATTCCATTTGAGGCCACAAACTCAGGGTCCCTCTCACATACCTGTAGCTGAGAGAAGCCTCCTCTTGAGGTGCTTGTGGAAAGTTGGTATTCCTCTTGAGTCGAAGCCAGGGACTAAGCTCTCATCTCGAGTTGATTTGGGGTCCACGGAGCCCTTTCGTGTTGCTCCAGTGACCTCAGGATCCCTCTAGACTTGAGACAGTGATCTTGGGTTTTCTCTGGAGTGCCATCAAGGAAATCAAGACTCCTTTCAAGTTTGATGTGGAACACGGAATTGCTCTGCACGCAGTGCAGAGGAATCGGGCCTCATCTCGCGGCGAGGGGGAAGTCTCATGGTTTTTCTCGAGTTGCGGCCGGAACCTGGGGTATATTCCCGAGTTACGACGGGGAGGGCCCTTCCAGACTCGTGTTTGTTCAGCGACGTCAGGACTCCTGCCTAGGTGCGAGGGACACCTCGGGATTCTCTTCGATTCTTGGCATGGCAATTGAGACGCGTCTCCACGTGAGGCGGGAGACCCAGGGTCCCTTTCCACGTGCCACAGGGATCCTGGGACTCCTATCCATTTTCAAGAGGAGTCAGGCATCGTCTCCTTTGGAAGCATTGATCTCCGCGTACCCCTCGAGTTTTCAAAGGATGTGAGGCCTCTGTTCGCGTTGAGGCGTAGGACTGGGTCTTTCTCTGTGGTCTCCACAGGGGATTCAGACAACCCTTCGTCTTGGGAGATGCAAGACGAGCCTGCATTCAATTCACTGCAGGGATATCCGGCCTTACTTCGAGTCAGAGCATCTCGGTGTCCATTCCACTTGAGGCCACAAACTCAGGGTCCCTCTCACATACATGTAGTTGAGAGAAGCCTCCTCTTGAGGTGCTTTTGGAAAGTTGGTATTCCTCTTGAGTCGAAGCCAGGGACTAAGCTCTCATCTCGAGTTGATTTGGGGTCCACGGAGCCCTTTCTTGTTGCTCCAGTGACCTCAGGATCCCTCTAGACTTGAGACAGTGACCTTGGGTTTTCTCTGGAGTGCCGTCAAGGAAATCAAGGTGCCTTTCACGTTTGATGTGGAACACGGAATTGCTCTGCACGCAGTGCAGGGGAATCGGACTCATCTCGCGGCGAGGGGGAAGTCTCATGGTTTATCTCGAGTTGCGGCCGGAACCTGGGGTATATTCTCGAGTTACGACGGGGAGGGCCCTTCCTTACACGTGTTTGTTCAGCGACGTCAGGACTCCTGCATAGGTGCGAGGGACACCTCGGGATTCTCCTCGAGCCTTGGCATGGCAATTGGGACGTGTCTCCACGTGAAGCGGGAGACCCAGTGTCCCTTTCCACGTGCCACAGGGATCCTGGGACTCCTATCCATTTTCAAGAGGAGTCAGGCATCGTCTCCTTTGGAAGCATTGATCTCCGCGGACCTCTCGAGTTTTCAAAGGATGTGAGGCCTCCGGTCGCGATGAGGCGGAGGACTAGGTCTTTCTCTGTGGACTCCACAGGGGATTCAGACATCCCTTCGTCTTGGGAGATGCAAGACGAGCCTGCATTCAATTCACTGCAGGGATATCCGGCCTTACTTCGAGTCACAGCATCTCGGTGTCCATTCCACCTGAGGCCACAAACTCAGGGTCCCTCTCACATACCTGTAGCTGAGAGAAGACTCCTCTTGAGGTGCTTGTGGAAAGTTGGTATTCCTCTTGAGTCGAAGCCAGGGACTAAGCTCTCATCTCGAGTTGATTTGGGGTCCACGGAGCCCTTTCTTGTTGCTACAGTGACCTCAGGATCCCTCTACACTTGAGACAGTGATCTTCGGTATTCTCTGGTGTGCCATCACGGAAATCAAGGCTCCTTTCACTTTTGATGTGGAACACGGAATTGCTCTGCACACAGTGCAGGGGAATCGGGACTCATCTCGCCTCGAGGGGGAAGTCTCATGGTTTTTCTCGAGTTGCGGCCCGAACCTGGGGTATATTCTCGAGTTACGACGGGGAGGGCCCTTCCAGACACATGTTTGTTCAGCGACGTCAGCACTCCTGCCTAGGTGCGAGGGACACCTCGGGATTCTCCTCGAGTCTTGGCATGGCAATTGGGACGCGTCTCCACGTGAGGCGGGAGACCCAGGGTCCCTTTCCACGTGCCACAGGGATCCTGGGACTCCTATCCATTTTCAAGAGTATTCAGGCATCGTCTCCTTTATAAGCATTGATCTCCGAGGACCTCTCGAATTTTCAAAGGATGTGAGGCCTCCGGTCGCGATGTGGCGAGAACTAGGTCTTTCTTATGGTCTCCACAGGGGACTCAGACATCCCTTCGTCTTGGGAGATGCAAGACGAGCCTGCATTCAATTCACTGCAGGGATATCCGGCCTTACTTCGAGTCAGAGCATCTCGGTGTCCATTCCA
The DNA here is from genome assembly GCF_033118175.1 of Dama dama. Lineage (NCBI taxonomy): Eukaryota > Metazoa > Chordata > Mammalia > Artiodactyla > Cervidae > Dama > Dama dama. The sequence continues at coordinate 5,302,203 of NC_083706.1, read as the reverse complement.
CTTGAGGCCACAAACTCAGGGTCCATCTCACATACCTGTAGCTGAGAGAAGCCTCCTCTTGAGGTGCTTGTGGAAAGTTGGTATTCCTCTTGAGTCGAAGCCAGGGACTAAGCTCTCATCTCGAGTTGATTTGGGGTCCACGGAGCACTTTCGTGTTGCTACAGTGACCTCAGAATCCCTCTAGACTCGAGACAGTGATCTTGGGTTTTCTCTGGAGCGCCATCAAGGAAATCAAGGCTCCCCTCAAGTTTGATGTGGAACACGGAATTGTTCTGCACGCAGTGCAGGGGAATCGGGCCTCATCTCGCGGCAAGGGGGATGTCTCATGGTTTTTCTCAAGTTGCGGCCGAAACCTGGGGTATATTCTCGAGTTACGACGGGGAGGGCCCTTCCAGACACGTTTTTGTTCAGCGACGTCAGGACTCCTGCCTAGGTGCGAGGGACACCTCGGGATTCTCCTCGAGTCTTGGCATGGTAATTGGGACGCGTCTCCACGTGAGGCGGGAGACCCAGGGTTCCTTTCCACGTGCCACAGGGATCCTGGGACTCCTATCCATTTTCAAGAAGAGTCAGGCATCTTCTCCTTTGGAAGCATTGATCGCCGCGGACCTCTCGAGTTTTCAAAGGATGTGAGGCCTCCGGTCTCGATGAGGCGGAGAACGAGGTCTTTCTTTGTGGTCTCCACAGGGGATACAGACATCCCTTCGTCTTGGGAGATGCAAGACGAGCCTGCATTCAATTCACTGCAGGGATATCCGGCCTTACTTCGAGTCAGAGCATCTCGGTGTCCATTCCACTTGAGGCCACAAACTCAGGGTCCCTCTCACATACCTGTAGCTGAGAGAAGCCCCCTCTTGAGATGCTTGTGGAAAGTTGTTATTCCTCTTGAGTCGAAGCCAGGGACTAAGCTCTCATCTCGAGTTGATTTGGGGTCCACGGAGCGCTTTCGTGTTGCTCCAGTGACCTCAGGATACCTCTAGACTTGAGACAGTGAACTTGGGTTTTCTCTGGAGTGCCATCAAGGAAATCAAGGCTCCTTTCACGTTTAATGTGGAACACGGAATTTCTCTGCATGCAGTGCAGGGGAATCGGGCCTCAACTCACGCCGCGGGGGAAATCTCATGGTTTTTCTCGAGTTGCGGCTGGAACCTGGGGTATATTCTCGAGTTACGACGGGGAGGGCCCTTCCAGACACGTGTTTGGTCAGCGACGTCCGGACTCCTGCCTAGGTGCGAGGGACACCTCGGGATTCTCCTCGAGTCTTGGCATGGCAATTGGGACGCGTATCCACGTGAGGCGGGAGACCCAGGGTCCCTTTCCACATGCCACAGGGATCCTGGGACTCCTATCCATTTTCAAAAGGAGTCAGGCATCGTCTCCTTTGGAAGCATTGATCTCCGCGGACCTCTCGAGTTTTCAAAGGATGTGAGGTCTCTGGTCGCGATGAGGCGGAGAACTCGGTCTTTCTCTGTGGTCTCCACAGGGGATTCAGACATCCCTTCGTCTTCGGAGATGCAAGACGAGCCTGCATTCAATTCACTGCAGGGATATCCGGCCTTACTTCGAGTCAGAGCATCTCGGTGTCCATTACACTTGAAGCCACAAATTCAGGGTCCCTCAAATATACCTGTAGCTGAGAGAAGCCTCCTCTTGTGGTGCTTGTGGAAAGTTGGTATTCCTCTTGAGTCGAAGCCAGGGACTAAGCTCTCATCTCGAGTTGATTTGGGGTCCACGGAGCCCTTTCCTGTTGCTCCAGTGACCTCAGGATCCCTCTAGACTTGAGACAGTGATCTTGGGTTTTCTCTGGAGTGCCATCAAGGAAATCAAGGCTCCTTTCACGTTTGATGTGGAACACGGAATTGCTCTGCACGCAGTGCAGGGGATTCGGGCCTCATCTCGCGGCGAGGGGGAAGTCTCATGGATTTTCTCGAGTTGCGGCCGGAACCTGGGGTATATTCTCGAGTTACTACGGGGAGGGCCCTTCCAGACACGTGTTTGTTCAGTGATGTCAGGACTCCTGCCTAGGTGCGAGGGACACCTCGGGATTCTCCTCGAGTCTTGGCATTGCAATTGGGACGCGTCTCCACGTGAGGCGGGAGACACAGGTTCCCTTTCCACGTGCCAAAGGGATCCTGGGACTCCTATCCATTTTCAAGAGGAGTCAGGCATCGTCTCCTTTGGAAGCATTGATCTCCGCAGACCTCTCGAGTTATCAAAGGATGTGAGGCCTCCGGTCGCGATGAGGCGGAGGACTGGGTCTTTCTCTGTGGTCTCCACAGGGGATTCAGACATCCCTTCGTCTTGGAAGATGAAATACGAGCCTGCATTCAATTCACTGCAGGGATATCGGGACTTACATCGAGTCAGAGCATCTCGGTGTCCATTCCACTTGAGGCCACAAACTCAGGGGCCCTCTCACATACCTGTAGCTGAGAGAAGCCTCCTCTTGAGGTGCTTGTGGAAAGTTGGTATTCCTCTTGAGTCGAAGCCAGGGAATAAGCTCTCATATCGAGTTGATTTGGGGTCCACGGAGCCCTTTCGTTTTGCTCCAGTGACCTCAGGATCCCTCTAGACTTGAGACAGTGATCTTGGGTTTTCTCTGTAGTGCCATCAAGGAAATCAAGGCTCCTTTCACGTTTGATGTGGAACACGGAATTTCTCTGCACGCAGTGCAGGGGAATCGGGACTCATGTCGCGGCGAGGGGGAAGTCTCATGGTTTTTCTCGAGTTGCGACCGGAACCTGGGTTATATTCTCGAGTTACGATGGGGAGGGCCCTTCCAGACACGTGTTTGTTCAGCGACGTCAGGACTCCTGCCTAGGTGCGAGGGACACCTCGGATTCTCCTCGAGTCATGGCATGGCAATTGGGACGCAACTCCACGCGAGGAGGTAGACCCAGGGTCCCTTTCCACGTGCCACAGCGATCCTGGGACTCCTATCCATTTTCAAGAGGAGTTAGGCATCCTCCCCTTCGGAAGTATTGATCTCCGCGGACCTCTCGAGTTTTCAAAGGATGTGAGGCCTCTGGTCGCGATGAGGCGGAGAATTAGGTCTTTCTGTGTGGTCTCCACAGGGGATTCAGACATCCCTTCGTCTTGGGAGATGCAAGACGAGCCTGCATTCAATTCACTGCAGGGATATCCGGCCTTACATCGAGTCAGAGCATCTCGGTGTCCATTCCACTTGAGGCCACAAAATCAGGGGCCCTCTCACATACCTGTAGCTGAGAGAAGCCTCCTCTTGAGGTGCTTGTGGAAAGTTGGTATTCCTCTTGAGTCGAAGCCAGGGACTAAGCTCTCATCTCGAGTTGATTTGGGGTCCACAGAGCCCTTTCGTTTTGCTACAGTGACCTCAGGGTCCCTCTAGACTTGAGACAGTGATCTTGGGTTTTCTCTGGAGTGCCATCAAGGAAATCAAGGCTCCTTTCACGTTTGATGTGGAAAACGGAATTGCTCTTCACGCAGTGCAGGGGAATCGGGCCTCATCTCGCGGCGAGGGGGAAGTCTCATGGTTTTTCTCGAGTTGCGGCCGGAACCTGGGGTATATTTTCGAGTTACGACGGGGAGGGCCCTTCCAGACACGTGTTTGTTCAGCGACGTCAGGACTCCTGCCTAGGTGCAAGGGACACCTCGGGATTCTCCTCGAGTCTTGGCATGGCAATTGGGAGGCGTCTCCACGTGAGGCGGGAGACCCAGGGTCCCTCTCCACGTGCCACAGGGATCCTGGGACTCCTATCCATTTTCAAGAGGAGTCAGGCATCGTCTCCTTCGAAAGTATTGATCTCTGCGGACCTCTCGAGTTTTCAAAGGATATGAGGCCTCCGGTTGCGTTGATTTGGAGGACTAGGTCTTTCTCTGTCGTCTCCACAGGGGATTCAGACATCCCTTCGTCTTGGGAGATGCAAGACGAGCCTGCTTTCAATTCACTGCAGGGATATCCGGCCTTACTTCGAGTCAGAGCATCTCGGTGTCCATTCCATTTGAGGCCACAAACTCAGGGTCCCTCTCACATACCTGTAGCTGAGAGAAGCCTCATCTTGAGGTGCTTGTGGAAAGTTGGTATTCCTCTTGAGTCGAAGCCAGGGACTAGGCTCTCATCTCGAGTTGATTTGGGGTCCACGGAGCCCTTTTGTGTTGCTACAGTGACCTCAGGATCCCTCTAGACTTGAGACAGTGATCTTGGGTTTTCTCTGGAGTGCCATCAAGGATATCAAGGCTCCTTTCAATTTTGATGTGGAACACGGAATTGCTCTGCACGCAGTTCAGGGGAATCGGGTCTCATCTCGCGGCGAGGGGGAAGTCTGATGGTTTTTCTCGAGTTGCGACCGGAACCTGGGGTATATTCTCGACTTACGACGGGGAGGGCCCTTCCAGACACATGTTTGTTCAGCGACGTCAGGACTCCTGCCTAGGTGCGAGGGACACCTTGGGATTCTCCTCGAGTCTAGGCATGGCCATTGGGACGGGTCTCCACGTGAGGCGGGAGACCAGGGTCCCTTTCTACGTGCCACAGGGATCCTGGGACTCCTATCCATTTTCAAGAGGAGTCAGGCATCGTCTCCTTTGGAAGCATTGATCTCCGCAGACCTCTCGAGTTTTCAAAGGATGTGAGGCCTCCGGTCGCGATGAGGCGGAGAACTAGTTCTTTCTCTGTGGTCTCCACAGGGGATTCAGACATGCCTTCGTCTTGGCAGATGCAAGACGAGCCTGCTTTCAATTCACTGCAGGGATATCTGGCCTTACTTCGAGTCAGAGCATCTCGGTGTCCATTCCACTTGAGGCCACAAACTCAGGGTCCTTCTCACATACCTGTGGCTGAGAGAACCCTCCTCTTGAGGTGCTTGTGGAAAGTTGGTATTCCTCTTGAGTCGAAGCCAGGGACTAAGCTCTCATCTCGAGTTAATTTGGGGTCCACGGAGCCCTTTCGTGTTGCTCCAGTGACCTCAGGATCCCTCTAGACTTGAGACAGTGATCTTGGGTTTTCTCTGGAGTGCCATCAAGGAAATCAAGGCTTTTTTCTCGTTTGATGTGGAACACGGAATTGCTCTACACGCAGTGCAGGGGAATCGGGCCTCATCTCGCGGCAAGGGGGATGTCTCATGGTTTTTCTCAAGTTGCGGCCGGAACCTGGGGTATATTCTCAAGTTACGACTGGGAGGGCCCTTCCAGACACGTGTTAGTTCAGCGACGTCAGGACTCCTGCCTAGGTGCGAGGGACACCTCGGGATTCTTCTCGAGTCTTGGCATGGCAATTGGGATGCGTCTCCACGTGAGGCGGGAGACCAGGGTCCCTTTCCACGTGCCACAGGGATCCTGGGACTCCTATCCATTTTCAAGAGGAGTCAGGCATCGTCTCCTTTGAAAGCATTGATCTCCGCAGACCTCTCGAGTTTTCAAAGGATGTGAGGCCTCCGATCGCGTTGAGGCGGAGAATTAGGTCTTTCTCTGTGGTCTCCACAGGGGATTCAGACATCCCTTCGTCTTGGGAGATGAAAGACGAGCCTGCATTCAATTAACTGCAGGGATATCCGGCCTTACTTCGAGTCAGAGCATCTCGGTGTCCATTCCACTTGAGGCCACAAACTCAGGGTCCCTCTCACATACCTGTAGCTGAGAGAAGCCTCCTCTTGAGGTGCTTGTGAAACTTTGGTATTCCTCTTGAGTCAAAGCCAGGGACTAAGCTCTCATCTCGAGTTGATTTGGTGTCCACGGAGCCCTTTCGTGTTGCTCCAGTGACCTCAGGATCTCTCTAGACTTGAGACAGTGATCTTGGGTTTTCTCTGGAGTGCCATCAAGGAAATCAAGGCTCCTTTCACTTTTGATGTCGAACACGGAATTGCTCTGCACGCAGGGCAGGGGAATCGGGCCTCATCTCGTGGTCAGGGGGAAGTCTCATGGTTTTTCTCGAGTTGCGGCCAGAACCTGGGGTATATTCTCGAGTTCGGACGGGGAGTGCCCTTCCAGACACGTGTTTGTTCAGCGACGTCAGGACTCCTGCCTAGGTGCGAGGGACAACTTGGGATTCTCCTCGAGTCTTGGCATGGCAAAGGGACGCGTCTCCACGTGAGGTGGGAGACCCAGGGTCCCTTTCCACGTGATTCAGGGATCCTGGGACTCCTATCCATTTTCAAGAAGAGTCAGGCATCGTCTCCTTTGGAAGCATTGATCTCCGCGGACCTCTCGAGTTTTCAAAGGATATGAGGCCTCCGGTCGCGATGAGGCGGAGAACTAGGTCTTTCTCTGTGGTCTCCACAGGGGATTCAGACATCCGTTGGTCTTGGGAGATGCAAGACGAGCCTGCATTCAATTCACTGCATGGATATCCGGCCTTACTTCGAGTCAGAGCATCTCCGTGTCCATTCCACTTGAGGCCACAAATTCAGGGTCCCTCTCATATACCTGTAGCTGAGAGAAGCCTCCTCTTGAGGTGCTTGTGGAAAGTTGGTATTCCTCTTGAGTCAAAGCCAGGGACTAAGCTCTCATCTCGAGTTGATTTGGGGTCCACGGAGCCCTTTCCTGTTGCTCCAGTGACCTCAGGATCCCTCTAGACCTGAGACAGTGATCTTGGGTTTTCTCTGGAGTGCCATCAAGGAAATCAAGGCTCCTTTCACGTTTGATGTGGAACACGGAATTGCTCTGCACGCAGTGCAGGGGAATCGGGCCTCATGTCGCGGCGAGGGGGAAGTCTCATGGTTTTTCTCGAGTTGCGGCCGGAACCTGGGGTATATTCTCGAGTTACGACGGGGAGGGCCCTTCCAGACACGTGTTTGTTCAGCGACGTCTGGACTCCTGCCTAGGTGCGAGGAACAACTCGGGATTCTCCTCGAGTCTTGGCATTGTAATTGGGACGCGTTTCCACGTGAGGCGGGAGACCCAGGGTCCCTTTCCACGAGCCACAGGAATCCTGGGACTGCTATCCATTTTCAAGAAGAGTCAGGCATCGTCTCCTTTGGAAGCATTGATATCCACGGACTTCTCGAGTTTTCAAAGGATGTGAGGCCTCCGTTCGCGTTGAGGCGGAGGACTAGGTCTTTCTCTGTCGTCTCCACAGGGGATTCAGACAACCCTTCATCTTGAGAGATGCAAGACGAGCCTGCATTCAATTCACTGCAGGGATATCTGGCCTTACTTCGAGTCAGAGCATCTCGGTGTCCATTCCACTTGAGGCCACAAACTCAGGGCCCCTCTCATATACCTGTAGCTGAGAGAAGCCTCCTCTTGAGGTGCTTGTGGAAAGTTGGTATTCCTCTTGAGTCGAAGCCAGGGACTAAGCTCTCATCTCGAGTTGATTTGGGGTCCACGGAGCCCTTTCGTGTTGCTCCAGTGACCTCAGGATCCCTCTAGACTTGAGACAGTGATCTTGGGTTTTCTCTGGAGTGCCATCAAGGAAATCAAGGCTCCTTTCACTTTTGATGTCGAACACGGAATTGCTCTGCACGCAGGGCAGGGGAATCGGGCCTCATCTCGTGGTGAGGGGGAAGTCTCATGGTTTTTCTCGAGTTGCGGCCAGAACCTGGGGTATATTCTCGAGTTCAGACGGGGAGTGCCCTTCCAGACACGTGTTTGTTCAGCGACGTCAGGACTCCTGCCTAGGTGCGAGGGACAACTTGGGATTCTCCTCGAGTCTTGGCATGGCAATTGGGACGCGTCTCCACGTGAGGTGGGAGACCCAGGGTCCCTTTCCACGTGATTCAGGGATCCTGGGACTCCTATCCATTTTCAATAGGAGTCAGGCATCGTCTCCTTTGGAAGCATTGATCTCCGCGGACCTCTCGAGTTTTCAAAGGATATGAGGCCTCCGGTCGCGATGAGGCAGAGAACTAGGTCTTTCTTGTGGTCTCCACAGGGGATTCAGACATCCCTTCGTCTTGGCAGATGCAAGACGAGCCTGCTTTCAATTCACTGCAGGGATATCCGGCCTTACTTCGAGTCAGAGCATCTCGGTGTCCATTCCACTTGAGGCCACAAACTCAGGGTCCTTCTCACATACCTGTGGCTGAGAGAACCCTTCTCTTGAGGTGCTTGTGGAAAGTTGGTATTCCTCTTGAGTCGAAACCAGGGACTAAGCTCTCATCTCGAGTTAATTTGGGGTCCACGGAGCCCTTTCGTGTTGCTCCAGTGACCTCAGGATCCCTCTAGACTTGAGACAGTGATCTTGGGTTTTCTCTGGAGTGCCATCAAGGAAATCAAGGCTTTTTTCTCGTTTGTTGTGGAACACGGAATTGCTCTACACGCAGTGCAGGGGAATCGGGCCTCATCTCGCGGTGAGGGGGAAGTCTCATGGTTTTTCTCGAGTTGCGGCCGGAACCTGGGGTATATTCTCGAGTTACAACCGGGAGGGCCATTCCAGACACGTGTTTGTTCAGCGACGTCAGGACTCCTGCCTAGGTGCGAGGGACACCTCGGGATTCTCCTCGAGTCTTGGCATGGCAATTGGGACGCGTCTCCACGTGAGGCGGGAGACCCAGGGTCCCTTTCCACGTGCCACAGGGATCCTAGGACTCCTATCCATTTTCAAGAGGAGTCAGGCATCGTCTCCTTTGGAAGCATTGATCTCCGCGGACCTCTACAGTTTTCAAAGGATGTGAGGCCTCTGGTCGCGATGAGGCGGAGGACCAGGTCTTTCTCTGTGGTCTCCACAGGGGATTCAGACATTCCTTCGTCTTGGGAGATGCAAGACGAGCCTGCATTCAATTCACTGCAGGGATATCCGGCCTTACTTCGAGTCAGAGCATCTCGGTGTCCATTCCACTTGAGGCCACAAACTCAGGGTCCCTCTCACATACCTGTAGCTGAGAGAAGCCTCCTCTTGAGGTGCTTGTGGAAAGTTGGTATTCCTCTTGAGTCGAAGCCAGGGACTAAGCTCTCATCTCGAGTTGATTTCGGGTCCACGGAGCCCTTTCGTGTTGCTCCAGTGACCTCAGGATCCCTCTAGACTTGAGACAGTGATCTTGGGTTTTCTCTGGAGTGTCATCAAGGAAATCAAGGCTCCTTTCACGTTTGATGTGGAACACGGAATTGCTCTGCACGCAGTGCAGGGGAATCGGGCCTCATCTCGCGGCGAGGGGGAAGTCTCATGGTTTTTCTCGAGTCGAGGCCGGAACCTGGGGTATATTCTCGAGTTACGACGGGGAGGTCCCTTCCATACACGTGTTTGGTCAGCGACGTCAGGACTCCAGCCTATGTGCGAGGGATACTTCGGGATTTTCCTTGAGTCTTGGCATGGCAATTGGGACGTGTCTCCACGTGAGGCGGGAGACGCAGGGTCCCTTTCCACGTGCCACAGGGATCCTGGGACTCCTATCCATTTTCAAGAGGAGTCAGGCATCGTCTCCTTTGCAAGCATTGATCTCCGCAGACCTCTCGAGTTTTCAAAGGATGTGAGGCCTCCGATCGCGTTGAGGCGGAGGACTAGGTCTTTCTCTGTGGTCTCCACAGGGGATTCAGACATCCGTTGGTCTTGGGAGATGCAAGACGAGCCTGCATTCAATTCACTGCATGGATATCCGGCCTTACTTCGAGTCAGAGCATCTCCGTGTCCATTCCACTTGAGGCCAAAAACTCAGGGTCCCTCTCACATACCTGTAGCTGAGAGAAGCCTCCTCTTGAGGTGCTTGTGGAAAGTTGGTATTCCTCTTGAGTCAAAGCCAGGGACTAAGCTCTCATCTCGAGTTGATTTGGGGTCCACGGAGCCCTTTCGTGTTGCTCCAGTGACCTCAGGATCCCTCTAGACTTGAGACAGTGATCTTGGGGTTTCTCTCGAGTGCCGTCAAGGAAATCAAGGCTCCTTTCACGTTTGATGTGGAACACGGAATTGCTCTGCACGCAGTGCAGGGGAATCGGGCCTCATGTCGCGTCGAGGGGGAAGTCTCATGGTTTTTCTCAAGTTGCGCCCGGAACCTGGGGTATATTCTCGAGTTACGACGGGGAAGGCCTTCCAGACACGTGTTTGTTCAGCGATGTCAGGACTCCTGCCTAGGTGCGAGGGACACCTCGGGATTCTCCTCGAATCTTGGCATGGCAATAGGGACGCGTCTCCACGTGAGGCGGGAGACCCAGGGTCCCTTTCCACGTGCCACAGGGATCCTGGGACTCCTATCCATTTTCAAGAGGAGTCAGGCATCGTCTCCTTTGGAAGCATTGATCTCCGCAGACCTCTCGATTTTTCAAAGGATGTGAAGCCTCCGGTCGCGATGAGGCTGAGGACTAGGTCTTTCTCTGTCGTCTCCACAGGGGATTCAGACATCCCTTCGTCTTGGGAGATGCAAGACGAGCTTACATTCAATTCACTGCAGGGATATCCGGCCTTACGTAGAGTCAGAGCATCTCGGTGTTCATTCCACTTGAGGCCACAAACTCAGGGTCCCTCTCACATACCTGTAGCTGAGAGAAGCCTCCTCTTGAGGTGCTTGTGGAACGTTGATATTCCTCTTGAGTCGAAGCCAGGGAGTAAGCTCTCATCTCGAGTTGATTTGGCGTCCACAGAGCCCTTTCGTGTTGCTCCAGTGACCTCAGAATCCCTCTAGACTTGAGACAGTGATCTTGGGTTTTCTCTGGAGTGTCATCAAGGAAATCAAGGCTCCTTTCACGTTTGATGTGGAACACGGAATTTCTCTGCATGCAGTGCAGGGGAATCGAGCCTCATCTCGCGGCGAGGGGGAAGTCTCATGGTTTTTCTCGAGTTGCGGCCGGAACCTGGGGTATATTCTCGAGTTACGACGGGGAGGGCCCTTCCAGACACGTGTTTGTTCAGCGATGTAAGGACTCCAGCCTAGGTGCGAGGGACACCTCGGGATTTTCCTCGAGTCTTGGCATGGCAATTGGGACGCGTCTCCACGTGAGGCGGGAGACCCAGGGTCCCTTTCCATGTGCCACAGGGATCCTGGGACTCCTATCCATTTTCAAGAGGAGTCAGGCATCGTCTCCTTTGGAAGCATTGATCTCCGCAGACCTCTCGAGTTTTCCAAGGATGTGAGGCCTCCGGTCGCGTTGAGGCGGAGGACTAGGTCTTTCTCTGTGGTCTCCACAGGGGATTCAGACATCCCTTCGTCTTGGGAGATGCAAGACGAGCCTGCATTCAATTCACTGCAGGGATATCCGGCCTTACTTGGAGTCAGAGCATCTCGGTGTCCATTCCACTTGAGGCCAAAAACTCAGGGTCCCTCTCACATACCTGTAGCTGGGAGAAGCCTCCTGTTGAGGTGCTTTTGGAAAGTTGGTATTCCTGTTGAGTCGAAGCCAGGGACTAAGCTCTCATCTCGAGTTGATTTGGGGTCCACAGAGCCCTTTCGTGTTGCTCCAGTGACCTCAGGATCCCTCTAGACTTGAGACAGTGATCTTGGGTTTTCTCTGGAGTGCCGTCAAGGAAATCAAGGCTCCTTTCACGTTTGATGTGGAACACGGAATTGCTCTGCACGCAGTGCAGGGGAATCGATCCTCATCTCGCGGCGAGGGGGAAGTCTCATGGTTTTTCTCGAGTTGCGGCCGGAACCTGGGGTGTATTCTCGAGTTACGACGGGGAGGGCCCTTCCTGATACGTGTTTGTTCAGCGACGTAAGGACTCCAGCCTAGGTGCGAGGGACACGTCGGGATTCTCCTCGAGTTTTGGCATGGCAATTGGGACGCGTCTCCACGTGAGGCGGGAGACGCAGGGTCCCTTTCCACGTGCCACACGGATCCTGGGACTCCTATCCATTTTCAAGAGGAGTCAGGCATCGTCTCCTTTGGAAGCATTGATCTCCGCGGACCTCTCGAGTTTTCAAAGGATGTGAGGCCTCCGTTCGCGTTGAGAAGGAGGACTAGGTCTTTCTCTGTGGTCTCCACAGGGGATTCAGACAACCCTTCGTCTTGGGAGATGCAAGACGAGCCTGCATTCAATTCACTGCAGGGATATCCGGCTTACTTCGAGTCAGAGCATCTCGGTGTCCATTCCACTTGAGGCCACAAACTCAGGGTCCCTCTCACATACATGTAGTTGAGAGAAGCCTCCTCTTGAGGTGCTTGTGGAAAGTTGGTATTCCTCTTGAGTCGAAGCCAGGGACTAAGCTCTCATCTCGAGTTGATTTGGGGTCCACGGAGCCCTTTCTTGTTGCTCCAGTGACCTCAGGATCCCTCTAGACTTGAGACAGTGACCTTGGGTTTTCTCTGGAGTGCCATCAAGGAAATCAAGGCTCCTTTCACGTTTGATGTGGAACACGGAATTGCTCTGCAGGCAGTGCAGGGGAATCTGACCTCATCTCGCGGCGAGGGGGAAGTCTCATGGTTTATCTCGAGTTGCGGCCGGAACCTGGGGTATATTCTCGAGTTACGACGGGGAGGGCCCTTCCTTACACGTGTTTGTTCAGCGACGTCAGGACTCCTGCATAGGTGCGAGGGACACCTCGGGATTCTCCTCGAGTCTTGGCATGGCAATTGGGACGTGTCTCCACGTGAGGCGGGAGACCCAGGGTCCCTTTCCACGTGCCACAGGGATCCTGGGACTCCTATCCATTTTCAAGAGGAGTCAGGCATCGTCTCCTTTGGAAGCATTGATCTCCGCGGTCCTCTCGAGTTTTCAAAGGATGTGAGGCCTCCGGTCGCGATGAGGCGGAGGACTAGGTCTTTCTCTGTGGACTCCACAGGGGATTCAGACATCCCTTCGTCTTGGGAGATGCAAGATGAGCCTGCATTCCATTCACTCCAGGGATATCTGGTCTTACTTCGAGTCACAGCATCTCGGTGTCCATTCCACTTGAGGCCACAAACTCAGGGTCCCTCTCACATACCTGTAGCTGAGAGAAGCCTCCTCTTGAGGTGCTTGTGGAAACTTGGTATTCCTCTTGAGTCGAAGCCAGGGACTAAGCTCTCATCTCGAGTTGATTTGGGGTCCACGGAGCCCTTTCGTGTTGCTCCAGTGACCTCAGGATCCCTCTAGACTTGAGACAGTGATCTTGGGTTTTCTGTGGAGTGCCATCAAGGAAATCAAGGCTCCTTTCACGTTTGATGTGGAACATGGAATTGCTCTGCACGCAGTGCAGGGGAATCGGGCCTCATCTCGCGGCGAGGGGGAAGTCTAATGGTTTTTCTCGAGTTGCGGCCGGGACCTGGGGTATATTCTCGAGTTACGACGGGGAGGGCCCTTCCAGACACGTGTTTGTTCATCGACGTCAGGACTCCTGCCTAGGTGCGAGGGACACCTCGGGATTCTCTTCGAGTCTTGGCATGGCAATTGAGACGCGTCTCCACGTGAGGCGTGAGACCCAGGGTCCCTTTCGACGTGCCACAGGGAATCTGGGGCTCCTATCCATTTTCAAGAGGAGTCAGGCATCGTCTCCTTTGGAAGCATTGATCTCCGCGGACCTCTCGAGTTTTCAAAGGATGTGAGGCCTCCGGTCGCAATGAGGCGGAGGACTAGATTTTTCTCTATGGTCTCCACAGGGGCTTCAGACATCCCTTCGTCTTGGGAGATGCAAGACGAGCCGGCATTCAATTCACTGCAGGGATATCCGGCCTTACTTCGAGTCAGAGCATCTCGGTGTCCATTCCACTTGAGGCCACAAACTCAGGGTCCCTCTCACATACCTGTAGCTGAGAGAAGCTTCCTCTTGAGGTGCTTGTGGAAACTTGGTATTCCTCTTGAGTCGAAGCCAGGGACTAAGCTCTCATCTCGAGTTGATTTGGGGTCCACAGAGCCCTTTCGTGTTGCTCCAGTGACCTCAGGATCCCTCTAGACTTGAGACAGTGATCTTCGGTTTTCTCTGGAGTGCCATCAAGGAAATCAAGGCTCCTTTCACGTTTGATGTGGAACACGGAATTGCTCTGCATGCAGTGCAGGGGAATCGGGCCTCATCTCGCAGCGAGGGGGAAGTCTCATGGTTTTTCTCGAGTTGCGGCCGGAACCTGGGGTATATTCTCGAGTTACGACGGGGAGGGCCCTTCCAGACACGTGTTTGTTCAGCGACGTCAGGACTCCTGCCTAGGTGCGAGGGACACCTCGGGATTCTCCTCGAGTCTTGGCATGGCAATTGGGACGCGTCTCCACGTGAGGCGGGAGACCCAGGGTCCCTTTCCACGTGCCACAGGGATCCTGGGACTCCTATCCATTTTCAAGAGGAGTCAGGCATCGTCTCCTTTGGAAGCATTGATCTCCGCGGACTTCTCGAGTTTTAAAAGGATGTGAGGCCTCCGTTCGCGTTGAGGCGGAGGACTAGGTCTTTCTCTGTGGTCTCCACAGGGTATTCAGACAACCCTTCATCTTGGGAGATGCAAGACGAGCCTGCATTCAATTCACTGCAGGTATATCCGGCCTTACTTCGAGTCAGAGCATCTCGGTGTCCATTCCACTTGAGGCCACAAACTCAGGGTCCCTCTCACATACCTGTAGCTGAGAGAAGCCTCCTCTTGAGGTGCTTTTGGAAAGTTGGTATTCCTCTTGAGTCGAAGCCAGGGACTAAGCTCTCATCTCGAGTTGATTTGGGGTCCATGGAGCCCTTTCGTGTTGCTCCAGTGACCTCAGGATCCGTCTAGACTTGAGACAGTGATCTTGGGTTTTCTCTGGAGTGCCATCAAGGAAATCAAGGCTCCTTTCACGTTTGATGTGGAACACGGAATTGCTCTGCACGCAGTGCAGGGGAATCGGGCCTCATCTCGCGGCGAGGGGGAAGTCTCATGGTTTTTCTCGAGTTGCGGCCGGAACCTGGGGTGTATTCTCGAGTTACGACGGGGAGGGCCCTTCCAGACACGTGTTTGTTCAGCGACGTAAGGACTCCAGCCTAGGTGCGAGGGACACCTCGGGATTCTCCTCGAGTCTTGGCATGGCAATTGGGACGCGTCTCCACGTGAGGCGGGAGACCCAGGGTCCCTTTCCACGTGCCACAGGGATCCTGGGACTCCTATCCATTTTCAAGAGGAGTCCGGCATCGTCTCCTTTGGAAGCATTGATCTCCGCGGACCTCTCGAGGTTTCAAAGGATGTGAGGCCTCCGGTCGCGATGAGGCGGAAGACTAGGTCTTTCTCTGTGGACTCCACAGGGGATTCAGACATCCCTTCGTCTTGGGAGATGCAAGATGAGCCTGCATTCAATTCACTCCAGGGATATCTGGTCTTACTTCGAGTCACAGCATCTCGGTGTCCATTCCACTTGAGGCCACAAACTCAGGGTCCCTCTCACATACCTGTAGCTGAGAGAAGCCTCCTCTTGAGGTGCTTGTGGAAAGTTGGTATTCCTCTTGAGTCGAAACCAGGGACTAAGCTCTCATCTCGAGTTGATTTGGGGTCCACGGAGCCCTTTCGTGTTGCTCCAGTTACCTCAGGATCCCTCTAGACTTGAGACAGTGATCTTGGGTTTTCTGTGGAGTGCCAGCAAGGAAATCAAGGCTCCTTTCACATTTGATGTGGAACACGGAATTGCTGTGCACGCAGTGCAGGGGAATCGGGACTCATCTCGCGGCGAGGGGGAAGTCTCATGGTTTTTCTCGAGTTGAGGCCGGAACCTGGGGTATATTCTCGAGTTACGACGGGGAGGGCCTTTCCTTACACGTGTTTGTTCAGCGACGTCAGGACTCCTGCATAGGTGCGAGGGACACCTCGGGATTCTCCTCGAGTCTTGGCATGGCAATTGGGACATGTCTCCACGTGAGGCGGGAGACCCAGGGTCCCTTTCCACGTGCCACAGGGATCCTGGGACTCCTATCCATTTTCAAGAGGAGTCAGGCATCGTCTCCTTTGGAAGCATTGATCTCCGCGGACCTCTCGAGTTTTCAAAGGATGTGAGGCCTCCGGTCGCAATGAGGCGGAGGACTAGGTCTTTCTCTGTGGACTCCACAGGGGATTCAGACATCCCTTCGTCTTGGGAGATGCAAGATGAGCCTGCATTCAATTCACTCCAGGGATATCTGGTCTTACTTCGAGTCACAGCATCTCGGTGTCCATTCCACTTGAGGCCACAAACTCAGGGTCCCTCTCACATACCTGTAGCTGAGAGAAGCCTCCTCTTGAGGTGCTTGTGGAAAGTTGGTATTCCTCTTGAGTCGAAGCCAGGGACTAAGCTCTCATCTCGAGTTGATTTGGGGTCCACGGAGCCCTTTCGTGTTGCTCCAGTGACCTCAGGATCCCTCTAGACTTGAGACAGTGATCTTGGGTTTTCTCTGGAGTGCCAGCAAGGAAATCAAGGCTCCTTTCACATTTGATGTGGAACACGGAATTGCTGTGCACGCAGTGCAGGGGAATTGGGCCTCATCTCGCGGCGAGGGGGAAGTCTCATGGTTTTTCTCGAGTTGCGGCCGGAACCTGGGGTATATTCTCGAGTTACGACGGGGAGGGCCCTTCCAGACACGTGTTTGTTCAGCGATGTCAGGACTCCTGGCTAGGTGCGAGGGACACCTCGGGATTGTCCTCGAGCCTTGGCATGGCAATTGGGACGCGTCTCCACGTGAGGCGGGAGACCCAGGGTCCCTTTCCACGTGCCACAGGGATCCTGGGACTCCTATCCATTTTCAAGAGGAGTCAGGCATCGTCTCCTTTGGAAGCATTGATCTCCGTGGACGTCTCGAGTTTTCAAAGGATGTGAGGCCTCCAGTCGTGAAGAGGTGGAGAACTAGGTCTTCTCTGTGGTCTCCACAGGTGATTCAGACATCCCTTCATCTTGGGAGATGGAAGACGAGCCTGCATTCAATTCACTGCAGGGATATCCGGCCTTACGTAGAGTCAGAGCATCTCGGTGTCCATTCCACTTGAGGCCACAAACTCAGGGTCCCTCTCACATACCTGTAGCTGAGAGAAGCCTCCTCTTGAGGTGCTTGTGGAAAGTTGGTATTCCTCTTGAGTCGAAGCCAGGGACTAAGCTCTCATCTCGAGTTGATTTGGGGTCCACGGAGCCCTTTCGTGTTGCTCCAGTGACCTCAGGATCCCTCTAGACTTGAGACAGTGATCTTGGGTTTTCTCTGGAGTGCCATCAAGGAAATCAAGGCTCCTTTCACGTTTGATGTGGAACATGGAATTGCTCTGCACGCAGTGCAGGGGAATCGGGCCTCATCTCGCGGCGAGGGGGAAGTCTCATGGTTTTTCTCGAGTTGCGGCCGGGACCTGGGGTATATTCTCCAGTTACGACGGGAAGGGCCCTTCCTGACACGTGTTTGTTCATCGACGTCAGGACTCCTGCCTAGGTGCGAGGGACACCTCGGAATTCTCTTCGAGTCTTGGCATGGCAATTGAGACGCGTCTCCACGTGAGGCGTGAGACCCAGGGTCCCTTTCGACGTGCCACAGGGAATCTGGGGCTCCTATCCATTTTCAAGAGGAGTCAGGCATCGTCTCCTTTGGAAGCATTGATCTCCGCGGACCTCTCGAGTTTTCAAAGGATGTGAGGCCTACGGTCGCAATGAGGCGGAGGACTAGATTTTTCTCTATGGTCTCCACAGGGGCTTCAGACATCCCTTCGTCTTGGGAGATGCAAGACGAGCCGGCATTCAATTCACTGCAGGGATATCCGGCCTTACTTCGAGTCAGAGCATCTCGGTGTCCATTCCACTTGAGGCCACAAACTCAGGGTCCCTCTCACATACCTGTAGCTGAGAGAAGCCTCCTCTTGAGGTGCTTGTGGAAAGTTGGTATTCCTCTTGAGTTGAAGCCAGGGACTAAGCTCTCATCTCGAGTTGATTTGGGGTCCACGGAGCCCTTTCGTGTTGCTCCAGTGACCTCAGGATCCCTCTAGACTTGAGACAGTGATCTTGGGTTTTCTCTGGAGTGTCATCAAGGAAATCAAGGCTCCTTTCACGTTTGATGTGGAACACGGAATTGCTCTGCACGCAGTGCAGGGGAATCGGGCCTCATCTCGCGGCGAGGGGGAAGTCTCATGGTTTTTCTCGAGTCGAGGCCGGAACCTGGGGTATATTCTCGAGTTACGACGGGGAGGTCCCTTCCATACACGTGTTTGGTCAGCGACGTCAGGACTCCAGCCTATGTGCGAGGGACACTTTGGGATTTTCCTTGAGTCTTGGCATGGCAATTGGGACGTGTCTCCACGTGAGGCGGGAGACGCAGGGTCCCTTTCCACGTGCCACAGGGATCCTGGGACTCCTATCCATTTTCAAGAGGAGTCAGGCATCGTCTCCTTTGCAAGCATTGATCTCCGCAGACCTCTCGAGTTTTCAAAGGATGTGAGGCCTCCGATCGCGTTGAGGCGGAGGACTAGGTCTTTCTCTGTGGTCTCCACAGGGGATTCAGACATCCGTTGGTCTTGGGAGATGCAAGACGAGCCTGCATTCAATTCACTGCATGGATATCCGGCCTTACTTTGAGTCAGAGCATCTCCGTGTCCATTCCACTTGAGGCCAAAAACTCAGGGTCCCTCTCACATACCTGTAGCTGAGAGAAGCCTCCTCTTGAGGTGCTTGTGGAAAGTTGGTATTCCTCTTGAGTCAAAGCCAGGGACTAAGCTCTCATCTCGAGTTGATTTGGGGTCCACGGAGCCCTTTCGTGTTGCTAAAGTGACCTCAGGATCCCTCTAGACTTGAGACAGTGATCTTGGGGTTTCTCTGGAGTGCCGTCAAGGAAATCAAGGCTCCTTTCACGTTTGATGTGGAACACGGAATTGCTCTGCACGCAGTGCAGGGGAATCGGGCCTCATGTCGCGTCGAGGGGGAAGTCTCATGGTTTTTCTCAAGTTGCGCCCGGAACCTGGGGTATATTCTCGAGTTACGACGGGGAATGCCTTCCAGACACGTGTTTGTTCAGCGATGTCAGGACTCCTGCCTAGGTGCGAGGGACACCTCGGGATTCTCCTCGAATCTTGGCATGGCAATAGGGACGCGTCTCCACGTGAGGCGGGAGACCCAGGGTCCCTTTCCACGTGCCACAGGGATCCTGGGACTCCTATCCATTTTCAAGAGGAGTCAGGCATCGTCTCCTTTGGAAGCATTGATCTCCGCAGACCTCTCGATTTTTCAAAGGATGTGAAGCCTCCGGTCGCGATGAGGCTGAGGACTAGGTCTTTCTCTGTCGTCTCCACAGGGGATTCAGACATCCCTTCGTCTTGGGAGATGCAAGACGAGCTTACATTCAATTCACTGCAGGGATATCCGGCCTTACGTAGAGTCAGAGCATCTCGGTGTCCATTCCACTTGAGGCCACAAACTCAGGGTCCCTCTCACATACCTGTAGCTGAGAGAAGCCTCCTCTTGAGGTGCTTGTGGAAAGTTGATATTCCTCTTGAGTCGAAGCCAGGGAGTAAGCTCTCATCTCGAGTTGATTTGGCGTCCACAGAGCCCTTTCGTGTTGCTCCAGTGACCTCAGAATCCCTCTAGACTTGAGACAGTGATCTTGGGTTTTCTCTGGAGTGTCATCAAGGAAATCAAGGCTCCTTTCACGTTTGATGTGGAACACGGAATTGTTCTGGATGCAGTGCAGGGGAATCGGGCCTCATCTCGCGGCGAGGGGGAAGTCTCATGCTTTTTCTCGAGTTGCGGCCGGAACCTGGGGTATATTCTCGAGTTACGACGGGAAGGTCCCTTCCATACACGTGTTTGTTCAGCGACGTAAGGACTCCAGCCTAGGTGCGAGGGACACCTCGGGATTTTCCTCGAGTCTTGGCATGGCAATTGGGACGCGTCTCCACGTGAGGCGGGAGACCCAGGGTCCCTTTCCACGTGCCACAGGGAATCTGGGGCTCCTATCCATTTTCAAGAGGAGTCAGGCATCGTCTCCTTTGGAAGCATTGATCTCCGCGGACCTCTCGAGTTTTCAAAGGATGTGAGGCCTCCGGTCGCAATGAGGCGGAGGACTAGATTTTTCTCTATGGTCTCCACAGGGGCTTCAGACATCCCTTCGTCTTGGGAGATGCAAGACGAGCCGGCATTCAATTCACTGCAGGGATATCCGGCCTTACTTCGAGTCAGAGCATCTCGGTGTCCACTCCACTTGAGGCCACAAACTCAGGGTCCCTCTCACATACATGTAGCTGAGAGAAGCTTCCTCTTGAGGTGCTTGTGGAAACTTGGTATTCCTCTTGAGTCGAAGGCAGGGACTAAGCTCTCATCTCGAGTTGATTTGGGGTCCACGGAGCCCTTTCGTGTTGCTCCAGTGACCTCAGGATCCCTCTAGACTTGAGACAGTGATCTTGGGTTTTCTCTGGAGTGCCATCAAGGAAATCAAGGCTCCTTTCACGTTTGATGTGGAACACGGAATTGCTCTGCACGCAGTGCAGGGGAATCGGGCCTCATCTCGCAGCGAGGGGGAAGTCTCATGGTTTTTCTCGAGTTGCGGCCGGAACCTCGGCTATATTCTCGAGTTACGACGGGGAGGGCCCTTCCAGACACGTGTGTGTTCAGCGACGTCAGGACTCCTGCCTAGGTGCGAGGGACACCTCGGGATTCTCCTCGAGTCTTGGCATGGCAATTGGGACGCGTCTCCACGTGAGGCGGGAGACCCAGGGTCCCTTTCCACGTGACACAGGGATCCTGGGACTCCTATCCATTTTCAAGAGGAGTCAGGCATCGTCTCCTTTGGAAGCATTGATCTCCGCGGACTTCTCGAGTTTTCAAAGGATGTGAGGCCTCCGTTCGCGTTGAGGCGGAGGACTAGGTCTTTCTCTGTGGTCTCCACAGGGTATTCAGACAACCCTTCGTCTTGGGAGATGCAAGACGAGCCTGCATTCAATTCACTGCAGGTATATCCGGCCTTACTTCGAGTCAGAGCATCTCGGTGTCCATTCCACTTGAGGCCACAAACTCAGGGTCCCTCTCACATACCTGTAGCTGAGAGAAGCCTCCTCTTGAGGTGCTTGTGGAAAGTTGGTATTCCTCTTGAGTCGAAGCCATGGACTAAGCTCTCATCTCGAGTTGATTTGGGGTCCATGGAGCCCTTTCGTGTTGCTCCAGTGACCTCAGGATCCCTCTAGACTTGAGACAGTGATCTTGGGTTTTCTCTGGAGTGCCATCAAGGAAATCAAGGCTCCTTTCACGTTTGATGTGGAACACGGAATTGCTCTGCACGCAGTGCAGGGGAATCGGGCCTCATCTCGCGGCGAGGGGGAAGTCTCATGGTTTTTCTCGAGTTGCGGCCGGAACCTGGGGTGTATTCTCGAGTTACGACGGGGAGGGCCCTTCCAGACACGTGTTTGTTCAGCGATGTCAGGACTCCTGCCTAGGTGCGAGGGACACCTCGGGATTCTCCTCGAGTCTTGGCATGGCAATTGGGACGCGTCTCCACGTGAGGCGGGAGAGGCAGGGTCCCTTTCCACGTGCCACAGGGATCTTTGGACTCCTATCCATTTTCAAGAGGAGTCAGGCATCGTCTCCTTTGGAAGCATTGATCTCCGCAGACCTCTCGAGTTTTCAAAGGATGTGAGGCCTCCGGTCGCGTTGAGGCGGAGGACTAGGTCTTTCTCTGTGGTCTCCACAGGGGATTCAGACAACCCTTCGTCTTGGGAGATGCAAGACGAGCCTGCGTTCAATTCACTGCAGGGATATCCGGCCTTACTTCGAGTCAGAGCATCTCGGTGTCCATTCCACTTGAGGAAACAAACTCAGGGTCCCTCAAATATACCTGTAGTTGAGAGAAGCCTCCTCTTGAGGTGCTTTTGGAAAGTTGGTATTCCACTTGAGTTGAAGCCAGGGACTAAGCTCTCATCTCGAGTTGATTTGGGGTCCTTGGAGCCCTTTCGTGTTGCTCCAGTGACCTCAGGATCCCTCTAGACTTGAGACACTGATCTTGGGTTTTCTCTGGAGTGCCATCAAGGAAATCAAGGCTCCTTTCATTTTTGATATGGAATACGGAATTGCTCTGCACGCAGGGCAGGGGAATCGGGCCTCATCTCGCGGCGAGGGGGAAGTCTCATGGTTTTTCTCGAGTTGCGGCCGGAACCTGGGGTATATTCCCGAGTTACGACGGGGAGGTGACTCCCAGACATGTGTTTGTTCAGCGACGTCAGGACTCCTGCCTAGGTGCGAGGGACACCTCGGGATTCTCCTCGAGTCTGGCATCGCAATTGGGACGTGTCTCCACGTGAGGTGGGAGACCCAGGTTCCCTTTCCAAGTGCCACAATGATCCTGGGACTCCTATCCATTTTTAAGAAATGTCAGGCATCGTCTCCTTTAGAAGCATTGATCTCTTCAGACTTCTCGAGTTTTCAAAGGATGTGAGGCCTCCGGTCGCGATGAGGCGGAGGAGTAGGTCTTTCTCTGTGGTCTCCACAGGGGATTCAGACAACCCTTCGTCTTGGGAGATGCAAGACGAGCCTGCATTCAATTCACTGCAGGGATATCCGGCCTTACTTCGAGTCAGAGCATCTCGGTGTCCTTTCCACTTGAGCCCACAAACTCAGGGTCCCTCTCACATACCTGTAGCTGAGAGAAGCCTCCTCTTGAGTTGCTTGTGGAAAGTTGGTATTCCTCTTGTGTCGAAGCCAGGGACTAAGCTCTCATCTCGAGTTGATTTGGGGCCCATGGAGCCCTTTCATGTTGCTCCAGTGACCTCAGGATCTTTCTAGACTTGAGACAGTGATCTTGGGTTTTCTCTGGAGTGCCATCAAGGAAATCAAGGCTACTTTCACGTTTAATGTGGAAAACGGAATTGCTCTGCATGCAGTGCAGGGGAAACAGGCCTCAACTCGCGGCGAGGGGGAAATCTCATGGTTTTTCTCGAGTTGCGGCCGGAACCTGGGGTATATTCTCGAGTTACGACGGTGAGGGCCCTTCCAGACACGTGTTTGTTCAGCGACGTCAGGACTCCTGCCTACGTGCGAGGGACACCTCGGGATTCTCCTCGAGCCTTGGCATGGCAATTGGGATGCGTCTCCACGTGAGGCGTGAGATCCAGTGTCCCTTCCCACGTGCCACAGGGATCCTGGGACTCCTATCCATTTTCAAGAGGAGTCAGGCATCGTCTCCTTTGGAAGCATTGATCTCCGCGGACCTCTCGAATTTTCAAAGGATGTGAGGCCTCCGGTCGCGATGAGGTGGAGAACTCGGTCTTTCTCTGTGGTCTCACCAGCGGATTCAGACATCCCTTCGTCTTGGGAGATGCAAGACGAGCCTGCATTCAATTCACTGCAGGGATATCCGGCCTTACTTCGAGTCAGAGCATCTCGGTGTCCATTGCATTTGAGGCCACAAATTCAGGGTTCCTCTCACATACCTGTAGCTGAGAGAAGCTTCCTCTTGAGGTGCTTGTGGAAATTTGGTATTCCTCTTGAGTCTAAGCCAGGGACTAAGCTCTCATCTCGAGTTGATTTGGGGTCCTTGGAGCCCTTTCGTGTTGCTCCAGTGACCTCAGGATCCCTCTAGACTTGAGACACTGATCTTGGGTTTTCTCTGGAGTGCCATCAAGGAAATCAAGGCTCCTTTCATTTTTGATGTGGAATACGGAATTGCTCTGCATGCAGGGCAGGGGAATCGGGCCTCATCTCGCGGCGAGGGGGAAGTCTCATGGTTTTTCTCGAGTTGCGGCCGGAACCTGGGGTATATTCTCGAGTTACGACGGGGAGGTCCCTTCCAGACATGTGTTTGTTCAGCGACGTCAGGACTCCTGCCTAGGTGCGAGGAACACCTCGGGATTCTCCTCGAGTCTGGCATGGCAATTGGGACGTGTCCCCATGTGAGGCGGGAGACCCAGGTTCCCTTTCCAAGTGCCACAGAGATCCTGGGACTCCTATCCATTTTCAAGAAGAGTCAGGCCTCGTCTCCTTTAGAAGCATTGATCTCTTCAGACCTCTTCAGTTTTCAAAGGATGTGAGGCCTCCGGTCGCGATGAGGCGGAGGAGTAGGTCTTTCTCTGTGGTCTCCACAGGGGATTCAGACAACCCTTCGTCTTGGGAGATGCAAGACGAGCCTGCATTCAATTCACTGCAGGGATATCCGGTCTTACTTCGAGTCAGAGCATCTCGGTGTCCTTTCCACTTGAGGCCACAAACTCGGGGTCCCTCAAATATACCTGTAGCTGAGAGAAGCCTCCTCTTGAGGTACTTTTAGAAAGTTGGTATTCCTCTTGAGTTGAAGCCAGGGACTAAGCTCTCATCTCGAGTTGATTTGGGGTCCACGGAGCCCTTTCGTGTTGCTCCAGTGACCTCAGGATCCCTCTAGACTTGAGAGAGTGATCTTGGGTTTTCTCTGGTGTGCCATCAAGGAAATCAAGGCTCCTTTCACGTTTGATGTGGTACACGGAATTGCTGTGCACGCAGTGCAGGGGAATCGGGCCTCATCTCGCGGCGAGGGGGAAGTCTCATAATTTTTCTAGAGTTGTGGCCAGAACTTGGGGTATATACTTGAGTTACGACGGGGAGGGCCCTTCCAGACACGTGTTTGTTCAGCGACATCAGGACTCCTGCCTAGGTGCGAGGGACACCTCGGGATTCTCCTCGAGTCTTGCCATGGCAATTGGGAGGCGTCTACACGTGAGGCGGGAGACCCAGGGCCCCTTTCCACGTGCCACAGGGATCCTGGGACTCCTATCCATTTTCAAGAGGAGTCAGGCATCGTCCTCTTTGGAAGCATTAATCTCTGTGGACCTCTCGAATTTTCAAAGGATGTGAGGCCTCCGGTTGCGATGAGGGGAAGAATTAGGTCTTTCTCTGTGGTCTCCACAGGGGATTCAGACATCCCTTCGTCTTGGGAGATGCAAGACGAGCGTGCATTCAATTCCCTGCAGGGATATCCGGCCTTACATCGAGTCAGAGCATCTCAGTGTCCATTCCACTTGAGGCCACAAAATCATGGTCGCTATCACATACCTGTAGCTCAGAGAAGCCTCCTCTTGAGGTGCTTGTGGAAACTTGGTATTCCTCTTCAGTTGAAGCCAGGGACTAAGCTCTCATCTCGAGTTGATTTGGGGTCCACGGAGCCCTTTCGTGTTGCTCCAGTGACCTCAGGATCCCTCTAGACTTGAGAGAGTAATCTTGAGTTTTCTCTGGAGTGCCATCAAGGAAATCAAGGCTCCTTTCACGTTTGATGTCGAACACGGAATTGTGCTGCACGCAGTGCAAGGGAATCGGGCCTCATCTCGGGGCGAGGGGGAAGTCTCATGGTTTTTCTCGAGTTGCGGCCGGAACCTGGGGTATATTCTTGAGTTACGACGGGGAGGGCCCTTCCAGACACGTGTTTGTTCAGCGACGTCAGGACTCCTGCCTAGGTGCGAGGGACACCTCGGGGTTCTCCTCGAGTCTTGGCATGGCAATTGGGACGCGTCCCCACGTGAGGCGGGAGACCCAGGGTCCCTTTCCACGTGCCACAGGGATCCTGGGTCTCCTATCAATTTTCAAGAGGAGTCAGGCATCCTCTCCTTTGGAAGCATTGATCTCCGCGGACCTCTCGAGTTTTCAAAGGATGCGAGGCCTCCAGTCGCGATGAGGCGGAGAAGTAGGTCTTTCTCTGTGGTCTCCACAGGGGATTCAGACATCCCTTCGTCTTGGGAGATGCAAGACGAGCCTGCATTCAATTCACTGCAGCGATATCCGGCCTTACTTCAAGTCAGAGCATCTCGGTGTACATTCCACTTGAGGCCACAGACTCAGGGTCCCTCTCACATACCGGTAGCTGAGAGAGGCCTCCTCTTGAGGTGCTTGTGGAAAGTTGGTATTCCTCTTGAGTCGAAGCCAGGGACTAAAGCTCTCATCTCGTGTTGATTTGGGGTCCACGGAGCCCTTTCATGTTGCTCCAGTGACCTCAGGATCCCTCTAGTCTTGAGACAGTGATCTTGGGTTTTCTCTGGAGTGCCATCAAGGAAATCAAGGCTCCTCTCATGTTTGATGTGGAACACGGATATGCTCTGCACGCAGTGCAGGGGAATCGAGCCTCATCTCGCGGCGAGGGGGAAGTCTCATGGTTTTTCTCGAGTTGCGGCCGGAACCGGGGTATACTCTCGAGTTACGACGGGGAGGGCCCTTCCAGACACATGTTTGTTCAGCAACGTCAGGACTCCTGCCTAGGTGCGAGGGACACCTCGGGATTCTCTTCGAGTCTTGGCATGGCAATTGGGACGCGTCTCCAAGTGAGGCGGGAGACCCAGGGTCCCTTTCCACGTGCCACAGGGATCCTGGGACTCCTATCCATGTTCAAGAGGAGTCAGGCATCGTCTCCTTTGGAAGCATTGATGTCCGCGGACCTCTCGAGTTTTCAAATGATGTGAGGCCTCCGGTCGCGATGAGGCGGAGAACTAGGTCTTTCTCTGTGGTCTCCAGAGGGGTTTCAGACATCCCTTCGTCTTGGGTGATGCAAGACGAGCCTGAATTCAATTCACTGCAGGGATATCCGGCCTTACTTTGAGTCACAGCGCGTCGGTGTCCATTCCACTTGAGGCCACAAACTCAGGGTCCCTCTCACATACCTGTAGCTGAGAGAAGCCTCCTCTTGAGGTGCTTGGGGAAAGTTGGTATTCCACTTGAGTCGAAGCCAGGGACTAAGCTCTCATCTCGAGTTGATTTGGGGTCCACAGAGCCCTTTCATGTTTCTACAGTCACCTGAGGATCCCTCTAGACTTGAGACAGTGATCTTGGGTTTTCTCTGGAGTGCCATCAAGGAAATCAAGGCTCCTTTCACGTTTGATGTGGAACACGGAATTGCTCTGCACGCAGTGCAGGGGATTCGGGCCTCATCTCGCAGCAAAGGGTATGTCTCATGGTTTTTCTCCACTTGTGGCCGGAACCTGGGGTATATTCTCGAGTTACGACGGGGAGGGCCCTTCCAGACACGTGATTGTTCAGCGACGTCAGGACTCCTGCCTAGGTGCGAAGGACACCTCAGGATTCTCCTCGAGTCTTGGCATGGCAATTGGGATGCGTCCCCACGTGAGGCGGGAGACCCAGGGTCCGTTTCCACGTGCCACAGGGATCCTGGGACTCCTATCCATTTTCAAGAGGAGTCAGGCATCGTCTCCTTTGGAAGCATTGATGTCCGCGGACCTCTCGAGTTTTCAAAGGAAGTGAGGCCTCCGGTCGCGATGAGGCGGAGAACTATGTCTTTCTTTGTGGTCTACACAGGGGATTCAGACATCCCTTCGTCTTGGGAGATGCAAGACGAGCCTGCACTCAATTCACTGCAGGGCTATCCGGCCTTACTTCGAGTCAGAACATCTCGGTGTCCATTCCATTTGAGGCCACAAACTCAGGGTCCCTCTCACATACCTGTAGCTGAGAGAAGCCTCCTCTTGAGGTGCTTGTGGAAAGTTGGTATTCCACTTGAGTCGAAGCCAGGAAGTAAGTTCTCATCTCGAGTTGATTTGGGGTCCATGGAGCCCTTTCGTGTTGCTCCAGTGACCTCAGGATCCCTCTAGACTTGAGACAGTGATCTTGGGTTTTCTCTGGAGTGCCATCTAGGAAATCAAGGCTCCTTTCACGTTTGATGTGGAACACGGAATTGCTCTGCACGCAGTGCAGGGGAATCGGGCCTCATCTCGCGGCGAGGGGGAAGTCTCATTGTTTTTCTCGAGTTGCGGCCGGGACCTGGGGTATATTCTCGAGTTACGACAGGGAGGGCCCTTCCAGACACGTGTTTGTTCAGCGACGTCAGGACTCCTGCCTACGTGCGAGGGACACCTCGGGATTCTCCTCGAGCCTTGGCATGGCAATTGGGACGCGTCTCCACGTGAGGCGGGAGACCCAGGGTCCCTTTCCACGTGCCACAGGTATCCTGGGACTCCTATCCATTTTCAAGAGGAGTCAGGCATCGTCTCCTTTGGAAGCATTGATCTCCGCCGACCTCTCGAGTTCTCAAAGGATGTGAGGTCTCCGGTCGCGATGATGCGGAGGACTAGGTCTTTCTCTGTGGTCTCAACAGGGGATTCAGACATCCCTTCGTCTTGGGAGATGCAAGACGAGCCTGCATTCAATTCACTGCAGGGATGTCCGGCCTTACTTCGAGTCAGAGCATCTCGGTGTCCATTACACTAGAGGCCACAAACTCAGGGTCCCTCTCACATACCTGTAGCTGAGAGAAGCCTCTTCTTGAGGTGCTTGTGGAAAGTTGGTATTGCTCTTGAGTCGAAGCCAGGGACTAAGCTCTCATCTCGAGTTGATTTGGGGTCCACGGAGCCCTTTCGTGTTGCTCCAGTGACCTCAGGATCCCTCTAGACTTGAGACAGTGATCTTGGGTTTTCTCTGGAGTGCCATCAAGTAAATCAGGGCTCCTTTCACGTTTGATGTGGAACACGGAATTGCTCTGCTCGCAGTGCAGGAGAATCGGGCCTCATCTCACGGCGAGGGGGAAGTCTCATGGTTATTCTGGAGTTGGGGCCGGAACCTGGGGTATATTCTCGAGTTACGACGGGGAGGGCCCTTCCAGACACGTGTTTGTTCAGCGACGTCAGGACTCCTGCCTAGGTGCGAGGGACACCTCGGGATTCTCCTCGAGTCTTGGCATGGCAATTGGGACGCGTCTCCCCGTGAGGCGGGAGAGGCAGTGTCCCTTTCCACGTGCCACAGGGATCCTGGGACTCCTATCCATTTTCAAGAGGAGTCAGGCATCGTCTCCTTTGGAAGCATTGATCTCCGCAGACCTCTCGAATTTTCAAAGGATGTGAGGCCTCCGGTCGCGATGAGGCGGAGAAGTAGGTCTTTCTCTGTGGTCTCCACAGCGGATTCAACATCTCTTCGTCTTGGGAGATGCAAGACGAGCCTGCATTCACTTCACTGCAGGGATATCCGGCCTTACTTCGAGTCAGAGCATCTCGGTGTCCATTCCACTTGAGGCCACAAACTCAGGGTCCCTCTCACATAACTGTTGCTGAGAGAAGACTCCTCTTGAGGTGCTTGTGGAAACATGGTATTCCTCTTGAGTCGAAGCCAGGGAATAAGCTGTCATCTCGAGTTGATTTGGGGTCCAAGGAGCCCTTTCCTTTTGCTCCAGTGACCTCAGGATCCCTCTAGACTTGAGACAGTGATCTTGGGTTTTCTCTGGAGTGCCATCAAGGAAATCAAGGCTCCTTTCACTTTTGATTTGGAACACGGAATTGCTCTGCATGCAGTGCAGGGAAATCGGGGCTCATGTCGCGGCGAGGGGGAAGTCTCATAGTTTTTCTCGAGTTGCGGCCGGAACCTGGGGTATATTCTCGAGTTACGATGGGGAGGGCCCTTCCAGACACGTGTTTGTTCAGCGACGTCAGGACTCCTGCCTAGGTGCGAGGGACACCTCGGGATTCTCCTCGAGTCTTGGCATGGCAATTGGGACGCGTCTCCACGTGAGGCGGGAGACCCAAGGTCCCTTTCCACTTGCCACAGGGATACTGGGACTCCTATCCATTTTCAAGAGGAGTCAGGCATCGTCTCCTTTGGAAGTATTGATCTCCGCGGACCTCTCGAGTTTTCAAAGGATATGAGGCCTCCGTTTGCGTTGATGCGGAGGACTAGGTCTTTCTCTGTGGTCTCCACCGGGGATTCAGACATCCCTTCGTCTTGGGAGATGCAAGACGAGCCTGCATTCAATTCACTGCAGGGATATCCGGCCTTACTTCGAGTCAGAGCATCTCGGTGTCCATTCCACTTGAGGCCACAATCTCAGGGTCCCTCTCACATACTTGTAGCTGAGAGAAGCCTCCTCTTGAGGTGCTTGTGGAAAGTTGGTATTCCTCTTGAGTCGAAGCCAGGGACTATGCTCTCATCTCGAGTTGATTTGGGGTCCACGGAGCCCTTTTCTGTTGCTCCAGTGACCTTAGGATCCCTCTAGACTTGAGACAGTGATCTTGGGTTTTCTCTGGAGTGCCATCAAGGAAATCAAGTCTCCTTTCAAATTTGATTTGGAACACGGAATTGCTCTGCACGCAGTGAAGGCGAATCGGGCATCATGTCGCGGAGAGGAGGAAGTCTCATGGTTTTTCTCGAGTTACGGCCGGAACCTGGGGTACATTCTCGATTTACGATGGGGAGGGCCCTTCCAGACACGTGTTTGTTCAGCGACGTCAGGACTCCTGCCTAGGTGCGAGGGACACCTCGGGATTCTGCTCGAGTCTTGGCATGGCAATTGGGAGGCGTCTCCACGTGAGGCGGGAGACCCAGGGTCCCTTTCCACGTGCCACAGGGATCCTGGGACTCCTATCCATTTTCAAGAGGAGTCAGGCATCGTCTCCTTTGGAAGCATTGATCTCCGCGGACCTCTCGAGTTTTCAAAGGATGTGAGGCCTCCGGTCGCGGTGAGGCGGAGAATTATGTCTTTCCCTGTGGCCTCCACAGGGGATTCAGACATCCCTTCGTCTTGGGAGATGCAAGACGAGCCTGCATTCAATTCACTGCAGGGATATCCGGCCTTCCTTCGAGTCAGAGCATCTCGGTGTCCATTCCACTTGAGGCCACAAACTCAGGGGCCCTCTCACATACCTGTAGCTGAGAGAAGCCTCCTCTTGAGGTGCTTGTGGAAAGTTGGTATTCCTCTTGAGTCGAAGCCGGGGACTAAGCTCTCATCTCGAGTTGATTTGGGGTCCACGGAGCCCTTTCGTGTTGCTCCAGTGACCCCGGGATCCCTCTAGACTTGAGACAGTGATCTTGGGTTTTCTCTGGAGTGCCATCAAGGAAATCAAGGCTCCTTTCACTTTTGATGTCGAACACGGAATTGCTCTGCACGCAGTACAGGGGAATCGGGCCTCATCTCGCCGTGAGGGGGAAGTCTCATGGTTTTTCTCGAGTTGTGGCCGGAACCTGCGGTATATTCTCGAGTTACGACGGGGAGGGCCCTTCCAGACACGTGTTTGTTCAGCGACGTCAGGACTCCTGCCTAGGTGCAAGGGACACCTCGGGATTCTCCTCGAGCCTTGGCATGGCAATTGGGACGCGTCTCTACGTGAGGCGGGAGACCAAGGGTCCCTTTCCACGGGCCACAGTGATCCTGGGACTCCTATGCATTTTCAAGAGGAGTCAGGCATCGTCTCCTTTGGAAGCATTGATCTCCGCGCACCTCTCGAGTTTTCAAAGGATGTGAGGCCTCCGTTCGCGTTGAGGCGGAGAACTAGGTATTTCTCTGTGGTCTCCACAGGGGATTCAGACATCCCTTCGTCTTGGGAGATGCAAGACGAGCCTGCACTCAATTCACTGCACGGATATCCGGCCTTACTTCGAGTCAGAGCATCTCGGTGTCCATTCCACCTGAGGCCACAAACTCAGGGTCCCTCTCACATACCTGTAGCTGAGAGAAGCCTCGTCCTGATGTGCTTGTGGAAAGTTGGTATTCCTCTTGAGTCGAAGCCAGGGACTAAGCTCTCATCACGAGTTGATTTGGGGTCCACGGAGCCCTTTCATATTTCTCCAGTGACCTCAGGATCCCTCTAGACTTGAGACAGTGATCTTGGGTTTTCTCTGGAGTGCCATCAAGGAAATCAAGGCTCCTTTCACGTTTGATGTGGAACACGGAATTGCTGTGCACGCAGTGCAGGGGAATCGGGCCTCATCTCGCGGCGAGGGGGAAGTTTCATGGTTTTTCTCGAGTTGTGGCCGGAACCTGGGGTATATTCTCGAGTTACAACGGGAAGGGCCCTTCCAGACACGTGTTTGTTCAGCGACGTCAGGACTCCTTCCTAGGTGCGAGGGACACTTCGGGATTCTCCTCGAGTCTTGGCATGGCAATTGGGACGCGTCTCCACGTGAGGCGGGAGACCCAGGGTCCCTTTCCACGTGCCACAGGGATCCTGGGACTCCTATCCATTTTCAAGAGGAGTCAGGCATCGTCTCCTTTGGAAGCATTGATCTCCGCAGACCTCTCGAGTTTTCAAAGGATGTGAGGTCTCCGATCGCGATGAGGCGGAGGACTAGGTCTTTCTCTGCGGTCTCCGCAGGGGATTCAAACATCCCTTCGTCTTGGGAGATGCAAGACGAGCCTGCATTCAATTCACTGCAGGGATATGCGGCCTTACTTCGAGTCAGAGCATCTCGGTGTCCATTCCACCTGAGGCCACAAACTCAGGGTCCCTCTCACATACCTTTAGCAGAGAGAAGCCTCCTCTTGAGGTGCTTGTGGAAAGTTAGTATTCCTCTTGACTCGAAACCAGGATATAAGCTCTCATCTCGAGTTGATGTGGGGTCCACGGAACCCTTTCGTGTTGCTCCAGTGACCTCAGGATCCCTCTAGACTTGAGACAGTGATCTTGGGTTTTCTCTGGAGTGCCATCAAGGAAATCAAGGCTCCTTTCCCATTTGATGTGGAACACGGAATTGCTCTGCATGCAGTGCAGGGGAATCGGGCCTCATCTCGCGGCGAGGGGGAAGTCTCATGGTTTTTCTCCAGTTGCGGCCGGAACCTGAGGTATATTTTCGAGTTACAACGGGGAGGGCCCTTCCAGACACGTGTTTGTTCAGCGATGTCAGGACTCGTGCCTAGGTGCGAGGGACACCTCGGGAATCTCCTCGAGTCTTGGCATGGCAATTGGGACGCGTCTCCACGTGAGGCGGGAGACCCAGGGTCCCTTTCGACGTGCCACAGGGATCCTGGGACTCCTATCCATTTTCAAGAGGAGTCAGGCATCGCCTCCTTTGAAAGCATTGATCTCCACGGACCTCTCGAGTTTTCAAAGAATGTGAGGCCTTCGCTCGCGATGAGGCGGAGAACTAGGTCTTTCTTGTGGTCTCCACAGGGGATTCAGACATCCCTTCGTCTTGGGAGATGCAAGACGAGCCTGCATTCAAATCACTGCAGGGATATCCGGCCTTACTTAAGTCAGAGCATCTCGGTGTTCATTCCACTTGAGGCCACAAACTCAGGGTCCCTCTCACATACATGTAGCTGAGAGAAACCTCCTCTTGAGGTGCTTGTGGAAACTAGGTATTCCTCTTGAGTCGAAGCCAGGGACTAAGCTCTCATCTCGAGCAGATTTATGGTCCACGGAGCCCTTTGGTGTTGCTCCAGTGACCACAGGATCCCTCTAGACTTGAGACAGTGGTCTTGTGTTTTCTCTGGAGTGCCATCAAGGAAATCAAGGCTCCTTTCACGTTTGATGTGGAACACGGAATTACTCTGCACGCAGTGCAGGGGAATCAGGCCTCATCTCGCGGCGAGGGGGAAGTCTCATGGTTTTTCTCGAGTTGCGGCCGGAACCTGGGGTATATTCTCGAGTTACGACGGGGAGGGCCCTTCCAGACACGTGTTTGTTCAGCGACGTCAGGACTCCTTCCTAGGTGCGAGGGACACCTCGGGATTCTCCTCGAGTCTTGGCATGGCAATTGTCACGCGTCTCCACGTGAGGCGGGAGACCCAGGCTCCCTTTCCACGTGCCACAGGGATCCTGGGACTCCTATCCATTTTCAAGAGGAGTCAGGCATCGTCTCCTTTGGAAGCATTGATCTCCGCGGACCTCTCGAGTTTTCAAAGGATGTGAGGCCTCCGGTCGCGATGAGGCGGAGAACTAGGTCTTTCTCTGTGGTTTGCACAGGGGATTCAGACATCCCTTCGTCTTGGGAGATGCAAGACGCGCCGGCATTCAATTCTCTGCAGGGATATCCGGCCTTACTTCGAGTCACAGCATCTCAGGGTCCATTCCACCTGAGGCCACAAACTCAGGGACCCTCTCACATACCTGTAGCTGAGAGAAACCTCCTCTTGAGGTGCTTGTGGAAAGTTGGTATGACTCTTGAGTCGAAGCCAGGGACTAAGCTCTCATCTCGAGTTGATTTGGGGTCCATGGAGCCATTTCGTTTTGCTACAGTGACTTCAGGATCCCTCTAGACTTGAGACAGTGATCTTGGGTTTTCTCTGGAGTGCCATCAAGGAAATCAAGGCTCCTTTCACGTTTGATGTGGAACACGGAATTGCTCTGCACGCAGTACAGGGGAATCGGGCCTCATCTCGCGGCGAGGGGGAAGTCTCATGGTTTTTCTCGAGTTGCGGCCAGAACCTGGGGTATAATATCGAGTTAAGACGGAGAGGGCCCTTCCAGAAACGTGTTTGTTCAGCGACGTCAGGAAGCTTGCCTAGGTGCGAGGGACACTTCGGGATTCTCCTCAAGTCTTGGAATGGCAATTGGGACGCGTCTCAACGTGAGGCGGGAGACCCAGGGTCCCTTTCCACGTGCCACAGGGATCCTGGGACTCCTATCCATTTTCAAGAGGAGTCAGGCATCGTCTCCTTTGGAAGCATTGATCTCCGCGGACCTCTCGAGTTTTCAAAGGATGTGAGGCCTCCGGTCGCGATGAGGCGGAGAACTAGGTCTTTCTCTGTGGTCTCCACAAGGGATTCAGACATCCCTTCGCCTTGGGAGATGCAAGACGAGCCTGCATTCTATTCACTGCAGGGATATCCGGCCTTACTTCGAGTCAGAGCATCTCGGCGTCCATTCCACTTGAGGCCACATTCTCAGGGTCCCTCTCACATACCTGTAGCTGAGAGAAGCCTCCTCTTGAGGTGCTTGTGGAAAGTTGGTATTCCTCTTGAGTTGAAGCCAGGGACTAAGCTCTCATCTCGAGTTGATTTGGGGTCCACGGAGCCCATTCGTGTTGCTCCATTGACCTCAGGATCCCTCTAGACTTGAGACAGTGATCTTGGGTATTCTCTGGAGTGCCATCAAGGAAATCAAGGCTCCTTTCATTTTTGATGTGGAACACGGAATTGCTCTGCACGCAGTGCAGGGGAATCGGGCCTCATCTCGCGGTGAGGGGGAAGTCTCATGGTTTTACTCGAGTTGCGGCCGGAACCTGGGGTATATTCTCGAGTTACGACGGGGAGGGCCCTTCCAGACACGTGTGTGTTCAGCGACGTCAGGAATCCTGCCTAGGTGCGAGGGACACCTCGGGATTCTCCTCGAGTCTAGGCATGGCAATTGGGACGCGTCTCCACGTGAGGCGGGAGACCCAGTGTCCCTTTCCACCTTCCACAGGGAACCTGGGACTCCTATCCATTTTCAAGAGGAGTCAGGCATCGTCTCCTTTGGAAGCATTGATCTCCGCGGACCTCTCGAGTTTTCAAAGAATGTGAGGCCTCCGGTCGCGATGAGGGGGAGAACTAAGTCTTTCTCTGTGGTCTCCACAGGAGATTCAGACCTCCCTTCGTCTTGGGAGATGCAAGACGAGCCTGCATTCAATTCACTGCAGGGATATCCGGCCTTATTTCGAGTCAGAGCATCTCGGTGTCCATTCCACTTGAGGCCACAAACTCAGGGTCCCTCTCACATACCTGTAGCTCAGAGAAGCCTCCTCTTGAGGTGCTTGTGGAAAGTTGGTATTCCTCTTGAGTCGAAGCCAGGGACTAAGCTCTCATCTCGAGTTGATTTGGTGTCCACGGAGCCCTTTCGTGTTGCTCCAGTGACCTCAGGATCCCTCTAGACTTGAGACAGTGATCTTGGGTTTTCTCTGGAGTGCCATCAAGGAAATCAAGGCTACTTTCACGTTTGATGTGGAACACGGAATTGCTCTGCACGCAGTGCAGGGGAATCGGGCCTCATCTCGCGGCCAGGGGAAATCTCATGGTTTTCCTCGAGTTGCGGCCTGAACCTGGGGTATATTATCGAGTTACGACGGGGAGGGCCCTACCAGACACGTGTTTGTTCAGCGGCGTCAGGACTCCTGCATAGGTGCGAGGGACACCTCGGGATTCTCCTCGAGTCTTGGCATGGCAATTGGGACGCGTCTCCACGTGAGGCGGGAGACCCAGGGTCCCTTTCCACGTGCCACAAGGATCCTGGGATTCCTATCCATTTTCAAGAGGAGTCAGGCATCGTCTCCTTTGGAAACATTGATCTCCGCGGACCTCTCGAGTTTTCAAAGGATGTGAGGCCACCGGTCGCGATGAAGCGGAGAACTAGGTTTTTCTCTGTTGTCTCCACAGGGGATTCAGATATCCCTTCGTCTTGGGAGATGCAAGACGAGCCTGCATTCAATTCACTGCAGGGATATCCGGCCTTATTTCGAGTCAGAGCATCTCGGTGTCCATTCCACTTGAGGCCACAAACTCAGGGTCCCGCTCTCATACCTGTAGCTGAGAGAAACCTCCTCTTCAGGTGCTTGTGGAAAGTTGGTATTTCTTCTGAGTCAAAGCCAGGGACTAGGCTCTCATCTCGAGTTGATTTGTGGTCCACGGAGCACTTTCGTGTTGCTACAGTGACCTCAGAATGCCTCTAGACATGAGACAGTGATCTTGGGTTTTCTCTGGAGTGCCATCAAGGATATCAAGTCTCCTTTCACGTTTGATGTTTAACACGGAATTGCTCTGCACGCAGTGCTGGGGAATCGGGCCTCATCTCGCGGCGAGGGGGAAGTCTCATGGTTTTTCTCAACTTGCGGCCAGAAACTGGGGTATATTCTCGAGTTACGACGGGGAGGGCCCTTCCAGACACGTGTTTGTTCAGCGACGTCAGGACTCGGGCCTAGGTGCGAGAGACACCTCGGGATTCTCCTCGAGTCTTGGCATGGCAATTGGGACGCGTCTCCACGTGAGGCGGGAGACCCAGGATCCCTTTCCACGTGCCACAAATATCCTGGGATTCCTATCCATTTTCAAGAGGAGTCAGGCATCGTCTCCTTTGGAAGCATTGATCTCCGCGGACCTCTCGAGTTTTCAAAGGATGTGAGGCCTCCGGTCGCGATGAGGTGGAGAACTAGGTCTTTCTCTGTGGTCTCCACAGGGGATTCAGACATCCCTTCGTCTTGGGAGATTCGAGACGAGCCTGCATTCAATTCACTGCAGGGATATCCGGCCTTAGTTCGAGTCAGAGCATCTCGGTGTCCATTCCAACTGAGGACACAAACTCAGGGTCCCTCTCACATACCTGTAGCTGAGAGAAGCCTCCTCTTGAGGTGCTTGTGGAAAGTTGGTATGCCTGTTGAGTCGAAGCCATGGACTAAGCTCTCATCTCGAGTTGATTGGGGGTTCACGGAGCCCTTTCATGTTGCTCCAGTGACCTCAGGATCTAGACTTGAGACAGTGATCTTGGGTTTGCTCTGGAGTGCCATCAAGGAAATCAAGGCTCCTTTCACTTTCGATGTGGAACACGGAATTGCTCAGCACGCAGTGCAGGGGATTCGGGCCTCATCTCGCGGCGAGCGGGAATTTCATGTTTTGTCTAGAGTTGCGGACAGAACCTGGGGTATATTCTCGAGTTACGACGGGGAGGGCCCTTCCAGACACGTGTTTGTTCAGCGACGTCAGGATTCCTGCCTAGGTGCGAGGAACACCTCGGGATTCTCCTCGATTTTTGGCATGGCAATTGGGACTCGTCTCCACGTGAGGCGGGAGACCCAGGGTCCCTTTCGACGTGCCACAGGGATTCTGGGACTCCTATCCATTTTGAAGAGTAGTCAGGCATGGTCTCCTTTGGAAGCATTGATCTCCGCTGACCTCTCGAGTTTTCAAAGGATGTGAGGCCTCCGGTCGCGATGAGGCAGAGAACTAGGTCTTTCTCTGTGGTCTACACAGAGGATTCAGACATCCCTTCGTCTTGGGAGATGCAAGACGAGCCTGCATTCAATTCACTGCAGGGATATCCGGCCTTACTTCGAGTCAGAGCATCTCGGTGTCCATTCCACTTGAGGCCACAACCTCAGGGTCCCTCTCACTTTCCTGTAGCTGAGAGAAGCCTCCTCTTGAGGTGCTTGTGGAAAGTTGGTATTCCTCTTGAGTCGAAGCCAGGGACTAAGCTCTCATCTCGAGTTGATTTGGGGTCCACGGAGCCCTTTCGTGTTGCTCCAGTGACCTCAGGATCCCTCTAGACTTGAGACAGTGATCTTGGGTTTTCTCTGGAGTGCCATCAAGGAAATCAAGGCTCCTTTCACGTTTGATGTGGAACACGGAATTGCTCTGCACGCAGTGCAGGGGAATCGGGCCTCAACTCGCGGCGAGGGGGAAATCTCATGGTTTTTCTCTAGTTGCGGCCGGAACCTTGGGTATATTCTCGAGTTACGACGGGGAGGGCCCTTCCAGACACGTGTTTGTTCAGCGACGTCAGGACTCCTGCCTAGGTGCGAGGGACACCTCGAGATTCTCCTCGAGTCTTGGCATGGCAATTGGGACGCGTCTCCACGTGAGGCGGGAGACCCAGGGTCCCTTCCCACGTGCCACAGGGATCCTGGGACTCCTATCCATTTTCAAGAGGAGTCAGGCATCGTCTCCTTCGGAAGTATTGATCTCAGCGGACCTCTGGAATTTCAAAGGATATGAGGCCTCCGGTCGCGAGGAGGCGGAGGACTAGGTCTTTCTCTGTGGTCTCCACAGGGGATTCAGACAACCCTTCATCTTGGGAGATGAAAGACGAGCCTGCATTCAATTCACTGCAGGGATATCCGGCCTTACTTCGAGTCAGAGCATCTCGGTGTCCATTCCAATTGAGGCCACAAACTCAGGGTCCCTGTCACATACCTGTAGCTGAGAGAAGCCTCCTCTTGAGGTGCTTGTGGAAAGTTGGCATTCCTCTTGAGTCGAAGCCAGGGACTAAGCTCTCATCTCGAGTTGATTTGTGGTCCACGGAGCCCTTTCGTGTTGCTACAGTGACCTCAGGATTCGTCTAGACTTGAGACAGTGATCTTGGGTTTTCCCTGGAGTGCCATCAAGGAAATCAAGGCTCCTTTCATGTTTGATGTGGAACACGGAATTGCTCTGCACGCAGTCCAGGGGAATCGGGCCTCATGTCGCGGCGAGGGGGAAGTCTCATGGTTTTTCTCTAGTTGCGGCCGGAACCTGGGGTATATTCTCGAGTTACGACGGGGAGGGCCCTTCCAGACACGTGTTTGTTCAGCGACGTCAGGACTCCTGCCTAGGAGCGAGGGACACCTCGGGATTCTCCTCGAGTCTTGGCATGGCAATTGGAACGCGTCTCCACGTGAGGCGGGAGACCCAGGGTCCCTTGCCACGTGCCACAGGGATCCTGGGACTCCTATCCATTTTCATGAGGAGTCAGGCATCGTCTCCTTTGGAAGCATTGATCTCCGCGGACCTCTCGGGTTTTCAAAGGATGTGAGGCCTCCGCTCGCGATGAGGCGGAGAATTAGGTTTTTCTCTGTGGTCTCCACAGGGGATTCAGACATCCCTTCGTCTTGGGAGATGCAAGACGAGCCTGCATTCAATTCACTGCAGGGATATCCGGCCTTACTTCGAGTCAGAGCATCTCGGTGTCCATTCCACTTGAGGCCACAAACTCAGGGTCCCTCTCACATACCTGTAGCTGAGAGAAGCCTCCTCTTGAGGTGCATGTGGAAAGTTGGTATTCCTCTTGAGTCGAAGCCAGGGACTAAGCTCTCATCTCGAGTTGATTGGGGTCCACGGAGCCCTTTCGTGTTCTTCCAGTGACCTCAGGATCCCTCTAGGCTTGAGACAGTGATCTTGGGTTTTCTCTGGAGTGCCATCAAGGAAATCAAGGCTCCTTTCACGTTTGATGTGGAACACGGAATTGCTCTGCACGCAGTGCAGGGGAATCGGGCCTCATCTTGCGGCGAGGTGTAAGTCTCATGGTTTTTCTCGAGTTGCAGAAGGACCCTGGGGTATATTCTCGAGTTACGACGGGGAGGGCCCTTCCAGACACGTGTTTGTTCAGCGACGTCAGGACTCGGGCCTAGGTGCGAGGGACACCTCGGGATTCTCCTCGAGTCTTGGCATGGCAATTGGGACGCGTCTCCACGTGAGGCGGGAGACCCAGGGTCCCTTTCCACGTGCCACAGGGATCCTGGGACTCCTATCCATTTTCAAGAGGAGTCAGGCATCGTCTCCTTTGGAAGCATTTATCTCCGCGGACCTCTCGAATTTTCAAAGGATGTGAGGCCTCCGGTCTCAATGAGGCGGAGAACTAGGTCTTTCTCTGTGGTCTCCACAGGGGATTCAGACATCCCTTCATCTTGCGAGATGCAAGACAAGCCTGCATTCATTTCACTGCAGGGATATCCGGCCTTACTTCGAGTCAGAGCATCTCTGTGTCCATTCCACTTGAGGCCAAAAACTCAGGGTCCCTCTCACATACCTGTAGCTGAGAGAAGCCTCCTCTTGAGGTGCTTGTGGAAAGTTGGTATTCCTCTTGAGTCGAAGCCAGCGACGAAGCTCTCATCTCGAGGTGATATGGGGTCCATGGAGCCTTTCGTCTTGCTCCAGTAACCTCAAGATCCCTCTAGACTTGAGACAGTGATCTTCGATTTTCTCTGCAGCGCCATGAAGGAAATCAAGGCTCCTTTCACGTGTGATGTGGAACACGGAATTGCTCTGCACGCAGTGCATGGGAATCGGGCCTCATCTCGCGGCGAGGGGGAAGTCTCATGGTTTTTCTCGAGTTGCGGCCGGAACCTGGGGTATATTCTCGAGTTAGAAGGGGAGGGCCCTTCCAGACACTTGTTTGTTCAGCGAAGTCAGGACTCCTGCCTTGGTGCGAGGGACACTTCGGGATTGTCTTCGAGTCTTTGCATGGCAATTATGACGCGTCTCCAAGTGAGTCGGGAGACCCAATTACCCTTTCCAAGTTCCACAGGTGTCCTGGAACTCCTATCCATTTTCAAGAGGAGTCAGGCATCGTCTGCTTTGGAAGCATTGATCTCCGCGGACCTCTCGAGTTTTCAAAGGATGTGAGGCCTCCAGTCGCGATGAGGCGGAGACCTAGGTCTTTCTCTGTGGTCTCCCCAGGGGATTCAGACATCCCTTCGTCTTGGGAGATGCAAGACGAGCCTGCATTCAATTCACTGCAG
Organism: Dama dama; assembly: GCF_033118175.1. Lineage (NCBI taxonomy): Eukaryota > Metazoa > Chordata > Mammalia > Artiodactyla > Cervidae > Dama > Dama dama. Next base: position 5,261,678 of record NC_083706.1, on the reverse strand, counting down.
GGATATCCGGCCTTACTTCGAGTCAGAGCATCTCGGTGTCCATTCCACTTGAAGCCACAAACTCAGGGTCCCTCTCACATACCTGTAGCTGAGAGAAGCCTCCTCTTGAGGTGCTTGTGGAAAGTTGGTATTCCTCTTGAGTCGAAGCCAGGGACTAAGCTCTGATCTCGAGTTGATTTGGGGTCCACGGAGCCCTTTCGTGTTGCTACAGTCACCTGAGGATCCCTCTAGACTTGAGACAGTGATCTTGGGTTTTCTCTGGAGTGCCATCAACAAAATCAAGGCTCCTTTCACGTTTGATGTGGAGCACGGAATTGCTCTGCACGCAGTGCTTGATATTCGGGCCTCATCTCGCAGCGAAGCGGATGTCTCATGGTTTTTCTCCACTTGTGGCCGGAACATGGGGTATATTCTCGAGTTACGACGTGGGGGGCCTTTCCAGACACGTGTTTGTTCAGCGACGTCAGGACTCCTGCCTAGGTGCGAGGGACACCTCGGGATTCTCCTCGAGTCTTGGCATGGCAATTGTGACGCGTCTCCACGTGAGGCAGGAGACCCAGGGTCCCTTTCCACGTGCTACAGGGATCCTGGGACTCCTATCCATTTTCAAGAGGAGTCAGGCATCGTCTCCTTTGGAAGCATTGATCTTCGCAGACCTCTCGAGTTTTCAAAGGATGTGAGGCCTCCGGTCGCGATGAGGCGGAGGACTAGGACTTTCTCTGTGGTCTCCACAGGGGATTCAGACATCCCTTCGTCTTGGGAGATGCAAGACGAGCCTGCATTCAATTCACTGCAGGGATATCCAGCCTTACTTCGAGTCAGAGCATCTCGGTGTCCATTCCACTTGAGGCCACAAACTCAGGGTCCCTCTCACATACCTGTAGCTGAGAGAAGCCTCCTATTGAGGTGCTTGTGGAAAGTTGGTATTCTTCTTGAGACGAAGCCAAGGACTAATCTCTCATCACGAGTTGATTTGGGGACCACGGAGCCCTTTGGTGTTGCTCCAGTGACCTCAGGATCCCTCTAGACTTGAGACACTGATCTTGGGTTTTCTCTGGAGTGCCATCAAGGAAATCAAGGCTACTTTCACGTTTAATGTGAAACACAGAATTGCTCTGCACGCAGTGCAGGGGAATTGGGCCTCATCTCGCGGCGAGGGGGAAGTCTCATGGTTTTTCTCGAGTTGTGGCCGGAACCTGGGTTATATTCTCGAGTTACGACGGGCAGGGCCCTTCCAGACACGTGTTTGTTCAGCGACGTCAGGACTCCTGCCGAGGTGCGAGGGACAACTCGAGATTCTCCTCGAGTCTTGGCATGGCAATTGGGACGGGTCTCCATGTGTGGCGGGAGACCCAGTGTCCCTTTCAACGTGCCACAGGGATCCTGGGACTCCTATCCATTTTCAAGAGGAGCCAGGCTTCGTCTCCTTGGAAGCATTGATCTCCGCGGACCTCTTGAGTTTTCAAAGGATGTGAGGCCTCCGGTCGCGTTGAGGCGGAGGACTAGGTCTTTCTCTGTGGTCTCCACAGGAGATTCAGTCATCCCTTCGTCTTGGGAGATGCAAGACGAGCCTGCATTCAATTCACTGCAGGGATATCCGGCCTTACTTCGAGTCAGAGCATCTCGGTGTCCATTCCACTTGAGGCCACAAACTCAGGGTCCCTCTCACATACTTGTAGCTGAGAGAAGCCTCCTCTTGAGGTGCTTGTGGAAAGTTGGTATTCCTCTTTAGTCGAAGCCAGGGACTAAGCTCTCATCTCGAGTTGATTTGGGGTCCACGGAGTCCTTTCGTGTTGCTCCAGTGACCTCAGGATCCCTCTAGACTTGAGACAGTGATCTTGGGTTTTCTCTGGAATGCCATCAAGGAAATCAAGGCTCCTTTCACTTTTGATGTGGAACACGGAATTGCTCTGCACGCAGTGCAGGGTAATCGGGCCTCATCTCGCGGCGAGGGGGAAGTCTCATGGTTTTTCTCGAGTTGCTGCGGAACCTGGGGTATATTCTCGAGTTACGAAAGGGAGGGCCCTTCCAGACACGTGTTTGTTCAGCGACGTCAGGACTCCTGCCTAGGTGCGAGGGACACCTCGGGATTCTCCTCGAGTCTTGGCATGGCAATTGGGACGCGTCCCCACGTGAGGCGGGAGACCCAGGGTCCCTTTCCACGTGCCACAGGGATCCTGGGACTCCTATCCATTTTCAAGAGGAGTCAGGCATCGTCTCCTTTGGAAGCATTGATCTCCGCGGACCTCTCGAGTTTTCAAAGGATATGAGGCCTCCGGTCGCGATGAGGCGGAGAACTCGGTCTTTGTCTGTGGTCTCCACAGGGGATTCAGACATCCCTTTGTCTTGGGCGATGCAAGACGAGCCTGCATTCCATTCACTGCAGGGATATCCAGCCTTACTTCCAGTCAGAGCATCTCGGTGTCCATTCCACTTGAGGCCACAAACTCAGGGTCCCTCTCACATACCTGCAGCTGAGAGAAGCCTCCTCTTGAGGTGCTTGTGGAAAGTTGGTATTCCTCTTGAGTCGAAGCCAGGGACTAAGCTCTCATCTCGAGATGATTTGGGGTCCACGGATCCCTTTCTTTTTGCACCAGTGACCTCAGGATCCCTCTAGACTAGAGACAGTGACTTTGGGTTTTCTCTGGAGTGCCATCAAGGAAATCAAGGCTCCTTTCACGTTTGATGTGGAACACGGAATTGCTCTGCACGCAGTGCAGGGGAATCGGGCCTCATCTCGCGGCGAGTGCGAAGTCTCATGGTTTTTCTCGAGTTGCGACCGCAACCTGGGGTATATTCTCGAGTTACGACGGGGAGGGCCCTTCCAGAAACGTGTTTCTTCAGCGAAGTTGGACTCCTGCTTAGGTGGGAGGGACACCCGGGATTCTCCTCGAGTCTCGTCATGGCAATTGGCTCACGTCTCCATGTGAGTCGGGAGACCCAGGGTCCCTTTCCACGTGCAACAGGGATCCTGGGACTCCTATCCATTTTCAAGAGGAGTCAGGCATCATCTCCTTTGGAAGCATTGAACTCCACGGACCTCTCCAGTTTTCAAAGGATGTGAGGCCTCCTGTCGCGATGAGGAGGAGAACTAGGTCTTTCTCTGTGGTCTCCACAGGGGATTCAGACATCCCTTCGTTTTGGGAGATGCAAGTCGAGCCTGCACTCAATTCACTGCAGGGATATACGGCCTTACTTCGAGTCAGAGCATCTCGGTGTCCATTCCACTTGATTCCACAAACTCAGGGTCCCTCTCACATACCTGTAGCTGAGAGAAGCCTCCTCTTGAGGTGCTTGTGGAAAGTTGGTATTCCTCTTGAGTCGAAGCCAGGGACTAAGCTCTCATCTCGAGTTGATTTGGGGTCCACGGAGCCCTTTCGTGGTGCTCCAGTCACCTCAGGATCCCTGTAGACTTGAGACAGTGATCTTGGGTTTTCTCTGGAGTGCCATCAAGGAAATCAATTCTCCTTTCAGGTTTGATATGGAACACGGAATTGCTCTGCACGCAGTTCTGGGGAATCGGGCCTAAACTCGCGGCGATTGGGAAGTCTCATGGTTTTTCTCGAGTTGCGGCCGGAACCTGGGGTATATTCTCGAGTTACGCCGGGGAGGGCCCTTCCAGAAACGTGTTTGTTCAGCGATGTCAGGACTCCTGCCTTGGTGCTAGGGACACCTCGGGATTCTCCTCGAGGCTTGACATGGCAATTGGGACGCGTCTCCACGTGAGGCGGGAGACCCAGGGTCCCGTTCCACGTGCCACAGGGATCCTGGGACTCCTATCCATTTTCAAGAGGAGTCAGGCATCGTCTCCTTTGGAAGCATTGATCTCCGCGCACCTCTCGAGTTTTCAAAGGATGTGAGGCCTCCGGATGCGATGAGGCGGAGAACTAGGTCTTTCTCTGTGGTCTCCACAGGGGATTCAGACATCCTTTCGTCTTGGGAGATGCAAGTCGAGCCTGCATTCAATTCACTGCAGGGACATCCGGCCTTACTTCGAGTCAGAGCATCTCGGTGTCCATTCCACTTGAGGCCACAAAGTCATGGTCCCTCTCACATACTTGTAGCTGAGAGAAGCCTCCTCTTGAGGTGCTTGTGGAAAGTTGGTATTCCTCTTGAGTCGAGGCCAGGGACTAAGCCCTCATCTCGAGTTGATTTGGGGTCTTCGGAGCCCTTTCGTGTTGCTACAGTGACCTCAGGATCCCACTAGACTTGAGACAGTGATCTTGGGTTTTCTCTGGAGTGCCATCAAGGAAATCAAGGCTCCTTTCACTTTTGATATCGAACACGGAATTGCTCTGCACGCAGTGCAGGGGAATCGGGCCTCATCTCGCGGTGAGGGGGAAGTCTCATGGTTTTTCTCGAGTTGCGGCCGGAACCTGAGGTATATTCTCGAGTTACGATTGGGAGGACCCTTCCAGACACGTGTTTGTTCACCGACGTCAGGACTCCTGCCTTGGTGCGAGGGACACCTCGGGATTCTCCTCGAGTCTTGGCATGGTAATTGGGACGCGTCTCCACGTGAGGCGGGAGACCCAGGGTCCCGTTCCACGTGCCGCAGGGATCCTGGGACTCCTATCCATTTTCAAGAGGAGTCAGGCATCGTCTCCTTTGGAAGCATTGATCTCCTTGGACCTCTTGAGTTTTCAAAGGATGTGAGGCCTCCGGTCGCGATGAGACGGAGAACTAGGTCTTTCTCTATGGTATCCTCAGGGGATTCAGACATCCCTTCATCTTGGGAGATGCAAGACGAGCCTGCATTCAATTCACTGCAGGGATATCGGGCCTTACTTTGAGTCACAGCGTCTCGGTGTCCATTCCACTTGAGGCCACAAACTCAGGGTCCCTGTCACATACCTGTAGCTGAGAGAAGCCTCCTCTTCAGGTGCTTGTGGAAAGTTGGTATTCCCCTTGAGTCGAAGCCAGGGAGTAAGCTCTCATCTCGAGTTGATTTGGGGTCCACGGAGCCCTGTCTTGTTGCTACAGTGACCTCAGGATCCCTCTAGACTTTAGACAGTGATCTTGGGTTTTGTATGGAGTGCCATCAAGGAAATCAAGGCTCCTTTCACGTTTGATGTGGAACACGGAATTGCTCTGCACGCCGTGCAGAGGAATCTGGCCTCATCTCGCGGCGAGTGGGAAGTCTCATGGTTGTTCTCGAGTTGCGGCCGGAACCTGCGGTATATTCTCGATTTACGACGGGGAGGGTCTTTCCAGACACGTGTTTGTTCAGCGACGTCAGGACGCCTGCCTAGGGGCGAGGGACACCTCGGGATTCTCCTCGAGTCTTGGCATGGCAATTGGGATGCGTCTCCACGTGAGGCGGGAGCCCCAGAGTCCCTTTCCACGTGCCACAGGGATCCTGGGACTCCTATCCATTTTCAAGAGGAGTCAGGCATCGTCTCCTTTGAAAGCATTGATCTCTGTGGACCTCTGAATTTTCAAAGGATGTGAGGCCTCCGGTGCGATGAGGGGAAGAATTAGGTCTTTCTCTGTGGTCTCCACAGGGGATTCAGACATCCCTTCGTCTTGGGAGATGCAAGACGAGCGTGCATTCAATTCCCTGCAGGGATATCCGGCCTTACATCGAGTCAGAGCATCTCAGTGTCCATTCCACTTGAGGCCACAAAATCATGGTCGCTATCACATACATGTAGCTCAGAGAAGCCTCCTCTTGAGCTGCTTGTGGAAACTTGGTATTGCTCTTCATTTGAAGCCAGGGACTAAGCTCTCATCTCGAGTTGATTTGGGGTCCACGGAGCCCTTTGGTGTTGCTCCAGTGACCTCAGGATCCCTCTAGACTTGAGACAGTCATCTTGAGTTTTCTCTGGAGTGCCATCAAGGAAATCAAGGCTCCTTTCACGTTTGATGTCGAACACGGAATTGTGCTGCATGCAGTGCAAGGGAATCGGGCCTCATCTCGGGGCGAGGGGGAAGTCTCATGGTTTTTCTCGAGTTGCGGCCGGAACCTGGGGTATATTCTTGAGTTACGACGGGGAGGGCCCTTCCAGACACGTGTTTGTTCAGCGACGTCAGGACTCCTGCATAGGTGCGAGGGACACCTCGGGGTTCTCCTCGAGTCTTGGCTTGGCAATTGGGACGCGTCCCCACGTGAGGCGGGAGACCCAGGGTCCCTTTCCACGTGCCACAGGGATCCTGGGTCTCCTATCAATTTTCAAGAGGAGTCAGGCATCGTCTCCTTTGGAAGCATTGATCTCCGCGGACCTCTCGAGTTTTCAAAGGATGCGAGGCCTCCGGTCGCGATGAGGCAGAGAAGTAGGTCTTTCTCTGTGGTCTCCACAGGGGATTCAGACATCACTTCGTCTTGGGAGATGCAAGACGAGCCTGCATTCAATTCACTGCAGCGATATCCGGGCTTACCTCAAGTCAGAGCATCTCGGTTTACATTCCACTTGAGGCCACAGACTCAGGGTCCCTCTCACATACCTGTAGCTGAGAGAGGCCTCCTCTTGAGGTGCTTGTGGAAAGTTGGTATTCCTCTTGAGTCGAAGTCAGGGACTAAAGCTCTCATCTCGTGTTGATTTGGGGTCCACGGAGCCCTTTCATGTTGCTCCAGTGACCTCAGGATCCCTCTAGTCTTGAGACAGTGATCTTGGGTTTTCTCTGGAGTGCCATCAAGGAAATCAAGGCTCCTCTCATGTTTGATATGGAATACGGAATTGCTCTGCACGCAGGGCAGGGGAATCGGGACTCATCTCGCGGCGAGGGGGAAGTCTCATGGTTTTTCTCGAGTTGCGGCCGGAACCTGGGGTATATTCCCAAGTTACGACGGGGAGGTGACTTCCAGACACGTGTTTGTTCAGCGACGTCAGGACTCCTGCATAGGTGCGAGGGACACCTCGGGATTCTCCTCGAGTCTTGGCATGGCAATTGGGACGCATCTCCACGTGAGGCGGGAGACCCAGGGTCCCTTTCCACGTGCCACAGGGATCCTGGGACTCCTATCCATTTTCAAGACGAGTCAGGCATCGTCTCCTTTGGAAGCATTGATCTCCGCCGACCTCTCGAGTTTTCAAAGGATGTGAGGTCTCCGGTCGCGATGATGCGGAGGACTAGGTCTTTCTCTGTGGTCTCCACAGGGGATTCAGACATCCCTTGGTCTTGGGAGATGCAAGACGAGCCTGCATTCAATTCACTGCAGGGATGTCTGGCCTTACTTCGAGTCAGAGCATCTCGGTGTCCATTACACTTGAGGCCACAAACTCAGGGTCCCTCTCACATAACTGTAGCTGAGAGAAGCCTCCTCTTGAGGTGCTTGTGGAAAGTTGGTATTCCTCTTGAGTCGAAGCGAGGGACTAAGGTCTCATCACGAGTTGATTTGGGGTCCACGGAGCCCTTTCTTGTTGCTCCAGTGACCTCAGGATCCCTCTAGACTTGAGACAGTGATCTTGGGTTTTCTCTGGAGTGCCATCAAGTAAATCAAGGCTCCTTTCCCGTTTGATGTGGAACACGGAGTTGCTCTGCACGCAGTGCAGGGGAATCGGGCCTCATCTCGCGGCGAGGGGGAAGTCTCATGGTTTTTCTCGAGTTGCGGCCGGAACCTGGGGTATATTCTCGAGTTATGACGGGGAGGGCCCTTCCAGACACGTGTTTGTTCAGCGACGTCAGGACTCCTGCCTAGGTGCGAGGGACACCTCGGGATTCTCCTCGAGTCTTGGCATGCCAATTGGGACGCGTCTCCACGTGAGGCGGAAGACCCAGCGTCCCTTTCCACGTGCCACAGTGATCCTGGGACTCCTATCCATTTTCAAGAGGAGTCAGGCATCGTCTCCTTTGGAAGCATTGATCTCCGCTGACCTCTCGAGTTTTCAAAGAATGTGAGGCCACAGGTCGCGATGAGGAGGAGGACTAGGTCTTTCTCTGTGGTCTGCACACGGGTTTCAGACATCCCTTCGTCTTGGGAGATGCAAGACGAGCCTGCATTCCATTCACTGCAGGGATATCCGGCCTTATTTCGAGTCAGAGCATCTCGGTGTCCATTCCACTTGAGGCCACAAACTCAGGGTCCCTCTCACATACCATTAGCTGAGAGAAGCCTCCTCTTGAGGTGCTTGTGGAAAGTTGGTATTCCTCTTGAGTCGAAGCCAGGGACTAAGCTCTCATCTCGAGTTGATTTGGGGTCCACGGAGCCCTTTCGTGTTGCTCCAGTGACCTCAGGATCCCTCTAGACTTGAGACAGTGATCTTGGGTTTTCTCCGGCGGCCATCAAGGAAATCAAGGCTCCTTTCATTTTTGATGTGGAATACGGAATTGCTCTGCATGCAGTGCAGGGGAATCGGGCCTCATGTATTGTCGAGGGGGAAGTCTCATGGTTTTTCTCGAGTTGCGGCCGGAACCTTGGGTATATTCTCGAGTTACGACGGGGAGGGCCCTTCCACACACGTGTTTGTTCAGCGACGTCAGGACTCCTGCCTAGGTGCGAGGGACACCTCGGGATTCTCCTCGAGTCTTGGCATGGCAATTGGGACGCGTCTCCACGTGAGGCGGGAGACCCAGGGTCCCTTTCCACGTGCCACAGGGATCCTGGGACTCCTATCAATTTTCAAGAGGAGTCAGGCATCGTCTCCTTTGGAAGCATTGATCTCCGCGGACCTATTGAGTTTTCAAAGGATGTGAGGTCTCCGGTCGCGATGAGGCGGAGAAGTAGGTCTTTCTCTGTGGTCTCCACAGGGGATTCAGACATTCCTTCGTCTTGAGAGATGCAAGGCGAGCCTGCATTCAATTCACTGCAGGGATATCTGGCCTTACTTCGAGTCAGAGCATCTCGGTGTCCATTCCACTTGAGGCCACAAACTCAGGGTCCTTCTCACATACCTGTGGCTGAGAGAACCCTCCTCTTGGGGTGCTTGTGGAGAGTTTGTATTCCTCTTGCATCGAAGCCAGGTACTAAGCTCTCATCTCGAGTTGATTTGTGGTCCACGGAGCACTTTCGTGTTGCTCCAGTGATCTCAGGATCCCTCTAGACTTGAGACAGTGATCCTGGGTTTTCTCTGGAGTGCCATCAAGGAAATCAAGGCTCCTTTCAGGTTTGATGTGGAACACGGAATTGCTCTGCACGCAGTCCAGGGGAATCGGGCCTCATCTCGCGGCGAGGGGAAAGTGTCATGGTTTTTCTCTAGTTGCGGCCGGAACCTGGGGTATATTTTCGATTTACGACGGGGAGGACCCTTCCAGACACGTGATAGGTGCGAGGGACACCTCGGGATTCTCCTCGAGTATTGGCATGGCAATTGGGACGCGTCTCCACGTGAGGCGGGAGACCCAGTGTCCCTTTCCACGTGCCACAGGGATCCTGGGACTCCTATCCATTTTCAAGAGGAGTCAGGCATCGCCTCCTTTGAAAGCATTGATCTCCACGGACCTCTCGAGTTTTCAAAGAATGTGAGGCCTTCGCTCGCGATGAGGCGGAGAACTAGGTCTTTCTTGTGGTCTCCACAGGGGATTCAGACATCCCTTCGTCTTGGGAGATGCAAGACGAGCCTGCATTCAATTCACTGCAGGGATATCCGGCCTTACTTCGAGTCAGAGCATCTCGGTGTCCATTCCACTTGAGGCCACAAACTCAGGGTCCCTCTCACATACCTGTAGTTGAGAGAAGCTTAATCTTGAGGTGCTTGTGGAAAGTTGGTATTCCTCTTGAGTCTAAGCCAGGGACTAAGCTCTCATCTCGAGTTGATTTGGGGTCCACGAAGCCCTTTCCTGTTGGTCCAGTGACCTCAGGATACCTCTAGACTTGAGACAGTTATCTTGGGTTTTCTCTGGAGTGCCATCAAGGAATTCAAGGCTCCTTTCAGGTTGGATGTGAAACACGGAATTGCTCTGCACGCAGTCCAGGGGAATCGGGCCTCATCCTGCGGCGAAGGGGAAGTCTCCTGGTTTTTCTCGATTTGCGGCCGGAACCTGGGGTATATTCTCGAGTTACGACGGGGAGGGCCCTTCCAGACACGTGTTTGTTCAGCGACGTCAGGACTCCTGCATAGGTGCGAGGGACACCTCGGGGTTCTCCTCGAGTCTTGGCTTGGCAATTGGGACGCGTCCCCACGTGAGGCGGGAGACCCAGGGTCCCTTTCCACGTGCCACAGGGATCCTGGGTCTCCTATCAATTTTCAAGAGGAGTCAGGCATCGTCTCCTTTGGAAGCATTGATCTCCGCGGACCTCTCGAGTTTTCAAAGGATGCGAGGCCTCCGGTCGCGATGAGGCAGAGAAGTAGGTCTTTCTCTGTGGTCTCCACAGGGGATTCAGACATCACTTCGTCTTGGGAGATGCAAGACGAGCCTGCATTCAATTCACTGCAGCGATATCCGGGCTTACCTCAAGTCAGAGCATCTCGGTTTACATTCCACTTGAGGCCACAGACTCAGGGTCCCTCTCACATACCTGTAGCTGAGAGAGGCCTCCTCTTGAGGTGCTTGTGGAAAGTTGGTATTCCTCTTGAGTCGAAGTCAGGGACTAAAGCTCTCATCTCGTGTTGATTTGGGGTCCACGGAGCCCTTTCATGTTGCTCCAGTGACCTCAGGATCCCTCTAGTCTTGAGACAGTGATCTTGGGTTTTCTCTGGAGTGCCATCAAGGAAATCAAGGCTCCTCTCATGTTTGATATGGAATACGGAATTGCTCTGCACGCAGGGCAGGGGAATCGGGACTCATCTCGCGGCGAGGGGGAAGTCTCATGGTTTTTCTCGAGTTGCGGCCGGAACCTGGGGTATATTCCCAAGTTACGACGGGGAGGTGACTTCCAGACACGTGTTTGTTCAGCGACGTCAGGACTCCTGCATAGGTGCGAGGGACACCTCGGGATTCTCCTCGAGTCTTGGCATGGCAATTGGGACGCATCTCCACGTGAGGCGGGAGACCCAGGGTCCCTTTCCACGTGCCACAGGGATCCTGGGACTCCTATCCATTTTCAAGACGAGTCAGGCATCGTCTCCTTTGGAAGCATTGATCTCCGCCGACCTCTCGAGTTTTCAAAGGATGTGAGGTCTCCGGTCGCGATGATGCGGAGGACTAGGTCTTTCTCTGTGGTCTCCACAGGGGATTCAGACATCCCTTCGTCTTGGGAGATGCAAGACGAGCCTGCATTCAATTCACTGCAGGGATGTCTGGCCTTACTTCGAGTCAGAGCATCTCGGTGTCCATTACACTTGAGGCCACAAACTCAGGGTCCCTCTCACATACCTGTAGCTGAGAGAAGCCTCCTCTTGTGCTTGTGGAAAGTTGGTATTGCTCTTGAGTCGAAGCCAGGGACTAAGCTCTCATCTCGAGTTGATTTCGGGTCCACGGAGCCCTTTCGTGTTGCTCCAGTGACCTCAGGATCCCTCTAGACTTGAGACAGTGATCTTGGGTTTTCTCTGGAGTGCCATCAAGTAAATCAAGTCTCCTTTCACGTTTGATGTGGAACACGGAATTGCTCTGCTCGCAGTGCAGGAGAATCGGGCCTCATCTCACGGCGAGTGGGAAGTCTCATGGTTATTCTGGAGTTGGGGCCGGAACCTGGGGTATATTCTCGAGTTACGACGGGGAGGGCCCTTCCAGACACGTGTTTGTTCAGCGACGTCAGGACTCCTGCCTAGGTGCGAGGGACACCTCGGGATTTTCCTCGAGTCTTGTCATGGCAATTGGGACGCGTCTCCACGTGAGGCGGGAGACGCAGGGTCCCTTTCCCCGTGCCACAGGGATCCTGGGACTCCTATCCATTTTCAAGAGGAGTCAGGCATCGGCTCCTTTGGAAGCATTGATCTCTGCAGACCTCTCGAATTTTCAAAGGATGTGAGGCCTCAGGTCGCGATGAGGCGGAGAACTAGGTATTTCTCTGTGGTCTCCACAGGGGATTCAGACATCCCTTCGTCTTGGGAGATGCAAGACGAGCCTGCACTCAATTCACTGCACGGATATCCGGCCTTACTTCGAGTCAGAGCATCTCGGTGTCCATTCCACCTGAGGCCACAAACTCAGGGTCCCTCTCACATACCTGTAGCTGAGAGAAGCCTCGTCTTGATGTGCTTGTGGAAACATGGTATTCCTCTTGACTCGAAGCCAGGGACTAAGCTCTCATCTCGAGTTGATTTGGGGTCCACGGAGCCCTTTCTTGGTGCTCCAGTGACCTCAGGATCCCTCTAGACTTGAGACAGTGATCTTGGGTTTTCTCTGGAGTGCCATCAAGGAAATCAAGGCTCCTTTCACGTTTGATGTGGAACACGGAACTGCTCTGCAAGCAGTGGAGGGAAATCGGCCCTCATCTCGCGGCGAGGGGGAAGTCTCATGGTTTTTCTCGAGTTGCAGCCAGGACCTGGGGTATACTCTCGAGTTACAACGGGGAGGGCCCTTCCGGACACGTGTTTGTTCAGCGACGTCAGGAATCCTGCCTTGGTGCGAGGGACACCTCGGGATTCTCCTCGAGTCTTGGCATGGCAAATGGGACGCGTCTCCACGTGAGGCGGGAGACCCAGAGTCCCTTTCCACGTGCCACAGGGATCCTGGGACTCCTATGCATTTTCCAGAGGAGTCAGACATCGTCTCCTTTGGAAGCATGGATCTCTGCAGACCTCTCGAGATTTCAAAGGATATGAGGCCTCCGGTCACGATGAGGGGGAGGACTAGGTCTTTCTCTGTGGTCTCCACAGGGGATTCAGACATCCCTTCGTCTTGGGAGATGCAAGACGAGCCTGAATTCAATTCACTGCAGGGATATCCGGCCTTACTTCGAGTCAGAGCATCTCGGTGTCCATTGCACTTGAGGCCACAAACTCAGGGTCCCTCTCACATAACTGTAGCTGAGAGAAGCTTCCTCTTGAGGTGCTTGTGGAAAGTTGGTATTCCTCTTGAGTCGAAGCGAGGGACTAAGGTCTCATCACGAGTTGATTTGGGGTCCACGGAGCCCTTTCTTGTTGCTCTAGTGACCTCAGGATCCCTCTAGACTTGAGACAGTGATCTTGGGTTTTCTCTGGAGTGCCATCAAGTAAATCAAGGCTCCTTTCCCGTTTGATGTGGAACACGGAATTGCTCTGCACGCAGTGCAGGGGAATCGGGCCTCATCTCGCGGCGAGGGGGAAGTCTCATGGTTTTTCTCGAGTTGCGGCCGGAACCTGGGGTATATTCTCGAGTTATGACGGGGAGGGCCCTTCCAGACACGTGTTTGTTCAGCGACGTCAGGACTCCTGCCTAGGTGCGAGGGACACCTCGGGATTCTCCTCGAGTCTTGGCATGCCAATTGGGACGCGTCTCCACGTGAGGCGGAAGACCCAGCGTCCCTTTCCACGTGCCACAGGGATCCTGGGACTCCTATCCATTTTCAAGAGGAGTCAGGCATCGTCTCCTTTGGAAGCATTGATCTCCGCTGACCTCTCGAGTTTTCAAAGAATGTGAGGCCACAGGTCGCGATGAGGAGGAGGCCTAGGTCTTTCTCTGTGGTCTGCACAGGGGTTTCAGACATCCCTTCGTCTTGGGAGATGCAAGACGAGCCTGCATTCCATTCACTGCAGGGATATCCGGCCTTATTTCGAGTCAGAGCATCTCGGTGTCCATTCCACTTGAGGCCACAAACTCAGGGTCCCTCTCACATACCATTAGCTGAGAGAAGCCTCCTCTTGAGGTGCTTGTGGAAAGTTGGTATTCCTCTTGAGTCGAAGCCAGGGACTAAGCTCTCATCTCGAGTTGATTTGGGGTCCACGGAGCCCTTTCGTGTTGCTCCAGTGACCTCAGGATCCCTCTAGACTTGAGACAGTGATCTTGGGTTTTCTCCGGCGGCCATCAAGGAAATCAAGGCTCCTTTCATTTTTGATGTGGTATACGGAATTGCTCTGCATGCAGTGCAGGGGAATCGGGCCTCATGTATTGTCGAGGGGGAAGTCTCATGGTTTTTCTCGAGTTGCGGCCGGAACCTGGGGTATATTCTCGAGTTACGACGGGGAGGGCCCTTCCACACACGTGTTTGTTCAGCGACGTCAGGACTCCTGCCTAGGTGCGAGGGACACCTCGGGATTCTCCTCGAGTCTTGGCATGGCAATTGGGACGCGTCTCCACGTGAGGCGGGAGACCCAGGGTCCCTTTCCACGTGCCACAGGGATCCTGGGACTCCTATCAATTTTCAAGAGGAGTCAGGCATCGCCTCCTTTGAAAGCATTGATCTCCGCTGACCTCTCGAGTTTTCAAAGGATGTGAGGCCACAGGTCGCGATGAGGCGGAGAACTAGGTCTTTCTTGTGGTCTCCACAGGGGATTCAGACATCCCTTCGTCTTGGGAGATGCAAGACGAGCCTGCATTCCATTCACTGCAGGGATATCCGGCCTTACTTCGAGTCAGAGCATCTCGGTGTCCATTCCACTTGAGGCCACAAACTCAGGGTCCCTCTCACATACCTGTAGCTGAGAGAAGCCTCCTCTTGAGGTGCTTGTGGAAAGTTGGTATTCCTCTTGAGTCGAAGCCAGGGACTAAGCTCTCATCTCGTGTTGATTTGGGGTCCAGGGAGCCCTTTCATGTTGCTCCAGTGACCTCAGGATCCCTCTAGACTTGAGACAGTGATCTTGGGTTTTCTCTGGAGTGCCATCAAGGAAATCAAGGCTCCTTTCACGTTTGATGTGGAACACGGAATTGCTCTGCACACAGTGCAGGGGAATCGGGCCTCATCTCGCGGCGAGGGGGAAGTCTCATGATTTTTCTAGAGTTGCGGCCAGAACCTAGGGTATATTCTCGAGTTACGATGGGGAGGGCCTTTCCAGACACGTGTTTGTTCAGCGACGTCAGGACTCCTGCCTAGGTGCGAGGGACACCTCGGGATTCTCCTCGAGTCTTTTCATGGCAATTGGGACTCGTCTCCACGTGAGGCAGGAGACCCAGGGTCCCTTTCCACGTGCCACAGGGATCCTGGGACTCCTATCCATTTTCAAGAGGAGTCAGGCATCGTCTCCTTTGGAAGCATTGATCTCCGTGGTCCTCTCGAGTTTTCAAAGGATGCGAGGCCTCCGGTCGCGATGAGGCGGAGATCTAGGTCTTTCTCTGTGGTCTCCACAGGGGATTCAGACATCCCTTCGTCTTGGGAGATGCAAGACGAGCCTGCATTCAATTCACTGCATTGATATCGGGCCTTATTTCCAGTCAGAGCACCTCGGTGTCCATTCCACTTGAGGCCACAATCTGAGGGTCCCTCTCACTTACCTGTAGCTGAGAGAAGCCTCCTCTTGAGGTGGTTGTGGTAAGTTGGTATTCCTCTTGAGTTGAAGCCAGGGACTAAGCTCTCATCTCGAGTTGATTTGGGGTCCACGGAGCCATTTCGTGTTGCTCCAGTGACCTCAGGATCCCTCTAGACTTGAGACAGTGATCTTGGGTTTTCTCCGGAGTGCCATCAAGGAAATCAAGGCTCCTTTCCCGTTCGATGTGGAACACGGAATTCCTCTGCACGCAGTGCAGGGGAATCGGGCCTCATCTCGCAGCGAGGGGGAAGTCTCATGGTTTTTCTCGATTTGCGGCCAGAACCTGGGGTATATTCTCGAGTTACTATGGGGAGGGCCCTTCCAGACACGTGTTTGTTCAGCGACTTCAGGACTCCTGCCTAGGTGCGAGGACACCTCGGGATTCTCGTAGAGTCTTGGCATGGCAATTCGGACGCGTCTCCACATGAGGCAGTAGACCCAGGGTCCCTTTCCACGTGCCACAGTGATCCTGG
Source organism: Dama dama (assembly GCF_033118175.1). Lineage (NCBI taxonomy): Eukaryota > Metazoa > Chordata > Mammalia > Artiodactyla > Cervidae > Dama > Dama dama. The sequence continues at coordinate 5,246,002 of NC_083706.1, read as the reverse complement.
GACGCCTATCCATTTTCAAGAGGAGTCAGGCATCTTGTCCTTTGGAAGCATTGACTCCGTTGACCTCTCGAGTTTTCAAAGGATGAGAGGCCTCCGGTCTCGATGATGCGGAGATCTAGGTCTTTCTCTGTGGTCTCCACAGGGGATTCAGACATCCCTTCGTCTTGGGAGATGCAAAACGAGCCTGCATTCAATTCACTGCAGGGATATCGGGCCTTACTTCGAGTCAGAGCATCTCTGTGTCCATTCCACTTGAGGCCACAATCTCAGGGTCCCTCTCACATACCTGTAGCTGAGAGAAACCTCCTCTTGAGGGTCTTGTGGAAAGTTGGTATTCCTCTTGAGTCGAAGCCAGGGACTAAGCTCTCATCTCGAGTTGATTTGGGGTCCACGAAGCCCTTTCGTGTTGCTACAGTGACCTCAGGATCCCTCTAGACTTGAGACAGTGATCTTGGGTTTTCTCTGGAGTGCCATCAAGGAAATCAAGGCTCCTTTCACGTTTGATGTGTAACACGGAATTGCTCTGCACGCAGTGCAGGGGAATCGGTCCTCAACTCGTGGCGAGGGGGAAATCTCATGGTTTTTCTCGAGTTGCGGCCGGAACCAGGGGTATATTCTCGAGTTACGATGGGGAGGGCCCTTCCAGACACGTGTTTGTTCAGCGACGTTAGGACTCCTGCCGAGGTGCGAGGGACACCTCGGGATTGTCCTCGAGTCTTGTCATGGCAATTGGAACGCGTCTCCACGTGAGGCGGGAGACCCAGGATCCCTCTCCTCGTGCCACAGTGATCCTGGGACTCCTATTCATTTTCAGAAGGAGTCAGGCATCGTCTCCTTTGGAAGCATTGATCTCCGCACACCTCTCGAGTTTTCAAAGGATGTGAGGCCTCTGGTCGCGATGAGGCGGAGAACTCGGTCTTTCTCTGTGGTCTCCACAGGGGATTCAGACATCCCTTCGTCTTGGGAGATGCAAGACGAGCCTGCATTCAATTCACTGCAGGGATATCCGGCCTTACTTCGAGTCAGAGCATCTCGGTGTCCTTTCCACTTGAGGCCAAAAACTCGGGGTCCCTCAAATATACCAGTAGCTGAGAGAAGCCTCCTCTTGAGGTGCTTGTGGAAAGTTGGTATTGCTCTTGAGTCTAAGCCAGGGACTAAGCTCTCATCTCGAGTTGATTTGGGGTCCACGGAGCCATTACATGTTGCTCCAGTGACCTCAGGATCCCTCTAGACTTGAGACAGTGATCTTGGGGTTTCTCTGGAGCGCCATCAAGGAAATCAAGGCTCCTTTCAAGTTTGATGTGGAACACGGAATTGTTCTGCACGCAGTGTAGGGGAATCGGGCCTCATCTCGCGGCAAGGGGGATGTCTCATGATTTTTCTCAAGTTGCGGCCGAAACCTGGGGTATATTCTCGAGTTACGACGGGGAGGGCCCTTCCAGACACGTGTTTGTTCAGCGACGTCAGGACTCCTGCCTAGGTGCGAGGGACACCTCGGGATTCTCCTCGAGTCTTGGCATGGCCATTGGGACGCGTCTCCACGTGAGGCGGGAGACCCAGGGTTACTTTCCACGTGCCACAGTGAGCCTGGAACTCCTATCCATTTTCAAGAAGAGTCAGGCATCTTCTCCTTTGGAAGCATTGATCTCCGCACACCTCTCGAGTTTTCAAAGGATGTGAGGCCTCCGGTCACGATGAGGTGGAGAACTAGGTCTTTCTCTGTGGTCTCCACAGGGGATTCAGACATCCCTTCGTCTTGGGAGATGCAAGACGAGCCTGCATTCAATTCACTGCAGGGATATCCGGCCTTACTTCGAGTCAGAGCATCTCGGTGTCCATTCCACTTGAGGCCACAAACTCAGGGTCCCTCTCACATACCTGTACCTGAGAGAAGCCTCCTCTTGAGGTGCTTGTGGAAAGTTTGTATTCCTCTTGAGTCGAAGCCAGGGACTAAGCTCTCATCTCGAGTTGATTTGGGGTCCATGGAGAACTTTCTTGTTGCTCCAGTGACCTCAGGATCGCTCTAGACTTGAGACAGTGATCTTGGGTTTTCTCTGGAGTGCCATCAAGGAAATCAAGGCTCCTTTCACGTTTGATGTGGAACTCAGAATTGCTCTGCATGCAGTGCAGGGGATTCGGGCTTCATCTCGCGGCGAGGGGGAAGTCTCATGGTTTTTCTCGTGTTGCGGCCGGAACCTGAGGTATATTTTCGAGTTACGACGGGGAGGGCCCTTCCAGACACGTGTTTGTTCAGCGACGTCAGGACTCCTGCCTAGGTGCGAGGGACACCCCGGGATTCTCCTCGAGTCTTGGCATGGCAATTGGGACGCGTCTCCACGTGAGGCGGGAGACCCAGAGTCCCTTTCCATGTGCCACAGGCATCCTGGGACTCCTATCCTTTTTCAAGAGGAGTCAGGCATCGTCTCCTTTGGAAGCATTGATCTCCGCGGACCTCTCGAGTTTTCAAAGATGGGAGGCCTCCGGTCGCAATGAGGAGGAGAACTAGGTATTTTCTGTGGTCTCCACAGGGGATTCAGACATCCCTTCGTCTTGGGAGATGCAAGACGAGCCTGCACTCAATTCACTGCACGGATATCCGGCCTTACTTCGAGTCAGAGCATCTCGGTGTCCATTCCACCTGAGGCCACAAACTCAGGGTCCCTCTCACATACCTGTTGCTGAGAGAAGCCTCGTCTTGATGTGCTTGTGGAAACTTGGTATTCCTCTTGTCTCGAAGCCAGGGACAAAGCTCTCATCTCGAGTTGATTTGGGGTCCAAGGAGCCCTTTCGTGGTGCTCCAGTGACCTCAGGATCCCTCTAGACTTGAGACAGTGATCTTGGGTTTTCTCTGGAGTGCCATCAAGGAAATCAAGGCTCCTTTCACGTTTGATGTGGAACACGGAACAGCTCTGCAAGCAGTGCAGGGAAATCGGCCCTCATCTCGCGGCGAGGGGGAAGTCTCATGGTTTTTCTCGAGTTGCAGCCAGGACCTGGGGTATATTCTCGAGTTACAACGGGGAGGGCCCTTCCAGACACGTGTTTGTTCAGCGACGTCAGGACTCCTGCCTTGGTGCGAGGGACTCCTCAGGATTCTCCTCGAGTCTTGGCATGGCAATTGGGACGCGTCTCCACGTGAGGCGGGAGACCCAGGGTCCCTTTCCAAGTGCCACAGGGATCCTGGGACTCCTATCCATTTTCAAGAGGAGTCAGGCATCGTCTCCTTTGGAAGCATTGATCTCCGCGGACCTCTTGAGTTTTCAAAGGATGTGAGGCCTCCGGTCGCGATGAGGCGGAGAACTAGGACTTTCTCTGTGGTCTCCACAGGGGATTCAGACTTTCCTTCGTCTTGAGAGATGCAAGACGAGCCTGCATTCAATTCATTGCAGGGATATCTGGCCTTAGTTCGAGTCAGAGCATCTCGGTGTCCATTCCACTTGAGGCCACAAACTCAGGGTCCTTCTCACTTACGTGTGGCTGAGAGAACCCTCCTCTTGGGGTGCTTGTGGAGAGTTGGTATTCCTCTTGCGTCGAATCCAGGTACTAAGCTCTCATCTCGAGTTGATTTGGGGTCCACGGAGCCCTTTCGTGTTGCTCCAGTGACCTCAGGAACCCTCTAGACTTGAGACAGTGATCCTGGGTTTTCTCTGGAGTGCCATCAAGGAAATCAAGGCTCCTTTCAGGTTTGATGTGGAATACGGAATTGCTCTGCACGCAGTCCAGGGGAATCGGGCCTCATCTCGCGTCGAGGTTAAAGTCTCATGGTTTTTCTCGAGTTGCGACCGGAACCTGGGTTATATTCTCGAGTTACGATGGGGAGGGCCCTTCCAGGCACGTGTTTGTTCAGCGACCTCAGGACCCCTGCCTAGGTGCGAGGGACACCTCGGGATTCTCCTCGAGTCTTGGCATGGCAATTGGGATGCGTCTCCACGTGATGCGGGAGACCCAGAGTCCCTTTCCACGTGCTACAGGGATCCTGGGACTCCTATCCATTTTCAAGAGGAGTCAGGCATCGTCTCCTTTGGAAGCATTGATCTCCGTGGACCTCTCGAGTTTTCAAAGGATGTGAGGCCTCCGGTCGCGATGAGGCGGAGAACTAGGTCTTTTTCTGCGGTCTCCACAGGGGACTCAGACATCCCTTCGTCTTCGGAGATGCAAGACGAGCCTGCATTCAATTCACTGGAGGGATATCCGGCCTTACTTCGAGTCAGAGCATCTCGGTATCCATTCCACTTGAGGCCACAAACTCAGGGTCCCTCTCACATACCTGTAGCTGAGAGAAGCCTCCTCTTGAGGTGCTTGTGGAAAGTTGGTATGACTCTTGAATCGAAGCCAGGGACTAAGCTCTCATCTCGAGTTGATTTGGGGTCCACGGAGCCCTTTCATGTTTCTACAGTGACCTCAGGATCCCTCTAGACTTGAGACAGTGATTTTGAGTTTTATCTGAAGTGCCATCAAGGAAATCAAGGCTCCTTTCACGTTTGATGTGGAACACGGAATTGCTCTGAACGCAGTGCAGGGGAATCGGGCCTCATTTCGAGGAGAGGCAGAAGTCTCATGGTTTTTCTCCACTTGTGGCCGGAACCTGGGGTATATTCTCGAGTTACGACGGGGAGGGCCCTTCCAGACACGTGTTTGTTCAGCGACGTCAGGACTCCTGCCTAGGTGCGAGGGACACTTCGGGATTCTCCTCGAGTCTTGGCATGGCAATTGGGTCGCGTCTCCACGTGAGGCCGGAGACCCAGTGTCCCTTTCCACGTGCCACAGGGATCCTGGGACTCCAATCCATTTTCAAGAGGAGTCAGGCATCATCTCCTTTGGAAGCATTGATCTCCGCACACCTCGCGAGTTTTCAAAGGATGTGAGGCCTCTGGTCGCGATGAGGCGGAGAACTCGGTCTTTCTCTGTGGTCTCCACAGGGGATTCAGACATCCCTTCTTCTTGGGAGATGCAAGACGAGCCTGCATTCAATTCACTGCAGGGATATCCGGCCTTACTTCGAGTCAGAGCATCTCGGTGTCCTTTCCACTTGAGGCCACAAACTCGGGGTCCCTCAAATATACCTGTAGCTGAGAGAAGCCTCCTCTTGAGGTGCCTGTGGAAAGTTGGTATTCCTCTTGAGTCTAAGCCAGGGACTAAGCTCTCATCTCGAGTTGATTTGGGGTCCACGGAGCCATTACATGTTGCTCCAGTGACCTCAGGATCCCTCTAGACTTGAAACAGTGATCTTGGGTTTTCTCTGGAGCGCCATCAAGGAAATCAAGGCTCCGTTCAAGTTTGATGTGGAACACGGAATTGTTCTGCACGCAGTGCAGGGGAATCGGGCCTCATCTCGCGTCAAGGGGGATGTCTCATGGTTTTTCTCAAGTTGCGGCCGAAACCTGGGGTGTATTCCCAAGTTACGACGGGGAGGGCCCTTCCAGACACGTTTTTGTTCAGCGACGTCAGGACTCCTGCCTAGGTGCGAGGGACACCTCGGGATTCTCCTCGAGTCTTGGCATGGCAATTGGGACGCGTCTCCACGTGAGGCGGGAGACCCAGGGTTCCTTTCCACGTGCCACAGGGATCCTGGGACTCCTATCCATTTTCAAGAAGAGTCAGGCATCTTCTCCTTTGGAAGCATTGATCTCCGCGGACCTCTGGAGTTTTCAAAGGATGTGAGGCCTCCGGTCTCGATGAGGCGGAGAACGAGGTCTTTCTCTGTGGTCTCCACAGGGGATTCAGACAACCCTTCGTCTTGGGAGATGCAAGACGTGCCTGCATTCAATTCACTGCAGGGATATCCTGCCTTACTTCGAGTCAGAGCATCTCGGTATCCATTCCACTTGAGGCCACAAACTCAGGGTCCTTCAAATATACCTGTAGCTGAGAGAAGCCTCCTCTTGAGGTGCAGGTGGAAAGTTGGTATTCCTCTTGAGTCTAAGCCAGGGACTCAGCTCTCATCTCGAGTTGATTTGGGGTCGACGGAGCCCTTTCCTTTTGGTCCAGTGACCTCAGGATCCCTCTAGACTTGAGACAGTGATCTTGGGTTTTCTCTGGAGTGCAATCAAGGAAATCAAGGCTCCTTTCACGTTTGATGTGGAACACGGAATTTCTCTGCATGCAGTGCAGGGGAATCGGGCCTCAACTCACGGCGCGGGGGAAATCTCATGGTTTTTCTTGAGTTGCGGCCGGAACCTGGGTTATATTCTCGAGTTACGACGAGGAGGCCCTTCCAGACACGTGTTTGTTCAGCGACATCAGGACTCCTGCCTAGGTGCGAGGGACACCTCGGGATTCTCCTCGAGTCTTGGCATGGCAATTGGGACGCGTATCCACGTGAGGCGGGAGACCCAGGGTCCCTTTCCACGTGCCACAGGGATCCTGGGACTCCTATCCATTTTCAAAAGGAGTCAGGCATCGTCTCCTTTGGAAGCATTGATCTCCGCGGACTTTTCGAGTTTTCAAAGGATGTGAGGCCTCTGGTCGCGATGAGGCGGAGAACTCGGTCTTTCTCTGTGGTCTCCACAGGGGATTCAAACATCCCTTCGTCTTGGGAGATGCAAGACGAGCCTGCATTCAATTCACTGCAGGGATATCCGGCCTTACTTCGAGTCAGAGCATCTCGGTGTCCATTACACTTGAAGCCACAAATTCAGGGTCCCTCTCACATACCTGTAGCAGAGAGAAGCCTCCCCTTGAGGTGCTTGTGGAAAGTTGGTATTCCTCTTGTGTCGAAGCCAGGGACTAAGCTCTCATCTCGAGTTGATTTGGGGTCCACGGAGCCCTTTCGTGTTGCTCCAGTGACCTCAGGATCCCTCTAGACTTGAGACAGTGATCTTGGGTTTTCTCTAGAGTGCCATCAAAGAAATCAAGGCTCCTTTCATGTTTGATGTGGAACACGGAATTGCTCTGAACGCAGTGCAGGGGAATCGGGCCTCATCTCGCGGCGAGGGGGAAGTCTCATGGTTTTGCTCGAGTTGCGGCCGGAACCTGGGGTATATTCTCGAGTTACGACGGGGAGGGCCCTTCCAGACACGTGTTTGTTCAGTGATGTCAGGACTCCTGCCTAGGTGCGAGGGACACCTCGGGATTCTCCTCGAGTCTTGGCATTGCAATTGGGACGCGTCTCCACGTGAGGCGGGAGACCCAGGGTCCCTTTCCACGTGCCAAAGGGATCCTGGGACTCCTATCCATTTTCAAGAGGAGTCAGGCATCGTCTCCTTTGGAAGCATTGATCTCCGCAGACCTCTCGAGTTATCAAAGGATGTGAGGCCTCCGGTCGCGATGAGGCGGAGAACTCGGTCTTTCTCTGTGGTCTCCACAGGAGATTCAGACATCCCTTCGTCTTGGAAGATGAAATACGAGCCTACATTCAATTCACTGCAGGGATATCCGGCCTTACTTCGAGTCAGAGCATCTCGGTGCCCATTCCATTGAGGCCAGAAACTCAGGGGCCCTCTCACATACCTGTAGCTGAGAGAAGCCTCCTCTTGAGGTGCTTCTGGAAAGTTGGTATTCCTCTTGAGTCGAAGCAAGGGTCTAAGCTCTCACCTCGAGTTGATTTGGGGTCCACGGAGCCCTTTCGTGTTGCTACAGTGACCTCAGGATCCTTCTAGACTTGAGACAGTGATCTTGAGTTTTCTCTGGTGTGCCATCAAGGAAATCAAGGCTCCTTTCACGTTTGATGTGGAACACGGAATTGCTCTTCAGGCAGTGCAGGGGAATCGGGCCTCATCTCGCTGCGAGGGGGAAGTCTCATGGTGTTTCTCGAGTTGCGGCCAGAACCTGGGGTATATTATCGAGTTACGACGGGGAGGGCCCTTCCAGACACGTGTTTGTTCAGCGACGTCAGGACTCCTGCCTAGGTGCGAGGGACACCTCGGGATTCTCCTCGAGTCTTGGAACGGCAATTGAGACGCGTATCCACGTGAGGCGGGAGACCCAGGGTCCCTTTCCACATGCCACAGGGATCCTGGGACTCCTATCCATTTTCAAAAGGAGTCAGGCATCGTCTCCTTTGGAAGCATTGATCTCCTCGGACCTCTCGAGTTTTCAAAGGATGTGAGGCCTCTGGTCGCGATGAGGCGGAGAACTCGGTCTTTCTCTGTGGTCTCCACAGGGGATTCAGACATCCCTTCGTCTTCGGAGATGCAAGACGAGCCTGCATTCAATTCACTGCAGGGATATCCGGCCTTACTTCGAGTCAGAGCATTTCGGTGTCCATTCCACTTGAGGCCACAAACTCAGGGGCCCTCTCACATACCTGTAGCTGAGAGAAGCCTCCTCTTGAGGTGCTTTTGGAAAGTTGGTATTCCTCTTGAGTCGAAGCCAGGGACTAAGCTCTCATCTCGAGTTGATTTGGGGTCCATGGAGCCCTTTCGTGCTGCTAAAGTGACCTCAGGATCCCTCTAGACTTGAGACAGTGATCTTGGGTTTTCTCTGGTGTGCCATCAAGGAAATCAAGGCTCCTTTCAAGTTTGATGTGGAACACGGAATTGCTCTGCACGCAGTGCAGGGGAATCGGGCCTCATCTCGCGGCGAGGGGGAAGTCTCATGGTGTTTCTCGTGTTGCGGCCGGAACCTGTGGTCTATTATCGAGTTAGGACGGGGAGGGCCCTTCCAGACACGTGTTTGTTCAGCGACGTCAGGACTCCTGCCTAGGTGCGAGGGACACCTCGGGATTCTCCTCGAGTCTTGGCATGGCAATGGGGACGCGTCTCCACGTGAGGCGGGAGACCCAGGGTCCCTTTCCACGTGCCACAGGGATCCTGGGACTCCTATCCATTTTCAAGAGGAGTCAGGCATCGTCTCCTTTGGAAGCATTGATCTCCGCGGACCTCTCGAGTTTTCAAAGGATGTGAGGCCTCCGCTCGCGATGAGGCGTAGAATTAGGTCTTTCTCTGTGGTCTCCACAGGGGATTCAGACATCCCTTCGTCTTGGGAGATGCAAGACGAGCCTGCATTCAATTCACTGCAGGGATATCCGGCCTTATTTCGAGTCAGAGCATCTCGGTGTCCATTCCACTTGAGGCCACAAACTCAGGGTCCCTCTCACATACCTGTAGCTGAGAGAAGCCTCCTCTTGAGGTGCTTGTGGAAAGTTGGTATTCCTCTTGAGTCGAAGCCAGGGAATAAGCTCTCATCTCGAGTTGATTTGGGTTCCACGGAGCCCTTTCGTTTTGCTCCAGTGACCTCAGGATCCCTCTAGACTTGAGACAGTGATCTTGGGTTTTCTCTGGAGTGCCATCAAGGAAATCAAGGCTCCTTTCACGTTTGATGTGGAACACGGAATTTCTCTGCACGCAGTGCAGGGGAATCCGGACTCATGTCGCGGCGAGGGGGAAGTCTCATGGTTTTTCTCGAGTTGCGACCGGAACCTGGGTTATATTCTCGAGTTACGATGGGGAGGGCCCTTCCAGACACGTGTTTGTTCAGCGACGTCAGGACTCCTGCCTAGGTGCGAGGGACACCTCGGATTCTCCTCGAGTCTTGGCATGGCAATTGGGACGCGTCTCCACGCGAGGAGTTAGACCCAGGGTCCCTTTCCACGTGCCACAGCGATCCTGGGACTCCTATCCATTTTCAAGAGGAGTTAGGCATCCTCCCCTTCGGAAGTATTGATCTCCGCGGACCTTTCGAGTTTTCAAAGGATGTGAGGCCTCTGGTCGTGATGAGGCGGAGAATTAGGTCTTTATCTGTGGTCTCCACAGGGGATTCAGACATCCCTTCGTCTTGGGAGATGCAAGACGAGCCTGCATTCAATTCACTGCAGGGATATCTGGCCTTACTTCGAGTCAGAGCATCTCGGTGTCCATTCCACTTGAGGCCACAAACTCAGGGTCCCTCTCACATACCTGTAGCTGAGAGAAGCCTCCTCTTGAGGTGCTTGTGGAAAGTTGGTATTCCTCTTGAGTTGAAGCCAGGGACTAAGCTCTCATCTCGAGTTGATTTGGGGTCCACGGAGCCCTTTCGTGTTGCTACAGTTACCTCAGGATCCCTCTAGACTTGAAACAGTGATCTTGGGTTTTCTCTGGAGTGACATCAAGGAAATCAAGGCTCCTTTCAAGTTTGATGTGGAACACGGAATTGCTCTGCACGCATTGCAGGGAAATCGGGCCTCATCTCGCGGCGAGGGGGAAGTCTCATGGTTTTTCTCGAGTTGCGGCCGGAACTTGGGGTATATTCTCGAGTTACGACGGGGAGGGCCCTTCCAGACACGTGTTTGTTCAGCGACGTCAGGACTCCTGCCTAGGTGCGAGGGACACCTCGGGATTCTCCTCTAGTCTTGGCATGGCAATTGGGCCGCGTCTCCACGTGTTGCGGGAGACCCAGTGTCCCTTTCCACGTGCCACAGTAATCCTGGGACTCCTATCCATTTTCAAGAGGAGTCAGGCATCGTCTTCTTTGGAAGCATTGATCTCTGCAGACCTCTCGAGTTTTCAAAGGATGTGAGGCCTCCGGTCACGATGAGGCGGAGGACTAGGTCTTTCTCTGTGGTCTCCACAAGGGATTCAGACATCCCTCCTTCTTGGGAGATGCAAGACGAGCCTGCATTCAATTCACTGCAGGGATATCCGGCCTTACTTCGAGTCAGAGCATCTCGGTGTCCATTGCACTTGAGGCCACAAATTCAGGATTCCTCTCACATACCTGTAGCTGAGAGAAGCTTCCTCTTGAGGTGCTTGTGGAAAGTTGGTATTCCTCTTGAGTCTAAGCCAGGGACTAAGCTCTCATCTCGAGTTGATTTGGGGTCCTTGGAGCCCTTTCGTGTTGCTCCAGTGACCTCAGGATCCCTCTAGACTTGAGACACTGATCTTGGGTTTTCTCTGGAGTGCCATCAAGAAAATCAAGGCTCCTTTCATTTTTGATATGGAATACGGAATTGCTCTGCACGCAGGGCAGGGGAATCGGGCCTCATCTCGCGGCGAGGGGGAAGTCTCATGGTTTTTCTCGAGTTGCGGCCGGAACCTGGGGTATATTCCGAAGTTACGACGGGGAGGTGACTTCCAGACACGTGTTTGTTCAGCGACGTCACGACTCCTGCCTAGGTGCGAGGAACACCTCGGGATTCTCCTCGAGTCTGGCATCGCAATTGGGACGTGTCTCCACGTGAGGCGGGAGACCCAGGTTCCCTTTCCAAGTGCCACAGTGATCCTGGGACTCCTATCCATTTTTAAGAAAAGTCAGGCATCGTCTCCTTTAGAAGCATTGATCTCTTCAGACCTCTCGAGTTTTCAAAGGATGTGAGGCCTGCGGTCGCGATGAGGCGGAGGAGTAGGTCTTTCTCTGTGGTCTCCACAGGGGATTCAGACAACCCTTCGTCTTGGGAGATGCAAGACGAGCCTGCATTCAATTCACTGCAGGGATATCCGGCCTTACTTCGAGTCAGAGCATCTCGGTGTCCATTCCACTTGAGGCCACAAAATCAGGGTCTCTCTCACATACCTGTAGCTGAGAGAAGCCTCCTCTTGAGTTGCTTGTGGAAAGTTGGTATTCCTCTTCTGTCGAAGCCAGGGACTAAGCTCTCATCTCGAGTTGATTTGGGGTCCCTGGGGCCCTTTCATGTTGCTTCAGTGACCTCAGGATCTTTCTAGACTTGAGACAGTGATCTTGGGTTTTCTCTGGAGTGCCATCAAGGAAATCAAGGCTCCTTTCACGTTTGATGTGGAAAACGGAATTGCTCTGCATGCCGTGCAGGGGAATCGGGCCTCAACTCGCGGCGAGGAGGAAATCTCATGGTTTTTCTCGAGTTGCGGCCGGAACCTGGGGTATATTCTCGAGTTACGACGGGGAGGGCCCTTCCAGACACGTGTTTGTTCAGCGACGTCAGGACACCTGCCTAGGTGCGAGGGACACATCGGAATTCTCCTCGAGTCTTGGCATGGCAATTGGGACGCGTCTCCACGTGAGGCGGGAGACCCAGGGTCCCGTTCCTAGTGTCACAGTGATCCTGGGACCCCTATCCATTTTCAAGAAGAGTCAGGCATCGTCTCCTTTATAAGCATTGATCTCTTCAGACCTCTCGAGTTTTCAAAGGATATGAGGCCTCCGGTCGCGATGAGGTGGAGGAGTAGGTGTTTCTCTGTGGTCTCCACAGGGGATTCAGACAACCCTTCGTCTTGGGAGATGCAAGACGAGCCTGCATTCAATTCACTGCAGGGATATCCGGCCTTACTTCGAGTCAGAGCATCTCGGTGTCCATTCCACATGAGGCCACAAACTCAGGGTCCCTCTCACATACCTGTAGCTGAGAGAAGCCTCCTCTTGAGTTGCTTGTGGAAAGTTGGTATTCCTCTTGTGTCGAAGCCAGGGACTAAGCTCTCATCTCGAGTTGATTTGGGGTCCATGGAGCCCTTTCGTGTTGCTCCAGTGACCTCAGGATCCCTCTAGACTTGAGACAGTGATCTTGGGTTTTCTCTGGAGTGCCATCAAGGAAATCAAGGCTCCCTTCACGTTTGATGTGGAAAATGGAATTGCTCTGCATGCAGTGCAGGGGAATCGGGCCTCATGTCGCGTCGAGGGGGAAGTCTCATGGTTTTTCTCGAGTTGCGGCCGGAACCTGGGGTATATTCTCGAGTTACGATGGGAAGGGTCCTTCCAGACACGTGTTTGTTCAGTGACGTCAGGACTCCTGCCTAGGTGCGAGGGACACCTCGGGATTCTCCTCGAGTCTTGGCATGGCAATTGGGACGCCTCTCCACGTGAGGCGGGAGACCCAGTGTCCCTTTCCACGTGCCACAGGGATCCTGGGACTCCTATCCATTTTCAAGAGGAGTCAGGCATCGTTTCCTTTGGAAGCATTGATCTCCGCGGACCTCTCGAGTTTTCAAAGGATGTGAGGCCTCCGCTCGCGATGAGGCGGAGAATTAGGTCTTTCTCTGTGGTCTCCACAGGGGATTCAGACATTCCTTCGCCTTGGGAGATGCAAGACGAGCCTGCATTCAATTCACTGCAGGGATATCCGGCCTTACATCGAGTCAGAGCATCTCGGTGTCCATTCCATTTGAGGCCACAAACTCAGGGGCCCTCTCACATACCTGTAGCTGAGAGAAGCCTCCTCTTGAGGTGCTTGTGGAAAGTTGGTATTCTTCTTGAGTCGAAGCCAGGGACTAAACTCTCATCTCGAGTTGATTTCGGGTCCACAGAGCCCTTTCGTGTTGCTACAGTGACCTCAGGATCCCTCTAGACTTGAAACAGTGATCTTGGGTTTTCTCTGGAGTGCCAGCAAGGAAATCAAGGCTCCTTTCACGTTTGATGTCGAACACGGAATTGCTCTGCATGCAGTGCAGGGGAATCGGGCCTCAGCTCGCGGCGAGGGGGAAGTCTCATGGTTTTTCTCGAATTGCGGCCGGAACCTGGGGTATATTCTCGAGTTACGACGGGGAGGGCCCTTCCAGAAACGTGTTTGTTCAGCGACGTCAGGACTCCTGCCTAGGTGTGAGGGACAACTCAGGATTCTCCTCGAGTCTCGGCATGGCAATTGGGACGCGTCTCCACGTGAGGCGGGAGACCCAGGGTCCCTTTCCACGTGCCACAGGGATCCTGGGACTCCTATCCATTTTCAAGTCATCGTCTCCTTTGGAAGCATTGATCTCCGCGGACCTCTCTAGTTTTCAAAGGACGTGAGGCCTCCGTTCGCGTTGAGACGGAGGACTAGGTCTTTCTCTGTGGACTCCACAGGGGATTCAGACAACCCTTCGTCTTGGGAGATGCAAGACGAGCCTGCATTCAATTCACTGCAGGGATATCCGGCCTTACTTCGAGTCAGAGCATCTCGGTGTCCATTCCACTTGAGGCCACAAACTCAGGGGCCCTCTCACATACCTGTAGCTGAGAGAAGCCTCCTCTTGAGGTGCTTGTGGAAAGTTGGTATTCCTCTTGAGTCGAAGCCAGGGACTAAGCTCTCATCTCGAGTTGATTTGGGGTCCACTGAGCCCTTTGGTGTTGCTCCAGTGACCTCAGGATCCCTCTAGAATTGAGACAGTGATCTTGGGTTTTCTCTGGAGTGCCATCAAGGAAATCAAGGCTCCTTTCACGTTTCATGTGGAACACTGAATTGCTCTGCACGCAGTACAGGGGAATCGGGCCTCATCTCGCGGCGAGGGGGAGGTCTCATGGTTTTTCTCGAGTTGCGGCCGAAACCTGGGGTATATTCTCGAGTTACGACGGGGAGGGCCCTTCCTGACACGTGTTTGTTCAGCGACGTCAGGACTCCTGCCTAGGTGCGAAGGACACCTCGGGATTCTCCTCGAGTGTTGGCATGGCAATTGGGACGCGTCTCCACGAGAGGCGGGAGACCCAGGGTCCCTTTCCACGTGCCACAGGGATCCTGGGACTCCTATCCATTTTCAAGAGGAGTCAGGCATCGTCTCCTTTGGAAGCATTGATCTCCGCAGACCTCTCGATTTTTCAAAGGATGTGATGTCTCCGGTCGCGATGAGGCTGAGGACTAGGTCTTTCTCTGTGGTCTCCACAGGGGATTCAGACATCCCTTCGTCTTGCGAGATGCAAGACGAGCCTGCATTCAATTCACTGCAGGGATATCCGGCCTTACTTCGAGTCAGAGCATCTCGGTGTCCATTCGACTTGAGGCCACAAACTCAGGGTCCCTCTCACATACCTGTAGCTGAGAGAAGCCTCCTCTTGAGGTGCTTGTGGAAAGTTGGTATTCCTCTTGAGTCGAAGCCAGGGACTAAGCTCTCATCTCGAGTTGATTTGGGTTCCACGGAGCCCTTTCGTGTTGCTCCAGTGACCTCAGGATCCCTCTAGACTTGAGACAGTGATCTTGGGTTTTCTCTGGAGTGCCATCAAGGAAATCAAGGCTCCTTTCAAGTTGAATGTGGAACACGGAATTGCTCTGCACGCAGTGCAGGGGAATCGGGCCTCATCTCGTGGCAAGGGGGATGTCTCATGGTTTTTCTCAAGTTGCGGCCGGAACATGGGGTATATTCTCGAGTTATGACGGGGAGGGCCCTTCCAGACACGTGTTTGTTCAGCGACGTCAGGACTCCTACCTAGGTGCGAGGGACACCTCGGGATTCTCCTCGAGTCATGGCATGTCAATTGGGACTTGTCTCCAAGTGAGGCGGGAGACCCAGTGTCCCTTTCCACGTTCCACAGGGATCCTGGGACTCCTATCCGTTTTCAAGAAGAGTCAGGCATCGTCTCCTTTGGAAGCATTGATCTCCGCGTACCTCTCAAGTTTTCAAAGGATGTGAGGCCTCCGGTCTCGATGAGACGGAGAACTAGGTCTTTCTCTGTGGTCTCCACAGGGGATTCAGACATCCCTTCGTCTTGGGAGATGCAAGACGAGCCTGCTTTAAATTCACTAGAGGGATATCCGGCCTTACTTCGAGTCAGAGCATCTCGGTGTCCATTCCACTTGAGGCCACAAACTCAGGGTCCATCTCACATACCTGTAGCTGAGAGAAGCCTCCTCTTGAGGTGCTTGTGGAAAGTTGGTTTTCCTCTTGAGTCGAAGCCAGGGACTAAGCTCTCATCTCGAGTTGATTTGCGTTCCACGGAGCCCTTTCGTGTTGCTCCAGTGACCTCAGGATCCCTCTAGACTTGAGACAGTGATCTTGGGTTTTCTCTGGAGTGCCATCAAGGAAATCAGGGCTCCTTTCACGTTTGATGTGGAACACGGAATTGCTCTGCACGCAGTGCAGGGGAATCGGGCCTCATGTATTGGCGAGGGGGAAGTCTCATGGTTTTTCTCGAGTTGCGGCCGGAACCTGGTGTATATTCTCGAGTTACGACGGGGAGGGCCCTTCCAGACACGTGTTTGTTCAGCGACGTCAGGACTCCTGCCTAGGTGCGAGGGACACCTCGGTATTCTCCTCGAGTCTTGGCATGGCAATTGGGACGCGTCTCCACGTGAGGCGGGAATCCAGGGTCCCTTTCCACGTGCCACAGGGATCCTGGGACTCCTATCCATTTTCAAGAGGAGTCAGGCATCGTCTCCTTTGGAAGCATTGATCTCCGCGGACCTCTCGAGTTTTCAAAGGATGTGAGGCCTCCGGTCGCAATGAGGCGGAAGACTAGGTCTTTCTCTGTTGTCTCCACAGGGGATTCAGACATCACTTTGTCTTGGGAGATGCAAGAAGAGCCTGCATTCAATTCACTGCAGGGATATCCGGCCTTACTTCGAGTCAGAGCATCTCGGTGTCCATTCCACTTGAGGCCACAAATTCAGGGTCCCTCTCACATACCTGTAGCTGAGAGAAGCCTCCTCTTGAGGTGCTTGTGGAAAGTTGGTATTCCTCTTGAGTCGAAGCCAGGGACTAAGCTCTCATCTCGAGTTGATTTGGGGTCCACGGAGCCCTTTCCTGTTGCTCCAGTGACCTCAGGATCCCTCTAGACTTGAGATAGTGATCTTGGGTTTTCTCTGGAGTGCCATCAAGGAAATCAAGGCTCCTTTCACTTTTGATGTGGAACGCGGAATTGCTCTGCACGCAGTGCAGGGGAATCGGGCCTCATCTCGCGGCGAGGGGGAAGTCTCATGGTTTTTCTCGAGTTGCGGCCGGAACCTGAGGTATATTCTCGAGTTACGATGGGGAGGGCCCTTCCAGAAACGTGTTTGTTCAGCGATGTCAGGACTCCTGCCTAGGTGCGAGGGACACCTCGGGATTCTCCTCGAGTCTTGGCATGGCAATTGGGACGCGTCCCCACGTGAGGCGGGAGACCCAGTGTCCCTTTCGACGTGCCACAGGGATCCTGGGACTCCTATCCATTTTGAAGAGGAGTCAGGCATGGTCTTCTTTGGAAGCATTGATCTCCGCCGACCTCTCGAGTTTTCAAAGGATGTGAGGCCTCCGGTCGCGATGAGGCGGAGGACTAGGTCTTTCTCTGTCGTCTCCACAGGGGATTCAGACATCCCTTCGTCTTGGGAGATGCAAGACGAGCCTGCATTCAATTCACTGCAGGGATATCCGGCCTTACTTCGAGTCAGAGCATCTCGGTGTCCATTCCACTTGAGGCCACAAATTCAGGGGCCCTCTCACATACCTGTAGCTGAGAGAAGCCTCCTCTTGAGGTGCTTGTGGAAAGTTGGTATTCCTCTTGAGTCGAAGCCAGGGACTAAGCTCTCATCTCGAGTTGATTTGGGCTCCACGGAGCCCTTTCGTGTTGGCACAGTGACCTCAGGATCCCTCTAGACTGGGAACAGTGATCTTGGGTTTTCTCTGGAGTGCCATCAAGGAAATCAAGGCTCCTTTCACGTTTGATGTGGAACGCGGAATTGCTCTGCACGCAGTGCAGGGGAATCGGGCCTCATCTCACGGCGAGGGGGAAGTCTCATGGTTTTTCTCGAATTGCGGCCGGAACCTGGGGTATATTCTCGAGTTACGACGGGGAGGGCCCTTCCAGAAACGTGTTTGTTCAGCGACGTCAGGACTCCTGCCTAGGTGTGAGGGACAACTCAGGATTCTCCTCGAGTCTCGGCATGGCAATTGGGACGCGTCTCCACGTGAGGCGGGAGACCCAGGGTCCCTTTCCACGTGCCACAGGGATCCTGGGACTCCTATCCATTTTCAAGTCATCGTCTCCTTTGGAAGCATTGATCTCCGCGGACCTCTCTAGTTTTCAAAGGACGTGAGGCCTCCGTTCGCGTTGAGACGGAGGACTAGGTCTTTCTCTGTGGACTCCACAGGGGATTCAGACAACCCTTCGTCTTGGGAGATGCAAGACGAGCCTGCATTCAATTCACTGCAGGGATATCCGGCCTTACTTCGAGTCAGAGCATCTCGGTGTCCATTCCACTTGAGGCCACAAACTCAGGGGCCCTCTCACATACCTGTAGCTGAGAGAAGCCTCCTCTTGAGGTGCTTGTGGAAAGTTGGTATTCCTCTTGAGTCGAAGCCAGGGACTAAGCTCTCATCTCGAGTTGATTTGGGGTCCACTGAGCCCTTTGGTGTTGCTCCAGTGACCTCAGGATCCCTCTAGAATTGAGACAGTGATCTTGGGTTTTCTCTGGAGTGCCATCAAGGAAATCAAGGCTCCTTTCACGTTTCATGTGGAACACTGAATTGCTATGCACGCAGTACAGGGGAATCGGGCCTCATCTCGCGGCGAGGGGGAGGTCTCATGGTTTTTCTCGAGTTGCGGCCGAAACCTGGGGTATATTCTCGAGTTACGACGGGGAGGGCCCTTCCTGACACGTGTTTGTTCAGCGACGTCAGGACTCCTGCCTAGGTGCGAAGGACACCTCGGGATTCTCCTCGAGTGTTGGCATGGCAATTGGGACGCGTCTCCACGAGAGGCGGGAGACCCAGGGTCCCTTTCCATGTGCCACAGGGATCCTGGGACTCCTATCCATTTTCAAGAGGAGTCAGGCATCGTCTCCTTTGGAAGCATTGATCTCCGTGGACTTCTCGAGTTTTCAAAGGATGTGAGGCCACCGGTCGCGTTGAGGCGGAGGACTAGGTCTTTCTCTGTCGTCTCCACAGGGGATTCAGACATCCCTTCGTCGTGGGAGATGGAAGACGAGCCTGCATTCAATTCACTGCAGGGATATCCGGCCTTACTTCTAGTCAGAGCATCTCGGTGTCCATTCAACTTGAGGCCACAAACTCAGGGTCCCTCTCACATACATGTAGCTGAGAGAAGCCTTCTCTTGAGGGGCTTGTGGAAAGTTGGTATTCCTCTTGAGTCGAAGCCAGGGACTAAGCTCTCATCTCGAGTTGATTTGGGTTCCACGGAGCCCTTTCCTGTTGCTCCAGTGACCTCAGGATCCCTCTAGACTTGAGACAGTGATCTTGGGTTTTCTCTGGAGTGCCATCAAGGAAATCAAGGCTCCTTTCACGTTTGATGTGGAACACGGAATTGCTCTGCACGCAGTGCAGGGGAATCGGGCCTCATGTCGCGGCGAGGGGGAAGTCTCATGGTTTTTCTCGAGTTGCGGCCGGAACCTGGTGTATATTCTCGAGTTACGACGGGGAGGGCCCTTCCTGACACGTGTTTGTTCAGCGACGTCAGGACTCCTGCCTAGGTGCGAGGGACACCTCGGTATTCTCCTCGAGTCTTGGCATGGCAATTGGGACGCGTCTCCACGAGAGGCGGGAGACCCAGGGTCCCTTTCCACGTGCCACAGGGATCCTGGGACTCCTATCCATTTTCAAGAGGAGTCAGGCATCGTCTCCTTTGGAAGCATTGATCTCCGCAGACCTCTCGATTTTTCAAAGGATGTGATGTCTCCGGTCGCGATGAGGCTGAGGACTAGGTCTTTCTCTGTGGTCTCCACAGGGGATTCAGACATCCCTTCGTCTTGCGAGATGCAAGACGAGCCTGCATTCAATTCACTGCAGGGATATCCGGCCTTACTTCGAGTCAGAGCATCTCGGTGTCCATTCGACTTGAGGCCACAAACTCAGGGTCCCTCTCACATACCTGTAGCTGAGAGAAGCCTCCTCTTGAGGTGCTTGTGGAAAGTTGGTATTCCTCTTGAGTCGAAGCCAGGGACTAAGCTCTCATCTCGAGTTGATTTGGGTTCCACGGAGCCATTTCGTGTTGCTCCAGTGACCTCAGGATCCCTCTAGACTTGAGACAGTGATCTTGGGTTTTCTCTGGAGTGCCAACAAGGAAATCAAGGCTCCTTTCAAGTTGAATGTGGAACACGGAATTGCTCTGCACGCAGTGCAGGGGAATCGGGCCTCATCTCGTGGCAAGGGGGATGTCTCATGGTTTTTCTCAAGTTGCGGCCGGAACATGGGGTATATTCTCGAGTTATGACGGGGAGGGCCCTTCCAGACACGTGTTTGTTCAGCGACGTCAGGACTCCTACCTAGGTGCGAGGGACACCTCGGGATTCTCCTCGAGTCATGGCATGTCAATTGGGACTTGTCTCCAAGTGAGGCGGGAGACCCAGTGTCCCTTTCCACGTTCCACAGGGATCCTGGGACTCCTATCCGTTTTCAAGAAGAGTCAGGCATCGTCTCCTTTGGAAGCATTGATCTCCGCGTACCTCTCAAGTTTTCAAAGGATGTGAGGCCTCCGGTCTCGATGAGACGGAGAACTAGGTCTTTCTCTGTGGTCTCCACAGGGGATTCAGACATCCCTTCGTCTTGGGAGATGCAAGACGAGCCTGCTTTAAATTCACTAGAGGGATATCCGGCCTTACTTCGAGTCAGAGCATCTCGGTGTCCATTCCACTTGAGGCCACAAACTCAGGGTCCATCTCACATACCTGTAGCTGAGAGAAGCCTCCTCTTGAGGTGCTTGTGGAAAGTTGGTTTTCCTCTTGAGTCGAAGCCAGGGACTAAGCTCTCATCTCGAGTTGATTTGCGTTCCACGGAGCCCTTTCGTGTTGCTCCAGTGACCTCAGGATCCCTCTAGACTTGAGACAGTGATCTTGGGTTTTCTCTGGAGTGCCATCAAGGAAATCAGGGCTCCTTTCACGTTTGATGTGGAACACGGAATTGCTCTGCACGCAGTGCAGGGGAATCGGGCCTCATGTATTGGCGAGGGGGAAGTCTCATGGTTTTTCTCGAGTTGCGGCCGGAACCTGGTGTATATTCTCGAGTTACGACGGGGAGGGCCCTTCCAGACACGTGTTTGTTCAGCGACGTCAGGACTCCTGCCTAGGTGCGAGGGACACCTCGGTATTCTCCTCGAGTCTTGGCATGGCAATTGGGACGCGTCTCCACGTGAGGCGGGAATCCAGGGTCCCTTTCCACGTGCCACAGGGATCCTGGGACTCCTATCCATTTTCAAGAGGAGTCAGGCATTGTCTCCTTTGGAAGCATTGATCTCCGCGGACCTCTCGAGTTTTCAAAGGATGTGAGGCCTCCGGTCGCGTTGAGGCGGAGGACTAGGTCTTTCTCTGTCGTCTCCACAGGGGATTCAGACATCCCTTCGTCTTGGGAGATGGAAGACGAGCCTGCATTCAATTCACTGCAGGGATATCCGGCCTTAATTCTAGTCAGAGCATCTCGGTGTCCATTCAACTTGAGGCCACAAACTCAGGGTCCCTCTCACATACATGTAGCTGAGAGAAGCCTTCTCTTGAGGGGCTTGTGGAAAGTTGGTATTCCTCTTGAGTCGAAGCCAGGGACTAAGCTCTCATCTCGAGTTGATTTGGGTTCCACGGAGCCCTTTCCTGTTGCTCCAGTGACCTCAGGATCCCTCTAGACTTCAGACAGTGATCTTGGGTTTTCTCTGGAGTGCCATCAAGGAAATCAAGGCTCCTTTCACGTTTGATGTGGAACACGGAATTGCTCTGCACGCAGTGCAGGGGAATCGGGCCTCATGTCGCGGCGAGGGGGAAGTCTCATGGTTTTTCTCGAGTTGCGGCCGGAACCTGGTGTATATTCTCGAGTTACGACGGGGAGGGCCCTTCCTGACACGTGTTTTTTCAGCGACGTCAGGACTCCTGCCTAGGTGCGAGGGACACCTCGGTATTCTCCTCGAGTCTTGGCATGGCAATTGGGACGCGTCTCCACGAGAGGCGGGAGACCCAGGGTCCCTTTCCACGTGCCACAGGGATCCTGGGACTCCTATCCATTTTCAAGAGGAGTCAGGCATCGTCTCCTTTGGAAGCATTGATCTCCGCAGACCTCTCGATTTTTCAAAGGATGTGATGTCTCCGGTCGCGATGAGGCTGAGGACTAGGTCTTTCTCTGTGGTCTCCACAGGGGATTCAGACATCCCTTCGTCTTGCGAGATGCAAGACGAGCCTGCATTCAATTCACTGCAGGGATATCCGGCCTTACTTCGAGTCCGAGCATCTCGGTGTCCATTCGACTTGAGGCCACAAACTCAGGGTCCCTCTCACATACCTGTAGCTGAGAGAAGCCTCCTCTTGAGGTGCTTGTGGAAAGTTGGTATTCCTCTTGAGTCGAAGCCAGGGACTAAGCTCTCATCTCGAGTTGATTTGGGTTCCACGGAGCCCTTTCGTGTTGCTCCAGTGACCTCAGGATCCCTCTAGACTTGAGACAGTGATCTTGGGTTTTCCCTGGAGTGCCATCAAGGAAATCAAGGCTCCTTTCAAGTTGAATGTGGAACACGGAATTGCTCTGCACGCAGTGCAGGGGAATCGGGCCTCATCTCGTGGCAAGGGGGATGTCTCATGGTTTTTCTCAAGTTGCGGCCGGAACATGGGGTATATTCTCGAGTTATGACGGGTAGGGCCCTTCCAGACACGTGTTTGTTCAGCGACGTCAGGACTCCTGCCTAGTTGCGAGGGACACATCGTCATTCTCCTCGAGTCTTGGCATGGCAATTGGGACGCGTATGCACGTGAGGCGGGAGACCCAGGGTCCCTTTCCACGTGCCACAGGTATCCTGGGACTCCTATCCATTTTCAAGAGGAGTCAGGCATCGTCTCCTTTGGAAGCATTGATCTACGTGGACCTCTCGAGATTTCAAAGGATGTGAGGCCTCCGGTCGTGATGAGGCGGAGGACTGGGTCTGTCTCTGTGGTCTCCCCAGCGGATTCAGACACCCCTTCGTCTTGGGAGATGCAAGACGAGCATGCGTTCAATTCACTGCAGGGATATCCGGCCTTACTTCGAGTCAGAGCATCTCGGTGTCCTTTCCACTTGAGGCCACAATTTCAGGGTCCCTCTCACATACCTGTAGCTGAGAGAAACCTCCTCTTGAGGTGCTTGTGGAAAGTTGGTATACCTCTTGAGTCGTAGCCAGGGACTAAGCTCTCATCTCGAGTTGATTTGGCGTCCACGGAGCCCTTTCGTGTTGCTCCAGTGACCTCAGGATCCCTCTAGACTTGAGACAGTGATCTTGGGTTTTCTCTGGAGTGCCATCAAGGAAATCAAGGCTCCTTTTACGTTAGATGTGGAACACGGAATTGCTCTGCACGCAGTGCAGGGGAATCGGGCCTCATCTCGCGGCGAGGGGGAAGTCTCATGGTTTTTCTCGAGTTGCGGCCAGAACTTGGGGTATATTCTCGAGTTACGACGGGGAGGGCCCTTCCAGACACGTGTTTGTTCAGCGACGTCAGGACTCCTGCCTAGGTGCGAGGGACACCTCGGGATTCTCCTCGAGTCTTGGCATGGCAATTGGGACGCGTCTCTCCGTGAGGTGAGAGACCCAGAGTCCCTTTCCACGTGCCACAGGGATCCTGGGACTCCTATAAATTTTCAAGAAGAGTCAGGCATCGTCTCCTTTGGAAGGATTGATCTCCGTGGACCTCTCGATTTTTCAAAGAATGTGAGGCCTCCGGTCGCGATGAGGTGGAGGACTAGGTCTTTCTCTGTGGTCTCCACAGCGGATTCATACATCCCTTCGTCTTTGGAGATGCAAGACGAGCCTGCATTCAATTCACTGCAGGGATATCCGGCCTTACTTCGAGTCAGAGCATCTCGGTGTCCATTCCACTTGAGGCCACAAACTCAGGGTCCCTCTCACATACCTGTAACTGAGAGAAGGCTCCTCTTGAGGTGCTTGTGAAAAGTTGGTATTCCTCTTGAGTCGAAGCCAGGGACTAATCTCTCATCTCGAGTTGATTTGGGGTCCACGGAGAACTTTCGTGTTGCTCCAGTGACGTCAGGATACCTCTAGACTTGAGACAGTGATCTTGGGTTTTCTCTGGAGTGCCATCAAGGAAATCAAGGCTCCTTTCACGTTTGATGTGGAACACGGAATTGCTCTGCATGGAGTGCAGGGGAATCGGGCCTCATCTCGCGGCGAGGGGGAAGTCTCATGGTTTTTCTCGAGTTGCGGCCGGAACCTGGGGTATATTCTCGAGTTACGATGGGGAGGGCCCTTCCAGACACGTGTTTGTTCAGCGACGTCAGGACTCCTGCCTAGGTGCGAGGGACAACTCGGAATTCTCCTCGAGTCTTGGCATGGCAATTGGGACGCGTCTCCACGTGAGGCGGGAGACCCAGGGTCCCTTTCCACGTGCCACAGGGATCCTGGGACTCCTATCCATTTTCAAGAGGAGTCAGGCATCGTCTCCTTTGGAAGCATTGATCTCCGCATAACTCTCGATTTTTCAAAGGATATGAGGCCTCCGGTCGCGATGAGGCGGAGGACTAGGTCTTTCTCTGTCATCTCCACATGGGATTCAGACATCCCTTCGTCTTGGGAGATGCAAGACGAGCCTGCATTCAATTCACTGTTGGGATATCCGGCCTTACTTCGAGTCAGAGCATCTCGGTGTCCATTCCACTTGAGTCCACAAACTCAGGGTCCCTCTCACATACCTGTAGCTGAGAGAAGGCTCTTCTTGAGGTGCTTGTGAAAAGTTGGTATTCCTCTTGAGTCGAAGCCAGGGACTAAGCTCTCATCTCGAGTTGATTTGGGGTCCACGAAGCTCTTTCGTGTTGCTCCAGTGACCTCAGGATCCCTCTAGACTTGAGACAGTGATCTTGGGTTTTCTCTGGAGTGCCATCAAGGAAATCAAGGCTCCTTTCACGTTTGATTTGGAACACGGAATTGCTCTGCACGCATTGCAGGGGAATCGGGTCTCATCTCGTGGCGAGTGGGAAGTCTCATGGTTTTTCTCGAGTTGCGGCCAGAACCTGGGGTATATTCTCGAGTTACGACGGGGAGGGCACTTCCAGAAACGTGTTTGTTCACCGACGTCAGGACTCCTGCCTAGGTGCGAGGGACACCTCAGGATTCTCCTCGGTTCTTGGCATGGCAATTGGGACGCGTATCCACGTGAGGCGGGAGACCCAGGGTCCCTTTCCACGTGCCAGAGGGATCGTGGGACTCCTATCCATTTTCAAGAGGAGTCAGGCATCGTCTCCTTTGGAAGCATTGATCTCCGCACACCTCTCGAGTTTTCAAAGGATGTGAGGCCTCCGGTCGTGTTGAGGCGGAGTACTAGGTCTGTCTCTGTGGTCTCCCCAGCGGATTCAGACATCCCTTCGTCTTGGGAGATGCAAGACGAGCCTGCATTGAATTCACTGCAGGGATATCCGGCCTTACTTCGAGTCAGAGCATCTCGGTGTCCATTCCACTTGAGGCCACAAACTCAGGGTCCCTCTCACATACCTGTAGCTGAGAGAAGCCTCCTCTCTAGGTGATTGTGAAAAGTTGGTATTCCTCTTGAGTCGAAGCCAGGGACTAAGCTCTCATCTCGAGTTGATTTGGCGTCCACGGAGCCCTTTCGTGTTGCTCCAGTGACCTCAGGATACCTCTAGACTTGAGACAGTGATCTTGGGTTTTATCTGGAGTGCC
Organism: Dama dama; assembly: GCF_033118175.1. Taxonomy (NCBI): domain Eukaryota; kingdom Metazoa; phylum Chordata; class Mammalia; order Artiodactyla; family Cervidae; genus Dama; species Dama dama. The sequence goes on along the minus strand of NC_083706.1, from coordinate 5,220,880 downwards.
ATCAAGGAAATGAAGGCTCCTTTCACGTTTGATGTGGAACACGGAATTGCTCTGCACGCAGTGCAGGGGAATCGGGCCTCATCTCACGGCGAGGGGGAAGTCTCATGGTTTTTCTCGAGTTGCGGCCGGAACCTGGGGTATATTCTCGAGTTACGACGGGGAGGACCCTTCCAGACACGTGTTTGTTCAGCGACGTCAGGACTCCTGCCTAGGTGCGAGGGACAACTCGGGATTCTCCTCGAGTCTTGGCATGGCAAATGGGACGCGTATCCACGTGAGGTGGCAGACCCAGTGTCCCTTTCCACGTGCCACAGGGATCCTGGGACTCCTCTACATTTTCAAGAAGAGTCAGGCATCGTCTCCTTTGGAAGCATTGATCTCCGCAGACCTCTCGAGTTCTCAAAGGATGTGAGGCCTCCGGTCGCAATGAGGGGGAGGACTATGTCTTTCTCTGTGGTCTCCACAGGGGATTCAGACATCCCTTCGTCTTGGGAGATGCAAGATGAGCCTGCATTCAATTCACTGTTGGGATATCCGAACTTACTTCGAGTCAGAGCATCTCGGTGTCCATTCCACTTGAGGCCACAAACTCAGGGTCCCTCTCACATACCTGTAGCTGAGAGAAGCCTCCTCTTGAGGTGCTTGTGGAAAGTTGGTATTCCTCTTGAGTCGAAGCCAGGGACTAAGCTCTCATCTCGAGTTGATTTGGGGTCCATGGAGCCCTTTCGTGTTGCTCCAGTGACCTCAGGATCCCTCTAGACTTGAGACAGTGATCTTGGGTTTTCTCTGGAGTGCCATCAAGGAAATCATGGCTCTTTTCACGTTTGATGTAGAACACGGAATTGCTCTGCACGCAGTGCAGGGGAATCGGGCCTCATCTCGCGGCGAGGGGGAAGTCTCATGGTTTTTCTCGAGTTGCGGCCGGAGCATGGGGTATATTCTCGAGTTACAACGGGGAGGGCCCTTCCAGACACGTGTTTGTTCAGGGACGTCAGGACTCCTTCCTAGGTGCGAGGGACACCTCGGGATTCTCCTCTAGTTTTGGCATGGCAATTGGGACGCGTCTCCACGTGAGGCGGGAGACGCAGGGTCCCTTTCCACGTGCCAAAGTGATCCTGGGACTCCTATCCATTTTAAGGAGGAGTCAGGCATCGTCTCCTTTGGAAGCATTGATCTCCGCATACCTCTCGAATTTCCAAAGATGTGAGGCCTCCGCTCGCGATGAGGCGGAGAACTAGGTCTTTCTCTGTGGTCTCCACAGCGGATTCAGACAACTCTTCGTCTTGGGAGATGCAAGACGAGCCTGCTTTCCATTCACTGCAGGGATATCCGCCCTTACTTCGAGTCAGAGCATCTCGGTTTCCATTCCACTTGAGGCCACAAACTCAGGGTCCCTCTCACATACATGTAGCTGAGATAAGCCTCCTCTCTAGGTGATTGTGGAAAGTTGGTATTCCTCTTGAGTCGAAGGCAGGGACTAAGCTCTCATCTCGAGGTGATTTGGGGTCCACGTAGCCCTTTCCTGTTGCGCCAGTGACCTCAGGATCCCTCTAGACTTGAGACAGTGATCTTGGGTTTTCTCTGGAGTGCCATCAAGGAAATCAAGGCTCTTTCACGTTTGATGTGGAACACGGAATTGTTCTGCACGCAGTGCAGGGGAATCGGGCCTCATCTCGCGGCGAGGGGGAAGTCTCATGGTTTTTCTCGAGTTGCGGCTGGAACCTGGGGTATATTCTCGAGTTACGACGGGGAGGGCCCTTCCAGACACGTGTTTGTTCAGCGACGTCAGGACTCCTGCCTAGGTGCGAGGGACACCTCGGGATTCTCCGCGAGTCTTGGCATGGCAATTGGGACGCGTCTCCACGTGAGGCGGGAGACCCAGGGTCCCTTTCCACGTGCCACAGGGATCCTGGGACTCCTATCCATTTTCAAGAGGAGTCAGGCATCGTCTCCTTTGGAAGCATTGATCTCCGCTGACCTCTCGAGTTTTCAAAGAATGTGAGGCCACAGGTCGCGATGAGGCGGAGAACTACGTCTTTCTCTGTGGTTTCCACAGGGGATTCAGACATCCCTTCGTCTTGGGAGTTGCAAGACGAGCCTGCATTCCATTCACTGCAGGGATATCCGGCCTTATTTTGAGTCAGAGCATCTCGGTGTCCATTCCACTTGAGGCCAAAACTCAGGGTCGCTCTCACATACCTGTAGCTGAGAGAAGCCTCCTCTTGAGGTGCTTGTGGAAAGTTTGTATTCTTCTTGAGTCGAAGCCAGGGACTAAGCTCTCATCTCGAGTTGATTTGGGGTCCCGGAGCCCTTTCGTGTTGCTCCAGTGACCTCAGGATCCCTCTAGACTTGAGACATTGATCTTGGGTTTTCTCTGGAGTGCCATGAAGGAAATCAAGGCTCCTATCATGTTTGATATGGAACACGGAATTGCTCTGCACGCAGTGCAGGGGAATTGGGCCTCATCTCGCGGCGAGGGGGAAGTCTCATGGTTTTTCTCGAGTTGCGGCCAGAACCTGGGGTATATTCTCGAGTTACGACGGGGAGGGCCCTTCCAGACACGTGTTTGTTCAGCGACGTCCGGACTGCTGCCGAGGTGCGAGGGACACCTCGGGATTCTCCTCGAGTCTTGGCATGGCAATTGGGACGCGTCTCCATGAGAGGCGGGAGACCCAGAGTCCCTTTCCACGTGCCACAGGGATCCAGGGACTCCTATCCATTTTCAGGAGGAGTCAGGCATCGTCTCCTTTGGAAGCAATTATCTCCGCTGACCTCTCGAGTTTTCAAAGAATGTGAGGCCACAGGTCGCGATGAGGCGGAGAACTAGGTCTTTCTCTGTGGTCTCCACAGGGGATTCAGACATCCCTTCGTCTTGGGAGATGCAAGACGAGCCTGCATTCCATTCACTGCAGGAATATCCGGCCTTATTTCAAGTCAGAGCATCTCGGTGTCCATTCCACTTGAGGCCAAAACTCAGGGTCCCACTCACATACCTGTAGCTGAGAGAAGCCTCCTCTTGAGGTGCTTGTGGAAAGTTGGTATTCTTCTTGAGTCCAAGCCAGGGACTAAGCTCTCATCTCGAGTTGATTTGGGGTCCCGGAGCCCTTTCGTGTTGCTACAGTGACCTCAGGATCCCTCTAGACTTGACACAGTGATCTTGGGTTTTCTCTGGTGTGCCATCAAGGAAATCAAGGCTCCTTTCACGTTTGATGTGGAACACGGAATTGCTCTGCACGCAGTGCAGGGGAATCGGGCCTCACCTCGCGGCGAGGAGTAAGTCTCATGGTTTTTCTCGAGTTGCGGCCGGACCCTGGGGTATATTCTCGAGTTATGACGGGGAGGGCCTTTCCAGACACGTGTTTGTTCAGCGACGTCAGGACTCCTGCCTAGGTGCGAGGGACCTCGGGATTCTCCTCGAGTCTTGGCATGGCAATTGGGACGCGTCTCCACGTGAGGCGGGAGACCCAGGGTCCCTTTCCACGTGCCACAGGGATCCTGGGACTCCTATCCATTTTCAAGAGGAGTCAGGCATCGTCTCCTTTGGAAGCATTGATCTCCGCGCACCTCTCGAGTTTTCAAAGGATGTGAGGCCTCCGGTCGCGTTGAAGCAGAGAACTAGGTCTTTCTCTGTGGTCTCCAAAGGGGATCCAGACATCCCTTCGTCTTGGGAGATGCAAGACGAGCCTGCATTCAATTCACTGCAGGGATATCCGGCCTTACTTCGAGTCAGAGCATCTCTGTGTCCATTCCACTTGAGGCCACAAACTCAGGGTCCCTCTCACATACATGTAGCTGAGAGAAGCCTCCTCTTGAGGTGCTTGTGGAAAGTTGGTATTCCTCTTGAGTCGAAGCCAGGGACTAAGCTCTCATCTCGAGTTGATGTGGGGTCCACGGAGCCCTTTCCTGTTGCTCCAGTGACCTCAGGATCCCCCTAGACTTGAGACAGTGATCTTGGGTTTTCTCTGGAGTGCCATCAAGGAAATCAAGGCTCCTTTCACGTTTGATGTGGAACACGGAATTGCTCTGCACGCAGTGCAAGGGAATCGCGCCTCATCTCGCGGCGAGGGGGAAGTCTCATGGTTTTTCTAGAGTTGCGGCCAGAACCTAGGGTATATTCTCGAGTTACGATGGGGAGGGCACTTCCAGACACGTGTTTGTTCAGCGACGTCAGGACTCCTGACTTGGTGCGAGCGACACCTCGGGATTCTCCTCGAGTCTTGGCATGGCAATTGGGACGCGTCTCCACGTGAGGCGGGAGACCCAGGGTCCCTTTCCACGCGCCACAGGGATCCTGGGACTCCTATCCATTTTCAAGAGGAGTCAGGCATCGTCTCCTTTGGAAGCATTGATCTCCGCGGACCTCTCGAGTTTTCAAAGAATTTGAGGCCTCCGGTCGTTAAGAGGCGGAGAACTCGGTCTTTCTCTGTGGTCTCCACAGGGGATTCAGACATCCCTTTGTCTTGGGAGATAGAAGACGAGCCTGCATTCAATTCACTGCAGGGATATCTGGCCTTATTTCGAGTCAGAGCATCTCGGTGTCCATTCCACTTGAGGCCACAAACTCAGGGTCCCTCTCACATACCTGTAGCTGAGAGAAGCCTCCTCTTGAGGTGCTTGTGGAAAGTTGGTATTCCTCTTGAGTCGAAGCCAGGTACTAAGCTCTCATCTCGAGTTGATTTGGGGTCCACGGAGCCCTTTCGTGTTGCTCCAGTGACCTCAGGATCCCTCTAGACTTGAGACAGTGATCTTGGGTTTTCTCTGGAGTGCCATCAAGGAATCAAGACTCCTTTCACGTTTGATGTGGAACACGGAATTGCTCTGCATGCAGTGCAAAGGAATCGGGCCTCATCTCGCGGCGAGGGGGAAGTCTCATGGTTTTTCTCGAGTTGCGGCCGGAACCTGGGGTATATTCTCGATTTACGACGGGGAGAGCCCTTCCAGACACGTGTTTGTTCAGCGACGTCAGGACTCCTGCCTAGGTGCGAGGGACAACTCGGGATTCTCCACGAGTCTTGGCATGGCAACTGGGACGCGTCTCCACGTGGGGCGGGAGACCCAGGGTCCCTTTCCACGTGCCACAGGGATCCTGGGACTCCTATCCATTTTCAAGAGGAGTCAGGCATCGTCTCCTTTGGAAGCATTGATCTCCGCGGACCTCTCGAGTTTTCAAAGGATGTGAGGCCTCCGCTCGCGGTGAGGCGGAAAATTATGTCTTTCTCTGTGGTCTCCACAGGGGATTCAGACATCCCTTCGTCTTGGGAAATGCAAGACGAGCCTGCATTCAATTCACTGCAGGGATATCCGGCCTTACTTCGAGTCAGAGTATCACGGTGTCCATTCCACTTGAGGCCACAAACTCAGGGGCCCTCTCACATACCTGTAGCTGAGAGAAGCCTCCTCTTGAGGTGCTTGTGGAAAGTTGGTATTCCTCTTGAGTCGAAGCCAGGGACTAAGCTCTCATCTCGAGTTGATTTGGGGTCCACGGAGCCCTTTCGAGGTGCTACAGTGACCTCAGGATCCCTCTAGACTTGAGACAGTGATCTTGGGTTTTCTCTGGAGTGCCATTAAGAAAATCAAGGCTCCTTTCACGTTTGATGTGGAACACGGAATTGCTCTGCACGCAGTGCAGGGGAATCGGGCCTCATCTCGCGGCGAGGGGGAAGTCTCATGGTTTTTCTCGAGTTGCGGCCGGAACCTGGGATATATTCTCGAGTTACGACGGGGAGGGCCCTTCGAGACACGTGTTTGTTCAACGACATCAGGACTCCTGCCTAGGTGCAAGGGACACCTCGGGATTCTCCTCGAGTCTTGGCATGGCAATGGGGACGCGTCTCCTCGTGAGGCATGAGACCCAGGGTCCCTTTCCACGTGCCACAGGGATCCTGGGACTCCTATCCATTTTCAGGAGGAGTCAGGCATCGTCTCCTTTGGAAGCATTGATCTCCGCACACCTCTCGAGTTTTCAAAGGATGTGAGGCCTCCGGACGCAATGAGGCGGAAGACTAGTTCTTCCTCAGTCGTCTCCACAGGGGATTCAGACATCCCTTCGTCTTGGGAGATCAAGACGAGCCTGCATTCAATTCACTGCAGGGATATCCGGCCTTACTTCGAGTCAGAGCATCTCTGTGTCCATTCCACTTGAGTTCACAAACTCAGGGTCCCTATCACATACCTGTAGCTGAAAGAAGCCTCCTCTTGAGGTGCTTGTGAAAAGCTAGTATTCCTCCAGAGTCGAAGCCGGGGACTAAGCTCTCATCTCGATTCGATTTGGGGTCCACGGAGCCCTTTCGTGTTGCTACAGTGACCTCAGGATCCCTCTAGACTTGAGAGAGTGATCTTGGGTTTCCTCTGGAGTGCCATCAAGGAAATCAAGGCTCCTTTCACGTTTGATGTGGAACACGGAATTGCTCTGCACGCAGTGCATGGGAGTCGGGCCTCATCTCGGAGCGAGGGGGAAGTCTCATGGTTTTTCGCGAGTTGCGGCCGGAACCTGGGGTATATTCTCGAGTTACGACGGGGAGGGCCCTTCCAGACACCTGTTTGTTCAGCGACGTCAGGACTCCTGCCTAGGTGCGAGGGACACCTCAGGATTCTCCTCGAGTCTTGCCATGGCAATTGGGACGCGTCTCCACGTGAGGCGGGAGACCCAGGGTCCCTTTCCACGTGCCACAGGGATCCTGGGACTCCTATCCATTTTCAAGAGGAGTCAGGCATCGGCTCCTTTGGAAGCATTGATCTCCGCGCACCTCTCGAATTTTCAAAGGATGTGAGGCCTCCGGTCGCGATGAGGCGGAGAATTACGTCTTTCTCTGTGGTCTCCACAGGGGATTCACACATCCCTTCGTCTTGGGAGATGCAAGACGAGCTTGCATTCAATTCACTATTGGGATATCCGGCCTTACTTCGAGTCAGAGCATCTCGGTGTCCATTCCACTTGAGGCCACAAACTCAGGGGCCCTCTCACATACCTGTAGCTGAGAGAAGCCTCCTCTTGAGGTGCTTGTGGAAAGTTGGTATTCCTCTTGAGTCGAGGCCAGGGACTAAGCTCTCATCTCCAGTTGATTTGGGGTCCACGGAGACCTTTCGTGTTGCTCCAGTGACCTCAGGATCCCTCTAGACTTGAGACAGTGATCTTGGGTTTTCTCTGGAGTGCCATCAAGGAAATCAAGGCTCCTTTCACTTTTGATGTCGAACACGGAATTGCTCTGCACGCAGTGCAGGGGAATTGGGCCTCATCTCGCGGCGAAGTGGAAGTCTCATGGTTTTTCTCAAGTTGCGGCCGGAACCTGGGGTATATTCGAGAGTTACGACGGGGAGGGCCCTTCCAACACGTGTTGTTCAGCGACGTCAGGACTCCTGCCTATGTGCGAGGTACACCTCGGGATTCTCCTCGAGTCTTGGCATGGCAATTGGGACGCGTCTCCAAGTGAGGCGGGAGACCCAGGGTCCCTTTCCACGTGCCACAGGGATCCCGGGACTCCTATCCATTTTCAAGAGGAGTCAGGCATCGTCTCCTTTGAAAGCATTGATCTCCGCAGACATCTCGAATTTTCTAAGGATGTGAGGCCTCCGCTCGCGATGAGGCGGAGGACTAGATCTTTCTCTGTCGTCTCCACAGGGCACTCAGACATCCCTTCGTCTTGGGAGATGCAAGACGAGCCTGCATTCAATTCACTGCAGGGATATCCGGCCTTACTTCGAGTCAGAGCATCTCGGTGTCCATTACACTTGAGGCCACAAATTCAGGGTCACTCTCACATACCTGTAGCTGAGAGAAGCCTCCTCTTGAGGTGCTTATGGAAAGTTGGTATTCCTCTTGAGTCGAAGCCAGGGACTAAGCTCTCATCTCGAGTTGATTTGGGGTCCACGGAGCCCTTTCTTGTTGCTCCAGTGACCTCAGGATCCCTCTAGACTTGAGACAGTGATCTTGGGTTTTCTCTGGGGTGCCATCAAGGAAATCAAGGCTCCTTTCAAGTTTGATGTGGAACACGGAATTGCTCTGCACACAGTGCATGGGAATCGGGCCTCATCTCGCGGCAAGGGGGATGTCTCATTGTTTTTCTGAAGTTACGGTCGGAACCTAGGGAATATTCTCGAGTTACGACGGGGAGGGCCCTTCCAGACACGTGTTTGTTCAGCGACGTCAGGACTCCTGCCTAGGTGCGAGGGACACCTCGGGAATCTCCTCAAGTCTTGGCATGGTAATTGGGATGCGTCTCCACGTGAGGCGGGAGACCCAGTGTCCCTTTCCACGTGCCACAGGGATCCTGGGACTCCTATCCATTTTCAAGAAGAGTCAGGCATCGTCTCCTTTGGAAGCATTGATCTCCGCGGACCTCTCGACTTTTCAAAGGATGGGAGGCCTCCGGTCTCGATGAGGCGGAGAACTAGGTCTTTCTCTGTGGTGTCCCCAGGGGATTCAGACATCCCTTCGTCTTGGGAGATGCAAGACGAGCCTGCTTTCAATTCACTGCAGGGATATCCGGCCTTACTTCGAGTCAGAGCATCTCCGTGTCCATTCCACTTGAGGCCACAAACTCAGGGTCCCTCTCACATACCTGTAGCTGAGAGAAGCCTCATCTTGAGGTGCTTGTGGAAATTGGTATTCCTCTTGAGTCGAAGCCAGGGACTAAGCTCTCATCTCGAGTTGATTTGGGGTCTACGGAGCCCTTTCCTGTTGCTCCAGTGACCTCAGGATCCCTCTAGACTTGAGACAGTGATCTTGGGTTTTCTCTGGAGTGCCATCAAGGAAATCAAGGCTCCTTTCACGTTTGATTTGGAACACGGAATTGCTCTGCATGCAGTGCAGGGGAATCGGGCCTCATGTCGCGGCGAGGGGGAAGTCTCATGGTTTTTCTCGAGTTGCGTCCGGAACCTGGGGTATATTCTCGATTTACAACGGGGAGAGCCCTTCCAGACACGTGTTTGTTCAGCGACGTCAGGACTCCTGCCTAGGTGCGAGGGACACCCCGGGATTCTCCTCGAGTCTTGGCATGGCAATTGGGACGCGTCTCCACGTGAGGCGGGAGATCCAGAGTCCCGTTCCACGTGCCACAGGCATCCTGGGACTCCTATCCTTTTTCAAGAGGAGTCAGGCATCGTCTCCTTTGGAAGCATTGATCTCCGCGGACCTCTCGAGTTTTCAAAGATGGGAGGCCTCCGGTCGCAATGAGGAGGAGAACTAGGTATTTTCTGTGGTCTCCACAGGGGATTCAGACATCCCTTCGTCTTGGGAGATGCAAGACGAGCCTGCACTCAATTCACTGCATGGATATCCGGCCTTACTTCGAGTCAGAGCATCTCGGTGTCCATTCCACCTGAGGCCACAAACTCAGGGTCCCTCTCACATACCTGTTGCTGAGAGAAGCCTCGTCTTGATGTGCTTGTGGAAACTTGGTATTCCTCTTGTCTCGAAGCCAGGGACTAAGCTCTCATCTCGAGTTGATTTGGGGTCCACGGAGCCCTTTCGTGGTGCTCCAGTGACCTCAGGATCCCTCTAGACTTGAGACAGTGATCTTGGGTTTTCTCTGGAGTGCCATCAAGGAAATCAAGGCTCCTTTCACGTTTGATGTGGAACACGGAACAGCTCTGCAAGCAGTGCAGGGAAATCGGCCCTCATCTCGCGGCGAGGGGGAAGTCTCATGGTTTTTCTCGAGTTGCAGCCAGGACCTGGGGTATATTCTCGAGTTACAACGGGGAGGGCCCTTCCAGAAACGTGTTTGTTCAGCGACGTCAGGACTCCTGCCTTGGTGCGAGGGACTCCTCAGGATTCTCCTCGAGTCTTGGCATGGCAATTGGGACGCGTCTCCACGTGAGGCGGGAGACCCAGGGTCCCTTTCCAAGTGCCACAGGGATCCTGGGACTCCTATCCATTTTCAAGAGGAGTCAGGCATCGTCTCCTTTGGAAGCATTGATCTCCGCGGACCTCTTGAGTTTTCAAAGGATGTGAGGCCTCCGGTCGCGATGAGGCGGAGAACTAGGACTTTCTCTGTGGTCTCCACAGGGGATTCAGACATTCCTTCGTCTTGAGATATGCAAGACGAGCCTGCATTCAATTCATTGCAGGGATATCTGGCCTTAGTTCGAGTCAGAGCATCTCGGTGTCCATTCCACTTGAGGCCACAAACTCAGGGTCCTTCTCACATACCTGTGGCTGAGAGAACCCTCCTCTTGGGGTGCTTGTGGAGAGTTGGTATTCCTCTTGCGTCGAAGCCAGGTACTAAGCTCTCATCTCGAGTTGATTTGGCGTCCACGGAGCCCTTTCGTGTTGCTCCAGTGACCTCAGGATCCCTCTAGACTTGAGACAGTGATCCTGGGTTTTCTCTGGAGTGCCATCAAGGAAATCAAGGCTCCTTTCAGGTTTGATGTGGAATACGGAATTGCTCTGCACGCAGTCCAGGGGAATCGGGCCTCATCTCGCGTCGAGGTTAAAGTCTCATGGTTTTTTCTCGAGTTGCGGCCGGAACCTGGGGTATATTCTCGATTTACGACGGGGAGGACCCTTCCAGACACGTGATAGTTGCGAGGGACACCTCGGGATTCTCCTAAAGCCTTGGCATGGCAATTGGAACGCGTCTCCACATGAGGCGGGAGACCCAGGGTCCCTTTCCACGTGCCACAGGGATCCTGGTACTCCTATCCATTTTCAAGAGGAGTCAGGCATCGTCTCTTTGGAAGCATTGATCTCCGCGGACCTCTCGAGTTTTCAAAGGATGTGAGGCCTCCGGTCGCGATGAGGCGGAGGACTAGGTCTTTCTCTGCGGTCTCCGCAGGGGATTCAGACATCCCTTCGTCTTGGGAGATGCAAGACGAGCCTGCATTCAATTCACTGCAGGGATATCCGGACTTACTTCGAGTCAGAGCATCTCGGTGTCCATTCCACTTGAGGCACAAACACAGGGTCCCTCTCACATACCTGTAGCTGAGAGAAGCCTCCTCTTGAGGTACTTGTGTAAAGTTGGTATTCCTCTTGAGTCGAATTCAGGGACTAAGCTCTCATCTCAGGTTGATTTGTGGTCCACGGAGCCCTTTCTTTTTGCTCCACTGACATCAGGATCCCTCTAGACTTGAGACAGTGATCTTGGGTTTTCTCTGGAGTGCCATCAAGGAAATCAAGGCTCCTTTCACGTTTGATGTGGAACACGGAATTGCTCGGCACGCAGTGCAGGGTAATCGGGCCTCATCTCGCGGCGAGGGGGAAGTCTCATGGTTTTTTTCGAGTTGCGGCCGGAACCTGGGTTATATTCCCGAGTTACGACGGGGAGGGCCCTTCCAGACACGTGTTTGTTCAGCGACGTCAGGACTCCTGCCTAGGTGCGAGGGACACCTCGGGATTCTCCTCGAGTCTTGGCATGGCAATTGGGACACGTCTCCACGTGAGGCGGGAGACCCAGGGTCCCTTTCCTCGTGCCACAGGGATCCTGGTACTCCTATCCATTTTCAAGAGGAGTCAGTCATCGTCTCCTTTGGAAGCATTGATCTCGGCGGACCTCTCGAGTTTTCAAAGGATGTGAGGCCTCCGGTCGAGATGAGGCGGAGAACTAGGTCTTTCTCTGTGGTCTCTGCAGGGGATTCAGACATCCCTTCGTCTTGGGAGATGCAAGACGATCCTGCATTCAATTCACTGCAGGGATATCCGGCCTTACATCGAGTCAGAGCATCTCGGTGTCCATTCCACTTGAGGCCACAAACTCAGGGTCCCTCTCACATACCTGTAGCTGAGAGAAGCCTCCTCTTGAGGTGCTTGTGGAAAGTTTGTATTCCTCTTGAGTCGAAGCCAGGGACTAAGCTCTCATCTCGAGTTGATTTGGGGTCCACGGAGCCCTTTCCTGTTGCTCCAGTGACCTCAGGATCCCTCTAGACTTGAGACACTGATCTTGGGTTTTCTCTGGAGTGCCATCAAGGAAATCAAGGCTCCTTTCACGTTTGATGTGGAACGCGGAATTGCTCTGCACGCAGTGCAGGGGAATCGGGCCTCATCTCACGGTGAGGGGGAAGTCTCATGGTTTTTCTCGAGTTGCGGCCGGAACCTGGGGTATATTCTCGAGTTACGACGGGGAGGGCCCTTCCAGAAACGTGTTTGTTCAGCGACGTCAGGACTCCTGCCTAGGTGCGAGGGACACCTCGGGATTCTCCTCGAGTCTTGGCATGGCAATTGGGACCCGTCTCCACGTGAGGCGGGAGACCCAGTGTCCCTTTCCACGTGCCACAGTGATCCCGGGACTCCTATCCATTTTCAAGAGGTGTCAGGCATCGTCTCCTTTAGAAGCATTGATCTCGGCGGACCTCTCGAGTTGTCAAAGGATGTGAGGCCTCCGGTTGCGTTGAGGTAGAGGACTAGGTCTTTCTCTGTGGTCTCCACAGGGGATTCAGACAACCCTTCGTCTTGGGAGATGCAAGACGAGCCTGCATTCAATTCACTGCAGTGATATCCAGCCTTACTTTGAGTCAGAGCATCTCCGTGTCCATTCCACGTGAGGCCACAAACTCAGGGTCCCTCTCACATACCTGTAGCTGAGAGAAGCCTCCTCTTGAGGTGCTTGTGGAAAGTTGGTATTCCTCTTGAGTCGAAGCCAGGGACTAAGCTCTCATCTCGAGTTATTTGGGGTCCACGGAGCCCTTTCTTGTTGCTACAGTGACCTCCGGATCCCTCTAGACTTGAGACAGTGATCTTGGGTTTTCTCTGGAGTGCCATCAAGGAAATCAAGGCTCCTTTCCCGTTTGATGTGGAACACGGAATTGCTCTGCACGCAGTGCAGGGGAATCGGGCCTCATCTCGCGGCGAGGGGGAAGTCTCATGGTTTTTCGCGATTTGCGGCCGGAACCTGGGGTATATTCTCGAGTTACGATCTGGAGGGCCCTTCCAGACACGTGTTTGTTCAGCGACGTCAGCACTCCTGCCTAGGTGCGAGGGACACCTCGGGATTCTCCTCGAGTCTTGGCAAGGCAATTGGGACGTGTCTCCACGTGAGGCGGGAGAACCAGGGTCCCTTTCCACGTGCCACAGGGATCCTGGGACTGCTATCCATTTTCAAGAGGAGTCAGGCATCGTCTCCTTTGGAAGCATTGATCTCCGCTGACCTCTCGAGTTTTCAAAGGATGTGAGGCCACAGGTCGCGATGAGGCGGAGAACTAGGTCTTTCTCTGTGTTCTCCACAGGGGATTCATACAACCCTTCGTCTTGGGAGATGCAAGACGAGCCTGCATTCCATTCACTGCAGGGATATCCGGCCTTACTTCGAGTCAGAGCATCTCGGTGTCCATTCCACTTGAGGCCACAAACTCAGGGTCCCTCTCACATACCTGTAGCTGAGAGAAGCCTCCTCTTGAGGTGCTTGTGGAAAGTTGGTATTCCTCTTGAGTCGAAGCCAGGGACTAAGCTCTCATCTCGTGTTGATTTGGGGTCCAGGGAGCCCTTTCATGTTGCTACAGTGACCTCAGGATCCCTCTAGACTTGAGACAGTGATCTTGGGTTTTCTCTGGAGTGCCATCAAGGAAATCAAGGCTCCTTTCACGTTTGATGTGGAACACGGAATTGCTCTGCACACAGTGCAGGGGAATCGGGCCTCATCTCGCGGCGAGGGGGAAGTCTCATGATTTTTCTAGAGTTGCGGCCAGAACCTAGGGTATATTCTCGAGTTACGATGGGGAGGGCCTTTCCAGACACGTGTTTGTTCAGCGAAGTCAGGACTCCTGCCTAGGTGCGAGGGACACCTCGGGATTCTCCTCGAGTCTTTTCATGGCAATTGGGACTCGTCTCCACGTGAGGCAGGAGACCCAGGGTCCCTTTCCACGTGCCACAGGGATCCTGGGACTCCTATCCATTTTCAAGAGGAGTCAGGCATCGTCTCCTTTGGAAGCATTGATCTCCGTGGTCCTCTCGAGTTTTCAAAGGATGCGAGGCCTCCGGTCGCGATGAGGCGGAGATCTAGGTCTTTCTCTGTGGTCTCCACAGGGGATTCAGACATCCCTTCGTCTTGGGAGATGCAAGACGAGCCTGCATTCAATTCACTGCATTGATATCGGGCCTTATTTCCAGTCAGAGCACCTCGGTGTCCATTCCACTTGAGGCCACAATCTGAGGGTCCCTCTCACTTACCTGTAGCTGAGAGAAGCCTCCTCTTGAGGTGGTTGTGGTAAGTTGGTATTCCTCTTGAGTTGAAGCCAGGGACTAAGCTCTCATCTCGAGTTGATTTGGGGTCCACGGAGCCATTTCGTGTTGCTCCAGTGACCTCAGGATCCCTCTAGACTTGAGACAGTGATCTTGGGTTTTCTCCGGAGTGCCATCAAGGAAATCAAGGCTCCTTTCCCGTTCGATGTGGAACACGGAATTCCTCTGCACGCAGTGCAGGGGAATCGGGCCTCATCTCGCAGCGAGGGGGAAGTCTCATGGTTTTTCTCGATTTGCGGCCAGAACCTGGGGTATATTCTCGAGTTACTATGGGGAGGGCCCTTCCAGACACGTGTTTGTTCAGCGACTTCAGGACTCCTGCCTAGGTGCGAGGACACCTCGGGATTCTCGTAGAGTCTTGGCATGGCAATTCGGACGTGTCTCCACATGAGGCAGTAGACCCAGGGTCCCTTTCCACGTGCCACAGTGATCCTGGGACTCCTATCCATTTTCAAGAGGAGTCAGGCATCTTCTCCTTTGGAAGCATTGACTCCGTGGACCTCTCGAGTTTTCAAAGGATGAGAGGCCTCCGGTCGCGATGATGCGGAGATCTAGGTCTTTCTCTGTGGTCTCCACAGGGGATTCAGACATCCCTTCGTCTTGGGAGATGCAAAACGAGCCTGCATTCAATTCACTGCAGGGATATCGGGCCTTACTTCGAGTCAGAGCATCTCTGTGTCCATTCCACTTGAGGCCACAATGTCAGGGTCCCTCTCACATACCTGTAGCTGAGAGAAACCTCCTCTTGAGGGTCTTGTGGAAAGTTGGTATTCCTCTTGAGTCGAAGCCAGGGACTAAGCTCTCATCTCGAGTTGATTTGGGGTCCACGGAGCCCTTTCGTGTTGCTACAGTGACCTCAGGATCCCTCTAGACTTGAGACAGTGATCTTGGGTTTTCTCTGGAGTGCCATCAAGGAAATCAAGGCTCCTTTCACGTTTGATGTGTAACACGGAATTGCTCTGCACGCAGTGCAGGTGAATCGGTCCTCAACTCGTGGCGAGGGGGAAATCTCATGGTTTTTCTCGAGTTGCGGCCGGAACCAGGGGTATATTCTCGAGTTACGACGGGGAGGGCCCTTCCAGACACGTGTTTGTTCAGCGACGTTAGGACTCCTGCCGAGGTGCGAGGGACACCTCGGGATTGTCCTCGAGTCTTGTCATGGCAATTGGAACGCGTCTCCACGTGAGGCGGGAGACCCAGGATCCCTCTCCACGTGCCACAGTGATCCTGGGACTCCTATTCATTTTCAGAAGGAGTCAGGCATCGTCTCCTTTGGAAGCATTGATCTCCGCACACCTCTCGAGTTTTCAAAGGATGTGAGGCCTCTGGTCGCGATGAGGCGGAGAACTCGGTCTTTCTCTGTGGTCTCCACAGGGGATTCAGACATCCCTTCGTCTTGGGAGATGCAAGACGAGCCTGCATTCAATTCACTGCAGGGATATCCGGCCTTACTTCGAGTCAGAGCATCTCGGTGTCCTTTCCACTTGAGGCCAAAAACTCGGGGTCCCTCAAATATACCAGTAGCTGAGAGAAGCCTCCTCTTGAGGTGCTTGTGGAAAGTTGGTATTCCTCTTGAGTCTAAGCCAGGGACTAAGCTCTCATCTCGAGTTGATTTGGGGTCCACGGAGCCATTACATGTTGCTCCAGTGACCTCAGGATCCCTCTAGACTTGAGACAGTGATCTTGGGGTTTCTCTGGAGCGCCATCAAGGAAATCAAGGCTCCTTTCAAGTTTGATGTGGAACACGGAATTGTTCTGCACGCAGTGTAGGTGAATCGGGCCTCATCTCGCGGCAAGGGGGATGTCTCATGATTTTTCTCAAGTTGCGGCCGAAACCTGGGGTATATTCTCGAGTTACGACGGGGAGGGCCCTTCCAGACACGTGTTTGTTCAGCGACGTCAGGACTCCTGCCTAGGTGCGAGGGACACCTCGGGATTCTCCTCGAGTCTTGGCATGGCCATTGGGACGCGTCTCCACGTGAGGCGGGAGACCCAGGGTTACTTTCCACGTGCCACAGTGAGCCTGGAACTCCTATCCATTTTCAAGAAGAGTCAGGCATCTTCTCCTTTGGAAGCATTGATCTCCGCACACCTCTCGAGTTTTCAAAGGATGTGAGGCCTCCGGTCTCGATGAGGCTGAGAACGAGTTCTTTCTCTGTGGTCTCCACAGGGGATTCAGACATCCCGTCGTCTTGGGAGATGCAAGACGAGCCTGCATTCAATTCACTGCTGGGATATCCGGCCTTACTTCGAGTCAGAGCATCTCGGTCTCCATTCCACTTGAGGCCACAAACTAAGGGGCCCTCTCACATACCTGTAGCTGAGAGAAGCCTCCTCTTGGGTGCTTGTGGAAGGTTTGTATTCCTCCTGAGTCGAAGCCAGGGACTAAGCTCTCATCTCGAGTTGATTTGGGGTCCACGGAGCCCTTTCGTGTTGCTACAGTGACCTCAGGATCCCTCTAGACTTGAGACAGTGATCTTGGGTTTTCTCTGGTGTGCCATCAAGGAAATCAAGGCTCCTTTCACGTTTGATGTGGAACACGGAATTGCTCTGCACGCAATGCAGGGGAATCGGGCATCATCTCGCGGCGAGGGGGAAGTCTCATGGTGTTTCTCGAGTTGCGGCCGGAACCTGGGGTATATTCTCGAGTTACGACGGGGAGGGCCCTTCCAGACACGTGTTTGTTCAGCGACGTCAGGACTCCTGCCTAGGTGCGAGGGACACCTCCGGATTCTCCTCGATTCTTGGCATGGCAATGGGGACGCGTCTCCACGTGAGGCGGGAGACCCAGGGTCCCTTTCCACGTGCCACAGGGATCCTGGGACTCCTATCCATTTTCAAGAGGAGTCAGGCATCGTCTCCTTTGGAAGCATTGATCTCCGCGGACCTCTCGAGTTTTCAAAGGATGTGAGGCCTCCGCTCGCGATGAGGCGGAGAATTAGGTCTTTCTCTGTGGTCTCCACAGGGGATTCAGACATCCCTTCGTCTTGGGAGATGCAAGACGAGCCTGCATTCAATTCACTGCAGGGATATCCGGCCTTATTTCGAGTCAGAGCATCTCGGTGTCCATTCCACTTGAGGCCACAAACTCAGGGTCCCTCTCACATACCTGTACCTGAGAGAAGCCTCCTCTTGAGGTGCTTGTGGAAAGGTGGTATTCCTCTTGAGTCGAAGCCAGGGACTAAGCTCTCATCTCGAGTTGATTTGGGGTCCACGGAGCCCTTTCGTGTTGCTACAGTGACCTCAGGATCCCTCTAGACTTGAGACAGTGATCTTGGGTTTTCTCTGTAGTGCCATCAAGGAAATCAAGGCTCCTTTCACGTTTGATGTGGAAAACGGAATTTCTCTGCACGCAGTTCAGGGGAATCGGGACTCATGTCGCGGCGAGGGGGAAGTCTCATGGTTTTTCTCGAGTTGCGACCGGAACCTGGGTTATATTCTCGAGTTACGATGGGGAGGGCCCTTCCAGGCACGTGTTTGTTTTGCGACCTCAGGACCCCTGCCTAGGTGCGAGGGACACCTCGGGATTCTCCTCGAGTCTTGGCATGGCAATTGGGATGCGTCTCCACGTGATGCGGGAGACCCAGGGTCCCTTTCCACGTGCCACAGGGATCCTGGGACTCCTATCCATTTTCAAGAGGAGTCAGGCATCGTCTCCTTTGGAAGCATTGATCTCCGTGGACCTCTCGAGTTTTCAAAGGATGTGAGGCCTCCGGTCGCGATGAGGCGGAGAACTAGGTCTTTTTCTGCGGTCTCCACAGGGGACTCAGACATCCCTTCGTCTTCGGAGATGCAAGACGAGCCTGCATTCAATTCACTGGAGGGATATCCGGCCTTACTTCGAGTCAGAGCATCTCGGTATCCATTCCACTTGAGGCCACAAACTCAGGGTCCCTCTCACATACCTGTAACTGAGAGAAGCCTCCTCTTGAGGTGCTTGTGGAAAGTTGGTATGACTCTTGAATCGAAGCCAGGGACTAAGCTCTCATCTCGAGTTGATTTGGGGTCCACGGAGCCCTTTCATGTTTCTACAGTGACCTCAGGATCCCTCTAGACTTGAGACAGTGATTTTGAGTTTTATCTGAAGTGCCATCAAGGAAATCAAGGCTCCTTTCACGTTTGATGTGGAACACGGAATTTCTCTGAACGCAGTGCAGGGGAATCGGGCCTCATCTCGAGGAGAGGCAGAAGTCTCATGGTTTTTCTCGAGTTGCGGCCGGAACCTGGGGTATATTCTCGAGTTACGACGGGGAGGGCTCTTCCAGACACGTGTTTGTTCAGCGACGTCAGGACTCCTGCCTAGGTGCGAGGGACACCTCGGGATTCTCCTCGAGTCTTGGCATGGCAATTGGGACGCGTCTCCACGTGAGGCGGGAGACCCAGGGTCCCTTTCCACGTGCCACAGGGATCCTGGGTCTCCTATCAATTTTCAAGAGCAGTCAGGCATCGTCTCCTTTGGAAGCATTGATTTCCGCGGACCTCTCGAGTTTTCAAAGGATGCGAGGCCGCCGCTCGCGATGTGGCGGAGAAATAGGTCTTTCTCTGTGGTCTCCACAGGGGATTCAGACATCCTTTCGTCTTGGGAGATGCAAGACGAGCCTGCATTCCATTCACTGCCCTGATATCCGGCCTTACTTCAAGTCAGAGCATCTCGGTGTACATTCCACTTGAGGCCACAAACTCAGGGTCCCTCTCACATACCTGTAACTGAGAGAGGCCTCCTCTTGAGGTGCTTGTGGAAAGTTGGTATTCCTCTTGAGTCGAAGCCAGGGACTAAAGCTCTCATCTCGCGTTGATTTGGGGTCCACGGAGCCCTTTCATGTTGCTCCAGTGACCTCAGGATCCCTCTAGTCTTGAGACAGTTATCTTGGGTTTTCTCTGGAATGCCATCAAGGAAATCAAGGCTCCTCTCATGTTTGATGTGGAACACGGATATGCTCTACACGCAGTGCAGGGGAATCTGGCCTCATCTCGCGGCGAGGGGGAAGTCTCATGGTTTTTCTCGAGTTGCGGCCGGAACCTGGGGTATATTCTCGAGTTACGACGGGGAGGGCCCTTCCAGACACGTGTTTGTTCAGCGACGTCAGGACTCCTGCCTAGGTGCGAGGGACACCTCGGGATTCTCCTCGAGTCTTGGCATGGCAATTGGGACGCGTCTCCACGTGAGGAGGGAGACCCAGGTTCCCTTTCCATGTGCCACAGGGATCCTGGGACTCCCATCCCTTTTCAAGAGGAGTCAGGCATCGTCTCCTTTGGAAGCATTGATCTCCATGGACCTCTCGAGTTTTCAAAGGATGTGAGGCCTCCGGTCGCGATGAGTCGGAGAACTAGGTCTTTCTCTGTGGTCTCCACAGGGGATTCAGACATCCCTTCGCCTTGGGAGATGGAAGACAAGCCTGCATTCAATTCACTGCAGTGATATCCGGCCTTACTTCGAGTCAGAGCATCTCGGTGTCCATTCCACTTGAGGCCACAAACTCAGGGTCGCTATCACATACCTGTAGCTGAGAGAAGCCTCCTCTTGAGGTGCTTGTGGAAAGTTGGTATTCCTCTTGAGTCGAATCCAGGGACTAAGCTCTCATCTCGAGTTGATTTGGGGTCCATGGAGCCCTTTCGTGTTGCTCCAGTGACCTCAGGATCCCTCTAGTCTTGAGACAGTGATCTTGGGTTTTCTCTGGAGTGCCATCAAGGAAATCAAGGCTCCTTTCACGTTTGATGTGGAACACGGAATTTCTCTGCACGCAGTGCAGGGGAATCGGGCCTCATCTCGCGGCGAGCGGGAAGTCTCAGGGTTTTTCTCGAGTTGCGGCCGGAACCTGGGGTATATTCTCGAGTTACGACGGGGAGGGCCCTTCCAGACACCTATTTGTTCAGCAACGTCAGGACTCGGGCCTAGGTGCGAGGGACACTTCGGGATTCTCCTCGAGTCTTGGCATGGCAATTTGGAAGCGTCTCCACGTGAGGCGGGAGATCAAGGGTCTCTTTCCACGGGCCAGAGTGATCCTGGGACTCCTATCCATTTTCAAGAGGAGTCAGGCATCGTCTCCTTTGGAAGCATTGATCTCCGAGGACCTCTCGAGTTTTCAGAGGATGTGAGGTCTCCGGTCGCTGTGTGGCGAAAACTAGGTCTTTCTCTGTGGTCTCCACAGGGGATTCAGACATCCCTTCGTCTTGGGAGATGCAAGAAGAGCCTGCACTCAATTCACTGCATGGATATCCGGCCTTACTTCGAATGAGAGCATCTCGGTGTCCATTCCACTTGAGGCCACAAACACAGGGTCCCTCTCACATACCTGTAGCTGAGAGAAGCCTCCTCTTGAGGTGCTTGGGGAAAGTTGGTATTCCACTTGAGTCGAAGCCAGGGACTAAGCTCTCATCTCGAGTTGATTTGGGGTCCACGGAGACCTTTCGTGTTGCTACAGTCACCTGAGGATCCCTCTAGAATTGAGACAGTGATCTTGGGTTTTCTCTGGAGTGCCATCAAGGAAATCAAGGCTCCTTTCACGTTTGATGTGGAACACGGAATTGCTCTGCACGCAGTGAAGGGGATTCGGGCCTCATCTCGCGGCGAGGGGGAAGTCTCATGGTTTTTCTCGAGTTGCGGCCGGAACCTGGGGTATATTCCCAAGTTACGACGGGGAGGTGACTTCCAGACACGTGTTTGTTCAGCGACGTCACGACTCCTGCCTAGGTGCGAGGAACACCTCGGGATTCTCCTCGAGTCTGGCATCGCAATTGGGACGTGTCTCCACGTGAGGCGGGAGACCCAGGTTCCCTTTCCAAGTGCCACAGTGATCCTGGGACTCCTATCCATTTTTAAGAAAAGTCAGGCATCGTCTCCTTTAGAAGCATTGATCTCTTCAGACCTCTCGAGTTTTCAAAGGATGTGAGGCCTGCGGTCGCGATGAGGCGGAGGAGTAGGTCTTTCTCTGTGGTCTCCACAGGGGATTCAGACAACCCTTCGTCTTGGGAGATGCAAGACGAGCCTGCATTCAATTCACTGCAGGGATATCCGGCCTTACTTCGAGTCAGAGCATCTCGGTGTCCATTCCACTTGAGGCCACAAAATCAGGGTCTCTCTCACATACCTGTAGCTGAGAGAAGCCTCCTCTTGAGTTGCTTGTGGAAAGTTGGTATTCCTCTTGTGTCGAAGCCAGGGACTAAGCTCTCATCTCGAGTTGATTTGGGGTCCCTGGGGCCCTTTCATGTTGCTTCAGTGACCTCAGGATCTTTCTAGACTTGAGACAGTGATCTTGGGTTTTCTCTGGAGTGCCATCAAGGAAATCAAGGCTCCTTTCACGTTTGATGTGGAAAACGGAATTGCTCTGCATGCCGTGCAGGGGAATCGGGCCTCAACTCGCGGCGAGGAGGAAATCTCATGGTTTTTCTCGAGTTGCGGCCGGAACCTGGGGTATATTCTCGAGTTACGACGGGGAGGGCCCTTCCAGACACGTGTTTGTTCAGCGACGTCAGGACACCTGCCTAGGTGCGAGGGACACCTCGGGATTCTCCTCGAGTCTTGGCATGGCAATTGGGACGCGTCTCCACGTGAGGCGGGAGATCCAGTGTCCCTTTCCACGTGCCACAGGGATCCTGGGACTCCTATCCATTTTCAAGAGGAGTCAGGCATCGTCTCCTTTGGAAGCATTGATCTCCGCAGACCTCTCGAGTTTTCAAAGGATGTGAGGCCTCTGGTCGCGATGAGGCGGAGAACTCGGTCTTTCTCTGTGGTCTCCACAGGGGATTCAGACATCCCTTCTCCTTGGGAGATGCAAGACGAGCCTGCATTCAATTCACTGCAGGGATATCCGGCCTTACTTCGAGTCAGAGCATCTCGGTGTCCTTTCCACTTGAGGCCACAAACTCGGGGTCCCTCAAATATACCTGTAGCTGAGAGAAGCCTCCTCTTGAGGTGCTTGTGGAAAGTTGGTATTCCTCTTGAGTCGAAGCCAGGGACTAAGCTCTCATCTCGAGTTGATTTGGGGTCCACGGAGCCATTTCATGTTGCTCCAGTGACCTCAGGATCCCTCTAGACTTGAGACAGTGATCTTGGGTTTTCTCTGGAGTGCCATCAAGGAAATCAAGGCTCCTTTCACGTTTGATGAGGAACAAGGAATTGCTCTGCATGCAGTGCAGGTGAATCGGGCCTCATCTATCGGCGAGGGGGAAGTCTCATGGTTTTCCTCGAGTTGCGGCCGGAACTTGGGGTATATTCTCGAGTTACGACGGGGAGGGCCCTTCCAGACATGTGTTTGTTCAGCGACGTCAGGACTCCTGCCTAGGTGCGAGGGACAACTCGGAATTCTCCTCGAGTCTTGGCATGGCAATTGGGCCGCGTCTCCACGAGTGGCGGGAGACCCAGTTTCCCTTTCCACGTGCCACAGTAATCCTGGGACTCCTATCCATTTTCAAGAGGAGTCAGGCATCGTCTCCTTTGGAAGCATTGATCTCTGCAGACCTCTCGAGTTTTCAAAGAATGTGAGGCCTCCGGTCACGAAGAGGCGGAGGACTAGGTCTTTCTCTGTGGTCTCCACAGGGGATTCAGACATCCCTTCGTCTTGGGCGATGCAAGACGAGCCTGCATTCAATTCACTGCAGGGATATCCGGCCTTACTTCGAGTCAGAGCATCTCGGTGTCCATTGCACTTGAGGCCACAAATTCAGGGTTCCTCTCACATACCTGTAGCTGAGAGAAGATTCCTCTTGAGGTGCTTGTGCAAAGTTGGTATTCCTCTTGTTTCTAAGCCAGGGACTAAGCTCTCATCTCGAGTTGATTTGGGGTCCTTGGAGCCCTTTCGTGTTGCTCCAGTGACCTCAGGATCCCTCTAGACTTGAGACACTGATCTTGGGTTTTCTCTGGAGTGCCATCAAGGAAATCAAGGCTCCTTTCATTTTTGATGTGGAATACGGAATTGCTCTGCACGCAGGGCAGGGGAATCGGGCCTCATCTCGCGGCGAGGGGGAAGTCTCATGATTTTTCTCGAGTTGCGGCCGGAACCTGGGGTATATTCTCGAGTTACGACGGGGAGGTCCCTTCCAGACACGTGTTTGTTCAGCGACGTCAGGACTCCTGCCTAGGTGCGAGGGACACCTCGGGATTCTCCTCGAGTCTTGGCATGGCAATTGGGACGCGTCTCCACGTGAGGCGGGAGACCCAGGGTCCCGTTCCTAGTGTCACAGTGATCCTGGGACCCCTATCCATTTTCAAGAAGAGTCAGGCATCGTCTCCTTTATAAGCATTGATCTCTTCAGACCTCTCGAGTTTTCAAAGGATATGAGGCCTCCGGTCGCGATGAGGTGGAGGAGTAGGTCTTTCTCTGTGGTCTCCACAGGGGATTCAGACAACCCTTCGTCTTGGGAGATGCAAGACGAGCCTGCATTCAATTCACTGCAGGGATATCCGGCCTTACTTCGAGTCAGACCATCTCGGTGTCCATTCCACATGAGGCCACAAACTCAGGGTCCCTCTCACATACCTGTAGCTGAGAGAAGCCTCCTCTTGAGTTGCTTGTGGAAAGTTGGTATTCCTCTTGAGTCGAAGCCAGGGACTAAGCTCTCATCTCGAGTTGATTTGGGGTCCATGGAGCCCTTTCGTGTTGCTCCAGTGACCTCAGGATCCCTCTAGACTTGAGACAGTGATCTTGGGTTTTCTCTGGAGTGCCATCAAGGAAATCAAGGCTCCTTTCACGTTTGATGTGGAAAATGGAATTGCTCTGCATGCAGTGCAGGGGAATCGGGCCTCATGTCGCGTCGAGGGGGAAGTCTCATGGTTTTTCTCGAGTTGCGGCCGGAACCTGGGGTATATTCTCGAGTTACGATGGGAAGGGTCCTTCCAGACACGTGTTTGTTCAGTGACGTCAGGACTCCTGCCTAGGTGCGAGGGACACCTCGGGATTCTCCTCGAGTCTTGGCATGGCAATTGGGACGCCTCTCCACGTGAGGCGGGAGACCCAGTGTCCCTTTCCACGTGCCACAGGGATCCTGGGACTCCTATCCATTTTCAAGAGGAGTCAGGCATCGTTTCCTTTGGAAGCATTGATCTCCGCGGACCTCTCGAGTTTTCAAAGGATGTGAGGCCTCCGCTCGCGATGAGGCGGAGAATTAGGTCTTTCTCTGTGGTCTCCACAGGGGATTCAGACATTCCTTCGCCTTGGGAGATGCAAGACGAGCCTGCATTCAATTCACTGCAGGGATATCCGGCCTTACTTCGAGTCAGACCATCTCGGTGTCCATTCCACATGAGGCCACAAACTCAGGGTCC
This sequence comes from Dama dama, assembly GCF_033118175.1. NCBI lineage: Eukaryota > Metazoa > Chordata > Mammalia > Artiodactyla > Cervidae > Dama > Dama dama. The sequence goes on along the minus strand of NC_083706.1, from coordinate 5,196,449 downwards.
CTCTCACATACCTGTAGCTGAGAGAAGCCTCCTCTTGAGTTGCTTGTGGAAAGTTGGTATTCCTCTTGTGTCGAAGCCAGGGACTAAGCTCTCATCTCGAGTTGATTTGGGGTCCATGGAGCCCTTTCGTGTTGCTCCAGTGACCTCAGGATCCCTCTAGACTTGAGACAGTGATCTTGGGTTTTCTCTGGAGTGCCATCAAGGAAATCAAGGCTCCTTTCACGTTTGATGTGGAAAATGGAATTGCTCTGCATGCAGTGCAGGGGAATCGGGCCTCATGTCGCGTCGAGGGGGAAGTCTCATGGTTTTTCTCGAGTTGCGGCCGGAACCTGGGGTATATTCTCGAGTTACGATGGGAAGGGTCCTTCCAGACACGTGTTTGTTCAGTGACGTCAGGACTCCTGCCTAGGTGCGAGGGACACCTCGGGATTCTCCTCGAGTCTTGGCATGGCAATTGGGACGCCTCTCCACGTGAGGCGGGAGACCCAGTGTCCCTTTCCACGTGCCACAGGGATCCTGGGACTCCTATCCATTTTCAAGAGGAGTCAGGCATCGTTTCCTTTGGAAGCATTGATCTCCGCGGACCTCTCGAGTTTTCAAAGGATGTGAGGCCTCCGCTCGCGATGAGGCGGAGAATTAGGTCTTTCTCTGTGGTCTCCACAGGGGATTCAGACATTCCTTCGCCTTGGGAGATGCAAGACGAGCCTGCATTCAATTCACTGCAGGGATATCTGGCCTTACATCGAGTCAGAGCATCTCGGTGTCCATTCCATTTGAGGCCACAAACTCAGGGGCCCTCTCACATACCTGTAGCTGAGAGAAGCCTCCTCTTGAGGTGCTTGTGGAAAGTTGGTATTCTTCTTGAGTCGAAGCCAGGGACTAAACTCTCATCTCGAGTTGATTTCGGGTCCACAGAGCCCTTTTGTGTTGCTACAGTGACCTCAGGATCCCTCTAGACTTGAAACAGTGATCTTGGGTTTTCTCTGGAGTGCCAGCAAGGAAATCAAGGCTCCTTTCACGTTTGATGTCGAACACGGAATTGCTCTGCATGCAGTGCAGGGGAATCGGGCCTCAACTCGCGGCGAGGGTTAAATCTCATGGTTTTGTTCAGTTGCGGCCGGAACCTGGGATATATTTTCGAGTTACGACGGGGAGGGCCCTTCCAGACACGTGTTTGTTGAGCGACGTCAGGACTCCTGCCTAGGTGCGAGGGACACCTCGGGATTCTCCTCGAGTCGTGGCATGGAATTTTGGACGCGTCTCCACGTGAGGCGGGAGACCCAGGGTCCCTTTTCACGTGCCACAGGGATCCTGGGACTCCTATCCATTTTCAAGAGGAGTCAGGCATCGTCTCCTTTGGAAGCATTGATCTCCTCGGACCTCTCGAGTTTTCAAAGGATGTGAGGCCTCCGGTCGCGATGAGGCGGAGAACTCGGTCTTTCTCTGTGGTCTCCCCAGCGGATTCAGACAACCCTTCGTCTTGGGAGATGCAAGATGAGCCTGCATTCAATTCACTGCAGGGATATCCGGCCTTACTTCGAGTCAGAGCATCTCGGTGTCCATTCCACTTGAGGCAACAAACTCAGGGTCCCTCTCACATACCTGTAGCTGAGAGAAGCCTCCTCTTGAGGTGCTTGTGGAAAGTTCGTATTCCTCTTGAGTCGAAGCAAGGGACTAAGCTCTCATCTCGAGTTGATTTGGGGTCCATGGAGCCCTTTGGTGTTGCTCCAGTGACCTCAGGATCCCTCTAGACTTGAGACAGTGATCTTGGGTTTTCTCTGGAGTGCCATCAAGGAAATCAAGGCTCCTTTCACGTTTGATGTGGAACACGGAATTGCTCTGCACGCAGGGCAGGGGAAAAAGGCCTCATCCCGCGGCGAGGGGGAAGTCTCATGGTTTTTCTCGAGTTGCGGCCGGAACCTGGGGTATATTCTCGAGTTACGACGGGGAGGGCCCTTCCAGACACGTGTTTGTTCAGCGACGTCAGGACTCCTGCCTAGGTGCGACAGACACCTCGGGATTCTCCTCGAGTCTTGGCATGGCAATTGGGACGCGTCTCCACGTGAGGCGGGAGACCCAGGGTCCCTTTCCACGTGCCACAGGGATCCTGGGACTCCTATCCATTTTCAAGAGGAGTCAGGCATCGTCTCCTTTGGAAGCATTGATCTCCGCGGACCTCTTGAGTTTTCAAAGGATGTGAGGCCTCCGGTCGCAATGAGGCGGTGAACTAGGTCTTTCTCTGTGGTCTCCACAGGGGATTCAGACATCCCTTCGTCTTGGGAAATGCAAGACGAGCCTGCACTCAATTCACTGCAGTGATATCCGGACTTACTTCCTGTCAGAGCATCTCGGTGTCCAGTCCACTTGAGGCCACAAACTCAGGGTCCCTCTCACATACCTGTAGCTGAGAGAAGCCTCCTCTTGAGGTGCTTGTGTAAAGTTGGTAATCCTCTTGAGTCGAAGCCAGACACTAAGCTCTCATCTCGAGTTGATTTGGGGTCCACGGAGCCCTTTCGTGTTACTCCAGTGACCTCAGGATCCCTCTAGACATGAGACAGTGATCTTGACTTTTCTCTGGAATGCCATCAAAGAAATCAAGGCTCCTTTCAGGTTTGATGTGGAACACGGAATTGCTCTGCACACAGTGCAGGGGAATCGGGCCTCATCTCGCGGCGAGGGGGAAGTCTCATGGTTTTTCTCGAGTTGCGGCCGGAACCTGGGGTATATTCTCGAGTTACGATGGGGAGGGCCCTTCCAGACATGTGTTTGTTCAGCGACGTCAGGACTCCTGCCTAGGTGCGAGGGACACCTCGGGATTCTCCTCGAGTCTTGGCATGGCAATTGGGACGCGTCCCCACATGAGGCGGGAGACCCAGTGTCCCTTTCGACGTGCCACAGGGATACTGGAACTCCTATCCATTTTGAAGAGGAGTCAGGCATGGTCTCCTTTGGAAGCATTGATCTCCGCGGACCTCTCGAGTTTTCAAAGGATGTGAGGCCTCCGGTCGCGATGAGTCGGAGGACTAGGTCTTTCTCTGTCGTCCCCACAGGGGATTCAGACATCCCTTCGTCTGGGAGATGTAAGACGGGCCTGCTTTCAATTCACTGCAGGGATATCCGGCCTTATTTCGAGTCAGAGCATCTCGGTGTCCATTCCACTTGAGGCCACAAACTCAGGGTCCCTCTCACATACCTGTAGCTGAGAGAAGCCTCCTCTTGAGGTGCTTGTGGAAAGTTGGTATTCCTATTGAGTCGAAGCCAGGGACTAAGCTCTCATCTCGAGTTGATTTGGGGTCCACCGAGCCCTTTCCTGTTGCTCCAGTGACCTCAGGATCATTCTAGACTTGAGACAGTGATCTTGGGTTTTCTCTGGAGTGCAATCAAGGAAATCAAGGCTCCTTTCACGTTTGATGTGGAACGCGGAATTGCTCTGCACGCAGTGCAGGGGAATCGGGCCTCATCTCACGGCGAGGGGGAAGTCTCATGGTTTTTCTCGAATTGCGGCCGGAACCTGGTGTATATTCTCGAGTTACGACGGGGAGGGCCCTTCCAGAAACGTGTTTGTTCAGCGACGTCAGGACTCCTGCCTAGGTGTGAGGGACAACTCAGGATTCTCCTCGAGTCTCGGCATGGCAATTGGGACGCGTCTCCACGTGAGGCGGGAGACCCAGGGTCCCTTTCCACGTGCCACAGGGATCCTGGGACTCCTATCCATTTTCAAGTCATCGTCTCCTTTGGAAGCATTGATCTCCGCGGACCTCTCTAGTTTTCAAAGGACGTGAGGCCTCCGTTCGCGTTGAGATGGAGGACTAGGTCTTTCTCTGTGGACTCCACAGGGGATTCAGACAACCCTTCGTCTTGGGAGATGCAAGACGAGCCTGCATTCAATTCACTGCAGGGATATCCGGCCTTACTTCGAGTCAGAGCATCTCGGTGTCCATTCCACTTGAGGCCACAAACTCAGGGGCCCTCTCACATACCTGTAGCTGAGAGAAGCCTCCTCTTGAGGTGCTTGTGGAAAGTTGGTATTCCTCTTGAGTCGAAGCCAGGGACTAAGCTCTCATCTCGAGTTGATTTGGGGTCCACTGAGACCTTTGGTGTTGCTCCAGTGACCTCAGGATCCCTCTAGAATTGAGACAGTGATCTTGGGTTTTCTCTGGAGTGCCATCAAGGAAATCAAGGTTCCTTTCAAGTTTCATGTGGAACACTGAATTGCTCTGCACGCAGTACAGGGGAATCGGGCCTCATCTCGCGGCGAGGGGGAAGTCTCATGGTTTTTCTCGAGTTGCGGCCGAAACCTGGGGTATATTCTCGAGTTACAACGGGGAGGGCCCTTCCATACACGTGTTTGTTCAGCGACGTCAGGACTCCTGCCTAGGTGCGAAGGACACCTCGGGATTCTCCTCGAGTGTTGGCATGGCAATTGGGACGCGTCTCCACGTGAGGCGGGAGACCCAGGGTCCCTTTCCATGTGCCACAGGGATCCTGGGACTCCTATCCATTTTCAAGAGGAGTCAGGCATCGTCTCCTTTGGAAGCATTGATCTCCGTGGACCTCTCGAGTTTTCAAAGGATGTGAGGCCTCCGGTCGCGTTGAGGCGGAGGACTAGGTCTTTCTCTGTCGTCTCCACAGGGGATTCAGACATCCCTTCGTCTTGGGAGATGGAAGACGAGCCTGCATTCAATTCACTGCAGGGATATCCGGCCTTAATTCTAGTCAGAGCATCTCGGTGTCCATTCAACTTGAGGCCACAAACTCAGGGTCCCTCTCACATACATGTAGCTGAGAGAAGCCTTCTCTTGAGGGGCTTGTGGAAAGTTGGTATTCCTCTTGAGTCGAAGCCAGGGACTAAGCTCTCATCTCGAGTTGATTTGGGTTCCACGGAGCCCTTTCCTGTTGCTCCAGTGACCTCAGGATCCCTCTAGACTTCAGACAGTGATCTTGGGTTTTCTCTGGAGTGCCATCAAGGAAATCAAGGCTCCTTTCACGTTTGATGTGGAACACGGAATTGCTCTGCACGCAGTGCAGGGGAATCGGGCCTCATGTCGCGGCGAGGGGGAAGTCTCATGGTTTTTCTCGAGTTGCGGCCGGAACCTGGTGTATATTCTCGAGTTACGACGGGGAGGGCCCTTCCTGACACGTGTTTGTTCAGCGACGTCAGGACTCCTGCCTAGGTGCGAGGGACACCTCGGTATTCTCCTCGAGTCTTGGCATGGCAATTGGGACGCGTCTCCACGAGAGGCGGGAGACCCAGGGTCCCTTTCCACGTGCCACAGGGATCCTGGGACTCCTATCCATTTTCAAGAGGAGTCAGGCATCGTCTCCTTTGGAAGCATTGATCTCCGCAGACCTCTCGATTTTTCAAAGGATGTGATGTCTCCGGTCGCGATGAGGCTGAGGACTAGGTCTTTCTCTGTGGTCTCCACAGGGGATTCAGACATCCCTTCGTCTTGCGAGATGCAAGACGAGCCTGCATTCAATTCACTGCAGTGATATCCGGCCTTACTTCGAGTCAGAGCATCTCGGTGTCCATTCGACTTGAGGCCACAAACTCAGGGTCCCTCTCACATACCTGTAGCTGAGAGAAGCCTCCTCTTGAGGTGCTTGTGGAAAGTTGGTATTCCTCTTGAGTCGAAGCCAGGGACTAAGCTCTCATCTCGAGTTGATTTGGGTTCCACGGAGCCCTTTCGTGTTGCTCCAGTGACCTCAGGATCCCTCTAGACTTGAGACAGTGATCTTGGGTTTTCTCTGGAGTGCCATCAAGGAAATCAAGGCTCCTTTCAAGTTGAATGTGGAACACGGAATTGCTCTGCACGCAGTGCAGGGGAATCGGGCCTCATCTCGTGGCAAGGGGGATGTCTCATGGTTTTTCTCAAGTTGCGGCCGGAACATGGGGTATATTCTCGAGTTATGACGGGGAGGGCCCTTCCAGACACGTGTTTGTTCAGCGACGTCAGGACTCCTACCTAGGTGCGAGGGACACCTCGGGATTCTCCTCGAGTCATGGCATGTCAATTGGGACTTGTCTCCAAGTGAGGCGGGAGACCCAGTGTCCCTTTCCACGTTCCACAGGGATCCTGGGACTCCTATCCGTTTTCAAGAAGAGTCAGGCATCGTCTCCTTTGGAAGCATTGATCTCCGCGTACCTCTCAAGTTTTCAAAGGATGTGAGGCCTCCGGTCTCGATGAGACGGAGAACTAGGTCTTTCTCTGTGGTCTCCACAGGGGATTCAGACATCCCTTCGTCTTGGGAGATGCAAGACGAGCCTGCTTTAAATTCACTAGAGGGATATCCGGCCTTACTTCGAGTCAGAGCATCTCGGTGTCCATTCCACTTGAGGCCACAAACTCAGGGTCCATCTCACATACCTGTAGCTGAGAGAAGCCTCCTCTTGAGGTGCTTGTGGAAAGTTGGTTTTCCTCTTGAGTCGAAGCCAGGGACTAAGCTCCCATCTCGAGTTGATTTGCGTTCCACGGAGCCCTTTCGTGTTGCTCCAGTGACCTCAGGATCCCTCTAGACTTGAGACAGTGATCTTGGGTTTTCTCTGGAGTGCCATCAAGGAAATCAGGGCTCCTTTCACGTTTGATGTGGAACACGGAATTGCTCTGCACGCAGTGCAGGGGAATCGGGCCTCATGTATTGGCGAGGGGGAAGTCTCATGGTTTTTCTCGAGTTGCGGCCGGAACCTGGTGTATATTCTCGAGTTACGACGGGGAGGGCCCTTCCAGACACGTGTTTGTTCAGCGACGTCAGGACTCCTGCCTAGGTGCGAGGGACACCTCGGTATTCTCCTCGAGTCTTGGCATGGCAATTGGGACGCGTCTCCACGTGAGGCGGGAATCCAGGGTCCCTTTCCACGTGCCACAGGGATCCTGGGACTCCTATCCATTTTCAAGAGGAGTCAGGCATCGTCTCCTTTGGAAGCATTGATCTCCGCGGACCTCTCGAGTTTTCAAAGGATGTGAGGCCTCCGGTTGCAATGAGGCGGAAGACTAGGTCTTTCTCTGTTGTCTCCACAGGGGATTCAGACATCACTTTGTCTTGGGAGATGCAAGAAGAGCCTGCATTCAATTCACTGCAGGGATATCCGGCCTTACTTCGAGTCAGAGCATCTCGGTGTCCATTCCACTTGAGGCCACAAATTCAGGGTCCCTCTCACATACCTGTAGCTGAGAGAAGCCTCCTCTTGAGGTGCTTGTGGAAAGTTGGTATTCCTCTTGAGTCGAAGCCAGGGACTAAGCTCTCATCTCGAGTTGATTTGGGGTCCACTGAGCCCTTTGGTGTTGCTCCAGTGACCTCAGGATCCCTCTAGACTTGAGATAGTGATCTTGGGTTTTCTCTGGAGTGCCATCAAGGAAATCAAGGCTCCTTTCACGTTTGATGTGGAACGCGGAATTGCTCTGCACGCAGTGCAGGGGAATCGGGCCTCATCTCGCGGCGAGGGGGAAGTCTCATGGTTTTTCTCAAGTTGCGGCCGGAACCTGGGGTATATTCTCGAGTTACGATGGGGAGGGCCCTTCCAGAAACGTGTTTGTTCAGCGATGTCAGGACTCCTGCCTAGGTGCGAGGGACACCTCGGGATTCTCCTCGAGTTTTGGCATGGCAATTGGGACGCGTCCCCACGTGAGGCGGGAGACCCAGTGTCCCTTTCGACGTGCCACAGGGATCCTGGGACTCCTATCCATTTTGAAGAGGAGTCAGGCATGGTCTTCTTTGGAAGCATTGATCTCCGCGGACCTCTCGAGTTTTCAAAGGATGTGAGGCCTCCGGTCGCGATGAGGCGGAGGACTAGGTCTTTCTCTGTCGTCTCCACAGGGGATTCAGACATCCCTTCGTCTTGGGAGATGCAAGACGAGCCTGCATTCAATTCACTGCAGGGATATCCGGCCTTACTTCGAGTCAGAGCATCTCGGTGTTCATTCCACTTGAGGCCACAAACTCAGGGGCCCTCTCACATACCTGTAGCTGAGAGAAGCCTCCTCTTGAGGTGCTTGTGGAAAGTTGGTATTCCTCTTGAGTCGAATCCAGGGACTAAGCTCTCATCTCGAGTTGATTTGGGGTCCACGGAGCCCTTTCGTGTTGCCACAGTGACCTCAGGATCCCTCTAGACTGGGAACAGTGATCTTGGGTATTCTCTGGAGTGCCATCAAGGAAATCAAGGTTCCTTTCACGTTTCATGTGGAACACGGAATTGCTCTGCACGCAGTACAGGGGAATCGTGCCTCATCTCGCGGCGAGGGGGAAGTCTCATGGTTTTTCTCGAGTTGCGGCCGAAACCTGGGGTATATTCTCGAGTTACAACGGGGAGGGCCCTTCCATACACGTGTTTGTTCAGCGACGTCAGGACTCCTGCCTAGGTGCGAAGGACACCTCGGGATTCTCCTCGAGTGTTGGCATGGCAATTGGGACGCGTCTCCACGTGAGGCGGGAGACCCAGGGTCCCTTTCCATGTGCCACAGGGATCCTGGGACTCCTATCCATTTTCAAGAGGAGTCAGGCATCGTCTCCTTTGGAAGCATTGATCTCCGTGGACCTCTCGAGGTTTCAAAGGATGTGAGGCCTCCGGTCGCGTTGAGGCGGAGGACTAGGTCTTTCTCTGTCGTCTCCACAGGGGATTCAGACATCCCTTCGTCGTGGGAGATGGAAGACGAGCCTGCATTCAATTCACTGCAGGGATATCCGGCCTTACTTCTAGTCAGAGCATCTCGGTGTCCATTCAACTTGAGGCCACAAACTCAGGGTCCCTCTCACATACATGTAGCTGAGAGAAGCCTTCTCTTGAGGGGCTTGTGGAAAGTTGGTATTCCTCTTGAGTCGAAGCCAGGGACTAAGCTCTCATCTCGAGTTGATTTGGGTTCCACGGAGCCCTTGCCTGTTGCTCCAGTGACCTCAGGATCCCTCTAGACTTCAGACAGTGATCTTGGGTTTTCTCTGGAGTGCCATCAAGGAAATCAAGGCTCCTTTCACGTTTGATGTGGAACACGGAATTGCTCTGCACGCAGGGCAGGGGAAATAGGCCTCATCCCGCGGCGAGGGGGAAGTCTCATGGTTTTTCTCGAGTTGCGGCCGGAACCTGGGGTATATTCTCGAGTTACGACGGGGAGGGCCCTTCCAGACACGTGTTTGTTCAGCGACGTCAGGACTCCTGCCTAGGTGCGACAGACACCTCGGGATTCTCCTCGAGTCTTGTCATGGCAATTGGGACGCGTCTCCACGTGAGGCGGGAGACCCAGGGTCCCGTTCCACGTGCCACAGGGATCCTGGGACTCCTATCCATTTTCAAGAGGAGTCAGGCATCGTCTCCTTTGGAAGCATTGATCTCCGCGGACCTCTTGAGTTTTCAAAGGATGTGAGGCCTCCGGTCGCAATGAGGCGGTGAACTAGGTCTTTCTCTGTGGTCTCCACAGGGGATTCAGACATCCCTTCGTCTTGGGAAATGCAAGACGAGCCTGCACTCAATTCACTGCAGTGATATCCGGACTTACTTCCTGTCAGAGCATCTCGGTGTCCAGTCCACTTGAGGCCACAAACTCAGGGTCCCTCTCACATACCTGTAGCTGAGAGAAGCCTCCTCTTGAGGTGCTTGTGTAAAGTTGGTAATCCTCTTGAGTCGAAGCCAGACACTAAGCTCTCATCTCGAGTTGATTTGGGGTCCACGGAGCCCTTTCGTGTTACTCCAGTGACCTCAGGATCCCTCTAGACATGAGACAGTGATCTTGAGTTTTCTCTGGAGTGCCATCAAAGAAATCAAGGCTCCATTCACGTTTGATGTGGAACACGGAATTGCTCTGCACACAGTGCAGGGGAATCGGGCCTCATCTCGCGGCGAGGGGGAAGTGTCATGGTTTTTCTCGAGTTGCGGCCGGAACCTGGGGTATATTCTCGAGTTACGATGGGGAGGGCCCTTCCAGACATGTGTTTGTTCAGCGACGTCAGGACTCCTGCCTAGGTGCGAGGGACACCTCGGGATTCTCCTCGAGTCTTGGCATGGCAATTGGGACGCGTCCTCACCTGAGGCGGGAGACCCAGTGTCCCTTTCGACGTGCCACAGGGATACTGGAACTCCTATCCATTTTGAAGAGGAGTCAGGCATGGTCTCCTTTGGAAGCATTGATCTCCGCGGACCTCTCGAGTTTTCAAAGGATGTGAGGCCTCCGGTCGCGATGAGTCGGAGGACTAGGTCTTTCTCTGTCGTCCCCACAGGGGATTCAGACATCCCTTCGTCTTGGGAGATGTAAGACGGGCCTGCTTTCAATTCACTGCAGGGATATCCGGCCTTATTTCGAGTCAGAGCATCTCGGTGTCCATTCCACTTGAGGCCACAAACTCAGGGTCCCTCTCACATACCTGTAGCTGAGAGAAGCCTCCTCTTGAGGTGCTTGTGGAAAGTTGGTATTCCTATTGAGTCGAAGCCAGGGACTAAGCTCTCATCTCGAGTTGATTTGGGGTCCACCGAGCCCTTTCCTGTTGCTCCAGTGACCTCAGGATCATTCTAGACTTGAGACAGTGATCTTGGGTTTTCTCTGGAGTGCCATCAAGGAAATCAAGGCTCCTTTCACGTTTGATGTGGAACGCGGAATTGCTCTGCACGCAGTGCAGGGGAATCGGGCCTCATCTCACGGCGAGGGGGAAGTCTCATGGTTTTTCTCGAATTGCGGCCGGAACCTGGGGTATATTCTCGAGTTACGACGGGGAGGGCCCTTCCAGAAACGTGTTTGTTCAGCGACGTCAGGACTCCTGCCTAGGTGTGAGGGACAACTCAGGATTCTCCTCGAGTCTCGGCATGGCAATTGGGACGCGTCTCCACGTGAGGCGGGAGACCCAGGGTCCCTTTCCACGTGCCACAGGGATCCTGGGACTCCTATCCATTTTCAAGTCATCGTCTCCTTTGGAAGCATTGATCTCCGCGGACCTCTCTAGTTTTCAAAGGACGTGAGGCCTCCGTTCGCGTTGAGACGGAGGACTAGGTCTTTCTCTGTGGACTCCACAGGGGATTCAGACAACCCTTCGTCTTGGGAGATGCAAGACGAGCCTGCATTCAATTCACTGCAGGGATATCCGGCCTTACTTCGAGTCAGAGCATCTCGGTGTCCATTCCACTTGAGGCCACAAACTCAGGGGCCCTCTCACATACCTGTAGCTGAGAGAAGCCTCCTCTTGAGGTGCTTGTGGAAAGTTGGTATTCCTCTTGAGTCGAAGCCAGGGACTAAGCTCTCATCTCGAGTTGATTTGGGGTCCACTGAGCCCTTTGGTGTTGCTGCAGTGACCTCAGGATCCCTCTAGAATTGAGACAGTGATCTTGGGTTTTCTCTGGAGTGCCATCAAGGAAATCAAGGTTCCTTTCACGTTTCATGTGGAACACTGAATTGCTCTGCACGCAGTACAGGGGAATCGGGCCTCATCTCGCGGCGAGGGGGAAGTCTCATGGTTTTTCTCGAGTTGCGGCCGAAACCTGGGGTATATTCTCGAGTTACAACGGGGAGGGCCCTTCCATACACGTGTTTGTTCAGCGACGTCAGGACTCCTGCCTAGGTGCGAAGGACACCTCGGGATTCTCCTCGAGTGTTGGCATGGCAATTGGGACGCGTCTCCACGTGAGGCGGGAGACCCAGGGTCCCTTTCCATGTGCCACAGGGATCCTGGGACTCCTATCCATTTTCAAGAGGAGTCAGGCATCGTCTCCTTTGGAAGCATTGATCTCCGTGGACCTCTCGAGTTTTCAAAGGATGTGAGGCCTCCGGTCGCGTTGAGGCGGAGGACTAGGTCTTTCTCTGTCGTCTCCACAGGGGATTCAGACATCCCTTCGTCTTGGGAGATGGAAGACGAGCCTGCATTCAATTCACTGCAGGGATATCCGGCCTTAATTCTAGTCAGAGCATCTCGGTGTCCATTCAACTTGAGGCCACAAACTCAGGGTCCCTCTCACATACATGTAGCTGAGAGAAGCCTTCTCTTGAGGGGCTTGTGGAAAGTTGGTATTCTTCTTGAGTCGAAGCCAGGGACTAAGCTCTCATCTCGAGTTGATTTGGGTTCCACGGAGCCCTTTCCTGTTGCTCCAGTGACCTCAGGATCCCTCTAGACTTCAGACAGTGATCTTGGGTTTTCTCTGGAGTGCCATCAAGGAAATCAAGGCTCCTTTCACGTTTGATGTGGAACACGGAATTGCTCTGCACGCAGTGCAGGGGAATCGGGCCTCATCTCGCGGCGAGGGGGAAGTCTCATGGTTTTTCTCGAGTTGCGGCCGGAACCTGGTGTATATTCTCGAGTTACGACGGGGAGGGCCCTTCCTGACACGTGTTTGTTCAGCGACGTCAGGACTCCTGCCTAGGTGCGAGGGACACCTCGGTATTCTCCTCGAGTCTTGGCATGGCAATTGGGACGCGTCTCCACGAGAGGCGGGAGACCCAGGGTCCCTTTCCACGTGCCACAGGGATCCTGGGACTCCTATCCATTTTCAAGAGGAGTCAGGCATCGTCTCCTTTGGAAGCATTGATCTCCGCAGACCTCTCGATTTTTCAAAGGATGTGATGTCTCCGGTCGCGATGAGGCTGAGGACTAGGTCTTTCTCTGTGGTCTCCAAAGGGGATTCAGACATCCCTTCGTCTTGCGAGATGCAAGACGAGCCTGCATTCAATTCACTGCAGGGATATCCGGCCTTACTTCGAGTCAGAGCATCTCGGTGTCCATTAGACTTGAGGCCACAAACTCAGGGTCCCTCTCACATACCTGTAGCTGAGAGAAGCCTCCTCTTGAGGTGCTTGTGGAAAGTTGGTATTCCTCTTGAGTCGAAGCCAGGGACTAAGCTCTCATCTCGAGTTGATTTGGGTTCCACGGAGCCCTTTCGTGTTGCTCCAGTGACCTCAGGATCCCTCTAGACTTGAGACAGTGATCTTGGGTTTTCTCTGGAGTGCCATCAAGGAAATCAAGGCTCCTTTCAAGTTGAATGTGGAACACGGAATTGCTCTGCACGCAGTGCAGGGGAATCGGGCCTCATCTCGTGGCAAGGGGGATGTCTCATGGTTTTTCTCAAGTTGCGGCCGGAACATGGGGTATATTCTCGAGTTATGACGGGGAGGGCCCTTCCAGACACGTGTTTGTTCAGCGACGTCAGGACTCCTACCTAGGTGCGAGGGACACCTCGGGATTCTCCTCGAGTCATGGCATGTCAATTGGGACTTGTCTCCAAGTGAGGCGGGAGACCCAGTGTCCCTTTCCACGTTCCACAGGGATCCTGGGACTCCTATCCGTTTTCAAGAAGAGTCAGGCATCGTCTCCTTTGGAAGCATTGATCTCCGCGTACCTCTCAAGTTTTCAAAGGATGTGAGGCCTCCGGTCTCGATGAGACGGAGAACTAGGTCTTTCTCTGTGGTCTCCACAGGGGATTCAGACATCCCTTCGTCTTGGGAGATGCAAGACGAGCCTGCTTTAAATTCACTAGAGGGATATCCGGCCTTACTTCGAGTCAGAGCATCTCGGTGTCCATTCCACTTGAGGCCACAAACTCAGGGTCCATCTCACATACCTGTAGCTGAGAGAAGCCTCCTCTTGAGGTGCTTGTGGAAAGTTGGTTTTCCTCTTGAGTCGAAGCCAGGGACTAAGCTCTCATCTCGAGTTGATTTGCATTCCACGGAGCCCTTTCGTGTTGCTCCAGTGACCTCAGGATCCCTCTAGACTTGAGACAGTGATCTTGGGTTTTCTCTGGAGTGCCATCAAGGAAATCAGGGCTCCTTTCACGTTTGATGTGGAACACGGAATTGCTCTGCACGCAGTGCAGGGGAATCGGGCCTCATGTATTGGCGAGGGGGAAGTCTCATGGTTTTTCTCGAGTTGCGGCCGGAACCTGGTGTATATTCTCGAGTTACGACGGGGAGGGCCCTTCCAGACACGTGTTTGTTCAGCGACGTCAGGACTCCTGCCTAGGTGCGAGGGACACCTCGGTATTCTCCTCGAGTCTTGGCATGGCAATTGGGACGCGTCTCCACGTGAGGCGGGAATCCAGGGTCCCTTTCCACGTGCCACAGGGATCCTGGGACTCCTATCCATTTTCAAGAGGAGTCAGGCATCGTCTCCTTTGGAAGCATTGATCTCCGCGGACCTCTCGAGTTTTCAAAGGATGTGAGGCCTCCGGTCGCAATGAGGCGGAAGACTAGGTCTTTCTCTGTTGTCTCCACAGGGGATTCAGACATCACTTTGTCTTGGGAGATGCAAGAAGAGCCTGCATTCAATTCACTGCAGGGATATCCGGCCTTACTTCGAGTCAGAGCATCTCGGTGTCCATTCCACTTGAGGCCACAAATTCAGGGTCCCTCTCACATACCTGTAGCTGAGAGAAGCCTCCTCTTGAGGTGCTTGTGGAAAGTTGGTATTCCTCTTGAGTCGAAGCCAGGGACTAAGCTCTCATCTCGAGTTGATTTGGGGTCCACGGAGCCCTTTCCTGTTGCTCCAGTGACCTCAGGATCCATCTAGACTTGAGATAGTGATCTTGGGTTTTCTCTGGAGTGCCATCAAGGAAATCAAGGCTCCTTTCACGTTTGATGTGGAACGCGGAATTGCTCTGCACGCAGTGCAGGGGAATCGGGCCTCATCTCGCGGCGAGGGGGAAGTCTCATGGTTTTTCTCGAGTTGCGGCCGGAACCTGGGGTATATTCTCGAGTTACGATGGGGAGGGCCCTTCCAGAAACGTGTTTGTTCAGCGATGTCAGGACTACTGCCTAGGTGCGAGGGACACCTCGGGATTCTCCTCGAGTCTTGGCAAGGCAATTGGGACGCGTCCCCACGTGAGGCGGGAGACCCAGTGTCCCTTTCGACGTGCCACAGGGATCCTGGGACTCCTATCCATTTTGAAGAGGAGTCAGGCATGGTCTCCTTTGGAAGCATTGATCTCCGCGGACCTCTCGAGTTTTCAAAGGATGTGAGGCCTCCGGTCGCGATGATGCGGAGGACTAGGTCTTTCTCTGTCGTCTCCACAGGGGATTCAGACATCCCTTCGTCTTGGGAGATGCAAGACGAGCCTGCATTCAATTCACTGCAGGGATATCCGGCCTTACTTCGAGTCAGAGCATCTCGGTGTCCATTCCACTTGAGGCCACAAACTCAGGGGCCCTCTCACATACCTGTAGCTGAGAGAAGCCTCCTCTTGAGGTGCTTGTGGAAAGTTGGTATTCCTCTTGAGTCGAAGCCAGGGACTAAGCTCTCATCTCGAGTTGATTTGGGGTCCACGGAGCCCTTTCGTGTTGCCACAGTGACCTCAGGATCCCTCTAGACTGGGAACAGTGATCTTGGGTATTCTCTGGAGTGCCATCAAGGAAATCAAGGTTCCTTTCACGTTTCATGTGGAACACGGAATTGCTCTGCACGCAGTACAGGGGAATCGTGCCTCATCTCGCGGCGAGGGGGAAGTCTCATGGTTTTTCTCGAGTTGCGGCCGAAACCTGGGGTATATTCTCGAGTTAAAACGGGGAGGGCCCTTCCATACACGTGTTTGTTCAGCGACGTCAGGACTCCTGCCTAGGTGCGAAGGACACCTCGGGATTCTCCTCGAGTGTTGGCATGGCAATTGGGACGCGTCTCCACGTGAGGCGGGAGACCCAGGGTCCCTTTCCATGTGCCACAGGGATCCTGGGACTCCTATCCATTTTCAAGAGGAGTCAGGCATCGTCTCCTTTGGAAGCATTGATCTCCGTGGACCTCTCGAGTTTTCAAAGGATGTGAGGCCTCCGGTCGCGTTGAGGCGGAGGACTAGGTCTTTCTCTGTCGTCTCCACAGGGGATTCAGACATCCCTTCGTCGTGGGAGATGGAAGACGAGCCTGCATTCAATTCACTGCAGGGATATCCGGCCTTACTTCTAGTCAGAGCATCTCGGTGTCCATTCAACTTGAGGCCACAAACTCAGGGTCCCTCTCACATACATGTAGCTGAGAGAAGCCTTCTCTTGAGGGGCTTGTGGAAAGTTGGTATTCCTCTTGAGTCGAAGCCAGGGACTAAGCTCTCATCTCGAGTTGATTTGGGTTCCACGGAGCCCTTTCCTGTTGCTCCAGTGACCTCAGGATCCCTCTAGACTTCAGACAGTGATCTTGGGTTTTCTCTGGAGTGCCATCAAGGAAATCAAGGCTCCTTTCACGTTTGATGTGGAACACGGAATTGCTCTGCACGCAGTGCAGGGGAATCGGGCCTCATGTCGCGGCGAGGGGGAAGTCTCATGGTTTTTCTCGAGTTGCGGCCGGAACCTGGTGTATATTCTCGAGTTACGACGGGGAGGGCCCTTCCTGACACGTGTTTGTTCAGCGACGTCAGGACTCCTGCCTAGGTGCGAGGGACACCTCGGTATTCTCCTCGAGTCTTGGCATGGCAATTGGGACGCGTCTCCACGAGAGGCGGGAGACCCAGGGTCCCTTTCCACGTGCCACAGGGATCCTGGGACTCCTATCCATTTTCAAGAGGAGTCAGGCATCGTCTCCTTTGGAAGCATTGATCTCCGCAGACCTCTCGATTTTTCAAAGGATGTGATGTCTCCGGTCGCGATGAGGCTGAGGACTAGGTCTTTCTCTGTGGTCTCCACAGGGGATTCAGACATCCCTTCGTCTTGCGAGATGCAAGACGAGCCTGCATTCAATTCACTGCAGGGATATCAGGCCTTACTTCGAGTCAGAGCATCTCGGTGTCCATTCGACTTGAGGCCACAAACTCAGGGTCCCTCTCACATACCTGTAGCTGAGAGAAGCCTCCTCTTGAGGTGCTTGTGGAAAGTTGGTATTCCTCTTGAGTCGAAGCCAGGGACTAAGCTCTCATCTCGAGTTGATTTGGGTTCCACGGAGCCGTTTCGTGTTGCTCCAGTGACCTCAGGATCCCTCTAGACTTGAGACAGTGATCTTGGGTTTTCTCTGGAGTGCCATCAAGGAAATCAAGGCTCCTTTCAAGTTGAATGTGGAACACGGAATTGCTCTGCACGCAGTGCAGGGGAATCGGGCCTCATCTCGTGGCAAGGGGGATGTCTCATGGTTTTTCTCAAGTTGCGGCCGGAACATGGGGTATATTCTCGAGTTATGACGGGGAGGGCCCTTCCAGACACGTGTTTGTTCAGCGACGTCAGGACTCCTACCTAGGTGCGAGGGACACCTCGGGATTCTCCTCGAGTCATGGCATGTCAATTGGGACTTGTCTCCAAGTGAGGCGGGAGACCCAGTGTCCCTTTCCACGTGCCACAGGGATCCTGGGACTCCTATCCGTTTTCAAGAAGAGTCAGGCATCGTCTCCTTTGGAAGCATTGATCTCCGCGTACCTCTCAAGTTTTCAAAGGATGTGAGGCCTCCGGTCTCGATGAGACGGAGAACTAGGTCTTTCTCTGTGGTCTCCACAGGGGATTCAGACATCCCTTCGTCTTGGGAGATGCAAGACGAGCCTGCTTTAAATTCACTAGAGGGATATCCGGCCTTACTTCGAGTCAGAGCATCTCGGTGTCCATTCCACTTGAGGCCACAAACTCAGGGTCCATCTCACATACCTGTAGCTGAGAGAAGCCTCCTCTTGAGGTGCTTGTGGAAAGTTGGTTTTCCTCTTGAGTCGAAGCCAGGGACTAAGCTCTCATCTCGAGTTGATTTGCGTTCCACGGAGCCCTTTCGTGTTGCTCCAGTGACCTCAGGATCCCTCTAGACTTGAGACAGTGATCTTGGGTTTTCTCTGGAGTGCCATCAAGGAAATCAGGGCTCCTTTCACGTTTGATGTGGAACACGGAATTGCTCTGCACGCAGTGCAGGGGAATCGGGCCTCATGTATTGGCGAGGGGGAAGTCTCATGGTTTTTCTCGAGTTGCGGCCGGAACCTGGTGTATATTCTCGAGTTACGACGGGGAGGGCCCTTCCAGACACGTGTTTGTTCAGCGACGTCAGGACTCCTGCCTAGGTGCGAGGGACACCTCGGTATTCTCCTCGAGTCTTGGCATGGCAATTGGGACGCGTCTCCGTCGTGAGGCGGGAATCCAGGGTCCCTTTCCACGTGCCACAGGGATCCTGGGACTCCTATCCATTTTCAAGAGGAGTCAGGCATCGTCTCCTTTGGAAGCATTGATCTCCGTGGACCTCTCGAGTTTTCAAAGGATGTGAGGCCTCCGGTCGCGTTGAGGCGGAGGACTAGGTCTTTCTCTGTCGTCTCCACAGGGGATTCAGACATCCCTTCGTCTTGGGAGATGGAAGACGAGCCTGCATTCAATTCACTGCAGGGATATCCGGCCTTACTTCGAGTCAGAGCATCTCGGTGTCCATTCCACTTGAGGCCACAAACTCAGGGTCCATCTCACATACCTGTAGCTGAGAGAAGCCTCCTCTTGAGGTGCTTGTGGAAAGTTGGTTTTCCTCTTGAGTCGAAGCCAGGGACTAAGCTCTCATCTCGAGTTGATTTGCGTTCCACGGAGCCCTTTCGTGTTGCTCCAGTGACCTCAGGATCCCTCTAGACTTGAGACAGTGATCTTGGGTTTTCTCTGGAGGGCCATCAAGGAAATCAGGGCTCCTTTCACGTTTGATGTGGAACACGGAATTGCTCTGCACGCAGTGCAGGGGAATCGGGCCTCATGTATTGGCGAGTGGGAAGTCTCATGGTTTTTCTCGAGTTGCGGCCGGAACCTGGTGTATATTCTCGAGTTACGACGGGGAGGGCCCTTCCAGACACGTGTTTGTTCAGCGACGTCAGGACTCCTGCCTAGGTGCGAGGGACACCTCGGTATTCTCCTCGAGTCTTGGCATGGCAATTGGGACGCGTCTCCACGTGAGGCGGGAATCCAGGGTCCCTTTCCACGTGCCACAGGGATCCTGGGACTCCTATCCATTTTCAAGAGGAGTCAGGCATCGTCTCCTTTGGAAGCATTGATCTCCGCGGACCTCTCGAGTTTTCAAAGGACGTGAGGCCTCCGTTCGCGTTGAGACGGAGGACTAGGTCTTTCTCTGTGGACTCCACAGGGGATTCAGACAACCCTTCGTCTTGGGAGATGCAAGACGAGCCTGCATTCAATTCACTGCAGGGATATCCGGCCTTACTTCGAGTCAGAGCATCTCGGTGTCCATTCCACTTGAGGCCACAAACTCAGGGGCCCTCTCACATACCTGTAGCTGAGAGAAGCCTCCTCTTGAGGTGCTTGTGGAAAGTTGGTATTCCTCTTGAGTCGAAGCCAGGGACTAAGCTCTCATCTCGAGTTGATTTGGGGTCCACTGAGCCCTTTGGTGTTGCTCCAGTGACCTCAGGATCCCTCTAGAATTGAGACAGTGATCTTGGGTTTTCTCTGGAGTGCCATCAAGGAAATCAAGGTTCCTTTCACGTTTCATGTGGAACACGGAATTGCTCTGCACGCAGTACAGGGGAATCGGGCCTCATCTCGCGGCGAGGGGGAAGTCTCATGGTTTTTCTCGAGTTGCGGCCGAAACCTGGGGTATATTCTTGAGTTACAACGGGGAGGGCCCTTCCATACACGTGTTTGTTCAGCGACGTCAGGACTCCTGCCTAGGTGCGAAGGACACCTCGGGATTCTCCTCGAGTGTTGGCATGGCAATTGGGACGCGTCTCCACGTGAGGCGGGAGACCCAGGGTCCCTTTCCATGTGCCACAGGGATCCTGGGACTCCTATCCATTTTCAAGAGGAGTCAGGCATCGTCTCCTTTGGAAGCATTGATCTCCGTGGACCTCTCGAGTTTTCAAAGGATGTGAGGCCTCCGGTCGCGTTGAGGCGGAGGACTAGGTCTTTCTCTGTCGTCTCCACAGGGGATTCAGACATCCCTTCGTCTTGGGAGATGGAAGACGAGCCTGCATTCAATTCACTGCAGGGATATCCGGCCTTACTTCTAGTCAGAGCATCTCGGTGTCCATTCAACTTGAGGCCACAAACTCAGGGTCCCTCTCACATACATGTAGCTGAGAGAAGCCTTCTCTTGAGGGGCTTGTGGAAAGTTGGTATTCCTCTTGAGTCGAAGCCAGGGACTAAGCTCTCATCTCGAGTTGATTTGGGTTCCACGGAGCCCTTTCCTGTTGCTCCAGTGACCTCAGGATCCCTCTAGACTTCAGACAGTGATCTTGGGTTTTCTCTGGAGTGCCATCAAGGAAATCAAGGCTCCTTTCACGTTTGATGTGGAACACGGAATTGCTCTGCACGCAGTGCAGGGGAATCGGGCCTCATGTCGCGGCGAGGGGGAAGTCTCATGGTTTTTCTCGAGTTGCGGCCGGAACCTGGTGTATATTCTCGAGTTACGACGGGGAGGGCCCTTCCTGACACGTGTTTGTTCAGCGACGTCAGGACTCCTGCCTAGGTGCGAGGGACACCTCGGTATTCTCCTCGAGTCTTGGCATGGCAATTGGGACGCGTCTCCACGAGAGGCGGGAGACCCAGGGTCCCTTTCCACGTGCCACAGGGATCCTGGGACTCCTATCCATTTTCAAGAGGAGTCAGGCATCGTCTCCTTTGGAAGCATTGATCTCCGCGGACCTCTCGAGTTTTCAAAGGATGTGATGTCTCCGGTCGCGATGAGGCTGAGGACTAGGTCTTTCTCTGTGGTCTCCACAGGGGATTCAGACATCCCTTCGTCTTGCGAGATGCAAGACGAGCCTGCATTCAATTCACTGCAGGGATATCCGGCCTTACTTCGAGTCAGAGCATCTCGGTGTCCATTCCACTTGAGGCCACAAATTCAGGGTCCCTCTCACATACCTGTAGCTGAGAGAAGCCTCCTCTTGAGGTGCTTGTGGAAAGTTGGTATTCCTCTTGAGTCGAAGCCAGGGACTAAGCTCTCATCTCGAGTTGATTTCGGGTCCACGGAGCCCTTTCGTGTTGCTCCAGTGACCTCAGGATCCCTCTAGACTTGAGACAGTGATCTTGGGGTTTCTCTGGAGTGCCATCAAGGAAATCAAGGCTCCTTTCACGTATGATGTGGAACACGGAATTGTTCTGGACGCAGTGCAGGGGAGTCGGGCCTCATCTCGCGGCGAGGGGGAAGTCTCATGGTTTTTCTCGAGTTGCGGCCGGAACCTGGGGTATATTCTCGAGTTACGACGGGGAGGTCCCTTCCATACACGTGTTTGTTCAGCGACGTAAGGACTCCAGCCTAGGTGCGAGGGACACCTCGGGATTCTCCTCGAGTCTTCGCATGGCAATTGGGACGCGTCTCCACGTGAGGCGGGAGACGCAGGGTCCCTTTCCACGTGCCACAGGGATCCTGGGACTCCTATCCATTTTCCAAGAGGAGTCAGGCATCGTCTCCTTTGGAAGCATTGATCTCAGCGGACCTCTCGAGTTTTCAAAGGATGTGAGGCCTCCGTTCGCGTTGAGGCGGAGGACTAGGTCTTTCTCTGTGGTCTCCACAGGGGATTCAGACATCCCTTCGTCTTGGGAGATGCAAGACGAGCCTGCATTCAATTCACTGCAGGGATATCTGGCCTTACTTCGAGTCAGAGCATCTCCGTGTCCATTCCACTTGAGGCCACAAACTCAGGGTCCCTCTCACATACCTGTAGCTGAGAGAAGCCTCCTCTTGAGGTGCTTGTGGAAAGTTGGTATTCCTCTTGAGTCGAATCCAGGGACTAAGCTCTCATCTCGAGTTGATTTGGGGTCCACGGAGCCCTTTCGTGTTACTCCAGTGACCTCAGGATCCCTCTAGACTTGAGACAGTGATCTTGGGTTTTCTCTGGAGTGCCGTCATCGAAATCAAGGCTCCTTTCACGTTTGATGTGGAACACGGAATTGCTCTGCACGCAGTGCTGGTGAATCGGGCCTCATCTCGCGGAGAGGGGGAAGTCTCATGGTTTTTCTCGAGTTGCGGCCGGAACCTGGGGTATATTCTCGAGTTACGACGGGGAGGTCCCTTCCATACACGTGTTTGTTCAGCGACGTAAGGACTCCAGCCTAGGTGCGAGGGACACCTCGGGATTCTCCTCGAGTCTTCGCATGGCAATTGGGACGCGTCTCCACGTGAGGCGGGAGACGCAGGGTCCCTTTCCACGTGCCACAGGGATCCTGGGACTCCTATCCATTTTCAAGAGGAGTCAGGCATCGTCTCCTTTGGAAGCATTGATCTCCGCAGACCTCTCGAGTTTTCAAAGGATGTGAGGCCTCCGGTCGCGTTGAGGCGGTGGACTAGGTCTTTCTCTGTGGTCTCCACAGGGGATTCAGACATCCCTTGGTCTTGGGAGATGCAAGACGAGCCTGCATTCAATTCACTGCGGTGATATCCGGCCTTACTTCGAGTCAGAGCATCTCCGTGTCCATTCCACTTGAGGCCACAAATTGAGGGTCCCTCTCACATACCTGTAGCTGAGAGAAGCCTCCTCTTGAGGTGCTTGTGGAAAGTTGGTATTCCTCTTGAGTCGAAGCCAGGGACTAAGCTCTCATCTCGAGGTGATTTGGGGTCCACGGAGCCCTTTCCTGTTGCTTCAGTGACCTCAGGATCCCTCTAGACTTGAGACAGTGATCTTGGGTTTTCTCTGGAGTGCCATCAAGGAAATCAAGGCTCCTTTCACGTTTGATGTGGAACACGGAATTGCTCTGCACGCAGTGCAGGGGAATCGGGCCTCATCTCGCGGCGAGGGGGAAGTCTCATGGTTTTTCTCGAGTTGCTGCCAGAACCTGGGGTATATTCTCGAGTTACGTCGGGGAGGGCCCTTCCAGACAAGTGCCTGTTCATCGACGTCAGGACTCCTGCCTAGGTGCGAGGGACACCTCGGGATTCTCCTCGAGTCTTGGCATGGCAATTGGGACGCGTCTCCACGTGAGGCGGGAGACCCTGGGTCCCTTTCGACATGCCACAGGGACCCTGGGACTCCTATCCACTTTCAAGAGGAGTCAGGCATCGTCTTCTTTGGAAGCATTGATCTCCGCAGACCTCTCGAGTTTTCAAAGGATGTGAGGCCTCCGGTCGCGATGAGGCGGAGGACTAGGTCTTTCTCTGTCGTCTCCACAAGGGATTCAGACATCCCTTCGTCTTGGGAGATGCAAGACGAGCCTGCATTCAATTCACTGCAGGGACACATGGCCTTACTTCAAGTCAGAGCATCTCGGTGTCCATTCCACTTGAGGCCGCAAATTCAGGGTCCCTCTCACATACCTGTAGCTGAGAGAAGCCTCCTCTTGAGGTGCTTGTGGAAAGTTGGTATTCCTCTTGAGTCAAAGCCAGGGACTAAGCTCTCATCTAGAGTTGATTTGCG
Source organism: Dama dama (assembly GCF_033118175.1). Lineage (NCBI taxonomy): Eukaryota > Metazoa > Chordata > Mammalia > Artiodactyla > Cervidae > Dama > Dama dama. Next base: position 5,173,276 of record NC_083706.1, on the reverse strand, counting down.
GTCCACGGAGCCCTTTTGTGTTACTCCAGTGACCTCAGGATCCCTCTAGAATTGAGACAATGATCTTGGGTTTCCTCTGGAGTGCCATCAAGGAAATCAAGGCTCCTTTCACGTTTGATGTGGAACACGGATTTGCTCTGCACGCAGTGCCGGGGAATCGGGCCTCATCTCGTGGCGAGGGGGAAGTCTCATGGTTTTTCTCGAGTTGCGGCCAGAACCTGGGGTATATTCTCGAGTTACGAGGGGGAGGGCACTTCCAGACACGTGTTTGTTCATCGACGTCAGGACTCCTGCCTAGGTGCGTGGGACACCTTGCGATTCTCCTCGAGTCTTGGCATGGCAATTTAGACGCGTCTCCATGTGAGGCAGGAGACCAGGGTCCCTTTCCACGTGCCACAGGGATCCTGGGGCGCCTATCCATTTTCAAGAGGAGTCAGGCATCGTCTCCTGTGGAAGCATTGATCTCCGCGGACCTCTCGAGTTTTCAAAGGATGTGAGGCCTCCGGTCGCAATGAGGCGGAGGACTAGGACTTTCTCTGTGGTCTCCACAGGGAATTCAGACATCCCTTCGTCTTGGGAGATGCAAGACGAGCCTGCATTCAATTCACTGCAGGGATATCTGGCCTTACTTCGAGTCAGAGAATTTCGGTGTCCATTCCACTTGAGGCCACAAACTCAGGGTCCCTCTCACATACCTGTAGCTGAGAGAAGCCTCCTCTTGAGGTGCTTGTGGAAAGTTGGTATTCCTCTTGAGTCGAAGCCAGGGACTAAGCTCTCATTTTGAGTTGATTTGGGGTCCACGTAGCCCTTTTGTGTTGCTCCAGTGACCTCAGGATCCCTCTAGACTTGAGACAGTGATCTTGGGTTTTCTCTGGAGTGTCATCAAGGAAATCAAGGCTCCTTTCACGTATGATGTGGAACACGGAATTGTTCTGGACGCAGTGCAGGGGAATCGGGCCTCATCTCGCGGCGAGGGGGAAGTCTCATGGTTTTTCTCGAGTTGCGGCCGGAACCTGGGGTATATTCTCGAGTTACGACGGGGAGGTCCCTTCCATACACGTGTTTGTTCAGCGACGTAAGGACTCCAGCCTAGGTGCGAGGGACACCTCGGGATTCTCCTCGAGTCTTCGCATGGCAATTGGGACACGTCTCCACGTGAGGCGGGAGACGCAGGGTCCCTTTCCACGTGCCACAGGGATCCTGGGACTCCTATCCATTTTCAAGAGGAGTCAGGCATCGTCTCCTTTGGAAGCATTGATCTCCGCAGACCTCTCGAGTTTTCAAAGGATGTGAGGCCTCCAGTCGCGTTGAGGCGGTGGACTAGGTCTTTCTCTGTGGTCTCCACAGGGGATTCAGACATCCCTTCGTCTTGGGAGATGCAAGACGAGCCTGCATTCAATTCACTGCAGGGATATCCGGCCTTAATTCGAGTCAGAGCATCTCCGTGTCCATTCCACTTGAGGCCACAAACTCAGGGTCCCTCTCACATACCTGTAGCTGAGAGAAGCCTCCTCTTGAGGTGCTTGTGGAAAGTTGGTATTCCTCTTGAGTCGAAGCCAGGGACTAAGCTCTCATCTCGAGTTGATTTGGGGTCCACGGAGCCCTTTCGTGTTGCTCCATTGACCTCAGGATCCCACTAGACTTGAGCCAGTGATCTTGGGTTTTCTCTGGAGTGCCATCAAGGAAATCAAGGCTCCTTTCACGTTTGATGAGGAACACGGAATTGCTCTGCACGCAGTGCAGGGGATTCCGGCCTCATCTCGCGGCGAGGGGGAAGTCTCATGGTTTTTCTCGAGTTGCGGCCGGAACCTGGGGTATATTCTCGAGTTACGACGGGGAGGGCCCTTCCAGACACGTGTTTGTTCAGCGAAGTCAGGACTCCTGCCTAGGTGCGAGGGACACCTCAGGATTCTCCTCGAGTCTTGGCATGGCAATTTGGACGAGTCTCCACGTGAGGCGGGAGACCCAGGGTCCCTTATAACGTGCCAAAGGGATCCTGGGACTCCTATCCATTTTCAAGAGGAGTCAGGCATCGTCTCCTTTGGAAGCATTGATCTCCGCGGACCTCTCGAGTTTTCAAAGGATGTGAGGCGTCCGGTCGCGATGAGGCGGAGGACTAGGTCTTTCTCTGTGGTCTCCACAGGGGATTCAGACATCCCTTCGTCTTGGGAGATGCAAGACGAGCCTGCATTCAATTCACTTCAGGGATATCCGGCCTTACTTCGAGTCAGAACATCTCGGTGTCCATTCCACTTGAGGCCACAAACTCAGGGTCCCTCTCACATACTTGTAGCTGAGAGAAGCCTCCTCTTGAGGTGCTGGTGGAAAGTTGGTGTTCCTCTTGAGTCGAAGCCAAGGACTAAGCTCTCATTTAGAGTTGACTTGGGGTCCACGGAGCACTTTCGTGTTGCTCCAGTGACCTCAGGATCCCTCTAGACTTGAGACAGTGATCTTGGGTTTTCTCTGGAGTGCCATCAAGAAATCAAGGCTCCTTTCACGTTTGATGTGGAACACGGAATTGCTCTGCACGCAGTGCAGGGGAATCGGGCCTCATCTCGCGGCGAGGGGGAAGTCTCATGGTTTTCCTCGAGTTGCGGCCGGAACCTGGGGTATATTCTCGAGTTACGACGGGGAAGGCCCTTCCAGACACGTGTTTGTTCAGCGACGTCAGGACTCCTGCCTAGGTGCGAGGGACACCTCGGGATTCTCCTCGAGTCTTGGCATGGCAATTGGGACGCGTCTCCCCGTGAGGCGGGAGACCCAGGGTCCCTTTCCACGTGCCACAGGGATCCTGGGACTCCTATCCATTTTCAAGAGGAGTCAGGCATCGTCTCCTTTGGAAGCATTGATCTCTGCGGACCTCTCGAGTTTTCAAAGGACGTGAGGCCTTCTGTCGCGATGAGGCGGAGAACTAGGTCTTTCTCTATGGTCTCCACAGGGGATTCAGACATCCCTTCATCTTGGAAGATGCAAATGAGCCTGCATTCAATTCACTGCAGGGATATCCGGCCTTACTTCGAGTTAGAGCATCTCGGTGTCCATTCCACTTGAGGCCACAAACTCAGGGTCCCTCTCACATACCTCTAGCTGAGAGAAGCCTCCTCCTGAGGTGCTTGTGGAAAGTTGGTATTCCTCTTGAGTCAAAGCCAGGGACTAAGCTCTCATCTCAAGTTGATTTGGGGTCCACGGAGCCTTTTCGTGTTGCTACAGTGAACTCAGGATCCCTCTAGACTTGAGACAGTGATTTTGGGTTTTCTCTGGAGTGCCATCAAGGAAATCAAGGCTCCTTTCATGTTTGATGTGGAACACGGAATTGCTCTGCACGCAGTGCAGGGGAATCGGGCCTCATCTCGCGGAGAGGGGGAAGTCTCATGGTTTTTCTCGAGTTGCGGCCGGAACCTGGGGTATATTCTCGAGTTACGACGGGGAGGGCCCTTCCAGACACGTGTTTGTTAGGCGAAGTCAGGACTCCTGCCTAGGTGCGAGGGACACCTCGGGATTCTCCTCGAGTCTTGGCATGGCAATTGGGACGCGTCTCCACGTGATGCGGGAGACCCAGGTTCCCTTTCCACGTGCCACATGGATCCTGGGACTCCTATCAATTTTCAAGAGGAGTCAGGCATCATCTCCTTTGGAAGCATTGATCTCCGCGGACCTCTCGAATTTTTAAAAGATGTGAGGCCTCCGGTCGCGATGAGGCGAGAACTTGGTCTTTCTCTGTGGTCTCCACAGTGGATTCAGACATGCCTTCGTCTTGGGAGATGCAAGACGAGCCTGCATTCCAATCACTGCAGGGATATCCGGCCTTACTTCGAGTCAGAGCATCTCGGTGTCCATTCCACTTGAGGCCACAAACTCAGGGTCCCTCTCACATACCTGTAGCTGAGAGAAGCCTCCTCTTGAGGTGCTTGTGGAAAGGTGGTATTCCTCTTGAGTCGAAGCTAGTGACTAAGCTCTCATCTCTGGTTGATTTGGGGTCCACGGAGCCCTTTCCTGTTGCTACAGTGACCTCAGGATCCCTCTAGACTTGAGACAGTGATCTTGGGTTTTCTCTGGAGTGCCATCAAGGAAATCAAGGCTCCTTTCACGTTTCATGTGGAACACAGAATTGCTCTGCACGCAGTGCAGGGGAATCGGGCCTCATCTCGCGGCGAGGGGGATGTCTCATGGTTTTTCTCGAGTTGCGGCCGGAACCTGGGGTATATTCTAGAGTTACGACAGGGAGGGCCCTTCCAGACACGTGTTTGTTCAGCGACGTCAGGACTCCTGCCTAGGTGCAAGGGCCACTTCGGGATTCTCCTCGAGTCTTGGCATGGCAATTGGGACCCGTCTCCACGTGAGACGGGAGACCCAGTGTCCCTTTCCAGGTGCCGCAGGGATCCTGGGACTCCTATCCATTTTCAAGAGGAGTCAGGCATTGTCTCCTTTGGAAGCATTGATCTCCGCGGACCTCTCGAGTTTTCAAAGGATGTGAGGCCTCAGGTCGCGATGAGGCGGAGGACTAGTTCTTTCTCTGTGGGCTCCACAGGGGATTCAGACATCCCTTCGTCTTGGGAGATGCAAGACGAGCCTGCATTCAATTCACTGCATGGATATCCGTCCTTACTTCGAGTCAGAGCATCTCAGTGTCCATTCCACTTCAGTCCACCAACTCAGGATCCCTCTCACATACCTGTAGCTAAGAGAAGCCTCCTCTTCAGGTGCTTGTGGAAAGTTGGTATTCCTCTTGAGTCGAAGCCAGGGATTAAGCCCTCATCTCGAATTGATTTGGGGTCCACGGAGCACTTTCATGTTGCTACAGTGACCTCAGGATCCCTCTAGACTTGAGACAGTGATCCTGGATACTCTCTGGAGTGCCATCAAGGAAATCAAGGCTCCTTTCAAGTTTGATGTGGAACACGGAATTGCTCTGCACGCAGTGCAGGGGAATCGGGCCTCATCTGGCGGCGAGGGGAAGTCTCATGGTTTTTCTCGAGTTGCGGCCGGAACCTGGGATATATTCTAGAGTTACGACGCGGAGGGCCCTTCCTGACACGTGTTTGTTCAGCGACGTCAGGACTCCTGCCTAGGTGCGAGGGACACCTCGGGGTTCTCCTCGAGTCTTGGCATGGCAATTGGGACGCGTCTCCACGTGAGGCTGGAGACACAGGGTCCCTTTCCACGTGCCACAGGGATCCTGGTACTCCTATCCATTTTCAAGAGGAATCAGGCATCGTCTCCTTTGGAAGCATTGATCTCCGCTGACCTTTCGAGTTTTCAAAGGATGTGAGGCCTCAGGTCGCGATGAGGCGGAGGACTAGTTCTTTCTCTGTGGGCTCCACAGGGGATTCAGACATCCCTTCGTCTTGGGAGATGCAAGACGAGCCTGCATTCAATTCACTGCAGGGATATCCGGCCTTACTTCGAGTCAGAGCATCTCAGTGTCCATTCCAATTGAGGCCACAAACTCAGGGTCCCTCTCACATACCTGTAGCTGAGAGAAGCCTCCTCTTGAGGTGCTTGTGGAAAGTTGGTATTCCTCTTGAGTCAAAACCAGGGACTAAGTTCTCATCTCGAGTTGATTTGTGGTCCACGGAGCCCTTTCGTGTTGCTCCAGTGACCTCAGGATCCCTCTAGACTTGAGACAGTGATCTTGGGTTTTCTCTGGAGTGCCATCAAGGAAATCCAGGCTCCTTTCACGTTTGATGTGGAACACGGAATTGCTCTGCACGCAGTGCAGGGGAATCGGGGCTCATCTCTCGGCGAGGGGGAAGTCTCACGGTTTTTCTCAAGTTGCGGCCGGAACCTGGGGTATATTCTCGAGTTACGACAGGGAGGGCCCTTCCAGACACGTGTTTGTTCAGCGACGTCAGGACTCCTGCCTAGGTCTGAGGGACATCTCGGGATTCTCCTCGAGTCTTGGCATGGCAATTGGGACGCGTCTCCACGTGAGGCGCGAGACCCAGGGTCCCTTTCCACGTGCCACAGGGATCCTGGGACTCCTATCCATTTTCGAGAGGAGTCAGGCATCGTCCCCTTTGGGAGGACTGATCTCCGCGGAACTCTCGAGTTTTCAAAGGATGTGAGGCCTCCGGTCGCGATGAGGCGGAGAACTAGGTCTTTCTCTGTGGTCTCCACAGAGGATTCACACTTCGCTTCGTCTTGGGAGATGCAAGACGAGCCTGCATTCAATTCACTGCAAGGATATCCGGCCTTACTTCGAGTCAGAGCATCTCAGTGTCCATTCCACTTTAGGCCACAAACTCAGGGTCCCTCTCACATACCTGTAGCTGAGAGAAGCCTCCTCTTGAGGTGCTTATGAAAAGTTGGTATTCCTCTTGAGTCGAAGCCAGGGACTAAGCTCCCATCTCGAGTTGATTTGGGGTCCACGGAGCCCTTTCGTGTTGCTCCAGTGACCTCAGGATCCCTCTAGACTTGAGACAGTGATTTTGGGTTTTATCTGGAATGCCATCAAGGAAATCAAGGCTCCTTTCACGTTTGATGTGGAACACGGAATTGGTCTGCATTCAGTGCAGGGAAATCGGGCCTCATCTCGCGGCGAGGCGGAAGTCTCCTGGTTTTTCTCGAGTTGCGGCCGGAACCTGGGGTATATTCTCGAGTTAAGACAGGGAGGGCCCTTCCAGACACGTGTTTGTTCAGCGGCGTCAGGACTCCTGCCTAGGTGCGAGGGACACCTCGGGATTCTCCTCGAGTCTTGGCATGGCAAATGGGACGCGTCTCCTCGTGAGGCGGGAGCCCCAGTGTCCCTTTCCCAGTGCCACAGGGATACTGGGACTCGTATCCATTTTCAATAGGACTCAGGCATCGTCTCCTTTGGAAGCATTGATCTCCGCGGACCTCTCGAGTTTTCAAAGGATGTGAGGACTCCAGTCGCGATGATGCGGAGAACTAGTTCTTTCTCTGTGGTTTCCACACGGGATTCAGACATCCGTTCATCTTGGGAGATGCAAGACGAGCCTGCATTCAGTTCACTGCAGGGATATGAAAGGTTGCTGCTGAACGATAAGACGCGGGATTCTTGGCCTCCGGAGGAGACGAATTCAATCCGGGGCCAGAGACGAGGCTGGATCGCTCAGAGCTTTTGTGTAATAAAGTTTTATTAAAGTATAGAGAAAGCTTCTGACATAGGCATCAGAAGGGGGCAAAAGAGTACCCCCCTCCTAGTGTTTAGCTGTATGTTATATAGTCACTCACAGTCTGTTAATGAAATGAAAGGAATGTCATAAAATTTAGAATGGCATCAGATAATCCATCCCAGGCCATAAAACGATTGACTGGAATCTTGTAGAAGGGCAGAATACCAACAAATAGTTCCATTTACATAGATTAGGGGAACAATACCTGAGTAAGTAAGTTAGGCCGTTTGGCGGAACCAACTTGAAGGTAGAGTCTGGGGTTCATTAACATAGCTTAAGACAACATTTCCATACGAAAAAGGAATGTATTGGTTAACTCAAAGTCTGAGAGTAGTTAGCTTTAGGTGAGACCAGGTGTCATGGCAACACAGAATGTTAAGAGAAACCTCCTTTTAATTTGTATAGAGAAGGAAAAACAGATCGCTGGTTTGTTTCTTCCTGCCGCTTAAGAGAGATAAAAATGTCTGGCACTTACAGCCTCTTTCCTCCATTTGGAGACCCCTGGCCTTCCTGCCTTTTACCCTCTCATTCCTCCCTTTTCTTTTAGGAGAATTATGTTGCCTAGGGAAAAGGGGCGTCGTTTTCATTCCATAACTGCTTCAGAGCTGACAAGGGGCGTTGTCCCTAAATTGGTGAGGCAACATATTCTCCTAATCCTCATAGTGAGGATGTCTGATCCAGGGGCCCCAAATAGTAGTTAGAAGAAGCTGCAGTGATAGCAGGAGTTTGAGCAACCATTTGTAACTTAAAAGCTTTTATGCGACTAGAAAAAAATCCAGTCACACAGTTACAAATGCAGGGAGCAAAGAGCAAAAACAAAACAATTAGAATTATATGTCAGGTTATGTCCATAGTTAAGGTACAAAGTATGGCACCAGTCCATTCTAGGGTTGTTAGATGTCATCAGACGAAGGAGAGGCATCACATATGATTGTTGTCGAATGTATTCGCAGACTTGGAGAAAGTCTTTTCCTTGAAGTGGAGATGTCCACCACGGGAAGCCTTCCACTGATGAAGAGGGGAGTGCTCCGCAGACCCAGCAGTTAGACCGATTGTGGAATGCAGCATAGGAGTGAGCCCAGGACAGGAAGGCATTGTCTTGAGGATCAAAGGGCAGACTCAGGATTTCTGGAGTCAGCAGAAGTAGGCTCACATAGATTATCAGGCCCATCTGAAACATACAAAGTCAGAGCATAGAAAGTAAAAACATAAAATGACATCACTTAGTTCTGGTCAGGGTGCCACCTCTTGACTCGAGTGTGATGTACCCACGAATCAATTCCTGGGACTTTGACAGCTGTGGGAGAAGAAAGAATAACCTGTTAAGGGCCTTCCCAGAGGGGCTCGAGGGATGAGCCCCCAGATCCCAATGTTTTTATGAGGACCTCGGTTCCTGGCTCAAATAGAGGCTTGCTGGATTCAGAGGCTGGGTCAGGAGTCGTCTCCCGGAGTTCTGTTAATGCCTGTTGAAAAGCTGAGAGTTGAGTTACATAATTAGTTAACTCTAAGGCCTCAGGATCTATAACAATGTCTGTGCGTAAGAAAGGCCTTCCATAAATACATTCAAAGGGGGACAGTCCCTCCTTTTTTGGGGCAGTTCGAGCCCTCATTAAAGCTATGGGTAGGACTTTAATCCAGTTGTCCTGCGTTTCTTGAGTTAATTTGCGCAGATGTCTTTTGATAATGTCATTAGCTTTTTCAACCTTTCCTGAGGATTGGGGTCTCCAGGAACAGTGTAAGTGATACTCTATTCCTAGAGCTTTAGACACCCCCTGAGTTATAGCAGCTTTAAAGGCGGAGCCATTGTCACTCTGAAGGCTCCGTGGCAGCCCAAACCTGGGGATAATTTCATGGATTAAAATCTTTATAACCTCCTTAGCTTGTTCACTATGACAGGGGAACGCCTCAATCCATCCAGTAAAAGTATCCACCCAAACTTGTAAGCAAGAATATCCATTAGCTTTTGGCATATGAGTAAAATCAATTTCCCAGCCCTCTCCAGGATACTTTCCCTTTCGTTGTAATCCAGATTTTGCTAGCTTTTCAGTCTTTGGGTTATTTTTCTGACAAACCTCACACCGTTTGATAATGTTCTTTAGAGTTTTCATTATATTTTTACCTTCAAACAAACGAGAAGCCATCTGGTAAGTACTTTCTACACCCAAATGAAAACTCTGATGTAAACCCTTAAGAATTTTCCACTGAGCATTTTCAGGAATTATTAATCGTCCATCCTCGGACTGTAACCATTCTTTATCAGTAATCTTTGCTCCTCTTTTCTCATATCTTTCTAATTCTTCCTCAGTATATTGTGGCTTTTCCTGTTCCACAGGACCTGTCCAGATCAAAGGCGTCTGTAAGGAGGGGGTTTCGTAAAGTGCCGCTTTTTTGGCTTGAGAGTCAGCTAACAGGTTACCGGCAGCTACTTTACTCCCATCCCTGCTGTGCCCTTTGCAATGCATAACCGCTACTTCTTTAGGACAATAGATAGCAGTTAAAAGTCTCTCAATCTCTCTGAAATGCTTAATAGGTTCTCCTGTTGCTGTTTTAAACTGTCTTTCTTTCCATATTGCAGCATGAGCATGTAAAGTCAAATAAGCATACTTAGAATCAGTGTAGATATTCACTCGTTGCCCTTTGCTTAACTCTAGAGCTCGGGTAAGAGCCACGAGCTCCGCTAACTGGGCACTGGTTCCCTGGGGGAGAGATTTTGCTTCTAAAACCTGTTCAGCAGTCACCACAGCGTAACCTGCTTTGCGCTTTCCATCCCGAACAAAAGAACTGCCGTCTGTAAATATTTCCATGTCAGGATTGTCTAATGGGGTATCCATTAGATCCTCCCGAGCTGCATAGTTTAAAGTTAGGAATTGGGAACAATCGTGATCAGGTGTTTCATCTTCCTTCTCAGGAAGGAAGGTGGCAGGATTTAAATTTCCACAAACTTTAAGCTTAGTTACTGGTCCTTCTAACAACAGTGACTGATATTTAAGAAGCCTACTGTCTGTCATCCAAATATTAACCTTAGAATTTAAGATTCCATTCACATCATGAGAAGTCAGTACAGTAAGGTTTCGTCCATTAATTACTTTTAAAGCTTCAGGTGCTAATAAAGCCGCTGCCCCAATTACTCTTAGGCAGTGGGGCCACCCACGTGCAATTACATCTAATTTTTTGCTTAGATAAGCAATAGGTTGCTGGTGAGGCCCCCGGGGTTGTGTCAAAACTCCCAAGGCCATACCTTTTCTTTCAGTGACAAACAGGTTAAATTCTGACCCTGTGGGCAAACTCAAAGCCGGAGCTTGCAGGAGAGCAGTCTGAAGAACCTTAAAAGCCTTTTGAGTATCTGGAGACCAAACCAGTTTGTCGGTTTGGGCCTGCTGAGTTTCAGCTATAAGTTTATATAAAGGCCGGGCAAGTTCCCCATAGCCTGGAATCCAAATACGAGAGTAGCCTGTGATTCCCAAAAATCCTCTCAATTGTCTTAAAGTCATAGGTAGGGGATGGTTTAGTATAGGTTTAATTCTTTCAGGGCCTATGGCCCTAGTCCCTTTTGAGATGATTAGGCCCAGATATCTAACAGATTGTTGACAAAGCTGAGCCTTTTCTCTTGATGCCTTGTAACCGCAGCCTGCCAGAAAGTTTAAGAAATCTTCTGAGGCTCGTGAACAAGCTTCCTGTGTCTCAGCACAGAGCAAAATATCATCTACATATTGTAACACTACCGCTTCAGAGCTATTAAAGTTTTGTAGATCCCGTGACAAACTTTGTCCAAATAAGTGAGGACTGTCACGAAATCCCTGGGGCAAAACTGACCAGGTTAACTGGGAAGCTGCCTGTGTGGGGTCTTCAAAGGCAAATAGAAATTGACTTTCCTCCGCCAAAGGCACTGAATAGAAGGCATCTTTTAAATCAATTACTGAAAAATATTTGGCTCGTTCAGGAATTTCAGACAATAAAGTATAAGGATTAGGCACCACGGGGTGTAAAGGAACCACAGCCTCATTTATTATTCATAAATCTTGAACTAATCTCCATTTATCATTTGATTTTTTTACACCCAAAATAGGAGTGTTGCATGGACTGTTACAGGGAACTAATAGTCCCTGCTCCTTTAAATTCTCAATGATGGGTTTTAACCCTTCTTTAACCTCAGGTTTCAGTGGATACTGCTTCTTCTGTGGGAATAAGTGTGGGTCTTTGAGCTTGACAACCACAGGAATAGCATTTTGTGCTCGACCCACAGATTTTCCATCAGCCCATACTCTAGGATTCACATTTTGTTCAACTAAAGGTAGAGAAAGGGAAGGCTCCATATTCATGAAAACAGAGGCATGGACCTTGCTCAGTATATCCCTCCCCAAAAGGGGTGAGGGTGATTCTGGCACGATAAGAAACTCGTGTGAAAATAGCACAGAATCCCAGTTGCACGATAGAGAATAACTGAAGTAATACCTTTAGGCTCGTCCAGACAGTCCCATTACGGAAGCGGATCGGGAAGAAAGTGGGCCAGGGGCTTCAGTAAGCACGGAGTAAGTTGCCCCAGTATCTAAAAGGAAATTGACGGATTGGCCTCCCACCGTTATCAATACCCGGGGTTCCTCAGGTGTAATTAGGACGGGAGCTTGTGTGGGGACCCCCGGGCACCTTCAGTCCTGATTGTCTTGAGAGTCAGACCCCTGAGACCTACGCCTCTGGGGGCAGTCTCTCCTCCAGTGTGGTCCCTTGCAGACCGGACATGGAGCCGGGGGCGGCTTAGATGCCTGAGGGCAATCCCGCTTGAGATGCCCCTCCTTTCCACAGCAATAGCAAGCCCATCTCTTTTCACCTGGGTCCCTCTGGGCATTTTTCTCAGGCTGCTTAAGAACGGTTTTCATAGCCATTGCGAGGGCTTCCGCCTTTTCCTTCATCTTTCTCTGCCTTTCTTTCTTTTCCTCATATTCCCTACCATAATAGACTGTCTGAGCCAGTTGTAACAGATTATCTAAAGACTGATTTGGTCCATACGCCCGTTTTGATAACTTACGGCGAATATCTGGAGCCGACTGAGTGAGAAATTTATCTTTTAAGATCACTTTCCCCTCTTCACTTTCGGGATCAATCTCAGTGAATCTGCGAAGGGCTTCTCTCAGTCTATCTAGGAATTTACAAGGAGCTTCCTTCTCCTCCTGTTCTATGTCTGCCAGTTTGCCATAGTTCAAAGGCTTAGAATGCGCCTGCCTGAGTCCTTCAAGAATACATCTGACAAAATGACTCTGATCCCATCTTCCTTTAGCAGTGTTATAGTCCCAGTCTGGTTCTGTAGCTGGGACCGCCTGACTCCCAGTGGGGAGGGCAGTTATCTCGTCCTCCCTCTTTCCCACTGATTCATTACCAAGCCATTCATCTCCATAAGCAACCGCTTTTCCCAAAACTCGAGCCTTTGAGTCGGGAGTCAACGTTTGTCCCAAGATATACATCACATCCTTCCAAGTGAGGTCATAATGCAGAGTAACACCTTTAAAAGCTCTAATATACTTTTCTGGGTCTTCTAAATAGTCTCCCAGATCTTCCTTAATTCTTTGTATCTCTTGATAAGAAAAAGGCTTATTAACTCTCATAGACTGATAATTTCTCCCGGTGGGTACTTCATGAAGGGGCAACAGCATGAGTGGCTGTCCCTCAGTCTCTCTGGCTGCTCTGCACACATCCCAGGGATAGATTGGAGAAACCTGCTTTTCTTTATCTCTTTGCCTCCTGTCCTCTATCTCATCTCCTACTTCGATGGTCTGAGTTTCTACTGAAACCAGAGTAGTCTGAAGTCGTACTGAGACAGGAGTTGTTTGGACCTCTACAGGAGCAGTTCGAATCTCAATTTGGGTTCCCACTGAGACCGAGGCAGTTTGAGTCTCAGTTTGTGTTTCCACTGAGACTAAAGCAGTTTGAACCTCATCTCGGAGACCCGGATACGGGGGCAAAGTAGGAGGACAGGGGGGAGCGGAAGGTTTCACACCCAAATCTATACCCTTAGGACATAAGTCTGGCATATTTCGCAGAGAGAAAAAGGGCAACACATACGCTACTTCTACCCATTTCCCTTGCTTTTTACAGAACCGGTCTAATTGTAAAACAGTGTTATACTTAAGAGACCCTCCAACTGGCCACCGTTCGCCGTCCTCCAGTGGGTACCGCGGCCATGCAGTATCACATAGGAAGACCAGGTGTGTCTTCTTTAAGCCCTGGGGATCAAATCTATCCCAGTTTTTCAGGATACAGTTCAAAGGAGTGAGGCTGGAATTGTTAGCTCCCATCTGTAAGAGAGAAAAAAAGCGACCAGCGCCATTTTTTCTACCGGAGGCGTCCCTCCCTGCTCTAGATGGGGGTGTAGACAGACGTTACACCAAAAGCTTTTCCTTCCTGGTCGGACTTAGTCTGTCCCTTACCGACGCAGGCGTCACACTCGTCCCTCCCGGTTCTACCACCGAGATGGGGTGGGGCTGCACCAGGGGTAGACCTGATGGCATCCCTGACTGACGTCCAGCTCTTCACCTCGCTTGCCTTTGATGCCACCCGGGGCGCAATCAGAGTAACCTTTCGGAATGCCTCCCAAGCTAAGACCTCTGGGGGAAACATTCCTCACCTGAGTGCCTGTGCACAACCCTGAGTATATTCATGACTGCAATAAGACCGATACCAACATGAAACTGAGATGTTCCTTCCAAGCGTCACCACACCGGTATAAGAGCCTCCTCTGGTCCACTAAGAGCCAGTGTTACCAAAGGAAAAAACCATTGCAGTTCCAATCCGAGTAACCTTTAACCTCAGAGATGCTCTGGGAGTTGGAGCTCCATCCAGCTTCCGAACTTTCCATGCCTAGCGAGGCTAGGCGCTTCCTGACTACCAATTCAAGTTTGAGACCTAGGCCACAGTACAGTAGCAACATAGATTACAAGTCCCTGGAAAGTCTATGATCCGATAGATTAGGTTAGTACTTCTAATTCCCAAGGAGTTATGAAATGGTCAAAGAGACTGAAAAGTTTGACCGAGAAAGGAGAGTTCGGTCCACACGCTTTGCCCGTTTCTGGTCAGTTCCCGAAGGAGACATTGGTTGCCTCTTGGCATTGGCAGGTTGGTATAAACCCCCGACAGGTTTCTGCCATAGCCTTATGAGATCACCGCGGGCCCGCAGAGCAGGGCTCCTCACTTGCTTCGCGCAGGGCGTTTTATTCATTTACACAAGCACACCATAGAGTTAGTAAAGTACAGAGGAAAACGTGTTCACTAGGAGAACAAAGAACTAGAGCTCCAAGCATCCTTACCTTGTCCTGAAGGATCACGGACGAGCCCCCAAGTTGAAAGGTTGCTGCTGAACGATAAGACGCGGGATTCTTGGCCTCCGGAGGAGACGAATTCAATCCGGGGCCAGAGACGAGGCTGGATCGCTCAGAGCTTTTGTGTAATAAAGTTTTATTAAAGCATAGAGAAAGCTTCTGACATAGGCATCAGAAGGGGGCAAAAGAGTACCCCCCTCCTAGTGTTTAGCTGTATGTTATATAGTCACTCACAGTCTGTTAATGAAATGAAAGGAATGTCATAAAATTTAGAATGGCATCAGATAATCCATCCCAGGCCATAAAACGATTGACTGGAATCTTGTAGAAGGGCAGAATACCAACAAATAGTTCCATTTACATAGATTAGGGGAACAATACCTGAGTAAGTAAGTTAGGCCGTTTGGCGGAACCAACTTGAAGGTAGAGTCTGGGGTTCATTAACATAGCTTAAGACAACATTTCCATACGAAAAAGGAATGTATTGGTTAACTCAAAGTCTGAGAGTAGTTAGCTTTAGGTGAGACCAGGTGTCATGGCAACACAGAATGTTAAGAGAAACCTCTTTTTAAATTTGTATAGAGAAGGAAAAACAGATCGCTGGTTTGTTTCTTCCTGCCGCTTAAGAGAGATAAAAATGTCTGGCACTTACAGCCTCTTTCCTCCATTTGGAGACCCCTGGCCTTCCTGCCTGTTACCCTCTCAGATATCCGGCCTTTCTTCGAGTAGGAGCATTTCGGTGTCCATTCCACTTGAGGCCACAAACTCAGGGTACCTCTCACATACATGTAGCTGAGAGAAGCCTGCTCTTGACGTGCTTGTGGAAAGTTGGTATTCCTCTTGAGTCGAAGCCAGGGACTAAGCTCTCATCTCGAGTTGATTTGGGGTCCACGGAGCCCTTTCCTGTTGCTCCAGTGACCTCAGGATCCCTCTAGACTTGAGACAGTGATCTTGGGTTTTCTCTGGAGTGCCATTAAGGAAATCAAGGCTCCTTTCACGTTTGATGTGGAACACGGAATTGCTCTGCACGCAGTGCAGGGGAATCGGGCCTCATCTCGCGGCGAGGGGGAAGTCTCATGATTTTTCTAGAGTTGCGGCCGGAACCTGGGGTATATTCTCGAGTTACGACGGGGAGGGCCATCCCAGATACGTGTTTGTTCAGCGACGTGAGAACTCCTGCCTAGGTGCGAGAGACACCTCGGGATTCTCCTCGAGTCTTGGCATGGCAGTTTGGACGAGTCTCCACGTGAGGCCGGAGACCCAGGGTCTCTTTCCACGTGCCACAGGGATCCTGGGCCTCCTATCCATTTTCCAGAGGAGCCAGGCCTCGTCTCCTTTGGAAGCATTGATCTCCGCGGACCTCTCAAGTTTTCAAATTATGTGAGGCCTCCGGTCGCAATGAGGTGGAGAACTAGGTCTTTCTCTGTGGTCTCCACAGGGGATTCAGACATCCCTTCGTCTTGGGAGATGGAAGACGAGCCTGCATTCAATTCACTGCAGGGATATCCGGCCTTACTTCGAGTCAGAGCATCACGGTGTCAATTCCACATGAGACCACAAAATCAGGGTCCCTCTCACATACCTGTAGCTGAGAGAAGCCTCCTCTTGAGGTGCTTGTGGAAAGGTGGTATTCCTCTTGAGTCGAAGCCAGGGACTAAGCTCTCATCTCGAGTTGATTTCGGGTCCACGGGGCCCTTTCGTGTTGCTACAGTGACCTCAGGATCCCTCTAGACTTGAGACAGTGATCTTGGGTTTCCTCTGGAGGGCCATCAAGGAAATCAAAGCTCCTTTCATGTTTGATGTGGAACACGGAATTGCTCTGCACGCAGGGCAGGGGAACGGGCCTCATCTCGCGGCGAGGGTGAAGTCTCATGGTTTTTCTCGAGTTGCGGCCGAAACCTGCAGTATATTCTCGAGTTCCGATGGGGAGGGCCCTTCAGGACGCGTGTTTGTTCAGCGATGTCAGGACTACTGCCTAGGTGCTAGGGACTCCTCGGGATTCTCCTCGAGTCTTGGCATGGCAATTGGGACGCGTCTCCACGTGAGGCGGGAGACACAGGGTCCCTTTCCACGTGTCACAGGGATCCTGGGACTCCTATCCATTTTCAAGAGGAGTCAGGCATCGTCTCCTTTGGAAGCATTGATCTACGTGGACCTCTCGAGATTTCAAAGGATGTGAGGCCTCCGGTCGCGTTGAGGCGGAGGACTAGGTCTTGTCTGTGGTCTCCACAGGGGATTCCGACATCCCTTCGTCTTGGGAGATGCAAGACGAGCCTGCATTCAATTCACTGCAGGGATATCGGGCCTTACTTCGAGTCAGAGCATCTCGGTGTCCATTCCACTTGAGGCCACAAACTCAGGGTCCCTCACACATACCTGTAGCTGAGAGAAGCCTCCTCTTGAGGTGCTTGTGGAAAGTTGGTATTCCTCTTGAGTCGAAGCCAGGGACTAAGCTCTCATCTCGAGTTGATTTGGGGTCCACGGAGCCCTTTCGTGTTGCTACAGTGACCTCAGGATCCCTCTAGACTTGAGACAGTGATCTTGGGTTTTCTCTGGAGTGCCATCAAGAAAATCAAGGCTCCTTTCACGTTTGATGTGGAACACGGAATTGCTCTGCACGCAGTGCAGGGGAATCGGGCCTCATCTCGCGGCGAGGGGGATGTCTCATGGTTTTTCTCGAGTTGCAGCCGGAACCTGGGGTATATTCTCAAGTTACGACGGGGAGGGCCCTTCCAGACACGTGTTTTTTCAGCAACGTCTGGACTCCTGCCTAGGTGCGAGGAACACTTCGGGATTCTCCGCGAATCTTGACATGGCAATTGAGACGCGTCTCCACGTGAGGCGGGAGACCAGGGCCCCTTTCCACGTGAAACAGGGATCCTGGGACTCCTATCCATTTTCAAGAGGAGTCAGGCATCGTCTCCTTTGGAAGCATTGATCTCCGCGGACCTCTCGAGATTTCAAAGGATGTGAGGCCTCCAGTCGCGTTGAGGCGGAGGACTAGGTCTTGTCTGTGGTCTCCACAGGGGATTCAGACATCCGTTCGTCTTGGGAGATGCAAGACCAGCCTACATTCAATTCACTGCAGGGATATCCGGTTTACCTCGAGTCAGAGCATCTTGGTGTCCATTCCACTTGAGGCCACAAACGCAGGGTCCCTCTCACATACCTGTAGCTGAGAGAAGCCTCCTCTTGAGGTGCTTGTGAAAAGTTGGTATTCCTCTTGAGTCGAAGCCAGGGACTAAGCTCTCATCTCGAGTTGATTTGGGGTCCACGGAGACCTTTCGTGTTGCTACAGTGACCTCAGGATCGCTCTAGACGTGAGACAGTGATCTTGGGTTTTCTCTGGAGTGTCATCAAGGAAATCAAGGCTCCTCTCATGTTTGAAGGGGAACACGGAATTGCTCTGCACGCAGTGCAGGGGAATCAGGTCTCATCTCGCGGCGAGGGGGAAGTCTCCTGGTTTTTCTCGAGTTGCGGCTGGAACCTGGGGTATATTCTCGAGTTACGATGGGGAGGGCCCTTCCAGACACGTGTTTGTTCAGCGACGTCAGGACTCCTGCCTAGGTGCGAGGGACACCTCGGGATTCTCCTCGAGTCTTGGCATGGCAATTATGACGCGACTACACGTGAGTCGCGAGTCCCAGGGTCCCTTTCCACGTGCCACAGGAATCCTGGGACTCGTATCCATTTTCAATAGGACTCAGGCATCGTCTCCTTTGGAAGCATTGATCTCCGCGGACGTCTCGAGTTTTCAAAGGATGTGAGGACTCCAGTCGCGATGATGCGGAGAACTAGTTCTTTCTCTGTGGTTTCCACACGGGATTCAGACATCCGTTCATCTTGGGAGATGCAAGACGAGCCTGCATTCAGTTCACTGCAGGGATATGAAAGGTTGCTGCTGAACGATAAGACGCGGGATTCTTGGCCTCCGGAGGAGACGAATTCAATCCGGGGCCAGAGACGAGGCTGGATCGCTCAGAGCTTTTGTGTAATAAAGTTTTATTAAAGTATAGAGAAAGCTTCTGACATAGGCATCAGAAGGGGGCAAAAGAGTACCCCCCTCCTAGTGTTTAGCTGTATGTTATATAGTCACTCACAGTCTGTTAATGAAATGAAAGGAATGTCATAAAATTTAGAATGGCATCAGATAATCCATCCCAGGCCATAAAACGATTGACTGGAATCTTGTAGAAGGGCAGAATACCAACAAATAGTTCCATTTACATAGATTAGGGGAACAATACCTGAGTAAGTAAGTTAGGCCGTTTGGCGGAACCAACTTGAAGGTAGAGTCTGGGGTTCATTAACATAGCTTAAGACAACATTTCCATACGAAAAAGGAATGTATTGGTTAACTCAAAGTCTGAGAGTAGTTAGCTTTAGGTGAGACCAGGTGTCATGGCAACACAGAATGTTAAGAGAAACCTCCTTTTAAATTTGTATAGAGAAGGAAAAACAGATCGCTGGTTTGTTTCTTCCTGCCGCTTAAGAGAGATAAAAATGTCTGGCACTTACAGCCTCTTTCCTCCATTTGGAGACCCCTGGCCTTCCTGCCTGTTACCCTCTCAGATATCCGGCCTTTCTTCGAGTAGGAGCATCTCGGTGTCCATTCCACTTGAGGCCACAAACTCAGGGTACCTCTCACATACATGCAGCTGAGAGAAGCCTGCTCTTGACGTGCTTGTGGAAAGTTGGTATTCCTCTTGAGTCGAAGCCAGGGACTAAGCTCTCATCTCGAGTTGATTTGGGGTCCACGGAGCCCTTTCGTGTTGCTCCAGTGACCTCAGGATCCCTCTAGACTTGAGACAGTGATCTTGGGTTTTCTCTGGAGTGCCATCAAGGAAATCAAGGCTCCTTTCTTGTTTGATGTGGAACACGGAATTGCTCTGCACGCAGTGCAGGGGAATCGGGCCTCATCTCGCGGCGAGGGGGAAGTCTCATGGTTTTCCTCGAGTTGCGGCCGGAACCTGGGGTATATTCTCGAGTTACGACGGGGAGGGCCATCCCAGACACGTGTTTGTTCAGCGACGTGAGAACTCCTGCCTAGGTGTGAGAGACACCTCGGGATTCTCCTCGAGTCTTGGCATGGCAGTTGGGACGCGTCTCCATGTGAGGCGGGAGACCCAGGGTCCCTTTCCACGTGCCACAGGGATCCTGGGACACTTATCCATTTTCAAGTGGAGTCAGGCATCGTCTCCTTTGGAAGCATTGATCTCCGCGGACCTCTCGAGTTTTCAAAGGATGTGAGGCCTTCGGTCGCGATGAGGCGGAGAATTAGGTCTTTCTCTGTGGTCTCCACAGGGGATACAGACATCCCTTTGTCTTGGGAGATGCAAGACGAGCCTGCATTCAATTCACTGGAGGGATATCCGGCCTTACTTCGAGTCAGAGCATCTCGGTGTCCATTCCACTTGAGGCCACAAACTCAGGGTCCCTCTCACATACCTGTAGCTGAGAGAAGCCTCCTCTTGAAGTGCTTGTGGAAAGTTGGTATTCCTCTTGAGTCTAAGCCAGGGACTAAGCTCTCATTTCGAGTTGATTTGGGGTCCACGGAGCCCTTTCGTGTTGATCCAGTGACCTCAGGATCCCTCTCGACTTGAGACAGTGATCTTGGGTTTTCTCTGGAGTGCCATCAAGGAAATCAAGGCTCCTTTCACGTTTGATGTGGAACACGGAATTGCTCTGCACGCAGTGCAGGGGAATCGGGCCTCATCTCGCGGCGAGGGGGAAGTCTCATGGTTTTTCTCGAGTTGCGGCTGGAACCTGGGGTATATTCTCGAGTTACGAAGGGGAGGGCCCTTCCAGACCCCTGTTTGTTCAGCGACATCAGGACTCCTGCCTAGGAACGAGGGACACCTCGGGATTCTCCTCGAGTCTTGGCATGGCAATTGGGACGCGTCTCCACGTGAGGCGGGAGACCCAGGGTCCCTTTCCACGTGCCACCGGGATCCTGGGACTCCTATCCATTTTCAAGAGGAGTCAGGCATCGTCTCCTTTGGAAGCATTGATCTCCGCTGACCTCTCGAGATTTCAAAGGATGTGAGGCCTCCGGTCGCGTTGAGGCGGAGAACTAGGTTTTTCTCTGTGGTCTCCACAGGGGATTCAGACATTCCTTCGTCTTGGGACATGCAAGACCAGCCTGCATTCAATTCACTGCAGGGATATCCTGCCTTACTTTGAGTCAGAGCATCTCGGTGTCCATTCCACTTGAGGCCACAAACTCAGGGTCCCTCTCACATACCTGTAGCTGAGAGAAGCCTCCTCTTGAGGTGCTTGTGGAAAGTTGGTATTCCTCTTGAGTCGAAGCCAGGTACTAAGCTCTCATCTCGAGTTGATTTGGGGTCCACGGAGCCCTTTCCTGTTGCTCCAGTGACCTCAGGATCCCTCTAGACTTGAGACAGTGATCTTGGGTTTTCTCTGGAGTGCCATCAAGGAAATCAAGGCTCCTTTCACGTTTGATGTGGAACACGGAATTGCTCTGCACACAGTGCATGGGAATCGGGCCTCATCTCGCGGCGAGGGGGAAGTCTCATGGTTTTTCTCGAGTTGCGGCCAGAACCTGGGGTATATTCTCGAGTTACGATGGGGAGGGCCCTTCCAGACACGTTTTTGTTCAGCGACGTCAGGACTCCTGCGTAGGTGCGAGGGACACCTCGGGATTCTCCTCGAGTCTTGGCATGGCAATTGGGACGTGTCTCCACGTGAGGCGGGAGACCCAGGGTCCCTTTCCACGTGCCACAGTGATCCTGGGACTCCTATGCATTTTCAAGAGGAGTCAGGCATCGTCTCCTTTGGAAGCATTGATCTCTGCAGACCTCTCGAGTTTTCAAAGGATATGAGGCCTCCGGTCACGATGAGGCGGAGGACTAGGTCTTTCTCTGTGGTCTCCACAGGGGATTCAGACATCCCTTCGTCTTGGGAGATGCAAGACGAGCCTGCATTCAATTCACTGCAGGGATATCCGGCCTTACTTCAGGTCAGAGCATCTCGGTGTCCATTGCACTTGAGGCCACAAACTCAGGGTCCCTCTCACATACATGTAGCTGAGAGAAGCCTCCTCTTGAGGTGCTTGTGGAAAGTTGGTATTCCTCTTGAGTCGAAGCCAGGGACTAAGCTCTCATCTCGAGTTGATTTGGGGTCCACGGAGCTCTTTCATGTTGCTCCAGTGACCTCAGGATCCCTCTAGACTTGAGACAGTGATCTTGGGTTTTCTCTGGAGTGCCATCAAGGACATCAAGGCTCCTTTCACTTTTGATGTTGAACACGGAATTGCTCTGCACGCAGTACATGGGAATCAGGGCCTCATCTCGCCGTGAGGGGGAAGTCTCATGGTTTTTCTCGAGTTGCGGCCGGAACCTGGAGTATATTCATGAGTTACGACGGGGAGGGCCCTTCCAGACACTTGTTTGTTCAGCGCCATCAGGACTCCTGCCTAGGTGCGAGGGACACCTCGGGATTCACCTCGAGTGTTGGCATGGCAATTGGGACGCGTCTCCACGTGAGGCGGGAGACCCAGGGTCCCTTTCCACATGCCACAGGGTTCCTGGGACTCCTATCCATTTTCAAGAGGAGTCAGGCATCGTCTCCTTTGGAAGAATTGATCTCCGCGGACCTCTCGAATTTTGGATGTGAGGACTCAGGTCGCGATGAGGCGGACAACTAGGTCTTTCTCTGTGGTCTCCACAGGGGATTCAGACATCCCTTCGTCTTGGGAGATGCAAGCCGAGCCTGCATTCAATTCATTGCAGGGATATCCGGCCTTACTTTGAGTCAGAGCATCTCGGTGTCCGTTCCACTTGAGGCCACAAACTGTAGGTCCCTCTCACATACCTGTAGCTGAGAGAAGCCTCCTCTTGAGGTGCTTGTGGAAAGTTGGTATTCCTCTTGAGTCGAAGCCAGGAACTAAGCTCTCATCTCGAGTTGATTTGGGGTCCACGGAGCCCTTTCTTGTTGCTACAGTGACCTCAGGATACCTCTAGACTTGAGACAGCGATCTTGGGATTTCTCTGGAGTGCCATCAAGGAAATCAAGGCTCCTTTCACGTTTGATGTGGAACACGGAATTGTTCTGCACGCAGTCCAGGGGAATCGGGCCTCATCTCGCAGCTAGGGGGAAGTCTCATGTTTTTCTCGAGTTGCGGCCGGAACCTGGGCTATATTCTCGAGTTAGGACATGGAGGGCCCTTCCAGACACGTGTTTGTTCAGTGACGTCAGGACTCCTGCCTAGGTGCCAGGGACACCTCGGGATTCTCCTCGAGTCTTGTCATAACAATGGGAAGCGTCTCCACGTGAGGTGGGAGACCCAGGGTCCCTTTCCACGTGCCACAGCGATCCTGGGACACCTATCCATTTTCAAGAGGAGTCAGGCATCGTCTCCTTTGCAAGCATTGATCTCCGCGGACCTCTCTAGTTTTCAAAGATGTGAAGCCTCCGGTCGCGATGAGGCGGAGAACTAGTTCTTTCTCTGTGGTCTCCAAAGGATATGCAGACATCCCTTCATCTTGCG
The DNA here is from genome assembly GCF_033118175.1 of Dama dama. Classification (NCBI taxonomy): domain Eukaryota; kingdom Metazoa; phylum Chordata; class Mammalia; order Artiodactyla; family Cervidae; genus Dama; species Dama dama. The sequence continues at coordinate 5,150,324 of NC_083706.1, read as the reverse complement.
AGATGCAAGACGAGCCTGCATTCAATTCACTGCAGGGATATCCGGCCTTACTTCGAGTCAGAGCATCTCGGTGTCCATTCCACTTGAGCCCACAAACTTAGGGTCCATCTCACATACCTGTAGCTGAGAGAAGCCTCCACTTGAGGTGCTTGTGGAAAGTTGGTATTCCTCTTGAGTCGAAGCCAGGGACTAAGCTCTCATCTCGAGTTGATTTGGGGTCCACGGAGCCCTTTCGTGTTGCTAAAGTGACCTCAGGATCCCTCTAGACTTGAGACAGTGATCTTGGGTTTTCTCTGGAGTGCCATCAAGGAAATCAAGGCTCCTTTAACGTTTGATGTGGAACACGGAATTGCTCTGCATGCAGTGCAGGGAAATCGGGCCTCATCTCACGGCGTCGGGGAAGTCGCATGGTTTTTCTCGAGTTGCGGCCAGAACCTGGGGTATATTCTCGAGTTACGACGGTGAGGGCCCTTCCAGACACGTGTTTGTTCAGCGACGTCAGGACTCCTGCCTAGGTGCGAGGGACACCTCGGGATTCTCCTCTAGTCTTGGCATGGCAATTGGGACGCGTCTCCACGTGAGGCGGGAGACCCAGGGTCCCTTTCCTCGTGCCACAGTGATCCTGGGACTCCTATCCATTTTCAAGAGGAGTCAGGCATCGTCTCCTTGGGAGCATTGATCTCTGCAGACCTCTCGAGTTTTCAAAGTATATGAGGCCTCCGGTCACGATGAGGCGGAGGAATAGGTCTTTCTCTGTGGTCTCCACAGGGGATTCAAACATCCCTTCGTCTTGGGAGATGCAAGACGAGCCTGCATTCAATTCACTGCAGGGATATCCGGCCTTACTTCGAGTCAGAGCATCTCAGTGTCCATTGCACTTGAGGCCACAAACTCAGGGTCCCTCTCACATACCTGTAGCTGAGAGAAAACTCCTCTTGAGGTGCTTGTGGAAATTTGGTATTCCTCTTGAGTCGAAGCCAGGGACTAAGCTCTCATCTCGAGTTGATTTGGGGTCCACGGAGCCCTTTCGTGTTGCTCCAGTGACCTCAGGATCCCTCTAGACTTGAGACAGTGATCTTGGGTTTACTCTGGAGTGCCATCAAGGAAATCAAGGCCCCTTTCACGTTTGATGTGGAACACGGAATTGCTCTGCTCGCAGTGCAGGGGAATCGGGCCTCATGTCGCGGCGAGGGGGAAGTCTGATGGTTTTTCTCGAGTTGCGGCCGGAACCTGGGGTATATTCTCGAGGTACGACGGAGAGGGCCCTTCCAAACACGTGTTTGTTCAGCGACGTCAGGACTCCTGCCTAGGTGCGAGGGAAACCTCGGGACTCTCCTCGAGTCTTGGCATGGCACTGGGACGCGTCTCCACATGAGGCGGGAGACCCAGCATCCCTTTCCACGTGCCACAGGGATCCTGGGACTCCTATCCATTTTCAAGAGGAGTCAGGCATCGTCTCCTTTGAAAGCATTGATCTCCGCAGACCTCTCGAGTTATCAAAGGATGTGAGGTCTCCGGTCACGATGAGGCAGAGAACTCGGTCTTTCTCTGTTGTCTCCACAGGGGATTCAGACATCCCTTCGTCTTGGGAGATGCAAGACGAGCCTGCATTCAATTCACTGCAGGGATATCCGGCCTTACTTCGAGTCAGAGCATCTCGGTGTCCATTCCACTTGAGGCCACAAACTCAGGGTCCCTCTCACATACCTGTAGCTGAGAGAAGCCTCCTCTTGAGGTGCATGTGGAAAGTTGGTATTCCTCTTGAGTCGAAGCCAGGGACTAAGCTCTCATCTCTAGTTGATTTTTGGTCCACGGAGCCCTTTCATATTGCTCCAGTGACTTCAGGATCCCTCTAGACTTGAGACAGTGATCTTGGGTTTACTCTGGTGTGCCATCAAGGAAATCAAGGCTCCTTTCTCGTTTGATGTGGAACACGGAATTGCTCTGCACGCAGTGCAGGGGAATCGGGCCTCATCTCGCGGCGAGGGGGAAGTCTCATGGTTTTTCTCGAGTTGCGGCCGGAACCTGGGGTATATTCTCGAGTTACGACGGTGAGGGCCCTTCCAGACACGTGTTTGTTCAGCGACGTCAGGACTCCTTCCTAGGTGCGAGGGACACCTCGGGATTCTCCTCTAGTCTTGGCATGGCAATTGGGACGCGTCTCCACGTGAGGCGGGAGACCCAGGGTCCCTTTCCTCGTGCCACAGTGATGCTGGGACTCCTATCCATTTTCAAGAGGAGTCAGGCATCGTCTCCTTGGGAGCATTGATCTCTGCAGACCTCTCGAGTTTTCAAAGGATATGAGGCCTCCGGTCACGATGAGGCGGAGGAATAGGTCTTTCTCTGTGGTCTCCACAGGGGATTCAAACATCCCTTCGTCTTGGGAGATGCAAGACGAGCCTGCATTCAATTCACTGCAGGGATATCCAGGCTTACTTCGAGTCAGAGCATCTCAGTGTCCATTGCACTTGAGGCCACAAACTCAGGGTCCCTCTCACATACCTGTAGCTGAGAGAAAACTCCATTGAGGTGCTTGTGGAAATTTGGTATTCCTCTTGAGTCGAAGTCGGGGACTAAGCTCTCATCTCGAGTTGATTTGGGGTCCACGGAGCCCTTTCGTGTTGCTCCAGTGACCTCAGGATCCCTCTAGACTTGAGACAGTGATCTTGGGTTTTCTCTGGAGTGCCATCAAGGAAATCAAGGCTCCTTTCCCGTTTGATGTGGAACACGGAATTGCTCTGCACGCAGTGCATGGGAATCGGGCCTCATCTCGCGGCGAGGGGGAAGTCTCATGGTTTTTCTCGAGTTGCGGCCGGAACATGGGGTATATTCTTGAGTTATGACAGGGAGGGCCTTCCAGACACGTGTTTGTTCAGCGACATCAGGACTCCTGCCTAGGTGCGAGGGACACCTCGGGATTCTCCTCGAGTCTTGGCATGGCAATTGGGACGCGTCTCCACGTGAGGCGGGAGACCCAGGGTCCCTTTCCACGTGCCACAGGGATCCTGGGACTCCTATCCATTTTCAAGAAGAGTCAGGCATCGTCTCGTTTGAAAGCATTGATCTCCGCAGACCTCTCGAGTTTTCAAAGGATGTGAGGCCTCTGGTCGCGATGAGGCGGAGGACTAGGTCTTTCTCTGTGGTCTCCACAGGGGATTCAGACATCCCTTCGTCTTGGGAGATGCAAGACGAGCCTGCATTCAATTCACTGCAGGGATATCCGGCCTTACTTCGAGTCAGACCATCACGGTGTCCATTCCATTTGAGGCCAGCACCTCAGGGTCCCTCTAACATACCTGTAGCTGAGAGAAGCCTCCTCTTGAGGTGCTTGTGGAAATTTGGTATTCCTCTTGACTCGAAGCCAGGGACTAAGCTCTCATCTCGAGTTGATTTGGGGTCCACGGAGCCCTTTCCTATTGGTCCAGTGACCTCAGGATCCCTCTAGACTTCAGACAGTGATCTTGGGTTTTCTCTGGAGGGCCATCAAGGAAATCAAGGCTCCTTTCCCGTTTGATGTGAAACACGGAATTGCTCTGCACGCAGTGCAGTGGAATCGGGCCTCATCTCGCGGCGACGAGAAGTCTCATGGTTTTTCTCGAGTTGCAGCCAGAACCTGGGGTATATTCTCGAGTTACGACGGGGAGGGCCCTTCCAGACACGTGTTTGTTCAGCGACGTCAGGACTCCTGCCTAGGTGCGAGGGACAACTCGGGATTCTCCTCGAGTCTTGGCATGGCATTTGGGACGCGTCTCCACGTGAAGCGGGAGACCCAGGGTCCCTTTCCACGTGCCACAGGGATCCTGGGACTCCTATCCATTTTCAAGAGGAGTCAGGCATCGTCTCCTTTGGAAGCATTGATCTCCGCGGACCTCTCGAGTTTTCAAAGGATGTGAGGCCTCCGCTCGCGATGAGGCGGAGGACTAGCTCTTTCTCTGTCATCTCTACAGGGGATTCAGACATCCCTTCGTCTTGGGAGATGCAAGACGATCGTGCATTCAATTCACTGCAGGGATATCCGGCCTTACTTCGAGTCAGAGCATCTCGGTGTCCATTCCACTTGAGGCCACAAACTCAGGGTCCCTCTCACATACCTGTAGCTGAGAGAAGCCTCCCCTTGAGGTGCTTGTGGAAAGTTGGTATTCCTCTTGAGTCGAAGCCAGGGACTAAGCTCTCATCTCGAGTTGATTTGGGGTCCACAGAGCCCTTTTGTGTTGCTCCAGTGCCCTCAGGATCCCTCTAGACTTGAGACAGTGATCTTGCGTTTTCTCTGCAGTGCCATCAAGGAATTCAAGGCTCCTTTCACGTTTGATGTGGAACACGGAATTGTTCTGCACGCAGTGCAGGGGAATCTTGCTTCATCCAGCGGCGAGGGGGAAGTCTCATGGTTTTTCTCGAGTTGCGGCCGGAAACTGGGTTATATTCTCGAGTTACGACGGGGAGGGCCCTTCCAGACACGTGTTTGTTCAGCGACGTTAGGACTCCTGCCTAGGTGTGAGGGACACCTCGGGATTCTCCTCGAGTCTTGGCATGGCAATGGGGACGCGTCTCCACGTGAGGCGGGAAACCCAGTGTCCCTTTCCACGGTCCACAGGGATCCTGGGACGCCTATCCATTTTCAAGAGGAGTCAGGCATCGTCTCCTTTGGAAGCATTGATCTCCGCGGACCTCTCGGATTTTCAAAGATGTGAGGTCTCTGGTCGCGATGAGGCAGAAAGTTAGGTCTTTCTCTGTGGTCTCCACAGGGGATTCAGACATCCCTTCGTCTTGGGAGATGCAAGACGAGCCTGCATTCAATTCACTGCAGGGATATCCGGCCTTACTTCGAGTCAGAGCATCTCGGTGTCCAGTCCACTTGAGGCCACAAACTCAGGGTCCCTCTCACATACCTGTAGCTGAGAGAAGCCTCCTCTTGAGGTGCTTGTGGAAAGTTGGTATTCCTCTTGAGTCGAAGCCAGGGACTAAGCTCTCATCTCGAGTTGATTTGTGGCCCACGGAGCCCTTTCGTGTTGCTCCAGTGACCTCAGGATCCCTCTAGACTTGAGACAGTGATCTTGGGTTTTCTCTGGAGTGCCATCAAGGAAATCAAGGCTCCTTTCAAATTTGATGTGGAACACGGAATTGCTCTGCACGCAGTGCAGGGGAATCGGGCCTCATCTCGTGGCAAGGGGGAACTCTCATGGTTTTTCTCGAGTTGCGGCCGGAACCTGGGGTATATTCTCGAGTTACGACAGGGAGGGCCCTTTCAGAAACGTGTTTGTTCAGCGACGTCAGGACTCCTGCCTAGGTGCGAGGGACACCTCGGGATTCTCCTCGAGTCTTGGCATGGCAATTGGGACGCGTCTCCACGTGAGGCGCGAGACCCAAGGTCCCTTTCCACGTGCCACAGGGATCCTGGGACTCCTATCCATTTTCAAGAGGAGTCAGGCATCGTCTCCTTTGGAAGCATTGATCTCCGCGGACCTCTCGAGTTTTCAAAGGATGTGAGGCCTCCGCTCGCGATGAGGCGGAGGACTAGCTCTTTCTCTGTCACCTCCACAGGGGATTCAGACATCCCTTCGTCTTGGGAGATGCAAGACGAGCCTGCATTCAATTCACTGTAGGGATATCCGGCCTTACTTCGAGTCAGAGCATCTCGGTGTCCATTCCACTTGAGGCCACAAACTCAGGGTCCCTCTCACATACCTGTAGCTGAGAGAAGCCTCCTCTTGAGGTGCTTGTGGAAAGTTGGTATTCCTCTTGAGTCGAAGCCAGGGACTAAGCTCTCATCTCGAGTTGATTTGTGGTCCACGGAGCCCTTTCGTGTTGCTCCAGTGACCTCAGGATCCCTCTAGACTTGAGACAGTGAACTTGGGTTTTCTCTGGAGTGCCATCAAGGAAATCAAGGCTCCTTTCACTTTTGATGTGGAAAACGGAATTGCTTTGCACTCAGGGTAGGGGAATCAGGCCTCATCTCGCGGCGAGGGGGAAGTCTCATGGTTTTTCTCGAGTTGCGGCCCGAACCTGGGGTATATTCTCGAGTTACGACTGGGAGAGCCCTTCCAGACACGTGTTTGTTCAGCGACGTCAGGACTCCTGCCTAGGTGCGAGGGACACCTCGGGATTCTCCTCGAGTCTTGGCATGGCAATTGGGACGCATCTCCACGTGAGGCGGGAGACCCTGGGTCCCTTTCCACGTGCCACAGGGATCCTGGGACTCCTATCCATTTTCAAGAGGAGTCAGGCATCGTCTCCTTTGGAAGCAATGATCTCCGCGGACCTCTCGAGTTTTCAAAGGATATGAGGCCTCTGCTCGTGATGAGGCGGAGAATTAGGTTTTTCTCTGTGGTCTCCACAGGAGATTCAGACATCCCTTCGTCTTGGGAGATGCAAGACGAGCCTGCATTCAATTTACTGCAGGGATATCCGGCCTTACTTCGAGTCAGAGCATCTCAATGTCCATTCCACTTGAGGCCACAAACTCAGGGTCCCTCTCACATACCTGTAGCTGAGAGAAGCCTCCTCTTGAGGTGCTTGTGGAAAGTTGGTATTCCTCTTGAGTCGAAGCCAGGGACTAAGCTCTCATCTCAAGTTGATTTGGGGTCCATGGAGCCCTTTCGTGTTGTTACAGTGACCTCAGGATCCCTCTAGACTAGGGACAGTGATCTTGGGTTTTCTCTGGAGTGTCATCAAGGAAATCAAGGCTCCTTTCACTTCTGATGTGGAATACGGAATTGCTCTGCATGCAGGGCAGGGGAATCGGGCCTCATCTCGCGGCGAGGGGGAAGTCTCATGGTTTTTCTCGAGTTGCGGCCGAAACCTGGGGTATATTCTCGAGTTACGACGGGGAGGGCCCTTCCAGACACGTGTTTGTTCAGCGACGTCAGGACTCCTGCCTAGGTGCAAGGGACACCTCGGGATTCTCCTCGAGTCTTGGCATGGCAATTGGGACGCGTCTCCACGTGAGGCGGGAGACCCAGGGTCCCTTTCCACGTGCCACAGGGATCCTGGGACTCCTATCCATTTTCAAGAGGAGTCAGGCATCGTCTCCTTTGGAAGCATTGATCTCCGCGGACCTCTCGGATTTTCAAAGATGTGAGGTCTCTGGTCGCGATGAGGCAGAAAGTTAGGTCTTTCTCTGTGGTCTCCACAGGGGATTCAGACATCCCTTCGTCTTGGGAGATGCAAGACGAGCCTGCATTCAATTCACTGCAGGGATATCCGGCCTTACTTCGAGTCAGAGCATCTCGGTGTCCATTCCATTTGAGGCCACAAACTCAGGGTCCCTCTCACATACCTGTAGCTCAGAGAAGCCTCCTCTTGAGGTGCTTGTGGAAAGTTGATATTCCTCTTGAGTCGAAGCCAGGGACTAAGCTCTCATCTCGAGTTGATTTGGGGTCCACGGAGCCTTTCGTGTGCTCCAGTGACCTCAGGATCCCTCTAGACTTGAGACAGTGATCTTGGGTTTTCTCTGGAGTGCCATCAAGGAAATCAAGGCTCCTTTCAAATTTGATGTGGAACACGGAATTGCTCTGCACGCAGTGCAGGGGAATCGGGCCTCATCTCGTGGCAAGGGGGAAGTCTCATGTTTTTCTCGAGTTGCGGCCGGAACCTGGGGTATATTCTCGAGTTACGACGGGGAGGGCCCTTCCAGAAACGTGTTTGTTCAGCGACGTCAGGACTCCTGCCTAGGTGCGAGGGACACCTCGGGATTCTCCTCGAGTCTTGGCATGGCAATTGGGACGCGTCTCCACGTGAGGCGCGAGACCCAAGGTCCCTTTCCACGTGCCACAGGGATCCTGGGACTCCTATCCATTTTCAAGAGGAGTCAGGCATCGTCTCCTTTGGAAGCATTGATCTCCGCGGACCTCTCGAGTTTTCAAAGGATGTGAGGCCTCCGCTCGCGATGAGCCGGAGGACTAGCTCTTTCTCTGTCATCTCCACAGGGGATTCAGACATCCCTTCGTCTTGGGAGATGCAAGACGAGCCTGCATTCAATTCACTGCAGGGATATCCGGCCTTACTTCGAGTCAGAGCATCTCCGTGTCCATTCCACTTGAGGCCACAAACTCAGGGTCCCTCTCACATACCTGTAGCTGAGAGAAGCCTCCTCTTGAGGTGCTTGTGGAAAGTTGGTATTCCTCTTGAGTCGAAGCCAGGGACTAAGCTCTCATCTCGAGTTGATTTGTGGTCCACGGAGCCCTTTCGTGTTGCTCCAGTGACCTCAGGATCCCTCTAGACTTGAGACAGTGAACTTGGGTTTTCTATGGAGTGCCATCAAGGAAATCAAGGCTCCTTTCACTTTTGATGTGGAACACGGAATTGTTCTGCACGCAGTGCAGGGGAATCTTGCTTCATCCAGCGGCGAGGGGGAAGTCTCATGGTTTTTCTCTAGTTGCGGCCGGAAACTGGGTTATATTCTCGAGTTACGACGGGGAGGGCCCTTCCAGACACGTGTTTGTTCAGCGACGTTAGGACTCCTGCCTAGGTGCGAGGGACACCTCGGGATTCTCCTCGAGTCTTGGCATGGCAATGGGGACGCGTCTCCACGTGAGGCGGGAAACCCAGTGTCCCTTTCCACGGTCCACAGGGATCCTGGGACGCCTATCCATTTTCAAGAGGAGTCAGGCATCGTCTCCTTTGGAAGCATTGATCTCCGCGGACCTCTCGGATTTTCAAAGATGTGAGGTCTCTGGTCGCGATGAGGCAGAAAGTTAGGTCTTTCTCTGTGGTCTCCACAGGGGATTCAGACATCCCTTCGTCTTGGGAGATGCAAGACGAGCCTGCATTCAATTCACTGCAGGGATATCCGGCCTTACTTCGAGTCAGAGCATCTCGGTGTCCATTCCATTTGAGGCCACAAACTCAGGGTCCCTCTCACATACCTGTAGCTCAGAGAAGCCTCCTCTTGAGGTGCTTGTGGAAAGTTGATATTCCCTTGAGTCGAAGCCAGGGACTAAGCTCTCATCTCGAGTTGATTTGGGGTCCACGGAGCCCTTTCGTGTGCTCCAGTGACCTCAGGATCCCTCTAGACTTGAGACAGTGATCTTGGGTTTTCTCTGGAGTGCCATCAAGGAAATCAAGGCTCCTTTCAAATTTGATGTGGAACACGGAATTGCTCTGCACGCAGTGCAGGGGAATCGGGCCTCATCTCGTGGCAAGGGGGAAGTCTCATGTTTTTCTCGAGTTGCGGCCGGAACCTGGGGTATATTCTCGAGTTACGACGGGGAGGGCCCTTCCAGAAACGTGTTTGTTCAGCGACGTCAGGACTCCTGCCTAGGTGCGAGGGACACCTCGGGATTCTCCTCGAGTCTTGGCATGGCAATTGGGACGCGTCTCCACGTGAGGCGCGAGACCCAAGGTCCCTTTCCACGTGCCACAGGGATCCTGGGACTCCTATCCATTTTCAAGAGGAGTCAGGCATCGTCTCCTTTGGAAGCATTGATCTCCGCGGACCTCTCGAGTTTTCAAAGGATGTGAGGCCTCCGCTCGCGATGAGCCGGAGGACTAGCTCTTTCTCTGTCATCTCCACAGGGGATTCAGACATCCCTTCGTCTTGGGAGATGCAAGACGAGCCTGCATTCAATTCACTGCAGGGATATCCGGCCTTACTTCGAGTCAGAGCATCTCGGTGTCCATTCCACTTGAGGCCACAAACTCAGGGTCCCTCTCACATACCTGTAGCTGAGAGAAGCCTCCTCTTGAGGTGCTTGTGGAAAGTTGGTATTCCTCTTGAGTCGAAGCCAGGGACTAAGCTCTCATCTCGAGTTGATTTGTGGCCCACGGAGCCCTTTCGTGTTGCTCCAGTGACCTCAGGATCCCTCTAGACTTGAGACAGTGATCTTGGGTTTTCTCTGGAGTGCCATCAAGGAAATCAAGGCTCCTTTCAAATTTGATGTGGAACACGGAATTGCTCTGCACGCAGTGCAGGGGAATCGGGCCTCATCTCGTGGCAAGGGGGAACTCTCATGGTTTTTCTCGAGTTGCGGCCGGAACCTGGGGTATATTCTCGAGTTACGACAGGGAGGGCCCTTTCAGAAACGTGTTTGTTCAGCGACGTCAGGACTCCTGCCTAGGTGCGAGGGACACCTCGGGATTCTCCTCGAGTCTTGGCATGGCATTGGGACGCGTCTCCACGTGAGGCGCGAGACCCAAGGTCCCTTTCCACGTGCCACAGGGATCCTGGGACTCCTATCCATTTTCAAGAGGAGTCAGGCATCGTCTCCTTTGGAAGCATTGATCTCCGCGGACCTCTCGAGTTTTCAAAGGATGTGAGGCCTCCGCTCGCGATGAGGCGGAGGACTAGCTCTTTCTCTGTCACCTCCACAGGGGATTCAGACATCCCTTCGTCTTGGGAGATGCAAGACGAGCCTGCATTCAATTCACTGTAGGGATATCCGGCCTTACTTCGAGTCAGAGCATCTCGGTGTCCATTCCACTTGAGGCCACAAACTCAGGGTCCCTCTCACATACCTGTAGCTGAGAGAAGCCTCCTCTTGAGGTGCTTGTGGAAAGTTGGTATTCCTCTTGAGTCGAAGCCAGGGACTAAGCTCTCATCTCGAGTTGATTTGTGGTCCACGGAGCCCTTTCGTGTTGCTCCAGTGACCTCAGGATCCCTCTAGACTTGAGACAGTGATCTTGGGTTTTCTCTGGAGTGCCATCAAGGAAATCAAGGCTCCTTTCACTTTTGATGTGGAAAACGGAATTGCTTTGCACTCAGGGTAGGGGAATCAGGCCTCATCTCGCGGCGAGGGGGAAGTCTCATGGTTTTTCTCGAGTTGCGGCCCGAACCTGGGGTATATTCTCGAGTTACGACTGGGAGAGCCCTTCCAGACACGTGTTTGTTCAGCGACGTCAGGACTCCTGCCTAGGTGCGAGGGACACCTCGGGATTCTCCTCGAGTCTTGGCATGGCAATTGGGACGCGTCTCCACGTGAGGCGGGAGACCCTGGGTCCCTTTCCACGTGCCACAGGGATCCTGGGACTCCTATCCATTTTCAAGAGGAGTCAGGCATCGTCTCCTTTGGAAGCAATGATCTCCGCGGACCTCTCGAGTTTTCAAAGGATGTGAGGCCTCTGCTCGTGATGAGGCGGAGAATTAGGTTTTTCTCTGTGGTCTCCACAGGAGATTCAGACATCCCTTCGTCTTGGGAGATGCAAGACGAGCCTGCATTCAATTTACTGCAGGGATATCCGGCCTTACTTCGAGTCAGAGCATCTCAATGTCCATTCCACTTGAGGCCACAAACTCAGGGTCCCTCTCACATACCTGTAGCTGAGAGAAGCCTCCTCTTGAGGTGCTTGTGGAAAGTTGGTATTCCTCTTGAGTCGAAGCCAGGGACTAAGCTCTCATCTCAAGTTGATTTGGGGTCCATGGAGCCCTTTCGTGTTGTTACAGTGACCTCAGGATCCCTCTAGACTAGGGACAGTGATCTTGGGTTTTCTCTGGAGTGTCATCAAGGAAATCAAGGCTCCTTTCACTTCTGATGTGGAATACGGAATTGCTCTGCATGCAGGGCAGGGGAATCGGGCCTCATCTCGCGGCGAGGGGGAAGTCTCATGGTTTTTCTCGAGTTGCGGCCGAAACCTGGGGTATATTCTCGAGTTACGACGGGGAGGGCCCTTCCAGACACGTGTTTGTTCAGCGACGTCAGGACTCCTGCCTAGGTGCAAGGGACACCTCGGGATTCTCCTCGAGTCTTGGCATGGCAATTGGGACGCGTCTCCACGTGAGGAGGGAGACCCAGGGTCCCTTTCCACGTGCCACAGGGATCCTGGGACTCCTATCCATTTTCAAGAGGAGTCAGGCATCGTCTCCTTTGGAAGCATTGATCTCCGCGGACCTCTCGGATTTTCAAAGATGTGAGGTCTCTGGTCGCGATGAGGCAGAAAGTTAGGTCTTTCTCTGTGGTCTCCACAGGGGATTCAGACATCCCTTCGTCTTGGGAGATGCAAGACGAGCCTGCATTCAATTCACTGCAGGGATATCCGGCCTTACTTCGAGTCAGAGCATCTCGGTGTCCATTCCATTTGAGGCCACAAACTCAGGGTCCCTCTCACATACCTGTAGCTCAGAGAAGCCTCCTCTTGAGGTGCTTGTGGAAAGTTGATATTCCTCTTGAGTCGAAGCCAGGGACTAAGCTCTCATCTCGAGTTGATTTGGGGTCCACGGAGCCCTTTCGTGTGCTCCAGTGACCTCAGGATCCCTCTAGACTTGAGACAGTGATCTTGGGTTTTCTCTGGAGTGCCATCAAGGAAATCAAGGCTCCTTTCAAATTTGATGTGGAACACGGAATTGCTCTGCACGCAGTGCAGGGGAATCGGGCCTCATCTCGTGGCAAGGGGGAAGTCTCATGTTTTTCTCGAGTTGCGGCCGGAACCTGGGGTATATTCTCGAGTTACGACGGGGAGGGCCCTTCCAGAAACGTGTTTGTTCAGCGACGTCAGGACTCCTGCCTAGGTGCGAGGGACACCTCGGGATTCTCCTCGAGTCTTGGCATGGCAATTGGGACGCGTCTCCACGTGAGGCGCGAGACCCAAGGTCCCTTTCCACGTGCCACAGGGATCCTGGGACTCCTATCCATTTTCAAGAGGAGTCAGGCATCGTCTCCTTTGGAAGCATTGATCTCCGCGGACCTCTCGAGTTTTCAAAGGATGTGAGGCCTCCGCTCGCGATGAGCCGGAAGACTAGCTCTTTCTCTGTCATCTCCACAGGGGATTCAGACATCCCTTCGTCTTGGGAGATGCAAGACGAGCCTGCATTCAATTCACTGCAGGGATATCCGGCCTTACTTCGAGTCAGAGCATCTCGGTGTCCATTCCACTTGAGGCCACAAACTCAGGGTCCCTCTCACATACCTGTAGCTGAGAGAAGCCTCCTCTTGAGGTGCTTGTGGAAAGTTGGTATTCCTCTTGAGTCGAAGCCAGGGACTAAGCTCTCATCTCGAGTTGATTTGTGGTCCACGGAGCCCTTTCGTGTTGCTCCAGTGACCTCAGGATCCCTCTAGACTTGAGACAGTGAACTTGGGTTTTCTCTGGAGTGCCATCAAGGAAATCAAGGCTCCTTTCACTTTTGATGTGGAAAACGGAATTGCTTTGCACTCAGGGCAGGGGAATCAGGCCTCATCTCGCGGCGAAGGGGAAGTCTCATGGTTTTTCTCGAGTTGCGGCCCGAACCTGGGGTATATTCTCGAGTTACGACTGGGAGGGTCCTTCCAGACACGTGTTTGTTCAGCGACGTCAGGACTCCTGCCTAGGTGTGAGGGACACCTCGGGATTCTCCTCGAGTCTTGGCATGGCAATTGGGACGCGTCTCCACGTGAGGCGGGAGACCCAGGGTCCCTTTCCACGTGCCACAGGGATCCTGGGACTCCTATCCATTTTCAAGAGGAGTCAGGCATCGTCTCCTTTGGAAGCAATGATCTCCGCGGACCTCTCGAGTTTTCAAAGGATGTGAGGCCTCTGCTCGTGATGAGGCGGAGAATTAGGTTTTTCTCTGTGGTCTCCACAGGAGATTCAGACATCCCTTCGTCTTGGGAGATGCAAGACGAGCCTGCATTCAATTCACTGCAGGGATATCCGGCCTTACTTCGAGTCAGAGCATCTCGGTGTCCATTCCACTTGAGGCCACAAACTCAGGGTCCCTCTCACATACCTGTACCTGAGAGAAGCCTCCTCATTAGGTGCTTGTGGAAAGTTGCTATTCTTCTTGAGTCGAAGCCAGGGACTAAGCTCTCATCTCGAGTTGATTTGGGGTCCACAGAGCCCTTTCGTGTTTCTACAGGGACCTCAGGATCCATCTAGACTTGAGACAGTGATCTTGCGTTTTCTCTGCAGTGCCATCAAGGAAATCAAGGCTCCTTTCACGTTTGATGTGGAACACGGAATTGTTCTGCACGCAGTGCAGGGGAATCGGGCTTCATCCAGCGGCGAGGGGAAGTCTCATGGTTTTTCTCGAGTTGCGGCCGGAACCTGGGGTATATTCTCGAGTTACGACGGGGAGGGCCCTTCCAGACACGTGTTTGTTCAGCGACGTCAGGACTCCTGCCTAGGTGCGAGGGACACCTCGGGATTCCCCTCGAGTCTTGGCATGGCAATGGGGACGCGTCTCCACGTGAGGTGGGAAACCCAGTGTCCCTTTCCACGTGCCACAGGGATCCTGGGACTCCTATCCATTTTCAAGAGGAGTCAGGCATCGTCTCCTTTGGAAGCATTGATCTCCGCGGACCTCTCGAGTTTTCAAAGGATGTGAGGCCTCCGCTCGCGATGAGCCGGAGGACTAGCTCTTTCTCTGTCATCTCCACAGGGGATTCAGACATCCCTTCGTCTTGGGAGATACAAGACGAGCCTGCATTCAATTCACTGCAGGGATATCCGGCCTTACTTCGAGTCAGAGCATCTCGGTGTCCATTCCACTTGAGGCCACAAACTCAGGGTCCCTCTCACATACCTGTAGCTGAGAGAAGCCTCCTCTTGAGGTGCTTGTGGAAAGTTGGTATTCCTCTTGAGTCGAAGCCAGGGACTAAGCTCTCATCTCGAGTTGATTTGTGGTCCACGGAGCCCTTTCGTGTTGCTCCAGTGACCTCAGGATCCCTCTAGACTTGAGACAGTGAACTTGGGTTTTCTATGGAGTGCCATCAAGGAAATCAAGGCTCCTTTCACTTTTGATGTGGAACACGGAATTGTTCTGCACGCAGTGCAGGGGAATCTTGCTTCATCCAGCGGCGAGGGGGAAGTCTCATGGTTTTTCTCGAGTTGCGGCCGGAAACTGGGTTATATTCTCGAGTTACGACGGGGAGGGCCCTTCCAGACACGTGTTTGTTCAGCGACGTTAGGACTCCTGCCTACGTGCGAGGGACACCTCGGGATTCTCCTCGAGTCTTGGCATGGCAATGGGGACGCGTCTCCACGTGAGGCGGGAAACCCAGTGTCCCTTTCCACGGTCCACAGGGATCCTGGGACGCCTATCCATTTTCAAGAGGAGTCAGGCATCGTCTCCTTTGGAAGCATTGATCTCCGCGGACCTCTCGGATTTTCAAAGATGTGAGGTCTCTGGTCGCGATGAGGCAGAAAGTTAGGTCTTTCTCTGTGGTCTCCACAGGGGATTCAGACATCCCTTCGTCTTGGGAGATGCAAGACGAGCCTGCATTCAATTCACTGCAGGGATATCCGGCCTTACTTCGAGTCAGAGCATCTCGGTGTCCATTCCATTTGAGGCCACAAACTCAGGGTCCCTCTCACATACCTGTAGCTCAGAGAAGCCTCCTCTTGAGGTGCTTGTGGAAAGTTGATATTCCTCTTGAGTCGAAGCCAGGGACTAAGCTCTCATCTCGAGTTGATTTGGGGTCCACGGAGCCCTTTCGTGTGCTCCAGTGACCTCAGGATCCCTCTAGACTTGAGACAGTGATCTTGGGTTTTCTCTGGAGTGCCATCAAGGAAATCAAGGCTCCTTTCAAATTTGATGTGGAACACGGAATTGCTCTGCACGCAGTGCAGGGGAATCGGGCCTCATCTCGTGGCAAGGGGGAAGTCTCATGTTTTTCTCGAGTTGCGGCCGGAACCTGGGGTATATTCTCGAGTTACGACGGGGAGGGCCCTTCCAGAAACGTGTTTGTTCAGCGACGTCAGGACTCCTGCCTAGGTGCGAGGGACACCTCGGGATTCTCCTCGAGTCTTGGCATGGCAATTGGGACGCGTCTCCACGTGAGGCGCGAGACCCAAGGTCCCTTTCCACGTGCCACAGGGATCCTGGGACTCCTATCCATTTTCAAGAGGAGTCAGGCATCGTCTCCTTTGGAAGCATTGATCTCCGCGGACCTCTCGAGTTTTCAAAGGATGTGAGGCCTCCGCTCGCGATGAGCCGGAGGACTAGCTCTTTCTCTGTCATCTCCACAGGGGATTCAGACATCCCTTCGTCTTGGGAGATGCAAGACGAGCCTGCATTCAATTCACTGCAATGATATCCGGCCTTACTTCGAGTCAGAGCATCTCGGTGTCCATTCCACTTGAGGCCACAAACTCAGGGTCCCTCTCACATACCTGTAGCTGAGAGAAGCCTCCTCTTGAGGTGCTTGTGGAAAGTTGGTATTCCTCTTGAGTCGAAGCCAGGGACTAAGCTCTCATCTCGAGTTGATTTGTGGCCCACGGAGCCCTTTCGTGTTGCTCCAATGACCTCAGGATCCCTCTAGACTTGAGACAGTGATCTTGGGTTTTCTCTGGAGTGCCATCAAGGAAATCAAGGCTCCTTTCAAATTTGATGTGGAACACGGAATTGCTCTGCACGCAGTGCAGGGGAAGCGGGCCTCATCTCGTGGCAAGGGGGAACTCTCATGGTTTTTCTCGAGTTGCGGCCGGAACCTGGGGTATATTCTCGAGTTACGACAGGGAGGGCCCTTTCAGAAACGTGTTTGTTCAGCGACGTCAGGACTCCTGCCTAGGTGCGAGGGACACCTCGGGATTCTCCTCGAGTCTTGGCATGGCAATTGGGACGCGTCTCCACGTGAGGCGCGAGACCCAAGGTCCCTTTCCACGTGCCACAGGGATCCTGGGACTCCTATCCATTTTCAAGAGGAGTCAGGCATCGTCTCCTTTGGAAGCATTGATCTCCGCGGACCTCTCGAGTTTTCAAAGGATGTGAGGCCTCCGCTCGCGATGAGGCGGAGGACTAGCTCTTTCTCTGTCACCTCCACAGGGGATTCAGACATCCCTTCGTCTTGGGAAATGCAAGACGAGCCTGCATTCAATTCACTGTAGGGATATCCGGCCTTACTTCGAGTCAGAGCATCTCGGTGTCCATTCCACTTGAGGCCACAAACTCAGGGTCCCTCTCACATACCTGTAGCTGAGAGAAGCCTCCTCTTGAGGTGCTTGTGGAAAGTTGGTATTCCTCTTGAGTCGAAGCCAGGGACTAAGCTCTCATCTCGAGTTGATTTGTGGTCCACGGAGCCCTTTCGTGTTGCTCCAGTGACCTCAGGATCCCTCTAGACTTGAGACAGTGAACTTGGGTTTTCTCTGGAGTGCCATCAAGGAAATCAAGGCTCCTTTCACTTTTGATGTGGAAAACGGAATTGCTTTGCACTCAGGGTAGGGGATTCAGGCCTCATCTCGCGGCGAGGGGGAAGTCTCATGGTTTTTCTCGAGTTGCGGCCCGAACCTGGGGTATATTCTCGAGTTACGACTGGGAGAGCCCTTCCAGACACGTGTTTGTTCAGCGACGTCAGGACTCCTGCCTAGGTGCGAGGGACACCTCGGGATTCTCCTCGAGTCTTGGCATGGCAATTGGGACGCGTCTCCACGTGAGGCGGGAGACCCTCGGTCCCTTTCCACGTGCCACAGGGATCCTGGGACTCCTATCCATTTTCAAGAGGAGTCAGGCATCGTCTCCTTTGGAAGCAATGATCTCCGCGGACCTCTCGAGTTTTCAAAGGATGTGAGGCCTCTGCTCGTGATGAGGCGGAGAATTAGGTTTTTCTCTGTGGTCTCCACAGGAGATTCAGACATCCCTTCGTCTTGGGAGATGCAAGACGAGCCTGCATTCAATTTACTGCAGGGATATCCGGCCTTACTTCGAGTCAGAGCATCTCAATGTCCATTCCACTTGAGGCCACAAACTCAGGGTCCCTCTCACATACCTGTAGCTGAGAGAAGCCTCCTCTTGAGGTGCTTGTGGAAAGTTGGTATTCCTCTTGAGTCGAAGCCAGGGACTAAGCTCTCATCTCAAGTTGATTTGGGGTCCATGGAGCCCTTTCGTGTTGTTACAGTGACCTCAGGATCCCTCTAGACTAGGGACAGTGATCTTGGGTTTTCTCTGGAGTGTCATCAAGGAAATCAAGGCTCCTTTCACTTCTGATGTGGAATACGGAATTGCTCTGCATGCAGGGCAGGGGAATCGGGCCTCATCTCGCGGCGAGGGGGAAGTCTCATGGTTTTTCTCGAGTTGCGGCCGAAACCTGGGGTATATTCTCGAGTTACGACGGGGAGGGCCCTTCCAGACACGTGTTTGTTCAGCGACGTCAGGACTCCTGCCTAGGTGCAAGGGACACCTCGGGATTCTCCTCGAGTCTTGGCATGGCAATTGGGACGCGTCTCCACGTGAGGAGGGAGACCCAGGGTCCCTTTCCACGTGCCACAGGGATCCTGGGACTCCTATCCATTTTCAAGAGGAGTCAGGCATCGTCTCCTTTGGAAGCATTGATCTCCGCGGACCTCTCGGATTTTCAAAGATGTGAGGTCTCTGGTCGCGATGAGGCAGAAAGTTAGGTCTTTCTCTGTGGTCTCCACAGGGGATTCAGACATCCCTTCGTCTTGGGAGATGCAAGACGAGCCTGCATTCAATTCACTGCAGGGATATCCGGCCTTACTTCGAGTCAGAGCATCTCGGTGTCCATTCCATTTGAGGCCACAAACTCAGGGTCCCTCTCACATACCTGTAGCTCAGAGAAGCCTCCTCTTGAGGTGCTTGTGGAAAGTTGATATTCCTCTTGAGTCGAAGCCAGGGACTAAGCTCTCATCTCGAGTTGATTTGGGGTCCACGGAGCCCTTTCGTGTGCTCCAGTGACCTCAGGATCCCTCTAGACTTGAGACAGTGATCTTGGGTTTTCTCTGGAGTGCCATCAAGGAAATCAAGGCTCCTTTCAAATTTGATGTGGAACACGGAATTGCTCTGCACGCAGTGCAGGGGAATCGGGCCTCATCTCGTGGCAAGGGGGAAGTCTCATGTTTTTCTCGAGTTGCGGCCGGAACCTGGGGTATATTCTCGAGTTACGACGGGGAGGGCCCTTCCAGAAACGTGTTTGTTCAGCGACGTCAGGACTCCTGCCTAGGTGCGAGGGACACCTCGGGATTCTCCTCGAGTCTTGGCATGGCAATTGGGACGCGTCTCCACGTGAGGCGCGAGACCCAAGGTCCCTTTCCACGTGCCACAGGGATCCTGGGACTCCTATCCATTTTCAAGAGGAGTCAGGCATCGTCTCCTTTGGAAGCATTGATCTCCGCGGACCTCTCGAGTTTTCAAAGGATGTGAGGCCTCCGCTCGCGATGAGCCGGAGGACTAGCTCTTTCTCTGTCATCTCCACAGGGGATTCAGACATCCCTTCGTCTTGGGAGATGCAAGACGAGCCTGCATTCAATTCACTGCAGGGATATCCGGCCTTACTTCGAGTCAGAGCATCTCGGTGTCCATTCCACTTGAGGCCACAAACTCAGGGTCCCTCTCACATACCTGTAGCTGAGAGAAGCCTCCTCTTGAGGTGCTTGTGGAAAGTTGGTATTCCTCTTGAGTCGAAGCCAGGGACTAAGCTCTCATCTCGAGTTGATTTGTGGTCCACGGAGCCCTTTCGTGTTGCTCCAGTGACCTCAGGATCCCTCTAGACTTGAGACAGTGAACTTGGGTTTTCTATGGAGTGCCATCAAGGAAATCAAGGCTCCTTTCACTTTTGATGTGGAACACGGAATTGTTCTGCACGCAGTGCAGGGGAATCTTGCTTCATCCAGCGGCGAGGGGGAAGTCTCATGGTTTTTCTCGAGTTGCGGCCGGAAACTGGGTTATATTCTCCAGTTACGACGGGGAGGGCCCTTCCAGACACGTGTTTGTTCAGCGACGTTAGGACTCCTGCCTAGGTGCGAGGGACACCTCGGGATTCTCCTCGAGTCTTGGCATGGCAATGGGGACGCGTCTCCACGTGAGGCGGGAAACCCAGTGTCCCTTTCCACGGTCCACAGGGATCCTGGGACGCCTATCCATTTTCAAGAGGAGTCAGGCATCGTCTCCTTTGGAAGCATTGATCTCCGCGGACCTCTCGGATTTTCAAAGATGTGAGGTCTCTGGTCGCGATGAGGCAGAAAGTTAGGTCTTTCTCTGTGGTCTCCACAGGGGATTCAGACATCCCTTCGTCTTGGGAGATGCAAGACGAGCCTGCATTCAATTCACTGCAGGGATATCCGGCCTTACTTCGAGTCAGAGCATCTCGGTGTCCATTCCATTTGAGGCCACAAACTCAGGGTCCCTCTCACATACCTGTAGCTCAGAGAAGCCTCCTCTTGAGGTGCTTGTGGAAAGTTGATATTCCTCTTGAGTCGAAGCCAGGGACTAAGCTCTCATCTCGAGTTGATTTGGGGTCCACGGAGCCCTTTCGTGTGCTCCAGTGACCTCAGGATCCCTCTAGACTTGAGACAGTGATCTTGGGTTTTCTCTGGAGTGCCATCAAGGAAATCAAGGCTCCTTTCAAATTTGATGTGGAACACGGAATTGCTCTGCACGCAGTGCAGGGGAATCGGGCCTCATCTCGTGGCAAGGGGGAAGTCTCATGTTTTTCTCGAGTTGCGGCCGGAACCTGGGGTATATTCTCGAGTTACGACGGGGAGGGCCCTTCCAGAAACGTGTTTGTTCAGCGACGTCAGGACTCCTGCCTAGGTGCGAGGGACACCTCGGGATTCTCCTCGAGTCTTGGCATGGCAATTGGGACGCGTCTCCACGTGAGGCGCGAGACCCAAGGTCCCTTTCCACGTGCCACAGGGATCCTGGGTCTCCTATCCATTTTCAAGAGGAGTCAGGCATCGTCTCCTTTGGAAGCATTGATCTCCGCGGACCTCTCGAGTTTTCAAAGGATGTGAGGCCTCCGCTCGCGATGAGCCGGAGGACTAGCTCTTTCTCTGTCATCTCCACAGGGGATTCAGACATCCCTTCGTCTTGGGAGATGCAAGACGAGCCTGCATTCAATTCACTGCAGGGATATCCGGCCTTACTTCGAGTCAGAGCATCTCGGTGTCCATTCCACTTGAGGCCACAAACTCAGGGTCCCTCTCACATACCTGTAGCTGAGAGAAGCCTCCTCTTGAGGTGCTTGTGGAAAGTTGGTATTCCTCTTGAGTCGAAGCCAGGGACTAAGCTCTCATCTCGAGTTGATTTGTGGCCCACGGAGCCCTTTCGTGTTGCTCCAGTGACCTCAGGATCCCTCTAGACTTGAGACAGTGATCTTGGGTTTTCTCTGGAGTGCCATCAAGGAAATCAAGGCTCCTTTCAAATTTGATGTGGAACACGGAATTGCTCTGCACGCAGTGCAGGGGAATCGGGCCTCATCTCGTGGCAAGGGGGAACTCTCATGGTTTTTCTCGAGTTGCGGCCGGAACCTGGGGTATATTCTCGAGATACGACAGGGAGGGCCCTTTCAGAAACGTGTTTGTTCAGCGACGTCAGGACTCCTGCCTAGGTGCGAGGGACACCTCGGGATTCTCCTCGAGTCTTGGCATGGCAATTGGGACGCGTCTCCACGTGAGGCGCGAGACCCAAGGTCCCTTTCCACGTGCCACAGGGATCCTGGGACTCCTATTCATTTTCAAGAGGAGTCAGGCATCGTCTCCTTTGGAAGCATTGATCTCCGAGGACCTCTCGAGTTTTCAAAGGATGTGAGGCCTCCGCTCGCGATGAGGCGGAGGACTAGCTCTTTCTCTGTCACCTCCACAGGGGATTCAGACATCCCTTCGTCTTGGGAGATGCAAGACGAGCCTGCATTCAATTCACTGTAGGGATATCCGGCCTTACTTCGAGTCAGAGCATCTCGGTGTCCATTCCACTTGAGGCCACAAACTCAGGGTCCCTCTCACATACCTGTAGCTGAGAGAAGCCTCCTCTTGAGGTGCTTGTGGAAAGTTGGTATTCCTCTTGAGTCGAAGCCAGGGACTAAGCTCTCATCTCGAGTTGATTTGTGGTCCACGGAGCCCTTTCATGTTGCTCCAGTGACCTCAGGATCCCTCTAGACTTGAGACAGTGAACTTGGGTTTTCTCTGGAGTGCCATCAAGGAAATCAAGGCTCCTTTCACTTTTGATGTGGAAAACGGAATTGCTTTGCACTCAGGGTAGGGGAATCAGGCCTCATCTCGCGGCGAGGGGGAAGTCTCATGGTTTTTCTCGAGTTGCGGCCCGAACCTGGGGTATATTCTCGAGTTACGACTGGGAGGGCCCTTCCAGACACGTGTTTGTTCAGCGACGTCAGGACTCCTGCCTAGGTGCGAGGGACACCTCGGGATTCTCCTCGAGTCTTGGCATGGCAATTGGGACGCGTCTCCACGTGAGGCGGGAGACCCTGGGTCCCTTTCCACGTGCCACAGGGATCCTGGGACTCCTATCCATTTTCAAGAGGAGTCAGGCATCGTCTCCTTTGGAAGCAATGATCTCCGCGGACCTCTCGAGTTTTCAAAGGATGTGAGGCCTCTGCTCGTGATGAGGCGGAGAATTAGGTTTTTCTCTGTGGTCTCCACAGGAGATTCAGACATCCCTTCGTCTTGGGAGATGCAAGACGAGCCTGCATTCAATTTACTGCAGGGATATCCGGCCTTACTTCGAGTCAGAGCATCTCAATGTCCATTCCACTTGAGGCCACAAACTCAGGGTCCCTCTCACATACCTGTAGCTGAGAGAAGCCTCCTCTTGAGGTGCTTGTGGAAAGTTGGTATTCCTCTTGAGTCGAAGCCAGGGACTAAGCTCTCATCTCAAGTTGATTTGGGGTCCATGGAGCCCTTTCGTGTTGTTACAGTGACCTCAGGATCCCTCTAGACTAGGGACAGTGATCTTGGGTTTTCTCTGGAGTGTCATCAAGGAAATCAAGGCTCCTTTCACTTCTGATGTGGAATACGGAATTGCTCTGCATGCAGGGCAGGGGAATCGGGCCTCATCTCGCGGCGAGGGGGAAGTCTCATGGTTTTTCTCGAGTTGCGGCCGAAACCTGGGGTATATTCTCGAGTTACGACGGGGAGGGCCCTTCCAGACACGTGTTTGTTCAGCGACGTCAGGACTCCTGCCTAGGTGCAAGGGACACCTCGGGATTCTCCTCGAGTCTTGGCATGGCAATTGGGACGCGTCTCCACGTGAGGAGGGAGACTCAGGGTCCCTTTCCACGTGCCACAGGGATCCTGGGACTCCTATCCATTTTCAAGAGGAGTCAGGCATCGTCTCCTTTGGAAGCATTGATCTCCGCGGACCTCTCGGATTTTCAAAGATGTGAGGTCTCTGGTCGCGATGAGGCAGAAAGTTAGGTCTTTCTCTGTGGTCTCCACAGGGGATTCAGACATCCCTTCGTCTTGGGAGATGTAAGACGAGCCTGCATTCAATTCACTGCAGGGATATCCGGCCTTACTTCGAGTCAGAGCATCTCGGTGTCCATTCCATTTGAGGCCACAAACTCAGGGTCCCTCTCACATACCTGTAGCTCAGAGAAGCCTCCTCTTGAGGTGCTTGTGGAAAGTTGATATTCCTCTTGAGTCGAAGCCAGGGACTAAGCTCTCATCTCGAGTTGATTTGGGGTCCACGGAGCCCTTTCGTGTGCTCCAGTGACCTCAGGATCCCTCTAGACTTGAGACAGTGATCTTGGGTTTTCTCTGGAGTGCCATCAAGGAAATCAAGGCTCCTTTCAAATTTGATGTGGAACACGGAATTGCTCTGCACGCAGTGCAGGGGAATCGGGCCTCATCTCGTGGCAAGGGGGAAGTCTCATGTTTTTCTCGAGTTGCGGCCGGAACCTGGGGTATATTCTCGAGTTACGACGGGGAGGGCCCTTCCAGAAACGTGTTTGTTCAGCGACGTCAGGACTCCTGCCTAGGTGCGAGGGACACCTCGGGATTCTCCTCGAGTCTTGGCATGGCAATTGGGACGCGTCTCCACGTGAGGCGCGAGACCCAAGGTCCCTTTCCACGTGCCACAGGGATCCTGGGACTCCTATCCATTTTCAAGAGGAGTCAGGCATCGTCTCCTTTGGAAGCATTGATCTCCGCGGACCTCTCGAGTTTTCAAAGGATGTGAGGCCTCCGCTCGCGATGAGCCGGAGGACTAGCTCTTTCTCTGTCATCTCCACAGGGGATTCAGACATCCCTTCGTCTTGGGAGATGCAAGACGAGCCTGCATTCAATTCACTGCAGGGATATCCGGCCTTACTTCGAGTCAGAGCATCTCGGTGTCCATTCCACTTGAGGCCACAAACTCAGGGTCCCTCTCACATACCTGTAGCTGAGAGAAGCCTCCTCTTGAGGTGCTTGTGGAAAGTTGGTATTCCTCTTGAGTCGAAGCCAGGGACTAAGCTCTCATCTCGAGTTGATTTGTGGTCCACGGAGCCCTTTCGTGTTGCTCCAGTGACCTCAGGATCCCTCTAGACTTGAGACAGTGAACTTGGGTTTTCTATGGAGTGCCATCAAGGAAATCAAGGCTCCTTTCACTTTTGATGTGGAAAACGGAATTGCTTTGCACTCAGGGCAGGGGAATCAGGCCTCATCTCGCGGCGAAGGGGAAGTCTCATGGTTTTTCTCGAGTTGCGGCCCGAACCTGCGGTATATTCTCGAGTTACGACTGAGAGGGTCCTTCCAGACACGTGTTTGTTCAGCGTCGTCAGGACTCCTGCCTAGGTGTGAGGGACACCTCGGGATTCTCCTCGAGTCTTGGCATGGCAATTGGGACGCGTCTCCTCGTGAGGCGGGAGACCCAGGGTCCCTTTACACGTGCCACAGGGATCCTGGGACTCCTATCCATTTTCAAGAGGAGTCAGGCATCGTCTCCTTTGGAAGCAATGATCTCCGCGGACCTCTCGAGTTTTCAAAGGATGTGAGGCCTCTGCTCGTGATGAGGCGGAGAATTAGGTTTTTCTCTGTGGTCTCCACAGGAGATTCAGACATCCCTTCGTCTTGGGAGATGCAAGACGAGCCTGCATTCAATTCACTGCAGGGATATCCGGCCTTACTTCGAGTCAGAGCATCTCGGTGTCCATTCCACTTGAGGCCACAAACTCAGGGTCCCTATCACATACCTGTAGCTGAGAGAAGCCTCCTCATTAGGTGCTTGTGGAAAGTTGCTATTCCTCTTGAGTCAAAGCCAGGGACTAAGCTCTCATCTCGAGTTGATTTGGGGTCCACAGAGCCCTTTCGTGTTTCTACAGGGACCTCAGGATCCATCTAGACTTGAGACAGTGATCTTGCGTTTTCTCTGCAGTGCCATCAAGGAAATCAAGGCTCCTTTCACGTTTGATGTGGAACACGGAATTGTTCTGCACGCAGTGCAGGGGAATCGGGCTTCATCCAGCGGCGAGGGGAAGTCTCATGGTTTTTCTCGAGTTGCGGCCGGAACCTGGGGTATATTCTCGAGTTACGACGGGGAGGGCCCTTCCAGACACGTGTTTGTTCAGCGACGTCAGGACTCCTGCCTAGGTGCGAGGGACACCTCGGGATTCTCCTCGAGTCTTGGCATGGCAATGGGGACGCGTCTCCACGTGAGGTGGGAAACCCAGTGTCCCTTTCCACGTGCCACAGGGATCCTGGGACTCCTATCCATTTTCAAGAGGAGTCAGGCATCGTCTCCTTTGGAAGCATTGATCTCCGCGGACCTCTCGAGTTTTCAAAGGATGTGAGGCCTCCGCTCGCGATGAGGTGGAGGACTAGCTCTTTCTCTGTCATCTCTACAGGGGATTCAGACATCCCTTCGTCTTGGGAGATGCAAGACGATCGTGCATTCAATTCACTGCAGGGATATCCGGCCTTACTTCGAGTCAGAGCATCTCGGTGTCCATTCCACTTGAGGCCACAAACTCAGGGTCCCTCTCACATACCTGTAGCTGAGAGAAGCCTCCTCTTGAGGTGCTTGTGGAAAGTTGGTATTCCTCTTGAGTCGAAGCCAGGGACTAAGCTCTCATCTCGAGTTGATTTGTGGTCCACGGATCCCTTTCGTGTTGCTCCAGTGACCTCAGGATCCCTCTAGACTTGACACAGTGAGCTTGGGTTTTCTCTGGAGTGCCATCAAGGAAATCAAGGCTCCTTTCACGTTTGATGTGGAAAACGGAATTGCTTTGCACGCAGGGCAGGGGAATCAGACCTCATCTCACGGCGAGGGGGAAGTCTCATGGTTTTTCTCGAGTTGCGGCCGAAACCTGGGGTATATTCTCGAGTTACGACGGGTAGGGCCCTTCCAGACACGTGTTTGTTCAGTGACGTAAGGACTCCTGCCTAGGTGCGAGGGACACCTCGGGATTCTCCTCGAGTCTTGGCATGGCAATTGGGACGCGTCTCCACGTGAGGCGGGAGACCCAGGGTCCCTTTCCACGTGCCACAGGGATCCTGGGACTCCTACCCATTTTCAAGAGGAGTCAGCCATCGTCTCCTTTGGAAGCAATGATCTCCGCGGACCTCTCGAGTTTTCAAAGGATGTGAGGCCTCCGGTCGCGATGAGGCGGAGAATTAGGTTTTTCTCTGTGGTCTCCACAGGAGATTCAGACATCCCTTCGTCTTGGGAGATGCAAGACGAGCCTGCATTCAATTCACTGCAGGGATATCCGGCCTTACTTCGAGTCAGAGCATCCCGGTGTCTATTCCACTTGAGACCACAAACTCAGGGGCCCTCTCACATACCTGTAGCTGAGAGAAGCCTCCTCTTGAGGTGCTTGTGGAAAGTTGGTATTCCTCTTGAGTCTAAGCCAGGGACTAAGCTCTCATTTCGAGTTCATTTGGGGTCCATGGAGCCCTTTCGTGTTGCTACAGTGAGCTCAGGATCCCTCTAGACTAGGGACAGTGATCTTGGGTTTTCTCTGGAGTGCCATCAAGGAAATCAAGGCTCCTTTCACTTTTGATGTGGAATACGGAATTGCTCTGCATGCAGGGCAGGGGAATCGGACCTCAACTCGCGGCGAGGGGGAAGTCTCATAGTTTTTTTCGAGTTGCGGCCGGAACCTGGGGTATATTCTCGAGTTACGACGGGGAGGGCCCTTCCAGACACGTGTTTGTTCAGCGACGTCAGGACTCCTGCCTAGGTGCGAGGGACACCTCGGGATTCTCCTCGAGTCTTGGCATGGCAATTTGGACAAGTCTCCACGTGAGGCGGGAGACCCAGGGTCCCTTTCCACGTGCCACAGGGATCCTGGGACTCCTATCCATTTTCAAGAGGAGTCAGGCATCGTCGCCTTTGGAAGCATTGATCTCCGCGGACCTCTCGAGTTTTCAAAGGATGTGAGGCCTCCGGTCGCGATGAGGCGGAGAACTCGGTCTTTCTCTGTGGTCTCCACAGGGGATTCAGACATCCCTTCGTCTTGGGAGATGCAAGACGAGCCTGCATTCAATTCACTGCAGGGATATCCGGCCTTACTTCGAGTCAGAGCATCTCGGTGTCCATTCCACTTGAGGCCACAAATTCAGGGGCCCTCTCACATACCTGTAGCTGAGAGAAGCCTCCCCTTGAGGTGCTTGTGGAAAGTTGGTATTCCTCTTGAGTCGAAGCCAGGGACTAAGCTCTCACCTCGAGTTGATTTGGGGTCCAAAGAGCCCTTTCGTGTTGTTCCAGTGACCTCAGGATCCCTCTAGACTTGAGACAGTGATATTGCGTTTTCTCTGCAGTGCCATCAAGGAAATCAAGGCTCCTTTCACGTTTGATGTGGAACACGGAATTGTTCTGCACGCAGTGCAGGGGAATCGGGCTTCATCCAGCGGCGAGGGGGAAGTCTCATGGTTTTTCTCGAGTTGCGGCCGGAACCTGGGGTATATTCTCGAGTTACGACGGGGAGGGCCCTTCCAGACACGTGTTTGTTCAGCGACGTCAGGACTCCTGCCTAGGTGCGAGGGACACCTCGGGATTCTCCTCGAGTCTTGGCATGGCAATTGGGACGCGTCTCCACGTGAGGCGGGAGACCCAGGGTCCCTTTCCACGTGCCACAGGGATCCTGGGACTCCTATCCATTTTCAAGAGGAGTCAGGCATCGTCTCCTTTGGAAGCATTGATCTCCGCGGACCTCTCGAGTTTTCAAAGGATGTGAGGCCTCCGCTCGCGATGAGGCGGAGGACTAGCTCTTTCTCTGTCATCTCCACAGGGGATTCAGACATCCCTTCGTCTTGCGAGATGCAAGACGAGCCTGAATTCAATTCACTGCAGGGATATCCGGCCTTACTTCGAGTCAGAGCATCTCGGTGTCCATTCCACTTGAGGCCACAAACTCAGGGTCCCTCTCACATACCTGTAGCTGAGAGAAGCCTCCTCTTGAGGTGCTTGTGGAAAGTTGGTATTCCTCTTGAGTCGAAGCCAGGGACTAAGCTCTCATCTCGAGTTGATTTGGGGTCCATGGAGCCCTTTCGTGTTGCTACAGTGAGCTCAGGATCCCTCTAGACTAGGGACAGTGATCTTGGGTTTTCTCTGGAGTGTCATCAAGGAAATCAAGGCTCCTTTCACTTTTGATGTGGAATACGGAATTGCTCTGCATGCAGGGCAGGGGAATCGGGCCTCATCTCGCGGCGAGAGGGAAGTCTCATGGTTTTTCTCGAGTTGCGGCCGGAACCTGGGGTATATTCTCGAGTTACGACGGGGAGGGCCCTTCCAGACACGTGTTTGTTCAGCGACGTCAGGACTCCTGCCTAGGTGCGAGGGACACCTCGGGATTCTCCTCGAGTCTTGGCATGGCAATTGGTACGCGTCTCCACGTGAGGCGGGAGACCCAGGGTCCCTTTCCACGTGCCACAGGGATCCTGGGACTCCTATCCATTTTCAAGAGGAGTCAGTCTTCGTCCTCTTTGGAAGCAATGATCTCCGCGGACCTCTCGAGTTTTCAAAGGATGTGAGGCCTCCGCTCGCAATGAGGCGGAGAATTAGGTTTTTCTCTGTGGTCTCCACAGGGGATTCAGACATCCCTTCGTCTTGGGAGATGCAAGACGAGCCTGCATTCAATTCACTGCAGGGATATCCGGCCTTACTTCGAGTCAGAGCATCCCGGTGTCCATTCCACTTGAGGCCACAAACTCGGGGTCCCTCAAATATACATGTAGCTGAGAGAAGCCTCCTCTTGAGGTGCTTGTGGAAAGTTGGTATTCCTCTTGAGTCTAAGCCAGGGACTAAGCTCTCATCTCGAGTTGATTTCGGTCCACGGAGCCCTTTCCTGTTGGTCCAGTGACCTCTGGATCCCTCCAGACTTGAGACAGTGATCTTGGGTTTTCTCTGGTGTGTCATCAAGGAAATCAAGTCTCCTTTCAGGTTTAATGCGGAACACGGAATTGCTCTGCATGCAGTGCAGGGGAATCGGACCTCAACTCGCGGCGAGGGGGAAATCTCATGGTTTTTCTCGAGTTGCGGCCCGAACCTGGGGTATATTCTCGAGTTACGACGGGGAGGGCCCTTCCAGACACGTGTTTGTTCAGCGACGTCAGGACTCTTGCCTAGGTGCGAGGGACACCTCGGGATTCTCCTCGAGTCTTGGCATGGCAATGGGGACGCGTCTCCACGTGAGGCGGGAGACCCAGTGTCCCTTTCCATGTGCGACAGGGATCCTGGGACTCCTACCATTTTCAAGAGGAGTCAGGCATCGTCTCCTTTGGAAGCATTGATCTCCGCGGACCTCTCGAGTTTTCAAAGGATGTGAGGCCTCCGCTCGCGATGAGGCGGAGGACTAGCTCTTTCTCTGTCATCTCTACAGGGGATTCAGACATCCCTTCGTCTTGGGAGATGCAAGACGATCGTGCATTCAATTCACTGCAGGGATATCCGGCCTTACTTTGAGTCAGAGCATCTCGATGTCCATTCCACTTGAGGCCACAAACTCAGGGTACCTCTCACATACCTGTAGCTGAGAGAAGCCTCCTCTTGAGGTGCTTGTGGAAAGTTGGTATTCCTCTTGATTCGAAGCCAGGGACTAAGCTCTCATCCCGAGTTGATTTGTGGTCCACGGAGCCCTTTCGTGTTGCTCCAGTTACCTCAGGATCCCTCTAGACTTGAGACAGTGATCTTGGGTTTTCTCTGGAGTGCCATCAAGAAAATCAAGGCTCCTTTCACGTTTGATGTGGAAAACGGAATTGGTTTGCACGCAGGGCAGGGGAATCAGGCCTCATCTCGCGGCGAGGGGGAAGTCTCATGGTTTTTCTCGAGTTGCGGCCCGAACCTGGGGTATATTCTCGAGTTACGACGGGGAGGGCCCTTCCAGACACGTGTTTGTTCAGCGACGTCAGGACTCCTGCCTAGGTGCGAGGGACACCTCGGGATTCTCCTCGAGTCTTGGCATGGCAATTGGGACGCGTCTCCACGTGAGGCAGGAGACCCAGGGTCCCTTTCCACGTGCCACAGTGATCCTGGGACTCCTATCCATTTTCAAGAGGAGTCAGGCATCGTCTCCTTTGGAAGCAATGATCTCCGCGGACCTCTCGAGTTTTCAAAGGATGTGAGGCCTCCGCTCGCGATGAGGCGGAGAATTAGGTTTTTCTCTGTGGTCTCCACAGGGGATTCAGACATCCCTTCGTCTTGGGAGATGCAAGACGAGCCTGCATTCAATTCACTGCAGGGATATCCGGCCTTACTTCGAGTCAGAGCATCACAGTGTCCATTCCACTTGAGGCCACAAACTCAGGGGCCCTCTCACATACCTGTAGCTGAGAGAAGCCTCCTCTTGAGGTGCTTGTGGAAAGTTGGTATTCCTCTTGAGTCGAAGCCAGGGACTAAGCTCTCATCTCGAGTTGATTTGGGGTCCATGGAGCCCTTTCGTGTTGTTACAGTGACATCAGGATCCCTCTAGACTAGGGACAGTGATCTTGGGTTTTCTCTGGAGTGTCATCAAGGAAATCAAGGCTCCTTTCACTTTTGATGTGGAATACGGAATTGCTCTGCATGCAGGGCAGGGGAATCGGGCCTCATCTCGCGGCGAGGGGGAAGTCTCATGGTTTTTCTCGAGTTGCGGCCGGAACCTGGGGTATATTCTCGAGTTACGACGGGGAGGGCCCTTCCAGACACGTGTTTGTTCAGCGACGTCAGGACTCCTGCCTAGGTGCAAGGGACACCTCGGGATTCTCCTCGAGTCTTGGCATGGCAATTGGGACGCGTCTCCATGTGAGGAGGGAGACCCAGGGTCCCTTTCCACGTGCCACAGGGATCCTGGGACTCCTATCCATTTTCAAGAGGAGTCAGGCATCGTCTCCTTTGGAAGCATTGATCTCCGCGGACCTCTCGAGTTTTCAAAGGATGTGAGGCTTCCGCTCGCAATGAGGTGGAGGACTAGCTCTTTCTCTGTCATCTCTACAGGGGATTCAGACATCCCTTCGTCTTGGGAGATGCAAGACGATCGTGCATTCAATTCACTGCAGGGATATCCGGCCTTACTTCGAGTCAGAGCATCTCGGTGTCCATTCCACTTGAGGCCACAAACTCAGGGTCCCTCTCACATACCTGTAGCTGAGAGAAGCCTCCTCTTGAGGTGCTTGTGGAAAGTTGGTATTCCTCTTGAGTCGAAGCCAGGGACTAAGCTCTCATCTCGAGTTGATTTGTGGTCCACGGATCCCTTTCGTGTTGCTCCAGTGACCTCAGGATCCCTCTAGACTTGACACAGTGAGCTTGGGTTTTCTCTGGAGTGCCATCAAGGAAATCAAGGCTCCTTTCACGTTTGATGTGGAAAACGGAATTGCTTTGCACGCAGGGCAGGGGAATCAGACCTCATCTCGCGGCGAGGGGGAAGTCTCATGGTTTTTCTCGAGTTGCGGCCGAAACCTGGGGTATATTCTCGAGTTACGACGGGTAGGGCCCTTCCAGACACGTGTTTGTTCAGTGACGTAAGGACTCCTGCCTAGGTGCGAGGGACACCTCGGGATTCTCCTCGAGTCTTGGCATGGCAATTGGGACGCGTCTCCACGTGAGGCGGGAGACCCAGGGTCCCTTTCCACGTGCCACAGGGATCCTGGGACTCCTACCCATTTTCAAGAGGAGTCAGCCATCGTCTCCTTTGGAAGCAATGATCTCCGCGGACCTCTCGAGTTTTCAAAGGATGTGAGGCCTCCGGTCGCGATGAGGCGGAGAATTAGGTTTTTCTCTGTGGTCTCCACAGGAGATTCAGACATCCCTTCGTCTTGGGAGATGCAAGACGAGCCTGCATTCAATTCACTGCAGGGATATCCGGCCTTACTTCGAGTCAGAGCATCCCGGTGTCTATTCCACTTGAGACCACAAACTCAGGGGCCCTCTCACATACCTGTAGCTGAGAGAAGCCTCCTCTTGAGGTGCTTGTGGAAAGTTGGTATTCCTCTTGAGTCTAAGCCAGGGACTAAGCTCTCATTTCGAGTTCATTTGGGGTCCATGGAGCCCTTTCGTGTTGCTACAGTGAGCTCAGGATCCCTCTAGACTAGGGACAGTGATCTTGGGTTTTCTCTGGAGTGCCATCAAGGAAATCAAGGCTCCTTTCACTTTTGATGTGGAATACGGAATTGCTCTGCATGCAGGGCAGGGGAATCGGACCTCAACTCGCGGCGAGGGGGAAGTCTCATAGTTTTTTTCGAGTTGCGGCCGGAACCTGGGGTATATTCTCGAGTTACGACGGGGAGGGCCCTTCCAGACACGTGTTTGTTCAGCGACGTCAGGACTCCTGCCTAGGTGCGAGGGACACCTCGGGATTCTCCTCGAGTCTTGGCATGGCAATTTGGACAAGTCTCCACGTGAGGCGGGAGACCCAGGGTCCCTTTCCACGTGCCACAGGGATCCTGGGACTCCTATCCATTTTCAAGAGGAGTCAGGCATCGTCGCCTTTGGAAGCATTGATCTCCGCGGACCTCTCGAGTTTTCAAAGGATGTGAGGCCTCCGGTCGCGATGAGGCGGAGAACTCGGTCTTTCTCTGTGGTCTCCACAGGGGATTCAGACATCCCTTCGTCTTGGGAGATGCAAGACGAGCCTGCATTCAATTCACTGCAGGGATATCCGGCCTTACTTCGAGTCAGAGCATCTCGGTGTCCATTCCACTTGAGGCCACAAATTCAGGGGCCCTCTCACATACCTGTAGCTGAGAGAAGCCTCCCCTTGAGGTGCTTGTGGAAAGTTGGTATTCCTCTTGAGTCGAAGCCAGGGACTAAGCTCTCACCTCGAGTTGATTTGGGGTCCAAAGAGCCCTTTCGTGTTGCTCCAGTGACCTCAGGATCCCTCTAGACTTGAGACAGTGATCTTGCGTTTTCTCTGCAGTGCCATCAAGGAAATCAAGGCTCCTTTCACGTTTGATGTGGAACACGGAATTGTTCTGCACGCAGTGCAGGGGAATCGGGCTTCATCCAGCGGCGAGGGGGAAGTCTCATGGTTTTTCTCTAGTTGCGGCCGGAACCTGGGGTATATTCTCGAGTTACGACGGGGAGGGCCCTTCCAGACACGTGTTTGTTCAGCGACGTCAGGACTCCTGCCTAGGTGCGAGGGACACCTCGGGATTCTCCTCGAGTCTTGGCATGGCAATTGGGACGTGTCTCCACGTGAGGCGGGAGACCCAGGGTCCCTTTCCACGTGCCACAGGGATCCTGGGACTCCTATCCATTTTCAAGAGGAGTCAGGCATCGTCTCCTTTGGAAGCATTGATCTCCGCGGACCTCTCGAGTTTTCAAAGGATGTGAGGCCTCCGCTCGCGATGAGGCGGAGAATTAGGTTTTTCTCTGTGGTCTCCACAGGGGATTCAGACATCCCTTCGTCTTGCGAGATGCAAGACGAGCCTGAATTCAATTCACTGCAGGGATATCCGGCCTTACTTCGAGTCAGAGCATCACAGTGTCCATTCCACTTGAGGCCACAAACTCAGGGGCCCTCTCACATACCTGTAGCTGAGAGAAGCCTCCTCTTGAGGTGCTTGTGGAAAGTTGGTATTCCTCTTGAGTCGAAGCCAGGGACTAAGCTCTCATCTCGAGTTGATTTGGGGTCCATGGAGCCCTTTCGTGTTGTTACAGTGACATCAGGATCCCTCTAGACTAGGGACAGTGATCTTGGGTTTTCTCTGGAGTGTCATCAAGGAAATCAAGGCTCCTTTCACTTTTGATGTGGAATACGGAATTGCTCTGCATGCAGGGCAGGGGAATCGGGCCTCATCTCGCGGCGAGGGGGAAGTCTCATGGTTTTTCTCGAGTTGCGGCCGGAACCTGGGGTATATTCTCGAGTTACGACGGGGAGGGCCCTTCCAGACACGTGTTTGTTCAGCGACGTCAGGACTCCTGCCTAGGTGCAAGGGACACCTCGGGATTCTCCTCGAGTCTTGGCATGGCAATTGGGACGCGTCTCCATGTGAGGAGGGAGACCCAGGGTCCCTTTCCACGTGCCACAGGGATCCTGGGACTCCTATCCATTTTCAAGAGGAGTCAGGCATCGTCTCCTTTGGAAGCATTGATCTCCGCGGACCTCTCGAGTTTTCAAAGGATGTGAGGCTTCCGCTCGCGATGAGGTGGAGGACTAGCTCTTTCTCTGTCATCTCTACAGGGGATTCAGACATCCCTTCGTCTTGGGAGATGCAAGACGATCGTGCATTCAATTCACTGCAGGGATATCCGGCCTTACTTCGAGTCAGAGCATCTCGGTGTCCATTCCACTTGAGGCCACAAACTCAGGGTCCCTCTCACATACCTGTAGCTGAGAGAAGCCTCCTCTTGAGGTGCTTGTGGAAAGTTGGTATTCCTCTTGAGTCGAAGCCAGGGACTAAGCTCTCATCTCGAGTTGATTTGTGGTCCACGGATCCCTTTCGTGTTGCTCCAGTGACCTCAGGATCCCTCTAGACTTGACACAGTGAGCTTGGGTTTTCTCTGGAGTGCCATCAAGGAAATCAAGGCTCCTTTCACGTTTGATGTGGAAAACGGAATTGCTTTGCACGCAGGGCAGGGGAATCAGACCTCATCTCGCGGCGAGGGGGAAGTCTCATGGTTTTTCTCGAGTTGCGGCCGAAACCTGGGGTATATTCTCGAGTTACGACGGGTAGGGCCCTTCCAGACACGTGTTTGTTCAGTGACGTAAGGACTCCTGCCTAGGTGCGAGGGACACCTCGGGATTCTCCTCGAGTCTTGGCATGGCAATTGGGACGCGTCTCCACGTGAGGCGGGAGACCCAGGGTCCCTTTCCACGTGCCACAGGGATCCTGGGACTCCTACCCATTTTCAAGAGGAGTCAGCCATCGTCTCCTTTGGAAGCAATGATCTCCGCGGACCTCTCGAGTTTTCAAAGGATGTGAGGCCTCCGGTCGCGATGAGGCGGAGAATTAGGTTTTTCTCTGTGGTCTCCACAGGAGATTCAGACATCCCTTCGTCTTGGGAGATGCAAGACGAGCCTGCATTCAATTCACTGCAGGGATATCCGGCCTTACTTCGAGTCAGAGCATCCCGGTGTCTATTCCACTTGAGACCACAAACTCAGGGGCCCTCTCACATACCTGTAGCTGAGAGAAGCCTCCTCTTGAGGTGCTTGTGGAAAGTTGGTATTCCTCTTGAGTCTAAGCCAGGGACTAAGCTCTCATTTCGAGTTCATTTGGGGTCCATGGAGCCCTTTCGTGTTGCTACAGTGAGCTCAGGATCCCTCTAGACTAGGGACAGTGATCTTGGGTTTTCTCTGGAGTGCCATCAAGGAAATCAAGGCTCCTTTCACTTTTGATGTGGAATACGGAATTGCTCTGCATGCAGGGCAGGGGAATCGGACCTCAACTCGCGGCGAGGGGGAAGTCTCATAGTTTTTTTCGAGTTGCGGCCGGAACCTGGGGTATATTCTCGAGTTACGACGGGGAGGGCCCTTCCAGACACGTGTTTGTTCAGCGACGTCAGGACTCCTGCCTAGGTGCGAGGGACACCTCGGGATTCTCCTCGAGTCTTGGCATGGCAATTTGGACAAGTCTCCACGTGAGGCGGGAGACCCAGGGTCCCTTTCCACGTGCCACAGGGATCCTGGGACTCCTATCCATTTTCAAGAGGAGTCAGGCATCGTCGCCTTTGGAAGCATTGATCTCCGCGGACCTCTCGAGTTTTCAAAGGATGTGAGGCCTCCGGTCGCGATGAGGCGGAGAACTCGGTCTTTCTCTGTGGTCTCCACAGGGGATTCAGACATCCCTTCGTCTTGGGAGATGCAAGACGAGCCTGCATTCAATTCACTGCAGGGATATCCGGCCTTACTTCGAGTCAGAGCATCTCGGTGTCCATTCCACTTGAGGCCACAAATTCAGGGGCCCTCTCACATACCTGTAGCTGAGAGAAGCCTCCCCTTGAGGTGCTTGTGGAAAGTTGGTATTCCTCTTGAGTCGAAGCCAGGGACTAAGCTCTCACCTCGAGTTGATTTGGGGTCCAAAGAGCCCTTTCGTGTTGCTCCAGTGACCTCAGGATCCCTCTAGACTTGAGACAGTGATCTTGCGTTTTCTCTGCAGTGCCATCAAGGAAATCAAGGCTCCTTTCACGTTTGATGTGGAACACGGAATTGTTCTGCACGCAGTGCAGGGGAATCGGGCTTCATCCAGCGGCGAATGGGAAGTCTCATGGTTTTTCTCTAGTTGCGGCCGGAACCTGGGGTATATTCTCGAGTTACGACGGGGAGGGCCCTTCCAGACACGTGTTTGTTCAGCGACGTCAGGACTCCTGCCTAGGTGCGAGGGACACCTCGGGATTCTCCTCGAGTCTTGGCATGGCAATTGGGACGTGTCTCCACGTGAGGCGGGAGACCCAGGGTCCCTTTCCACGTGCCACAGGGATCCTGGGACTCCTATCCATTTTCAAGAGGAGTCAGGCATCGTCTCCTTTGGAAGCATTGATCTCCGCGGACCTCTCGAGTTTTCAAAGGATGTGAGGCCTCCGCTCGCGATGAGGCGGAGGACTAGCTCTTTCTCTGTCATCTCCACAGGGGATTCAGACATCCCTTCGTCTTGCGAGATGCAAGACGAGCCTGAATTCAATTCACTGCAGGGATATCCGGCCTTACTTCGAGTCAGAGCATCTCGGTGTCCATTCCACTTGAGGCCACAAACTCAGGGTCCCTCTCACATACCTGTAGCTGAGAGAAGCCTCCTCTTGAGGTGCTTGTGGAAAGTTGGTATTCCTCTTGAGTCGAAGCCAGGGACTAAGCTCTCATCTCGAGTTGATTTGTGGTCCACGCAGCCCTTTCGTGTTGCTCCAGTGACCTCAGGATCCCTCTAGACTTGAGACAGTGAACTTGGGTTTTCTCTGGAGTGCCATCAAGGAAATCAAGGCTCCTTTCACTTTTGATGTGGAAAACGGAATTGCTTTGCACGCAGGGCAGGGGAATCAGGCCTCATCTCGCGGCGAGTGGGAAGTCTCATGGTTTTTCTCGAGTTGCGGCCCGAACCTGGGGTATATTCTCGAGTTACGACTGGGAGGGCCCTTCCAGACACGTGTTTGTTCAGCGACGTCAGGACTCCTGCCTAGGTGCGAGGGACACCTCGGGATTCTCCTCAAGTCTTGGCATGGCAATTGGGACGCGTCTCCACGTGAGGCGGGAGACCCAGGGTCCCTTTCCACATGCCACAGGGATCCTGGGACTCCTATCCATTTTCAAGAGGAGTCAGGCATCGTCTCCTTTGGAAGCAATGATCTCCGCGGACCTCTCGAGTTTTCAAAGGATGTGAGGCCTCTGCTCGTGATGAGGCGGAGAATTAGGTTTTTCTCTGTGGTCTCCACAGGAGATTCAGACATCCCTTCGTCTTGGGAGATGCAAGACGAGCCTGCATTCAATTCACTGCAGGGATATCCGGCCTTACTTCGAGTCAGAGCATCTCGGTGTCCATTCCACTTGAGGCCACAAACTCAGGGGCCCTCTCACATACCTGTAGCTGAGAGAAGCCTCCTCTTGAGGTGCTTGTGGAAAGTTGGTATTCCTCTTGAGTCGAAGCCAGGGACTAAGCTCTCATCTCGAGTTGATTTGGGGTCCATGGAGCCCTTTCGTGTTGCTACAGTGAGCTCAGGATCCCTCTAGACTAGGGACAGTGATCTTGGGTTTTCTCTGGAGTGTCATCAAGGAAATCAAGGCTCCTTTCACTTTTGATGTGGAATACGGAATTGCTCTGCATGCAGGGCAGGGGAATCGGACCTCAACTCGCGGCGAGGGGGAAATCTCATGGTTTTTCTCGAGTTGCGGCCCGAACCTGGGGTATATTCTCGAGTTACGACGGGGAGGGCCCTTCCAGACACGTGTTTGTTCAGCGACGTCAGGACTCTTGCCTAGGTGCGAGGGACACGTCGGGATTCTCCTCGAGTCTTGGCATGGCAATTTGGACGCGTCTCCACGTGAGGCGGGAGACCCAGGGTCCCTTTCCACGTGCCACAGGGATCCTGGGACTCCTATCCATTTTCAAGAGGAGTCAGGCATCGTCTCCTTTGGAAGCATTGATCTCCGCGGACCTCTCGAGTTTTCAAAGGATGTGAGGCCTCCGGTCGCGATGAGGCGGAGAACTCGGTCTTTCTCTGTGGTCTCCACAGGGGATTCAGACATCCCTTCGTCTTGGGAGTTGCAAGACGAGCCTGCATTCAATTCACTGCAGGGATATCCCGCCTTAGTTCGAGTCAGAGCATCTCGGTGTCCATTCCACTTGAGGCCACAACCTCAGGGTCCCTCTCACATACCTGTAGCTCAGAGAAGCCTCCTCTTGAGGTGCTTGTGGAAAGTTGGTATTCCTCTTGAGTCGAAGCCAGGGACTAAGCTCTCATCTCGAGTTGATTTGGGGTCCACGGAGCCCTTTCGTGTTGTTCCAGTGACCTCAGGATCCCTCTAGACTTGAGACAATGATCTTGGGTTTTCTCTGGAGTGCCATCAAGGAAATCAAGGCTCCTTTCAAATTTGATGTGGAACACGGAATTGCTCTGCACGCCATGCAGGGGAATCGGGTTTCATCTCGTGGCAAGGGGGATGTCTCATGGTTTTTCTCAAGTTGCGGCCGAAACCTGGGGTATATTCTCGAGTTACAACGGGGAGTGCCCTTCCAGACACGTGTTTGTTCAGCGACGTCAGGACTCCTGCCTAGGTGCGAGGGACACCTCGGGATTCTCCTCGAGTCTTGGCATGGCAATTGGGACGCGTCTCCACGTGAGGCGGGAGACCCAGGGTCCCTTTCCACGTGCCACAGGGATCCTGGGACTCCTATCCATTTTCAAGAGGAGTCAGGCATCGTCTCCTTTGGAAGCATTGATCTCCACGGACCTCTCGAGTTTTCAAAGGATGTGAGGCCTCCGCGCAAGATGAGGCGGAGGACTAGCTCTTTCTCTGTCATCTCTACAGGGGATTCAGACATCCCTTCGTCTTGGGAGATGCAAGACGATCGTGCATTCAATTCACTGCAGGGATATCCGGCCTTACTTAAGTCAGAGCATCTCGGTGTCCATTCCACTTGAGGCCACAAACTCAGGGTCCCTCTCACATACCTGTAGCTGAGAGAAGCCTCCTCTTGAGGTGCTTGTGGAAAGTTGGTATTCCTCTTGAGTCGAAACCAGGGACTAAGCTCTCATCTCGAGTTGATTTGTGGTCCACGGAGCCCTTTCGTGTTGCTCCAGTGACCTCAGGATCCCTCTAGACTTGACACAGTGAACTTGGGTTTTCTCTGGAGTGCCGTCAAGGAAATCAATGCTCCTTTCACGGTTGATGTGGAAAACGGAATTGCTTTGCACACAGGGCAGGGGAATCAGACCTCATCTCGCGGCGAGGGGGAAGTCTCATGGTTGTTCCCGAGTTGCGGCCCGAACCTGGGGTATATTCTCGAGTTACGACGGGTAGAGCCCTTCCAGACACGTTTTTGTTCAGTGACGTCAGGACTCCTTCCTAGGTGCGAGGGAAACCTCGGGATTCTCCTCTAGTCTTGGCATGGCAATTGAGACCCGTCTCCACCTGAGGCGGGAGACCCAGCATCCCTTTCCACGTGCCACAGGGATCCTGGGGCTCCTATCCATTTCCAAGAGGAGTCAGGCATCGTCTCCTTTGGAAGCATTGATCTCCGCGGACCTCTCGAGTTTTCAAAGGATGTGAGGCCTCCGGTCGCAATGAGGTGGAGGACTAGGTCTTTCTCTGTGGTATCCACAGGGGATTCAGACATCCATTCGTCTTGGGAGATGCAAGACGAGCCTGCATTCAATTCACTGCAGGGATATCCGGCCTTACTTCGAGTCAGAGCATCTCGGTGTCCATTCCACATGAGGACACAAACTCAGGGTCCCTCTCACATACCTGTAGCTGAGAGAAGCCTCCCCTTGAGGTGCTTGTAATGTTGGTATTCCTCTTGAGTCGAAGCCAGGGACTAAGCTCTCATCTCGAGTTGATTTGGGGTCCACGGAGCCCTTTCGTGTTGCTACAGTGACCTCAGGATCCCTCTAGACTTGAGACAGTGATCTTGCATTTTCTCTGGAGTGCCATCAAGGAAATCAAGGCTCCTTTCACGTTTGATGTGGAACACGGAATTGCTCTGCACGGAGTGCAGGGGAAACGGGCCTCATCTCGAGGCGAGGGGGAAGTCTCATGGTTTTTCTCGAGTTGCGGCCGGAACCTGGGGTATATTCTCGACTTACGACGGGGAGTGCCCTTCCAGACACATGATTGTTCAGCGACGTCAGGACTCCTGCCTAGGTGCGAGGGACACCTCGGGATTCTCCTCGAGTCTTGGCATGGCAATTGGGACGCGTCTCCACGTGAGGCGGGAGACCCAGTGTCCCTTTCCCCGTGCCATAGGGATCCTGGGACTCCTATCCATTTTCAAGAGGAGTCAGGCATCGTCTACTTTGGAAGCATTGATCTCCGCGGGCCTCTCGAGTTTTCAAAGGATGTGAGGCCTCCTGTCGCGATGAAGCTGAGATCTACGTCTTTCTCTGTGGTCTCCACAGGGGATTCAGACATCCCTTCGTCTTGGGAGATGTAAGATGAGCCTGCATTCAATTCACTGCAGGGATATCCGGCCTTACTTCGAGTCAGAGCATCTCGGTGTCCATTCCACTTGAGGCCACAAACTCAGGGTCCCACTCACATAGCTGTAGCTGAGAGAAGCCTCCTCTCGAGGTGCTTGTGGAAAGTTGGTATTCCTCTTGAGTCGAAGCCAGGGACTAAGCTCTCATCTCGAATTGATTTGGGGTCCATGGAGCCCTTTCGTGTTGCTCCAGTGACCTCAGGATCCCTCTAGACTTGAGACAGTGATTTTGGGTTTTCTCTGGAGTGCCATCAAGGAAATTAAGGCTCCTTTCTTGTTTGATGTGGAACACGGAATTGCTCTGCACGCAGTGCAGGGGAATCGTGCCTCATCTCACGGCGAGGTGGAAGTCTCATGGTTTTTCTCGAGTTGCGGCCAGAACCTGGGGTATATTCTTGAGATACGACGGGAGGGCCCTTCCGGACACGTGTTTGTTCAGCGACGTCAGGACTCCTGCCTACGTGCGAGGGACACCTCGGGATTCTCCTCGCGTCTTGGCATGGCAATTGGGACGCGTCTCCCCGTGATGCTGGATACCCAGTGTCCCTTTCCATGTACCACCGGGATCCTGTGACTCGTATCCATTTTGAAGAGGAGTCAGGCATCGTCTCCTTTGGAAGCATTGATCTCCGCGGACCTCTCGAGTTTTCAAAGGTTGTGAGTCCTCCGGTCACGATGTGGCGAGAACTAGGTCTTTCTCTGTGGTCTCCACAGTGTATTCAGACATCCCTTCGTCTTGGGAGATGCAAGACGAGCATTCGTTCAATTCACTGCAGGGATATCCGGCCTTACTTCAAGTCACAGCGTCTCGGTGTCCATTCCACTCGAGGCAACAAACTCAGGATACCTCTCACATACCTGTAGCTGAGAGAAGCCTCCTCTTGAGGTGCTTGTGGAAAGTTGGTATTCCTCTTGAGTCGAAGCCAGGGACTAAGCCCTCATCTCGAGTTGAATTGGGGTCCACGGAGCACTTTCGTGTTGCTACAGTGACCTCAGGATCCCTCTAGACTTGAGACAGTGATCCTGGATACTCTCTGGAGTGCCATCAAGGAAATCAAGGCTCCTTTCAAGTTTGATGTGGAATAAGAAATTGCTCTGCACGCAGTGCAGGGGAATCGGGCCTCATCTGGCGGCGAGGGGAAGTCTCATGGTTTTTCTCGAGTTGCGGCCGGAACCTGGGGTATATTCTCGAGTTACGACGGGGAGGGCCCTTCCAGACACGTGTTTGTTCAGCGACGTAAGGACTCCAGCCTAGGTGCGAGGGACACCTCGGGATTCTCCTCGAGTCTTCGCATGGCAAATGGGACGCGTCTCCACGTGAGGCGGGAGACGCAGGGTCCCTTTCCACGTGCCACAGGGATCCTGGGACTCCTATCCATTTTCAAGAGGAGTCAGGCATCGTCTCCTTTGGAAGCATTGATCTCCGCAGACCTCTCGAGTTTTCAAAGGATGTGAGGCCTCCAGTCGCGTTGAGGCGGTGGACTAGGTCTTTCTCTGTGGTCTCCACAGGGGATTCAGACATCCCTTCGTCTTGGGAGATGCAAGACGAGCCTGCATTCAATTCACTGCAGGGATATCCGGACTTACTTCGAGTCAGAGCATCTCGGTGTCCATTCCACTTGAGGCCACAAACTCAGGGTCCCTCTCACATACCTGTAGCTGAGAGAAGCCTCCTCTTGAGGTGCTTGTGGAAAGTTGGTATTCCTCTTGAGTCGAAGCCAGGGACTAAGCTCTCATCTCGAGTTGATTTGGGGTCCACGGAGCTCTTTCGTGTTGCTCCAGTGACCTCAGGATCCCTCTAGACTTGAGCCAGTGATCTTGGGTTTTCTCTGGAGTGCCATCAAGGAAATCAAGGCTCCTTTCACGTTTGATGAGGAACACGGAATTGCTCTGCACGCAGTGCAGGGGATTCGGGCCTCATCTCGCGGCGAGGGGGAAGTCTCATGGTTTTTCTCGAGTTGCGGCCGGAACCTGGGGTATATTCTCGAGTTACGACGGGGAGGGCCCTTCCAGACACGTGTTTGTTCAGCGAAGTCAGGACTCCTGCCTAGGTACGAGGGACACCTCGGGATTCTCCTCGAGTCTTGGCATGGCAATTTGGACGAGTCTCCACGGGAGGCGGGAGACCCAGGGTCCCTTATTACGTGCCCAAGGGAATCTGGGACTCCTATCCATTTTCAAGAGGAGTCAGGCATCGTCTCCTTTGGAAGCATTGATCTCCGCGGACCTCTCGAGTTTTCAAAGGATGTGAGGCGTCCGGTCGCGATGAGGCGGAGGACTAGGTCTTTCTCTGTGGTCTCCACAGGGAATTCAGACATCCCTTCGTCTTGGGAGATGCAAGACGAGCCTGCATTCAATTCACTGCAGGGATATCCGGCCTTACTTCGAGTCAGAGCATCTCGGTGTCCATTCCACTTGAGGCCACAAACTCAGGGTCCCTCTCACATACTTGTAGCTGAGAGAAGCCTCCTCTTGAGGTGCTGGTGGAAAGTTGGTGTTCCTCTTGAGTCGAAGCCAAGGACTAAGCTCTCATCTCGAGTTGACTTGGGGTCCACGGAGCACTTTCGTGTTGCTCCAGTGACCTCAGGATCCCTCTAGACTTGAGACAGTGATCTTGGGTTTTCTCTGGAGTGCCATCAAGGAAATCAAGGCTCCTTTCACGTTTGATGTGGAACACGGAATTGCTCTGCACGCAGTGCAGGGGAATCGGGCCTCATCTCGCGGCGAGGGGGAAGTCTCATGGTTTTCCTCGAGTTGCGGCCGGAACCTGGGGTATATTCTCGAGTTACGACGGGGAGGGCCCTTCCAGACACGTGTTTGTTCAGCGACGTCAGGACTCCTGCCTAGGTGCGAGGGACACCTCGGGATTCTCCTCGAGTCTTGGCATGGCAATTGGGACGCGTCTCCACGTGAGGCGGGAGACCCAGGGTCCCTTTCCACGTGCCACAGGGATCCTGGGACTCCTATCCATTTTCAAGAGGAGTCAGGCATCGTCTCCTTTGGAAGCATTGATCTCTGCGGACCTCTCGAGTTTTCAAAGGATGTGAGGCCTTCTGTCGTGATGAGGCGGAGAACTAGGTCTTTCTCTATGGTCTCCACAGGGGATTCAGACATCCCTTCATCTTGGGAGATGCAAGACGAGCCTGCATTCCAATCACTGCAGGGATATCCGGCCTTACTTCGAGTCAGAGCATCTCGGTGTCCATTCCACTTGAGGCCACAAACTCAGGGTCCCTCTCACATACCTGTAGCTGAGAGAAGCCTCCTCTTGAGGTGCTTGTGGAAAGGTGGTATTCCTCTTGAGTCGAAGCTAGGGACTAAGCTCTCATCTCTGGTTGATTTGGGGTCCACGGAGCCCTTTCGTGTTGCTACAGTGACCTCAGGATCCCTCTAGACTTGAGACAGTGATCTTGGGTTTTCTCTGGAGTGCCCTCAAGGAAATCAAGGCTCCTTTCACGTTTGATGTGTAACACGGAATTGCTCTGCATGCAATGCAGGGGAATCGGGCCTCATCTCGCGGCGAGGGGGAAGTCTCATGGTTTTCCTCGAGTTGCGGCCGGAACCTGGGGTATATTCTCGAGTTACGACGGGGAGGGCCCTTCAAGACACGTGTTTGTTCAGCGACGTCAGGACTCCTGGCTAGGTGCGAGGGACACCTCGGGGTTCTCCTCGAGTCTTGGCATGGCAATTGGGACGCGTCTCCACGTGAGGCGGGAGACCCAGAGTCCCTTTCCACGAGCCACAGGGATCCTGGGACTCCTATCCATTTTCAAGAGGAGTCAGGCATCGTCTCCTTCGGAAGTATTGATTTCCGCGGACGTCTCGAGTTTTCAAAGGATGTGAGGCCTCCGGTTGCGTTGAGGCGTAGGACTAGGTCTTTCTCTGTGCTCTCCACAGGGGATTCAGACAACCGTTCGTCTTGGGAGATGCAAGGCAAGCCTGCATTCAATTCACTGCAGGGATATCCGGCCTTACTTCGAGTCAGAGCATCTCGGTGTCCATTCCACTTGAGGCCACAAACTCAGGGTCCCTCTCACATACCTGTAGCTGAGAGAAGCCTGCTCTTAAGGTGCTTGTGGAAAGTTGGTATTCCTCTTCAGTCGAAGCCAGGGACTAAGCTCTCATCTCGAGTTGATTTGGGGTCCACGGATCCCTTTCTTGTTGCTACAGTGACCTCAGGATCCCTCTAGACTTGAGACAGTGATCTTGGGTTTTCTATGGAGTGCCATCAAGGAAATCAAGGCTCCTTTCACTTTTGATGTGGAACACGGAATTGCTCTGCACGCATTGCAGTGGAATCAGACCTC
The DNA here is from genome assembly GCF_033118175.1 of Dama dama. Taxonomy (NCBI): domain Eukaryota; kingdom Metazoa; phylum Chordata; class Mammalia; order Artiodactyla; family Cervidae; genus Dama; species Dama dama. The sequence goes on along the minus strand of NC_083706.1, from coordinate 5,105,406 downwards.
ATCTCGCGGCGAGGGGGAAGTCTCATGGTTTTTCTCGAGTTGCGGCCGGAACCTGGGTTATATTCTCGAGTTACGACGCGGGGGGCCCTTCCAGACACGTGTTTGTTCAGCGACGTCAGGACTCCTGTCTAGGTGCGAGGGACACCTCGGGATTCTCCTCGAGTCTTGGCATGGCAATTGGGACGCGTCTCCACTTGAGGCGGGAGACCGAGTGTCCGTTTCCACATGCCACACGGATCTTGGGACTCCTATCCATTTTCAAGAGGAGTCAGGCATCGTCTCCTTTGGAAGCATTGATCTCCGCGGACCTCTCCAGTTTTGAACGGATGTGAGGCCTCCGGTCGTGATGAGGCGGAGAACTAGGTCTTTCTCTGTGGTCTCCACAGGGGATTCAGACATCCCTTCGTATTGGGAGATGCAAGACGAGCCTGCATTCAATTCACTGCATGGATATCCGTCCTTACTTCGAGTCAGAGCATCTCAGTGTCCATTCCACTTGAGTCCACCAACTCAGGATCCCTCTCACATACCTGTAGCTGAGAGAAGCCTCCTCTTGAGGTGCTTGTGGAAAGTTGGTATTCCTCTTGAGTCGAAGCCAGGGATTAAGCCCTCATCTCGAGTTGATTTGGGGTCCACGGAGCACTTTCGTGTTGCTACAGTGACCTCAGGATCCCTCTAGACTTGAGACAGTGATCCTGGATACTCTCTGGAGTGCCATCAAGGAAATCAAGGCTCCTTTCAAGTTTGATGTGGAATAAGAAATTGCTCTGCACGCAGTGCAGGGGAATCGGGCCTCATCTGGCGGCGAGGGGAAGTCTCATGGTTTTTCTCGAGTTGCGGCCGGAACCTGGGGTATATTCTCGAGTTACGACGCGGAGGGCCCTTCCAGACACGTGTTTGTTCAGCGACGTCAGGACTCCTGCCTAGGTGCGAGGGACACCTCGGGATTCTCCTCGAGTCTTGGCATGGCAATTGGGACGCCTCTCCATGTGGTGCGGGAGACCCAGGGTCCCTTTCCACGTGCCACAGGGATCCTGGGTCTCCTATCCATTTTCGAGAGGAGTCAGGCATCGTCTCCTTTGGAAGCATTGATCTCCGCGGACCTCTCGAGTTTTCAAAGGATGTGAGGCCTCCAGTCGCGTTGAGGTGGAGACTGGGTCTTTCTCTGTGGTCTCCACAGGGGATTCAGACATCCCTTCGCTTGGGAGATGCAAGACGAGCCTGCATTCAATTCACTGCAGGGATATCCGAGTTACTTCGAGTCAGAGCATCTCGGTGTCCATTCCACTTAAGGCCACAAACTCAGGGTCCCTCTCACATACCTGTAGCTGAGAGAAGCCTCCTCTTGAGGTGCTTGTGGAAAGTTTGTATTCCTCTTGAGTCAAAACCAGGGACTAAGTTCTCATCTCGAGTTGATTTGTGGTCCACGGAGCCCTTCCGTGTTACTCCAGTGACCTCAGGATTCCTCTAGACTTGAGACAGTGATCTTGGGTTTTCTCTGGAGTGCCATCAAGGAAATCCAGGCTCCTTTCACGTTTGATGTGGAACACGGAATTGCTCTGCCCGCAGTGCAGGGGAATCGGGGCTCATCTCTCGGCGAGGGGGAAGTCTCATGGTTTTTCTCAAGTTGCGGCCGGAACCTGGGGTATATTCTCGAGTTACGACAGGGAGGGCCCTTCCAGACACGTGTTTGTTCAGCGACGTCAGGACTCCTGCCTAGGTCTGAGGGACATCTCGGGATTCTCCTCGAGTCTTGGCATGGCAATTGGGACGCGTCTCCACGTGAGGCGGGAGACCCAGGGTCCCTTTCCACGTGCCACAGGGATTCTGGGACTCCTATCCATTTTCGAGAGGAGTCAGGCATCGTCCCCTTTGGGAGGACTGATCTCCGCGGAACTCTCGAGTTTTCAAAGGACGTGAGGCCTCCGGTCGCGATGAGGCGGAGAACTAGGTCTTTCTCTGTGGTCTCCACAGGGGATTCACACTTCGCTTCGTCTTGGGAGATGCAAGACGAACCTGCATTCAATTCACTGCAAGGATATCCGGCCTTACTTCGAGTCAGAGCATCTCAGTGTCCATTCCACTTTAGGCCACAAACTCAGGGTCCCTCTCACATACCTGTAGCTGAGAGAAGCCTCCTCTTGAGGTGCTTATGAAAAGTTGGTATTCCTCTTGAGTCGAAGCCAGGGACTAAGCTCCCATCTCGAGTTGATTTGGGGTCCACGGAGCCCTTTCGTGTTGCTCCAGTGACCTCAGGATCCCTCTAGACTTGAGACAGTGATTTTGGGTTTTATCTGGAATGCCATCAAGGAAATCAAGGCTCCTTTCACGTTTGATGTGGAACACGGAATTGCTCTGCATTCAGTGCAGGGAAATCGGGCCTCATCTCGCGGCGAGGCGGAAGTCTCCTGGTTTTTCTCGAGTTGCGGCCGGAACCTGGGGTATATTCTCGAGTTACCATGGGGAGGGCCCTTCCAGACACGTGTTTGTTCAGCGGCGTCAGGACTCCTGCCTAACTGCGAGGGACACCTCGGGATTCTCCTCGAGTCTTGGCATGGCAAATGGGACACGTCTCCTCGTGAGGCGGGAGCCCCAGTGTCCCTTTCCAAGTGCCACAGGGATCCTGGGACTCGTATCCATTTTCAATAGGACTCAGGCATCGTCTCCTTTGGAAGCATTGATCTCCGCGGACCTCTCGAGTTTTCAAAGGATGTGAGGACTCCAGTCGCGATGATGCGGAGAACTAGTTCTTTCTCTGTGGTTTCCACACGGGATTCAGACATCCGTTCATCTTGGGAGATGCAAGACGAGCCTGCATTCAGTTCACTGCAGGGATATGAAAGGTTGCTGCTGAACGATAAGACGCGGGATTCTTGGCCTCCGGAGGAGACGAATTCAATCCGGGGCCAGAGACGAGGCTGGATCGCTCAGAGCTTTTGTGTAATAAAGTTTTATTAAAGTATAGAGAAAGCTTCTGACATAGGCATCAGAAGGGGGCAAAAGAGTACCCCCCTCCTAGTGTTTAGCTGTATGTTATATAGTCACTCACAGTCTGTTAATGAAATGAAAGGAATGTCATAAAATTCAGAATGGCATCAGATAATCCATCCCAGGCCATAAAACGATTGACTGGAATCTTGTAGAAGGGCAGAATACCAACAAATAGTTCCATTTACATAGATTAGGGGAACAATACCTGAGTAAGTAAGTTAGGCCGTTTGGCGGAACCAACTTGAAGGTAGAGTCTGGGGTTCATTAACATAGCTTAAGACAACATTTCCATACGAAAAAGGAATGTATTGGTTAACTCAAAGTCTGAGAGTAGTTAGCTTTAGGTGAGACCAGGTGTCATGGCAACACAGAATGTTAAGAGAAACCTCCTTTTAATTTGTATAGAGAAGGAAAAACAGATCGCTGGTTTGTTTCTTCCTGCCGCTTAAGAGAGATAAAAATGTCTGGCACTTACAGCCTCTTTCCTCCATTTGGAGACCCCTGGCCTTCCTGCCTTTTACCCTCTCATTCCTCCCTTTTCTTTTAGGAGAATTATGTTGCCTAGGGAAAAGGGGCGTCGTTTTCATTCCATAACTGCTTCAGAGCTGACAAGGGGCGTTGTCCCTAAATTGGTGAGGCAACATATTCTCCTAATCCTCATAGTGAGGATGTCTGATCCAGGGGCCCCAAATAGTAGTTAGAAGAAGCTGCAGTGATAGCAGGAGTTTGAGCAACCATTTGTAACTTAAAAGCTTTTATGCGACTAGAAAAAAATCCAGTCACACAGTTACAAATGCAGGGAGCAAAGAGCAAAAACAAAACAATTAGAATTATATGTCAGGTTATGTCCATAGTTAAGGTACAAAGTATGGCACCAGTCCATTCTAGGGTTGTTAGATGTCATCAGACGAAGGAGAGGCATCACATATGATTGTTGTCGAATGTATTCGCAGACTTGGAGAAAGTCTTTTCCTTGAAGTGGAGATGTCCACCACGGGAAGCCTTCCACTGATGAAGAGGGGAGTGCTCCGCAGACCCAGCAGTTAGACCGATTGTGGAATGCAGCATAGGAGTGAGCCCAGGACAGGAAGGCATTGTCTTGAGGATCAAAGGGCAGACTCAGGATTTCTGGAGTCAGCAGAAGTAGGCTCACATAGATTATCAGGCCCATCTGAAACATACAAAGTCAGAGCATAGAAAGTAAAAACATAAAATGACATCACTTAGTTCTGGTCAGGGTGCCACCTCTTGACTCGAGTGTGATGTACCCACGAATCAATTCCTGGGACTTTGACAGCTGTGGGAGAAGAAAGAATAACCTGTTAAGGGCCTTCCCAGAGGGGCTCGAGGGATGAGCCCCCAGATCCCAATGTTTTTATGAGGACCTCGGTTCCTGGCTCAAATAGAGGCTTGCTGGATTCAGAGGCTGGGTCAGGAGTCGTCTCCCGGAGTTCTGTTAATGCCTGTTGAAAAGCTGAGAGTTGAGTTACATAATTAGTTAACTCTAAGGCCTCAGGATCTATAACAATGTCTGTGCGTAAGAAAGGCCTTCCATAAATACATTCAAAGGGGGACAGTCCCTCCTTTTTTGGGGCAGTTCGAGCCCTCATTAAAGCTATGGGTAGGACTTTAATCCAGTTGTCCTGCGTTTCTTGAGTTAATTTGCGCAGATGTCTTTTGATAATGTCATTAGCTTTTTCAACCTTTCCTGAGGATTGGGGTCTCCAGGAACAGTGTAAGTGATACTCTATTCCTAGAGCTTTAGACACCCCCTGAGTTATAGCAGCTTTAAAGGCGGAGCCATTGTCACTCTGAAGGCTCCGTGGCAGCCCAAACCTGGGGATAATTTCATGGATTAAAATCTTTATAACCTCCTTAGCTTGTTCACTATGACAGGGGAACGCCTCAATCCATCCAGTAAAAGTATCCACCCAAACTTGTAAGCAAGAATATCCATTAGCTTTTGGCATATGAGTAAAATCAATTTCCCAGCCCTCTCCAGGATACTTTCCCTTTCGTTGTAATCCAGATTTTGCTAGCTTTTCAGTCTTTGGGTTATTTTTCTGACAAACCTCACACCGTTTGATAATGTTCTTTAGAGTTTTCATTATATTTTTACCTTCAAACAAACGAGAAGCCATCTGGTAAGTACTTTCTACACCCAAATGAAAACTCTGATGTAAACCCTTAAGAATTTTCCACTGAGCATTTTCAGGAATTATTAATCGTCCATCCTCGGACTGTAACCATTCTTTATCAGTAATCTTTGCTCCTCTTTTCTCATATCTTTCTAATTCTTCCTCAGTATATTGTGGCTTTTCCTGTTCCACAGGACCTGTCCAGATCAAAGGCGTCTGTAAGGAGGGGGTTTCGTAAAGTGCCGCTTTTTTGGCTTGAGAGTCAGCTAACAGGTTACTGGCAGCTACTTTACTCCCATCCCTGCTGTGCCCTTTGCAATGCATAACCGCTACTTCTTTAGGACAATAGATAGCAGTTAAAAGTCTCTCAATCTCTCTGAAATGCTTAATAGGTTCTCCTGTTGCTGTTTTAAACTGTCTTTCTTTCCATATTGCAGCATGAGCATGTAAAGTCAAATAAGCATACTTAGAATCAGTGTAGATATTCACTCGTTGCCCTTTGCTTAACTCTAGAGCTCGGGTAAGAGCCACGAGCTCCGCTAACTGGGCACTGGTTCCCTGGGGGAGAGATTTTGCTTCTAAAACCTGTTCAGCAGTCACCACAGCGTAACCTGCTTTGCGCTTTCCATCCCGAACAAAAGAACTGCCGTCTGTAAATATTTCCATGTCAGGATTGTCTAATGGGGTATCCATTAGATCCTCCCGAGCTGCATAGTTTAAAGTTAGGAATTGGGAACAATCGTGATCAGGTGTTTCATCTTCCTTCTCAGGAAGGAAGGTGGCAGGATTTAAATTTCCACAAACTTTAAGCTTAGTTACTGGTCCTTCTAACAACAGTGACTGATATTTAAGAAGCCTACTGTCTGTCATCCAAATATTAACCTTAGAATTTAAGATTCCATTCACATCATGAGAAGTCAGTACAGTAAGGTTTCGTCCATTAATTACTTTTAAAGCTTCAGGTGCTAATAAAGCCGCTGCCCCAATTACTCTTAGGCAGTGGGGCCACCCACGTGCAATTACATCTAATTTTTTGCTTAGATAAGCAATAGGTTGCTGGTGAGGCCCCCGGGGTTGTGTCAAAACTCCCAAGGCCATACCTTTTCTTTCAGTGACAAACAGGTTAAATTCTGACCCTGTGGGCAAACTCAAAGCCGGAGCTTGCAGGAGAGCAGTCTGAAGAACCTTAAAAGCCTTTTGAGTATCTGGAGACCAAACCAGTTTGTCGGTTTGGGCCTGCTGAGTTTCAGCTATAAGTTTATATAAAGGCCGGGCAAGTTCCCCATAGCCTGGAATCCAAATACGAGAGTAGCCTGTGATTCCCAAAAATCCTCTCAATTGTCTTAAAGTCATAGGTAGGGGATGGTTTAGTATAGGTTTAATTCTTTCAGGGCCTATGGCCCTAGTCCCTTTTGAGATGATTAGGCCCAGATATCTAACAGATTGTTGACAAAGCTGAGCCTTTTCTCTTGATGCCTTGTAACCGCAGCCTGCCAGAAAGTTTAAGAAATCTTCTGAGGCTCGTGAACAAGCTTCCTGTGTCTCAGCACAGAGCAAAATATCATCTACATATTGTAACACTACCGCTTCAGAGCTATTAAAGTTTTGTAGATCCCGTGACAAACTTTGTCCAAATAAGTGAGGACTGTCATGAAATCCCTGGGGCAAAACTGTCCAGGTTAACTGGGAAGCTGCCTGTGTGGGGTCTTCAAAGGCAAATAGAAATTGACTTTCCTCCGCCAAAGGCACTGAATAGAAGGCATCTTTTAAATCAATTACTGAAAAATATTTGGCTCGTTCAGGAATTTCAGACAATAAAGTATAAGGATTAGGCACCACGGGGTGTAAAGGAACCACAGCCTCATTTATTATTCATAAATCTTGAACTAATCTCCATTTATCATTTGATTTTTTTACACCCAAAATAGGAGTGTTGCATGGACTGTTACAGGGAACTAATAGTCCCTGCTCCTTTAAATTCTCAATGATGGGTTTTAACCCTTCTTTAACCTCAGGTTTCAGTGGATACTGCTTCTTCTGTGGGAATAAGTGTGGGTCTTTGAGCTTGACAACCACAGGAATAGCATTTTGTGCTCGACCCACAGATTTTCCATCAGCCCATACTCTAGGATTCACATTTTGTTCAACTAAAGGTAGAGAAAGGGAAGGCTCCATATTCATGAAAACAGAGGCATGGACCTTGCTCAGTATATCCCTCCCCAAAAGGGGTGAGGGTGATTCTGGCACGATAAGAAACTCGTGTGAAAATAGCACAGAATCCCAGTTGCACGATAGAGAATAACTGAAGTAATACCTTTAGGCTCGTCCAGACAGTCCCATTACGGAAGCGGATCAGGAAGAAAGTGGGCCAGGGGCTTCAGTAAGCACGGAGTAAGTTGCCCCAGTATCTAAAAGGAAATTGACGGATTGGCCTCCCACCGTTATCAATACCCGGGGTTCCTCAGGTGTAATTAGGACGGGAGCTTGTGTGGGGACCCCCGGGCACCTTCAGTCCTGATTGTCTTGAGAGTCAGACCCCTGAGACCTACGCCTCTGGGGGCAGTCTCTCCTCCAGTGTGGTCCCTTGCAGACCGGACATGGAGCCGGGGGCGGCTTAGATGCCTGAGGGCAATCCCGCTTGAGATGCCCCTCCTTTCCACAGCAATAGCAAGCCCATCTCTTTTCACCTGGGTCCCTCTGGGCATTTTTCTCAGGCTGCTTAAGAACGGTTTTCATAGCCATTGCGAGGGCTTCCGCCTTTTCCTTCGTCTTTCTCTGCCTTTCTTTCTTTTCCTCATATTCCCTACCATAATAGACTGTCTGAGCCAGTTGTAACAGATTATCTAAAGACTGATTTGGTCCATACGCCCGTTTTGATAACTTACGGCGAATATCTGGAGCCGACTGAGTGAGAAATTTATCTTTTAAGATCACTTTCCCCTCTTCACTTTCGGGATCAATCTCAGTGAATCTGCGAAGGGCTTCTCTCAGTCTATCTAGGAATTTACAAGGAGCTTCCTTCTCCTCCTGTTCTATGTCTGCCAGTTTGCCATAGTTCAAAGGCTTAGAATGCGCCTGCCTGAGTCCTTCAAGAATACATCTGACAAAATGACTCTGATCCCATCTTCCTTTAGCAGTGTTATAGTCCCAGTCTGGTTCTGTAGCTGGGACCGCCTGACTCCCAGTGGGGAGGGCAGTTATCTCGTCCTCCCTCTTTCCCACTGATTCATTACCAAGCCATTCATCTCCATAAGCAACCGCTTTTCCCAAAACTCGAGCCTTTGAGTCGGGAGTCAACGTTTGTCCCAAGATATACATCACATCCTTCCAAGTGAGGTCATAATGCAGAGTAACACCTTTAAAAGCTCTAATATACTTTTCTGGGTCTTCTAAATAGTCTCCCAGATCTTCCTTAATTCTTTGTATCTCTTGATAAGAAAAAGGCTTATTAACTCTCATAGACTGATAATTTCTCCCGGTGGGTACTTCATGAAGGGGCAACAGCATGAGTGGCTGTCCCTCAGTCTCTCTGGCTGCTCTGCACACATCCCAGGGATAGATTGGAGAAACCTGCTTTTCTTTATCTCTTTGCCTCCTGTCCTCTATCTCATCTCCTACTTCGATGGTCTGAGTTTCTACTGAAACCAGAGTAGTCTGAAGTCGTACTGAGACAGGAGTTGTTTGGACCTCTACAGGAGCAGTTCGAATCTCAATTTGGGTTCCCACTGAGACCGAGGCAGTTTGAGTCTCAGTTTGTGTTTCCACTGAGACTAAAGCAGTTTGAACCTCATCTCGGAGACCCGGATACGGGGGCAAAGTAGGAGGACAGGGGGGAGCGGAAGGTTTCCCACCCAAATCTATACCCTTAGGACATAAGTCTGGCATATTTCGCAGAGAGAAAAAGGGCAACACATACGCTACTTCTACCCATTTCCCTTGCTTTTTACAGAACCGGTCTAATTGTAAAACAGTGTTATACTTAAGAGACCCTCCAACTGGCCACCGTTCGCTGTCCTCCAGTGGGTACCGCGGCCATGCAGTATCACATAGGAAGACCAGGTGTGTCTTCTTTAAGCCCTGGGGATCAAATCTATCCCAGTTTTTCAGGATACAGTTCAAAGGAGTGAGGCTGGAATTGTTAGCTCCCATCTGTAAGAGAGAAAAAAAGCGACCAGCGCCATTTTTTCTACCGGAGGCGTCCCTCCCTGCTCTAGATGGGGGTGTAGACAGACGTTACACCAAAAGCTTTTCCTTCCTGGTCGGACTTAGTCTGTCCCTTACCGACGCAGGCGTCACACTCGTCCCTCCCGGTTCTACCACCGAGATGGGGTGGGGCTGCACCAGGGGTAGACCTGATGGCATCCCTGACTGACGTCCAGCTCTTCACCTCGCTTGCCTTTGATGCCACCCAGGGCGCAATCAGAGTAACCTTTCGGAATGCCTCCCAAGCTAAGACCTCTGGGGGAAACATTCGTCACCTGAGTGCCTGTGCACAACCCTGAGTATATTCATGACTGCAATAAGACCGATACCAACATGAAACTGAGATGTTCCTTCCAAGCGTCACCACACCGGTATAAGAGCCTCCTCTGGTCCACTAAGAGCCAGTGTTACCAAAGGAAAAAACCATTGCAGTTCCAATCCGAGTAACCTTTAACCTCAGAGATGCTCTGGGAGTTGGAGCTCCATCCAGCTTCCGAACTTTCCATGCCTAGCGAGGCTAGGCGCTTCCTGACTACCAATTCAAGTTTGAGACCTAGGCCACAGTACAGTAGCAACATAGATTACAAGTCCCTGGAAAGTCTATGATCCGATAGATTAGGTTAGTACTTCTAATTCCCAAGGAGTTATGAAATGGTCAAAGAGACTGAAAAGTTTGACCGAGAAAGGAGAGTTCGGTCCACACGCTTTGCCCGTTTCTGGTCAGTTCCCGAAGGAGACATTGGTTGCCTCTTGGCATTGGCAGGTTGGTATAAACCCCCGACAGGTTTCTGCCATAGCCTTATGAGATCACCGCGGGCCCGCAGAGCAGGGCTCCTCACTTGCTTCGCGCAGGGCGTTTTATTCATTTACACAAGCACACCATAGAGTTAGTAAAGTACAGAGGAAAACGTGTTCGCTAGGAGAACAAAGAACTAGAGCTCCAAGCATCCTTACCTTGTCCTGAAGGATCACGGACGAGCCCCCAAGTTGAAAGGTTGCTGCTGAACGATAAGACGCGGGATTCTTGGCCTCCGGAGGAGACGAATTCAATCCGGGGCCAGAGACGAGGCTGGATCGCTCAGAGCTTTTGTGTAATAAAGTTTTATTAAAGTATAGAGAAAGCTTCTGACATAGGCATCAGAAGGGGGCAAAAGAGTACCCCCCTCCTAGTGTTTAGCTGTATGTTATATAGTCACTCACAGTCTGTTAATGAAATGAAAGGAATGTCATAAAATTTAGAATGGCATCAGATAATCCATCCCAGGCCATAAAACGATTGACTGGAATCTTGTAGAAGGGCAGAATACCAACAAATAGTTCCATTTACATAGATTAGGGGAACAATACCTGAGTAAGTAAGTTAGGCCGTTTGGCGGAACCAACTTGAAGGTAGAGTCTGGGGTTCATTAACATAGCTTAAGACAACATTTCCATACGAAAAAGGAATGTATTGGTTAACTCAAAGTCTGAGAGTAGTTAGCTTTAGGTGAGACCAGGTGTCATGGCAACACAGAATGTTAAGAGAAACCTCTTTTTAAATTTGTATAGAGAAGGAAAAACAGATCGCTGGTTTGTTTCTTCCTGCCGCTTAAGAGAGATAAAAATGTCTGGCACTTACAGCCTCTTTCCTCCATTTGGAGACCCCTGGCCTTCCTGCCTGTTACCCTCTCAGATATCCGGCCTTTCTTCGAGTAGGAGCATTTCGGTGTCCATTCCACTTGAGGCCACAAACTCAGGGTACCTCTCACATACATGTAGCTGAGAGAAGCCTGCTCTTGACGTGCTTGTGGAAAGTTGGTATTCCTCTTGAGTCGAAGCCAGGGACTAAGCTCTCATCTCGAGTTGATTTGGGGTCCACGGAGCCCTTTCCTGTTGCTCCAGTGACCTCAGGATCCCTCTAGACTTGAGACAGTGATCTTGGGTTTTCTCTGGAGTGCCATCAAGGAAATCAAGGCTCCTTTCACGTTTGATATGGAACACGGAATTGCTCTGCACGCAGTGCAGGGGAATCGGGCCTCATCTCGCGGCGAGGGGGAAGTCTCATGATTTTTCTAGAGTTGCGGCCGGAACCTGGGGTATATTCTCGAGTTACGACGGGGAGGGCCATCCCAGACACGTGTTTGTTCAGCGACGTGAGAACTCCTGCCTAGGTGCGAGAGACACCTCGGGATTCTCCTCGAGTCTTGGCATGGCAGTTTGGACGAGTCTCCACGTGAGGCCGGAGACCCAGGGTCCCTTTCCACGTGCCACAGGGATCCTGGGCCTCCTATCCATTTTCCAGAGGAGTCAGGCCTCGTCTCCTTTGGAAGCATTGATCTCCGCGGACCTCTCAAGTTTTCAAATTATGTGAGGCCTCCGGTCGCAATGAGGTGGAGAACTAAGTCTTTCTCTGTGGTCTCCACAGGGGATTCAGACATCCCTTCGTCTTGGGAGATGGAAGACGAGCCTGCATTCAATTCACTGCAGGGATATCCGGCCTTACTTCCAGTCAGAGCATCTCGGTGTCAATTCCACATGAGGCCACAAACTCAGGGTCCCTCTCACATACCTGTAGCTGAGAGAAGCCTCCCCTTGAGGTGCTTGTGGAAAGTTGGTATACTTCTTGAGTCGAAGCCAGGGACTAAGTTCTCATCTCGAGTTGATTTGTGGTCCCGGAGCCCTTTCGTGTTGCTCCAGTGACCTCAGGATCCCTCTAGACTTGAGACAGTGATCTTGGGTTTTCTCTGGAGTGCTATCAAGGAAATCAAGGCTCGTTTCACGTTTGATGTGGAACACGGAATTGCTCTGCACGCACTGCAGGGGAATCGGGCCTCATCTCGCGGCGAGGAGTAAGTCTCATGGTTTTTCTCGAGTTGCGGCCGGAACCTGGTGTATATTCTCGAGTTACGACGGGGAGGGCCCTTCCAGACACGTGTTTGTTCAGCGACGTCAGGACTCCTGCCTAGGTGCGAGGGACACCTCGTGATACTCCACGAGTCTTGGCATGGTAATTGGTACGCGTCTCCACGTGAAGCGGGAGACCCAGTGTCCCTTTCTACATGCCACAGGGATCCTGGGACTCCTATCCATTTTCAAGAGGAGTCAGATATCGTCTCCTTTGGAAGCATTGATCTCCGGGGACCTTTCGAATTTTCAAAGGATGTGAGGCCTCCGTTCCCGTTGAGGCGGAGAATTCGGTCTTTCTCTGTGGTCTCCACAGGGGATTCAGACATTCCTTCGTCTTGGGAGATGCAAGACGAGCCTGCATTCAATTCACTGCAGGGATATCCGGCCTTACTTCGAGTCAGAGCATCTCGGTGTCCATTCCACTTGAGGCCACAAACTCAGGGTCCCTCTCACATACCTGTAGCTGAGAGAAGACTCCTCTTGAGGTGCTTGTGGAAAGTTGGTATTCCTCTTGAGTCGAAGCCAGGGACTAAGCTCTCATCTCGAGTTGATTTGGGGTCCACTGAGCCCTTTCGTGTTGCTCCAGTGACCTCAGGATCCCTCTAGACTTGAGACAGTGATCTTGGGTTTTCTCTGGAGTGCTATCAAGGAAATCAAGGCTCCTTTCACGTTTGATGTGGAACACCGAATTGCTCTGCACGCAGTGCAGGGGAGTCGGGCCTCATCTCGCGGCGAGGGGGAAGTCTCATGGTTTTTCTCGAGTTGCGGCCGGAACCTGGGGTATATTCTCGAGTTAAGACGGGGAGGGCCCTTCCAGACACGTGTTTGTTCAGCAACGTCAGGACTCCTGCCTAGGTGCGAGGGACAACTCGGAATTCTCCTCGAGTCTTGGCATGGCATTTGGGAGGCATCTCCACGTGAAGCGGGAGACCCAGGGTCCCTTCCCACGTGCCACAGGGATCCTGGGACTCCTATCCATTTTCAAGAGGAGTCGGGCATCGTCTCCTTTGGAAGCATTGATCTCTGCAGACCTCTCGAGTTTTCAAAGGACGTGAGGCCTCCGGTCGCGATGAGGTGGAGGACTAGGTCTTTCTCTGTGGTCTCCACAGGGGATTCAGACATCCCTTCGTGTGGGAGATGCAAGACGAGCCTACATTCAATTCACTGCAGGGATATCCGGCCTTACTTCGAGTCAGAGCATCTCGGTGTCCATTCCACTTGAGGCCACAAACTCGAGGTCCCTCAAATATACCTATAGCTGAGATAAGCCTCCTCTTGAGGTGCTTGTGGAAAGTTGGTATTCCTCTTGAGTCGAAGCCAGGGACTAAGCTCTCATCTCGAGGTGATTTGGGGTCCACGGAGCCCTTTCCTGTTGGTCCAGTGACCTCAGGATCCCTGTAAACTTGAGACAGTGACTTTGGGTTTTCTCTGGAGTGCCATCAAGGAAATCAAGGCTCCTTTCACGTTTGATGTGGAACACCGAATTGCTCTGCATGCAGTGAAGGAGAATCGGGCCTCAACTCGCGGCGAGAGGTAAATCTCATGGTTTTTCTCGAGTTGAGGCCCGAACCTGGGGTATATTCTCGAGTTACGACGGGGAGGGCCCTTCCAGACACGTGTTTGTTCAGCGACGTAGGGACTCCTGCCTAGGAGCGGGGGACACCTCGGGATTCTCCTCGAGTCTTGGCATGGCAATTGGGACGCGTCTCCACGTGAGGCGGGAGACCTAGGGTCCCTTTCCACGTGCCACAGGGATCCTGTGACTCCTATCCATTTTCAAGAGGAGTCAGGCATCCTCTCCTTTGGAAGCATTGATCTCCGCGGACCACTCGAGTTTTCAAAGGATGTGAGGCCTCCGCTCGCGATGAGGCGGAGAACTCGGTCTTTCTCTGTCATCTCCACAGGGGATTCAGACATCCCTTCGTCTTGGGAGATGCAAGCCGAGCCTGCATTCAATTCACTGCAGGGATATCCGGCCTTACTTCGAGTCAGAGCATCTCGGTGTCCATTCCACTTGAGGCCACAAACTCAGGGTCCCTCTCACATACCTGTAGCTTAGAGAAGCCTCCTCTTGAGGTGCTTGTGGAAAGTTGGTATTCCTCTTGAGTCGAAGCCAGGGTCTAAGCTCTCATCTCGAGTGGATTTGGGGTCAACAGAGCCCTTTCGTGTTGCTACAGTGACCTCAGGATCCCTCTATACTTGCGACAGTGATCTTGGGTTTTCTCCGGAGTGCCATCAAGGAAATCAAGTCTCCTTTCACGTTTGATGTGGAACACGGAATTGCTCTGCACGCAGTCCAGGGGAATCGGGCCTCATGTCGCGGCGAGGGGGAAGTCTACAAGTTTTTCTCGAGTTGCGGCCGGAACCTGGGGTATATTCTCGAGTTACGACGGGGAGGGCCCTTACAGACACGTGTTTGTTCAGCGACGTCAGGACTCCTGCCTAGGTGCGAGGGACACCTCGGGATACTCCTCGAGTCTTGGCATGGCAATTGGGACGCGTCTCCACGTGAGGCGGGAGACCCAGGGTCCCTTTCCACGTGCCACAGGGATCCTGGGACTCCTATCCATTTTCAAGAAGAGTCAGGCATCTTCTCCTTTGGAAGCATTGATCTCCGTGGACCTCTCGAGTTTTCAAAGGATGTGAGGCCTCCGGTCTCGATGAGGCAGAGAACTAGGTCTTTCTCTGTGGTCTCCACAGGGGATTCAGGCATCCCTTCGTCTTGGGAGATGCAAGACGAGCCTGCATTCAATTCACTGCAGGGATATCCGGCCTTACTTCGAGTCAGAGCATCTCGGTGTCCATTCCACTTGAGGCCACAAACTCAGGGGCCCTCTCACATACCTGTAGCTGAGAGAAGCCTCCTCTTGAGGTGCTTGTGGAAAGTTGGTATTCCTCTTGAGTCGAAGCCAGGGACTAAGCTCTCATCTCGAGTTGATTTGGGGTCGACGGAGCCCTTTCGTGTTGCTCCAGTGACCTCAGGATCCCTCTAGACTTGAGACAGTGATCTTGGGTTTTCTCTGGAGTGCCATCAAGGAAATCAAGGCTCCTTTCACGTTTGATGTGGAACACGGAATTGTTCTGCACGCAGTGCAGGGGAATCGGGCTTCATCCAGCGGCGAAGGGGAAGTCTCATGGTTTTTCTCGAGTTGCGGCCCGAACCTGGGGTATATTCTCGAGTTACGACGGCGAGGGCCCTTCCAGACACGTGTTTGTTTAGCGACGTCCGGACTCCTGCCTAGGTGCGAGGGACACCTCGGGATTCTCCTCGAATCTTGGCATGGCAAAGGGGACGCTTCTCCACGGGAGGCGGGAGACCCAGAGTCCCTTTCCACGTGCCACAGGGATCCTGGGACTCCTATCCATTTTCAAGAGGAGTCAGGCATCGTCTCCTTTGGAAGCATTGATCTCCGCGGACCTCTCGAGTTTTCAAAGGATGTGAGACCTCCTGTCGCGATGAGGCGGAGAACTCGGTCTTTCTCTGTGGTCTCCACAGGGGATTCAGACATCCCTTCGTCTTGGGAGATGCAAGACGAGCCTGCATTCAATTCACTGCAGGGATATCCGGCCTTACTTCGAGTCAGAGCATCTCGGTGTCCATTCCACTTGAGGCCACAAACTCAGGGTCCCTCTCACATACCTGTAGCTGAGAGAAGCCTCCTCTTGAGGTGCTTGTGGAAAGTTGGTATTCCTCTTGAGTCGAAGCCAGGGAGTAAGCTCTCATCCCGAGTTGATTTCGGTCCACGGAGCCCTTTCCTGTTGGTCCAGTGACCTCAGGATCCCTCTAGACTTGAGACAGTGATCTTGGGTTTTCTCTGGAGTGTCATCAGGGAAATCAAGGCTCCTTTCACGTTTGATGTGGAACACGGAATTGCTCTGCATGCTGTGCAGGGGAATCGGGCCTGAACTCGCGGCGAGGGGGAAATCTCACGGTTTTTCTCGTGTTGCGGCCCGAACCGGGGTATATTCTCGAGTTACGACGGGGAGGGCCCTTCCAGACACGTGTTTGTTCAGCGACGTCAGGACTCCTGCCTAGGTGCAAGGGACACCTCGGGATTCTCCTCGAGTCTTGGCATGGCAATTGGGACGCGTCTCCACGTGAGGCGGGAGCCCCAGAATCCCTTTCCATGTGGCACAGGGATCCTGGGACTCCTATCCATTTTCAAGAGGAGTCAGGCATCGTCTCCTTTGGAAGCATTGATCTCTGTGGACCTCTTGAATTTTCAAAGCATGTGAGGCCTCTGGTCAGGATGAGAGGGAGAACTAGGTCTTTCTCTGTGGTCTCCACAGGGGATTCAGACATCCCTTCATCTTGGGAGATGCAAGACGAGCCTGCATTCAATTCACTGCAGGGATATCCGGCCTTACTTCGAGTCAGAGCATCTCGGTGTCCATTCCACTTGAGGCCACAAACTGCGGGTCCCTCTCACATACCTGTAGCTGAGAGAAGCCTCCTCTTGAGGTGCTTGTGGAAAGTTGGTATTCCTCTTGACTCGAAGCCAGGGACTAAGCTCTCATCTCGAGTTGATTTGGGGTCCACGGAGCCCTTTTGTGTTGCTCCAGTGACCTCAGGATCCCTCTAGACTTGAGACAGTGATCTTGGGTTTTCTCTGGAGTGCCATCAAGGAAATCAAGGCTCCTTTCACATTTGATGTGGAACACGGAATTGCGCTGCACGCAGTGCAGGGGAATAGGGCCTCATCTCGCGGCGAGCGGGAAGTCTCATGGTTTTTCTCGAGTTGCGGCCGGAACCTGGGGTATATTCTCGAGTTGCGACGGATGCCTGCCCTTCCAGACATGTGTTTGTTCAGCGACGTCAGGACTCCTGCCTAGGTGCGAGGGACACCTCGGGATTCTCCTCGAGTCTTGCCATGGCAATTGGGAGGCGTCTACACGTGAGGCGGGAGACACAGGGCCCCTTTCCACGTGCCACAGGGATCCTGGGACTCCTATCCATTTTCAAGAGGAGTCAGGCATCGTCTCCTTTGGAAGCATTGATCTCTGTGGACCTCTCAAATTTTCAAAGATGTGAGGCCTCCGGTCGCGATGAGGGGGAGAATTAGGTCTTTCTCTGTGGTCTCCACGGGGTATTCAGACATCCCTTCATCTTGGGAGATGCAAGACGAGCCTGCATTCAATTCACTGCAGGGATATCCTGCCTTACTTAGAGTCAGAGCATCACAGTGTCCATTCCATTTGAGGCCACAACTCAGGGTCCCTCTCACATACCTGTAGCTGAGAGAAGCCTCCTCTTGAGGTGCTTGTGGAAAGTTGGTATTCCTCTTGAGTCGAAGCCAGGGACTAAGCTCTCATCTCGAGTTGATTTGGGGTCCACGGAGCCCTTTCTTGTTGCTCCAGTGACATCAGGGTCCCTCTAGACTTGAGACAGGCATCTTGGGTTTTCTCTGGAGGGCCCTCAAGGAAATCAAGGCTCCTTTCACGTTTGATGTGTAACACGGAATTGCTCTGCATGCAGTGCAGGCAATCGGGCCTCATCTCGCGGTGAGGGGGAAGTCTCATGGTTTTTCTCGAGTTGAGGCCGGAACCTGGGGTATATTCTTGAGTTAAGACGGGGAGGGCCCTTCCAGACACGTGTTTGTTCAGCGACGTCAGGACTCCTGCCTAGGTGCAAGGGACACCTCGGGATTCTCCTCGAGTCTTGACATGGCAATTGCGACGCGTCTCCACGTGAGGCGGGAGACCCAGGGTCCCTTTCCACGTGCCACAGGGATCCTGGGACTCCTATCCATTTTCAAGAGGAGTTAGGCATCGTCTCCTTTGGAAGCATTGATCTCCGCGGACCTCTCGAGTTTTCAAAGGATGTGAGGCCTCCGGTCGCGATGAGGCGGAGAACTAGGTCTTTCTCTGTGGTCTCCACAGGGGATTCAGACATCCCTTCGTCTTGGAAGATGCGAGACGAGCCTGCATTCAATTCTCTGCAGGGATATCCGGCCTTACTGTGAGTCAGTACATCTCGGTGTCCATTCCACTTGAGGCCATAAATTCAGGGTCCCTCTCACATACCTGTAGCTGAGAGAAGCCTCCTCTTGAGGTGCTTGTGGAAAGTTGGTATTCCTCTGGAGTCGAAGCCAGGGACTAAGCTCTCATCTCGAGTTGATTTCAGGTCCTCGGAGCCCTTTCGTGTTGCTGCAGTGACCTCAGGATCCCTCTAGACTTGAGACAGTGATCTTGGGTTTTCTCTGGAGTGTCATCAAGGAAATCAAGGCTCCTTTCAAGTTTGATGTGAAAAACGGAATTGCTCTGCATGCAGTGCAGGGGAATCGGGCCTCATCTCGGGGCGAGGGGGAAGTCTCATGGTTTTTCTCGAGTTGCGGCCGGAATCTGGGGTATATTCTCGAGTTTCGACGGCGAGGCCCCTTCCAGACACGTGTTTGTTCAGCAACGTCAGGACTCCTGCCTAGGTGCGAGGGACACCTCGGGATTCTCCTCGACACTTGGCATGGCAATTGCGAGGCGTCTCCACGTAAGGCGGGAGACCCAGGGTCCCTTTCCACGTGCCACAGGGATCCTGGGACTCCTATCAATTTTCAAGAGGAGTCAGGCATCGTCTCCTTTGGAAGCATTGATCTCCGCAGACCTCTCGAGTTTTCAAAGGATGTGAGGCCTCCGGTCGCGATGAGGCGAGCACTAGGTCTCTCTGTGGTCTTCACAGGGGATTCAGACATGCCTTCGTCTTGGGAGATGCAAGACGAGCCTGCATTCTATTCACTGCAAGGATATCCGGCCTTACTTCGAATCAGAGCATCTCGGTTTATATTCCACTTGAGGCCACAAATTCAGGGTCCCTCTCACATACCTGTAGCTGAGAGAAGCCTCCTCTTGAGGTGCTTATGGAAACGTGGTATTCCTCTTGAGTCGAAGCCAGGGACTAAGCTCTCATCTCGAGTTGATTTGGGGTCCACGGAGCCCTTTCGTGTTGCTACAGTGACCTCAGGATATCTCTAGACTTGAGACAGTGATTTTGGGTTTAATCTGGAGTGCCATCAAGGAAATCAAGGCTCCTTTCACGTTTGATGTGGAACACGGAATTGCTCTGCACGCAGTGCATGGGAATCGGGCCTCATGTCGCGGCGAGGGGGAAGTCTCATGGTTTTTCTCGAGTTGCGGCTGGAACCTGGGGTATATTCTCGAATTATGACGGGGATTGGCCTTCCAGACACGTGTTTGTTCAGCGACGTCAGGACTCCTGCCTATGTGCGAGGGACACCTCGGGATTCTCCTCGAGTCTTGGCATGGCAATTGGGACGCGTCTCCACGTGAGGCGGGAGCCCCAGAATCCCGTTCCATGTGGCACAGGGATCCTGGGACTCCTATCCATTTTCAAGAGGAGTCAGGCATCGTCTCCTTTGGAAGCATTGATCTCTGTGGACCTCTTGAATTTTCAAAGCGTGTGAGGCCTCTGGGCAGGATGAGAGGGAGAACTAGGTCTTTCTCTGTGGTCTCCACAGGGGATTCAGACATCCCTTCATCTTGGGAAATTCAAGACGAGCCTGCATTCAATTCACTGCAGGGATATCCGGCCTTACTTCGAGTCAGAGCATCTCGGTGTCCATTCCACTTGAGGCCACAAACTGCGGGTCCCTCTCACATACCTGTAGCTGAGAGAAGCCTCCTCTTGAGGTGCTTGTGGAAAGTTGGTATTCCTCTTGACTCGAAGCCAGGGACTAAGCTCTCATATCGAGTTGATTTGGGGTCCACGGAGCCCTTTCGTGTTGCTGCAGTGACCTCAGGATCCCTCTAGACTAGAGACAGTGATCTTGGGTTTTCTCTGGAGTGCCATCAAGGAAATCAAGGCTCCTTTCACTTTTGATGTGGAATACGGAATTGCTCTGCATGC
This sequence comes from Dama dama, assembly GCF_033118175.1. Taxonomy (NCBI): domain Eukaryota; kingdom Metazoa; phylum Chordata; class Mammalia; order Artiodactyla; family Cervidae; genus Dama; species Dama dama. The sequence continues at coordinate 5,085,330 of NC_083706.1, read as the reverse complement.
AGGGCAGGGGAATAGGGCCTCGTCTCGCGGCGAGGGGGAAGTCTCATGGTTTTTCTCGAGTTGCGGCCGGAACCTGGGGTATATTCTCGAATTACGACCGGGAGGGCCCTTCCAGACACGTGTTTGTTCAGCGACGTCAGGACTCCTGCCTAGGTGCAAGGGACAACTCGGGATTCTCCTCGAGTCTTGGCATGGCAATTGGGACGCGTCTCCACGTGAGGCGGGAGACCCAGGGTCCCTTTCCACGTGCGACCGGGATCCTGGGACTCCTATCCATTTTAAAGAGGAGTCAGGCATCGTCTCCTTTGGAAGCATTGATCTCCGCGGACCTCTCTAGTTTTCAAAGGATGTGAGGCCTCCGCTCGCGATGATGCGGAGAATTAGGTTTTTCTCTGTGGTCTCCACAGGGGATTCAGACATCCCTTCGTCTTGGGAGATGCAAGACGAGCCTGCATTCAATACACTGCAGGGATATCCGGCCTTACTTCGAGTCAGAGCATCCCGGTGTCCATTCCACTTGAGGCCACAAACTCAGGGGCCCTCTCACATACCTGTAGCTGAGAGACGCCTCCTCTTGAGGTGCTTGTGGAAAGTTGGTATTCCTCTTGATTCGAAGCCAGGGACTAAACTCTCATCTCGAGTTGATTTGGGGTCCACGGAGCCCTTTCGTGTTGCTCCAGTGACCTCAGGGTCCCTCTAGACTAGAAACAGTGATCTTGGGTTTTCTCTGGAGTGCCATCAAGGAAATCAAGGCTCCTTTCACTTTTGATTTGGAACACGGAATTGCTCTGCACGCAGGGCAGGGGAATCGGGCCTCATCTCGAGGCGAGGGGGAAGTCTCATGGTTTTTCTCGAGTTGCGGCCCGAACCTGGGGTATATTCTCGAGTTACGAAGGGGAGGTCCCTTCCAGACACTTGTTTGTTCAGCGACGTCAGTGCTCCTGCCTAGTTGTGAGGGATACCTCGGGATTCTCCTCGAGGCTTGGCATGGCAATTGGGATGCGTCTCCACGTGAGGCATGAGACCCAGGGTCCTTTTCCACGTGCCACAGGGATCCTGGGACTCCTATCCATTTTCAAGAGGAGTCGGGCATCGTCTCCTTTGGAAGCATTGATCTCTGCAGACCTCTCGAGTTTTCAAAGGATGTGAGGCCTCCGCTCGCGATGAGGCGGAGAATTAGGTTTTTCTCTGTGGTCTCCACAGGGGATTCAGACATCCCTTCGTCTTGGGAGATGCAAGACGAGCCTGCATTCAATTCACTGCAGGGATATCCGGCCTTACTTCGAGTCAGAGCATCCCGGTGTCCATTCTACTTGAGGCCACAAACTCGGGGTCCCTCAAATATACATGTAGCTGAGAGAAACCTCCTCTTGAGATGCTTGTGGAAAGTTGGTATTCTTCTTGAGTCTAAGCCAGGGACTAAGCTCTCATCTCGAGTGTATTTCGGTCCAGGGAGCCGTTTCCTCTTGGTCCAGTGACCTCAGGATCCCTCTAGACTTGAGACAGTGATCTTGGGTTTTCTCTGGAGTGGCATCAAGGAAATCAAGGCTCCTTTCACGTTTGATGTGGAACACGGAATTGCTCTGCATGCAGTGCAGGGGAATCGGGCCTCAACTCGCGGCGATGGGGAAATCTCATGGTTTTTCTCGAGTTGCGGCCCGAACCTGGGGTATATTCTCGAGTTACGACGGGGAGGGCCCTTCCAGACACGTGTTTGTTCAGCGACGTCAGGACTCCTGCCTAGGTGCGAGGGACACCTCGGGATTCTCCTCGAGTCTTGGCATGGCATTTGGGACGCGTCTCCACGTGAGGCGGGAGACCCAGGGTCCCTTTCCACGTGCCACAGGGATCCTGGGACTCCTATCCATTTTCAAGAGGAGTCAGGCATCGTCTCCTTTGGACGCATTGATCTCCGCGGACCTCTCGAGTTTTCAAAGGATGTGAGGCCTCCGCTTGCGATGAGGCGGAGAATTAGGTTTTTCTCTGTGGTCTCCACAGGAGATTCAGACATACCTTCGTCTTGGGAGATGCAAGACGAGCCTGCATTCAATTCACTGCAGGGATATCCGGCCTTACTTCGAGTCAGAGCATCTCGGTGTCCATTCCACTTGAGGCCACAAACTCAGGGGCCCTCTCACATACCTGTAGCTGAGAGAAGCCTCCCCTTGAGGAGCTTGTGGAAAGTTGGTATTCCTCTTGAGTCGAAGCCAGGGACTAAGCTCTCATCTCGAGTTGATTTGGGGTCCACGGAGCCCTTTCGTGTTGCTCCAGTGAACTCAGGATCCGTCTAGACTTGAGACAGTGATCTTGGGTTTTCTCTGGAGTGCCATCAAGGAAATCAAGGCTCCTTTCACTTTTGATGTGGAACATGGAATTGTTCTGCACGCAGTTCAGGGGAATCGGGCTTCATCCAGGGGCGAGGGGAAAGTCTCATGGTTTTTCCCGAGTTGCGGCCGGAACCTGGGGTATATTCTCGAGTTACGACGGGGAGGGCCCTTCCAGACACGTGTTTGTTCAGCGACGTCAGGACTCCTGCCTAGGTGTGAGGGACACCTCGGGATTCTCCTCGAGTCTTGGCATGGCAATGGGGACGCGTCTCCACGTGAGGCGGGAGACCCAGGGTCCCTTTCCACGTGCCACAGGGATCCTGGGACTCCTATCCATTTTCAAGAGGAGTCAGGCATCGTCTCCTTTGGAAGCATTGATCTCCGGGGACCTCTCGAGTTTTCAAACGATGTGAGGCCTCCGCTCGCGTTGAGGCGGAGGACTAGGTCTTTCTCTGTGGTCTCCACAGGGGATTCAGACATCCCTTCGTCTTGGGAGATGCAAGACGAGCCTGCATTCAATTCACTGCAGGGATATCCGGCCTTACTTCGAGTCAGAGCATCTCGGGGTCCATTCCACTTGATGCCACAAATTCAGGGTCCCTCTCACATACCTGTTGCTGAGAGAAGCCTCCTCTTGAGGTGCTTGTGGAAAGTTGGTATTCCTCTTGAGTCGAAGCCAGGGACTAAGCTCTCCTCTCGAGTTGATTTGGGTTCCACGGAGGCTTTTCGTGTTGCTCCAGTGACCTCAGGATCCCTCTAGACTTGAGACAGTGATCTTGGGTTTTCTCTGGAGTGCCATCAAGGAAATCAAGGCTCCTTTCACGTTTGATGTGGAACACGGAATTGCTCTGCACGCAGTGCAGGGGAATCGGGCCTCATCTCGCGGTGAGGGGGAAGTCTCATGGTTTTTCTCGAGTTGCGGCCGGAACCTGGGGTATATTCTCGAGTTACAATGGGGAGGGCCCTTCCATACTCGTGTTTGTTCAGCGACGTCAAGACTCTTGCCTAGGTGCGAGGGACACCTCAGGATTCTCCTCGAGTCTTGGCATGGGAATTGCGATGCGTCTCCACATGAGGCGGGTGACCCAGGGTCCCTTTCCACGTGCCACAGGTATAATGGGAATCCTATCCATTTCCAAGAGGACTCAAGAATCGTCTCCTTTGGAAGCATTGATCTCCGCGGACCTCTCGATTTTTCAAAGGATGTGAGGCCTCCGGTCGCGATGAGGCGGAGAACTAAGTCTTTCTCTGTGGTCTCCACAGGGTATTCAGACATCCCTTCGTCTTGGGAGATGCAAGACGAGCCTGCATTCACTTCACTGCAGGGATATCCGGCCTAACTTCGAGTCACAGCATCTCGGTGTCCATTCCACTTGAGGCCACAAACTCAGGGTCCCTGTCACATACCTGTAGCTGAGAGAAGCCTCCTCTTGAGGTACTTGTGGAAAGTTGGTATTCCTTTTGAGTCGAAGCCAGGGACTAAGCTCTCATCTCGAGTTGATTTGGGGTCCACGGAGCCCTTTCGTGTTGCTCCAGTGACCTCAGGATCGCTCTATACTTGAGACAGTGATCTTGGGTTTTCTCTGGAGTGCCATGAAGGAAATCAAGGCTCCTTTCACGTTTGATGTGGAACACGGAATTGCTCTGCATGCAGTGCAGGGTAATCGGGCCTCATCTCACGGCGAGGGGGAAGTTGCATGGTTTTTCTCGAGTTGCGGCCGGAACCTGGGGTATATTCTCGAGTTAAGACGGGGAGGGCCCTTCCAGACACGTGTTTGTTCAGCAAAGTAAGGACTCCTGCCTAGGTGCGAAGGACACCTCGGGATTCTCCTCGAGTCTTGGCATGGCAATTGGGACGCGTCTCCACGTAAGGTGGGAGACCCAGGGTCCCTTTCCACGTGCCACAGTGATCCTGGGACACCTATCTATTTTCAAGAGGATTCAGGCATCGTCTCCTTTGGAAGCATTGATCTCCACGGAAATCTCGAGTTTTCAAATGATGTGAGTCCTCCGGTCGCGATGAGGCGGAGAACTAGGTCTTTCTCTGTGGTCTCCACAGGATATGCAGACATCCCTTCATCTTGGGAGATACAAGACGAGCCTGCATTCAATTCACTGCAGGGATATCCGGCCTTACTTCGAGTCAGAGCATCTCGGTGTCCATTCCACTTGAGGCCACAAACTCAGGGTCCCTCTCACATACCTGTAGCTGAGAGAAGCCTCCACTTGAGGTGCTTGTGGAAAGTTGGTATTCCTCTTGAGTCGAAGCCATGGACTAAGCTCTCATCTCGAGTTGATTTGGGGTCCACGGAGCCATTTCCTGGTGCTCCATTGACGTCAGGATCCCTCTAGACTTGAGACAGTGATCTTGGGTTTTCTCTGGAGTGCCATCAAGGAAATCAAGGCTCCTTTCACTTTTGATGTGGAACACGGAATTGCTCTGCACGCAGTGCAGAGGAATCGGGCCTCATCTCGCGGCGAGGGGGAAGTCTCATGGTTTTTCTCGAGTTGCGGCCGGAACCTGGGGTATATTCTCGAGTTACGACGGGGAGGGCCCTTCCAGACACGTGTTTGTTCAGCGACGTTAGGACTCCTGCCTAGGTGAGAGGGACACCTCGGGATTCTCCTCGAGTCTTGGCATGGCAATTGGGACGCGTCTCCACGTGCCACAGGGATCCTGGGACTCCTATCCATTTTCAAGAGGAGTCAGGCATCGTCTCCTTTGGAAGCATTGATCTCCGCGGACCTCTCGAGTTTTCAAAGGATGTGAGGCCTCCGCTCGCGATGAGGCGGAGAACTAGGTCTTTCTCTGTGGTCTCCACAGGGGATTCAGACATCCCTTCGCCTTGGGAGATGCAAGACGAGCCTGCATTCAATTCACTGCAGGGATATCCGGCCTTACTTCGAGTCAGAGCATCTCGGTGTCCATTGCACTTGAGGCCACAAACTCAGGGTCCCTCTCACATACCTGTAGCTGAGAGAAGCCTCCTCTTGAGGTGCTTGTGGAAAGTTGGTATTCCTCTTGATTTGAAGCCAAGGACTAAGCTCTCATCTCGAGTTGATTTGGGGTCCTTGGAGCCCTTTCGTGTTGCTCCAGTGACCTCAGGATCCCTCTAGACTTGAGACAGTGATCTTGGGTTTTCTCTGGAGTGCCATCAAGGAAATCAAGGCTCCTTTCACGTTTGATGTGGAACACGGAATTGCTCTGCATGCAGTGCAGGGGAATAGGGCCTCAACTCGCGGCGAGGGGGAAATCTCATGGTTTTTCTCGAGTTGCGGCCGGAACCTTGGGTATATTCTCGAGTTTAGAAGGGGAGGGCCCTTCCAGACACATGTTTGTTCAGCGACGTCAGGACTCCTGGCTAGGTGCGAGGGACACCTCGGGATTCTCCTCGAGTCTTGGCATGGCAATTTGGACGCGTCTCCACGTGAGGCGGGAGACCCAGTTTCCCTTTCCACATGCCACAGGGATCCTGGGATTCCTATCCATTTTCAAGAGGAGTCAGGCATCGTCTCCTTTGGAAGCATTGATCTCCGCGGACCTCTCGAGTTTTCAAAGGATGTGAGGCCTCCGCTCGCGATGAGGCGGAGAATTAGGTCTTTCTCTGTGGTCTCCACAGGGGTTCACACATCCCTTCATCTTGGGAGATGCAAGACGAGCCTGCATTCAATTCACTGCAGGGATATCCGGCCTTACTTCGAGTCAGAGCATCTCGGTGTCCATTCCATTTGAGGCCACAAACGCAGGGGCCCTCTCACATACCTGTAGCTGAGAGAAGCCTCCTCTTGAGGTGCTTGTGGAAAGTTGGTATTCCTCTTGAGTCGAAGCCAGGGACTAAGCTCTCATCTCGAGTTGATTTGGGGACCACAGAGCCCTTTCATGTTGCTACAGTGACCTCAGGATCCCTCTAGACTTGAGACGGTGATCTTGGGTTTTCTCTGGAGTTCCATCAAAGAAATCAAGGCTCCTTTCATTTTTGATGTGGAATACGGAAGTGCTCTGCACGCAGTGTAGGGGAATCGGGCCTCATCTCGCGGCGAGGGGGAAGTCTCATGGTTTTTCTCGAGTTGCGGCCGGAACCTGGGGCATAATCTCGAGTTAGGACGGGGAGGGCCCTTCCAGACACGTGTTTGTTCAGCGACGTCAGGACGCTTGCCTAGGTGCGAGGGACACTTCGGGATTCTCCTCAAGTCTTGGAATGGCAATTGGGACGCGTCTCAACGTGAGGCGGGAGACCCAGGGTCCCTTTCCACGTGCCACAGGGATCCTGGGACTCCTATCCATTTTCAAGAGGAGTCAGGCATCGTCTCCTTTGGAAGCATTGATCTCCGCGGACCTCTCGAGTTTTCAAAGGATGTGAGGCCTCCGCTCGCGATGAGGCGGAGAATTTGGTTTTTCTCTGTGGTCTCCACAGGGGATTCAGACATCCCTTCGTCTTGGGAGATGCAAGACGAGCCTGCATTCAATTCACTGCAGGGATATCCGGCCTTACTTCCAGTCAGAGCATCTCGGTGTCCATTCCACTTGAGGCCACAAACTCAGGGTCCGTCTCACATACCTGTAGCTGAGAGAAGCCTCCTCTTGAGCTGCTTGTGGAAAGTTGGCATTCCTCTTGACTCGAAGCCAGGGACTAAGCTCTCATCTCGAGTTGATTTGGGGTTCACGGAGCCATTTCGTGTTGCTACAGTGACCTCAGGATCCCTCTAGACTTGAGACAGTGATCTTGGGTTTTCTCTGGAGTGCCATCAAGGAAATCAAGGCTCCTTTCACGTTTGATGTGGAACACGGAATTGCTCTGCACGCATTGCAGGGGAATCGGGCCTCATCTCGCGGCGAGGGGGAAGTCTCATGATTTTTCTCGAGTTGCGGCCGGAACCTGGGGTATATTCTCGAGTTACGACGGGGAGGGCCCTTCCAGACACGTGTTTGTTCAGCGACGTCAGGACTCCTGGCTAGGTGCGAGGGACACCTCGGGATTCTCCTCGAGTCTTGGCATGGAAATTGGGACGCGTCTCCACATGAGGCGGGAGACCCAGGGTCCCTTTCCACGTGCCACAGGGATCCTGGGACTCCTATCCATTTTCAAGAGGAGTCAGGCATCGTCTCCTTTGGAAGCATTGATCTCCGCGGACATCTCGAGTTTTCAAAGGCTGTGAGGCCTCCGCTCGCGATGAGGTGGAGAATTAGGTTTTTCTCTGTGGTCTCCACAGGGGATTCAGACATCCCGTCGTCTTGGGAGATGCAAGACGAGCCTGCATTCAATTCACTGCAGGGATATCCGGCCTTACTTCGAGTCAGAGCATCTCGGTGTCCATTCCACTTGAGGCCACAAACTCAGGGTCCCTCTCACATACCTGTAGCTGAGAGAGGTGCTTGTGGAAAGTTGGTATTCCGCTTGAGTCGAAGCCAGGGACTAAGCTCTCATCTCGAGTTGATTTGGGGTCCACGGAGCCCTTTTGTGTTGCTCCAGTGACCTCAGGATCCCTCTAGACTTGAGACAGTGATCTTGGGTTTTCTCTGGAGTGCCATCACGGAAATCAAGGCTCCTTTCACGTTTGATGTGGAACACGGAATTGCTCTGCACGCAGTGCAGGCGAATCGGGCCTCATGTCGCGGCGAGGGGGAAGTCTCATGGTTTTTCTCGAGTTGCGGCCGGAACCTGGGGTATATTCTCGAGTTACGACGGGGAGGTACCTCCCAGACACTTTTTTGTTCAGCAACGTCAGGACTCCTGCCTAGGTGCGAGGGACACCTCGGGATTCTCCTCGAGTCTTGGCATGACAATGGGGACGCGTCTCCACGTGAGGCGGGAGACCCAGGGTCCCTTTCCACGTGCCACAGGGATCCTGGGACTCCTATCCATTTTCAAGAGGAGTCAGGCATCGTCTCCTTTGGAAGCATTGATCTCCGCGGACCTCTCGAGTTTTTAAAGGATGTGAGGCCTCCGCTCGCGATGAGGCGGAGAATTAGGTCTTTCTCTGTGGTCTCCACAGGGGATTCAGACATCCCTTCGTCTTGGGAGATGCAAGACGAGCCTGCATTCAATTCACTGCAGGGATAAATGGCCTTACTTCGAGTCAGAGCATCTCGGTGTCCATTCCACTTGAGGCCACAAACTCAGGGTCCCTCTCACATACCTGTAGCTGAGAGAAGCCTCCTCTTGAGGTGCTTGTGGAAAGTTGGTATTCCTCTTGAGTCGAAGCCAGGGACTAAGCTCTCATCTCGAGTTGATTTGGGGTCCACGGAGCCCTTTCATGTTGCTCCAGTGACCTCAGGATCCCTCTAGACTTGAGACAGTGATCTTGAGTTTTCTCTGGAGTGCCATCAAGGAAATCAAGGCTCCTTTCACGTTTGATGTGGAACACGGAATTGCTCTGCACGCATTGCAGGGGAATCGGGCCTCATCTCGCGGCGAGGGGGAAGTCTCATGATTTTTCTCGAGTTGCGGCCGGAACCTGGGGTATATTCTCGAGTTACGACGGGGAGGGCCCTTCCAGACACGTGTTTGTTCAGCGACGTCAGGACTCCTGGCTAGGTGCGAGGGACACCTCGGGATTCTCCTCGAGTCTTGGCATGGAAATTGGGACGCGTCTCCACATGAGGCGGGAGACCCAGGGTCCCTTTCCACGTGCCACAGGGATCCTGGGACTCCTATCCATTTTCAAGAGGAGTCAGGCATCGTCTCCTTTGGAAGCATTGATCTCCGCGGACATCTCGAGTTTTCAAAGGCTGTGAGGCCTCCGCTCGCGATGAGGTGGAGAATTAGGTTTTTCTCTGTGGTCTCCACAGGGGATTCAGACATCCCGTCGTCTTGGGAGATGCAAGACGAGCCTGCATTCAATTCACTGCAGGGATATCCGGCCTTACTTCGAGTCAGAGCATCTCGGTGTCCATTCCACTTGAGGCCACAAACTCAGGGTCCCTCTCACATACCTGTAGCTGAGAGAGGTGCTTGTGGAAAGTTGGTATTCCGCTTGAGTCGAAGCCAGGGACTAAGCTCTCATCTCGAGTTGATTTGGGGTCCACTGATCCCTTTCGTGTTGGTCCAGTGTCCTCAGGATCCCTCTAGACTTGAGACAGTGATCTTGGGTTTTCTCTGGAGTGCCATCAAGGAAATCAAGGCTCCTTTCACGTTTGATGTGGAACACGGAATTGCTCTGCACGCAGTGCAGGGGAATCGGGCCTCATGACGCGGCCAGGGGGAATTCTCATGTTTTTTCTCGAGTTGCGGCCGGAACCTGGGGTATATTCTCGAGTTACGACGGGAGGGCCCTTCCAGACACGTGTTTGTTCAGCGACGTCACGACTCCTGCCTAGGTGCGAGGGACACCTCGGGATTCTCCTCGAGTCTTGGCATGGCAATTGGGACGCCTCTCCACGTGAGGCGCGAGACCCAGCGTCCCTTTCCACGTGCCACAGGGATCCTTGCACTCCTATCCATTTTCAAGAGGAGTCAGGCATCGTCTCCTTTGGAAGCATTGATCTCTGCAGACCTCTCGAGTTTTCAAAGGATGTGAGGCCTCCGCTCGCGATGAGGCGGAGAATTAGGTTTTTCTCTGTGGTCTCCACAGGGGATTCAGACATCCCTTCGTCTTGGGAGATGCAAGACGAGCCTGCATTCAATTCACTGCAGGGATATCCGGCCTTACTTCGAGTCAGAGCATCCCGGTGTCCATTCTACTTGAGGCCACAAACTCGGGGTCCCTCAAATATACATGTAGCTGAGAGAAACCTCCTCTTGAGATGCTTGTGGAAAGTTGGTATTCTTCTTGAGTCTAAGCCAGGGACTAAGCTCTCATCTCGAGTGTATTTCGGTCCAGGGAGCCGTTTCCTCTTGGTCCAGTGACCTCAGGATCCCTCTAGACTTGAGACAGTGATCTTGGGTTTTCTCTGGAGTGGCATCAAGGAAATCAAGGCTCCTTTCACGTTTGATGTGGAACACGGAATTGCTCTGCATGCAGTGCAGGGGAATCGGGCCTCAACTCGCGGCGATGGGGAAATCTCATGGTTTTTCTCGAGTTGCGGCCCGAACCTGGGGTATATTCTCGAGTTACGACGGGGAGGGCCCTTCCAGACACGTGTTTGTTCAGCGACGTCAGGACTCCTGCCTAGGTGCGAGGGACACCTCGGGATTCTCCTCGAGTCTTGGCATGGCATTTGGGACGCGTCTCCACGTGAGGCGGGAGACCCAGGGTCCCTTTCCACGTGCCACAGGGATCCTGGGACTCCTATCCATTTTCAAGAGGAGTCAGGCATCGTCTCCTTTGGACGCATTGATCTCCGCGGACCTCTCGAGTTTTCAAAGGATGTGAGGCCTCCGCTTGCGATGAGGCGGAGAATTAGGTTTTTCTCTGTGGTCTCCACAGGAGATTCAGACATACCTTCGTCTTGGGAGATGCAAGACGAGCCTGCATTCAATTCACTGCAGGGATATCCGGCCTTACTTCGAGTCAGAGCATCTCGGTGTCCATTCCACTTGAGGCCACAAACTCAGGGGCCCTCTCACATACCTGTAGCTGAGAGAAGCCTCCCCTTGAGGAGCTTGTGGAAAGTTGGTATTCCTCTTGAGTCGAAGCCAGGGACTAAGCTCTCATCTCGAGTTGATTTGGGGTCCACGGAGCCCTTTCGTGTTGCTCCAGTGAACTCAGGATCCGTCTAGACTTGAGACAGTGATCTTGGGTTTTCTCTGGAGTGCCATCAAGGAAATCAAGGCTCCTTTCACTTTTGATGTGGAACATGGAATTGTTCTGCACGCAGTTCAGGGGAATCGGGCTTCATCCAGGGGCGAGGGGAAAGTCTCATGGTTTTTCCCGAGTTGCGGCCGGAACCTGGGGTATATTCTCGAGTTACGACGGGGAGGGCCCTTCCAGACACGTGTTTGTTCAGCGACGTCAGGACTCCTGCCTAGGTGTGAGGGACACCTCGGGATTCTCCTCGAGTCTTGGCATGGCAATGGGGACGCGTCTCCACGTGAGGCGGGAGACCCAGGGTCCCTTTCCACGTGCCACAGGGATCCTGGGACTCCTATCCATTTTCAAGAGGAGTCAGGCATCGTCTCCTTTGGAAGCATTGATCTCCGGGGACCTCTCGAGTTTTCAAACGATGTGAGGCCTCCGCTCGCGTTGAGGCGGAGGACTAGGTCTTTCTCTGTGGTCTCCACAGGGGATTCAGACATCCCTTCGTCTTGGGAGATGCAAGACGAGCCTGCATTCAATTCACTGCAGGGATATCCGGCCTTACTTCGAGTCAGAGCATCTCGGGGTCCATTCCACTTGATGCCACAAATTCAGGGTCCCTCTCACATACCTGTTGCTGAGAGAAGCCTCCTCTTGAGGTGCTTGTGGAAAGTTGGTATTCCTCTTGAGTCGAAGCCAGGGACTAAGCTCTCCTCTCGAGTTGATTTGGGTTCCACGGAGGCTTTTCGTGTTGCTCCAGTGACCTCAGGATCCCTCTAGACTTGAGACAGTGATCTTGGGTTTTCTCTGGAGTGCCATCAAGGAAATCAAGGCTCCTTTCACGTTTGATGTGGAACACGGAATTGCTCTGCACGCAGTGCAGGGGAATCGGGCCTCATCTCGCGGTGAGGGGGAAGTCTCATGGTTTTTCTCGAGTTGCGGCCGGAACCTGGGGTATATTCTCGAGTTACAATGGGGAGGGCCCTTCCATACTCGTGTTTGTTCAGCGACGTCAAGACTCTTGCCTAGGTGCGAGGGACACCTCAGGATTCTCCTCGAGTCTTGGCATGGGAATTGCGATGCGTCTCCACATGAGGCGGGTGACCCAGGGTCCCTTTCCACGTGCCACAGGTATAATGGGAATCCTATCCATTTCCAAGAGGACTCAAGAATCGTCTCCTTTGGAAGCATTGATCTCCGCGGACCTCTCGATTTTTCAAAGGATGTGAGGCCTCCGGTCGCGATGAGGCGGAGAACTAAGTCTTTCTCTGTGGTCTCCACAGGGTATTCAGACATCCCTTCGTCTTGGGAGATGCAAGACGAGCCTGCATTCACTTCACTGCAGGGATATCCGGCCTAACTTCGAGTCACAGCATCTCGGTGTCCATTCCACTTGAGGCCACAAACTCAGGGTCCCTGTCACATACCTGTAGCTGAGAGAAGCCTCCTCTTGAGGTACTTGTGGAAAGTTGGTATTCCTTTTGAGTCGAAGCCAGGGACTAAGCTCTCATCTCGAGTTGATTTGGGGTCCACGGAGCCCTTTCGTGTTGCTCCAGTGACCTCAGGATCGCTCTATACTTGAGACAGTGATCTTGGGTTTTCTCTGGAGTGCCATGAAGGAAATCAAGGCTCCTTTCACGTTTGATGTGGAACACGGAATTGCTCTGCATGCAGTGCAGGGTAATCGGGCCTCATCTCACGGCGAGGGGGAAGTTGCATGGTTTTTCTCGAGTTGCGGCCGGAACCTGGGGTATATTCTCGAGTTAAGACGGGGAGGGCCCTTCCAGACACGTGTTTGTTCAGCAAAGTAAGGACTCCTGCCTAGGTGCGAAGGACACCTCGGGATTCTCCTCGAGTCTTGGCATGGCAATTGGGACGCGTCTCCACGTAAGGTGGGAGACCCAGGGTCCCTTTCCACGTGCCACAGTGATCCTGGGACACCTATCTATTTTCAAGAGGATTCAGGCATCGTCTCCTTTGGAAGCATTGATCTCCACGGAAATCTCGAGTTTTCAAATGATGTGAGTCCTCCGGTCGCGATGAGGCGGAGAACTAGGTCTTTCTCTGTGGTCTCCACAGGATATGCAGACATCCCTTCATCTTGGGAGATACAAGACGAGCCTGCATTCAATTCACTGCAGGGATATCCGGCCTTACTTCGAGTCAGAGCATCTCGGTGTCCATTCCACTTGAGGCCACAAACTCAGGGTCCCTCTCACATACCTGTAGCTGAGAGAAGCCTCCACTTGAGGTGCTTGTGGAAAGTTGGTATTCCTCTTGAGTCGAAGCCATGGACTAAGCTCTCATCTCGAGTTGATTTGGGGTCCACGGAGCCATTTCCTGGTGCTCCATTGACGTCAGGATCCCTCTAGACTTGAGACAGTGATCTTGGGTTTTCTCTGGAGTGCCATCAAGGAAATCAAGGCTCCTTTCACTTTTGATGTGGAACACGGAATTGCTCTGCACGCAGTGCAGAGGAATCGGGCCTCATCTCGCGGCGAGGGGGAAGTCTCATGGTTTTTCTCGAGTTGCGGCCGGAACCTGGGGTATATTCTCGAGTTACGACGGGGAGGGCCCTTCCAGACACGTGTTTGTTCAGCGACGTTAGGACTCCTGCCTAGGTGAGAGGGACACCTCGGGATTCTCCTCGAGTCTTGGCATGGCAATTGGGACGCGTCTCCACGTGCCACAGGGATCCTGGGACTCCTATCCATTTTCAAGAGGAGTCAGGCATCGTCTCCTTTGGAAGCATTGATCTCCGCGGACCTCTCGAGTTTTCAAAGGATGTGAGGCCTCCGCTCGCGATGAGGCGGAGAACTAGGTCTTTCTCTGTGGTCTCCACAGGGGATTCAGACATCCCTTCGCCTTGGGAGATGCAAGACGAGCCTGCATTCAATTCACTGCAGGGATATCCGGCCTTACTTCGAGTCAGAGCATCTCGGTGTCCATTGCACTTGAGGCCACAAACTCAGGGTCCCTCTCACATACCTGTAGCTGAGAGAAGCCTCCTCTTGAGGTGCTTGTGGAAAGTTGGTATTCCTCTTGATTTGAAGCCAAGGACTAAGCTCTCATCTCGAGTTGATTTGGGGTCCTTGGAGCCCTTTCGTGTTGCTCCAGTGACCTCAGGATCCCTCTAGACTTGAGACAGTGATCTTGGGTTTTCTCTGGAGTGCCATCAAGGAAATCAAGGCTCCTTTCACGTTTGATGTGGAACACGGAATTGCTCTGCATGCAGTGCAGGGGAATAGGGCCTCAACTCGCGGCGAGGGGGAAATCTCATGGTTTTTCTCGAGTTGCGGCCGGAACCTTGGGTATATTCTCGAGTTTAGAAGGGGAGGGCCCTTCCAGACACATGTTTGTTCAGCGACGTCAGGACTCCTGGCTAGGTGCGAGGGACACCTCGGGATTCTCCTCGAGTCTTGGCATGGCAATTTGGACGCGTCTCCACGTGAGGCGGGAGACCCAGTTTCCCTTTCCACATGCCACAGGGATCCTGGGATTCCTATCCATTTTCAAGAGGAGTCAGGCATCGTCTCCTTTGGAAGCATTGATCTCCGCGGACCTCTCGAGTTTTCAAAGGATGTGAGGCCTCCGCTCGCGATGAGGCGGAGAATTAGGTCTTTCTCTGTGGTCTCCACAGGGGTTCACACATCCCTTCATCTTGGGAGATGCAAGACGAGCCTGCATTCAATTCACTGCAGGGATATCCGGCCTTACTTCGAGTCAGAGCATCTCGGTGTCCATTCCATTTGAGGCCACAAACGCAGGGGCCCTCTCACATACCTGTAGCTGAGAGAAGCCTCCTCTTGAGGTGCTTGTGGAAAGTTGGTATTCCTCTTGAGTCGAAGCCAGGGACTAAGCTCTCATCTCGAGTTGATTTGGGGACCACAGAGCCCTTTCATGTTGCTACAGTGACCTCAGGATCCCTCTAGACTTGAGACGGTGATCTTGGGTTTTCTCTGGAGTTCCATCAAAGAAATCAAGGCTCCTTTCATTTTTGATGTGGAATACGGAAGTGCTCTGCACGCAGTGTAGGGGAATCGGGCCTCATCTCGCGGCGAGGGGGAAGTCTCATGGTTTTTCTCGAGTTGCGGCCGGAACCTGGGGCATAATCTCGAGTTAGGACGGGGAGGGCCCTTCCAGACACGTGTTTGTTCAGCGACGTCAGGACGCTTGCCTAGGTGCGAGGGACACTTCGGGATTCTCCTCAAGTCTTGGAATGGCAATTGGGACGCGTCTCAACGTGAGGCGGGAGACCCAGGGTCCCTTTCCACGTGCCACAGGGATCCTGGGACTCCTATCCATTTTCAAGAGGAGTCAGGCATCGTCTCCTTTGGAAGCATTGATCTCCGCGGACCTCTCGAGTTTTCAAAGGATGTGAGGCCTCCGCTCGCGATGAGGCGGAGAATTTGGTTTTTCTCTGTGGTCTCCACAGGGGATTCAGACATCCCTTCGTCTTGGGAGATGCAAGACGAGCCTGCATTCAATTCACTGCAGGGATATCCGGCCTTACTTCCAGTCAGAGCATCTCGGTGTCCATTCCACTTGAGGCCACAAACTCAGGGTCCGTCTCACATACCTGTAGCTGAGAGAAGCCTCCTCTTGAGCTGCTTGTGGAAAGTTGGCATTCCTCTTGACTCGAAGCCAGGGACTAAGCTCTCATCTCGAGTTGATTTGGGGTTCACGGAGCCATTTCGTGTTGCTACAGTGACCTCAGGATCCCTCTAGACTTGAGACAGTGATCTTGGGTTTTCTCTGGAGTGCCATCAAGGAAATCAAGGCTCCTTTCACGTTTGATGTGGAACACGGAATTGCTCTGCACGCATTGCAGGGGAATCGGGCCTCATCTCGCGGCGAGGGGGAAGTCTCATGATTTTTCTCGAGTTGCGGCCGGAACCTGGGGTATATTCTCGAGTTACGACGGGGAGGGCCCTTCCAGACACGTGTTTGTTCAGCGACGTCAGGACTCCTGGCTAGGTGCGAGGGACACCTCGGGATTCTCCTCGAGTCTTGGCATGGAAATTGGGACGCGTCTCCACATGAGGCGGGAGACCCAGGGTCCCTTTCCACGTGCCACAGGGATCCTGGGACTCCTATCCATTTTCAAGAGGAGTCAGGCATCGTCTCCTTTGGAAGCATTGATCTCCGCGGACATCTCGAGTTTTCAAAGGCTGTGAGGCCTCCGCTCGCGATGAGGTGGAGAATTAGGTTTTTCTCTGTGGTCTCCACAGGGGATTCAGACATCCCGTCGTCTTGGGAGATGCAAGACGAGCCTGCATTCAATTCACTGCAGGGATATCCGGCCTTACTTCGAGTCAGAGCATCTCGGTGTCCATTCCACTTGAGGCCACAAACTCAGGGTCCCTCTCACATACCTGTAGCTGAGAGAGGTGCTTGTGGAAAGTTGGTATTCCGCTTGAGTCGAAGCCAGGGACTAAGCTCTCATCTCGAGTTGATTTGGGGTCCACGGAGCCCTTTTGTGTTGCTCCAGTGACCTCAGGATCCCTCTAGACTTGAGACAGTGATCTTGGGTTTTCTCTGGAGTGCCATCACGGAAATCAAGGCTCCTTTCACGTTTGATGTGGAACACGGAATTGCTCTGCACGCAGTGCAGGCGAATCGGGCCTCATGTCGCGGCGAGGGGGAAGTCTCATGGTTTTTCTCGAGTTGCGGCCGGAACCTGGGGTATATTCTCGAGTTACGACGGGGAGGTACCTCCCAGACACTTTTTTGTTCAGCAACGTCAGGACTCCTGCCTAGGTGCGAGGGACACCTCGGGATTCTCCTCGAGTCTTGGCATGACAATGGGGACGCGTCTCCACGTGAGGCGGGAGACCCAGGGTCCCTTTCCACGTGCCACAGGGATCCTGGGACTCCTATCCATTTTCAAGAGGAGTCAGGCATCGTCTCCTTTGGAAGCATTGATCTCCGCGGACCTCTCGAGTTTTTAAAGGATGTGAGGCCTCCGCTCGCGATGAGGCGGAGAATTAGGTCTTTCTCTGTGGTCTCCACAGGGGATTCAGACATCCCTTCGTCTTGGGAGATGCAAGACGAGCCTGCATTCAATTCACTGCAGGGATAAATGGCCTTACTTCGAGTCAGAGCATCTCGGTGTCCATTCCACTTGAGGCCACAAACTCAGGGTCCCTCTCACATACCTGTAGCTGAGAGAAGCCTCCTCTTGAGGTGCTTGTGGAAAGTTGGTATTCCTCTTGAGTCGAAGCCAGGGACTAAGCTCTCATCTCGAGTTGATTTGGGGTCCACGGAGCCCTTTCATGTTGCTCCAGTGACCTCAGGATCCCTCTAGACTTGAGACAGTGATCTTGAGTTTTCTCTGGAGTGCCATCAAGGAAATCAAGGCTCCTTTCACGTTTGATGTGGAACACGGAATTGCTCTGCACGCATTGCAGGGGAATCGGGCCTCATCTCGCGGCGAGGGGGAAGTCTCATGATTTTTCTCGAGTTGCGGCCGGAACCTGGGGTATATTCTCGAGTTACGACGGGGAGGGCCCTTCCAGACACGTGTTTGTTCAGCGACGTCAGGACTCCTGGCTAGGTGCGAGGGACACCTCGGGATTCTCCTCGAGTCTTGGCATGGAAATTGGGACGCGTCTCCACATGAGGCGGGAGACCCAGGGTCCCTTTCCACGTGCCACAGGGATCCTGGGACTCCTATCCATTTTCAAGAGGAGTCAGGCATCGTCTCCTTTGGAAGCATTGATCTCCGCGGACATCTCGAGTTTTCAAAGGCTGTGAGGCCTCCGCTCGCGATGAGGTGGAGAATTAGGTTTTTCTCTGTGGTCTCCACAGGGGATTCAGACATCCCGTCGTCTTGGGAGATGCAAGACGAGCCTGCATTCAATTCACTGCAGGGATATCCGGCCTTACTTCGAGTCAGAGCATCTCGGTGTCCATTCCACTTGAGGCCACAAACTCAGGGTCCCTCTCACATACCTGTAGCTGAGAGAGGTGCTTGTGGAAAGTTGGTATTCCGCTTGAGTCGAAGCCAGGGACTAAGCTCTCATCTCGAGTTGATTTGGGGTCCACTGATCCCTTTCGTGTTGGTCCAGTGTCCTCAGGATCCCTCTAGACTTGAGACAGTGATCTTGGGTTTTCTCTGGAGTGCCATCAAGGAAATCAAGGCTCCTTTCACGTTTGATGTGGAACACGGAATTGCTCTGCACGCAGTGCAGGGGAATCGGGCCTCATGACGCGGCCAGGGGGAATTCTCATGTTTTTTCTCGAGTTGCGGCCGGAACCTGGGGTATATTCTCGAGTTACGACGGGAGGGCCCTTCCAGACACGTGTTTGTTCAGCGACGTCACGACTCCTGCCTAGGTGCGAGGGACACCTCGGGATTCTCCTCGAGTCTTGGCATGGCAATTGGGACGCCTCTCCACGTGAGGCGCGAGACCCAGCGTCCCTTTCCACGTGCCACAGGGATCCTTGCACTCCTATCCATTTTCAAGAGGAGTCAGGCATCGTCTCCTTTGGAAGCATTGATCTCCGCAGACGTCTCGAGTTTTCAAAGGATGTGAGGACTGCGGTCGTGATGAGGTGGAGGACTAAGTCTTTATCTGTCGTCTCCACATGGGATTCAGAAATCCCTTAGTCTTGGAAAATGCAAGACGAGCCTGCATTCAATTCACTGCAGAGATATCCGGCCTTACTTCAAGTCAGAGCATCTCGGTGTCCATTCCACTTGAGGCCACAAACTCAGCGTCCCTCTCACATACCTGTAGCTGAGAGAAGCCTCCTCTTGAGGAGCTTGTGGAAAGTTGGTATTCCTCTTGAGTCGAAGCCAGGGACTAAGCTCTCATCTCGAGTTGATTTGGGTTCAACGGAGCCCTTTCGTGTTGCTACAGTTACCTGAGGATCCCTCTAGACTTGAGACAGTGATCTTGGGTTTTCTCTGGAGTGCCATCAAGGAAATCAAGGCTCCTTTCACGTTTGATGTGGAACACGGAATTGCTCTGCACGCAGTGCAGGGGAATCGGGCCTCATCTCGTGGCGAGCGGGAAGTCTCATGGTTTTTCTCGAGTTGCGGCCGGAACCTGGGGTATATTCTCGAGTTACGACGGGGAGGGCCCTTCCAGACACGTGTTACTTCCGCGACGTCAGCACTCCTGCCTAGTTGCGAGTGACACATCGGGATTCTCCTCGAGTCTTGGCATGGCATTTGGGTCGCGTCTCCACGTGAGGCAGGAGACCGAGGGTCGCTTTCCACGTTCCACAGGGATCCTGGGACTCCTATCCATTTTCAAGAGGAGTAGGCATCGTCTCTTTGGAAGCATTGATCTCCGCGGACCTCTCGAGTTTTCAAAGGATGTGAGGCCTCAAGTCGCGCTGAGGCGGAGAACTAGGTCTTTCTCTGTGGTCTCCACAGGGGATTCAGACATCCCTTCGTCTTGGGAGATGCAAGACGAGCCTGCATTCAATTCACTGCAGGGATATCCGGCCTTACTTCAAGTCAGAGCATCTCGGTGTGCATTCCACTTGAGGCCACAAACTCAGGGTCCATCTCACATACCTGCAGCTGAGAGAAGCCTCCTCTTGAGGTGCTTGTGGCAAGTTGGTATTCCTCTTGAGTCGAAGCCAGGGACTAAGCTCTCATCTCGAGTTGATTTGGGTTCCACGGAGACCTTTCGTGTTGCTACAGTCACCTGAGGATCCCTGTAGACTTGAAAAAGTGATCTTGGATTTTCTCTGGAGTGCCATCAAGGAAATCAAGGCTACTTTCACGTTTGATGTGGACAACGGAATTGCTCTGCACGCAGTGCAGGGGAATCGGGCCTAATCTCGCAGCGAGGGGAAGTCTCATGGTTTTTCTCGAGTTGCGGCCGGAACCTGGGGTATATTCTCGAGTTACGACGGGGAGGGCCCTTCCAGACACGTGTTTGTTCAGCGACGACAGGACTTCTTCCTAGGTTCGAGGGACACCTCGGGATTCTCCTAAAGTCTTGGCATGGCAATTGGGACGCGTCTCCACGTGAGGCGGGAGACCCAGTTTCCCTTTCCACATGCCACAGGGATCCTGGGATTCCTATCCATTTTCAAGAGGAGTCAGGCATCGTCTCCTTTGGAAGCATTGATCTCCGCGGACCTCTCGAGTTTTCAAAGGATGTGAGGCCTCCGCTCGCGATGAGGCGGAGAATTAGGTCTTTCTCTGTGGTCTCCACAGGGGTTCACACATCCCTTCATCTTGGGAGATGCAAGACGAGCCTGCATTCAATTCACTGCAGGGATATCCGGCCTTACTTCGAGTCAGAGCATCTCGGTGTCCATTCCATTTGAGGCCACAAACGCAGGGGCCCTCTCACATACCTGTAGCTGAGAGAAGCCTCCTCTTGAGGTGCTTGTGGAAAGTTGGTATTCCTCTTGAGTCGAAGCCAGGGACTAAGCTCTCATCTCGAGTTGATTTGGGGACCACAGAGCCCTTTCATGTTGCTACAGTGACCTCAGGATCCCTCTAGACTTGAGACGGTGATCTTGGGTTTTCTCTGGAGTTCCATCAAAGAAATCAAGGCTCCTTTCATTTTTGATGTGGAATACGGAATTGCTCTGCACGCAGTGTAGGGGAATCGGGCCTCATCTCGCGGCGAGGGGGAAGTCTCATGGTTTTTCTCGAGTTGCGGCCGGAACCTGGGGCATAATCTCGAGTTAGGACGGGGAGGGCCCTTCCAGACACGTGTTTGTTCAGCGACGTCAGGACGCTTGCCTAGGTGCGAGGGACACTTCGGGATTCTCCTCAAGTCTTGGAATGGCAATTGGGACGCGTCTCAACGTGAGGCGGGAGACCCAGGGTCCCTTTCCACGTGCCACAGGGATCCTGGGACTCCTATCCATTTTCAAGAGGAGTCAGGCATCGTCTCCTTTGGAAGCATTGATCTCCGCGGACCTCTCGAGTTTTCAAAGGATGTGAGGCCTCCGCTCGCGATGAGGCGGAGAATTTGGTTTTTCTCTGTGGTCTCCACAGGGGATTCAGACATCCCTTCGTCTTGGGAGATGCAAGACGAGCCTGCATTCAATTCACTGCAGGGATATCCGGCCTTACTTCCAGTCAGAGCATCTCGGTGTCCATTCCACTTGAGGCCACAAACTCAGGGTCCGTCTCACATACCTGTAGCTGAGAGAAGCCTCCTCTTGAGCTGCTTGTGGAAAGTTGGCATTCCTCTTGACTCGAAGCCAGGGACTAAGCTCTCATCTCGAGTTGATTTGGGGTTCACGGAGCCATTTCGTGTTGCTACAGTGACCTCAGGATCCCTCTAGACTTGAGACAGTGATCTTGGGTTTTCTCTGGAGTGCCATCAAGGAAATCAAGGCTCCTTTCACGTTTGATGTGGAACACGGAATTGCTCTGCACGCATTGCAGGGGAATCGGGCCTCATCTCGCGGCGAGGGGGAAGTCTCATGATTTTTCTCGAGTTGCGGCCGGAACCTGGGGTATATTCTCGAGTTACGACGGGGAGGGCCCTTCCAGACACGTGTTTGTTCAGCGACGTCAGGACTCCTGGCTAGGTGCGAGGGACACCTCGGGATTCTCCTCGAGTCTTGGCATGGAAATTGGGACGCGTCTCCACATGAGGCGGGAGACCCAGGGTCCCTTTCCACGTGCCACAGGGATCCTGGGACTCCTATCCATTTTCAAGAGGAGTCAGGCATCGTCTCCTTTGGAAGCATTGATCTCCGCGGACATCTCGAGTTTTCAAAGGCTGTGAGGCCTCCGCTCGCGATGAGGTGGAGAATTAGGTTTTTCTCTGTGGTCTCCACAGGGGATTCAGACATCCCGTCGTCTTGGGAGATGCAAGACGAGCCTGCATTCAATTCACTGCAGGGATATCCGGCCTTACTTCGAGTCAGAGCATCTCGGTGTCCATTCCACTTGAGGCCACAAACTCAGGGTCCCTCTCACATACCTGTAGCTGAGAGAGGTGCTTGTGGAAAGTTGGTATTCCGCTTGAGTCGAAGCCAGGGACTAAGCTCTCATCTCGAGTTGATTTGGGGTCCACGGAGCCCTTTTGTGTTGCTCCAGTGACCTCAGGATCCCTCTAGACTTGAGACAGTGATCTTGGGTTTTCTCTGGAGTGCCATCACGGAAATCAAGGCTCCTTTCACGTTTGATGTGGAACACGGAATTGCTCTGCACGCAGTGCAGGCGAATCGGGCCTCATGTCGCGGCGAGGGGGAAGTCTCATGGTTTTTCTCGAGTTGCGGCCGGAACCTGGGGTATATTCTCGAGTTACGACGGGGAGGTACCTCCCAGACACTTTTTTGTTCAGCAACGTCAGGACTCCTGCCTAGGTGCGAGGGACACCTCGGGATTCTCCTCGAGTCTTGGCATGACAATGGGGACGCGTCTCCACGTGAGGCGGGAGACCCAGGGTCCCTTTCCACGTGCCACAGGGATCCTGGGACTCCTATCCATTTTCAAGAGGAGTCAGGCATCGTCTCCTTTGGAAGCATTGATCTCCGCGGACCTCTCGAGTTTTTAAAGGATGTGAGGCCTCCGCTCGCGATGAGGCGGAGAATTAGGTCTTTCTCTGTGGTCTCCACAGGGGATTCAGACATCCCTTCGTCTTGGGAGATGCAAGACGAGCCTGCATTCAATTCACTGCAGGGATAAATGGCCTTACTTCGAGTCAGAGCATCTCGGTGTCCATTCCACTTGAGGCCACAAACTCAGGGTCCCTCTCACATACCTGTAGCTGAGAGAAGCCTCCTCTTGAGGTGCTTGTGGAAAGTTGGTATTCCTCTTGAGTCGAAGCCAGGGACTAAGCTCTCATCTCGAGTTGATTTGGGGTCCACGGAGCCCTGTCATGTTGCTCCAGTGACCTCAGGATCCCTCTAGACTTGAGACAGTGATCTTGAGTTTTCTCTGGAGTGCCATCAAGGAAATCAAGGCTCCTTTCACGTTTGATGTGGAACACGGAATTGCTCTGCACGCATTGCAGGGGAATCGGGCCTCATCTCGCGGCGAGGGGGAAGTCTCATGATTTTTCTCGAGTTGCGGCCGGAACCTGGGGTATATTCTCGAGTTACGACGGGGAGGGCCCTTCCAGACACGTGTTTGTTCAGCGACGTCAGGACTCCTGGCTAGGTGCGAGGGACACCTCGGGATTCTCCTCGAGTCTTGGCATGGAAATTGGGACGCGTCTCCACATGAGGCGGGAGACCCAGGGTCCCTTTCCACGTGCCACAGGGATCCTGGGACTCCTATCCATTTTCAAGAGGAGTCAGGCATCGTCTCCTTTGGAAGCATTGATCTCCGCGGACATCTCGAGTTTTCAAAGGCTGTGAGGCCTCCGCTCGCGATGAGGTGGAGAATTAGGTTTTTCTCTGTGGTCTCCACAGGGGATTCAGACATCCCGTCGTCTTGGGAGATGCAAGACGAGCCTGCATTCAATTCACTGCAGGGATATCCGGCCTTACTTCGAGTCAGAGCATCTCGGTGTCCATTCCACTTGAGGCCACAAACTCAGGGTCCCTCTCACATACCTGTAGCTGAGAGAGGTGCTTGTGGAAAGTTGGTATTCCGCTTGAGTCGAAGCCAGGGACTAAGCTCTCATCTCGAGTTGATTTGGGGTCCACTGATCCCTTTCGTGTTGGTCCAGTGTCCTCAGGATCCCTCT
Source organism: Dama dama (assembly GCF_033118175.1). NCBI lineage: Eukaryota > Metazoa > Chordata > Mammalia > Artiodactyla > Cervidae > Dama > Dama dama. Next base: position 5,061,698 of record NC_083706.1, on the reverse strand, counting down.
AGACTTGAGACAGTGATCTTGGGTTTTCTCTGGAGTGCCATCAAGGAAATCAAGGCTCCTTTCACGTTTGATGTGGAACACGGAATTGCTCTGCACGCAGTGCAGGGGAATCGGGCCTCATGACGCGGCCAGGGGGAATTCTCATGTTTTTTCTCGAGTTGCGGCCGGAACCTGGGGTATATTCTCGAGTTACGACGGGAGGGCCCTTCCAGACACGTGTTTGTTCAGCGACATCACGACTCCTGCCTAGGTGCGAGGGACACCTCGGGATTCTCCTCGAGTCTTGGCATGGCAATTGGGACGCCTCTCCACGTGAGGCGGGAGACCCAGCGTCCCTTTCCACGTGCCACAGGGATCCTTGCACTCCTATCCATTTTCAAGAGGAGTCAGGCATCGTCTCCTTTGGAAGCATTGATCTCCGCAGACGTCTCGAGTTTTCAAAGGATGTGAGGACTGCGGTCGTGATGAGGTGGAGGACTAAGTCTTTATCTGTCGTCTCCACATGGGATTCAGAAATCCCTTAGTCTTGGAAAATGCAAGACGAGCCTGCATTCAATTCACTGCAGAGATATCCGGCCTTACTTCAAGTCAGAGCATCTCGGTGTCCATTCCACTTGAGGCCACAAACTCAGCGTCCCTCTCACATACCTGTAGCTGAGAGAAGCCTCCTCTTGAGGAGCTTGTGGAAAGTTGGTATTCCTCTTGAGTCGAAGCCAGGGACTAAGCTCTCATCTCGAGTTGATTTGGGTTCAACGGAGCCCTTTCGTGTTGCTACAGTTACCTGAGGATCCCTCTAGACTTGAGACAGTGATCTTGGGTTTTCTCTGGAGTGCCATCAAGGAAATCAAGGCTCCTTTCACGTTTGATGTGGAACACGGAATTGCTCTGCACGCAGTGCAGGGGAATCGGGCCTCATCTCGTGGCGAGCGGGAAGTCTCATGGTTTTTCTCGAGTTGCGGCCCGAACCTGGGGTATATTCTCGAGTTACGACGGGGAGGGCCCTTCCAGACACGTGTTACTTCCGCGACGTCAGCACTCCTGCCTAGTTGCGAGTGACACATCGGGATTCTCCTCGAGTCTTGGCATGGCATTTGGGTCGCGTCTCCACGTGAGGCAGGAGACCGAGGGTCGCTTTCCACGTTCCACAGGGATCCTGGGACTCCTATCCATTTTCAAGAGGAGTAGGCATTGTCTCTTTGGAAGCATTGATCTCCGCGGACCTCTCGAGTTTTCAAAGGATGTGAGGCCTCAAGTCGCGCTGAGGCGGAGAACTAGGTCTTTCTCTGTGGTCTCCACAGGGGATTCAGACATCCCTTCGTCTTGGGAGATGCAAGACGAGCCTGCATTCAATTCACTGCAGGGATATCCGGCCTTACTTCAAGTCAGAGCATCTCGGTGTGCATTCCACTTGAGGCCACAAACTCAGGGTCCATCTCACATACCTGCAGCTGAGAGAAGCCTCCTCTTGAGGTGCTTGTGGCAAGTTGGTATTCCTCTTGAGTCGAAGCCAGGGACTAAGCTCTCATCTCGAGTTGATTTGGGTTCCACGGAGACCTTTCGTGTTGCTACAGTCACCTGAGGATCCCTGTAGACTTGAAAAAGTGATCTTGGATTTTCTCTGGAGTGCCATCAAGGAAATCAAGGCTACTTTCACGTTTGATGTGGACAACGGAATTGCTCTGCACGCAGTGCAGGGGAATCGGGCCTAATCTCGCAGCGAGGGGAAGTCTCATGGTTTTTCTCGAGTTGCGGCCGGAACCTGGGGTATATTCTCGAGTTACGACGGGGAGGGCCCTTCCAGACACGTGTTTGTTCAGCGACGACAGGACTTCTTCCTAGGTTCGAGGGACACCTCGGGATTCTCCTAAAGTCTTGGCATGGCAATTGGGACGCGTCTCCACATGAGGCGGGAGAACCAGGGTCCCTTTCCACGTGCCACAGATATCCTGAGACTCCTATCCATTTTCAAGAAGATTCAGGCATCGTCTCTTTGGAAGAATTGATCTCCGCGGACCTCACGAGTTTTCATTGGATGTGAGGCCTCCAGTGCGATGAGGCGGAGAACTAGGTCTTTCTCTTTTGTCTACACAGGGGATTCAGACATCCTTTCGTCTTGGGAGATGCAAGACGAGCCTGCATTCAATTCACTGCAGTGATATCCGGCCTTACTTCGAGTCAGAGCATCTCGGTGTCCATTCCACTTGAGGCCACAAACTCAGTGTCCCTCTCACATACCTGTAGCTGAGAGAAGCCTCCTCTTGAGGTGCTTGTGGAAAGTTGGTATTCCTCTTGAGTCGAAGCCAGGGACTAAGCTCTCATCTTGAGTTAATTTGGGGTCCACAGAGCCCTTTCTTGTTGCTACAGTGACCTCAGGATCCCTCTAGACTTGAGACAGTGATCTTGGGATTTCTCTGGAGTGCCATCAAGGAAATCAAGGCTCCTTTCACGTTTGATGTGGAACACGGAATTGCTCTGCACGCAGTGCAGGGGAATCGGGCCTCATCTCGCGGCGAGGGGGAAGTCTCATGGTTTTTCTCGATTTGCGGCCGGAACCTAGGTTATATTCTCGAGTTACGACGGGAGGGCCCTTCCAGACACGTGTTTGTTCAGCGACGTCAGGACTCCTGCCTAGGTGCGAGGGACACCTCGGGATTCTCCTCGAGTCTTGGCATGGCAATTGGGACGCGTCTCCACGTGAGGCGGGAGACCCAGCGTCCCTTTCCACGTGCCACAGGGATCCTTGCACTCCTATCCATTTTCAAGAGGAGTCAGGCATCGTCTCCTTTGGAAGCCTTGATCTCCGCAGACGTCTCGAGTTTTCAAAGGATGTGAGGCGTGCGGTCGTGATGAGGTTGAGGACTAAGTCTTTATCTGTCGTCTCCACATGGGATTCAGAAATCCCTTAGTCTTGGAAAATGCAAGACGAGCCTGCATTCAATTCACTGCAGAGATATCCGGCCTTACTTCAAGTCAGAGCATCTCGGTGTCCATTCCACTTGAGGCCACAAACTCAGCGTCCCTCTCACATACCTGTAGCTGAGAGAAGCCTCCTCTTGAGGTGCTTGTGGAAAGTTGGTATTACCCTTGAGTCGAAGCCAGGGACTAAGCTCTCATCTCGAGTTGATTTCGGGTCCACGGAGCCCTTTCTTGTTGCTACAGTGACCTCAGGATCCCTCCAGACTTGAGACAGTGATCTTGGGTTTTCTCTGGAGAGCGATCGAGGAAATCAAGGCTCCTTTCACGTTTGATGTGGGACACGGAATTGCTCTGCATGCAGTGCAGGGGAATCGGGCCTCATCTCACGGCGAGGGGGAAGTCTCATGGTTTTTCTCGAGTTGCGGCCGGAACCTGGGATATATTCCCGAGTTACGACGGGGAGTGCCCTTCCAGACACGAGTTTTTTCAGCGACGTCAGGACTCCTGCCTAGGTGCGAGGGACACCTCGGAATTCTCCTCGAGTCTTGGCATGGCAATTGGGACGCGTCTCCACGTGAGGCGGGAGACCCAGGGTCCCTTTCCATGTGCCACAGGGATCCTGGGACTCCTATCCATTTTCAAGAGGAGTCAGGCATCGTCTCCTTTGGAAGCAATGATCTCCGCGGACCTCTCGAGTTTTCAAAGGATGTGAGGCCTCCGGTCGCTTTGAGGCGGAGGACTAGGTCTTTCTCTTTTGTTTCCACAGTGGATTCAGACAACCCTTCGTCTTGGGAGATGCAAGACGAGCCTGCATTCAATTCACTGCAGGGATATCCGGCCTTACTTCGAGTCAGAGCATCTCGGTGTCCATTCCACTTGAGGCCACAAACTCAAGGGCCCTCTCACATACCTTTAGCTGAGAGAAGCCTCCTCTTGAGGTGCTTGTGGAAAGTTGGTATTCCTCTTGATTCGAAGCCAGGGACTAAGCTCTCATCTCGAGTTGACTTGGGTTCCGCGGAGCCCTTTCTTGTTGCTCCAGTGACCTCAGGATCCCTCTAGACTTGAGACAGTGATCTTGGGTTTTCTCTGGAGTGCCATCAAGGAAATCAAGGCTCCTTTCACGTTTGATGTGGAACACGGAATTGCTCTGCACGCAGTGCAGGGGAATCGGGCCTCATCTCGTGGCGAGGGGGAAGGCTCATGGTTTTTCTCGAGTTGCGGCCGGAACCTGGGGTATATTCTCGAGTTACGACGGGGAGGGCCCTTCCAGACACGTGTTTGTTCAGCGACGTCAGGAATCCTGCCTAGGTGCGAGGGACACTTCTGGATTCTCCTCGAGTCTTGGCATGGCAATTGGGACGCGTCTCCACGTGAGGCGGGAGACCCAGGGTCCCTTTCCACGTGCCACAGGGATCCTGGGACTCCTATCCATTTTCAAGAGGATTCAGGCATCGTCTTCTTTGGAAGCAATGATCTCCGTGGACCTCTCGAGTTTTCAAAGGATGTGAGGCCTGCAGTCGCGACGAGGCGGAGAACTAGGTCTTTTTCTGTGGTCTCAACAGGGGATTCAGACATCCCTTCGTCTTGGGAGATGCAAGACGAGCCTGCATTCTATTCCGTGCAGGGATATCCGGCCTTACTTCGAGTCAGAGCATCTCGGTGTACATTCCACTTGAGGCCACAAACTCAGGGTCCCTCTCACATTCCTGTAGCTGAGAGATGCCTCCTCTTGAGGTGCTTGTGGAAAGTTGGTATTCCTCTTGAGTCGAAGCCAGGGACTAAGCTCTCATCTCGAGTTGATTTGGGGTCCACGGAGCCCTTTCGTGTTGCTCCAGTGACCTCAGGATCCCTCTAGACTTGAGACAGTGATCTTGCGTTTTCTCTGGAGTGCCATCAAGGAAATCAAGGCTCCTGTCACTTTTGATGTGGAACACGGAATTGCTCTGCACGCAGTGCAGGGGAATCTGGCCTAATCTCGCGGCAAGGGGGAAGTCTCATGGTTTTTCTCGAGTTGCGGCCAGAACCTGGGGTATATTCTCGAGTTACGATGGGGAGGGCCCTTCCAGAAACGTGTTTGTTCAGCGACCTCAGGACTCCTGCCTAGGTGCAAGGGACAACTCGGGATTCTCCTCGAGTCTTGGCATGGTAATTGGGACGCGTCTCCACATGAGGCGGGAGACCCAGGGTCCCTTTCCACGTGCCACAGGGATCCTGGGACTCCTATCAATTATCAAGAGGAGTCAGGCATCGTCTCCTTTGGAAGCATTGATATCCTCAGTCCTCGAGTTTTCAAAGGATGTGAAGCCTCCGGTCGTGTTGAGGCGGAGGACTAGGTCTTTCTCTGTCGTCTCCACAGGGGTTTCAGACATCCCTTCGTCTTGGGAGATGCAAGACGAGCCTGCATTCAATTCACTGCAGGGATATCCGGCCTTACTTCGAGTCAGAGCATCTCGGTGTCCATTCCACTTGAGGCCACAAACTCAGGGTCCCTCTCACATATCTGTAGCTGAGAGAAGCCTCCTCTTGAGGTGATTGTGGAAAGTTGGAATTCCTCTTGAGTCGAAGCCAGGGACTAAGCTCTCATCTCGAGTTGATTTGGGGTCCACGGAGCCCTTTCTTGTTGCTCCAGTGACTTCAGGATCCCTCTAGACATGAGACAGTGATCTTGGGTTTTCTCTGGAGTGCCATCAAGGAAATCAAGGCTCCTTTCACGTTTGATGTGGGACACGGAATTGCTCTGCATGCAGTGCAGGGGAATCGGGTCTCATCTCGCGGCGAGGGGGAAGTCTCATGGTTTCTCTCGAGTTGCGACCGGAACCTGGGGTATATTCTCGAGTTACGACGGGGAGGGCCCTTCCAGACACGTGTTTGTTCAGCGACGTCAGGACTCCTGCCTAGGTGCGAGGGACACATCGGGATTCTCCTCAAGTCTTGGCATGGCAATTGGGACGCGTCTCCACGTGAGGCGGGAGACCCAGGGTCCCTTTCCACGTGCCACAGGGATCCTGGGACTCCTATCCATTTTCAAGAGGAGTCAGGCATTGTCTCCTTTGGAAGCATTGATCTCCGCGGACCTCTCGAGATTACAAAGGATGTGAGGCCTCCGGTCGCGTTGAGGCGGATGACTAGGTATTTGTCTGTGGTCTCCACAGGTGATTCAGACATCCCTTCGTCTTGGGAGATGCAAGACGAGCCTGCATTCAATTCACTGCAGGGATATCCGGCCTTACTTCGAGTCAGAGCATCACGGTGTCCATTCCACTTGAGGCCACAAACTCAGGGTCCCTCTCACATACCTGTAGTTGAGAGAAGCCTCCTCTTGAGGTGCTTGTGGAAAGTTGGTATTCCTCTTGAGTCGAAGCCAGGGACTAAGCTCTCATCTCGAGTTGATTTGAGGTACACGGAGCCCTTTCGTGTTGCTCCAGTGACCTCAGGATCCCTCTAGACTTGAGACAGTGATCTTGGGTTTTCTCTGGAGTGCCATCAAGGAAATCAAGGCTCCTTTCACGTTTGATGTGGAACACGGAATTGCTCTGCACGCAGTGCAGGGGAATTGGGCCTCATGTCGCGGCGAGGGGGAAGTCTCATGGTTTTTCTCGAGTTCCGGCCGGAACCTGGGGTATATTCTCGAGTTACGACGGGGAGGGCCCTTCCAGACACGTGTTTGTTCAGCGACGTCAGGACTCCTGCCTAGGTGCCAGGGACACCTCCGTATTCTCCTCGAGTCTAGGCATTGCAACTGGGACGCGTCTCCACGTGAGGCAGGAGACCCAGGTTCCCTTTCCACGTGCCAAAGGGATCCTGGGACACCTATCCATTTTCAAGAGGAGTCAGGCATCGTCTCCTTTGGAAGAACTGATCTCCGCAGACCTCTCGAGTTATCAAAGGATGTGAGGTCTCCGGTCGCGAAGAGGCGGAGGACTAGGTCTTTCTCTGTGGTCTCCACAGGGGAATCAGACATCCCTTCGTCTTGGAAGAAGCAATACGAGCCTGCATTCAATTCACTGCAGGGATATCCGGACTTACATCGAGTCAGAGCATCTTGGTGTCCATTCCACTTGAGGCCACAAACTCAGGGGCCCTCCCACATACCTGTATCTGAGGAAGCCTCCTCTTGAGGTGCTTGTGGAAAGTTGGTATTCCTCTTGAGTCGAAGCCAGGGACTAAGCTCTCATCTCGAGTTGATTTGGGGTCCACGGAGCCCTTTCGTGTTGCTCCCGTGACCTCAGGATCCCTCTAGACTTGAGACAGTGAACTTGGGTTTTCTCTGGAGTGCCATCAAGGAAATCAAGGCTCCTTTCACGTTTGATGTGGAACACGGAATTGCTCTGCACGCAGTGCAGGGGAATCGGGCCTCATCTCGCGGCGAGGGGAAGTCTCATGGTTTTTCTCGAGTTGCGGCCAGAACCTGGGGTATATTCTCGAGTTACGACGGGGAGGGCCCTTCCAGACACGTGTTTGTTCAGCGACGTCAGGACTCCTGCCTAGGTGCGAGGGACACCTCGGGATTCTCCTCGAGTCTTGGCATGGCAATTGGGACGCGTCTCCAACTGAGGCAGGAGACCCAGGTTCCCTTTCCACGTGCCACAGGGATCCTGGAACTCCTATCCATTTTCAAGAGGAGTCAGGCATCCTCTCCTTCGGATGTATTGATGTCTGCGGACCTCTCGAGTTTTCAAAGGATATGAGGCCTTCGGTTGCGTTGAGGTGGAGGACTAGGTCTTTCTCTGTGGTCTCCACAGGGGATTCAGACAACCCTTCGTCTTGGGAGATGCAAGACGAGCCTGCATTCAATTCACTGCAGGGATATCCGGGCTTACTTCGAGTCAGAGCATCTCGGTGTCCATTCCACTTGAGGCCACAAACTCAGGGTCCCTCTCACATACCTGTAGCTGAGAGAAGCCTCGTCTTGAGGTGCTTGTGGAAAGTTGGTATTCCTCTTGAGTCGAAGCCAGGGACTAAGCTCTCATCTCGAGTTGATTTGGGGTCCACGGAGCCCTTTTGTGTTGCTCCAGTGACCTCAGGATCCCTCTAGACTTGAGACAGTGATCTTGGGTTTTCTCTGGATTGCCATCACGGAAATCAAGGCTCCTTTCACGTTTGATGTGGAACACGGAATTGCTCTGCACGCAGTGCAGGCGAATCGGGCCTCATGTCGCGGCGAGGGGGAAGTCTCATGGTTTTTCTCGAGTTGCGGCTGGAACCTGGGGTATATTCTCGAGTTACGACGGGGAGGTACCTCCCAGACACTTTTTTGTTCAGCAACGTCAGGACTCCTGCCTAGGTGCGAGGGACACCTCGGGATTCTCCTCGAGTCTTGGCATGACAATGGGGACGCGTCTCCACGTGAGGCGGGAGACCCAGGGTCCCTTTCCACGTGCCACAGGGATCCTGGGACTCCTATCCATTTTCAAGAGGAGTCAGGCATCGTCTCCTTTGGAAGCATTGATCTCCGCGGACCTCTCGAGTTTTTAAAGGATGTGAGGCCTCCGCTCGCGATGAGGCGGAGAATTAGGTCTTTCTCTGTGGTCTCCACAGGGGATTCAGACATCCCTTCGTCTTGGGAGATGCAAGACGAGCCTGCACTCAATTCACTGCAGGGATAAATGGCCTTACTTCGAGTCAGAGCATCTCGGTGTCCATTCCACTTGAGGCCACAAACTCAGGGTCCCTCTCACATACCTGTAGCTGAGAGAAGCCTCCTCTTGAGGTGCTTGTGGAAATTTGGTATTCCTCTTGAGTCGAAGCCAGGGACTAAGCTCTCATCTCGAGTTGATTTGGGGTCCACGGAGCCCTTTCATGTTGCTCCAGTGACCTCAGGATCCCTCTAGACTTGAGACAGTGATCTTGAGTTTTCTCTGGAGTGCCATCAAGGAAATCAAGGCTCCTTTCACGTTTGATGTGGAACACGGAATTGCTCTGCACGAAGTGCAGGGGAATCGGGCCTCATGTCGCGGCGAGGGGGAAGTCTCATGGTTTTTCTCGAGTTGCGGCCGGAACCTGGGGTATATTCTCGAGTTACGACGGGAGGGCCCTTCCAGACACGTGTTTGTTCAGCGACGTCAGGACTCCTGCCTAGGTGCGAGGGACACCTCGGGATTCTCCTCGAGTCTTGGCATGGCAATTGGGACGCGTCTCCACGTGAGGCGGGAGACCCAGGGTCCCTTTCCACGTGCCACAGGGATCCTGGGACTCCTATCCATTTTCAAGAGGAGTCAGGCATCGTCTCCTTTGGAAGCATTGATCTCCGCGGACCTCTCGAGTTTTCAAAGGATGTGAGGCCTCTGGTCACGATGAGGCGGAGAATTAGGTCTTTCTCTGTGGTCTCCACAGGGGATTCAGACATCCCTTCGTCTTGGGAGATGCAAGACGAGCCTGCATTCAATTCACTGCAGGGATATCCGGCCTTACTTCGAGTCAGAGCATCACGGTGTCCATTACACTTGAGGCCACAAATTCAGGGTCCCTCTCACATACCTGTAGCTGAGAGAAGCCTCCTCTTGAGGTGCTTGTGGAAAGTTGGTATTCCTCTTGAGTCGAAGCCAGGGACTAAGCTCTCATCTCGAGTTGATTTGGGGTCCACGGAGCCCTTTCCTGTTGCTCCAGTGACCTCAGGATCCCTCTAGACTTGAGACAGTGATCTTGGGTTTTCTCTGGAGTGCCATCAAGGAAATCAAGGCTCCTTTCAATTTTGATGTCTAACACGGAATTGCTCTGCATGCAGTGCAGGGGAATCGGGCCTCATGTCGCGGCGAGGGGGATATCTCATGGTTTTTCTCGAGTTGCGGCCGGAACCTGGGGTATATTCTCGAGTTACGACGGGGAGGGCCCTTCCAGACACGTGTTTGTTCAGCGACGTCAGGACTCCTGCCTAGGTGCGAGGGACACCTCGGGATTCTCCTCGAGTCTTGGCATGGCAATTGGGATGCGTCTCCACGTGAGGCGGGAGACCCAGGGTCCCTTTCCACGTGCCACAGGGATCCTGGGACTCCTATCCATTTTCAAAAGGAGTCAGGCATCGTCTCCTTTGGAAGCATTGATCTCCGCGGACCTGTCGAGTTTTCAAAGGATATGAGGCCTCCGGTTGCGTTGAGGTGGAGGTCTAGGTCTTTCTCTATGGTCTCCACAGGGGATTCAGGCAACCCTTCGTCTTGGGAGATGCAAGAGGAGCCTGCATTCAATTCACTGCAGGGATATCCGGCCTTACTTCGAGTCAGACCATCTCGGTGTCCATTCCACTTGAGGCCACAAACTCAGGGTCCCTCTCACATACTTGTAGCTGAGAGAAGCCTCCTCTTGAGGTGCTTGTGGAAAGTTGGTATTCCTCTTGAGTCGAAGCCAGGGACTAAGCTCTCATCTCGAGTTGATTTGGGGTCCACGGAGCCCTTTCGTGTTGCTACAGGGACCTCAGGATCCCTCTAGACTTGAGACAGTGATCTTGGGTTTTCTCTGGAGTGCCATCAAAGAAATCACGGCTCCTTTCACGTTTGATGTGGAACATGGAATTGCTCTGCACCCAGTGCAGGGGAATCGGGCCTCATCTCGCGGCGAGGTGGAAGTCTCATGGTTTTTCTCGAGTTGCGGCCGGAACCTGGGGTATATTCTCGAGTTACGACGGGGAGGGCCCTTCCAGACACGTGTTTGTTCAGCGACGTCAGGACTCCTGCCTACGTGCGAGGGACACCTCGGGATTCTCCTAGAGTCTTGGCATGGCAATTGGGACGCGTCTCCACGTGAGGCGGTAGACCCAGGGTCCCTTTCAACGTGCCACAGGGATCCTGGGACTCCTATCCATTTTCAAGAGGAGTCAGGCATCATCTCCTTTGGAAGCATTGATCTCCTCGGACCTCTCGAGTTTTCAAAGGATGTGAGGCCTCCGCTCGCGATGAGGCGGAGAATTAGGTCTTTCTCTGTGGTCTCCACAGGGGATTCAGACATCCCTTCGTCTTGGGAGATGCAAGACGAGCCTGCATTCAATTCACTGCAGGGATATCCGGCCTTACTTCGAGTCAGAGCATCTCGGTGTCCATTCCACTTGAGGCCACAAACTCAGGGTCCCTGTCACATACTTGTAGCTGAGAGAAGCCTCCTCTTGAGGTGCTTGTGGAAAGTTGGTATTCCTCTTGACTCGAAGCCAGGGACTAAGCTCTCATCTCGAGTTAATTTGTGGTCCTCGGAGCCCTTTCGTGTTGCTCCAGTGACCTCAGGATCCCTCTAGACTTGAGACAGTGATCTTGGGTTTTCTCTGGAGTGCCATCAACGAAATCAAGGCTCCTTTCACTTTTGATGTGGAACACGGAATTGCTCTGCACGCAGTGCAGGGGAATCGGGCCTCATCTCGCGGCGAGGGGGAAGTCTCATGGTTTTTCTCGAGTTGCGGCCGGAACCTGGGGTATATTCTCGAGTTACGACGGGGAGGTACCTTCCAGACACGTGTTTGTTCAGCGACGTCAGGACTCCTGCCTAGGTGCGAGGGACACCTCGGGATTCTCCTCGAGTCTTGGCATGGTAATTGGGACGCGTCTCCACGTGAGGCGATAGACCCAGGGTCCCTTTCCACGTGCCACAGGGATCCTGGGACTCCTATCCATTTTCAAGAGGAGTCAGGCATCGTCTCCTTTGGAAGCATTGATCTCCGCGGACCTCTCGAGTTTTCAAAGGATATGAGGCCTCCGGTTGCGTTGAGGTGGAGGACTAGGTATTTCTCTATGGTCTCCACAGGGGATTCAGACAACCCTTCGTCTTGGGAGATGCAAGACGAGCCTGCATTCAATTCACTGCAGGGATATCCGGCCTTACTTCGAGTCAGAGCATCTCCGTGTCCATTCCACTTGAGGCCAAAAACTCAGGGTCCCTCTCACATACCTGTAGCTGAGAGAAGCCTCCTCTTGAGGTGCTTGTGGAAAGTTGGTATTCCTCTTGAGTCGAAGCCAGGGACTAAGCTCTCATCTCGAGTTGATTTGGGGTCGACGGAGCACTTTCGTGTTGCTCCAGTGACCTCAGGATCCCTCCAGACTTGAGACAGTGATCTTGGATTTTCTCTGGAGTGCCATCAAGGAAATCAAGGCTCCTTTCACGTTTGATATGGAACACGGAAATGCTCTGCACGCAGTGCAGGGGAATCGGGCCTCATCTCGCGGCGAGGGGGAAGTCTCATGCTTTTTCTCGAGTTGCGGCCGGAACCTGGGGTATATTCTCGAGTTACGACGGGGAGGGCCCATCCAGACACGTGTTTGTTCAGAAACGTCAGGACTCCTGCCTACGTGCGAGGGACACCTTGGGATTCTCCTCGAGTCTTGGCATGGCAATTGGGACGCGTCTCCACGTGAGGCGGGAGACCCAGGGTCCCTTTCCAAGTGCCACAGGGATCCTGGGACTCCTATCCATTTTCAAGAGGAGTCAGGCATCGTCTCCTTTGGAAGCATTGATCTCCGTGGACCTCTCGAGTTTTCAAAGGATGTGAGGCCTCCGGTGTCGATGAGGCGGAGGACTAGGTCTTTCTCTATCGTCGCCACAGCGGATTCAGACAACCCTTCGTCTTGGGAGATGCAAGACGAGCCTGCATTCAATTCACTGCAGGGATATCCGGCATTACTTCGAGTCAGAGAATCTCGGTGTCCATTCCACTTGAGGCCACAAACTCAGGTGCCCTCTCACATACCTGTAGCTGAGAGAAGCCTCCTCTTGAGGTGCTGTGGAAAGTTGGTATTCCTCTTGAGTCGAAGCCAGGGAGTAAGCTCTCATCTCGAGTTGATTTGGGGTCCACGGAGCCCTTTCTTGTTGCTCCAGTGACCTCAGGATCCCTCTAGACTTGAGACAGTGATCTTGGGTTTTCTCTGGAGTGCCATCAAGTAAATCAAGTCTCCTTTCACGTTTGATGTGGAACACGGAATTGCTCTGCACGCAATCCAGGGGAATCGGGCCTCATGTCGCGGCGAGGGGGAAGTCTCATGGTTTTTCTCGAGTTGCGGCCGGAACCTCGGCTATATTCTCGAGTTAAGATGCGGAGGGCCCTTCCAGACACGTGTTTGTTCAGCGACGTCAGGACTCCTGCCTAGGTGCGAGGGACACCTCGGGATTCTCCTCGAGTCCTGGCATGGCAATTGGGACGCGTCTCCACGTGAGGCGGGAGACCCATGGTCCCTTTCCACGTGCCACAGGGATCCTGGGACTCCTTTCCATTTTCAAGAGGAGTCAGGCATCGTCTCCTTTGGAAGCATTGATCTCCGCAGACCTCTCGAATTATCAAAGGATGTCAGGCCTCCGGTCGCATTTAGGCGGAGGACTAGGTCTTTCTCTGTGGTCTCCACAGGGGATTCAGATATCCCTTCGTCTAGGGAGATGCAAGACGAGCCTGCATTCAATTCACTGCAGGGATATCCGGCCTTACTTCGAGTCAGAGCATCTCGGTGTCCATTCCACTTGAGGCCACAAACTCAGGGTCCCTCTCACATACCTGTAGCTGAGAGAAGCCTCCTCTTGAGGTGCTTGTGGAAAGTTGGTATTCCTCTTGAGTCGAAGCCAGGGACTAAGCTCTCATCTCGAGTTGATTTGGGGTCCATGGAGCCCTTTCGTGTTGCTCCCGTGACCTCAGGATCCCTCTAGACTTGAGACAGTGATCTTGGGTTTTCTCTGGAGTGCCATCAAGGAAATCAAGGCTCCTTTCCCGTTTGATGTGGAACACGGAATTGCTCTGCACGAGTGCAGTGGAATCGGGTCTCATCTCGCGGCGAGGGGGAAGTCTAATGGTTTTTCTCGAGTTGCGGCCGGAACCTGGGGTATATTCTCGAGTTACGACGGGGAGGGCCCTTCCAGACACGTGTTTGTTCAGCGACGTCAGGACTCCTTCCTAGGTGCGAGGGACACCTCGGGATTCTCCTCGAGTCTTGGCATGGCAATTGGGACGCGTCTCCACGTAAGGTGGGAGACCCAGGGTCCCTTTCCACGTGCCACAGTGATCCTGGGACTCCTATGCATTTTCAAGAGGAGTCAGGCATCGTCTCCTTTGGAAGCATTGATCTCTGCAGACCTCTCGAGTTTTCAAAGGATATGAGGGCTCCGGTCCCGATGAGGCGGAGGACTAGGTCTTTCTCTGTGGTCTCCACAGGGGATTCAGACATCCCTTCGTCTTGGGAGATGCAAGACGAGCCTGCATTCAATTCACTGCAGGGATATCCGGACTTACTTCGAGTCAGAGCATCTCGGTGTCCATTGCACTTGATGTCACAAACTCAGGGTCCCTCTCACATACCTGTAGCTGAGAGAAGCCTCCTCTTGAGGTGCTTGTCTAAAGTTGGTATTCCTCTTGAGTCGAATCCAGGGACTAAGCTCTCATCTCGAGTTGATTTGGGGTCCACGGAGCCCTTTCATGTTGCTCCAGTGACCTCAGGATCCCTCTAGACTTGAGACAGTGATCTTGGGTTTTCTCTGGAGTGCCATCAAGGAAATCAAGGCTCCTTTCACGTTTGATGTGGAACACGGAATTGCTCTGCACGCAGTGCAGGGGATTCGGGCCTCATTTCGCGGCGAGGGGGAAGTCTCATGGTTTTTCTCTAGTTGCTGCCGGAACCTTGGGTATATTCTCGATTTACCACGGAGATGGCCCTTCCAGACACGTGTTTGTTCAGCGACGTCAGGACTCCTGCCTAGGTGCGAGGGACACCTCGGGATTCTCCTCGAGTCTTGGCATGGCAATTGGGACGCGTCTCCACGTGAGGCGATAGACCCAGGGTCCCTTTCCACGTGCCACAGGGATCCTGGGACTCCTATCCATTTTCAAGAGGAGTCAGGCATCGTCTCCTTTGGAAGCATTGATCTCCGCGGACCTCTCGAGTTTTCAAAGGATATGAGGCCTCCGGTTGCGTTGAGGTGGAGGACTAGGTCTTTCTCTATGGTCTCCACAGGGGATTCAGACAACCCTTCGTCTTGGGAGATGCAAGACGAGCCTGCATTCAATTCACTGCAGGGATATCCGGCCTTACTTCGAGTCAGAGCATCTCGGTGTCCATTCCACTTGAGGCCAAAAACTCAGGGTCCCTCTCACATACTTGTAGCTGAGAGAAGCCTCCTCTTGAGGTGCTTGTGGAAACGTGGTATACCTCTTGAGTCGAAGCCAGGGACTAAGCTCTCATCTCGAGTTGATTTGGGGTCCACGGAGCCCTTTCGTGTTGCTACAGTGACCTCAGGATCCCTCCAGTCTTGAGACAGTGATCTTGGATTTTCTCTGGAGTGCCATCAAGGAAATCAAGGCTCCTTTCACGTTTGATGTGGAACACGGAAATGCTCTGCACGCAGTGCAGGGGAATCGGGCCTCATCTCGCGGCGAGGGGGAATTCTCATGCTTTTTCTCCAGTTGCGGCCGGAACCTGGGGTATATTCTCGAGTTACGACGGGGAGGGCCCTTCCAGACACGTGTTTGTTCAGAAACGTCAGGACTCCTGCCTACGTGCGAGGGACACCTTGGGATTCTCCTCGAGTCTTGGCATGGCAATTGGGACGCGTCTCCACGTGAGGCGGGAGACCCAGGGTCCCTTTCCACGTGCCACAGGGATCCTGGGACTCCTATCCATTTTCAAGAGGAGTCAGGCATCGTCTCCTTTGGAAGCATTGATCTCCGCGGACCTCTCGAATTTTCAAAGGATGTGAGGCCTCCGGTGTTGATGAGGCGGAGGACTAGGTCTTTCTCTATCGTCGCCACAGCGGATTCAGACATCCCTTCGTCTTGGGAGATGCAAGACGAGCCTGCATTCAATTCACTGCAGGGATATCCGGCATTACTTCGAGTCAGAGAATCTCGGTGTCCATTCCACTTGAGGCCACAAACTCAGGTGCCCTCTCACATACCTGTACCTGAGAGAAGCCTCCTCTTGAGGTGCTTGTGGAAAGTTGGTATTCCTCTTGAGTCGAAGCCAGGGACTAAGCTCTCATCTCGAGTTGATTTGGGGTCCACGGAGCCCTTTCGTGTTGCTCCAGTGACCTCAGGATCCCTCTAGACTTGAGACAGTGATCTTGGGTTTTCTCTGGAGTGCCATCAAGGAAATCAAGTCTCCTTTCACGTTTGATGTGGAACACGGAATTGCTCTGCACGCAATCCAGGGGAATCGGGCCTCATGTCGCGGCGAGGGGGAAGTCTCATGGTTTTTCTCGAGTTGCGGCCGGAACCTCGGCTATATTCTCGAGTTAAGATGGGGAGGGCCCTTCCAGACACGTGTTTGTTCAGCGACGTCAGGACTCCTGCCTAGGTGCGAGGGACACCTCGGGATTCTCCTCGAGTCTTGGCATGGCAATTGGGATGCGTCTCCACGTGAGTCGGGAGACCCAGGGTCCCTTTCCACGTGCCACAGGGATCCTGGGACTCCTATCCATTTTCAAGAGGAGTCAGGCATCGTCTCCTTTGGAAGCATTGATCTCCGCAGACCTCTCGAATTATCAAAGGATGTCAGGCCTCCGGTCGCATTGAGGCGGAGGACTAGGTCTTTCTCTGTGGTCTCCACAGGGGATTCAGATATCACTTCGTCTAGGGAGATGCAAGACGAGCCTGCATTCAATTCACTGCAGGGATATCCGGCCTTACTTCGAGTCAGAGCATCTCGGTGTCCATTCCACTTGAGGCCACAAACTCAGGGTCCCTCAAATATACCTGTAGCTGAGAGAAGCCTCCTCTTGAGGTGCTTGTGGAAAGTTGGTATTCATCTTTGGTCTAAGCCAGGGATTAATCTCTCATCTCGAGTGGAGTTGTTGTCGACGGAGCCCTTTCATATTGGTCCAGTGACCTCAGGATTCCTCTAGACTTGAGATAGTGATCTTGGGTTTCTCTGGAGTGCCATCAAGGAAATCAAGGCTCCTTTCACGTTTGATGTGGAACACGGAATTGCTCTGCATGCAGTGCAGGGGAATCGGGCCTCAACTCACGGCGAGGGGGATATCTCATGGTTTTTCTCGAGTTGCGGCCGGAACCTGGGTTATATTCTCGAGTTACGACGGGGAGGGCCCTTCCAGACACGTGTTTTTTCAGCGACATCAAGACTCCTGCCTAGGTGCGAGGGACACTTCGGGATTCTCCTCGAGTCTTGACATGGCAATTGGGATGCGTCTCCACGTGAGGCGGGAGACCCAGTGTCCCTTTCCACTTGCCAGAGTGATCCTGGGACTCCTATCCATTTTCAAGAGGAGTCAGGCATCGTCTCCTTTGGAAGCATTGATCTCCGCAGACCTCTCGAGTTTTCAAAGTATTTCAGGCCTCCGGGCGCATTGAGGCGGAAGACTAGGTCTTTCTCTGTGGTCTCCACAGGGGATTCAGACAACCCTTCGTCTTGGGAGATGCAAGACGAGCCTGCATTCAATTCACTGCAGCGATATCTGGCCTTACTTCGAGTCAGAGCATCTCGGTGTCCATTCCACTTGAGGCCACAAACTCAGGGTCCCTCTCACATACCTGTAGCTGAGAGAAGCCTCCTCTTGAGGTGATTGTGGAAAGTTGGTATTCCTCTTGAGTCAAAGCCAGGGACTAAGCTCTCATCTCGAGTTGATTTGGGGTCCACGGAGCCCTTTCGTGTTCCTCCAGTGACCTCAGGATCCCTCTAGACTTGAGACAGTGATCTTCGGTTTTCTCTGGAGTGCCATCAAGGAAATCAAGGCTCCTTTCACGTTTGATGTGGAACACGGAATTGCTCTGCACGCAGTGCAGTGGAATCGGGCCTCAACTCGCGGCGAGCGGGAAGCCTCATGATTTTTCTCGAGTTGCGGCCGGAACCTGAAGTATATTCTCGAGTTACGATGGGGAGGGCCCTTCCGACACGTGTTTGTTCAGCGACGTCAGCACTCCTGCCAAGGTGTGAGGGACACCTTGGGATTCTCCTCGAGTATTGGCATGGCAATTGGGACGCCTCTCCACGTGAGGCGGGAGACCCAGTGTCGCTTTCCACGTGCCACAGGGATCCTGGGACTCCTATCCATTTTCAAGAGGAGTCAGGCATCGTCTCCTGTGGAAGCATTGATCTCCGCAAACCTCTCGAGTTTTCAAAGGATGTGAGGGCTCCGGTCGCGTTGAGGCGGAGGACTAGGTCTTTCTCTGTGGTCTCCACAGGGGATTCAGACATCCCTTCGTCTTGGGAGATGCAAGACGAGCCTGCATTCAATTCACTGCAGGGATATCCGGCCTTACTTCGAGTCAGAGCATCTCGGTTTCCATTCCACTTGAGGCCACAAACTCAGGGTCCCTCTCACATACCTGTAGCTGAGAGAAGCCTCCTCTTGAAGTTCCTGTAGAAAGTTCGTATTCCACTTGAGTCGAAGCCAGGGACGAAGCTCTCATCTCGAGTTGATTTGGGGTCCACGGAGCCCTTTCGTGTTGCTCCAGTGACCTCAGGATCCCTCTATACTTGAGACAGTGATCTTGGGTTTTCTCTGGAGTGCCATCAAGAAAATCATGGCTCCTTTCACGTTTGATGTGGAACACGGAATTGCTGGGCACGCAGGGCAGGGGAATCGTGCCTCATCTCGCGGCGAGGGGGAAGTCTAATGGTTTTTCTCGAGTTGCGCCCGGAACCTGAGGTATATTCTCGAGTTATGACGGGGAGGGCCCTTCCAGACACGTGTTTGTTCAGCGACGTCAGCACTCCTGCCTAGATGCGAGGGACACCTCAGGATATTCCTCGAGTCTTGGCATGGCAATTGGGACGCGTCTCCACGTGAGGCGGGAGACCCAGGGTCCCTTTCCACGTGCCACAGGGATCCTGGGACTCCTATCCATTTTCAAGAGGAGTCAGGCATCGTCTCCTTTGGAAGCATT
Organism: Dama dama; assembly: GCF_033118175.1. NCBI lineage: Eukaryota > Metazoa > Chordata > Mammalia > Artiodactyla > Cervidae > Dama > Dama dama. The sequence continues at coordinate 5,042,992 of NC_083706.1, read as the reverse complement.
GATCTCCGCGGACCTCTCGAGTTTTCAAAGGATGTGAGGCCTGCCGTGGCGATGAGGCTGAGAACTAGGTCTTTCTTGTGGTCCCCACAGGGGATTCAGACATCCCTTCGTCTTGGGAGATGCAAGACGAGCCTGCATTCAATTCATTGCAGGGATATCCGGCCTTACTTCGAGTCAGAGCATCTCGGTGTCCATTCCATTTGAGGCCACAAACTCAGGGTCCCTCTCACATACCTGTAGCTGAGAGCAGCCTCCTCTTGAGGTGCTTGTGGAAAGTTGGTATTCCTCTTGAGTCGAAGCCAGGGACTAAGCTCTCATCTCGAGTTGATTTGGGGTCCACGGAGCCCTTTCGTGTTGCTCCAGTGACCTCAGGATCCCTCTAGACTTGAGACAGTGATCTTGGGTTTTCTCTGGAGTGCCATCAAGGAAATCAAGGCTCCTTTCACGATTGATATGGAACACGGAATTGCTTTGCACGCAGTGCAGGGGTATCGGGCCTCATCTCGCGGCGAGGGGGAAGTCTCATGGTTTTTCTCGAGTTGCGGCCGGAACCTGGGGTATATTCTCGAGTTTAGACAGGGTGGGCCCTTCCAGACACGTGTTTGTTCAGCGTCGTCAGGACCCCTGCCTAGGTTCGAGGGACACCTCGGTATTCTCCTCGAGTCTTGGCATGGCAATTGGGACGCGTCTCCACGTCAGGCGGGAGACCCAGGGTCCCTTTCCACGTGCCACAGGGATCCTGGGACTCCTATCCATTTTCAAGAGGAGTCAGGCATCGTCTCCTTTGGAAGCATTGATCTCCGCGGACCTCTCGAGATTTCAAAGGATGTGAGGCCTCCGGGCGCGATGAGGCGGAGAACTAGGTCTTTCTCTGTGGTCTCCACAGGGGATTCAGACACCCCTTCGTCTTGGGAGATGCAAGTCGAGCCTGCATTCAATTCATTGCAGGGATATCTGCCCATACTTCGAGTCAGAGCATCACGGTGTCCATTCCACTTGAGGCCACAAACTCAGGGTCCCTCTCACATACATGTAGCTGAGAGAAGCCTCCTCTTGAGGTGCTTATGGAAAGTTGGTAATCCTCTTGAGTCGAAGCCAGGGACTAAGCTCTCATCTCGAGTTGATTTGGGGTCCACAGAGCCCTTTCTTGTTGCTACAGTGACCTGAGGATCCCTCTAGACTTGAGACAGTTATCTTGGGTTTTCTCTGGAGTGCCATCAAGGAAATCAAGGCTCCTTTCACGTTTGATGTGGAACACGGAATTGCTCTGCACGCCATGCGGGGAATCAGGCTTCATCTCGCGGCGAGGGGGAAGTCTCATGGTTTTTCTCGAGTTGCGGCCGGAACCTGGGGTATATTCTCGAGTTAAGACAGGGTGGGCCCTTCCAGACACGTGTTTGTTCAGCGTCGTCAGGACCCCTGCCTAGGTTCGAGGGACACCTCGGTATTCTCCTCGAGTCTTGGCATGGCAATTGGGACGCGTCTCCACGTCAGGCGGGAGACCCAGGGTCCCTTTCCACGTGCCACAGGGATCCTGGGACTCCTATCCATTTTCAAGAGGAGTCAGGCATCGTCTCCTTTGGAAGCATTGATCTCCGCGGACCTCTCGAGATTTCAAAGGATGTGAGGCCTCCGGGCGCGATGAGGCGGAGAACTAGGTCTTTCTCTGTGGTCTCCACAGGGGATTCAGACACCCCTTCGTCTTGGGAGATGCAAGTCGAGCCTGCATTCAATTCATTGCAGGGATATCTGCCCATACTTCGAGTCAGAGCATCACGGTGTCCATTCCACTTGAGGCCACAAACTCAGGGTCCCTCTCACATACATGTAGCTGAGAGAAGCCTCCTCTTGAGGTGCTTATGGAAAGTTGGTAATCCTCTTGAGTCGAAGCCAGGGACTAAGCTCTCATCTCGAGTTGATTTGGGGTCCACAGAGCCCTTTCTTGTTGCTACAGTGACCTGAGGATCCCTCTAGACTTGAGACAGTTATCTTGGGTTTTCTCTGGAGTGCCATCAAGGAAATCAAGGCTCCTTTCACGTTTGATGTGGAACACGGAATTGCTCTGCACGCCATGCGGGGAATCAGGCTTCATCTCGCGGCAAGGGGGAAGTCTCATGGTTTTTCTGGAGTTGCGGCCGGAACCTGGGGTATATTCTCGAGTTACAAACGGGAGGTCCCTTCCATACACGTGTTTGTTCAGCGACGTAAGGACTCCAGCCTAGGTGCGAGGGACACCTTGGGATTCTCCTCGAGTCTTCGCATGGCATTTGGGACGCGTCTCCACGTGAGGCGGGAGACGCAGGGTCCCTTTCCACGTGCCACAGGGATCCTGGGACTCCTATTCTTTTTCAAGAGGAGTCAGGCATCGTCTCCTTTGGAAGCATTGATCTCCGCGGACTTCTCGAGTTTTCAAAGGATGTGAGGCCTCCAGTCGCGATGAGGCGGAGGACTAGGTCTTTCTCTGTGGTCTCCACAGGGGATTCAGACAACCCTTCGTCTTGGGAGATGCAAGACGAGCCTGCATTCAATTCACTGCAGGGATATCCGGCCTTACTTCGAGTCAGGGCATCTCGGTGTCCATTCCACTTGAGGCCACAAACTCAGGGGCCCTCTCACATACCTGTAGCTGAGAGAAGCCTCCTCTTGAGGTGCTTGTGGAAAGTTGGTATTCCTCTTGAGTCGAAGCCAGGGACTAAGCTCTCATCTCGAGTTGATTTGGGGTCCACGGAGCCCTTTCGTGTTGCTCCAGTGACCTCAGGATCCCTCTAGACTTGAGATAGTGATCTTGGGTTTTCTCTGGAGTGCCATCAAGGAAATCAAGGCTCCTTTCACGTTTGATGTGGAACACGGAATTCCTCTGCACGCAGTGCCGGGGAATCGGGCCTCATCTCGCGGCGAGGGGGAAGTCTCATGGTTTTTCTCGAGTTGCGCCCGGAACCTGAGGTATATTCTCGAGTTATGACTGGGAGGGCCCTTCCAGACACGTGTTTGTTCAGTGACGTCAGCACTCCTGCCTAGATGCGAGGGACACCTCAGGATTCTCCTCGAGTCTTGGCATGGCAATTGGGAGGCGTCTCCACGTGAGGCGGGAGACCCAGGGTCCCTTTCCACGTGCCACAGGGATCCTGGGACTCCTATTCTTTTTCAAGAGGAGTCAGGCATCGTCTCCTTTGGAAGCATTGATCTCCGCGGACCTCTCGAGTTTTCAATGGATGTGAGGCCTCCGGACGCGATGAGGCGGAGAATTAGGTCTTTCTTGTGGTCTCCACAGGGGATTCAGACAACCCTTCGTCTTGGGAGATGCAAGACGAGCCGGCATTCAATTCACTGCAGGGATATCCGGCCTTACTTCGAGTCAGAGCATCTCGGTGTCCATTCCACTTGAGGCCACAAACTCAGGGTCCCTCTCACATACCTGTAGCTGAGAGAAGCCTCCTCTTGAGGTGATTGTGGAAAGTTGGTATTCCTCTTGAGTCGAAGCCAGGGACTAAGCTCTCATCTCGAGTTGATTTGGGGTCCACGGAGACCTTTCGTGTTCCTCCAGTGACCTCAGGATCCACTAGACTTGAGACAGTGATCTTCGGTTTTCTCTGGAGTGCCATCAAGGAAATCAAGGCTCCTTTCACGTTTGATGTGGAACACAGAATTGCTCTGCACGCAGTGCAGTGGAATCGGGCCTCAACTCGCGGCGAGCGGGAAGCCTCATGATTTTTCTCGAGTTGCGGCCGGAACCTGAAGTATATTCTCGAGTTACGACGGGGAGGGCCCTTCCGACACGTGTTTGTTCAGCGACGTCAGCACTCCTGCCAAGGTGTGAGGGACACCTTGGGATTCTCCTCGAGTATTGGCATGGCAATTGGGACGCCTCTCCACGTGAGGCGGGAGACCCAGTGTCGCTTTCCACGTGCCACAGGGATCCTGGGACTCCTATCCATTTTCAAGAGGAGTCAGGCATCGTCTCCTTTGGAAGCATTGATCTCCGCAAACCTCTCGAGTTTTCAAAGGATGTGAGGCCTCCGGTCGCGTTGAGGCGGAGGACTAGGTCTTTCTCTGTGGTCTCCACAGGGGATTCAGACATCCCTTCGTCTTGGGAGATTCAAGACGAGAATTCATTCAATTCACTGCAGGGATATCCGGCCTTCCTTCGAGTCAGAGCATGTCAGGTTCCATTCCACTTGAGGCCACAAACTCAGGGTCCCTCTCACATACCTGTAGCTGAGAGAAGCCTCTTCTTGAAGTTCCTGTAGAAAGTTCGTATTCCACTTGAGTCGAAGCCAGGGACGAAGCTCTCATCTCGAGTTGATTTGGGGTCCACGGAGCCCTTTCGTGTTGCTCCAGTGACCTCAGGATCCCTCTATACTTGAGACAGTGATCTTGGGTTTTCTCTGGAGTGCCATCAAGAAAATCATGGCTCCTTTCACGTTTGATGTGGAACACGGAAATGCTGGGCACGCAGGGCAGGGGAATCGTGCCTCATCTCGCGGCGAGGGGGAAGTCTAATGGTTTTTCTCGAGTTGCGCCCGGAACCTGAGGTATATTCTAGAGTTATGACGGGGAGGGCCCTTCCAGACACGTGTTTGTTCAGCGACGTCAGCACTCCTGCCTAGATGCGAGGGACACCTCAGGATATTCCTCGAGTCTTGGTATGGCAATTGGGACGCGTCTCCACGTGAGGCGGGAGACCCAGGGTCCCTTTCCACGTGCCACAGGGATCCTGGGACTCCTATCCATTTTCAAGAGGAGTCAGGCATCGTCTCCTTTGGAAGCATTGATCTCCGCGGACCTCTCGAGTTTTCAAAGGATGTGAGGCCTGCCGTGGCGATGAGGCTGAGAACTAGGTCTTTCTTGTGGTCCCCAAAGGGGATTCAGACATCCCTTCGTCTTGGGAGATGCAAGACGAGCCTGCATTCAATTCACTGCAGGGATATCCGGCCTTACTTCGAGTCAGAGCATCTCGGTGTCCATTCCACTTGAGGCCACAAACTCAGGGTCCCTCTCACATACCTGTAGCTGAGAGCAGCCTCCTCTTGAGGTGCTTGTGGAAAGTTGGTATTCCTCTTGAGTCGAAGCCAGGGACTAAGCTCTCATCTCGAGTTGATTTGGGGTCCACGGAGCCCTTTCGTGTTGCTCCAGTGACCTCAGGATCCCTCTAGACTTGAGACAGTGATCTTGGGTTTTCTCTGGAGTGCCATCAAGGAAATCAAGGCTCCTTTCACGATTGATATGGAACACGGAATTGCTTTGCACGCAGTGCAGGGGTATCGGGCCTCATCTCGCGGCGAGGGGGAAGTCTCATGGTTTTTCTCGAGTTGCGGCCGGAACCTGGGGTATATTCTCGAGTTAAGACAGGGTGGGCCCTTCCAGACACGTGTTTGTTCAGCGTCGTCAGGACCCCTGCCTAGGTTCGAGGGACACCTCGGTATTCTCCTCGAGTCTTGGCATGGCAATTGGGACGCGTCTCCACGTCAGGCGGGAGACCCAGGGTCCCTTTCCACGTGCCACAGGGATCCTGGGACTCCTATCCATTTTCAAGAGGAGTCAGGCATCGTCTCCTTTGGAAGCATTGATCTCCGCGTACCTCTCGAGATTTCAAAGGATGTGAGGTCTCCGGGCGCGATGAGGCGGAGAACTAGGTCTTTCTCTGTGGTCTCCACAGGGGATTCAGACACCCCTTCGTCTTGGGAGATGCAAGTCGAGCCTGCATTCAATTCATTGCAGGGATATCTGCCCATACTTCGTGTCAGAGCATCACGGTGTCCATTCCACTTGAGGCCACAAACTCAGGGTCCCTCTCACATACATGTAGCTGAGAGAAGCCTCCTCTTGAGGTGCTTATGGAAAGTTGGTAATCCTCTTGATTCGAAGCCAGGGACTAAGCACTCATCTCGAGTTGATTTGGGGTCCACAGAGCCCTTTCTTGTTGCTACAGTGACCTGAGGATCCCTCTAGACTTGAGACAGTTATCTTGGGTTTTCTCTGGAGTGCCATCAAGGAAATCAAGGCTCCTTTCACGTTTGATGTGGAACACGGAATTGCTCTGCACGCAGTGCAGGGGTATCGGGCCTCATCTCGCGGCGAGGGGGAAGTCTCATGGTTTTTCTCGAGTTGCGGCCGGAACCTGGGGTATATTCTCGAGTTAAGACAGGGTGGGCCCTTCCAGACACGTGTTTGTTCAGCGTCGTCAGGACCCCTGCCTAGGTTCGAGGGACACCTCGGTATTCTCCTCGAGTCTTGGCATGGCAATTGGGACGCGTCTCCACGTCAGGCGGGAGACCCAGGGTCCCTTTCCACGTGCCACAGGGATCCTGGGACTCCTATCCATTTTCAAGAGGAGTCAGGCATCGTCTCCTTTGGAAGCATTGATCTCCGCGGACCTCTCGAGATTTCAAAGGATGTGAGGCCTCCGGGCGCGATGAGGCGGAGAACTAGGTCTTTCTCTGTGGTCTCCACAGGGGATTCAGACACCCCTTCGTCTTGGGAGATGCAAGTCGACCCTGCATTCAATTCATTGCAGGGATATCTGCCCATACTTCGAGTCAGAGCATCACGGTGTCCATTCCACTTGAGGCCACAAACTCAGGGTCCCTCTCACATACATGTAGCTGAGAGAAGCCTCCTCTTGAGGTGCTTATGGAAAGTTGGTAATCCTCTTGAGTCGAAGCCAGGGACTAAGCTCTCATCTCGAGTTGATTTGGGGTCCACAGAGCCCTTTCTTGTTGCTACAGTGACCTGAGGATCCCTCTAGACTTGAGACAGTTATCTTGGGTTTTCTCTGGAGTGCCATCAAGGAAATCAAGGCTCCTTTCACGTTTGATGTGGAACACGGAATTGCTCTGCACGCCATGCGGGGAATCAGGCTTCATCTCGCGGCGAGGGGGAAGTCTCATGGTTTTTCTCGAGTTGCGGCCGGAACCTGGGGTATATTCTCGAGTTACAAAGGGGAGGTCCCTTCCATACACGTGTTTGTTCAGCGACGTAAGGACTCCAGCCTAGGTGCGAGGGACACCTTGGGATTCTCCTCGAGTCTTCGCATGGCATTTGGGACGCGTCTCCACGTGAGGCGGGAGACGCAGGGTCCCTTTCCACGTGCCACAGGGATCCTGGGACTCCTATTCTTTTTCAAGTGGAGTCAGGCATCGTCTCCTTTGGAAGCATTGATCTCCGCGGACTTCTCGAGTTTTCAAAGGATGTGAGGCCTCCAGTCGCGATGAGGCGGAGGACTAGGTCTTTCTCTGTGGTCTCCACAGGGGATTCAGACAACCCTTCGTCTTGGGAGATGCAAGACGAGCCTGCATTCAATTCACTGCAGGGATATCCGGCCTTACTTCGAGTCAGGGCATCTCGGTGTCCATTCCACTTGAGGCCACAAACTCAGGGTCCCTCTCACATACCTGTAGCTGAGAGAAGCCTCCTCTTGAGGTGCTTGTGGAAAGTTGGTATTCCTCTTGAGTCGAAGCCAGGGACTAAGCTCTCATCTCGAGTTGATTTGCGGTCCACGGAGCCCTTTCGTGTTGCTCCAGTGACCTCAGGATCCCTCTAGACTTGAGACAGTGATCTTGGGTTTTCTCTGGAGTGCCATCAAGGAAATCAAGGCTCCTTTCACGTTTGATGTGGAACACGGAATTGCTCTGCACGCAGTGCCGGGGAATCGGGCCTCATCTCGCGGCGAGGGGGAAGTCTCATGGTTTTTCTCTAGTTGCTGCCGGAACCTTGGGTATATTCTCGATTTACCACGGAGATGGCCCTTCCAGACACGTGTTTGTTCAGCGACGTCAGGACTCCTGCCTAGGTGCGAGGGACACCTCGGGATTCTCCTCGAGTCTTGGCATGGCAATTGGGACGCGTCTCCACGTGAGGCGATAGACCCAGGGTCCCTTTCCACGTGCCACAGGGATCCTGGGACTCCTATCCATTTTCAAGAGGCGTCAGGCATCGTCTCCTTTGGAAGCATTGATCTCCGCGGACCTCTCGAGTTTTCAAAGGATATGAGGCCTCCGGTTGCGTTGAGGTGGAGGACTAGGTCTTTCTCTATGGTCTCCACAGGGGATTCAGACAACCCTTCGTCTTGGGAGATGCAAGACGAGCCTGCATTCAATTAACTGCAGGGATATCCGGCCTTACTTCGAGTCAGAGCATCTCGGTGTCCATTCCACTTGAGGCCAAAAACTCAGGGTCCCTCTCACATACTTGTAGCTGAGAGAAGCCTCCTCTTGAGGTGCTTGTGGAAACGTGGTATACCTCTTGAGTCGAAGCCAGGGACTAAGCTCTCATCTCAAGTTGATTTGGGGTCCACGGAGCCCTTTCGTGTTGCTACAGTGACCTCAGGATCCCTCCAGTCTTGAGACAGTGATCTTGGATTTTCTCTGGAGTGCCATCAAGGAAATCAAGGCTCCTTTCACGTTTGATGTGGAACACGGAAATGCTCTGCACGCAGTGCAGGGGAATCGGGCCTCATCTCGCGGCGAGGGGGAATTCTCATGCTTTTTCTCCAGTTGCGGCCGGAACTTGGGGTATATTCTCGAGTTACGACGGGGAGGGCCCTTCCAGACACGTGTTTGTTCAGAAAGGTCAGGACTCCTGCCTACGTGCGAGGGACACCTTGGGATTCTCCTCGAGTCTTGGCATGGCAATTGGGACGCGTCTCCACGTGAGGCGGGAGACCCAGGGTCCCTTTCCACGTGCCACAGGGATCCTGGGACTCCTATCCATTTTCAAGAGGAGTCAGGCATCGTCTCCTTTGGAAGCATTGATCTCCGCGGACCTCTCGAGTTTTCAAAGGATGTGAGGCCTCCGGTGTTGATGAGGCGGAGGACTAGGTCTTTCTCTATCGTCGCCACAGCGGATTCAGACATCCCTTCGTCTTGGGAGATGCAAGACGAGCCTGCATTCAATTCACTGCAGGGATATCCGGCATTACTTCGAGTCAGAGAATCTCGGTGTCCATTCCACTTGAGGCCACAAACTCAGGTGCCCTCTCACATACCTGTACCTGAGAGAAGCCTCCTCTTGAGGTGCTTGTGGAAAGTTGGTATTCCTCTTGAGTCGAAGCCAGGGACTAAGCTCTCATCTCGAGTTGATTTGGGGTCCACGGAGCCCTTTCGTGTTGCTCCAGTGACCTCAGGATCCCTCTAGACTTGAGACAGTGATCTTGGGTTTTCTCTGGAGTGCCATCAAGGAAATCAAGTCTCCTTTCACGTTTGATGTGGAACACGGAATTGCTCTGCACGCAATCCAGGGGAATCGGGCCTCATGTCGCGGCGAGGGGGAAGTCTCATGGTTTTTCTCGAGTTGCGGCCGGAACCTCGGCTATATTCTCGAGTTAAGATGGGGAGGGCCCTTCCAGACACGTGTTTGTTCAGCGACGTCAGGACTCCTGCTTAGGTGCGAGGGACACCTCGGGATTCTCCTCGAGTCTTGGCATGGCAATTGGGATGCGTCTCCACGTGAGTCGGGAGACCCAGGGTCCCTTTCCACGTGCCACAGGGATCCTGGGACTCCTATCCATTTTCAAGAGGAGTCAGGCATCGTCTCCTTTGGAAGCATTGATCTCCGCAGACCTCTCGAATTATCAAAGGATGTCAGGCCTCCGGTCGCATTGAGGCGGAGGACTAGGTCTTTCTCTGTGGTCTCCACAGGGGATTCAGATATCACTTCGTCTAGGGAGATGCAAGACGAGCCTGCATTCAATTCACTGCAGGGATATCCGGCCTTACTTCGAGTCAGAGCATCTCGGTGTCCATTCCACTTGAGGCCACAAACTCAGGGTCCCTCAAATATACCTGTAGCTGAGAGAAGCCTCCTCTTGAGGTGCTTGTGGAAAGTTGGTATTCATCTTGGGTCTAAGCCAGGGATTAATCTCTCATCTCGAGTGGAGTTGTTGTCGACGGAGCCCTTTCATATTGGTCCAGTGACCTCAGGATTCCTCTAGACTTGAGATAGTGATCTTGGGTTTCTCTGGAGTGCCATCAAGGAAATCAAGGCTCCTTTCACGTTTGATGTGGAACACGGAATTGCTCTGCATGCAGTGCAGGGGAATCGGGCCTCAACTCACGGCGAGGGGGATATCTCATGGTTTTTCTCGAGTTGCGGCCGGAACCTGGGTTATATTCTCGAGTTACGACGGGGAGGGCCCTTCCAGACACGTGTTTTTTCAGCGACATCAAGACTCCTGCCTAGGTGCGAGGGACACTTCGGGATTCTCCTCGAGTCTTGACATGGCAATTGGGATGCGTCTCCACGTGAGGCGGGAGACCCAGTGTCCCTTTCCACTTGCCAGAGTGATCCTGGGACTCCTATCCATTTTCAAGAGGAGTCAGGCATCGTCTCCTTTGGAAGCATTGATCTCCGCAGACCTCTCGAGTTTTCAAAGTATTTCAGGCCTCCGGGCGCATTGAGGCGGAAGACTAGGTCTTTCTCTGTGGTCTCCACAGGGGATTCAGACATCCCTTCATCTTGGGAGATGCAAGACGAGCCTGCATTCAATTCACTGCAGGGATATCGGGCCTTACTTCGAGTCAGAGCATCTCGGTGTCCATTCCACTTGAGGCCACAAACTCAGGGTTCCTCAAATATACCTGTAGCTGAGAGAAGCCTCCTCTTGAGGTGCATGTGGAAAGTTGGTATTCCTCTTGAGTCGAAGCCAGGGACTAAGCTCTCATCTCGAGTTGATTTGGGGTCGACGGAGCCCTTTCATGTTGGTCCAGTGACCTCAGGATCCCTCTAGACTTGAGACAGTGATCTTGGGTTTTCTCTGGAGTGCCATCAAGTAAATCAAGGCTCCTTTCACGTTTGATGTGGAACACGAAATTGCTCTGCATGCAGTGCAGGGGAATCGGGCCTCAACTCGCGGCGACGGGAAATCTCATGGTTTTTCTCGAGTTGCGGACGGAACCTGGGTTATATTCTCTAGTTACGACGGGGAGGGCCCTTCCAGACACGTGTTTGTTCAGCGACGTCAGGACTCCTGCCTAGGTGCGAGGGACACCTCGGGATTCTCCTCGAGTCTTGGCATGGCAATTGGGATGCGTCTCCACGTGAGGCGGGAGACCCAGGGTCCCTTTCCACGTGCCACAGGGATCCTGGGACTCCTATCCATTTTCAAGAGGAGTCAGGCATCGTCTCCTTTGGAAGCATTGATCTCCGCGGGCCTCTCGAGTTTTCAAAGGATGTGAGGCCTCCGGTCTCGTTGACGCGGATGACTAGGTATTTGTCTGTGGTCTCCACAGGGGATTCAGACATCCCTTCGTCTTGGGAGATGCAAGACGAGCCTGCATTCAATTCACTGCAGGGATATCCGGCCTTACTTCGAGTCAGAGCATCTCGGTGTCCGTTCCACTTGAGGCCACAAACTCAGGGTCCCGCTCACATACGTGTAGTTGAGAGCAGCCTCCTCTTGAGGTGCTTGTGGAAAGTTGGTATTCCTCTTGAGTCGAAGCCAGGGACTAAGTTCTCATCTCGAGTTGATTTGGGGTCCACGGAGCACTTTCTTGTTGCTACAGTGCCCTCAGGATCCCTCTAGACTTGAGACAGTGATCTTGGGTTTCCTCTGGAGTGCCATCAAGGAAATCAAGGCTCCTTTCACGTTTGATGTGGAACACGGAATTGCTCTGCACGCAGTGCAGTGGAATCGGGCCTCATCTCGCGGCGAGGGGGAATTCTCATGGTTTTTCTCGAGTTGCGGCCGGAACCTGGGGTATATTCTCGAGTTACGACGGGAGGGCCCTTCCAGACACGTGTTTGTTCAGCGACGTCAGGACTCCTGCCTAGGTGCGAGGGACACCTCGCGATTCTCCTCGAGTCTTGGCATGGCAATTGGGACGCGTCTCCACGTGAGGCGGGAGACCCAGCGTCCCTTTCCACGTGCCACAGGGATCCTTGCACTCCTATCCATTTTCAAGAGGAGGCAGGCAACGTCTCTTTGGAAGCATTGATCTCCGTGGACCTCTCGAGTTTTCAAAGGATGTGAGGCCTGCGGTCGCGATGAGGTAGAGGACTAAGTCTTTATCTGTCGTCTCCACACGGGATTCAGAAATCCCTTAGTCTTGGAAAATGCAAGACGAGCCTGCATTCAATTCACTGCAGAGATATCCGGCCTTACTTCAAGTCAGAGCATCTCGGTGTCCATTCCACCTGAGGCCACACCTCAGGGTCCCTCTCACATACCTGTAGCTGAGAGAAGCCTCCTCTTGAGGTGCTTGTTGAAAGTTGGTATTCCTCTTGAGTCGAAGCCAGGGACTAAGCTCTCATCTCGAGTTGATTTGGGGTCCGCGGAGCCCTTTCCTGTTGCTCCAGGGACCTCAGGATCCGTCTAGACTTTGAGACAGTGATCTTGGGTTTTCTCTGGAGTGCCATCAAGGAAATCAAGGCTCCTTTCACGTTTGATGTGGGACACGGAATTGCTCTGCATGCAGTGCAGGGGAATCGGGCCTCATCTCGCGGCGAGGGGGAAGTCTCATGGTTTCTCTCGAGTTGCGGCCGGAACCTGGGGTATATTCTCGAGTTACGACGGGGAGGGCCCTTCCAGACACGTGTTTGTTCAGCGACGTCAGGACTCCTGCCTAGGTGCGAGGGACACCTCGGGATTCTCCTCAAGTCTTGGCATGGCAATTGGGACGCGTCTCCACGTGAGGCGGGAGACCCAGGGTCCCTTTCCACGTGCCACAGGGATCCGGGGACTCCTATCCATTTTCAAGAGGAGTCAGGCATCGTCTCCTTTGGAAGCATTGATCTCCGCGGACCTCTCGAGATTACAAAGGATGTGAGGCCTCCGGTCGCATTGAGGCGGATGACTAGGTATTTGTCTGTGGTCTCCACAGGTGATTCAGACATCCCTTCGTCTTGGGAGATGCAAGACGAGCCTGCATTCAATTCACTGCAGGGATATCCGGCCTTACTTCGAGTCAGAGCATCTCGGTGTCCATTCCACTTGAGGCCACAAACTCAGGGTCCCTCTCACATACCTGTAGCTGAGAGAAGCCTCCTCTTGAGGTGCTTGTGGAAAGTTGGTATTCCTTTTGAGTCGAAGCCAGGGACTAAGCTCTCATCTCGAGTTGATTTGAGGTACACGCAGCCCTTTCGTGTTGCTCCAGTGACCTCAGGATCCCTCTAGACTTGAGACAGTGATCTTGGGTTTTCTCTGGAGTGCCATCAAGGAAATCAAGGCTCCTTTCACGTTTGATGTGGGACACGGAATTGCTCTGCATGCAGTGCAGGGGAATCGGGCCTCATCTCGCAGCGAGGGGGAATTCTCATGGTTTTTCTCGAGTTGCGGCCGGAACCTGGGATATATTCCCGAGTTACGACGGGGAGGGCCCTTCTAGACACGTGTTTATTCAGCGACGTCAGGACTCCTGCCTAGGTGCGAGGGACACCTCGGGATTCTCCACGAGTCTTGGCATGGCAATTGGGACGCGACTCCACGTGAGGCACGAGACCCAGGGTCCCTTTCCACGTGCCACAGGGATCCTGGGACTCCTATTCATTTTCAAGATGAGTCAGGCATCGTCTCCTTTGGAAGCATTGATCTCCGAGGACCTCTCGAGTTTTCAAAGGATGTGAGGCCTCCGGTCGCGATGAGGTGGAGGACTACGTCTTTCTCTGTGGTCTCCACAGCGGATTCAGACATCCCTTCGTCTTGGGAGATGCAAGACGAGCCTGCATTCAATTCACTGCAGGGATATCCGGCCTTACTACGAGTCAGAGCATCTCGGGGTCCATTCCACTTGAGGCCACAAATTCAGGGTCCCTCTCACATACCTGTAGCTGAGAGAAGCCTCCTCTTGAGGTGCTTGTGGAAAGTTGGTATTCCTCTTGAGTCGAAGCCAGGGACTAAGCTCTCATCTCGAGTTGATTTGGGGTCCACGGAGAACTTTCGTGTTGTTCCAGTGACCTCAGGATCCCTCACGACTTGAGACAGTCATCTTGGGTTTTCTCTGGAGTGCCATCAAGGAAATCAAGGCTCCTTTCACGTTTGATGTGGAATACGGAATTGCTCTGCATGCAGTGCAGGGGAATCGGGCCTCATCTCGCGGCGAGGGGGAAGTCTCATGGTTTTTCTTGAGTTGCGGCCGGAACCTGGGGTATATTCTTGATTTACGACGGGGAGGGCCCTTCCAGACACGTGTTTGTTCAGCGACGTCAGGACTCCTGCCTAGGTGCGAGGGACACCTCGGGATTCTCCTCGAGTCTTGGCATGGCAATTGGGATGCGTCTCCACGTGAGGCGGGAGACCCAGGGTCCCTTTGCATTGCCACAGGGATCCTGGGACTCCTATCCATTTTCAAGAAGAGTCAGGCATCGTCTCCTTTGGAAGCATTGATCTCTGCAGACCTCTCGAGTTTTCAAAGGATGTGAGTCCTCCGGTCGCGATGAGGCGGAAGACTAGGTCTTTCTCTGTCATCTCCACAGGGGATTCAGACATCCCTCGTCGTGGGAGATGCAAGAGTAGCCTGAATTCAATTCACTGTTGGGTTATCCAGCTTTACTTCGAGTCAGAGCATCTCGGTGTCCATTCCACTTGAGGCCACAAACTCAGGGTCCCTCTCACATACCTGTAGCTGAGAGAAGCCTCCTCTTGATGTGCTTGTGGAAAGTTGGTATTCCTCTTGAGTCGAAGCCAGGGACTAAGCTCTCATCTCGAGTTGATTTGGGGTCCATGGAGCCCTTTCGTGTTGCTCCCGTGACCTCAGGATCACTCTAGACTTGAGACAGTGATCTGGGGTTTTCTCTGGAGTGCCATCAAGGAAATAAAGGCTCTTTTCACGTTTGATGTGGAACACGGAATTGCTCTGCACGCAGTGCAGTGGAATCGGGTCTCATCTCGCGGCGAGGGGGAAGTCTAATGGTTTTTCTCGAGTTGCGGCCGGAACCTGGGGTATATTCTCGAGTTACGACGGGGAGGGCCCTTCCAGACACGTGTTTGTTCAGCGACGTCAGGACTCCTTCCTAGGTGCGAGGGACACCTCGGGATTCTCCTCGAGTCTTGGCATGGCAATTGGGACGCGTCTCCACGTAAGGTGGGAGACCCAGGGTCCCTTTCCAAGTGCCACAGGGATCCTGGGACTCCTATCCATTTTCAAGAGGAGTCAGGCATCGTCTCCTTTGGAAGCATTGATCTCCGCGGACCTCTCGAGTTTTCAAAGGATGTGAGGCCTCCGGTCGCGATGAGGCGGGGGACTAGGTCTTTCTCTGTGGTCTCCAAAGCGGATTCAGACATGTCTTCGTCTTGGGAGATGCAAGACGAGCCTGCATTCAATTCACTGCAGGGATATCCGGACTTACTTCGAGTCAGAGCATCTCGGTGTCCATTCCACTTGAGGCCACAAACTCAGGGTCCCTCTCACATAACTGTAGCTGAGAGAAGCCTCCTCTTGAGGTGCTCGTGGAAAGTTGGTATTCCTCTTGAGTCGAAGCCAGGGACTAAGCTCTCATCTCGAGTTGATTTGGGGTCGACGGAGCCCTTTCGTGTTGCTCCAGTGACATCAGGATCCCTCTAGACTTGAGACAGTGATCTTGGGTTTTCTCTGGAGTGCCATCAAGGAAATCAAGGCTCCTTTCACGTTTGATGTGGAACACGGAATTGCTCTGCACGCAGTGCAGGGGAATCGAGCCTCATGTCGCGGCGAGGGGGAAGTCTCATGGTTTTTCTCGAGTTGCGGCCGGAACCTGGGGTATATTCTCGATTTACGACGGAGAGGGCCCTTCCAGACACGTGTTTGTTCAGCGACGTCAGGACACCTGCCTAGGTGCGAGGGACACCTTGGGATTCTCCTCGAGTCTTGGCATGGGAATTGGGAGGCGTCTCCACGTGAGGCGGGAGACCCAGGGTCCCTTTCCACGTGCCACAGGGATCCTGGGACTCCTATCCATTTTCAAGAGGAGTCAGGCATCGTCTCCTTTGGAAGCATTGATCTCTGCGGACCTCTCAAGTTTTCAAAGGATGTGAGGCCTCCGGTCACGATGAGGCGGAGGACTAGGTCTTTCTCTGTGGTCTCCACAGGGGATTCAGACATCCCTTCGTCTTGGGAGATGCAAGACGAGCCTGCATTCAATTCACTGCAGGGATATCCGGACTTACTTCGAGTCAGAGCATCTCGGTGTCCATTGCACTTGAGGTCACAAACTCAGGGTCCCTCTCACATACCTGTAGCTGAGAGAAGCCTCCTCTTGAGGTGCTTGTCTAAAGTTGGTATTCCTCTTGAGTCGAAGCCAGGGACTAAGCTCTCATCTCGAGTTGATTTGGGGTCCACGGAGCCCTTTCATGTTGCTCCAGTGACCTCAGGATTCCTCTAGAATTGAGACAGTGATCTTGGGTTTTCTCTGGAGTGCCATCAAGGAAATCAAGGCTCCTTTCACGTTTGATGTGGAACACGGAATTGCTCTGCACGCAGTGCAGGGGATTCGGGCCTCATTTCGCGGCGAGGGGGAAGTCTCATGGTTTTTCTCGAGTTGCTGCCGGAACCTGGGGTATATTCTCGATTTACCACGGAGATGGCCCTTCCAGACACGTGTTTGTTCAGCGACGTCAGGACTCCTGCCTAGGTGCGAGGGACACCTCGGGATTCTCCTAGAGTCTTGGCATGGCAATTGGGATGCGTCTCCACGTGAGGCGGGAGACCCAGGGTCCCTTTGCACATGCCACAGGGATCCTGGGACTCCTATCCATTTTCAAGAAGAGTCAGGCATCGTCTCCTTTGGAAGCATTGATCTCTGCAGACCTCTCGAGTTTTCAAAGGATGTGAGGCCTCCGGTCGCGATGAGGCGGAGGACTAGGTCTTTCTCTGTCATCTCCACAGGGGATTCAGACATCCCTCGTCGTGGGAGATGCAAGAGTAGCCTGAATTCAATTTACTGTTGGGATATCCAGCTTTACTTCGAGTCAGAGCATCTCGGTGTCCATTCCACTTGAGGCCACAAACTCACGGTCCCTCTCACATACCTGTAGCTGAGAGAAGCCTCCTCTTGATGTGCTTGTGGAAAGTTGGTATTCCTCTTGAGTCGAAGCCAGGGACTAAGCTCTCATCTCGAGTTGATTTGGGGTCCATGGAGCCCTTTCGTGTTGCTCCCGTGACCTCAGGATCCCTCTAGACTTGAGACAGTGATCTTGGGTTTTCTCTGGAGTGCCATCAAGGAAATAAAGGCTCTTTTCACGTTTGATGTGGAACACGGAATTGCTCTGCACGCAGTGCAGTGGAATCGGGTCTCATCTCGCGGCGAGGGGGAAGTCTAATGGTTTTTCTCGAGTTGCGGCCGGAACCTGGGGTATATTCTCGAGTTACGACGGGGAGGGCCCTTCCAGACACGTGTTTGTTCAGCGACGTCAGGACTCCTTCCTAGGTGCGAGGGACACCTCGGGATTCTCCTCGAGTCTTGGCATGGCAATTGGGACGCGTCTCCACGTAAGGTGGGAGACCCAGGGTCCCTTTCCAAGTGCCACAGGGATCCTGGGACTCCTATCCATTTTCAAGAGGAGTCAGGCATCGTCTCCTTTGGAAGCATTGATCTCCGCGGACCTCTCGAGTTTTCAAAGGATGTGAGGCCTCCGGTCGCGATGAGGCGGGGGACTAGGTCTTTCTCTGTGGTCTCCACAGGGGATTCAGACAACCCTTCGTCTTGGGAGATGCAAGACGAGCCTGCATTCACTTCACTGCAGGGATATCCGGACTTACTTTGAGTCAGAGCATCTCGGTGTCCATTCCACTTGAGGCCACAAACTCAGGGTCCCTCTCACATAACTGTAGCTGAGAGAAGCCTCCTCTTGAGGTGCTCGTGGAAAGTTGGTATTCCTCTTGAGTCGAAGCCAGGGACTAAGCTCTCATCTCCAGTTGATTTGGGGTCCACGAGCCCTTTCCTGTTGCTCCAGTGACCTCAGGATCCCTCTAGACTTGAGACAGTGATCTTGGGTTTTCTCTGGAGTGCCATCAAGGAAATCAAGGCTCCTTTCACGTTTGATGTGGAACACGGAATTGCTCTGCACGCAGTGCAGGGGAATCGAGCCTCATGTCGCGGCGAGGGGGAAGTCTCATGGTTTTTCTCGAGTTGCGGCCGGAACCTGGGGTATATTCTCGATTTACGACGGGGAGGGCCCTTCCAGACACGTGTTTGTTCAGCGACGTCAGGACACCTGCCTAGGTGCGAGGGACACCTTGGGATTCTCCTCGAGTCTTGGCATGGCAATTGGGAGGCGTCTCCACGTGAGGCGGGAGACCCAGGGTCCCTTTCCACGTGCCACAGGGATCCTGGGACTCCTATCCATTTTCAAGAGCAGTCAGGCATCGTCTCCTTTGGAAGCATTGATCTCTGCGGACCTCTCAAGTTTTCAAAGGATGTGAGGCTTCCGCTCGCGGTGAGGCGGAGAATTATGTCTTTCCCTGTGGTCTCCACAGGGGATTCAGACATCCCTTCGTCTTGGGAGATGCAAGACGAGCCTGCATTCAATTCACTGCAGGGATATCCGGCCTTACTTCGAGTCAGAGCATCTCGGTGTCCATTGCACTTGAGGTCACAAACTCAGGGTCCCTCTCACATACCTGTAGCTGAGAGAAGCCTCCTCTTGAGGTGCTTGTCTAAAGTTGGTATTCCTCTTGAGTCGAAGCCAGGGACTAAGCTCTCATCTCGAGTTGATTTGGGGTCCTCGGAGCCGTTTCCTGTTGCTCCAGTGACCTCAGGATCCCTCTAGACTTGAGACAGTAATCTTGGGTTTTCTCTGGAGTGCCATCAAGGAAATCAAGGCTCCTTTCAATTTTGATGTCTAACACGGAATTGCTCTGCACGCAGTAAAGGGGAATCGGGCCTCATCTCACCGTGAGGGGGAAGTCTCATGGTTTTTCTCGAGTTGCGGCCGGAACCTGGGGTATATTCTCGAGTTACGACGGGGAGGGCCCTTCCAGACACGTGTTTGTTCAGCGACGATAGGACTCCTGCCTAGGTGCGAGGGACACCTCGGGATTCTCCTCGAGTCTTGGCATGGCAATTGGGACGCGTCTCCACATGAGGCGGGAGACCCAGGGTCCCTTTCCACGTGCCACAGTGATTCTGGGACTCCTATGCATTTTCAAGAGGAGTCAGGCATCGTCTCCTTTGGAAGCATTGATCTCTGCAGACCTCTCGAGTTTTCAAAGGATATGAGGGCTCCGGTCACGATGAGGCGGAGGACTAGGTCTTTCTCTGTGGTCTCCACAGGGGATTCAGACATCCCTTCGTCTTGGGAGATGCAAGACGAGCCTGCATTCAATTCACTGCAGGGATATCCGGACTTACTTCGAGTCAGAGCATCTCGGTGTCCATTGCACTTGAGGTCACAAACTCAGGGTCCCTCTCACATACCTGTAGCTGAGAGAAGCCTCCTCTTGAGGTGCTTGTCTAAAGTTGGTATTCCTCTTGAGTCGAAGCCAGGGACTAAGCTCTCATCTCGAGTTGATTTGGGGTCCATGGAGCCCTTTCATGTTGCTCCAGTGACCTCAGGATCCCTCTAGACTTGAGACAGTGATCTTGGGTTTTCTCTGGAGTGCCATCAAGGAAATCAAGGCTCCTTTCACGTTTGATGTGGAACACGGAATTGCTCTGCACGCAGTGCAGGGGATTCGGGCCTCATTTCGCGGCGAGTGGGAAGTCTCATGGTTTTTCTCGAGTTGCTGCCGGAACCTGGGGTATATTCTCGATTTACCACGGAGATGGCCCTTCCAGACACGTGTTTGTTCAGCAACGTCAGGACTCCTGCCTAGGTGCGAGGGACATCTCGGGATTCTCCTCGAGTCTTGGCATGGCAATTGGGACGCGTCTCCACGTGAGGCGGGAGACCCAGGGGCCCTTTCCACGTGCCACAGGGATCCTGGGACTCCTATCCATTTTCAAGATGAGTCAGTCATCGTCTCCTTTGGAAGCATTGATCTCCGCGGACCTCTCGAGTTTTCAAAGGATGTGAGGCCTCCAGTCGCGATGAGTCGGAGGACTAGGTCTTTCTCTGTGGTCTCCACAGGGGATTCAGACAACCCTTCGTCTTGGGAGATGCAAGACGAGCCTGCATTCACTTCACTGCAGGGATATCCGGCCTTACTTCGAGTCAGAGCATCTCGGTGTCCATTCCACTTGAGGCCACAAACGCAGGGTCCCTCTCCCATATCTGTAGCTGAGAGAAGCCTCCTCTTGAGGTGCTTGTGGAAAGTTGGTATTCCTCTTGAGTCGAAGCCAAGGACTAAGCTCTCATCTCGAGTTGATTTGGGGTCCACGGAGCCCTTTCGTGTTGCTCCAGTGACCTCAGGATCCCTCTATACTTGAGACAGTGATCTTGGGTTTTCTCTGGAGTGCCATCAAGGAAATCAAGGCTCCTTTCACGTTTGATGTGGAACACGGAATTCCTCTGCACGCAGTGCAGGGGAATCGGGTCTCATCTCGCGGCGAGGGGGAAGTCTCATTGTTTTTCTCGAGTTGCGGCCGGAACCTGGGGTATATTCTCGAGTTACGACGGGGAGGGCCCTTCCAGACACGTGTTTGTTCAGCGACGTCAGGACTCCTGCCTAGGTGCGAGGGACACCTCGGGATTCTCCTCGAGTCTTAGCATGGCAATTGGGACGCGTCTCCACGTGAGGCGGGAGACCCAGGGTCCCTTTCCACGTGCCACAGGGATCCTGGGACTCCTATCCATTTTCAAGAGGAGTCAGGCATCGTCTCCTTTGGAAGCATTGATCTCCGCGGACTTCTCGAGTTTTCAAAGGATGTGAGGCCTCCGCTCGCGATGAGGCGGAGGACTAGGTCTTTCTCTGTGGTCTCCACAGGGGATTCAGACAACCCTTCGTCGTGGGAGATGCAAGACGAGCCTGCATTCAATTCACTGCAGCGATATCTGGCGTTACTTCGAGTCAGAGCATCTCGGTGTCCATTCCACTTGAGGCCACAAACTCAGGGTCCCTCTCACATACCTGTAGCTGAGAGAAGCCTCCTCTTCAGGTGCTTGTGGAAAGTTGGTATTCTTCTTGAGTCGAAGCCAGGGACTAAGCTCTCATCTTGAGTTGATTTGGGGTCCACGGAGCCCTTTCGTGTTGCTCCAGTGACCTCAGGATCCCTCTATACTTGAGACAGTGATCTTGGGTTTTCTCTGGAGTGCCATCAAGAAAATCATGGCTCCTTTCACGTTTGATGTGGAACACGGAATTGCTGGGCACGCAGGGCCGGGGAATCGGGCCTCATCTCGCGGCGAGGGGGAAGTCTCATGGTTTTTCTCGAGTTGCGCCCGGAACCTGAGGTATATTCTCGAGTTATGACTGGGAGGGCCCTTCCAGACACGTGTTTGTTCAGCGACGTCAGCACTCCTGCCTAGATGCGAGGGACACCTCAGGATTCTCCTCGAGTCTTGGCATGGCAATTGGGAGGCGTCTCCACGTGAGGCGGGAGACCCAGGGTCCCTTTCCACGTGCCACAGGGATCCTGGGACTCCTATTCTTTTTCAAGAGGAGTCAGGCATCGTTTCCTTTGGAAGCATCGATCTCCGCGGACCTCTCGAGTTTTCAAAGGATGTGAGGCCTCCGGACGCGATGAGGCGGAGAATTAGGTCTTTCTTGTGGTCTCCACAGGGGATTCAGACAACCCTTCGTCTTGGGAGATGCAAGACGAGCCTGCATTCAATTCATTGCAGGGATATCTGCCCATACTTCGAGTCAGAGCATCACGGTGTCCATTCCACTTGAGGCCACAAACTCAGGGTCCCTCTCACATACATGTAGCTGAGAGAAGCCTCCTCTTGAGGTGCTTATGGAAAGTTGGTAATCCTCTTGAGTCGAAGCCAGGGACTAAGCTCTCATCTCGAGTTGATTTGGGGTCCACAGAGCCCTTTCTTGTTGCTACAGTGACCTGAGGATCCCTCTAGACTTGAGACAGTTATCTTGGGTTTTCTCTGGAGTGCCATCAAGGAAATCAAGGCTCCTTTCACGTTTGATGTGGAACACGGAATTGCTCTGCACGCAGTGCAGGGGTATCGGGCCTCATCTCGCGGCGAGGGGGAAGTCTCATGGTTTTTCTCGAGTTGCGGCCGGAACCTGGGGTATATTCTCGAGTTAAGACAGGGTGGGCCCTTCCAGACACGTGTTTGTTCAGCGTCGTCAGGACCCCTGCCTAGGTTCGAGGGACACCTCGGTATTCTCCTCGAGTCTTGGCATGGCAATTGGGACGCGTCTCCACGTCAGGCGGGAGACCCAGGGTCCCTTTCCACGTGCCACAGGGATCCTGGGACTCCTATCCGTTTCAAGAGGAGTCAGGCATCGTCTCCTTTGGAAGCATTGATCTCCGCGGACCTCTCGAGATTTCAAAGGATGTGAGGCCTCCGGGCGCGATGAGGCGGAGAACTAGGTCTTTCTCTGTGGTCTCCACAGGGGATTCAGACACCCCTTCGTCTTGGGAGATGCAAGTCGAGCCTGCATTCAATTCATTGCAGGGATATCTGCCCATACTTCGAGTCAGAGCATCACGGTGTCCATTCCACTTGAGGCCACAAACTCAGGGTCCCTCTCACATACATGTACCTGAGAGAAGCCTCCTCTTGAGGTGCTTATGGAAAGTTGGTAATCCTCTTGAGTCGAGGCCAGGGACTAAGCTCTCATCTCGAGTTGATTTGGGGTCCACAGAGCCCTTTCTTGTTGCTACAGTGACCTGAGGATCCCTCTAGACTTGAGACAGTTATCTTGGGTTTTCTCTGGAGTGCCATCAAGGAAATCAAGGCTCCTTTCACGTTTGATGTGGAACACGGATTTGCTCTGCACGCCATGCGGGGAATCAGGCTTCATCTCGCGGTGAGGGGGAAGTCTCATGGTTTTTCTCGAGTTGCGGCCGGAACCTGGGGTATATTCTCGAGTTACAAACGGGAGGTCCCTTCCATACACGTGTTTGTTCAGCGACGTAAGGACTCCAGCCTAGGTGCGAGGGACACCTTGGGATTCTCCTCGAGTCTTCGCATGGCATTTGGGACGCGTCTCCACGTGAGGCGGGAGACGCAGGGTCCCTTTCCACGTGCCACAGGGATCCTGGGACTCCTATTCTTTTTCAAGAGGAGTCAGGCATCGTCTCCTTTGGAAGCATTGATCTCCGCGGACTTCTCGAGTTTTCAAAGGATGTGAGGCCTCCAGTCGCGATGAGGCGGAGGACTAGGTCTTTCTCTGTGGTCTCCACAGGGGATTCAGACAACCCTTCGTCTTGGGAGATGCAAGACGAGCCTGCATTCAATTCACTGCAGGGATATCCGGCCTTACTTCGAGTCAGGGCATCTCGGTGTCCATTCCACTTGAGGCCACAAACTCAGGGTCCCTCTCACATACCTGTAGCTGAGAGAAGCCTCCTCTTGAGGTGCTTGTGGAAAGTTGGTATTCCTCTTGAGTCGAAGCCAGGGACTAAGCTCTCATCTCGAGTTGATTTGGGGTCCACGGAGCCCTTTCGTGTTGCTCCAGTGACCTCAGGATCCCTCTAGACTTGAGACAGTGATCTTGGGTTTTCTCTGGAGTGCCATCAAGGAAATCAAGGCTCCTTTCACGTTTGATGTGGAACACGGAATTCCTCTGCACGCAGTGCCGGGGAATCGGGCCTCATCTCGCGGCGAGGGGGAAGTCTCATGGTTTTTCTCGAGTTGCGCCCGGAACCTGAGGTATATTCTCGAGTTATGACTGGGAGGGCCCTTCCAGACACGTGTTTGTTCAGTGACGTCAGCACTCCTGCCTAGATGCGAGGGACACCTCAGGATTCTCCTCGAGTCTTGGCATGGCAATTGGGAGGCGTCTCCACGTGAGGCGGGAGACCCAGGGTCCCTTTCCACGTGCCACAGGGATCCTGGGACTCCTATTCTTTTTCAAGAGGAGTCAGGCATCGTCTCCTTTGGAAGCATTGATCTCCGCGGACCTCTCGAGTTTTCAATGGATGTGAGGCCTCCGGACGCGATGAGGCGGAGAATTAGGTCTTTCTTGTGGTCTCCACAGGGGATTCAGACAACCCTTCGTCTTGGGAGATGCAAGACGAGCCTGCATTCAATTCACTGCAGGGATATCCGGCCTTACTTCGAGTCAGAGCATCTCGGTGTCCATTCCACTTGAGGCCACAAACTCAGGGTCCCTCTCACATACCTGTAGCTGAGAGAAGCCTCCTCTTGAGGTGATTGTGGAAAGTTGGTATTCCTCTTGAGTCGAAGCCAGGGACTAAGCTCTCATCTCGAGTTGATTTGGGGTCCACGGAGACCTTTGGTGTTCCTCCAGTGACCTCAGGATCCACTAGACTTGAGACAGTGATCTTCGGTTTTCTCTGGAGTGCCATCAAGGAAATCAAGGCTCCTTTCACGTTTGATGTGGAACACAGAATTGCTCTGCACGCAGTGCAGTGGAATCGGGCCTCAACTCGCGGCGAGCGGGAAGCCTCATGATTTTTCTCGAGTTGCGGCCGGAACCTGAAGTATATTCTCGAGTTACGACGGGGAGGGCCCTTCCGACACGTGTTTGTTCAGCGACGTCAGCACTCCTGCCAAGGTGTGAGGGACACCTTGGGATTCTCCTCGAGTATTGGCATGGCAATTGGGACGCCTCTCCACGTGAGGCGGGAGACCCAGTGTCGCTTTCCACGTGCCACAGGGATCCTGGGACTCCTATCCATTTTCAAGAGGAGTCAGGCATCGTCTCCTTTGGAAGCATTGATCTCCGCAAACCTCTCGAGTTTTCAAAGGATGTGAGGCCTCCGGTCGCGTTGAGGCGGAGGACTAGGTCTTTCTCTGTGGTCTCCACAGGGGATTCAGACATCCCTTCGTCTTGGGAGATTCAAGACGAGAATTCATTCAATTCACTGCAGGGATATCCGGCCTTCCTTCGAGTCAGAGCATGTCAGTTTCCATTCCACTTGAGGCCACAAACTCAGGGTCCCTCTCACATACCTGTAGCTGAGAGAAGCCTCTTCTTGAAGTTCCTGTAGAAAGTTCGTATTCCACTTGAGTCGAAGCCAGGGACGAAGCTCTCATCTCGAGTTGATTTGGGGTCCACGGAGCCCTTTCGTGTTACTCCAGTGACCTCAGGATCCCTCTATACTTGAGACAGTGATCTTGGGTTTTCTCTGGAGTGCCATCAAGAAAATCATGGCTCCTTTCACGTTTGATGTGGAACACGGAAATGCTGGGCACGCAGGGCAGGGGAATCGTGCCTCATCTCGCGGCGAGGGGGAAGTCTAATGGTTTTTCTCGAGTTGCGCCGGGAACCTGAGGTATATTCTAGAGTTATGACGGGGAGGGCCCTTCCAGACACGTGTTTGTTCAGCGACGTCAGCACTCCTGCCTAGATGCGAGGGACACCTCAGGATATTCCTCGAGTCTTGGCATGGCAATTGGGACGCGTCTCCACGTGAGGCGGGAGACCCAGGGTCCCTTTCCACGTGCCACAGGGATCCTGGGACTCCTATCCATTTTCAAGAGGAGTCAGGCATCGTCTCCTTTGGAAGCATTGATCTCCGCGGACCTCTCGAGTTTTCAAAGGATGTGAGGCCTGCCGTGGCGATGAGGCTGAGAACTAGGTCTTTCTTGTGGTCCCCAAAGGGGATTCAGACATCCCTTCGTCTTGGGAGATGCAAGACGAGCCTGCATTCAATTCACTGCAGGGATATCCGGCCTTACTTCGAGTCAGAGCATCTCGGTGTCCATTCCACTTGAGGCCACAAACTCAGGGTCCCTCTCACATACCTGTAGCTGAGAGCAGCCTCCTCTTGAGGTGCTTGTGGAAAGTTGGTATTCCTCTTGAGTCGAAGCCAGGGACTAAGCTCTCATCTCGAGTTGATTTGGGGTCCACGGAGCCCTTTCGTGTTGCTCCAGTGACCTCAGGATCCCTCTAGACTTGAGACAGTGATCTTGGGTTTTCTCTGGAGTGCCATCAAGGAAATCAAGGCTCCTTTCACGATTGATATGGAACACGGAATTGCTTTGCACGCAGTGCAGGGGTATCGGGCCTCATCTCGCGGCGAGGGGGAAGTCTCATGGTTTTTCTCGAGTTGCGGCCGGAACCTGGGGTATATTCTCGAGTTAAGACAGGGTGGGCCCTTCCAGACACGTGTTTGTTCAGCGTCGTCAGGACCCCTGCCTAGGTTCGAGGGACACCTCGGTATTCTCCTCGAGTCTTGGCATGGCAATTGGGACGCGTCTCCACGTCAGGCGGGAGACCCAGGGTCCCTTTCCACGTGCCACAGGGATCCTGGGACTCCTATCCATTTTCAAGAGGAGTCAGGCATCGTCTCCTTTGGAAGCATTGATCTCCGCGTACCTCTCGAGATTTCAAAGGATGTGAGGCCTCCGGGCGCGATGAGGCGGAGAACTAGGTCTTTCTCTGTGGTCTCCACAGGGGATTCAGACACCCCTTCGTCTTGGGAGATGCAAGTCGAGCCTGCATTCAATTCATTGCAGGGATATCTGCCCATACTTCGTGTCAGAGCATCACGGTGTCCATTCCTCTTGAGGCCACAAACTCAGGGTCCCTCTCACATACATGTAGCTGAGAGAAGCCTCCTCTTGAGGTGCTTATGGAAAGTTGGTAATCCTCTTGAGTCGAAGCCAGGGACTAAGCTCTCATCTCGAGTTGATTTGGGGTCCACAGAGCCCTTTCTTGTTGCTACAGTGACCTGAGGATCCCTCTAGACTTGAGACAGTTATCTTGGGTTTTCTCTGGAGTGCCATCAAGGAAATCAAGGCTCCTTTCACGTTTGATGTGGAACACGGAATTGCTCTGCACGCAGTGCAGGGGTATCGGGCCTCATCTCGCGGCGAGGGGGAAGTCTCATGGTTTTTCTCGAGTTGCGGCCGGAACCTGGGGTATATTCTCGAGTTAAGACAGGGTGGGCCCTTCCAGACACGTGTTTGTTCAGCGTCGTCAGGACCCCTGCCTAGGTTCGAGGGACACCTCGGTATTCTCCTCGAGTCTTGGCATGGCAATTGGGACGCGTCTCCACGTCAGGCGGGAGACCCAGGGTCCCTTTCCACGTGCCACAGGGATCCTGGGACTCCTATCCGTTTCAAGAGGAGTCAGGCATCGTCTCCTTTGGAAGCATTGATCTCCGCGGACCTCTCGAGATTTCAAAGGATGTGAGGCCTCCGGGCGCGATGAGGCGGAGAACTAGGTCTTTCTCTGTGGTCTCCACAGGGGATTCAGACACCCCTTCGTCTTGGGAGAAGCAAGTCGAGCCTGGATTCAATTCATTGCAGGGATATCTGCCCATACTTCGAGTCAGAGCATCACGGTGTCCATTCCACTTGAGGCCACAAACTCAGGGTCCCTCTCACATACATGTAGCTGAGAGAAGCCTCCTCTTGAGGTGCTTATGGAAAGTTGGTAATCCTCTTGAGTCGAAGCCAGGGACTAAGCTCTCATCTCGAGTTGATTTGGGGTCCACAGAGCCCTTTCTTGTTGCTACAGTGACCTGAGGATCCCTCTAGACTTGAGACAGTTATCTTGGGTTTTCTCTGGAGTGCCATCAAGGAAATCAAGGCTCCTTT
Source organism: Dama dama (assembly GCF_033118175.1). NCBI lineage: Eukaryota > Metazoa > Chordata > Mammalia > Artiodactyla > Cervidae > Dama > Dama dama. The sequence goes on along the minus strand of NC_083706.1, from coordinate 5,015,508 downwards.
CACGTTTGATGTGGAACACGGAATTGCTCTGCACGCCATGCGAGGAATCAGGCTTCATCTCGCGGCGAGGGGGAAGTCTCATGGTTTTTCTCGAGTTGCGGCCGGAACCTGGGGTATATTCTCGAGTTACAAAGGGGAGGTCCCTTCCATACACGTGTTTGTTCAGCGACGTAAGGACTCCAGCCTAGGTGCGAGGGACACCTTGGGATTCTCCTCGAGTCTTCGCATGGCATTTGGGACGCGTCTCCACGTGAGGCGGGAGACGCAGGGTCCCTTTCCACGTGCCACAGGGATCCTGGGACTCCTATTCTTTTTCAAGTGGAGTCAGGCATCGTCTCCTTTGGAAGCATTGATCTCCGCGGACTTCTCGAGTTTTCAAAGGATGTGAGGCCTCCAGTCGCGATGAGGCGGAGGACTAGGTCTTTCTCTGTGGTCTCCACAGGGGATTCAGACAACCCTTCGTCTTGGGAGATGCAAGACGAGCCTGCATTCAATTCACTGCAGGGATATCCGGCCTTACTTCGAGTCAGGGCATCTCGGTGTGCATTCCACTTGAGGCCACAAACTCAGGGTCCCTCTCACATACCTGTAGCTGAGAGAAGCCTCCTCTTGAGGTGCTTGTGGAAAGTTGGTATTCCTCTTGAGTCGAAGCCAGGGACTAAGCTCTCATCTCGAGTTGATTTGGGGTCCACGGAGCCCTTTCATGTTGCTCCAGTGACCTCAGGATCCCTCTAGACTTGAGACAGTGATCTTGGGTTTTCTCTGGAGTGCCATCAAGGAAATCAAGGCTCCTTTCACGTTTGATGTGGAACACGGAATTGCTCTGCACGCAGTGCCGGGGAATCGGGCCTCATCTCGCGGCGAGGGGGAAGTCTCATGGTTTTTCTCGAGTTGCGCCCGGAACCTGGGGTATATTCTCGAGTTACGATGGGGAGGGCCCTTCCGACACGTGTTTGTTCAGCGACGTCAGCACTCCTGCCAAGGTGTGAGGGACACCTTGGGATTCTCCTCGAGTATTGGCATGGCAATTGGGACGCCTCTCCACGTGAGGCGGGAGACCCAGTGTCGCTTTCCACGTGCCACAGGGATCCTGGGACTCCTATCCATTTTCAAGAGGAGTCAGGCATCGTCTCCTTTGGAAGCATTGATCTCCGCAAACCTCTCGAGTTTTCAAAGGATGTGAGGCCTCCGGTCGCGTTGAGGCGGAGGACTAGGTCTTTCTCTGTGGTCTCCACAGGGGATTCAGACATCCCTTCGTCTTGGGAGATGCAAGACGAGAATTCATTCAATTCACTGCAGGGATATCCGGCCTTCCTTCGAGTCAGAGCATCTCGGTTTCCATTCCACTTGAGGCCACAAACTCAGGGTCCCTCTCACATACCTGTAGCTGAGAGAAGCCTCCTCTTGAAGTTCTTGTAGAAAGTTCGTATTCCACTTGAGTCGAAGCCAGGGACGAAGCTCTCATCTCGAGTTGATTTGGGGTCCACGGAGCCCTTTCGTGTTGCTCCAGTGACCTCAGGATCCCTCTATACTTGAGACAGTGATCTTGGGTTTTCTCTGGAGTGCCATCAAGAAAATCATGGCTCCTTTCACGTTTGATGTGGAACACGGAATTGCTGGGCACGCAGGGCAGGGGAATCGTGCCTCATCTCGCGGCGAGGGGGAAGTCTCATGGTTTTTCTCGAGTTGCGCCCGGAACCTGAGGTATATTCTCGAGTTATGACGGGGAGGGCCCTTCCAGACACGTGTTTGTTCAGCGACGTCAGCACTCCTGCCTAGATGCGAGGGACACCTCAGGATTCTCCTCGAGTCTTGGCATGGCAATTGGGACGCGTCTCCACGTGAGTCGGGAGACCCAGGGTCCCTTTCCACGTGCCACAGGGATCCTGGGACTCCTATTCTTTTTCAAGAGAAGTCAGGCATCGTCTCCTTTGGAAGCATTGATCTCCGCGGACCTCTCGAGTTTTCAAAGGATGTGAGGCCTGCCGTGGCGATGAGGCTGAGAACTAGGTCTTTCTTGTGGTCCCCACAGGGGATTCAGACATCCCTTCGTCTTGGGAGATGCAAGACGAGCCTGCATTCAATTCACTGCAGGGATATCCGGCCTTACTTCGAGTCAGAGCATCTCGGTGTCCATTCCACTTGAGGCCACAAACTCAGGGTCCCTCTCACATACCTGTAGCTGAGAGCAGCCTCCTCTTGAGGTGCTTGTGGAAAGTTGGTATTCCTCTTGAGTCGAAGCCAGGGACTAAGCTCTCATCTCGAGTTGATTTGGGGTCCACGGAGCCCTTTCGTGTTGCTCCAGTGACCTCAGGATCCCTCTAGACTTGAGACAGTGATCTTGGGTTTTCTCAGGAGTGCCATCAAGGAAATCAAGGCTCCTTTCACGTTTGATGTGGAACACGGAATTGCTCTGCACGCAGTGCAGGGGAATCGGGCTTCATTTCGCGGCGAGGGTGAAGTCTCATGGTTTTTCTCGAGTTGCGCCCTGAACCTGGGGTATATTTTCGAGTTTCGACGAGGAGGGCCCTTCCAGACATGTTTTTGTTCAGTGACGTCAGGACTCCTGCCTAGGTGAGAGGGACACCTCGGGATTCTCCTCGAGTCTTGGCATGGCAATTGGGACGCGTCTCCACGTGAGGCGGGAGACCCAGCGTCCCTTTCCACGTGCCACAGGGATCCTTGCACTCCTATCCATTTTCAAGAGGAGTCAGGCATCGTCTCCTTTGGGAGCATTGATCTCCGCAGACGTCTCGAGTTTTCAAAGGATGTGAGGCCTGCGGTCGTGATGAGGTGGAGGACTAAGTCTTTATCTGTCGTCTCCACATGGGATTCAGAAATCCCTTAGTCTTGGAAAATGCAAGACGAGCCTGCATTCAATTCACTGCAGAGATATCCGGCCTTACTTCGAGTCAGAGCATCTCGGTGTCCATTCCACTTGAGGCCACAAACTCAGGGTCCCTCTCACATACCTGTAGCTGAGAGAAGCCTCTTCTTGAGGTGCTTGTTTCAAGTTGGTATTCCTCTTGAGTCGAAGCCAGGGACTAAGCTCTCATCTCGAGTTGATTTGGGGTCCACGGAGCCCTTTCGTGTTGCTCCAGTGACCTCAGGATCCCTCTAGACTTGAGACAGTGATCTTGGGTTTTCTCTGGAGTGCCATCAAGGAAATCAAGGCTCCTTTCACGTTTGATATGGAACACGGAATTGCTTTGCACGCAGTGCAGGGGTATCGGGCCTCATCTCACGGCGAGGGGGAAGTCTCATGGTTTTTCTCGAGTTGCGGCCGGAACCTGGGGTGTATTCTCGAGTTACGACAGGGTGGGCCCTTCCAGACACGTGTTTGTTCAGCGACGTCAGGACTCCTGCCTAGGTGCGAGGGACACCTCGGGATTCTCCTCGAGTCTTGGCATGGCAATTGGGACGCGTCTCCACGTGAGGCGGGAGACCCAGGGTCCCTTTCCACGTGCCAAAGGGTTCCTGGGACTCCTATCCATTTTCAAGAGGAGTCAGGCATCGTCTCCTTTGGAAGCATTGATCTCCGCGGACTTCTCGAGTTTTCAAAGGATGTGAGGCCTCCGGTCGCGATGAGGCGGAGGACTAGGTCTTTCTCTGTGGTCTCCACAGGGGATTCAGACAACCCTTCGTCTTGGGAGATGCAAGACGAGCCTGCATTCAATTCACTGCAGGGATATCTGGCCTTACTTCGAGTCAGAGCATCTCGGTGTCCATTCCACTTGAGGCCACAAACTCAGGGTCCCTCTCACATACCTGTAGCTGAGAGAAGCCTCCTCTTGAGGTGCTTGTGGAAAGTTGGTATTCTTCTTGAGTCGAAGCCAGGGACTAAGCTCTCATCTTGAGATGATTTGGGGTCCACGGAGCCCTTTCGTGTTGCTCCAGTGACCTCAGGATCCCTCTAGACTTGAGACAGTGATCTTGGGTTTTCTCTGGAGTGTCATCAAGGAAATCAAGGCTCCTTTCACGTTTGATGTGGAACACAGAATTGTTCTGGACGCAGTGCAGGGGAATCGGGCCTCATCTCGCGGCGAGGGGGAAGTCTCATGGTTTTTCTGGAGTTGCGGCCGGAACCTGGGGTATATTCTCGAGTTACGACGGGGAGGTCCCTTCCATACACGTGTTTGTTCAGCGACGTAAGGACTCCAGCCTAGGTGCGAGGGACACCTCGGGATTCTCCTCGAGTCTTGGCATGGCAATTGGGACGCGTCTCCACGTGAGGCGGGAGACCCAGGGTCCCTTTCCACGTGCCACAGGGATCCTGGGGCTCCTATCCATTTTCAAGAGGAGTCAGGCATCGTCTCCTTTGGAAGCATTGATATCCGCGGACCTCTCGAGTTTTCAAAGAATGTGAGGCCTCCGGTCGCAATGAGGGGGAGGACTAGGTTTTTCTCTGTGGTCTCCACAGGGGATTCAGACATCCCTTCGTCTTGGGAGATGCAAGCCGAGCTTCCATTCAATTCACTGCAGGGATATCTGGCCTTACTTCGAGTCAGAACATCTCGGTGTCCATTCCACTTGAGGCCACAAACTCAGGGTCCCTCTCACATACCTGTAGCTGAGAGAAGCCTCCTCTTGAGGTGCTTGTGGCAAGATGGTATTCCTCTTGAGTCGAAGCCAGGGACTAAGCTCTCATCTCGAGTTGATTTGGGGTCTACGGAGACCTTTCGTGTTGCTACAGTCACCTGAGGATCCCTGTAGACTTGAGACAGTGATCTTGGGTTTTCTCTGGAGTGCCATCAAGGAAATCAAGGCTACTTTCACGTTTGATGTGGACAACGGAATTCCTCTGCACGCAGTGCAGGGGAATCGGGCCTCATCTCGCAGCGAGGGGAAGTCTCATGGTTTTTCTCGAGTTGCGGCCGGAACCTGGGGTATATTCTCGAGTTACGACGGGGAGGGCCCTTCCAGACACGTGTTTGTTCAGCGACGTCAGGACTCCTGCCTAGGTGCGAAGGACACCTCGGGATTCTCCTCGAGTCTTAGCATGGCAATTGGGACGCGTCTCCACGTGAGGCGAGAGACCAAGGGTCCCTTTCCACGTGCCACAGGGATCCTGGGACTCCTATCCATTTTCAAGAGGAGTCAGGCATCGTCTCCTTTGGAAGCATTGATCTCCGCGGACTTCTCGAGTTTTCAAAGGATGTGAGGCCTCCTGTCGCGATGAGGCGGAGGACTAGGTCTTTCTCTGTGGTCTCCACAGGGGATTCAGACAACCCTTCGTCGTGGGAGATGCAAGACGAGCCTGCCTTCAATTCACTGCAGGGATATCTGGCCTTACTTCGAGTCAGAGCATCTCGGTGTCCATTCCACTTGAGGCCACAAACTCAGGGTCCCTCTCACATACCTGTAGCTGAGAGAAGCCTCCTCTTCAGGTGCTTGTGGAAAGTTGGTATTCTTCTTGAGTGGAAGCCAGGGACTATGCTCTCATCTTGAGTTGATTTGGGGTCCTCGGAGCCCTTTCGTGTTGCTCCAGTGACCTCAGGATCCCTCTATACTTGAGACAGTGATCTTGGGTTTTCTCTGGAGTGCCATCAAGAAAATCATGGCTCCTTTCACGTTTGATGTGGAACACGGAATTGCTGGGCACGCAGGGCCGGGGAATCGGGCCTCATCTCGCGGCGAGGGGGAAGTCTCATGGTTTTTCTCGAGTTGCGCCCGGAACCTGAGGTATATTCTCGAGTTATGACTGGGAGGGCCCTTCCAGACACGTGTTTGTTCAGCGACGTCAGCACTCCTGCCTAGATGCGAGGGACACCTCAGGATTCTCCTCGAGTCTTGGCATGGCAATTGGGAGGCGTCTCCACGTGAGTCGGGAGACCCAGGGTCCCTTTCCACGTGCCACAGGGATCCTGGGACTCCTATTCTTTTTCAAGAGGAGTCAGGCATCGTTTCCTTTGGAAGCATTGATCTCCGCGGACCTCTCGAGTTTTCAAAGGATGTGAGGCCTCCGGACGCCATTAGGCGGAGAATTAGGTCTTTCTCTGTGGTCTCCACAGGGGATTCAGACAACCCTTCGTCTTGGGAGATGCAAGACGAGCCTGCATTCAATTCACTGCAGGGATATCCGGCCTTACTTCGAGTCAGAGCATCTCGGTGTCCATTCCACTTGAGGCCACAAACTCAGGGTCCCTCTCACATACCTGTAGCTGAGAGAAGCCTCCTCTTGAGGTGATTGTGGAAAGTTGGTATTCCTCTTGAGTCGAAGCCAGGGACTAAGCTCTCATCTCGAGTTGATTTGGGGTCCACGGAGCCCTTTCGTGTTCCTCCAGTGACCTCAGGATCCCTCTAGACTTGAGACAGTGATCTTCGGTTTTCTCTGGAGTGCCATCAAGGAAATCAAGGCTCCTTTCACGTTTGATGTGGAACACAGAATTGCTCTGCACGCAGTGCAGTGGAATCGGGCCTCAACTCGCGGCGAGCGGGAAGCCTCATGATTTTTCTCGAGTTGCGGCCGGAACCTGAAGTATATTCTCGAGTTACGCCGGGGAGGGCCCTTCCGACACGTGTTTGTTCAGCGACGTCAGCACTCCTGCCAAGGTGTGAGGGACACCTTGGGATTCTCCTCGAGTATTGGCATGGCAATTGGGACGCCTCTCCACGTGAGGCGGGAGACCCAGTGTCGCTTTCCACGTGCCACAGGGATCCTGGGACTCCTATCCATTTTCAAGAGGAGTCAGGCATCGTCTCCTTTGGAAGCATTGATCTCCGCAAACCTCTCGAGTTTTCAAAGGATGTGAGGCCTCCGGTCGCGTTGAGGCGGAGGACTAGGTCTTTCTCTGTGGTCTCCACAGGGGATTCAGACATCCCTTCGTCTTGGGAGATGCAAGACGAGAATTCATTCAATTCACTGCAGGGATATCCGGCCTTCCTTCGAGTCAGAGCATGTCGGTTTCCATTCCACTTGAGGCCACAAACTCAGGGTCCCTCTCACATACCTGTAGCTGAGAGAAGCCTCCTCTTGAAGTTCCTGTAGAAAGTTCGTATTCCACTTGAGTCGAAGCCAGGGACGAAGCTCTCATCTCGAGTTGATTTGGGGTCCACGGAGCCCTTTCGTGTTGCTCCAGTGACCTCAGGATTCCTCTATACTTGAGACAGTAATCTTGGGTTTTCTCTGGAGTGCCATCAAGAAAATCATGGCTCCTTTCACGTTTGATGTGGAACACGGAATTGCTGGGCACGCAGGGCAGGGGAATCGTGCCTCATCTCGCGGCGAGGGGGAAGTCTAATGGTTTTTCTCGAGTTGCGCCCGGAACCTGAGGTATATTCTAGAGTTATGACGGGGAGGGCCCTTCCAGACACGTGTTTGTTCAGCGACGTCAGCACTCCTGCCTAGATGCGAGGGACACCTCAGGATATTCCTCGAGTCTTGGCATGGCAATTGGGACGCGTCTCCACGTGAGGCGGGAGACCCAGGGTCCCTTTCCACGTGCCACAGGGATCCTGGGACTCCTATCCATTTTCAAGAGGAGTCAGGCATCGTCTCCTTTGGAAGCATTGATCTCCGCGGACCTCTCTAGTTTTCAAAGGATGTGAGGCCTGCCGTGGCGATGAGGCTGAGAACTAGGTCTTTCTTGTGGTCCCCACAGGGGATTCAGGCATCCCTTCGTCTTGGGAGATGCAAGACGAGCCTGCATTCAATTCACTGCAGGGATATCCGGCCTTACTTCGAGTCAGAGCATCTCGGTGTCCATTCCCCTTGAGGCCACAAACTCAGGGTCCCTCTCACATACCTGTAGCTGAGAGCAGCCTCCTCTTGAGGTGCTTGTGGAAAGTTGGTATTCCTCTTGAGTCGAAGCCAGGGACTAAGCTCTCATCTCGAGTTGATTTGGGGTCCACGGAGCCCTTTCGTGTTGCTCCAGTGACCTCAGGATCCCTCTAGACTTGAGACAGTGATCTTGGGTTTTCTCTGGAGTGCCATCAAGGAAATCAAGGCTCCTTTCACGATTGATATGGAACACGGAATTGCTTTGCACGCAGTGCAGGGGTATCGGGCCTCATCTCGCGGCGAGGGGGAAGTCTCATGGTTTTTCTCGAGTTGCGGCCGGAACCTGGGGTATATTCTCGAGTTAAGACAGGGTGGGCCCTTCCAGACACGTGTTTGTTCAGCGTCGTCAGGACCCCTGCCTAGGTTCGAGGGACACCTCGGTATTCTCCTCGAGTCTTGGCATGGCAATTGGGACGCGTCTCCACGTCAGGCGGGAGACCCAGGGTCCCTTTCCACGTGCCAAAGGGATCCTGGGACCCCTATCCATTTTCAAGAGGAGTCAGGCATCGTCTCCTTTGGAAGCATTGATCTCCGCGGACCTCTCGAGATTTCAAAGGATGTGAGGCCTCCGGGCGCGATGAGGCGGAGAACTCGGTCTTTCTCTGTGGTCTCCACAGGGGATTCAGACATCCCTTCGTCTTGGGAGATGCAAGTCGAGCCTGCATTCAATTCATTGCAGGGATATCTGCCCATACTTCGTGTCAGAGCATCACGGTGTCCATTCCACTTGAGGCCACAAACTCAGGGTCCCTCTCACATACATGTAGCTGAGAGAAGCCTCCTCTTGAGGTGCTTATGGAAAGTTGGTAATCCTCTTCAGTCGAAGCCAGAGACTAAGCTCTCATCTCGAGTTGATTTGGGGTCCACAGAGCCCTTTCTTGTTGCTACAGTGACCTGAGGATCCCTCTAGACTTGAGACAGTTATCTTGGGTTTTCTCTGGAGTGCCATCAAGGAAATCAAGGCTCCTTTCACGTTTGATGTGGAACACGGAATTGCTCTGCACGCAGTGCAGGGGTATCGGGCCTCATCTCGCGGCGAGGGGGAAGTCTCATGGTTTTTCTCGAGTTGCGGCCGGAACCTGGGGTATATTCTCGAGTTAAGACAGGGTGGGCCCTTCCAGACACGTGTTTGTTCAGCGTCGTCAGGACCCCTGCCTAGGTTCGAGGGACACCTCGGTATTCTCCTCGAGTCTTGGCATGGCAATTGGGACGCGTCTCCACGTGAGGCGGGAGACCCAGGGTCCCTTTCCACGTGCCACAGGGATCCTGGGACTCCTATCCATTTTCAAGAGGAGTCAGGCATCGTCTCCTTTGGAAGCATTGATCTCCGCGGACCTCTCGAGATTTCAAAGGATGTGAGGCCTCCGGGCGCGATGAGGCGGAGAACTAGGTCTTTCTCTGTGGTCTCCACAGGGGATTCAGACACCCCTTCGTCTTGGGAGATGCAAGTCGAGCCTGCATTCAATTCATTGCAGGGATATCTGCCCATACTTCGAGTCAGAGCATCACGGTGTCCATTCCACTTGAGGCCACAAACTCAGGGTCCCTCTCACATACATGTAGCTGAGAGAAGCCTCCTCTTGAGGTGCTTATGGAAAGTTGGTAATCCTCTTGAGTCGAAGCCAGGGACTAAGCTCTCATCTCGAGTTGATTTGGGGTCCACAGAGCCCTTTCTTGTTGCTACAGTGACCTGAGGATCCCTCTAGACTTGAGACAGTTATCTTGGGTTTTCTCTGGAGTGCCATCAAGGAAATCAAGGCTCCTTTCACGTTTGATGTGGAACACGGAATTGCTCTGCACACCATGCGGGGAATCAGGCTTCATCTCGCGGCGAGGGGGAAGTCTCATGGTTTTTCTCGAGTTGCGGCCGGAACCTGGGGTATATTCTCGAGTTACAAAGGGGAGGTCCCTTCCATACACGTGTTTGTTCAGCGACGTAAGGACTCCAGCCTAGGTGCGAGGGACACCTTGGGATTCTCCTCGAGTCTTCGCATGGCATTTGGGACGCGTTTCCACGTGAGGCGGGAGACGCAGGGTCCCTTTCCACGTGCCACAGGGATCCTGGGACTCCTATTCTTTTTCAAGTGGAGTCAGGCATCGTCTCCTTTGGAAGCATTGATCTCCGCGGACTTCTCGAGTTTTCAAAGGATGTGAGGCCTCCAGTCGCGATGAGGCGGAGGACTAGGTCTTTCTCTGTGGTCTCCACAGGGGATTCAGACAACCCTTCGTCTTGGGAGATGCAAGAGGAGCCTGCATTCAATTCACTGCAGGGATATCCGGCCTTACTTCGAGTCAGAGCATCTCGGTGTCCATTCCACTTGAGGCCACAAACTCAGGGTCCCTCTCACATACCTGTAGCTGAGAGCAGCCTCCTCTTGAGGTGCTTGTGGAAAGTTGGTATTCCTCTTGAGTCGAAGCCAGGGACTAAGCTCTCATCTCGAGTTGATTTGGGGTCCACGGAGCCCTTTCGTGTTGCTCCAGTGACCTCAGGATCCCTCTAGACTTGAGACAGTGATCTTGGGTTTTCTCTGGAGTGCCATCAAGGAAATCAAGGCTCCTTTCACGATTGATATGGAACACGGAATTGCTTTGCACGCAGTGCAGGGGTATCGGGCCTCATCTCGCGGCGAGGGGGAAGTCTCATGGTTTTTCTCGAGTTGCGGCCGGAACCTGGGGTATATTCTCGAGTTAAGACAGGGTGGGCCCTTCCAGACACGTGTTTGTTCAGCGTCGTCAGGACCCCTGCCTAGGTTCGAGGGACACCTCGGTATTCTCCTCGAGTCTTGGCATGGCAATTGGGACGCGTCTTCACGTCAGGCGGGAGACCCAGGGTCCCTTTCCACGTGCCACAGGGATCCTGGGACTCCTATCCATTTTCAAGAGGAGTCAGGCATCGTCTCCTTTGGAAGCATTGATCTCCGCGGACCTCTCGAGATTTCAAAGGATGTGAGGCCTCCGGGCGCGATGAGGCGGAGAACTAGGTCTTTCTCTGTGGTCTCCACAGGGGATTCAGACACCCCTTCGTCTTGGGAGATGCAAGTCGAGCCTGCATTCAATTCATTGCAGGGATATCTGCCCATACTTCGAGTCAGGGCATCTCGGTGTCCATTCCACTTGAGGCCACAAACTCAGGGTCCCTCTCACATACCTGTAGCTGAGAGAAGCCTCCTCTTGAGGTGCTTGTGGAAAGTTGGTATTCCTCTTGAGTCGAAGCCAGGGACTAAGCTCTCATCTCGAGTTGATTTCGGGTCCACGGAGCCCTTTCGTGTTGCTCCAGTGACCTCAGGATCCCTCTAGACTTGAGACAGTGATCTTGGGTTTTCTCTGGAGTGCCATCAAGGAAATCAAGGCTCCTTTCACGTTTGATGTGGAACACGGAATTGCTCTGCACGCAGTGCCGGGGAATCGGGCCTCATCTCGCGGCGAGGGGGAAGTCTCATGGTTTTTCTCGAGTTGCGCCCGGAACCTGAGGTATATTCTCGAGTTATGACTGGGAGGGCCCTTCCAGACACGTGTTTGTTCAGCGACGTCAGCACTTCTGCCTAGATGCGAGGGACACCTCAGGATTCTCCTCGAGTCTTGGCATGGCAATTGGGAGGCGTCTCCACGTGAGGCTGGAGACCCAGGGTCCCTTTCCACGTGCCACAGGGATCCTGGGACTCCTATTCTTTTTCAAGAGGAGTCAGGCATCGTCTCCTTTGGAAGCATTGATCTCCGCGGACCTCTCGAGTTTTCAATGGATGTGAGGCCTCCGGACGCGATGAGGCGGAGAATTAGGTCTTTCTTGTGGTCTCCACAGGGGATTCAGACAACCCTTCGTCTTGGGAGATGCAAGACGAGCCTGCATTCAATTCACTGCAGGGATATCCGGACTTACTTCGGATCAGAGCATCTCGGTGTCCATTCCACTTGAGGCCACAAACTCAGGGTCCCTCTCACATACCTGTAGCTGAGAGAAGCCTCCTCTTGAGGTGATTGTGGAAAGTTGGTATTCCTCTTGAGTCGAAGCCAGGGACTAAGCTCTCATCTCGAGTTGATTTGGGGTCCACGGAGCCCTTTCGTGTTGCTCCAGTGACCTCAGGATCCCTCTAGACTTGAGACAGTGATCTTGGGTTTTCTCTGGAGTGCCATCAAGGAAATCAAGGCGCCTTTCACGTTTGATGTGGAACACGGAATTGCTCTGCAAGCAGTGCAGTGGAATCGGGCCTCAACTCGCGGCGAGGGGGAAGCCTCATGATTTTTCTCGAGTTGCGGCCGGAACCTGAAGTATATTCTCGAGTTACGATGGGGAGGGCCCTTCCGACACGTGTTTGTTCAGCGACGTCAGCGCTCCTGCCAAGGTGTGAGGGACACCTTGGGATTCTCCTCGAGTATTGTCATGGCAATTGGGACGCCTCTCCACGTGAGGCGGGAGACCCAGTGTCGCTTTCCACGTGCCACAGGGATCCTTGCACTCCTATCCATTTTCAAGAGGAGTCAGGCATCGTCTCCTTTGGAAGCATTGATATTCGCGGACCTCTCGAGTTTTCAAAGAATGTGAGGCCTCCGGTCGCAATGAGGGGGAGGACTAGGTTTTTCTCTGTGGTCTCCACAGGGGATTCAGACATCCCTTCGTCTTGGGAGATGCAAGCCGAGCCTCCATTCAATTCACTGCAGCGATATCTGGCCTTACTTCGAGTCAGAGCATCTCGGTGTCCATTCCACTTGAGGCCACAAACTCAGGGTCCCTCTCACATACCTGTAGCTGAGAGAAGCCTCCTCTTGAGGTGCTTGTGGCAAGATGGTATTCCTCTTGAGTCGAATCCAGGGACTAAGCTCTCATCTCGAGTTGATTTGGGGTCCACGGAGACCTTTCGTGTTGCTACAGTCACCTGAGGATCCCTGTAGACTTGAGACAGTGATCTTGGGTTTTCTCTGGAGTGCCATCAAGGAAATCAAGGCTACTTTCACGTTTGATGTGGACAATGGAATTCCTCTGCACGCAGTGCAGGGGAATCGGGCCTCATCTCGCAGCGAGGGGAAGTCTCATGGTTTTTCTCGAGTTGCGGCCGGAACCTGGGGTATATTCTCGAGTTACGACGGGGAGGGCCCTTCCAGACACGTGTTTGTTCAGCGACGTCAGGACTCCTGCCTAGGTGAGAGGGACACCTCGGGATTCTCCTCGAGTCTTGGCATGGCAATTGGGACGCGTCTCCACATGAGGCGGGAGAACCAGGGTCCCTTTCCACGTGCCACAGGGATCCTGAGACTCCTACCCATTTTCAAGAAGATTCAGTCATCGTCTCTTTGGAAGAATTGATCTCCGCGGACCTCACGAGTTTTCAATGGATGTGAGGCCTCCGGTCGCGATGAGGCGGAGAACTAGGTCTTTCTCTTTTGTCTCCACAGGGGATTCAGACATCCTTTCGTCTTGGGAGATGCAAGACGAGCCTGCATTCAATTCACTGCAGGGATATCCGGCCTTACTTCGAGTCAGAGCATCTCGGTGTCCATTCCACTTGAGGCCACAAACTCAGTGTCCCTCTCACATACCTGTAGCTGAGAGAAGCCTCCTCTTGAGGTGCTTGTGGAAAGTTGGTATACCCCTTGAGTCGAAGCCAGGGACTAAGCTCTCATCTCGAGTTAATTTGGGGTCCACAGAGCCCTTTCTTGTTGCTACAGTGACCTCAGGATCCCTCCAGACTTGAGACAGTGATCTTGGGTTTTCTCTGGAGTGCCATCAAGGAAATCAAGGCTCCTTTCACGTTTGATGTGGAACACGGAATTGCTCTGCACGCAGTGCAGGGGAATCGGGCCTCATCTCACGGCGAGGGGGAAGTCTCATGGTTTTTCTCGAGTTGCGGCCGGAACCTAGGGTATATTCTCGAGTTACGACGGGAGGGCCCTTCCAGACACGTGTTTGTTCAGCGACGTCAGGACTCCTGCCTAGATGCGAGGGACACCTCGGGATTCTCCTCGAGTCTTGGCATGGCAATTGGGACGCGTCTCCACGTGAGGCGGGAGACCCAGGGTCCCTTTCCACGTGCCACAGGGATCCTTGCACTCCTATCCATTTTCAAGAGGAGTCAGGCATCGTCTCCTTTGGAAGCATTGATCTCCGCAGACGTCTCGAGTTTTCAAAGGATGTGAGGCCTGCGGTTGTGATGAGGTGGAGGACTTAGTCTTTATCCGTCGTCTCCACATGGGATTCAGAAATCCCTTAGTCTTTTAAAATGCAAGACGAGCCTGCATTCAATTCACTGCAGAGATATCCGGCCTTACTTCAAGTCAGAGCATCTCGGTGTCCATTCCACTTGAGGCCACAAACTCAGCGTCCCTCTCACATACCTGTAGCTGAGAGAAGCCTCCTCTGGAGGTCATTGTGGAAAGTTGGTATTCCTCTTGAGTAGAAGCCAGGGACTAAGCTCTCATCTCGAGTTGATTTGGGGTCCACGGAGCCCTTTCGTGTTGCTACAGTGACCTCAGGATCCCTCTAGACTTGAGACAGTGATCTTGGGTTTTCTCTGGAGTGCCATCAAGGAAATCAAGGCTCCTTTCACGTTTGATGGGGAACACGGAATTGCTCTGCACGCAGTGCAGTGGAATCGGGACTCATGTTGCAGCGAGGGGGAAGTCTCATGGTTTTTCTCGAGTTGCAGCCGGAACCTGGGTTATAATCTCGAGTTATGACGGCGAGGGCCCTTCCAGACACGTGTTTGTTCAGCGACGTCAGGAAACCTGCCTAGGTGCGAGGGACACTTCTGGATTCTCCTCGAGTCTTGGCATGGCAATTGGGACGCGCCTCCACGTGAGGCGGGAGACCCAGGGTCCCTTTCCACGTGCCACAGGGATCCTGGGACTCCTATCCATTTTCAAGAGGAGTCAGGCATCGTCTCCTTTGGAAGCATTGATCTCCGCAGACCTCTCGAGTTTTCAAAGGATGTGAGGCCTCCGGTCGCGATGAGGCGGAGAACTAGGTCTTTCTCTGAGGCCTCCACAGGGGATTCAGACATCCCTTCATCTTGGGAGATGCAAGACGAGCCTGCATTCAATTCACTGCAGGGATATCCGGCGTTACTTCGAATCAGTGCATCTCGTTGTCCATTCCACATGAGGCCACAAACTCAGGGTCCCTGTCACATACCTGTAGCTGAGACAAGACTCCTCTTGAGGTGCTTGGGGAAAGTTGGAATTCCTCTTGATTCGAAGCCAGGGACTAAGCTTTCATCTCGAGTTGATTTGGGGTCCACGGAACCTTTTCTTGTTCCTACAGTGACCTCAGGATCCCTCTAGACTTGAGACAGTGATCTTGGGTTTTCTCTGGAGTGCCATCAAGGAAATCATGTCTCCTTTCACGTTTGATGTGGAACAATGAATTGCTCTGCATGCAGTGCAGGGGAATCGGGCCTCATTTCGCGGCGAGGGGGAATTCTCATGGTTTTTCTCCACTTGTGGCCGCAACCTGGGGTATATTCTCGAGTTACAATGGGGGGGGATCCTTCCAGACACGTGTTTCTTCAGGGAAGTCAGGACTACTGCCTAAGTGCGAGGGTCACCTCGGGATTCTCCTCGAGTCTTGGCATGGCAATTGGGACCCGTCTCCACGTGAGGCGGGAGACCCAGGGTCCCTTTCCAAATGCCACAGGGATCCTGGGACTCCTATCCATTTTCAAGAGGAGTCAGGTATCGTCTCTTTGGAAGCATTGATCTCCGCGGACCTCACGAGTATTCAAAGGATGTGAGGCCTCCGGTCGCGATGAGGCAGAGAACTAGGTCTTTCTCTGTGGTCTCCACAGGGGATTCAGACATTCCTTCGTCTTGGGAGATGCAAGATGAGCCTGCATTAAATTCACTGCAGGGATATCCGGCCTTACTTCGAGTCAGAGCATCTCGGTGTCCATTCCACTTGAGGCCGCAAACTCAGGGTCCCTCTCACATACCTGTAGCTGAGAGAAGCCTCCTCTTGAGGTGCTTGTGGAAAGTTGGTATTCCTCTTGAGTCGAAGCCAGGGACTAAGCTCTCATCTCGAGTTGATTTGGGGTCCACGGAGCCCTTTCGTGTTGCTACAGTGACCTCATGATCCCTCTAGACTTGAGACAGTGATCTTGGGTTTTCTCTGGAGTGCCATCAAGGAAATCAAGGCTCCTTTCACGTTTGATGTGGAACACGGAATTGCTCTGCACGCAGTGCAGGGGAATCGGGCCTCATCTCGGGGCGAGGGGGAAGTCTCATGGTTTTTCTCGAGTTGCGGCCAGAACCTGGGGTATATTCCCGAGTTACGACGGGGAGGGCCCTTCCAGACACTTGTTTGTTCAGCCACGTTAGGACTCCTGCCTAGGTGCGAGGGACACCTCGGGATTCTCCTCGAGTCTTGGCATGGCAATTGGGACCCGTCTCCACGTGAGGCGGGAGACCCAGTGTCCCTTTCCATGTGCCACAGGTATCCTTGGACTCCTATCCATTTTCAAGAGGAGTCAGGCATCGTCTCCTTTGGAAGCATTGATCTCCGCGGACCTCTCGAGTTTTCAAAGGATGTGAGGCCTCCTTTCGCGTTGAGGCGGAGGACTAGGTCTTTCTCTTTTGTCTCCACAGGGGATTCAGACAACCCTTCTTCTTGGGAGATGCAAGACGAGCCTGCTTTCAATTCACTGCAGGGATATCCGGCCTTACTTCGAGTCAGAGCATCTCGGTGTCCATTCCACTTGAGGCCACAAACTCAGGGTCCCTCTCACATACCTGTAGCTGAGAGAAGCCTCCTCTTGAGGTGCTTGTGGAAAGTTGGTATTCCTCTTGATTCAAAGCCAGGGACTAAGCTCTCATCTCGAGTTGATTTGGGGTCCGCGGAGCCCTTTCCTGTTGCTCCACTGACCTCAGGATCCCTCTAGACTTGAGACAGTGATCTTGGGTTTTCTCTGGAGTGCCATCAAGGAAATCAAGGCTCCTTTCACGTTTGATGTGGAACACGGAATTGCTCTGCACGCAGTGCAGGGGAATCGGGCCTCATCTCGCGGCGAGGGGGAAGTCTCATGGTTTTTCTCGAGTTGCGGCCGGAACCTGGGGTATATTCTCGAGTTACGACGGGAGGGCCCTTCCAGACACGTGTTTGTTCAGCGACTCAGGACTCCTGCCTAGGTCCGAGGGACACCTCGGGATTCTCCTCGAGTCTTGGCATGGCAATTGGGACGCGTCTCCACGTGAGGCGGGAGACCCAGGGTCCCTTTCCACGTGCCACAGGGATCCTTGCACTCCTATCCATTTTCAAGAGGAGTCAGGCATCGTCTCCTTTGGAAGCATTGATCTCTGCGGACCTCTCGAGTTTTCAAAGGATGTGGGCCTGCGGTCGTGATGAGGTGGAGGACTAAGTCTTTATCTGTCATTTCCACATGGGATTCAGAAATCCCTTAGTCTTGGAAAATGCAAGACGAGCCTGCATTCAATTCACTGCAGAGATATCCGGCCTTACTTCAAGTCAGAGCATCTCGGTGTCCATTCCACTTGAGGCCACAAACTCAGCGTCCCTCTCACATACCTGTAGCTGAGAGAAGCCTCCTCTTGAGGTGCTTGTGGAAAGTTGGTATTCCCCTTGAGTCGAAGCCAGGGACTAAGCTCTCATCTCGAGTTGATTTCGGGTCCACGGAGCCCTTTCTTGTTGCTACAGTGACCTCAGGATCCCTCCAGACTTGAGACAGTGATCTTGGGTTTTCTCTGGAGAGCCATCAAGGAAATCAAGGCTCCTTTCACGTTTGATGGGGAACACGGAATTGCTCTGCATGCAGTGCAGGGGAATCGGGCCTCATCTCGCGGCGAGGGGGAAGTCTCATGGTTTTTCTCGAGTTGCGGCCGGAACCTCGGATATATTCCCGAGTTATGACGGGGAGGGCCCTTCCAGACACGTGTTTGTTCAGCGACGTCAGGACTCCTGCCTAGGTGCGAGGGACACCTCGGGATTCTCCTCGAGTCTTGGCATGGCAATTGGGACGCGTCTCCACGTGAGGCGGGAGACCCAGGGTCCCTTTCCACGTGCCACAGGGATCCGGGGACTCCTATCCATTTTCAAGAGGAGTCAGGCATCGTCTCCTTTGGAAGCATTGATCTCCGCGGACCTCTCGAGATTACAAAGGATGTGAGGCCTCCGGTCGCGTTGAGGCGGATGACTAGGTATTTGTCTGTGGTCTCCACAGGTGATTCAGACATCCCTTCGCCTTGGGAGATGCAAGACGAGCCTGCATTCAATTCATTGCAGGGATATCCGGCCTTACTTCGAGTCAGAGCATCTCGGTGTCCATTCCACTTGAGGCCACAAACTCAGGGTCCCTCTCACATACCTGTAGCTGAGAGAAGCCTCCTCTTGAGGTGCTTGTGGAAAGTTGGTATTCCTCTTGAGTCGAAGCCAGGGACTAAGCTCTCATCTCGAGTTGATTTGAGGTACACGGTGCCCTTTCGTGTTGCTCCAGTGACCTCAGGATCCCTATAGACTTGAGACAGTGATCTTGGGTTTTCTCTGGAGTGCCATCAAGGAAATCAAGGCTCCTTTCACGTTTGATGTGGGACACGGAATTGCTCTGCATGCAGTGCAGGGGAATCGGGCCTCATCTCGCAACTAGGGGGAAGTCTCATGGTTTTTCTCGAGTTGCGGCCGGAACCTGGGATATATTCCCGAGTTACGACGGGGAGGGCCCTTCTAGACACGTGTTTATTCGGCGACGTCAGGACTCCTGCCTAGGTGCCAGGGACACCTCGGGATTCTCCACGAGTCTTGGCATGGCAATTGGGACGCGACTCCACGTGAGGCAGGAGACCCAGGGTCCCTTTCCACGTGCCACAGGGATCCTGGGACTCCTATCCATTTTCAAAAGGAGTCAGGCATCGTCTCCTTTGGAAGCATTGATCTCCGTGGACCTCTCGAGTTTTCAAAGGATGTGAGGCCTCCGGTCGCGATGAGGTGGAGGACTAGGTCTTTCTCTGTGGTCTCCACAGCGGATTCAGACATCCCTTCGTCTTGGGAGATGCAAGACGAGCCTGCCTTCAATTCACTGCAGGGATATCCGGCTTTACTTCGAGTCAGAGCATCTCCGGGTTCATTCCACTTGAGGCCACAAACTCAGGGTCCCTCTCACATACCTGTAGCTGAGAGAAGCCTCCTCTTGAGGTGCTTGTGGAAAGTTGGTATTCCTCTTGAGTCGAAGCCAGGGACTAAGCTCTCATCTCGAGTTGATTTGGGGTCCACGGAGAACTTTCGTGTTGCTCCAGTGACCTCAGGATCCCTCAAGACTTGAGACAGTCATCTTGGGTTTTCTCTGGAGTGCCATCAAGGAAATCAAGGCTCCTTTCACGTTTGATGTGGAACACGGAATTGCTCTGCATGCAGTGCAGGGGAAGCGGGCCTCATCTCGCGGCGAGGGGGAAGTCTCATGGTTTTTCTCGAGTTGCGGCCGAAACCTGCGGTATATTCTCGAGTTACGACGGGGAGGGCCCTTCCAGACACGTGATTGTTCAGCGACGTCAGGACTCCTGCCTAGGTGCGAGGGACACCTCGGGATTCGCCTCGAGTCTTGGCATGGCAATTGGGATGCGTCTCCATGTGAGGCGGGAGACCCAGGGTCCCTTTGCA
This sequence comes from Dama dama, assembly GCF_033118175.1. NCBI lineage: Eukaryota > Metazoa > Chordata > Mammalia > Artiodactyla > Cervidae > Dama > Dama dama. The sequence goes on along the minus strand of NC_083706.1, from coordinate 4,996,138 downwards.
CATGCCACAGGGATCCTGGGACTCCTATCGATTTTCAAGAAGAGTCAGGCATCGTCTCCTTTGGAAGCATTGATCTCTGCAGACCTCTCGAGTTTTCAAAGGATGTGAGGCCTCCGGTCGCGATGAGGCGTAGGACTAGGTCTTTCTCTGTCGTCTCCACAGGGGATTCAGACATCCCTCGTCTTGGGAGATGCAAGAGTAGCCTGAATTCAATTCACTGTTGGGATATCCAGCCTTACTTAGAGTCAGAGCATCTCGGTGTCAATTCCACTTGAGGCCACAAACTCAGGGTCCCTCTCACATACCTGTAGCTGAGAGAAGCCTCCTCTTGAGGTGCTTGTGGAAAGTTGGTATTCCTCTTGAGTCGAAGCCAGGGACTAAGCTCTCATCTCGAGTTGATTTGGGGTCCATGGAGCCCTTTCGTGTTGCTCCCGTGACCTCAGGATCCCTCTAGACTTGAGACAGTGATCTTGGGTTTTCTCTGGAGTGCCATCAAGGAAATCAAGGCTCTTTTCACGTTTGATGTGGAACACGAAATTGCTCTGCACGCAGTGGAGTGGAATCGGGTCTCATCTCGCGGCGAGGGGGAAGTCTAATGGTTTTTCTCGAGTTGCGGCCGGAACCTGGGGTATATTCTCGAGTTACGACAGGGAGGGCCCTTCCAGACAGGTGTTTGTTCAGCGACGTCAGGACTCCTTCCTAAGTGCGAGGGACACCTCGGGATTCTCCTCGAGTCTTGGCATGGCAATTGGGACGCGTCTCGACGTAAGGTGTGAGACCCAGGGTCCCTTTCCAAGTGCCACAGGGATCCTGGGACTCCTATCCATTTTCAAGAGGAGTCAGGCATCGTCTCCTTTGGAAGCATTGATCTCCGCGGACCTCTCGAGTTTTCAAAAAATGTGAGGCCTCCGCTCGCGATGAGGCGGAGAATTATGTCTTTCCCTGTGGTCTCCACAGGGGATTCAGACATCCCTTCGTCTTGGGAAATGCAAGACGAGCTTGCATTCAATTCACTGCAGGGATATCCGGCCTTACTTCGAGTCAGAGCATCTCGGTGTCCATTCCACTTGAGGCCACAAACTCAGGGGCCCTCTCACATACCTGTAGCTGAGAGAAGCCTCCTCTTGAGGTGCTTGTGGAAAGTTGGTATTCCTCTTGAGTCGAAGCCAGGGACGAAGCTCTCATCTCGAGTTGATTTGGGGTCCACGGAGCCCTTTCGTGTTGCTCCAGTGACCTCAGGATCCCTCTAGACTTGAGACAGTGATCTTGGGATTTCTCTGGAGTGCCATCAAGGAAATCAAGGCTCCTTTCACTTTTGATGTCGAACACGGAATTGCTCTGCACGCAGTACAGGGGAATCGGGCCTCATCTCGCGGCGAGGGGGAATTCTCATGGTTTTTCTCGAGTTGCGGCCGGAACCTGGGGTATATTCTCGAGTTACGACGGGAGGGCCCTTCCAGACACGTGTTTGTTCAGCGATGTCAGGACTCCTGCCTAGGTGCGAGGGACACCTCGGGATTCTCCTCGAGTCTTGGCATGGCAATTGGGACGCGTCTCCACGTGAGGCGGGAGACCCAGCGTCCCTTTCCACGTGCCACAGGGATCCTTGCACTCCTATCCATTTTCAAGAGGAGTCAGGCATCGTCTCCTTTGGAAGCATTGATCTCTGCAGACCTCTCGAGTTTTCAAAGTATGTGAGGCCTCCGGTCGCGATGAGGCGGAGGACTAGGTCTTTCTCTGTGGTCTCCACAGGGGATTCAGACATCCCTCGTCGTGGAAGATGCAAGAGTAGCCTGAATTCAATTCACTGTTGGGATATCCAGCTTTATTTCGAGTCAGAGCATCTCGGTGTCCATTCCACTTGAGGCCACAAACTCAGGGTCCCTCTCACATACCTGTAGCTGAGAGAAGCCTCCTCTTGAGGTGCTTGTGGAAAGTTGGTATTCCTCTTGAGTCGAAGCCAGGGACTAAGCTCTCATCTCGAGTTGATTTGGGGTCCATGGAGCCCTTTCGTGTTGCTCCCGTGACCTCAGGATCCCTCTAGACTTGAGACAGTGATCTTGGGTTTTCTCTGGAGTGCCATCAAGGAAATCAAGGCTCTTTTCACGTTTGATGTGGAACACAGAATTGCTCTGCACGCAGTGCAGTGGAATCGGGTCTCATCTCCCGGCGAGGGGGAAGTCTCATGGTTTTTCTCGAGTTGCGGCCGGAACCTGGGGTATATTCTCGAGTTACGACGGGGAGGGCCCTTCCAGACACGTGTTTTTTCAGCGACGTCAGGACACCTGCCTAGGTGTGAGGGACACCTCAGGATTCTCCTCGAGTCTTGGCATGGTAATTGGGACGCGTCTCCACGTAAGGTGGGAGACCCAGGGTCCCTTTCCAAGTGCCACAGGGATCCTGGGACTCCTATCCATTTTCAAGAGGAGTCAGGCATCGTCTCCTTTGGAAGTATTGATCTCCGCGGACCTCTCGAGTTTTCAAAAAATGTGAGGCCTCCGCTCGCGGTGAGGCGGAGAATTATGTCTTCCTCTGTGGTCTCCACAGAGGATTCAGACATCCCTTCGTCTTGGGAGATGCAAGACGAGCCTGCATTCAATTCACTGCAGGGATATCCGGCCTTACTTCGAGTCAGAGCATCTCGGTGTCCATTCCACTTGAGGCCACAAACTCAGGGGCCCTCTCACATACCTGTAGCTGAGAGAAGCCTCCTCTTGAGGTGCTTGTGGAAAGTTGGTATTCCTGTTGAGTCGAAGCCAGGGACTAAGCTCTCATCTTGAGTTGATTTGGGGTCCACGGAGCCCTTTCGTGTTGCTCCAGTGACCTCAGGATCCCTCTAGACTTGAGACAGTGATCTTGGGTTTTCTCTGGAGTGCCATCAAGGAAATCAAGGCTCCTTTCACGTTTGATGTGGAACACGGAATTGCTCTGCACGCAGTGCAGGGGATTCGGGCCTCATGTCGCAGCGAGGGGGAAGTCTCATGGTTTTTCTCGAGTTGCGGCCGGAACCTGGGGTATATTCTCGAGTTACCACGGAGATGGCCCTTCCAGACACGTGTTTGTTCAGCGACGTCAGGACTCCTGCCTAGGTGCGAGGGACACCTCGGGATTCTCCTCGACTCTTGGCATGGCAATTGGGATGCGTCTCCAAGTCAGGCGGGAGACCCAGGGTCCCTTTCCACGTGCCACAGGGATCCTGGGTCTCCTATCCATTTTCAAGAGGAGTCAGGCATCGTCTCCTTAGGAAGCATTGATCTCCTGGGACCTCTCGAGTTTTCAAAGAATGTGAGGCATCCGGTCGCGATAAGGCGGAGAACTAGGTCTTTCTCTGTGGTCTCCACAGGGGATTCAGACATCCCTTCGTCGTGGGAGATGCAAGACGAGCCTGCATTCAATTCACTGCTGGGATATCCAGCCTTATTTCGAGTCAGAGCATCAAGGTGTCCATTCCACTTGAGGCCACAATTTCAGGGTCCCTCTCACATACCTGTAGCTGAGAGAAGCCTCCTCTTGAGGTGCTTGTGGAAAGTTGGTATTCCTCTTGAGTCGAAGCCAGGGATGAAGCTCTCATCTCGAGTTGATTTGGGGTCCACGGAGCCCTTTCGTGTTGCTCCAGTGACCTCAGGATCCCTCTATACGTGAGACAGTGATCTTGGGTTTTCTCTGGAGTGCCATCAAGAAAATCATGGCTCCTTTCACGTTTGATGTGGAAAACGGAATTGCTGGGCACGCAGGGCCGGGGAATCGGGCCTCATGTTGCGGCGAGGGGGAAGTCTCATGGTTTTTCTCGAGTTGCGGCCGGAACCTGGGGTATATTCTCGAGTTACGACGGGGAGGGCCCTTCCAGACACGTGTTTGTTCAGCGACTTCAGGACTCCTGCCTAGGTGCGAGGGACACCTCGGTATTCTCCTCGAGTCTTGACATGGCAATTGGGACGCATATCCACGTGAGGCGTGAGACCCAGGGTCCCTTTCCACGTGCCACAGGGATCCTGGGACTTCTATCCATTTTCAAGAGGAGTCAGGCATCGTCTCCTTTGGAAGCATTGATCTCCGCGGACCTCTCGTGTTTTCAAAGGATGTGAGGCCTCCGGTCGCCGTGAGGCGGAGAACTTGGTCTTTCTCTGCGGTGTCCACTGGAGATTCAGCCATCCCTTCATCTTGGGAGATGCAAGACGAGCCTGCATTCAATTCACTGCAGTGATATCCGGCCTTACTCCGAGTCAGAGCATCTCGGTGTCAATTCCACTTGAGGCCAAAAACTCAGGGTCCCTCTCACATACCTGTAGCTGAGAGAAGCCTCCTCTTGAGGTGCTTGTGGAAAGTTGGTATTCCTCTTGAGTCGAAGCCAGGGACTAAGCTCTCATCTCGTGTTGATTGGGGGTCCACGGAGCCCTTTCGTGTTGCTCCAGTGACCTCAGGATCCCTCTAGACTTGATACAGTGATCTTACGTTTTCTCTGGAGTGCCATCAAGATAATCAAGGCTCCTTTCACGTTTGATGTGGAACACGGAATTGCTCTGCACGCAGTGCAGGGGAATCGGGCCTCATCTCGCGGCGAGGGGGAATTCTCATGGTTTTTCTCGAGTTGCAGCCAGAACTTGGGTTATATTCTCGAGTTACGACGGGGAGGGCCCTTCCAGACACGTGTTTGTTCAGTGACGTCTGGACTCCTGCCTAGGTGGGAGGGACACCTCGGGATTTTCCTCGAATCTTGGCATGGCAAATGAGACGTGTCTCCACGTTAGGCGTGAGACCCAGGGTCCCTTACCACGTGAAACAGGGATCCTGGGACTCCTATCCATTTTCAGGAGGAGTCAGGCTTCATCTCCTTCGGAAGTATTGATATCCGCGGACCTCTCGAGTTTTCAAAGGATATGAGGCCTCCGGTTGCGTTGAGTTGGAGGAATAGGTCTTTCTCTGTGGTCTCCACAGGGGATTCAGACATCCCTTCGTCTTGGGAGATGCAAGACGATCCTGCATTCAATTCACTGCAGGGATATTCTGCCTTACTTCAGGTCAGAGCATCTCGGTGTCCATTCCATTTGAGGCCACAAACTCAGGGGCCCTCTCACATACCTGTAGCTGAGAGAAGCCTCCTCTTGAGGTGCTTGTGGAAAGTTGGTATTCCTCTTGTGTCGAAGCCAGGGACTAAGCTCTCATCTTGAGTTGATTTGGGGTCCATGCAGCCCTTTCATGTTGCTACAGTGACCTCAGGATCCCTCTAGACTTGAGACAGTGATCTTGGGTTTTCTCTGGAGTGCCATCAAGGAAATCAAGGTTCCTTTCATTTTTGATGTGGAACACGGAATTGCTCTGCACGCAGTGCAAGGGAATCGGGCCTCATCTCGCGGCGAGGGGGAAGTCTCATGGTTTTTCTCGAGTTGCGGCCGGAACCTGGGGTATATTCTCGAGTTACGACGGGGAGGGCCCTTCCAGACACGTGTTTGTTCAGCGTCGTCAGGACCCCTGCCTAGGTGCGAGGGACACCTCGGGATTCTCCTCGAGTCTTGGCATGGCAATTGGGATGCGTCTCCACGTGAGGCGGGAGACCCAGGGTCCCTTTCCACGTGCCACAGGGATCCTGGGACTCCTATCCAATTTCAAGAGGAGTCAGGCATCGTCTCCTTTGGAAGCATTGATCTCCGCAGACCTCTTGAATTTTCAAAGGATGTGAGGCCTCCGGTCGCGATGAGGCGGAGAACTAGGTCTTTCTCTGTGGTCTCCACAGGGGATTCAGACATCCCTTCGTCTTGGGAGATGCAAGACGACCCTGCATTCAATTCACTGCAGGGTTATCCGGCCTTACTTCGAGTCAGAGCATCTCGGTGTCCATTCCACTTGATGCCACAAATTCAGGGTCCTTCTCACATACCTGTAGCTGAGAGAAGCCTCCTCTTGAGGGGCTTGTGGAAAGTTCATATTCCTCTTGAGTCGAAGCCAGGGACTAAGCTCTCATCTCGAGTTGATTTGGGGTCCACGGAACCGTTTCGTGTTGATCCAGTGACCTCAGGATCCCTCTAGACTTGAGACAGTGATCTTGGGTTTTCTCTGGAGTGCCATCAAGGAAATCAAGGATCCTTTCACGTTTGATGTGGAACACGGAATTGCTCTGCACGCAGTGCAAGGGAATCGGGCCTCATCTCGCGGCGAGGGGGAAGTCTCATGGTTTTCCTCGAGTTGCGGCTGGAACCTGGGGTATATTCTCGAGTTACGACGGGGAGGGCCCTTCCAGACACGTGTTTGTTCAGCGACGTCAGGACTCCTGCCTAGGTGCGAGGGACACCTCGGGATTCTCCTCGAGTCTTGGCATGGCAATTGGGATGCGTCTCCACGTGAGGCGGGAGACCCAGGGTCCCTTTCCACGTGCCACAGGGATCCTGGGACTCCTATCCATTTTCAAGAAGAGTCAGGCATTGTCTCCTTTGGAAGCATTGATCTCCGCGGACCTCTCGAGTTTTCAAAGGATGTGAGGCCTCCTGTCTCGATGAGGCGGAGAACTAGGTCTTTCTCTGTGGTCTCCACAGGGGATTCAGACATCCCTTCGTCTTGGGAGATGCAAGACGAGCCTGCTTTCAATTCACTGCAGGGATATCCGGCCTTACTTCGAGTCAGAGCATCTCGGTGTCCATTCCACTTGAGGCCACAAACTCAGGGTCCCTCTCACATACCTGTAGCTGAGAGAAGCCTCCTCTTGAGGTGCTTGTGGAAATTGGTATTCCTCTTGAGTCGAAGCCAGGGACTAAGCTCTCATCTCGAGTTGATTTGGGGTCCACGGAGCCCTTTCTTGTTGCTCCAGTGACCTCAGGATCCCTCTAGACTTGAGACAGTGATCTTGGGTTTTCTCTGGAGTGCCATCAAGGAAATCAAGGCTCCTTACACCTTTGATGTGGAACACGGAATTGCTCTGCACGCACTGCAGGGGAATCGGGCCTCATCTCGCGGCGAGGGGGAAGTCTCATTGTTTTTCTCGAGCTGCGGCCGGAACCTGGGGTATATTCTCGAGTTACGACGGGGAGGGCCCTTCCAGACACGTGTTTGTTCAGCGACGTCAGGACTCCTGCCTAGGTGCGAGGGACACCTCGGGATTCTCCTCGAGTCTTCGCATGGCAATTGGGATGCGTCTCCACGTGAGGAGGGAGACCCAGGGTCCCTTTCCACGTGCCACAGGGATCCTGGGACTCCTACCCATTTTCAAGAGGAGTCAGGCATCGTCTCCTTTGGAAGCATTGATCTCCGCAGACATCTCGAGTTTTCAAAGGATGTGAGGCCTCCGGTCGCGATGAGGCGGAGGACTAGGACTTTCTCTGTGGTCTCCACAGGGGATTCAGACATCCCTTCGTCTTGGGAGATGCAAGACGAGCCTGCATTCAATTCACTGCAGGGATATCCGGCCTTGTTTCGAGTCAGAGCATCTCGGTGTCCATTCCACTTGAGGCCACAAACTCAGGGTCCCTCTCACATACCTGTAGCTGAGAGAAGCCTCCTCTTGAGGTGCTTATGGAAACTTGGTATTCCTCTTGAGTCGAAGCCAGGGACTAAGCTCTCATCACGAGTTGATTTGGGGTCCACGGAGCCCTTTGGTGTTGCTCCAGTGACCTCAGGATCCCTCGAGACTTGAGACAGTGATCTTGGGTTTTCTATGGAGTGCCATCAAGGAAATCAAGGCTCCTTTCACGTTTGATGTGGACACGGAATTACTCTGCACGCAGTGCAGGGGAATTGGGCCTCATCTCGCGGTGAATGGGAAATCTCATGGTTTTTCTCGTGTTGCGGCCGGACCCTGGGATATATTCTCGAGTTACGACGGGGAGGGCCCTTCCAGACACGTGTTTGTTCAGCGACGTCAGGACTTCTGCCTAGGTGCGAGGGACACCTCGGGATTCTCCTCGAGTCTTGGCATGGCAATTGGCACGCCTCTCCACGTGAGGCGGGAGACCCAGGGTCCCTTTCCACGTGCCACAGGGATCCTGGGACTCCGATCCATTTTCAAGAAGAGTCAGGCATCGTCTCCTTTGGAAGCATTGGTCTCCGAGGACCTCTCGAGTTTTCAAAGGATGTGAGGCCTCCGGTCGCGATGAGGCGGAGGACTAGGTCTTTCTCTGTCGTCTTCACAGGGGATTCAGACATCCCTTCGTCTTGGGAGATGCAAGACGAGCCTGCATTCAATTCACTGTTGGGATATCCGGCCTTACTTCGAGTCAGAGCATCTCGGTGTCCATTCCACTTGAGTCCACAAAATCAGGGTCCCTCTCACATACCTGTAGCTGAGAGAAGGCTCCTCTTGAGGTGCTTGTGAAAAGTTGGTATTCCTCTTGAGTTGAAGCCAGGGACTAAGCTCTCATCTCGAGTTGATTTGGGGTCCACGGAGCCCTTTCGTGTTGCTCCAGTGACCTCAGGATCCCTCTAGACTTGAGACAGTGTTCTAGGGTTTTCTCTGGAGTGCCATCAAGGAAATCAAGGCTCCGTTCACGTTTGATGTGGAACACGGAATTGCTCTGCACGCAGTGCAGGGGAATCGGGCCTCATCTCGCGGCGAGGGGGAAGTTTCATGGTTTTTCTCGAGTTGCGGCCAGATCCTGGGGTATAATCTCGAGTTTCGACGGGGAGGGCCCTTCCAGACACGTGTTTGTTCAGCGAAGTCAGGACTCCTGCCTAGGTGCGAGGGACACCTCGGGATTCTCCTCGAGTCTTGGCATGGAAATTGGGACGCGTCTCCACGTGAGGCGGGAGCCCCAGGGTCCCTTTCCACGTGCCAAAGGGATCCTGGGACTCCTATCCATTTTCAAGAAGAGTCAGGCATCGTCTCCTTTGGAAGTATTGACATCCACAGTTCTCTCGAGTTTTCAAAGGATGTGAGGCCTCCGGTCTCGATGAGGCGGAGGACTAGGTCTTTCTCTGTCGTCTTCACAGGGGATTCAGACATCACTTCATCTTGGGAGATGCAAGACGAGCCTGCATTCAATTCACTATTGGGATATCCGGCCTTACTTCGAGTCAGAGCATCTCGGTGTCCATTCCGCTTGAGGCCACAAACTCAGGGTCTCTCTCACATACTTGTAGCTGAGAGAAGCCTCCTCTTGAGGTGCTTGTGGAAAGTTGGTATTCCTCTTGAGTCGAAGCCAGGGACTAAGCTCTCATCTCGAGTTGATTTGGGGTCCACGGAGCCCTTTCGTGTTGTTCCAGTGACCTCAGGATCCCTCTAGACTTGAGACAGTGATCTTGGGTTTTCTCTGGAGTGCCATCAAGGAAATCAAGGCTCCTTTCACGTTTGATGTGGAACACGGAATTGCTCTGCACGCAGTGCAGGGGAATCGGGCCTCATGTCGCGTCGAGGGGGAAGTCTCATGGTTTTACTCGAGTTGCGCCCGGAACCTGGGGTATATTCTCGAGTTACGACGGGGAGGGCCCTTCCAGACACGTGTTTGTTCAGCGACGTCAGGACTCCTACCTAGGTGCGAGGGACACCTCGGGTTTCTCCTTGAGTCTTGGCATGGCATTTGGGACGCATCTCCACGTGAAGCGGGAGACCCTGGGTCCCTTTCCACGTGCCACAGGGATCCTGGGACTCCTATCCATTTTCAAGAAGAGTCAGGCATCGTCTCCTTTGGAAGCATTGATCTCCGCAAACCTCTCGAGTTTTCAAAGGATGTGAGGCCTCCGGTCGCGATGAGGCGGAGGACTAGGACTTTCTCTGTTGTCTCCACAGGGGATTCAGACATCCCTTCGTCTTGGGAGATGCAAGACGAGCCTGCATTCAAATCACTGCAGGTTATCAGGCCTTACTTCGAGTCAGAGCATCTCGGTGTCCATTCCACTTGAGGCCACTAACTCAGGGTCCCTCTCACATACCTGTAGCTGAGAGAAGCCTCCTCTTGAGTTGCTTGTGGAAAGTTGGTATTCCTCTTGAGTCGAAGCCAGGGACTAAGCTCTCATCTCGAGTTGATTTGGGGTCCACGGAGAAATTTCGTGTTGCTCCAGTGACCTCAGGATCCCTCTAGACTTGAGACAGTGATCTTGGGTTTTCTCTGGAGTGCCTTCAAGAAATCAAGTCTCCTTTCACGTTTGATGTGGAACACGGAATTGCTCTGCACGCAGTGCAGGGGAATCGGGCCTCATCTCGCGGCGAGGGGGATATCTCATGGTTTTTCTCGAGTTGCGGCCGGAACCTGGGGTATATTCTCGAGTTACGATGGGGAGGGCCCTTCCAGACACCTGTTTGTTCAGCGACGTCAGGACTCCTGCCTAGGTGCGAAGGACACCTCGGTATTCTCCTCGAGTCTTGGCATGGCAATTTTGACGCGTCTCCACGTGAGGCGGGAGACCCAGGGTCCCTTTCCACGTGCCACAGGGATCCTGGGACTCCTATCAATTTTCAAGAGGAGTCAGGCATCGTCTCCTTTGGAAGCATTGATCTCCGCGCACCTCTCGAGTTTTCAGAGGATGTGAGGCCTCGGCTTGCGGTGACGCGGAGAATTATGTCTTTCTCTCTGGTCTCCACAGGGGATTCAGACATCCCTTCATCTTGGGAGATGCAAGACGAGCCAGCATTCTATTCACTGCAGGGATTTCCGGCCTTACTTCGAGTCAGAGCATCTCGGTGTCCATTCCACTTGAGGCCACAAACTCAGGTGCCCTCTCACATACCTGTAGCTGAGAGAAGCCTCCTCTTGAGGTGCTTGTGGAAAGTTGGTATTCCTCTTGAGTCGAAGCCAGGGACTAAGCTCTCATCTCGAGTTGATTTGGGGTCCACGGAGCCCTTTCGAGTTGCTACAGTGACCTCAGATCCCTCTAGACTTGAGACAGTGATCTTGGGTTTTCTCTCGAGTGCCATCAAGGAAATCTAGGCTCCTTTCACGTTTGATGTGGAACACGGAATTGCTCTGCACGCAGTGCAGGGGAATCGGGCCTCATCTCGCGGCGAGGGGGAAGTCTCATGGTTTTTCTCGAGTTGCGGCCGGAACCTGGGGTATATTCTCGAGTTACGACGGGGAGGGCCCTTCCAGACACGTGTTTTTTCAGCGACGTCAGCACTCCTGCCTAGGTGCGAGGAACACCTCGGGATTCTCCTCGAGTTTTGGCATGGCAATTGGGACGCGTCTCCATGTGAGGCGGGAGACCCAGGGTCCCTTTCCACGTGCGACAGGGATCCTGGGACTCCTATCCATTTTCAAGAGGAGTCAGGAATCGTCTCCTTTGGAAGCATTGATCTCCGTGGACCTCTCGAGTTTTCAAAGGATGAGAGGCCTCCGGTCGTGATGATGCGGAGATCTAGGTCTTTCTCTGTGGTCTCCACAGGGGATTCAGACATCCCTTCGTCTTGGGAGATGCAAGACGAGCCTGCATTCAATTCACTGCAGGGATATCGGGCCTTACTTCGAGTCAGAGCATCTCTGTGTCCATTCCACTTGAGGCCACAATCTCAGGGTCCCTCTCACATACCTGTAGCTGAGAGAAACCTCCTCTTGAGGGTCTTGTGGAAAGTTGGTATTCCTCTTGAGTCTAAGCCAGGGACTAAGCTCTCATCTCGAGTTGATTTGGGGTCCACAGAGCCCTTTCGAGTTGCTACAGTTACCTCAGGATCCCTCTAGACTTGAGACAGTGATCTTGGGTTTTCTCTCGAGTGCCATCAAGGAATACAAGGCTCCTTTCACGTTTGATGTGTAACACGGAATTGCTCTGCACACAGTGCAGGGTAATCGGGCCTCATCTCGCGGCGAGGGGGAAGTCTCATGGTTTTTCTCGACTTGCGGCCGGAACCTGGGCTATATTCTCGAGTTATGACGGGGAGGGCCTTTCCAGACACGTGTTTGTTCAGCGACGTCAGGACTCCTTCCTAGGTGCGAGGGACAACTCGGGATTCTCCTCGAGTCTTGGCATGGCAATTGGGAGGCGTCTCCACGTGAGGCGGGAGACGCAGGGTCCCTTTCCACGTGCCACAGGGATCCTGGGACTCCTATCCATTTTCAAGAGGAGTCAGGCATCTTCTCCTTGGAAGCATTGATCTCCGCATACCTCTCGAATTTTCAAAGGATGTCAGGCCTCCGGTCGTGATGAGGCGGAGGACTAGGTCTTTCTCTGTGTTCTCCACAGGGGATTCATACATCCCTTCGTCTTGGGAGATGCAAGACGAGCCTGCATTCCATTCACTGCAGGGATATCCGGCCTTACTTCGAGTCAGAGCATCTCGGTGTCCATTCCACTTGAGACCAAAAACTCAGGGTCCCTCTCACATACCTGTAGCTGAGACAAGCCTCCTCTTGAGGTGCTTGTGGAAAGTTGGTATTCTTCTTGAGTCGAAGCCAGGGACTAAGCTCTCATCTCGTGTTGATTTGGGGTCCCGGAGCCCTTTCGTGTTGCTCCAGTGACCTCAGGATCCCTCTAGACTTGAGACAGTGATCTTGTGTTTTCTCTGGAGTGCCATCAAGGAAATCGAGGCTCCTTTCACGTTTGATTTGGAACACGGAATTGCTCTGCATGCAGTGCAGGGGAATCGGGGCTCGTCTTGCGGCAAGGGGGATGTCTCATGGTTTTTCTCAAGTTGCGGCCGGAACCTGGGGTATATTCTCGAGTTACGATGGGGAGGGCCCTTCCAGACACGTGTTTATTCAGCGACATCAGGACTCCTGCCTAGGTGCGAGGGACACCTCGGGATTCTCCTCGAGTCTTGGCATGGCAACTGGGACGCGTCTCCACGTGAGGCGGGAGACCCAGGGTCCCTTTCCACGTGCCACAGGGATCCTGGGACTCCTATCCATTTTCAAGAGGAGTCAGGCATCGTCTCCTTTGGATGTATTGATCTCCGCAGACCTCTCGAGTTTTCAAAGGATATGAGGCCTCCGGTTGCGTTGAGGCGGAGGACTAGGTCTTTCTCTGTGGTCTCCATAGGGGATTCAGACAACCCTTCGTCTTGGGAGATGCAAGACAAGCCTGCATTCAATTCACTGCAGGGATATCCAGCCTTACTTCGAGTCAGAGCATCTCGGTGTCCATTCCACTTGAGGCCACAAACTCAGGGTCCCTCTCACATACCTGTAGCTGAGAAAAGCCTCCTCTTAAGGTGCTTGTGGAAAGTTGGTATTCCTCTTGATTCGAAGCCAGGGACTAAGCTCTCATCTCGAGTTAATTGAGGTCCATGGAGCACTTTCTTGTTGCTACAGTGACCTCAGGATCCCTCTAGACTTGAGACAGTGATCTTGGGTTTTCTCTGGAGTGCCATCAAGGAAATCAAGGCTTCTTTCACGTTTGATGTGGAAAACGGAATTTCTCTGCATGCAGTGCAGGGGAATCGGGCCTCAACTCGCGGCGCGGGGGAAATCTCATGGTTTTTCTCGAGTTGCGGCCGGAACCTGGGGTATATTCTCGAGTTACGACGGGGAGGGCCCTTCCAGACACGTGTTTGTTCAGCGACGTCAGGACTCCTGCCTAGGTGCGAGGGACACCTCGGGATTCTCCTCGAGTCTTGGCATGGCAATTGGGATGCGTCTCCACGTGAGGCGGGAGACCCAGGGTCCCTTTCCACGTGCCACAGGGATCCTGGGACTCCTATCCATTTTCAAGAGGAGTCAGGCATCGTCTCCTTTGGAAGCATTGATCTCTGCAGACCTCTCGAGTTTTCAAAGGATGTGAGGCCTCCAGTCACGATGAGGCGGAGGACTAGGTCTTTCTCTGTGGTCTCCTCAGGGGATTCAGACATCCCTTCATCTTGGGAGATGCAAGACGAGCCTGCATTCAATTCACTGCAGGGATATCCGGACTTACTTCGGATCAGAGCATCTCGGTGTCCATTCCACTTGAGGCCATAAACTCAGGGTCCTTCAAATATACCTGTAGCTGAGAGAAGCCTCCTCTTGAGGTGCTTGTGGAAACTTGGTATTCCTCTTGAGTCTAAGCCAGGGACTAAGCTCTCATCTCGAGTTGATTTGGGGTCGACGGAGCCCTTTCATGTTGCTCCAGTGACCTCAGGATCCCTCTAGACTTGAGACAGTGATCTTGGGTTTTCTCTGGAGTGCCATCAAGGAAATCAAGGCTCCTTTCACGTTTGATGTGGAACACGGAATTTCTCTGCATGAAGTGCAGGGGAATCGGGCCTCAACTCGCGGCGCGGTGGAAATCTCATGGTTTTTATCGAGTTGCGGCCGGAACCTGGGGTATATTCTCGAGTTACGACAGGGAGGGCCCTTCCAGACACGTGTTTGTTCAGCGACGTCAGGACTCCTGCCTAGGTGCGAGGGACACCTCCGGATTCTCCTCGAGTCTTGGCATGGCAATGGGGACGCGTCTCCAAGTGAGGCAGGAGACCCAGGGTCCCTTTCCACGTGCCACAGGGATCCTGGGACTCCTATCAATTTTCAAGAGGAGTCAGGCATCCTCTCCTTTGGAAGCATTGATCTCCGCGGACCTCTCGAGTTTTCAAAGGATGTGAGGCCTCTGTTCGCGTTGAGGCAGAGGACTAGGTCTTTATCTGTGGTCTCCACAGGGGATTCAGACATCCCTTCGTCTTGGGAGATGCAAGACGAGCCTGTATTCAATTAACTGCAGGGATATCCGGCCTTACTTCGAGTCAGAGCATCTCGGTGTCCATTCCACTTGAGGCCACAAACTCAGGGTCCCTCTCACATACCTGTAGCTGAGAGAAGCCTCCTCTTGAGGTGCTTGTGGAAAGTTGGTATTCCTCTTGAGTTGAAGCCAGGGTCTAAGCTCTCATCTCGAGTTGATTTGGGGTCCACGGAGCCCTTTCGTGTTGCTCCAGTGACCTCAGGATCCCTCTAGACTTGAGAGAGTGATCTTGGGTTTTCTCTGGAGTGCCATCAAGGAAATCAAGGCTCCTTTCACTTTTGATGTCGAACACGGAATTGCTCTGCACGCAGGGCAGGGGAATCGGGCCTCATCTCGCAGTGAGGGGGAAGTCTCATGGTTTTTCTCGAGATGCGGGCGGAACCTGGGGTATATTCTCGAGTTACGACGGGGAGGGCCCTTCCAGACACGTGTTTGTTCAGCGACGTCAGGACTCCTGCCTAGGTGCGAGGGACACCTCGGGATTCTCCTCGAGTCTTGGCATGGCAATTGGGACGCGTCTCCATGTGAGGCGGGATACCCAGGGTCCCTTTCCACGTGCTACAGGGATCCTGGGACTCCTATCCATTTTCAAGAGGAGTCAGGTATCGTCTCCTTTGGAAGCATTGATCTCCGCAGACCTCTCGAGTTTTCAAAGGATGTGAGGCCTCCGGTCGCGATGACGTGGAGGACAAGGACTTTCTCTGTGGTCTCCACAGGGGATTCAGACATCCCTTCGTCTTGGGAGATGCAAGACCAGCCTGCATTCAATTCACTGCAGGGATATCCGGCCTTACTTCGAGTCAGAGCATCTCGGTGTCCATTCCATTTGAGGCAACAAACTCAGGGTCCCTCTCACATACCTGTAGCTGAGAGAAGCCTCCTATTGAGGTGCTTGTGGAAAGTTGGTATTCCTCATGAGTCGAAGCCAGGGACTAAGCTCTCATCACGAGTTGTTTTGGGGTCCACGGAGCCCTTTCGTGTTGCTCCAGTGACCTCAGGATCCCTCTAGACTTGAGACAGTGATCTTGGGTTTTCTCTGGAGTGCCATCAAGGAAATCAAGGCTCCTTTCAAGTTTGATGTGGAACACGGAATTGCTCTGCACGCAGTCAGGGGAATCGGCCCTCATCTCGCGGCAAGGGGGATGTCTCATGGTTTTTCTCAAGTTGCAGGCGGAACCTGGGGTATATTCTCGAGTTACGACGGGGAGGGCCCTTCCAGATACGTGTTTGTTCAGCGACGTCAGGACTCCTTCCTAGGTGCGAGGGATAACTCGGGATTCTCCTCGAGTCTTGGCATGGCAATTGGGACGCGTCTCCACGTGAGGCGGGAGACCCAGTGTTCCTTTCCACATGCCAAAGGGATCCGGGGACTCCTATCCATTGTCATCAAGAGTCAGGCATCGTTTCCTTTGGAAGCATTGATCTCCGCGGACCTCTCGAGTTTTCAATGGATGTGAAGCCTCCGGTCTCGATGAGGCGGAGAACTAGGTCTTTCTCTGCTGTCTCCACAGGGGATCCAGACATCCCTTCGTCTTGGGAGATGCAAGACGAGCCTGCTTTCAATTCACTGCAGGGATATCCGGCCTTACTTCGAGTCAGAGCATCTCGGTGTCCATTCCACTTGAGGCCACACACTCAGGGTCCCTCTCACATACCTGTAGCTGAGAGAAGCCTTCTCTTGAGGTGCTTGTGGAAAGTTGGTATTCCTCTTGAGTCGAACCCAGGGACTAAGCTCTCATCTCGAGTTGATTTGCGGTCCACGGAGACCTTTCGTGTTGCTCCAGTGACCTCAGGATCCCTCTAGACTTGAGACAGTGATCTTGGGTTTTCTCTGGAGTGCCATCAAGGAAATCTAGGCTCCTATCATGTTTGATGTGGAACACGGAATTGCTCTGCACGCAGTGCAGGGGAATTGGGCCTCATCTCGCGGCGAGGGGGAAGTCTCATGGTTTTTCTCGAGTTGCGGCCAGAACCTGGGGTATATTCTCGAGTTACGACAGAGAGGGCTCTTCCAGACACGTGTTTGTTCAGCGACGTCAGGACTCCTGCCTAGGTGCGAGGGACACCTCGGGATTCTCCTCAAGTCTTGGCATTGCAATTGGGACGCGACTCCACGTGAGGCGGGAGACCCAGGGTCCCTTTCCACGTGCCACAGGGATCCTGGGACTCCTATCCATTTTCAAGAGGACTCAGGCATCGTCTCCTTTGAAAGCATTGATCTCCGCGGACCTCTCTAGTTTTCAAAGGATGTGAGGATTCCGGTCGAGAAGAGGCGGAGAACTAGGTCTTTCTCTGTGGTCTCCACAGGGGATTCAGACATCCCTTCGTCTTGGAAGATACAAGATGAGCCTGCATTCAATTTACTGCAGGGATATCTGGCCTTACTTCGAGTCAGAGCATCTCGATGTCCATTTCACTTCAGGCAACAAACTCAGGGTCCCTCTCACATACCTGCAGCTGAGAGAAGCCTCCTCTTGAGGTGCTTGTGGAACGTTGGTATACCTCTTGAGTCGAAGTCAGGGACTAAGCTCTCATCTCGAGTTGATTTCCGGTCCTTGGAGCCCTTTCGTGTTGCTACAGTGACCTCAGGTTCCCTCTAGACTTGAGACAGTGATCTTGGGTTTTCTCTGGAGTGCCATCAAGGAAATCAAGGCTCCTTTCACGTTTGATGTGGAACACGGAATTGCTCTGCACACAGTGCAGGGGAATCGGGCCTCATCTCGCGGCGAGGTGGAAGTCTCATGGTTTTTCTCGAGTTGCGGCCGGAACCTGGGATATATTCTCGAGTTACGACGGGGAGGGCCCTTCCAGACACGTGTTTGTTCAGGGACGTCAGGACTCCTGCCTAGGTGCGAGGGACACCTCGGGATTCTCCTCGAGTCTTGGCATGGAAATTGCGAGGCGTCTCCACGTGAAAGGGAGACCCAGGTTCCCTTTCCCCGTGCCACAGGGATCCTGGGACTCCTATCAATTTTCAAGAGGAGTCAGGCATCCTCTCCTTTGGAAGCATTGATCTCCGCGGACCTCTCGAGTTTTCAAAGGATGTGAGTCCTCCGCTCACGATGTGGCGAGAACTAGGTCTTTCTCTGTGGTGTCCTCAGGGGATTCAGACATCCCTTCATCTTGGGAGATGCAAGACGAGCCTGCATTCAATTCACTGCAGGGATATCCGGCCTTACTTCGAGTCACAGCGTCTCGGTGTCCATTCCACTTGAGGCCACAAACTCAGGTGCCCTCTCACATACCTGTAGCTGAGAGAAGCCTCCTCTTGAGGTGGTTGTGGAAAGTTTGTATTCCCCTTGAGTCGAAGCCAGGGACTAAGCTCTCATCTCGAGTTGATTTGGGGTACACGGAGCCCTTTCTTGTTGCTACAGTGACCTCAGGATCCCTCTAGACTTTAGACAGTGATCTTGGGTTTTCTATGGAGTGCCATCAAGGAAATCAAGGCTCCTTTCACGTTTGATGTGGAACACGGAATTGCTCTGCACGCAGTGCAGGGGAATCGGGCCTCATCTCGCGGCGAGTGGGAAGTCTCATGGTTGTTCTCGAGTTGCGGCCGGAACCCGCGGTATATTCTCGATTTACGACGGGGAGGGCTCTTCCAGACACGTGTTTGTTCAGCGACGTCAGGACTCCTGCCTAGGTGCGAGGGACACCTCGGGATTCTCCTCGAGTCTTGGCATGGCAATTGGGACGCGTCTCCACGTGAGGCGGGAGACCCAGGGTCCCTTTCCACGTGCCACAGGGATCCTGGGTCTCTTATCAATTTTCAAGAGCAGTCAGGCATCGTCTCCTTTGGAAGCATTGATCTCCGCGGACCTCTCGAGTTTTCAAAGGATGCGAGGCCGCCGCTCGCGATGTGGCGGAGAAGTAGGTCTTTCTCTGTGGTCTCCACAGTGGATTCAGACATCCCTTCGTCTTGGGAGATGCAAGACGAGCCTGCATTCCATTCACTGCCAGGATATCCGGCCTTACTTCAAGTCAGAGCATCTCGGTGTACATTCCACTTGAGGCCACAAACTCAGGGTCCCTCTCACATACCAGTAACTGAGAGAGGCCTCCTCTTGAGGTGCTTGTGGAAAGTTGGTATTCCTCTTGAGTCGAAGCCAGGGACTAAAGCTCTCATCTCGTGTTGATTTGGGGTCCACGGAGCCCTTTCTTGTTGCTCCAGTGACCTCAGGATCCCTCTAGTCTTGAGACAGTGATCTTGGGTTTTCTCTGGAATGCCATCAAGGAAATCAAGGCTCCTCTCATGTTTGGTGTGGAACACGGAATTGCTCTGCACGCAGAGCAGGGGAATCGGGCCTCATCTCGCGGCAAGGCGGAAATCTCATGGTTTTTCTCGAGTTGCGGCTGGAACCTGGGGTATATTCTCGAGTTACGACGGGGAGGGCCCTTCCAGACACGTGTTTGTTCAGCGACGTCAGGACTCCTGCCTAGGTGCGAGGGACACCTCGGGATTCTCCTAGAGTCTTGACATCGAAATTGGGACGCGTCTCCATGTGAGGTGGGAGACCCAGGGTCCCTGTCCACGTGCCACAGGGATCCTGGGACTCCTATCCCTTTTCAAGAGGAGTCAGGCATCGTCTCCTTTGGAAGCATTGATCTCCGCAGACCTCTCGAGTTTTCAAAGGATGTGAGGCCTCCGGTCGCGATGAGGCGGAGAACTAGGTCTTTCTCTGTGGTCTCCACAGGGGATTCAGACATCCCTTCGCCTTGGGAGATGCAAGACAAGCCTGCATTCAATTCACTGCAGGGATATCCAGCCTTACTTCGAGTCAGAGCATCTCGGTGTCCATTTCACTTGAGGCCACAAACTCAGGGTCCCTCTCACATACCTGTAGCTGAGAGAAGCCTCCTCTTGAGTTGCTTGTGGAAAGTTGGTATTCCTCTTGAGTCGAATCCAGGGACTAAGCTCTCATCTCGAGTTGATTTGGGGTCCATGGGCCCCTTTCGTGTTGCTCCAGTGACCTCAGGATCCCTCTAGACTTGAGACAGTGATCTTGGGTTTTCTCTGGAGTGCCATCAAGGAAATCAAGGCTCCTTTCACGTTTGATGTGGAACACGGAATTTCTCTGCAAGCAGTGCAGGGGAATCGGGCCTCATCTCGCGGCGAGCGGGAAGTCTCAGGGTTTTTCTCGAGTTGCGGCCGGAACCTGGGGTATATTCTCGAGTTACGACGGGGAGGGCCCTTCCAGACCCCTGTTTGTTCAGCAACGTCAGGACTCGGGCCTAGGTGCGAGGGACACCTCGGGATTCTCCTCGAGTCTTGGCATGGCAATTTGGAAGCGTCTCCACGTGAGGCGGGAAATCAAGGGTCTCTTTCCACGGGCCAGAGTGATCCTGGGACTCCTATCCATTTTCAAGAGGAGTCAGGCATCGTCTCCTTTGGAAGCATTGATCTCCGAGGACCTCTCGAGTTTTCAAAGGATGTGAGGTCTCCGGTCGCTGTGTGGCGAGAACTAGGTCTTTCTCTGTGGTCTCCACAGGGGATTCAGACATCCCTTCGTCTTGGGAGATGCAAGAAGAGCCTGCACTCAATTCACTGCATGGATATCCGGCCTTACTTCGAATGAGAGCATCTCGGTGTACATTCCTCTTGAGGCCACAAACACAGGGTCCCTCTAACATACCTGTAGCTGAGAGAAGCCTCCTCTTGAGGTGCTTGGGGAAAGTTGGTATTCCACTTGAGTCGAAGCCAGGGACTAAGCTCTCATCTCGTGTTGATTTGGGGTCCACGGAGACCTTTCGTGTTGCTACAGTCACCTGAGGATCCCTCTAGACTTGAGACAGTGATCTTGGGTTTTCTCTGGAGTGCCATCAAGGAAATCAAGGCTCCTTTCACGTTTGATGTGGAACACGGAATTGCTCTGCACGCAGTGCAGGGGATTCGGGCCTCATCTCGGAGCGAAGCGGATGTTTCATGGTTTTTCTCCACTTGTGGCCGGAACCTGGGGTATATTCTCGAGTTACGACGTGGGGGGCCCTTCCAGAAGCGTGTTTGTTCAGCGACGTCAGGACTCCTGCCTAGGTGCGAGGGACACCTCAGGATTCTCCTCGAGTCTTGGCATGGCAATTGGGACGCTTCTCTACGTGAGGCGGGAGACCCAGGGTCCGTTTCCACGTGCCACAGGGATCCTGGGACTCCTATCCATTTTCAAGAGGAGTCAGGCATCGTCTCCTTTGGAAGCATTGATCTCCGCGGACCTCTCAAGTTTTCAAAGGATGTGAGGCCTCCGGTCTCGATGAGGCGGAGAACGAGGTCTTTCTCTGTGGTCTCCACTGGGGATTCAGACATCCCTTCGTCTTGGGAGATGCAAGACGAGCCTGCACTCAATTCACTGCAGGGCTATCCAGCCTTACTTCGAGTCAGAACATCTCGGTGTCCATTCCATTTGAGGCCACAAACTCAGGGTCCCTCTCACATTCCTGTAGCTGAGAGAAGCCTCCTCTTGAGGTGCTTGTGGAAAGTTGGTATTCCTCTTGATTCGAAGCCAGGGACTAAGCTCTCATCTCGAGTTGATTTGGGCTCCAGGGAGCCCTTTCGTTTTGCTCCAATGACCTCAGGTCCCTGTAGACTTGAGACAGTGATCTTGGGTTTTCTCTGGAGTGCCATCAAGGAAATCAAGGCTCCGTTCACGTTTGATGTGGAACACGGAATTGCTCGGCACGCAGTGCAGGGGAATAGGGCCTCATTTCACGGCGAGGGGAAGTCTCATGGTTTTTCTCGAGTTGCGGCCGGAACCTGGGGTATATTCTCGAGTTACGACGGGGAGGGCCGTGCAAGAAAAGTGTTTGTTCACTGACATCATTACTCCTGCCTAGGTGCGAGGGACACCTCGGGATTCGCCTGGAGTATTGGCATGGCAATTGGGACGGGTCTCCACGTGAGGCGGGAGACCCAGGGACCCTTTCCACGTGCCACAGGGATCCTGGGACTCCTATTCACTTTCAAGAGGAGTCAGGCATCGTCGCCTTTGGAAGCATTGATCTCCGCGGACCTCTCGAGTTTTCAAAGGATGTGAGGCGTCCGGTCGCGATGAGGCGAGAACTATGTCTCTCTGTCGTCTCCACAGGGGATTCAGACATGCCTTCGTCTTGGGAGATGCAAGACTAGCCTGCATTCAATTCACTGCAGGGATATCCGGCCTTACTTCGAATCAGAGCATCTCGGTGTATATTCTACTTGAGGCCACAAATTCAGGGTCCCTCTCACATACCTGTATCAGAGAGAAGCCTCCTCTTGAGGTGCTTGTGGAAAGTTGGTATTCCTCTTGAGTCAAAGCCAGGGACTAAGCTATCATCTCGAGTTGATTTGGGGTCCACAGAGCCCTTTCGTGTTGCTACAGTGACCTCAGGGTCCCTCTAGACTTGAGACAGTGATCTTGGGTTTTCTCTGGAGTGCCATCAAGGAAATCAAGGCTCCTTTCACGTTTGATGTGGAACACAGAATTGCTCTGCACGCAGTGCAGGGAAATCGGGCCTCATCTCGCGGCGAGGTGGAAGTCTCATGGTTTTTCTCGAGTTGCGGCCGGAACCTGGGGTATATTCTTGAGTTACGACAGGAAGGGCCCTTCCAGACACGTGTTTGTTCAGCGACGTCAGGACTCCTGCCTAGGTGCTAGGGTCACCTCGGGATTCTCCTCGAGTCTTGGCATGGTAATTGGGACGCGTCTCCACGTGAGTAGGAGACCCAGGGTCCCTTTCCACACTCCACAGGGATCCTGGGACTCCTATCCATTTTCATGAGGAATCAGGCATCGTTTCCTTTGGAAGCTTTGATCTCCTCGGACCTTTCGAGTTTTCAAAGGATGTGAGGCCTCCGGTCGCAATGAGGCGGAGAACTAGGTCTTTCTCTGTGGTCTCCACAGGGGATACAGACATCCCTTCGTCTTGGGAGATGCAAGACGAGCCTGCATTCAATTCACTGCGGGGATATCCAGCCTTACTTCGAGTCAGAGCATCTCGGTGTCCATTCCACTTGAGGCCACACTCAGGGTCCCTCTCACATACCTGTAGCTGAGAAAAGCCTCCTCTTGAGGTGCTTGTTTAAAGTTGGTATTCCTCTTGAGTCGAAGCCAGGGACTAAGCTCTCATCTCGAGTTGATTTGGGGTGTACGGAGCCCTTTCGTGTTGCTACAGTGACCTCAGTATCCCTCTAGACTTGAGAGAGTGATCTTGGTTTTTCTCTGGAGTGCCATCAAGGAAATCAAGGCTTTTTTCTCGTTTGATGTGGAACACGGAATTGCTCTGCACGCAGTGCAGGGAAATTGGGCCTCATCTCGCGGCTAGATGGAAGTCTCATGGTTTTTCTCGAGTTGCGGCCGGAACCTGGGGTATATTCTCAAGTTACGACGAGGAGGGCCCTTCCAGACACGTGTTTGTTCAGCGTCGTCAGGACTCCTGCCTAGGTGCGAGGGACACCTCGGGATTCTCCTCGAGTCTTGACATGGCAATTGGGACGCGTCTCCACGTGAGGCGGGAGACCCAGAGTCCCTTTCCACGTGCCACAGGGATCCTGGGACTCCGATCCATTTTCAAGTGGAGTCAGGCATCGTCTCCTTTGGAAGCATTGATCTCCGCGGACCTCTCGAGTTTTCAAAGGATGTGAGGCTTCCGGTCGCGATGAGGCGGAGAACTAGGTCTTTCACTGTGGTCTCCACAGGGGATTCAGACATCCCTTCGTCTTGGGAGATGCAAGACCAGCCTGCATTCAATTCACTGCAGGGATATCCGGCCTAACTTCGAGTCAGAGCTTCTCGGTGTCCATTCCACTTGAGGCCACAAACTCAGGGTCCCTCTCACATACCTGTAGCTGAGAGAAGCCTCCTCTTGAGGTGCTTGTGGAAAGTTGGTATTCCTCTTGAGTCGAAGCCAGGGACTAAGCTCTCATCTCGAGTTGATTTGTGGTCCACGGAGCCCTTTGGTGTTGCTACAGTGACCTCAGGATCCCTCTAGACTTGAGACAGTGATCTTGGCTTTTGTCTGGGTGCCATCAAGGAAATCAAGGCTCCTTTCACGTTTGATGTGGAACACGGAATTGCTCTGCACGCAGTGCAGGGGAATCGGGCCTCATTTCGCGCCGAGGGGGAAGTCTCATTGTTTCTCTAGAGTTGCGGCCGGAACCTGGGGTATATTCACGAGTTGCGACGGGGAGGGCCCTTTCAGACACGTGTTTGTTCAGCGACGTCAGGACTCCTGCCTAGGTGCCAGGGACACCTCGGGATTCTCCTCGAGTCTTGGCATTGCCATTGGGACACGTCTCCACGTGCGGCGGGAGACCCAGGCTCCCTTTCCACGTGCCACACGGATCCTGGGACTGCTATCCATTTTCAAGAGTAGTCAGGCATCTTCTCCTTTATAAGCATTGATCTCCGAGGACCTCTCGAATTTTCAAAGGATGTGAGGCCTCCAGTCGCGATGTGGCGAGAACTAGGTCTTTCTTATGGTCTCCACAGGGGACTCAGACATCCCTTCGTCTTGGGAGATGCAAGACGAGCCTGCATTCAATTCACTGCAGGAATATCCGGCCTTACTTCGAGTCAGAGCATCTCGGTGTCCATTCCACTTGAGGCCACAAACTCAGGGTCCATCTCACATACCTGTAGCTGAGAGAAGCCTCCTCTTGAGGTGCTTGTGGAAAGTTGGTATTCCTCTTGAGTCGAAGCCAGGGACTAAGCTCTCATCTCGAGTTGATTTGGGGTCCACGGAGCCCTTTCGTGTTGCTACAGTGACCTCAGGATCCCTCTAGACTTGAGACATTGATCTTGGGTTTTCTCTGGAGTGCCATCAAGGAAATCAAGGATTTTTTCTCGTTTGATGTGGAACACAGAATTGCTCTACACGCAGTGCAGGGGAATCGGGCCTCATCTCGCGGCAAGGGGGATGTCTCATGGTTTTTCTCAAGTTGCGGCCGGAACCTGGGGTATATTCTCGAGTTACGACGGGGAGGGCCCTTTCAGAAACCTGTTTGTTCAGCGACGTCAGGACTCCTGCCTAGGTGCGAGGGACACCTCGGGATTCTCCTCGAGTCTTGGCATGGCAATTGGGACGCGTCTCCACGTGAGGCGGGAGACCCAGGGTTCCTTTCCACGTGCCACAGGGATCCTGGGACTCCTATCCATTTTCAAGAAGAGTCAGGCATCTTCTCCTTTGGAAGCATTGATCTCCGCGGACCTCTCGAGTTTTCAAAGGATGTGAGGCCTCCGGTCTCAATGAGGCGGAGAACGAGGTCTTTCTCTGTGGTCTCCACAGGGGATTCAGACAACCCTTCGTCTTGGGAGATGCAAGACGAGCCTGCATTCAATTCACTGCAGGGATATCCGGCCTTACTTCGAGTCAGAGCATCTCGGTGTCCATTCCACTTGAGGCCACAATCTCAGGGTCCCTCTCACATACCTGTAGCTGAGAGAAGCCCCCTCTTGAGATGCTTCTGGAAAGTTGGTATTCCTCTTGAGTCGAAGCCAGGGACTAAGCTCACATCTCGAGTTGATTTGGGGTCCACGGAGCCCTTTCGTGTTGCTCCAGTGACCTCAGGATACCTCTAGACTTGAGACAGTGAACTTGGGTTTTCTCTGGAGTGCCATCAAGGAAATCAAGGCTCCTTTCACGTTTAATGTGGAACACGGAATTTCTCTGCATGCAGTGCAGGGGAATCTGGCCTCAACTCGCGGCGCGGGGGAAATCTCATGGTTTTTCTCGAGTTGCGGCCGGAACCTGGGGTATATTCTCGAGTTACGACGGGGAGGGCCCTTCCAGACACGTGTTTGTTCAGCGACGTCAGGACTCCTGCCTAGGTGTGAGGGACACCTCGGGATCCTCCTCGAGTCTTGGAATGGCAATTGGGATGCGTATCCACGTGAGGCGGGAGACCCAGGGTCCCTTTCCACATGCCACAGGGATCCTGGGACTCCTATCCATTTTCAAAAGGAGTCAGGCATCGTCTCCTTTGGAAGCATTGATATCCGCGGACCTCTCGAGTTTTCAAAGGATGTGAGGCCTCTGGTCGCGATGAGGCGGAGAACTCGGTCTTTCTCTGTGGTCTCCACAGGGGATTCAGACATCCCTTCGTCTTGGGAGATGCAAGTCGAGCCTGCATTCAATTCACTGCAGGGATATCCGGCCTTACTTCGAGTCAGAGCATCTCGGTGTCCATTACACTTGAAGCCACAAATTCAGGGTCCCTCAAATATACCTGTAGCTGAGAGAAGCCTCCTCTTGTGGTGCTTGTGGAAAGTTGGTATTCCTCTTGAGTCGAAGCCAGGGACTAAGCTCTCATCTCGAGTTGATTTGGGGTCCACGGAGCCCTTTCGTGTTGCTCCAATGACCTCAGGATCCCTCTAGACTTGAGACAGTGATCTTGGGTTTTCTCTGGAGTGCCATCAAGGAAATTAAGGCTCCTTTCACGTTTGATGTGGAACACGGAATTGCTCTGCACGCAGTGCAGGGGAATCGGGCCTCATCTCGCGGCGAGGGGGAAGTCTCATGGTTTTTCTCGAGTTGCGGCCGGAACCTGGGGTATATTCTCGAGTTACTACGGGGAGGGCCCTTCCAGACACGTGTTTGTTCAGCGACGTCAGGACTCCTGCCTAGGTGCGAGGGACACCTCGGATTCTCCTCGAGTCATGGCATGGCAATTGGGACGCGTCTCCACGCGAGGAGGTAGACCCAGGGTCCCTTTCCACGTGCCACAGCGATCCTGGGACTCCTATCCATTTTCAAGAGGAGTTAGGCATCCTCCCCTTCGGAAGTATTGATCTCCGCGGACCTCTCGAGTTTTCAAAGGATGTGAGGCCTCTGGTCGCGATGAGGCGGAGAATTAGGTCTTTCTCTGTGGTCTCCACAGGGGTTTCAGACATCCCTTCGTCTTGGGAGATGCAAGACGAGCCTGCATTCAATTCACTGCAGGGATATCCGGCCTTACTTCGAGTCAGAGCATCTCGGTGTCCATTCCACTTGAGGCCACAAACTCAGGGTCCCTCTCACATACCTGTAGCTGAGTGAAGCCTCATCTTGAGGTGCTTGTGGAAAGTTTGTATTCCTCTTGAGTCGAAGCCAGGGACTAGGCTCTCATCTCGAGTTGATTTGGGGTCGACGGAGCCCTTTTGTGTTGCTACAGTGACCTCAGGATCCCTCTAGACTTGAGACAGTGATCTTGGGTTTTCTCTGGAGTGCCATCAAGGAAATCAAGACTTTTTTCTCGTTTGATGTGGAACATGGAATTGCTCTGCACGCAGTGCAGGGGAATCGGGCCTCATCTCGCGGCGAGGTGGAAGTCTCATGGTTTTTCTTGTGTTGCGGCCGGAACCTGGGGTATATTCTCGACTTACGATGGGGAGAGCACTTCCAGTCAACTGTTTGTTGAGCGACGTCATTACTCCTGCCTAGGTGCGAGGGAAACCTCTGGATTCTCCTCGAGTCTTGACATGGCAATTGGGACGCGTCTCCACGTGAGGCGGGAGACCCAGAGTCCCTTTCCACGTGCCACACGGATCCTGGGACTCCTATCCATTTTCAAGTGGAGTCAGGCATCGTCTCCTTTGGAAGCATTGATCTCCGAGGACCTCTCGAGTTTTGAAAGGATGTGAGGCTTCCGGTCGCGATGAGGCGGAGAACTAGGTCTTTCTCTGTGGTCACCACAGGGGATTCAGACATCCCTTCGTCTTGGGAGATGCAAGACCAGCCTGCATTCAATTCACTGCAGGGATATCCGGCCTAACTTTGAGTCAGAGCTTCTCGGTGTCCATTCCACTTGAGGCCACAAACTCAGGGTCCCTCTCACATACATGTAGCTGAGAGAAGCATCCTCTTGAGGTGCTTGTGGAAACTTGGTATTCCTCTTGAGTCGAAGCCAGGGACTAAGCTCTCATCTCGAGTTGATTTGGGGTCCACGGAGCCCTTTGGTGTTGCTACAGTGACCTCAGGATCCCTCTAGACTTGAGACAGTGATCTTGGGTTTTGTCTGGAGTGCCATCAAGGAAATCAAGGCTCCTTTCACGTTTGATGTGGAACACGGAATTGCTCTGCACGCAGTGCAGGGGAATCGGGCCTCATCTCACGCCGAGGGGGAAGTCTCATTGTTTCTCTAGAGTTGCGGCCGGAACCTGGGGTATATTCTCGAGTTATGACGGGGAGGGCCCTTTCAGACACGTGTTTGTTCAGCGACGTCAGGACTCCTGCCTAGGTGCCAGGGACACCTCGGGATTCTCCTCGAGTCTTGGTATTGCCATTGGGACACGTCTCCACGTGCGGCGGGAGACCCAGGGTCCCTTTCCACGTGCCACACGGATCCTGGGACTCCTATCCATTTTCAAGAGGAGTCAGGCATCTTCTCCTTTGAAAGCATTGATCTCCGCGGACCTCTCGAGTTTTCAAAGGATGTGAGGCCTCCGGTCGCGATGAGGCGGAGGACTCGGACTTTCTCTGTGGTCTCCACAGGGGATTAAGACATCCCTTCGTCTTGGGAGATGCAAGACGAGCCTGCATTCAATTCACTGCAAGGATATCCGGCCTTACTTCGAGTCAGAGCATCTCGGTGTTCATTCCCGTTGAGGCCACAAACTCAGGGTCCCTCTCACATACCTGTAGCTGAGAGAAGCCTTCTCTTGAGGTGCTTGTGGAAAGTTGGTATTCCTCTTGAGTCGAAGCCAGGGACTAAGCTCTCATCTCGAGTTGATTTGTGGTCCACGGAGCACTTTCGTGTTGCTCCAGTTACCTCAGGTTCCCTCTAGACTTGAGACAGTGATCTGGGGTTTTCTCTGGAGTGCCATCAAGGAAATCAAGGCTCCTTTCACGTTTGATGTGGAACACGGAATAGCTCTGCTCGCAGTGCAGGGGAATCGGGCCTCATCTCGCGGTGAGGCGGATGTCTCATGGTTTTTCTCGAGTTGCGGCCGGAACCTGGGGTATATTCTCGAGTTACGACGGGGAGGTCCCTTCCATACACGTGTTTGTTCAGCGACATCAGGACTCCTGCCTAGGTGCGAGGGACACCTCGGGATTCTCCTCGAGTCTTGGCATGGCAATTGGGACGCGTCTCCACGTGAGGGGGGAGACCCAGTGTCCCATTCCACGTGCCTCAGGGATCCTGGGACTCCTATCCATTTTCAAGATGAGTCAGGCATCTTCTCCTTTGGAAGCATTGATCTCCGCGGACCTCTCGGGTTTTCAAAGGATGTGAGGCCTCCGGTCGCGATGAGGTGGAGAACTAGGTCTTTCTCTGTGGTCTCCACAGGGGATTCAGACATCCCTTCGTCTGGGGAGATGCATGAAGAGCCTGCATTCAATTCACTGCAGGGATATTCGGCCTTATTTTGAGTCAGAGCATCTCGGTGTCCATTCCACTTGAGGCCACAAAATCAGGGTCCCTCTCACATAACTGTAGCTGAGAGAAGCCTCCTCTTGAGGTGCTTGTGGAAAGTTGGTATTCCTCTTAAGTCGAAGCCAGGGACTAAGCTCTCATCTCGAGTTGATTTGGGGTCCACGGAGCCCTTTCGTGTTGCTACAGTGACCTCAGGATCCCTCTAGACTTGAGACAGTGATCTTGGGTTTTCTCTGGAGTGCCATCAAGGATATCAAGGCTCCTTTCAATTTTGATGTGGAACACGGAATTGCTCTGCACGCAGTGCAGGGGAATCGGGTCTCATCTCGCGGCGAGGGGTAAGTCTGATGGTTTTTCTCGAGTTGCGGTGGAACCTGGGGTATATTCTCGACTTACGACCGGGAGGGCCCTTCCAGACAAGTGTTTGTTCAGCGACATCAGGACTCCTGCCTAGGTGCCCGGGACACCTCTGGATTCTCCTCGAGTCTTGACATGGCAATTGGGACGCGTCTCCACGTGAGGCGGGAGACTCAGGGTCCCTTTCCACGTGCCACACGGATCCTGGGACTGCTATCCATTTTCAAGAGTAGTCAGGCATCGTCTCCTTTATAAGCATTGATCTCCGAGGACCTCTCGAATTTTCAAAGGATGTGAGGCCTCCGGTCGCGATGTGGCGAGAACTAGGTCTTTCTTATGGTCTCCACAGGGGATTCAGACATCCCTTCGTCTTGGGAGATGCAAGATGAGCCTGCATTCAATTCACTGCAGGGATATCCGGCCTTACTTCGAGTCAGAGCATCTCGGTGTCCATTCCACTTGAGGCCACAAACTCAGGATCCATCTCACATACATGTAGCTGAGAGAAGCCTCCTCTTGAGGTGCTTGTGGAAAGTTGGTATTCCTCTTGAGTCGAAGCCAGGGACTAAGCTCTCATCTCGAGTTGATTTGGGGTCCACGGAGCACTTTCGTGTTGCTACAGTGACCTCAGGATACCTCTAGACTTGAGACAGTGATCTTGGGTTTTCTCTGGAGTGCCATCAAGGAAATCAAGGCTTTTTTCTCGTTTGATGTGGAACACGGAATTGCTCTGCACGCAGTGCAGGGAAATTGGGCCTCATCTCGCGGCGAGTTGGAAGTCTCATGGTTTTTCTCGAGTTGCGGCCGGAACCTGGGGTATATTCTCGAGTTACGACGGGGAGGGACCTTCCAGACACGTGTTTGTTCAGCGACTTCAGGACTCCTGCCTAGGTGCGAGGGACACCTTGGGATTCTCCTCGAGTCTAGTCATGGCCATTGGGACGCGTCTCCACGTGAGGCGGGAGTCCAGGGTCCCTTTCCACGTGCCACAGGGATCCTGGGACTCCTATCCATTTTCAAGAGGAGTCAGGCATCGTCTCCTTTGGAAGCATTGATCTCTGCGGACCTCTCGAGTTTTCAAAGGATGTGAGGCCTCCGGTCGCGATGAGGCGGAGAACTAGTTCTTTCTCTGTGGTCTCCACAGGGGATTCAGACATCCCTTCGTCTTGGCAGATGCAAGACGAGCCTGCTTTCAATTCACTGCAGGGATATCCGGCCTTACTTCGAGTCAGAGCATCTCGGTGTCCATTCCACTTGAGGCCACAAACTCAGGGTCCTTCTCACATACCTGTGGCTGAGAGAACCCTCCTCTTGAGGTGCTTGTGGAAAGTTGGTATTCCTCTTGAGTCGAAGCCAGGGACTAAGCTCTCATCTCGAGTTAATTTGGGGTCCACGGAGCCCTTTCGTGTTGCTCCAGTGACCTCAGGATCCCTCTAGACTTGAGACAGTGATCTTGGGTTTTCTCTGGAGTGCCATCAAGGAAATCAAGGCTTTTTTCTCGTTTGATGTGGAACACGGAATTGCTCTACACGCAGTGCAGGGGAATCGGGCCTCATCTCGCGGCAAGGGGGATGTCTCATGGTTTTTCTCAAGTTGCGGCCGGAACCTGGGGTATATTCTCAAGTTACGACGGGGAGGGCCCTTCCAGACACGTGTTAGATCAGCGACGTCAGGACTCCTGCCTAGGTGCGAGGGACACCTCGGGATTCTCCTCGAGTCTTGGCATGGCAATTGGGATGCGTCTCCACGTGAGGCGGGAGACCAGGGTCCCTTTCCACGTGCCACAGGGATCCTGGGACTCCTATCCATTTTCAAGAGGAGTCAGGCATCGTCTCCTTTGAAAGCATTGATCTCCGCAGACCTCTCGAGTTTTCAAAGGATGTGAGGCCTCCGGTCGCGATGAGGCGGAGAATTAGGTCTTTCTCTGTGGTCTCCACAGGGGATTCAGACATCCCTTCGTCTTGGGAGATGAAAGACGAGCCTGCATTCAATTCACTGCAGGGATATCTGGCCTTACTTCGAGTCAGAGCATCTCGGTGTCTATTCCACTTGAGGCCACAAACTCAGGGTCCCTCTCACATACCTGTAGCTGAGAGAAGCCTCCTCTTGAGGTGCTTGTGAAACGTTGGTATTCCTCTTGAGTCGAAGCCAGGGACTAAGCTCTCATCTCGAGTTGATTTGGGGTCCACGGAGCACTTTCGTGTTGCTCCAGTGACCTCAGGATCCCTCTAGACTTGAGACAATGATCTTGGGTTTTCTCTGGAGTGCCATCAAGGAAATCAAGACTTTTTTCTCGTTTGATGTGGAACATGGAAGTGCTCTGCACGCAGTGCAGGGGAATCGGGCCTCATCTCGCGGCGAGGTGGAAGTCTCATGGTTTTTCTCGTGTTGCGGCCGGAACCTGGGGTATATTCTCGACTTACGATGGGGAGAGCCCTTCCAGTCAACTGTTTGTTGA
This sequence comes from Dama dama, assembly GCF_033118175.1. Taxonomy (NCBI): domain Eukaryota; kingdom Metazoa; phylum Chordata; class Mammalia; order Artiodactyla; family Cervidae; genus Dama; species Dama dama. Next base: position 4,964,444 of record NC_083706.1, on the reverse strand, counting down.
GCGACGTCATTACTCCTGCCTAGGTGCGAGGGACACCTCTGGATTCTCCTCGAGTCTTGACATGGCAATTGGGACGCGTCTCCACGTGAGGAGGGAGACCCAGGGTCCCTTTCCACGTGCCACACGGATCCTGGGACTCCTATCCATTTTCAAGTGGAGTCAGGCATCGTCTCCTTTGGAAGCATTGATCTCCGCGGACCTCTCGAGTTTTGAAAGGATGTGAGGCTTCCGGTCGCGATGAGGCGGAGAACTAGGTCTTTCTCTGTGGTCTCCACAGGGGATTCAGACATCCCTTCGTCTTGGGAGATGCAAGACCAGCCTGCATTCAATTCACTGCAGGGATATCCGGCCTTACTTCGAGTCAGAGCATCTCGGTGTCTATTCCACTTGAGGCCACAAACTCAGGGTCCCTCTCACATACCTGTAGCTGAGAGAAGCCTCCTCTTGAGGTGCTTGTGAAACGTTGGTATTCCTCTTGAGTCGAAGCCAGGGACTAAGCTCTCATCTCGAGTTGATTTGGGGTCCACGGAGACCTTTCGTGTTGCTCCAGTGACCTCAGGATCCCTCTAGACTTGAGACAGTGATCTTGGGTTTTCTCTGGAGTGCCATCAAGGAAATCAAGGCTCCTTTCACTTTTGATGTCGAACACGGAATTGCTCTGCACGCAGGGCAGGGGAATCGGGCCTCATCTCGTGGTGAGGGGGAAGTCTCATGGTTTTTCTCGAGTTGCGGCAAGAACCTGGGGTATATTCTCGAGTTCGGACGGGGAGTGCCCTTCCAGACACGTGTTTGTTCAGCGACGTCAGGACTCCTGCCTAGGTGCGAGGGACACCTCGGGATTCTCCTCGAGTCTTGGCATGGCAATTGGGACGCGTCTCCACGTGAGGCGGGAGACCCAGGGTCCCTCTCCACGTGCCACTGGGATCCTGGGACTCCTATCCATTTTCAATAGGAGTCAGGCATCGTCTCCTTTGGAAGCATTGATCTCCGCAGACCTCTCGAGTTTTCAAAAGATGTGAGGCCTCCGGTAGCGATGAGGTGGAGAACTAGGTCTTTCTCTGTGGTCTCCACAGGGTATTCAGACATCCCTTCGTCTTGGGAGATGCACGAAGAGCCTGCATTCAATTCACTGCAGGGATATTCGGCCTTACTTCGAGTCAGAGCATATCGGTGTCCAATCCACTTGAGGCCACAAACTCAGGGTCCCTCTCACATAACTGTAGCTGAGAGAAGCCTCCTCTTGAGGTGCTTGTGGAAATCTGGTATTCCTCTTGAGTCGAAGCCAGGGACTAAGCTCTCATCTCGAGTTGATTTGGGGTCCACGGAGCCCTTTCGTGTTGCTACAGTGACCTCAGGATCCCTCTAGACTTGAGACAGTGATCTTGGGTTTTCTCTGGAGTGCCATCAAGGATATCAAGGCTCCTTTCAACTTTGATGTGGAACACGGCATTGCTCTGCACGCAGTGCAGGGAAATTCGGCCTCATCTCGCGGCGAGTTTGAAGTCTCATGGTTTTACTCGAGTTGCGGCCGGAACCGGGGGTATGTTCCCGAGTTACGACGGTGAGGTCCCTTCCAGACACGTGTTTGTTCAGCGACGTCAGGACACCTGCCTAGGTGCGAGGGACAACTTGGGATTCTCCTCGAGTCTTGGCATGGCAATTGGGACGCGTCTCCACGTGAGGTGGGAGACCCAGGGTCCCTTTCCACGTGATTCAGGGATCCTGGGACTCCTATCCATTTTCAAGAAGAGTCAGGCATCGTCTCCTTTGGAAGCATTGATCTCCGCGGACCTCTCGAGTTTTCAAAGGATATGAGGCCTCCGGTCGCGATGAGGCGGAAAACTAGGTCTTTCTCTGTGGTCTCCACATGGGATTCAGACATTCCTTCGTCTTGGGAGATGCAAGACGAGCCTGCATTCAATTCACTGCAGGGATATCCGGCCTTACTTGGAGTCAGAGCATCTCGGTGTCCATTCCACTTGAGGCCACAAACTCAGGGTCCCTCTCACATACCTGTAGCTGAGAGAAGCCTCCTCTTGAGGTGCTTGTGGAAAGTTGGTATTCCTCTTGAGTCGAAGCCAGGGACTAAGCTCTCATCTCGAGTTGATTTGGGGTCCACGGAGCCCTTTCGTGTTGCTCCAGTGACCTCAGGATCCCTCTAGACTTGAGACAGTGATCTTGGGTTTTCTCTGGAGTGTCATCAAGGAAATCAAGGCTCCTTTCACGTTTGATGTGGAACACGGAATTGCTCTGGACGCAGTGCAGGGGAATCGGGCCTCATCTCGCGGCGAGGAAGAAGTCTCATGGTTTTTCTCGAGTCGAGGCCGGAACCTGGGGTATATTCTCGAGTTACGACGGGGAGGTCCCTTCCTTACACGTGTTTGTTCAGCGACGTCAGGACTCCAGCCTAGGTGCGAGGGACACCTCGGGATTTTCCTTGAGTCTTGGCATGGCAATTGGGACGCGTCTCCACGTGAGGCGGGAGACGCAGGGTCCCTTTCCACGTGCCACAGGGATCCTGGGACTGCTATCCATTTTCAAGAGGAGTCAGGCATCGTCTCCTTTGCAAGCATTGATCTCCGCAGATCTCTCGAGTTTTCAAAGGATGTGAGGCCTCCGATCGCGTTGAGGCGGAGGACTAGGTCTTTCTCTGTGGTCTCCACAGGGGATTCAGACATCCGTTGGTCTTGGGAGATGCAAGACGATCCTGCATTCAATTCACTGCATGGATATCCGGCCTTACTTCGAGTCAGAGCATCTCCGTGTCCATTCCACTTGAGGCCAAAAACTCAGGGTCCCTCTCACATACCTGTAGCTGAGAGAAGCCTCCTCTTGAGGTGCTTGTGGAAAGTTGGTATTCCTCTTGATTCAAAGCCAGGGACTAAGCTCTCATCTCGAGTTGATTTGGGGTCCACGGAGCCCTTTCGTGTTGCTCCAGTGACCTCAGGATCCCTCTAGACTTGAGACAGTGATCTTGGGGTTTCTCTGGAGTGCCGTCAAGGAAATCAAGGCTCCTTTCACGTTTGATGTGGAACACGGAATTGCTCTGCACGCAGTGCAGGGGAATCGGGCCTCATGTCGCGGCGAGGGGGAAGTCTCATGGTTTTTCTCGAGTTGCGGCCGGAACCTGGGGTATATTCTCGAGTTACGACGGGGAGGGCCCTTCCAGACACGTGTTTGTTCAGCGACGTCAGGACTCCTGCCTAGGTGCGAGGGACACCTCGGGATTCTCCTCGAGTCTTGGCATGGCAATTGGGACGCGTCTCCACGTGAGGCGGGAGACCCAGTGTCCCATTCCACGTGCCTCAGGGATCCTGGGACTCCTATCCATTTTCAAGATGAGTCAGGCATCTTCTCCTTTGGAAGCATTGATCTCCGCAGACCTCTCGGGTTTTCAAAGGATGTGAGGCCTCCGGTCGCGAAGAGGTGGAGAACTAGGTCTTTCTCTGTGGTCTCCACAGGGGATTCAGACATCCCTTCGTGGGGAGATGCATGAAGAGCCTGCATTCAATTCACTGCAGGGATATTCGGCCTTATTTTGAGTCAGAGCATCTCGGTGTCCATTCCACTTGAGGCCACAAAATCAGGGTCCCTCTCACATAACTGTAGCTGAGAGAAGCCTCCTCTTGAGGTGCTTGTGGAAAGTTGGTATTCCTCTTAAGTCGAAGCCAGGGACTAAGCGCTCGTCTCGAGTTGATTTGGGGTCCACGGAGCCCTTTCGTGTTGCTACAGTGACCTCAGGATCCCTCTAGACTTGAGACAGTGATCTTGGGTTTTCTCTGGAGTGCCATCAAGGATATCAAGGCTCCTTTCAATTTTGATGTGGAACACGGAATTGCTCTGTACGCAGTGCAGGGGAGTCGGGTCTCATCTCGCGGCGAGGGGGAAGTCTCATGGTTTTTCTCGAGTTGCGGCCGGAACCTGGGGTATATTCTCGACTTACGACGGGGAGGGCCCTTTCAGACACATGTTTGTTCAGCGACGTCAGGACTCCTGCCTAGGTGCCCGGGACACCTCTGGATTCTCCTCGAGTCTTGACATGGCAATTGGGACGCGTCTCCACGTGAGGCGGGAGACCCAGGGTACCTTTCCACGTGCCACACGGATCCTGGGACTGCTATCCATTTTCAAGAGTAGTCAGGCATCGTCTCCTTTATAAGCATTGATCTCCGAGGACCTCTCGAATTTTCAAAGGATGTGAGGCCTCCGGTCACAATGTGGCGAGAACTAGGTCTTTCTTATGGTCTCCACAGGGGATTCAGACATCCCTTCCTCTTGGGAGATGCAAGATGAGCCTGCATTCAATTCACTGCAGGGATATCCGGCCTTACTTCGAGTCAGAGCATCTCGGTGTCCATTCCACTTGAGGCCACAAACTCAGGGTCCATCTCACATACCTGTAGCTGAGAGAAGCCTCCTCTTGAGGTGCTTGTGGAAAGTTAGTATTCCTCTTGAGTTGAAGCCAGGGACTAAGCTCTCATCTCGAGTTGATTTGGGGTCCAGGGAGCACTTTCGTGTTGCTACAGTGACCTCAGGATCCCTCTAGACTTGAGACAGTGATCTTGGGTTTTCTCTGGAGTCCCATCAAGGAAATCAAGGCTTTTTTCTCGTTTGATGTGGAACACGGAATTGCTCTGCACGCAGTGCAGGGAAATTGGGCCTCATCTCGCGGCGAGTTGGAAGTCTCATGGTTTTTCTCGAGTTGCGGCCGGAACCTGGGGTGTATTCTCGAGTTACGACGGGAAGGGCCCTTCCAGACACGTGTTTGTTCAGCGACTTCAGGACTCCTGCCTAGGTGCGAGGGACACCTTGGGATTCTCCTCGAGTCTAGGCATGGCCATTGGGACTCGTCTCCACGTGAGGCGGGAGACCAGGGTCCCTTTCCACGTGCCACAGGGATCCTGGGACTCCTATCCATTTTCAAGAGGAGTCAGGCATCGTCTCCTTTGGAAGCATTGATCTCGGCGGACCTCTCGAGTTTTCAAAGGATGTGAGGCCTCCGGTCGCGATGAGGCGGAGAACTAGTTCTTTCTCTGTGGTCTCCACAGGGGATTCAGACATCCCTTCGTCTTGGCAGATGCAAGACGAGCCTGCTTTCAATTCACTGCAGGGATATCCGGCCTTACTTCGAGTCAGAGCATCTCGGTGTCCATTCCACTTGAGGCCACAAACTCAGGGTCCTTCTCACATACCTGTGGCTGAGAGAAGCCTCCTCTTGAGGTGCTTGTGGAAAGTTGGTATTCCTCTTGAGTCGAAGCCAGGGACTAAGCTCTCATCTCGAGTTAATTTGGGGTCCACGGAGCCCTTTCGTGTTGCTCCAGTGACTTCAGGATCCCTCTAGACTTGAGACAGTGATCTTGGGTTTTCTCTGGAGTGCCATCAAGGAAATGAGGGCTTTTTTCTCGTTTGATGTGGAACACGGAATTGCTCTACACGCAGTGCAGGGGAATCGGGCCTCATCTCGCGGCAAGGGGGATGTCTCATGGTTTTTCTCAAGTTGCGGCCGGAACCTGGGGTATATTCTCAAGTTACGACGGGGAGGGCCCTTCCAGACACGTGTTAGATCAGCGACGTCAGGACTCCTGCCTAGGTGCGAGGGACACCTCGGGATTCTCCTCGAGTCCTGGCATGGCAATTGGGATGCGTCTCCACGTGAGGCGGGAGACCAGGGTCCCTTTCCACGTGCCACAGGGATCCTGGGACTCCTATCCATTTTCAAGAGGAGTCAGGCATCGTCTCCTTTGGAAGCATTGATCTCCGCAGACCTCTCGAGTTTTCAAAGGATGTGAGGCCTCCGGTCGCTAGGAGGCGGAGAATTAGGTCTTTCTCTGTGGTTTCCACAGGGGATTCAGACATCCCTTCGTCTTGGGAGATGAAAGACGAGCCTGCATTCAATTCACTGCAGGGATATCCGGCCTTACTTCAAGTCAGAGCATCTCGGTGTCTATTCCACTTGAGGCCACAAACTCAGGGTCCCTCTCACATACCTGTAGCTGAGAGAAGCCTCCTCTTTAGGTGCTTGTGAAACTTTGGTATTCCTCTTGAGTCGAAGCCAGGGACTAAGCTCTCATCTCGAGTTGATTTGGGGTCCACGGAGCCCTTTCGTGTTGCTCCAGTGACCTCAGGATCCCTCTAGACTTGAGACAGTGATCTTGGGTTTTCTCTGGAGTGCCATCAAGGAAATCAAGGCTCCTTTCACTTTTGATGTCGAACACGGAATTGCTCTGCACGCAGGGCAGGGGAATCGGGCCTCATCTCGTGGTGAGGGGGAAGTCTCATGGTTTTTCTCGAGTTGCGGCCAGAACCTGGGGTATATTCTCGAGTTCGGACGGGGAGTGCCCTTCCAGACACGTGTTTGTTCAGCGACGTCAGGACTCCTGCCTAGGTGCGAGGGACACCTCGGGATTCTCCTCGAGTCTTGGCATGGCAATTGGGACGCGTCTCCACGTGAGGCGGGAGACCCAGGGTCCCTCTCCACGTGCCACTGGGATCCTGGGACTCCTATCCATTTTCAATAGGAGTCAGGCATCGTCTCCTTTGGAAGCATTGATCTCCGCAGACCTCTCGAGTTTTCAAAGGTTGTGAGGCCTCCGGTAGCGATGAGGTGGAGAACTAGGTCTTTCTCAGTGGTCTCCACAGGGTATTCAGACATCCCTTCGTCTTGGGAGATGCATGAAGAGCCTGCATTCAATTCACTGCAGGGATATTCGGCCTTACTTCGAGTCAGAGCATATCGGTGTCCATTCCACTTGAGGCCACAAAATCAGGGTCCCTCTCACATAACTGTAGCTGAGAGAAGCCTCCTCTTGAGGTGCTTGTGGAAATCTGGTATTCCTCTTGAGTCGAAGCCAGGGACTAAGCTCTCATCTCGAGTTGATTTGGGGTCCACGGAGCCCTTTCGTGTTGCTACAGTGACCTCAGGATCCCTCTAGACTTGAGACAGTGATCTTGGGTTTTCTCTGGAGTGCCATCAAGGATATCAAGGCTCCTTTCAACTTTGATGTGGAACACGGCATTGCTCTGCACGCAGTGCAGGGAAATTCGGCCTCATCTCGCGGCGAGTTTGAAGTCTCATGGTTTTACTCGAGTTGCGGCCGGAACCGGGGGTATGTTCCCGAGTTACGACGGTGAGGTCCCTTCCAGACACGTGTTTGTTCAGCGACGTCAGGACTCCTGCCTAGGTGCGAGGGACAACTTGGGATTCTCCTCGAGTCTTGGCATGGCAATTGGGACGCGTCTCCACGTGAGGTGGGAGACCCAGGGTCCCTTTCCACGTGATTCAGGGATCCTGGGACTCCTATCCATTTTCAAGAAGAGTCAGGCATCGTCTCCTTTGGAAGCATTGATCTCCGCGGACCTCTCGAGTTTTCAAAGGATATGAGGCCTCCGGTCGCGATGAGGCGGAAAACTAGGTCTTTCTCTGTGGTCTCCACATGGGATTCAGACATTCCTTCGTCTTGGGAGATGCAAGACGAGCCTGCATTCAATTCACTGCAGGGATATCCGGCCTTACTTGGAGTCAGAGCATCTCGGTGTCCATTCCACTTGAGGCCACAAACTCAGGGTCCCTCTCACATACCTGTAGCTGAGAGAAGCCTCCTCTTGAGGTGCTTGTGGAAAGTTGGTATTCCTCTTGAGTCGAAGCCAGGGACTAAGCTCTCATCTCGAGTTGATTTGGGGTCCACGGAGCCCTTTCGTGTTGCTCCAGTGACCTCAGGATCCCTCTAGACTTGAGACAGTGATCTTGGGTTTTCTCTGGAGTGTCATCAAGGAAATCAAGGCTCCTTTCACGTTTGATGTGGAACACGGAATTGCTCTGGACGCAGTGCAGGGGAATCGGGCCTCATCTAGCGGCGAGGGAGAAGTCTCATGGTTTTTCTCGAGTCGAGGCCGGAACCTGGGGTATATTCTCGAGTTACGACGGGGAGGTCCCTGCCATACACGTGTTTGTTCAGCGACGTCAGGACTCCAGCCTAGGTGCGAGGGACACCTCGGGATTTTCCTTGAGTCTTGGCATGGCAATTGGGACGCGTCTCCACGTGAGGCGGGAGACGCAGGGTCCCTTTCCACGTGCCACAAGGATCCTGGGACTCCTATCCATTTTCAAGAGGAGTCAGGCATCGTCTCCTTTGCAAGCATTGATCTCCGCAGACCTCTCGAGTTTTCAAAGGATGTGAGGCCTCCGATCGCGTTGAGGCGGAGGACTAGGTCTTTCTCTGTGGTCTCCACAGGGGATTCAGACATCCGTTGGTCTTGGGAGATGCAAGACGATCCTGCATTCAATTCACTGCATGGATATCCGGCCTTACTTCGAGTCAGAGCATCTCCGTGTCCATTCCACTTGAGGCCAAAAACTCAGGGTCCCTCTCACATACCTGTAGCTGAGAGAAGCCTCCTCTTGAGGTGCTTGTGGAAAGTTGGTATTCCTCTTGAGTCAAAGCCAGGGACTAAGCTCTCATCTCGAGTTGATTTGGGGTCCACGGAGCCCTTTCGTGTTGCTCCAGTGACCTCAGGATCCCCCTAGACTTGAGACAGTGACCTTGGGTTTTCTCTGGAGTGCCATCAAGGAAATCAAGGCTCCTTTCACGTTTGACGTGGAACACGGAATTGCTCTGCACGCAGTGCAGGGGAATCGGACCTCATCTCGCGGCGAGGGGGAAGTCTCATGGTTTATCTCGAGTTGCGGCCGGAACCTGGGGTATATTCTCGAGTTACGACGGGGAGGGCCCTTCCTTACACGTGTTTGTTCAGCGACGTCAGGACTCCTGCATAGGTGCGAGGGACACCTCGGGATTCTCCTCGAGTCTTGGCATGGCAATTGGGACGCGTCTCCACGTGAGGCGGGAGACCCAGGGTCCCTTTCCACGTGCCACAGGGATCCTGGGACTCCTATCCATTTTCAAGAGGAGTCAGGCATCGTCTCCTTTGGAAGCATTGATCTCCCTGGACCTCTCGAGTTTTCAAAGGATGTGAGGCCTCCGGTCGCGATGAGGCGGAGGACTAGGTCTTTCTCTGTGGACTCCACAGGGAATTCAGACATCCCTTCGTCTTGGGAGATGCAAGATGAGCCTGCATTCAATTCACTCCAGGGATATCTGGTCTTAATTCGAGTCACAGCATCTCGGTGTCCATTCCACTTGAGGCCACAAACTCAGGGTCCCTCTCACATACCTGTAGCTGAGAGAAGCCTCCTCTTGAGGTGCTTGTGGAACGTTGGTATTCCTCTTGAGTCGAAGCCAGGGACTAAGCTCTCATCTCGAGTTGATTTGGGGTCCACGGAGCCCTTTCCTGTTGCTCCAGTGACCTCAGGATCCCTCTAGACTTGAGACACTGATCTTGGGTTTTCTCTGGAGTGCCAGCAAGGAAATCAAGGCTCCTTTCACATTTGATGTGGAACACGGAATTGCTGTGCACGCAGTGCAGGGGAATCAGGCCTCATCTCGCGGCGAGGGGGAAGTCTCATGGTTTTTCTCGAGTTGCGGCCGGAACCTGGGGTATATTCTCGAGTTACGACGGGGAGGGCCCTTCCAGACACGTGTTTGTTCAGCGACGTCAGGACTCCTGCCTAGGTGCGAGGGACACCTCGGGATTCTCCTCGAGCCTTGGCATGGCAATTGGGACGCGTCTCCACGTGAGGCGGGAGACCCACGGTCCCTTTCCACGTGCCACAGGGATCCTGGGACTCCTATCCATTTTCAAGAGGAGTCAGGCATCGTCTCCTTTGGAAGCCTTGATCTCCGTGGACGTCTCGAGTTTTCAAAGGATGTGAGGCCTCCAGTCGTGAAGAGGTGGAGAACTAGGTCTTCTCTGTGGTCTCCCCAGGGGATTCAGACATCCCTTCATCTTGGGAGATGGAAGACGAGCCTGCATTCAATTCACTGCAGGGATATCCGGCCTTACTTAGAGTCAGAGCATCTCGGTGTCCATTCCACTTGAGGCCACAAACTCAGGGTCCCTCTCACATACCTGTAGCTGAGAGAAGCCTCCTCTTGAGGTGCTTGTGGAAAGTTGGTATTCCTCTTGAGTCGAAGCCAGGGACTAAGCTCTCATCTCGAGTTGATTTGGGGTCCACGGAGCCCTTTCCTGTTGCTACAGTGACCTCAGGATCCCTCTAGACTTGAGACAGTGATCTTGGGTTTTCTCTGGAGTGCCATCAAGGAAATCAAGACTCCTTTCAAGTTTGATGTGGAACACGGAATTGTTCTGCACGCAGTGCAGGGGAATCGGGCCTCATCTCGCGGCAAGGGGGATATCTCATGGTTTTTCTCAAGTTTCGGCCGAAACCTGGGGTATATTCCCGAGTTACGACGGGGAGGGCCCTTCCAGACACGTGTTTGTTCAGCGAAGTCAGGACTCCTGCCTAGGTGCGAGGGACACCTCTGGATTCTCCTCGAGTCTTGGCATGGCAATTGGGACGTGTCTCCACGTGAGGCGGGAGACCCAGGGTCCCTTTCCCCGTGCCACAGGGATGCTGGGACACCTATCCATTTTCAAGAGGAGTCAGGCATCGTCTCCTTCGGAAGTATTGATCTCCGCGGACCTCTCGAGTTTTCAAAGGATATGAGGCCTCCGGGTGCGTTGAGGTGGAGGACTAGGTCTTTCTCTGTGGCCTCCACAGTGGATTCAGACATCCCTTCATCTTGGGAGATCCAAGACGAGCCTGCATTCAATTCACTGCCGGGATATCCGGCCTTACTTCGAGTCAGAGCATCTCGGTGTCCATTCCACTTGAGGCCACAAACTCAGGGTCCCTCAAATATACCTGTAGCTGAGAGAAGCCTCCTCTTGAGGTGCTTGTGGAAAGTTGGTATTCCACTTGAGTTGAAGCCAGGGACTAAGCTCTCATCTCGAGTTGATTTGGGGTCCACGAAGCCCTTTCCTGTTGGTCCAGTGACCTCAGATTCCTCTAGACTTGAAACAGTGATCTTGGGTTTTCTCTGGAGTGCCATCAAGGAAATCAAGGCTCCTTTCAAGTTTGATGTGGAACACGGAATTGCTCTGCACGCAGTGCAGGGGAATCGGGCATCATCTCGCGGCAAGGGGGATGTCTCATGGTTTTTCTCAAGTTGCGGCTGAAACCTGGAGTATATTCTCGAGTTACGACGAGGAGGGCCCTTCCAGACACGTGTTTGTTCAGGGACGTCAGGACTCCTGCCTAGGTGCGAGGGACACCTCGGGATTCTCCTCGAGTCTTGGCATGGCAATTGGGATGCGTCTCCACGTGAGGCGGGAGACCCAGGGTCCCTTTCCACGTGCCACATTGATCCTGGGACTCCTATCCATTTTCAAGAAGAGTCAGGCATCTTCTTCTTTGGAAGCACTGATCTCCGCGGACCTCTCGTGTTTTCAAAGGATGTGAGGCCTTCGGTCTCGATGAGGCGGAGAACGAGGTCTTTCTCTGTGGTCTCCACAGGGGATTCAGACAACCCTTCGTCTTGGGAGATGCAAGACGATCCTGCATTCAATTCACTGCAGGGATATCCGGCCTTACTTCGAGTCAGAGCATCTCGGTGTCCATTCCACTTGAGGCCACAAACTCAGGGTCCCTCTCACATACCTGTAGCTGAGAGAAGCCTCCTCTTGAGGTGCTTGTGGAAAGTTGGTATTCCTCTTGAGTCGAAGCCAGGGACTAAGCTCTCATCTCGAGTTGATTTGGGGTCCACGGAGCCCTTTCTTGTTGCTCCAGTGACCTCAGGATCCCTCTAGACTTGAGACAGTGATCTTGGGTTTTCTCTGGAGTGCCATCAAGGAAATCAAGGCTCCTTTCTTTTTTGACGTGTAATACGGAATTCCTCTGCACGCAGGGCAGGGGAATCGGGCCTCATCTCGCGGCGAGGGGGAAGTCTCATAGTTTTTCTCGAGTTGCGGCCGGAACTTGTGGTATATTCTCGAGTTACGACGGGGAGGGCCCTTCCAGACACGTGTTTGTTCAGCGACGTCAGGACTCCTGCCTAGGTGCGAGGGACACCTCGGGATTCTCCTCTAGTCTTGGCATGGCAATTGGGCCGCGTCTCCACGTGTTGCGGGAGACCCAGTGTCCCTTTCCACGTGCCACAGTAATCCTGGGACTCCTATCCATTTTCAAGAGGAGTCAGGCATCGTCTCCTTTGGAAGCATTGATCTCTGCAGACCTCTCGAGTTTTCAAAGGATGTGAGGCCTCCGGTCACGATGAGGCGGAGGACTAGGTCTTTCTCTGTGGTCTCCACAGGGGATTCAGACATCCCTCCTTCTTGGGAGATACAAGACGAGCCTGCATTCAATTCACTGCAGGGATATCCGGCCTTACTTCGAGTCAGAGCATCTCGGTGTCCATTGCACTTGAGGCCACAAATTCAGGGTTCCTCTCACATACCTGTAGCTGAGAGAAGCTTCCTCTTGAGGTGCTTGTGGAAAGTTGGTATTCCTCTTGAGTCTAAGCCAGGGACTAAGCTCTCATCTCGAGTTGATTTGGGGTCCTTGGAGCCCTTTCGTGTTGCTCCAGTGACCTCAGGATCCCTCTAGACTTGAGACACTGATCTTGGGTTTTCTCTGGAGTGCCATCAAGGAAATCAAGGCTCCTTTCATTTTTGATATGGAATACGGAATTGCTCTGCACGCAGGGCAGGGGAGTCGGGCCTCATCTCGCGGCGAGGGGGAAGTCTCATGGTTTTTCTCGAGTTGCGGCCGGCGCCTGGGGTATATTCCCGAGTTACGACGGGGACGTGACTTCCAGACACGTGTTTGTTCAGCGACGTTAGGACTCCTGCCTAGGTGCGAGGGACACCTCGGGATTCTCCTCGAGTCTGGCATCACAATTGGGACGTGTCTCCACGTGAGGCGGGAGACCCAGGTTCCCTTTCCAAGTGCCACAGTGATCCTGGGACTCCTATCCATTTTTAATTAAAGTCAGGCATCGTCTCCTTTAGAAGCATTGATCTCTTCAGACCTCTCGAGTTTTCAAAGGATGTGAGGCCTCCGGTCGCGATGAGGCGGAGGAGTAGGTCTTTCTCTGTGGTCTCCACAGGGGATTCAGACAACCCTTCGTCTTGGGAGATGCAAGACGAGCCTGCATTCAATTCACTGCAGGGATATCCGGCCTTACTTCGAGTCAGAGCATCTCGGTGTCCATTCCACTTGAGGCCACAAACTCAGGGTCCCTCTCACATACCTGTAGCTGAGAGAAGCCTCCTCTTGAGGTGCTTGTGGAAAGTTGGTATTCCTCTTGAGTGGAAGCCAGGGACTAAGCTCTCATCTCGAGTTGATTTGGGGTCCACGGAGCCCTTTCTTGTTGCTCCAGTGACCACAGGATCCCTCTAGACTTGCGACAGTGATCTTGGGTTTTCTCTGGAGTGCCATCAAGGAAATCAAGGCTCCTTTCTTTTTTGATGTGGAATACGGAATTCCTCTGCACGCAGGGCAGGGGAATCGGGCCTCATCTCGCGGCGAGGGGGAAGTCTCATGGTTTTTCTCAAGTTGCGGCCGGAACTTGGGGTATATTCTCGAGTTACGACGGGGAGGGCCCTTCCAGACACGTGTTTGTTCAGCGACGTCAGGACTCCTGCCTAGGTGCGAGGGACACCTCGGGATTCTCCTCGAGTCTTGGCATGGCAATTGGGCCGCGTCTCCACGTGTGGCGGGAGACCCAGTGTCCCTTTCCACGTGCCACAGTAATCCTGGGACTCCTATCCATTTTCAAGAGGAGTCAGGCATCGTCTCCTTTGGAAGCATTGATCTCTGCAGACGTCTCGAGTTTTCAAAAGATGTGAGGCCTCCGGTCACGATGAGGCGGAGGACTAGGTCTTTCTCTGTGGTCTCCACAGGGGATTCAGACATCCCTTCGTCTTGGGAGATGCACGACGAGCCTGCATTCAATTCACTGCAGGGATATCCGGCCTTACTTCGAGTCAGAGCATCTCGGTGGCCATTCCATTTGAGGCCACAAACTCAGGGGCCCTCTCACATACCTGTAGCTGAGAGAAGCCTCCTCTTGAGGTGCTTGTGGAAGGTTGGTATTCCTCTTGAGTCGAAGCCAGGGACTAAGCTCTCATCTTGAGTTGATTTGGGGTCCTTGGAGCCCTTTCGTGTTGCTCCAGTGACCTCAGGATCCCTCTAGACTTGAGACACTGATCTTGGGTTTTCTCTGGAGTGCCATCAAGGAAATCAAGGCTCCTTTCATTTTTGATATGGAATACGGAATTGCTCTGCACGCAGGGCAGGGGAATCGGGCCTCATCTCGCGGCGAGGGGGAAGTCTCATGGTTTTTCTCGAGCTGCGGCCGGAACCTGGGGTATATTCTCGAGTTACGACGGGGAGGTCCCTTCCAGACATGTGTTTGTTCAGCGACGTCAGAACTCCTGCCTAGGTGCGAGGGACACCTCGGGATTCTCCTCGAGTCTGGCATGGCAATTGGGTCGTGTCTCCATGTGAGGCGGGAGACCCAGGTTCCCTTTCCAAGTGCCACAATGATCCTGGGACTCCTATCCATTTTTAAGAAGAGTCAGGCATCGTCTCCTTTAGAAGCATTGATCTCTTCAGACCTCTCCAGTTTTCAAAGGATGTGAGGCCTCCGGTCGCGATGAGGCGGAGGAGTAGGTCTTTCTCTGTGGTCTCCACAGGGGATTCAGACAACCCTTCGTCTTGGGAGATGCAAGACGAGCCTGCATTCAATTCACTGCAGGGATATTCGGTCTTACTTCGAGTCAGAGCATCTCGGTGTCCTTTCGACTTGAGGCCACAAACTCGGGGTCCCTCAAATATACCTGTAGCTGAGAGAAGCCTCCTCTTGAGGTGCTTGTGGAAAGTTGCTAATCCTCTTGAGTCTAAGCCAGGGACTAAGCTCTCATCTCGAGTTGATTTGGGGTCCACGGAGCCATTTCATGTTGCTCCAGTGACCTCAGGATCCCTCTAGACTTGAGACAGTGATCTTGGGTTTTCTCTGGAGTGCCATCAAGGAAATCAAGGCTCCTTTCACGTTTGATGTGGAACACGGAATTGCTCTGCATGCAGTGCAGGGGAATCGGGCCTCAACTCGCGGCGAGGGGAAAATCTCATGGTTTTTCTCGAGTTGCGGCCGGAACCTGGGATATATTCTCGAGTTACGACGGGGAGGGCCCTTCCAGACACGTGTTTGTTCATCGACGTCAGGACTCCTGCTTAGGTGCGAGGGACACCTCGGGATTCTCCTCGAATCTTGGCATGGCAATTTGGACGCGTCTCCACGTGAGGCGGGAGACCCAGCGTCCCTTTCCACGTGCCACAGGAATCCTGGGACTCCTATCCATTTTCAAGAGGAGTCAGGCATCGTCTCCTTTGGAAGCATTGATCTCGGGGACCTCTCGAGTTTTCAAAGGATGTGAGGCCTCCGGTCGCGATGAGGCGGAGAACTCGGTCTTTCTCTGTGGTCTCCACAGGGGATTCACACATCCCTTCGTCTTGGGAGATGCAAGACGAGCCTGCATTCAATTCACTGCAGGAATATCCGGCGTTACTTCGAGTCAGAGCATCTCGGTGTCCATTCCACTTGAGGCCACAAACTCAGGGTCCCTCAAATATACCTGTAGCTGAGAGAAGCCTCCTCTTGAGGTGCTTGTGGAAAGTTGGTATTCCTCTTGAGTCAAAGCCAGGGACTAAGCTCTCATCTCGAGTTGATTTGGGGTCCACGGAGCCATTTCTTGTTGCTCCAGTGACCTCAGGATCCCTCTAGACTTGAGACAGTGATCTTGGGTTTTCTCTGGAGTGCCATCAAGGAAATCAAGGCTCCTTTCTTTTTTGATGTGGAATACGGAATTGCTCTGCACGCAGGGCAGGGGAATCGGGCCTCATCTCGCGGGGAGGGGGAAGTCTCATGGTTTTTCTCGAGTTGCGGCCGGAACCTGGGGTATATTCTCGATTTACGACGGGGAGGTCCCTTCCAGACACGTGTTTGTTCAGCGACGTCAGGACTCCTGCCTAGGTGCGAGGGACACCTCGGGATTCTCCTCGAGTCTGGCATGGCAATTGGGACGTGTCTCCACGTGAGGCGGGAGACCCAGGGTCCCTTTCCAAGTGCCACAGTGATCCTGGGACTCCTATCCATTTTCAAGAAGAGTCAGGCATCGTCTCCTTTAGAAGCATTGATCTCTGCAGACCTCTCGAGTTTTCAAAGGATGTGAGGCCTCCGGTCGCGATGAGGCGGAGGAGTAGGTCTTTCTCTGTGGTCTCCACAGGGGATTCAGACATCCCTTCATCTTGGGAGATGCAAGACGAGCCTGCATTCAATTCACTGCAGGGATATCCGGCCTTACTTCGAGTCAGAGCATCTCGGTGTCCATTCCACTTGAGGCCACAAACTCAGGGTCCCTCTCACATACCTGTAGCTGAGAGAAGCCGCCTCTTGAGTTGCTTGTGGAAAGTTGGTATTCCACTTGTGTCGAAGCCAGGGACTAAGCTCTCATCTCGAGTTGATTTGGGGTCCATGGAGCATTTTCATGTTGCTCCAGTGACCTCAGGACTCCTCTAGACTTGAGACAGTGATCTTGCGTTTTCTCTGGAGTGCCATCAAGGAAATCAAGGCTACTTTCACGTTTGATGTGGAAAATGGAATTGCTCTGCATGCAGTGCAGGGGAATCGGGCCTCAACTCGCGGCGAGGGGGAAATCTCATGGTTTTTCTCGAGTTGAGGCCCGAACCTGGGGTATATTCTCGAGTTACGACGGGGAGGGCCCTTCCAGACACGTGTTTGTTCAGCGACGTCAGGACTCCTGCCTAAGTGCGAGGGACACTTCGGGATTCTCCTCGAGTCTTGGCATGGCAATTGGGACGCGTCTCCACGTGAGGCGGGAGACCCAGTGTCCCTTTCCACGTGCCACAGGGATCCTGGGACTCCTATCCATTTTCAAGAGGAGTCAGGCATCGTCTCCTTTGGAAGCATTGATCTCCGCAGACCTCTCGAGTTTTCAAAGGATGTGAGGCCTCTGGTCGCAATGAGGCGGAGAACTCGGTCTTTCTCTGTGGTCTCCACAGGGGATTCAGACATCCCTTCTTCTTGGGAGATGCAAGACGAGCCTGCATTCAATTCACTGCAGGGATATCCGGCCTTACTTCGAGTCAGAGCATCTCGGTGTCCTTTCCACTTGAGGCCACAAACTCGGGGTCCCTGAAATATACCTGAAGCTGAGAGAAGCCTCCTCTTGAGATGCTTGTGGAAAGTTGGTATTCCTCTTGAGTCTAAGCCAGGGACTAAGCTCTCATCTCGAGTTGATTTGGGGTCCACGGAGCCATTTCATGTTGCTCCAGTGACCTCAGGATCCCTCTAGACTTGAGTCAGTGATCTTGGGTTTTCTCTGGAGTGCCATCAAGGAAATCAAGGCTCCTTTCACGTTTGATGTGGAAAACGGAATTGCTCTGCACGCAGTGCAGGGGAATCGGGCCTCATCTCGCGGCGAGGGGGAAGTCTCATGGTTTTCCTCGAGTTGCGGCCGGAACTTGGGGTATATTCTCGAGTTACGACGGGGAGGGCCCTTCCAGACATGTGTTTGTTCAGCGACGTCAGGACTCCTGCCTAGGTGCGAGGGACACCTCGGGATTCTCCTCGAGTCTTGGCATGGCAATTGGGCCACGTCTCCACGTGTGGCGGGAGACCCAGTGTCCCTTTCCACGTGCCACAGTAATCCTGGGACTCCTATCCATTTTCAAGAGGAGACAGGAATCTTCTCCTTCGGAAGCATTGATCTCCGCGGACCTCTCGAGTTTTCAAAGGATGTGAGGCCTCCGGTCACGATGAGGCGGAGGACTAGGTCTTTCTCTGTGGTCTCCACATGGGATTCAGACATCCCTTCGTCTTGGGAGATGCAAGACGAGCCTGCATTCAATTCACTGCAGGAATATCCGGCCTTACTTCGAGTCAGAGCATCTCGGTGTCCATTCCACTTGAGGCCACAAACTCAGGGTCCCTCTCACATACCTGTAGCTGAGAGAAGCCTCCTCTTGAGGTGCTTGTGGAAACTTGGTATTCCTCTTTAGTCGAAGCCAGGGACTAAGCTCTCATCTCGAGTTGATTTGGGGTCCACGGAGCCCTTTCGTGTTGCTCCAGTGACCTCAGGATCCCCCTAGACTTGAGACAGTGACCTTGGGTTTTCTCTGGAGTGCCATCAAGGAAATCAAGGCTCCTTTCACGTTTGACGTGGAACACGGAATTGCTCTGCACGCAGTGCAGGGGAATCGGACCTCATCTCGCGGCGAGGGGGAAGTCTCATGGTTTATCTCGAGTTGCGGCCGGAACCTGGGGTATATTCTCGAGTTACGACGGGGAGGGCCCTTCCTTACACGTGTTTGTTCAGCGACGTCAGGACTCCTGCATAGGTGCGAGGGACACCTCGGGATTCTCCTCGAGTCTTGGCATGGCAATTGGGACGCGTCTCCACGTGAGGCGGGAGACCCAGGGTCCCTTTCCACGTGCCACAGGGATCCTGGGACTCCTATCCATTTTCAAGAGGAGTCAGGCATCGTCTCCTTTGGAAGCATTGATCTCCCTGGACCTCTCGAGTTTTCAAAGGATGTGAGGCCTCCGGTCGCGATGAGGCGGAGGACTAGGTCTTTCTCTGTGGACTCCACAGGGAATTCAGACATCCCTTCGTCTTGGGAGATGCAAGATGAGCCTGCATTCAATTCACTCCAGGGATATCTGGTCTTACTTCGAGTCACAGCATCTCGGTGTCCATTCCACTTGAGGCCACAAACTCAGGGTCCCTCTCACATAACTGTAGCTGAGAGAAGCCTCCTCTTGAGGTGTTTGTGGAAAGTTGGTATTCCTCTTGAGTCGAAGCCAGGGACTAAGCTCTCATCTCGAGTTGATTTGGGGTCCACGGAGCCCTTTCCTGTTGCTCCAGTGACCTCAGGATCCCTCTAGACTTGAGACACTGATCTTGGGTTTTCTCTGGAGTGCCAGCAAGGAAATCAAGGCTCCTTTCACATTTGATGTGGAACACGGAATTGCTGTGCACGCAGTGCAGGGGAATCGGGCCTCATCTCGCGGCGAGGGGGAAGTCTCATGGTTTTTCTCTAGTTGCGGCCGGAACCTGGGGTATATTCTCGAGTTACGACGGGGAGGGCCCTTCCAGACACGTGTTTGTTCAGCGACGTCAGGACTCCTGCCTAGGTGCGAGGGACACCTCGGGATTCTCCTCGAGCCTTGGCATGGCAATTGGGACGCGTCTCCACGTGAGGCGGGAGACCCAGGGTCCCTTTCCACGTGCCACAGGGATCCTGGGACTCCTATCCATTTTCAAGAGGAGTCAGGCATCGTCTCCTTTGGAAGCCTTGATCTCCGTGGACGTCTCGAGTTTTCAAAGGATGTGAGGCCTCCAGTCGTGAAGAGGTGGAGAACTAGGTCTTCTCTGTGGTCTCCCCAGGGGATTCAGACATCCCTTCATCTTGGGAGATGGAATACGAGCCTGCATTCAATTCACTGCAGGGATATCCGGCCTTACTTCGAGTCAGAGCATCTCGGTGTCCATTCCACTTGAGGCCACAAACTCAGGGTCCCTCTCACATACCTGTAGCTGAGAGAAGCCTCCTCTTGAGGTGCTTGTGGAAAGTTGGTATTCCTCTTGAGTCGAAGCCAGGGACTAAGCTCTCATCTCGAGTTGATTTGGGGTCCACGGAGCCCTTTCCTGTTGCTACAGTGACCTCAGGATCCCTCTAGACTTGAGACAGTGATCTTGGGTTTTCTCTGGAGTGCCATCAAGGAAATCAAGACTCCTTTCAAGTTTGATGTGGAACACGGAATTGTTCTGCACGCAGTGCAGGGGAATCGGGCCTCATCTCGCGGCAAGGGGGATGTCTCATGGTTTTTCTCAAGTTTCGGCCGAAACCTGGGGTATATTCCCGAGTTACGACGGGGAGGGCCCTTCCAGACACGTGTTTGTTCAGCGAAGTCAGGACTCCTGCCTAGGTGCGAGGGACACCTCTGGATTCTCCTCGAGTCTTGGCATGGCAATTGGGACGTGTCTCCACGTGAGGCGGGAGACCCAGGGTCCCTTTCCCCGTGCCACAGGGATGCTGGGACACCTATCCATTTTCAAGAGGAGTCAGGCATCGTCTCCTTCGGAAGTATTGATCTCCGCGGACCTCTCGAGTTTTCAAAGGATATGAGGCCTCCGGTTGCGTTGAGGTGGAGGACTATGTCTTTCTCTGTGGTCTCCACAGGGGATTCAGACATCCCTTCGTCTTGGAAGATGAAATACGAGCCTACATTCAATTCACTGCAGGGATATCCGGCCTTACTTCGAGTCAGAGCATCTCGGTGCCCATTCCACTTGAGGCCAGAAACTCAGGGGCCCTCTCACAACCTGTAGCTGAGAGAAGCCTCCTCTTGAGGTGCTTCTGGAAAGTTGGTATTCCTCTTGAGTCGAAGCAAGGGTCTAAGCTCTCATCTCGAGTTGATTTGGGGTCCACGGAGCCCTTTCGTGTTGCTACAGTGACCTCAGGATCCCTCTAGACTTGAGACAGTGATCTTGGGTTTTCTCTGGTGTGCCATCAAGGAAATCAAGGCTCCTTTCAAGTTTGATGTGGAACACGGAATTGCTCTGCACGCAGTGCAGGGGAATCGGGCCTCATCTCGCTGCGAGGGGGAAGTCTCATGGTGTTTCTCGAGTTGCGGCCGGAACCTGTGGTATATTATCGAGTTACGACGGGGAGGGCCCTTCCAGACACGTGTTTGTTCAGCGACGTCAGGACTCCTGCCTAGGTGCGAGGGACACCTCGGGATTCTCCTCGAGTCTTGGCATGGCAATGGGGACGCGTCTCCACGTGAGGCGGGAGACCCAGGGTCCCTTTCCAGGTGCCACAGGGATCCTGGGACTCCTATCCATTTTCAAGAGGAGTCAGGCATCGTCTCCTTTGGAAGCATTGATCTCCGCGGACCTCTCGAGTTTTCAAAGGATGTGAGGCCTCCGCTCGCGATGAGGCGGAGAATTAGGTCTTTCTCTGTGGTCTCCACAGGGGATTCATACATCCCTTCGTCTTGGGAGATGCAAGACGAGCCTGCATTCCATTCACTGCAGGGATATCCGGCCTTACTTCGAGTCAGAGCATCTCAGTGTCCATTCCACTTGAGGCCAAAAACTCGGGGTCCCTCTCACATACCTGTAGCTGAGAGAAGCCTCCTCTTGAGGTGCTTGTGGAAAGTTGGTATTCTTCTTGATTCGAAGCCAGGGACTAAGCTCTCATCTCGAGTTGATTTGGGGTCCTGGAGCCCTTTCGTGTTGCTACAGTGACCTCAGGATCCCTCTAGACTTGAGACAGTGATCTTGGGTTTTCTCTGGAATGCCATCATGGAAATCAAGACTCCTTTCACGTTTGATGTGGAACACAGAATTGCTCTGCACGCAGTGCAGGGGAATGGGGCCTCATCTCGCGGCGAGGAGTAAGTCTCATGGTTTTTCTCGAGTTGCGGCCGGAACCAGGGGTATATTCTCGAGTTATGACTGGGAGGGCCCTTCCAGACACGTGTTTGTTCAGCGACGTCAGGACTCCTGCCTAGGTGCGAGGGACACCTCGGGATTCTCCACGAGTCTTGGCATGGTAATTGGGACGCGTCTCCACGTGATGCGGGAGACCCAGGGTCCCTTTCCACGTGCCACAGGGATCCTGGGACTCCTATCCATTTTCAAGAGGAGGCAGGCAACGTCTCCTTTGGAAGCATTGATCTCCGTGCACCTCTCCAATTTTCAAAGGATGTGAGGCCTCCGTTCGCGTTGAGGCGGAGAACTAGGTCTTTCTCTGTGGTCTCCACAGGGGATTCAGACATCCCTTCGTCTTGGGAGATGCAAGACGAGCCTGCATTCAATTCACTGCATTGATATCGGGCCTTATTTCCAGTCAGAGCACCTCGGTGTCCATTCCACTTGAGGCCACAATCTGAGGGTCCCTCTCACATAACGTTAGCTGAGAGAAGCCTCCTCTTGCGGTGCTTGTGGAAAGTTGGTATTCCTCTTGAGTTGAAGCCAGGGACTAAGCTTTCATCTCGAGTTGATTTGGGGTCCTCGGAGCCATTTCGTGTTGCTCCAGTGACCTCAGGATCCCTCTAGACTTGAGACAGTGATCTTGGGTTTTCTCTGGAGTGCCATCAAGGAAATCAAGTCTCCTTTCACGTTTGATGTGGAACACGGAATTGCTCTGCACGCAGTGCAGGGGAATCGGGCCTCATCTCGCGGCGAGAGGGAAGTCTCATGGTTTTTCTCGAATTGCGGCCAGAACCTGGGGTATATTCTCGAGTTACGATGGGGAGGTCCCTTCCAGACACGTGTTTGTTCAGCGACTTCAGTACTCCTGCCTAGGTGCGAGGACAACTCGGGATTCTCGTAGAGTCTTGGCATGGCAATTCGGACGCGTCTCCACATGAGGCAGTAGACCCAGGGTCCATTTCCACGTGCCACAGGGATCCTGGGACTCCTATCCATTTTCAAGAGGAATCAGGCATCTTCTCCTTTGGAAGCATTGATCTCCGTGGACCTCTCGAGTTTTCAAAGGATGAGAGGCCTCCGATCACGATGATGCGGACATCTAGGTCTTTCTCTGTGGTCTCCACAGGAGATTCAGACATCCCTTCGTCTTGGGAGATGCAAGACGAGCCTGCATTCAATTCACTGCAGGGATATCGGGCCTTACTTCGAGTCAGAGCATCTCTGTGTCCATTCCACTTGAGGCCACAATCTCAGGGTCCCCCTCACATACCTGTAGCTGAGAGAAACCTACTCTTGAGGGTCTTGTGGAAAGTTGGTATTCCTCTTGAGTCGAAGCCAGGGACTAAGCTCTCATCTCGAGTTGATTTGGGGTCCACGGAGCCCTTTCGAGTTGCTACAGTGACCTCAGGATCCCTCTAGACTTGAGACAGTTATCTTGGGTTTTCTCTGGAGTGCCATCAAGGAAATCAAGCTCCTTTCACGTTTGATGTGTAACACGGAATTGCTCTGCACGCAGTGCAGGGGAATCGGGCCTCATCTCGCGGCGAGGGGGAAGTCTCATGGTTTTTCTCGACTTGCGGCCGGAACCTGGGCTATATTCTCGAGTTACAACGGGGAGGGCCTTTCCAGACACGTGTTTGTTCAGCGACGTCAGGACTCCTTCCTAGGTGCGAGGGACACCTCGGGATTCTCCTCGAGTCTTGGCATGGCAATTGGGACGCGTCTCCACGTGAGGCGGGAGACGCAGGGTCCCTTTCCACGTGCCACAGGGACCCTGGGACTCCTATCCATTTTCAAGAGGAGTCAGGCATCGTCTCCTTTGGAAGCATTGATCTCCGCGGACCTCTCGAGTTTTCAAAGGATGTGAGGCCTCCGGTCGCGATGAGACGGAGAACTAGGTCTTTCTCTGTGGTCTCCACAGGGGATTCAGACATCCCTTCGTCTTGGGAGATGCAAGACGAGCCTGCATTCACTTCACTGCAGGGATAAATGGCCTTACTTCGAGTCAGAGCATCTCGGTGTCCATTCCACTTGAGGCCAGAAACTCAGGGTCCTTCTCACATACCTGTGGTTGAGAGAACCCACCTCTTGAGGTGCTTGTGGAAAGTTGGTATTCCTCTTGAGTCGAAGCCAGGGACTAAGCTCTCATCTCGAGTTGATTTGGGGTCCTCGGAGCCCTTTCGTGTTGCTCCAGTGACCTCAGGATCCCTCTAGACTTGAGACAGTGATCTTGGGTTTTCTCTGGAGTGCCATCAAGGAAATCAAGGCTCCTTTCCCGTTTGATGTGGAACACGGAATTGCTCTGCATGCAGTGCAGGGGAATCGGGCCTCAACTAGCGGCGAGGGGGAAATCTCCTGGTTTTTCTCGAGTTGCGGCCGGAACCTGGGGTATATTCTCGAGTTACCACGGGGAGGCCCCTTCCAGACACGTGTTTGTTCAGCAACGTCAGGACTCCTGCCTAGGTGTGAGGGACACCTCGGGATTCTCCTCCAGTCTTGGCGTGGCAATTGGGACGCGTCTCCACGTCAGGCGGGAGACCCAGGGTCCCTTTACACGTGCCACAGGGATCCTGGGACTCCTATCCATTTTAAAGAGGAGTCAGGCATCGTCTACTTTGGAAGCATTGATCTCCGCGGACCTCTCGAGTTTTCAAAGGATGTGAGGCCTCCGCTGGCGATGAGGCGGAGAATTAGGTCTTTCTCTGTGGTCTCCACAGGGTTTGAGACATCCCTTCATCTTGGGAGATGCAAGATGAGCCTGCATTCAATTCACTGCAGGGATATCCGGCCTTACTTCGAATCAGAGCATCTCGGTGTCCATTCCATTTGAGGCCACAAACTCAGGGGCCCTCTCACATACCTGTAGCTGAGAGAAGCCTCCTCTTGAGGTGCTTGTGGAAAGTTGGTATTCCTCTTGAGTCGAAGCCAGGGACTAAGCTCTCATCACGAGTTGATATGGGGACCACAGAGCCCTTTCATGTTGCTACAGTGACCTCAGTATCCCTCTAGACTTGAGACAGTGATCTTGGGTTTTCTCTTTCTCGGGCCTCATCTCACGGCGAGGGGGAAGTCTCATGGTTTTTCTCGAGTTGCGGCTGGAAACTGGGCTATATTCTCGAGTTACAACGGGGAGGGCCTTTCCAGACACGTGTTTGTTCAGCGACGTCAGGACTCCTGCCTAGGTGCGAGGGACACCTCGGGATTCTCCTCGAGTCTTGGCATGGCAATTGGGATGCGTCTCCACGTGAGGCGGGAGACCCAGGGTCCCTTTCCACGTGCCACAGGGATCCTGGGACTCCTATCCATTTTCAAGAGGTGTCAAGCATCGTCTCCTTGGAAGTATTGATCTCCGCAGACCTCTCGAGTTTTCAAAGGATATGAGGCCTCCGGTTGCGTTGAGGCGGAGGACTAGGTCTTTCTCTGTGGTCTCCACAGGGGATTCAGACAACCCTTCGTCTTGGGAGATGCAAGACGAGCCTGCATTCAATTCACTGCAGGGATATCCGTCTTACTTCGAGTCAGAGCATCTCGGTGTCCATTCCACTTGAGGCCACAAACTCAGGGTCCCTCTCAAATACCTGTAGCTGAGAGAAGCCTCCTCTTGAGGTGCTTGTGGAAAGTTGGTATTCCTCTTGAGTCGAAGCCAGGGACTAAGCTCTCATCTCGAGTTAATTGGGATCCACGGAGCCCTTTCTTGTTGCTACAGTGACCTCAGGATCCCTCTAGACTTGAGACAGTGATCTTGGGTTTTCTCTGGAGTGCCATCAAGGAAATCAAGGCTCCTTTCCCGTTTGATGTGGAACACGGAATTGCTCTGCATGCAGTGCAGGGGAATCGGGCCTCATCTCGCGGCGAGGGGGAAGTCTCATGTTTTTTCGCGATTTGCGGCCGGAACCTGGGGTATATTCTCGAGTTACGACGTGGAGGGCCCTTCCAGACACGTGTTTGTTCAGCGACGTCAGCACTCCTGCCTAGGTGCGAGGGACACCTCGGGATTCTCCTCGAGTCTTGGCATGGCAATTGGGACGCGTCTAAACGTGAGGCGGGAGACCCAGGGTCCCTTTCCACGTGCCACAGGGATCCTGGGACTCCTTTCCATTTTCAAGAGGAGTCAGGCATCGTCTCCTTTGGAAGCATTGATCTCCGTTGACCTCTCCAGTTTTCAAAGGATGTGAGGCCACAGGTCGCGATGAGGCGGAGAACTAGGTCTTTCTCTGTGGTCTCCACAGGGGATTCATACATCCCTTCGTCTTGGAAGATGCAAGACGAGCCTGCATTCCATTCACTGCAGGGATATCCGGCCTTACTTCGAGTCAGAGCATCTCAGTGTCCATTCCACTTGAGGTCAAAAACTCAGGGTCCCTCTCACATACCTGTAGCTGAGAGAAGCCTCCTCTTGAGGTGCTTGTGGAAAGTTGGTATTCTTCTTGAGTCGAAGCCAGGGACTAAGCTCTCATCTCGAGTTGATTTGGGGTCCTGGAGCCCTTTCGTGTTACTACAGTGACCTCAGGATCCCTCTAGACTTGAGACAGTGATCTTGGGTTTTCTCTGGAATGCCATCAAGGAAATCAAGGCTCCTTTCACGTTTGATGTGGAACACAGAATTGCTCTGCACGCAGTGCAGGGGAATGGGGCCTCATCTCGCGGCGAGGAGTAAGTCTCATGGTTTTTCTCGAGTTGCGGCCGGAACCTGGGGTATATTCTCGAGTTATGACGGGGAGGGCCCTTCCAGACACGTGTTTGTTCAGCGACGTCAGGACTCCTGCCTAGGTGCGAGGGACACCTCCGGATTCTCCACGAGTATTGGCATGGTAATTGGGACGCGTCTCCACGTGATGCGGGAGACCCAGGGTCCCTTTCCACGTGCCACAGGGATCCTGGGACTCCTATCCATTTTCAAGAGGAGGCAGGCAACGTCTCCTTTGGAAGCATTGATCTCCGTGCACCTCCCCAATTTTCAAAGGAGGTGAGGCCTCCGTTCGCGTTGAGGCGGAGAACTAGGTCTTTCTCTGTGGTCTCCACAGGGGATTCAGACATCCCTTCGTCTTGGGAGATGCAAGACGAGCTTGCATTCAATTCACTGCATTGATATCGGGCCTTATTTCCAGTCAGAGCACCTCGGGGTCCATTCCACTTGAGGCCACAATCTGAGGGTCCCTCTCACATACCGGTAGCTGAGAGAAGCCTCCTCTTGCGGTGCTTGTGGAAAGTTGGTATTCCTCTTGAGTCTAAGCCAGGGACTAAGCTCTCATCTCGAGTTGATTTGGGGTCCACGGAGCCATTACATGTTGCCCCAGTGACCTCAGGATCCCTCTAGACTTGAAACAGTGATCTTGGGTTTTCTCTGGAGCGCCATCAAGGAAATCAAGGCTCCTTTCAAGTTTGATGTGGAACACGGAATTGTTCTGCACGCAGTGCAGGGGAATCGGGCCTCATCTCGCGTCAAGGGGGATGTCTCATGGTTTTTCTCAAGTTGCGGCCGAAACCTGGGGTATATTCTCAAGTTACGACGGGGAGGGCCCTTCCAGACACGTTTCTGTTCAGCGACGTCAGGACACCTGCCTAGGTGCGTGGGACACCTCGGGATTCTCCTCGAGTCTTGGCATGGCAATTGGGACGTGTCTCCACGTGAGGCGGGAGACCCAGGGTTCCTTTCCACGTGCCACAGGGATCCTGGGACTCCTATCCATTTTCAAGAAGAGTCAGGCATCTTCTCCTTTGGAAGCATTGATCTCCGCGGACCTCTCGAGTTTTCAAAGGATGTGAGGCCTCCGGTCTCGATGAGGCGGAGAACGAAGTCTTTCTCTGTGGTCTCCACAGGGGATTCAGACAACCCTTCGTCTTGGGAGATGCAAGACGAGCCTGCATTCAATTCACTGCAGGGATATCCGGCCTTACTTCGAGTCAGAGCATCTCGGTGTCCATTCCACTTGAGGCCACAAACTCAGGGTCCCTCTCACATACTTGTAGCTGAGAGAGCCCCCTCTTGAGGTGCTTGTGGAAAGTTGGTATTCCTCTTGAGTCGAAGCCAGGGACTAAGCTCTCATCTCGAGTTGATTTGAGGTCCACGGAGCCCTTTCATGTTGCTCCCGTGACCTCAGGATACCTCTAGACTTGAGACAGTGAACTTGAGTTTTCTCTGGAGGGCCATCAAGGAAATCAAGGCTCCTTTCACGTTTGATGTGGAACACGGAATTTCTCTGCATGCAGTGCAGGGGAATCGGGCCTCAACTCGCGGCGCGGGGGAAATCTCATGGTTTTTCTTGAGTTGCGGCCGTAACCTGGGTTATATTCTCGAGTTACGACGAGGAGGGCTCTTCCAGACACGTGTTTGTTCAGCGACATCAGGACTCCTGCCTAGGTGCGAGGGACACCTCGGGATTCTCCTCGAGTCTTGGCATGGCAATTGGGATGCGTATCCACGTGAGGCGGGAGACCCAGGGTCCCTTTCCACGTGCCACAGGGATCCTGGGACTCCTATCCATTTTCAAAAGGAGTCAGGCATCGTCTCCTTTGGAAGCATTGATCTCCGCGGACTTTTCGAGTTTTCAAAGGATGTGAGGCCTTGGTCGCGATGAGGCGGAGAACTCGGTCTTTCTCTGTGGTCTCCACAGGGGATTCAGACATCCCTTCGTCTTGGGAGATGCAAGACGAGCCTGCATTCAATTCACTGCAGGGATATCCGGCCTTACTTTGAGTCAGAGCATCTCGGTGTCCATTACACTTGAAGCCACAAATTCAGGGTCCCTCAAATATACATGTAGCTGAGAGAAGCCTCCTCTTGTGGTGCTTGTGGAAAGTTGGTATTCCTCTTGTGTCGAAGCCAAGGACTAAGCTCTCATCTCGAGTTGATTTGGGGTCCACGGAGCCCTTTCGTGTTGCTCCAGTGACCTCAGGATCCCTCTAGACTTGAGACAGTGATCTTGGGTTTTCTCTAGAGTGCCATCAAAGAAATCAAGGCTCCTTTCATGTTTGATGTGGAACACGGAATTGCTCTGAACGCAGTGCAGGGGAATCGGGCCTCATCTCGCGGCGAGGGGGAAGTCTCATGGTTTTTCTCGAGTTGCGGCCGGAACCTGGGGTATATTCTCGAGTTACGACGGGGAGGGCCCTTCCAGACATGTGTTTGTTCAGTGATGTCAGGACTCCTGCCTAGGTGCGAGGGACACCTCGGGATTCTCCTCGAGTCTTGGCATTGCAATTGGGACGCGTCTCCACGTGAGGCGGGAGACCCAGGGTCCCTTTCCACGTGCCACAGGGATCCTGGGACTCCTATCCATTTTCAAGAGGAGTCAGGCATCGTCTCCTTTGGAAGCATTGATCTCCGCAGACCTCTCGAGTTATCAAAGGATGTGAGGCCTCCGGTCGCGATAAGGCGGAGGACTAGGTCTTTCTCTGTGGTCTCCACAGGGGATTCAGACATCCCTTCGTCTTGGAAGCTGAAATACGAGCCTACATTCAATTCACTGCAGGGATATCCGGCCTTACTTCGAATCAGAGCATCTCGGTGCCCATTCCACTTGAGGCCAGAAACTCAGGGGCCCTCTCACAACCTGTAGCTGAGAGAAGCCTCCTCTTGAGGTGCTTCTGGAAAGTTGGTATTCCTCTTGAGTCGAAGCAAGGGTATATGCTCTCATCTCGAGTTGATTTGGGGTCCACGGAGCCCTTTCGTGTTGCTACAGTGACCTCAGGATCCCTCTAGACTTGAGACAGTGATCTTGGGTTTTCTCTGGTGTGCCATCAAGGAAATCAAGTCTCCTTTCAAGTTTGATGTGGAACACGGAATTGCTCTGCATGCAGTGCAGGGGAATCGGGCCTCATCTCGCGGCGAGGGGGAAGTCTCATGGTTTTTCTCGAGTTGCGGCCGGAACCTGGGGTATATTCTCGAGTTACGACGGGGAGGGCACTTCCAGACACGTGTTTGTTCAGTGATGTCAGGACTCCTGCCTAGGTGCGAGGGACACCTCGGGATTCTCCTCGAGTCTTGGCATTGCAATTGGGACGCGTCTCCACGTGAGGCGGGAGACCCAGGGTCCCTTTCCACGTGCCAAAGGGATCCTAGGACTCCTATCCATTTTCAAGAGGAGTCAGGCATCGTCTCCTTTGGAAGCATTGATCTCCGCAGACCTCTCGAGTTATCAAAGGAGGTGAGGCCTCCGGTCGCGATGAGGCGGAGGACTAGGTCTTTCTCTGTGGTCTCCACAGGGGTTTCAGACATCCCTTCGTCTTGGAAGATGAAATACGAGCCTACATTCAATTCACTGCAGGGATATCCGGCCTTACTTCGAGTCAGAGCATCTCGGTGCCCATTCCACTTGAGGCCAGAAACTCAGGGGCCCTCTCACAACCTGTAGCTGAGAGAAGCCTCCTCTTGAGGTGCTTCTGGAAAGTTGGTATTCCTCTTGAGTCGAAGCAAGGGTCTATGCTCTCATCTCGAGTTGATTTGGGGTCCACGGAGCCCTTTCGTGTTGCTACAGTGACCTCAGGATCCCTCTAGACTTGAGACAGTGATCTTGGGTTTTCTCTGGTGTGACATCAAGGAAATCAAGGCTCCTTTCAAGTTTGATGTGGAACACGGAATTGCTCTGCATGCAGTGCAGGGGAATCTGGCCACATCTCGCGGCGAGGGGGAAGTCTCATGGTGTTTCTCGAGTTGCGGCCGGAACCTGTGGTATATTATCGAGTTACGACGGGGAGGGCCCTTCCAAACACGTGTTTGTTCAGCGACGTCAGGACTCCTGCCTAGGTGCGAGGGACACCTCGGATTCTCCTCGAGTCTTGGCATGGCAATTGGGACGCGTCTCCACGCGAGGAGGTAGACCCAGGGTCCCTTTCCACGTGCCACAGCGATCCTGGGACTGCTATCCATTTTCAAGAGGAGTTAGGCATCCTCCCCTTCGGAAGTATTGATGTCCGCGGACCTCTCGAGTTTTCAAAGGATGTGAGGCCTCCGCTCGCGATGAGGCGGAGAATTAGGTCTTTATCTGTGGTCTCCACAGGGGATTCAGACATCCCTTCGTCTTGGGAGATGCAAGACGAGCCTGCATTCAATTCACTGCAGGGATATCCGGCCTTACATCGAGTCAGAGCATCTCGGTGTCCATTCCACTTGAGGCCACAAACTCAGGGGCCCTCTCACATACCTGTAGCTGAGAGAAGCCTCCTCTTGAGGTGCTTGTGGAAAGTTGGTATTCCTCTTGAGTCGAAGCCAGGGACTAAGCTCTCATCTCGAGTTGATTTGGGGTCCACAGAGCCCTTTCGTTTTGCTACAGTGACCTCAGGGTCCCTCTAGACTTGAGACAGTGATCTTGGGTTTTCTCTGTAGTGCCATCAAGGAAATCAAGGCTTTTTTCTCGTTTGATGTGGAACACGGAATTGCTCTGCACGCAGTGCAGGGAAATTGGGCCTCATCTCGCGGCGAGTTGGAAGTCTCATGGTTTTTCTCGAGTTGCGGCCGGAACCTGGGGTATATTCTCGAGTTACGATGGGGAGGGCCCTTCCAGACACGTGTTTGTTCAGCGAATTCAGGACTCCTGCCTAGGTGCGAGGGACACCTTGGGATTCTCCTCGAGTCTAGGCATGGCCATTGGGACGCGTCTTCACGTGAGGCGGGAGACCAGGGTCCCTTTCCACGTGCCACAGGGATCCTGGGACTCCTATCCATTTTCAAGAGGAGTCAGGCATCGTCTCCTTTGGAAGCATTGATCTCCGCGGACCTCTCGAGTATTCAAAGGATGTGAGGCCTCCGGTCGCGATGAGGCGGAGAACAAGTTCTTTCTCTGTGGTCTCCACAGGGGATTCAGACATCCCTTCGTCTTGCAGATGCAAGACGAGCCTGCTTTCAATTCACTGCAGGGTTATCCGGCCTTACTTCGAGTCAGAGCATCTCGGTGTCCATTCCACTTGAGGCCACAAACTCAGGGTCCTTCTCACATACCTGTGGCTGAGAGAACCCTCCTCTTGAGGTGCTTGTGGAAAGTTGGTATTCCTCTTGAGTCGATGCCAGGGACTAAGTTCTCATCTCGAGTTAATTTGGGGTCCACGGAGCCCTTTCGTGTTGCTCCAGTGACCTCAGGATCCCTCTAGACTTGAGACAGTGATCTTGGGTTTTCTCTGGAGTGCCATCAAGGAAATCAAGGCTTTTTTCTCGTTTGATGTGGAACACGGAATTGCTCTACACGCAGTGCAGGGGAATCGGGCCTCATCTCGCGGCAAGGGGGATGTCTCATGGTTTTTCTCAAGTTGCGGCCGGAACCTGGGGTATATTCTCAAGTTACGATGGGGAGGGCCCTTCCAGACACGTGTTAGTTCAGCGACGTCAGGACTCCTGCCTAGGTGCGAGGGACACCTCGGGATTCTCCTCGAGTCTTGGCATGGCAATTGGGATTCGTCTCCACGTGAGGCGGGAGACCAGGGTCCCTTTCCACGTGCCACAGGGATCCTGGGACTCCTATCCATTTTCAAGAGGAGTCAGGCATCGTCTCCTTTGAAAGCATTGATCTCCGTAGACCTCTCGAGTTTTCAAAGGATGTGAGGCCTCCGGTCGCGATGAGGCGGAGGACTAGGTCTTTCTCTGTGGTCTCCACAGGGGATTCAGACATCCCTTGGTCTTGGGAGATGCAAGACGAGCCTGCATTCAATTCACTTCAGGGATATCCGGCCTTACTTCGAGTCAGAGCATCTCGGTGTCCATTCCAATTGAGGCCAAAAACTCAGGGTCCATCTCACATACCTGTAGCTGAGAGAAGCCTCCTCTTGAGGTGCTCGTGGAAAGTTGGTATTCCTCTTGAGTCGAAGCCAGGGACTAAGCTCTCATCTCGAGTTGATTTGGGGTCCACGGAGCCCTTTCGTGTTGCTCCAGTGACCTCAGGATCCCTCTAGACTTGAGACAGTGATCTTGGGTTTTCTCTGGAGTGCCATCAAGGAAATCAAGGCTCCTTTCACGTTTGATGTGGAACACGGAATTGCTCTGCACGCAGTGCAGGGGAATCGGGCCTCATGTCCCGGCGAGGGGGAAGTCTCATGGTTTTTCTCGAGTTGCGGCAGGAACCTGGGTTATATTCTCGAGTTACGACGGGGAGGGCCCTTCCAGACACGTGTTTGTTCAGCGACGTCAGGACTCCTGCCTAGGTGCGAGGGACCTCGGGATTCTCCTCGAGTCTTGGCATGGCAATTGGGACGCGTCTCCAAGTGAAGCGGGAGACCCAGGGTCCCTTTCCACGTGCCACAGGGATCCTGGGACTCCTATCCGTTTTCAAGAGGAGTCAGGCATCGTATCCTTCGGAAGTAGTGATCTCCGCGTACCCCTCGAGTTTTCAAAGGATGTGAGGCCTCCGGTTGCATTGAGGCGGAGGACTAGGTCTTTCTTTGTCGTCTCCACAGGGGATTCAGACATCCCTTCGTCTTGGGAGATGCAAGACGAGCCTGCATTCAATTCACTGCCGGGATATCCGGCCTTACTTCGAGTCAGACCATCTCGGTGTCCATTCCACTTGAGGTCAGCAAATCAGGTCCCTCTCACATACCTGTAGCTGAGAGAAGCCTCCTCTTGAGGTGCTTGTGGAAAGTTGGTATTCCTCTTGACTCGAAGCCAGGGACTAAGCTCTCATCTCGAGTTGATTTGGGGTGCACGGAGCCCTTTCGTGTTGCTCCAGTGACCTCAGGATCCCTCTAGACTTGAGACAGTGATTTTGGGTTTTCTCTGGAGTGCCATCAAGGAAATCAAGGCTCCTTTCACGTTTGATGTGGAACACGGAATTGCTCTGCACGCAGTGCAGGGGAATCGGGCCTCATCTCGCGGCGAGGGGGAAGTCTCATGGTTTTTCTCGAGTTGCGGCCGGAACCTGGGGTGTATTCTCGAGTTACGACGGGGAGGGCCCTTCCAGACACGTGTTTGTTCAGTGACGTAAGGACTCCAGCCTAGGTACGAGGGACACCTCGGGATTCTCCTCGAGTCTTGGCATGGCAATTGGGAGGCGTCTCCACGTGAGGCGGGAGACCCAGGGTCCCTTTCCACGTGCCACAGGGATCCTGGGACTCCTATCCATTTTCAAGAGGAGTCAGGCATCGTCTCCTTTGGAAGCATTGATCTCTGCGGACTTCTCGAGTTTTCAAAGTATGTGAGGCCTCCGTTCGCGTTGAGGCGGAGGACTAGGTCTTTCTCTGTGGTCTCCACAGGGGATTCAGACAACCCTTCGTCTTGGGAGATGCAAGAGGAGCCAGCATTCAATTCACTGGAGAGATATATGGCCTTACTTCGAGTCAGAGCATCTCGGTGTCCATTCCACTTGAGGCCACAAACTCAGGGTCCCTCTCACATACATGTAGTTGAGAGAAGCCTCCTCTTGAGGTGCTTGTGGAAAGTTGGTATTCCTCTTGAGTCGAAGCCAGGGACTAAGCTCTCATCTCGAGTTGATTTGGGGTCCACGGAGCCCTTTCGTGTTGCTCCAGTGACCTCAGGATCCCTCTAGACTTGAGACAGTGACCTTGGGTTTTCTCTGGAGTGCCATCAAGGAAATCAAGGCTCCTTTCACGTTTGATGTGGAACACGGAATTGCTCTGCACGCAGTGCAGGGGAATCGGACCTCATCTCGCGGCGAGGGGGAAGTCTCATGGTTTTTCTCGAGTTGCGGCCGGAACCTGGGGTATATTCTCGAGTTACGACGGGGAGGGCCCTTCCTTACACGTGTTTGTTCAGCGACGTCAGGACTCCTGCATAGGTGCGAGGGACATGTCGGGATTCTCCTCGAGTCTTGGCATGGCAATTGGGACCAGTCTCCACGTGAGGCGGGAGACCCAGGGTCCCTTTCCACGTGTCACAGTGATCCTAGGACTCCTATCCATTTTCAAGAGGAGTCAGGCATCGTCTCCTTTGGAAGCATTGATCTTCGCGGACCTCTCGAGTTTTCAAAGGATGTGAGGCCTCCGGTCGCGATGAGGCGGAGGACTAGGTCTTTCTCTGTGGACTCCACAGGGGATTCAGACATTCCTTCGTCTTGGGAGATGCAAGATGAGCCTGCATTCAATTCACTCCAGGTATATCTGGTCTTACTTCGAGTCACAGCATCTCGGTGTCCATTCCACTTGAGGCCACAAACTCAGGGTCCCTCTCACATACCTGTAGCTGAGAGAAGCCTCCTCTTGAGGTGCTTGTGGAAAGTTGGTATTCCTCTTGAGTCGAAGCCAGGGACTAAGCTCTCATCTCGAGTTGATTTGGGCTCCACGGAGCCCTTTCGTGTTGCTCCAGTGACCTCAGGATCCCTCTAGACTTGAGACAGTGATCTTGGGTTTTCTGTGGAGTGCCATCAAGGAAATCAAGGCTCCTTTCACGTTTGATGTGGAACACGGAATTGCTGTGCACGCAGTGCAGGGGAATCGGGGGTCATCTCGCGGCGAGGGGGAAGTCTCATGGTTTTTCTCGAGTTGCGGCCGGAACCTGGGGTATATTCTCGAGTTACGACGGGGAGGGCCCTTCCAGACACGTGTTTGTTCAGCGACGTCAGGACTCCTGCCTAGGTGCGAGGGACAACTCGGGATTCTCCTCGAGCCTTGGCATGGCAATTGGGACGTGTCTCCACGTGAGGCGGGAGACCCAGGGTCCCTTTCCACGTGCCACAGGGATCCTGGGACTCCTATCCATTTTCAAGAGGAGTCAGGCATCGTCTCCTTTGGAAGCATTGATCTCCGTGGACGTCTCGAGTTTTCAAAGGATGTGAGGCCTCCAGTCGTGAAGAGGTGGAGAACTAGGTCTTCTCTGTGGTCTCCACAGGGGATTCAGACATCCCTTCATCTTGGGAGATGGAAGACGAGCCTGCATTCAATTCACTGCAGGGATATCCAGCCTTACGTAGAGTCAGAGCATCTCGGTGTCCATTCCACTTGAGGCCACAAACTCAGGGTCCCTCTCACATACCTGTAGCTGAGAGAAGCCTCCTCTTGAGGTGCTTGTGGAAAGTTGGTATTCCTCTTGAGTCGAAGCCAGGGACTAAGCTCTCATTTCGAGTTGATTTGGGGTCCACGGAGCCCTTTCCTGTTGCTACAGTGACCTCAGGATCCCTCTAGACTTGAGACAGTGATCTTGGGTTTTCTGTGGAGTGCCATCAAGGAAATCAAGGCTCCTTTCACGTTTGATGTGGAACATGGAATTGCTCTGCACGCAGTGCAGGGGAATCGGGCCTCATGTCACGGCGAGGGGGAAGTCTCATGGTTTTTCTCGAGTTGCGGCCGGAACCTGGGGTATATTCTCGAGTTACGACGGGGAGGGCCCTTCCTGACACGTGTTTGTTCATCGACGTCAGGACTCCTGCCTAGGTGCGAGGGACACCTCGGGATTCTCTTCGAGTCTTGGCATGGCAATTGAGACGCGTCTCCACGTGAGGCGTGAGACCCAGGGTCCCTTTCCACGTGCCACAGGGATCCTGGGGCTCCTATCCATTCTCAAGAGGAGTCAGGCATCGTCTCCTTTGGAAGCATTGATCTCCGCGGACTTCTCGAGTTTTCAAAGGATGTGAGGCCTCCGTTCGCGTTGAGACGGAGGACTAGGTCTTTCTCTGTGGTCTGCACAGGGGATTCAGACAACCCTTCGTCTTGGGAGATGCAAGACGAGCCTGCATTCAATTCACTGCAGGGATATCCGGCCTTACTTCGAGTCAGAGCGTCTCGGTGTCCATTCCACTTGAGGCCACAAACTCAGGGTCCCTCTCACATACCTGTAGCTGAGAGAAGCCTCCTCTTGAGGTGCTTGTGGAAAGTTGGTATTCCTCTTGAGTCTAAGCCAGGGACTAAGCTCTCATCTCGAGTTGATTTGGGGTCCACGGAGCCCTTTCGTGTTGCTCCAGTGACCTCAGGATCCCTCTAGACTTGAGACAGTGATCTTGGGTTTTCTCTGGAGTGCCATCAAGGAAATCAAGGCTCCTTTCACGTTTGATGTGGAACACGGAATTGCTCTGCACGCAGTGCAGGGGAATCGGGCCTCATCTCGCGGCGAGGGGGAAGTCTCATGGTTTTTCTCGAGTTGCGGCCGGAACCTGGGGTATATTCTCGAGTTACGACGGGGAGGGCCCTTCCAGACACGTGTTTGTTCAGCGACGTCAGGACACCTGCCTAGGTGCGAGGGACACCTCGGGATTCTCCTCGAGTCTTGGCATGGCAATTGGGACGCGTCTCCACGTGAGGCGGGAGACCGAGGGTCCCTTTCCACGTGCCACAGGGATCCTGGAACTCCTATCCATTTTCAAGAGGAGTCAGGCATCGTCTCCTTTGGAAGCATTCATCTCCGCGGACCTCTCGAGTTTTCAAAGGATGTGAGGTCTCCGGTCGCGATGAGGCGGAGAACTCGGTCTTTCTCTGAGGTCTCCACAGGTGATTCAGACATCCCTTCGTCTTGGGAGATGCAAGACGAGCCTGCATTCAATTCACTGCAGGGATATCCGGACTTATTTCGAGTCAGAGCATCTCGGTGTCCATTTCACTTGAGGCCACAAACTCAGGGTCCCTCAAATATACCTGTAGATGAGAGTAGCCTCCTCTTGAGGTGCTTGTGGAAAGTTGGTATTCCACTTGAGTTGAAGCCAGGGACTAAGCTCACATCTCGAGTTGATTTGGGGTCCACGGAGTCCTTTCCTGTTGGTCCAGTGACCTCAGATTCCTCTAGACTTGAAACAGTGATCTTGGGTTTTCTCTGGAGTGCCATCAAGGAAATCAAGTCTCCTTTCAAGTTTGATGTGGAACACGGAATTGCTCTGCACGCAGTGCAGGGGAATCGGGCATCATCTCGCGGCAAGGGGGATGTCTCATGGTTTTTCTCAAGTTGCGGCTGAAACCTGGGGTATATTCTCGAGTTACGACGAGGAGGGCCCTTCCAGACACGTGTTTGTTCAGGGACGTCAGGACTCCTGCCTAGGTGCGAGGGACACCTTGGGATTGTCCTCGAGTCTTGGCATGGCAATTGGGATGCGTCTCCACGTGAGGCGGGAGACCCAGGGTCCCTTTCCACGTGCCACAGGGATCCTGGGACTCCTATCCATTTTCAAGAAGAGTCAGGCATCTTCTCCTTTGGAAGCATTGATCTCCGCGGACCTCTCGAGTTTTCAAAGGATGTGAGGCCTTCGGTCTCGATGAGGCGGAGAACGAGGTCTTTCTCTGTGGTCTCCACAGGGGATTCAGACAACCCTTCGTCTTGGGAGATGCAAGACGATCCTGCATTCAATTCACTGCAGGGATATCCGGCCTTACTTCGAGTCAGAGCATCTCGGTGTCCATTCCACTTGAGGCCACAAACTCAGGGTCCCTCTCACATACGTGTGGCTGAGAGAAGCCTCCTCTTGAGGTGCTTGTGGAAAGTTGGTATTCCTCTTGAGTCGAAGCCAGGGACTAAGCTCTCATCTCGAGTTGATTTGAGGTCCACAGAGCCCTTTCTTGTTGCTCCAGTGACCTCAGGATCCCTCTAGACTTGAGACAGTGATCTTGGGTTTTCTCTGTAGTGCCGTCAAGGAAATCAAGGCTCCTTTCACGTTTGATGTGGAACACGGAATTGCTTTGCACGCAGTGCAGGGGAATCGGGCCTCATCTCGCGGCGAGGGGGAAGTCTCATGGTTTTTCTCGAGTTGCGGCCGGAACTTGGGGTATATTCTCGAGTTAGAACGGGGAGGGCCCTTCCAGACACGTGTTTGTTCAGCGACGTCAGGACTCCTGCCTAGGTGCGAGGGACACCTCGGGATTCTCCTCTAGTCTTGGCATGGCAATTGGGCCGCGTCTCCACGTGTTGCGGGAGACCCAGTGTCCCTTTCCACGTGCCACAGTAATCCTGGGACTCCTATCCATGTTCAAGAGGAGTCAGGCATCGTCTCCTTTGGAAGCATTGATCTCTGCAGACCTCTCGAGTTTTCAAAGGATGTGAGGCCTCCGGTCACGATGAGGCGGAGGACTAGGTCTTTCTCTTTGGTCTCCAAAGGGGATTCAGACATCCCTCCTTCTTGGGAGATGCAAGACGAGCCTGCATTCAATTCGCTGCAGGGATATCCGGCCTTACTTCGAGTCAGAGCATCTCGGTGTCCATTGCACTTGAGGCCACACATTCAGGGTTCCTCTCACATACCTGTAGCTGAGAGAAACTTCCTCTTGAGGTGCATGTGGAAAGTTGGTATTCCTCTTGAGTCAAAGCCAGGGACTAAGCTCTCATCTCGAGTTGATTTGGGGTCCTTGGAGCCCTTTCGTGTTGCTCCAGTGACCTCAGGATCACTCTAGACTTGAGACACTGATCTTGGGTTTTCTCTGGAGTGCCATCAAGGAAATCTAGGCTCCTTTCATTTTTGATATGGAATACGGAATTGCTCTGCACGCAGGGCAGGGGAATCGGGCCTCATCTCGCGGCGAGGGGGAAGTCTCATGGTTTTTCTCGAGTTGCGGCCGGAACCTGGGGTATATTCCAGAGTTACGACGGGGAGGTGACTTCCAGACACGTGTTTGTTCAGCGACGTCAGGACTCCTGCCTAGGTGCGAGGGACACCTCGGGATTCTCCTCGAGTCTGGCATCGCAATTGGGACGTGTCTCCACGTGAGGCGGGAGACCCAGGTTCCCTTTCCAAGTGCCACAGTGATCCTGGGACTCCTATCCATTTTTAAGAAAAGTCAGGCATCGTCTCCTTTAGAAGCATTGATCTCTTCAGACCTCTCGAGTTTTCAAAGGATGTGAGGCCTCCGGTCGCGATGAGGTGGAGGAGTAGGTCTTTCTCTGTGGTCTCCACAGGGGATTCAGAGAACCCTTCGTCTTGGGAGATGCAAGACGAGCCTGCATTCAATTCACTGCAGGGATATCCGGCCTTACTTCGAGTCAGAGCATCTCGGTGTCCATTCCACTTGAGGCCACAAACTCAGGGTCCCTCTCACATACCTGTAGCTGAGAGAAGCCTCCTCTTGAGTTGCTTGTGGAAAGTTGGTATTCCTCTTGTGTCGAAGCCAGGGACTAAGCTCTCATCTCGAGTTGATTTGGGGTCCATGGAGCCCTTTCATGTTGCTCCAGTGACCTCAGGATCTTTCTAGACTTGAGACAGTGATCTTGGGTTTTCTCTGGAGTGCCATC
The DNA here is from genome assembly GCF_033118175.1 of Dama dama. Taxonomy (NCBI): domain Eukaryota; kingdom Metazoa; phylum Chordata; class Mammalia; order Artiodactyla; family Cervidae; genus Dama; species Dama dama. The sequence continues at coordinate 4,924,942 of NC_083706.1, read as the reverse complement.
AAGGAAATCAAGGCTACTTTCACGTTTGATGTGGAAAACGGAATTGCTCTGCATGCAGTGCAGGGGAATCGGGCTTCAACTCGCGGCGAGGGGGAAATCTCATGGTTTTTCTCGAGTTGCGGCCGGAACCTGGGGTATATTCTCGAGTTACAACGGGGAGGGCCCTTCCAGACACGTGTTTGTTCAGCGACGTCAGGACTCCTGCCTAGGTGCGAGGGACACCTCGGGATTCTCCTCGAGTCTTGGCATGGCAATTGGGACGCGTCTCCACGTGAGGCGGGAGATCCAGTGTCCCTTTCCACGTGCCACAGGGATCCTGGGACTCCTATCCATTTTCAAGAGGAGTCAGGCATCGTCTCCTTTGGAAGCATTGATCTCCGCAGACCTCTCGAGTTTTCAAAGGATGTGAGGCCTCTGGTCGCGATGAGGCGGAGAACTCGGTCTTTCTCTGTGGTCTCACCAGCGGATTCAGACATCCCTTCGTCTTGGGAGATGCAAGATGAGCCTGCATTCAATTCACTGCAGGGATATCCGGCCTTACTTCGAGTCAGAGCATCTCGGTGTCCATTCCACTTGAGGCCACAAACTCAGGGGCCTTCTCACATACCTGTAGCTGAGAGAAGCCTCCTCTTGAGGTGCTTGTGGAAAGTTGGTATTCCTCTTGAGTCGAAGCCAGGGACTAAGCTCTCATCTCGAGTTGATTTGGGGTCCACGAAGCCATTTCATGTTGCTCCAGTGACCTCAGGATCCCTCTAGACTTGAGACAGTGATCTTGGGTTTTCTCTGGAGTGCCATCAAGGAAATCAAGGCTCCTTTCACGTTTGATGTGGAACACGGAATTGCTCTGCATGCAGTGCAGGGGAATCGGGCCTCAACTCGCGGCGAGGGGGAAATCTCATGGTTTTTCTCGAGTTGCGGCCGGAACCTGGGGTATATTCTCGAGTTACGACGGGGAGGGCCCTTCCAGACACGTGTTTGTTCAGCGACGTCAGGATTCCTGCCTAGGTGCGAGGGACACCTCGGGATTCTCCTCGAGTCTTGGCATGGCAATTGGGATGCGTCTCCACGTGAGGCGGGAGACCCAGGTTCCCTTTCCAGGTGCCACAGGGATCCTGGGACTCCTATCCATTTTCAAGAGGAGTCAGGCATCATCTCCTTTGGAAGCATTGATCTCCGCGGACCTCTCGAGTTTTCAAAGGATGTGAGGCCTCCGGGCGCGATGAGGCGGAGAACTCGGTCTTTCTCTGTGGTCTCACCAGCGGATTCAGACATCCCTTCGTCTTGGGAGATGCAAGATGAGCCTGCATTCAATTCACTGCAGGGATATCCGGCCTTACTTCGAGTCAGAGCATCTCGGTGTCCATTCCACTTGAGGCCACAAACTCAGGGTCCCTCTCACATACCTGTAGCTGAGAGAAGCCTCCTCTTGAGGTGCTTGTGGAAAGTTGGTATTCCTCTTGAGTCGAAGCCAGGGACTAAGCTCTCATCTCGAGTTGATTTGGGGTCCACGGAGCCCTTTCTTGTTGCTCCAGTGACCACAGGATCCCTCTAGACTTGAGACAGTGATCTTGGGTTTTCTCTGGAGTGCCATCAAGGAAATCAAGGCTCCTTTCTTTTTTGATGTGGAATACGGAATTCCTCTGCACGCAGGGCAGGGGAATCGTGCCTCATCTCGCGGCGAGGGGGAAGTCTCATGGTTTTTCTCAAGTTGCGGCCGGAACTTGGGGTATATTCTCGAGTTACGACGGGGAGGGCCCTTCCAGACACGTGTTTGTTCAGCGACGTCAGGACTCCTGCCTAGGTGCGAGGGACACCTCGGGATTCTCCTCGAGTCTTGGCATGGCAATTGGGCCGCGTCTCCACATGTGGCGGGAGACCCAGTGTCCCTTTCCACGTGCCACAGTAATCCTGGGACTCCTATCCATTTTCAAGAGGAGTCAGGCATCGTCTCCTTTGGAAGCATTGATCTCTGTAGACCTCTCGAGTTTTCAAAGGATGTGAGGCCTCCGGTCACGATGAGGCGGAGGACTAGGTCTTTCTCTGTGGTCTCCACAGGGGATTCAGACATCCCTTCGTCTTGGGAGATGCACGACGAGCCTGCATTCAATTCACTGCAGGGATATCCGGCCTTACCTCGAGTCAGAGCATCTCGGTGTCCATTGCATTTGAGGCCACAAATTCAGGGTTCCTCTCACATACCTGTAGCTGAGAGAAGCTTCCTCTTGAGGTGCTTGTGCAAAGTTGGTATTCCTCTTGAGTCTAAGCCAGGGACTAAGCTCTCATCTCGAGTTGATTTGGGGTCCTTGGAGCCCTTTCGTGTTGCTCCAGTGACCTCAGGATCCCTCTAGACTTGAGACACTGATCTTGGGTTTTCTCTGGAGTGCCATCAAGGAAATCAAGGCTCCTTTCACGTTTGATGTGGAAAACGGAATTGCTCTGCATGCAGTGCAGGGGAATCGCGCCTCATGTCGCGTCGAGGGGGAAGTCTCATGGTTTTTCTCGAGTTGCGTCCCGAACCTGGGGTATATTCTCGAGTTACGACGGGGAGGGCCCTTCCAGACACGTGTTTGTTCAGCGACGTCAGGACTCCTGCCTAGGTGCGACGGACACCTCGGGATTCTCCTCGAGTCTTGGCATGGCAATTGGGACGCGTCTCCACGTGAGGCGGGATACCCAGTGTCCCTTTCCACGTGCCACAGGGATCCTGGGACTGCTATCCATTTTCAAGAGGAGTCAGGCATCGTCTCCTTTGGAAGCATTGATCTCCGCAGACCTCTCGAGTTTTCAAAGGATGTGAGGCCTCTGGTCGCGATGAGGCGGAGAACTCGGTCTTTCTCTGTGGTCTCCACAGGGGATTCAGACATCCCTTCTTGGGAGATGCAAGACGAGCCTGCATTCAATTCACTGCAGGGATATCCGGCCTTACTTCGAGTCAGAGCATCTCGGTGTCCTTTCCACTTGAGGCCACACACTCGGGGTCCCTCAAATATACCTGTAGCTGAGAGAAGCCTCCTCTTGAGGTGCTTGTGGAAAGTTGGTATTCCTCTTGAGTCGAAGCCAGGGACTAAGCTCTCATCTCGAGTTGATTTGGGGTCCACGGAGCCATTTCATGTTGCTCCAGTGACCTCAGGATCCCTCTAGATTTGAGACAGTGATCTTGGGTTTTCTCTGGAGTGCCATCAAGGAAATCAAGGCTCCTTTCACGTTTGATGTGGAAAACGGTATTGCTCTGCATGCAGTGCAGGGGAATCGGGTCTCAACTCGCGGCGAGGGGGAAATCTCATGGTTTTTCTCGAGTTGCGGCCGGAACCTGGGGTATATACTCGAGTTACGATGGGGAGGGCCCTTCCAGACACGTGTTTGTTCAGCGACGTCAGGACTCCTGCCTAGGTGCGAGGGACACCTCGGGATTCTCCTCGAGTCTTGGCATGGCAATTGGGACGCGTCTCCACGTGAGGCGGGAGACCCAGGTTCCCTTTCCAGGTGCCACAGGGATCCTGGGACTCCTATCCATTTTCAAGAGGAGTCAGGCATCGTCTCCTTTGGAAGCATTGATCTCCTCGGACCTCTCGAGTTTTCAAAGGATGTGAGGCCTCCGCTCGCGATGAGGCGGAGAATTAGGTCTTTCTCTGTGGTCTCCACAGGGGATTCAGACATCCCTTCGTCTTGGGAGATGCAAGATGAGCCTGCATTCAATTCACTGCAGGGATATCCGGTCTTACTTCGAGTCAGAGCATCTCGGTGTCCATTCCACTTGATGCCACAAACTCAGGGTCCCTCTCACATACCTGTAGCTGAGAGAAGCCTCCTCTTGAGGGGCTTGTGGAAAGTTCGTATTCCTCTTGAGTTGAAGCCAGGGACTAAGCTCTCATCTCGAGTTGATTTGGGGTCCACGGAGCCCTTTCGTGTTGGTCCAGTGACCTCAGGATCCCTCTAGACTTGAAACAGTGATCTTGGGTTTTCTCTGGAGTGCCATCAAGGAAATCAAGGCTCCTTTCACGTTTGATGTCGAACACGGAATTGCTCTGCATGCAGTGCAGGGGAATCGGGCCTCAACTCGCGGCGAGGGGTAAATCTCATGGTATTTTTCAGTTGTGGCCGGAACCTGGGATATATTCTCGAGTTACGACAGGGAGGGCCCTTCCAGACACGTGTTTGTTGAGCGACGTCAGGACTCCTGCCTAGGTGCGAGGGACACCTCGGGATTCTCCTCGAGTCTTGCCATGGCAATGGGGACGCGTCTCCACGTGAGGCGGGAGACCCAGGGTCCCTTTTCACGTGCCACAGGAATCCTGGGACTCCTATCCATTTTCAAGAGGAGTCAGGCATCGTCTCCTTTGGAAGCATTGATCTCCTCGGACCTCTCGAGTTTTCAAAGGATGTGAGGCCTCCGCTCGCGATGAGGCGGAGAATTAGGTCTTTCTCTGTGGTCTCCACAGGGGATTCAGACATCCCTTCGTCTTGGGAGATGCAAGATGAGCCTGCATTCAATTCACTGCAGGGATATCCGGTCTTACTTCGAGTCAGAGCATCTCGGTGTCCATTCCACTTGATGCCACAAACTCAGGGTCCCTCTCACATACCTGTATCTGAGAGAAGCCTCCTCTTGAGGGGCTTGTGGAAAGTTCGTATTCCTCTTGAGTTGAAGCCAGGGACTAAGCTCTCATCTCGAGTTGATTTGGGGTCCACGGAGCCCTTTCGTGTTGGTCCAGTGACCTCAGGATCCCTCTAGACTTGAAACAGTGATCTTGGGTTTTCTCTGGAGTGCCATCAAGGAAATCAAGGCTCCTTTCACGTTTGATGTCGAACACGGAATTGCTCTGCATGCAGTGCAGGGGAATCGGGCCTCAACTCGCGGCGAGGGGTAAATCTCATGGTTTTTCAGTTGTGGCCGGAACCTTGGATATATTCTCGAGTTACGACAGGGAGGGCCCTTCCAGACACGTGTTTGTTGAGCGACGTCAGGACTCCTGCCTAGGTGCGAGGGACACCTCGGGATTCTCCTCGAGTCTTGCCATGGCAATGGGGACGCGTCTCCACGTGAGGCGGGAGACCCAGGGTCCCTTTTCACGTGCCACAGGAATCCTGGGACTCCTATCCATTTTCAAGAGGAGTCAGGCATCGTCTCCTTTGGAAGCATTGATCTCCGCGGACCTCTCGAGTTTTCAAAGGATGTGAGGCCTCCGTTCGCGATGAGGCGGAGAACTCGGTCTTTCTCTGTGGTCTCCACAGGGGATTCACACATCCCTTCGTCTTGGGAGATGCAAGACGAGCCTGCATTCAATTCACTGCAGGCATATCCGGCCTTACTTCGAGTCAGAGCATCTCGGTGTCCATTCCACTTGAGGCCACAAACTCAGGGTCCCTCAAATATACCTGTAGCTGAGAGAAGCCTCCTCTTCAGGTGCTTGTGGAAAGTTGGTATTCCTCTTGAGTCAAAGCCAGGGACTAAGCTCTCATCTCGAGTTGATTTGGGGTCCACGGAACCCTTTCTTGTTGCTCCAGTGACCTCAGGATCCCTCTAGACTTGAGACAGTGATCTTGGGTTTTCTCTGGAGTGCCATCAAGGAAATCAAGGCTCCTTTCTTTTTTGATGTGGAATACGGAATTGCTCTGCATGCAGGGCTTGGGAATCGGGCCTCATCTCGCGGCGAGGGGGAAGTCTCATGGTTTTTCTCGAGTTGCGGCCAGAACCTGGGGTATATTATCGAGTTACGACGGGGAGGGCCCTTCAGACACGTGTTTGTTCAGTGACGTCAGGACTCCTGCCTAGGTGCGAGGGACACCTCGGGATTCTCCTCGAGTCTTGCCATGGCAATGGGGACGCGTCTCCACGTGAGGCTGGAGACCCAGGGTCCCTTTTCACGTGCCACAGGGATCCTGGGACTCCTATCCATTTTCAAGAGGAGTCAGGCATCGTCTCCTTTGGAAGCATTGATCTCCGCGGACCTCTCGAATTTTCAAAGGATGTGAGGCCTCAGGTCGCGATGAGGCGGAGAACTAGGTCTTTCTCTGTGGTCTCCACAGGGGATTCAGACATCCCTTCGTCTTGGGAGATGCAAGATGAGCCTGCATTCAATTCACTGCAGGGATATCCGGCCTTACTTCGAGTCAGAGCATCTCGGTGTCCATTCCACTTGAGGCAACAAACTCAGGGTCCCTCTCACATACCTGTAGCTGAGAGAAGCCTCCTCTAGAGGTGCTTGTGGAAAGTTCGTATTCCTCTTGAGTCGAAGCCAGGGACTAAGCTCTCATCTCGAGTTGATTTGGGGTCCATGGAGCCCTTTCGTGTTGCTCCAGTGACCTCAGGATCCCTCTAGACTTGAGACAGTTATCTTGGGTTTTCTCTGGAGTGCCATCAAGGAAATCAAGGCTCCTTTCAAGTTTGATGTGGAACACGGAATTGCTCGGCCCGCAGTGCAGGGGAATCGGGCCTCATCTCGCGGCAAGGGGGATGTCTCATGGTTTTTCTCAAGTTGCGGCTGAAACCTGGAGTATATTCTCGAGTTACGACGGGGAGGGCCCTTCTAGACACGTGTTTGTTCAGCGACGTCAGGACTCCTGCCTAGGTGCGAGGGACACCTCGGGATTCTCCTCGAGTCTTGGCATGGCAATTGGGACGCGTCTCCACGTGAGGCGGGAGACCCAGGGTCCCTTTCCACGTGCCACAGGGATCCTGGGACTCCTATCCATATTCAAGAAGAGTCAGGCATCGTCTCCTTTGGAAGCATTGATCTCCGCGGACCTCTCGAGTTTTCAAAGGATGTGAGGACTTCGGTCTCGATGAGGCGGAGAACGAGGTCTTTCTCTGTGGTCTCCACAGGGGATTCAGACAACCCTTCGTCTTGGGAGATGCAAGACGATCCTGCATTCAATTCACTTCAGGGATATCCGGCCTTACTTCGAGTCAGAGCATCTCGGTGTCCATTCCACTTGAGGCCACAAACTCAGGGTCCCTCTCACATACCTGTAGCTGAGAGAAGCCTCCTCTTGAGGTGCTTGTGGAAAGTGGGTATTCCTCTTGAGTCGAAGCCAGGGACTAAACTCTCATCTCGAGTTGATTTGGGGTCCACTGAGCCCTTTCGTGTTGTTCCAGTGACCTCAGGATCCCTCTAGACTTGAGACAGTGAACTTGGGTTTTCTCTGGAGTGCCATCAAGGAAATCAAGGCTCCTTTCACGTTTGATGTGGAAAACGGAATTGCTCTGCACGCAGTGCAGGGGAATAGGGCCTCATCTCGCGGCGAGGGGGAAGTCTCATGGTTTTTCTCGAGTTGCGGCTGGAACCTGGGGTATATTCTCGAGTTACGATGGGGAGGGCCCTTCCAGACACGTGTTTGTTCAGCGACGTCAGGACTCCTGCCTAGGTGCGAGGGACACCTCGGGATTCTCCTCGAGTCTTGGCATGGCAATTGGGACGCGTCTCCACGTGAGGCGGGAGACCCAGGGTCCCTTTCCACGTGCCACAGGGATCCTGGGACTCCTATCCATTTTCAAGAGGAGTCAGGCATCGTCTCCTTCGGAAGTATTGATCTCCGTGGACCTCTCGAATTTTCAAAGGATATGAGGCCTCCGGTTGCGTTGAGGTGGAGGACTAGGTCTTTCTCTGTGGTCTCCACAGGGGATTCAGACATCCCTTCGTCTTGGGAGATGCAAGACGAGCCTGCATTCAATTCACTGCAGGAATATCCGGCCTTACTTCGAGTCAGAGCATCTCGGTGTCCATTCCACTTGAGGCCACACACTCAGGGTCCCTCAAATATACCTGTAGCTGAGAGAAGCCTCCTCTTGAGGTGCTTGTGTAAAGTTGGTATTCCTCTTGAGTTGAAGCCAGGGACTAAGCTCTCATCTCGAGTTGATTTGGGATCCACGGAGCCCTTTCCTGTTGGTCCAGTGACCTCAGGATCCCTCTAGACTTGAGACAGTGATCTTGGGTTTTCTCTGGAGTGCCATCAAGGAAATCAAGGCTCCTGTCACGTTTGATGTGGAACACGGAATTGTTCTGCATGCAGTGCAGGGGAATCGGGCCTCAACTCGCGGCGAGGGGTAAATCTCATGGTTTTTCTCGAGTTGCGGCCGGAACCTGGGGTATATTCTCGAGTTACGACGGGGAGGGCCCTTCCAGACACGTGTTTGTTCAGCGACGTCAGGACTCCTGCCTAGGTGCGAGGGACATCTCGGGATTCTCCTCGAGTCTTGGCATGGCAATTTGGACGCGTCTCCACGTGAGGCGGGAGACCCAGGGTCCCTTTCCACGTGCCACAGGTATCCTGTGACTCCTATCCATTTTCAAGAGGAGTCAGGCATCGTCTCCTTTGGAAGCATTGATCTCCGCGGACCTCTCGAGTTTTCAAAGGATGTGAGGCCTCCGGTCGCGATGAGGCGGAGAACTCGGTCTTTCTCTGTGGTCTCCACAGGGGATTCACACATCCCTTCGTCTTGGGAGATGCAAGACGAGCCTGCATTCAATTCACTGCAGGAATATCCGGCCTTAATTCGAGTCAGAGCATCTCGGTGTCCATTCCACTTGAGGCCACAAACTCAGGGTCCCTCTCACATACCTGTAGCTGAGAGAAGCCTCCTCTTGAGGTGCCTGTGGAAAGTTGGTATTCCTCTTGAGTTGAAGCCAGGGACTAAGCTCTCATCTCGAGTTGATTTGGGGTGCACGGAGCCCTTTCCTGTTGGTCCAGTGACCTCCGGATCCCTCTAGACTTGAGACAGTGATCTTAGGTTTTCTCTGGAGTACCATCAAGGAAATCAAGGCTCCTTTCACGTTTGATGTCGAACACGGAATTGCTCTGCATGCAGGGCAGGGGAATCGGGCCTCATCTCGCGGCAAGGGGGAAGTCTCATGGTTTTTCTCGAGTTGCGGCCGGAACCTGGGGTATATTCTCGAGTTACGATGGGGAGGGCCCTTCCAGACACGTGTTTGTTCAGCGACGTCAGGACTCCTGCCTAGGTGCGAGGGACACCTCGGGATTCTCCTCGAGTCTTGGCATGGCAATGGGGACGCGTCTCCACGTGAGGCGGGAGACCCAGTGTCCCTTTCCACGTGCCACAGTAATCCTGGGACTCCTATCCATTTTCAAGAGGACTCAGGCATCGTCTCCTTTGGACGCATTATCTCTGCAGACCTCTCGAGTTTTCAAAGGATGTGAGGCCTCCGGTCGCCTTGAGGCGGAGGACTAGGTCTTTCTCTGTGGTCTCCACAGGGGATTCAGACATCCCTTCGTCTTGGGAGATGCAAGACGAGCCTGCATTCAATTCACTGCAGGGATATCCGGCCTTACTTCGAGTCAGAGCATCTCGGTGTCCATTCCACTTGAGGCCACAAATTCAGGGTTCCTCTCACATAGCTGTAGCTGACAGAAGCTTCCTCTTGAGGTGCTTGTGGAAAGTTGGTATTCCTCTTGAGTCTAAGCCAGGGACTAAACTCTCATCTCGAGTTGATTTGGGGTCCTCGGAGCCCTATCGTGTTGCTCCAGTGACCTCAGGATCCCTCTAGACTTGAGACAGTGATCTTGGGTTTTCTCTGGAGTGCCATCTAGGAAATCAAGGCTCCTTTCACGTTTGATGTGGAACACGGAATTGCTCTGCATGCAGTGCAGGGGAATCGGGCATCAACTCGCGGCGAGGGGGAAATCTCATGGTTTTTCTCGAGTTGCGGCCGGAACCTGGGGTATATTCTCGAGTTACGACGGGGAGGGCCCTTGCAGACACGTGTTTGTTCAGCGACATCAGGACTCCTGCCTAGGTGCGAGGGACACTTCGGGATTATCCTCGAGTCTTGGCATGGCAATTGGGACGCGTCTCCACGTGAGGCGGGAGACCCAGGGTCCCTTTCCACGTGCCACAGGGATTCTGGGACTCCAATCCATTTTCAAGAGGAGTCAGGCATCGTCTCCTTTGGAAGCATTGATATCCGCAGACCTCTCAAGTTCTCAAAGGATGTGAGGCCTCCGGTCGCGATGAGGCGGAGGACTAGTTCTTTCTCTGTCGTCTCCACAGGGGATTCAGACATCCGTTCGTCTCGGGAGATGCAAGACGAGCCTGCATTCAATTCCCTGCAGGGATATCCGGCCTTACTTCGAGTCAGAGCATCTCGGTGTCCATTCCACTTGAGGCCACAAACTCAGGGTCCCTCTCACATATCTGTAGCTGAGAGAAGCCTCCTCTTGAGGTGCTTGTGGAAATTGGTATTCCTCTTGAGTCGAAGCCAGGGACTAAGCTCTCATCTCGAGTTGATTTGGGGTCCACGGAGCCCTTTCGTGTTGCTACAGTGACCTCAGGATCCCTCTAGACTTGAGACAGTGATCTTGGGTTTTCTCTGGAGTGCCATCAAGGAAATCAAGGCTCCTTTCACTTTTGATGTCGAACACGGAATTGCTCTGTACGTAGGGCAGGGGAATCGGGCCTCAACTCGAGGCTAGGTGGAAATCTCATGGTTTTTCTCGATTTGCGGCCGGAACCAGGGGTATATTCTCGAGTTACGATTGGGAGGACCCTTCCAGACACGTGTTTGTTCAGCGACGTCAGGACTCCTACCTAGGTGCGAGGGACACCTCGGGATTCTCCTCGAGTCTTGGCATGGCAACTGGGATGCGTCTCCACGTGAGGCGGGAGACGCAGGGTCCCTTTCCACGTGCCACAGGGATCCTGGGACTCCTATCCATTTTCAAGAGGAGTCAGGCATCGTCTCCTTTGGAAGCATTGATCTCCGCGGGCCTCTCGAGTTTTCAAAAGATGTGAGGCCTCCGGTCGCGTTGAGGCGGAGGACTAGGTCTTTATCTGTGGTCTCCACAGGGGATTCAGACATCCCTTCGTCTTGGGAGATGCAAGACGAGCCTGTATTCAATTCACTGCAGGGATGTCCGGCCTTACTTCGAGTCAGAGCATCTCGGTGTCCATTCCACTTGAGGCCACAAACTCACGGTCCCTCTCACATACTTGTAGCTGAGAGAAGCCTCCTCTTGAGGTACTTGTAGAAAGTTGGTATTCCTCTTGAGTTGAAGCCAGGGACTAAGCTCTCATCTCGAGTTGATTTGGGGTCCACGGAGCCCTTTCCTGTTGCTCCAGTGACCTCAGGATCCCTCTAGACTTGAGAGAGTGATCTTGGGTTTTCTCTGGTGTGCCATCAAGGAAATCAAGGCTCCTTTCACGTTTGATATGGTACACGGAATTGCTGTGCACGCAGTGCAGGGGAATCGGGCCTCATCTCGCGGCGAGGGGGAAGTCTCATGGTTTTTCTCGAGTTGCGGTCGGAACCTGGGGTATATTCTCGATTTACGATTGGGAGGGCCCTTTCAGACACGTGTTTGTTCAGCGACGTCAGGACTCCTGCCTAGGTGCGAGGGACACCTCGGGATTCTCCTCGAGTTTTGGCATGGCAATTGGGTCGCGTCTCCACGTGACGTGGGAGACCCAGGGTCCCTTTCCACGTGCCACAGGGATCCTGGGACTCCTATCCATTTTCAAGAGGAGTCAGGCATCGTATCCTTTGGAAGCATTGATCTCCGAGGACCTCTCGAGTTTTCAAAGGATGTGAGGCCTCCGGTCGCGAGTTGGCAGAGAACTAGGTCTTTCTCTGTGGTCTCCACAGGGGATTCAGACATTCCTTCGTCTTGGGAGATGCAAGACGAGCCTGCATTCAATTCACTGCAGGGATATCCGGCCTTACTTCGAGTCAGAGCATCTCGGTGTCCATTCCATTTGAGGCCACAAACTCAGGGTGCTTCTCACATACCTGTAGCTGAGAGAAGCCTCCTCTTGAGGTGCTTGTGGAAAGTTGGTATTCCTCTTGAGTCAAAGCCAGGGACTAAGCTCTCATCTCGAGTTGATTTGGGGTCCACGGAGCCCTTTCGTGTTGCTCCAGTGACCTCAGGATCCCTCTAGACTTGAGACAGTGATCTTGGGTTTTCTCTGGAGTGCCATCAAGGAAATCAAGTCTCCTTTCACGTTTCATGTGGAACACGGAATTGCTCTGCATGCAGTGCAGGGAAATCGGGCCTCAACTCGCGGCGAGGCGGAAATCTCATAGTTTTTCTCGATTTGCGGCCGGAACCTGGGGTATATTCTCGAGTTACGATTGGGAGGACCCTTCCAGACACGTGTTTTTTCAGCGACTTCAGGACTCCTGCCTAGGTGCGAGGGAAACCTCGGGATTCTCCTCGAGTCTTGGCATGACAAATGGGACGCGTCTCCACGTGAGGCGGGAGACCCAGGGTCCCTTTCCACGTGCCACAGGGATCCTGGGACTCCATTCCATTTTCAAGAGGAGTCAGGCATCGTTTCCTTTGGAAGCATTCGTCTCCGCGGACCTCTCGAATTTTCAAAGGTTGTGAGGCCTCCGGTCGCGATGAGGCGGAGGACTAGGACTTTCTCTGTGGTCTCCACAGGGGATTCAGACATCCCTTCGTCTTGGGAGATGCAAGACGAGCCTGCATTCAATTCACTGCAGGGATATCCGGCCTTATTTTGAGTCAGAGCATCTCGGTGTACATTACACTTGAGGCCACAAATTCAGGGTCCCTCTCACATACCTGTAGCTGAGAGAAGCCTCCTCTTGAGGTGCTTGTGGAAATTGGTATTCCTCTTGAGTCGAAGCCAGGGACTAAGCTCTCATCTCGAGTTGATTTGGGGTCCACGGAGCCCTTTCGTGTTGCTCCAGTGACCTCAGGATCCCTCTAGACTTGAGACAGTGATCTTGGGTTTCTCTGGAGTGCCATCAAGGAAATCAAGGCTCCTTTCAAGTTTGATGTGGAACACGGAATTGCTCTGCACGCAGGGCAGGAGAATCGGGCCTCATCTCGCGGCGAGGGGGAAGTCTCATTGTTTTTCTCGAGTTGCGGCCGGAACCTGGGGTATATTCTCGAGTTACGACGGGGAGGGCTCTTCGAGAGACGTGTTTGTTCAGCGACGTCAGGACTCCTGCCTAGGTGCGAGGGACACCTCGGGATTCTCCTCGAGTTTTGGCATGGCAATTGGGTCGCGTCTCCACGTGAGGCGGGAGACCCAGGGTCCCTTTCCACATGCCACAGGGATCCTGGGACTCATATCCATTTTCAAGAGGAGTCAGGCATCGTCTCCTTTGGAAGCATTGATCTCCGCGGACCTGTCGAGTTTTCAAAGGATGTGAGGCCTCCGGTCGCGATGAGGCGGAGAACTCGGTCTTTCTCTGTGGTCTCCACAGGGGATTCAGACATCCCTTCGTCTTGGGAGATGCAAGACGAGCCTGCATTCAATTCCCTGCAGGGATATCCGGCCTTACTTCAAGTCAGAGCATCTCTGTGTCCATTCCACTTGAGGCCACAAACTCAGGGTCCCTCTCACATACCTGTAGCTGAGAGAAGCCTCCTCTTGAGGTGCTTGTAGAAAGTTGGCATTTCTCTTTTGTCGAAGCCAGGGACTAAGCTCTCATCTCGTGTTGATTTGGGGTCCACGGAGCCCTTTCGTGTTGCTACAGTGACCTCAGGATCCCTCTAGACTTGAGACAGTGATCTTGGGTTTTCTCTTGAATGCCATCAAGGAAATCAAGGCTCCTTTCACGTTTGATGTGGAATACGGAATTGCTCTGCATGCAGTGCAGGGGAATCGGGCCTCAACTCGCGGCTAGGTGGAAATCTCATGGTTTTTCTTGATTTGCGGCCGGAACCTGGGGTATATTCTCGAGTTACGATTGGGAGGACCCTTCCAGACACGTGTTTGTTCAGCGACGTCAGGACTCCTACCTAGGTGCGGAGGACATCTCGGGATTCTCCTCGAGTCTTGGCATGGCAATTGGGACGCGTCTCCACGTGAGGCGGGAGACCCAGTGTCCCTTTCAACGTGCCACAGGGATCCTGGGACTCCTATCCATTTTCAAGAGGAGTCAGGCATCGACTCCTTTGGAAGCATTGAACTCCGCGGACCTCTCGAGTTTTCAAAGGATGTGAGGCCTCCGGTCGCGATGAGGCGGAGGACTAGGTCTTTATCTGTGGTCTCCACAGGGGATTCAGACATCCCTTTGTCTTGGGAGATGCAAGACGAGCCTGTATTCAATTCACTGCAGGGATATCCGGCCTTACTTCGAGTCAGAGCATCTCGGTGTCCATTCCACTTGAGGCCACAAACTCAGGGTTCCTCTCACATACTTGTAGCTGAGAGAAGCCTCCTCTTGAGGTGCTTGTAGAAAGTTGGTATTCCTCTTGAGTTGAAGCCAGGGACTAAGCTCTCATCTCGAGTTGATTTGGGGTCCACGGAGCCCTTTCGTGTTGCTCCAGTGACCTCAGGACCCCTCTAGACTTGAGACAGTGATCTTGGGTTTTCTCTGGAGTGCCATCAAGGAAATCAAGGCTGCTTTCACGTTTGATGTGGAACACGGAATTGCACTGCACGCAGTGCAGGGGAATCGGGCCTCATCTCGCGGCTAGGGGGAAGTCTCATGGTTTTTCTCGAGTTGCGGCCGGAACCTGGGGTATATTCTCGAGTTACGACGGGGAGGGCCCTTCCAGACACATGTTTGTTCAGCGACGTCAGGACTCCTGCCTAGGTGCGAGGGACACCTCGGGATTCTCCTTGAGTCTTGGCATGGCAATTGGGACGCGTCTCACGTGAGGCGGGAGACCCAGGGTCCCTTTCCACGTGCCACAGGGAACCTGGGACTCCTATCCATTTTCAAGAGGAGTCAGGCATCATCTCCTTTGGATGCATTGATCTCCGCATACCTCTCGAGTTTTCAAAGGATGTGAGGCCTCCGGGCGCAATGAGGCCGAGGACTAGGTCTTTCTCTGTCGTCTCCACAGGGGATTCAGACATCCCTTCGTCTTGGGAGATGCAAGACGAGCCTGCATTCAATTCACTGCAGGGATATCCGGCCTTACTTCGAGTCAGAGCATCTCGATGTCCATTCCACTTGAGGCCACAAACTCTGGGTCCCTCTCACATTCCTGTAGCTGAGAGAAGCCTCCTCTTGAGGTGCTTGTGGAAAGTTGGTATTCCTCTTGAGTCGAAGCCAGGGACTAAGCTCTCATCTCGAGTTGATTTGGGGTCTGAGGAGCCCTTTCGTGTTGCTCCAGTGACCTCAGGATCCCTCTAGACTTGAAACAGTGATCTTGGGTTTTCTCTGGAGTGCCATCAAGGAAATCAAGGCTCCTTTCACGTTTGATGTGGAACACGGAATTGCTCTGCACGCAGTACACGGGAATCGGGCCTCATCTCGCGCCGAGGGGAAAGTCTCATGGTTTTTCTCGAGTTGCGGCCAGAACCTGGGGTATCTTCTCGAGTTATGACGGAGAGGGCCCTTCCAGACACGTGTTTGTTCAGTGACGTCAGGACTCCTGCCTAGGTGCGAGGGACAACTCAGGATTCTCCTCGAGTCTTGGCATGGCAATTGGGACGTGTCTCCACGTGAGGCGGGAGACCCAGGGTCCCTTTCCACGTGCCACAGGGATCCTGGGACTCCTATCCATTTTCAAGTCATCGTCTCCTTTGGAAGCATTGATCTCCGCGGACCTCTCTAATTTTCAAAGGACGTGAGGCCTCCGTTCGCGTTGAGGCTGAGAACTATGTCTTTCTCTGTGGACTCCACAGGGGATTCAGACAAACCTTCGTCTTGGGAGATGCAAGACGAGCCTGCATTCAATTCACTGCAGGGATATCCTGCTTTACTTCGAGTCAGAGCATCTCGGGGCCATTCCACTTGAGGCCACAAACTCAGGGGCCCTCTCACATACCTGTAGCTGAGAGAAGCCTCCTCTTGAGGTGCTTGTGGAAAGTTGGTATTCCTCTTGAGTCGAAGCCAGGGACTAAGCTCTCATCTCGAGTTGATTTGGGGTCCACTGAGCCTTTGGTGTTGCTCCAGTGACCTCAGGATCCCTCTAGAATTGAGACAGTGATCTTGGGTTTTCTCTGGAGTGCCATCAAGGAAATCAAGGTTCCTTTCACGTTTCATGTCGAACACGGAATTGCTCTGCACGCAGTGCAGGGGAATCGGGCCTCATCTCGTGGCGAGGGGGAAGTCTCATGGTTTTTCTCGAGTTGCGGCCGAAACCTGGGGTATATTCTCGAGTTACGACGGGGAGGGCCCTTCCAGACAAGTGTTTGTTCAGCGACGTCAGGACTCCTGACTTGGTGCGAGGGACACCTCGGGATTCTCTTCGAGTCTTTGCATGGCGTCTCCAAGTGAGTCGGGAGACCCAGTGTCCCTTTCCAAGTTCCACAGGTGTCCTGGAACTCCTATCCATTTTCAAGAGGAGTCAGGCATCGTCTCCTTTGGAAGCATTGATCTCCGCGGACCTCTCGAGTTTTCAAAGGATGTGAGGCCTCCGGTCGCGATGAGGCGGAGAACTAGGTCTTTCTCTGTGGTCTCCACAGGGGATTCAGACATCCCTTCGTCTTGGGAGATGCAAGACGAGCCTGCATTCAATTCACTGCAGGGATATCCGGCCTTACTTCGAGTCAGAGTATCTCGGTGTCCATTCCACTTGAGGCCACAAACTCAGTGGCCCTCTCACATACCTGTAGCTGAGAGAAGCCTCCTCTTGAGGTGCTTGTGGAAAGTTGGTATTCCTCTTGAGTCGATGCCAGGGATGAAGCTCTCATCTTGAGTTGATTTGGGGTCGACTGAGCCCTTTCGTTTTGCTCCAGTGACCTCAGGATCCCTCTAGACTTTAGACAGTGATCTTGGGTTTTCTCTGGAGTGCCATCAAGGAAATCAAGGCTCCTTTCACGTTTGATGTGGAACACGGAATTGCACTGCACGCAGTGTAGGGGAATCGGGCCTCATCTCGCGGCGAGGGGGAAGTCTCATATTTTTTCTCCAGTTGCGGAAGGACCCTGGGGTATATTCACGAGTTATGACGGGGAGGGCCCTTCCAGACACGTGTTTGTTCAGGGACGTCAGGACTCGGGCCTAGGTGCGAGGGACACCTACGGATTCTCCTCGAGTCTTGGCATGGCAATTGGGACGCGTCTCCACGTGAGGCGGGAGACCCAGGGTCCCTTTCCACGTACCACAGGGATCCTGGGACTCCTATCCATTTTCAAGAGGAGTCAGGAATCGTCTCCTTTGGAAGCATTAATCTCCGCGGACCTCTCGAGTTTTCAAAGGATGTGAGGCCTCCGGTCGCGATGATGCGGAGAACTAGGTCTTTCTCTGTGGTCTCCACAGGGGATTCAGACATCCCTTCGTCTTGGGAAATGCAAGACGAGCCTGCACTCAATTCACTGCAGTGATATCCGGCCTTACTTCCTGTCAGAGCAACTCGGTGTCCAGTCCACTTGAGGCCACAAACTCAGGGTCCCTCTCACATACCTGTAGCTGAGAGAAGCCTCCTCTTGAGGTGCTTGTGTAAAGTTGGTAATCCTCTTGAGTCGAAGCCAGACACTAAGCTCTCATCTCGAGTTGATTTGGGGTCCACGGAGCCCTTTCGTGTTACTCCAGTGACCTCAGGATCCCTCTAGACATGAGACAGTGATCTTGAGTTTTCTCTGGAGTGCCATCAAGGAAATCAAGGCTCCTTTCACGTTTGATGTGGAACACGGAATTGCTCTGCACACAGTGCAGGGGAATCGGGTCTCATCTCGCGGCGAGGGGGAAGTCTCATGGTTTTTCTCGAGTTGCGGTCGGAACTTGGGGTATATTCTCGAGTAACGACGGGGAGGGCCCTTCCAGAAACGTGTTTGTTCAGCGACGTCAGGACTCCTGCCTAGGTGCGAGGGACACCTCGGGATTCTCCTCGAGTCTTGGCATGGCAATTGGGACGCGTATCCATGTGAGGCGTGAGACCCAGAGTCCCTTTACACGTGCCATAGGGATCCTGGGACTCCTATCTATTTTCAAGAGAGTCAGGCATCGTCTCCTTTGGAAGCATTGATCTCCGTGGACCTCTCGAGATGTCAAAGGATGTGAGGCCTACGGTCGGGATGAGGCGGAGGACTAGGTCTTTCTCTGTGGTCTCCACAGCGGATTCAGACATCCGTTCGTCTTGGGAGATGCAAGACGAGCCAGCATTCAATTCACTGCAGGGATATCCGGCCTTACTTCGAGTCAGAGCATCTCGGTGTCCATTCCACTTGAGGCCACAAACTCAGTGTCCCTCTCACATACCTGTAGCTGAGAGAAGCCTCCTCTTGAGGTGCTTGTGGAAAGTTGGTATTCCTCTTGTGTCGAAGCCAGGGACTAAGCTCTCATCTCGAGTTGATTTGGGGTCCACGGAGAACTTTCGTGTTACTCCAGTGACCTCAGGATCCCTCTAGACTTGAGACAGTGATCTTGGGTTTTCTCTGGAGTGCCATCTAGGAAATCAAGGCTCCTTTCACGTTTGATGTGGAACACGGCATTGCTCTGCACACAGTGCAGGGGAATCGGGCCTCATGTCGCGGCGAGGGGGAAGTCTCATGGTTTTTCTCGAGTTGCGGTCGGAACCTGGGGTATATTCTCGATTTACGATTGGGAGGGCCCTTTCAGACACGTGTTTGTTCAGCGACGTCAGGACTCCTGCCTAGGTGCGAGGGACACCTCGGGATTCTCCTCGAGTTTTGGCATGGCAATTGGGTCGCGTCTCCACGTGAGGTGGGAGACCCAGGGTCCCTTTCCACGTGCCACAGGGATCCTGGGACTCCTATCCATTTTCAAGAGGAGTCAGGCATCGTTTCCTTTGGAAGCATTGATCTCCGCGGACCTCTCGAGTTTTCAAAGGATGTGAGGCCTCCGGTCGCGAGTTGGCAGAGAACTAGGTCTTTCTCTGTGGTCTCCACAGGGGATTCAGACATTCCTTCGTCTTGGGAGATGCAAGACGAGCCTGCATTCAATTCACTGAAGGGATATCCGGCCTTACTTCGAGTCAGAGCATCTCGGTGTCCATTCCATTTGAGGCCACAAACTCAGGGTGCTTCTCACATACCTGTAGCTGAGAGAAGCCTCCTCTTGAGGTGCTTGTGGAAAGTTGGTATTCCTCTTGAGTCAAAGCCAGGGACTAAGCTCTCATCTCGAGTTGATTTGGGGTCCACGGAGCCCTTTCGTGTTGCTCCAGTGACCTCAGGATCCCTCTAGACTTGAGACAGTGATCTTGGGTTTTCTCTGGAGTGCCATCAAGGAAATCAAGTCTCCTTTCACGTTTCATGTGGAACACGGAATTGCTCTGCATGCAGTGCAGGGAAATCGGGCCTCAACTCGCGGCGAGGCGGAAATCTCATGGTTTTTCTCCATTTGCGGCCGGAACCTGGGGTATATTCTCGAGTTACGATTGGGAGGACCCTTCCAGACACGTGTTTTTTCAGCGACCTCAGGACTCCTGCCTAGGTGCGAGGGAAACCTCGGGATTCTCCTCGAGTCTTGGCATGACAAATGGGACGCGTCTCCACGTGAGGCGGGAGACCCAGGGTCCCTTTCCACGTGCCACAGGGATCCTGGGACTCCATTCCATTTTCAGGAGGAGTCAGGCATCGTTTCCTTTGGAAGCATTCGTCTCCGCGGACCTCTCGAATTTTCAAAGGTTGTGAGGCCTCCGGTCGCGATGAGGCGGAGGACTAGGACTTTCTCTGTGGTCTCCACAGGGGATTCAGACATCCCTTCGTCTTGGGAGATGCAAGACGAGCCTGCATTCAATTCACTGCAGGGATATCCGGCCTTATTTTGAGTCAGAGCATCTCGGTGTACATTACACTTGAGGCCACAAATTCAGGGTCCCTCTCACATACCTGTAGCTGAGAGAAGCCTCCTCTTGAGGTGCTTGTGGAAATTGGTATTCCTCTTGAGTCGAAGCCAGGGACTAAGCTCTCATCTCGAGTTGATTTGGGGTCCACGGAGCCCTTTCGTGTTGCTCCAGTGACCTCAGGATCCCTCTAGACTTGAGACAGTGATCTTGGGTTTCTCTAGAGTGCCATCAAGGAAATCAAGGCTCCTTTCAAGTTTGATGTGGAACACGGAATTGCTCTGCACGCAGGGCAGGAGAATCGGGCCTCATCTCGCGGCGAGGGGGAAGTCTCATTGTTTTTCTCGAGTTGCGGCCGGAACCTGGGGTATATTCTCGAGTTACGACGGGGAGGGCTCTTCGAGAGACGTGTTTGTTCAGCGACGTCAGGACTCCTGCCTAGGTGCGAGGGACACCTCGGGATTCTCCTCGAGTTTTGGCATGGCAATTGGGTCGCGTCTCCACGTGAGGCGGGAGACCCAGGGTCCCTTTCCACATGCCACAGGGATCCTGGGACTCATATCCATTTTCAAGAGGAGTCAGGCATCGTCTCCTTTGGAAGCATTGATCTCCGCGGACCTGTCGAGTTTTCAAAGGATGTGAGGCCTCCGGTCGCGATGAGGCGGAGAACTAGGACTTTCTCTGTGGTCTCCACAGGGGATTCAGACATCCCTTCGTCTTGGCAGATGCAAGACGAGCCTGCATTCAATTCCCTGCAGGGATATCCGGCCTTACTTCAAGTCAGAGCATCTCTGTGTCCATTCCACTTGAGGCCACAAACTCAGGGTCCCTCTCACATACCTGTAGCTGAGAGAAGCCTCCTCTTGAGGTGCTTGTAGAAATTTGGCATTTCTCTTTTGTCGAAGCCAGGGACTAAGCTCTCATCTCGTGTTGATTTGGGGTCCACGGAGCCCTTTCGTGTTGCTACAGTGACCTCAGGATCCCTCTAGACTTGAGACAGTGATCTTGGGTTTTCTCTGGAGTGCCATCAAGGAAATCAAGGCTCCTTTCACTTTTGATTTCGAACACGGAATTGCTCTGCACGTAGGGCAGGGGAATCGGGCCTCAACTCGAGGCTAGGTGGAAATCTCATGGTTTATCTCGATTTGCGGCCGGAACCAGGGGTATATTCTCGAGTTACGATTGGGAGGACCCTTCCAGACACGTGTTTGTTCAGCGACGTCAGGACTCCTACCTAGGTGTGAGGGACACCTCGGGATTCTCCTCGAGTCTTGGCATGGCAACTGGGATGCGTCTCCACGTGAGGCGGGAGACGCAGGGTCCCTTTCCACGTGCCACAGGGATCCTGGGACTCCTATCCATTTTCAAGAGGAGTCAGGCATCGTCTCCTTTGGAAGCATTGATCTCTGCGGGCCTCTCGAGTTTTCAAAAGATGTGAGGCCTCCGGTCGCGTTGAGGCGGAGGACTAGGTCTTTATCTGTTGTCTCCACAGGGGATTCAGACATCCCTTCGTCTTGGGAGATGCAAGACGAGCCTGTATTCAATTCACTGCAGGGATGTCCGGCCTTACTTCGAGTCAGAGCATCTCGGTGTCCATTCCACTTGAGGCCACAAACTCACGGTCCCTCTCACATACTTGTAGCTGAGAGAAGCCTCCTCTTGAGGTACTTGTAGAAAGTTGGTATTCCTCTTGAGTTGAAGCCAGGGACTAAGCTCTCATCTCGAGTTGATTTGGGGTCCACGGAGCCCTTTCCTGTTGCTCCAGTGACCTCAGGATCCCTCTAGACTTGAGAGAGTGATCTTGGGTTTTCTCTGGTGTGCCATCAAGGAAATCAAGGCTCCTTTCACGTATGATGTGGTACACGGAATTGCTGTGCACGCAGTGCAGGGGAATCGGGCCTCATCTTGCGGCGAGGGGGAAGTCTCATGGTTTCTCTCGAGTTGCGGTCGGAACCTGGGGTATATTCTCGATTTACGATTGGGAGGGCCCTTTCAGACACGTGTTTGTTCAGCGACGTCAGGACTCCTGCCTAGGTGCGAGGGACACCTCGGGATTCTCCTCGAGTTTTGGCATGGCAATTGGGTCGCGTCTCCACGTGAGGTGGGAGACCCAGGGTCCCTTTCCACGTGCCACAGGGATCCTGGGACTCCTATCCATTTTCAAGAGGAGTCAGGCATCGTATCCTTTGGAAGCATTGATCTCCGCGGACCTCTCGAGTTTTCAAAGGATGTGAGGCCTCCGGTCGCGAGTTGGCAGAGAACTAGGTCTTTCTCTGTGGTCTCCACAGGGGATTCAGACATTCCTTCGTCTTGGGAGATGCAAGACGAGCCTGCATTCAATTCACTGAAGGGATATCCGGCCTTACTTCGAGTCAGAGCATCTCGGTGTCCATTCCATTTGAGGCCACAAACTCAGGGTCCCTCTCACATACCTGTAGCTGAGAGAAGCCTCCTCTTGAGGTGCTTGTGGAAAGTTGGTATTCCTCTTGAGTCAAAGCCAGGGACTAAGCTCTCATCTCGAGTTGATTTGGGGTCCACGGAGCCCTTTCGTGTTGCTCCAGTGACCTCAGGATCCCTCTAGACTTGAGACAGTGATCTTGGGTTTTCTCTGGAGTGCCATCAAGGAAATCAAGTCTCCTTTCACGTTTCATGTGGAACACGGAATTGCTCTGCATGCAGTGCAGGGAAATCGGGCCTCAACTCGCGGCGAGGCGGAAATCTCATGGTTTTTCTCCATTTGCGGCCGGAACCTGGGGTATATTCTCGAGTTACGATTGGGAGGACCCTTCCAGACACGTGTTTTTTCAGCGACCTCAGGACTCCTGCCTAGGTGCGAGGGAAACCTCGGGATTCTCCTCGAGTCTTGGCATGACAAATGGGACGCGTCTCCACGTGAGGCGGGAGACCCAGGGTCCCTTTCCACGTGCCACAGGGATCCTGGGACTCCATTCCATTTTCAGGAGGAGTCAGGCATCGTTTCCTTTGGAAGCATTCGTCTCCGCGGACCTCTCGAATTTTCAAAGGTTGTGAGGCCTCCGGTCGCGTTGAGGTGGAGGACTAGGACTTTCTCTGTGGTCTCCACAGGGGATTCAGACATCCCTTCGTCTTGGGAGATGCAAGACGAGCCTGCATTCAATTCACTGCAGGGATATCCGGCCTTATTTTGAGTCAGAGCATCTCGGTGTACATTACACTTGAGGCCACAAATTCAGGGTCCCTCTCACATACCTGTAGCTGAGAGAAGCCTCCTCTTGAGGTGCTTGTGGAAATTGGTATTCCTCTTGAGTCGAAGCCAGGGACTAAGCTCTCATCTCGAGTTGATTTGGGGTCCACGGAGCCCTTTCGTGTTGCTCCAGTGACCTCAGGATCCCTCTAGACTTGAGACAGTGATCTTGGGTTTCTCTGGTGTGCCATCAAGGAAATCAAGGCTCCTTTCAAGTTTGATGTGGAATACGGAATTGCTCTGCACGCAGGGCAGGAGAATCGGGCCTCATCTCGCGGCGAGGGGGAAGTCTCATTGTTTTTCTCGAGTTGCGGCCGGAACCTGGGGTATATTCTCGAGTTACGACGGGGAGGGCTCTTCGAGAGACGTGTTTGTTCAGCGACGTCAGGACTCCTGCCTAGGTGCGAGGGAAACCTCGGGATTCTCCTCGAGTTTTGGCATGGCAATTGGGTCGCGTCTCCACGTGAGGCGGGAGACCCAGGGTCCCTTTCCACATGCCACAGGGATCCTGGGACTCATATCCATTTTCAAGAGGAGTCAGGCATCGTCTCCTTTGGAAGCATTGATCTCCGCGGACCTGTCGAGTTTTCAAAGGATGTGAGGCCTCCGGTCGCGATGAGGCGGAGAACTAGGACTTTCTCTGTGGTCTCCACAGGGGATTCAGACATCCCTTCGTCTTGGGAGATGCAAGACGAGCCTGCATTCAATTCCCTGCAGGGATATCCGGCCTTACTTCAAGTCAGAGCATCTCTGTGTCCATTCCACTTGAGGCCACAAACTCAGGGTCCCTCTCACATACCTGTAGCTGAGAGAAGCCTCCTCTTGAGGTGCTTGTAGAAAGTTGGCATTTCTCTTTTGTCGAAGCCAGGGACTAAGCTCTCATCTCGTGTTTATTTGGGGTCCACGGAGCCCTTTCGTTTTGCTACAGTGACCTCAGGATCCCTCTAGACTTGAGACAGTGATCTTGGGTTTTCTCTTGAATGCCATCAAGGAAATCAAGGCTCCTTTCACGTTTGATGTGGAACACGGAATTGCTCTGCACGCAGTGCAGGGGAATCGGGCCTCATCTCGCGGCTAGGGGGAAGTCTCATGGTTTTTCTCGAGTTGCGGCCGGAACCTGGGGTATATTCTCGAGTTACGACGGGGAGGGCCCTTCCAGACACATGTTTGTTCAGCGACGTCAGGACTCCTGCCTAGGTGCGAGGGACACCTCGGGATTCTCCTCGAGTCTTGGCATGGCAATTGGGACGCTCTCCACTTGAGGCGGGAGACCCAGGGTCCCTTTCCACGAGCCACAGGGATCCTGGGACTGCTATCCATTTTCAAGAGGAGTCAGGCATTGTCTCCTTTGGAAGCATTGATCTCCGCAGACCTCTCGAGTTTTCAAGGGATGTGAGGCCTCCGGTCGCTATGAGGCGGAGGACTAGGTCTTTCTCTGTGGTCTCCACAGGGGATTCAGACATCCCTTCATCTTGGGAGATGCAAGACGAGCCTGCATTCAATTCACTGCAGGGATATCCGGCCTTACTTCGAGTCAGAGCATCTCGGTGTCCATTCCATTTGAGGCCACAAACTCAGGGTCCCTCTCACATACCTGTAGCTGAGAGAAGCCTCCTCTTGAGGTGCTTGTGGAAAGTTGGTATTCCTCTTGAGTCGAGGCCAGGGACTAAGCTCTCATCTCGAGTTGATTTGGGGTCCACGGAGCCCTTTCGTGTTGCTACAGTGACCTCAGGAACCCTCTAGACTTGAGACAGTCATCTTGGGTTTTCTCTGGAGTGCCATCAAGGAAATCAAGTCTCCTTTCACGTTTGATGTGGAACACGGAATTGCTCTGCACGCAGGGCAGGGGAATCGGGCCTCATCTCGCGGTGAGGGGGAAGTCTCATGGTTTTTCTCGAGTTGCGGCCGGAACCTGGGGTATATTCTCGAGTTACGACGGGGAGGGCCCTTCCAGACACATGTTTGTTCAGCGACGTCAGGACTCCTGCCTAGGTGCGAGGGACACCTCGGGTTTCTCCTCGAGTCTTGGCATGGCAATTGGGACGCGTCTCCACGTGAGGCGGGAGACCAAGGGTCCCTTTCCACGTGCTACAGGGATCCTGGGACTCCTATCCATTTTCAAGAGGAGTCAGGCATCGTCTCCTTTGGAAGCATTGATCTTCGCAGACCTCTCGAGTTTTCAAAGGATGTGAGGCCTCCGGTCGCGATGAGGCGGAGGACTAGGACTTTCTCTGTGGTCTCGACAGGGGATTCAGACATCCCTTCGTCTTGGGATATGCAAGACGAGCCTGCTTTCAATTCACTGCAGGGATATCCGGCCTTACTTCGAGTCAGAGCATCTCGGTGTCCATTCCACTTGAGGCCACAAACTCAGGGTCCCTCTCACATACCTGTAGCTGAGAGAAGCCTCCTCTTGAGGTGCTTGTGGAAAGTTGGTATTCCTCTTGAGTCGAAGCCAGGGACTAAGCTCTCATCTCGAGTTGATTTGGGGTCCACGGAGCCCTTTCGTGTTGCTCCATTGACCTCAGGATCCCTCTAGACTTGAGAGTGTGATCTTGGTTTTCTCTGGAGTGCCATCAAGGAAATCAAGGCTCCTTTCACGTTTGATGTGGAACACGGAATTGCTCGGCACGCACTGCAGGGTAATCGGGCCTCATCTCGCGGCGAGGGGGAAGTTTCATGTTTTTTCTCGAGTTGCGGCCGGAACCTGTGGTATATTCTCGAGTTACGACGGGGAGGGCCCTTCCAGACACGTGTTTGTTCAGCGACGTCAGGACTCCTGCCTAGGTGCGAGGGACACCTCGGGATTCTCCTTGAGTCTTGGCATGGCAATTGGGACGCGTCTCCACGTGAGGCGGGAGACCCAGGGTCCCTTTCCACGTGCCACAGGGAACCTGGGACTCCTATCCATTTTCAAGAGGAGTCAGGCATCATCTCCTTTGGATGCATTGATCTCCGCATACCTCTCGAGTTTTCAAAGGATGTGAGGCCTCCGGGCGCAATGAGGCCGAGGACTAGGTCTTTCTCTGTCGTCTCCACAGGGGATTCAGACATCCCTTCGTCTTGGGAGATGCAAGACGAGCCTGCATTCAATTCACTGCAGGGATATCCGGCCTTACTTCGAGTCAGAGCATCTCGATGTCCATTCCACTTGAGGCCACAAACTCTGGGTCCCTCTCACATTCCTGTAGCTGAGAGAAGCCTCCTCTTGAGGTGCTTGTGGAAAGTTGGTATTCCTCTTGAGTCGAAGCCAGGGACTAAGCTCTCATCTCGAGTTGATTTGGGGTCTGAGGAGCCCTTTCGTGTTGCTCCAGTGACCTCAGGATCCCTCTAGACTTGAAACAGTGATCTTGGGTTTTCTCTGGAGTGCCATCAAGGAAATCAAGGCTCCTTTCACGTTTGATGTGGAACACGGAATTGCTCTGCACGCAGTACACGGGAATCGGGCCTCATCTCGCGCCGAGGGGAAAGTCTCATGGTTTTTCTCGAGTTGCGGCCAGAACCTGGGGTATCTTCTCGAGTTATGACGGAGAGGGCCCTTCCAGACACGTGTTTGTTCAGTGACGTCAGGACTCCTGCCTAGGTGCGAGGGACAACTCAGGATTCTCCTCGAGTCTTGGCATGGCAATTGGGACGTGTCTCCACGTGAGGCGGGAGACCCAGGGTCCCTTTCCACGTGCCACAGGGATCCTGGGACTCCTATCCATTTTCAAGTCATCGTCTCCTTTGGAAGCATTGATCTCCGCGGACCTCTCTAATTTTCAAAGGACGTGAGGCCTCCGTTCGCGTTGAGGCTGAGAACTATGTCTTTCTCTGTGGACTCCACAGGGGATTCAGACAAACCTTCGTCTTAGGAGATGCAAGACGAGCCTGCATTCAATTCACTGCAGGGATATCCTGCTTTACTTCGAGTCAGAGCATCTCGGTGTCCATTCCACTTGAGGCCACAAACTCAGGGGCCCTCTCACATACCTGTAGCTGAGAGAAGCCTCCTCTTGAGGTGCTTGTGGAAAGTTGGTATTCCTCTTGAGTCGAAGCCAGGGACTAAGCTCTCATCTCGAGTTGATTTGGGGTCCACTGAGCCCTTTGGTGTTGCTCCAGTGACCTCAGGATCCCTCTAGAATTGAGACAGTGATCTTGGGTTTTCTCTGGAGTGCCATCAAGGAAATCAAGGTTCCTTTCACGTTTCATGTGGAACACGGAATTGCTCTGCACGCAGTGCAGGGGAATCGGGCCTCATCTCGTGGCGAGGGGGAAGTCTCATGGTTTTTCTCGAGTTGCGGCCGAAACCTGGGGTATATTCTCGAGTTACGACGGGAAGGGCCCTTCCAGACAAGTGTTTGTTCAGCGACGTCAGGACTCCTGACTTGGTGCGAGGGACACCTCGGGATTCTCTTCGAGTCTTTGCATGGCGTCTCCAAGTGAGTCGGGAGACCCAGTGTCCCTTTCCAAGTTCCACAGGTGTCCTGGAACTCCTATCCATTTTAAAGAGGAGTCAGGCATCGTCTCCTTTGGAAGCATTGATCTCCGCGGACCTCTCGAGTTTTCAAAGGATGTGAGGCCTCCGGTCGCGATGATGCGGAGAACTAGGTCTTTCTCTGTGGTCTGCACAGGGGATTCAGACATCCCTTCGTCTTGGGAGATGCAAGACGAGCCTGCATTCAATTCATGCAGGGATATCCGGCCTTACTTCGAGTCAGAGCATCTCGGTGTCCATTCCACTTGAGGCCACAAACTCAGTGGCCCTCTCACATACCTGTAGCTGAGAGAAGCCTCCTCTTGAGGTGCTTGTGGAAAGTTGGTATTCTTCTTGAGTCGATGACAGGGATGAAGCTCTCATCTTGAGTTGATTTGGGGTCGACTGAGCCCTTTCGTTTTGCTCCAGTGACCTCAGGATCCCTCTAGACTTTAGACAGTGATCTTGGGTTTTCTCTGGAGTGCCATCAAGGAAATCAAGGCTCCTTTCACGTTTGATGTGGAACACGGAATTGCACTGCACGCAGTGTAGGGGAATCGGGCCTCATCTCGCGGCGAGGGGGAAGTCTCATATTTTTTCTCCAGTTGCGGAAGGACCCTGGGGTATATTCACGAGTTACGACGGGGAGGGCCCTTCCAGACACGTGTTTGTTCAGGGACGTCAGGACTCGGGCCTAGGTGCGAGGGACACCTACGGATTCTCCTCGAGTCTTGGCATGGCAATTGGGACGCGTCTCCACGTGAGGCGGGAGACCCAGGGTCCCTTTCCACGTGCCACAGGGATCCTGGGACTCCTATCCATTTTCAAGAGGAGTCAGGAATCGTCTCCTTTGGAAGCATTAATCTCCGCGGACCTCTCGAGTTTTCAAAGGATGTGAGGCCTCCGGTCGCGATGATGCGGAGAACTAGGTCTTTCTCTGTGGTCTGCACAGGGGATTCAGACATCCCTTCGTCTTGGGAGATGCAAGACGAGCCTGCATTCAATTCATGCAGGGATATCCGGCCTTACTTCGAGTCAGAGCATCTCGGTGTCCATTCCACTTGAGGCCACAAACTCAGTGGCCCTCTCACATACCTGTAGCTGAGAGAAGCCTCCTCTTGAGGTGCTTGTGTAAAGTTGGTAATCCTCTTGAGTCGAAGCCAGACACTAAGCTCTCATCTCGAGTTGATTTGGGGTCCACGGAGCCCTTTCGTGTTACTCCAGTGACCTCAGGATCCCTCTAGATTGAGACAGTGATCTTGAGTTTTCTCTGAAGTGCCATCAAGGAAATCAAGGCTCCTTTCACGTTTGATGTGGAACACGGAATTGCTCTGCACACAGTGCAGGGGAATCGGGTCTTATCTCGCGGCGAGGGGGAAGTCTCATGGTTTTTCTCGAGTTGCGGTCGGAACTTGGGGTATATTCTCGAGTAACGACGGGGAGGGCCCTTCCAGAAACGTGTTTGTTCAGCGACGTCAGGACTCCTGCCTAGGTGCGAGGGACACCTCGGGATTCTCCTCGAGTCTTGGCATTGCAATTAGGACGCGTATCCATGTGAGGCGAGAGACCCAGAGTCCCTTTACACGTGCCATAGGGATCCTGGGACTCCTATCTATTTTCAAGAGAGTCAGGCATCGTCTCCTTTGGAAGCATTGATCTCCGTGGACCTCTCGAGATGTCAAAGGATGTGAGGCCTACGGTCGCGATGAGGCGGAGGACTAGGTCTTTCTCTGTGGTCTCCACAGCGGATTCAGACATCCCTTCGTCTTGGGAGATGCAAGACGAGCCTGCATTCAATTCACTGCAGGGATATCCGGCCTTACTTCGAGTCAGAGCATCTCGGTGTCCATTCCACTTGAGGCCACAAACTCAGTGTCCCTCTCACATACCTGTAGCTGAGAGAAGCCTCCTCTTGAGGTGCTTGTGGAAAGTTGGTATTCCTCTTGTGTCGAAACCAGGGACTAAGCTCTCATCTCGAGTTGATTTGGGGTCCACGGAGAACTTTCGTGTTGCTCCAGTGACCTCAGGATCCCTCTAGACTTGAGACAGTGATCTTGGGTTTTCTCTGGAGTGCCATCTAGGAAATCAAGGCTCCTTTCACGTTTGATGTGGAACACGGCATTGCTCTGCACACAGTGCAGGGGAATCGGGCCTCATGTCGCGGCGAGGGGGAAGTCTCATGGTTTTTCTCGAGTTGCGGCCGGAACCTGGTGTATATTCTCGAGTTGCGACGGGGAGGGCCCTTCCAGACACGTGTTTGTTCAGCGACGTCAGGACTCCTGCCTAGGTGCGAGGGACACCTCGGGATTCTCCTCGAGTATTGGCATGGCAATTGGGACGCGTCTCCACGAGAGGCGGGAGACCCAGGGTCCCTTTCCACGTGCCACAGGGATCCTGGGACTCCTATCCATTTTCAAGAGGAGTCAGGCATCGTCTCCTTTGGAAGCATTGATCTCCGCAGACCTCTCGATTTTTCAAAGGATGTGATGTCTCAGGTCGCGATGAGGCTGAGGACTAGGTTTTTCTCTGTGGTCTCCACAGGGGATTCAGACATCCCTTCGTCTTAGGAGATGCAAGACGAGCCTGCATTCAATTCACTGCAGGGATATCCGGCCTTACTTCGAGTCAGAGCATCTCGGTGTCCATTCCACTTGAGGCCACAAACTCTGGGTCCATCTCACATACCTGTAGCTGAGAGAAGCCTCCTCTTGAGGTGCTTGTGGAAAGTTGGTATTCCTCTTGAGTCGAAGCCAGGGACTAAGCTCTCATCTCGAGTTGATTTGGGGTCCACGGAGCCCTTTCGTGTTGCTCCAGTGACCTCAGGATCCCTCTAGACTTGAGACAGTGATCTTGGGTTTTCTCTGGAGTGCCATCAAGGAAATCAAGGTTCCTTTCACGTTTCATGTGGAACACGGAATTCCTCTGCACGCAGTGCACGGGAATCAGGCCTCATCTCGTGGCGAGGGGGAAGTCTCACGGTTTTTCTCGAGTTGCGGCCGAAACCTGGGGTATATTCTCGAGTTACGACGGGGAGGGCCCTTCCAGACACGTGTTTGTTCAGCGACGTCAGGACTCCTGACTTGGTGCGAGGGACACCTCGGGATTCTCTTCGAGTCTTTGCATGGCAATTATGACGCGTCTCCAAGTGAGTCGGGAGACCCAGTGTGCCTTTCCAAGTTCCACAGGTGTCCTGGAACTCCAATCCATTTTCAAGAGGAGTCAGGCATCGTCTGCTTTGGAAGCATTGATCTCCGCGGACCTCTCGAGTTTTCAAAGGATGTGAGGCCTCCGGTCGCGATGAGGCGGAGATCTAGGTCTTTCTCTGTGGTCTCCACAGGGGATTCAGACATCCCTTCGTCTTGGGAGATGCAAGACGAGCCTGCATTCAATTCACTATTGGGATATCCGGCCTTACTTCGAGTCAGAGCATCTCGGTGTCCATTCCACTTGAGGCCACAAACTCAGTGTCTCTCTCACATACCTGTAGCTGAGAGAAGCCTCCTCTTGAGGTGCTTGTGGAAAGTTGGTATTCCTCTTGTGTCGAAGCCAGGGACTAAGCTCTCATCTCGAGTTGATTTGGGGTCCACGGAGAACTTTCGTGTTGCTCCAGTGACCTCAGGATCCCTCTAGACTTGAGACAGTGATCTTGGGTTTTCTCTGGAGTGCCATCTAGGAAATCAAGGCTCCTTTCACGTTTGATGTGGAACACGGAATTGCTCTGCACACAGTGCAGGGGAATCGGGCCTCATGTCGCGGCGAGGGGGAAGTCTCATGGTTTTTCTCGAGTTGCGGCCAGAACCTGGTGTATATTTTCGAGTTGCGACGGGGAGGGCCCTTCCAGACACGTGTTTGTTCAGCGACGTCAGGACTCCTGACTAGGTGCGAGGGACACCTCGGGATTCTCCTCGAGTATTGGCATGGCAATTGGGACGCGTCTCCACGAGAGGCGGGAGACCCAGGGTCCCTTTCCACGTGCCACAGGGATCCTGGGACTCCTATCCATTTTCAAGAGGAGTCAGGCATCGTCTCCTTTGGAAGCATTGATCTCCGCAGACCTCTCGATTTTTCAAAGGATGTGATGTCTCCGGTCGCGATGAGGCTGAGGACTAGGTTTTTCTCTGTGGTCTCCACAGGGGATTCAGACATCCCTTCGTCTTAGGAGATGCAAGACGAGCCTGCATTCAATTCACTGCAGGGATATCCGGCCTTACTTCGAGTCAGAGCATCTCGGTGTCCATTCCACTTGAGGCCACAAACTCAGGGTAGATCTCACATACCTGTAGCTGAGAGAAGCCTCCTCTTGAGGTGCTTGTGGAAAGTTGGTATTCCTCTTGAGTCGAAGGCAGGGACTAAGCTCTCATCTCGAGTTGATTTGGGGTCCACGGAGCTCTTTCGTGTTGCTCCAGTGACCTCAGGATCCCTCTAGACTTGAGACACTGATCTTGGGTTTTCTCTGGAGTGCCATCAAGGAAATCAAGGTTCCTTTCACGTTTCATGTGGAACACGGAATTGCTCTGCACGCAGTGCAGGGGAATCGGGCCTCATCTCGTGGCGAGGGGGAAGTCTCATGGTTTTTCTCGAGTTGCGGCCGAAACCTGGGGTATATTCTCGAGTTACGACGGGGAGGGCCCTTCCAGACACGTGTTTGTTCAGCGACGTCAGGACTCCTGACTTGGTGCGAGGGACACCTCGGGATTCTCTTCGAGTCTTTGCATGGCAATTATGACGTGTCTCCAAGTGAGTCGGGAGACCCAGTGTCCCTTTCCAAGTACCACAGGTGTCCTGGAACTCCTATCCATTTTCAAGAGGAGTCAGGCATCGTCTGCTTTGGAAGCATTGATCTCCGCGGACCTCTCGAGTTTTCAAAGGATGTGAGGCCTCCGGTCGCGATGAGCCGGAGAACTAGGTCTTTCTCTGTGGTCTCCACAGGGGATTCAGACATCCCTTCGTCTTGGGAAATGCAAGACGAGCCTGCATTCAATTCACTGCAGGGATATCCGGCCTTACTTCGAGTCAGAGCATCTCGGTGTCCATTCCACTTGAGGCCACAAACTCAGTGTCCCTCTCACATACCTGTAGCTGAGAGAAGCCTCCTCTTGAGGTGCTTGTGGAAAGTTGGTATTCCTCTTGAGTCGATGCCAGGGATGAAGCTCTCATCTTGAGTTGATTTGGGGTCGACTGAGCCCTTTCATTTTGCTCCAGTGACATCAGGATCCGTCTAGACTTTAGACAGTGATCTTGGGTTTTCTCTGGAGTGCCATCAAGGAAATCAAGGCTCCTTTCACGTTTGATGTGGAACACGGAATTGCTCTGCACGCAGTGTAGGGGAATCGGGCCTCATCTCGCGGCGAGGGGGAAGTCTCATGTTTTTTCTCCAGTTGCGGAAGGACACTGGGGTATATTCTCGAGTTACGACGGGGAGGGCCCTTCCAGACACGTGTTTGTTCAGGGACGTCAGGACTCGGGCCTAGGTGCGAGGGACACCTACGGATTCTCCTCGAGTCTTGGCATGGCAATTGGGACGCGTCTCCACGTGAGGCGGGAGACCCAGGGTCCCTTTCCACGTGCCACAGGGATCCTGGGACTCCTATCCATTTTCAAGAGGAGTCAGGCATCGTCTCCTTTGGAAGCATTGATCTCCGCGGACCTCTCGAGTTTTCAAAGGATGTGAGGCCTCCGGTCGCGATGAGGCAGAGAACTAGGTCTTTCTCTGTGGTCTCCACAGGGGATTCAGACATCCCTTCGTCTTGGGAGATGCAAGACGAGCCTGCATTCAATTCACTGCAGGGATATCCGGCCTTACTTCGAGTCAGAGCATCTCGGTGTCCATTCCACTTGAGGCCACAACCTCAGGGTCCCTCTCACTTTCCTGTAGCTGAGAGAAGCCTCCTCTTGAGGTGCTTGTGGAATGTTGGTATTCCTCTTGAGTCGAAGCCAGGGACTAAGCTCTCATCTCGAGTTGATTTGGGGTCCACGGAGCCCTTTCGTGTTGCTCCAGTGACCTCAGGATCCCTCTAGACTTGAGACAGTGATCTTGGGTTTTCTCTGGAGTGCCATCAAGGAAATCAAGGCTCCTTTCACGTTTGATGTGGAACACGGAATTGCTCTGCATGCAGTGCAGGGAAATCGGGCCTCAACTCGCGGCGAGGGGGAAATCTCATGGTTTTTCTCGAGTTGCGGCCGGAACCTTGGGTATATTCTCGAGTTACGATGGGGAGGGCCCTTCCAGACACGTGTTTGTTCAGCGACGTCAGAACTCCTGCCTAGGTGCGAGGGACACCTCGGGATTCTCCTCGAGTCTTGGCATGGCAATTGGGACGCGTCTCCACGTGAGGCGGGAGACCCAGGGTCCCTTCCCACGTGCCACAGGGATCCTGGGACTCCTATCCATTTTCAAGAGGAGTCAGGCATCGTCTCCTTTGGAAGCATTGATCTCCGCGGACCTCTTGAGTTTTCAAAGGATGTGAGGCCTCCGGTCGCAATGAGGCGGTGAACTAGGTCTTTCTCTGTGGTCTCCACAGGGGATTCAGACATCCCTTCGTCTTGGGAAATGCAAGACGAGCCTGCACTCAATTCACTGCAGTGATATCCGGCCTTACTTCCTGTCAGAGCATCTCGGTGTCCATTCCACTTGAGGCCACAAACTCAGGGTCCCTCTCACATACCTGTAGCTGAGAGAAGCCTCCTCTTGAGGTGCTTGTGTAAAGTTGGTAATCCTCTTGAGTCGAAGCCAGACACTAAGCTCTCATCTCGAGTTGATTTGGGGTCCACGGAGCCCTTTCGTGTTACTCCAGTGACCTCAGATCCCTCTAGACATGAGACAGTGATCTTGAGTTTTCTCTGGAGTGCCATCAAAGAAATCAAGGCTCCTTTCACGTTTGATGTGGAACACGGAATTGCTCTGCACACAGTGCAGGGGAATCGGGCCTCATCTCCCGGCGAGGGGGAAGTCTCATGGTTTTTCTCGAGTTGCGTCCGGAACCTGGGGTATATTCTCGAGTTACGATGGGGAGGACCCTTCCAGACATGTGTTTGTTCAGCGACGTCAGGACTCCTGCCTAGGTACGAGGGACACCTCGGGATTCTCCTCGAGTCTTGGCATGGCAATTGGGACGCGTCCCCACATGAGGCGGGAGACCCAGTGTCCCTTTCGACGTGCCACAGGGATCCTGGGACTCCTATCCATTTTGAAGAGGAGTCAGGCATGGTCTCCTTTGGAATCATTGATCTCCGCTGACCTCTCGAGTTTTCAAAGGATGTGAGGCCTCCGGTCGCGATGAGTGGGAGGACTACGTCTTTCTCTGTCGTCCCCACAGGGGATTCAGACATCCCTTCGTCTTGGGAGATGCAAGACGGGCCTGCTTTCAATTCACTGCAGGGATATCCGGCCTTACTTCGAGTCAGAGCATCTCGGTGTCCATTCCACTTGAGGCCACAAACTCAGGGTCCCTCTCACATACCTGTAGCTGAGAGAAGCCTCCTCTTGAGGTGCTTGTGGAAAGTTGGTATTCCTCTTGAGTCGAAGCCACGGACTAAGCTCTCATCTCGAGTTGATTTGGGGTCCACCGAGCCCTTTCGTGTTGCTCCAGTGACCTCAGGATCCCTCTAGACTTGAGACAGTGATCTTGGGTTTTTTCTGGAGTGCCATCAAGGAAATCAAGGCTCCTTTCACGTGTGATGTGGAACGCGGAATTGCTATGCACGCAGTGCAGGGGAATCGGGCCTCATCTCGCGGCGAGGGGGAAGTCTCATGGTTTTTCTCGAATTGCGGCCGGAACCTGGGGTATATTCTCGAGTTACGACGGGGAGGGCCCTTCCAGAAACGTGTTTGTTCAGCGACGTCAGGACTCCTGCCTAGGTGTGAGGGACAACTCAGGATTCTCCTCGAGTCTCGGCATGGCAATTGGGACGCGTCTCCACGTGAGGCGGGAGACCCAGGGTCCCTTTCCACGTGCCACAGGGATCCTGGGACTCCTATCCATTTTCAAGTCATCGTCTCCTTTGGAAGCATTGATCTCCGCGGACCTCTCTAGTTTTCAAAGGACGTGAGGCCTCCGTTCGCGTTGAGGCGGAGGACTAGGTCTTTCTCTGTGGACTCCACAGGGGATTCAGACAACCCTTCGTCTTGGGAGATGCAAGACGAGCCTGCATTCAATTCACTGCAGCGATATCCGGCCTTACTTCGAGTCAGAGCATCTCGGTGTCCATTCCACTTGAGGCCACAAACTCAGGGGCCCTCTCACATACCTGTAGCTGAGAGAAGCCTCCTCTTGAGGTGCTTGTGGAAAGTTGGTATTCCTCTTGAGTCGAAGCCAGGGACTAAGCTCTCTTCTCGAGTTGATTTGGGGTCCACTGAGCCCTTTGGTGTTGCTCCAGTGACCTCAGGATCCCTCTAGAATTGAGACAGTGATCTTGGGTTTTCTCTGGAGTGCCATCAAGGAAATCAAGGTTCCTTTCACGTTTCATGTGGAACACGGAATTGCTCTGCACGCAGTACAGGGGAATCGGGCCTCATCTCGCGGCGAGGGGGAAGTCTCATGGTTTTTCTCGAGTTGCGGCCGAAACCTGGGGTATATTCTCGAGTTACAACGGGGAGGGCCCTTCCAGACACGTGTTTGTTCAGCGACGTCAGGACTCCTGCCTAGGTGCGAAGGACACCTCGGGATTCTCCTCGAGTGTTGGCATGGCAATTGGGACGCGTCTCCACGTGAGGCGGGACACCCAGGGTCCCTTTCCATGTGCCACAGGGATCCTGGGACTCCTATCCATTTTCAAGAGGAGTCAGGCATCGTCTCCTTTGGAAGCATTGATCTCCGTGGACCTCTCGAGTTTTCAAAGGATGTGAGGCCTCCGGTCGCGTTGAGGCGGAGGACTAGGTCTTTCTCTGTCGTCTCCACAGGGGATTCAGACATCCCTTCGTCTTGGGAGATGGAAGACGAGCCTGCATTCAATTCACTGCAGGGATATCCGGCCTTACTTCTAGTCAGAGCATCTCGGTGTCCATTCAACTTGAGGCCACAAACTCAGGGTCCCTCTCACATACATGTA
The DNA here is from genome assembly GCF_033118175.1 of Dama dama. Taxonomy (NCBI): domain Eukaryota; kingdom Metazoa; phylum Chordata; class Mammalia; order Artiodactyla; family Cervidae; genus Dama; species Dama dama. The sequence continues at coordinate 4,888,586 of NC_083706.1, read as the reverse complement.
GCTGAGAGAAGCCTTCTCTTGAGGGGCTTGTGGAAAGTTGGTATTCCTCTTGAGTCGAAGCCAGGGACTAAGCTCTCATCTCGAGTTGATTTGGGTTCCACGGAGCCCTTTCCTGTTGCTCCAGTGACCTCAGGATCCCTCTAGACTTCAGACAGTGATCTTGGGTTTTCTCTGGAGTGCCATCAAGGAAATCAAGGCTCCTTTCACGTTTGATGTGGAACACGGAATTGCTCGGCACGCAGTGCAGGGGAATCGGGCCTCATGTCGCGGCGAGGGGGAAGTCTCATGGTTTTTCTCGAGTTGCGGCCGGAACCTGGTGTATATTCTCGAGTTACGACGGGGAGGGCCCTTCCTGACACGTGTTTGTTCAGCGACGTCAGGACTCCTGCCTAGGTGCGAGGGACACCTCGGTATTCTCCTCGAGTCTTGGCATGGCAATTGGGACACGTCTCCGCGAGAGGCGGGAGACCCAGGGTCCCTTTCCACGTGCCACAGGGATCCTGGGACTCCTATCCATTTTCAAGAGGAGTCAGGCATCGTCTCCTTTGGAAGCATTGATCTCCGCAGACCTCTCGATTTTTCAAAGGATGTGATGTCTCCGGTCGCGATGAGGCTGAGGACTAGGTCTTTCTCTGTGGTCTCCACAGGGGATTCAGACATCCCTTCGTCTTGCGAGATGCAAGACGAGCCTGCATTCAATTCACTGCAGGGATATCCGGCCTTACTTCGAGTAAGAGCATCTCGGTGTCCATTCGACTTGAGGCCACAAACTCAGGGTCCCTCTCACATACCTGTAGCTGAGAGAAGCCTCCTCTTGAGGTGCTTGTGGAAAGTTGGTATTCCTCTTGAGTCGAAGCCAGGGACTAAGCTCTCATCTCGAGTTGATTTGGGTTCCACGGAGCCATTTCGTGTTGCTCCAGTAACCTCAGGATCCCTCTAGACTTGAGACAGTGATCTTGGGTTTTCTCTGGAGTGCCATCAAGGAAATCAAGGCTCCTTTCAAGTTGAATGTGGAACACGGAATTGCTCTGCACGCAGTGCAGGGGAATGGGCCTCATCTCGTGGCAAGGGGGATGTCTCATGGTTTTTCTCAAGTTGCGGCCGGAACATGGGGTATATTCTCGAGTTATGACGGGGAGGGCCCTTCCAGACACGTGTTTGTTCAGCGACGTCAGGACTCCTACCTAGGTGCGAGGGACACCTCGGGATTCTCCTCGATTCTTGGCATGGCAATTGGGACGCGTCTCCAAGTGAGGCGGGAGACCCAGTGTCCCTTTCCACCTTCCACAGGGATCCTGGGACTCCTATCCGTTTTCAAGAAGAGTCAGGAATCGTCTCCTTTGGAAGCATTGATCTCCGCGTACCTCTCAAGTTTTCAAAGGATGTGAGGCCTCCGGTCTCGATGAGACGGAGAACTAGGTCTTTCTCTGTGGTCTCCACAGGGGATTCAGACATCCCTTCGTCTTGGGAGATGCAAGACGAGCCTGCTTTAAATTCACTAGAGGATATCCGGCCTTACTTCGAGTCAGAGCATCTCGGTGTCCATTCCACTTGAGGCCACAAACTCAGGGTCCATCTCACATACCTGTAGCTGAGAGAAGCCTCCTCTTGAGGTGCTTGTGGAAAGTTGGTATTCCTCTTGAGTCGAAGCCAGGGACTAAGCTCTCATCTCGAGTTGATTTGCGTTCCACGGAGCCCTTTCTTGTTGCTCCAGTGACCTCAGGATCCCTCTAGACTTGAGACAGTGATCTTGGGTTTTCTCTGGAGTGCCATCAAGGAAATCAAGGCTCCTTTCACGTTTGATGTGGAACGCGGAATTGCTCTGCAGGCAGTGCAGGGGAATCGGGCCTCATCTCGCGGCGAGGGGGAAGTCTCATGGTTTTTCTCGAGTTGCGGCCGGAACCAGGGGTATATTCTCGAGTTACGATGGGGAGGGCCCTTCCAGAAACGTGTTTGTTCAGCGACGTCAGGACTCCTGCCTAGGTGCGAGGGACACCTCGGGATTCTCCTCGAGTCTTGGCATGGCAATTGGGACGCGTCCCCACGTGAGGCGGGAGACCCAGTGTCCCTTTCGACGTGCCACAGGGATCCTGGGACTCCTATCCATTTTGAAGAGGAGTCAGGCATGGTCTCCTTTGGAAGCATTGATCTCCGCGGACCTCTCGAGTTTTCAAAGGATGTGAGGCCTCCGGTCGCGATGAGGCGGAGGACTAGGTCTTTCTCTGTTGTCTCCACAGGGGATTCAGACATCCCTTCGTCTTGGGAGATGCAAGACGAGCCTGCATTCAATTCACTGCAGGGATATCCGGCCTTACTTCGAGTCAGAGCATCTCGGTGTCCATTCCACTTGAGGCCACAAACTCAGGGGCCCTCTCACATACCTGTAGCTGAGAGAAGCCTTCTCTTGAGGTGCTTGTGGAAAGTTGGTATTCCTCTTGAGTCGAAGGCAGGGACTAAGCTCTCATCTCGAGTTGATTTGGGGTCCACGTAGCCCTTTCCTGTTGCGCCAGTGAACTCAGGATCCCTCTAGACTTGAGACAGTGATCTTGAGTTTTCTCTGGAGTGCCATCAAGGAAATCAAGGCTCTTTCACGTTTGATGTGGAACACGGAATTGCTCTGCACGCAGTGCAGGGGAATCGGGCCTCATCTCGCGGCGAGGGGGAAGTCTCATGGTTTTTCTCGAGTTGCGGCTGGAACCTGGGGTATATTCTCGAGTTACGACGGGGAGGGCCCTTCCAGACACGTGTTTGTTCAGCGACGTCAGGACTCCTGCCTAGGTGCGAGGGACACCTCGGGATTCTCCTCGAGTCATGGCATGTCAATTGGGATGCGTCTCCAAGTGAGGCGGGAGACCCAGGGTCCCTTTCCACCTTCCACAGGGATCCTGGGACTCCTATCCATTTTCAAGAGGAGTCAGGCATCGTCTCCTTTGGAAGCATTGATTCCGCACACCTCTCGAGTTTTCAAAGGATGTGATGTCTCCGGTCGCGATGAGGCTGAGGACTAGGTTTTTCTCTGTGGTCTCCACAGGGGATTCAGACATCCCTTCGTCTTAGGAAATGCAAGACGAGCCTGCATTCAATTCACTGCAGGGATATCCGGCCTTACTTCGAGTCAGAGCATCTCGGTGTCCATTCCACTTGAGGCCACAAACTCAGGGTCCATCTCACATCCCTGTAGCTGAGAGAAGCCTCCTCTTGAGGTGCTTGCGGAAAGTTGGTATGCCTCTTGAGTCGAAGCCAGGAACTAAGCTCTCATCTCGAGTTGATTTGGGTTCCACGGAGCCCTTTCGTGTTGCTCCAGTGACCTCAGGATCCCTCTAGACTTGAGACATTGATCTTGGGTTTTCTCTGGAGTGCCATGAAGGAAATCAAGGCTCCTATCATGTTTGATGTGGAACACGGAACTGCTCTGCACGCAGTGCAGGGGAATTGGGCCTCATCTCGCGGCGAGGGGGAAGTCTCATGGTTTTTCTCGAGTTGCGGCCGGAACATGGGGTATATTCTCGAGTTACGACGGGGAGGGCCCTTCCAGACACGTGTTTGTTCAGCGACGTCAGGACTGCTGCCGAGGTGCGAGGGACACCTCGGGATTCTCCTCGAGTCTTGGCATGGCAATTGGGACGCGTCTCCACCTGAGGCGGGAGACCCAGGGTCCCTTTCCACGTGCCACAGGGATCCTGGGACTCCTATCCATTTTCAGGAGGAGTCAGGCATCGTCTCCTTTGGAAGCATTGATCTCCGCACACCTCTCGAGTTTTCAAAGGATGTGAGGCCTCCGGACGCGATGAGGCGGAGGACTAGTTCTTTCTCTGTCGTCTCCACAGGGGATTCAGACATCCCTTCATCTTGGGAGCTGCAAGACGAGCCTGCATTCAATTCACTGCAGGGATATCCGGCCTTACTTCGAGTCAGAGCATCTCGGTGTCCATTCCACTTGAGGCCACAAACTCAGGGTCCCTCTCACATACCTGTAGCTGAGAGAAGCCTCCTCTTGAGGTGCTTGTGGAAAGTTGGTATTCCTCTTGAGTCGAAGCCAGGGACTAAGCTCTCATCTCGAGTTAATTTGGGGTCCACGGAGACCTTTCTTGTTGCTACAGTGACCTCAGGATCCCTCTAGACTTGAGACAGTGATCTTGGGTTTTCTCTGGTGTGCCTTCAAGGAAATCAAGGCTCCTTTCCCGTTTGATGTGGAACACGGAATTGCTCTGCACGCAGTGCTGGGGAATCGGCCTCATCTCGCGGAGAGGGCGAAGTCTCATGGTTTTTATCGAGTTGCGGCCGGAACCTGGGGTATATTCTCGAGTTACGACGGGTAGGACCCTTCCAGACACGTGTTTGTTCAGCGACGTCACGACTCCTGCCTAGGTGCGAGGGACACCTCGGGATTCTCCGCGAGTCTTGGCATGGCAATTGGGACGCGTCTCCACGTGAGGCGGGAGACCCAGGGTCCCTTTCCACGTGCCACAGGGATCCTGGGACTCCTATCCATTTTCAAGAGGAGTCAGGCATCGTCTCCTTTGGAAGCATTGATCTCCGCTGACCTCTCGAGTTTTCAAAGAATGTGAGGCCACAGGTCGCGATGAGGCGGAGAACTACGTCTTTCTCTGTGGTCTCCACAGGGGATTCAGACATCCCTTCGTCTTGGGAGTTGCAAGACGAGCCTGCATTCCATTCACTGCAGGGATATCCGGCCTTATTTTGAGTCAGAGCATCTCGGTGTCCATTCCACTTGAGGCCAAAACTCAGGGTCGCTCTCACATACCTGTAGCTGAGAGAAGCCTCCTCTTGAGGTGCTTGTGGAAAGTTGGTATTCCTCTAGAGTCGAAGCCAGGGACTAAGCTCTCATCTCGAGTTGATTTGGCGTCCACGGAGGCCTTTCGTGTTGCTCCAGTGATCTCAGGATCCCTCTAGACTTGAGACATTGATCTTTGGTTTTCTCCGGAGTGCCATGAAGGAAATCAAGGCTCCTATCTTGTTTGATGTGGAACACGGAATTGCTCTGCACGCAGTGCAGGGGAATTGGGCCTCACCTCGCGGCGAGGGGGAAGGCTCATGGTTTTTCTCGAGTTGCGGCCGGAACATGGGGTATATTCTCGAGTTACGACGGGGAGGGCCCTTCCAGACACGTGTTTGTTCAGCGACGTCAGGACTGCTGCCGAGGTGCGAGGGACACCTCGGGATTCTCCTCGAGTCTTGGCATGGCAATTGGGACGCGTCTCCACCTGAGGCGGGAGACCCAGGGTCCCTTTCCACGTGCCACAGGGATCCTGGGACTCCTATCCATTTTCAGGAGGAGTCAGGCCTCGTCTCCTTTGGAAGCATTGATCTCCGCACACCTCTCGAGTTTTCAAAGGATGTGAGGCCTCCGGACGCGATGAGGCGGAGGACTAGTTCTTTCTCTGTCGTCTCCACAGGGGATTCAGACATCCCTTCGTCTTGGGAGATGCAAGACGAGCCTGCATTCAATTCACTGCAGGGATATCCGGCCTTACTTCGAGTCAGAGCATCTCGGTGTCCATTCCACTTGAGGCCACAAACTCAGGGTCCCTCTCACATACCTGTAGCTGAGAGAAGCCTCCTCTTGAGGTGCTTGTGGAAAGTTGGTATTCCTCTTGAGTCGAAGCCAGGGACTAAGCTCTCATCTCGAGTTAATTTGGGGTCCACGGAGACCTTTCTTGTTGCTACAGTGACCTCAGGATCCCTCTAGACTTGAGACAGTGATCTTGGGTTTTCTCTGGTGTGCCATCAAGGAAATCAAGGCTCCTTTCCCGTTTAATGTGGAACACGGAATTGCTCTGCACGCAGTGCAGGGGAATCGGCCTCATCTCGCGGAGAGGGCGAAGTCTCATGGTTTTTATCGAGTTGCGCCCGGAACCTGGGGTATATTCTCGAGTTACGACGGGGAGGACCCTTCCAGACAAGTGTTTGTTCACCGACGTCACGACTCCTGCCTAGGTGCGAGGGACACCTCGGGATTCTCCGCGAGTCTTGGCATGGCAATTGGGACGCGTCTCCACGTGAGGCGGGAGACCCAGGGTCCCTTTCCACGTGCCACAGGGATCCTGGGACTCCTATCCATTTTCAAGAGGAGTCAGGCATCGTCTCCTTTGGAAGCATTGATCTCCGCTGACCTCTCGAGTTTTCAAAGAATGTGAGGCCACAGGTCGCGATGAGGCGGAGAACTACGTCTTTCTCTGTGGTCTCCACAGGGGATTCAGACATCCCTTCGTCTTGGGAGTTGCAAGACGAGCCTGCATTCCATTCACTGCAGGGATATCCGGCCTTATTTTGAGTCAGAGCATCTCGGTGTCCATTCCACTTGAGGCCAAAACTCAGGGTCGCTCTCACATACCCGTAGCTGAGAGTAGCCTACTCTTGAGGTGCTTGTGGAAAGTTTGTATTCTTCTTGAGTCGAAGCCAGGGACTAAGCTCTCATCTCGAGTTGATTTGGGGTCCCGGAGCCCTTTCGTGTTGCTCCAGTGACCTCAGGATCCCTCTAGACTTGAGACATTGATCTTGGGTTTTCTCTGGAGTGCCATGAAGGAAATCAAGGCTCCTATCATGTTTGATGTGGAACACGGAATTGCTCTGCACGCAGTGCAGGGGAATTGGGCCTCATCTCGCGGCGAGGGGGAAGTCTCATGGTTTTTCTCGAGTTGCGGCCAGAACCTCGGGGATATTCTCGAGTTACGACGGGGAGGGCCCTTCCAGACACGTGTTTGTTCAGCGACGTCCGGACTGCTGCCGAGGTGCGAGGGACACCTCGGGATTCTCCTCGAGTCTTGGCATGGCAATTGGGACACGTCTCCATGTGAGGCGGGAGACGCAGAGTCCCTTTCCACGTGCCACAGGGATCCAGGGACTCCTATCCATTTTCAGGAGGAGTCAGGCATCGTCTCCTTTGGAAGCATTGATCTCCGCTGACCTCTCGAGTTTTCAAAGAATGTGAGGCCACAGGTCGCGATGAGGCGGAGAACTAGGTCTTTCTCTGTGGTCTCCACAGGGGATTCAGACATCCCTTCGTCTTGGGAGATGCAAGACGAGCCTGCATTCCATTCACTGCAGGAATATCCGGCCTTATTTCAAGTCAGAGCATCTCGGTGTCCATTCCACTTGAGGCCAAAACTCAGGGTCCAACTCAGATACCTGTAGCTGAGAGAAGCCTCCTCTTGAGGTGCTTGTGGAAAGTTGGTATTCTTCTTGAGTCCAAGCCAGGGACTAAGCGCTCATCTCGAGTTGATTTGGGGTCCCGGAGCCCTTTCGTGTTGCTACAGTGACCTCAGGATCCCTCTAGACTTGACACAGTGATCTTGGGTTTTCTCTGGTGTGCCATCAAGGAAATCAAGGCTCCTTTCACGTTTGATGTGGAACACGGAATTGCTCTGCACGCAGTGCAGGGGAATCGGGCCTCATCTCGCGGCGAGGAGTAAGTCTCATGGTTTTTCTCGAGTTGCGGCCGGACCCTGGGGTATATTCTCGAGTTATGACGGGGAGGGCCTTTCCAGACACGTGTTTGTTCAGCGACGTCAGGACTCCTGCCTAGGTGCGAGGGACCTCGGGATTCTCCTCGAGTCTTGGCATGGCAATTGGGACGCGTCTCCACGTGAGGCGGGAGACCAAGGGTCCCTTTCCACGTGCCACAGGGATCCTGGGACTCCTATCCATTTTGAAGAGGAGTCAGGCATCGTCTCCTTTGGGATCATTGATCTCCGCGGACCTCTCGAGTTTTCAAAGGATGTGAGGCATCCGGTCGCGTTGAGGCGGCGGACTCGGTCTTTCTCTGTGGTCTCCACAGGGGATTCAGACATCCCTTCGTCTTGGGAGATGCAAGATGAGCCTGCATTCAATTCACTGTTGGGATATCCGGCCTTACTTCGAGTCAGAGCATCTCGGTGTCCATTCCACTTGAGGCCACAAACTCAGGGTCCCTCTCACATACCTGTAGCTGAGAGAAGCCTCCTCTTGAGGTGCTTGTGGAAAGTTGGTATTCCTCTTGAGTCGAAGCCTGGGACTAAGCTCTCATCTCGAGTTGATTTGGGGGCTATGGAGCCCTTTCGTGTTGCTCCAGTGACCTCAGGATCCCTCTAGACTTGAGACAGTGATCTTGGGTTTTCTCTGGAGTGCCATCAAGGAAATCAAGGCTCCTTTCACGTTTGATGTGGAACACGGAATTGCTCTGCACGCAGTGCAGGGGAATCGGGCCTCATCTCGCGGCGAGGGGGAAGTCTCATGGTTTTTCTCGAGTTGTGGCTGGAACCTGGGGTATATTCTCGAGTTACGATGGGGAGGTCCCTTCCAGACACGTGTTTGTTCAGCGACGACAGGACTCCTTCCTAGGTGCGAGGGACACCTCGGGATTCTCCTCTAGTCTTGGCATGGCACCTGGGACGCGTCTCCACGTGAGGCGGGAGACGCAGGTTCCCTTTCCACGTGCCAAAGGGATCCTGGGACTCCTATCCATTTTCAGGAGGAGTCAGGCATCGTCTCCTTTGGAAGCATTGATCTCCGCATACCTCTCGAATTTCCAAAGATGTGAGGCCTCCGGTCGCGATGAGGCGGAGAACTAGTTCTTTCTCTGTGGTCTCCACAGCGGATTCAGACAACTCTTCGTCTTGGGAGATGCAAGACGAGCCTGCCTTCATTTCACTGCAGGAATATCCGGCCTTACTTCGAGTCAGAGCATCTCAGTGTCCATTCAACTTGAGGCCAGAAACTCAGGGTCCCTCTCACATACCTGTAGCTGAGAGAAGCCTCCTCTTGAGGTACTTGTGGAAAGTTGGTGTTCCTCTTGAGTCGAAGCCAGGGACTAAGCTCTCATCTCGAGTTGATTTGGGGTCCACTGAGCCCTTTCGTGTTGCTCCAGTGACCTCAGGATCCGTCTAGACTTGAGACAGTGATCTTGGTTTTCTCTGGAGTGCCATCAAGGAAATCATGGCTCCTTTCACGTTTGATTTGGAACACGGAATTGCTCTGCATGCAGTGCAGGGGAATCGTGGCTCATCTCGCGGCGAGGGGGAAGTCTCATAGTTTTTCTCGAGTTGCGGCCGGAACCTGGGATATATTCTCGAGTTACGACGGGGAGGGCCCTTCCAGACACGTGTTTGTTCAGCGACGTCAGGACTCCTGCCTAGGTGCGAGGGACACCTCGGGATTCTCCTCGAGTCTTGGCATGGCAATTGGCATGCGTCTCCACGGGAAGCGGGAGACCCAGATTCCCCGTCGATGTGGACAGGGATCCTGCGACTTTGAACCATTTTCAAGAGGAGTCAGGCATCGTCTCCTTTGGAAGCATTGATCTCCGTGGACCTCTCGAGTTTTCAAAGGATGTGAGGCCTCCGGTCGCGATGAGGTGGAGGACTAGGTCTTTCTCTGTGGTCTCCACAGCGGGTTCAGACATCCCTTCGTCTTGGGAGATGCAAGACGAGCCTGCGTTGAATTCACTGCAGGGATATCCGGCCTTACTTCTAGTCAGAGCATCTCAGTGTCCATTCCACTTGAGCCCACAAACTCAGGGTCCTTCTCACGTACCTGTAGCTGAGAGAAGCCTCCTCTTGAGGTGCTTTTGGAAAGTTGGAATTCCTCTTGAGTTGAAGCCAGGGACTAAGCTCTCATCTCGAGTTCATTTGGGGTCCACGGAGCCCTTTCGTGTTGCTGCAGTGACCTCAGGATCCCTCTAGACTTGAGACAGTGATCTTGGGTTTTCTCTGGAGTGCCATCAAGGAAATCAAGGCTCCTTTCACATTTGATGTGGAACACGGAATTGCTCTGCACGCAGTGCATGGGAATCGGGCCTCATCTTGCGGCGAGGGGGAAGTCTCATGGTTTTTCTCGCGTTGCGACCGGAAGCTGGGTTACATTCTCGAGTTACGATGGGGAGGGCCCTTCCAGACACGTGTTTGTTCAGCGACGTCAGGACTCCTGCCTAGGTGCGAGGGACACCTCGGGATTCTCCTCGAGTCTTGGCATGGCAATTGGGATGCGTCTCCACGTGAGGTGGGAGACCCAGTGTCCCTTTCCACCTGCCACAGGGATCCTGGGACCCATATCCATTTTCAAGAGGAGTCAGGCATCGTCTCCTTTGGAAGCATTGATCTCCGCGGACCTCTCGAGTTTTCAAAGGATGTGAGGCCTCCGGTCGTGATGAGGCGGCAGACTCGGTCTTTCTCTGTGGTCTCCACAGGGGATTCAGACATCCCTTCGTCTTGGGAGATGCAAGACGAGCCTGCATTCAATTCACTGCAGGGATATCCGGCCTTACTTCGAGTCAGAGCATCTCGGTGTCCATTCCACTTGAGGCCACAAACTCAGGGTCCTTCTCACATACCTGTTGCTGAGAGAAGCCTCTTCTTGAGGTGCTTGTGGTAAGTTGGTATTCCTCTAGAGTCGAAGCCAGGGACTAAGCTCTCATCTCGAGTTGATTTGGCGTCCACGGAGCCCTTTCGTGTTGCTCCAGTGATCTCAGGATCCCTCTAGACTTGAGACATTGATCTTTGGTTTTCTCTGGAGTGCCATGAAGGAAATCAAGGCTCCTATCATGTTTGATGTGGAACACGGAATTGCTCTGCACGCAGTGCAGGGGAATTGGGCCTCATCTCGCGGCGAGTGGGAAGTCTCATGGTTTTTCTCGAGTTGCGGCCGGAACATGGGGTATATTCTCGAGTTACGACGGGGAGGGCCCTTCCAGACAGGTGTTTGTTCAGCGACGAAAGGACTGCTGCCGAGGTGCGAGGGACACCTCGGGATTCTCCTCGAGTCTTGGCATGGCAATTGGGACGCGTCTCCACGTGAGGCGGGAGACCCAGTTTCCCTTTCCACGTGCCACAGGGATCCTGGGACTCCTATCCATTTTCAGGAGGAGTCAGGCATCGTCTCCTTTGGAAGCACTGATCTCCGCACACCTCTCGAGTTTTCAAAGGATGTGAGGCCTCCGGACGCGATGAGGCGGAGGACTAGTTCTTTCTCTGTCGTCTCCACAGGGGATTCAGACATCCCTTCGTCTTCGGAGATGAAAGACGAGCCTGCATTCAATTCACTGCAGGGATATCCGGCCTTACTTCTAGTCAGAGCATTTCGGTGTCCATTGCACTTGAGGCCACAAACTCATGGTCCCTCTCACATACCTGTAGCTGAGAGAAGCCTCCTCTTGAGGTGCTTGTGGAAAGTTGGTATTCCACTTGAGTCGAAGCCAGGGACTAAGCTCTCTTCTCGAGTTGATTTGGGGTCCACGGAGCCCTTTCGTGTTGCTCCAGTGACCTCAGGATCCCTCTAGACTTGAGACAGTGATCTTGGGTTTTCTCTGGATTGCCATCAATGAAATCAAGTCTCCTTTCACTTTTGATGTGGAACACGGAATTGCTCTGCACGCAGTACAGGGGAATCGGGCCACATCTCGCCGTGAGGGGGAAGTCTCATGGTTTTTCTCGAGTTGCGGCCGGAACCTGGGGTATATTCTCGAGTTACGACGGGGAGGGCCCTTCCAGACACGTGTTTGTTCAGCGACGTCAGGACTCCAGCCTAGGTGCGAGGGACACCTCGGGATTCTCCTCGAGTCTTGGCATGGCAATTGGGACGCGTCTCCAAGTGAGGCGGGAGACCCAGGGTCCCTTTCCACGTGCCACAGGGATCCTGGGACTCCTATCCATTTTCAAGAGCAGTCAGGCATCGTCTCCTTTGGAAGCATTGATCTCCGCGGACCTCTCGAGTTTTCAAAGAATGTGAGGCCTCCGGTCGTTAAGAGGCGGAGAACTCGGTCTTTCTCTGTGGTCTCCACATGGGATTCAGACATCCCTTTGTCTTGGGAGATAGAAGACGAGCCTGCATTCAATTCACTGCAGGGATATCTGGCCTTACTTCGAGTCAGAGCATCTCGGTGTCCATTCCACTTGAGGCCACAAACTCAGGGTCCCTCTCACATACCTGTAGCTGAGAGAAGCCTCCTCTTGAGGTGCTTGTGGAAAGTTGGTATTCCTCTTGAGTCAAAGCCATGGACTAAGCTCTCATCTCGAGTTGATGTGGGGTCCACGGAGCCCTTTCCTGTTGCTCCAGTGACCTCAGGATCCCTCTAGACTTGAGACAGTGATCTTGGATTTTCTCTGGAGTGCCATCAAGGAAATCAAGGCTCCTTTCACGTTTGATGTGGAACACGGAATTGCTCTGCACGCAGTGCAGGGGAATCGGGCCTCATCTCGCGGCGAGGGGGAAGTCTCATGGTTTTTCTCGAGTTGCGGCCGGAACCTGGGATATATTCTCGAGTTACGACGGGGAGGGCCCTTCGAGACACGTGTTTGTTCAGCGACATCAGGACTCCTGCCTAGGTGCAAGGGACACCTCGGGATTCTCCTCGAGTCCTGGCATGGCAATGGGGACGCGTCTCCACGTGAGGCGTGCGACCCAGGGTCCCTTTCCACGTGCCACAGGGATCCTGGGACTCCTATCCATTTTCAGGAGGAGTCAGGCATCGTCTCCTTTGGAAGCATTGATCTCCGCACACCTCTCGAGTTTTCAAAGGATGTGAGGCCTCTGGACGCGATGAGGCGGGGGACTAGTTCTTCCTCAGTCGCCTCCACAGGGGATTCAGACATCCCTTCGTCTTGGGAGATCAAGACGAGCCTGCATTCAATTCACTCCAGGGATATCCGGCCTTACTTCGAGTCAGAGCATCTCTGTGTCCATTCCACTTGAGGCCACAAACTCAGGGTCCCTATCACATACCTGTAGCTGAAAGAAGCCTCCTCTTGAGGTGCTTGTGAAAAGCTAGTATTCCTCCAGAGTCGAAGCCGGGGACTAAGCTCTCATCTCGATTCGATTTGGGGTCCACGGAGCATTTTCGTGTTGCTACAGTGACCTCAGGATCCCTCTAGACTTGAGAGAGTGATCTTGGGTTTCCTCTGGAGTGCCATCAAGGAAATCAAGGCTCCTTTCACGTTTGATGTGGAACACGGAATTGCTCTGCACGCAGTGCATGGAAGTCGGGCCTCATCTCGGAGCGAGGGGGAAGTCTCATGGTTTTTCGTGAGTTGCGGCCGTAACCTGGGGTATATTCTCGAGTTACGACTGGGAGGGCCCTTCCAGACACGTGTTTGTTCAGCGACGTCAGGACTCCTGCCTAGGTGCGAGGGACACTTCGGGAATCTCCTCGAGTCTTGGCATGCTAATTGGGACGCGTCTCCACGTGATGCGGGAGACCCAGGGTCCCTTTCCACGTGCCACAGGGATCCTGGGACTCCTATCCATTTTCAAGAAGAGTCAGGCATCGTCTCCTTTGGAAGCATTCATCTCCGCACACCTCTTTAGTTTTCAAAGGATGGGAGGCCTCCGGTCTCGAGGCGGAGAACTAGGTCTTTCTCTGTGGTCTCCACAGGGGATTCAGACATCCCTTCGTCTTGGGAGATGCAAGACGAGCCTGCTTTCAATTCACTGCAGGGATATCCGGCCTTACTTCGAGTCAGAGCATCTCCGTGTCCATTCCACTTGAGGCCACAAACACAGGGTCCCTCTCACATACCTGTAGCTGAGAGAAGCCTCATCTTGAGGTGCTTGTGGAAATTGGTATTCCTCTTGAGTCGAAGCCAGGGACTAAGCTGTCATCTCGAGTTGATTTGTGGTCCACGGAGCCCTTTCGTGTTGCTCCAGTGACCTCAGGATCCCTCTAGACTTGAGACAGTGATCTTGTGTTTTCTCTGGAGTGCCATCAAGGAAATCAAGGCTCCTTTCAGCTTTGATGTGGAACACGGAATTGCTCTGCACGCACTGCAGGGGAATCGGGCCTCATCTCGCGGCGAGGGGGAAGTCTCATGGTTTTTCTCGAGTTGCGGCCAGAACCTCAGTTATATTCTCGAGTTACGACTGGGAGGGCCCTTCCAGACACGTGTTTGTTCAGCGACGTCAGAACTCCTGCCTAGGTGCGAGGGACAGCTCGGGATTCTCCTCGAGTCTTGGCATGGCAATTGGGACGCGTCTCCACGTGAGGCGGGAGACCCAGTGTCCCTTTCCACGTGCCACAGGGATCCTGGGACTCCTATCCATTTTCAAGTGGAGTCGGGCATCGTCTCCTTTGGAAGCATTGATCTCTGCAGACCTCTCGAGTTTTCAAAGGATGTGAGCCCTCCGCTCGCGATGAGGCGGAGAATTAGGTTTTTCTCTGTTGTCTCCACAGGGGATTCAGACATCCCTTCGTCTTGGGAGATGCAAGACGATCCTGCATTCAATTCACTGCAGGGATATCCGGCCTTACGTCGAGTCAGAGCATCTCGGTGTCCATTCCACTTGAGGCCACAAACTCGGGGTCCCTCAAATATACCTGTAGCTGAGAGAAGCCTCCTCTTGAGGTGCTTGTGGAAAGTTGGTATTCCTCTTGAGTCTAAACCAGGGACTAAGCTCTCATCTCAAGTTGATTTCGGTCCACGGAGCCCTTTCCTGTTGGTCCAGTGACCTCAGGATCCCTCTAGACTTGAGACAGTGATCTTGGGTTTTCTCTGGTGTGCCATCAAGGAAATCAAGGCTCCTTTCACGTTTGATGTGGAACACGGAATTGCTCTGCATGAAGTGCAGGGGAATCGGGCCTCAACTCGCGGCGAGGGGGAAATCTCATGGTTTTTCTCGAGTTGCGGTCCAAACCTGGGATATACTCTCGAGTTACGACGGGGAGGGCCCTTCCAGACACGTGTTTGTTCAGCGACGTCAGGACTCCTGCCTAGGTGCGAGGGACACCTCGGGATTCTCCACGAGTCTTGGCATGGCAATTTGGACGCTTCTCCACGTGAGGCGGGAGACCCAGGGTCCCTTTCCACGTGCCACAGGGATCCTGGGACTCCTATCCATTTTCAAGAGGAGTCAGGCATCGTCTCCTTTGGAAGCATTGATCTCCGCGGACCTCTCGAGTTTTCAAAGGATGTGAGACCTCCGGTCGCGATGAGGCGGAGAAATCGGTCTTTCTCTGTGGTCTCCACAGGGGATTCAGACATCCCTTCGTCTTGGGAGATGCAAGACGAGCCTGCATTCAATTCACTGCAGGGATATCCGGCCTTATTTAGAGTCAGAGCATCTCGGTGTCCATTCCACTTGAGGCCACAAACTCAGGGTCCCTCTCACATACCTGTAGGTGAGAGAAGCCTCCCCTTGAGGTGCTTTTGGAAAGTTGTTATTCCTCTTGAGTCGAACCCTTGGAACTAAGATCTCATCTCGAGTTGATTTGGGATCCACGGAGCCCTTTCTTTTTGCTCCACTGACCTCAGGATCCCTCTAGACTTGAGACAGTGATCTTGGGTTTTCTCTGGAGTGCCATCAAGGAAATCAAGGCTCCTTTCACGTTTGATGTGGAACACGGAATTGCTCTGCACGCAGGGCAGGGGAATCGGGCCTCATCTCGTGGCGAGGGGGAAGTCTCATGGTTTTTCTCGAGTTGCGGCCGGAACCTGGGGTATACTCACGAGTTACGACGGGGAGGGCCCTTCCAGACACGTGTTTGTTCAGCGACGTCAGGACTCCTGCCTAGGTGCGAGAGACACCTCGGGAATCTCCTCGAGTCTTGGCATGGCAATTGTGACGCGTCTCCACATGTGGCGGGAGACCCAGTGTCCTTTTCCACGTGCCACAGTGATCCTGGGACTCCTATGCATTTTCAAGAGGAGTCAGGCATCGTCTCCTTTGGAAGCATTGATCTCTTCAGACCTCTCGAGTTTTCAAAGGATATGAGGCCTCCGGTCATGATGAGGCGGAGGAATAGGTCTTTCTCTGTGGTCTCCACAGGGGATTCAGACATCCCTTCGTCTTGGGAGATGCAAGACGAGCCTGCATTCAATTCACTGCAGGGATATCCGGCCTTACTTCGAGTTAGAGCATCTCGGTGTCCATTGCACTTGAGGCCACAAACTCAGGGTCCCTCTCACATACCTGTAGCTGAGAGAAGCCTCCTCTTGAGGTGCTTGTGGAAAGTTGGTATTCCTCTTGAGTCGAAGCCAGGGACTAAGCTCTCATCTCGAGTTGATTTTGGGTCCACGGAGCCCTTTCATGTTACTCCAGTGACCTCAGGATCCCTCTAGACTTGAGACAGTGATCTTGGGTTTTCTCTGGAGTGCCATCAAGGAAATCAAGGCTCCTTTCACGTTTGATGTGGAACACGGAATTGCTCTGCACGCAGTGCAGGGGAATCGGGCCTCATCTCGCGGCAAGGGGGAAGTCTCATGGTTTTTCTCGAGTTGCGGCCGGAATCTAGGGTATATTCTCGAGTTACGAAGGGGAGGTCCCTTCCAGACAAGTGTTTGTTCAGCGACGTCAGGACTCCTGCCTAGGTGCGAGGGACACCTCGGGATTCTCCTCGAGTCTTGGCATGGCAATTGGGACGCGTCTCCACGTGAGGCGGGAGACTCAGGGTCCCTTTCCACGTGCCACAGGGATCCTGGGACTCCTATCCATTTTCAAGAGGAGTCAGGCATCGTCTCCTTTGGAAGCATTGATCTCCGCAGACCTCTCGAATTTTCAAAGGATGTGAGGCCTCCTGTCGCGATGAGGCGGGGGACTAGGTCTTTCTCTGTGGTCTCCACAGAGGATTCAGACATCTCTTCATCTTGGGAGATGCAAGACGAGCCTGCATTCACTTCACTGCAGGGATATCCGGCCTTACTTCAAGTCAGAGCATCTCGGTGTCCATTCCACTTGAGGCCACAAACTCAGGGTCCCTCTCACATAAATGTAGCTGAGAGAAGCCTCCTCTTGAGGTGCTTGTGGAAAGTTGGTATTCCTCTTGAGTCGAAGCCAGGGACTAAGCTCTCATCTCGAGTTGATTTGGGGTCCACGGAGCCCTTTCCTGTTGCTCCAGTGACCTCAGGATCCCTCTAGACTTGAGACAGTGATCTTGGGTTTTCTCTGGAGTGCCATCAAGGAAATCAAGGCTCCTTTCACTTTTGATGTCGAACCCGGAATTGCTCTGCACGCAGTACAGGGGAATCGGGCCTCATCTCGCCGTGAGGGGGAAGTCTCATGGTTTTTCTCGAGTTGCGTCCGGAACCAGGGGTATATTCTCGAGTTACGACGGGGAGGGCCCTTTCAGACACGTGTTTGTTCAGCAACGTCAGGACTCCTGCCTAGGTGCGAGGGACACCTCGGGATTCTCCTCGAGTCTTGGCATGGCAATTGGGACGTGTCTCCACGTGAGGCAGGAGACCCAGGGTCCCTTTCCACGTGCCACAGTGATCCTGGGACTCCTATGCATTTTCAAGAGGAGTCAGGCATCGTCTCCTTTGGAAGCATTGATCTCTGCAGACCTCTCGAGTTTTCAAAGGATATGAGGCCTCCGGTCACGATGAGGCGGAGGACTAGGTCTTTCTCTGTGGTCTCCACAGGGGATTCAGACATCCCTTCGTCTTGGGAGATGCAAGACGAGCCTGCATTCAATTCACTGCAGGGATATCCGGACTTACTTCAGGTCAGAGCATCTCAGTGTCCATTCCACTTGAGGCCACAAACTCAGGGTCCCTCTCACATACCTGTAGCTGAGAGAAGCCTCCTCTTGAGGTGCTTGTGGAAAGTTGGTATTCCTCTTGAGTCGAAGCCAGGGACTAAGATCTCATCTCGAGTTGATTTGGGGTCCATGAGCCCTTTCATGTTGCTCCAGTGACCTCAGAATCCCTCTAGACTTGAGACAGTGATCTTGGGTTTTCTCTGGAGCGCCATCAAGGAAATCAAGGCTCCTTTCACGTTTGATGTGGAACACGAAATTGCTCTGCACGCAGTGCAGGGGAATCGGGCCTCATCTCGCGGCGAGGGGGAAGTCTCATGGTTTTTCTCGAGTTGCGGCCGGAACCTGGGGTATATTCTCGAGTTACGACGGTGAGGGCCCTTCCAGACACGTGTTTGTTCAGCGACGTCAGGACTCCTGCCTAGGTGCGAGGGACACCTCGGGATTCTCCTCTAGTCTTGGCATGGCAATTGGGACGCGTCTCCACGTGAGGCGGGAGACCCAGGGTCCCTTTCCACGTGCCACAGTGATCCTGGGACTCCTATCCATTTTCAAGAGGAGTCAGGCATCGTCTCCTTTGGAAGCATTGATCTCCGCGGACCTCTCGAGTTTTCAAATGATGTGAGGCCTCCAGTCACGATGAGGCGGAGAACTTGGTCTTTCTCTGTGGTCTCCACAGGGGATTTAGACATCCTTCGTCTTGGGAGATGCAAGACGAGCCTGCATTCAATTCACTGCAGGGATATCCGGCCTTACTTCGAGTCAGAGCATCTCAGTGTCCATTGCACTTGAGGCCACAAACTCAGGGTCCCTCTCACATACCTGTAGCTGAGAGAAGCCTCCTCTTGAGGTGCTTGTGGAAATTTGGTATTCCTCTCGAGTCGAAGCCGGGGACTAAGCTCTCATCTCGAGTTGATTTGGGGTCCACGGAGCCATTTCCTGTTGCTCCAGTGACCTCAGGATCCCTCTAGACTTGAGACAGTGATCTTGGGTTTTCTCTGGAGTGCCATCAAGGAAATCAAGGCTCCTTTCACTTTTGATGTCGAACACGGAATTGCTCTGCACGCAGTGCAGGGGAATCGGGCCTCATCTCGCGGCGAGGGGGAAGTCTCATGGTTTTTCTCGAGTTGCGGCCGGAACCTGGGGTATATTCTCGAGTTACGACGGGGAGGTCCCTTTCAGACACTTGTTTGTTCAGTGACGTCAGGACTCCTGCCTAGTTGCGAGGGACACCTCGGGATTCTCCTCGAGTCTTGGCATGGCAATTGGGATGTGTCTCCACGTGAGGCATGAGACCCAGGGTCCCTTTCCACGTGCCACAGGGATCCTGGGACTCCTATCCATTTTCAAGAGAAGTCAGGCATCGTCTCCTTTGGAAGCATTGATCTCCGCTGACCTCTCGAGTTTTCAAAGGATGTGAGGCCTCCGGTCGCGATGAGGCGGAGAACTCGGTCTTTCTCTGTGGTCTCCACAGGGGATTCAGACATCCCTTCGTCTTGGGAGATGCACGACGAGCCTGCATTCAATTCACTGCAGGGATATCCGGCCTTACTTCGAGTCAGAGCATCTCGGTGTCCATTCCACTTGAGGCCACAAACTCAGGGTCCCTCTCACATACCTGTAGCTGAGAGAAGCCTCCTCTTGAGGTGCTTGTGGAAAGTTGGTATTCCTCTTGAGTCGAAGCCAGGGACTAAGCTCTCATCTCGAGTTGATTTGGGGTCCACGGAGCCCTTTCGTGTTGCTCCAGTGACCTCAGGATCCCTCTAGACTTGAGACAGTGATCTTGGGTTTTCTCTGGAGTGCCATCAAGGAAATCAAGGCTCCTTTCGCGTTTGATGTGGAACACGGAATTGTTCTGCACGCAGTGCAGGGGAATCGGGTCTCATCTCGCGGCGAGGGGGAAATCTCATGGTTTTTCTCGAGTTGCGGCCGGAACCTGGGGTATATTCTCGAGTTACGACGGGGAGGGCCCTTCCAGACACGTGTTTGTTCAGCAACGTCAGGACTCCTGCCTAGGTGCGAGGGACACCTCGGGATTCTCCTCGAGTCTTGGCATGGCAATGGGGACGCGTCTCCACATGAGGCGAGAGACCCAGGGTCCCTTTCCACGTGCCACAGGGATCCTGGGACTCCTATCCATTTTCAAGAGGAGTCAGGCATCGTTTCCTTTGGAAGCATTGATCTAAGCGGACCTCTCGAATTTTCAAAGGATGTGAGGCCTCTGGTCGTGATGAGGCAGAAATTAGGTCTTTCTCGGTGGTCTCCACAGGGGATTCAGACATCCCTTCGTCTTGGAAGATGCAAGACGAGCCTGCATTCAATTCACTGCAGGGATATCCGGCCTTACTTCGAGTTAGAGCATCTCGGTGTCCATTCCACTTGAGGCCACAAACTCAGGGGCCCTCTCACATACCTGTAGCTGAGAGAAGCCTCCTCTTGAGGTGCTTGTGGAAAGTTGATATTCCTCTTGAGTCGAAGCCAGGGACTAAGCTCTCATCTCGAGTTGATTTGGGGTCCACGGAGCCCTTTCCTGTTGCTCCAGTGACCTCAGGATCCCTCTAGACTTGAGACAGTGATTTTGGGTTTTCTCTGGAGTGCCATCAAGGAAATCAAGGCTCCTTTCACTTTTGATGTGGAACACGGAATTGCTCTGCACGCAGTGCAGGGGAATCGGGCCTCATCTCGCGGCGAGGGGGAAGTCTCATGGTTTTTCTCGAGTTGCGGCCGGAACCTGGGGTATATTCTCGAGTTACGACGGGGAGGGCCCTTCCAGACACGTGTTTTTTAAGCGACATCAGGACTACTGCCTAGGTGTGAGGGACCCCTCGGGATTCTCCTCGAGTCTTGGCATGGCAATTTGGACGCGTCTCCACGTGAGCCGGGAGACCCAGGGTCCCTTTCCACGTGCCACAGGGATCCTGGGACTCCTATCCATTTTCAAGAGGAGTCAGGCATCGTCTCCTTCGGAAGCATTGATCTCGGCGGACCTCTCGAATTTTCAAAGGATGTGAGGCCTCTGGTCGCGATGAGGCGGAGGACTAGGTCTTTCTCTGTCGTCTACACAGGGGATTCAGACATCCCTTCGTCTTGGGAGATGCAAGACGAGCCTGCATTCAATTCACTGCAGGGATATCCGGCCTTACTTGGAGTCAGAGCATTTCGGTGTCCATTCCCCTTGAGGCCACAAACTCAGGGGCCCTCTCACATACCTGTAGCTGAGAGAAGCCTCCTCTTGAGGTGCTTTTGGAAAGTTGGTATTCCTCTTGATTCGAAGCCAGGGACTAAGATCTCATCTCGAGTTCATTTGGGGTCCACGGAGGACTTTCGTGTTGCTCCAGTGACCTCAGGATCCCTCTAGACTTGAGACAGTGATCTTGGGTTTTCTCTGGAGTGCCATCAAGGAAATCAAGGCTCCTTTCACGTTTGATGTGGAACTCGGAATTGCTCTGCACGCAGTGCAGGGGAATCGGGCCTCATTTCGCGGCGAGGGGGAAGTCTCATGGTTTTTCTTGAGTTGCGGCCGGAACCTGGGGTATATTCTCGAGTTTCGACGGGGAGGGCCCTTCCAGACACGTGTTTGTTCAGCGACGTCAGGACTCCTGCCTAGGTGCGAGGGACAGCTCGGGATTCTCCTCGAGTCTTGGCATGTCAATTGGGACGCGTCTCCACGTGAGGCGGGAGACCCAGGGTCCCTTTCCACGTGACACAGGGATCCTTGGACTCCTATCCATTTTCAAGAGGAGTCAGGCATCGTCTCCTTTGGAAGCATTGATCTCCGTGGACCTCTCGAGTTTTCAAAGGATGTGAGGCCTCCGCTCGCGATGAGCGGAGAATTAGGTTTTTCTCTGTGGTCTCCACAGGGGATTCAGACATCCCTTCGTCTTGGGAGATGCAAGACGAGCCTGCATTCAATTCCCTGCAGGGATATCCGGCCTTACTTCGAGTCAGAGCATCTCGGTGTCCATTCCACTTGAGGCCACAAACTCAGGGGCCCTCTCACATACCTGTAGCTGAGAGAAGCCTCCTCTTGAGGTGCTTGTGGAAAGTTGGTATTCCTCTTGAGTCGAAGCCAGGGACTAAGCTCTCATCTCGAGTTGATTTGGGGTCCAGGGAGCCCTTTCGTGTTGCTACAGTGACCTAGGATCCCTCTAGACTAGAGACAGTGATCTTGGCTTTTCTCTGGAGTGCCATCAAGGAAATCAAGGCTCCTTTCACTTTTGATGTGGAATACGGAATTGCTCTGCACGCAGGGCAGGGGAATTGGGCCTCATCTCGCGGCGAGGGGGAAGTCTCATGGTTTTTCTCGAGTTGCGGCCGGAACCTGGGGTATATTCTCGAGTTACGACGGGGAGGTCCCTTCCAGACATGTGTTTGTTCAGCGACGTCAGAACTCCTGCCTAGGTGCGAGGGACACCTCGGGATTCTCCTCGAGTCTTGGCATGGCAATTGGGATGCGTCTCCACGTGAGGCGTGAGACCCAGGCTCCCTTTCCACGTGCCACAGGGATCCTGGGACTCCTATCCATTTTCAAGAGGAGTCGGGCATCGTCTCCTTTGGAAGCATTGATCTCTGCAGACCTCTCGAGTTTTCAAAGGATGTGAGGCCTCTGGTCGCGATGAGGCGGAGGACTAGGTCTTTCTCTGTGGTCTCCACAGGGGATTCAGACAACCCTTCGTCTTGGGAGATGCACCACGAGCCTGCATTCAATTCTCTGCAGGGATATCCGGCCTTACTTCGAGTCAGAGCATCCCGCTGTCCATTCCACTTGAGGCCACAAACTCGGGGTCCCTCAAATATACCTGTAGCTGAGAGAAGCCTCCTCTTGAGGTGCTTGTGGAAAGTTGGTATTCCTCTTGAGTCTAAGCCAGGGACTAAGCTCTCATCTCGAGTTGATTTCGGTCCACGGAGCCGTTTCCTTTTGGTCCAGTGACCTCAGGATCCCTCTAGACTTGAAACAGTGATCTTGGGTTTTCTCTGGAGTGCCATCAAGGAAATCAAGGCTCCTTTCACGTTTGATGTGGAACACGGAATTGCTCTGCATGCAGTGCAGGGGAATCGGGCCTCAACTCGCGGCGAGGGGGAAATCTCATGGTTTTTCTCGAGTTGCGGCCCAAACCTGGGGTATACTCACGAGTTACGACGGGGAGGGCCCTTCCAGACACGTGTTTGTTCAGCGACGTCAGGACTCCTGCCTAGGTGCGAGTGACACCTCGGGATTCTCCTCGAGTCCTGGTATGGCAATTTGGACGCGTCTCCACGTGAGGCGGGAGACCCAGGGTCCCTTTCCACGTGCCACAGGGATCCTGGGACTCCTATCTGTTTTCAAGAGGAGTCAGGCATCGTCTCCTTTGGAAGCATTGATCTCCGCGGACCTCTCGAGTTTTCAAAGGATATGAGGCCTCCGGTCGCGAGGAGGCGGAGGACTAGGTCTTTCTCTGTGGTCTCCACAGGGGATTCAGACATCCCTTCGTCTTGGGAGATGCAAGACGAGCCTGCATTGAATTCACTGCAGGGATATCCGGCCTTATTTCGAGTCAGAGCATCTCGGTGTCCATTCCACTTGAGGCCACAAACTCAGGGTCCCTCTCACATACCTGTAGCTGAGAGAAGCCTCCTCTTGAGGTGCTTGTGGAAAGTTGGTATTCCTCTTGAGTCGAAGCCAGGGACTAAGCTCTCATCTCGAGTTGATTTGGGGTCCACGGAGCTCTTTCGTGTTGCTCCAGTGACCTCAGGATCCCTCTAGACTTGAGACAGTGATCTTGGGTTTTCTCTGGAGTGCCATCAAGGAAATCAAGGCTCCTTTCACGTTTGATGTGGAACACGGAATTGTTCTGCACGCAGTGCAGGGGAATCGGGCTTCATCCAGTGGCGAGGGGGAAGTCTCATGGTTTTTCTCGAGTTGCGGCCGGAACCTGGGGTATATTCTCGAGTTACGACGGGGAGGGCCCTTCCAGACACGTGTTTGTTCAGCGACGTCAGGACTCCTGCCTAGGTGCGAGGGACACCTCGGGATTCACCTCGAGTCTTGGCATGGCAATGGGGACGCGTCTCCACGTGAGGCGGGAGACCCAGGGTCCCTTTCCACGTGCCACAGGGATCCTGGGACTCCTATCCATTTTCAAGAGGAGTCAGGCATCGTCTCCTTTGGAAGCATTGATCTCTGCGGACCTCTCGAATTTTCAAAGGATGTGAGGCCTCTGGTCGCGATGAGGCAGAAAATTAGGTCTTTCTCTGTGGTCTCCACAGGGGATTCAGACTTCCCTTCGTCTTGGGAGATGCAAGACGAGCCTGCATTCAATTCACTGCAGGGATATCCGGCCTTACGTGGAGTCAGAGCAACTCGGTGTCCATTCCACTTGAGGCCACAAACTCGGGGTCCCTCTCACATACCTGTAGCTGAGAGAAGCCTCCTCTTGAGGTGCTTGCGGAAAGTTGATATTCCTCTTGATTCGAAGCCAGGGACTAAGCTCTCATCTCGAGTTGATTTGGGGTCAACGGAGCCCTTTCATGTTGCTCCAGTGACCTCAGGATCCCTCTAGACTGGAGACAGTGATCTTGGGTTTTCTCTGGAGTGCCATCAAGGAAATCAAGGCTCCTTTC
Source organism: Dama dama (assembly GCF_033118175.1). Lineage (NCBI taxonomy): Eukaryota > Metazoa > Chordata > Mammalia > Artiodactyla > Cervidae > Dama > Dama dama. Next base: position 4,864,528 of record NC_083706.1, on the reverse strand, counting down.
ACTTTTGATGTGGAACAAGGAATTGCTCTGCACGCAGTGCAGGGGAATCCGGCCTCATCTCGCGGCGAGGGGGAAGTCTCATGGTTTTTCTCGAGTTGCGGCCGGAACCTGGGGTATATTCTCGAGTTACGACGGGGAGGGCCCTTCCAGACACGTGTTTGTTCAGCGACGTCAGGACTCCTGCCTAGGTGCGAGGGACACCTCGGGATTCTCCTCGAGTCTTGGCATGGCAATTGGGACGCGTCTCCACGTGAGGCGGGAGACCCAGGGTCCCTTTCCACGTGCCACAGGGATCCTTGGACTCCTATCCATTTTCAAGAGGAGTCAGGCATCGTCTCCTTTGGAAGCATTGATCTCCGCGGATCTCTCGAGTTTTCAAAGGATGTGAGGCCTCCGGTCGCGATGAGGCGGAGAACTCGGTCTTTCTCTGTGGTCTCCACAGGGGATTCAGACATCCCTTCGTCTTGGGAGATGCAAGACGAGCCTGCATTCAATTCACTGCAGGGATATCCGGCCTTACTTCGAGTCAGAGCATCTCGGTGTCCATTCCACTTGAGGCCACAAACTCAGGGTCCCTCTCACATACCTGTAGCTGAGAGAAGCCTTCTCTTGAGGTGCTTGTGGAAAGTTGATATTCCTCTTGAGTCGAAGCCAGGGACTAAGCTCTCATCTCGAGTTGATTTGGGGTCCACGGAGCCCTTTCGTGTTGCTCCAGTGACCTCAGGATCCCTCTAGACTTGAGATAGTGATCTTGGGTTTTCTCTGGAGTGCCATCAAGGAAATCAAGGCTCCTTTCACGTTTGATGTGGAACACGGAATTGCTCTGCATGCAGTGCAGGGGAATCGGGCCTCATCTCGCGGCGAGGGCGAAGTCTCATGGTTTTTCTCGAGTTGCGGCCGGAACCGGGGGTATATTCTCGAGTTACGACGGGGAGGGCCCTTCCAGACACGTGTTTGTTCAGCGACGTCAGGACTCCTGCCTAGGTGCGAGGGACACCTCGGTATTCTCCTCGAATCTTGGCATGGCAAAGGGGACGCGTCTCCACGGGAGGCGGGAGACCCAGGGTCCCATTCCACGTGCTACAGGGATCCTGGGACTCCTATCCATTTTCAAGAGGAGTCAGGAATCGTCTCCTTTGGAAGCATTGATCTCCGCGGACCTCTCGAATTTTCAAAGGATGTGAGGCCTCTGGTCGCGATGAGGCAGAAAATGAGGTCTTTCTCTGTGGTCTCCACAGGGGATTCAGACATCCCTTCGTCTTGGGAGATGCAAGACGAGCCTGCATTCAATTCACTGCAGGGATATCCGGACTTACTTCGAGTCAGAGCATCTCGGTGTCCATTCCACTTGAGGCCACAAACTCAGGGTCCCTCTCACATACTTGTAGCTGAGAGAAGCCTCCTCTTGAGGTGCTTGTGGAAAGTTGATATTCCTCTTGAGTCTAAGCCAGGGACTAAGCTCTCATCTCGAGTTGATTTCGGGTCCACGGAGCCCTTTCCTGTTGCTCCAGTGACCTCAGGATCCCTCTAGACTTGAGACAGTGATCTTGGGTTTTCTCTGGAGTGCCATCAAGGAAATCAAGGCTCCTTTCACTTTTGATGTGGAACACGGAATTGCTCTGCACGCAGTGCAGGGGAATCGGGCCTCATCTCGCTGCGAGGGGGAAGTCTCATGGTTTTTCTCGAGTTGCGGGCGGAACCTGGGGTATATTCTCGAGTTACGACGGGGAGGTCCTTTCCAGACACGTGTTTGTTTATCGACGTCAGGACTCCTGCCTAGGTCCGAGGGACCCCTCGGGATTCTCCTCGAGTCTTGGCATGGCAATTGGGACGCGTCTCCACGTGAGGCGGGAGACCCAGGGTCCCTTTCCACGTGCCACAGGGATCCTGGGACTCCTGTCTATTTTCAAGAGGAGTCAGGCATCGTCTCCTTCGGAAGCATTGATCTCCGCGGACCTCTCGAATTTTCAAAGGATGTGAGGCCTCTGGTCGCGATGATGTGGAGGACTAGGTCTTTCACTGTCGTCTCCACAGGGGATTCAGACATCCCTTCGTCTTGGGAGATGCAAGACGAGCCTGCATTCAATTCACTGCAGGAATATCTGGCCTTACTTGGAGTCAGAGCAACTCGGTGTCCATTCCACTTGAGGCCACAAACTCAGGGGCCCTCTCACATACCTGTAGCTGAGAGAAGCCTCCTCTTGAGGTGCTTTTGGAAAGTTGGTATTCCTCTTGAGTCGAAGCCAGGGACTAAGATCTCATCTCGAGTTGATTTGGGGGCCAAGGAGGACTTTCCTTTTGCTCCAGTGAACTCAGGATCCCTCTAGACTTGAGACAGTGATCTTGGGTTTTCTCTGGAGTGCCATCAAGGAAATCAAGGCTCCTTTCACGTTTGATGTGGAACTCGGAATTGCTCTGCACGCAGTGCAGGGGAATCGGGCCTCATCTCGCGGCGAGTGGGAAGCCTCATGGTTTTTCTCGAGTTGCGGCCGGAACCTTGGGTATATTCTCGAGTTACGACGGGGAGGGCCCTTCCAGACACGTGTTTGTTCAGCGACCTCAGGACTCCTGCCTAGGTGCGAGGGACACCTCGGGATTCTCCTCGAGTCCTGGCATGGCAATGGGGACGTGTCTCCATGTGAGGCGGGAGACTCAGGGTCCCTTTCCACGTGCCACAGGGATCCTTGGACTCCTATCCATTTTCAAGAGGAGTCAGGCATCGTCTCCTTTGGAAGCATTGATCTCCGCGGACCTCTCGAGTTTTCAAAGGATGTGAGGCCTCCGCTCGCGATGAGGCGGAGAATTAGGTTTTTCTCTGTGGTCTCCACAGGGGATTCAGACATCCCTTCGTCTTGGGAGATGCAAGACGAGCCTGCATTCAATTCACTGCAGGGATATCCGGCCTTACGTCGAGTCAGAGCATCTCGGTGTCCATTCCACTTGAGGCCACAAACTCAGGGGCCCTCTCACATACCTGTAGCTGAGAGAAGCCTCCTCTTGAGGTGCTTGTGGAAAGTTGGTATTCCTCTTGAGTCGAAGCCAGGGACTAAGCTCTCATCTCGAATTGATTTGGGGTCCACGGAGCCCTTTCGTGTTGCTACAGTGACCTCAGGATCCCTCTAGACTTGAGACAGTGATCTTGGGTTTTCTCTGGAGTGCCATCAAGGAAATCAAGGCTCCTTTCCCTTTTGATGTGGATTACGGAATTGCTCTGCACGCAGGGCAGGGGAATCGGGCCTCATCTCGCGGCGAGGGGTTAGTCTCATGATTTTTCTCGAGTTGCGGCCGGAACCTGGGGTATATTCTCGAGTTACGACGGGGAGGTCCCTTCCAGACATGTGTTTCTTCAGCGACGTCAGGGCTCCTGCCTAGGTGCGAGGGACACCTCGGGATTCTCCTCGAGTCTTGGCATGGCAATTGGGATGCGTCTCCACGTGAGGCATGAAACCCAGTGTCCCTTTCCACGTGCCATAGGGATCCTGGGACTCCTATCCATTTTCAAGTGGAGTCGGGCATCGTCTCCTTTGGAAGCATTGATCTCTGCAGACCTCTCGAGTTTTCAAAGGATGTGAGGCCTCCGCTCGCGATGAGGCGGAGAATTAGGTTTTTCTCTGTGGTCTCCACAGGGGATTCAGACATCCCTTCGTCTTGGGAGATGCAAGACGAGCCTGCATTCAATTCACTGCAGGGATATCCGGCCTTACTTCGAGTCAGAGCATCCCGGTGTCCATTCCACTTGAGGCCACAAACTCGGGGTCCCTCAAATATACATGTAGCTGAGAGAAGCTTCCTCTTGAGGTGCTTGTGGAAAGTTGGTATTCCTCTTGAGTCTACGCCAGGGACTAAGCTCTCATCTCGAGTGTATTTCGGTCCACGGAGCCCTTTCCTGTTGGTCCAGTGACCTCAGGATCCCTCTAGACTTGAGACAGTGATCTTGGGTTTTCTCTGGAGTGTCATCAAGGAAATCAAGGCTCCTTTCACGTTTGATGTGGAACACGGAATTGCTCTGCATGCAGTGCAGGGAAATCGTGCCTCAACTCGCGGCGAGGGGGAAATCTCATTGTTTTTCTCGAGTTGCGGCCCGAACCTGGGGTATGTTCTCGAGTTACGACGGGGAGGGCCCTTCCAGACACGTGTTTGTTCAGCGACGTCAGGACTCCTGCCTAGGTGTGAGGGACACCTCGGGATTCTCCTCGAGTCTTGGCATGGCAATTTGGACGCGTCTCCACGTGAGGCGGGAGACCCAGGGTCCCTTTCCACGTGCCACAGGGATCCTGGGACTCCTATCCATTTTCAAGAGGAGTCAGGCATCGTCTCCTTTGGAAGCATTGATCTCCGCGGACCTCTCGAGTTTTCAAAGAATGTGAGGCCTCCGGTCTCGATGAGGCGGAGAACTCGGTCTTTCTCTGTGGTCTCCACAGGGGATTCAGACATCCCTTCGTCTTGTTAGATGCAAGACGAGTCTGCATTCAATTCACTGCAGGGATATCCGGCCTTACTTCGAGTCAGAGCATCTCGGTGTCCATTCCACTTGAGGCCACAAACTCAGGGTCCCTCTCACATACCTGTAGCTGAGAGAAGCCACCTCTTGAGGTCCTTGTGGAAAGTTGGTATTCCTCTTGAGTCGAAGCCAGGGACTAAGCTCTCATCTCGAGTTGATTTGGGGTCCACGGAGCCCGTTCGTGTTGCTCCAGTGACCTCAGGATTCCTCTAGACTTGAGACAGTGATCTTGGGTTTTCTCTGGAGTGCCATCAAGGAAATCAAGGCTCCTTTCACGTTTGATGTGGAACACGGAATTGTTCTGCACGCAGTGCAGGGGAATCGGGCTTCATCCAGCGGCGAGGGGTAAGTCTCATGGTTTTTCTCGAGTTGCGGCCGGAACCTGGGGTATATTCTCGAGTTACGACGGGGAGGGCCCTTCCAGACACGTGTTTGTTCAGCGACGTCAGGACTCCTGCCTAGGTGCGAGGGTCACCTCGGGATTCTCCTCGAGTCTTGGCATGGCAATTGGACGCGTCTCCATGTGAGGCGGGAGATCCAGGGTCCCTTTCCACGTGCCACAGGGATCCTGGGACTCCTATCCATTTTCAAGAGGAGTCAGGCATCGTCTCCTTTGGAAGCATTGATCTCCGCGGACCTCTCGAGTTTTCAAAGGATGTGAGGCCTCTGCTCGTGATGAGGCGGAGGACTAGCTCTTTCTCTGTCATCTCCACAGGGGATTCAGACATCCCTTCGTTTTGGGAGATGCATGGCGATCGTGCATTCAATTCACTGCAGGGATATCCGGCCTTACTTTGAGTCAGAGCATCTCGGTGTCCATTCCACTTGAGGCCACAAACTCAGGGTCCCTCTCACATACCTGTAGCTGAGAGAAGCCTCCTCTTGAGGTGCTTGTGGAAAGTTGGTATTCCTCTTGAGTCGAAGCTAGGGACTAAACTCTCATCTCGAGTTGATTTGTGGTCCACGGAGCCCTTTCGTGTTGCTCCAGTGACCTCAGGATCCCTCTAGACTTGAGACAGAGAACTTGGGTTTTCTCTGGAGTGCCATCAAGGAAATCAAGGCTCCTTTCACGTTTGATGTGGAAAACGGAATTGCTTTGCACGCAGGGCAGGGGAATCAGGCCTCATCTCGCGGCGAGGGGGAAGTCTCATGGTTTTTCTCGAGTTGCGGCCCGAACCTGGGGTATATTCTCGAGTTACGACGGGGAGGGCCCTTCCAGACATGTGTTTGTTCAGCGACGTCAGGACTCCTGCCTAGGTGCGAGGGACACCTCGGGATTCTCCTCGAGTCTTGGCATGGGTATTGGGACGCGTCTCCACGTGAGGCGGGAGACCCAGGGTCCCTTTCCACGTGCCACATGGATCCTGGGACTCCTATCCATTTTCAAGAGGAGTCAGGCATCGTCTCCTTTGGAAGCATTGTTATCTGTGGAGCTCTCGAGTTTTCAAAGGATGTGAGGCCTCTGGTCGCGATGAGGCAGAAAGTTAGGTCTTTCTCTGTGGTCTCCTCAGGGGATCAGACATCCCTTCGTCTTGGGAGATGCAAGACGAGCCTGCATTCAATTCACTGCAGGGATATCCGGCCTTACGTCGAGTCAGAGCATCTCGGTGTCCATTCCACTTGAGGCCACAAACTCAGGGTCCCTCTCACATACCTGTACCTGAGAGAAGCCTCCTGTTGAGGTTCTTGTGGAAAGTTGATATTCCTCTTGAGTCGAAGCCAGGGACTAAGCTCTCATCTCGAGTTGATTTGGGGTCCACGGAGCCCTTTCTTGTTGCTCCAGTGACCTCAGGATCCCTCTAGACTTGAGACAGTGATCTTGGGGTTTCTCTGGAGTGCCCTCAAGGAAATCAAGGCTCCTTTCACTTTTGATGTGGAACACTTAATTGCTCTGCATGCAGTGCAGGGGAATCGGGCCTCATCTCGCGGCGAGGGGGAAGTCTCATGGTTTTTCGCGAGTTGCGGGCGGAACCTGGGGTATATGCTCGAGTTACGACGGGGAGGGCCCTTCCAGACACGTGTTTGTTCAGCGACGTCAGGACTCCTGCCTAGGTGCGAGGGACACCTCGGGATTCTCCTCGAGTCTTGGCATGGCAATTTGGACGCGTCTCCATGTGAGGCGGGAGACCCAGGGTCCCTTTCCACGTGCCACAGCGATCCTGGGACTCCTATCCATTTTCAAGAGGAGTCAGGCATCGTCTCCTTCGGAAGCATTGATCTCCGCGGACCTCTCGAATTTTCAAAGGATGTGAGGCCTCTGGTCGCGATGAGGTGGTGGACTAGGTCTTTCCCTGTGGTCTCCACAGGGGTTTAGACATCCCTTCATCTTGGGAGATGCAAGAAGAGCCTGCATTCAATTCACTGCAGGGATATTCGGCCTTACTTCGAGTCAGAGCATCTCGGTGTCCATTCCATTTGAGGCCACAAACTCAGGGGCCCTCTCACTTACATGTAGCTGAGAGAAGCCTCCTCTTGAGCTGCTTGTGGAAAGTTGGTATTCCTCTTGAGTCGAAGCCAGGGACTAAGCTCTCATCTCGAGTTGATTTGGGGACCACAGAGCCCTTTCATGTTGCTACAGTGACCTCAGGATCCCTCTAGACTTGAGACAGTAATCTTGGGTTTTCTCTGGAGTGCCATCAAAGAAATCAAGGCTCCTTTCATTTTTGATGTGGAATACGGAGTTGCTCTGCACGCAGGGCAGGGGAATCGGGCCTCATCTCGCGGCGAGGGGGAAGTCTCATGGTTTTTCTCGAGTTGCGGCCTGAACCTGGGGTATATTCTCGAGTTACGAAGGGGAGGGCCCTTCCAGACACGTGATAGGTGCGAGGGACACCTTTGGATTCTCCTAAAGTCTTGGCATGGCAATTGGAACGCGTCTCCACATGAGGCAAGAGACCCTTGGTCCCTTTCCACGTGCCACAGGGATCCTGGGACTCCTATCCATTTTCAAGAGGATTCAGGCATTGTCTCCTTTGGAAGCATTGATCTCCTCAGACCTCTCGAGTTTTCAAAGGATGTGAGGCCTCGGGTCGCGATGAGGCAGAGGACTAGGTCTTTCTCTGTCGTCTCCACAGGGCTTTCAGACATCCCTTTGTTTTGGGAGATGCAAGACGAGCCTGCATTCAATTCACTGCAGGGATATCCGGCCTTAATTCGAGTCAGAGCATCTCGGTGTCTTTTACACTTGAGGCCACAAATTCAGGGTCACTCTCACATACCTGTAGCTGAGAGAAGCCTCCTCTTGAGGTGCTTGTGGAAAGTTCGTATTCCTCTTGAGTCGAAGCCAGGGACTAAGCTCTCATCTCGAGTTGATTTGGGGTCCACGGAGCCCTTTCTTGTTGCTCCAGTGACCTCAGGATCCCTCTAGACTTGATACAGTGATCTTGGGTTTTCTCTGGAGTGCCATCAAGGAAATCAAGGCTCCTTTCAAGTTTGATGTGGAACACGGAATTGCTCTGCACACAGTGCATGGGAATCGGGCCTCATCTCGCGGCAAGGGGGATGTCTCAGGTTTTTTCTCAAGTTACGGTCGGAACCTGGGGTATATTCTCGAGTTACGACGGGGAGGGCCCTTCCAGACACGTGTTTGTTCAGCGACGTCAGGACTCCTGCCTAGGTGGGAGGGACACCTCGGGATTCTCCTCGAGTCTTGGCATGGCAATTGGGATGCGTCTCCACGTGAGGCGGGAGACCCAGGGTCCCTTTCCACGTGCCACAGGGATCCTGGGACTCCTATCCATTTTCAAGAAGAGTCAGGCATCGTCTCCTTTGGAAGCATTGATCTCAGCGGACCTCTCGAGTTTTCAAAGTATGGGAGGCCTCCGGTCTCGATGAGGCGGAGAACTAGGTCTTTCTCTGTGGTCTCCACAGGGGATTCAGACATCCCTTCGTCTTGGGAGATGCAAGACAAGCCTGCTTTCAATTCACTGCAGGAATATCCGGCCTTACTTCGAGTCAGAGCATCTTCGTGTCCATTCCACTTGAGGCCACAAACTCAGGGTCCCTCTCACATACCTGTAGCTGGGAGAAGCCTCCTCTTGAGGTGCTTGTGGAAATTGGTATTCCTCTTGAGTCGAAGCCAGGGACTAAGCTCTCATCTCGAGTTGATTTGGGGTCCACGGAGCCCTTTGGTGTTGCTCCAGTGACCTCAGGATCCCTCTAGACTTGAGACAGTGATCTTGGGTTTTCTCTGGAGTGCCATCAAGGAAATCAAGGCTCCTTTCACGTTTGATGTGGAACACGGAATTGCTCTGCACACAGTGCATGGGAATCGGGCCTCATCTCGCGGCAAGGGGGATGTCTCATGGTTTTTCTCAAGTTACGGTCGGAACCTAGGGTATTTTCTCGAGTTACGACGGGGAGGGCCCTTCCAGACACGTGTTTGTTCAGCGACGTCAGGACTCCTGCCTAGGTGCGAGGGACACCTCGGGATTCTCCTCGAGTCCTGGCATGGCAATGGGGACGCGTCTCCACGTGAGGCGGGAGACCCAGTGTCCCTTTCCACGTGCCACTCGGATCCTGGGACTCCTATCCATTTTCAAGAGGAGTCAGGCATCGTCTCCTTTGGAAGCATTGATCTCCGAGGACCTCTTGAGTTTTCAAAGGATCCGAGGCCTCCGTTCGCGATGAGGCGGAGATCTAGGTCTTTCTCTGCGGTCTCCACAGGGGATTCAGACATCCCTTCGTCTTGGGAGATGCAAGACGGGCTGGCATTCAATTCACTGAAGGGATATCCGGCCTTACTTCGAGTCAGAGCATCTCGGTGTCCATTCCACATGAGGCCACAAATTCAGGGTCCCTCTCACATACCTGTAGCTGAGAGAAGCCTCCTCTTGAGGTGCTTGTGGAAACTTGGTATTCCTCTTGAGTCGAAGCCAGGGACTAAGCTCTCATCTCGAGTTGATTTGGGTTCCACGGAGCCCTTTGGTGTTGCAACAGTGACGTCAGGATCCCTCTAGACTTGAGACAGTGATCTTGGGTTTTCTCTGGAGTGCCACCAAGGAAATCAAGTCTCCTTTCACGTTTGATGTGGAACAGGGAATTGCTCTGCACGCAGTGCAGGGGCATCGGGCCTCATCTCGCGCCGAGGGGGAAGTCTCATGGTTTTTCTCGAGTTGCGGCCGGAACCTGGGGTATATACTCGAGTTACGACGGGGAGGGCCCTTCCAGACAAGTGTTTGTTCAGCGACGTCAGGACTCCTGCCTAGGTGCCAGGGACACCTCTGGATTCTCCTCGAGTCTTGACATGGCAATTGGGATGCGTCTCCACGGGAGGCGGGAGACCCAGGGTCCCTTTCCACGTGTCACAGGGATCCTGGGACTCCTATCCATTTTCAAGAGGAGTCAGGCATCGTCTCCTTTGGAAGCATTGATCTCCGCGGTCCTCTCGAGTTTTCAAAGGATGTGAGGCTTCCCGTCGCGATGAGGCGGAGAACTGGGTCTTTCTCTGTGGTCTCCACAGGGGATTCAGACAACCCTTCGTCTTGGGAGATGCAAGACGAGCCTGCATTCAATTCACTGCAGGGATATCTGGCCTTACTTCGAGTCAGAGCATCTCGGTGTCCATTCCACTTGAGGTCACAAACTCAGGGTCCCTCTCACATACCTGTAGCTGAGAGAAGCCTCCTGTTGAGGTGCTTTTGGAAAGTTGGTATTCCTCTTGAGTCGAAGCCAGGGACTAAGCTCTCATCTCGAGTTGATTTGGGGTCCACGGAGCCCTTTCGTGTTGCTCCACTGACCTCAGGATCCCTCTAGACTTGAGACAGTGATCTTGGGTTTTCTCTGGAGTACCATCAAGGAAATCAAGGCTCCTTTCACGTTTGATGTGGAACACGGAATTGCTCTGCACGCAGTGCAGGGGAATCGGGCCTCATCTCGCAGCGAGGGGGAAGTCTCATGGTTTTTCTCGAGTTGCGGCCGGAACCTGGGGTGTATTCTCGAGTTACGACGGGGAGGGACCTTCCAGACACGTGTTTGTTCAGCGACGTCAGGACTCCTGCCTAGGTGCGAGGGACACCTCGGGATTCTCCTCGAGTCTTCGCATGGCAATTGGGACGCGTCTCCACGTGAGGCGGGAGACGCAGGGTCCCTTTCCACGTGCCACAGGGATCCTGGGACTCCTATCCATTTTCAAGAGGAGTCAGGCATCGTCTCCTTTGGAAGCATTGATCTCCGCGGACGTCTCGAGTTTTCAAAGGATGTGAGGCCTCCCCTCGCGATGAGGCGGAGAACTAGGTCTTTCTCTGTGGTCTCCACAGGGGATTCAGACAACCCTTCGTCTTGGGAGATGCAAGACGAGCCTGCATTCAATTCACTGCAGGGATATCTGGCCTTACTTCGAGTCAGAGCATCTCGGTGTCCATTCGACTTGAGGCCACAAACTCAGGGTCCCTCTCACATACCTGTAGCTGAGAGAAGCCTCCTCTTGAGGTGTTTGTGGAAACTTGGTATTCCTCTTGAGTCGAAGCCAGGGACTAAGCTCTCATCTCGAGTTGATTTGGGGTCCACGGAGCCCTTTCGTGTTGCTCCAGTGACCTCAGGATCCCTCTAGACTTGAGACAGTGATCTTGGGTTTTCTCTGGAGTGCCATCAAGGAAATCAAGTCTCCTTTCTTTTTTGTTGTGGAATACGGAATTGCTCTGCACGCAGTGCAGGGGACTCGGGCCTCATCTCGCAGCGAGGGGGAAGTCTCATGGTTTTTCTCGAGTTGCGGCCGGAACCTGGGGTATATTCTCGAGTTACGACGGGGAGGGCCCTTCCAGACATGTGTTTGTTCAGCGACGTCAGGACTCCTGCCTAGGTGCGAGGGACACCTCGGGATTCTCCTCGAGTCTTGGCATGGCAATTGGGACGCGTCTCCACGTGAGGCGGGAGACGCAGGGTCCCTTTCCACGTGCCACAGGGATCCTGGGACTCCTATCCATTTTCAAGAGGAGTCAGGCATCGTCTCCTTTGGAAGCATTGATCTCCGCGGACTTCTCGAGTTTTCAAAGGATGTGAGGCCTCTGTTCGCGTTGAGACGGAGGACTAGGTCTTTCTCTGTGGTCTCCACAGGGGATTCAGACAACCCTTCGTCTTGGGAGATGCAAGACGAGCCTGCATTCAATTCACTGCAGGGATATCCAGCCTTACTTCGAGTCAGAGCATCTCGGGGTCCATTCCACTTGAGGCCACAAACTCAGGGTCCCTCTCACATACATGTAGTTGAGAGAAGCCTCCTCTTGAGGTGCTTGTGGAAAGTTGGTATTCCTCTTGAGTCGAAGCCAGGGACTAAGCTCTCATCTCGAGTTGATTTGGGGTCCACGGAGCCCTTTCGTGTTGCTCCAGTGACCTCAGGATCCCTCTAGACTTGAAACAGTGACCTTGGGTTTTCTCTGGAGTGCCATCAAGGATATAAAGGCTCCTTTCACGTTTGATGTGGAACACGGAATTGCTCTGCACGCAGTGCAGGGGAATCGGACCTCATCTCGCGGCGAGGGGGAAGTGTCATGGTTTATCTCGAGTTGCGGCCGGAACCTGGGGTATATTCTCGAGTTACGACGGGGAGGGCCCTTCCTTACACGTGTTTGTTCAGCGACGTCAGGACTCCTGCATAGGTGCGAGGGACACCTCGGGATTCTCCTCGAGTCTTGGCATGGCAATTGGGACGTGTCTCCACGTGAGGCGGGAGACCCAGGGTCCCTTTCCACGTGCCACATTGATCCTGGGACTCCTATCCATTTTCAAGAGGAGTCAGGCATCGTCTCCTTTGGAAGCATTGATCTCCGCGGACCTCTCGAGTTTTCAAAGGATGTGAGGCCTCCGGTCGCGATGAGGCGGAGGACTAGGTCTTTCTCTGTGGACTCCACAGGGGATTCAGACATCCCTTCGTCTTGGGAGATGCAAGATGAGCCTGCATTCAATTCACTCCAGGGATATCTGGTCTTACTTCGCGTCACAACATCTCGGTGTCCATTCCACTTGAGGCCTCAAACTCAGGGTCCCTCTCACATACCTGTAGCTGAGAGAAGCCTCCTCTTGAGGTGCTTGTGGAAAGTTGGTATTCCTCTTGAGTCGAAGCCAGGGACTAAGCTCTCATCTCGAGTTGATTTGGGGTCCACGGAGCCCTTTCGTGTTGCTCCAGTGACCTCAGGATCCCTCTAGACTTGAGACAGTGATCTTGGGTTTTCTCTGGAGTGCCATCAAGGAAATCAAGGCTCCTTTCACGTTTGATGTGGAACACGGAAATGTTCTGCACGCAGTGCAGGGGAATCGGGCCTCATCTCGCGGCGAGGGGGAAGTCTCATGGTTTTTCTCGAGTTGCGGCCGGAACCTGGGGTATATTCTCGAGTTACGACGGGGAGGGCCCTCCCAGACACGTGTTTGTTCAGCGACGTCAGGACTCCTGCCTAGGTGCGAGGGACACCTCGGGATTCTTCTCGAGTCTTGGCATGGCAATTGCGACGCCTCTCCATGTGAGGCGGGAGACCCAGGGTCCCTTTCCACGTGCCACAGGGATCCTGGGACTCCTATCCATTTTCAAGAGGAGTCAGGCATCGTCTCCTTTGGAAGCATTGATCTCCGCAGACCTCTCGAGTTTTCAAAGGATGTGGGGCCTTCGGGCTCGATGAGGCGGAGAACGATGTCTTTCTCTGTGGTCTCCACAGGGGATTCAGACAACCCTTCGTCTTGGGAGATGCAAGACGATCCTGCATTCAATTCACTGCAGGGATATCCGGCCTTACTTCGAGTCAGAGCATCTCGGTGTCCATTCCACTTGAGGCCACAAATTCAGGGTTCCTCTCACATACCTGTAGCTGAGCGAAGCTTCCTCTTGAGGTGCTTGTGGAAAGTTGGTTTTCCCCTTGAGTCTAAGCCAGGGACTAAGCTCTCATCTCGAGTTGATTTGGGGTCCTTGGAGCCCTTTCGTGTTGCTCCAGGGACCTCAGGATCCCTCTAGACTTGAGACACTGATGTTGGGTTTTCTCTGGAGTGCCATCAAGGAAATCAAGGCTCCTTTCATTTTTGATGTGGAATACGGAATTGCTCTGCACGCAGGGCAGGGGAATCGGGCCTCATCTCGCGGCGAGGGGGAAGTCTCATGGTTTTTCTCGAGTTGCGGCCGGAACCTGGGGTATATTCTCGAGTTACGACGGGGAGGTCCCTTCCAGACATGTGTTTGTTCAGCGACGTCAGGACTCCTGCCTAGGTGCGAGGGACACCTCGGGATTCTCCTCGAGTCCTGGCATGGCAATGGGGACGCGTCTCCACGTGAGGCGGGAGACCCAGTGTCCCTTTCCACGTGCCACTCGGATCCTGGGACTCCTATCCATTTTCAAGAGGAGTCAGGAATCGTCTCCTTTAGAAGCATTGATCTCTTCAGACCTCTCCAGTTTTCAAAGGATGTGAGGCCTCCGGTCGCGATGAGGCGGAGGAGTAGGTCTTTCTCTGTGGTCTCCACAGGGGATTCAGACAACCCTTCGTCTTGGGAGATGCAAGACGAGCCTGCATTCAATTCACTGCAGGGATATCCGGTCTTACTTCGAGTCAGAGCATCTCGGTGTCCTTTCCACTTGAGGCCACAAACTCGGGGTCCCTCAAATATACCTGTAGCTGAGAGAAGCCTCCTCTTGAGGTGCTTGTGGAAAGTTGGTATTCCTCTTGAGTCTAAGCCAGGGACTAAGCTCTCATCTCGAGTTGATTTGGGGTCCATGGAGCCCTTTCATGTGGCTCCAGTGACCTCAGGATCCCTCTAGACTTGAGACAGTGATCTTGGGTTTTCTCTGGAGTGCCATCAAGGAAATCAAGGCTCCTTTCTTTTTTGATGTGGAATACGGAATTGCTCTGCACGCAGGGCAGGGGAATCGGGCCTCATCTCGCGGCGAGGGGGAAGTCTCATGGTTTTTCTCGAGTTGCGGCCGGAACCTGGGGTATATTCTCGAGTTACAACGGGGAGGGCCCTTCCAGACACGTGTTTGTTCAGTGACGTCAGGACTCCTGCCTAGGTGCGAGGGACACCTCGGGATTCTCCTCGAATCTTGGCATGGCAATTGGGACGCCTCTCCACGTGAGGCGGGAGACCCAGTGTCCCTTTCCCCGTGCCACAGGGATCCTGGGACTCCTATCCATTTTCAAGAGGAGTCAGGTATCGTTTCCTTTGGAAGCATTGATCTCCGCGGACCTCTCGAGTTTTCATAGGATGTGAGGCCTCCGCTCGCGATGAGGCGGAGAATTAGGTCTTTCTCTGTGGTCTCCACAGGGGATTCAGACATCCCTTCGCCTTGGGAGATGCAAGACGAGCCTGCATTCAATTCACTGCAGGGATATCCGGCCTTACTTCGAGTCAGAGCATCTCGGTGTCCATTCCATTTGAGGCCACAAACTCCGGGGCCCTCTCACATACCTGTAGCTGAGAGAAGCCTCCTCTTGAGGTGCTTGTGGAAAGTTGGTATTCTTCTTGAGTCGAAGCCAGGGACTAAACTCTCATCTCGAGTTGATTTCGGGTCCACAGAGCCCTTTCGTGTTGCTACAGTGACCTCAGGATCCCTCTAGACTTGAGACAGTGATCTTGGGTTTTCTCTGGAGTGCCATCAAGGAAATCAAGGCTCCTTTCACGTTTGATGTGGAACACGGAATTGTTCTGCACGCAGTGCAGGGGAATCGGGCTTCATCCAGCGACGAGGGGGAAGTCTCATAGTTTTTCTCGAGTTGCGGCCGGAACCTGGGGTATATTCTCGAGTTACGCCGGGGAGGGCCCTTCCAGACACGTGTTTGTTCAGCGACGTCAGGACTCCTACTAGGTGCGAGGGACACCTCGGTATTCTCCTCGAGTCTTGGCATGGCAATGGGGACGCGTCTCCACATGAGGCGAGAGACCCAGGGTCCCTTTCCACGTGCCACAGGGATCCTTGGACTCCTATCCATTTTCAAGAGGAGTCAGGCATCGTCTCCTTTGGAAGCATTGATCTCCGCGGACCTCTCGAGTTTTCAAAGGATGTGAGGCCTCCGGTCTCGATGAGGCGGAGAACTAGGTCTTTCTCTGTGGTCTCCACAGGGGATTCAGACATCCCTTCGTCTTGGGAGATGCAAGACAAGCCTGCTTTCAATTCACTGCAGGAATATCCGGCCTTACTTCGAGTCAGAGCATCTTCGTGTCCATTCCACTTGAGGCCACAAACTCAGGGTCCCTCTCACATACCTGTAGCTGGGAGAAGCCTCCTCTTGAGGTGCTTGTGGAAATTGGTATTCCTCTTGAGTCGAAGCCAGGGACTAAGCTCTCATCTCGAGTTGATTTGGGGTCCACGGAGCCCTTTGGTGTTGCTCCAGTGACCTCAGGATCCCTCTAGACTTGAGACAGTGATCTTGGGTTTTCTCTGGAGTGCCATCAAGGAAATCAAGGCTCCTTTCACGTTTGATGTGGAACACGGAATTGCTCTGCACACAGTGCATGGGAATCGGGCCTCATCTCGCGGCAAGGGGGATGTCTCATGGTTTTTCTCAAGTTACGGTCGGAACCTAGGGTATTTTCTCGAGTTACGACGGGGAGGGCCCTTCCAGACACGTGTTTGTTCAGCGACGTCAGGACTCCTGCCTAGGTGCGAGGGACACCTCGGGATTCTCCTCGAGTCCTGGCATGGCAATGGGGACGCGTCTCCACGTGAGGCGGGAGACCCAGTGTCCCTTTCCACGTGCCACTCGGATCCTGGGACTCCTATCCATTTTCAAGAGGAGTCAGGCATCGTCTCCTTTGGAAGCATTGATCTCCGAGGACCTCTTGAGTTTTCAAAGGATCCGAGGCCTCCGTTCGCGATGAGGCGGAGATCTAGGTCTTTCTCTGCGGTCTCCACAGGGGATTCAGACATCCCTTCGTCTTGGGAGATGCAAGACGGGCCGGCATTCAATTCACTGAAGGGATATCCGGCCTTACTTCGAGTCAGAGCATCTCGGTGTCCATTCCACATGAGGCCACAAATTCAGGGTCCCTCTCACATACCTGTAGCTGAGAGAAGCCTCCTCTTGAGGTGCTTGTGGAAACTTGGTATTCCTCTTGAGTCGAAGCCAGGGACTAAGCTCTCATCTCGAGTTGATTTGGGTTCCACGGAGCCCTTTGGTGTTGCAACAGTGACGTCAGGATCCCTCTATACTTGAGACAGTGATCTTGGGTTTTCTCTGGAGTGCCACCAAGGAAATCAAGTCTCCTTTCACGTTTGATGTGGAACACGGAATTGCTCTGCACGCAGTGCAGGGGCATCGGGCCTCATCTCGCGCCGAGGGGGAAGTCTCATGGTTTTTCTCGAGTTGCGGCCGGAACCTGGGGTATATACTCGAGTTACGACGGGGAGGGCCCTTCCAGACAAGTGTTTGTTCAGCGACGTCAGGACTCCTGCCTAGGTGCCAGGGACACCTCTGGATTCTCCTCGAGTCTTGACATGGCAATTGGGATGCGTCTCCACGGGAGGCGGGAGACCCAGGGTCCCTTTCCACGTGTCACAGGGATCCTGGGACTCCTATCCATGTTCAAGAGGAGTCAGGCATCGTCTCCTTTGGAAGCATTGATCTCCGCGGTCCTCTCGAGTTTTCAAAGGATGTGAGGCTTCCCGTCGCGATGAGGCGGAGAACTGGGTCTTTCTCTGTGGTCTCCACAGGGGATTCAGACAACCCTTCGTCTTGGGAGATGCAAGACGAGCCTGCATTCAATTCACTGCAGGGATATCTGGCCTTACTTCGAGTCAGAGCATCTCGGTGTCCATTCCACTTGAGGTCACAAACTCAGGGTCCCTCTCACATACCTGTAGCTGAGAGAAGCCTCCTGTTGAGGTGCTTTTGGAAAGTTGGTATTCCTCTTGAGTCGAAGCCAGGGACTAAGCTCTCATCTCGAGTTGATTTGGGGTCCACGGAGCCCTTTCGTGTTGCTCCACTGACCTCAGGATCCCTCTAGACTTGAGACAGTGATCTTGGGTTTTCTCTGGAGTGCCGTCAAGGAAATCAAGGCTCCTTTCACGTTTGATGTGGAACACGGAATTGCTCTGCACGCAGTGCAGGGGAATCGGGCCTCATCTCGCAGCGAGGGGGAAGTCTCATGGTTTTTCTCGAGTTGCGGCCGGAACCTGGGGTGTATTCTCGAGTTACGACGGGGAGGGACCTTCCAGACACGTGTTTGTTCAGCGACGTCAGGACTCCTGCCTAGGTGCGAGGGACACCTCGGGATTCTCCTCGAGTCTTCGCATGGCAATTGGGACGCGTCTCCACGTGAGGCGGGAGACGCAGGGTCCCTTTCCACGTGCCACAGGGATCCTGGGACTCCTATCCATTTTCAAGAGGAGTCAGGCATCGTCTCCTTTGGAAGCATTGATCTCCGCGGACGTCTCGAGTTTTCAAAGGATGTGAGGCCTCCCCTCGCGATGAGGCGGAGAACTAGGTCTTTCTCTGTGGTCTCCACAGGGGATTCAGACAACCCTTCGTCTTGGGAGATGCAAGACGAGCCTGCATTCAATTCACTGCAGGGATATCTGGCCTTACTTCGAGTCAGAGCATCTCGGTGTCCATTCGACTTGAGGCCACAAACTCAGGGTCCCTCTCACATACCTGTAGCTGAGAGAAGCCTCCTCTTGAGGTGCTTGTGGAAACTTGGTATTCCTCTTGAGTCGAAGCCAGGGACTAAGCTCTCATCTCGAGTTGATTTGGGGTCCACGGAGCCCTTTCGTGTTGCTCCAGTGACCTCAGGATCCCTCTAGACTTGAGACAGTGATCTTGGGTTTTCTCTGGAGTGCCATCAAGGAAATCAAGTCTCCTTTCTTTTTTGTTGTGGAATACGGAATTGCTCTGCACGCAGTGCAGGGGAATCGGGCCTCATCTCGCAGCGAGGGGGAAGTCTCATGGTTTTTCTCGAGTTGCGGCCGGAACCTGGGGTATATTCTCGAGTTACGACGGGGAGGGCCCTTCCAGACATGTGTTTGTTCAGCGACGTCAGGACTCCTGCCTAGGTGCGAGGGACACCTCGGGATTCTCCTCGAGTCTTGGCATGGCAATTGGGACGCGTCTCCACGTGAGGCGGGAGACGCAGGGTCCCTTTCCACGTGCCACAGGGATCCTGGGACTCCTATCCATTTTCAAGAGGAGTCAGGCATCGTCTCCTTTGGAAGCATTGATCTCCGCGGACTTCTCGAGTTTTCAAAGGATGTGAGGCCTCTGTTCGCGTTGAGACGGAGGACTAGGTCTTTCTCTGTGGTCTCCACAGGGGATTCAGACAACCCTTCGTCTTGGGAGATGCAAGACGAGCCTGCATTCAATTCACTGCAGGGATATCCAGCCTTACTTCGAGTCAGAGCATCTCGGGGTCCATTCCACTTGAGGCCACAAACTCAGGGTCCCTCTCACATACATGTAGTTGAGAGAAGCCTCCTCTTGAGGTGCTTGTGGAAAGTTGGTATTCCTCTTGAGTCGAAGCCAGGGACTAAGCTCTCATCTCGAGTTGATTTGGGGTCCACGGAGCCCTTTCGTGTTGCTCCAGTGACCTCAGGATCCCTCTAGACTTGAAACAGTGACCTTGGGTTTTCTCTGGAGTGCCATCAAGGATATAAAGGCTCCTTTCACGTTTGATGTGGAACACGGAATTGCTCTGCACGCAGTGCAGGGGAATCGGACCTCATCTCGCGGCGAGGGGGAAGTGTCATGGTTTATCTCGAGTTGCGGCCGGAACCTGGGGTATATTCTCGAGTTACGACGGGGAGGGCCCTTCCTTACACGTGTTTGTTCAGCGACGTCAGGACTCCTGCATAGGTGCGAGGGACACCTCGGGATTCTCCTCGAGTCTTGGCATGGCAATTGGGACGTGTCTCCACGTGAGGCGGGAGACCCAGGGTCCCTTTCCACGTGCCACATTGATCCTGGGACTCCTATCCATTTTCAAGAGGAGTCAGGCATCGTCTCCTTTGGAAGCATTGATCTCCGCGGACCTCTCGAGTTTTCAAAGGATGTGAGGCCTCCGGTCGCGATGAGGCGGAGGACTAGGTCTTTCTCTGTGGACTCCACAGGGGATTCAGACATCCCTTCGTCTTGGGAGATGCAAGATGAGCCTGCATTCAATTCACTCCAGGGATATCTGGTCTTACTTCGAGTCACAGCATCTCGGTGTCCATTCCACTTGAGGCCTCAAACTCAGGGTCCCTCTCACATACCTGTAGCTGAGAGAAGCCTCCTCTTGAGGTGCTTGTGGAAAGTTGGTATTCCTCTTGAGTCGAAGCCAGGGACTAAGCTCTCATCTCGAGTTGATTTGGGGTCCACGGAGCCCTTTCGTGTTGCTCCAGTGACCTCAGGATCCCTCTAGACTTGAGACAGTGATCTTGGGTTTTCTCTGGAGTGCCATCAAGGAAATCAAGGCTCCTTTCACGTTTGATGTGGAACACGGAAATGTTCTGCACGCAGTGCAGGGGAATCGGGCCTCATCTCGCGGCGAGGGGGAAGTCTCATGGTTTTTCTCGAGTTGCGGCCGGAACCTGGGGTATATTCTCGAGTTACGACGGGGAGGGCCCTCCCAGACACGTGTTTGTTCAGCGACGTCAGGACTCCTGCCTAGGTGCGAGGGACACCTCGGGATTCTTCTCGAGTCTTGGCATGGCAATTGCGACGCCTCTCCATGTGAGGCGGGAGACCCAGTGTCCCTTTCCACGTGCCACAGGGATCCTGGGACTCCTATCCATTTTCAAGAGGAGTCAGGCATCGTCTCCTTTGGAAGCATTGATCTCCGCAGACCTCTCGAGTTTTCAAAGGATGTGGGGCCTTCGGGCTCGATGAGGCGGAGAACGATGTCTTTCTCTGTGGTCTCCACAGGGGATTCAGACAACCCTTCGTCTTGGGAGATGCAAGACGATCCTGCATTCAATTCACTGCAGGGATATCCGGCCTTACTTCGAGTCAGAGCATCTCGGTGTCCATTCCACTTGAGGCCACAAATTCAGGGTTCCTCTCACATACCTGTAGCTGAGCGAAGCTTCCTCTTGAGGTGCTTGTGGAAAGTTGGTATTCCCCTTGAGTCTAAGCCAGGGACTAAGCTCTCATCTCGAGTTGATTTGGGGTCCTTGGAGCCCTTTCGTGTTGCTCCAGGGACCTCAGGATCCCTCTAGACTTGAGACACTGATGTTGGGTTTTCTCTGGAGTGCCATCAAGGAAATCAAGGCTCCTTTCATTTTTGATGTGGAATACGGAATTGCTCTGCACGCAGGGCAGGGGAATCGGGCCTCATCTCGCGGCGAGGGGGAAGTCTCATGGTTTTTCTCGAGTTGCGGCCGGAACCTGGGGTATATTCTCGAGTTACGACGGGGAGGTCCCTTCCAGACATGTGTTTGTTCAGCGACGTCAGGACTCCTGCCTAGGTGCGAGGGACACCTCGGGATTCTCCTCGAGTCCTGGCATGGCAATGGGGACGCGTCTCCACGTGAGGCGGGAGACCCAGTGTCCCTTTCCACGTGCCACTCGGATCCTGGGACTCCTATCCATTTTCAAGAGGAGTCAGGAATCGTCTCCTTTAGAAGCATTGATCTCTTCAGACCTCTCCAGTTTTCAAAGGATGTGAGGCCTCCGGTCGCGATGAGGCGGAGGAGTAGGTCTTTCTCTGTGGTCTCCACAGGGGATTCAGACAACCCTTCGTCTTGGGAGATGCAAGACGAGCCTGCATTCAATTCACTGCAGGGATATCCGGTCTTACTTCGAGTCAGAGCATCTCGGTGTCCTTTCCACTTGAGGCCACAAACTCGGGGTCCCTCAAATATACCTGTAGCTGAGAGAAGCCTCCTCTTGAGGTGCTTGTGGAAAGTTGGTATTCCTCTTGAGTCTAAGCCAGGGACTAAGCTCTCATCTCGAGTTGATTTGGGGTCCATGGAGCCCTTTCATGTGGCTCCAGTGACCTCAGGATCCCTCTAGACTTGAGACAGTGATCTTGGGTTTTCTCTGGAGTGCCATCAAGGAAATCAAGGCTCCTTTCTTTTTTGATGTGGAATACGGAATTGCTCTGCACGCAGGGCAGGGGAATCGGGCCTCATCTCGCGGCGAGGGGGAAGTCTCATGGTTTTTCTCGAGTTGCGGCCGGAACCTGGGGTATATTCTCGAGTTACAACGGGGAGGGCCCTTCCAGACACGTGTTTGTTCAGTGACGTCAGGACTCCTGCCTAGGTGCGAGGGACACCTCGGGATTCTCCTCGAATCTTGGCATGGCAATTGGGACGCCTCTCCACGTGAGGCGGGAGACCCAGTGTCCCTTTCCCCGTGCCACAGGGATCCTGGGACTCCTATCCATTTTCAAGAGGAGTCAGGTATCGTTTCCTTTGGAAGCATTGATCTCCGCGGACCTCTCGAGTTTTCATAGGATGTGAGGCCTCCGCTCGCGATGAGGCGGAGAATTAGGTCTTTCTCTGTGGTCTCCACAGGGGATTCAGACATCCCTTCGCCTTGGGAGATGCAAGACGAGCCTGCATTCAATTCACTGCAGGGATATCCGGCCTTACTTCGAGTCAGAGCATCTCGGTGTCCATTCCATTTGAGGCCACAAACTCCGGGGCCCTCTCACATACCTGTAGCTGAGAGAAGCCTCCTCTTGAGGTGCTTGTGGAAAGTTGGTATTCTTCTTGAGTCGAAGCCAGGGACTAAACTCTCATCTCGAGTTGATTTCGGGTCCACAGAGCCCTTTCGTGTTGCTACAGTGACCTCAGGATCCCTCTAGACTTGAGACAGTGATCTTGGGTTTTCTCTGGAGTGCCATCAAGGAAATCAAGGCTCCTTTCACGTTTGATGTGGAACACGGAATTGTTCTGCACGCAGTGCAGGGGAATCGGGCTTCATCCAGCGACGAGGGGGAAGTCTCATGGTTTTTCTCGAGTTGCGGCCGGAACCTGGGGTATATTCTCGAGTTACGCCGGGGAGGGCCCTTCCAGACACGTGTTTGTTCAGCGACGTCAGGACTCCTACTAGGTGCGAGGGACACCTCGGTATTCTCCTCGAGTCTTGGCATGGCAATGGGGACGCGTCTCCACATGAGGCGAGAGACCCAGGGTCCCTTTCCACGTGCCACAGGGATCCTTGGACTCCTATCCATTTTCAAGAGGAGTCAGGCATCGTCTCCTTTGGAAGCATTGATCTCCGCGGACCTCTCGAGTTTTCAAAGGATGTGAGGCCTCCGCTCGCGATGAGGCGGAGAATTAGGTTTTTCTCTGTGGTCTCCACAGGGGATTCAGACATCCCTTCGTCTTGGGAGATGCAAGACGAGCCTGCATTCAATTCACTGCAGGGATATCCAGCCTTACATCGAGTCAGAGCATCTCGGAGTCCATTCCACTTGAGGCCACAAACTCGGGGTCCCTCAAATATACCTGTAGCTGAGAGAAGCCTCCTCTTGAGGTGCTTGTGGAAAGTTGGTATTCCTCTTGAGTCTAAGCCAGGGACTAAGCTCTCATCTCGAGTTGATTTCGGTCCACGGAGCCGTTTCCTTTTGGTCCAGTGACCTCAGGATCCCTCTAGACTTGAAACAGTGTTCTTGGGTTTTCTCTGGAGTGCCATCAAGGAAATCAAGGCTGCTTTCACGTTTGATGTGGAAAATGGAATTGCTTTGCACGCAGGGCAGGGGAATCAGGCCTCATCTCGCGGCGAGGGGGAAGTCTCATGGTTTTTCTCGAGTTGCGGCCCGAACCTGGGGTATATTCTCGAGTTACAACGGGGAGGGCCCTTCCAGACACGTGTTTGTTCAGCGACGTCAGGACTCCTGCCTAGGTGCGAGGGACACCTCGGGATTCTCCTCGAGTCTTGGCATGGCAATTGGGACGCGTCTCCTCGTGAGGCGGGAGACCCAGGGTTCCTTTCCACGTGCCACAGGGATCCTGGGACTCCTATCCATTTTCAAGAGGAGTCAGTCATCGTCTCCTTTGGAAGCAATGATCTCCGCGGAACTCTCGAGTTTTCAAAGGATGTGAGGCCTCCGCTCGCGAGTAGGCGGAGAATTAGGTTTTTCTCTGTGGTCTCCAAAGGGGATTCAGACATCCCTTCGTCTTGGGAGATGCAAGACGAGCCTGCATTCAATTCACTGCAGGGATATCCGGCCTTACTTCGAGTCAGAGCATCCCGGTGTCCATTCCACTTGAGGCCACAAACTCGGGGTACCTCAAATATACATGTAGCTGAGAGAAGCTTCCTCTTGAGGTGCTTGTGGAAAGTTGGTATTCCTCTTGAGTCTACGCCAGGGACTAAGCTCTCATCTCGAGTGTATTTCGGTCCACGGAGCCCTTTCCTGTTGGTCCAGTGACCTCAGGATCCCTCTAGACTTGAGACAGTGATCTTGGGTTTTCTCTGGAGTGTCATCAAGGAAATCAAGGCTCCTTTCACGTTTGATGTGGAACACGGAATTGCTCTGCATGCAGTGCAGGGAAATCGTGCCTCAACTCGCGGCGAGGGGGAAATCTCATTGTTTTTCTCGAGTTGCGGCCCGAACCTGGGGTATGTTCTCGAGTTACGACGGGGAGGGCCCTTCCAGACACGTGTTTGTTCAGCGACGTCAGGACTCCTGCCTAGGTGTGAGGGACACCTCGGGATTCTCCTCGAGTCTTGGCATGGCAATTTGGACGCGTCTCCACGTGAGGCGGGAGACCCAGGGTCCCTTTCCACGTGCCACAGGGATCCTGGGACTCCTATCCATTTTCAAGAGGAGTCAGGCATCGTCTCCTTTGGAAGCATTTTTCTCCGCGGACCTCTGGAGTTTTCAAAGAATGTGAGGCCTCCGGTCTCGATGAGGCGGAGAACTCGGTCTTTCTCTGTGGTCTCCACAGGGGATTCAGACATCCCTTCGTCTTGTTAGATGCAAGACGAGTCTGCATTCAATTCACTGCAGGGATATCCGGCCTTACTTCGAGTCAGAGCATCTCGGTGTCCATTCCACTTGAGGCCACAAACTCAGGGTCCCTCTCACATACCTGTAGCTGAGAGAAGCCTCCTCTTGAGGTCCTTGTGGAAAGTTGGTATTCCTCTTGAGTCGAAGCCAGGGACTAAGCTCTCATCTCGAGTTGATTTGGGGTCCACGGAGCCCGTTCGTGTTGCTCCAGTGACCTCAGGATTCCTCTAGACTTGAGACAGTGATCTTGGGTTTTCTCTGGAGTGCCATCAAGGAAATCAAGGCTCCTTTCACGTTTGATGTGGAACACGGAATTGTTCTGCACGCAGTGCAGGGGAATCGGGCTTCATCCAGCGGCGAGGGGGAAGTCTCATGGTTTTTCTCGAGTTGCGGCCGGAACCTGGGGTATATTCTCGAGTTACGACGGGGAGGGCCCTTCCAGACACGTGTTTGTTCAGCGACGTCAGGACTCCTGCCTAGGTGCGAGGGACACCTCGGGATTCTCCTCGAGTCTTGGCATGGGTATTGGGACGCGTCTCCACGTGAGGCGGGAGACCCAGGGTCCCTTTCCACGTGCCACATGGATCCTGGGACTCCTATCCATTTTCAAGAGGAGTCAGGCATCGTCTCCTTTGGAAGCATTGTTATCTGTGGAGCTCTCGAGTTTTCAAAGGATGTGAGGCCTCTGGTCGCGATGAGGCAGAAAGTTAGGTCTTTCTCTGTGGTCTCCTCAGGGGATCAGACATCCCTTCGTCTTGGGAGATGCAAGACGAGCCTGCATTCAATTCACTGCAGGGATATCCGGCCTTACGTCGAGTCAGAGCATCTCGGTGTCCATTCCACTTGAGGCCACAAACTCAGGGTCCCTCTCACATACCTGTACCTGAGAGAAGCCTCCTGTTGAGGTTCTTGTGGAAAGTTGATATTCCTCTTGAGTCGAAGCCAGGGACTAAGCTCTCATCTCGAGTTGATTTGGGGTCCACGGAGCCCTTTCCTGTTGCTCCAGTGACCTCAGGATCCCTCTAGACTTGAGACAGTGATCTTGGGGTTTCTCTGGAGTGCCATCAAGGAAATCAAGGCTCCTTTCACTTTTGATGTGGAACACTTAATTGCTCTGCATGCAGTGCAGGGGAATCGGGCCTCATCTCGCGGCGAGGGGGAAGTCTCATGGTTTTTCGCGAGTTGCGGGCGGAACCTGGGGTATATGCTCGAGTTACGACGGGGAGGGCCCTTCCAGACACGTGTTTGTTCAGCGACGTCAGGACTCCTGCCTAGGTGCGAGGGACACCTCGGGATTCTCCTCGAGTCTTGGCATGGCAATTTGGACGCGTCTCCATGTGAGGCGGGAGACCCAGGGTCCCTTTCCACGTGCCACAGCGATCCTGGGACTCCTATCCATTTTCAAGAGGAGTCAGGCATCGTCTCCTTCGGAAGCATTGATCTCCGCGGACCTCTCGAATTTTCAAAGGATGTGAGGCCTCTGGTCGCGATGAGGCGGTGGACTAGGTCTTTCCCTGTGGTCTCCACAGGGGTTTAGACATCCCTTCATCTTGGGAGATGCAAGACGAGCCTGCATTCAATTCACTGCAGGGATATTCGGCCTTACTTCGAGTCAGAGCATCTCGGTGTCCATTCCATTTGAGGCCACAAACTCAGGGGCCCTCTCACTTACATGTAGCTGAGAGAAGCCTCCTCTTGAGCTGCTTGTGGAAAGTTGGTATTCCTCTTGAGTCGAAGCCAGGGACTAAGCTCTCATCTCGAGTTGATTTGGGGACCACAGAGCCCTTTCATGTTGCTACAGTGACCTCAGGATCCCTCTAGACTTGAGACAGTAATCTTGGGTTTTCTCTGGAGTGCCATCAAAGAAATCAAGGCTCCTTTCATTTTTGATGTGGAATACGGAGTTGCTCTGCACGCAGGGCAGGGGAATCGGGCCTCATCTCGCGGCGAGGGGGAAGTCTCATGGTTTTTCTCGAGTTGCGGACTGAACCTGGGGTATATTCTCGAGTTACGAAGGGGAGGGCCCTTCCAGACACGTGATAGGTGCGAGGGACACCTTTGGATTCTCCTAAAGTCTTGGCATGGCAATTGGAACGCGTCTCCACATGAGGCAAGAGACCCTTGGTCCCTTTCCACGTGCCACAGGGATCCTGGGACTCCTATCCATTTTCAAGAGGATTCAGGCATTGTCTCCTTTGGAAGCATTGATCTCCTCAGACCTCTCGAGTTTTCAAAGGATGTGAGGCCTCGGGTCGCGATGAGGCAGAGGACTAGGTCTTTCTCTGTCGTCTCCACAGGGCTTTCAGACATCACTTCGTTTTGGGAGATGCAAGACGAGCCTGCATTCAATTCACTGCAGGGATATCCGGCCTTAATTCGAGTCAGAGCATCTCGGTGTCTTTTACACTTGAGGCCACAAATTCAGGGTCACTCTCACATACCTGTAGCTGAGAGAAGCCTCCTCTTGAGGTGCTTGTGGAAAGTTCGTATTCCTCTTGAGTCGAAGCCAGGGACTAAGCTCTCATCTCGAGTTGATTTGGGGTCCACGGAGCCCTTTCTTGTTGCTCCAGTGACCTCAGGATCCCTCTAGACTTGAGACAGTGATCTTGGGTTTTCTCTGGAGTGCCATCAAGGAAATCAAGGCTCCTTTCAAGTTTGATGTGAAACACGGAATTGCTCTGCACACAGTGCATGGGAATCGGGCCTCATCTCGCGGCAAGGGGGATGTCTCAGGTTTTTTCTCAAGTTACGGTCGGAACCTGGGGTATATTCTCGAGTTACGACGGGGAGGGCCCTTCCAGACACGTGTTTGTTCAGCGACGTCAGGACTCCTGCCTAGGTGCGAGGGACACCTCGGGATTCTCCTCGAGTCTTGGCATGGCAATTGGGATGCGTCTCCACGTGAGGCGGGAGACCCAGGGTCCCTTTCCACGTGCCACAGGGATCCTGGGACTCCTATCCATTTTCAAGAGGAGTCAGGCATCGTCTCCTTTGGAAGCATTGATCTCCGCAGACCTCTCGAGTTTTCAAAGGATGTGGGGCCTTCAGGCTCGATGAGGCGGAGAACGATGTCTTTCTCTGTGGTCTCCACAGGGGATTCAGACAACCCTTCGTCTTGGGAGATGCAAGACGATCCTGCATTCAATTCACTGCAGGGATATCCGGCCTTACTTCGAGTCAGAGCATCTCGGTGTCCATTCCACTTGAGGCCACAAATTCAGGGTTCCTCTCACATACCTGTAGCTGAGCGAAGCTTCCTCTTGAGGTGCTTGTGGAAAGTTGGTATTCCCCTTGAGTCTAAGCCAGGGACTAAGCTCTCATCTCGAGTTGATTTGGGGTCCTTGGAGCCCTTTCGTGTTGCTCCAGGGACCTCAGGATCCCTCTAGACTTGAGACACTGATGTTGGGTTTTCTCTGGAGTGCCATCAAGGAAATCAAGGCTCCTTTCATTTTTGATGTGGAATACGGAATTGCTCTGCACGCAGGGCAGGGGAATCGGGCCTCATCTCGCGGCGAGGGGGAAGTCTCATGGTTTTTCTCGAGTTGCGGCCGGAACCTGGGGTATATTCTCGAGTTACGACGGGGAGGTCCCTTCCAGACATGTGTTTGTTCAGCGACGTCAGGACTCCTGCCTAGGTGCGAGGGACACCTCGGGATTCTCCTCGAGTCCTGGCATGGCAATGGGGACGCGTCTCCACGTGAGGCGGGAGACCCAGTGTCCCTTTCCACGTGCCACTCGGATCCTGCGACTCCTATCCATTTTCAAGAGGAGTCAGGCATCGTCGCCTTTGGAAGCATTGATCTCCGAGGAACTCTTGAGTTTTCAAAGGATCCGAGGCCTCCGTTCGCGATGAGGCGGAGATCTAGGTCTTTCTCTGCGGTCTCCACAGGGGATTCAGACATCCCTTCGTCTTGGGAGATGCAAGACGGGCCGGCATTCAATTCACTGAAGGGATATCCGGCCTTACTTCGAGTCAGAGCATCTCGGTGTCCATTCCACATGAGGCCACAAATTCAGGGTCCCTCTCACATAACTGTAGCTGAGAGAAGCCTCCTCTTGAGGTGCTTGTGGAAACTTGGTATTCCTCTTGAGTCGAAGCCAGGGACTAAGCTCTCATCTCGAGTTGATTTGGGTTCCACGGAGCCCTTTGGTGTTGCAACAGTGACGTCAGGATCCCTCTAGACTTGAGACAGTGATCTTGGGTTTTCTCTGGAGTGCCACCAAGGAAATCAAGTCTCCTTTCACGTTTGATGTGGAACACGGAATTGCTCTGCACGCAGTGCAGGGGCATCGGGCCTCATCTCGCGCCGAGGGGGAAGTCTCATGGTTTTTCTCGAGTTGCGGCCGGAACCTGGGGTATATACTCGAGTTACGACGGGGAGGGCCCTTCCAGACAAGTGTTTGTTCAGCGACGTCAGGACTCCTGCCTAGGTGCCAGGGACACCTCTGGATTCTCCTCGAGTCTTGACATGGCAATTGGGATGCGTCTCCACGGGAGGCGGGAGACCCAGGGTCCCTTTCCACGTGTCACAGGGATCCTGGGACTCCTATCCATTTTCAAGAGGAGTCAGGCATCGTCTCCTTTGGAAGCATTGATCTCCGCAGTCCTCTCGAGTTTTCAAAGGATGTGAGGCTTCCCGTCGCGATGAGGCGGAGAACTGGGTCTTTCTCTGTGGTCTCCACAGGGGATTCAGACAACCCTTCGTCTTGGGAGATGCAAGACGAGCCTGCATTCAATTCACTGCAGGGATATCTGGCCTTACTTCGAGTCAGAGCATCTCGGTGTCCATTCCACTTGAGGTCACAAACTCAGGGTCCCTCTCACATACCTGTAGCTGAGAGAAGCCTCCTGTTGAGGTGCTTTTGGAAAGTTGGTATTCCTCTTGAGTCGAAGCCAGGGACTAAGCTCTCATCTCGAGTTGATTTGGGGTCCACGGAGCCCTTTCGTGTTTCTCCAGTGACCTCAGGATCCCTCTAGACTTGAGACAGTGATCTTGGGTTTTCTCTGGAGTGCCGTCAAGGAAATCAAGGCTCCTTTCACGTTTGATGTGGAACACGGAATTACTCTGCACGCAGTGCAGGGGAATCGGGCCTCATCTCGCAGCGAGGGGGAAGTCTCATGGTTTTTCTCGAGTTGCGGCCGGAACCTGGGGTGTATTCTCGAGTTACGACGGGGAGGGACCTTCCAGACACGTGTTTGTTCAGCGACGTCAGGACTCCTGCCTAGGTGCGAGGGACACCTCGGGATTCTCCTCGAGTCTTCGCATGGCAATTGGGACGCGTCTCCACGTGAGGCGGGAGACGCAGGGTCCCTTTCCACGTGCCACAGGGATCCTGGGACTCCTATCCATTTTCAAGAGGAGTCAGGCATCGTCTCCTTTGGAAGCATTGATCTCCGCGGACGTCTCGAGTTTTCAAAGGATGTGAGGCCTCCGGTCGCGATGAGGCGGAGAACTAGGTCTTTCTCTGTGGTCGCCACAGGGGATTCAGACAACCCTTCGTCTTGGGAGATGCAAGACGAGCCTGCATTCAATTCACTGCAGGGATATCTGGCCTTACTTCGAGTCAGAGCATCTCGGTGTCCATTCGACTTGAGGCCACAAACTCAGGGTCCCTCTCACATACCTGTAGCTGAGAGAAGCCTCCTCTTGAGGTGCTTGTGGAAACTTGGTATTCCTCTTGAGTCGAAGCCAGGGACTAAGCTCTCATCTCGAGTTGATTTGGGGTCCACGGAGCCCTTTCGTGTTGCTCCAGTGACCTCAGGATCCCTCTAGACTTGAGACAGTGATCTTGGGTTTTCTCTGGAGTGCCATCAAGGAAATCAAGTCTCCTTTCTTTTTTGTTGTGGAATACGGAATTGCTCTGCACGCAGTGCAGGGGAATCGGGCCTCATCTCGCAGCGAGGGGGAAGTCTCATGGTTTTTCTCGAGTTGCGGCCGGAACCTGGGGTATATTCTCGAGTTACGACGGGGAGGGCCCTTCCAGACATGTGTTTGTTCAGCGACGTCAGGACTCCTGCCTAGGTGCGAGGGACACCTCGGGATTCTCCTCGAGTCTTGGCATGGCAATTGGGACGCGTCTCCACGTGAGGCGGGAGACGCAGGGTCCCTTTCCACGTGCCACAGGGATCCTGGGACTCCTATCCATTTTCAAGAGGAGTCAGGCATCGTCTCCTTTGGAAGCATTGATCTCCGCGGACTTCTCGAGTTTTCAAAGGATGTGAGGCCTCTGTTCGCGTTGAGACGGAGACTAGGTCTTTCTCTGTGGTCTCCACAGGGGATTCAGACAACCCTTCGTCTTGGGAGATGCAAGACGAGCCTGCATTCAATTCACTGCAGGGATATCCAGCCTTACTTCGAGTCAGAGCATCTCGGGGTCCATTCCACTTGAGGCCACAAACTCAGGGTCCCTCTCACATACATGTAGTTGAGAGAAGCCTCCTCTTGAGGTGCTTGTGGAAAGTTGGTATTCCTCTTGAGTCGAAGCCAGGGACTAAGCTCTCATCTCGAGTTGATTTGGGGTCCACGGAGCCCTTTCGTGTTGCTCCAGTGACCTCAGGATCCCTCTAGACTTGAAACAGTGACCTTGGGTTTTCTCTGGAGTGCCATCAAGGATATAAAGGCTCCTTTCACGTTTGATGTGGAACACGGAATTGCTCTGCACGCAGTGCAGGGGAATCGGACCTCATCTCGCGGCGAGTGGGAAGTGTCATGGTTTATCTCGAGTTGCGGCCGGAACCTGGGGTATATTCTCGAGTTACGACGGGGAGGGCCCTTCCTTACACGTGTTTGTTCAGCGACGTCAGGACTCCTGCATAGGTGCGAGGGACACCTCGGGATTCTCCTCGAGTCTTGGCATGGCAATTGGGACGTGTCTCCACGTGAGGCGGGAGACCCAGGGTCCCTTTCCACGTGCCACATTGATCCTGGGACTCCTATCCATTTTCAAGAGGAGTCAGGCATCGTCTCCTTTGGAAGCATTGATCTCCGCGGACCTCTCGAGTTTTCAAAGGATGTGAGGCCTCCGGTCGCGATGAGGCGGAGGACTAGGTCTTTCTCTGTGGACTCCACAGGGGATTCAGACATCCCTTCGTCTTGGGAGATGCAAGATGAGCCTGCATTCAATTCACTCCAGGGATATCTGGTCTTACTTCGAGTCACAGCATCTCGGTGTCCATTCCACTTGAGGCCTCAAACTCAGGGTCCCTCTCACATACCTGTAGCTGAGAGAAGCCTCCTCTTGAGGTGCTTGTGGAAAGTTGGTATTCCTCTTGAGTCGAAGCTAGGGACTAAGCTCTCATCTCGAGTTGATTTGGGGTCCACGGAGCCCTTTCGTGTTGCTCCAGTGACCTCAGGATCCCTCTAGACTTGAGACAGTGATCTTGGGTTTTCTCTGGAGTGCCATCAAGGAAATCAAGGCTCCTTTCACGTTTGATGTGGAACACGGAAATGTTCTGCACGCAGTGCAGGGGAATCGGGCCTCATCTCGCGGCGAGGGGGAAGTCTCATGGTTTTTCTCGAGTTGCGGCCGGAACCTGGGGTATATTCTCGAGTTACGACGGGGAGGGCCCTCCCAGACACGTGTTTGTTCAGCGACGTCAGGACTCCTGCCTAGGTGCGAGGGACACCTCGGGATTCTTCTCGAGTCTTGGCATGGCAATTGCGACGCCTCTCCACGTGAGGCGGGAGACCCAGGGTCCCTTTCCACGTGCCACAGGGATCCTGGGACTCCTATCCATTTTCAAGAGGAGTCAGGCATCGTCTCCTTTGGAAGCATTGATCTCCGCAGACCTCTCGAGTTTTCAAAGGATGTGGGGCCTTCGGGCTCGATGAGGCGGAGAACGATGTCTTTCTCTGTGGTCTCCACAGGGGATTCAGACAACCCTTCGTCTTGGGAGATGCAAGACGATCCTGCATTCAATTCACTGCAGGGATATCCGGCCTTACTTCGAGTCAGAGCATCTCGGTGTCCATTCCACTTGAGGCCACAAATTCAGGGTTCCTCTCACATACCTGTAGCTGAGCGAAGCTTCCTCTTGAGGTGCTTGTGGAAAGTTGGTATTCCCCTTGAGTCTAAGCCAGGGACTAAGCTCTCATCTCGAGTTGATTTGGGGTCCTTGGAGCCCTTTCGTGTTGCTCCAGGGACCTCAGGATCCCTCTAGACTTGAGACACTGATGTTGGGTTTTCTCTGGAGTGCCATCAAGGAAATCAAGGCTCCTTTCATTTTTGATGTGGAATACGGAATTGCTCTGCACGCAGGGCAGGGGAATCGGGCCTCATCTCGCGGCGAGGGGGAAGTCTCATGGTTTTTCTCGAGTTGCGGCCGGAACCTGGGGTATATTCTCGAGTTACGACGGGGAGGTCCCTTCCAGACATGTGTTTGTTCAGCGACGTCAGGACTCCTGCCTAGGTGCGAGGGACACCTCGGGATTCTCCTCGAGTCTGGCATGGCAATTGGGACGTGTGTCCATGTGAGGCGGGAGACCCAGGTTCCCTTTCCAAGTGCCACAGGGATCCTGGGACTCCTATCCATTTTCAAGAGGAGTCAGGAATCGTCTCCTTTAGAAGCATTGATCTCTTCAGACCTCTCCAGTTTTCAAAGGATGTGAGGCCTCCGGTCGCGATGAGGCGGAGGAGTAGGTCTTTCTCTGTGGTCTCCACAGGGGATTCAGACAACCCTTCGTCTTGGGAGATGCAAGACGAGCCTGCATTCAATTCACTTCAGGGATATCCGGTCTTACTTCGAGTCAGAGCATCTCGGTGTCCTTTCCACTTGAGGCCACAAACTCGGGGTCCCTCAAATATACCTGTAGCTGAGAGAAGCCTCCTCTTGAGATGCTTGTGGAAAGTTGGTATTCCTCTTGAGTCTAAGCCAGGGACTAAGCTCTCATCTCGAGTTGATTTGGGGTCCATGGAGCCCTTTCATGTGGCTCCAGTGACCTCAGGATCCCTCTAGACTTGAGACAGTGATCTTGGGTTTTCTCTGGAGTGCCATCAAGGAAATCAAGGCTCCTTTCTTTTTTGATGTGGAATACGGAATTGCTCTGCACGCAGGGCAGGGGAATCGGGCCTCATCTCGCGGCGAGGGGGAAGTCTCATGGTTTTTCTCGAGTTGCGGCCGGAACCTGGGGTATATTCTCGAGTTACAACGGGGAGGGCCCTTCCAGACACGTGTTTGTTCAGTGACGTCAGGACTCCTGCCTAGGTGCGAGGGACACCTCGGGATTCTCCTCGAATCTTGGCATGGCAATTGGGACGCCTCTCCACGTGAGGCGGGAGACCCAGTGTCCCTTTCCCCGTGCCACAGGGATCCTGGGACTCCTATCCATTTTCAAGAGGAGTCAGGTATCGTTTCCTTTGGAAGCATTGATCTCCGCGGACCTCTCGAGTTTTCATAGGATGTGAGGCCTCCGCTCGCGATGAGGCGGAGAATTAGGTCTTTCTCTGTGGTCTCCACAGGGGATTCAGACATCCCTTCGCCTTGGGAGATGCAAGACGAGCCTGCATTCAATTCACTGCAGGGATATCCGGCCTTACTTCGAGTCAGAGCATCTCGGTGTCCATTCCATTTGAGGCCACAAACTCCGGGGCCCTCTCACATACCTGTAGCTGAGAGAAGCCTCCTCTTGAGGTGCTTGTGGAAAGTTGGTATTCTTCTTGAGTCGAAGCCAGGGACTAAACTCTCATCTCGAGTTGATTTCGGGTCCACAGAGCCCTTTCGTGTTGCTACAGTGACCTCAGGATCCCTCTAGACTTGAAACAGTGATCTTGGGTTTTCTCTGGAGTGCCATCAAGGAAATCAAGGCTCCTTTCACGTTTGATGTCGAACACGGAATTGCTCTGCATGCAGTGCAGGGGAATCGGGCCTCAACTCGCGGCGAGGGGTAAATCTCATGGTTTTGTTCAGTTCCGGCCGGAACCTGGGATATATTCTCGAGTTACGACGCGGAGGGCCCTTCCAGACACGTGTTTGTTGAGCGACGTCAGGACTCCTGCCTAGGTGCAAGGGACACCTCGGGATTCTCCTCGAGTTTTGGCATGGCAATTGAGACGCGTCTCCACGTGAGGCGGGAGACCCAGTGTCCCTTTCCACGTGCCACTCGGATCCTGGGACTCCTATCCATTTTCAAGAGGAGTCAGGCATCGTCTCCTTTGGAAGCATTGATCTCCGAGGACCTCTTGAGTTTTCAAAGGATCCGAGGCCTCCGTTCGTGATGAGGCGGAGAACTAGGTCTTTCTCTGCGGTCTCCACAGGGGATTCAGACATCCCTTCGTCTTGGGAGATTCAAGACGGGCCGGCATTCAATTAACTGAAGGGATATCCGGCCTTACTTCGAGTCAGAGCATCTCGGTGTCCATTCCACATGAGGCCACAAATTCAGGGTCCCTCTCACATACCTGTAGCTGAGAGAAGCCTCCTCTTGAGGTGCTTGTGGAAACTTGGTATTCCTCTTGAGTCGAAGCCAGGGACTAAGCTCTCATCTCGAGTTGATTTGGGTTCCACGGAGCCCTTTGGTGTTGCAACAGTGACGTCAGGATCCCTCTAGACTTGAGACAGTGATCTTGGGTTTTCTCTGGAGTGCCACCAAGGAAATCAAGTCTCCTTTCACGTTTGATGTGGAACACGGAATTGCTCTGCACGCAGTGCAGGGGCATCGGGCCTCATCTCCCGCCGAGGGGGAACTCTCATGGTTTTTCTCGAGTTGCGGCGGGAACCTGGGGTATATACTCGAGTTACGACGGGGAGGGCCCTTCCAGACAAGTGTTTGTTCAGCGATGTCAGGACTCCTGCCTAGGTGCCAGGGACACCTCTGGATTCTCCTCGAGTCTTGACATGGCAATTGGGATGCGTCTTCACGTGAGGCGGGAGACCCAGGGTCCCTTTCCACGTGTCACAGGGATCCTGGGACTCCTATCCATTTTCAAGAGGAGTCAGGCATCTTCTCCTTTGGAAGCATTGATCTACGCCGACCTCTCGAGTTTTCAAAGGATGTGAGGCTTCCCGTCGCGATGAGGCGGAGAACTGGGTCTTTCTCTGTGGTCTCCACAGGGGATTCAGACATCCCTTCGTCTTGGGAGATGCAAGACGACCCTGCATTCAATTCACTGCAGGGATATCCGGCCTAACTTCGAGTCAGAGCTTCTCGGTGTCCATTCCACTTGAGGTCACAAACTCAGGGTCCCTCTCACATACCTGTAGCTGAGAGAAGCCTCCTCTTGAGGTGCTTGGGGAAAATTGGTATTCCTCTTGAGTCGAAGCCAGGGACTAAGCTCTCATCTCGGGTTGATTTGGGGTCCACGGAGCCATTTCGTGTTGCTACAGTGACCTCAGGATCCCTCTAGACTTGAGAGACTGATCTTGGGTTTTCCCTGGAGTGCCATCAAGGAAATCAAGGCTCCTTTCATTTTTGATGTGGAATACGGAATTGCTCTGCACGCAGGGCAGGGGAATTTGGCCTCATCTCGCGGCGAGGGGGAAGTCTCATGGTTTTTCTCGAGTTGCGGCCGGAACCTGAGGTATATTCTCGAGTTACGACGGGGAGGTCCCTTCCAGACACGTGTTTGTACAGCGACGTCAGGACTCCTGCCTAGGTGCGAGGGACACCTCGGGATTCTCCTCGAGTCTGGCATGGCAATTGGGACGTGTCTCCACGTGAGGCGGGAGACCCAGGGTCCCTTTCCAAGTGCCACAGTGATCCTGGGACTCCTATCCATTTTCAAGAAGAGTCAGGCATCGTCTCCTTTAGAAGCATTGATCTCTGCAGACCTCTCGAGTTTTCAAAGGATGTGAGGCCTCCGGTCGCGATGAGGCGGAGGAGTAGGTCTTTCTCTGTGGTCTCCACAGGGGATTCAGACATCCCTTCGTCTTGGGAGATGCAAGACGAGCCTGCATTCAATTCACTGCAGGGATATCCGGCCTTACTTCGAGTCAGAGCATCTCGGTGTCCATTCCACTTGAGGTCACAAACTCAGGGTCCCTCTCACATACCTGTAGCTGAGAGAAGCCTCCTCTTGAGTTGCTTGTGGAAAGTTGGTATTCCACTTGTGTCGAAGCCAGGGACTAAGCTCTCATCTCGAGTTGATTTGGGGTCCATGGAGCCCTTTCATGTGGCTCCAGTGACCTCAGGATCCCTCTAGACTTGAGACAGTGATCTTGCGTTTTCTCTGGAGTGCCATCAAGGAAATCAAGGCTACTTTCACGTTTGATGTGGAAAACGGAATTGCTCTGCATGCAGTGCAGGGGAATCGGGCCTCAACTCGCGGCGAGGGGGAAATCTCATGGTTTTTCTCGAGTTGCGGCCGGAACCTGGGGTATATTCTCGAGTTACGACGGGGAGGGCCCTTCCAGACACGTGTTTGTTCAGCGACGTCAGGACTCCTGACTAAGTGCGAGGGACACCTCGGGATTCTCCTCGAGTCTTGGCATGGCAATTGGGACGTGTCTCCACGTGAGGCGGGAGACCCAGGGTCCCTTTCCAAGTGCCACAGTGATCCTGGGACTCCTATCCATTTTCAAGAAGAGTCAGGCATCGTCTCCTTTAGAAGCATTGATCTCTGCAGACCTCTCGAGTTTTCAAAGGATGTGAGGCCTCCGGTCGCGATGAGGCGGAGGAGTAGGTCTTTCTCTGTGGTCTCCACAGGGGATTCAGACATCCCTTCGTCTTGGGAGATGCAAGACGAGCCTGCATTCAATTCACTGCAGGGATATCCGGCCTTACTTCGAGTCAGAGCATCTCGGTGTCCATTCCACTTGAGGTCACAAACTCAGGGTCCCTCTCACATACCTGTAGCTGAGAGAAGCCTCCTCTTGAGTTGCTTGTGGAAAGTTGGTATTCCACTTGTGTCGAAGCCAGGGACTAAGCTCTCATCTCGAGTTGATTTGGGGTCCATGGAGCCCTTTCATGTGGCTCCGGTGACCTCAGGATCCCTCTAGACTTGAGACAGTGATCTTGCGTTTTCTCTGGAGTGCCATCAAGGAAATCAAGGCTACTTTCACGTTTGATGTGGAAAACGGAATTGCTCTGCATGCAGTGCAGGGGAATCGGGCCTCAACTCGCGGCGAGGGGGAAATCTCATGGTTTTTCTCGAGTTGCGGCCGGAACCTGGGGTATATTCTCGAGTTACGACGGGGAGGGCCCTTCCAGACACGTGTTTGTTCAGCGACGTCAGGACTCCTGCCTAAGTGCGAGGGACACTTCGGGATTCTCCTCGAGTCTTGGCATGGCAATTGGGACGCGACTCCACGTGAGGCGGGAGACCCAGTGTCCCTTTCCACGTGCCACAGGGATCCTGGGATTCCTATCCATTTTCAAGAGGAGTCAGGCATCGTCTCCTTTGGAAGCATTGATCTCCGCAGACCTCTCGAGTTTTCAAAGGATGTGAGGCCTCTGGTCGCGATGAGGCGGAGAACTCGGTCTTTCTCTGTGGTCTCCACAGGGGATTCAGACATCCCTTCTACTTGGGAGATGCAAGACGAGCCTGCATTCAATTCACTGCAGGGATATCCGGCCTTACTTCGAGTCAGAGAATCTCGGTGTCCATTCCACTTGAGGCCACAAACTCAGTGGCCCTCTCACATAGCTGTAGCTGAGAGAAGCCTCCTCTTGAGGTGCTTGTGGAAAGTTGCTATTCCTCTTGAGTCGAAGCCAGGGACTAAGCTCTCATCTCGAGTTGATTTGGGGTCCACGGAGCCATTTCATGTTGCTCCAGTGACCTCAGGATCCCTCTAGACTTGAGACAGTGATCTTGGGTTTTCTCTGGAGTGCCATCAAGGAAATCAAGGCTCCTTTCACGTTTGATGTGGAACACGGAATTGCTCTGCATGCAGTGCAGGGGAATCGGGTCTCAACTCGCGGCGAGGGGGAAATCTCATGGTTTTTCTCGAGTTGCGGCCGGAACCTGGGGTATATACTCGAGTTACGATGGGGAGGGCCCTTCCAGACACGTGTTTGTTCAGCGACGTCAGGACTCCTGCCTAGGTGCGAGGGACACATCGGGATTCTCCTCGAGTCTTGGCATGGCAATTGGGACGCGTCTCCACGTGAGGCGGGAGACCCAGGGTCCCTTTCCACGTGCCACAGGGATCCTGGGACACCTATCCATTTTCAAGAGGAGTCAGGCATCGTCTCCTTTGGAAGCATTGATCTCCGCGGACCTCTCGAGTTTTCAAAGGATGTGAGGCCTCCGCTCGCGATGAGGCGCAGAATTAGGTCTTTCTCTGTGGTCTCCACAGGGGATTCAGACATCCCTTCGTCTTCGGAGATGCAAGATGAGCCTGCATTCAATTCACTGCAGGGATATCCGGTCTTACTTCGAGTCAGAGCATCTCGGTGTCCATTCCACTTGATGCCACAAACTCAGGGTCCCTCTCACATACCTGTAGCTGAGAGAAGCCTCCTCTTGAGGGGCTTGTGGAAAGTTCATATTCCTCTTGAGTTGAAGCCAGGGACTAAGCTCTCATCACGAGTTGATTTGTGGTCCACGGAGCCCTTTCCTGTTGGTCCAGTGACCTCAGGATCCCTCTAGACTTGAAACAGTGATCTTGGGTTTTCTCTGGAGTGCCATCAAGGAAATCAAGGCTCCTTTCACGTTTGATGTCGAACACGGAATTACTCTGCATGCAGTGCAGGGGAATCGGGCCTCAACTCGCGGGGAGGGGTAAATCTCATGGTATTTTTCAGTTGCGGCCGGAACCTGGGATATATTCTCGAGTTACGACAGGGAGGGCCCTTCCAGACACGTGTTTGTTGAGCGACGTCAGGACTCCTGCCTAGGTGCGAGGGACACCTCGGGATTCTCCTCGAGTCTTGCCATGGCAATGGGGACGCGTCTCCACGTGAGGCGGGAGACCCAGAGTCCCTTTTCACGAGCCACAGGAATCCTAGGACTCCTATCCATTTTCAAGAGGAGTCAGGCATCGTCTCCTTTGGAAGCATTGATCTCCGGGGACCTCTCGAGTTTTCAAAGGATGTGAGGCCTCCGGTCGCGATGAGGCGGAGAACACGGTCTTTCTCTGTGGTCTCCACAGGGGATTCACACATCCCTTCGTCTTGGGAGATGCAAGACGAGCCTGCATTCAATTCACTGCAGGAATATCCGGCCTTACTTCGAGTCAGAGCATCTCGGTGTCCATTCCACTTGAGGCCACAAACTCAGGGTCCCTCAAATATACCTGTAGCTGAGAGAAGCCTCCTCTTGAGGTGCTTGTGGAAAGTTGGTATTCCTCTTGAGTCAAAACCAGGGACTAAGCTCTCATCTCGAGTTGATTTGGGGTCCACGGAGCACTTTCATGTTGCTCCAGTGACCTCAGGATCCCTCTAGACTTGAGACAGTGATCTTGGGTTTTCTCTGGAGTGCCATCAAGGAAATCAAGGCTCCTTTCTATTTTGATGTGGAATACGGAATTGCTCTGCACGCAGGGCAGGGGAATCGGGCCTCATCTCGCGGCGAGGGGGGAGTCTCATGGTTTTTCTTGAGTTGCGGCCGGAACCTGGGGTATATTCTCGAGTTACGACGGGGAGGGGACTTCCAGACACGTGTTTGTTCAGTGACGTCAGGACTCCTGCCTAGGTGCGAGGGACACCTGGGGATTCTCCTCGAGTCTTGGCATGGCAATTGGGACGCCTCTCCACGTGAGGCGGGAGACCCAGGGTCCCTTTCCACGTGCCACAGGGATCCTGGGACTCCTATCCATTTTCAAGAGGAGTCAGGCATCGTCTCTTTGGAAGCATTGATCTCCTCGGACCTCTAGAGTTTTCAAAGGATGTGAGGCCTCCGGTCGCGATGAGGCGGAGAACTCGCTCTTTCTCTGTGTTCTCCCCAGCGGATTCAGACATCCCTTCGTCGTGGGAGATGCAAGATGAGCCTGCATTCAATTCACTGCAGGGATATCCGGCCTTACTTCGAGTCAGAGCATCTCGGTGTCCATTCCACTTGAGGCAACAAACTCAGGGTCCCTCTCACATACCTGTAGCTGAGAGAAGCCTCCTCTTGAGGTGCTTGTGGAAAGTTCGTATTCCTCTTGAGTCGAAGCCAGGGACTAAGCTCTCATCTCGAGTTGATTTGGGGTCCACTGAGCCCTTTGTTGTTGCTACAGTGACCTCAGGATCCCTCTAGACTTGAGACACTGATCTTGGGTTTTCTCTGGAGTGCCATCAAGGAAATCAAGGCTCCTTTCATTTTTGATGTGGAATACGGAATTGCTCTGCACGCAGGGCAGGGGAATTGGGACTCATCTCGCGGCGAGGGGGAAGTCTCATGGTTTTTCTCGAGTTGCGGCCTGAACCTGGGGTATATTCTCGAGTTACGACGGGGAGGTCCCTTCCAGACACGTGTTTGTACAGCGACGTCAGGACTCCTGCCTAGGTGCGAGGGACACCTCGGGATTCTCCTCGAGTCTGGCATGGCAATTGGGACGCGTCTCCACGTGAGGCGGGAGACCCAGTGTCCCTTTCCACGTGCCACAGGGATCCTGGGAGTACTATCCATTTTCAAGAGGAGTCAGGCATCGTCTCATTTGGAAGCATTGATCTCCGCAGACCTCTCGAGTTTTCAAAGGATGTGAGGCCTCCGGTCGCGATGAGGCGGAGGAGTAGGTCTTTCTCTGTGGTCTCCACAGGGGATTCAGACATCCCTTCTTCTTGGGAGATGCAAGACGAGCCTGCATTCAATTCACTGCAGGGATATCCGGCCTTACTTCGAGTCAGAGCATCTCGGTGTCCATTCCACTTGATGCCACAAACTCAGGGTCCCTCTCACATACCTGTAGCTGAGAGAAGCCTCCTCTTGAGGGGCTTGTGGAAAGTTCATATACCTCTTGAGTTGAAGCCAGGGACTAAGCTCTCATCTCGAGTTGATTTGTGGTACACGGAGCCCTTTCCTGTTGGTCCAGTGACCTCAGGATCCCTCTAGACTTGAAACAGTGATCTTGGGTTTTCTCTGGAGTGCCATCAAGGAAATCAAGGCTCCTTTCACGTTTGATGTGGAACACGGAATTGCTCTGCACGCAGGGCAGGGGAATCGGGCCTCATCTCGCGGCGAGGGGGGAGTCTCATGGTTTTTCTCGAGTTGCGGCCGGAACCTGGGGTATATTCTCG
Source organism: Dama dama (assembly GCF_033118175.1). Classification (NCBI taxonomy): domain Eukaryota; kingdom Metazoa; phylum Chordata; class Mammalia; order Artiodactyla; family Cervidae; genus Dama; species Dama dama. The sequence goes on along the minus strand of NC_083706.1, from coordinate 4,823,085 downwards.
AGTTACGACAGGGAGGGGCCTTCCAGAACCGTGTTTGTTCAGTGACGTCAGGACTACTGCCTAGGTGCGAGGGACACCTCGGGATTCTCCTCGAGTCTTGGCATGGCTATTGGGACGCCTCTCCACGTGAGGCGGGAGACCCAGGGTCCCTTTCCACGTGCCACAGGGATCCTGGGACTCCTATCCATTTTCAAGAGGAGTCAGGCATCGTTTCCTTTGGAAGCATTGATCTCCGCGGACCTCTCGAGTTTTCAAAGGATGTGAGGACTCCGCTCGCGATGAGGCGGAGAATTAGGTCTTTCTCTGTGGTCTCCACAGGGGATTCAGACATCCCTTCGCCTTGGGAGATGCAAGACGAGCCTGCATTCAATTCACTGCAGGGATATCCGGCCTTACTTCGAGTCAGAGCATCTCGGTGTCCATTCCATTTGAGGCCACAAACTCAGGGGCCCTCTCACATACCTGTAGCTGAGAGAAGCCTCCTCTTGAGGTGCTTGTGGAAAGTTGGTATTCTTCTTGAGTCGAAGCCAGGGACTAAACTCTCATCTCGAGTTGATTTCGGGTCCACAGAGCCCTTTCGTGTTGCTACAGTGACCTCAGGATCCCTCTAGACTTGAAACAGTGATCTTGGGTTTTCTCTGGAGTGCCATCAAGGAAATCAAGGCTCCTTTCACGTTTGATGTGGAACAGGGAATTGTTCTGCATGCAGTGCAGGGGAATCGGGCCTCAACTCGCGGCGAGGGGTGAATCTCATGGTTTTGTTCAGTTGCGGCCGGAACCTGGGATATATTCTCGAGTTACGACGGGGAGGGCCCTTCCAGACACGTGTTTGTTGAGCGACGTCAGGACTCCTGCCTAGGTGCGAGGGACACCTCGGGATTCTCCTCGAGTCTTGGCATGGCATTTTGGCCGCGTCTCCACGTGAGGCGGGAGACCCAGGGTCCCTTTTCACGTGCCACAGGGATCCTGGGACTCCTATCCATTTTCAAGAGGAGTCAGGCATCGTCTCTTTGGAAGCATTGATCTCCTCGGACCTCTCGAGTTTTCAAAGGATGTGAGGCCTCCGGTCGCGATGAGGCGGAGTACTCGGTCTTTCTGTGGTCTCCCCAGCGGATTCAGACATCCCTTCGTCTTGGGAGATGCAAGACGAGCCTGCATTCAATTCACTGCAGGGATATCCGGCCTTACTTCGAGTCAGAGCATCTCGGTGTCCATTCCATTTGAGGCCACAAACTCAGGGTCCCTCTCACATACCTGTAGCTGAGAGAAGCCTCTTCTTGAGGTGCTTGTGGAAAGTTGGTATTCCTCTTGACTCGAAGCCAGGGACTAAGCTCTCATCTCGAGTTGATTTGGGGTCCACGGAGCCCTTTCGTGTTGCTCCAGTGACCTCAGGATCCCTCTAGACTTGAGACAGTGACGTTGGGTTTTCTCTGGAGTGCCATCAAGGAAATCAAGGCTCCTTTCACGTTTGATGTGGAACACGGAATTGCTCTGCACGCAGGGCAGGGGAAATGGGCCTCATCCCGCGGCTAGGGGGAAGTCTCATGGTTTTTCTCGAGTTGCGGCCGGAACCTGGGGTATATTCTCGAGTTACGATGGGTAGGGCCCTTCCAGACACGTGTTTGTTCAGCGACGTCTGGACTCCTTCCTAGGTGCGAGGGACAACTAGGGATTCTCCTCGAGTTTTGGCATGGCAATTGAGACGCGTCTCCACGTGAGGCGGGAGACCTAGTGTCCCTTTCCACGTGCCACACGGATCCTGGGACTCCTATCCATTTTCAAGAGGAGTCAGGCATCGTCTCCTTTGGAAGCATTGATCTCCGCAGACCTCTTGAGTTTTCAAAGGATCCGAGGCCTCCGTTCGCGATGAGGCGGAGAACTAGGTCTTTCTCTGTGGTCTCCACAGGGGATTCAGACATCCCTTCGTGTTGGGAGATTCAAGACGGGCCGGCATTCAATTCACTGAAGGGATATCCGGCCTTACTTCGAGTCAGAGCATCTCGGTGTCCATTCCACATGAGGCCACAAATTCAGGGTCCCTCTCACATACCTGTAGCTGAGAGAAGCCTCCTCTTGAGGTGCTTGTGGAAACTTGGTATTCCTCTTGAGTCGAAGCCAGGGACTAAGCTCTCATCTCGAGTTGATTTGGGTTCCACGGAGCCCTTTGGTGTTGCAACAGTGACCTCAGGATCCCTCTAGACTTGAGACAGTGATCTTGGGTTTTCTCTGGAGTGCCACCAAGGAAATCAAGTCTCCTTTCACGTTTGATGTGGAACACGGAATTACTCTGCACGCAGTGCAGGGGCATCGGGCCTCATCTCGCGCCGAGGGGGAAGTCTCATGGTTTTTCTCGAGTTGCGGCCGGAACCTGGGGTATATTCTCGAGTTACGACGGGGAGGGCCCTTCCAGACAAGTGTTTGTTCAGCGACGTCAGGACTCCTGCCTAGGTGCCAGGGACACTTCTGGATTCTCCTCGAGTCTTGACATGGCAATTGGGACGCGTCTCCACGTGAGGCGGGAGACCCAGGGTCCCTTTCCACGTGCCACACGGATCCTGGGACTCCTATCCATTTTCAAGAGGAGTCAGGCATCGTCTCCTTTGGAAGCATTGATCTCCGCGGTCCTCTCGAGTTTTCAAAGGATGTGAGGCTTCCCGTCGCAATGAGGCGGAGAACTGGGTCTTTCTCTGTGGTCTCCACAGGGGATTCAGATATCCCTTTGTCTTGGGAGATGCAAGACGAGCCTGCATTCAATTCACTGCAGGGATATCCGGCCTTACTTCGAGTCAGAGCATCTCGGTGTACATTGCACTTGAGGCCACAAATTCAGGGTTCCACTCACATACCTCTAGCTGAGAGAAGCTTCCTCTTGAGGTGCTTGTGCAAAGTTGGTATTCCTCTTGAGTCTAAGCCAGGGACTAAGCTCTCATCTCGAGTTGATTTGGGGTCCTTGGAGCCCTTTCTTGTTGCTCCAGTGACCTCAGGATCCCTCTAGACTTGAGACACTGATCTTGGGTTTTCTCTGGAGTGCCATCAAGGAAATCAAGTCTCCTTTCATTTTTGATGTGGAATACGGAATTGCTCTGCACGCAGGGCAGGGGAATCGGGCCTCATCTCGCGGCGAGGGTGAAGTCTCATGGTTTTTCTCGAGTTGCGGCCGGAACCTGGGGTATATTCTCGAGTTACGTCTGGGAGGTCCCTTCCAGACACGTGTTTGTTCAGCGACGTCAGGACTCCTGCCTAGGTGCGAGGGACACCTCGGGATTCTCCTCGAGTCTTGCATGGCAATTGGGACGTGTCTCCACGTGAGGCGGGAGACCCAGGGTCCCTTTCCAAGTGTCACAGTGATCCTGGGACCCCTATCCATTTTCAAGAAGAGTCAGGCATTGTCTCCTTTGTAAGCATTGATCTCTTCAGACCTCTCGAGTTTTCAAAGGATGTGAGGCCTCCGGTCGCGATGAGGCGGAGGAGTAGGTCTTTCTCTGTGGTCTCCACAGGGGATTCAGACAACCCTTCGTCTTGGGAGATGCAAGACGAGCCTGCATTCAATTCACTGCAGGGATATCCGGCCTTACTTCGAGTCAGAGCATCTCGGTGTGCATTCCACATGAGGCCACAAACTCAGGGTCCCTCTCACATACCTGTAGCTGAGAGAAGCCTCCTCTTGAGTTGCTTGTGGAAAGTTGGTATTCCTCTTGTGTCGAAGCCAGGGACTAAGCTCTCATCTCGAGTTGATTTGGGGTCCATGGAGCCCTTTCATTTTGCTCCAGTGACCTCAGGATCCCTCTAGACTTGAGACAGTGATCTTGGGTTTTCTCTGGAGTGTCATCAAGGAAATCAAGGCTCCTTTCACGTTTGATGTGGAAAACGGAATTGCTCTGCATGCAGTGCAGGGGAATCGGGCCTCATGTCGCGTCGACGGGGAAGTCTCATGGTTTTTCTCGAGTTGCGGCCGGAACCTGGGGTATATTCTCGAGTTATGATGGGGAGGGCCCTTCCATACACGTGTTTGTTCAGCGACATCAGGACTCCTGCCTAGGTGCGACGGACACCTCGGGATTCTCCTCGAGTCTTGGCATGGCAATTGGGACGCGTCTCCACGTGAGGCGGGAGACCCAGGGTCCCTTTCCACGTGCCACAGGGATCCTGGGACTCCTATCCATTTTCAAGAGGAGTCAGGCATCGTCTCCTTTGGAAGCATTGATCTCCGCAGACCTCTCGAGTTTTCAAAGGATGTGAGGCCTCTCGTCGCGATGAGGCGGAGAACTCGGTCTTTCTCTGTGGTCTCCACAGGGAATTCAGATATCCCTTCTTCTTGGGAGATGCAAGACGAGCCTGCATTCAATTCACTGCAGGGATATCCGGCCTTACTTCGAGTCAGAGCATCTCCGTGTCCATTCCACTTGAGGCCACAAACTCAGTGGCCCACTCACATAGCTGTAGCTGAGAGAAGCCTCCTCTTGAGGTGCTTGTGGAAAGTTGGTATTCCTCTTGAGTCGAAGGCAGGGACTAAGCTCTCATCTCGAGTTGATTTGGGGTCCACGGAGCCATTTCATGTTGCTCCAGTGACCTCAGGATCCCTCTAGACTTGAGACAGTGATCTTGGGTTTTCTCTGGAGTGCCATCAAGGAAATCAAGGCTCCTTTCACGTTTGATGTGGAACACGGAATTGCTCTGCACGCAGGGCAGGGGAATCGGGCCTCATCTCGCGGCGAGGGGGAAATCTCATGGTTTTTCTCGAGTTGCGGTCGAAACCTGGGGTATATTCTCGAGTTACGACGGCGAGGGCCCTTCCAGACACGTGTTTGTTCAGCGACGTCAGGAAACCTGCCTAGGTGCGAGGGACACTTCTGGATTCTCCTCGAGTCTTGGCATGGCAATTGGGACGCGCCTCCACGTGAGGCGGGAGACCCAGGGTCCCTTTCCACGTGCCACAGGGATCCTGGGACTCCTATCCATTTTCAAGAGGAGTCAGGCATCGTCTCCTTTGGAAGCATTGATCTCCGCAGACCTCTCGAGTTTTCAAAGGATGTGAGGCCTCCGGTCGCGATGAGGCGGAGAACTAGGTCTTTCTCTGAGGCCTCCACAGGGGATTCAGACATCCCTTCATCTTGGGAGATGCAAGACGAGCCTGCATTCAATTCACTGCAGGGATATCCGGCGTTACTTCGAATCAGTGCATCTCGTTGTCCATTCCACATGAGGCCACAAACTCAGGGTCCCTGTCACATACCTGTAGCTGAGACAAGACTCCTCTTGAGGTGCTTGGGGAAAGTTGGAATTCCTCTTGATTCGAAGCCAGGGACTAAGCTTTCATCTCGAGTTGATTTGGGGTCCACGGAACCTTTTCTTGTTGCTACAGTGACCTCAGGATCCCTCTAGACTTGAGACAGTGATCTTGGGTTTTCTCTGGAGTGCCATCAAGGAAATCATGTCTCCTTTCACGTTTGATGTGGAACAATGAATTGCTCTGCATGCAGTGCAGGGGAATCGGGCCTCATTTCGCGGCGAGGGGGAATTCTCATGGTTTTTCTCCACTTGTGGCCGCAACCTGGGGTATATTCTCGAGTTACAATGGGGGGGGATCCTTCCAGACACGTGTTTCTTCAGGGAAGTCAGGACTACTGCCTAAGTGCGAGGGTCACCTCGGGATTCTCCTCGAGTCTTGGCATGGCAATTGGGACCCGTCTCCACGTGAGGCGGGAGACCCAGGGTCCCTTTCCAAATGCCACAGGGATCCTGGGACTCCTATCCATTTTCAAGAGGAGTCAGGTATCGTCTCTTTGGAAGCATTGATCTCCGCGGACCTCACGAGTTTTCAAAGGATGTGAGGCCTCCGGTCGCGATGAGGCAGAGAACTAGGTCTTTCTCTGTGGTCTCCACAGGGGATTCAGACATTCCTTCGTCTTGGGAGATGCAAGATGAGCCTGCATTAAATTCACTGCAGGGATATCCGGCCTTACTTCGAGTCAGAGCATCTCGGTGTCCATTCCACTTGAGGCCACAAACTCAGGGTCCCTCTCACATACCTGTAGCTGAGAGAAGCCTCCTCTTGAGGTGCTTGTGGAAAGTTGGTATTCCTCTTGAGTCGAAGCCAGGGACTAAGCTCTCATCTCGAGTTGATTTGGGGTCCACGGAGCCCTTTCGTGTTGCTACAGTGACCTCAGGATCCCTCTAGACTTGAGACAGTGATCTTGGGTTTTCTCTGGAGTGCCATCAAGGAAATCAAGGCTCCTTTCACGTTTGATGTGGAACACGGAATTGCTCTGCACGCAGTGCAGGGGAATCGGGCCTCATCTCGGGGCGAGGGGGAAGTCTCATGGTTTTTCTCGATTTGCGGCCAGAACCTGGGGTATATTCCCGAGTTACGACGGGGAGGGCCCTTCCAGACACTTGTTTGTTCAGCCACGTTAGGACTCCTGCCTAGGTGCGAGGGACACCTCGGGATTCTCCTCGAGTCTTGGCATGGCAATTGGGACGCCTCTCCACGTGAGGCGGGAGACCCAGGGTCCCTTTCCACGTGCCACAGGGATCCTGGGACTCCTATCCATTTTCAAGAGGAGTCAGGCATCGTCTCCTTTGGAAGCATTGATCTCCGCGGACCTCTCGAGTTTTCAAAGGATGTGAGGCCTCCTTTCGCGTTGAGGCGGAGGACTAGGTCTTTCTCTTTTGTCTCCACAGGGGATTCAGACAACCCTTCTTCTTGGGAGATGCAAGACGAGCCTGCTTTCAATTCACTGCAGGGATATCCGGCCTTACTTCGAGTCAGAGCATCTCGGTGTCCATTCCACTTGAGGCCACAAACTCAGGGTCCCTCTCACATACCTGTAGCTGAGAGAAGCCTCCTCTTGAGGTGCTTGTGGAAAGTTGGTATTCCTCTTGATTCAAAGCCAGGGACTAAGCTCTCATCTCGAGTTGATTTGGGGTCCGCGGAGCCCTTTCCTGTTGCTCCACTGACCTCAGGATCCCTCTAGACTTGAGACAGTGATCTTGGGTTTTCTCTGGAGTGCCATCAAGGAAATCAAGGCTCCTTTCACGTTTGATGTGGAACACGTAATTGCTCTGCACGCAGTGCAGGGGAATCCGGCCTCATCTCGCGGCGAGGGGGAAGTCTCATGGTTTTTCTCGAGTTGCGGCCGGAACCTGGGGTATATTCTCGAGTTACGACGGGAGGGCCCTTCCAGACACGTGTTTGTTCAGCGACTCAGGACTCCTGCCTAGGTGCGAGGGACACCTCGGGATTCTCCTCGAGTCTTGGCATGGCAATTGGGACGCGTCTCCACGTGAGGCGGGAGACCCAGGGTCCCTTTCCACGTGCCACAGGGATTCTTGCACTCCTATCCATTTTCAAGAGGAGTCAGGCATCGTCTCCTTTGGAAGCATTGATCTCTGCGGACCTCTCGAGTTTTCAAAGGATGTGGGCCTGCGGTCGTGATGAGGTGGAGGACTAAGTCTTTATCTGTCATTTCCACATGGGATTCAGAAATCCCTTAGTCTTGGAAAATGCAAGACGAGCCTGCATTCAATTCACTGCAGAGATATCCGGCCTTACTTCAAGTCAGAGCATCTCGGTGTCCATTCCACTTGAGGCCACAAACTCAGCGTCCCTCTCACATACCTGTAGCTGAGAGAAGCCTCCTCTTGAGGTGCTTGTGGAAAGTTGGTATTCCCCTTGAGTCGAAGCCAGGGACTAAGCTCTCATCTCGAGTTGATTTCGGGTCCACGGAGCCCTTTCTTGTTGCTACAGTGACCTCAGGATCCCTCCAGACTTGAGACAGTGATCTTGGGTTTTCTCTGGAGAGCCATCAAGGAAATCAAGGCTCCTTTCACGTTTGATGGGGAACACGGAATTGCTCTGCATGCAGTGCAGGGGAATCGGGCCTCATCTCGCGGCGAGGGGGAAGTCTCATGGTTTTTCTCGAGTTGCGGCCGGAACCTCGGATATATTCCCGAGTTACGACGGGGAGGGCCCTTCCAGACACGTGTTTGTTCAGCGACGTCAGGACTCCTGCCTAGGTGCGAGGGACACCTCGGGATTCTCCTCGAGTCTTGGCATGGCAATTGGGACGCGTCTCCACGTGAGGCGGGAGACCGAGGGTCCCTTTCCACGTGCCACAGGGATCCAGGGACTCCTATCCATTTTCAAGAGGAGTCAGGCATCGTCTCCTTTGGAAGCATTGATCTCCCCGGACCTCTCGAGATTACAAAGGATGTGAGGCCTCCGGTCGCGTTGAGGCGGATGACTAGGTATTTGTCTGTGGTCTCCACAGGTGATTCAGACATCCCTTCGCCTTGGGAGATGCAAGACGAGCCTGCATTCAATTCATTGCAGGGATATCCGGCCTTACTTCGAGTCAGAGCATCTCGGTGTCCATTCCACTTGAGGCCACAAACTCAGGGTCCCTCTCACATACCTGTAGCTGAGAGAAGCCTCCTCTTGAGGTGCTTGTGGAAAGTTGGTATTCCTCTTGAGTCGAAGCCAGGGACTAAGCTCTCATCTCGAGTTGATTTGAGGTACACGGTGCCCTTTCGTGTTGCTCCAGTGACCTCAGGATCCCTATAGACTTGAGACAGTGATCTTGGGTTTTCTCTGGAGTGCCATCAAGGAAATCAAGGCTCCTTTCACGTTTGATGTGGGACACGGAATTGCTCTGCATGCAGTGCAGGGGAATCGGGCCTCATCTCGCAACTAGGGGGAAGTCTCATGGTTTTTCTCGAGTTGCGGCCGGAACCTGGGATATATTCCCGAGTTACGACGGGGAGGGCCCTTCTAGACACGTGTTTATTCGGCGACGTCAGGACTCCTGCCTAGGTGCCAGGGACACCTCGGGATTCTCCACGAGTCTTGGCATGGCAATTGGGACGCGACTCCACGTGAGGCAGGAGACCCAGGGTCCCTTTCCACGTGCCACAGGGATCCTGGGACTCCTAACCATTTTCAAAAGGAGTCAGGCATCGTCTCCTTTGGAAGCATTGATCTCCGTGGACCTCTCGAGTTTTCAAAGGATGTGAGGCCTCCGGTCGCGATGAGGTGGAGGACTAGGTCTTTCTCTGTGGTCTCCACAGCGGATTCAGACATCCCTTCGTCTTGGGAGATGCAAGACGAGCCTGCCTTCAATTCACTGCAGGGATATCCGGCTTTACTTCGAGTCAGAGCATCTCCGGGTTCATTCCACTTGAGGCCACAAACTCAGGGTCCCTCTCACATACCTGTAGCTGAGAGAAGCCTCCTCTTGAGGTGCTTGTGGAAAGTTGGTATTCCTCTTGAGTCGAAGCCAGGGACTAAGCTCTCATCTCGAGTTGATTTGGGGTCCACGGAGAACTTTCGTGTTGCTCCAGTGACCTCAGGATCCCTCAAGACTTGAGACAGTCATCTTGGGTTTTCTCTGGAGTGCCATCAAGGAAATCAAGGCTCCTTTCACGTTTGATGTGGAACACGGAATTGCTCTGCATGCAGTGCAGGGGAAGCGGGCCTCATCTCGCGGCGAGGGGGAAGTCTCATGGTTTTTCTCGAGTTGCGGCCGAAACCTGCGGTATATTCTCGAGTTACGACGGGGAGGGCCCTTCCAGACACGTGATTGTTCAGCGACTTCAGGACCCCTGCCTAGGTGCGAGGGACACCTCGGGATTCGCCTCGAGTCTTGGCATGGCAATTGGGATGCGTCTCCATGTGAGGCGGGAGACCCAGGGTCCCTTTGCACATGCCACAGGGATCCTGGGACTCCTATCGATTTTCAAGAAGAGTCAGGCATCGTCTCCTTTGGAAGCATTGATCTCTGCAGACCTCTCGAGTTTTCAAAGGATGTGAGGCCTCCGGTCGCGATGAGGCGTAGGACTAGGTCTTTCTCTGTCGTCTCCACAGGGGATTCAGACATCCCTCGTCTTGGGAGATGCAAGAGTAGCCTGAATTCAATTCACTGTTGGGATATCCAGCCTTACTTCGAGTCAGAGCATCTCGGTGTCCATTCCACTTGAGGCCACAAACTCAGGGTCCCTCTCACATACCTGTAGCTGAGAGAAGCCTCCTCTTGAGGTGCTTGTGGAAAGTTGGTATTCCTCTTGAGTCGAAGCCAGGGACTAAGCTCTCATCTCGAGTTGATTTGGGGTCCATGGAGCCCTTTCGTGTTGCTCCCGTGACCTCAGGATCCCTCTAGACTTGAGACAGTGATCTTGGGTTTTCTCTGGAGTGCCATCAAGGAAATCAAGGCTCTTTTCACGTTTGATGTGGAACACGAAATTGCTCTGCACGCAGTGGAGTGGAATCGGGTCTCATCTCGCGGCGAGGGGGAAGTCTAATGGTTTTTCTCGAGTTGCGGCCGGAACCTGGGGTATATTCTCGAGTTACGACAGGGAGGGCCCTTCCAGACAGGTGTTTGTTCAGCGACGTCAGGACTCCTTCCTAAGTGCGAGGGACAACTCGGGATTCTCCTCGAGTCTTGGCATGGCAATTGGGACGCGTCTCGACGTAAGGTGTGAGACCCAGGGTCCCTTTCCAAGTGCCACAGGGATCCTGGGACTCCTATCCATTTTCAAGAGGAGTCAGGCATCGTCTCCTTTGGAAGCATTGATCTCCGCGGACCTCTCGAGTTTTCAAAAAATGTGAGGCCTCCGCTCGCGATGAGGCGGACAATTATGTCTTTCCCTGTGGTCTCCACAGGGGATTCAGACATCCCTTCGACTTGGGAGATGCAAGACGAGCCTGCATTCAATTCACTGCAGGGATATCCGGCCTTACTTCGAGTCAGAGCATCTCGGTGTCCATTCCACTTGAGGCCACAAACTCAGGGGCCCTCTCACATACCTGTAGCTGAGAGAAGCCTCCTCTTGAGGTGCTTGTGGAAACTTGGTATTCCTCTTGAGTCGAAGCCAGGGACTAAGCTCTCATCTCGAGTTGATTTGGGGTCCACGGAGCCCTTTCGTGTTGCTCCAGTGACCTCAGGATCCCTCTAGACTTGAGACAGTGATCTTGGGTTTTCTCTGGAGTGCCATCAAGGAAATCAAGGCTCCTTTCACGTTTGATGTGGAACACGGAATTGCTCTGCACGCAGTGCAAAGGAATCAGGCCTTATCTCGCGGCGATGGTGAAGTCTCATGGTTTTTCTAGAGTTGCGGCCAGAACCTAGGGTATATTCTCGAGTTACGACAGGGAGGGCCCTTCCAGACACGTGTTTGTTCAGCGACGTTAGGACTCCTGCCTAGGTGCGAGGGACACCTCGGGATTCTCCTCGAGTCTTGGCATGGCAATTGGGACGCGTCTCCAAGTGAGGCGGGAGACCCAGGTTCCCTTTCCACGTGCCACAGGGATCCTGGGACTCCTATCCATTTTCAAGAGGAGTCAGGCATCGTCTCCTTTGGAAGCATTGATCTCCACGGACCTCTCGAGTTTTCAAAGGATGTGAGGCCTCCGCTCGCGATGAGGCGGAGAATTATGTCTTTCCCTGTGGTCTCCACAGGGGATTCAGACATCCCTTCGTCTTGGGAAATGCAAGACGAGCTTGCATTCAATTCACTGCAGGGATATCCGGCCTTACTTCGAGTCAGAGCATCTCGGTGTCCATTCCACTTGAGGCCACAAACTCAGGGGCCCTCTCACATACCTGTAGCTGAGAGAAGCCTCCTCTTGAGGTGCTTGTGGAAAGTTGGTATTCCTCTTGAGTCGAAGCCAGGGACGAAGCTCTCATCTCGAGTTGATTTGGGGTCCACGGAGCCCTTTCGTGTTGCTCCAGTGACCTCAGGATCCCTCTAGACTTGAGACAGTGATCTTGGGATTTCTCTGGAGTGCCATCAAGGAAATCAAGGCTCCTTTCACTTTTGATGTCGAACACGGAATTGCTCTGCACGCAGTACAGGGGAATCCGGCCTCATCTCGCCGTGAGGGGGAAGTCTCATGGTTTTTCTCGAGTTGCGGCCGGCACCTGGGGTATATTCTCGAATTACGATGGAGAGGGCCCTTCCAGACACGTGTTTGTTCAGCGACGTCAGGACTCCTGCCTAGGTGCGAGGGACACCTCGGGATTCTCCTCGAGTCTTGGCATGGCAATTGGGACGCGTCGCCACATGAGGCAGGAGACCCAGGGTCCCTTTCCACGTGCCACAGGGATCCTGGGACTCCTATCCATTTTCAAGAGGAGTCAGGCATCGTCTCCTTTGGAAGCATTGATCTCCGCAGACCTCTCGGATTTTCAAAGGATGTGAGGCCTCCGGTCGCCGTGAGGCGGAGAACTTGGTCTTTCTCTGCGGTGTCCACTGGAGATTCAGCCATCCCTTCATCTTGGGAGATGCAAGACGAGCCTGCATTCAATTCACTGCAGTGATATCCGGCCTTACTCCGAGTCAGAGCATCTCGGTGTCAATTCCACTTGAGGCCAAAAACTCAGGGTCCCTCTCACATACCTGTAGCTGAGAGAAGCCTCCTCTTGAGGTGCTTGTGGAAAGTTGGTATTCCTCTTGAGTCGAAGCCAGGGACTAAGCTCTCATCTCGTGTTGATTGGGGGTCCACGGAGCCCTTTCGTGTTGCTCCAGTGACCTCAGGATCCCTCTAGACTTGATACAGTGATCTTACGTTTTCTCTGGAGTGCCATCAAGATAATCAAGGCTCCTTTCACGTTTGATGTGGAACACGGAATTGCTCTGCACGCAGTGCAGGGGAATCGGGCCTCATCTCGCGGCGAGGGGGAATTCTCATGGTTTTTCTCGAGTTGCAGCCAGAACTTGGGTTATATTCTCGAGTTACGACGGGGAGGGCCCTTCCAGACACGTGTTTGTTCAGTGACGTCTGGACTCCTGCCTAGGTGGGAGGGACACCTCGGGATTTTCCTCGAATCTTGGCATGGCAAATGAGACGTGTCTCCACGTTAGGCGTGAGACCCAGGGTCCCTTACCACGTGAAACAGGGATCCTGGGACTCCTATCCATTTTCAGGAGGAGTCAGGCTTCATCTCCTTCGGAAGTATTGATATCCGCGGACCTCTCGAGTTTTCAAAGGATATGAGGCCTCCGGTTGCGTTGAGTTGGAGGAATAGGTCTTTCTCTGTGGTCTCCACAGGGGATTCAGACATCCCTTCGTCTTGGGAGATGCAAGACGATCCTGCATTCAATTCACTGCAGGGATATTCTGCCTTACTTCAGGTCAGAGCATCTCGGTGTCCATTCCATTTGAGGCCACAAACTCAGGGGCCCTCTCACATACCTGTAGCTGAGAGAAGCCTCCTCTTGAGGTGCTTGTGGAAAGTTGGTATTCCTCTTGTGTCGAAGCCAGGGACTAAGCTCTCATCTTGAGTTGATTTGGGGTCCATGCAGCCCTTTCATGTTGCTACAGTGACCTCAGGATCCCTCTAGACTTGAGACAGTGATCTTGGGTTTTCTCTGGAGTGCCATCAAGGAAATCAAGGTTCCTTTCATTTTTGATGTGGAACACGGAATTGCTCTGCACGCAGTGCAAGGGAATCGGGCCTCATCTCGCGGCGAGGGGGAAGTCTCATGGTTTTTCTCGAGTTGCGGCCGGAACCTGGGGTATATTCTCGAGTTACGACGGGGAGGGCCCTTCCAGACACGTGTTTGTTCAGCGTCGTCAGCACCCCTGCCTAGGTGCGAGGGACACCTCGGGATTCTCCTCGAGTCTTGGCATGGCAATTGGGATGCGTCTCCACGTGAGGCGGGAGACCCAGGGTCCCTTTCCACGTGCCACAGGGATCCTGGGACTCCTATCCATTTTCAAGAAGAGTCAGGCATTGTCTCCTTTGGAAGCATTGATCTCCGCGGACCTCTCGAGTTTTCAAAGGATGTGAGGCCTCCTGTCTCGATGAGGCGGAGAACTAGGTCTTTCTCTGTGGTCTCCACAGGGGATTCAGACATCCCTTCGTCTTGGGAGATGCAAGACGAGCCTGCTTTCAATTCACTGCAGGGATATCCGGCCTTACTTCGAGTCAGAGCATCTCGGTGTCCATTCCACTTGAGGCCACAAACTCAGGGTCCCTCTCACATACCTGTAGCTGAGAGAAGCCTCCTCTTGAGGTGCTTGTGGAAATTGGTATTCCTCTTGAGTCGAAGCCAGGGACTAAGCTCTCATCTCGAGTTGATTTGGGGTCCACGGAGCCCTTTCTTGTTGCTCCAGTGACCTCAGGATCCCTCTAGACTTGAGACAGTGATCTTGGGTTTTCTCTGGAGTGCCATCAAGGAAATCAAGGCTCCTTACACCTTTGATGTGGAACACGGAATTGCTCTGCACGCACTGCAGGGGAATCGGGCCTCATCTCGCGGCGAGGGGGAAGTCTCATTGTTTTTCTCGAGCTGCGGCCGGAACCTGGGGTATATTCTCGAGTTACGACGGGGAGGGCCCTTCCAGACACGTGTTTGTTCAGCGACGTCAGGACTCCTGCCTAGGTGCGAGGGACACCTCGGGATTCTCCTCGAGTCTTCGCATGGCAATTGGGATGCGTCTCCACGTGAGGAGGGAGACCCAGGGTCCCTTTCCACGTGCCACAGGGATCCTGGGACTCCTACCCATTTTCTAGAGGAGTCAGGCATCGTCTCCTTTGGAAGCATTGATCTCCGCAGACATCTCGAGTTTTCAAAGGATGTGAGGCCTCCGGTCGCGATGAGGCGGAGGACTAGGTCTTTCTCTGTCGTCTTCACAGGGGATTCAGACATCCCTTCGTCTTGGGAGATGCAAGACGAGCCTGCATTCAATTCACTGTTGGGATATCCGGCCTTACTTCGAGTCAGAGCATCTCGGTGTCCATTCCACTTGAGTCCACAAAATCAGGGTCCCTCTCACATACCTGTAGCTGAGAGAAGGCTCCTCTTGAGGTGCTTGTGAAAAGTTGGTATTCCTCTTGAGTCGAAGCCAGGGACTAAGCTCTCATCTCGAGTTGATTTGGGGTCCACGGAGCCCTTTCGTGTTGCTCCAGTGACCTCAGGATCCCGCTAGACTTGAGACAGTGTTCTAGGGTTTTCTCTGGAGTGCCATCAAGGAAATCAAGGCTCCTTTCACGTTTGATGTGGAACACGGAATTGCTCTGCACGCAGTGCAGGGGAATCGGGCCTCATCTCGCGGCGAGGGGGAAGTTTCATGGTTTTTCTCGAGTTGCGGCCAGATCCTGGGGTATAATCTCGAGTTTCGACGGGGAGGGCCCTTCCAGACACGTGTTTGTTCAGCGAAGTCAGGACTCCTGCCTAGGTGCGAGGGACACCTCGGGATTCTCCTCGAGTCTTGGCATGGAAATTGGGACGCGTCTCCACGTGAGGCGGGAGCCCCAGGGTCCCTTTCCACGTGCCAAAGGGATCCTGGGACTCCTATCCATTTTCAAGAAGAGTCAGGCATCGTCTCCTTTGGAAGTATTGACATCCACAGTTCTCTCGAGTTTTCAAAGGATGTGAGGCCTCCGGTCTCGATGAGGCGGAGGACTAGGTCTTTCTCTGTCGTCTTCACAGGGGATTCAGACATCACTTCATCTTGGGAGATGCAAGACGAGCCTGCATTCAATTCACTATTGGGATATCCGGCCTTACTTCGAGTCAGAGCATCTCGGTGTCCATTCCGCTTAAGGCCACAAACTCAGGGTCTCTCTCACATACTTGTAGCTGAGAGAAGCCTCCTCTTGAGGTGCTTGTGGAAAGTTGGTATTCCTCTTGAGTCGAAGCCAGGGACTAAGCTCTCATCTCGAGTTGATTTGGGGTCCACGGAGCCCTTTCGTGTTGTTCCAGTGACCTCAGGATCCCTCTAGACTTGAGACAGTGATCTTGGGTTTTCTCTGGAGTGCCATCAAGGAAATCAAGGCTCCTTTCACGTTTGATGTGGAACACGGAATTGCTCTGCACGCAGTGCAGGGGAATCGGGCCTCATGTCGCGTCGAGGGGGAAGTCTCATGGTTTTACTCGAGTTGCGCCCGGAACCTGGGGTATATTCTCGAGTTACGACGGGGAGGGCCCTTCCAGACACGTGTTTGTTCAGCGACGTCAGGACTCCTACCTAGGTGCGAGGGACACCTCGGGATTCTCCTTGAGTCTTGGCATGGCATTTGGGACGCATCTCCACGTGAAGCGGGAGACCCTGGGTCCCTTTCCACGTGCCACAGGGATCCTGGGACTCCTATCCATTTTCAAGAAGAGTCAGGCATCGTCTCCTTTGGAAGCATTGATCTCCGCAAACCTCTCGAGTTTTCAAAGGATGTGAGGCCTCCGGTCGCGATGAGGCGGAGGACTAGGACTTTCTCTGTTGTCTCCACAGGGGATTCAGACATCCCTTCGTCTTGGGAGATGCAAGACGAGCCTGCATTCAAATCACTGCAGGTTATCAGGCCTTACTTCGAGTCAGAGCATCTCGGTGTCCATTCCACTTGAGGCCACTAACTCAGGGTCCCTCTCACATACCTGTAGCTGAGAGAAGCCTCCTCTTGAGTTGCTTGTGGAAAGTTGGTATTCCTCTTGAGTCGAAGCCAGGGACTAAGCTCTCATCTCGAGTTGATTTGGGGTCCACGGAGAAATTTCGTGTTGCTCCAGTGACCTCAGGATCCCTCTAGACTTGAGACAGTGATCTTGGGTTTTCTCTGGAGTGCCATCAAGAAATCAAGTCTCCTTTCACGTTTGATTTGGAACACGGAATTGCTCTGCACGCAGTGCAGGGGAATCGGGCCTCATCTCGCGGCGAGGGGGATATCTCATGGTTTTTCTCGAGTTGCGGCCGGAACCTGGGGTATATTCTCGAGTTACGATGGGGAGGGCCCTTCCAGACACCTGTTTGTTCAGCGACGTCAGGACTCCTGCCTAGGTGCGAAGGACACCTCGGTATTCTCCTCGAGTCTTGGCATGGCAATTTTGACGCGTCTCCACGTGAGGCGGGAGACCCAGGGTCCCTTTCCACGTGCCACAGGGATCCTGGGACTCCTATCAATTTTCAAGAGGAGTCAGGCATCGTCTCCTTTGGAAGCATTGATCTCCGCGCACCTCTCGAGTTTTCAGAGGATGTGAGGCCTCGGCTTGCGGTGACGCGGAGTATTATGTCTTTCTCTCTGGTCTCCACAGGGGATTCAGACATCCCTTCATCTTGGGAGATGCAAGACGAGCCAGCATTCTATTCACTGCAGGGATTTCCGGCCTTACTTCGAGTCAGAGCATCTCGGTGTCCATTCCACTTGAGGCCACAAACTCAGGTGCCCTCTCACATACCTGTAGCTGAGAGAAGCCTCCTCTTGAGGTGCTTGTGGAAAGTTGGTATTCCTCTTGAGTCGAAGCCAGGGACTAAGCTCTCATCTCGAGTTGATTTGGGGTCCACGGAGCCCTTTCGAGTTGCTACAGTGACCTCAGATCCCTCTAGACTTGAGACAGTGATCTTGGGTTTTCTCTCGAGTGCCATCAAGGAAATCTAGGCTCCTTTCACGTTTGATGTGGAACACGGAATTGCTCTGCACGCAGTGCAGGGGAATCGGGCCTCATCTCGCGGCGAGGGGGAAGTCTCATGGTTTTTCTCGAGTTGCGGCCGGAACCTGGGGTATATTCTCGAGTTACGACGGGGAGGGCCCTTCCAGACACGTGTTTTTTCAGCGACGTCAGCACTCCTGCCTAGGTGCGAGGAACACCTCGGGATTCTCCTCGAGTTTTGGCATGGCAATTGGGACGCGTCTCCATGTGAGGCGGGAGACCCAGGGTCCCTTTCCACGTGCGACAGGGATCCTGGGACTCCTATCCATTTTCAAGAGGAGTCAGGAATCGTCTCCTTTGGAAGCATTGATCTCCGTGGACCTCTCGAGTTTTCAAAGGATGAGAGGCCTCCGGTCGTGATGATGCGGAGATCTAGGTCTTTCTCTGTGGTCTCCACAGGGGATTCAGACATCCCTTCGTCTTGGGAGATGCAAGACGAGCCTGCATTCAATTCACTGCAGGGATATCGGGCCTTACTTCGAGTCAGAGCATCTCTGTGTCCATTCCACTTGAGGCCACAATCTCAGGGTCCCTCTCACATACCTGTAGCTGAGAGAAACCTCCTCTTGAGGGTCTTGTGGAAAGTTGGTATTCCTCTTGAGTCTAAGCCAGGGACTAAGCTCTCATCTCGAGTTGATTTGGGGTCCACAGAGCCCTTTCGAGTTGCTACAGTTACCTCAGGATCCCTCTAGACTTGAGACAGTGATCTTGGGTTTTCTCTCGAGTGCCATCAAGGAAATCAAGGCTCCTTTCACGTTTGATGTGTAACACGGAATTGCTCTGCACACAGTGCAGGGTAATCGGGCCTCATCTCGCGGCGAGGGGGAAGTCTCATGGTTTTTCTCGACTTGCGGCCGGAACCTGGGCTATATTCTCGAGTTATGACGGGGAGGGCCTTTCCAGACACGTGTTTGTTCAGCGACGTCAGGACTCCTTCCTAGGTGCGAGGGACAACTCGGGATTCTCCTCGAGTCTTGGCATGGCAATTGGGACGCGTCTCCACGTGAGGCGGGAGACGCAGGGTCCCTTTCCACGTGCCACAGGGATCCTGGGACTCCTATCCATTTTCAAGAGGAGTCAGGCATCTTCTCCTTGGAAGCATTGATCTCCGCATACCTCTCGAATTTTCAAAGGATGTCAGGCCTCCGGTCGTGATGAGGCGGAGGACTAGGTCTTTCTCTGTGTTCTCCACAGGGGATTCATACATCCCTTCGTCTTGGGAGATGCAAGACGAGCCTGCATTCCATTCACTGCAGGGATATCCGGCCTTACTTCGAGTCAGAGCATCTCGGTGTCCATTCCACTTGAGACCAAAAACTCAGGGTCCCTCTCACATACCTGTAGCTGAGACAAGCCTCCTCTTGAGGTGCTTGTGGAAAGTTGGTATTCTTCTTGAGTCGAAGCCAGGGACTACGCTCTCATCTCGTGTTGATTTGGGGTCCCGGAGCCCTTTCGTGTTGCTCCAGTGACCTCAGGATCCCTCTAGACTTGAGACAGTGATCTTGTGTTTTCTCTGGAGTGCCATCAAGGAAATCGAGGCTCCTTTCACGTTTGATTTGGAACACGGAATTGCTCTGCATGCAGTGCAGGGGAATCGGGGCTCGTCTTGCGGCAAGGGGGACGTCTCATAGTTTTTCTCGAGTTGCGGCCGGAACCTGGGGTATATTCTCGAGTTACGATGGGGAGGGCCCTTCCAGACACGTGTTTATTCAGCGACATCAGGACTCCTGCCTAGGTGCGAAGGACACCTCGGGATTCTCCTCGAGTCTTGGCATGGCAACTGGGACGCGTCTCCACGTGAGGCGGGAGACCCAGGGTCCCTTTCCACGTGCCACAGGGATCCTGGGACTCCTATCCATTTTCAAGAGGAGTCAGGCATCGTCTCCTTTGGATGTATTGATCTCCGCAGACCTCTCGAGTTTTCAAAGGATATGAGGCCTCCGGTTGCGTTGAGGCGGAGGACTAGGTCTTTCTCTGTGGTCTCCATAGGGGATTCAGACAACCCTTCGTCTTGGGAGATGCAAGACAAGCCTGCATTCAATTCACTGCAGGGATATCCAGCCTTACTTCGAGTCAGAGCATCTCGGTGTCCATTCCACTTGAGGCCACAAACTCAGGGTCCCTCTCACATACCTGTAGCTGAGAAAAGCCTCCTCTTGAGGTGCTTGTGGAAAGTTGGTATTCCTCTTGATTCGAAGCCAGGGACTAAGCTCTCATCTCGAGTTAATTGAGGTCCATGGAGCACTTTCTTGTTGCTACAGTGACCTCAGGATCCCTCTAGACTTGAGACAGTGATCTTGGGTTTTCTCTGGAGTGCCATCAAGGAAATCAAGGCTTCTTTCACGTTTGATGTGGAAAACGGAATTTCTCTGCATGCAGTGCAGGGGAATCGGGCCTCAACTCGCCGCGCGGGGGAAATCTCATGGTTTTTCTCGAGTTGCGGCCGGAACCTGGGGTATATTCTCGAGTTACGACGGGGAGGGCCCTTCCAGACACGTGTTTGTTCAGCGACGTCAGGACTCCTGCCTAGGTGCGAGGGACACCTCGGGATTCTCCTCGAGTCTTGGCATGGCAATTGGGACGCGTCTCCACGTGAGGCGGGAGACCCAGGGTCCCTTTCCACGTGCCACAGGGATCCTGGGACTCCTATCCATTTTCAAGAGGAGTCAGGCATCGTCTCCTTTGGAAGCATTGATCTCTGCAGACCTCTCGAGTTTTCAAAGGATGTGAGGCCTCCAGTCACGATGAGGCGGAGGACTAGGTCTTTCTCTGTGGTCTCCTCAGGGGATTCAGACATCCCTTCATCTTGGGAGATGCAAGACGAGCCTGCATTCAATTCACTGCAGGGATATCCGGACTTACCTCGGATCAGAGCATCTCGGTGTCCATTCCACTTGAGGCCATAAACTCAGGGTCCTTCAAATATACCTGTAGCTGAGAGAAGCCTCCTCTTGAGGTGCTTGTGGAAACTTGGTATTCCTCTTGAGTCTAAGCCAGGGACTAAGCTCTCATCTCGAGTTGATTTGGGGTCGACGGAGCCCTTTCATGTTGCTCCAGTGACCTCAGGATCCCTCTAGACTTGAGACAGTGATCTTGGGTTTTCTCTGGAGTGCCATCAAGGAAATCAAGGCTCCTTTCACGTTTGATGTGGAACACGGAATTTCTCTGCATGAAGTGCAGGGGAATCGGGCCTCAACTCGCGGCGCGGTGGAAATCTCATGGTTTTTATCGAGTTGCGGCCGGAACCTGGGGTATATTCTCGAGTTACGACGGGGAGGGCCCTTCCAGACACGTGTTTGTTCAGCGACGTCAGGACTCCTGCCTAGGTGCGAGGGACACCTCCGGATTCTCCTCGAGTCTTGGCATGGCAATGGGGACGCGTCTCCAAGTGAGGCAGGAGACCCAGGGTCCCTTTCCACGTGCCACAGGGATCCTGGGACTCCTATCAATTTTCAAGAGGAGTCAGGCATCCTCTCCTTTGGAAGCATTGATCTCCGCGGACCTCTCGAGTTTTCAAAGGATGTGAGGCCTCTGTTCGCGTTGAGGCAGAGGACTAGGTCTTTATCTGTGGTCTCCACAGGGGATTCAGACATCCCTTCGTCTTGGGAGATGCAAGACGAGCCTGTATTCAATTAACTGCAGGGATATCCGGCCTTACTTCGAGTCAGAGCATCTCGGTGTCCATTCCACTTGAGGCCACAAACTCAGGGTCCCTCTCACATACCTGTAGCTGAGAGAAGCCTCCTCTTGAGGTGCTTGTGGAAAGTTGGTATTCCTCTTGAGTTGAAGCCAGGGTCTAAGCTCTCATCTCGAGTTGATTTGGGGTCCAAGGAGCCCTTTCGTGTTGCTCCAGTGACCTCAGGATCCCTCTAGACTTGAGAGAGTGATCTTGGGTTTTCTCTGGAGTGCCATCAAGGAAATCTAGGCTCCTTTCACTTTTGATGTCGAACACGGAATTGCTCTGCACGCAGGGCAGGGGAATCGGGCCTCATCTCGCAGTGAGGGGGAAGTCTCATGGTTTTTCTCGAGATGCGGGCGGAACCTGGGGTATATTCTCGAGTTACGACGGGGAGGGCCCTTCCAGACACGTGTTTGTTCAGCGACGTCAGGACTCCTGCCTAGGTGCGAGGGACACCTCGGGATTCTCCTCGAGTCTTGGCATGGCAATTGGGACGCGTCTCCATGTGAGGCGGGATGCCCAGGGTCCCTTTCCACGTGCTACAGGGATCCTGGGACTCCTATCCATTTTCAAGAGGAGTCAGGTATCGTCTCCTTTGGAAGCATTGATCTCCGCAGACCTCTCGAGTTTTCAAAGGATGTGAGGCCTCCGGTCGCGATGACGTGGAGGACAAGGACTTTCTCTGTGGTCTCCACAGGGGATTCAGACATCCCTTCGTCTTGGGAGATGCAAGACCAGCCTGCATTCAATTCACTGCAGGGATATCCGGCCTTACTTCGAGTCAGAGCATCTCGGTGTCCATTCCATTTGAGGCAACAAACTCAGGGTCCCTCTCACATACCTGTAGCTGAGAGAAGCCTCCTATTGAGGTGCTTGTGGAAAGTTGGTATTCCTCATGAGTCGAAGCCAGGGACTAAGCTCTCATCACGAGTTGTTTTGGGGTCCACGGAGCCCTTTCGTGTTGCTCCAGTGACCTCAGGATCCCTCTAGACTTGAGACAGTGATCTTGGGTTTTCTCTGGAGTGCCATCAAGGAAATCAAGGCTCCTTTCAAGTTTGATGTGGAACACGGAATTGCTCTGCACGCAGTCAGGGGAATCGGCCCTCATCTCGCGGCAAGGGGGATGTCTCATGGTTTTTCTCAAGTTGCAGGCGGAACCTGGGGTATATTCTCGAGTTACGACGGGGAGGGCCCTTCCAGATACGTGTTTGTTCAGCGACGTCAGGACTCCTTCCTAGGTGCGAGGGATAACTCGGGATTCTCCTCGAGTCTTGGCATGGCAATTGGGACGCGTCTCCACGTGAGGCGGGAGACCCAGTGTTCCTTTCCACATGCCAAAGGGATCCGGGGACTCCTATCCATTGTCATCAAGAGTCAGGCATCGTTTCCTTTGGAAGCATTGATCTCCGCGGACCTCTCGAGTTTTCAATGGATGTGAAGCCTCCGGTCTCGATGAGGCGGAGAACTAGGTCTTTCTCTGCTGTCTCCACAGGGGATCCAGACATCCCTTCGTCTTGGGAGATGCAAGACGAGCCTGCTTTCAATTCACTGCAGGGATATCCGGCCTTACTTCGAGTCAGAGCATCTCGGTGTCCATTCCACTTGAGGCCACACACTCAGGGTCCCTCTCACATACCTGTAGCTGAGAGAAGCCTTCTCTTGAGGTGCTTGTGGAAAGTTGGTATTCCTCTTGAGTCGAACCCAGGGACTATGCTCTCATCTCGAGTTGATTTGCGGTCCACGGAGACCTTTCGTGTTGCTCCAGTGACCTCAGGATCCCTCTAGACTTGAGACAGTGATCTTGGGTTTTCTCTGGAGTGCCATCAAGGAAATCTAGGCTCCTATCATGTTTGATGTGGAACACGGAATTGCTCTGCACGCAGTGCAGGGGAATTGGGCCTCATCTCGCGGCGAGGGGGAAGTCTCATGGTTTTTCTCGAGTTGCGGCCAGAACCTGGGGTATATTCTCGAGTTACGACAGAGAGGGCTCTTCCAGACACGTGTTTGTTCAGCGACGTCAGGACTCCTGCCTAGGTGCGAGGGACACCTCGGGATTCTCCTCAAGTCTTGGCATTGCAATTGGGACGCGACTCCACGTGAGGCGGGAGACCCAGGGTCCCTTTCCACGTGCCACAGGGATCCTGGGACTCCTATCCATTTTCAAGAGGACTCAGGCATCGTCTCCTTTGAAAGCATTGATCTCCGCGGACCTCTCTAGTTTTCAAAGGATGTGAGGATTCCGGTCAAGAAGAGGCGGAGAACTAGGTCTTTCTCTGTGGTCTCCACAGGGGATTCAGACATCCCTTCGTCTTGGAAGATACAAGATGAGCCTGCATTCAATTTACTGCAGGGATATCTGGCCTTACTTCGAGTCAGAGCATCTCGATGTCCATTTCACTTCAGGCAACAAACTCAGGGTCCCTCTCACATACCTGCAGCTGAGAGAAGCCTCCTCTTGAGGTGCTTGTGGAACGTTGGTATACCTCTTGAGTCGAAGTCAGGGACTAAGCTCTCATCTCGAGTTGATTTCCGGTCCTTGGAGCCCTTTCGTGTTGCTACAGTGACCTCAGGTTCCCTCTAGACTTGAGACAGTGATCTTGGGTTTTCTCTGGAGTGCCATCAAGGAAATCAAGGCTCCTTTCACGTTTGATGTGGAACACGGAATTGCTCTGCACACAGTGCAGGGGAATCGGGCCTCATCTCGCGGCGAGGTGGAAGTCTCATGGTTTTTCTCGAGTTGCGGCCGGAACCTGGGATATATTCTCGAGTTACGACGGGGAGGGCCCTTCCAGACACGTGTTTGTTCAGGGACGTCAGGACTCCTGCCTAGGTGCGAGGGACACCTCGGGATTCTCCTCGAGTCTTGGCATGGAAATTGCGAGGCGTCTCCACGTGAAAGGGAGACCCAGGTTCCCTTTCCCCGTGCCACAGGGATCCTGGGACTCCTATCAATTTTCAAGAGGAGTCAGGCATCCTCTCCTTTGGAAGCATTGATCTCCGCGGACCTCTCGAGTTTTCAAAGGATGTGAGTCCTCCGCTCACGATGTGGCGAGAACTAGGTCTTTCTCTGTGGTGTCCTCAGGGGATTCAGACATCCCTTCATCTTGGGAGATGCAAGACGAGCCTGCATTCAATTCACTGCAGGGATATCCGGCCTTACTTCGAGTCACAGCGTCTCGGTGTCCATTCCACTTGAGGCCACAAACTCAGGGTCCCTCTCACATACCTGTAGCTGAGAGAAGCCTCCTCTTGAGGTGGTTGTGGAAAGTTTGTATTCCCCTTGAGTCGAAGCCAGGGACTAAGCTCTCATCTCGAGTTGATTTGGGGTACACGGAGCCCTTTCTTGTTGCTACAGTGACCTCAGGATCCCTCTAGACTTTAGACAGTGATCTTGGGTTTTCTATGGAGTGCCATCAAGGAAATCAAGGCTCCTTTCACGTTTGATGTGGAACACGGAATTGCTCTGCACGCAGTGCAGGGGAATCGGGCCTCATCTCGCGGCGAGTGGGAAGTCTCATGGTTGTTCTCGAGTTGCGGCCGGAACCCGCGGTATATTCTCGATTTACGACGGGGAGGGCTCTTCCAGACACGTGTTTGTTCAGCGACGTCAGGACTCCTGCCTAGGTGCGAGGGACACCTCGGGATTCTTCTCGAGTCTTGGCATGGCAATTGGGACGCGTCTCCACGTGAGGCGGGAGACCCAGGGTCCCTTTCCACGTGCCACAGGGATCCTGGGTCTCTTATCAATTTTCAAGAGCAGTCAGGCATCGTCTCCTTTGGAAGCATTGATCTCCGCGGACCTCTCGAGTTTTCAAAGGATGCGAGGCCGCCGCTCGCGATGTGGCGGAGAAGTAGGTCTTTCTCTGTGGTCTCCACAGGGGATTCAGACATCCCTTCGTCTTGGGAGATGCAAGACGAGCCTGCATTCCATTCACTGCCAGGATATCCGGCCTTACTTCAAGTCAGAGCATCTCGGTGTACATTCCACTTGAGGCCACACTCAGGGTCCCTCTCACATACCTGTAGCTGAGAAAAGCCTCCTCTTGAGGTGCTTGTTTAAAGTTGGTATTCCTCTTGAGTCGAAGCCAGGGACTAAGCTCTCATCTCGAGTTGATTTGGGGTGTACGGAGCCCTTTCGTGTTGCTACAGTGACCTCAGTATCCCTCTAGACTTGAGAGAGTGATCTTGGTTTTTCTCTGGAGTGCCATCAAGGAAATCAAGGCTTTTTTCTCGTTTGATGTGGAACACGGAATTGCTCTGCACGCAGTGCAGGGAAATTGGGCCTCATCTCGCGGCTAGATGGAAGTCTCATGGTTTTTCTCGAGTTGCGGCCGGAACCTGGGGTATATTCTCAAGTTACGACGAGGAGGGCCCTTCCAGACACGTGTTTGTTCAGCGTCGTCAGGACTCCTGCCTAGGTGCGAGGGACACCTCGGGATTCTCCTCGAGTCTTGACATGGCAATTGGGACGCGTCTCCACGTGAGGCGGGAGACCCAGAGTCCCTTTCCACGTGCCACAGGGATCCTGGGACTCCGATCCATTTTCAAGTGGAGTCAGGCATCGTCTCCTTTGGAAGCATTGATCTCCGCGGACCTCTCGAGTTTTCAAAGGATGTGAGGCTTCCGGTCGCGATGAGGCGGAGAACTAGGTCTTTCACTGTGGTCTCCACAGGGGATTCAGACATCCCTTCGTCTTGGGAGATGCAAGACCAGCCTGCATTCAATTCACTGCAGGGATATCCGGCCTAACTTCGGGTCAGAGCTTCTCGGTGTCCATTCCACTTGAGGCCACAAACTCAGGGTCCCTCTCACATACCTGTAGCTGAGAGAAGCCTCCTCTTGAGGTGCTTGTGGAAAGTTGGTATTCCTCTTGAGTCGAAGCCAGGGACTAAGCTCTCATCTCGAGTTGATTTGGGGTCCACGGAGCCCTTTGGTGTTGCTACAGTGACCTCAGGATCCCTCTAGACTTGAGACAGTGATCTTGGGTTTTGTCTGGAGTGCCATCAAGGAAATCAAGGCTCCTTTCACGTTTGATGTGGAACACGGAATTGCTCTGCACGCAGTGCAGGGGAATCGGGCCTCATTTCGCGCCGAGGGGGAAGTCTCATTGTTTCTCTAGAGTTGCGGCCGGAACCTGGGGTATATTCACGAGTTGCGACGGGGAGGGCCCTTTCAGACACGTGTTTGTTCAGCGACGTCAGGACTCCTGCCTAGGTGCCAGGGACACCTCGGGATTCTCCTCGAGTCTTGGCATTGCCATTGGGACACGTCTCCACGTGCGGCGGGAGACCCAGGCTCCCTTTCCACGTGCCACACGGATCCTGGGACTGCTATCCATTTTCAAGAGTAGTCAGGCATCTTCTCCTTTATAAGCATTGATCTCCGAGGACCTCTCGAATTTTCAAAGGATGTGAGGCCTCCAGTCGCGATGTGGCGAGAACTAGGTCTTTCTTATGGTCTCCACAGGGGACTCAGACATCCCTTCGTCTTGGGAGATGCAAGACGAGCCTGCATTCAATTCACTGCAGGAATATTCGGCCTTACTTCGAGTCAGAGCATCTCGGTGTCCATTCCACTTGAGGCCACAAACTCAGGGTCCATCTCACATACCTGTAGCTGAGAGAAGCCTCCTCTTGAGGTGCTTGTGGAAAGTTGGTATTCCTCTTGAGTCGAAGCCAGGGACTAAGCTCTCATCTCGAGTTGATTTGGGGTCCACGGAGCCCTTTCGTGTTGCTACAGTGACCTCAGGATCCCTCTAGACTTGAGACATTGATCTTGGGTTTTCTCTGGAGTGCCATCAAGGAAATCAAGGATTTTTTCTCGTTTGATGTGGAACACAGAATTGCTCTACACGCAGTGCAGGGGAATCGGGCCTCATCTCGCGGCAAGGGGGATGTCTCATGGTTTTTCTCAAGTTGCGGCCGGAACCTGGGGTATATTCTCGAGTTACGACGGGGAGGGCCCTTTCAGAAACCTGTTTGTTCAGCGACGTCAGGACTCCTGCCTAGGTGCGAGGGACACCTCGGGATTCTCCTCGAGTCTTGGAATGGCAATTGGGACGCGTCTCCACGTGAGGCGGGAGACCCAGGGTCCCTTTCCAAGTGCCACAGCGATCCTGGGATTCCTATCCATTTTCAAGAAGAGTCAGGAATCTTCTCCTTTGGAAGCATTGATCTCCGCGGACCTCTCGAATTTTCAAAGGATGTGAGGCCTCCGGTCGCGATGTGGCGAGAACTAGGTCTTTCTTATGGTCTCCACAGGGGACTCAGACATCCCTTCGTCTTGGGAGATGCAAGACGAGCCTGCATTCAATTCACTGCAGGGATATCCGGCCTTACTTCGAGTCAGAGCATCTCGGTGTCCATTCCACTTGAGGCCACAAATTCAGGGTCCCTCTCACATACCTGTATCAGAGAGAAGCCTCCTCTTGAGGTGCTTGTGGAAAGTTGGTATTCCTCTTGAGTCAAAGCCAGGGACTAAGCTATCATCTCGAGTTGATTTGGGGTCCACAGAGCCCTTTCGTGTTGCTACAGTGACCTCAGGGTCCCTCTAGACTTGAGACAGTGATCTTGGGTTTTCTCTGGAGTGCCATCAAGGAAATCAAGGCTCCTTTCACGTTTGATGTGGAACACAGAATTGCTCTGCACGCAGTGCAGGGAAATCGGGCCTCATCTCGCGGCGAGGTGGAAGTCTCATGGTTTTTCTCGAGTTGCGGCCGGAACCTGGGGTATATTCTTGAGTTACGACAGGAAGGGCCCTTCCAGACACGTGTTTGTTCAGCGACGTCAGGACTCCTTCCTAGGTGCTAGGGTCACCTCGGGATTCTCCTCGAGTCTTGGCATGGTAATTGGGACGCGTCTCCACGTGAGTAGGAGACCCAGGGTCCCTTTCCACACTCCACAGGGATCCTGGGACTCCTATCCATTTTCATGAGGAATCAGGCATCGTTTCCTTTGGAAGCTTTGATCTCCGCGGACCTTTCGAGTTTTCAAAGGATGTGAGGCCTCCGGTCGCAATGAGGCGGAGAACTAGGTCTTTCTCTGTGGTCTCCACAGGGGATACAGACATCCCTTCGTCTTGGGAGATGCAAGACGAGCCTGCATTCAATTCACTGCGGGGATATCCAGCCTTACTTCGAGTCAGAGCATCTCGGTGTCCATTCCACTTGAGGCCACACTCAGGGTCCCTCTCACATACCTGTAGCTGAGAAAAGCCTCCTCTTGAGGTGCTTGTTTAAAGTTGGTATTCCTCTTGAGTCGAAGCCAGGGACTAAGCTCTCATCTCGAGTTGATTTGGGGTGTACGGAGCCCTTTCGTGTTGCTACAGTGACCTCAGTATCCCTCTAGACTTGAGAGAGTGATCTTGGTTTTTCTCTGGAGTGCCATCAAGGAAATCAAGGCTTTTTTCTCGTTTGATGTGGAACACGGAATTGCTCTGCACGCAGTGCAGGGAAATTGGGCCTCATCTCGCGGCTAGATGGAAGTCTCATGGTTTTTCTCGAGTTGCGGCCGGAACCTGGGGTATATTCTCAAGTTACGACGAGGAGGGCCCTTCCAGACACGTGTTTGTTCAGCGTCGTCAGGACTCCTGCCTAGGTGCGAGGGACACCTCGGGATTCTCCTCGAGTCTTGACATGGCAATTGGGACGCGTCTCCACGTGAGGCGGGAGACCCAGAGTCCCTTTCCACGTGCCACAGGGATCCTGGGACTCCGATCCATTTTCAAGTGGAGTCAGGCATCGTCTCCTTTGGAAGCATTGATCTCCGCGGACCTCTCGAGTTTTCAAAGGATGTGAGGCTTCCGGTCGCGATGAGGCGGAGAACTAGGTCTTTCACTGTGGTCTCCACAGGGGATTCAGACATCCCTTCGTCTTGGGAGATGCAAGACCAGCCTGCATTCAATTCACTGCAGGGATATCCGGCCTAACTTCGAGTCAGAGCTTCTCGGTGTCCATTCCACTTGAGGCCACAAACTCAGGGTCCCTCTCACATACCTGTAGCTGAGAGAAGCCTCCTCTTGAGGTGCTTGTGGAAAGTTGGTATTCCTCTTGAGTCGAAGCCAGGGACTAAGCTCTCATCTCGAGTTGATTTGGGGTCCACGGAGCCCTTTGGTGTTGCTACAGTGACCTCAGGATCCCTCTAGACTTGAGACAGTGATCTTGGGTTTTGTCTGGAGTGCCATCAAGTAAATCAAGGCTCCTTTCACGTTTGATGTGGAACACGGAATTGCTCTGCACGCAGTGCAGGGGAATCGGGCCTCATTTCGCGCCGAGGGGGAAGTCTCATTGTTTCTCTAGAGTTGCGGCCGGAACCTGGGGTATATTCACGAGTTGCGACGGGGAGGGCCCTTTCAGACACGTGTTTGTTCAGCGACGTCAGGACTCCTGCCTAGGTGCCAGGGACACCTCGGGATTCTCCTCGAGTCTTGGCATTGCCATTGGGACACGTCTCCACGTGCGGCGGGAGACCCAGGCTCCCTTTCCACGTGCCACACGGATCCTGGGACTGCTATCCATTTTCAAGAGTAGTCAGGCATCTTCTCCTTTATAAGCATTGATCTCCGAGGACCTCTCGAATTTTCAAAGGATGTGAGGCCTCCAGTCGCGATGTGGCGAGAACTAGGTCTTTCTTATGGTCTCCACAGGGGACTCAGACATCCCTTCGTCTTGGGAGATGCAAGACGAGCCTGCATTCAATTCACTGCAGGAATATCCGGCCTTACTTCGAGTCAGAGCATCTCGGTGTCCATTCCACTTGAGGCCACAAACTCAGGGTCCATCTCACATACCTGTAGCTGAGAGAAGCCTCCTCTTGAGGTGCTTGTGGAAAGTTGGTATTCCTCTTGAGTCGAAGCCAGGGACTAAGCTCTCATCTCGAGTTGATTTGGGGTCCACGGAGCCCTTTCGTGTTGCTACAGTGACCTCAGGATCCCTCTAGACTTGAGACATTGATCTTGGGTTTTCTCTGGAGTGCCATCAAGGAAATCAAGGATTTTTTCTCGTTTGATGTGGAACACAGAATTGCTCTACACGCAGTGCAGGGGAATCGGGCCTCATCTCGCGGCAAGGGGGATGTCTCATGGTTTTTCTCAAGTTGCGGCCGGAACCTGGGGTATATTCTCGAGTTACGACGGGGAGGGCCCTTTCAGAAACCTGTTTGTTCAGCGACGTCAGGACTCCTGCCTAGGTGCGAGGGACACCTCGGGATTCTCCTCGAGTCTTGGAATGGCAATTGGGACGCGTCTCCACGTGAGGCGGGAGACCCAGGGTCCCTTTCCAAGTGCCACAGCGATCCTGGGATTCCTATCCATTTTCAAGAAGAGTCAGGAATCTTCTCCTTTGGAAGCATTGATCTCCGCGGACCTCTCGAATTTTCAAAGGATGTGAGGCCTCCGGTCGCGATGTGGCGAGAACTAGGTCTTTCTTATGGTCTCCACAGGGGACTCAGACATCCCTTCGTCTTGGGAGATGCAAGACGAGCCTGCATTCAATTCACTGCAGGGATATCCGGCCTTACTTCGAGTCAGAGCATCTCGGTGTCCATTCCACTTGAGGCCACAAACTCAGGGTCCATCTCACATACCTGTAGCTGAGAGAAGCCTCCTCTTGAGGTGCTTGTGGAAAGTTGGTATTCCTCTTGAGTCGAAGCCAGGGACTAAGCTCTCATCTCGAGTTGATTTGGGGTCCACGGAGCACTTTCATGTTGCTACAGTGACCTCAGGATCCCTCTAGACTTGAGACAGTGATCTTCGGTATTCTCTGGAGCGCCATCAAGGAAATCAAGGGTCCTTTCAAGTTTGATGTGGAACACGGAATTGCTCTGCACGCAGTGCAGGGGAATCGGGCCTCATCTCGCGGCAAGGGGGATGTCTCATGGTTTTTCTCAAGTTGCGGCCGAAACCTGGGGTATATTCTCGAGTTACGACGGGGAGGGCCCTTCCAGACACGTTTTTGTTCAGCAACGTCAGGACTCCTGCCTAGGTGCGAGGGACACCTCGGGATTCTCCTCGAGTCTTGGCATGGCAATTGGGACGCGTCTCCACGTGAGGCGGGAGACCCAGGGTTCCTTTCCACGTGCCACAGGGATCCTGGGACTCCTATCCATTTTCAAAAGGAGTCAGGCATCGTCTCCTTTGGAAGCATTGATATCCGCGGACCTCTCGAGTTTTCAAAGGATGTGAGGCCTCTGGTCGCGATGAGGCGGAGAACTCGGTCTTTCTCTGTGGTCTCCACAGGGGATTCAGACATCCCTTCGTCTTGGGAGATGCAAGTCGAGCCTGCATTCAATTCACTGCAGGGATATCCGGCCTTACTTCGAGTCAGAGCATCTCGGTGTCCATTACACTTGAAGCCACAAATTCAGGGTCCCTCAAATATACCTGTAGCTGAGAGAAGCCTCCTCTTGTGGTGCTTGTGGAAATTTGGTATTCCTCTTGAGTCGAAGCCAGGGACTAAGCTCTCATCTCGAGTTGATTTGGGGTCCACGGAGCCCTTTCGTGTTGCTCCAATGACCTCAGGATCCCTCTAGACTTGAGACAGTGATCTTGGGTTTTCTCTGGAGTGCCATCAAGGAAATTAAGGCTCCTTTCACGTTTGATGTGGAACACGGAATTGCTCTGCACGCAGTGCAGGGGAATCGGGCCTCATCTCGCGGCGAGGGGGAAGTCTCATGGTTTTTCTCGAGTTGCGGCCGGAACCTGGGGTATATTCTCGAGTTACTACGGGGAGGGCCCTTCCAGACACGTGTTTGTTCAGCGACGTCAGGACTCCTGCCTAGGTGCGAGGGACACCTCGGATTCTCCTCGAGTCATGGCATGGCAATTGGGACGCGTCTCCACGCGAGGAGGTAGACCCAGGGTCCCTTTCCACGTGCCACAGCGATCCTGGGACTCCTATCCATTTTCAAGAGGAGTTAGGCATCCTCCCCTTCGGAAGTATTGATCTCCGCGGACCTCTCGAGTTTTCAAAGGATGTGAGGCCTCTGGTCGCGATGAGGCGGAGAATTCGGTCTTTCTCTGTGGTCTCCACAGGGGTTTCAGACATCCCTTCGTCTTGGGAGATGCAAGACGAGCCTGCATTCAATTCACTGCAGGGATATCCGGCCTTACTTCGAGTCAGAGCATCTCGGTGTCCATTCCACTTGAGGCCACAAACTCAGGGTCCCTCTCACATACCTGTAGCTGAGAGAAGCCTCATCTTGAGGTGCTTGTGGAAAGTTTGTATTCCTCTTGAGTCGAAGCCAGGGACTAGGCTCTCATCTCGAGTTGATTTGGGGTCGACGGAGCCCTTTTGTGTTGCTACAGTGACCTCAGGATCCCTCTAGACTTGAGACAGTGATCTTGGGTTTTCTCTGGAGTGCCATCAAGGAAATCAAGACTTTTTTCTCGTTTGATGTGGAACATGGAATTGCTCTGCACGCAGTGCAGGGGAATCGGGCCTCATCTCGCGGCGAGGTGGAAGTCTCATGGTTTTTCTTGTGTTGCGGCCGGAACCTGGGGTATATTCTCGACTTACGATGGGGAGAGCACTTCCAGTCAACTGTTTGTTGAGCGACGTCATTACTCCTGCCTAGGTGCGAGGGAAACCTCTGGATTCTCCTCGAGTCTTGACATGGCAATTGGGACGCGTCTCCACGTGAGGCGGGAGACCCAGAGTCCCTTTCCACGTGCCACACGGATCCTGGGACTCCTATCCATTTTCAAGTGGAGTCAGGCATCGTCTCCTTTGGAAGCATTGATCTCCGAGGACCTCTCGAGTTTTGAAAGGATGTGAGGCTTCCGGTCGCGATGAGGCGGAGAACTAGGTCTTTCTATGTGGTCTCCACAGGGGATTCAGACATCCCTTCGTCTTGGGAGATGCAAGACCAGCCTGCATTCAATTCACTGCAGGGATATCCGGCCTAACTTTGAGTCAGAGCTTCTCGGTGTCCATTCCACTTGAGGCCACAAACTCAGGGTCCCTCTCACATACATGTAGCTGAGAGAAGCATCCTCTTGAGGTGCTTGTGGAAACTTGGTATTCCTCTTGAGTCGAAGCCAGGGACTAAGCTCTCATCTCGAGTTGATTTGGGGTCCACGGAGCCCTTTGGTGTTGCTACAGTGACCTCAGGATCCCTCTAGACTTGAGACAGTGATCTTGGGTTTTGTCTGGAGTGCCAACAAGGAAATCAAGGCTCCTTTCACGTTTGATGTGGAACACGGAATTGCTCTGCACGCAGTGCAGGGGAATCGGGCCTCATCTCACGCCGAGGGGGAAGTCTCATTGTTTCTCTAGAGTTGCGGCCGGAACCTGGGGTATATTCTCGAGTTATGACGGGGAGGGCCCTTTCAGACACGTGTTTGTTCAGCGACGTCAGGACTCCTGCCTAGGTGCCAGGGACACCTCGGGATTCTCCTCGAGTCTTGGTATTGCCATTGGGACACGTCTCCACGTGCGGCGGGAGACCCAGGGTCCCTTTCCACGTGCCACACGGATCCTGGGACTCCTATCCATTTTCAAGAGGAGTCAGGCATCTTCTCCTTTGAAAGCATTGATCTCCGCGGACCTCTCGAGTTTTCAAAGGATGTGAGGCCTCCGGTCGCGATGAGGCGGAGGACTCGGACTTTCTCTGTGGTCTCCACAGGGGATTAAGACATCCCTTCGTCTTGGGAGATGCAAGACGAGCCTGCATTCAATTCACTGCAAGGATATCCGGCCTTACTTCGAGTCAGAGCATCTCGGTGTTCATTCCCGTTGAGGCCACAAACTCAGGGTCCCTCTCACATACCTGTAGCTGAGAGAAGCCTTCTCTTGAGGTGCTTGTGGAAAGTTGGTATTCCTCTTGAGTCGAAGCCAGGGACTAAGCTCTCATCTCGAGTTGATTTGTGGTCCACGGAGCCCTTTCGTGTTGCTCCAGTGACCTCAGGTTCCCTCTAGACTTGAGACAGTGATCTGGGGTTTTCTCTGGAGTGCCATCAAGGAAATCAAGGCTCCTTTCACGTTTGATGTGGAACACGGAATAGCTCTGCTCGCAGTGCAGGGGAATCGGGCCTCATCTCGCGGTGAGGCGGATGTCTCATGGTTTTTCTCGAGTTGCGGCCGGAACCTGGGGTATATTCTCGAGTTACGACGGGGAGGTCCCTTCCATACACGTGTTTGTTCAGCGACATCAGGACTCCTGCCTAGGTGCGAGGGACACCTCGGGATTCTCCTCGAGTCTTGGCATGGCAATTGGGACGCGTCTCCACGTGAGGGGGGAGACCCAGTGTCCCATTCCACGTGCCTCAGGGATCCTGGGACTCCTATCCATTTTCAAGATGAGTCAGGCATCTTCTCCTTTGGAAGCATTGATCTCCGCGGACCTCTCGGGTTTTCAAAGGATGTGAGGCCTCCGGTCGCGATGAGGTGGAGAACTAGGTCTTTCTCTGTGGTCTCCACAGGGGATTCAGACATCCCTTCGTCTGGGGAGATGCATGAAGAGCCTGCATTCAATTCACTGCAGGGATATTCGGCCTTATTTTGAGTCAGAGCATCTCGGTGTCCATTCCACTTGAGGCCACAAAATCAGGGTCCCTCTCACATAACTGTAGCTGAGAGAAGCCTCCTCTTGAGGTGCTTGTGGAAAGTTGGTATTCCTCTTAAGTCGAAGCCAGGGACTAAGCTCTCATCTCGAGTTGATTTGGGGTCCACGGAGCCCTTTCGTGTTGCTACAGTGACCTCAGGATCCCTCTAGACTTGAGACAGTGATCTTGGGTTTTCTCTGGAGTGCCATCAAGGATATCAAGGCTCCTTTCAATTTTGATGTGGAACACGGAATTGCTCTGCACGCAGTGCAGGGGAATCGGGTCTCATCTCGCGGCGAGGGGTAAGTCTGATGGTTTTTCTCGAGTTGCGGTGGAACCTGGGGTATATTCTCGACTTACGACCGGGAGGGCCCTTCCAGACAAGTGTTTGTTCAGCTACATCAGGACTCCTGCCTAGGTGCCCGGGACACCTCTGGATTCTCCTCGAGTCTTGACATGGCAATTGGGACGCGTCTCCACGTGAGGCGGGAGACCCAGGGTCCCTTTCCACGTGCCACACGGATCCTGGGACTGCTATCCATTTTCAAGAGTAGTCAGGCATCGTCTCCTTTATAAGCATTGATCTCCGAGGACCTCTCGAAT
This sequence comes from Dama dama, assembly GCF_033118175.1. Classification (NCBI taxonomy): domain Eukaryota; kingdom Metazoa; phylum Chordata; class Mammalia; order Artiodactyla; family Cervidae; genus Dama; species Dama dama. Next base: position 4,787,846 of record NC_083706.1, on the reverse strand, counting down.
TTTCAAAGGATGTGAGGCCTCCGGTCGCGATGTGGCGAGAACTAGGTCTTTCTTATGGTCTCCACAGGGGATTCAGACATCCCTTCGTCTTGGGAGATGCAAGATGAGCCTGCATTCAATTCACTGCAGGGATATCCGGCCTTACTTCGAGTCAGAGCATCTCGGTGTCCATTCCACTTGAGGCCACACACTCAGGATCCATCTCACATACATGTAGCTGAGAGAAGCCTCCTCTTGAGGTGCTTGTGGAAAGTTGGTATTCCTCTTGAGTCGAAGCCAGGGACTAAGCTCTCATCTCGAGTTGATTTGGGGTCCACGGAGCACTTTCGTGTTGCTACAGTGACCTCAGGATACCTCTAGACTTGAGACAGTGATCTTGGGTTTTCTCTGGAGTGCCATCAAGGAAATCAAGGCTTTTTTCTCGTTTGATGTGGAACACGGAATTGCTCTGCACGCAGTGCAGGGAAATTGGGCCTCATCTCGCGGCGAGTTGGAAGTCTCATGGTTTTTCTCGAGTTGCGGCCGGAACCTGGGGTATATTCTCGAGTTACGACGGGGAGGGACCTTCCAGACACGTGTTTGTTCAGCGACTTCAGGACTCCTGCCTAGGTGCGAGGGACACCTTGGGATTCTCCTCGAGTCTAGTCATGGCCATTGGGACGCGTCTCCACGTGAGGCGGGAGTCCAGGGTCCCTTTCCACGTGCCACAGGGATCCTGGGACTCCTATCCATTTTCAAGAGGAGTCAGGCATCGTCTCCTTTGGAAGCATTGATCTCCGCGGACCTCTCGAGTTTTCAAAGGATGTGAGGCCTCCGGTCGCGATGAGGCGGAGAACTAGTTCTTTCTCTGTGGTCTCCACAGGGGATTCAGACATCCCTTCGTCTTGGCAGATGCAAGACGAGCCTGCTTTCAATTCACTGCAGGGATATCCGGCCTTACTTCGAGTCAGAGCATCTCGGTGTCCATTCCACTTGAGGCCACAAACTCAGGGTCCTTCTCACATACCTGTGGCTGAGAGAACCCTCCTCTTGAGGCGCTTGTGGAAAGTTGGTATTCCTCTTGAGTCGAAGCCAGGGACTAAGCTCTCATCTCGAGTTAATTTGGGGTCCACTGAGCCCTTTCGTGTTGCTCCAGTGACCTCAGGATCCCTCTAGACTTGAGACAGTGATCTTGGGTTTTCTCTGGAGTGCCATCAAGGAAATCAAGGCTTTTTTCTCGTTTGATGTGGAACACGGAATTGCTCTACACGCAGTGCAGGGGAATCGGGCCTCATCTCGCGGCAAGGGGGATGTCTCATGGTTTTTCTCAAGTTGCGGCCGGAACCTGGGGTATATTCTCAAGTTACGACGGGGAGGGCCCTTCCAGACACGTGTTAGATCAGCGACGTCAGGACTCCTGCCTAGGTGCGAGGGACACCTCGGGATTCTCCTCGAGTCTTGGCATGGCAATTGGGATGCGTCTCCACGTGAGGCGGGAGACCAGGGTCCCTTTCCACGTGCCACAGGGATCCTGGGACTCCTATCCATTTTCAAGAGGAGTCAGGCATCGTCTCCTTTGAAAGCATTGATCTCCGCAGACCTCTCGAGTTTTCAAAGGATGTGAGGCCTCCGGTCGCGATGAGGCGGAGAATTAGGTCTTTCTCTGTGGTCTCCACAGGGGATTCAGACATCCCTTCGTCTTGGGAGATGAAAGACGAGGCTGCATTCAATTCACTGCAGGGATATCTGGCCTTACTTCGAGTCAGAGCATCTCGGTGTCTATTCCACTTGAGGCCACAAACTCAGGGTCCCTCTCACATACCTGTAGCTGAGAGAAGCCTCCTCTTGAGGTGCTTGTGAAACGTTGGTATTCCTCTTGAGTCGAAGCCAGGGACTAAGCTCTCATCTCGAGTTGATTTGGGGTCCACGGAGCACTTTCGTGTTGCTCCAGTGACCTCAGGATCCCTCTAGACTTGAGACAATGATCTTGGGTTTTCTCTGGAGTGCCATCAAGGAAATCAAGACTTTTTTCTCGTTTGATGTGGAACATGGAAGTGCTCTGCACGCAGTGCAGGGGAATCGGGCCTCATCTCGCGGCGACGTGGAAGTCTCATGGTTTTTCTCGTGTTGCGGCCGGAACCTGGGGTATATTCTCGACTTACGATGGGGAGAGCCCTTCCAGTCAACTGTTTGTTGAGCGACGTCATTACTCCTGCCTAGGTGCGAGGGACACCTCTGGATTCTCCTCGAGTCTTGACATGGCAATTGGGACGCGTCTCCACGTGAGGCGGGAGACCCAGGGTCCCTTTCCACGTGCCACACGGATCCTGGGACTCCTATCCATTTTCAAGTGGAGTCAGGCATCGTCTCCTTTGGAAGCATTGATCTCCGCGGACCTCTCGAGTTTTGAAAGGATGTGAGGCTTCCGGTCGCGATGAGGCGGAGAACTAGGTCTTTCTCTGTGGTCTCCACAGGGGATTCAGACATCCCTTCGTCTTGGGAGATGCAAGACCAGCCTGCATTCAATTCATTGCAGGGATATCCGGCCTTACTTCGAGTCAGAGCATCTCGGTGTCTATTCCACTTGAGGCCACAAACTCAGGGTCCCTCTCACATACCTGTAGCTGAGAGAAGCCTCCTCTTGAGGTGCTTGTGAAACGTTGGTATTCCTCTTGAGTCGAAGCCAGGGACTAAGCTCTCATCTCGAGTTGATTTGGGGTCCACGGAGACCTTTCGTGTTGCTCCAGTGACCTCAGGATCCCTCTAGACTTGAGACAGTGATCTTGGGTTTTCTCTGGAGTGCCATCAAGGAAATCAAGGCTCCTTTCACTTTTGATGTCGAACACGGAATTGCTCTGCACGCAGGGCAGGGGAATCGGGCCTCATCTCGTGGTGAGGGGGAAGTCTCATGGTTTTTCTCGAGTTGCGGCAAGAACCTGGGGTATATTCTCGAGTTCGGACGGGGAGGGCCCTTCCAGACACGTGTTTGTTCAGCGACGTCAGGACTCCTGCCTAGGTGCGAGGGACACCTCGGGATTCTCCTCGAGTCTTGGCATGGCAATTGGGACGCGTCTCCACGTGAGGCGGGAGACCCAGGGTCCCTCTCCACGTGCCACTGGGATCCTGGGACTCCTATCCATTTTCAATAGGAGTCAGGCATCGTCTCCTTTGGAAGCATTGATCTCCGCAGACCTCTCGAGTTTTCAAAGGATGTGAGGCCTCCGGTAGCGATGAGGTGGAGAACTAGGTCTTTCTCTGTGGTCTCCACAGGGTATTCAGACATCCCTTCGTCTTGGGAGATGCACGAAGAGCCTGCATTCAATTCACTGCAGGGATATTCGGCCTTACTTCGAGTCAGAGCATATCGGTGTCCATTCCACTTGAGGCCACAAACTCAGGGTCCCTCTCACATAACTGTAGCTGAGAGAAGCCTCCTCTTGAGGTGCTTGTGGAAATCTGGTATTCCTCTTGAGTCGAAGCCAGGGACTAAGCTCTCATCTCGAGTTGATTTGGGGTCCACGGAGCCCTTTCGTGTTGCTACAGTGACCTCAGGATCCCTCTAGACTTGAGACAGTGATCTTGGGTTTTCTCTGGAGTGCCATCAAGGATATCAAGGCTCCTTTCAACTTTGATGTGGAACACGGCATTGCTCTGCACGCAGTGCAGGGAAATTCGGCCTCATCTCGCGGCGAGTTTGAAGTCTCATGGTTTTACTCGAGTTGCGGCCGGAACCGGGGGTATGTTCCCGAGTTACGACGGTGAGGTCCCTTCCAGACACGTGTTTGTTCAGCGACGTCAGGACTCCTGCCTAGGTGCGAGGGACAACTTGGGATTCTCCTCGAGTCTTGGCATGGCAATTGGGACGCGTCTCCACGTGAGGTGGGAGACCCAGGGTCCCTTTCCACGTGATTCAGGGATCCTGGGACTCCTATCCATTTTCAAGAAGAGTCAGGCATCGTCTCCTTTGGAAGCATTGATCTCCGCGGACCTCTCGAGTTTTCAAAGGATATGAGGCCTCCGGTCGCGATGAGGCGGAAAACTAGGTCTTTCTCTGTGGTCTCCACATGGGATTCAGACATTCCTTCGTCTTGGGAGATGCAAGACGAGCCTGCATTCAATTCACTGCAGGGATATCCGGCCTTACTTGGAGTCAGAGCATCTCGGTGTCCATTCCACTTGAGGCCACAAACTCAGGGTCCCTCTCACATACCTGTAGCTGAGAGAAGCCTCCTCTTGAGGTGCTTGTGGAAAGTTGGTATTCCTCTTGAGTCGAAGCCAGGGACTAAGCTCTCATCTCGAGTTGATTTGGGGTCCACGGAGCCCTTTCGTGTTGCTCCAGTGACCTCAGGATCCCTCTAGACTTGAGACAGTGATCTTGGGTTTTCTCTGGAGTGTCATCAAGGAAATCAAGGCTCCTTTCACGTTTGATGTGGAACACGGAATTGCTCTGGACGCAGTGCAGGGGAATCGGGCCTCATCTCGCGGCGAGGAAGAAGTCTCATGGTTTTTCTCGAGTCGAGGCCGGAACCTGGGGTATATTCTCGAGTTACGACGGGGAGGTCCCTTCCTTACACGTGTTTGTTCAGCGACGTCAGGACTCCAGCCTAGGTGCGAGGGACACCTCGGGATTTTCCTTGAGTCTTGGCATGGCAATTGGGACGCGTCTCCACGTGAGGCGGGAGACGCAGGGTCCCTTTCCACGTGCCACAGGGATCCTGGGACTCCTATCCATTTTCAAGAGGAGTCAGGCATCGTCTCCTTTGCAAGCATTGATCTCCGCAGATCTCTCGAGTTTTCAAAGGATGTGAGGCCTCCGATCGCGTTGAGGCGGAGGACTAGGTCTTTCTCTGTGGTCTCCACAGGGGATTCAGACATCCGTTGGTCTTGGGAGATGCAAGACGATCCTGCATTCAATTCACTGCATGGATATCCGGCCTTACTTCGAGTCAGAGCATCTCCGTGTCCATTCCACTTGAGGCCAAAAACTCAGGGTCCCTCTCACATACCTGTAGCTGAGAGAAGCCTCCTCTTGAGGTGCTTGTGGAAAGTTGGTATTCCTCTTGAGTCAAAGCCAGGGACTAAGCTCTCATCTCGAGTTGATTTGGGGTCCACGGAGCCCTTTCGTGTTGCTCCAGTGACCTCAGGATCCCTCTAGACTTGAGACAGTGATCTTGGGGTTTCTCTGGAGTGCCGTCAAGGAAATCAAGGCTCCTTTCACGTTTGATGTGGAACACGGAATTGCTCTGCACGCAGTGCAGGGGAATCGGGCCTCATGTCGCGGCGAGGGGGAAGTCTCATGGTTTTTCTCGAGTTGCGGCCGGAACCTGGGGTATATTCTCGAGTTACGACGGGGAGGGCCCTTCCAGACACGTGTTTGTTCAGCGACGTCAGGACTCCTGCCTAGGTGCGAGGGACACCTCGGGATTCTCCTCGAGTCTAGGCATGGCCATTGGGACTCGTCTCCACGTGAGGCGGGAGACCACGGTCCCTTTCCACGTGCCACAGGTATCCTGGGACTCCTATCCATTTTCAAGAGGAGTCAGGCATCGTCTCCTTTGGAAGCATTGATCTCGGCGGACCTCTCGAGTTTTCAAAGGATGTGAGGCCTCCGGTCGCGATGAGGCGGAGAACTAGTTCTTTCTCTGTGGTCTCCACAGGGGATTCAGACATCCCTTCGTCTTGGCAGATGCAAGACGAGCCTGCTTTCAATTCACTGCAGGGATATCCGGCCTTACTTCGAGTCAGAGCATCTCGGTGTCCATTCCACTTGAGGCCACAAACTCAGGGTCCTTCTCACATACCTGTGGCTGAGAGAAGCCTCCTCTTGAGGTGCTTGTGGAAAGTTGGTATTCCTCTTGAGTCGAAGCCAGGGACTAAGCTCTCATCTCGAGTTAATTTGGGGTCCACGGAGCCCTTTCGTGTTGCTCCAGTGACTTCAGGATCCCTCTAGACTTGAGACAGTGATCTTGGGTTTTCTCTGGAGTGCCATCAAGGAAATGAGGGCTTTTTTCTCGTTTGATGTGGAACACGGAATTGCTCTACACGCAGTGCAGGGGAATCGGGCCTCATCTCGCGGCAAGGGGGATGTTTCATGGTTTTTCTCAAGTTGCGGCCGGAACCTGGGGTATATTCTCAAGTTACGACGGGGAGGGCCCTTCCAGACACGTGTTAGATCAGCGACGTCAGGACTCCTGCCTAGGTGCGAGGGACACCTCGGGATTCTCCTCGAGTCCTGGCATGGCAATTGGGATGCGTCTCCACGTGAGGCGGGAGACCAGGGTCCCTTTCCACGTGCCACAGGGATCCTGGGACTCCTATCCATTTTCAAGAGGAGTCAGGCATCGTCTCCTTTGGAAGCATTGATCTCCGCAGACCTCTCGAGTTTTCAAAGGATGTGAGGCCTCCGGTCGCTAGGAGGCGGAGAATTAGGTCTTTCTCTGTGGTTTCCACAGGGGATTCAGACATCCCTTCGTCTTGGGAGATGAAAGACGAGCCTGCATTCAATTCACTGCAGGGATATCCGGCCTTACTTCAAGTCAGAGCATCTCGGTGTCTATTCCACTTGAGGCCACAAACTCAGGGTCCCTCTCACATACCTGTAGCTGAGAGAAGCCTCCTCTTGAGGTGCTTGTGAAACTTTGGTATTCCTCTTGAGTCGAAGCCAGGGACTAAGCTCTCATCTCGAGTTGATTTGGGGTCCACGGAGCCCTTTCGTGTTGCTCCAGTGACCTCAGGATCCCTCTAGACTTGAGACAGTGATCTTGGGTTTTCTCTGGAGTGCCATCAAGGAAATCAAGGCTCCTTTCACTTTTGATGTCGAACACGGAATTGCTCTGCACGCAGGGCAGGGGAATCGGGCCTCATCTCGTGGTGAGGGGGAAGTCTCATGGTTTTTCTCGAGTTGCGGCCAGAACCTGGGGTATATTCTCGAGTTCGGACGGGGAGTGCCCTTCCAGACACGTGTTTGTTCAGCGACGTCAGGACTCCTGCCTAGGTGCGAGGGACACCTCGGGATTCTCCTCGAGTCTTGGCATGGCAATTGGGACGCGTCTCCACGTGAGGCGGGAGACCCAGGGTCCCTCTCCACGTGCCACTGGGATCCTGGGACTCCTATCCATTTTCAATAGGAGTCAGGCATCGTCTCCTTTGGAAGCATTGATCTCCGCAGACCTCTCGAGTTTTCAAAGGTTGTGAGGCCTCCGGTAGCGATGAGGTGGAGAACTAGGTCTTTCTCAGTGGTCTCCACAGGGTATTCAGACATCCCTTCGTCTTGGGAGATGCATGAAGAGCCTGCATTCAATTCACTGCAGGGATATTCGGCCTTACTTCGAGTCAGAGCATATCGGTGTCCATTCCACTTGAGGCCACAAAATCAGGGTCCCTCTCACATAACTGTAGCTGAGAGAAGCCTCCTCTTGAGGTGCTTGTGGAAATCTGGTATTCCTCTTGAGTCGAAGCCAGGGACTAAGCTCTCATCTCGAGTTGATTTGGGGTCCACGGAGCCCTTTCGTGTTGCTACAGTGACCTCAGGATCCCTCTAGACTTGAGACAGTGATCTTGGGTTTTCTCTGGAGTGCCATCAAGGATATCAAGGCTCCTTTCAACTTTGATGTGGAACACGGCATTGCTCTGCACGCAGTGCAGGGAAATTCGGCCTCATCTCGCGGCGAGTTTGAAGTCTCATGGTTTTACTCGAGTTGCGGCCGGAACCTGGGGTATGTTCCCGAGTTACGACGGTGAGGTCCCTTCCAGACACGTGTTTGTTCAGCGACGTCAGGACTCCTGCCTAGGTGCGAGGGACAACTTGGGATTCTCCTCGAGTCTTGGCATGGCAATTGGGACGCGTCTCCACGTGAGGTGGGAGACCCAGGGTCCCTTTCCACGTGATTCAGGGATCCTGGGACTCCTATCCATTTTCAAGAAGAGTCAGGCATCGTCTCCTTTGGAAGCATTGATCTCCGCGGACCTCTCGAGTTTTCAAAGGATATGAGGCCTCTGGTCGCGATGAGGCGGAAAACTAGGTCTTTCTCTGTGGTCTCCACATGGGATTCAGACATTCCTTCGTCTTGGGAGATGCAAGACGAGCCTGCATTCAATTCACTGCAGGGATATCCGGCCTTACTTGGAGTCAGAGCATCTCGGTGTCCATTCCACTTGAGGCCACAAACTCAGGGTCCCTCTCACATACCTGTAGCTGAGAGAAGCCTCCTCTTGAGGTGCTTGTGGAAAGTTGGTATTCCTCTTGAGTCGAAGCCAGGGACTAAGCTCTCATCTCGAGTTGATTTGGGGTCCACGGAGCCCTTTCGTGTTGCTCCAGTGACCTCAGGATCCCTCTAGACTTGAGACAGTGATCTTGGGTTTTCTCTGGAGTGTCATCAAGGAAATCAAGGCTCCTTTCACGTTTGATGTGGAACACGGAATTGCTCTGGACGCAGTGCAGGGGAATCGGGCCTCATCTAGCGGCGAGGGAGAAGTCTCATGGTTTTTCTCGAGTCGAGGCCGGAACCTGGGGTATATTCTCGAGTTACGACGGGGAGGTCCCTTCCATACACGTGTTTATTCAGCGACGTCAGGACTCCAGCCTAGGTGCGAGGGACACCTCGGGATTTTCCTTGAGTCTTGGCATGGCAATTGGGACGCGTCTCCACGTGAGGCGGGAGACGCAGGGTCCCTTTCCACGTGCCACAGGGATCCTGGGACTCCTATCCATTTTCAAGAGGAGTCAGGCATCGTCTCCTTTGCAAGCATTGATCTCCGCAGACCTCTCGAGTTTTCAAAGGATGTGAGGCCTCCGATCGCGTTGAGGCGGAGGACTAGGTCTTTCTCTGTGGTCTCCACAGGGGATTCAGACATCCGTTGGTCTTGGGAGATGCAAGACGATCCTGCATTCAATTCACTGCATGGATATCCGGCCTTACTTCGAGTGAGAGCATCTCCGTGTCCATTCCACTTGAGGCCAAAAACTCAGGGTCCCTCTCACATACCTGTAGCTGAGAGAAGCCTCCTCTTGAGGTGCTTGTGGAAAGTTGGTATTCCTCTTGAGTCAAAGCCAGGGACTAAGCTCTCATCTCGAGTTGATTTGGGGTCCACGGAGCCCTTTCGTGTTGCTCCAGTGACCTCAGGATCCCTCTAGACTTGAGACAGTGATCTTGGGGTTTCTCTGGAGTGCCGTCAAGGAAATCAAGGCTCCTTTCACGTTTGATGTGGAACACGGAATTGCTCTGCACGCAGTGCAGGGGAATCGGGCCTCATGTCGCGGCGAGGGGGAAGTCTCATGGTTTTTCTCGAGTTGCGGCCGGAACCTGGGGTATATTCTCGAGTTACGACGGGGAGGGCCCTTCCTGACACGTGTTTGTTCATCTACGTCAGGACGCCTGCCTAGGTGCGAGGGACACCTCGGGATTCTCCTCGAGTCTTGGCATGGCAATTGGGACGCGTCTCCACGTGAGGCAGGAGACCCAGGGTCCCTTTCGACGTGCCACAGGGATCCTGGGACTCCTATCCATTTTCAAGAGGAGTCAGGCATCGTCTCCTTTGGAAGCATTGATCTCCTTGGACCTCTCGAGTTTTCAAAGGATGTGAGGCCTCCGGTCGCAATGAGGCGGAGGACTAGGTCTTTCTCTGTGGACTCCACAGGGGATTCAGACAACCCATCGTCTTGGGAGATGCAAGACGAGCCTGCATTCAATTCACTGCAGGGATATCTGGCCTTACTTCGAGTCAGAGCATCTCGGTGTCCATTCCACTTGAGGCCACAAACTCAGGGTCCCTCTCACATACCTGTAGCTGAGAGAAGCCTCCTCTTGAGGTACTTGTGGAAAGTTGGTATTCCTCTTGAGTCGAAGCCAGGGACTAAGCTCTCATCTTGAGTTGATTTGGGGTCCACGGAGCCCTTTCCTGTTGCTCCAGTGACCTCAGGATCCCTCTAGACTTGAGACAGTGATCTTGGGTTTTCTCTGGAGTGCCATCAAGGATATCAAGGCTCCTTTCACGTTTGATGTGGAACACGGAATTGCTCTGTACGCAGTGCAGGGGAATCGGGCCTCATGTCGCGGCGAGGGGGAAGTCTCATGGTTTCTCTCGAGTTGAGGCCGGAACCTGGGGTATATTCTCGAGTTACGATGGGGAGGTCCCTTCCATACACGTGTTTGTTCAGCGACGTCAGGACTCCAGCCTAGGTGCGAGGGACACCTCGGGATTCTCCTCGAGTCTTTGCATGGCATTTGGGACGCGTCTCCACTTGAGGCGGGAGACGCAGGGTCCCTTTCCACGTGTCACAGGGATCCTGGGACTCCTATCCATTTTCAAGAGGAGTCAGGCATCGTCTCCTTTGGAAGCATTGATCTCCGCAGACCTCTCGAGTTTTCAAAGGATGTGAGGCCTCTGGTCGCGTTGAGGCGGAGGACTAGGTCTTTCTCTGTGGTCTCCACAGGGGATTCAGACAACCATTCGTCTTGGGAGATGCAAGACGAGCCTGCATTCAATTCACTGCAGGGATATCTGGCCTTACTTCGAGTCAGAGCATCTCGTTGTCCATTCCACTTGAGGTCACAAACTCAGGGTCCCTCTCACATACCTGTAGCTGAGAGAAGCATCCTGTTGAGGTGCTTTTGGAAAGTTGGTATTCTTCTTGAGTCGAAGCCAGGGACTAAGCTCTCATCTCGAGTTGATTTGGGGTCCACGGAGCCCTTTCGTGTTGCTCCAGTGACCTCAGGATCCCTCTAGACTTGAAACAGTGATCTTGGGTTTTCTCTGGAGTGCCGTCAAGGAAATCAAGGCTCCTTTCACGTTTGATGTGGAACACGGAATTGCTCTGCACGCAGTGCAGGGGAATCGGGCCTCATCTCGCGGCGAGGGGGAAGTCTCATGGTTTTTCTCGAGTTGCGGCCGGAACCTGGGGTGTATTCTCGAGTTACGACGGGGAGGGCCCTTCCAGACACGTGTTTGTTCAGCGACGTAAGGACTCCAGCCTAGGTGCGAGGGACACCTCGGGATTCTCCTCGAGTCTTGGCATGGCAATTGGGACGAGTCTCCACGTGAGGCGGGAGACGCAGGGTCCCTTTCCACGTGCCACAGGGATCCTTGGACTCCTATCCATTTTCAAAGGAGTCAGGCATCGTCTCCTTTGGAAGCATTGATCTCCGCGGACGTCTCGAGTTTTCAAAGGATGTGAGGCCTCCGGTCGCGTTGAGGCGGAGGACTAGGTCTTTCTCTGTGGTCTCCACAGGGGATTCAGACAACCCTTCGTCTTGGGAGATGCAAGACGAGCCTGCATTCAATTCACTGCAGGGATATCTGGCCTTACTTCGAGTCAGAGCATCTCGGTGTCCATTCGACTTGAGGCCACAAACTCAGGGTCCCTCTCACATACCTGTAGCTGAGAGAAGCCTCCTCTTGAGGTGCTTGTGGAAACTTGGTATTCCTCTTGAGTCGAAGCCAGGGACTAAGCTCTCATCTCGAGTTGATTTGGGGTCCACGGAGCCCTTTCGTGTTGCTCCAGTGACCTCAGGATCCCCCTAGACTTGAGACAGTGACCTTGGGTTTTCTCTGGAGTGCCATCAAGGAAATCAAGGCTCCTTTCACGTTTGACGTGGAACACGGAATTGCTCTGCACGCAGTGCAGGGGAATCGGACCTCATCTCGCGGCGAGGGGGAAGTCTCATGGTTTATCTCGAGTTGCGGCCGGAACCTGGGGTATATTCTCGAGTTACGACGGGGAGGGCCCTTCCTTACACGTGTTTGTTCAGCGACGTCAGGACTCCTGCATAGGTGCGAGGGACACCTCGGGATTCTCCTCGAGTCTTGGCATGGCAATTGGGACGCGTCTCCACGTGAGGCGGGAGACCCAGGGTCCCTTTCCACGTGCCACAGGGATCCTGGGACTCCTATCCATTTTCAAGAGGAGTCAGGCATCGTCTCCTTTGGAAGCATTGATCTCCCTGGACCTCTCGAGTTTTCAAAGGATGTGAGGCCTCCGGTCGCGATGAGGCGGAGGACTAGGTCTTTCTCTGTGGACTCCACAGGGAATTCAGACATCCCTTCGTCTTGGGAGATGCAAGATGAGCCTGCATTCAATTCACTCCAGGGATATCTGGTCTTAGTTCGAGTCACAGCATCTCGGTGTCCATTCCACTTGAGGCCACAAACTCAGGGTCCCTCTCACATACCTGTAGCTGAGAGAAGCCTCCTCTTGAGGTGCTTGTGGAACGTTGGTATTCCTCTTGAGTCGAAGCCAGGGACTAAGCTCTCATCTCGAGTTGATTTGGGGTCCACGGAGCCCTTTCCTGTTGCTCCAGTGACCTCAGGATCCCTCTAGACTTGAGACACTGATCTTGGGTTTTCTCTGGAGTGCCAGCAAGGAAATCAAGGCTCCTTTCACATTTGATGTGGAACACGGAATTGCTGTGCACGCAGTGCAGGGGAATCAGGCCTCATCTCGCGGCGAGGGGGAAGTCTCATGGTTTTTCTCGAGTTGCGGCCGGAACCTGGGGTATATTCTCGAGTTACGACGGGGAGGGCCCTTCCAGACACGTGTTTGTTCAGCGACGTCAGGACTCCTGCCTAGGTGCGAGGGACACCTCGGGATTCTCCTCGAGCCTTGGCATGGCAATTGGGACGCGTCTCCACGTGAGGCGGGAGACCCACGGTCCCTTTCCACGTGCCACAGGGATCCTGGGACTCCTATCCATTTTCAAGAGGAGTCAGGCATCGTCTCCTTTGGAAGCCTTGATCTCCGTGGACGTCTCGAGTTTTCAAAGGATGTGAGGCCTCCAGTCGTGAAGAGGTGGAGAACTAGGTCTTCTCTGTGGTCTCCCCAGGGGATTCAGACATCCCTTCATCTTGGGAGATGGAAGACGAGCCTGCATTCAATTCACTGCAGGGATATCCGGCCTTACTTAGAGTCAGAGCATCTCGGTGTCCATTCCACTTGAGGCCACAAACTCAGGGTCCCTCTCACATACCTGTAGCTGAGAGAAGCCTCCTCTTGAGGTGCTTGTGGATAGTTGGTATTCCTCTTGAGTCGAAGCCAGGGACTAAGCTCTCATCTCGAGTTGATTTGGGGTCCACGGAGCCCTTTCCTGTTGCTACAGTGACCTCAGGATCCCTCTAGACTTGAGACAGTGATCTTGGGTTTTCTCTGGAGTGCCATCAAGGAAATCAAGACTCCTTTCAAGTTTGATGTGGAACACGGAATTGTTCTGCACGCAGTGCAGGGGAATCGGGCCTCATCTCGCGGCAAGGGGGATATCTCATGGTTTTTCTCAAGTTTCGGCCGAAACCTGGGGTATATTCCCGAGTTACGACGGGGAGGGCCCTTCCAGACACGTGTTTGTTCAGCGAAGTCAGGACTCCTGCCTAGGTGCGAGGGACACCTCTGGATTCTCCTCGAGTCTTGGCATGGCAATTGGGACGTGTCTCCACGTGAGGCGGGAGACCCAGGGTCCCTTTCCCGGTGCCACAGGGATGCTGGGACACCTATCCATTTTCAAGAGGAGTCAGGCATCGTCTCCTTCGGAAGTATTGATCTCCGCGGACCTCTCGAGTTTTCAAAGGATATGAGGCCTCCGGTTGCGTTGAGGTGGAGGACTAGGTCTTTCTCTGTGGTCTCCACAGTGGATTCAGACATCCCTTCATCTTGGGAGATCCAAGACGAGCCTGCATTCAATTCACTGCCGGGATATCCGGCCTTACTTCGAGTCAGAGCATCTCGGTGTCCATTCCACTTGAGGCCACAAACTCAGGGTCCCTCAAATATACCTGTAGCTGAGAGAAGCCTCCTCTTGAGGTGCTTGTGGAAAGTTGGTATTCCACTTGAGTTTAAGCCAGGGACTAAGCTCTCATCTCGAGTTGATTTGGGGTCCACGAAGCCCTTTCCTGTTGGTCCAGTGACCTCAGATTCCTCTAGACTTGAAACAGTGATCTTGGGTTTTCTCTGGAGTGCCATCAAGGAAATCAAGGCTCCTTTCAAGTTTGATGTGGAACACGGAATTGCTCTGCACGCAGTGCAGGGGAATCGGGCATCATCTCGCGGCAAGGGGGATGTCTCATGGTTTTTCTCAAGTTGCGGCTGAAACCTGGAGTATATTCTCGAGTTACGACGAGGAGGGCCCTTCCAGACACGTGTTTGTTCAGGGACGTCAGGACTCCTGCCTAGGTGCGAGGGACACCTCGGGATTCTCCTCGAGTCTTGGCATGGCAATTGGGACGTGTCTCCACGTGAGGCGGGAGACCCAGGGTCCCTTTCCACTTGCCACAGGGATCCTGGGACTCCTATCCATTTTCAAGAAGAGTCAGGCATCTTCTTCTTTGGAAGCACTGATCTCCGCGGACCTCTCGTGTTTTCAAAGGATGTGAGGCCTTCGGTCTCGATGAGGCGGAGAACGAGGTCTTTCTCTGTGGTCTCCACAGGGGATTCAGACAACCCTTCGTCTTGGGAGATGCAAGACGATCCTGCATTCAATTCACTGCAGGGATATCCGGCCTTACTTCGAGTCAGAGCATCTCGGTGTCCATTCCACTTGAGGCCACAAACTCAGGGTCCCTCTCACATACCTGTAGCTGAGAGAAGCCTCCTCTTGAGGTGCTTGTGGAAAGTTGGTATTCCTCTTGAGTCGAAGCCAGGGACTAAGCTCTCATCTCGAGTTGATTTGGGGTCCACGGCGCCCTTTCTTGTTGCTCCAGTGACCTCAGGATCCCTCTAGACTTGATACAGTGATCTTGGGTTTTCTCTGGAGTGCCATCAAGGAAATCAAGGCTCCTTTCTTTTTTGACGTGTAATACGGAATTCCTCTGCACGCAGGGCAGGGGAATCGGGCCTCATCTCGCGGCGAGGGGGAAGTCTCATAGTTTTTCTCGAGTTGCGGCCGGAACTTGGGGTATATTCTCGAGTTACGACGGGGAGGGCCCTTCCAGACACGTGTTTGTTCAGCGACGTCAGGACTCCTGCCTAGGTGCGAGGGACACCTCGGGATTCTCCTCTAGTCTTGGCATGGCAATTGGGCCGCGTCTCCACGTGTTGCGGGAGACCCAGTGTCCCTTTCCACGTGCCACAGTAATCCTGGGACTCCTATCCATTTTCAAGAGGAGTCAGGCATCGTCTCCTTTGGAAGCATTGATCTCTGCAGACCTCTCGAGTTTTCAAAGGATGTGAGGCCTCCGGTCACGATGAGGCGGAGGACTAGGTCTTTCTCTGTGGTCTCCACAGGGGATTCAGACATCCCTCCTTCTTGGGAGATACAAGACGAGCCTGCATTCAATTCACTGCAGGGATATCCGGCCTTACTTCGAGTCAGAGCATCTCGGTGTCCATTGCACTTGAGGCCACAAATTCAGGGTTCCTCTCACATACCTGTAGCTGAGAGAAGCTTCCTCTTGAGGTGCTTGTGGAAAGTTGGTATTCCTCTTGAGTCTAAGCCAGGGACTAAGCTCTCATCTCGAGTTGATTTGGGGTCCTTGGAGCCCTTTCGTGTTGCTCCAGTGACCTCAGGATCCCTCTAGACTTGAGACACTGATCTTGGGTTTTCTCTGGAGTGCCATCAAGGAAATCAAGGCTCCTTTCATTTTTGATATGGAATACGGAATTGCTCTGCACGCAGGGCAGGGGAGTCGGGCCTCATCTCGCGGCGAGGGGGAAGTCTCATGGTTTTTCTCGAGTTGCGGCCGGCGCCTGGGGTATATTCCCGAGTTACGACGGGGAGGTGACTTCCAGACACGTGTTTGTTCAGCGACGTTAGGACTCCTGCCTAGGTGCGAGGGACACCTCGGGATTCTCCTCGAGTCTGGCATCACAATTGGGACGTGTCTCCACGTGAGGCGGGAGACCCAGGTTCCCTTTCCAAGTGCCACAGTGATCCTGGGACTCCTATCCATTTTTAATTAAAGTCAGGCATCGTCTCCTTTAGAAGCATTGATCTCTTCAGACCTCTCGAGTTTTCAAAGGATGTGAGGCCTCCGGTCGCGATGAGGCGGAGGAGTAGGTCTTTCTCTGTGGTCTCCACAGGTGATTCAGACAACCCTTCGTCTTGGGAGATGCAAGACGAGCCTGCATTCAATTCACTGCAGGGATATCCGGCCTTACTTCGAGTCAGAGCATCTCGGTGTCCATTCCACTTGAGGCCACAAACTCAGGGTCCCTCTCACATACCTGTAGCTGAGAGAAGCCTCCTCTTGAGGTGCTTGTGGAAAGTTGGTATTCCTCTTGAGTGGAAGCCAGGGACTAAGCTCTCATCTCGAGTTGATTTGGGGTCCACGGAGCCCTTTCTTGTTGCTCCAGTGACCACAGGATCCCTCTAGACTTGCGACAGTGATCTTGGGTTTTCTCTGGAGTGCCATCAAGGAAATCAAGGCTCCTTTCTTTTTTGATGTGGAATACGGAATTCCTCTGCACGCAGGGCAGGGGAATCGGGCCTCATCTCGCGGCGAGGGGGAAGTCTCATGGTTTTTCTCAAGTTGCGGCCGGAACTTGGGGTATATTCTCGAGTTACGACGGGGAGGGCCCTTCCAGACACGTGTTTGTTCAGCGACGTCAGGACTCCTGCCTAGGTGCGAGGGACACCTCGGGATTCTCCTCGAGTCTTGGCATGGCAATTGGGCCGCGTCTCCACGTGTGGCGGGAGACCCAGTGTCCCTTTCCACGTGCCACAGTAATCCTGGGACTCCTATCCATTTTCAAGAGGAGTCAGGCATCGTCTCCTTTGGAAGCATTGATCTCTGCAGACGTCTCGAGTTTTCAAAAGATGTGAGGCCTCCGGTCACGATGAGGCGGAGGACTAGGTCTTTCTCTGTGGTCTCCACAGGGGATTCAGACATCCCTTCGTCTTGGGAGATGCACGACGAGCCTGCATTCAATTCACTGCAGGGATATCCGGCCTTACTTCGAGTCAGAGCATCTCGGTGGCCATTCCATTTGAGGCCACAAACTCAGGGGCCCTCTCACATACCTGTAGCTGAGAGAAGCCTCCTCTTGAGGTGCTTGTGGAAGGTTGGTATTCCTCTTGAGTCGAAGCCAGGGACTAAGCTCTCATCTTGAGTTGATTTGGGGTCCTTGGAGCCCTTTCGTGTTGCTCCAGTGACCTCAGGATCCCTCTAGACTTGAGACACTGATCTTGGGTTTTCTCTGGAGTGCCATCAAGGAAATCAAGGCTCCTTTCATTTTTGATATGGAATACGGAATTGCTCTGCACGCAGGGCAGGGGTATCGGGCCTCATCTCGCGGCGAGGGGGAAGTCTCATGGTTTTTCTCGAGCTGCGGCCGGAACCTGGGGTATATTCTCGAGTTACGACGGGGAGGTCCCTTCCAGACATGTGTTTGTTCAGCGACGTCAGGACTCCTGCCTAGGTGCGAGGGACACCTCGGGATTCTCCTCGAGTCTGGCATGGCAATTGGGTCGTGTCTCCATGTGAGGCGGGAGACCCAGGTTCCCTTTCCAAGTGCCACAATGATCCTGGGAATCCTATCCATTTTTAAGAAGAGTCAGGCATCGTCTCCTTTAGAAGCATTGATCTCTTCAGACCTCTCCAGTTTTCAAAGGATGTGAGGCCTCCGGTCGCGATGAGGCGGAGGAGTAGGTCTTTCTCTGTGGTCTCCACAGGGGATTCAGACAACCCTTCGTCTTGGGAGATGCAAGACGAGCCTGCATTCAATTCACTGCAGGGATATTCGGTCTTACTTCGAGTCAGAGCATCTCGGTGTCCTTTCGACTTGAGGCCACAAACTCGGGGTCCCTCAAATATACCTGTAGCTGAGAGAAGCCTCCTCTTGAGGTGCTTGTGGAAAGTTGCTAATCCTCTTGAGTCTAAGCCAGGGACTAAGCTCTCATCTCGAGTTGATTTGGGGTCCACGGAGCCATTTCATGTTGCTCCAGTGACCTCAGGATCCCTCTAGACTTGAGACAGTGATCTTGGGTTTTCTCTGGAGTGCCATCAAGGAAATCAAGGCTCCTTTCACGTTTGATTGGAACACGGAATTGCTCTGCATGCAGTGCAGGGGAATCGGGCCTCAACTCGCGGCGAGGGGAAAATCTCATGGTTTTTCTCGAGTTGCGGCCGGAACCTGGGGTATATTCTCGAGTTACGACGGGGAGGGCCCTTCCAGACACGTGTTTGTTCAGCGACGTCAGGACTCCTGCTTAGGTGCGAGGGACACCTCGGGATTCTCCTCGAATCTTGGCATGGCAATTTGGACGCGTCTCCACGTGAGGCGGGAGACCCAGCGTCCCTTTCCACGTGCCACAGGAATCCTGGGACTCCTATCCATTTTCAAGAGGAGTCAGGCATCGTCTCCTTTGGAAGCATTGATCTCGGGGACCTCTCGAGTTTTCAAAGGATGTGAGGCCTCCGGTCGCGATGAGGCGGAGAACTCGGTCTTTCTCTGTGGTCTCCACAGGGGATTCACACATCCCTTCGTCTTGGGAGATGCAAGACGAGCCTGCATTCAATTCACTGCAGGAATATCCGGCGTTACTTCGAGTCAGAGCATCTCGGTGTCCATTCCACTTGAGGCCACAAACTCAGGGTCCCTCAAATATACCTGTAGCTGAGAGAAGCCTCCTCTTGAGGTGCTTGTGGAAAGTTGGTATTCCTCTTGAGTCAAAGCCAGGGACTAAGCTCTCATCTCGAGTTGATTTGGGGTCCACGGAGCCATTTCTTGTTGCTCCAGTGACCTCAGGATCCCTCTAGACTTGAGACAGTGATCTTGGGTTTTCTCTGGAGTGCCATCAAGGAAATCAAGGCTCCTTTCTTTTTTGATGTGGAATACGGAATTGCTCTGCACGCAGGGCAGGGGAATCGGGCCTCATCTCGCGGGGAGGGGGAAGTCTCATGGTTTTTCTCGAGTTGCGGCCGGAACCTGGGGTATATTCTCGAGTTACGACGGGGAGGTCCCTTCCAGACACGTGTTTGTTCAGCGACGTCAGGACTCCTGCCTAGGTGCGAGGGACACCTCGGGATTCTCCTCGAGTCTGGCATGGCATTTGGGACGTGTCTCCACGTGAGGCGGGAGACCCAGGGTCCCTTTCCAAGTGCCACAGTGATCCTGGGACTCCTATCCATTTTCAAGAAGAGTCAGGCATCGTCTCCTTTAGAAGCATTGATCTCTGCAGACCTCTCGAGTTTTCAAAGGATGTGAGGCCTCCGGTCGCGATGAGGCGGAGGAGTAGGTCTTTCTCTGTGGTCTCCACAGGGGATTCAGACATCCCTTCGTCTTGGGAGATGCAAGACGAGCCTGCATTCAATTCACTGCAGGGATATCCGGCCTTACTTCGAGTCAGAGCATCTCGGTGTCCATTCCACTTGAGGCCACAAACTCAGGGTCCCTCTCACATACCTGTAGCTGAGAGAAGCCGCCTCTTGAGTTGCTTGTGGAAAGTTGGTATTCCACTTGTGTCGAAGCCAGGGACTAAGCTCTCATCTCGAGTTGATTTGGGGTCCATGGAGCCCTTTCATGTTGCTCCAGTGACCTCAGGACTCCTCTAGACTTGAGACAGTGATCTTGCGTTTTCTCTGGAGTGCCATCAAGGAAATCAAGGCTACTTTCACGTTTGATGTGGAAAATGGAATTGCTCTGCATGCAGTGCAGGGGAATCGGGCCTCAACTCGCGGCGAGGGGGAAATCTCATGGTTTTTCTCGAGTTGAGGCCCGAACCTGGGGTATATTCTCGAGTTACGACGGGGAGGGCCCTTCCAGACACGTGTTTGTTCAGCGACGTCAGGACTCCTGCCTAAGTGCGAGGGACACTTCGGGATTCTCCTCGAGTCTTGGCATGGCAATTGGGACGCGTCTCCACGTGAGGCGCGAGACCCAGTGTCCCTTTCCACGTGCCACAGGGATCCTGGGACTCCTATCCATTTTCAAGAGGAGTCAGGCATCGTCTCCTTTGGAAGCATTGATCTCCGCAGACCTCTCGAGTTTTCAAAGGATGTGAGGCCTCTGGTCGCAATGAGGCGGAGAACTCGGTCTTTCTCTGTGGTCTCCACAGGGGATTCAGACATCCCTTCTTCTTGGGAGATGCAAGACGAGCCTGCATTCAATTCACTGCAGGGATATCCGGCCTTACTTCGAGTCAGAGCATCTCGGTGTCCTTTCCACTTGAGGCCACAAACTCGGGGTCCCTGAAATATACCTGAAGCTGAGAGAAGCCTCCTCTTGAGATGCTTGTGGAAAGTTGGTATTCCTCTTGAGTCTAAGCCAGGGACTAAGCTCTCATCTCGAGTTGATTTGGGGTCCACGGAGCCATTTCATGTTGCTCCAGTGACCTCAGGATCCCTCTAGACTTGAGTCAGTGATCTTGGGTTTTCTCTGGAGTGCCATCAAGGAAATCAAGGCTCCTTTCACGTTTGATGTGGAAAACGGAATTGCTCTGCACGCAGTGCAGGGGAATCGGGCCTCATCTCGCGGCGAGGGGGAAGTCTCATGGTTTTCCTCGAGTTGCGGCCGGAACTTGGGGTATATTCTCGAGTTACGACGGGGAGGGCCCTTCCAGACATGTGTTTGTTCAGCGACGTCAGGACTCCTGCCTAGGTGCGAGGGACACCTCGGGATTCTCCTCGAGTCTTGGCATGGCAATTGGGCCACGTCTCCACGTGTGGCGGGAGACCCAGTGTCCCTTTCCACGTGCCACAGTAATCCTGGGACTCCTATCCATTTTCAAGAGGAGACAGGAATCTTCTCCTTCGGAAGCATTGATCTCCGCGGACCTCTCGAGTTTTCAAAGGATGTGAGGCCTCCGGTCACGATGAGGCGGAGGACTAGGTCTTTCTCTGTGGTCTCCACATGGGATTCAGACATCCCTTCGTCTTGGGAGATGCAAGACGAGCCTGCATTCAATTCACTGCAGGAATATCCGGCCTTACTTCGAGTCAGAGCATCTCGGTGTCCATTCCACTTGAGGCCACAAACTCAGGGTCCCTCTCACATACCTGTAGCTGAGAGAAGCCTCCTCTTGAGGTGCTTGTGGAAACTTGGTATTCCTCTTTAGTCGAAGCCAGGGACTAAGCTCTCATCTCGAGTTGATTTGGGGTCCACGGAGCCCTTTCGTGTTGCTCCAGTGACCTCAGGATCCCCCTAGACTTGAGACAGTGACCTTGGGTTTTCTCTGGAGTGCCATCAAGGAAATCAAGGCTCCTTTCACGTTTGACGTGGAACACGGAATTGCTCTGCACGCAGTGCAGGGGAATCGGACCTCATCTCGCGGCGAGGGGGAAGTCTCATGGTTTATCTCGAGTTGCGGCCGGAACCTGGGGTATATTCTCGAGTTACGACGGGGAGGGCCCTTCCTTACACGTGTTTGTTCAGCGACGTCAGGACTCCTGCATAGGTGCGAGGGACACCTCGGGATTCTCCTCGAGTCTTGGCATGGCAATTGGGACGCGTCTCCACGTGAGGCGGGAGACCCAGGGTCCCTTTCCACGTGCCACAGGGATCCTGGGACTCCTATCCATTTTCAAGAGGAGTCAGGCATCGTCTCCTTTGGAAGCATTGATCTCCCTGGACCTCTCGAGTTTTCAAAGGATGTGAGGCCTCCGGTCGCGATGAGGCGGAGGACTAGGTCTTTCTCTGTGGACTCCACAGGGAATTCAGACATCCCTTCGTCTTGGGAGATGCAAGATGAGCCTGCATTCAATTCACTCCAGGGATATCTGGTCTTACTTCGAGTCACAGCATCTCGGTGTCCATTCCACTTGAGGCCACAAACTCAGGGTCCCTCTCACATAACTGTAGCTGAGAGAAGCCTCCTCTTGAGGTGTTTGTGGAAAGTTGGTATTCCTCTTGAGTCGAAGCCAGGGACTAAGCTCTCATCTCGAGTTGATTTGGGGTCCAGGGAGCCCTTTCCTGTTGCTCCAGTGACCTCAGGATCCCTCTAGACTTGAGACACTGATCTTGGGTTTTCTCTGGAGTGCCAGCAAGGAAATCAAGGCTCCTTTCACATTTGATGTGGAACACGGAATTGCTGTGCACGCAGTGCAGGGGAATCGGGCCTCATCTCGCGGCGAGGGGGAAGTCTCATGGTTTTTCTCTAGTTGCGGCCGGAACCTGGGGCTAATTCTCGAGTTACGACGGGGAGGGCCCTTCCAGACACGTGTTTGTTCAGCGACGTCAGGACTCCTGCCTAGGTGCGAGGGACACCTCGGGATTCTCCTCGAGCCTTGGCATGGCAATTGGGACGCGTCTCCACGTGAGGCGGGAGACCCAGGGTCCCTTTCCACGTGCCACAGGGATCCTGGGACTCCTATCCATTTTCAAGAGGAGTCAGGCATCGTCTCCTTTGGAAGCCTTGATCTCCGTGGACGTCTCGAGTTTTCAAAGGATGTGAGGCCTCCAGTCGTGAAGAGGTGGAGAACTAGGTCTTCTCTGTGGTCTCCCCAGGGGATTCAGACATCCCTTCATCTTGGGAGATGGAATACGAGCCTGCATTCAATTCACTGCAGGGATATCCGGCCTTACTTAGAGTCAGAGCATCTCGGTGTCCATTCCACTTGAGGCCACAAACTCAGGGTCCCTCTCACATACCTGTAGCTGAGAGAAGCCTCCTCTTGAGGTGCTTGTGGAAAGTTGGTATTCCTCTTGAGTCGAAGCCAGGGACTAAGCTCTCATCTCGAGTTGATTTGGGGTCCACGGAGCCCTTTCCTGTTGCTACAGTGACCTCAGGATCCCTCTAGACTTGAGACAGTGATCTTGGGTTTTCTCTGGAGTGCCATCAAGGAAATCAAGACTCCTTTCAAGTTTGATGTGGAACACGGAATTGTTCTGCACGCAGTGCAGGGGAATCGGGCCTCATCTCGCGGCAAGGGGGATGTCTCATGGTTTTTCTCAAGTTTCGGCCGAAACCTGGGGTATATTCCCGAGTTACGACGGGGAGGGCCCTTCCAGACACGTGTTTGTTCAGCGAAGTCAGGACTCCTGCCTAGGTGCGAGGGACACCTCTGGATTCTCCTCGAGTCTTGGCATGGCAATTGGGACGTGTCTCCACGTGAGGCGGGAGACCCAGGGTCCCTTTCCCCGTGCCACAGGGATGCTGGGACACCTATCCATTTTCAAGAGGAGTCAGGCATCGTCTCCTTCGGAAGTATTGATCTCCGCGGACCTCTCGAGTTTTCAAAGGATATGAGGCCTCCGGTTGCGTTGAGGTGGAGGACTAGGTCTTTCTCTGTGGTCTCCACAGGGGATTCAGACATCCCTTCGTCTTGGAAGATGAAATACGAGCCTACATTCAATTCACTGCAGGGATATCCGGCCTTACTTCGAGTCAGAGCATCTCGGTGCCCATTCCACTTGAGGCCAGAAACTCAGGGGCCCTCTCACAACCTGTAGCTGAGAGAAGCCTCCTCTTGAGGTGCTTCTGGAAAGTTGGTATTCCTCTTGAGTCGAAGCAAGGGTCTAAGCTCTCATCTCGAGTTGATTTGGGGTCCACGGAGCCCTTTCGTGTTGCTACAGTGACCTCAGGATCCCTCTAGACTTGAGACAGTGATCTTGGGTTTTCTCTGGTGTGCCATCAAGGAAATCAAGGCTCCTTTCAAGTTTGATGTGGAACACGGAATTGCTCTGCACGCAGTGCAGGGGAATCGGGCCTCATCTCGCTGCGAGGGGGAAGTCTCATGGTGTTTCTCGAGTTGCGGCCGGAACCTGTGGTATATTATCGAGTTACGACGGGGAGGGCCCTTCCAGACACGTGTTTGTTCAGCGACGTCAGGACTCCTGCCTAGGTGCGAGGGACACCTCGGGATTCTCCTCGAGTCTTGGCATGGCAATGGGGACGCGTCTCCACGTGAGGCGGGAGACCCAGGGTCCCTTTCCAGGTGCCACAGGGATCCTGGGACTCCTATCCATTTTCAAGAGGAGTCAGGCATCGTCTCCTTTGGAAGCATTGATCTCCGCGGACCTCTCGAGTTTTCAAAGGATGTGAGGCCTCCGCTCGCGATGAGGCGGAGAATTAGGTCTTTCTCTGTGGTCTCCACAGGGGATTCATACATCCCTTAGTCTTGGGAGATGCAAGACGAGCCTGCATTCCATTCACTGCAGGGATATCCGGCCTTACTTCGAGTCAGAGCATCTCAGTGTCCATTCCACTTGAGGCCAAAAACTCGGGGTCCCTCTCACATACCTGTAGCTGAGAGAAGCCTCCTCTTGAGGTGCTTGTGGAAAGTTGGTATTCTTCTTGAGTCGAAGCCAGGGACTAAGCTCTCATCTCGAGTTGATTTGGGGTCCTGGAGCCCTTTCGTGTTGCTACAGTGACCTCAGGATCCCTCTAGACTTGAGACAGTGATCTTGGGTTTTCTCTGGAATGCCATCATGGAAATCAAGACTCCTTTCACGTTTGATGTGGAACACAGAATTGCTCTGCACGCAGTGCAGGGGAATGGGGCCTCATCTCGCGGCGAGGAGTAAGTCTCATGGTTTTTCTCGAGTTGCGGCCGGAACCAGGGGTATATTCTCGAGTTATGACTGGGAGGGCCCTTCCAGACACGTGTTTGTTCAGCGACGTCAGGACTCCTGCCTAGGTGCGAGGGACACCTCGGGATTCTCCACGAGTCTTGGCATGGTAATTGGGACGCGTCTCCACGTGATGCGGGAGACCCAGGGTCCCTTTCCACGTGCCACAGGGATCCTGGGACTCCTATCCATTTTCAAGAGGAGGCAGGCAACGTCTCCTTTGGAAGCATTGATCTCCGTGCACCTCTCCAATTTTCAAAGGATGTGAGGCCTCCGTTCGCGTTGAGGCGGAGAACTAGGTCTTTCTCTGTGGTCTCCACAGGGGATTCAGACATCCCTTCGTCTTGGGAGATGCAAGACGAGCCTGCATTCAATTCACTGCATTGATATCGGGCCTTATTTCCAGTCAGAGCACCTCGGTGTCCATTCCACTTGAGGCCACAATCTGAGGGTCCCTCTCACATAACGGTAGCTGAGAGAAGCCTCCTCTTGCGGTGCTTGTGGAAAGTTGGTATTCCTCTTGAGTTGAAGCCAGGGACTAAGCTTTCATCTCGAGTTGATTTGGGGTCCTCGGAGCCATTTCGTGTTGCTCCAGTGACCTCAGGATCCCTCTAGACTTGAGACAGTGATCTTGGGTTTTCTCTGGAGTGCCATCAAGGAAATCAAGTCTCCTTTCACGTTTGATGTGGAACACGGAATTGCTCTGCACGCAGTGCAGGGGAATCGGGCCTCATCTCGCGGCGAGAGGGAAGTCTCATGGTTTTTCTCGAATTGCGGCCAGAACCTGGGGTATATTCTCGAGTTACGATGGGGAGGTCCCTTCCAGACACGTGTTTGTTCAGCGACTTCAGTACTCCTGCCTAGCTGCGAGGACAACTCGGGATTCTCGTAGAGTCTTGGCATGGCAATTCGGACGCGTCTCCACATGAGGCAGTAGACCCAGGGTCCATTTCCACGTGCCACAGGGATCCTGGGACTCCTATCCATTTTCAAGAGGAATCAGGCATCTTCTCCTTTGGAAGCATTGATCTCCGTGGACCTCTCGAGTTTTCAAAGGATGAGAGGCCTCCGGTCGCGATGATGCGGACATCTAGGTCTTTCTCTGTGGTCTCCACAGGAGATTCAGACATCCCTTCGTCTTGGGAGATGCAAGACGAGCCTGCATTCAATTCACTGCAGGGATATCGGGCCTTACTTCGAGTCAGAGCATCTCTGTGTCCATTCCACTTGAGGCCACAATCTCAGGGTCCCCCTCACATACCTGTAGCTGAGAGAAACCTACTCTTGAGGGTCTTGTGGAAAGTTGGTATTCCTCTTGAGTCGAAGCCAGGGACTAAGCTCTCATCTCGAGTTGATTTGGGGTCCACGGAGCCCTTTCGAGTTGCTACAGTGACCTCAGGATCCCTCTAGACTTGAGACAGTTATCTTGGGTTTTCTCTGGAGTGCCATCAAGGAAATCAAGCTCCTTTCACGTTTGATGTGTAACACGGAATTGCTCTGCACGCAGTGCAGGGGAATCGGGCCTCATCTCGCGGCGAGGGGGAAGTCTCATGGTTTTTCTCGACTTGCGGCCGGAACCTGTGGTATATTATCGAGTTACGACGGGGAGGGCCCTTCCAGACACGTGTTTGTTCAGCGACGTCAGTACTCCTGCCTAGGTGCGAGGGACACCTCGGGATTCTCCTCGAGTCTTGGCATGGCAATTGGGAGGCGTCTCCACGTGAGGCGGGAGACCCAGCGTCCCTTTCCACGTGCCACAGGGATCCTGGGACTCCTATCCATTTTCAAGAGTAGTCAGTCATCGTCTCCTTTATAAGCATTGATCTCCGAGGACATCTCGAATTTTCAAAGGATGTGAGGCCTCCGGTCGCGATGTGGCGAGAACTAGGTCTTTCTTATGGTCTCCACAGGGGATTCAGACATCCCTTCGTCTTGGGAGATGCAAGATGAGCCTGCATTCAATTCACTGCAGGGATATCCGGCCTTACTTCGAGTCAGAGCATCTCGGTGTCCATTCCACTTGAGGCCACAAACTCAGGGTCCATCTCACATACCTGTAGCTGAGGGAAGCCTCCTCTTGAGGTGCTTTTGGAAAGTTGGTATTCCTCTTGAGTCGAAGCCAGGGACTAAGCTCTCATCTCGAGTTGATTTGGGGTCCACGGAGCACTTTCGTGTTGCTACAGTGACCTCAGGATCCCTCTAGACTTGAGACAGTGATCTTGGGTTTTCTCTGTAGTGCCATCAAGGAAATCAAGGCTTTTTTCTCGTTTGATGTGGAACACGGAATTGCTCTGCACGCAGTGCAGGGAAATTGGGCCTCATCTCGCGGCGAGTTGGAAGTCTCATGGTTTTTCTCGAGTTGCGGCCGGAACCTGGGGTATATTCTCGAGTTACGATGGGGAGGGCCCTTCCAGACACGTGTTTGTTCAGCGAATTCAGGACTCCTGCCTAGGTGCGAGGGACACCTTGGGATTCTCCTCGAGTCTAGGCATGGCCATTGGGACGCGTCTTCACGTGAGGCGGGAGACCAGGGTCCCTTTCCACGTGCCACAGGGATCCTGGGATTCCTATCCATTTTCAAGAGGAGTCAGGCATCGTCTCCTTTGGAAGCATTGATCTCCGCGGACCTCTCGAGTTTTCAAAGGATGTGAGGCCTCCGGTCGCGATGAGGCGGAGAACTAGTTCTTTCTCTGTGGTCTCCACAGGGGATTCAGACATCCCTTCGTCTTGGCAGATGCAAGACGAGCCTGCTTTCAATTCACTGCAGGGTTATCCGGCCTTACTTCGAGTCAGAGCATCTCGGTGTCCATTCCACTTGAGGCCACAAACTCAGGGTCCTTCTCACATACCTGTGGCTGAGAGAACCCTCCTCTTGAGGTGCTTGTGGAAAGTTGGTATTCCTCTTGAGTCGATGCCAGGGACTAAGTTCTCATCTCGAGTTAATTTGGGGTCCACGGAGCCCTTTCGTGTTGCTCCAGTGACCTCAGGATCCCTCTAGACTTGAGACAGTGATCTTGGGTTTTCTCTGGAGTGCCATCAAGGAAATCAAGGCTTTTTTCTCGTTTGATGTGGAACACGGAATTGCTCTACACGCAGTGCAGGGGAATCGGGCCTCATCTCGCGGCAAGGGGGATGTCTCATGGTTTTTCTCAAGTTGCGGCCGGAACCTGGGGTATATTCTCAAGTTACGATGGGGAGGGCCCTTCCAGACACGTGTTAGTTCAGCGACGTCAGGACTCCTGCCTAGGTGCGAGGGACACCTCGGGATTCTCCTCGAGTCTTGGCATGGCAATTGGGATTCGTCTCCACGTGAGGCGGGAGACCAGGGTCCCTTTCCACGTGCCACAGGGATCCTGGGACTCCTATCCATTTTCAAGAGGAGTCAGGCATCGTCTCCTTTGAAAGCATTGATCTCCGTAGACCTCTCGAGTTTTCAAAGGATGTGAGGCCTCCGGTCGCGATGAGGCGGAGGACTAGGTCTTTCTCTGTGGTCTCCACAGGGGATTCAGACATCCCTTGGT
Source organism: Dama dama (assembly GCF_033118175.1). Classification (NCBI taxonomy): domain Eukaryota; kingdom Metazoa; phylum Chordata; class Mammalia; order Artiodactyla; family Cervidae; genus Dama; species Dama dama. The sequence continues at coordinate 4,759,919 of NC_083706.1, read as the reverse complement.
CTTGGGAGATGCAAGACGAGCCTGCATTCAATTCACTTCAGGGATATCCGGCCTTACTTCGAGTCAGAGCATCTCGGTGTCCATTCCAATTGAGGCCAAAAACTCAGGGTCCCTCTCACATACCTGTAGCTGAGAGAAGCCTCCTCTTGAGGTGCTCGTGGAAAGTTGGTATTCCTCTTGAGTCGAAGCCAGGGACTAAGCTCTCATCTCGAGTTGATTTGGGGTCCACGGAGCCCTTTCGTGTTGCTCCAGTGACCTCAGGATCCCTCTAGACTTGAGACAGTGATCTTGGGTTTTCTCTGGAGTGCCATCAAGGAAATCAAGGCTCCTTTCACGTTTGATGTGGAACACGGAATTGCTCTGCACGCAGTGCAGGGGAATCGGGCCTCATGTCCCGGCGAGGGGGAAGTCTCATGGTTTTTCTCGAGTTGCGGCAGGAACCTGGGTTATATTCTCGAGTTACGACGGGGAGGGCCCTTCCAGACACGTGTTTGTTCAGCGACGTCAGGACTCCTGCCTAGGTGCGAGGGACCTCGGGATTCTCCTCGAGTCTTGGCATGGCAATTGGGACGCGTCTCCAAGTGAAGCGGGAGACCCAGGGTCCCTTTCCACGTGCCACAGGGATCCTGGGACTCCTATCCGTTTTCAAGAGGAGTCAGGCATCGTATCCTTCGGAAGTAGTGATCTCCGCGTACCCCTCGAGTTTTCAAAGGATGTGAGGCCTCCGGTCGCATTGAGGCGGAGGACTAGGTCTTTCTTTGTCGTCTCCACAGGGGATTCAGACATCCCTTCGTCTTGGGAGATGTAAGACGAGCCTGCATTCAATTCACTGCCGGGATATCCGGCCTTACTTCGAGTCAGACCATCTCGGTGTCCATTCCAATTGAGGTCAGCAAATCAGGTCCCTCTCACATACCTGTAGCTGAGAGAAGCCTCCTCTTGAGGTGCTTGTGGAAAGTTGGTATTCCTCTTGACTCGAAGCCAGGGACTAAGCTCTCATCTCGAGTTGATTTGGGGTGCACGGAGCCCTTTCGTGTTGCTCCAGTGACCTCAGGATCCCTCTAGACTTGAGACAGTGATTTTGGGTTTTCTCTGGAGTGCCATCAAGGAAATCAAGGCTCCTTTCACGTTTGATGTGGAACACGGAATTGCTCTGCACGCAGTGCAGGGGAATCGGGCCTCATCTCGCGGCGAGGGGGAAGTCTCATGGTTTTTCTCGAGTTGCGGCCGGAACCTGGGGTGTATTCTCGAGTTACGACGGGGAGGGCCCTTCCAGACACGTGTTTGTTCAGTGACGTAAGGACTCCAGCCTAGGTGTGAGGGACACCTCGGGATTCTCCTCGAGTCTTGGCATGGCAATTGGGACGCGTCTCCACGTGAGGCGGGAGACCCAGGGTCCCTTTCCACGTGCCACAGGGATCCTGGGACTCCTATCCATTTTCAAGAGGAGTCAGGCATCGTCTCCTTTGGAAGCATTGATCTCTGCGGACTTCTCGAGTTTTCAAAGTATGTGAGGCCTCCGTTCGCGTTGAGGCGGAGGACTAGGTCTTTCTCTGTGGTCTCCACAGGGGATTCAGACAACCCTTCGTCTTGGGAGATGCAAGAGGAGCCAGCATTCAATTCACTGGAGAGATATACAGGCCTTACTTCGAGTCAGAGCATCTCGGTGTCCATTCCACTTGAGGCCACAAACTCAGGGTCCCTCTCACATACATGTAGTTGAGAGAAGCCTCCTCTTGAGGTGCTTGTCGAAAGTTGGTATTCCTCTTGAGTCGAAGCCAGGGACTAAGCTCTCATCTCGAGTTGATTTGGGGTCCACGGAGCCCTTTCGTGTTGCTCCAGTGACCTCAGGATCCCTCTAGACTTGAGACAGTGACCTTGGGTTTTCTCTGGAGTGCCATCAAGGAAATCAAGGCTCCTTTCACGTTTGATGTGGAACACGGAATTGCTCTGCACGCAGTGCAGGGGAATCGGACCTCATCTCGCGGCGAGGGGGAAGTCTCATGGTTTTTCTCGAGTTGCGGCCGGAACCTGGGGTATATTCTCGAGTTACGACGGGGAGGGCCCTTCCTTACACGTGTTTGTTCAGCGACGTCAGGACTCCTGCATAGGTGCGAGGGACATGTCGGGATTCTCCTCGAGTCTTGGCATGGCAATTGGGACCTGTCTCCACGTGAGGCGGGAGACCCAGGGTCCCTTTCCACGTGTCACAGTGATCCTAGGACTCCTATCCATTTTCAAGAGGAGTCAGGCATCGTCTCCTTTGGAAGCATTGATCTTCGCGGACCTCTCGAGTTTTCAAAGGATGTGAGGCCTCCGGTCGCGATGAGGCGGAGGACTAGGTCTTTCTCTGTGGACTCCACAGGGGATTCAGACATTCCTTCGTCTTGGGAGATGCAAGATGAGCCTGCATTCAATTCACTCCAGGTATATCTGGTCTTACTTCGAGTCACAGCATCTCGGTGTCCATTCCACTTGAGGCCACAAACTCAGGGTCCCTCTCACATACCTGTAGCTGAGAGAAGCCTCCTCTTGAGGTGCTTGTGGAAAGTTGGTATTCCTCTTGAGTCGAAGCCAGGGACTAAGCTCTCATCTCGAGTTGATTTGGGGTCCACGGAGCCCTTTCGTGTTGCTCCAGTGACCTCAGGATCCCTCTAGACTTGAGACAGTGATCTTGGGTTTTCTGTGGAGTGCCATCAAGGAAATCAAGTCTCCTTTCAAGTTTGATGTGGAACACGGAATTGCTCTGCACGCAGTGCAGGGGAATCGGGCATCATCTCGCGGCAAGGGGGATGTCTCATGGTTTTTCTCAAGTTGCGGCTGAAACCTGGGGTATATTCTCGAGTTACGACGAGGAGGGCCCTTCCAGACACGTGTTTGTTCAGGGACGTCAGGACTCCTGCCTAGGTGCGAGGGACACCTTGGGATTGTCCTCGAGTCTTGGCATGGCAATTGGGATGCGTCTCCACGTGAGGCGGGAGACCCAGGGTCCCTTTCCACGTGCCACAGGGATCCTGGGACTCCTATCCATTTTCAAGAAGAGTCAGGCATCTTCTCCTTTGGAAGCATTGATCTCCGCGGACCTCTCGAGTTTTCAAAGGATGTGAGGCCTTCGGTCTCGATGAGGCGGAGAACGAGGTCTTTCTCTGTGGTCTCCACAGGGGATTCAGACAACCCTTCGTCTTGGGAGATGCAAGACGATCCTGCATTCAATTCACTGCAGGGATATCCGGCCTTACTTCGAGTCAGAGCATCTCGGTGTCCATTCCACTTGAGGCCACAAACTCAGGGTCCCTCTCACATACGTGTGGCTGAGAGAAGCCTCCTCTTGAGGTGCTTGTGGAAAGTTGGTATTCCTCTTGAGTCGAAGCCAGGGACTAAGCTCTCATCTCGAGTTGATTTGAGGTCCACAGAGCCCTTTCTTGTTGCTCCAGTGACCTCAGGATCCCTCTAGACTTGAGACAGTGATCTTGGGTTTTCTCTGTAGTGCCGTCAAGGAAATCAAGGCTCCTTTCACGTTTGATGTGGAACACGGAATTGCTTTGCACGCAGTGCAGGGGAATCGGGCCTCATCTCGCGGCGAGGGGGAAGTCTCATGGTTTTTCTCGAGTTGCGGCCGGAACTTGGGGTATATTCTCGAGTTAGAACGGGGAGGGCCCTTCCAGACACGTGTTTGTTCAGCGACGTCAGGACTCCTGCCTAGGTGCGAGGGACACCTCGGGATTCTCCTCTAGTCTTGGCATGGCAATTGGGCCGCGTCTCCACGTGTTGCGGGAGACCCAGTGTCCCTTTCCACGTGCCACAGTAATCCTGGGACTCCTATCCATTTTCAAGAGGAGTCAGGCATCGTCTCCTTTGGAAGCATTGATCTCTGCAGACCTCTCGAGTTTTCAAAGGATGTGAGGCCTCCGGTCACGATGAGGCGGAGGACTAGGTCTTTCTCTTTGGTCTCCACAGGGGATTCAGACATCCCTCCTTCTTGGGAGATGCAAGACGAGCCTGCATTCAATTCGCTGCAGGGATATCCGGCCTTACTTCGAGTCAGAGCATCTCGGTGTCCATTGCACTTGAGGCCACACATTCAGGGTTCCTCTCACATACCTGTAGCTGAGAGAAACTTCCTCTTGAGGTGCTTGTGGAAAGTTGGTATTCCTCTTGAGTCAAAGCCAGGGACTAAGCTCTCATCTCGAGTTGATTTGGGGTCCATGGAGCCCTTTCGTGTTGCTCCAGTGACCTCAGGATCACTCTAGACTTGAGACACTGATCTTGGGTTTTCTCTGGAGTGCCATCAAGGAAATCTAGGCTCCTTTCATTTTTGATATGGAATACGGAATTGCTCTGCACGCAGGGCAGGGGAATCGGGCCTCATCTCGCGGCGAGGGGGAAGTCTCATGGTTTTTCTCGAGTTGCGGCCGGAACCTGGGGTATATTCCAGAGTTACGACGGGGAGGTGACTTCCAGACACGTGTTTGTTCAGCGACGTCAGGACTCCTGCCTAGGTGCGAGGGACACCTCGGGATTCTCCTCGAGTCTTGGCATGGCAATTGGGACGCGTCTCCACGTGAGGCGGGAGATCCAGTGTCCCTTTCCACGTGCCACAGGGATCCTGGGACTCCTATCCATTTTCAAGAGGAGTCAGGCATCGTCTCCTTTGGAAGCATTGATCTCCGCAGACCTCTCGAGTTTTCAAAGGATGTGAGGCCTCTGGTCGCGATGAGGCGGAGAACTCGGTCTTTCTCTGTGGTCTCACCAGCGGATTCAGACATCCCTTCGTCTTGGGAGATGCAAGATGAGCCTGCATTCAATTCACTGCAGGGATATCCGGCCTTACTTCGAGTCAGAGCATCTCGGTGTCCATTCCACTTGAGGCCACAAACTCAGGGGCCCTCTCACATACCTGTAGCTGAGAGAAGCCTCCTCTTGAGGTGCTTGTGGAAAGTTGGTATTCCTCTTGAGTCGAAGCCAGGGACTAAGCTCTCATCTCGAGTTGATTTGGGGTCCACGAAGCCATTTCATGTTGCTCCAGTGACCTCAGGATCCCTCTAGACTTGAGACAGTGATCTTGGGTTTTCTCTGGAGTGCCATCAAGGAAATCAAGGCTCCTTTCTTTTTTGATGTGGAATACGGAATTCCTCTGCACGCAGGGCAGGGGAATCGTGCCTCATCTCGCGGCGAGGGGGAAGGCTCATGGTTTTTCTCAAGTTGCGGCCGGAACTTGGGGTATATTCTCGAGTTACGACGGGGAGGGCCCTTCCAGATACGTGTTTGTTCAGCGACGTCAGGACTCCTGCCTAGGTGCGAGGGACACCTCGGGATTCTCCTCGAGTCTTGGCATGGCAATTGGGCCGCGTCTCCACATGTGGCGGGAGACCCAGTGTCCCTTTCCACGTGCCACAGTAATCCTGGGACTCCTATCCATTTTCAAGAGGAGTCAGGCATCGTCTCCTTTGGAAGCATTGATCTCTGCAGACCTCTCGAGTTTTCAAAGGATGTGAGGCCTCCGGTCACGATGAGGCGGAGGACTAGGTCTTTCTCTGTGGTCTCCACAGGGGATTCAGACATCCCTTCGTCTTGGGAGATGCACGACGAGCCTGCATTCAATTCACTGCAGGGATATCCGGCCTTACTTCGAGTCAGAGCATCTCGGTGTCCATTGCATTTGAGGCCACAAATTCAGGGTTCCTCTCACATACCTGTAGCTGAGAGAAGCTTCCTCTTGAGGTGCTTGTGCAAAGTTGGTATTCCTCTTGAGTCTAAGCCAGGGACTAAGCTCTCATCTCGAGTTGATTTGGGGTCCTTGGAGACCTTTCGTGTTGCTCCAGTGACCTCAGGATCCCTCTAGACTTGAGACACTGATCTTGGGTTTTCTCTGGAGTGCCATCAAGGAAATCAAGGCTCCTTTCATTTTTGATGTGGAATACGGAATTGCTCTGCATGCAGTGCAGGGGAATCGGGCCTCAACTCGCGGCGAGGGGAAAATCTCATGGTTTTTCTCGAGTTGCGGCCGGAACCTGGGGTATATTCTCGAGTTACGACGGGGAGGGCCCTTCCAGACACGTGTTTGTTCAGCGACGTCAGGACTCCTGCTTAGGTGCGAGGGACACCTCGGGATTCTCCTCGAATCTTGGCATGGCAATTTGGACGCGTCTCCACGTGAGGCGGGAGACCCAGGGTCCCTTTCCACGTGCCACAGGAATCCTGGGACTCCTATCCATTTTCAAGAGGAGTCAGGCATCGTCTCCTTTGGAAGCATTGATCTCCGCGGACCTCTCGAGTTTTCAAAGGATGTGAGGCCTCCGGTCGCGATGAGGCGGAGAACTCGGTCTTTCTCTGTGGTCTCCACAGGGGATTCACACATCCCTTCGTCTTGGGAGATGCAAGACGAGCCTGCATTCAATTCACTGCAGGAATATCCGGCCTTACTTCGAGTCAGAGCATCTCGGTGTCCATTCCACTTGAGGCCACAAACTCAGGGTCCCTCAAATATACCTGTAGCTGAGAGAAGCCACCTCTTGAGGTGATTGTGGAAAGTTGGTATTCCTCTTGAGTCAAAGGCAGGGACTAAGCTCTCATCTCGAGTTGATTAGGGGTCCTTGGAGCCCTTTCGTGTTGCTCCAGTGACCTCAGGATCCCTCTAGACTTGAGACACTGATCTTGGGTTTTCTCTGGAGTGCCATCAAGGAAATCAAGGCTCCTTTCATTTTTGATGTGAATACGGAATTGCTCTGCACGCAGGGCAGGGGAATCGGGCCTCATCTCGCGGCGAGGGGGAAATCTCATGGTTTTTCTCGAGTTGTGGCCGGAACCTCGGGTATATTCTCGAGTTACGACGGGGAGGTCCCTTCCAGACACGTGTTTGTTCAGCGACGTCAGGACTCCTGCCTAGGTGCGAGGGACACCTCGGGATTCTCCTCAAGTCTTGCATGGCAATTGGGACGTGTCTCCACGTGAGGCGGGATTCCCAGTGTCCCTTTCCACGTGCCACAGGGATCCTGGGACTCCTATCCATTTTCAAGAAGAGTCAGGCATCTTCTCCTTTGGAAGAATTGATCTCCGCGGACCTCACGAGTTTTCAAAGGATGTGAGGCCTCCGGTCACGATGAGGCGGAGGACTAGGTCTTTCTCTGTGGTCTCCTCAGGGGATTCAGACATCCCTTCGTCTTGGGAGATGCAAGACGAGCCTGCATTCAATTCACTGCAGGGATATCCGGCCTTACTTCGAGTCAGAGCATCTCGGTGTCCATTGCACTTGAGGCCACTATTCAGGGTTCCTCTCACATACCTGTAGCTGAGAGAAGCTTCCTCTTGAGGTGCTTGTGCAAAGTTGGTATTCCTCTTGAGTCTAAGCCAGGGACTAAGCTCTCATCTCGAGTTGATTTGGGGTCCTTGGAGCCCTTTCGTGTTGCTCCAGTGACCTCAGGATCCCTCTAGACTTGAGACACTGATCTTGGGTTTTCTCTGGAGTGCCATCAAGGAAATCAAGGCTCCTTTCACGTTTGATGTGGAAAACGGAATTGCTCTGCATGCAGTGCAGGGGAATCGCGCCTCATGTCGCGTCGAGGGGGAAGTCTCATGGTTTTTCTCGAGTTGCGTCCCGAACCTGGGGTATATTCTCGAGTTACGATGGGGAGGGCCCTTCCAGACACGTGTTTGTTCAGCGACGTCAGGACTCCTGCCTAGGTGCGACGGACACCTCGGGATTCTCCTCGAGTCTTGGCATGGCAATTGGGACGCGTCTCCACGTGAGGCGGGATTCCCAGTGTCCCTTTCCACTTGCCACAGGGATCCTGGGACTGCTATCCATTTTCAAGAGGAGTCAGGCATCGTCTCCTTTGGAAGCATTGATCTCCGCAGACCTCTCGAGTTTTCAAAGGATGTGAGGCCTCTGGTCGCGATGAGGCGGAGAACTCGGTCTTTCTCTGTGGTCTCCACAGGGGATTCAGACATCCCTTCTTGGGAGATGCAAGACGAGCCTGCATTCAATTCACTGCAGGGATATCCGGCCTTACTTCGAGTCAGAGCATCTCGGTGTCCTTTCCACTTGAGGCCACACACTCGGGGTCCCTCAAATATACCTGTAGCTGAGAGAAGCCTCCTCTTGAGGTGCTTGTGGAAAGTTGGTATTCCTCTTGAGTCGAAGCCAGGGACTAAGCTCTCATCTCGAGTTGATTTGGGGTCCACGGAGCCATTTCATGTTGCTCCAGTGACCTCAGGATCCCTCTAGATTTGAGACAGTGATCTTGGGTTTTCTCTGGAGTGCCATCAAGGAAATCAAGGCTCCTTTCACGTTTGATGTGGAAAACGGAATTGCTCTGCATGCAGTGCAGGGGAATCGGGTCTCAACTCGCGGCGAGGGGGAAATCTCATGGTTTTTCTCGAGTTGCGGCCGGAACCTGGGGTATATACTCGAGTTACGATGGGGAGGGCCCTTCCAGACACGTGTTTGTTCAGCGACGTCAGGACTCCTGCCTAGGTGCAAGGGACACCTCGGGATTCTCCTCGAGTCTTGGCATGGCAATTGGGATGCGTCTCCACGTGAGGCGGGAGACCCAGGTTCCCTTTCCAGGTGCCACAGGGATCCTGGGACTCCTATCCATTTTCAAGAGGAGTCAGGCATCGTCTCCTTTGGAAGCATTGATCTCCTCGGACCTCTCGAGTTTTCAAAGGATGTGAGGCCTCCGCTCGCGATGAGGCGGAGAATTAGGTCTTTCTCTGTGGTCTCCACAGGGGATTCAGACATCCCTTCGTCTTGGGAGATGCAAGATGAGCCTGCATTCAATTCACTGCAGGGATATCCGGTCTTACTTCGAGTCAGAGCATCTCGGTGTCCATTCCACTAGATGCCACAAACTCAGGGTCCCTCTCACATACCTGTAGCTGAGAGAAGCCTCCTCTTGAGGGGCTTGTGGAAAGTTCGTATTCCTCTTGAGTTGAAGCCAGGGACTAAGCTCTCATCTCGAGTTGATTTGGGGTCCACGGAGCCCTTTCGTGTTGGTCCAGTGACCTCAGGATCCCTCTAGACTTGAAACAGTGATCTTGGGTTTTCTCTGGAGTGCCATCAAGGAAATCAAGGCTCCTTTCACGTTTGATGTCGAACACGGAATTGCTCTGCATGCAGTGCAGGGGAATCGGGCCTCAACTCGCGGCGAGGGGTAAATCTCATGGTATTTTTCAGTTGTGGCCGGAACCTGGGATATATTCTCGAGTTACGACAGGGAGGGCCCTTCCAGACACGTGTTTGTTGAGCGACGTCAGGACTCCTGCCTAGGTGCGAGGGACACCTCGGGATTCTCCTCGAGTCTTGCCATGGCAATGGGGACGCGTCTCCACGTGAGGCGGGAGACCCAGGGTCCCTTTTCACGTGCCACAGGAATCCTGGGACTCCTATCCATTTTCAAGAGGAGTCAGGCATCGTCTCCTTTGGAAGCATTGATCTCCTCGGACCTCTCGAGTTTTCAAAGGATGTGAGGCCTCCGCTCGCGATGAGGCGGAGAATTAGGTCTTTCTCTGTGGTCTCCACAGGGGATTCAGACATCCCTTCGTCTTGGGAGATGCAAGATGAGCCTGCATTCAATTCACTGCAGGGATATCCGGTCTTACTTCGAGTCAGAGCATCTCGGTGTCCATTCCACTTGATGCCACAAACTCAGGGTCCCTCTCACATACCTGTAGCTGAGAGAAGCCTCCTCTTGAGGGGCTTGTGGAAAGTTCGTATTCCTCTTGAGTTGAAGCCAGGGACTAAGCTCTCATCTCGAGTTGATTTGGGGTCCACGGAGCCCTTTCGTGTTGGTCCAGTGACCTCAGGATCCCTCTAGACTTGAAACAGTGATCTTGGGTTTTCTCTGGAGTGCCATCAAGGAAATCAAGGCTCCTTTCACGTTTGATGTCGAACACGGAATTGCTCTGCATGCAGTGCAGGGGAATCGGGCCTCAACTCGCGGCGAGGGGTAAATCTCATGGTATTTTTCAGTTGTGGCCGGAACCTTGGATATATTCTCGAGTTACGACAGGTAGGGCCCTTCCAGACACGTGTTTGTTGAGCGACGTCAGGACTCCTGCCTAGGTGCGAGGGACACCTCGGGATTCTCCTCGAGTCTTGCCATGGCAATGGGGACGCGTCTCCACGTGAGGCGGGAGACCCAGGGTCCCTTTTCACGTGCCACAGGAATCCTGGGACTCCTATCCATTTTCAAGAGGAGTCAGGCATCGTCTCCTTTGGAAGCATTGATCTCCAGGGACCTCTCGAGTTTTCAAAGGATGTGAGGCCTCCGTTCGCGATGAGGCGGAGAACTCGGTCTTTCTCTGTGGTCTCCACAGGGGATTCACACATCCCTTCGTCTTGGGAGATGCAAGACGAGCCTGCATTCAATTCACTGCAGGCATATCCGGCCTTACTTCGAGTCAGAGCATCTCGGTGTCCATTCCACTTGAGGCCACAAACTCAGGGTCCCTCAAATATACCTGTAGCTGAGAGAAGCCTCCTCTTCAGGTGCTTGTGGAAAGTTGGTATTCCTCTTGAGTCAAAGCCAGGGACTAAGCTCTCATCTCGAGTTGATTTGGGGTCCACGGAACCCTTTCTTGTTGCTCCAGTGACCTCAGGATCCCTCTAGACTTGAGACAGTGATCTTGGGTTTTCTCTGGAGTGCCATCAAGGAAATCAAGGCTCCTTTCTTTTTTGATGTGGAATACGGAATTGCTCTGCATGCAGGGCTTGGGAATCGGGCCTCATCTCGCGGCGAGGGGGAAGTCTCATGGTTTTTCTCGAGTTGCGGCCAGAACCTGGGGTATATTCTCGAGTTACAACGGGGAGGGCCCTTCAGACACGTGTTTGTTCAGTGACGTCAGGACTCCTGCCTAGGTGCGAGGGACACCTCGGGATTCTCCTCGAGTCTTGGCATGGCAATTGGGACGCCTCTCCACGTGAGGCGGGAGACCCAGTGTCCCTTTCCACGTGCCACAGGGATCCTGGGACTCCTATCCATTTTCAAGAGGAGTCAGGCATCGTTTCCTTTGGAAGCATTGATCTCCGCGGACCTCTCGAGTTTTCAAAGGATGTGAGGCCTCCGCTCGCGATGACGCGGAGAATTAGGTCTTTCTCTGTGGTCTCCACAGGGGATTCAGACATTCCTTCGCCTTGGGAGATGCAAGACGAGCCTGCATTCAATTCACTGCAGGGATATCCGGCCTTACTTCGAGTCAGAGCATCTCGGTGTCCATTCCATTTGAGGCCACAAACTCAGGGGCCCTCTCACATACCTGTAGCTGAGAGAAGCCTCCTCTTGAGGTGCTTGTGGAAAGTTGGTATTCTTCTTGAGTCGAAGCCAGGGACTAAACTCTCATCTCGAGTTGATTTCGGGTCCACAGAGCCCTCTCGTGTTGCTACAGTGACCTCAGGATCCCTCTAGACTTGAAACAGTGATCTTGGGTTTTCTCTGGAGTGCCATCAAGGAAATCAAGGCTCCTTTCACGTTTGATGTCGAACACGGAATTGCTCTGCATGCAGTGCATGGGAATCGGGCCTCAACTCGCGGCGAGGCGTAAATCTCATGGTTTTGTTCAGTTGCGGCCGGAACCTGGGATATATTTTCGAGTTACGACGGGGAGGGCCCTTCCAGACACGTGTTTGTTGAGCGACGTCAGGACTCCTGCCTAGGTGCGAGGGACACCTCGGGATTCTCCTCGAGTCTTGGCATGGCATTTTGGACACGTCTCCACGTGAGGCGGGAGACCCAGGGTCCCTTTTCACGTGCCACAGGGATCCTGGGACTCCTATCCATTTTCAAGAGGAAATCAGGCATCGTCTCCTTTGGAAGCATTGATCTCCTCGGACCTCTCGAGTTTTCAAAGGATGTGAGGCCTCCGGTCACGATGAGGCGGAGGACTAGGTCTTTCTCTTTGGTCTCCACAGGGGATTCAGACATCCCTCCTTCTTGGGAGATGCAAGACGAGCCTGCATTCAATTCGCTGCAGGGATATCCGGCCTTACTTCGAGTCAGAGCATCTCGGTGTCCATTGCACTTGAGGCCACACATTCAGGGTTCCTCTCACATACCTGTAGCTGAGAGAAACTTCCTCTTGAGGTGCTTGTGGAAAGTTGGTATTCCTCTTGAGTCAAAGCCAGGGACTAAGCTCTCATCTCGAGTTGATTTGGGGTCCTTGGAGCCCTTTCGTGTTGCTCCAGTGACCTCAGGATCACTCTAGACTTGAGACACTGATCTTGGGTTTTCTCTGGAGTGCCATCAAGGAAATCTAGGCTCCTTTCATTTTTGATATGGAATACGGAATTGCTCTGCACGCAGGGCAGGGGAATCGGGCCTCATCTCGCGGCGAGGGGGAAGTCTCATGGTTTTTCTCGAGTTGCGGCCGGAACCTGGGGTATATTACAGAGTTACGACGGGGAGGTGACTTCCAGACACGTGTTTGTTCAGCGACGTCAGGACTCCTGCCTAGGTTCGAGGGACACCTCGGGATTCTCCTCGAGTCTGGCATCGCAATTGGGACGTGTCTCCACGTGAGGCGGGAGACCCAGGTTCCCTTTCCAAGTGCCACAGTGATCCTGGGACTCCTATCCATTTTTAAGAAAAGTCAGGCATCGTCTCCTTTAGAAGCATTGATCTCTTCAGACCTCTCGAGTTTTCAAAGGATGTGAGGCCTCCGGTCGCGATGAGGTGGAGGAGTAGGTCTTTCTCTGTGGTCTCCACAGGGGATTCAGACAACCCTTCGTCTTGGGAGATGCAAGACGAGCCTGCATTCAATTCACTGCAGGGATATCCGGCCTTACTTCGAGTCAGAGCATCTCGGTGTCCATTCCACTTGAGGCCACAAACTCAGGGTCCCTCTCACATACCTGTAGCTGAGAGAAGCCTCCTCTTGAGTTGCTTGTGGAAAGTTGGTATTCCTCTTGTGTCGAAGCCAGGGACTAAGCTCTCATCTCGAGTTGATTTGGGGTCCATGGAGCCCTTTCATGTTGCTCCAGTGACCTCAGGATCTTTCTAGACTTGAGACAGTGATCTTGGGTTTTCTCTGGAGTGCCATCAAGGAAATCAAGGCTACTTTCACGTTTGATGTGGAAAACGGAATTGCTCTGCATGCAGTGCAGGGGAATCGGGCTTCAACTCGCGGCGAGGGGGAAATCTCATGGTTTTTCTCGAGTTGCGGCCGGAACCTGGGGTATATTCTCGAGTTACAACGGGGAGGGCCCTTCCAGACACGTGTTTGTTCAGCGACGTCAGGACTCCTGCCTAGGTGCGAGGGACACCTCGGGATTCTCCTCGAGTCTTGGCATGGCAATTGGGACGCGTCTCCACGTGAGGCGGGAGATCCAGTGTCCCTTTCCACGTGCCACAGGGATCCTGGGACTCCTATCCATTTTCAAGAGGAGTCAGGCATCGTCTCCTTTGGAAGCATTGATCTCCGCAGACCTCTCGAGTTTTCAAAGGATGTGAGGCCTCTGGTCGCGATGAGGCGGAGAACTCGGTCTTTCTCTGTGGTCTCACCAGCGGATTCAGACATCCCTTCGTCTTGGGAGATGCAAGATGAGCCTGCATTCAATTCACTGCAGGGATATCCGGCCTTACTTCGAGTCAGAGCATCTCGGTGTCCATTCCACTTGAGGCCACAAACTCAGGGGCCTTCTCACATACCTGTAGCTGAGAGAAGCCTCCTCTTGAGGTGCTTGTGGAAAGTTGGTATTCCTCTTGAGTCGAAGCCAGGGACTAAGCTCTCATCTCGAGTTGATTTGGGGTCCACGAAGCCATTTCATGTTGCTCCAGTGACCTCAGGATCCCTCTAGACTTGAGACAGTGATCTTGGGTTTTCTCTGGAGTGCCATCAAGGAAATCAAGGCTCCTTTCACGTTTGATGAGGAACACGGAATTGCTCTGCATGCAGTGCAGGGGAATCGGGCCTCAACTCGCGGCGAGGGGGAAATCTCATGGTTTTTCTCGAGTTGCGGCCGGAACCTGGGGTATATTCTCGAGTTACGACGGGGAGGGCCCTTCCAGACACGTGTTTGTTCAGCGACGTCAGGATTCCTGCCTAGGTGCGAGGGACACCTCCGGATTCTCCTCGAGTCTTGGCATGGCAATTGGGATGCGTCTCCACGTGAGGCGGGAGACCCAGGTTCCCTTTCCAGGTGCCACAGGGATCCTGGGACTCCTATCCATTTTCAAGAGGAGTCAGGCATCATCTCCTTTGGAAGCATTGATCTCCGCGGACCTCTCGAGTTTTCAAAGGATGTGAGGCCTCCGGGCGCGATGAGGCGGAGAACTCGGTCTTTCTCTGTGGTCTCACCAGCGGATTCAGACATCCCTTCGTCTTGGGAGATGCAAGATGAGCCTGCATTCAATTCACTGCAGGGATATCCGGCCTTACTTCGAGTCAGAGCATCTCGGTGTCCATTCCACTTGAGGCCACAAACTCAGGGTCCCTCTCACATACCTGTAGCTGAGAGAAGCCTCCTCTTGAGGTGCTTGTGGAAAGTTGGTATTCCTCTTGAGTCGAAGCCAGGGACTAAGCTCTCATCTCGAGTTGATTTGGGGTCCACGGAGCCCTTTCTTGTTGCTCCAGTGACCACAGGATCCCTCTAGACTTGAGACAGTGATCTTGGGTTTTCTCTTGAGTGCCATCAAGGAAATCAAGGCTCCTTTCTTTTTTGATGTGGAATACGGAATTCCTCTGCACGCAGGGCAGGGGAATCGTGCCTCATCTCGCGGCGAGGGGGAAGTCTCATGGTTTTTCTCAAGTTGCGGCCGGAACTTGGGGTATATTCTCGAGTTACGACGGGGAGGGCCCTTCCAGACACGTGTTTGTTCAGCGACGTCAGGACTCCTGCCTAGGTGCGAGGGACACCTCGGGATTCTCCTCGAGTCTTGGCATGGCAATTGGGCCGCGTCTCCACATGTGGCGGGAGACCCAGTGTCCCTTTCCACGTGCCACAGTAATCCTGGGACTCCTATCCATTTTCAAGAGGAGTCAGGCATCGTCTCCTTTGGAAGCATTGATCTCTGCAGACCTCTCGAGTTTTCAAAGGATGTGAGGCCTCCGGTCACGATGAGGCGGAGGACTAGGTCTTTCTCTGTGGTCTCCACAGGGGATTCAGACATCCCTTCGTCTTGGGAGATGCACGACGAGCCTGCATTCAATTCACTGCAGGGATATCCGGCCTTACCTCGAGTCAGAGCATCTCGGTGTCCATTGCATTTGAGGCCACAAATTCAGGGTTCCTCTCACATACCTGTAGCTGAGAGAAGCTTCCTCTTGAGGTGCTTGTGCAAAGTTGGTATTCCTCTTGAGTCTAAGCCAGGGACTAAGCTCTCATCTCGAGTTGATTTGGGGTCCTTGGAGCCCTTTCGTGTTGCTCCAGTGACCTCAGGATCCCTCTAGACTTGAGACACTGATCTTGGGTTTTCTCTGGAGTGCCATCAAGGAAATCAAGGCTCCTTTCACGTTTGATGTGGAAAACGGAATTGCTCTGCATGCAGTGCAGGGGAATCGCGCCTCATGTCGCGTCGAGGGGGAAGTCTCATGGTTTTTCTCGAGTTGCGTCCCGAACCTGGGGTATATTCTCGAGTTACGACGGGGAGGGCCCTTCCAGACACGTGTTTGTTCAGCGACGTCAGGACTCCTGCCTAGGTGCGACGGACACCTCGGGATTCTCCTCGAGTCTTGGCATGGCAATTGGGACGCGTCTCCACGTGAGGCGGGATACCCAGTGTCCCTTTCCACGTGCCACAGGGATCCTGGGACTGCTATCCATTTTCAAGAGGAGTCAGGCATCGTCTCCTTTGGAAGCATTGATCTCCGCAGACCTCTCGAGTTTTCAAAGGATGTGAGGCCTCTGGTCGCGATGAGGCGGAGAACTCGGTCTTTCTCTGTGGTCTCCACAGGGGATTCAGACATCCCTTCTTGGGAGATGCAAGACGAGCCTGCATTCAATTCACTGCAGGGATATCCGGCCTTACTTCGAGTCAGAGCATCTCGGTGTCCTTTCCACTTGAGGCCACACACTCGGGGTCCCTCAAATATACCTGTAGCTGAGAGAAGCCTCCTCTTGAGGTGCTTGTGGAAAGTTGGTATTCCTCTTGAGTCGAAGCCAGGGACTAGGCTCTCATCTCGAGTTGATTTGGGGTCCACGGAGCCATTTCATGTTGCTCCAGTGACCTCAGGATCCCTCTAGATTTGAGACAGTGATCTTGGGTTTTCTCTGGAGTGCCATCAAGGAAATCAAGGCTCCTTTCACGTTTGATGTGGAAAACGGAATTGCTCTGCATGCAGTGCAGGGGAATCGGGTCTCAACTCGCGGCGAGGGGGAAATCTCATGGTTTTTCTCGAGTTGCGGCCGGAACCTGGGGTATATACTCGAGTTACGATGGGGAGGGCCCTTCCAGACACGTGTTTGTTCAGCGACGTCAGGACTCCTGCCTAGGTGCGAGGGACACCTCGGGATTCTCCTCGAGTCTTGGCATGGCAATTGGGACGCGTCTCCACGTGAGGCGGGAGACCCAGGTTCCCTTTCCAGGTGCCACAGGGATCCTGGGACTCCTATCCATTTTCAAGAGGAGTCAGGCATCGTCTCCTTTGGAAGCATTGATCTCCTCGGACCTCTCGAGTTTTCAAAGGATGTGAGGCCTCCGCTCGCGATGAGGCGGAGAACTCGGTCTTTCTCTGTGGTCTCCACAGGGGATTCAGACATCCCTTCGTCTTGGGAGATGCAAGATGAGCCTGCATTCAATTCACTGCAGGGATATCCGGTCTTACTTCGAGTCAGAGCATCTCGGTGTCCATTCCACTTGATGCCACAAACTCAGGGTCCCTCTCACATACATGTAGCTGAGAGAAGCCTCCTCTTGAGGGGCTTGTGGAAAGTTCGTATTCCTCTTGAGTTGAAGCCAGGGACTAAGCTCTCATCTCGAGTTGATTTGGGGTCCACGGAGCCCTTTCGTGTTGGTCCAGTGACCTCAGGATCCCTCTAGACTTGAAACAGTGATCTTGGGTTTTCTCTGGAGTGCCATCAAGGAAATCAAGGCTCCTTTCACGTTTGATGTCGAACACGGAATTGCTCTGCATGCAGTGCAGGGGAATCGGGCCTCAACTCGCGGCGAGGGGTAAATCTCATGGTATTTTTCAGTTGTGGCCGGAACCTGGGATATATTCTCGAGTTACGACAGGGAGGGCCCTTCCAGACACGTGTTTGTTGAGCGACGTCAGGACTCCTGCCTAGGTGCGAGGGACACCTCGGGATTCTCCTCGAGTCTTGCCATGGCAATGGGGACGCGTCTCCACGTGAGGCGGGAGACCCAGGGTCCCTTTTCACGTGCCACAGGAATCCTGGGACTCCTATCCATTTTCAAGAGGAGTCAGGCATCGTCTCCTTTGGAAGCATTGATCTCCTCGGACCTCTCGAGTTTTCAAAGGATGTGAGGCCTCCGCTCGCGATGAAGCGGAGAATTAGGTCTTTCTCTGTGGTCTCCACAGGGGATTCAGACATCCCTTCGTCTTGGGAGATGCAAGATGAGCCTGCATTCAATTCACTGCAGGGATATCCGGTCTTACTTCGAGTCAGAGCATCTCGGTGTCCATTCCACTTGATGCCACAAACTCAGGGTCCCTCTCACATACCTGTAGCTGAGAGAAGCCTCCTCTTGAGGGGCTTGTGGAAAGTTCGTATTCCTCTTGAGTTGAAGCCAGGGACTAAGCTCTCATCTCGAGTTGATTTGGGGTCCACGGAGCCCTTTCGTGTTGGTCCAGTGACCTCAGGATCCCTCTAGACTTGAAACAGTGATCTTGGGTTTTCTCTGGAGTGCCATCAAGGAAATCAAGGCTCCTTTCACGTTTGATGTCGAACACGGAATTGCTCTGCATGCAGTGCAGGGGAATCGGGCCTCAACTCGCGGCGAGGGGTAAATCTCATGGTTTTTCAGTTGTGGCCGGAACCTTGGATATATTCTCGAGTTACGACAGGGAGGGCCCTTCCAGACACGTGTTTGTTGAGCGACGTCAGGACTCCTGCCTAGGTGCGAGGGACACCTCGGGATTCTCCTCGAGTCTTGCCATGGCAATGGGGACGCGTCTCCACGTGAGGCGGGAGACCCAGGGTCCCTTTTCACGTGCCACAGGAATCCTGGGACTCCTATCCATTTTCAAGAGGAGTCAGGCATCGTCTCCTTTGGAAGCATTGATCTCCAGGGACCTCTCGAGTTTTCAAAGGATGTGAGGCCTCCGTTCGCGATGAGGCGGAGAACTCGGTCTTTCTCTGTGGTCTCCACAGGGGATTCACACATCCCTTCGTCTTGGGAGATGCAAGACGAGCCTGCATTCAATTCACTGCAGGGATATCCGGCCTTACTTCGAGTCAGAGCATCTCGGTGTCCATTCCACTTGAGGCCACAAACTCAGGGTCCCTCAAATATACCTGTAGCTGAGAGAAGCCTCCTCTTCAGGTGCTTGTGGAAAGTTGGTATTCCTCTTGAGTCAAAGCCAGGGACTAAGCTCTCATCTCGAGTTGATTTGGGGTCCACGGAACCCTTTCTTGTTGCTCCAGTGACCTCAGGATCCCTCTAGACTTGAGACAGTGATCTTGGGTTTTCTCTGGAGTGCCATCAAGGAAATCAAGGCTCCTTTCTTTTTTGATGTGGAATACGGAATTGCTCTGCATGCAGGGCTTGGGAATCGGGCCTCATCTCGCGGCGAGGGGGAAGTCTCATGGTTTTTCTCGAGTTGCGGCCAGAACCTGGGGTATATTCTCGAGTTACGACGGGGAGGGCCCTTCAGACACGTGTTTGTTCAGTGACGTCAGGACTCCTGCCTAGGTGCGAGGGACACCTCGGGATTCTCCTCGAGTCTTGGAATGGCAATTGGGACGCCTCTCCACGTGAGGCGGGAGACCCAGTGTCCCTTTCCACGTGCCACAGGGATCCTGGGACTCCTATCCATTTTCAAGAGGAGTCAGGCATCGTTTCCTTTGGAAGCATTGATCTCTGCGGACCTCTCGAGTTTTCAAAGGATGTGAGGCCTCCGCTCGCGATGACGCGGAGAATTAGGTCTTTCTCTGTGGTCTCCACAGGGGATTCAGACATTCCTTCGCCTTGGGAGATGCAAGACGAGCCTGCATTCAATTCACTGCAGGGATATCCGGCCTTACATCGAGTCAGAGCATCTCGGTGTCCATTCCATTTGAGGCCACAAACTCAGGGGCCCTCTCACATACCTGTAGCTGAGAGAAGCCTCCTCTTGAGGTGCTTGTGGAAAGTTGGTATTCTTCTTGAGTCGAAGCCAGGGACTAAACTCTCATCTCGAGTTGTTTTCGGGTCCACAGAGCCCTCTCGTGTTGCTACAGTGACCTCAGGATCCCTCTAGACTTGAAACAGTGATCTTGGGTTTTCTCTGGAGTGCCATCAAGGAAATCAAGGCTCCTTTCACGTTTGATGTCGAACACGGAATTGCTCTGCATGCAGTGCATGGGAATCGGGCCTCAACTCGCGGCGAGGGGTAAATCTCATGGTTTTGTTCAGTTGCGGCCGGAACCTGGGATATATTTTCGAGTTACGACGGGGAGGGCCCTTCCAGACACGTGTTTGTTGAGCGACGTCAGGACTCCTGCCTAGGTGCGAGGGAAACCTCGGGATTCTCCTCGAGTCTTGGCATGGCATTTTGGACACGTCTCCACGTGAGGCGGGAGACCCAGGGTCCCTTTTCACGTGCCACAGGGATCCTGGGACTCCTATCCATTTTCAAGAGGAAATCAGGCATCGTCTCCTTTGGAAGCATTGATCTCCGCGGACCTCTCGAGTTTTCAAAGGATGTGAGGCCTCCGGTCGCGATGAGGGGGAGAACTCGGTCTTTCTCTGTGGTCTCCCCAGCGGATTCAGACAACCCTTCGTCTTGGGAGATGCAAGATGAGCCTACATTCAATTCACTGCAGGGATATCCGGCCTTACTTCGAGTCAGAGCATCTCGGTGTCCATTCCACTTGAGGCAACAAACTCAGGGTCCCTCTCACATACCTGTAGCTGAGAGAAGCCTCCTCTTGAGGTGCTTGTGGAAAGTTCGTATTCCTCTTGAGTCGAAGCAAGGGACTAAGCTCTCATCTCGAGTTGATTTGGGGTCCATGGAGCCCTTTGGTGTTGCTCCAGTGACCTCAGGATCCCTCTAGACTTGAGACACTGATCTTGGGTTTTCTCTGGAGTGCCATCAAGGAAATCAAGGCTCCTTTCACGTTTGATGTGGAACACGGAATTGCTCTGCACACAGGGCAGGGGAAATGGGCCTCATCCCGCGGCGAGGGGGAAGTCTCATGGTTTTTCTCGAGTTGCGGCCGGAACCTGGGGTATATTCTCGAGTTACGACGGGGAGGGCCCTTCCAGACACGTGTTTGTTCAGCGACGTCAGGACTCCTGCCTAGGTGCGAGGGACAACTCGGGATTCTCCTCGAGTTTTGGCATGGCAATTGAGATGCGTCTCCACGTGAGGCGGGAGACCCAGTGTCCCTTTCCACGTGCCACAGATATCCTGGGCCTCCTATCCATTTTCAAGAGGAGTCAGGCATCGTCTCCTTTGGAAGCATTGATCTCCGCGGACCTCTCGAGTTTTCAAAGGATGTGAGGCCTCCGGTCGCGATGAGGCGGAGAACTAGGTCTTTCTCTGTGGTCTCCACAGGGGATTCAGACATTCCTTCGTCTTGGGAGATGCGAGACGAGCCTGCATTTAATTCACTGCAGGGATATCCGGCCTTACTGCGAGTCAGAGCATCTCGGTGTCCATTCCACTTGAGGACACAATCTCAGGGTCCCTCTCACATACCTGTAGCTGAGAGAAGCCTCCTCTTGAGGTGCTTGTGGAAAGTTGGTATGCCTGTTGAGTCGGAGCCATGGACTAAGCTCTCATCTCGAGTTGATTGGGGGTTCACGGAGCTCTTTCGTGTTGCTCCAGTGACCTCAGGATCTAGACTTGAGACAGTGATCTTGGGTTTGCTCTGGAGTGCCATCAAGGAAATCAAGGCTCCTTTCACGTTCGATGTGGAACACGGAATTGCTCAGCACGCAGTGCAGGGGATTCGGGCCTCATCTCGCGGCGAGGGGGAATTTCATGGTTTGTCTCGAGTTGCGGACAGAACCTGGGGTATATTCTTGAGTTACGACGGGGAGGGCCCTTCAAGACACGTGTTTGTTCAGCGACGTCAGGACTCCTGCCTAGGTGCGAGGGACACCTCGGGATTCTCCTCGATTCTTGGCATATCAATTGGGACGCGTCTCCACGTGAGGCGGGAGACGCAGGGTCCCTTTCGAAGTGCCACAGGGATCCTGGGACTCCTATCCATTTTGAAGAGGAGTCAGGCATGGTCTCCTTTGGAAGCATTGATCTCCGCTGACCTCTCGAGTTTTCAAAGGATGTGAGGCCTCCGGTCGCGATGAGGCAGAGAACTAGGTCTTTCTCTGTGGTCTACACAGGGTATTCAGACATCCCTTCGTCTTGGGAGATGCAAGACGAGCCTGCATTCAATTCACTGCAGGGATATCCGGCCTTACTTCGAGTCAGAGCATCTCGGTGTCCATTCCACTTGAGGCCACAACCTCAGGGTCCCTCTCACTTTCCTGTAGCTGAGAGAAGCCTCCTCTTGAGGTGCTTGTGGAAAGTTGGTATTCCTCTTGAGTCGAAGCCAGGGACTCAGCTCTCATCTCGAGTTGATTTGGAGTCCACGGAGCCCTTTCGTGTTGCTCCAGTGACCTCAGGATCCCTCTAGACTTGAGACAGTGATCTTGGGTTTTGTCTGGAGTGCCATCAAGGAAATCAAGGCTCCTTTCACGTTTGATGTGGAACACGGAATTGCTCTGCATGCAGTGCAGGGGAATCGGGCCTCAACTCGCGGCGAGGGGGAAATCTCATGGTTTTTCTCTAGTTGCGGCCGGAACCTTGGGTATATTCTCGAGTTACGATGGGGAGGGCCCTTCCAGACACGTGTTTGTTCAGCGACGTCAGGACTCCTGCCTAGGTGCGAGGGACACCTCGGGATTCTCCTCGAGTCTTGGCATGGCAATTGGGACGCGTCTCCACGTGAGGCGGGAGACCCAGGTTCCCTTTCCACATGCCACAGGGATCCTGGGACTCCTATCCATTTTCAAGAGGAGTCAGGCATCGTCTCCTTTGGAAGGATTGATCTCCGCATACCTCTCTAATTTTCAAAGGTTGTGAGGCCTCCGGTCGCGATGAGGCGGAGAACTAGGTCTTTCTCTGTGGTCTCCACAGGGGATTCAGACATCCCTTCGTCTTGGGAGATGCAAGAGGAGCCTGCATTCAATTCACTGCAGGGATATCCGGCCTTACTTTGAGTCAGAGCATCTCGGTGTACATTCCACTTGAGGCCACAACCTCAGGGTCCTTCTCACATACCTGTGGCTGAGAGAACCCTCCTCTTGAGGTGCTTGTGGAAAGTTGGTATTCCTCTTGAGTCGAAGCCAGGTACTAAGCTCTCATGTCGAGTTGATTTGGGGTCCACGGAGCCCTTTCGTGTTGCTCCAGTGACCTCAGGATCCCTCTAGACTTGAGACAGTGATCCTGGGTTTTCTCTGGAGTGCCATCAAGGAATTCAAGGCTCCTTTCAGGTTGGATGTGGAACACGGAATTGCTCTGCACGCAGTCCAGGGGAATCGGGCCTCATCTCGCGGCGAAGGGGAAGTCTCCTGGTTTTTCTCGAGTTGCGGCCGGAACCTGGGGTATATTCTCGAGTTACGACGGGGAGGGCCCTTCCAGACACGTGTTTGTTCAGCGACTTCAGGACTCCTGCCTAGGTGCGAGGGACACCTCGGGATTCTCCTCGAGTCTTGGCATGGCAATTGGGAGGCGTCTCCACGTGAGGCGGGAGACCCAGGGTCCCTTTCCACGTGCCACAGGGATCCTGGGACTCCTATCCATTTTCAAGAGGAGTCAGGCATCGTCTCCTTTGGAAGCATTGATCTCCGCGGACCTCTCGAGTTTTCAAAGGATGTGAGGCCTCCGGTCGCGATGAGGCGGAGAACTAGGTCTTTCTCTGTGGTCTCCACAGGGGATTCAGACATCCCTTCGTCTTGGGAGATGCGAGACGAGCCTGCATTTAATTCACTGCAGGGATATCCGGACTTACTGCGAGTCAGAGCATCTCGGTGTCCATTCCACTTGAGGACACAATCTCAGGGTCCCTCTCACATACCTGTAGCTGAGAGAAGCCTCCTCTTGAGGTGCTTGTGGAAAGTTGGTAAGCCTCTTGAGTCGAAGCCATGGACTAAGCTCTCATCTCTAGTTGATTGGGGGTTCACGGAGCCCTTTCGTGTTGCTCCAGTGACCTCAGGATCTAGACTTGAAACAGTGATCTTGGGTTTGCTCTGGAGTGCCATCAAGGAAATCAAAGCTCCTTTCACGTTCGATGTGGAACACGGAATTGCTCAGCACGCAGTGCAGGGGATTCAGGCCTCATCTCGCGGCGAGGGGGAATTTCATGGTTTGTCTCGAGTTGCGGACAGAACCTGTGGTATATTCTTGAGTTACGACGGGGAGGGCCCTTCCAGACACGTGTTTGTTCAGCGATGTCAGGACTCCTGCCTAGGTGCGAGGGACACCTCGGGATTCTCCTCGATTCTTGGCATGGCAATTGGGACGCGTCTCCACGTGAGGCGGGAGACCCAGGGTCCCTTTCCACGTGCCACAGGGATCCTGGGACTCCTATCCATTTTGAAGAGGAGTCAGGCATGGTCTCCTTTGGAAGCATTGATCTCCGCTGACCTCTCGAGTTTTCAAAGGATGTGAGGCCTCCGGTCGCGATGAGGCAGAGAACTGGGTCTTTCTCTGTGGTCTACACAGGGGATTCAGACATCCCTTCGTCTTGGGAGATGCAAGACGAGCCTGCATTCAATTCACTGCAGGGATATCCGGCCTTACTTCGAGTCAGAGCATCTCGGTGTCCATTCCACTTGAGGCCACAACCTCAGGGTCCCTCTCACTTTCCTGTAGCTGAGAGAAGCCTCCTCTTGAGGTGCTTGTGGAAAGTTGGTATTCCTCTTGAGTCGAAGCCAGGGACTAAGCTCTCATCTCGAGTTGATTTGGGGTCCACGGAGCCCTTTCGTGTTGCTCCAGTGACCTCAGGATCCCTCTAGACTTGAGACAGTGATCTTGGGTTTTCTCTGGAGTGCCATCAAGGATATCAAGGCTCCTTTCACGTTTGATGTGGAACACGGAATTGCTCTGCATGCAGTGCAGGGGAATCGGGCCTCAACTCGCGGCGAGGGGGAAATCTCATGGTTTTTCTCTAGTTGCGGCCGGAACCTTGGGTATATTCTCGAGTTACGATGGGGAGGGCCCTTCCAGACACGTGTTTGTTCAGCGACGTCAGGACTCCTGCCTAGGTGCGAGGGACACCTCGGGATTCTCCTCGAGTCTTGGCATGGCAATTGGGACGCGTCTCCACGTGAGGCGGGAGACCCAGGGTCCCTTCCCACGTGCCACAGGGATCCTGGGACTCCTATCCATTTTCAAGAGGAGTCAGGCATCGTCTCCTTTGGAAGCATTGATCTCCGCGGACCTCTTGAGTTTTCAAAGGATGTGAGGCCTCCGGTCGCAATGAGGCGGTGAACTAGGTCTTTCTCTGTGGTCTCCAAAGGGGATTCAGACATCCCTTCGTCTTGGGAGATGCAAGACGAGCCTGCATTCAATTCACTGCAGGGATATCTGGCCTTACTACGAGTCAGAGCATCTCGGTGTCCATTCCACTTGAGGCTACAAACTCAGGGTCCTTCTCACATACCTGTGGCTGAGAGAAGCCTCCTCTTGAGGTGCTTGTGGAAAGTTGGTATTCCTCTTGAGTCGAAGCCAGGTACTAAGCTCTCATCTCGAGTTGATTTGGGGTCCACGGAGCCCTTTCGTGTTGCTCCAGTGACCTCAGGATCCCTCTAGACTTGAGACAGTGATCCTGGGTTTTCTCTGGAGTGCCATCAAGGAAATCAAGGCTTCTTTCAGGTTGGATGTGGAACACGGAATTGCTCTGCACGCAGTCCAGGGGAATCGGGCCTCATCTCGCGGGGAAGGGGAAGTCTCATGGTTTTTCTCGAGTTGCGGCAGGAACCTGGGGTATATTCTCGAGTTACGATGGGGAGGGCCCTTCCAGACACGTGTTTGTTCAGCGACGTCAGGACTCCTGCCTAGGTGCGAGGGACACCTCGGGATTCTCCTCGAGTCTTGGCATGGCAATTGGGACGCGTCTCCACATGAGGCGGGAGACCCAGGGTCCCTTTCCACGTGCCACAGATATCCTGGGACTCTTATCCATTTTCAAGAGGAGTCAGGCATCGTCTCCTTCGGAGGTATTGATCTCAGCGGACGTCTGGAGTTTTCAAAGGATATGAGGCCTCCGGTCGCGAGGAGGCGGAGGACTAGGTCTTTCTCTGTGGTCTCCACAGGGGATTCAGACAACCCTTCGTCTTGGGAGATGCAAGACGAGCCTGCATTCAATTCACTGCAGGGATATCCGGCCTTACTTCGAGTCAGAGCATCTCGGTGTCCATTCCACTTGAGGCCACAAACTCAGGGTCCCTCTCACATACCTGTAGCTGAGAGAAGCCTCCTCTTGAGGTGCTTGTGGAAAGTTGGCATTCCTCTTGAGTCGAAGCAAGGGACTAAGCTCTCATCTCGAGTTGATTTGTGGTCCACGGAGCCCTTTCGTGTTGCTACAGTGACCTCAGGATCCGTCTAGACTTGAGACAGTGATCTTGGGTTTTCCCTGGAGTGCCATCAAGGAAATCAAGGCTCCTTTCATGTTTGATGTGGAACACGGAATTGCTCTGCACGCAGTCCAGGGGAATCGGGCCTCATGTCGCGGCGAGGGGGAAGTCTCATGGTTTTTCTCGAGTTGCAGCCGGAACCTGGGGTATATTCTCGAGTTACGACGGGGAGGGCACTTCCAGACACGTGTTTGTTCAGCGACGTCAGGACTCCTGCCTAGGAGCGAGGGACACCTCGGGATTCTCCTCGAGTCTTGGCATGGCAATTGGGACGCGTCTCCACGTGAGGCGGGAGACCCAGGGTCCCTTCCCACGTGCCACAGGGATCCTGGGACTCCTATCCATTTTCTTGAGGAGTCAGGCATCGTCTCCTTTGGAAGCATTGATCTCCGCGGACCTCTCGGGTTTTCAAAGGATGTGAGGCCTCCGCTCGCGATGAGGCGGAGAATTAGGTTTTTCTCTGTGGTCTCCACAGGGGATTCAGACATCCCTTCGTCTTGGGAGATGCAAGACGAGCCTGCATTCAATTCACTGCAGGGATATCCGGCCTTACTTCGAGTCAGAGCATCTCGGTGTCCATTCCACTTGAGGCCACAAACTCAGGGTCCCTCTCACATACCTGTAGCTGAGAGAAGCCTCTTCTTGAGGTGCTTGTGGAAAGTTGGTATTCCTCTTGAGTCGAAGCCATTGACTAAGCTCTCATCTCGAGTTGATTTGGGGTCCACGGAGCCCTTTCGTGTTCTTCCAGTGACCTCAGGATCCCTCTAGGCTTGAGACAGTGATCTTGGGTTTTCTCTGGAGTGCCATCAAGGAAATCAAGGCTCCTTTCACGTTTGATGTGGAACACGGAATTGCTCTGCACGCAGTGCAGGGGAATCGGGCCTCATCTCGCGGCGGGGGGGAATTTCATGGTTTGTCTCGAGTTGGGAAAGAACCTGGGGTATATTCTCGAGTTACGACGGGGAGGGCCCTTCCAGACACGTGTTTGTTCAGCGACGTCAGGACTCCTGCCTAGGTGCGAGGGACACCTCAGGATTCTCCTCGACTCTTGGCATGGCAATTGGGACGCGTCTCCACGTGAGGCGGGAGACCCAGGGTCCCTTTCCACGTGCCACAGGCATCCTGGGACTCCTATCGTTTTTCAAGAGGAGTCAGGCATCGTCTCCTTTGGAAGCATTGATCTCCGCGGACCTCTCGAGTTTTCAAAGATGGGAGGCCTCAGGTCACAATGAGGAGGAGAACTAGGTATTTCTCTGTGGTCTCCAAAGGGGATTCAGACATCCCTTCGTCTTGGGAGATGCAAGACGAGCCTGCACTCAATTCACTGCACGGATATCCGGCCTTACTTCGAGTTAGAGCATCTCGGTGTCCATTCCACTTGAGGCCACAAACTCAGGGTCCCTCTCACATACCTGTAGCTGAGAGAAGCCTCGTCTTGATGTGCTTGTGGAAACTTGGTATTCCTCTTGACTCGAAGCCAGGGACTAAGCTCTCATCTCGAGTTGATTTGGGGTCCACGGAGCCCTTTCGTGGTGCTCCATTGACCTCAGGATCCCTCTAGACTTGAGACAGTGATCTTGGGTTTTCTCTGGAGTGCCATCAAGGAAGTCAAGGCTCCTTTCACGTTTGATGTGGAACACGGAATTGCTCTGCACGCACTGCAGGGGAATCGGGCCTCATCTCGGGGCGAGGGGGAAGTCTCATGGTTGTTCTCGAGTTGCGGCCGGAACCTGCGGTATATTCTCGATTTTGACGGGGAGGGTCTTTCCAGACACGTGTTTGTTCAGCGACTTCAGGACCCCTGCCTAGGTGCGAGGGACAACTCGGGATTCTCCTCTAGTCTTGGCATGGCAATTGGGATGCGTCTCCACATGAGGCGGGAGACCCAGGGTCCCTTTCCACGTGCCACAGATATCCTGGGACTCCTATCCATTTTCAAGAGGAGTCAGGCATCGTCTCCTTCGGAAGTATTGATCTCAGCGGACCCCTCGAGTTTTCAAAGGATATGAGGCCTCCGGTCGCGAGGAGGCGGAGGACTAGTTCTTTCTCTGTGGTCTCCACAGGGGATTCAGACAACCCTTCGTCTTGGGAGATGCAAGACGAGCCTGCATTCAATTCACTGCAGGGATATCCGGCCTTACTTCGAGTCAGAGCATCTCGGTGTCCATTCCACTTGAGGCCACAAACTCAGGGTCCCTCTCACATACCTGTAGCTGAGAGAAGCCTCCTCTTGAGGTGCTTGTGGAAAGTTGGCATTCCTCTTGAGTCGAAGCCAGGGACTAAGCTCTCATCTCGAGTTGATTTGTGGTCCACGGAGCCCTTTCTTGTTGCTACAGTGACCTCAGGATCCGTCTAGACTTGAGACAGTGTCTTGGGTTTTCCCTGGAGTGCCATCAAGGAAATCAAGGCTCCTTTCATGTTTGATGTGGAACACGGAATTGCTCTGCACGCAGTCCAGGGGAATCGGGCCTCATGTCGCGGCGAGGGGGAAGTCTCATGGTTTTTCTCGAGTTGCAGCCGGAACCTGGGGTATATTCTCGAGTTATGACGGGGAGGGCCCTTCCAGACACGTGTTTGTTCAGCGACGTCAGGACTCCTGCCTAGGATCGAGGGACACGTCGGGATTCTACTCGAGTCTTGGCATGGCAATTGGGATGCGTCTCCACGTGAGGCGGGAGACCCAGGGTCCCTTTCCACATGCCACAGGGATCCTGGGACTCCTATCCATTTTCAAGAGGAGTCAGGCATCGTCTCCTTTGGAAGCATTTATCTCCGCGGACCTCTGGAAATTTCAAAGGATGTGAGGCCTCCGGTCGCGATGAGGCGGAGAACTAGGTCTTTCTCTGTGGTCTCCACAGGGGATTCAGACATCCCTTCATCTTGCGAGATGCAAGACAAGCCTGCATTCAATTCATTGCAGGGATATCCGGCCTTACTTCGAGTCAGAGCATCTCTGTGTCCATTCCACTTGAGGCCAAAAACTCAGGGTCCCTCTCACATACCTGTAGCTGAGAGAAGCCTCCTCTTGAGGTGCTTGTGGAAAGTTGGTATTCCTCTTGAGTCGAAGCCAGCGACGAAGCTCTCATCTCGAGATGATATGGGGTCCATGGAGCCCTTTCGTCTTGCTCCAGTAACCTCAAGATCCCTCTAGACTTGAGACAGTGATCTTCGGTTTTCTCTGCAGCGCCATGAAGGAAATCAAGGCTCCTTTCACGTGTGATGTGGAACACGGAATTTCTCTGCACGCAGTGCAGGGGAATCGGGCCTCATCTCGCGGCGAGCGGGAAGTCTCAGGGTTTTTCTCGAGTTGCGGCCGGAACCTGGGCTATATTCTCGAGTTACGGCGGGGAGGGCCCTTCCAGACACCTGTTTGTTCAGCAACGTCAGGACTCGGGCCTAGGTGCGAGGGACACCTCGGGATTCTCCTCGAGCCTTTGCATGGCAATTTGGACGCGTCTCCACGTGAGGCGGGAGATCCAGGGTCTCTTTCCACGGGCCAGAGTGATCCTGGGACTCCTATCCATTTTCAAGAGGAGTCAGGCATCGTCTCCTTTGGAAGCATTGATCTCCGAGGACCTCTTGAGTTTTCAAAGGATGTGAGGTCTCCGGTCGCTGTGTGGCGAGAACTAGGTCTTTCTCTGTGGTCTCCACAGGGGATTCAGACATCCCTTCGTCTTGGGAGAGTCAAGAAGAGCCTGCACTCAATTCACTGCATGGATATCCTGCCTTACTTTGAATGAGAGCATCTCGGTGTCCATTGCACTTGAGGCCACAAACACAGGGTCCCTCTCACATACCTGTAGCTGAGAGAACCCTCCTCTTGAGGTGCTTGGGGAAAGTTGGTATTCCACTTGAGTCGAAGCCAGGGACTAAGCTCTCATCTCGAGTTGATTTGGGGTCCACGGAGACCTTTCGTGTTGCTACAGTCACCTGAGGATCCCTCTAGACTTGAGACAGTGATCTTGGGTTTTCTCTGGAGTGCCATCAAGGAAATCAAGGCTCCTTTCACGTTTGATGTGGAACACGGAATTGCTCTGCACGCAGTGCAGGGGATTCGGGCCTCATCTCGCGGCGAGGGGGAAGTCTCATGGTTTTTCTCGAGTTGCGGCCGGAACCTGGGGTATATTCTCGATTTACGATGGGGAGGGCCCTTCCAGACACGTGTTTGTTCGGCGACGTCAGGACTCCTGCCTAGGTGCGAGGGACACCTCGGGATTCTGCTCGAGTCTTGGCATGGCAATTGGGACGCGTCTCCACGTGAGGCGGGAGACCCAGGGTCCCTTTCCACGTGCCACAGGGATCCTATGACTCCTATCCATTTTCAAGAGGAGTCAGGCATCGTCTCCTTTGGAAGCATTGATCTACGCGGACCTCTCGAGTTTTCAAAGGATATGAGGCCTCCGCTCGCGGTGATGCGGAGAATTATGTCTTTCCCTGTGGCTTCCACAGGGGATTCAGACATCCCTTCGTCTTGGGAGATGCAAGACGAGCCTGCATTCAATTCACTGCAGGGATATCCGGCCTTCCTTCGAGTCAGAGCATCTCGGTGTCCATTCCACTTGAGTCCACAAACTCAGGGTCCCTCTCACATACCTGTAGCTGAGAGAAGCCTCCTCTTGAGGTGCTTGTGGAAATTTGGCATTTCTCTTGAGTCGAAGCCAGGGGCTAAGCTCTCATCTCGAGTTGATTTGGGGTCCACGGAGCCCTTTCTTGTTGCTAGAGTGACCTCAGGATCCCTCTAGACTTGAGACAGTGATCTTGGGTTTTCTCTTGAATGCCATCAAGGAAATCAAGGCTCCTTTCACGTTTGATGTGGAACACGGAATTCCTCTGCATGCAGTGCAGGGGAATCGGGCCTCAACTCGCGGCTAGGTGGAAATCTCATGGTTTTTCTCGATTTGCGGCCGGAACCTGGGGTATATTCTCGAGTTACGACGGGGAGGGCCCTTCCAGACACGTGTTTGCTCAGCGACGTCAGGACTCCTACCTAGTTGCGAGGGACACCTCGGGATTCTCCTCGAGTCTTGGCATGGCAATTGGGACGCGTCTCCATGTGAGGCGGGAGACCCAGGGTCACTTTCCACGTGCCACAGGGATCCTGGGACTCCTATCCATTTTCAGGAGGAGTCAGGCATCGTCTCCTTTGGAAGCATTTATCTCCGCAGACCTCTCGAATTTTCAAAGGATGTGAGGCCTCCGGTCGCGATGAGGCGGAGACCTAGGTCTTTCTCTGTGGTCTCCACAGGGGATTCAGACATCCCTTCGTCTTGGGAGATGCAAGTCGAGCCTGCATTCAATTCACTGCAGGGATATCCGGCCTTACTTCGAGTCAGAGCATCTCGGTGTCCATTCCACTTGAAGCCACAAACTCAGGGTCCCTCTCACATACCTGTAGCTGAGAGAAGCCTCCTCTTGAGGTGCTTGTGGAAAGTTGGTATTCCTCTTGAGTCGAAGCCAGGGACTAAGCTCTCATCTCGAGTTGATTTGGGGTCCACGGAGCCCTTTCCTGTTGCTCCAGTGACCTCAGGTTCCCTCTAGACTTGAGACAGTGATCTTGGGTTTTGTCTGGAGTGCCATCAAGGAAATCAAGGCTCCTTTCACGTTTGATGTGGAACAGGGAATTGCTCTGCACGCAGTGCAGGGGAATCGGGCCTCATCTCGCGGCGAGGGGGAAGTCTCGTGATTTTTCTCGAGTTGCGGCCGGAACCTGGGGTATATTCTCGACTTACGACGGGGAGGGCCCTTCCAGACACGTGTTTGTTCAGCGACGTCAGGACTTCTGCCTAGGTGCGAGGGACACCTCGGGATTCTCCTCGAGTTTTGGCATGGCTATTGGGATGCGTCTCCACGTGAGGCGGCAGACCCAGGGTCCCTTTCCACATGCCACAGGGATCCTGGGACTCCTATCCATTTTCAAGAGGAGTCAGGCATCGTCTCCTTTGGAAGCATTGATCTCCGCTGACCTCTCGAGTTTTCAAAGGATGGGAGGCCAACGGATGCGATGAGGCGGAGAACTAGTTCTTTCTCTGTGGTCTCCACAGGGGATTCAGACATCCCTTCGTCTTGGGAGATGCAAGACGAGCCTGCTTTCAATTCACTGCAGGGATATCCGCCCTTAATTCGAATCAGAGCATCTCGGTGTCCATTCCACTTGAGGCAACAAACTCAGTGTCCCTCTCACATACCTGTAGCTGAGAGAAGCCTCCTCTTGAAGTGCTTGTGGAAAGTTGGTATTCCTCTTGTGTCGAAGCCAGGGACTAAGCTCTCATCTCGAGTTGATTTGGGGTCCACGGAGCCCTTTCGTGTTGCTCCAGTGACCTCAGGATCCCTCTAGATTTGAGACAGTGATCTTGGGTTTTCTCTGGAGTGCCATCAAGGAAATCAAGGCTCCTTTCACTTTTGATGTCGAACACGGAATTGCTCTGCATGCAGTGCAGGGTATTCGGGTCTCATCTCACGGCGAGGGGGAAGTCTCATGGTTTTTCTCGAGTTGCGGCCGGAACCTGGGGTATATTCTCGAGTTACGACGGGGAGGGCCCTTCCAGACACGTGTTTGTTCAGCGACGTCAGGACTCGGGCCTAGGTGCGAGGGACACCTCGGGATTCTCCTCGAGTCTTGGCATGGCAATTGCGAGGCGTCTCCACGTGAAAAGGAGACCCAGGGTCCCTTTCCCCGTGCCACAGGGATCCTGGGACTCCTATCAATTTTCAAGAGGAGTCAGGCATCCTCTCCTTTGGAAGCATTGATCTCCGCGGACCTCTCGAGTTTTCAAAGGATGTGAGTCCTCCGCTCACGATGTGGCGAGAACTAGGTCTTTCTCTGAGGTATCCTCAGGGGATTCAAACATCCTTTCATCTTGGGAGATGCAAGACGAGCCTGCATTCAATTCACTGCAGGGATATCGGGCCTTACTTCGAGTCACAGCGTCTCGGTGTCCATTCCACTTGAGGCCACAAATTCAGGGTCCGTCTCACATACCTGTAGCTGAGAGAAGCCTCCTCTTGAGGTGCTTGTGGAAAGTTGGTATTCCCCTTGAGTCGAAGCCAGGGACTAAGCTCTCATCTCGAGTTGATTTGGGGTCCACGGAGCCCTTTCTTGTTGCTACAGTGACCTCAGGATCCCTCTAGACTTTAGACAGTGATCTTGGGTTTTGTATGGAGTGCCATCAAGGAAATCAAGGCTCCTTTCACGTTTGATGTGGAACACGGAATTGCTCTGCACGCAGTGCAGAGGAATCGGGCCTCATCTCGCGGCGAGTGGGAAGTCTCATGGTTGTTCTCGAGTTGCGGCCGGAACCTGTGGTATATTCTCGATTTACGACGGGGAGGGTCTTTCCAGACACGTGTTTGTTCAGCGACCTCAGGACGCCTGCCTAGGGGCGAGGGACACCTCGGGATTCTCCTCGAGTCTTGGCATGGCAATTGGGACGCGTCTCCAAGTGAGGCGGGAGACCCAGGGCCCCTTTCCACCTTCCACAGGGATCCTGGGACTCCTATCCATTTTCAAGAGGAGTCAGGCATCGTCCTCTTTGGAAGCATTGATCTCTGCAGACCTCTCGAGTTTTCAAAGGATATGAGGCCTCCGGTCACGATGAGGCGGAGGACTTGGTCTTTCTCTGTGGTCTCCACATGGGATTCAGACATCCCTTCGTCTTGGGAGATGCAAGACGAGCCTGCATTCAATTCACTGCAGGGATATCCGGCCTTACTTCGAGTCAGAGCATCTCGGTGTCCATTCCACTTGAGGCCACAAACTCAGGGTCCCGCTCTCATACCTGTAGCTGAGAGAAACCTCCACTTCAGGTGCTTGTGGAAAGTTGGTATTTCTCCTGAGTCAAAGCCAGGGACTAGGCTCTCATCTCGAGTTGATTTGGGGTCCACAGAGCCCTTTCGTGTTGCTCCAGTGACCTCAGGATCCCTCTAGACTTGAGACAGTGATCCTGGGTTTTCTCTGGAGTGCCATCAAGGAAATCAAGGCTCCTTTCAGGTTGGATGTGGAACACGGAATTGCTCTGCACGCATTCCAGGGGAATCGGGCCTCATCTCGCGGCGAAGGGGAAGTCTCATGGTTTTTCTCGAGTTGCGGCCGTAACCTGGGGTATATTCTCGAGTTACGACGGGGAGGGCCCTTCCAGACACACGTTTGTTCAGCGACGTCAGGACCCCTGCCTAGGTGCGAGGGAGAAGTCGGGATTCTTCTCGAGTCTTGGCATGCCAATTGGGACGCTTTTCTACATGAGGCGGGAGACCCAGGGTCCCTTTCCACGTGCCACAGGGATCCTGGGACTCCTATCCATTTTCAAGAGGAGTCAGGCATCGTCTCCTTTGGAAGCATTGATCTCCTCGAACCTCTCGAGTTTTCAAAGGATTTGAGGCTTCTGGTCGCGATGAGGCGGAGAACTCGGTCTTTCTCTGTGGTCTCCACAGGGGATTCAGACATCCCTTCTTCTTGGGAGATGCAAGACGAGCCTGCATTCAATTCACTGCAGGGATATACGACCTTACTTCGAGTCAGAGCATCTCGGTGTCCATTCCACTTGAGGCCACAAACTCAGGGTCCCTCTCACATACCTGTAGTTGAGAGAAGCTTCCTCTTGAGGTGCTTGTGGAAAGTTGGTATTCCTCTTGAGTTTAAGCCAGGGACTATGCTCTCATCTCGAGTTGATTTGGGGTCCACGAAGCCCTTTCCTGTTGGTCCAGTGACCTCAGGATACCTCTAGACTTGAGACAGTTATATTGGGTTTTCTCTGGAGTGCCATCAAGGAAATCAAGGCTCCTTTCACGTTTGATGTGGAACACGGAATTGCTCTGCATGCAGTGCAGGGGAATCGGGCCTCAACTCGCGGCGAACGGGAAATCTCAAGGTTTTTCTTGAGTTGCGGCCCGAACCTGGGGTATATTCTCGAGTTACGACGGGGAAGGCCCTTCCAGACACGTGTTTGTTCAGCGACGTCAGGACTCCTGCCTAGGTGCCAGGGACACCTCGGGATTCTCCTCGAGTCTTGGCATGGCAATTGGGACGCGTCTCCATGTGAGGCGGGAGACCCATGGTCCCTTTCCACGTGCCACAGGGATCCTGGGACTCCTATCCATTTTCAACAGGAGTCAGGCATCGTCTCCTTTGGAAGCATTGATCTCCGCGGACCTCTCGAGTTTTCAAAGGATGTGAGGCCTGCGGTCACGATGAGGCGGAGGACTAGGTCTTTATCTGTGGTCTCCACAGGGGATTCAGACATCCCTTTGTCTTGGGAGATGCAAGACGAGCCTGCATTCCATTCACTGCAGGGATATCCAGCCTTACTTCCAGTCAGAGCATCTCGGTGTCCATTCCACTTGAGGCCGCAAACTCAGGGTCCCTCTCACATACCTGTAGCTGAGAGCAGCCTCCTCTTGAGGTGTTTGTGGAAAGTTGGGATTCCTCTTGAGTCGAAGCCAGGGACTAAGCTCTCATCTCGAGTTGATTTGGGGTCCACAGAGCCCTTTCGTGGTGCTCCAGTCACCTCAGGATCCCTCTAGCCTTGAGACAGTGATCTTGGGTTTTCTCTGGAGTGCCATCAAGGAAATCAATTCTCCTTTCAGGTTTGATATGGAACACGGAATTGCTCTGCACGCAGTTCTGGGGAATCGGGCCTAAACTCGCGGCGATGGGGAAGTCTCATGGTTTTTCTCGAGTTGCCGCCGGAACCTGGGGTATATTCTCGAGTTACGCCGGGGAGGGCCCTTCCAGAAACGTGTTTGTTCAGCGATGTCAGGGCTCCTGCCTTGGTGCTAGGGACACCCCGGGATTCTCCTCGAGGCTTGACATGGCAATTGGGACGCGTTTCCACGTGAGGTGTGAGA
Source organism: Dama dama (assembly GCF_033118175.1). Taxonomy (NCBI): domain Eukaryota; kingdom Metazoa; phylum Chordata; class Mammalia; order Artiodactyla; family Cervidae; genus Dama; species Dama dama. Next base: position 4,724,337 of record NC_083706.1, on the reverse strand, counting down.
CCCAGGGTCCCTTTCCACGTGAAACAGGGATCCTGGGACTCCTATCCATTTTCAAGAGGAGTCAGGCATCGTCTCCTTTGGAAGCAATGATCTCCGCGGACTTTTCGAATTTTCAAAGGATGTGAGGCCTTGTCGCAATGAGGCGGAGAACTAGGTCTTTCTCTGTGGTCTCCACAGGGGATACAGACATCCCTTCGTCTTGGGAGATGCAAGACGAGCCTGCATTCAATTCACTGCAGCGAAATCCAGCCTTACTTCGAGTCAGAGCATCTCGGTGTCCATTCCACTTGAGGCCACAAACTCAGGGTCCCTCTCACATACATGTAGCTGAGAAAAGCCTCCTCTTGAGGTTCTTGGGGAAAGTTGGTATTCCTCTTGACTCGAAGCCAGGGACTAAGCTCTCATCTCGAGTTGATTTGAGGTCCACGGAGCCCTTTCGTGTTGCTACAGTGACCTCAGGATCCCTCTAGACTTGAAACAGTGATCTTGGGTTTTCTCTGGAGTGCCATCAAGGAAATCAAGGCTCCTTTCACGTTTGATCTGGAACACAGAATTGCTCTGCCCGCAGTGCAGGGGAATCGGGCCTCATCTCGCGGCGAGGCGGAAGTCTCATGGTTTTACTCCACTTGTGGCCGGAACCTGGGGTATATTCTCGAGTTACGACGTGGGTGGCCCTTCCAGAAATGTGTTTGTTTAACGACGTCAGAACTCCTGCCTTGGTTCGATGGACAACTCGGGATTCTCCTCGAGTCTTGGCATGGCAATTGCGAGGCGTCTCCACGTGAAGGGGAGACCCAGGGTCCCTTTCCCCATGCCACAGGGATCCTGGGACTCCTATCAATTTTCAAGAGGAGTCAGGCATCCTCTCCTTTGGAAGCATTGATCTCCGAGGACCTCTCGAGTTTTCAAAGGATGTGAGTCCTCCGCTCACGATGTGGCGAGAACTAGGTCATTCTCTGTGGTATCCTCAGGGGATTCAGACATCCCTTCATCTTGGGAGATGCAAGACGAGCCTGCATTCAATTCACTGCAGGGATATCGGGCCTTACTTCGAGTCACAGCGTCTCGGTGTCCATTCCACTTGAGGCCACAAACTCAGGGTCCCTCTCACATACCTGTAGCTGAGAGAAGCCTCCTCTTCAAGTGCTTGTGGAAAGTTGGTATTCCCCTTGAGTGGAAGCCAGGGACTAAGCTCTCATCTCGAGTTGATTTGGGGTCCACGGAGCCCTGTCTTGTTGCTACAGTGACCTCACGATCCCTCTAGACTTTAGACAGTGATCTTGGGTTTTGTATGGAGTGCCATCAAGGAAATGAAGGCTCCTTTCACGTTTGATGTGGAACACGGAATTGCTCTGCACGCAGTGCAGAGGAATCGGGCCTCATTTCGCGGCGAGTGGGAAGTCTCATGGTTGTTCTCGAGTTGCGGCCGGAACCTGCGGTATATTCTCGATTTACGACGGGGAGGGTCTTTCCAGACACGTGTTTGTTCAGCGACCTCAGGACGCCTGCCTAGGGGCGAGGGACACCTCGGGATTCTCCGCGAGTCTTGCCATGGCAATTGGGACGCGTCTCCACGTGAGGCGGGAGACCAAGGGCCCCTTTCCACCTTCCACAGGGATCCTGGGACTCCTATCCATTTTCAAGAGGAGTCAGGCATCGTCTCCTTTGGAAGCATTGATCTCCGCGGACCTCTCGAGTTTTCAAAGGATGTGAGGCTTCTGGTCGCGATGAGGCGGAGAACTAGTTCTTTCTCTGTGGTCTCCACAGTGAATTTAGACATCCCTTCGTCTTGGGAGATGCAAGACGAGCCTGCATTCAATTCACTGCAGGGATATCCGGCCTTACTTCGAGTCAGAGCCTCTCGGTGTCCATTCCACTTGTGGCCACAAATTCAGTGTAACTCTCACATACTTGTAGCTGAGAGAAGCCTCCTCTTGAGGTGCTTGTGGAAAGTTGGTATTCCTCTTGACTCGAAGCCAGGGACTAAGCTCGCATCTCGAGTTCATTTGGGGTCCACGGAGCCCTTTCCTGTTGCTCCAGTGACCTCAGGATCCCTCTAGACTTGAGACAGTGATCTTGGGTTTTCTCTGGATTTCCATCAAGGAAATCAAGGGTCCTTTCTCATTTGATGTGGAACACGGAATTGCTCTGCACGCACTGCAGTGAAATCTGGCCTCATCTCGCGGCGAGGGGGAAGTCTCATAATTTTTCTAGAGTTGTGGCCAGAACTTGGGGTATATTCTTGAGTTACGACGGGGAGGGCCCTTCCAGACACGTGTTTGTTCAGCGAGGTCAGGACTCCTGCATAGGTGCGAGGGACACCTCGGGGTTCTCCTCGAGTCTTGGCATGGCAATTGGGACGCGTCCCCATGTGAGACGGGAGACCCAGGGTCCCTTTCCACGTGCCACAGGGATCCTGGGACTCCTATCAATTTTCAAGAGGAGTCAGGCATCGTCTCCTTTGGAAGCATTGATCTCCGCAGACCTCTCGAGTTTTCAAAGGATGCGAGGCCTCCGGTCGCGATGAGGCAGAGAAGTAGGTCTTTCTCTGTGGTCTCCACAGGGGATTCAGACATCCCTTCGTCTTGGGAGATGCAAGACGAGCCTGCATTCAATACACTGCAGCGATATCCGGCCTTACCTCAAGTCAGAGCATCTCGGTTTACATTCCACTTGAGGTCACAGACTCAGGGTCCCTCTCACATACCTGTAGCTGAGAGAGGCCTCCTCTTGAGGTGCTTGTGGAAAGTTGGTATTCCTCTTGAGTCGAAGCCACGGACTAAAGCTCTCATCTCGTGTTGATTTGGGGTCCACGGAGCCCTTTCATGTTGCTCCAGTGACCTCAGGATCCCTCTAGTCTTGAGACAGTGATCTTGGGTTTTCTCTGGAGTGCCATCAAGGAAATCAAGTCTCCTCTCATGTTTGATGTGGTACACGGAATTGCTCTGCACGCAGTGCAGGGGAATCGGGCCTCATCTCGCGGCGAGGGGGAAGTCTCATGGTTTTTCTCGAGTTGCGGCCGGGACCTGGGGTATATTCTCGAGTTACGACGGGGAGGGCCCTTCCAGACACGTGTTTGTTCAGCGACATCAGGACTCCTGCCTAGGTGCGAGGGACACCTCGGGATTCTCCTCGAGTCTTGGCATGGCAATTGGGACGCGTCTCCACGTGAGGCGGGAGACCCAGGGTCCCTTTCCACGTGCCACAGGGATCCTGGGACTCCTTTCCATTTTCAAGAGGAGTCCGGCATCGTCTCCTTTGGAAGCATTGATCTCCGCCGACCTCTCGAGTTTTCAAAGGATGTGAGGTCTCCAGTCGCGATGATGCGGAGGACTAGGTCTTTCTCTGTGGTCTCCACAGGGGATTCAGACATCCCTTCGTCTTGGGAGATGCAAGACGAGCCTGCATTCAATTCACTGCAGGGATGTCCGGCCTTATTTCGAGTCAGAGCATCTCGGTGTCCATTACACTTGAGGCCACAAACTCAGGGTCCCTCTCACATACCTGTAGCTGAGAGAAGCCTCCTCTTGAGGTGCTTGTGGAAAGTTGGTATTGCTCGTGAGTCGAAGCCAGGGACTAAGCTCTCATCTCGAGTTGATTTGGGGTCCACGGAGCCCTTTCGTGTTGCTCCAGTGACCTCAGGATCCCTCTAGACTTGAGACAGTGATCTTGGGTTTTCTCTGGAGTGCCGTCAAGTAAATCAAGTCTCCTTTCACGTTTGATGTGGAACACGGAATTGCTCTGCTCGCAGTGCAGGAGAATCGGGCCTCATCTCACGGCGAGTGCGAAGTCTCATGGTTATTCTGGAGTTGGGGCCGGAACCTGGGGTATATTCTCGAGTTACGACGGGGAGGGCCCTTCCAGACACGTGTTTGTTCAGCGACGTCAGGACTCCTGCCTAGGTGCGAGGGACACCTCGGGATTCTCCTCGAGTCTTGTCATGGCAATTGGGACGCGTCTCCACGTGAGGCGGGAGACGCAGCATCCCTTTCCACGTGCCACAGGGATCCTGGGACTCCTATCCATTTTCAAGAGGAGTCAGGCATCGGCTCCTTTGGAAGCATTGATCTCTGCAGACCTCTCGAATTTTCAAAGGATGTGAGGCCTCCGGTCGCGATGAGGCGGGGGACTAGGTCTTTCTCTGTGGTCTCCACAGCGGATTCAGACATCTCTTCGTCTTGGGAGATGCAAGACGAGCCTGCATTCACTTCACTGCAGGGATATCCGGCCTTACTTCGAGTCAGAGCATCTCGGTGTCCATTCCACTTGAGGCCACAAACTCAGGGTCCCTCTCACATACCTGTAGCTAAGAGAAGCCTCCTCTTGAGGTGCTTGTGGAAAGTTGGTATTCCTCTTGAGTCGAAGCCAGGGACTAAGCTCTCATCTCGAGTTGATTTGGGGTCCATGGAGCCCTTTCCTGTTGCTCCAGTGACCTCAGGATCCCTCTAGACTTGAGACAGTGATCTTGGGTTTTCTCTGGAGTGCCATCAAGGAAATCAAGGCTCCTTTCACGTTTGATTTGGAACACGGAATTGCTCTGCACGCAGTGAAGGGGAATCGGGCATCATGTCGCGGAGAGGGGGAAGTCTCATGGTTTTTCTCGAGTTACGGCCGGAACCTGGGGTATATTCTTGATTTACGATGGGGAGGGCCCTTCCAGACACGTGTTTGTTCAGCGACGTCAGGACTCCTGCCTAGGTGCGAGGGACACCTAGGGATTCTGCTCGAGTCTTGGCATGGCAATTGGCACCCGTCTCTACTTGAGGCGGGAGACCCAGGGTCCCTTTCCACGTGCCACAGGGATGCTGGGACTCCTATGCACTTTCAAGAAGAGTCAGGCATCGTCTCCTTTGGAAGCATTGATCTCCGCGCACCTCTCGAGTTTTCAAAGGATGTGAGGCCTCCGTTCGCGTTGAGGCGGAGAACTAGGTATTTCTCTGTGGTCTCCACAGGGGATTCAGACATCCCTTCGTCTTGGGAGATGCAAGACGAGCCTGCACTCAATTCACTGCACGGATATCCGGCCTTACTTCGAGTCAGAGCATCTCGGTGTCCATTCCACCTGAGGCCACAAACTCAGGGTCCCTCTCACATACCTGTAGCTGAGAGAAGCCTCGTCTTGATGTGCTTGTGGAAACTTGGTATTCCTCTTGACTCGAAGCCAGCGACTAAGCTCTCATCTCGAGTTGATTTGGGGTCCACGGAGCCCTTTCTTGGTGCTCCAGTGACCTCAGGATCCCTCTAGACTTGAGACAGTGATCTTGGGTTTTCTCTGGAGTGCCTTCAAGGAAATCAAGGCTCCTTTCACGTTTGATGTGGAACACGGAACTGCACTGCAAGCAGTGCAGGGAATTCGGCCCTCATCTCGCGGCGAGGGGGAAGTCTCATGGTTTTTCTCGAGTTGCGGCCGGAACCTGGGGTATATTCTCGAGTTATGACGGGGAGGGCCCTTCCAGACACGTGTTTGTTCAGCGACGTCAGGACTCCTGCCTTGGTGCGAGGGACACCTCGGGATTCTCCTCGAGTCTTGGCATGGCAATTGGGACGCGTCTCCACGTGAGGCGGGAGACCCAGGGTCCCTTTCCACGTGCCACAGGGATCCTGGGACTCCTATGCATTTTCCAGAGGAGTCAGGCATCGTCTCCTTTGGAAGCATTGATCTCTGCAGACCTCTCGAGTTTTCAAAGGATATGAGGCCTCCGGTCACGATGAGGCGGAGGACTAGGTCTTTCTCTGTGGTCTCCACAGGGGATTCAGACATCCCTTCGTCTTGGGAGATGCAAGACGAGCCTGAATTCAATTCACTGCAGGGATATCTGGCCTTACTTCGAGTCAGAGCATCTCGGTGTCCATTGCACTTGAGGCCACAAACTCAGGGTCCCTCTCACATAACTGTAGCTGGGAGAAGCCTCCTCTTGAGGTGCTTGTGGAAAGTTGGTATTCCTCTTGAGTCGAAGCGAGGGACTAAGCTGTCATCACGAGTTGATTTGGGGTCCACGGAGCCCTTTCGTGTTGCTCCAGTGACCTCAGGATCCCTCTAGACTTGAGACAGTGATCTTGGGTTTTCTCTGGAGTGCCATCAAGGAAATCAAGGCTCCTTTCCCGTTTGATGTGGAACAGGAATTGCTCTGCACGCAGTGCAGGGGAATCGGGCCTCATCTCGCGGCGAGGGGGAAGTCTCATGGTTTTTCTCGAGTTGCGGCCGGAACCTGGGGTATATTCTCGAGTTATGACGGGGAGGGCCCTTCCAGACACGTGTTTGTTCAGCGACGTCAGCACTCCTGCCTAGGTGCGAGGGATACCTCGGGATTCTCCTCGAGTCTTGGCATGGCAATTGGGACGCGTCTCCACGTGAGGCGAAAGACCCAGGGTCCCTTTCCACGTGCCACAGGGATCCTGGGACTCCTATCCATTTTCAAGAGGAGTCAGGCATCGTCTCCTTTTGAAGCATTGATCTCCGCGGACCTCTCGAGTTTTCAAAGAATGTGAGGCCACAGGTCGCGATGAGGAGGAGGACTAGGTCTTTCTCTGTGGTCTGCACAGGGGTTTCAGACATCCCTTCATCTTGGGAGATGCAAGACGAGCCTGCATTCCATTCACTGCAGGGATATCCGGCCTTATTTCGAGTCAGAGCATCTCGGTGTCCATTCCATTTGAGGCCACAAACTCAGGGTCCCTCTCACATACCATTAGCTGAGAGAAGCCTCCTCTTGAGGTGCTTGTGGAAAGTTGGTATTCCTCTTGAGTCGAAGCCAGGGACTAAGCTCTCATCTCGAGTTGATTTGGGGTCCACGGAGTCCTTTCGTGTTGCTCCAGTGACCTCAGGATCCCTCTAGACTTGAGACAGTGATCTTGGGTTTTCTCTGGCGTGCCATCAAAGAAATCAAGGCTCCTGTCATTTTTGATGTGGAATACGGAATTGCTCTGCATGCAGTGCAGGGGAATCGGGCCTCATGTATTGGCGAGGGGGAAGTCTCATGGTTTTTCTCGAGTTGCGGCCGGAACCTGGGGTATATTCTCGAGTTACGACGGGGAGGGCCCTTCCAGACACGTGTTTATTCAGCGACGTCAGGACTCCTGCCTAGGTGCGAGGGACACCTCGGGATTCTCCTCGAGTCTTGGCATGGCAATTGGGACGCGTCTCCACTTGAGGCGGGAGACCCAGGGTCCCTTTCCAAGTGCCACAGGGATCCTGGGACTCCTATCTATTTTCAAGAGGAGTCAGGCATCGTCTCCTTTGGAAGCATTGATCTCCGCGAACCTCTTGAGTTTTCAAAGGATGTGAGGCCTCCGGTCGCAATGAGGCGGAGAAGTAGGTCTTTCTCTGTGGTCTCCACAGGGGATTCAGACATTCCTTCGTCTTGAGAGATGCAAGACGAGCCTGCATTCAATTCACTGCAGGGATATCCGGCCTTACTTCGAGTCAGAGCATCTCGGTGTCCATTCCACTTGAGGCCACAAACTCAGGGTCCTTCTCACATACCTGTGGCTGAGAGAACCCTCCTCTTGGGGTGCTTGTGGAGATTTGGTATTCCTCTTGCATCGAAGCCAGGTACTAAGCTCTCATCTCGAGTTGATTTGTGGTCCACGGAGCCCTTTCGTGCTGCTCCAGTGACCTCAGGATCCCTCTAGACTTGAGACAGTGATCCTGGGTTTTCTCAGGAGTGCCATCAAGGAAATCAAGGCTCCTTTCAGGTTTGATGTGGAACACGGAATTGCTCTGCACGCAGTGCAGGGGAATCGGGCCTCATCTCGCGGCGAGGGGAAAGTCTCATGGTTTTTCTCGAGTTGCGGCCGGAACCTGGAGTATATTCTCGAGTTACGACGGGGAGGGCCCTTCCAGACACGTGTTTGTTCAGCGACGTCAGGACTCCTGCCTAGGTGCGAGGGACACCCCGGGATTCTCCTCGAGTCTTGGCATGGCAATTGGGACGCGTCTCCACGTGAGGCGGGAGACCCAGAGTCCCTTTCCACGTGCCACAGGCATCCTGGGACTCCTATCCTTTTTCAAGAGGAGTCAGGCATCGTCTCCTTTGGAAGCATTGATCTCCGCGGACCTCTCGAGTTTTCAAAGATGGGAGGCCTCCGGACGCAATGAGGAGGAGAACTAGGTATTTCTCTGTGGTCTCCACAGGGAATTCAGACATCCCTTCGTCTTGGGAGATGCAAGACGAGCCTGCACTCAATTCACTGCACGGATATCCGGCCTTACTTCGAGTCAGAGCATCTCGGTGTCCATTCCACCTGAGGCCACAAACTCAGGGTCCCTCTCACATACCTGTAGCTGAGAGAAGCCTCGTCTTGATGTGCTTGTGGAAACTTGGTATTCCTCTTGTCTCGAATCCAGGGACTAAGCTCTCATCTCGAGTTGATTTGGGGTCCACGGAGCCCTTTCGTGGTGCTCCAGTGACCTCAGGATGCCTCTAGACTTGAGACAGTGATCTTGGGTTTTCTCTGGAGTGCCATCTAGGAAATCAAGTCTCCTTTCACGTTTGATGTGCAACACGGAACTGCTCTGCAAGCAGTGCAGGGAAATCGGCCCTCATCTCGCGGTGAGGGGGAAGTCTCATGGTTTTTCTCGAGTTGCAGCCAGGACCTGGGGTATATTCTCGAGTTACAACGGGGAGGGCCCTTCCAGACACGTGTTTGTTCAGCGACGTCAGGACTCCTGCCTTGGTGCGAGGGACTCCTCAGGATTCTCCTCGAGTCTTGGCATGGCAATTGGGACGCGTCTCCACGTGAGGCGGGAGACCCAGGGTCCCTTTCCACGTGCCATAGGGATCCTGGGACTCCTATGCATTTTCAAGAGGAGTCAGGCATCGTCTCCGTAGGAAGCATTGATCTCTGCAGACCTCTCGAGTTTTCAAAGGATATGAGGCCTCCGGTCACGATGAGGCGGAGGACTAGGTCTTTCTCTGTGGTCTCCACAGGGGATTCAGACATCCCTTCGTCTTGGGAGATGCAAGACGAGCCTGCATTCAATTCACTGGAGGGATATCCGGCCTTACTTCGAGTCAGTGCATCTCGGTGTCCATTGCACTTGAGGCCACAAACTCAGGGTCCCTCTCACATAACTGTAGCTGAGAGAAGCCTCCTCTTGAGGTGCTTGTGGAAAGTTGGTATTCCTCTTGAGTCGAAGCCAGGGACTAAGCTCTCATCACAAGTTGATTTCGGGTCCACGGAGCCCTTTCGTATTGCTCCAGTGACCTCAGGATCCCTCTAGACTTGAGACAGTGATCTTGGGTTTTCTCTGGAGTGCCATCAAGGAAATCAAGGCTCCTTTCACGTTTGATGTGGAACACGGAATTGCTCTGCACGCAGTGCAGGGGAATCGGGCCTCATCTCGCGGCGAGGGGGAAGTCTCATGGTTTTTCTCGAGTTGCGGCCGGAACCTGGGGTATATTCTCGAGTTACGACGGGGAGGGCCCTTCCAGACAAGTGTTTCTTCAGCGACGTCAGGACTCCTTCCTAGGTGCGAGGGACACTTCGGGATTCTCCTCGAGTCTTAGCATGGCAATTGGGACGCGTCTCCACGTGAGGCGGGAGACCCAGGGTCCCTTTCCACGTGCCACAGTGATCCTGGGACTCCTATCCATTTTCAAGAGGAGTCAGACATCGTCTCCTTTGGAAGCATTGATCTCTGCAGACCTCTCGAGTTTTCAAATGATGTGAGGCCTCCGGTCACGATGAGGCGGATGACTTGGTCTTTCTCTGTGGTCTCCACAGGGGATTCAGACATCCCTTCGTCTTGGGAGATGCAAGACGAGCCTGCATTCAATTCACTGCAGGGATATCCGGCCTTACTTCGAGTCAGAGCATCTCGGTGTCCATTGCACTTGAGGCCACAAACTCAGGGTCCCTCTCACATACCTGTAGCTGAGAGAAGCCTCCTCTTGAGGTGCTTGTGGAAAGTTGGTATTCCTCTCGAGTCGAAGCCGGGGACTAAGCTCTCATCTCGAGTTGATTTGGGGTCCACGGAGCCCTTTCGTGTTGCTCCAGTGACCTCAGGATCCCTCTAGACTTGAGACAGTGATCTTGGGTTTTCTCTGGAGTGCCATCAAGGAAATCAAGGCTCCTTTCCCGTTTGATGTGGAACACGGAATTGCTCTGCACGCAGTGCAGGGGAATCGGGCCTCATCTCGCGGCGAGGGGGCATTCTCATGGTTTTTCTCGAGTTGCGGCTGGAACCTGGGTTATATTCCCGAGTTATGACGGGGAGGGCCCTTCCAGACACGTGTTTGTTCAGCGACGTCAGCACTCCTGCCTAGGTGCGAGGGACACCTCGGGATTCTCCGCGAGTCTTGGCATGGCAATTGGGACGCGTCTCCACGTGAGGCGGGAGACCCAGGGTTCCTTTCCACATGCCACAGGGATCGTGGAACTCCTATCCATTTTCAAGAGGAGTCAGGCATCGTCTCCTTTGGAAGCATTGATCTCCGCTGACCTCTCGAGTTTTCAAAGAATGTGAGGCCACAGGTCGCGATGAGGAGGAGGACTATGTCTTTCTCTGTAGTCTGCACAGGGGTTTCAGACATCCCTTCGTCTTGGGAGATGCAAGACGAGCCTGCATTCCATTCACTGCAGGGATATCCGGCCTTATTTCGAGTCAGAGCATCTCGGTGTACATTGCATTTGAGGCCACAAACTCAGGGTCCCTCTCACGTTCCTGTAGCTGAGAGAAGCCTCCTCTTGAGGTGCTTGTGAAAGTTGGTATTCCTCTTGAGTCGAAGCCAGGGACTAAGATCTCATCTCGAGTTGATTTGGGGTCCACGGAGCCCTTTCCTGTTGGTCCAGTGACCTCAGGATCCCTCTAGACTTGAGACAGTGATCTTGGGTTTTCTCTGGAGTGCCATCAAAGAAATCAAGGCTCCTTTCACGTTTGATGTGGAACACGGAATTGCTCTGCATGCAGTGCAGGGGAATCGGGCCTCAACTCGCGGCGAACGGGAAATCTCATGGTTTTTCTCGAGTTGTGGCCCGAACCTGGGGTATATTCTCGAGTTACGATGGGGAAGGCCCTTCCAGACACGTGTTTGTTCAGCGACGTCAGGACTCCTGCCTTGGTGCGAGGGACAACTCGGGATTCTCCTCGAGTCTTGGTATGGCAATTGGGACGCGTCTCCACGTGAGGCGGGAGACCCAGGGTCCCTTTCCACGTGCCACAGGGATCCTGGGACTCCTATCCATTTTCAAGAGGAGTCAGGCATCGTCTCCTTTGGAAGCATTGATCTCCGCGGAACTCTTGAGTTTTCAAAGGATGTGAGGCCTCCGGTCGCAATGAGGCGGAGAACTAGGTCTTTCTCTGTGGTCTCCACAGGGGATTCAGACATCCCTTCGTCTTGGGAGATGCAAGACGAGCCTGCATTCAATTCACTGCAGGGATATCCGGCCTTACTTCGAGTCAGAGCATCTCGGTATCCATTCCACTTGAGGCCACAAACTCAGGGTCCCTCTCACATACCTGTAGCTGAGAGAAGCCTCCTCTTGAGGTGCTTTTGGAAAGTTGGTATTCCTCTTGACTCGAAGCCAGGGACTAAGCTCTCATCTCGAGTTGATTTGGGGTCCACGGAGCCCTTTCCTGTTGCTCCAGTGACCTCAGGATCCCTCTAGACTTGAGACAGTGATCTTGGGTTTTCTCTGGAGTGCCATCAAGGAAATCAAGGCTCCTTTCACGTTTGATGTGGAACTCAGAATTGCTCTGCATGCAGTGCAGGGGAATCGGGCTTCATCTCGCGGCGAGGGGGAAGTCTCATGGTTTTTCTCGAGTTGCGGCCGGAACCTGCGGTATATTCTCGATTTATGACGGGGAGGGACTTTCCAGACACGTGTTTGTTCAGCGACGTCAGGACCCTTGCCTTGGTGCGAGGGACTCCTCAGGATACTCCTCGAGTCTTGGCATGGCAATTGGGACGCGTCTCCACGTGAGGCGGGAGACCCAGGGTCCCTTTCGACGTGCCACAGGGATCCTGGGACTACTATCCATTTTCAAGAGGAGTCAGGCATCGTCTCCTTTGGAAGCATTGATCTCCGTGGACCTCTCGAGTTTTCAAAGGATGTGAGGCCTCCGGTCGCGATGAGAGGGAGAACAAGGTCTTTCTTTGTGGTCTCCACAGGGGATTCAGACATCCCTTCGTCTTGGGAGATGCAAGACGAGCCTGCATTCAATTCACTGCAGGGATATCCGGCCTTACTTCGAGTCAGAGCATCTCGGTGTCCATTCCACTTGTGGCCACAGACTCAGGGTAACTCTCACATACTTGTAGCTGAGAGAAGCCTCCTCTTGAGGTGCTTGTGGAAAGTTGGTATTCCTCTTGAGTCGAAGCCAGGGACTAAGCTCTCATCTCGAGTTGATTTGGGGTCCACGGAGTCCTTTCGTGTTGCTCCAGTGACCTCAGGTTCCCTCTAGACTTGAGACAGTGATCTTGGGTTTTCTCTGGCGTACCATCAAAGAAATCAAGGCTCCTTTCATTTTTGATGTGGAATACGGAATTGCTCTGCATGCAGTGCAGGGGAATCGGGCCTCATGTATTGGCAAGGGGGAAGTCTCATGGTTTTTCTCGAGTTGCGGCCGGAACCTGGGGTATATTCTCGAGTTACGACGGGGAGGGCCCTTCCAGACACGTGTTTATTCAGCGACGTCAGGACTCCTGCCTAGGTGCGAGGGACACCTCGGGATTCTCCTCGATCATGGCATGGCAATTGGGACGCGTCTTCACTTGAGGCGGGAGACCCAGGGTCCCTTTCCAAGTGCCACAGGGATCCTGGGACTCCTATCTATTTTCAAGAGGAGTCAGGCATCGTCTCCTTTGGAAGCATTGATCTCCGCGAACCTCTTGAGTTTTCAAAGGATGTGAGGCCTCCAGTCGCAATGAGGCGGACAAGTAGGTCTTTCTCTGTGGTCTCCACAGGGGATTCAGACATTCCTTCGTCTTGAGAGATGCAAGACGAGCCTGCATTCAATTCACTGCAGGGATATCTGGCCTTACTTCGAGTCAGAGCATCTCGGTGTCCATTCCACTTGAGGCCACAAACTCAGGGTCCTTCTCACATACCTGTGGCTGAGAGAACCCTCCTCTTGTGGTGCTTGTGGAGAGTTGGTATTCCTCTTGCATCGAAGCCAGGTACTAAGCTCTCATCTCGAGTTGATTTGTGGTCCACGGAGCCCTTTCGTGTTGCTCCAGTGACCTCAGGATCCCTCTTGACTTGAGACAGTGATCCTGGGTTTTCTCAGGAGTGCCATCAAGGAAATCAAGGCTCCTTTTACGTTTGATGTGGAACACGGAATTGCTCTGCACGCAGTGCAGGGGAATCGGGCCTCATCTCGCGGCGAGGGGAAAGTCTCATGGTTTTTCTCGAGTTGCGGCCGGAACCTGGGGTATATTCTCGAGTTACGATGGGGAGGGCCCTTCCAGACACGTGTTTTTTCAGCGACGTCAGGACTCCTGCCTAGGTGCGAGGGACACCCCGGGATTCTCCTCGAGTCTTGGCATGGCAATTGGGACGCGTCTCCACGTGAGGCGGGAGACCCAGAGTCCCTTTCCACGTGCCACAGGCATCCTGGGACTCCTATCCTTTTTCAAGAGGAGTCAGGCATCGTCTCCTTTGGAAGCATTGATCTCCGCGGACCTCTCGAGTTTTCAAAGATGGGAGGCCTCCGGTCGCAATGAGGAGGAGAACTAGGTATTTCTCTGTGGTCTCCACAGGGGATTCAGACATCCCTTCGTCTTGGGAGATGCAAGACGAGCCTGCACTCAATTCACTGCACGGATATCCGGCCTTACTTCGAGTCAGAGCATCTCTGTGTCCATTCCACCTGAGGCCACAAACTCAGGGTCCCTCTCACATACCTGTAGCTGAGAGAAGCCTCGTCTTGATGTGCTTGTGGAAACTTGGTATTCCTCTTGTCTCGAAGCCAGGGACTAAGCTCTCATCTCGAGTTGATTTGGGGTCCATGGAGCCCTTTCGTGGTGCTCCAGTGACCTCAGGATGCCTCTAGACTTGAGACAGTGATCTTGGGTTTTCTCTGGAGTGCCATCAAGGAAATCAAGGCTCCTTTCACGTTTGATGTGGAACACGGAACTGCTCTGCAAGCAGTGCAGGGAAATCGGCCCTCATCTCGCGGCGAGGGGGAAGTCTCATGGTTTTTCTCGAGTTGCAGCCAGGACCTGGGGTATATTCTCGAGTTACAACGGGGAGGGCCCTTCCAGACACGTGTTTGTTCATGGACGTCAGGACTCCTGCCTTGGTGCGAGGGACTCCTCAGGATTCTCCTCGAGTCTTGGCATGGCAATTGGGACGCGTCTCCACGTTAGGCGGGAGACCCAGGGTCCCTTTCCACGTGCCATAGGGATCCTGGGACTGCTATGCATTTTCAAGAGGAGTCAGGCATCGTCTCCTTTGGAAGCATTGATCTCTGCAGACCTCTCGAGTTTTCAAAGGATATGAGGCCTCCGGTCACGATGAGGCAGAGGACTAGGTCTTTCTCTGTGGTCTCCACAGGGGATTCAGACATCCCTTCGTCTTGGGAGATGCAAGACGAGCCTGCATTCAATTCACTGCAGGGATATCCGGCCTTACTTCGAGTCAGAGCATCTCGGTGTCCATTGCACTTGAGGCCACAAATTCAGGGTCCCTCTCACATAACTGTAGCTGAGAGAAGCCTCCTCTTGAGGTGCTTGTGGAAAGTTGGTATTCCTCTTGAGTCGAAGCCAGGGACTAAGCTCTCATCACAAGTTGATTTCGGGTCCACGGAGCCCTTTCGTATTGCTCCAGTGACCTCAGGATCCCTCTAGACTTGAGACAGTGATCTTGGGTTTTCTCTGGAGTGCCATCAAGGAAATCAAGGCTCCTTTCACGTTTGATGTGGAACACGGAATTGCTCTGCACGCAGTGCAGGGGAATCGGGCCTCATCTCGTGGCGAGGGGGAAGTCTCATGGTTTTTCTCGAGTTGCGGCCGGAACCTGGGGTATATTCTCGAGTTACGACGGGGAGGGCCCTTCCAGACACGTGTTTGTTCAGCGACGTCAGGACTCCTTCCTAGGTGCGATGGACACTTCGGAATTCTCCTCGAGTCTTGGCATGGCTATTGGGACGCGTCTCCACGTGAGGCGGGAGACCCAGGGTCCCTTTCCACGTGCCACAGTGATCCTGGGACTCCTATCCATTTTCAAGAGGAGTCAGACATCGTCTCCTTTGGAAGCATTTATCTCTCCAGACCTCTCGAGTTTTCAAATGATGTGAGGCCTCCGGTCACGATGAGGCGGATGACTTGGTCTTTCTCTGTGGTCTCCACAGGGGATTCAGACATCCCTTCGTCTTGGGAGATGCAAGACGAGCCTGCATTCAATTCACTGCAGGGATATCCGGCCTTACTTCGAGTCAGAGCATCTCGGTGTCCATTGCACTTGAGGCCACAAACTCAGGGTCCCTCTCACATACCTGTAGCTGAGAGAAGCCTCCTCTTGAGGTGCTTGTGGAAAGTTGGTATTCCTCTTGAGTCGAAGCCAGGGACTAAGCTCTCATCTCGAGTTGATTTGGGGTCCACGGAGCCCTTTCGTGTTGCTCCAGTGACCTCAGGATCCCTCTAGACTTGAGACAGTGATCTTGGGTTTTCTCTGGAGTGCCATCAAGGAAATCAAGGCTCCTTTCCCGTTTGATGTGGAACACGGAATTGCTCTGCACGCAGTGCAGGGGAATCGGGCCTCATCTCGCGGCGAGGGGGAATTCTCATGGTTTTTCTCGAGTTGCGGCTGGAACCTGGGGTATATTCCCGAGTTATGACGGGGAGGGCCCTTCCAGACACGTGTTTGTTCAGGGACGTCAGCACTCCTGCCTAGGTGCGAGGGACACCTCGGGATTCTCCTCGAGTCTTGGCATGGCAATTGGGACGCGTCTCCACGTGAGGCGGGAGACCCAGGGTCCCTTTCCACGTGCCACAGGGGTCGTGGGACTCCTATCCATTTTCAAGAGGAGTCAGGCATCGTCTCCTTTGGAAGCATTGATCTCCGCTGACCTCTCGAGTTTTCAAAGAATGTGAGGCCACAGGTCGCGATGAGGAGGAGGACTATGTCTTTCTCTGTGGTCTGCACAGGGGTTTCAGACATCCCTTCGTCTTGGGAGATGCAAGACGAGCCTGCATTCCATTCACTGCAGGGATATCCGGCCTTATTTCGAGTCAGAGCATCTCGGTGTCCATTCCACTTGAGGCCACAAACTCAGGGTCCCTCTCACATTCCTGTAGCTGAGAGAAGCCTCCTCTTGAGGTGCTTGTGGAAAGTTGGTATTCCTCTTGAGTCGAAGCCAGGGACTAAGATCTCATCTCGAGTTGATTTGGGGTCCACGGAGCCCTTTCCTGTTGGTCCAGTGACCTCAGGATCCCTCTAGACTTGAGACAGTGATCTTGGGTTTTCTCTGGAGTGCCATCAAAGAAATCAAGGCTCCTTTCACGTTTGATGTGGAACACGGAATTGCTCTGCATGCAGTGCAGGGGAATCGGGCCTCAACTCGCGGCGAACGGGAAATCTCATGGTTTTTCTCGAGTTGCGGCCCGAACCTGGGGTATATTTTCGAGTTACGATGGGGAAGGCCCTTCCAGACACGTGTTTGTTCAGCGACGTCAGGACTCCTGCCTAGGTGCGAGGGACACCTCGGGATTCTCCTCGAGTCTTGGTATGGCAATTGGGACGCGTCTCCACGTGAGGCGGGAGACCCAGGGTCCCTTTCCACGTGCCACAGGGATCCTGGGACTCCTATCCATTTTCAAGAGGAGTCAGGCATCCTCTCCTTTGGAAGCATTGATCTCCGCGGAACTCTTGAGTTTTCAAAGGATGTGAGGCCTCCGGTCGCAATGAGGCGGAGAACTAGGTCTTTCTCTGTGGTCTCCACAGGGGATTCAGACATCCCTTCGTCTTGGGAGATGCAAGACGAGCCTGCATTCAATTCACTGCAGGGATATCCGGCCTTACTTCGAGTCAGAGCATCTCGGTATCCATTCCACTTGAGGCCACAAACTCAGGGTCCCTCTCACATACCTGTAGCTGAGAGAAGCCTCCTCTTGAGGTGCTTTTGGAAAGTTGGTATTCCTCTAGACTCGAAGCCAGGGACTAAGCTCTCATCTCGAGTTGATTTGGGGTCCACGGAGAACTTTCCTGTTGCTCCAGTGACCTCAGGATCCCTCTAGACTTGAGACAGTGATCTTGGGTTTTCTCTGGAGTGCCATCAAGGAAATCAAGGCTCCTTTCATGTTTGATGTGGAACTCAGAATTTCTCTGCATGCAGTGCAGGGGAATCGGGCTTCATCTCGCGGCGAGGGGGAAGTCTCATGGTTTTTCTCGAGTTGCGGCCGGAACCTGCGGTATATTCTCGATTTATGACGGGGAGGGTCTTTCCAGACACGTGTTTGTTCAGCGACGTCAGGACCCTTGACTTGGTGCGAGGGACTCCTCAGGATACTCCTCGAGTCTTGGCATGGCAATTGGGACGCGTCTCCACGTGAGGCGGGAGACCCAGGGTCCCTTTCGACGTGCCACAGGGATCCTGGGACTACTATCCATTTTCAAGAGGAGTCAGGCATCGTCTCCTTTGGAAGCATTGATCTCCGTGGACCTCTCGAGTTTTCAAAGGATGTGAGGCCTCCGGTCGCAATGAGAGGGAGAACAAGGTCTTTCTCTGTGGTCTCCACAGGGGATTCAGACATCCCTTCGTCTTGGGAGATGCAAGACGAGCCTGCATTCAATTCACTGCAGGGATATCCGGCCTTACTTCGAGTCAGAGCCTCTCGGTGTCCATTCCACTTGTGGCCACAAACTCAGGGTAACTCTCTCATACTTGTAGCTGAGAGAAGCCTCCTCTTGAGGTGCTTGTGGAAAGTTGGTATTCCTCTTGAGTCGAAGCCAGGGACTAAGCTCTCATCTCGAGTTCATTTGGGGTCCACGGAGCCCTTTCGTATTGATCCAGTGACCTCAGCATCCCTCTAGACTTGAGACAGTGATCTTGGGTTTTCTCTGGAGTGCCATCAAGGAAATCAAGGGTCCTTTCTCATTTGATGTGGAACACGGAATTGCTCTGCTTGCATTGCAAGGGAATCGGGCCTCATCTCGCGGCGAGGGGGAAGTCTCATGGTTTTTCTCAAGTTGCGGCCGGAACCTGGGGTATATTCTCGAGTTACGACGGGGAGGGCCCTTCCAGACACGTGTTTGTTCAGCGACGTCAGGACTCCTGCCTAGGTGCGAGGGACACCTCGGGATTCTCCTCGAGTCTTGGCATGGAAATTGGGACGCGTCTCCACATGAGGCGGGAGACCTAGGGTCCCTTTCCACGTGCCACGGGGATCCTGGGACTCCTATCCATTTTTAAGAGGAGTCAGGCATCGTCTCCTTTGGAAGCATTGATCTCCGCGGACCTCTCGAGTTTTCAAAGGATGTGAGGCCTCCGCTCGCGATGAGGCGGAGGACTAGGTCTTTCTCTGTGGTCTCCACAGGGGATTCAGACAACCCTTCGTCTTGGGAGATGCAAGACGAGCCTGCATTCAATTCACTGCAGGGATATCCGGCCTTACTTCAAGTCAGAGCATCTCGGTGTCCATTGCACTTGAGGCCACAAACTCAGGGTCCCTCTCACATACCTGTAGCTGAGAGAAGCCTCCTCTTGAGGTGCTTGTGGAAAGTTGGTATTCCTCTTGAGTCGAAGCCAGGGACTAAGCTCTCATCTCGGGTTGATTTGGGGTCCACGGAGCCCTTTTGTGTTGCTCCAGTGACCTCAGGAACCCTGTAGACTTGAGACAGTGATCTTGGGTTTGCTCTGGAGTGCCATCAAAGAAATCAAGGCTCCTTTCACGTTCGATGTGGTACACGGAATTGCTCTGCACGCAGTGCAGGGGATTCGGGCCTCATCTCGCGGCGAGGGGGAATTTCATGGTTTGTCTCGAGTTGCGGACAGAACCTGGGGTATATTCTCGAGTTACGACGGGGAGGGCCCTTCCAGACACGTGTTTGTTCAGCGACGTCAGGACTCCTGCCTAGGTGCAAGGGACACCTCGGGATTCTCCTCGAGTCTTGGCATGGCAATTGGGACGCGTCTCCAGGTGCGGCGGGAGACCCAGGGTCGCTTTCCACGTGCCACAGGGATCCTGGGTCTCCTATCCATTTTCAAGAGGAGTCAGGCATCCTCTCCTTTGGAAGCATTGATCTCCGCGGACCTCTTGAGTTTTCAAAGGATGTGAGGCCTCCGGTCGCAATGAGGCGGAGAACTAGGTCTTTCTCTGTGGTCTCCACAGGGGACTCAGACATCCCTTCGTCTTGGGAGATGCAAGACGAGCCTGCATTCAATTCACTGCAGGGATATCTGGCCTTACTTCGAGTCAGAGCATCTCGGTGTCCATTCCACTTGAGGCCACAAACTCAGGGTCCTTCTCACATACCTGTGGCTGAGAGAACCCTCCTCTTGAGGTGCTTGTGGAAAGTTGGTATTCCTCTTGAGGCGAAGCCAGGTACTAAGCTCTCATCTCGAGTTGATTTGGGGTCCACGGAGCCCTTTCGTGTTGCTCCAGTGACCTCAGGATCCCTCTAGACTTGAGACAGTGATCCTGGGTTTTCTCTGGAGTGCCATCAAGGAATTCAAGGCTCCTTTCAGGTTGGATGTGGAACACGGAATTGCTCTGCACGCAGTCCAGGGGAATCGGGCCTCATCTCGCGGCGAAGGGGAAGTCTCCTGGTTTTTCTCGAGTTGCGGCCGGAACCTGGGGTATATTCTCGAGTTACGACGGGGAGGGCCCTTCCAGACACGTGTTTGTTCAGCGACGTCAGGACCCCTGCCTAGGTGCGAGGGACACCTCGGGATTCTCCTCGAGTCTTGGCATGGCAATTGGGACGCGTCTCCTCGTGAGGCGGCAGACCCAGGGTCCCTTTCCACATGCCACAGGGATCCTGGGACTCCTATCCATTTTCAAGAGGAGTCAGGCATCGTCTCCTTTGGAAGCATTGATCTCCGCGGACCTCTCGAGTTTTCAAAGGATGGGAGGCCTCCGGATGCGATGAGGCGGAGAATTAGGTCTTTCTCTGTGGTCTCCACAGGGGATTCAGACATCCCTTCGTCTTGGGAGATGCAAGAGGAGCCTGCTTTCAATTCACTGCAGGGATATCCGGCCTTACTTCGAGTCAGAGCATCTCGGTGTCCATTCCACTTGAGGCAACAAACTCAGGGTCCCTCTCACATACCTGTAGCTGAGAGAAGCCTCCTCTTGAGGTGCTTGTGGAAAGTTGGTATTCCGCTTGTGTCGAAGCCAGGGACTAAGCTCTCATTTCGAGTTGATTTGGGGTCCACGGAGCCCTTTCGTGTTGCTCCAGTGACCTCAGGATCCCTCTAGACTTGAGACAGTGATCTTGGGTTTTCTCTGGAGTGCCATCAAGGAAATCAAGGCTCCTTTCACGTTTGAGGTGGAACACGGAATTGCTCTGCACGCAGTGCAGGGGAATCGGGCCTCATCTTGCGGCGAGGTGTAAGTCTCATGGTTTTTCTCGAGTTGCAGATGGACCCTGGGGTATATTCTCGAGTTGCGACGGGGAGCGCCCTTCCAGACACGTGTTTGTTCAGCGACGTCAGGACTCCTGCCTAGGTGCGAGGGACACCTCGGGATTCTCCTCGAGTCTTGGCATGGCCATTGGGACGCATCCCCACGTGAGGCGGGAGACCCAGTGTCCCTTTCGACGTGCCACAGGGATCCTGGGACTCCTATCCATTTTGAAGAGGAGTCAGACATGGTCTCCTTTGGAAGCATTGATCTCCGCTGACCTCTCGAGTTTTCAAAGGATGTGAGGCCTCCGGTCGCAATGAGGCGGAGGACTAGGTCTTTCTCTGTCGTCTCCACAGGGGATTCAGACATCCCTTCGTCTTGGGAGATGCAAGACGAGCTTGCTTTCAATTCACTGCAGGGATATCCGGCCTTACTTCGAGTCAGAGCATCTCGGTGTCCATTCCACTTGAGGCCACAAACTCAGGGTCCCTCTCACATACCTGTAGCTGAGAGAAGCCTCCTCTTGAGGTGCTTGTGGAAAGTTGGTATTCCTCTTGAGTCGAAGCCAGGGACTAAGCTCTCATCTCGAGTTGATTTGGGGTCCACGGAGCCCTTTCGTGTTGCTCCAGTGACCTCAGGATCCCTCTAGACTTGAGAGTGTGATCTTGGGTTTTCTCTGGAGTGCCATCAAGGAAATCAAGGCTCCTTTCACGTTTGAGGTGGAACACGGAATTGCTCTGCATGCAGTGCAGGGTAATCGGGCCTCATCTCGCGGCGAGGGGGAAGTTCATGGTTTTTCTCGAGTTGCGGCAGGAACCTGTGGTATATTCTCGAGTTACGACGGGGAGGGCCCTTCCAGACACGTGTTTGTTCAGCGACGTCAGGACTCCTGCCTAGGTGCGAGGGACACCTCGGGATTCTCCTTGAGTCTTGGCATGGCAATTGGGACGCGTCTCCACGTGAGGCGGGAGACGCAGCATCCCTTTCTAGTGCCACAGGGAACCTGGGACTCCTATCCATTTTCAAGAGGAGTCAGGCATCATCTCCTTTGGATGCATTGATCTCCGCAGACCTCTCGAGTTTTCAAAGGATGTGAGGCCTCCGGGCGCAATGAGGCAGAGGACTAGGTCTTTCTCTGTCGTCTCCACAGGGGATTCAGACATCCCTTCGTCTTGGGAGATGCAAGACGAGCCTGCATTCAATTCACTGCAGGGATATCCGGCCTTACTTCCAGTCAGAGCATCTCGGTGTCCATTCCACTTGAGGCCACAAACTCAGGGTCCCTCTCACATTCCTGTAGCTGAGAGAAGCCTCCTCTTGAGGTGCTTGTGGAAAGTTGGTATTCCTCTTGAGTCGAAGCCAGGGACTAAGCTCTCATCTCGAGTTGATTTGGGGTCTGAGGAGCCCTTTCGTGTTGCTCCAGTGACCTCAGGATCCCTCTAGACTTGAAACAGTGATCTTGGGTTTTCTCTGGAGTGCCATCAAGGAAATCAAGGCTCCTTTCACGTTTGATGTGAAACACGGAATTGCTCTGCACGCAGTACACGGGAATCGGGCCTCATCTCGCGCCGAGGGGAAAGTCTCATGGTTTTTCTCGAGTTGCGGCCAGAACCTGGGGTATCTTCTCGAGTTATGACGGAGAGGGCCCTTCCAGACACGTGTTTGTTCAGCGACGTCAGGACTCCTGCCTAGGTGCGAGGGACAACTCAGGATTCTCCTCGAGTCTTGGCATGGCAATTGGGACGCGTCTCCACGTGAGGCGGGAGACCCAGGGTCCCTTTCCACGTGCCACAGGGATCCTGGGACTCCTATCCATTTTCAAGTCATCGTCTCCTTTGGAAGCATTGATCTCCGTGGACCTCTCTAATTTTCAAAGGACGTGAGGCCTCCGTTCGCTTTGAGGCTGAGAACTATGTCTTTCTCTGTGGACTCCACAGGGGATTCAGACAAACCTTCGTCTTGGGAGATGCAAGACGAGCCTGCATTCAATTCACTGCAGGGATATCCTGCTTTACTTCGAGTCAGATCATCTCGGTGTCCATTCCACTTGAGGCCACAAACTCAGGGGCCCTCTCACATACCTGTAGCTGAGAGAAGCCTCCTCTTGAGGTGCTTGTGGAAAGTTGGTATTCCTCTTGAGTCGAAGCCAGGGACTAAGCTCTCATCTCGAGTTGATTTGGGGTCCACTGAGTCCTTTGGTGTTGCTCCAGTGACCTCAGGATCCCTCTAGAATTGAGACAGTGATCTTGGGTTTTCTCTGGAGTGCCATCAAGGAAATCAAGGTTCCTATCACGTTTCATGTGGAATACGGAATTGCTCTGCACGCAGTGCAGGGGAATCGGGCCTCATCTCGTGGCGAGGGGGAAGTCTCATGGTTTTTCTCGAGTTGCGGCCGAAACCTGGGGTAAATTCTCGAGTTACGACGGCGAGGGCCCTTCCAGACACGTGTTTGTTCAGCGACGTCAGGACTCCTGATTTGGTGCGAGGGACACCTCGGGATTCTCTTCGAGTCTTTGCATTTCAATTATGACGCGTCTCCAAGTGAGTCGGGAGACCCAGGGTCCCTTTCCAAGTTCCACAGGTGCCCTGGAACTCCTATCCATTTTCAAGAGGAGTCAGGCATCGTCTGCTTTGGAAGCATTGATCTCCGCGGACCTCTCGAGTTTTCAAAGGATGTGAGGCCTCCGGTCGCGATGAGGCGGAGAACTAGGTCTTTCTCTGTGGTCTCCACAGGGGATTCAGACATCCCTTCGTCTTGGGAGATGCAAGACGAGCCTGCATTCAATTCACTGCAGGGATATCCGGCCTTACTTCGAGTCAGAGCATCTCGGTGTCCATTCCACTTGAGGCCACAAACTCAGTGTCGCTCTCACATACCTGTAGCTGAGAGAAGCCTCCTCTTGAGGTGCTGGTGGAAAGTTGGTATTCCTCTTGAGTCGATGCCAGGGATGAAGCTCTCATCTTGAGTTGATTTGGGGTCGACTGAGCCCTTTCGTTTTGCTCCAGTGACCTCAGGATCCCTCTAGACTTTAGACAGTGATCTTGGGTTTTCTCTGGAGTGCCATCAAGGAAATCAAGGCTCCTTTCACGTTTGATGTGGAACACGGAATTGCTCTGCACGCAGTGTAGGGGAATCGGGCCTCATCTCTCGGCGAGGGGGAAGTCTCATGTTTTTTCTCCAGTTGCGGAAGGACCCTGGGATATATTCTCGAGTTACGACGGGGAGGGCCCTTCCAGACACGTGTTTGTTCAGGGACGTCAGGACTCGGGCCTAGGTGCGAGGGACACCTACGGATTCTCCTCGAGTCTTGGCATGGCAATTGGGACGCGTCTCCACGTGAGGCGGGAGACCCAGGGTCCCTTTCCACGTGCCACAGGGATCCTGGGACTCCTATCCATTTTCAAGAGGAGTCAGGCATCGTCTCCTTTGGAAGCATTGATCTCCGCGGACCTCTCGAGTTTTCAAAGGATGTGAGGCCTCCGGTCGCGATGATGCGGAGAACTAGGGCTTTCTCTGTGGACTCCACAGGGGATTCAGACATCCCTTCGTCTTGGGAAATGCAAGACGAGCCTGCACTCAATTCACTGCAGTGATATCCGGCCTTACTTCCTGTCAGAGCATCTCGGTGTCCAGTCCACTTGAGGCCACAAACTCAGGGTCCCTCTCACATACCTGTAGCTGAGAGAAGCCTCCTCTTGAGGTGCTTGTGGAAAGTTGGTAATCCTCTTGAGTCGAAGCCAGACACTAAGCTCTCATCTCGAGTTGATTTGGGGTCCACGGAGCCCTTTTGTGTTACTCCAGTGACCTCAGGATCCCTCTAGACATGAGACAGTGATCTTGAGTTTTCTCTGGAGTGCCATCAAGGAAATCAAGGCTCCTTTCACGTTTGATGTGGAACACGGCATTGCTCTGCACACAGTGCAGGGGAATCGGGCCTCATCTCCCGGCGAGGGGGAAGTCTCATGGTTTTTCTCGAGTTGCGGCCGGAACCTGGGGTATATTCTCGAGTTACGACGGGGAGGGCCCTTCCAGACATGTGTTTGTTCAGCGACGTAAGGACTCCTGCCTAGGTGCGAGGGACACCTCGGGATTCTCCTCGAGTCTTGGCATGGCAATTGGGACGCGTCCCCACGTGAGGCGGGAGACCCAGTGTCCCTTTCGACGTGCCACAGGGATCCTGGGACTCCTATCCATTTTGAAGAGGAGTCAGGCATGGTCTCCTTTGGAAGCAGTGATCTCCGCTGACCTCTCAAGTTTTCAAAGGATGTGAGGCCTCCGGTCGCGATGAGGCGGAGGACTAGGTCTTTCTCTGTCGTCTCCACAGGGTGTTCAGACATCCCTTCGTCTTGGGAGATGCAAGACGAGCCTGCTTTCAATTCACTGCAGGGATATCCGGCCTTACTTCGAGTCAGAGCATCTCGGTGTCCATTCCACTTGAGGCCACAAACTCAGGGTCCCTCTCACATACCTGTAGCTGAGAGAAGCCTCCTCTTGAGGTGCTTGTGGAAAGTTGGTATTCCTCTTGAGTCGAAGCCAGGGACTAAGCTCTCATCTCGAGTTGATTTGGGGTCCACGGAGCCCTTTCGTGTTGCTCCATTGACCTCAGGATCCCTCTAGACTTGAGAGTGTGATCTTGGGTTTTCTCTGGAGTGCCATCAAGGAAATCAAGGCTCCTTTCACGTTTGATGTGGAACACGGAATTGCTCTGCACGCAGTGCAGGGGAATCGGACCTCATCTCGCGGCGAGGGGGAATTTTCATGGTTTTTCTCGAGTTGCGGCCGGAACCTGTGGTATATTCTCGAGTTACGACGGGGAGGGCCCTTCCAGACACGTGTTTGTTCAGCGACGTCAGGACTCCTGCCTAGGTGCGAGGGACACCTCGGGATTCTCCTTGAGTCTTGGCATGGCAATTGGGACGCGTCTCCACGTGAGGCGGGAGACCCAGGGTCCCTTTCCACGTGCCACAGGGAACCTGGGACTCCTATCCATTTTCAAGAGGAGTCAGGCATCATCTCCTTTGGATGCATTGATCTCCGCAGACCTCTCGAGTTTTCAAAGGATGTGAGGCCTCCGGGCGCAATGAGGCGGGGGACTAGGTCTTTCTCTGTCGTCTCCACAGGGGATTCAGACATCCCTTCGTCTTGGGAGATGCAAGACGAGCCTGCATTCAATTCACTGCAGGGATTTCCGGCCTTATTTCGAGTCAGAGCATCTCGGTGTCCATTCCACTTGAGGCCACAAACTCAGGGTCCCTCTCACATTCCTGTAGCTGAGAGAAGCCTCCTCTTGAGGTGCTTGTGGAAAGTTGGTATTCCTCTTGAGTCGAAGCCAGGGACTAAGCTCTCATCTCGAGTTGATTTGGGGTCCACGGAGCCCTTTCGTGTTGCTCCAGTGACTTCAGGATCCCTCTAGACTTGAAACAGTGATCTTGGGTTTTCTCTGGAGTGCCATCAAGGAAATCAAGGCTCCGTTTACATTTGATGTGGAACTCGGAATTGTTCTGCACGCAGTACACGGGAATCGGGCCTCTTCTCGCGCCGAGGGGAAAGTCTCATGGTTTTTCTCGAGTTGCGGCCAGAACCTGGGGTATCTTCTCGAGTTATGACGGAGACGGCCCTTCCAGACACGTGTTTGTTCAGCGACGTCAGGACTCCTGCCTAGGTGCGAGGGAAAACTCAGGATTCTCCTCGAGTCTTGGCATGGCAATTGGGACGTGTCTCCACGTGAGGCGGGAGACCCAGGGTCCCTTTCCACGTGCCACAGGGATCCTGGGACTCCTATTATTTTCAAGAGGTGTCAGGCATCGTCTCCTTTGGAAGCATTGATCTCCGCGGACCTCTCTAGTTTTCAAAGGACGTGAGGCCTCCGTTCGCGTTGAGGCGGAGGACTAGGTCTTTCTCTGTGGACTCCACAGGGGATTCAGACAACCCTTCGTCTTGGGAGATGCAAGACGAGCCTGCATTCAATTCACTGCAGGGATATCCGGCTTTACTTCAAGTCAGATCATCTCGGTGTCCATTCCACTTGAGGCCACAAACTCAGGGGCCCTCTCACATACCTGTAGCTGAGAGAAGCCTCCTCTTGAGGTGCTTGTGGAAAGTTGGTATTCCTCTAGAGTCGAAACCAGGGACTAAGCTCTCATCTCGAGTTGATTTGGGGTCCACTGAGCCCTTTGTGTTGCTCCAGTGACCTCAGGATCCCTCTAGACTTCAGAGTGTGATCTTGGGTTTTCTCTGGAGTGCCATCAAGGAAATCAAGGCTCCTTTCACGTTTGATGTGAAACACGGAATTGCTCTGCATGCAGTGCAGGTGAATCGGGCCTCATCTCGCGGCCAGGGGGAAGTCTCATGATTTTTCTCGAGTTGTGGCCGGAACCTGGGATATATTCTCGAGTTACGATGGGGAGGGCCCTTCCAGACACGTGTTTGTTCAGCGACGTCAGGAATCCTGCCTAGGTGCGAGGGACACCTCGGGATTCTCCTCGAGTCTTGGCATGGCAATTGGGACGCGTCTCCACGTGAGGCGGGAGACCCAGGGACCCTTTCCACGTGCCACAGGGATCCTTGGACTCCTATCCATTTTCATGAGGAGTCAGGCATCGTCTCCTTTGGAAGCATTGATCTCCGCAGACCTCTCGAGTTTTCAAAGAATGTGAGGCCTCCGGTCGCGATGAGGCGGAGAACTCGGTCTTTCTCTGTGGTCTCCACAGGGGATTCAGACATCCCTTCGTCTTGGGAGATGCAAGACGAGCCTGCATTCAATTCACTGCAGGGATATCCGGCCTTACTTCGAGTCAGAGCATCTCGGTGTCCATTCCACTTGAGGCCACAAACTCAGGGTCCCTTTCACATACCTGTAGCTGAGAGAAGCCTCCCCTTGAGGTGCTTGTGGAAAGTTGATATTCCTCTTGAGTCGAAGCCAGGGACTAAGCTCTCATCTCGAGTTGATTTGGGGTCCACGGAGCCCTTTCGTGTTGCTCCAGTTACCTCAGGATCCCTCTAGACTTGAGACAGTGATCTTGGGTTTTCTCTTGAGTGCCATCAAGGAAATCAAGGCTCCTTTCAAATTTGATGTGGAACACGGAATTGCTCTGCACGCAGTGCAGGGGAATCTGGCCTCATCTCGTGGCAAGGGGGAAGTCTCATGGTTTTTCTCTAGTTGCAGCCGGAACCTGCGGTATATTCTCGAGTTACGACGGGGAGGACCGTCCCAGACACGTGTTTGTTCAGCGACGTCAGAACTCCTGCCTAGGTGCGAGGGACACATCGGGATTCTCCTCGAGTCTTGACATGGCAATTGGGACGCGTCTCCACGTGAGGCGGGAGACCCAGGGTCCCATTCCACGTTCCACAGGGATCCTGGGACTCCTATCCATTTTGAAGAGGAGTCAGGCATCGTCTCATTTGGAAGCATTGATCTCCGCGGACCTCTCGAGTTTTCAAAGGATGTGAGTCCTCCGGTCATGATGTGGCAAGAACTAGGTCTTTCTCTGGGGTCTCCTCAGGGGATTCAGACATCCCTTCGTCTTGGGAGATGCAAGACGAGCATGCATTCAATTCACTGCAGGGATATCCGGCCTTAATTCGAGTCAGAGCATCTCGGTGTCCATTCCACTTGAGGCCACAAACTCAGGGTCCCTCTCACATACCTGTAGCTGAGAGAAGCCTCCTCTTTAGGTGCTTGTGGAAAGTTGGTATTCCCCTTGAGTCGAAGCCAGGGACTAAGCTCTCATCTCGAATTGATTTGGGGTGCCAGGAGCCCTTTCGTGTTGCTCCAGTGACCTCAGGATCCCTCTAGACTTGAGACAGTGATATTGGGTTTTCTCTGGAGTGCCATCAAGGAAATCAACTCTCCTTTCAGGTTTGATGTGGAACACGGAATTGCTCTGCACGCAGTGCAGGGGAATTTTGCCTGAACTCGCGGCGATGGGGAAGTCTCATGGTTTTTCTCGAGTTGTGGCCGGAACCTGGGGTATATTCTCGAATTACGACGGGGAGGGCCCTTCCAGACACGTGTTTGTTCAGCGACGTCAGGACCCTTGCCTTGGTGCTAGGGACAACTCGGGATTCTCCTCGAGTCTTGACATGGCAATTGGGACGCGTCTCCACGTGAGGCGGGAGACCCAGGGTCCCTTTCCACGCGCCACCGGGATCCTGGGACTCCTATCCATTTTCAAGAGGAGTCAGGCATCGTCTCCTTTGCAAGCATTGATCTCCGCGGACCTTTCGAATTTTCAAAGGATGTGAGGCCTCCGGTCGCAATGAGGCGGAGGACTAGGTCTTTCTCTGTGGTCTCCACAGGGGATACAGACATCCCTTCGTCTTGGGAGATGCAAGACGAGCCTGCATTCAATTCACTGCTGCGATATCCAGCCTTACTTCAAGTCAGAGCATCTCGGTGTCCATTCCACTTGAGGCCACAAACTTCGGGTCCCTCTCACATACCTGTAGCTGAGAGAAGCCTCCTCTTGAGGTGCTTGTGGAAAGTTGGTATTCCCCTTGAGTCGAAGCCAGGGACTAAGCTCTCATCTCGAGTTGATTTTGGGTCCACGGAGCCCTTTCTTGTTGCTACAGTGACCTCAGGATCCCTCTAGACTTGAGACAGTGATCTTGGGTTTTGTATGGAGTGCCATCAAGGAAATCAAGGCTCCTTTCACGTTTGATGTGGAACACGGAATTGCTCTGCACGCAGTGCAGGGGAATCGGACCTCATCTCGCGGCGAGGTGGAAGTCTCATGGTTGTTCTCGATTTGCGGCCGTAACCTGCGGTATATTCTCGATTTACGACGGGGAGGGTCTTTCCAGACACGTGTTTGTTCAGCGACGTCAGGACCCCTGCCTAGGTGCGAGGGACAACTCGGGATACTCCTCGAGTCTTGGCATGGCAATTGGGACGCGTCTCCACGTGAGGCGCGAGACGCAGGGCCCCTTTCCACGTGCCACAGGGATCCTGGGACTCCTATCCACTTTCAAGAGGAGTCAGGCATCATCTCCTTTGGAAGCACTGATCTCCGCGGACCTCTCGAGTTTTCAAAGGATGTGAGGCCTCCGGTCGCGATGAGGCGGAGAACTAGGTCTTTCTCTGTGGTCTCCACAGGGGATTCAGACATCCCTTCGTCTTCGGAGATGCAAGACGAGCCTGCATTCAATTCACTGCAGGGATATCCGGCCTTACTTCGAGTCAGAGCATCTCGGTGTCCATTCCACTTGAGGCCACAAACTCAGGGTCCCTCTCACATACCTGTAGCTGAGAGAACCCTCCGCTTGAGGTGCTTGTGGAAAGTTGGTATGACTCTTGAATCGAAGCCAGGGACTAAGCTCTCATCTCGAGTTGATTTGGGGTCCATGGAGCCTTTTCGTGTTTCTACAGTGACCTCAGGATCCCTCTACACTTGAGACAGTGATTTTAGGTTTTATCTGGAGTGCCATCAAGGAAATCAAGGCTCCTTTCACGTTTGATGTGGAAAACGGAATTGCTCTGCACGCAGTGCAGCGGAATCAGGCCTCATCTCGAGGAGAGTCGGACATCTTATGGTTTTTCTCGAGTTACGGCCGGAACCTGGGGTATATTCTCGAGTTACGATGGGGCGGGCCCTTCCAGACATGTGTTTGTTCAGCCACGTCAGGACTCCTGCCTAGGTGCGAGGGACACCTCGGGATTCTCCTCGAGTCTTGCCATGGCAATTGGGACGCGTCTCCACGTGAGGCGGGAGACCAAGGGCCCCTTTCCACCTGCCACAGGGATCCTGGGACTCCTATCCATTTTCAAGAGGAGTCAGGCATCGTCTCCTTTGGAAGCATTGATCTCCGCGGACCTCTCGAGTTTTCAAAGGATGTGAGGCCTGTGGTCGCGATGAGGCGAGAACTACTTCTTTCTCTGTGGTCTCCACAGGGGATTCAGACATCCCTTCGTCTTGGGAGATGCAAGACGAGCCTGCATTCAATTCACTGCAGGGATATCCGGCCTTACTTCGAGTCAGAGCATCTCGGTGTCCATTCCACTTGTGGCCACAAACTCAGGGTAACTCTCACATACTTGTAGCTGAGAGAAGCCTCCTCTTGAGGTGCTTGTGGAAAGTTGGTATTCCTCTTGAGTCGAAGCCAGGGACTAAGCTCTCATCTCGAGTTGATTTGGGGTCCACGGAGCCCTTTCGTGTTGCTCCAGTGACCTCAGCATCCCTCTAGACTTGATCCAGTGATCTTGGGTTTTCTCTGGAGTGCCATCAAGGAAATCAAGGGTCCTTTCTCATTTGATGTGGAACACGCAATTGCTCTGCACTCAGGGCAGGGGAATCGGGCTTTATCTCGCGGCGAGGGGGAAGTCTCATAATTTTTCTAGAGATGTGGCCAGAACCTGGGGGATATTCTTGAGTTACGACGGGGAGGTCCCTTCCAGACACGTGTTTGTTCAGTGACATCAGGACTCCTGCCTAGGTACGAGGGACAACTCGGGATTCTCCTCGAGTCTTTGCATTGCAATTGGGACGTGTCTCCACGTGAGGCGGGAGACCCAGGGTCCCTTTCCAAGTGCCACAGATATCCTGGGACTCCTATCCATTTTCGAGAGGAGTCAGGCATCGTCTCCTTCGGAAGTATTGATCTCAGCGGACCTCTCGAATTTTCAAAGGATATGAGGCCTCCGGTCGCGAGGAGGTGGAGGACTAGGTTTTTCCTGTGGTCTCCACAGGGGATTCAGACAACCCTTCGTCTTGGGAGATGCAAGACGAGCCTGCATTCAATTCACTGCAGGGATATCCGGCCTTACTTCGAGTCAGAGCATCTCGGTGTCCATTCCACTTGAGGCCACAAACTCAGGGTCCCTCTCACATACCTGTAGCTGAGAGAAGCCTCCTCTTGAGGTGCTTGTGGAAAGTTGGCATTCCTCTTGAGTCGAAGCCAGGGACTAAGCTCTCATCTCGAGTTGATTTGGGGTCCACGGAGCCCTTTCGTGTTGCTACAGTGACCTCAGGATCCCTCTAGACTTGAGACAGTGATCTTGGGTTTTCTCTGGAGTGCCATCAAGGAAATCAAGGGTCCTTTCTCATTTGATGTGGAACTCGGAATTGCTCTGCACGCAGTGCAGGGGAATCGGGCCTCATCTCGCGGCGAGGGGGAAGTCTCATGGTTTTTCTCGAGTTGCGCCGGAACCTGGGGTATATTCTCGAGTTACGATGGGGAGGGACCTTCCAGACACGTGTTTGTTCAGCGACGTCAGGACTCCTGCCTAGGTGTGAAGGACACCTCGGGATTTTCCTCGAGTCTTGGCATGGCAATTGGGAAGCGTCTCCACGTGAGGCGGGAGACCCAGGGTCCCTTTCCACGTACCACAGGGATCCTGGGACTCCTATCCATTTTCAAGAGGAGTCAGGCATCGTCTCCTTTGGAAGCATTGATCTCCGCGGACCTCTCGAGTTTTCAAAGGATGTGAGGCCTCCGAATGCAATGAGGCTGAGAACTAGATCTTTCTCTGTGGTCTCCACAGGGGATTCAGACAACCCTTCATCTTAGGAGATGCAAGACGAGCCTGCATTCAATTCACTGAAGGGATATCCGGCCTTACTTCGAGTCAGAGCATCTCGGTGTCCATTCAACTTGAGGCCACAAACTCAGGGTCCCTCTCACATATCTGTAGCTGAGAGAAGCCTCCTCTTGAGGTGCTTGTGGAAAGTTGGTATGCCTCTTGAGACGAAGCCAGGGACTAAGCTCTCATCTCGAATTGATTTGGGGTGCCAGGAGCCCTTTCGTGTTGCTCCAGTGACCTCAGGATCCCTCTAGACTTGAGACAGTGATATTGGGTTTTCTCAGGAGTGCCATCAAGGAAATCAACTCTCCTTTCAGGTTTGATGTGGAACACGGAATTTCTCTGCATGCAGTGCAGGGGAATTGGGCCTGAACTCGCGGCAATGGGGAAGTCTCATGGTTTTTCTCGAGTTGTGGCCGGAACCTGGGGTATATTCTCGAGTTACGACGGGGAGGGCCCTTCCAGACACGTGTTTGTTCAGCGACGTCAGGACTCCTGCCTTGATGCTAGGGACAACTCGGGATTCTCCTCGAGTCTTGACATGGCAATTGGGACGCGTCTCCACGTGAGGCGGGAGACCCAGGGTCCCTTTCCACGTGCCACAGGGATCCTGGGACTCCTATCCATTTTCAAGAGGAGTCAGGCATCGTCTCCTTTGGAAGCATTGATCTCCGCGGACCTTTCGAATTTTCAAAGGATGTGAGGCCTCCGGTCGCAATGAGGCGGAGAACTAGGTCTTTCTCTGTGGTCTCCACAGGGGATACAGACATCCCTTCGTCTTGGGAGATGCAAGACGAGCCTGCATTCAATTCACTGCAGCGATATCCAGCCTTACTTTGAGTCAGAGCATCTCGGTGTCCATTCCACTTGAGGCCACAAACTCAGGGTCCCTCTCACATACCTGTAGCTGAGAGAAGCCTCCTCTTGAGGTTCTTGGGGAAAGTTGGTATTCCTCTTGAGTCGAAGCCAGGGACTAAGCTCTCATCTCGAGTTGATTTGGGGTCCACGGAGCACTTTCGTGTTGCTACAGTTACCTCAGTATCCCTCTAGACTTGAGACAGTGATCTTGGGTTTTCTCTGGGGTGCCATCAAGGAAATCAAGGCTCCTTTCTCGTTTGATGTGGAACACGGAATTGCTCTGCACGCAGTGCAGGGGAATCGGGCCTCATCTCGCGGCGAGGCGGAAGTCTCATGGTTTTACTCCACTTGTGGCCGGAACCTGGGGTATATTCTCGAGTTACGACGTGGGTGGCCCTTCCAGAAACGTGTTTGTTTAACAACGTCAGAACTCCTGCCTAGGTTCGATGGACAACTCGGGATTCTCCCCGAGTCTTGGCATGGCAACTGCGACGCGTCTCCACGTGAGGCGGGAGACCCAGGGTCCCTTTCCACGTTCCACAGGGATCCTGGGACTCCTTTCCATTTTCAAGAGGAGTCAGGCATCGTCTCCTTTGGAAGCATTGATCTCCGTGGACCTCTCGAGTTTTCAAAGGATGTGAGTCCTCCGGTCACGATGTGGCGAGAACTAGGTCTTTCTCTGTGGTCTCCTCAGGGGATTCAGACATCCCTTCGTCTTGGGAGATGCAAGACGAGCCTGCATTCAATTCACTGCAGGGATATCCGGCCTTACTTCGAGTCAGAGCATCTCGGTGTCCATTCTACTTGAGGCCACAAACTCAGGGTCCCTCTCACATACCTGTAGTTGAGAGAAGCTTCCTCTTGAGGTGCTTGTGGAAAGTTGGTATTCCTCTTGAGTCTAAGCCAGGAACTAAGCTCTCATCTCGAGTTGATTTGGGGTCCACGGAGCCCTTTCGTGTTGCTCCAGTGACCTCAGGATCCCTCTAGACTTGAGACAGTGATCTTGGGTTTTCTCTGGAGTGTCATCAAGGAAATCAAGGCTCCTTTCACGTTTGATGTGGAACACGGAATTGCTCTGCATGCAGTGCAGGGGAATCGGGCCTCAACTCGCGGTGAGGGGGAAAATCTCATGGTTTTTCTCGAGTTGCGGCCCGAACCTGGGGTATATTCTCGAATTACGACTGGGAGGGCCCTTCCAGACACGTGTTTGTTCAGCGACGTCAGGACTCCTGCCTAGGTGCGAGGGACACCTCGGGATTCTCCTCGAGTCTTGGCATAGCAATTTGGACGCGTCTCCACGTGAGGCGGGAGACCCAGGGTCCCTTTCCACGTGCCACAGGGATCCTGGGACTCCTATACATTTTCAAGAGGAGTCAGGCATCGTCTCCTTTGGAAGCATTGATCTCCGCGGACCTCTCGAGTTTTCAAAGAATGTGAGGCCTCCGGTCGCGATGAGGAGGAGAATTCGGTCTTTCTCTGTGGTCTCCACAGGGGATTCAGACATCCCTTCGTCTTGGGAGATGCAAGACGAGCCTGCATTCAATTCACTGCAGGGATATCCGGCCTTACTTCGAGTCAGAGCATCTCGGTGTCCATTCCACTTGAGGCCACAAACTCAGGGTCCCTCTCACATACCTGTAGCTGAGAGAAGCCTCCCCTTGAGGTGCTTGTGGAAAGTTGGTATTCCTCTTGAGTCGAAGCC
Source organism: Dama dama (assembly GCF_033118175.1). NCBI lineage: Eukaryota > Metazoa > Chordata > Mammalia > Artiodactyla > Cervidae > Dama > Dama dama. The sequence goes on along the minus strand of NC_083706.1, from coordinate 4,689,745 downwards.
AGGGACTAAGCTCTCATCTCGAGTTGATTTGGGGTCCACGGAGCCCTTTCGTGTTGCTCCAGTGACCTCAGGATCCCTGTAGACTTGAGACAGTGATCTTGGGTTTTCTCTGGAGTGCCATCAAGGAAATCAAGGTTCCTTTCACGTTTGATGTGGAACACGGAATTGTTCTGCACGCAGTGCAGGGGAATCGGGCTTCATCCAGTGGCGAGGGGGAAGTCTCATGGTTTTTCTCGAGTTGCGGCCGGAACCTGGGGTATATTCTCGAGTTACGACTGGGAGGGCCCTTCCAGACACGTGTTTGTTCAGCGACGTCAGGACTCCTGCCTAGGTGCGAGGGACACCTCGGGATTCTCCTCGAGTCTTGGCATGGCAATGGGGACGCGTCTCCACGTGAGGCAGGCGACCCAGGGTCCCTTTCCACGTGCCACAGGGATCCTGGGACTCCTATCCATTTTCAAGAGGAGTCAGGCATCGTCTCCTTTGGAAGCATTGATCTCCGCGGACCTCTCGAATTTTCAAAGGATGTGAGGCCTCTGGTCGCGATGAGGCAGAAAGTTAATTCTTTCTCTGTGGTCTCCACAGGGGATTCAGACATCCCTTCATCTTGGGAGATGCAAGACGAGCCTGCATTCAATTCACTGCAGGGATATCCGGCCTTACTTCGAGTCAGAGCATCTCGGTGTCCATTCCACTTGAGGCCACAAACTCAGGGTCCCTCTCACATACCTGTAGCTGAGAGAAGCCTCCTCTTGAGGTGCTTGTGGAAAGTTGATATTCCTCTTGAGTCGAAGCCAGGGACTAAGCTCTCATCTCGAGTTGATTTGGGGTCCACGGAGCCCTTTCATGTTGCTACAGTGACCTCAGGATCCCTCTAGACTTGAGACAGTGATCTTGGGTTTTCTCTTGAGTGCCATCAAGGAAATCAAGGCTCCTTTCAAATTTGATGTGGAACACGGAATTGCTCTGCACGCAGTGCAGGGGAATCGGGCCTCATCCCGTGGCAAGGGGAATGTCTCATGGTTTTTCTCAAGTTGCTGCCGAAACCTGGGGTATATTCTCGAGTTACTACGGGGAGTGCCCTTCCAGACACGTGTTTGTTCAGCGACGTCAGGACTCCTGCCTAGGTGCGAGGGACAACTCGGGATTCTCCTCGAGTCTTGGTATGGCAATTGGGACGCGTCTCCACGTGAGGCGGGAGACCCAGGGTCCCTTTCCACGTGCCACAGGGATCCTGGGACTCCTATGCATTTTCCAGAGGAGTCAGGCATCGTCTCCTTTGGAAGCATTGATCTCTGCAGACCTCTCGAGTTTTCAAAGGATATGAGGCCTCCGGTCACGATGAGGCGGAGGACTAGGTCTTTCTCTGTGGTCTCCACAGGGGATTCAGACATCCCTTCGTCTTGGGAGATGCAAGACGAGCCTGAATTCAATTCACTGCAGGGATATCTGGCCTTACTTCGAGTCAGAGCATCTCGGTGTCCATTGCACTTGAGGCCACAAACTCAGGGTCCCTCTCACATAACTGTAGCTGGGAGAAGCCTCCTCTTGAGGTGCTTGTGGAAAGTTGGTATTCCTCTTGAGTCGAAGCGAGGGACTAAGCTGTCATCACGAGTTGATTTGGGGTCCACGGAGCCCTTTCGTGTTGCTCCAGTGACCTCAGGATCCCTCTAGACTTGAGACAGTGATCTTGGGTTTTCTCTGGAGTGCCATCAAGGAAATCAAGGCTCCTTTCCCGTTTGATGTGGAACAGGAATTGCTCTGCACGCAGTGCAGGGGAATCGGGCCTCATCTCGCGGCGAGGGGGAAGTCTCATGGTTTTTCTCGAGTTGCGGCCGGAACCTGGGGTATATTCTCGAGTTATGACGGGGAGGGCCCTTCCAGACACGTGTTTGTTCAGCGACGTCAGCACTCCTGCCTAGGTGCGAGGGATACCTCGGGATTCTCCTCGAGTCTTGGCATGGCAATTGGGACGCGTCTCCACGTGAGGCGAAAGACCCAGGGTCCCTTTCCACGTGCCACAGGGATCCTGGGACTCCTATCCATTTTCAAGAGGAGTCAGGCATCGTCTCCTTTTGAAGCATTGATCTCCGCGGACCTCTCGAGTTTTCAAAGAATGTGAGGCCTCCGGTCGCGATGAGGAGGAGAATTCGGTCTTTCTCTGTGGTCTCCACAGGGGATTCAGACATCCCTTCGTCTTGGGAGATGCAAGACGAGCCTGCATTCAATTCACTGCAGGGATATCCGGCCTTACTTCGAGTCAGAGCATCTCGGTGTCCATTCCACTTGAGGCCACAAACTCAGGGTCCCTCTCACATACCTGTAGCTGAGAGAAGCCTCCCCTTGAGGTGCTTGTGGAAAGTTGGTATTCCTCTTGAGTCGAAGCCAGGGACTAAGCTCTCATCTCGAGTTGATTTGGGGTCCACGGAGCCCTTTCGTGTTGCTCCAGTGACCTCAGGATCCCTGTAGACTTGAGACAGTGATCTTGGGTTTTCTCTGGAGTGCCATCAAGGAAATCAAGGTTCCTTTCACGTTTGATGTGGAACACGGAATTGTTCTGCACGCAGTGCAGGGGAATCGGGCTTCATCCAGTGGCGAGGGGGAAGTCTCATGGTTTTTCTCGAGTTGCGGCCGGAACCTGGGGTATATTCTCGAGTTACGACTGGGAGGGCCCTTCCAGACACGTGTTTGTTCAGCGACGTCAGGACTCCTGCCTAGGTGCGAGGGACACCTCGGGATTCTCCTCGAGTCTTGGCATGGCAATGGGGACGCGTCTCCACGTGAGGCAGGCGACCCAGGGTCCCTTTCCACGTGCCACAGGGATCCTGGGACTCCTATCCATTTTCAAGAGGAGTCAGGCATCGTCTCCTTTGGAAGCATTGATCTCCGCGGACCTCTCGAATTTTCAAAGGATGTGAGGCCTCTGGTCGCGATGAGGCAGAAAGTTAATTCTCTCTCTGTGGTCTCCACAGGGGATTCAGACATCCCTTCGTCTTGGGAGATGCAAGACGAGCCTGCATTCAATTCACTGCAGGGATATCCGGCCTTACTTCGAGTCAGAGCATCTCGGTGTCCATTGCACTTGAGGCCACAAACTCAGGGTCCCTCTCACATACCTGTAGCTGAGAGAAGCCTCCTCTTGAGGTGCTTGTGGAAAGTTGGTATTCCTCTCGAGTCGAAGCCGGGGACTAAGCTCTCATCTCGAGTTGATTTGGGGTCCACGGAGCCCTTTCGTGTTGCTCCAGTGACCTCAGGATCCCTCTAGACTTGAGACAGTGATCTTGGGTTTTCTCTGGAGTGCCATCAAGGAAATCAAGGCTCCTTTCCCGTTTGATGTGGAACACGGAATTGCTCTGCACGCAGTGCAGGGGAATCGGGCCTCATCTCGCGGCGAGGGGGCATTCTCATGGTTTTTCTCGAGTTGCGGCTGGAACCTGGGTTATATTCCCGAGTTATGACGGGGAGGGCCCTTCCAGACACGTGTTTGTTCAGCGACGTCAGCACTCCTGCCTAGGTGCGAGGGACACCTCGGGATTCTCCGCGAGTCTTGGCATGGCAATTGGGACGCGTCTCCACGTGAGGCGGGAGACCCAGGGTTCCTTTCCACGTGCCACAGGGATCGTGGAACTCCTATCCATTTTCAAGAGGAGTCAGGCATCGTCTCCTTTGGAAGCATTGATCTCCGCTGACCTCTCGAGTTTTCAAAGAATGTGAGGCCACAGGTCGCGATGAGGAGGAGGACTATGTCTTTCTCTGTAGTCTGCACAGGGGTTTCAGACATCCCTTCGTCTTGGGAGATGCAAGACGAGCCTGCATTCCATTCACTGCAGGGATATCCGGCCTTATTTCGAGTCAGAGCATCTCGGTGTACATTGCATTTGAGGCCACAAACTCAGGGTCCCTCTCACGTTCCTGTAGCTGAGAGAAGCCTCCTCTTGAGGTGCTTGTGAAAGTTGGTATTCCTCTTGAGTCGAAGCCAGGGACTAAGATCTCATCTCGAGTTGATTTGGGGTCCACGGAGCCCTTTCCTGTTGGTCCAGTGACCTCAGGATCCCTCTAGACTTGAGACAGTGATCTTGGGTTTTCTCTGGAGTGCCATCAAAGAAATCAAGGCTCCTTTCACGTTTGATGTGGAACACGGAATTGCTCTGCATGCAGTGCAGGGGAATCGGGCCTCAACTCGCGGCGAACGGGAAATCTCATGGTTTTTCTCGAGTTGTGGCCCGAACCTGGGGTATATTCTCGAGTTACGATGGGGAAGGCCCTTCCAGACACGTGTTTGTTCAGCGACGTCAGGACTCCTGCCTAGGTGCGAGGGACAACTCGGGATTCTCCTCGAGTCTTGGTATGGCAATTGGGACGCGTCTCCACGTGAGGCGGGAGACCCAGGGTCCCTTTCCACGTGCCACAGGGATCCTGGGACTCCTATCCATTTTCAAGAGGAGTCAGGCATCCTCTCCTTTGGAAGCATTGATCTCCGCGGAACTCTTGAGTTTTCAAAGGATGTGAGGCCTCCGGTCGCAATGAGGCGGAGAACTAGGTCTTTCTCTGTGGTCTCCACAGGGGATTCAGACATCCCTTCGTCTTGGGAGATGCAAGACGAGCCTGCATTCAATTCACTGCAGGGATATCCGGCCTTACTTCGAGTCAGAGCATCTCGGTATCCATTCCACTTGAGGCCACAAACTCAGGGTCCCTCTCACATACCTGTAGCTGAGAGAAGCCTCCTCTTGAGGTGCTTTTGGAAAGTTGGTATTCCTCTTGACTCGAAGCCAGGGACTAAGCTCTCATCTCGAGTTGATTTGGGGTCCACGGAGAACTTTCCTGTTGCTCCAGTGACCTCAGGATCCCTCTAGACTTGAGACAGTGATCTTGGGTTTTCTCTGGAGTGCCATCAAGGAAATCAAGGCTCCTTTCACGTTTGATGTGGAACTCAGAATTGCTCTGCATGCAGTGCAGGGGAATCGGGCTTCATCTCGCGGCGAGGGGGAAGTCTCATGGTTTTTCTCGAGTTGCGGCCGGAACCTGCGGTATATTCTCGATTTATGACGGGGAGGGACTTTCCAGACACGTGTTTGTTCAGCGACGTCAGGACCCTTGCCTTGGTGCGAGGGACTCCTCAGGATACTCCTCGAGTCTTGGCATGGCAATTGGGACGCGTCTCCACGTGAGGCGGGAGACCCAGGGTCCCTTTCGACGTGCCACAGGGATCCTGGGACTACTATCCATTTTCAAGAGGAGTCAGGCATCGTCTCCTTTGGAAGCATTGATCTCCGTGGACCTCTCGAGTTTTCAAAGGATGTGAGGCCTCCGGTCGCGATGAGAGGGAGAACAAGGTCTTTCTTTGTGGTCTCCACAGGGGATTCAGACATCCCTTCGTCTTGGGAGATGCAAGACGAGCCTGCATTCAATTCACTGCAGGGATATCCGGCCTTACTTCGAGTCAGAGCATCTCGGTGTCCATTCCACTTGTGGCCACAAACTCAGGGTAACTCTCACATACTTGTAGCTGAGAGAAGCCTCCTCTTGAGGTGCTTGTGGAAAGTTGGTATTCCTCTTGAGTCGAAGCCAGGGACTAAGCTCTCATCTCGAGTTGATTTGGGGTCCACGGAGTCCTTTCGTGTTGCTCCAGTGACCTCAGGATCCCTCTAGACTTGAGACAGTGATCTTGGGTTTTCTCTGGCGTACCATCAAAGAAATCAAGGCTCCTTTCATTTTTGATGTGGAATACGGAATTGCTCTGCATGCAGTGCAGGGGAATCGGGCCTCATGTATTGGCAAGGGGGAAGTCTCATGGTTTTTCTCGAGTTGCGGCCGGAACCTGGGGTATATTCTCGAGTTACGACGGGGAGGGCCCTTCCAGACACGTGTTTATTCAGCGACGTCAGGACTCCTGCCTAGGTGCGAGGGACACCTCGGGATTCTCCTCGATCATGGCATGGCAATTGGGACGCGTCTTCACTTGAGGCGGGAGACCCAGGGTCCCTTTCCAAGTGCCACAGGGATCCTGGGACTCCTATCTATTTTCAAGAGGAGTCAGGCATCGTCTCCTTTGGAAGCATTGATCTCCGCGAACCTCTTGAGTTTTCAAAGGATGTGAGGCCTCCAGTCGCAATGAGGCGGAGAAGTAGGTCTTTCTCTGTGGTCTCCACAGGGGATTCAGACATTCCTTCGTCTTGAGAGATGCAAGACGAGCCTGCATTCAATTCACTGCAGGGATATCTGGCCTTACTTCGAGTCAGAGCATCTCGGTGTCCATTCCACTTGAGGCCACAAACTCAGGGTCCTTCTCACATACCTGTGGCTGAGAGAACCCTCCTCTTGTGGTGCTTGTGGAGAGTTGGTATTCCTCTTGCATCGAAGCCAGGTACTAAGCTCTCATCTCGAGTTGATTTGTGGTCCACGGAGCCCTTTCGTGTTGCTCCAGTGACCTCAGGATCCCTCTTGACTTGAGACAGTGATCCTGGGTTTTCTCAGGAGTGCCATCAAGGAAATCAAGGCTCCTTTCAGGTTTGATGTGGAACACGGAATTGCTCTGCACGCAGTGCAGGGGAATCGGGCCTCATCTCGCGGCGAGGGGAAAGTCTCATGGTTTTTCTCGAGTTGCGGCCGGAACCTGGGGTATATTCTCGAGTTACGATGGGGAGGGCCCTTCCAGACACGTGTTTGTTCAGCGACGTCAGGACTCCTGCCTAGGTGCGAGGGACACCCCGGGATTCTCCTCGAGTCTTGGCATGGCAATTGGGACGCGTCTCCACGTGAGGCGGGAGACCCAGAGTCCCTTTCCACGTGCCACAGGCATCCTGGGACTCCTATCCTTTTTCAAGAGGAGTCAGGCATCGTCTCCTTTGGAAGCATTGATCTCCGCGGACCTCTCGAGTTTTCAAAGATGGGAGGCCTCCGGTCGCAATGAGGAGGAGAACTAGGTATTTCTCTGTGGTCTCCACAGGGGATTCAGACATCCCTTCGTCTTGGGAGATGCAAGACGAGCCTGCACTCAATTCACTGCACGGATATCCGGCCTTACTTCGAGTCAGAGCATCTCTGTGTCCATTCCACCTGAGGCCACAAACTCAGGGTCCCTCTCACATACCTGTAGCTGAGAGAAGCCTCGTCTTGATGTGCTTGTGGAAACTTGGTATTCCTCTTGTCTCGAAGCCAGGGACTAAGCTCTCATCTCGAGTTGATTTGGGGTCCATGGAGCCCTTTCGTGGTGCTCCAGTGACCTCAGGATGCCTCTAGACTTGAGACAGTGATCTTGGGTTTTCTCTGGAGTGCCATCAAGGAAATCAAGGCTCCTTTCACGTTTGATGTGGAACACGGAACTGCTCTGCAAGCAGTGCAGGGAAATCGGCCCTCATCTCGCGGCGAGGGGGAAGTCTCATGGTTTTTCTCGAGTTGCAGCCAGGACCTGGGGTATATTCTCGAGTTACAACGGGGAGGGCCCTTCCAGACACGTGTTTGTTCATGGACGTCAGGACTCCTGCCTTGGTGCGAGGGACTCCTCAGGATTCTCCTCGAGTCTTGGCATGGCAATTGGGACGCGTCTCCACGTTAGGCGGGAGACCCAGGGTCCCTTTCCACGTGCCATAGGGATCCTGGGACTGCTATGCATTTTCAAGAGGAGTCAGGCATCGTCTCCTTTGGAAGCATTGATCTCTGCAGACCTCTCGAGTTTTCAAAGGATATGAGGCCTCCGGTCACGATGAGGCAGAGGACTAGGTCTTTCTCTGTGGTCTCCACAGGGGATTCAGACATCCCTTCGTCTTGGGAGATGCAAGACGAGCCTGCATTCAATTCACTGCAGGGATATCCGGCCTTACTTCGAGTCAGAGCATCTCGGTGTCCATTGCACTTGAGGCCACAAATTCAGGGTCCCTCTCACATAACTGTAGCTGAGAGAAGCCTCCTCTTGAGGTGCTTGTGGAAAGTTGGTATTCCTCTTGAGTCGAAGCCAGGGACTAAGCTCTCATCACAAGTTGATTTCGGGTCCACGGAGCCCTTTCGTATTGCTCCAGTGACCTCAGGATCCCTCTAGACTTGAGACAGTGATCTTGGGTTTTCTCTGGAGTGCCATCAAGGAAATCAAGGCTCCTTTCACGTTTGATGTGGAACACGGAATTGCTCTGCACGCAGTGCAGGGGAATCGGGCCTCATCTCGTGGCGAGGGGGAAGTCTCATGGTTTTTCTCGAGTTGCGGCCGGAACCTGGGGTATATTCTCGAGTTACGACGGGGAGGGCCCTTCCAGACACGTGTTTGTTCAGCGACGTCAGGACTCCTTCCTAGGTGCGATGGACACTTCGGAATTCTCCTCGAGTCTTGGCATGGCTATTGGGACGCGTCTCCACGTGAGGCGGGAGACCCAGGGTCCCTTTCCACGTGCCACAGTGATCCTGGGACTCCTATCCATTTTCAAGAGGAGTCAGACATCGTCTCCTTTGGAAGCATTTATCTCTCCAGACCTCTCGAGTTTTCAAATGATGTGAGGCCTCCGGTCACGATGAGGCGGATGACTTGGTCTTTCTCTGTGGTCTCCACAGGGGATTCAGACATCCCTTCGTCTTGGGAGATGCAAGACGAGCCTGCATTCAATTCACTGCAGGGATATCCGGCCTTACTTCGAGTCAGAGCATCTCGGTGTCCATTGCACTTGAGGCCACAAACTCAGGGTCCCTCTCACATACCTGTAGCTGAGAGAAGCCTCCTCTTGAGGTGCTTGTGGAAAGTTGGTATTCCTCTTGAGTCGAAGCCAGGGACTAAGCTCTCATCTCGAGTTGATTTGGGGTCCACGGAGCCCTTTCGTGTTGCTCCAGTGACCTCAGGATCCCTCTAGACTTGAGACAGTGATCTTGGGTTTTCTCTGGAGTGCCATCAAGGAAATCAAGGCTCCTTTCCCGTTTGATGTGGAACACGGAATTGCTCTGCACGCAGTGCAGGGGAATCGGGCCTCATCTCGCGGCGAGGGGGAATTCTCATGGTTTTTCTCGAGTTGCGGCTGGAACCTGGGGTATATTCCCGAGTTATGACGGGGAGGGCCCTTCCAGACACGTGTTTGTTCAGGGACGTCAGCACTCCTGCCTAGGTGCGAGGGACACCTCGGGATTCTCCTCGAGTCTTGGCATGGCAATTGGGACGCGTCTCCACGTGAGGCGGGAGACCCAGGGTCCCTTTCCACGTGCCACAGGGGTCGTGGGACTCCTATCCATTTTCAAGAGGAGTCAGGCATCGTCTCCTTTGGAAGCATTGATCTCCGCTGACCTCTCGAGTTTTCAAAGAATGTGAGGCCACAGGTCGCGATGAGGAGGAGGACTATGTCTTTCTCTGTGGTCTGCACAGGGGTTTCAGACATCCCTTCGTCTTGGGAGATGCAAGACGAGCCTGCATTCCATTCACTGCAGGGATATCCGGCCTTATTTCGAGTCAGAGCATCTCGGTGTCCATTCCACTTGAGGCCACAAACTCAGGGTCCCTCTCACATTCCTGTAGCTGAGAGAAGCCTCCTCTTGAGGTGCTTGTGGAAAGTTGGTATTCCTCTTGAGTCGAAGCCAGGGACTAAGATCTCATCTCGAGTTGATTTGGGGTCCACGGAGCCCTTTCCTGTTGGTCCAGTGACCTCAGGATCCCTCTAGACTTGAGACAGTGATCTTGGGTTTTCTCTGGAGTGCCATCAAAGAAATCAAGGCTCCTTTCACGTTTGATGTGGAACACGGAATTGCTCTGCATGCAGTGCAGGGGAATCGGGCCTCAACTCGCGGCGAACGGGAAATCTCATGGTTTTTCTCGAGTTGCGGCCCGAACCTGGGGTATATTTTCGAGTTACGATGGGGAAGGCCCTTCCAGACACGTGTTTGTTCAGCGACGTCAGGACTCCTGCCTAGGTGCGAGGGACACCTCGGGATTCTCCTCGAGTCTTGGTATGGCAATTGGGACGCGTCTCCACGTGAGGCGGGAGACCCAGGGTCCCTTTCCACGTGCCACAGGGATCCTGGGACTCCTATCCATTTTCAAGAGGAGTCAGGCATCCTCTCCTTTGGAAGCATTGATCTCCGCGGAACTCTTGAGTTTTCAAAGGATGTGAGGCCTCCGGTCGCAATGAGGCGGAGAACTAGGTCTTTCTCTGTGGTCTCCACAGGGGATTCAGACATCCCTTCGTCTTGGGAGATGCAAGACGAGCCTGCATTCAATTCACTGCAGGGATATCCGGCCTTACTTCGAGTCAGAGCATCTCGGTATCCATTCCACTTGAGGCCACAAACTCAGGGTCCCTCTCACATACCTGTAGCTGAGAGAAGCCTCCTCTTGAGGTGCTTTTGGAAAGTTGGTATTCCTCTAGACTCGAAGCCAGGGACTAAGCTCTCATCTCGAGTTGATTTGGGGTCCACGGAGAACTTTCCTGTTGCTCCAGTGACCTCAGGATCCCTCTAGACTTGAGACAGTGATCTTGGGTTTTCTCTGGAGTGCCATCAAGGAAATCAAGGCTCCTTTCATGTTTGATGTGGAACTCAGAATTTCTCTGCATGCAGTGCAGGGGAATCGGGCTTCATCTCGCGGCGAGGGGGAAGTCTCATGGTTTTTCTCGAGTTGCGGCCGGAACCTGCGGTATATTCTCGATTTATGACGGGGAGGGTCTTTCCAGACACGTGTTTGTTCAGCGACGTCAGGACCCTTGACTTGGTGCGAGGGACTCCTCAGGATACTCCTCGAGTCTTGGCATGGCAATTGGGACGCGTCTCCACGTGAGGCGGGAGACCCAGGGTCCCTTTCGACGTGCCACAGGGATCCTGGGACTACTATCCATTTTCAAGAGGAGTCAGGCATCGTCTCCTTTGGAAGCATTGATCTCCGTGGACCTCTCGAGTTTTCAAAGGATGTGAGGCCTCCGGTCGCAATGAGAGGGAGAACAAGGTCTTTCTCTGTGGTCTCCACAGGGGATTCAGACATCCCTTCGTCTTGGGAGATGCAAGACGAGCCTGCATTCAATTCACTGCAGGGATATCCGGCCTTACTTCGAGTCAGAGCCTCTCGGTGTCCATTCCACTTGTGGCCACAAACTCAGGGTAACTCTCTCATACTTGTAGCTGAGAGAAGCCTCCTCTTGAGGTGCTTGTGGAAAGTTGGTATTCCTCTTGAGTCGAAGCCAGGGACTAAGCTCTCATCTCGAGTTCATTTGGGGTCCACGGAGCCCTTTCGTATTGATCCAGTGACCTCAGCATCCCTCTAGACTTGAGACAGTGATCTTGGGTTTTCTCTGGAGTGCCATCAAGGAAATCAAGGGTCCTTTCTCATTTGATGTGGAACACGGAATTGCTCTGCTTGCATTGCAAGGGAATCGGGCCTCATCTCGCGGCGAGGGGGAAGTCTCATGGTTTTTCTCAAGTTGCGGCCGGAACCTGGGGTATATTCTCGAGTTACGACGGGGAGGGCCCTTCCAGACACGTGTTTGTTCAGCGACGTCAGGACTCCTGCCTAGGTGCGAGGGACACCTCGGGATTCTCCTCGAGTCTTGGCATGGAAATTGGGACGCGTCTCCACATGAGGCGGGAGAACTAGGGTCCCTTTCCACGTGCCACGGGGATCCTGGGACTCCTATCCATTTTTAAGAGGAGTCAGGCATCGTCTCCTTTGGAAGCATTGATCTCCGCGGACCTCTCGAGTTTTCAAAGGATGTGAGGCCTCCGCTCGCGATGAGGCGGAGGACTAGGTCTTTCTCTGTGGTCTCCACAGGGGATTCAGACAACCCTTCGTCTTGGGAGATGCAAGACGAGCCTGCATTCAATTCACTGCAGGGATATCCGGCCTTACTTCAAGTCAGAGCATCTCGGTGTCCATTGCACTTGAGGCCACAAACTCAGGGTCCCTCTCACATACCTGTAGCTGAGAGAAGCCTCCTCTTGAGGTGCTTGTGGAAAGTTGGTATTCCTCTTGAGTCGAAGCCAGGGACTAAGCTCTCATCTCGGGTTGATTTGGGGTCCACGGAGCCCTTTTGTGTTGCTCCAGTGACCTCAGGAACCCTGTAGACTTGAGACAGTGATCTTGGGTTTGCTCTGGAGTGCCATCAAAGAAATCAAGGCTCCTTTCACGTTCGATGTGGTACACGGAATTGCTCTGCACGCAGTGCAGGGGATTCGGGCCTCATCTCGCGGCGAGGGGGAATTTCATGGTTTGTCTCGAGTTGCGGACAGAACCTGGGGTATATTCTCGAGTTACGACGGGGAGGGCCCTTCCAGACACGTGTTTGTTCAGCGACGTCAGGACTCCTGCCTAGGTGCAAGGGACACCTCGGGATTCTCCTCGAGTCTTGGCATGGCAATTGGGACGCGTCTCCAGGTGCGGCGGGAGACCCAGGGTCGCTTTCCACGTGCCACAGGGATCCTGGGACTCCTATCCATTTTCAAGAGGAGTCAGGCATCCTCTCCTTTGGAAGCATTGATCTCCGCGGACCTCTTGAGTTTTCAAAGGATGTGAGGCCTCCGGTCGCAATGAGGCGGAGAACTAGGTCTTTCTCTGTGGTCTCCACAGGGGACTCAGACATCCCTTCGTCTTGGGAGATGCAAGACGAGCCTGCATTCAATTCACTGCAGGGATATCTGGCCTTACTTCGAGTCAGAGCATCTCGGTGTCCATTCCACTTGAGGCCACAAACTCAGGGTCCTTCTCACATACCTGTGGCTGAGAGAACCCTCCTCTTGAGGTGCTTGTGGAAAGTTGGTATTCCTCTTGAGGCGAAGCCAGGTACTAAGCTCTCATCTCGAGTTGATTTGGGGTCCACGGAGCCCTTTCGTGTTGCTCCAGTGACCTCAGGATCCCTCTAGACTTGAGACAGTGATCCTGGGTTTTCTCTGGAGTGCCATCAAGGAATTCAAGGCTCCTTTCAGGTTGGATGTGGAACACGGAATTGCTCTGCACGCAGTCCAGGGGAATCGGGCCTCATCTCGCGGCGAAGGGGAAGTCTCCTGGTTTTTCTCGAGTTGCGGCCGGAACCTGGGGTATATTCTCGAGTTACGACGGGGAGGGCCCTTCCAGACACGTGTTTGTTCAGCGACGTCAGGACCCCTGCCTAGGTGCGAGGGACACCTCGGGATTCTCCTCGAGTCTTGGCATGGCAATTGGGACGCGTCTCCTCGTGAGGCGGCAGACCCAGGGTCCCTTTCCACATGCCACAGGGATCCTGGGACTCCTATCCATTTTCAAGAGGAGTCAGGCATCGTCTCCTTTGGAAGCATTGATCTCCGCGGACCTCTCGAGTTTTCAAAGGATGGGAGGCCTCCGGATGCGATGAGGCGGAGAATTAGGTCTTTCTCTGTGGTCTCCACAGGGGATTCAGACATCCCTTCGTCTTGGGAGATGCAAGAGGAGCCTGCTTTCAATTCACTGCAGGGATATCCGGCCTTACTTCGAGTCAGAGCATCTCGGTGTCCATTCCACTTGAGGCAACAAACTCAGGGTCCCTCTCACATACCTGTAGCTGAGAGAAGCCTCCTCTTGAGGTGCTTGTGGAAAGTTGGTATTCCGCTTGTGTCGAAGCCAGGGACTAAGCTCTCATTTCGAGTTGATTTGGGGTCCACGGAGCCCTTTCGTGTTGCTCCAGTGACCTCAGGATCCCTCTAGACTTGAGACAGTGATCTTGGGTTTTCTCTGGAGTGCCATCAAGGAAATCAAGGCTCCTTTCACGTTTGAGGTGGAACACGGAATTGCTCTGCACGCAGTGCAGGGGAATCGGGCCTCATCTTGCGGCGAGGTGTAAGTCTCATGGTTTTTCTCGAGTTGCAGATGGACCCTGGGGTATATTCTCGAGTTGCGACGGGGAGCGCCCTTCCAGACACGTGTTTGTTCAGCGACGTCAGGACTCCTGCCTAGGTGCGAGGGACACTTCGGGATTCTCCTCGAGTCTTGGCATGGCCATTGGGACGCATCCCCACGTGAGGCGGGAGACCCAGTGTCCCTTTCGACGTGCCACAGGGATCCTGGGACTCCTATCCATTTTGAAGAGGAGTCAGACATGGTCTCCTTTGGAAGCATTGATCTCCGCTGACCTCTCGAGTTTTCAAAGGATGTGAGGCCTCCGGTCGCAATGAGGCGGAGGACTAGGTCTTTCTCTGTCGTCTCCACAGGGGATTCAGACATCCCTTCGTCTTGGGAGATGCAAGACGAGCCTGCTTTCAATTCACTGCAGGGATATCCGGCCTTACTTCGAGTCAGAGCATCTCGGTGTCCATTCCACTTGAGGCCACAAACTCAGGGTCCCTCTCACATACCTGTAGCTGAGAGAAGCCTCCTCTTGAGGTGCTTGTGGAAAGTTGGTATTCCTCTTGAGTCGAAGCCAGGGACTAAGCTCTCATCTCGAGTTGATTTGGGGTCCACGGAGCCCTTTCGTGTTGCTCCAGTGACCTCAGGATCCCTCTAGACTTGAGAGTGTGATCTTGGGTTTTCTCTGGAGTGCCATCAAGGAAATCAAGGCTCCTTTCACGTTTGAGGTGGAACACGGAATTGCTCTGCATGCAGTGCAGGGTAATCGGGCCTCATCTCGCGGCGAGGGGGAAGTTCATGGTTTTTCTCGAGTTGCGGCAGGAACCTGTGGTATATTCTCGAGTTACGACGGGGAGGGCCCTTCCAGACACATGTTTGTTCAGCGACGTCAGGACTCCTGCCTAGGTGCGAGGGACACCTCGGGATTCTCCTTGAGTCTTGGCATGGCAATTGGGACGCGTCTCCACGTGAGGCGGGAGACGCAGCATCCCTTTCTAGTGCCACAGGGAACCTGGGACTCCTATCCATTTTCAAGAGGAGTCAGGCATCATCTCCTTTGGATGCATTGATCTCCGCAGACCTCTCGAGTTTTCAAAGGATGTGAGGCCTCCGGGCGCAATGAGGCAGAGGACTAGGTCTTTCTCTGTCGTCTCCACAGGGGATTCAGACATCCCTTCGTCTTGGGAGATGCAAGACGAGCCTGCATTCAATTCACTGCAGGGATATCCGGCCTTACTTCCAGTCAGAGCATCTCGGTGTCCATTCCACTTGAGGCCACAAACTCAGGGTCCCTCTCACATTCCTGTAGCTGAGAGAAGCCTCCTCTTGAGGTGCTTGTGGAAAGTTGGTATTCCTCTTGAGTCGAAGCCAGGGACTAAGCTCTCATCTCGAGTTGATTTGGGGTCTGAGGAGCCCTTTCGTGTTGCTCCAGTGACCTCAGGATCCCTCTAGACTTGAAACAGTGATCTTGGGTTTTCTCTGGAGTGCCATCAAGGAAATCAAGGCTCCTTTCACGTTTGATGTGAAACACGGAATTGCTCTGCACGCAGTACACGGGAATCGGGCCTCATCTCGCGCCGAGGGGAAAGTCTCATGGTTTTTCTCGAGTTGCGGCCAGAACCTGGGGTATCTTCTCGAGTTATGACGGAGAGGGCCCTTCCAGACACGTGTTTGTTCAGCGACGTCAGGACTCCTGCCTAGGTGCGAGGGACAACTCAGGATTCTCCTCGAGTCTTGGCATGGCAATTGGGACGCGTCTCCACGTGAGGCGGGAGACCCAGGGTCCCTTTCCACGTGCCACAGGGATCCTGGGACTCCTATCCATTTTCAAGTCATCGTCTCCTTTGGAAGCATTGATCTCCGTGGACCTCTCTAATTTTCAAAGGACGTGAGGCCTCCGTTCGCTTTGAGGCTGAGAACTATGTCTTTCTCTGTGGACTCCACAGGGGATTCAGACAAACCTTCGTCTTGGGAGATGCAAGACGAGCCTGCATTCAATTCACTGCAGGGATATCCTGCTTTACTTCGAGTCAGATCATCTCGGTGTCCATTCCACTTGAGGCCACAAACTCAGGGGCCCTCTCACATACCTGTAGCTGAGAGAAGCCTCCTCTTGAGGTGCTTGTGGAAAGTTGGTATTCCTCTTGAGTCGAAGCCAGGGACTAAGCTCTCATCTCGAGTTGATTTGGGGTCCACTGAGTCCTTTGGTGTTGCTCCAGTGACCTCAGAATCCCTCTAGAATTGAGACAGTGATCTTGGGTTTTCTCTGGAGTGCCATCAAGGAAATCAAGGTTCCTATCACGTTTCATGTGGAATACGGAATTGCTCTGCACGCAGTGCAGGGGAATCGGGCCTCATCTCGTGGCGAGGGGGAAGTCTCATGGTTTTTCTCGAGTTGCGGCCGAAACCTGGGGTAAATTCTCGAGTTACGACGGCGAGGGCCCTTCCAGACACGTGTTTGTTCAGCGACGTCAGGACTCCTGATTTGGTGCGAGGGACACCTCGGGATTCTCTTCGAGTCTTTGCATTTCAATTATGACGCGTCTCCAAGTGAGTCGGGAGACCCAGGGTCCCTTTCCAAGTTCCACAGGTGCCCTGGAACTCCTATCCATTTTCAAGAGGAGTCAGGCATCGTCTGCTTTGGAAGCATTGATCTCCGCGGACCTCTCGAGTTTTCAAAGGATGTGAGGCCTCCGGTCGCGATGAGGCGGAGAACTAGGTCTTTCTCTGTGGTCTCCACAGGGGATTCAGACATCCCTTCGTCTTGGGAGATGCAAGACGAGCCTGCATTCAATTCACTGCAGGGATATCCGGCCTTACTTCGAGTCAGAGCATCTCGGTGTCCATTCCACTTGAGGCCACAAACTCAGTGTCGCTCTCACATACCTGTAGCTGAGAGAAGCCTCCTCTTGAGGTGCTTGTGGAAAGTTGGTATTCCTCTTGAGTCGATGCCAGGGATGAAGCTCTCATCTTGAGTTGATTTGGGGTCGACTGAGCCCTTTCGTTTTGCTCCAGTGACCTCAGGATCCCTCTAGACTTTAGACAGTGATCTTGGGTTTTCTCTGGAGTGCCATCAAGGAAATCAAGGCTCCTTTCACGTTTGATGTGGAACACGGAATTGCTCTGCACGCAGTGTAGGGGAATCGGGCCTCATCTCTCGGCGAGGGGGAAGTCTCATGTTTTTTCTCCAGTTGCGGAAGGACCCTGGGATATATTCTCGAGTTACGACGGGGAGGGCCCTTCCAGACACGTGTTTGTTCAGGGACGTCAGGACTCGGGCCTAGGTGCGAGGGACACCTACGGATTCTCCTCGAGTCTTGGCATGGCAATTGGGACGCGTCTCCACGTGAGGCGGGAGACCCAGGGTCCCTTTCCACGTGCCACAGGGATCCTGGGACTCCTATCCATTTTCAAGAGGAGTCAGGCATCGTCTCCTTTGGAAGCATTGATCTCCGCGGACCTCTCGAGTTTTCAAAGGATGTGAGGCCTCCGGTCGCGATGATGCGGAGAACTAGGGCTTTCTCTGTGGACTCCACAGGGGATTCAGACATCCCTTCGTCTTGGGAAATGCAAGACGAGCCTGCACTCAATTCACTGCAGTGATATCCGGCCTTACTTCCTGTCAGAGCATCTCGGTGTCCAGTCCACTTGAGGCCACAAACTCAGGGTCCCTCTCACATACCTGTAGCTGAGAGAAGCCTCCTCTTGAGGTGCTTGTGTAAAGTTGGTAATCCTCTTGAGTCGAAGCCAGACACTAAGCTCTCATCTCGAGTTGATTTGGGGTCCACGGAGCCCTTTTGTGTTACTCCAGTGACCTCAGGATCCCTCTAGACATGAGACAGTGATCTTGAGTTTTCTCTGGAGTGCCATCAAGGAAATCAAGGCTCCTTTCACGTTTGATGTGGAACACGGCATTGCTCTGCACACAGTGCAGGGGAATCGGGCCTCATCTCCCGGCGAGGGGGAAGTCTCATGGTTTTTCTCGAGTTGCGGCCGGAACCTGGGGTATATTCTCGAGTTACGACGGGGAGGGCCCTTCCAGACATGTGTTTGTTCAGCGACGTAAGGACTCCTGCCTAGGTGCGAGGGACACCTCGGGATTCTCCTCGAGTCTTGGCATGGCAATTGGGACGCGTCCCCACGTGAGGCGGGAGACCCAGTGTCCCTTTCGACGTGCCACAGGGATCCTGGGACTCCTATCCATTTTGAAGAGGAGTCAGGCATGGTCTCCTTTGGAAGCAGTGATCTCCGCTGACCTCTCAAGTTTTCAAAGGATGTGAGGCCTCCGGTCGCGATGAGGCGGAGGACTAGGTCTTTCTCTGTCGTCTCCACAGGGTGTTCAGACATCCCTTCGTCTTGGGAGATGCAAGACGAGCCTGCTTTCAATTCACTGCAGGGATATCCGGCCTTACTTCGAGTCAGAGCATCTCGGTGTCCATTCCACTTGAGGCCACAAACTCAGGGTCCCTCTCACATACCTGTAGCTGAGAGAAGCCTCCTCTTGAGGTGCTTGTGGAAAGTTGGTATTCCTCTTGAGTCGAAGCCAGGGACTAAGCTCTCATCTCGAGTTGATTTGGGGTCCACGGAGCCCTTTCGTGTTGCTCCATTGACCTCAGGATCCCTCTAGACTTGAGAGTGTGATCTTGGGTTTTCTCTGGAGTGCCATCAAGGAAATCAAGGCTCCTTTCACGTTTGATGTGGAACACGGAATTGCTCTGCACGCAGTGCAGGGGAATCGGACCTCATCTCGCGGCGAGGGGGAATTTTCATGGTTTTTCTCGAGTTGCGGCCGGAACCTGTGGTATATTCTCGAGTTACGACGGGGAGGGCCCTTCCAGACACGTGTTTGTTCAGCGACGTCAGGACTCCTGCCTAGGTGCGAGGGACACCTCGGGATTCTCCTTGAGTCTTGGCATGGCAATTGGGACGCGTCTCCACGTGAGGCGGGAGACCCAGGGTCCCTTTCCACGTGCCACAGGGAACCTGGGACTCCTATCCATTTTCAAGAGGAGTCAGGCATCATCTCCTTTGGATGCATTGATCTCCGCAGACCTCTCGAGTTTTCAAAGGATGTGAGGCCTCCGGGCGCAATGAGGCGGGGGACTAGGTCTTTCTCTGTCGTCTCCACAGGGGATTCAGACATCCCTTCGTCTTGGGAGATGCAAGACGAGCCTGCATTCAATTCACTGCAGGGATTTCCGGCCTTATTTCGAGTCAGAGCATCTCGGTGTCCATTCCACTTGAGGCCACAAACTCAGGGTCCCTCTCACATTCCTGTAGCTGAGAGAAGCCTCCTCTTGAGGTGCTTGTGGAAAGTTGGTATTCCTCTTGAGTCGAAGCCAGGGACTAAGCTCTCATCTCGAGTTGATTTGGGGTCCACGGAGCCCTTTCGTGTTGCTCCAGTGACTTCAGGATCCCTCTAGACTTGAAACAGTGATCTTGGGTTTTCTCTGGAGTGCCATCAAGGAAATCAAGGCTCCGTTTACATTTGATGTGGAACTCGGAATTGCTCTGCACGCAGTACACGGGAATCGGGCCTCATCTCGCGCCGAGGGGAAAGTCTCATGGTTTTTCTCGAGTTGCGGCCAGAACCTGGGGTATCTTCTCGAGTTATGACGGAGAGGGCCCTTCCAGACACGTGTTTGTTCAGCGACGTCAGGACTCCTGCCTAGGTGCGAGGGAAAACTCAGGATTCTCCTCGAGTCTTGGCATGGCAATTGGGACGTGTCTCCACGTGAGGCGGGAGACCCAGGGTCCCTTTCCACGTGCCACAGGGATCCTGGGACTCCTATTATTTTCAAGAGGTGTCAGGCATCGTCTCCTTTGGAAGCATTGATCTCCGCGGACCTCTCTAGTTTTCAAAGGACGTGAGGCCTCCGTTCGCGTTGAGGCGGAGGACTAGGTCTTTCTCTGTGGACTCCACAGGGGATTCAGACAACCCTTCGTCTTGGGAGATGCAAGACGAGCCTGCATTCAATTCACTGCAGGGATATCCGGCTTTACTTCAAGTCAGATCATCTCGGTGTCCATTCCACTTGAGGCCACAAACTCAGGGGCCCTCTCACATACCTGTAGCTGAGAGAAGCCTCCTCTTGAGGTGCTTGTGGAAAGTTGGTATTCCTCTAGAGTCGAAACCAGGGACTAAGCTCTCATCTCGAGTTGATTTGGGGTCCACTGAGCCCTTTGTGTTGCTCCAGTGACCTCAGGATCCCTCTAGACTTCAGAGTGTGATCTTGGGTTTTCTCTGGAGTGCCATCAAGGAAATCAAGGCTCCTTTCACGTTTGATGTGAAACACGGAATTGCTCTGCATGCAGTGCAGGTGAATCGGGCCTCATCTCGCGGCCAGGGGGAAGTCTCATGATTTTTCTCGAGTTGTGGCCGGAACCTGGGATATATTCTCGAGTTACGATGGGGAGGGCCCTTCCAGACACGTGTTTGTTCAGC
This sequence comes from Dama dama, assembly GCF_033118175.1. Classification (NCBI taxonomy): domain Eukaryota; kingdom Metazoa; phylum Chordata; class Mammalia; order Artiodactyla; family Cervidae; genus Dama; species Dama dama. The sequence goes on along the minus strand of NC_083706.1, from coordinate 4,669,553 downwards.
GACGTCAGGAATCCTGCCTAGGTGCGAGGGACACCTCGGGATTCTCCTCGAGTCTTGGCATGGCAATTGGGACGCGTCTCCACGTGAGGCGGGAGACCCAGGGACCCTTTCCACGTGCCACAGGGATCCTTGGACTCCTATCCATTTTCATGAGGAGTCAGGCATCGTCTCCTTTGGAAGCATTGATCTCCGCAGACCTCTCGAGTTTTCAAAGAATGTGAGGCCTCCGGTCGCGATGAGGCGGAGAACTCGGTCTTTCTCTGTGGTCTCCACAGGGGATTCAGACATCCCTTCGTCTTGGGAGATGCAAGACGAGCCTGCATTCAATTCACTGCAGGGATATCCGGCCTTACTTCGAGTCAGAGCATCTCGGTGTCCATTCCACTTGAGGCCACAAACTCAGGGTCCCTTTCACATACCTGTAGCTGAGAGAAGCCTCCCCTTGAGGTGCTTGTGGAAAGTTGATATTCCTCTTGAGTCGAAGCCAGGGACTAAGCTCTCATCTCGAGTTGATTTGGGGTCCACGGAGCCCTTTCGTGTTGCTCCAGTTACCTCAGGATCCCTCTAGACTTGAGACAGTGATCTTGGGTTTTCTCTTGAGTGCCATCAAGGAAATCAAGGCTCCTTTCAAATTTGATGTGGAACACGGAATTGCTCTGCACGCAGTGCAGGGGAATCTGGCCTCATCTCGTGGCAAGGGGGAAGTCTCATGGTTTTTCTCTAGTTGCAGCCGGAACCTGCGGTATATTCTCGAGTTACGACGGGGAGGACCGTCCCAGACACGTGTTTGTTCAGCGACGTCAGAACTCCTGCCTAGGTGCGAGGGACACATCGGGATTCTCCTCGAGTCTTGACATGGCAATTGGGACGCGTCTCCACGTGAGGCGGGAGACCCAGGGTCCCATTCCACGTTCCACAGGGATCCTGGGACTCCTATCCATTTTGAAGAGGAGTCAGGCATCGTCTCATTTGGAAGCATTGATCTCCGCGGACCTCTCGAGTTTTCAAAGGATGTGAGTCCTCCGGTCATGATGTGGCAAGAACTAGGTCTTTCTCTGGGGTCTCCTCAGGGGATTCAGACATCCCTTCGTCTTGGGAGATGCAAGACGAGCATGCATTCAATTCACTGCAGGGATATCCGGCCTTAATTCGAGTCAGAGCATCTCGGTGTCCATTCCACTTGAGGCCACAAACTCAGGGTCCCTCTCACATACCTGTAGCTGAGAGAAGCCTCCTCTTTAGGTGCTTGTGGAAAGTTGGTATTCCCCTTGAGTCGAAGCCAGGGACTAAGCTCTCATCTCGAATTGATTTGGGGTGCCAGGAGCCCTTTCGTGTTGCTCCAGTGACCTCAGGATCCCTCTAGACTTGAGACAGTGATATTGGGTTTTCTCTGGAGTGCCATCAAGGAAATCAACTCTCCTTTCAGGTTTGATGTGGAACACGGAATTGCTCTGCACGCAGTGCAGGGGAATTTTGCCTGAACTCGCGGCGATGGGGAAGTCTCATGGTTTTTCTCGAGTTGTGGCCGGAACCTGGGGTATATTCTCGAATTACGACGGGGAGGGCCCTTCCAGACACGTGTTTGTTCAGCGACGTCAGGACCCTTGCCTTGGTGCTAGGGACAACTCGGGATTCTCCTCGAGTCTTGACATGGCAATTGGGACGCGTCTCCACGTGAGGCGGGAGACCCAGGGTCCCTTTCCACGCGCCACCGGGATCCTGGGACTCCTATCCATTTTCAAGAGGAGTCAGGCATCGTCTCCTTTGCAAGCATTGCTCTCCGCGGACCTTTCGAATTTTCAAAGGATGTGAGGCCTCCGGTCGCAATGAGGCGGAGGACTAGGTCTTTCTCTGTGGTCTCCACAGGGGATACAGACATCCCTTCGTCTTGGGAGATGCAAGACGAGCCTGCATTCAATTCACTGCTGCGATATCCAGCCTTACTTCGAGTCAGAGCATCTCGGTGTCCATTCCACTTGAGGCCACAAACTCCGGGTCCCTCTCACATACCTGTAGCTGAGAGAAGCCTCCTCTTGAGGTGCTTGTGGAAAGTTGGTATTCCCCTTGAGTCGAAGCCAGGGACTAAGCTCTCATCTCGAGTTGATTTTGGGTCCACGGAGCCCTTTCTTGTTGCTACAGTGACCTCAGGATCCCTCTAGACTTGAGACAGTGATCTTGGGTTTTGTATGGAGTGCCATCAAGGAAATCAAGGCTCCTTTCACGTTTGATGTGGAACACGGAATTGCTCTGCACGCAGTGCAGGGGAATCGGACCTCATCTCGCGGCGAGGTGGAAGTCTCATGGTTGTTCTCGATTTGCGGCCGTAACCTGGGGTATATTCTCGAGTTACGACGGGGAGGGTCTTTCCAGACACGTGTTTGTTCAGCGACGTCAGGACCCCTGCCTAGGTGCGAGGGACAACTCGGGATACTCCTCGAGTCTTGGCATGGCAATTGGGACGCGTCTCCACGTGAGGCGCGAGACGCAGGGCCCCTTTCCACGTGCCACAGGGATCCTGGGACTCCTATCCATTTTCAAGAGGAGTCAGGCATCATCTCCTTTGGAAGCACTGATCTCCGCGGACCTCTCGAGTTTTCAAAGGATGTGAGGCCTCCGGTCGCGATGAGGCGGAGAACTAGGTCTTTCTCTGTGGTCTCCACAGGGGATTCAGACATCCCTTCGTCTTCGGAGATGCAAGACGAGCCTGCATTCAATTCACTGCAGGGATATCCGGCCTTACTTCGAGTCAGAGCATCTCGGTGTCCATTCCACTTGAGGCCACAAACTCAGGGTCCCTCTCACATACCTGTAGCTGAGAGAACCCTCCGCTTGAGGTGCTTGTGGAAAGTTGGTATGACTCTTGAATCGAAGCCAGGGACTAAGCTCTCATCTCGAGTTGATTTGGGGTCCATGGAGCCTTTTCGTGTTTCTACAGTGACCTCAGGATCCCTCTACACTTGAGACAGTGATTTTAGGTTTTATCTGGAGTGCCATCAAGGAAATCAAGGCTCCTTTCACGTTTGATGTGGAAAACGGAATTGCTCTGCACGCAGTGCAGCGGAATCAGGCCTCTTCTCGAGGAGAGTCGGACATCTTATGGTTTTTCTCGAGTTACGGCCGGAACCTGGGGTATATTCTCGAGTTACGATGGGGCGGGCCCTTCCAGACATGTGTTTGTTCAGCCACGTCAGGACTCCTGCCTAGGTGCGAGGGACACCTCGGGATTCTCCTCGAGTCTTGCCATGGCAATTGGGACGCGTCTCCACGTGAGGCGGGAGACCAAGGGCCCCTTTCCACCTGCCACAGGGATCCTGGGACTCCTATCCATTTTCAAGAGGAGTCAGGCATCGTCTCCTTTGGAAGCATTGATCTCCGCGGACCTCTCGAGTTTTCAAAGGATGTGAGGCCTGTGGTCGCGATGAGGCGAGAACTACTTCTTTCTCTGTGGTCTCCACAGGGGATTCAGACATCCCTTCGTCTTGGGAGATGCAAGACGAGCCTGCATTCAATTCACTGCAGGGATATCCGGCCTTACTTCGAGTCAGAGCATCTCGGTGTCCATTCCACTTGTGGCCACAAACTCAGGGTAACTCTCACATACTTGTAGCTGAGAGAAGCCTCCTCTTGAGGTGCTTGTGGAAAGTTGGTATTCCTCTTGAGTCGAAGCCAGGGACTAAGCTCTCATCTCGAGTTGATTTGGGGTCCACGGAGCCCTTTCGTGTTGCTCCAGTGACCTCAGCATCCCTCTAGACTTGATCCAGTGATCTTGGGTTTTCTCTGGAGTGCCATCAAGGAAATCAAGGGTCCTTTCTCATTTGATGTGGAACACGCAATTGCTCTGCACTCAGGGCAGGGGAATCGGGCTTTATCTCGCGGCGAGGGGGAAGTCTCATAATTTTTCTAGAGATGTGGCCAGAACCTGGGGGATATTCTTGAGTTACGACGGGGAGGTCCCTTCCAGACACGTGTTTGTTCAGTGACATCAGGACTCCTGCCTAGGTACGAGGGACAACTCGGGATTCTCCTCGAGTCTTTGCATTGCAATTGGGACGTGTCTCCACGTGAGGCGGGAGACCCAGGGTCCCTTTCCAAGTGCCACAGATATCCTGGGACTCCTATCCATTTTCGAGAGGAGTCAGGCATCGTCTCCTTCGGAAGTATTGATCTCAGCGGACCTCTCGAATTTTCAAAGGATATGAGGCCTCCGCTCGCGAGGAGGTGGAGGACTAGGTTTTTCCTGTGGTCTCCACAGGGGATTCAGACAACCCTTCGTCTTGGGAGATGCAAGACGAGCCTGCATTCAATTCACTGCAGGGATATCCGGCCTTACTTCGAGTCAGAGCATCTCGGTGTCCATTCCACTTGAGGCCACAAACTCAGGGTCCCTCTCACATACCTGTAGCTGAGAGAAGCCTCCTCTTGAGGTGCTTGTGGAAAGTTGGCATTCCTCTTGAGTCGAAGCCAGGGACTAAGATCTCATCTCGAGTTGATTTGGGGTCCACGGAGCCCTTTCGTGTTGCTACAGTGACCTCAGGATCCCTCTAGACTTGAGACAGTCATCTTGGGTTTTCTCTGGAGTGCCATCAAGGAAATCAAGGGTCCTTTCTCATTTGATGTGGAACTCGGAATTGCTCTGCACGCAGTGCAGGGGAATCGGGCCTCATCTCGCGGCGAGGGGGAAGTCTCATGGTTTTTCTCGAGTTGCGCCGGAACCTGGGGTATATTCTCGAGTTACGATGGGGAGGGACCTTCCAGACACGTGTTTGTTCAGCGACGTCAGGACTCCTGCCTAGGTGTGAAGGACACCTCGGGATTTTCCTCGAGTCTTGGCATGGCAATTGGGAAGCGTCTCCACGTGAGGCGGGAGACCCAGGGTCCCTTTCCACGTACCACAGGGATCCTGGGACTCCTATCCATTTTCAAGAGGAGTCAGGCATCGTCTCCTTTGGAAGCATTGATCTCCGCGGACCTCTCGAGTTTTCAAAGGATGTGAGGCCTCCGAATGCAATGAGGCTGAGAACTAGGTCTTTCTCTGTGGTCTCCACAGGGGATTCAGACAACCCTTCATCTTAGGAGATGCAAGACGAGCCTGCATTCAATTCACTGAAGGGATATCCGGCCTTACTTCGAGTCAGAGCATCTCGGTGTCCATTCAACTTGAGGCCACAAACTCAGGGTCCCTCTCACATATCTGTAGCTGAGAGAAGCCTCCTCTTGAGGTGCTTGTGGAAAGTTGGTATGCCTCTTGAGACGAAGCCAGGGACTAAGCTCTCATCTCGAATTGATTTGGGGTGCCAGGAGCCCTTTCGTGTTGCTCCAGTGACCTCAGGATCCCTCTAGACTTGAGACAGTGATATTGGGTTTTCTCAGGAGTGCCATCAAGGAAATCAACTCTCCTTTCAGGTTTGATGTGGAACACGGAATTTCTCTGCATGCAGTGCAGGGGAATTGGGCCTGAACTCGCGGCAATGGGGAAGTCTCATGGTTTTTCTCGAGTTGTGGCCGGAACCTGGGGTATATTCTCGAGTTACGACGGGGAGGGCCCTTCCAGACACGTGTTTGTTCAGCGACGTCAGGACTCCTGCCTTGATGCTAGGGACAACTCGGGATTCTCCTCGAGTCTTGACATGGCAATTGGGACGCGTCTCCACGTGAGGCGGGAGACCCAGGGTCCCTTTCCACGTGCCACAGGGATCCTGGGACTCCTATCCATTTTCAAGAGGAGTCAGGCATCGTCTCCTTTGGAAGCATTGATCTCCGCGGACCTTTCGAATTTTCAAAGGATGTGAGGCCTCCGGTCGCAATGAGGCGGAGAACTAGGTCTTTCTCTGTGGTCTCCACAGGGGATACAGACATCCCTTCGTCTTGGGAGATGCAAGACGAGCCTGCATTCAATTCACTGCAGCGATATCCAGCCTTACTTTGAGTCAGAGCATCTCGGTGTCCATTCCACTTGAGGCCACAAACTCAGGGTCCCTCTCACATACCTGTAGCTGAGAGAAGCCTCCTCTTGAGGTTCTTGGGGAAAGTTGGTATTCCTCTTGAGTCGAAGCCAGGGACTAAGCTCTCATCTCGAGTTGATTTGGGGTCCACGGAGCACTTTCGTGTTGCTACAGTTACCTCAGTATCCCTCTAGACTTGAGACAGTGATCTTGGGTTTTCTCTGGGGTGCCATCAAGGAAATCAAGGCTCCTTTCACGTTTGATGTGGAACACGGAATTGCTCTGCACGCAGTGCAGGGGAATCGGGCCTCATCTCGCGGCGAGGCGGAAGTCTCATGGTTTTACTCCACTTGTGGCCGGAACCTGGGGTATATTCTCGAGTTACGACGTGGGTGGCCCTTCCAGAAACGTGTTTGTTTAACAACGTCAGAACTCCTGCCTAGGTTCGATGGACAACTCGGGATTCTCCCCGAGTCTTGGCATGGCAACTGCGACGCGTCTCCACGTGAGGCGGGAGACCCAGGGTCCCTTTCCACGTTCCACAGGGATCCTGGGACTCCTTTCCATTTTCAAGAGGAGTCAGGCATCGTCTCCTTTGGAAGCATTGATCTCCGTGGACCTCTCGAGTTTTCAAAGGATGTGAGTCCTCCGGTCACGATGTGGCGAGAACTAGGTCTTTCTCTGTGGTCTCCTCAGGGGATTCAGACATCCCTTCGTCTTGGGAGATGCAAGACGAGCCTGCATTCAATTCACTGCAGGGATATCCGGCCTTACTTCGAGTCAGAGCATCTCGGTGTCCATTCTACTTGAGGCCACAAACTCAGGGTCCCTCTCACATACCTGTAGTTGAGAGAAGCTTCCTCTTGAGGTGCTTGTGGAAAGTTGGTATTCCTCTTGAGTCTAAGCCAGGAACTAAGCTCTCATCTCGAGTTGATTTGGGGTCCACGGAGCCCTTTCGTGTTGCTCCAGTGACCTCAGGATCCCTCTAGACTTGAGACAGTGATCTTGGGTTTTCTCTGGAGTGTCATCAAGGAAATCAAGGCTCCTTTCACGTTTGATGTGGAACACGGAATTGCTCTGCATGCAGTGCAGGGGAATCGGGCCTCAACTCGCGGTGAGGGGGAAAATCTCATGGTTTTTCTCGAGTTGCGGCCCGAACCTGGGGTATATTCTCGAGTTACGACTGGGAGGGCCCTTCCAGACACGTGTTTGTTCAGCGACGTCAGGACTCCTGCCTAGGTGCGAGGGACACCTCGGGATTCTCCTCGAGTCTTGGCATAGCAATTTGGACGCGTCTCCACGTGAGGCGGGAGACCCAGGGTCCCTTTCCACGTGCCACAGGGATCCTGGGACTCCTATACATTTTCAAGAGGAGTCAGGCATCGTCTCCTTTGGAAGCATTGATCTCCGCGGACCTCTCGAGTTTTCAAAGAATGTGAGGCCTCCGGTCGCGATGAGCAGGAGAATTCGGTCTTTCTCTGTGGTCTCCACAGGGGATTCAGACATCCCTTCGTCTTGGGAGATGCAAGACGAGCCTGCATTCAATTCACTGCAGGGATATCCGGCCTTACTTCGAGTCAGAGCATCTCGGTGTCCATTCCACTTGAGGCCACAAACTCAGGGTCCCTCTCACATACCTGTAGCTGAGAGAAGCCTCCCCTTGAGGTGCTTGTGGAAAGTTGGTATTCCTCTTGAGTCGAAGCCAGGGACTAAGCTCTCATCTCGAGTTGATTTGGGGTCCACGGAGCCCTTTCGTGTTGCTCCAGTGACCTCAGGATCCCTGTAGACTTGAGACAGTGATCTTGGGTTTTCTCTGGAGTGCCATCAAGGAAATCAAGGTTCCTTTCACGTTTGATGTGGAACACGGAATTGTTCTGCACGCAGTGCAGGGGAATCGGGCTTCATCCAGTGGCGAGGGGGAAGTCTCATGGTTTTTCTCGAGTTGCGGCCGGAACCTGGGGTATATTCTCGAGTTACGACTGGGAGGGCCCTTCCAGACACGTGTTTGTTCAGCGACGTCAGGACTCCTGCCTAGGTGCGAGGGACACCTCGGGATTCTCCTCGAGTCTTGGAATGGCAATGGGGACGCGTCTCCACGTGAGGCAGGCGACCCAGGGTCCCTTTCCACGTGCCACAGGGATCCTGGGACTCCTATCCATTTTCAAGAGGAGTCAGGCATCGTCTCCTTTGGAAGCATTGATCTCCGCGGACCTCTCGAATTTTCAAAGGATGTGAGGCCTCTGGTCGCGATGAGGCAGAAAGTTAATTCTTTCTCTGTGGTCTCCACAGGGGATTCAGACATCCCTTCATCTTGGGAGATGCAAGACGAGCCTGCATTCAATTCACTGCAGGGATATCCGGCCTTACTTCGAGTCAGAGCATCTCGGTGTCCATTCCACTTGAGGCCACAAACTCAGGGTCCCTCTCACATACCTGTAGCTGAGAGAAGCCTCCTCTTGAGGTGCTTGTGGAAAGTTGATATTCCTCTTGAGTCGAAGCCAGGGACTAAGCTCTCATCTCGAGTTGATTTGGGGTCCACGGAGCCCTTTCATGTTGCTACAGTGACCTCAGGATCCCTCTAGACTTGAGACAGTGATCTTGGGTTTTCTCTTGAGTGCCATCAAGGAAATCAAGGCTCCTTTCAAATTTGATGTGGAACACGGAATTGCTCTGCACGCAGTGCAGGGGAATCGGGCCTCATCCCGTGGCAAGGGGAATGTCTCATGGTTTTTCTCAAGTTGCTGCCGAAACCTGGGGTATATTCTCGAGTTACTACGGGGAGTGCCCTTCCAGACACGTGTTTGTTCAGCGACGTCAGGACTCCTGCCTAGGTGCGAGGGACACCTCGGGATTCTCCTCGAGTCTTGGGATGGCAATTGGGACGCGTCTCCACGTGAGGCGGGAGACCCAGGGTCCCTTTCCACGTGCCACAGGGATCCTGGGACTCATCCATTTTCAAGAGGAGTCAGGCATCGTCTCCTTTGGAAGCATTGATCTCCGCGGACCTCTCGAGTTTTCAAAGGATGTGAGGCCTCCGCTCGCGATGAGGCGGAGAATTATGTTTTGCTCTGTGGTCTCCACAGGGGATTCAGACATCCCTTCGTCTTGGGAGATGCAACGCGAGCCTGCATTCAATTCACTGCAGGGATATCCGGCCTTACTTCGAGTCAGAGCATCTCGGTGTCCATTCCACTTGAGGCCACAAACTCAGGGGCCCTCTCACATACCTGTAGCTGAGAGAAGCCTCCTCTTGAGGTGCTTGTGGAAAGTTGGTATTCCTCTTGAGTCGAAGCCAGGGACTAAGCTCTCATCTCGAGTTGATTTGGGGTCCATGGAGCCCTTTCGTGTTGCTACAGTGACCTCAGGATCCCTCTAGACTAGGGACAGTGATCTTGGGTTTTCTCTGGAGTGCCATCAAGGAAATCAAGGCTCCTTTCACTTTTGATGTGGAACACGGAATTGCTCTGCACGCAGTGCAGGGGAATCGGGCCTCATCTCGCGGCGAGGGGGAAGTCTCATGGTTTTTCGCGAGTTGCGGGCGGAACCTGGGGTATATTCTCGAGTTACGACGGGGAGGGGCCTTCCAGACACGTGTTTGTTCAGTGACGTCAGGACTCCTGCCTAGGTGCGAGGGACACTTCGGGATTCTCCTCGAGTCTTGGCATGGCAATTGGGACGCGTCTCCACGTGAGGCGGGAGACCCAGGGTCCCTTTCCACGTGCCACAGGGATCCTGGGACTCCTGTCCATTTTCAAGAGGAGTCAGGCATCGTCTGCTTTGGAAGCATTGATCTCCGCGGACCTCTAGAGTTTTCAAAGGATGTGAGGCCTCCGGTCGCGATGAGGCGGAGAACTAGGTCTTTCTCTGTGGTCTCCACAGGGGATTCAGACATCCCTTCGTCTTGGGAGATGCAAGACGAGCCTGCATTCAATTCACTGCAGGGATATTCGGCCTTACTTCGAGTCAGAGCATCTCGGTGTCCATTCCACTTGAGGCCACAAACTCAGGGTCCCTCTCACATACCTGTAGCTGAGAGAAGCTTCCTGTTGAGGGGCTTGTGGAAAGTTCGTATTCCTCTTGAGTTGAAGCCAGGGACTAATCTCTCATCTCCAGTTGATTTGGGGTCCACGGAGCCCTTTCGTGTTGCTCCAGTGACCTCAGGATCCCTCTAGACTTGAGTCAGTGATCTTGTGTTTTCTCTGGAGTGCCATCAAGGAAATCAAGGCTCCTTTCACGTTTGATGTGGAACACGGAATTGCTCTGCACGCATTGCAGGGGAATCGGGCCTCATCTCGCGGCGAGGGGGAAGTCTCATGGTTTTTCTCGAGTTGCGGCCGGAACCTGCGGTATATTCTCGAGTTACGAGGGGGAGGGCCCTTCCAGACACGTGTTTGTTCAGCGACGTCAGGACTCCTGCCTAGGTGCGAGGGACACCTCGGGATTCTCCTCGAGTCTTGGCATGGCAATTGGGACGCGTCTCCACGTGAGGCGGGAGACCCAGGTTCCTTTCCACGTGCCACATGGATCCTGCGACTCCTGTCCATTTTCAAGAGGAGTCAGGCATCGTCTCCTTTGGAAGAATTGATCTCCGCAGACCTCTCGAGTTTTCAAAGGATGTGAGGCCTCCGGTCGCGATGAGGCGGAGAACTAGGTCTTTCTCTGTGGTCTGCACAGGGGATTCAGACACCCCTTCGTCTTTGGAGATGCAAGACGAGCCTGCATTCAATTCACTGCAGGGATATCCGGCCTTACTTCGAATCAGAGCATCTCGGTGTCCATTCCACTTGAGGCCACAAACTCAGGGTCCCTCTCACATACCTGTAGCTGAGAGTAGCCTCCTGTTGAGGTGCTTGTGGAAAGTTGGTATTCCTCTTGAGTCGAAGCCAGGGACTAAGCTCTCATCTCGAGTTGATTTGGGGTCCACGGAGCCCTTTCCTGTTGCTACAGTGACCTCAGGATCCCTCTAGACTTGAGACAGTGATCTTGGGTTTTCTCTGGTGTGCCATTAAGGAAATCAAGGCTCCTTTCCCGTTTGATGTGGAACACGGAATAGCTCTGCACGCAGTGCATGGGAATCGGGCCTCAACTAGCGGCGAGGGGGAAATCTAATGGTTTTTCTCGAGTTGCGGCCGGAACCTGGGGTATATTCTCGAGTTACCACGGGGAGGCCCCTTCCAGACACGTGTTTGTTCAGCGTCGTCAGGACTGCTGCCTAGGTGCGAGGGACACCTCGGGATTCTCCTCGAGTCTTGGCATGGCAATTGGGACGCGTCTCCACGTGAGGCGGGAGACCCAGGGTCCCTTTCTACGTGCCACAGGGATCCTGGGACTCCTATCCATTTTCAAGAGGAGTCAGGCATCGTCTCCTTTGGAAGCATTGATCTCCGCGGACCTCTCGAGTTTTCAAAGATGTGAGGCCTCCGCTCGCGATGAGGCGGAGAACTAGGTCTTTCTCTGTGGTCTCCACAGGGGTTCAGACATCCCTTCATCTTGGGAGATGCAAGACGAGCCTGCATTCAATTCACTGCAGGGATATACGGCCTTACTTCGAGTCAGAGCATCTCGGTGTCCATTCCATTTGAGGCCACAAACTCAGGGTCCCTCTCACATATCTGTAGCTGAGAGAAGCCTCCTCTTGAGGTGCTTGTGGAAAGTTGGTATGCCTCTTGAGACGAAGCCAGGGACTAAGCTCTCATCTCGAATTGATTTGGGGTGCCAGGAGCCCTTTCGTGTTGCTCCAGTGACCTCAGGATCCCTCTAGACTTGAGACAGTGATATTGGGTTTTCTCAGGAGTGCCATCAAGGAAATCAACTCTCCTTTCAGGTTTGATGTGGAACACGGAATTTCTCTGCATGCAGTGCAGGGGAATTGGGCCTGAACTCGCGGCAATGGGGAAGTCTCATGGTTTTTCTCGAGTTGTGGCCGGAACCTGGGGTATATTCTCGAGTTACGACGGGGAGGGCCCTTCCAGACACGTGTTTGTTCAGCGACGTCAGGACTCCTGCCTTGATGCTAGGGACAACTCGGGATTCTCCTCGAGTCTTGACATGGCAATTGGGACGCGTCTCCACGTGAGGCGGGAGACCCAGGGTCCCTTTCCACGTGCCACAGGGATCCTGGGACTCCTATCCATTTTCAAGAGGAGTCAGGCATCGTCTCCTTTGGAAGCATTGATCTCCGCGGACCTTTCGAATTTTCAAAGGATGTGAGGCCTCCGGTCGCAATGAGGCGGAGAACTAGGTCTTTCTCTGTGGTCTCCACAGGGGATACAGACATCCCTTCGTCTTGGGAGATGCAAGACGAGCCTGCATTCAATTCACTGCAGCGATATCCAGCCTTACTTTGAGTCAGAGCATCTCGGTGTCCATTCCACTTGAGGCCACAAACTCAGGGTCCCTCTCACATACCTGTAGCTGAGAGAAGCCTCCTCTTGAGGTTCTTGGGGAAAGTTGGTATTCCTCTTGAGTCGAAGCCAGGGACTAAGCTCTCATCTCGAGTTGATTTGGGGTCCACGGAGCACTTTCGTGTTGCTACAGTTACGTCAGTATCCCTCTAGACTTGAGACAGTGATCTTGGGTTTTCTCTGGGGTGCCATCAAGGAAATCAAGGCTCCTTTCACGTTTGATGTGGAACACGGAATTGCTCTGCACGCAGTGCAGGGGAATCGGGCCTCATCTCGCGGCGAGGCGGAAGTCTCATGGTTTTACTCCACTTGTGGCCGGAACCTGGGGTATATTCTCGAGTTACGACGTGGGTGGCCCTTCCAGAAACGTGTTTGTTTAACAACGTCAGAACTCCTGCCTAGGTTCGATGGACAACTCGGGATTCTCCCCGAGTCTTGGCATGGCAACTGCGACGCGTCTCCACGTGAGGCGGGAGACCCAGGGTCCCTTTCCACGTTCCACAGGGATCCTGGGACTCCTTTCCATTTTCAAGAGGAGTCAGGCATCGTCTACTTTGGAAGCATTGATCTCCGTGGACCTCTCGAGTTTTCAAAGGATGTGAGTCCTCCGGTCACGATGTGGCGAGAACTAGGTCTTTCTCTGTGGTCTCCTCAGGGGATTCAGACATCCCTTCGTCTTGGGAGATGCAAGACGAGCCTGCATTCAATTCACTGCAGGGATATCCGGCCTTACTTCGAGTCAGAGCATCTCGGTGTCCATTCTACTTGAGGCCACAAACTCAGGGTCCCTCTCACATACCTGTAGTTGAGAGAAGCTTCCTCTTGAGGTGCTTGTGGAAAGTTGGTATTCCTCTTGAGTCTAAGCCAGGAACTAAGCTCTCATCTCGAGTTGATTTGGGGTCCACGGAGCCCTTTCGTGTTGCTCCAGTGACCTCAGGATCCCTCTAGACTTGAGACAGTGATCTTGGGTTTTCTCTGGAGTGTCATCAAGGAAATCAAGGCTCCTTTCACGTTTGATGTGGAACACGGAATTGCTCTGCATGCAGTGCAGGGGAATCGGGCCTCAACTCGCGGTGAGGGGGAAAATCTCATGGTTTTTCTCGAGTTGCGGCCCGAACCTGGGGTATATTCTCGAGTTACGACTGGGAGGGCCCTTCCAGACACGTGTTTGTTCAGCGACGTCAGGACTCCTGCCTAGGTGCGAGGGACACCTCGGGATTCTCCTCGAGTCTTGGCATAGCAATTTGGACGCGTCTCCACGTTAGGCGGGAGACCCAGGGTCCCTTTCCACGTGCCACAGGGATCCTGGGACTCCTATACATTTTCAAGAGGAGTCAGGCATCGTCTCCTTTGGAAGCATTGATCTCCGCGGACCTCTCGAGTTTTCAAAGAATGTGAGGCCTCCGGTCGCGATGAGGAGGAGAATTCGGTCTTTCTCTGTGGTCTCCACAGGGGATTCAGACATCCCTTCGTCTTGGGAGATGCAAGACGAGCCTGCATTCAATTCACTGCAGGGATATCCGGCCTTACTTCGAGTCAGAGCATCTCGGTGTCCATTCCACTTGAGGCCACAAACTCAGGGTCCCTCTCACATACCTGTAGCTGAGAGAAGCCTCCCCTTGAGGTGCTTGTGGAAAGTTGGTATTCCTCTTGAGTCGAAGCCAGGGACTAAGCTCTCATCTCGAGTTGATTTGGGGTCCACGGAGCCCTTTCGTGTTGCTCCAGTGACCTCAGGATCCCTGTAGACTTGAGACAGTGATCTTGGGTTTTCTCTGGAGTGCCATCAAGGAAATCAAGGTTCCTTTCACGTTTGATGTGGAACACGGAATTGTTCTGCACGCAGTGCAGGGGAATCGGGCCTCATCTCGCGGCGAGGGGGAAGTCTCATGGTTTTTCTCGAGTTGCGGCCGGAACCTGGGGTATATTCTCGAGTTACGACTGGGAGGGCCCTTCCAGACACGTGTTTGTTCAGCGACGTCAGGACTCCTGCCTAGGTGCGAGGGACACCTCGGGATTCTCCTCGAGTCTTGGCATGGCAATGGGGACGCGTCTCCACGTGAGGCAGGCGACCCAGGGTCCCTTTCCACGTGCCACAGGGATCCTGGGACTCCTATCCATTTTCAAGAGGAGTCAGGCATCGTCTCCTTTGGAAGCATTGATCTCCGCGGACCTCTCGAATTTTCAAAGGATGTGAGGCCTCTGGTCGCGATGAGGCAGAAAGTTAATTCTTTCTCTGTGGTCTCCACAGGGGATTCAGACATCCCTTCATCTTGGGAGATGCAAGACGAGCCTGCATTCAATTCACTGCAGGGATATCCGGCCTTACTTCGAGTCAGAGCATCTCGGTGTCCATTCCACTTGAGGCCACAAACTCAGGGTCCCTCTCACATACCTGTAGCTGAGAGAAGCCTCCTCTTGAGGTGCTTGTGGAAAGTTGATATTCCTCTTGAGTCGAAGCCAGGGACTAAGCTCTCATCTCGAGTTGATTTGGGGTCCACGGAGCCCTTTCATGTTGCTACAGTGACCTCAGGATCCCTCTAGACTTGAGACAGTGATCTTGGGTTTTCTCTTGAGTGCCATCAAGGAAATCAAGGCTCCTTTCAAATTTGATGTGGAACACGGAATTGCTCTGCACGCAGTGCAGGGGAATCGGGCCTCATCCCGTGGCAAGGGGAATGTCTCATGGTTTTTCTCAAGTTGCTGCCGAAACCTGGGGTATATTCTCGAGTTACTACGGGGAGTGCCCTTCCAGACACGTGTTTGTTCAGCGACGTCAGGACTCCTGCCTAGGTGCGAGGGACACCTCGGGATTCTCCTCGAGTCTTGGGATGGCAATTGGGACGCGTCTCCACGTGAGGCGGGAGACCCAGGGTCCCTTTCCACGTGCCACAGGGATCCTGGGACTCATCCATTTTCAAGAGGAGTCAGGCATCGTCTCCTTTGGAAGCATTGATCTCCGCGGACCTCTCGAGTTTTCAAAGGATGTGAGGCCTCCGCTCGCGATGAGGCGGAGAATTATGTTTTGCTCTGTGGTCTCCACAGGGGATTCAGACATCCCTTCGTCTTGGGAGATGCAACGCGAGCCTGCATTCAATTCACTGCAGGGATATCCGGCCTTACTTCGAGTCAGAGCATCTCGGTGTCCATTCCACTTGAGGCCACAAACTCAGGGGCCCTCTCACATACCTGTAGCTGAGAGAAGCCTCCTCTTGAGGTGCTTGTGGAAAGTTGGTATTCCTCTTGAGTCGAAGCCAGGGACTAAGCTCTCATCTCGAGTTGATTTGGGGTCCATGGAGCCCTTTCGTGTTGCTACAGTGACCTCAGGATCCCTCTAGACTAGGGACAGTGATCTTGGGTTTTCTCTGGAGTGCCATCAAGGAAATCAAGGCTCCTTTCACTTTTGATGTGGAACACGGAATTGCTCTGCACGCAGTGCAGGGGAATCGGGCCTCATCTCGCGGCGAGGGGGAAGTCTCATGGTTTTTCGCGAGTTGCGGGCGGAACCTGGGGTATATTCTCGAGTTACGACGGGGAGGGGCCTTCCAGACACGTGTTTGTTCAGTGACGTCAGGACTCCTGCCTAGGTGCGAGGGACACTTCGGGATTCTCCTCGAGTCTTGGCATGGCAATTGGGACGCGTCTCCACGTGAGGCGGGAGACCCAGGGTCCCTTTCCACGTGCCACAGGGATCCTGGGACTCCTGTCCATTTTCAAGAGGAGTCAGGCATCGTCTGCTTTGGAAGCATTGATCTCCGCGGACCTCTAGGGTTTTCAAAGGATGTGAGGCCTCCGGTCGCGATGAGGCGGAGAACTAGGTCTTTCTCTGTGGTCTCCACAGGGGATTCAGACATCCCTTCGTCTTGGGAGATGCAAGACGAGCCTGCATTCAATTCACTGCAGGGATATTCGGCCTTACTTCGAGTCAGAGCATCTCGGTGTCCATTCCACTTGAGGCCACAAACTCAGGGTCCCTCTCACATACCTGTAGCTGAGAGAAGCTTCCTGTTGAGGGGCTTGTGGAAAGTTCGTATTCCTCTTGAGTTGAAGCCAGGGACTAATCTCTCATCTCCAGTTGATTTGGGGTCCACGGAGCCCTTTCGTGTTGCTCCAGTGACCTCAGGATCCCTCTAGACTTGAGTCAGTGATCTTGGGTTTTCTCTGGTGTGCCATTAAGGAAATCAAGGCTCCTTTCCCGTTTGATGTGGAACACGGAATAGCTCTGCACGCAGTGCATGGGAATCGGGCCTCAACTAGTGGCGAGGGGGAAATCTAATGGTTTTTCTCGAGTTGCGGCCGGAACCTGGGGTATATTCTCGAGTTACCACGGGGAGGCCCCTTCCAGACACGTGTTTGTTCAGCGTCGTCAGGACTGCTGCCTAGGTGCGAGGGACACCTCGGGATTCTCCTCGAGTCTTGGCATGGCAATTGGGACGCGTCTCCACGTGAGGCGGGAGACCCAGGGTCCCTTTCTACGTGCCACAGGGATCCTGGGACTCCTATCCATTTTCAAGAGGAGTCAGGCATCGTCTCCTTTGGAAGCATTGATCTCCGCGGACCTCTCGAGTTTTCAAAGATGTGAGGCCTCCGCTCGCGATGAGGCGGAGAATTAGGTCTTTCTCTGTGGTCTCCACAGGGGTTCAGACATCCCTTCATCTTGGGAGATGCAAGACGAGCCTGCATTCAATTCACTGCAGGGATATACGGCCTTACTTCGAGTCAGAGCATCTCGGTGTCCATTCCATTTGAGGCCACAAACTCAGGGGCCCTCTCACATACATGTAGCTGAGAGAAGCCTCCTCTTGAGGTGCTTGTGGAAAGTTGGTATTCCTCTTGAGTCGAAGCCAGGGACTAAGCTCTCATCTCAAGTTGATTTGGGGACCACAGAGCCCTTTCTTGTTGCTACAGTGACCTCAGGATCCCTCTAGACTTGAGACAGTGATCTTGGGTTTTCTCTGGAGTGCCATCAAAGAAATCAAGACTCCTTTCATTTTTGATGTGGAATACGGAGTTGCTCTGCACGCAGCTGAGGGGAATCGGGCCTCATCTCGCGGCGAGGGGGAAGTCTCATGGTTTTTCTCGAGTTGCGGCCGGAAACTGGGGTATATTCTCGAGTTACGACGGGGAGGGCCCTTCCAGACACGTGTTTGTTCAGCGACGTCAGGACTCCTGCCTAGGTGCGAGGGACACCTCGGGATTCTCCTCGAGTCTTGGCATGGCAATTGGGACGCGTCTCCACGTGAGGCGGGAGACCCAGGGTCCCTTTCCACGTGCCACAGGGATCCTGGGACTCCTATCCATTTTCAAGAGGAGTCAGGCATCGTCTCCTTTGGAAGCATTGATCTCTGCAGACCTCTCGAATTTTCAAAGGATGTGAGGCCTCCGGTCGCGATGAGGCGGAGGACTAGGTCTTTCCCTGTGGTCTCCACAGGGGATTCAGACATCCCTTCATCTTGGGAGATGCAAGACGAGCCTGCGTTCAATTTACTGCAGGGATATCCGGGCTTACTTCGAGTCAGAGCATCTCGGTGTCCATTCCACTTGAGGCCACAAACTCAGGGTCCTTCTCACATACCTGTGGTTGAGAGAACCCTCCTCTTGAGGTGCTTGTGGAAAGTTGGTATTCCTCTTGAGTCGAAGCCAGGTACTAAGCTCTCATCTCGAGTTGATTTGGGGTCCACGGAGCCCTTTCTTGTTGCTCCAGTGACCTCGGGATCCCTCTAGACTTGAGACAGTGTTCTTGGGTTTTCTCTGGAGTGCCATCAAGGAAATCAAGGCTCCTTTTACGTTTGATGTGGAACAAGGAATTGCTCTGCACGCAGTGCAGGGGAATCGGGCCTCATCTCGCGGCGAGGGGGAAGTCTCATGGTTTTTCTCGAGTTGCGGCCCGAACCTGGGGTATATTCTCGAGTTACGACGGGGAGGGCCCTTCCAGACACGTGTTTGTTCAGCGACGTCAGGACTCCTGCCTAGGTGCGAGGGACACCTTGGGATTCTCCTCGAGTCTTGGCATGGCAATTGGGACGCGTCTCCACGTGAGGCGGGAGACCCAGGGTCCCTTTCCACGTGCCACAGGGATCCTGGGACTCCTGTCCATTTTCAAGAGGAGTCAGGCATCGTCTGCTTTGGAAGCATTGATCTCCGCGGACCTCTAGAGTTTTCAAAGGATGTGAGGCCTCCGGTCGCGATGAGGCGGAGAACTAGGTCTTTCTCTGTGGTCTCCACAGGGGATTCAGACATCCCTTCGTCTTGGGAGATGCAAGACGAGCCTGCATTCAATTCACTGCAGGGATATGCTGCCTTACTTCGAGTCAGAGCATCTCGGTGTCCATTCCACTTGAGGCCACAAACTCAGGGTCCCTCTCACATACCTGTAGCTGAGAGAAGCTTCCTGTTGAGGGGCTTGTGGAAATTCGTATTCTTCTTGAGTTGAAGCCAGGGACTAATCTCTCATCTCCAGTTGATTTGGGGTCCACGGAGCCCTTTCTTGTTGCTCCAGTGACCTCAGGATCCCTCTAGACTTGAGTCAGTGATCTTGTGTTTTCTCTGGAGTGCCATCAAGGAAATCAAGGCTCCTTTCACGTTTGATGTGGAACACGGAATTGCTCTGCACGCATTGCAGGGGAATCGGGCCTCATCTCGCGGCGAGGGGGAAGTCTCATGGTTTTTCTCGAGTTGCGGCCGGAACCTGCGGTATATTCTCGAGTTACGAGGGGGAGGGCCCTTCCAGACACGTGTTTGTTCAGCGACGTCAGGACTCCTTCCTAGGTGCGAGGGACACCTCGGGATTCTCCTCGAGTCTTGGCATGGCAATTGGGACGCGTCTCCACGTGAGGCGGGAGACCCAGGTTCCTTTCCACGTGCCACATGGATCCTGCGACTCCTGTCCATTTTCAAGAGGAGTCAGGCATCGTCTCCTTTGGAAGCATTGATCACCGCAGACCTCTCGAGTTTTCAAAGGATGTGAGGCCTCCGGTCGCGATGAGGCGGAGAACTAGGTCTTTCTCTGTGGTCTGCACAGGGGATTCAGACACCCCTTCGTGTTTGGAGATGCAAGACGAGCCTGCATTCAATTCACTGCAGGGATATCCGGCCTTACTTCGAATCAGAGCATCTCGGTGTCCATTCCACTTGAGGCCACAAACTCAGGGTCCCTCTCCCATACCTGTAGCTGAGAGTAGCCTCCTGTTCAGGTGCTTGTGGAAAGTTGGTATTCCTCTTGAGTCGAAGCCAGGGACTAAGCTCTCATCTCGAGTTGATTTGGGGTCCACGGAGCCCTTTCCTGTTGCTACAGTGACCTCAGGATCCCTCTAGACTTGAGACAGTGATCTTGGGTTTTCTCTGGTGTGCCATCAAGGAAATCAAGGCTCCTTTCCCGTTTGATGTGGAACACGGAATAGCTCTGCACGCAGTGCATGGGAATCGGGCCTCAACTAGCGGCGAGGGGGAAATCTAATGGTTTTTCTCGAGTTGCGGCCGGAACCTGGGGTATATTCTCGAGTTACCACGGGGAGGCCCCTTCCAGACACGTGTTTGTTCAGCGTCGTCAGGACTGCTGCCTAGGTGCGAGGGACACCTCGGGATTCTCCTCGAGTCTTGGCATGGCAATTGGGACGCGTCTCCACGTGAGGCGGGAGACCCAGGGTCCCTTTCTACGTGCCACAGGGATCCTGGGACTCCTATCCATTTTCAAGAGGAGTCAGGCATCGTCTCCTTTGGAAGCATTGATCTCCGCGGACCTCTCGAGTTTTCAAAGATGTGAGGCCTCCGCTCGCGATGAGGCGGAGAATTAGGTCTTTCTCTGTGGTCTCCACAGGGGTTCAGACATCCCTTCATCTTGGGAGATGCAAGACGATCCTGCATTCAATTCACTGCAGGGATATACGGCCTTACTTCGAGTCAGAGCATCTCGGTGTCCATTCCATTTGAGGCCACAAACTCAGGGGCCCTCTCACATACATGTAGCTGAGAGAAGCCTCCTCTTGAGGTGCTTGTGGAAAGTTGGTATTCCTCTTGAGTCGAAGCCAGGGACTAAGCTCTCATCTCAAGTTGATTTGGGGACCACAGAGCCCTTTCTTGTTGCTACAGTGACCTCAGGATCCCTCTAGACTTGAGACAGTGATCTTGGGTTTTCTCTGGAGTGCCATCAAAGAAATCAAGACTCCTTTCATTTTTGATGTGGAATACGGAGTTGCTCTGCACGCAGCTGAGGGGAATCGGGCCTCATCTCGCGGCGAGGGGGAAGTCTCATGGTTTTTCTCGAGTTGCGGCCGGAAACTGGGGTATATTCTCGAGTTACGACGGGGAGGGCCCTTCCAGACACGTGTTTGTTCAGCGACGTCAGGACTCCTGCCTAGGTGCGAGGGACACCTCGGGATTCTCCTCGAGTCTTGGCATGGCAATTGGGACGCGTCTCCACGTGAGGCGGGAGACCCAGGGTCCCTTTCCACGTGCCACAGGGATCCTGGGACTCCTATCCATTTTCAAGAGGAGTCAGGCATCGTCTCCTTTGGAAGCATTGATCTCTGCAGACCTCTCGAATTTTCAAAGGATGTGAGGCCTCCGGTCGCGATGAGGCGGAGGACTAGGTCTTTCCCTGTGGTCTCCACAGGGGATTCAGACATCCCTTCATCTTGGGAGATGCAAGACGAGCCTGCGTTCAATTTACTGCAGGGATATCCGGGCTTACTTCGAGTCAGAGCATCTCGGTGTCCATTCCACTTGAGGCCACAAACTCAGGGTCCTTCTCACATACCTGTGGTTGAGAGAACCCTCCTCTTGAGGTGCTTGTGGAAAGTTGGTATTCCTCTTGAGTCGAAGCCAGGTACTAAGCTCTCATCTCGAGTTGATTTGGGGTCCACGGAGCCCTTTCTTGTTGCTCCAGTGACCTCGGGATCCCTCTAGACTTGAGACAGTGTTCTTGGGTTTTCTCTGGAGTGCCATCAAGGAAATCAAGGCTCCTTTTACGTTTGATGTGGAACAAGGAATTGCTCTGCACGCAGTGCAGGGGAATCGGGCCTCATCTCGCGGCGAGGGGGAAGTCTCATGGTTTTTCTCGAGTTGCGGCCCGAACCTGGGGTATATTCTCGAGTTACGACGGGGAGGGCCCTTCCAGACACGTGTTTGTTCAGCGACGTCAGGACTCCTGCCTAGGTGCGAGGGACACCTTGGGATTCTCCTCGAGTCTTGGCATGGCAATTGGGACGCGTCTCCACGTGAGGCGGGAGACCCAGGGTCCCTTTCCACGTGCCACAGGGATCCTGGGACTCCTGTCCATTTTCAAGAGGAGTCAGGCATCGTCTGCTTTGGAAGCATTGATCTCCGCGGACCTCTAGAGTTTTCAAAGGATGTGAGGCCTCCGGTCGCGATGAGGCGGAGAACTAGGTCTTTCTCTGTGGTCTCCACAGGGGATTCAGACATCCCTTCGTCTTGGGAGATGCAAGACGAGCCTGCATTCAATTCACTGCAGGGATATGCTGCCTTACTTCGAGTCAGAGCATCTCGGTGTCCATTCCACTTGAGGCCACAAACTCAGGGTCCCTCTCACATACCTGTAGCTGAGAGAAGCTTCCTGTTGAGGGGCTTGTGGAAATTCGTATTCTTCTTGAGTTGAAGCCAGGGACTAATCTCTCATCTCCAGTTGATTTGGGGTCCACGGAGCCCTTTCTTGTTGCTCCAGTGACCTCAGGATCCCTCTAGACTTGAGTCAGTGATCTTGTGTTTTCTCTGGAGTGCCATCAAGGAAATCAAGGCTCCTTTCACGTTTGATGTGGAACACGGAATTGCTCTGCACGCATTGCAGGGGAATCGGGCCTCATCTCGCGGCGAGGGGGAAGTCTCATGGTTTTTCTCGAGTTGCGGCCGGAACCTGCGGTATATTCTCGAGTTACGAGGGGGAGGGCCCTTCCAGACACGTGTTTGTTCAGCGACGTCAGGACTCCTGCCTAGGTGCGAGGGACACCTCGGGATTCTCCTCGAGTCTTGGCATGGCAATTGGGACGCGTCTCCACGTGAGGCGGGAGACCCAGGTTCCTTTCCACGTGCCACATGGATCCTGCGACTCCTGTCCATTTTCAAGAGGAGTCAGGCATCGTCTCCTTTGGAAGCATTGATCTCCGCAGACCTCTCGAGTTTTCAAAGGATGTGAGGCCTCCGGTCGCGATGAGGCGGAGAACTAGGTCTTTCTCTGTGGTCTGCACAGGGGATTCAGACACCCCTTCGTGTTTGGAGATGCAAGACGAGCCTGCATTCAATTCACTGCAGGGATATCCGGCCTTACTTCGAATCAGAGCATCTCGGTGTCCATTCCACTTGAGGCCACAAACTCAGGGTCCCTCTCCCATACCTGTAGCTGAGAGTAGCCTCCTGTTCAGGTGCTTGTGGAAAGTTGGTATTCCTCTTGAGTCGAAGCCAGGGACTAAGCTCTCATCTCGAGTTGATTTGGGGTCCACGGAGCCCTTTCCTGTTGCTACAGTGACCTCAGGATCCCTCTAGACTTGAGACAGTGATCTTGGGTTTTCTCTGGAGTGCCATCAAGGAAATCAAGGCTCCTTTCCCGTTTGATGTGGAACACGGAATAGCTCTGCATGCAGTGCAGGGGAATCGGGCCTCAACTAGCGGCGAGGGGGAAATCTAATGGTTTTTCTCGAGTTGAGGCCGGAACCTGGGGTATATTCTCGAGTTACCACGGGGAGGCCCCTTCCAGACACGTGTTTGTTCAGCGTCGTCAGGACTGCTGCCTAGGTGCGAGGGACACCTCGGGATTCTCCTCGAGTCTTGGCATGGCAATTGGGACGCGTCTCCACGTGAGGCGGGAGACCCAGGGTCCCTTTCCACGTGCCACAGGGATCCTGGGACTCCTATCCATTTTCAAGAGGAGTCAGGCATCGTCTCCTTTGGAAGCATTGATCTCCGCGGACCTCTCGAGTTTTCAAAGATATGAGGCCTCCGCTCGCGATGAGGCGGAGAATTAGGTCTTTCTCTGTGGTCTCCACAGGGGTTCAGACATCCCTTCATCTTGGGAGATGCAAGACGAGCCTGCATTCAATTCACTGCAGGGATATCCGGCCTTACTTCGAGTCCGAGCATCTCGGTGTCCATTCCATTTGAGGCCACAAACTCAGGGGCCCTCTCACATACATGTAGCTGAGAGAAGCCTCCTCTTGAGGTGCTTGTGGAAAGTTGGTATTCCTCTTGAGTCGAAGCCAGGGACTAAGCTCTCATCTCAAGTTGATTTGGTGACCACAGAGCCCTTTCTTGTTGCTACAGTGACCTCAGGATTCCTCTAGACTTGAGACAGTGATCTTGGGTTTTCTCTGGAGTGCCATCAAAGAAATCAAGGCTCCTTTCATTTTTGATGTGGAATACGGAGTTGCTCTGCACGCAGCTGAGGGGAATCGGGCCTCATCTCGCGGCGAGGGGGAAGTCTCATGGTTTTTCTCGAGTTGCGGCCGGAAACTGGGGTATATTCTCGAGTTACGACGGGGAGGGCCCTTCCAGACACGTGTTTGTTCAGCGACGTCAGGACTCCTGCCTAGGTGCGAGGGACACCTCGGGATTCTCCTCGAGTCTTGGCATGGCAATTGGGACGCGTCTCCACGTGAGGCGGGAGACCCAGGGTCCCTTTCCACGTGCCACAGGGATCCTGGGACTCCTATCCATTTTCAAGAGGAGTCAGGCATCGCCTCCTTTGAAAGCATTGATCTCCGCGGACCTCTAGAGTTTTCAAAGGATGTGAGGCCTCCGCTCGCGATGAGGCGGAGAACTAGGTCTTTCCTTTGGTCTCCACTGGGGATTCAAACATCCCTTCGTCTTGGGAGATGCAAGACGAGCCTGCATTCAATTCACTGCAGGGATATCCGGCCTTACTTAAGTCAGAGCATCTCGGTGTCCATTCCACTTGAGGCCAAAAACTCAGGGTCCCTCTCACATACATGTAGCTGAGAGAAACCTCCTCTTGAGGTGCTTGTGGAAACTAGGTATTCCTCTTGAGTCAAAGCCAGGGACTAAGCTCTCATCTCGAGTAGATTTGGGGTCCACGGAGCCCTTTGGTATTGCTCCAGTGACCGCAGGATCCCTCTAGACTTGAGAAAGTGATCTTGGGTTTTCTCTGGAGTGCCATCAAGGAAATCAAGGCTCCTTTCCCATTTGATGTGGAACACGGAATTGCTCTGCACACAGTGCACGGGAATCGGGCCTCATCTCGCGGCGAGGGGGAAGTCTCATGGTTTTTCTCGAGTTGCGGCCGGAACCTGGGGTATATTCTCGAGTTACGACGGGGAGGGCCCTTCCAGACACGTGTTTTTTCAGCGACGTCAGTACTCCTGCCTAGGTGCGAGGGACTCCTCGGGATTCTCCTCGAGTCTTGGCATGGCAATTGGGACGCGTCTCCACGTGAGGCGGGAGACCCAGGGTCCCTTTCCACGTGCCACAGGGATCCTGGGACTCCTGTCCATTTTCAAGAGGAGTCAGGCATCGTCTCCTGTGGAAGCATTGATCTCCGCGGACCTCTCCAGTTTTCAAAAGATGTGAGGCCTCCGGTCGCGATGATGCGGAGAACTAGTTCTTTCTCTGTGGTCTGCACAGGAGATTCAGACATCCCTTCGTCTTGGGAAATGCAAGACGATCGTGCATTCAATTCACTGCAGTGATATCCGGCCTTACTTCGAGTCAGAGCATCTCGGTGTCCATTCCATTTGAGGCCACAAACTCAGGGTCCCTCTCACATACCTGTAGCTGAGAGAAGCCTCCTCTTGACGTGCTTGTGGAAAGTTGGTATTCCTCTTGAGTCGAAGCCAGGGACTAAGCTCTCATCCCGAGTTGATTTGTGGTCCACAGAGCCCTTTCGTGTTGCTCCAGTTAGCTCAGGATCCCTCTAGACTTGAGACAGTGAACTTGGGTTTTCTCTGGAGTGCCATCAAGGAAATCAAGGCTCCTTTCACGGTTGATGTGGAAAACGGAATTGGTTTGCATGCAGGGCAGGGGAATCAGGCCTCATCTCGCGGCGAGGGGGAAGTCTCATGGTTTTTCTCGAGTTGCGGCCCGAACCTGGGGTATATTCTCGAATTACGACGGGGAGGGCCCTTCCAGACACTTGTTTGTTCAGCGACGTCAGGACTCCTGCCTAGGTGCGAGGGACACCTCGGGATTCTCCTCGAGTCTTGGCATGGCAATTGGGACGCGTCTCCACGTGAGGCAGGAGACCCAGGGTCCCTTTAAACATGCCACAGCGATCCTGGGACTCCTATCCATTTTCAAGAGGAGTCAGGCATCGTCTCCTTTGGAAGCATTGATCTCCGCGGACCTCTCGAGTTTTCAAAGGATGTGAGGCCTCCGCTCGAGATGAGGCGGAGAATTAGGTTTTTCTCTGTGGTCTCCACAGGGGATTCAGACATCCCTTCGTCTTGGGAGATGCAAGACGAGCCTGCATTCAATTCACTGCAGGGATATCCGGCCTTACTTCGAGTCAGAGCATCTCAGTGTCCATTCCACTTGAGGCCACAAACTCAGGGGCCCTCTCACATACCTGTAGCTGAGAGAAGCCTCCTCTTGAGGTGGTTGTGGAAAGTTGGTATTCCTCTTGTGTCGAAGCCAGGGACTAAGCTCTCATCTCGAGTTGATTTGGGGTCCATGGAGCCCTTTCGTGTTGCTACAGTGACCTCAGGATCCCTCTAGACTAGGGACAGTGATCTTGGGTTTTCTCTGGAGTGCCATCAAGGAAATCAAGGCTCCTTTCACGTTTGATGTGGAATACGGTATTGCTCTGCATGTTGGGCAGGGGAATCGGGCCTCATCTCGGGGCGAGGGGGAAGTCTCATGGTTTTTCTCGAGTTGCGGCCGGAACCTGGGGTATATTCTCGAGTTACGACGGGGAGGGCCCTTCCAGACACGTGTTTGTTCAGCGACTTCAGGACTCCTGCCTAGGTGCAAGGGACACCTCGGGATTCTCCTCGAGTCTTGGCATGGCAATTGGGACGCGTCTCCACGTGAGGCGGGAGACCCAGCGCCGCTTTCCACGTGCCACAGGGATTCTGGGACTCCTATCCATTTTCAAGAGGAGTCAGGCATCGTCTCCTTTGGAAGCATTGAACTCCGCAGACCTCTCGAGTTTTCAAAGGATGTGAGGCCTCCGGTCGCGATGAGGCGGAGAACTAGGTCTTTCTCTGTGTTCTCCACAGGGCATTCAGACATCCCTTCTTCTTGGGAGATGCAAGACGAGCCTGCATTCAATTCACTGCAGGGATATCCGGCCTTAGTTCCAGTCAGAGCATCTCGGTGTCCATTCCACTTGAGGCCACAAACTCAGGGTCCCTCTCACATACCTGTAGCTGAGAGAAGCCTCCTCTTGAGGTGCTTGTGGAAAGTTTGTATTCTTCTTGAGTCGAAGCCAGGGACTAAGCTCTCATCTCGAGTTGATTTGGGGTCCACGGAGACCTTTCCTGTTGCTACAGTGACCTTAGGAAACCTCTAGACTTGAGACAGTGATCTTGGGTTTTCTCTGGAGTGCCATCAACGAAATCAAGGCTCCTTTCACGTTTGATGTGGAACACGGAATTGCTCTGCACGCAGTGCAGGGGAATCGGGCCTCATCTCGCGGCGAGGGGGAAGTCTCATTGTTTTTCTCGAGTTGCGGCCGGAACCTAGGGTATATTCTCGACTTACGACGGGGAGTGCCCTTCCAGACACGTGTTTGTTCAGCGACGTCAGGACTCCTGCCTAGGTGCGAGGGACACCTCGGGATTCTCCTCGAGTCTTGGCATGGCAATTGGGAGGCGTCTCCACGTGAGGCGGGAGACCCAGTGTCCCTTTACACGTGCCATAGGGATCCTGGGACTCCTATCCATTTTCAAGAGGAGTCAGGCATCATCTCCTTTGGAAGCATTGATCTCCGCGGGCCTCTCGAGTTTTCAAAGGATGTGAGGCCTCCTGTCGCGATGAAGCTGAGATCTAGGTCTTTCTCTGTGGTTTCCACAGGGGATTAAGACATCCCTTCGTCTTGGGAGATGTAAGACGAGCCTGCATTCAATTCACTGCAGGGATATCCGGCGTTACTTCGAGTCAGAGCATCTAGGTGTCCATTCCACTTGAGGCCACAAACTCAGGGTCCCACTCACATAGCTGTAGCTGAGAGAAGCCTCCTCTCGAGGTGCTTGTGGAAAGTTGGTATTCCTCTTGAGTCGAAGCCAGGGACTAAGCTCTCATCTCGATTTGGTTTGGGGTCCACGGAGCCCTTACGTGTTGCTACAGTGAACTCAGGATCCCTCTAGACTTGAGACAGTGATTTTGGGTTTTCTCTGGAGTGCCATCAAGGAAATTAAGGCTCCTTTCTTGTTTGATGTGGAACACGGAATTGCTCTGCACGCAGTGCAGGGGAATCGTGCCTCATCTCGCGGCGAGGTGGAAGTCTCATGGTTTTTCTCGAGTTGCGGCCTGAACCTGGGGTATATTCTTGAGTTACGATGGGAGGGCCCTTCCGGACACGTGTTTGTTCAGCGACGTCAGGACTCCTGCCTACGTGCGAGGGACACCTCGGGATTCTCCTCGCGTCTTGGAATGGCAATTGGGACGCGTCTCCCCGTGAGGCTGGATACCCAGTGTCCCTTTCCATGTACCACCGGGATCCTGTGACTCGTATCCATTTTCAAGAGGAGTCAAGCATCTTCTCCTTTGGAAGCACTGATCTCCGCGGACCTCTCGAGTTTTCAAAGGATGTGAGGCCTCCGGTCGCAATGAGCTGGAGAAATAAGTCTTTCTCTGTGGTCTCCACAGGGAATTCAGACATCCCTTCGTGTTGGAAGATGCAAGACGAGCCTGCATTCAATTCACTGCAGGGATATACGGCCTTACTTCGAGTCAGAGCATCTCGGTGTCCATTCCACTTGAGGCCACAAACTCAGGGTAACTCTCACATACTTGTAGCTGAGAGAAGCCTCCTCTCGAGGTGCTTGTGGAAAGTTGGTATTCCTCTTGAGTCGAAGCCAGGGACTAAGCTCTCATCTCGAGTTGATTTGGGGTCCACGGAGACCTTTCGTGTTGCTACAGTGACCTCAGGGTCCCTCTAGACTTAAGACAGTGATCTTGGGTTTTGTATGGGGTGCCATCAAGGAAATCAAGGCTCCTTTCTCATTTGATGTGGAATACGGAATTGCTCTGCACGCAGTGCAGGGGAATCGGGCCTCATCTCGCGGCGAAGGGGAAGTCTCATGGTTTTTCTCGAGTTGCGGCCGGAACCTGGGGTATATTCTCGAGTTACGACGGGGAGGGCCCTTCCAGACACGTGTTTGTTCAGCGACGTCAGGACTCTTCCCAAGGTGGGAGGGACACCCGGGATTCTCCTCGAGTCTTGGCATTGCAATTGGCACGCGTCTACACGTGAGGCGGGAGACCCAGGGTCCCTTTCCACGTGCCACAGGGATCCTGGGACTCCTATCCATTTTCAAGAGGAGTCAGGCATCGTCTCCTTTGAAAGCATTGATCTCCGCTTACCTCTTGAATTTTCAAAGGATGTGAGGTCTCCGTTCACGATGAGGCGGAGAACTAGGTCTTTCTCTGTGATCTCCACAGGGCATTCAGACATCCCTTCGTCTTGGGAGATGCAAGGCGAGCCTGCATTCAATTCACTGCAGGGATATCCGGCCTTATTTCCAGTCAGAGCATTTCGGTGTCCATTCCACTTGAGGCCACAAACTCAGGGTCCCTCTCACATACCTGTAGCTGAGAGAAGCCTCCTCTTGAGGTGCTTGTGGAAAGTTTGTATTCTTCTTGAGTCGAAGCCAGGGACTAAGCTCACATCTCGAGTTGATTTGGGGTCCACGGAGACCTTTCCTGTTGCTACAGTGACCTTAGGATCCCTCTAGACTTGAGACGGTGATCTTGGGTTTTCTCTGGAGTGCCATCAAGGAAATCAAGGCTCCTTTCACGTTTGATGTGGAACACGGAATTGCTCTGCACCTACTGCAGGGGAATCGGGCCTCATCTCGCGGCGAGGCGGAAGTCTCATGGTTTTACTCCACTTGTGGACGGATCCTGGGGTATATTCTCGAGTTACGACGTGGGTGGCCCTTCCAGAAACGTGTTTGTTCAGCGACGTCAGGACCCCTGCCTAGGTGCGAGGGACAACTCGGGATACTCCTCGAGTCTTGGCATGGCAATTGGGACGCGTCTCCACGTGAGGCGGGAGACGCAGGGTCCCTTTCCACGTGCCACAGGGATCCTGGGACTACTATCCATTTTCAAGAGGAGTCAGGCATCGTCTCCTTTGGAAGCATTGATCTCCGTGGACCTCTCGAGTTTTCAAAGGATGTGAGGCCTCCGCTCGCGATGAGGCAGAGAATTAGGTTTTTCTCTGTGGTCTCCACAGGGGATTCAGACATCCCTTCGTCTTGGGAGATGCAAGACGAGCCTGCATTCAATTCACTGCAGGGATATCCGGCCTTACTTCGAGTCAGAGCATCCCGGTGTCCATTCCACTTGAGGCCACAAACTCGGGGTCCCTCAAATATACATGTAGCTGAGAGAAGCCTCCTCTTGATGTGCTTGTGAAAAGTTGGTATTCCTCTTGAGTCTAAGCCAGGGACTAAGCTCTCATCTCGAGTGTATTTCGGTCCACGTAGACATTTCCTGTTGGTCCAGTGACCTCAGGATCCCTCTAGACTTGAGACAGTGATCTTGGGTTTTCTCTGGAGTGTCATCAAGGAAATCAAGGCTCCTTTCACGTTTGATGTGGAACACGGAATTGCGCTGCATGCAGTGCAGGGGAATCGGGCCTCAACTCGCGGCGAGGGGGAAATCTCATGGTTTTTCTCGAGTTGCGGCCCGAACCTGGGGTATATTCTCGAGTTACGACGGGGAGGGCCCTTCCAGACATGTGTTTGTTCAGCGACGTCAGGACTCCTGCCTAGGTGCGAGGGACACCTCGGGATTCTCCTCGAGTCTTGGCATGGCAATTGGGACGCGTCTCCACGTGAGGCGGGAGACCCAGTGTCCCTTTCCCCGTGCCACAGGGATCCTGGGACTCCTATCCATTTTCAAGAGGAGTCAGGCATCGTCTCCTTTGGAAGCATTGACCTCCGCGGACCTCTAGAGTTTTCAAAGGATGTGAGGCCTCCGGTCGCGATGAGGCGGAGAACTCGGTCTTTCTCTGTGGTCTCCACAGGGAATTCAGACATCCCTTCGTCTTGGAAGTTGCAAGACGAGCCTGCATTCAATTCACTGCAGGGATATCCGGCCTTACTTCGAGTCAGAGCATCTCGGTGTCCATTCCACTTGAGGCCACAAACTCAGGGACCCTCTCACATACCTGTAGCTGAGAGAAGCCTCCCCTTGAGGTGCTTGTGGAAAGTTGGTATTCCTCTTGAGTCGAAGCCAGGGACTAAGCTCTCATCTCGAGTTGATTTGGGGTCCAAGGAGCCCTTTCGTGTTGCTCCAGTGACCTCAGGATCCCTCTAGACTTGAGACAGTGATCTTGGGTTTTCTCTGGAGTGCCATCAAGGAAATCAAGGCTCCTTTCACGTTTGATGTGGAACACGGAATTGTTCTGCACGCAGTTCAGGGGAATCGGGCTTCATCCAGCGGCGAGGGGGAAGTCTCATGGTTTTTCTCGAGTTGCGGCCGGAACCTGGGGTATATTCTCGAGTTACGACGGGGAGGGCCCTTCCAGACACGTGTTTGTTCAGTGACGTCAGGACTCCTGCCTAGGTGCGAGGGACACCTCGGGATTCTCCTCGAGTCTTGGAATGGCAATGGGGACGCGTCTCCACGTGAGGCGGGAGACCCAGGGTCCCTTTCCACGTGCCACAGGTATCCTGGGACTCCTATCCATTTTCAAGAGGAGTCAGGCATCGTCTCCTTTGAAAGCATTGATCTCCGCGGACCTCTTGAATTTTCAAAGGATATGATGCCTCCGGTCGCGATGAGGCGGAGACCTAGGTCTTTCTCTGTGGTCTCCACAGGGGATTCAGACATCCCTTCGTCTTGGGAGATGCAAGGCGAACCTGCATTCAATTCACTGCAGGGATATCAGGCCTTACTTCGAGTCAGAACATCTCGGTGTCCATTCCACTTTAGGCCACAAACTCAGGGTCCCTCTCACATACCTGTAGCTGAGAGAAGCCTCCTCTTGAGGTGCTTGTGGAAAGTTGGTATTCCTCTTGAGTCGAAGCCAGGGACTAAGCTCTCATCTCGAGTTGATTTGGGGTCCACGGAGCCCTTTCATGTTGCTACAGTGACCTCAGGATCCCTCTAGACTTGAGACAGTCATCTTGGGTTTTCTCTGGAGTGCCATCTAGGAAATCAAGGCTCCTTTCACGTTTGATGTGGAACACGGAATTGCTCTGCACGCAGTGCAGGGGAATCGGGCCTCATCTCGCGGCGAGGCGGAAGTCTCATGGTTTTACTCCACTTGTGGACGGATCCTGGGGTATATTCTCGAGTTACGACGTGGGTGGCCCTTCCAGAAACGTGTTTGTTCAGCGACGTCAGGACCCCTGCCTAGGTGCGAGGGACAACTCGGGATACTCCTCGAGTCTTGGCATGGCAATTGGGATGCGTCTAAACGTGAGGCGGGAGACGCAGGGTCCCTTTCCACGTGCCACAGGGATCCTGGGACTACTATCCATTTTCAAGAGGAGTCAGGCATCGTCTCCTTTGGAAACATTGATCTCCGTGGACCTCTCGAGTTTTCAAAGGATGTGAGGCCTCCGCTCGCGATGAGGCGGAGAATTAGGTTTTTCTCTGTGGTCTCCACAGGGGACTCAGACATCCCTTCATCTTGGGAGATGCAAGACGAGCCTGCATTCAATTCACTGCAGGGATATCCGGCCTTACTTCGAGTCAGAGCATCCCGGTGTCCATTCCACTTGAGGCCACAAACTCGGGGTGACTCAAATATACATGTAGCTGAGAGAAGCCTCCTCTCGAGGTGCTTGTGGAAAGTTGGTATTCCTCTTGAGTCTAAGCCAGGGACTAAGCTCTCATCTCGAGTGTATTTCGGTCCACGTAGACTTTTCCTGTTGGTCCAGTGACCTCAGGATCCCTCTAGACTTGAGACAGTGATCTTGGGTTTTCTCTGGAGTGTCATCAAGGAAATCAAGGCTCCTTTCACGTTTCATATGTAACACGGAATTGCGCTGCATGCAGTGCAGGGGAATCGGGCCTCAACTCGCGGCGAGGGGGAAATCTCATGGTTTTTCTCGAGTTGTGGCCCGAACCTGGGGTATATTCTCGAGTTACGACGG
The DNA here is from genome assembly GCF_033118175.1 of Dama dama. Classification (NCBI taxonomy): domain Eukaryota; kingdom Metazoa; phylum Chordata; class Mammalia; order Artiodactyla; family Cervidae; genus Dama; species Dama dama. The sequence goes on along the minus strand of NC_083706.1, from coordinate 4,636,976 downwards.
GGAGGGCCCTTCCAGACATGTGTTTGTTCAGCGACGTCAGGACTCCTGCCTAGGTGCGAGGGACACCTCGGGATTCTCCTCGAGTCTTGGCATGGCAATTGGGACGCGTCTCCACGTGAGGCGGGAGACCCAGTGTCCCTTTCCCCGTGCCACAGGGATCCTGGGACTCCTATCCATTTTCAAGAGGAGTCAGGCATCGTCTCCTTTGGAAGCATTGACCTCCGCGGACCTCTAGAGTTTTCAAAGGATGTGAGGCCTCCGGTCGCGATGAGACGGAGAACTCGGTCTTTCTCTGTGGTCTCCACAGGGGATTCAGACATCCCTTCGTCTTGGGAGGTGCAAGACGAGCCTGCATTCAATTCACTGCAGGGATATCCGGCCTTACTTCGAGTCAGAGCATCTCGGTGTCCATTCCACTTGAGGCCACAATTTCAGGGTCCCTCACACATACCTGTAGCTGAGAGAAGCCTCCCCTTGAGGTGCTTGTGGAAAGTTGGTATTCCTCTTGAGTCGAAGCCAGGGACTAAGCTCTCATCTCGAGTTGATTTGGGGTCCACGGAGCCCTTTCGTGTTGCTCCAGTGACATCAGGATCCCTCTAGACTTGAGACAGTGATCTTGGGTTTTCTCTGGAGTGCCATCAAGGAAATCAAGGCTCCTTTCACGTTTGATGTGGAACATGGAATTGTTCTGCATGCAGTTCAGGGGAATCGGGCTTCATCCAGCGGCGAGGGGGAAGTCTCATGGTTTTTCTCGAGTTGCGGCAGGAACCTGGGGTATATTCTCGAGTTAAGACGGGGAGGGCCCTTCCAGACACGTGTTTGTTCAGCGACGTCAGGACTCCTGCCAAGGTGCGAGGGACACCTCGGGATTCTCCTCGAGTCTTGGCATGGCAATGGGGATGCGTCTCCACGTGAGGCGGGAGACCCAGGGTCCCTTTCCACGTGCCACGGGGATCCTGGGACACCTATCCATTTTCAAGAGGAGTCAGGCATCGTCTCCTTTGGAAGCATTGATCTCCGCGGACCTCTCGAATTTTCAAAGGATGTGAGGCCTCTGGTTGCGATGAGGCAGAAAGTTAGGTCTTTCTCTGTGGTCTCCACAGGGGATTCAGACATCCCTTCGTCTTGGGAGATGCAAGACGAGCCTGCATTCAATTCACTGCAGGGATATCCGGCCTTACTTCGAGTCAGAGCATCTCGGTGTCCATTCCACTTGAGGCCACAAACTCAGGGTCCCTCTCACATACCTGTAGCTGAGAGAAGCCTCCTCTTGAGGTGCTTGTGGAAAGTTGATATTCCTCTTGATTCGAAGCCAGGGACTAAGCTCTCATCTCGAATTGATTTGGGGTCCACGGAGCCCTTTCGTGTTGCTCCAGTGACCTCAGGATCCCTCTAGACTTGAGACAGTGATCTTGGGTTTTCTCTGGAGTGCCATCAATGAAATCAAGGCTCCTTTCAAATTTGATGTGGAACACGGAATTGCTCTGCACGCAGTGCAGGGGAATCGGGCCTCATCTCGTGGCAAGGGGGATGTCTCATGGTTTTTATCAAGGTGCGGCCGAAACCTGGGGTATATTCTCGAGTTACGACGGGGAGTGCCCTTCCAGACACGTGGTTGTTCAGCGACGTCAGGACTCCTGCCTAGGTGCGAGGGACACCTCGGGATTCTCCTCGAGTCTTGGCATGGCAATTGGGACGCGTCTCCACGTGAGTCGGGAGACCCAGGGTCCCTTTCCACGTGCCACAGGGATCCTGGGACTCCTATCCATTTTCAAGAGGAGTCAGGCATCGTCTCCTTTGGAAGCATTGATCTCCGCGGAACTCTCGAGTTTTCAAAGGATGTGAGGCCTCCGGTCGCGATGAGGCGGAGAACTAGGTCTTTCTCTGTGGTCTCCACAGGGGATTCAGACATCCCTTCGTTTTGGGAGATGCAAGACGAGCCTGCATTCAATTCACTGCAGGGATATCTGGCCTTACTTCGAGTCAGAGCATCTCGGTGTCCATTCCATTTGAGGCCACAAACTCAGGGTCCCTCTCACATACCTGTAGCTGAGAGAAGCCTCCTCTTGATGTGCTTGTGGAAAGTTGGTATTCCTCTTGATTCAAAGCCAGGGACTAAGCTCTCATCTCGAGTTGATTTGGGGTCAACGGAGCCCTGTCGTGTTGCTCCAGTGACCTCAGGATCCCTCTAGACTTGAGACAGTGATCTTGGGTTTTCTCTGGAGTGCCATCAAGGAAATCAAGGCTCCTTTCACGTTTGATGTGGAACACGCAATTGCTCTGCACGCAGTGCAGGGGAATCGGGCCTCATCTCGCGGCGAGGGGGAAGTCTCATGGTTTTTCTCGAGTTGCGGCCGGAACCTAGGGTATATCCTCGACTTACGACGGGGAGTGCCCTTCCAGACACATGTTTGTTTAGCGACGTCAAGACTCCTGCCTAGGTGCGAGGGACACCTCGGGATTCTCCTCGAGTCTTGGCATGGCAATTGGGAGGCGTCTTCACGTGAGGCGGGAGACCCAGTGTCCCTTTCCCCGTGCCATAGGGATCCTGGGACTCCTATCCATTTTCAAGAGGAGTCAGGCATCGTCTACTTTGGAAGCATTGATCTCCGCGGACCTCTCGAGTTTTCAAAGGATGTGAGGCCTCCTGTCGCGATGAAGCTGAGATCTAGGTCTTTCTCTGTGGTCTCCACAGGGGACTCAGACATCCCTTCGTCTTGGGAGATGTAAGACGAGCCTGCATTCAATTCACTGCAGGGATATCCAGCCTTACTTCGAGTCAGAGCATCTCGGTGTCCATTCCACTTGAGGCCACAAACTCAGGGTCCCACTCACATAGCTGTAGCTGAGAGAATCCTCCTCTCGAGGTGCTTGTGGAAAGTTGGTATTCCTCGTGAGTCGAAGCCAGGGACTAAGCTCTCATCTCGAATTGATTTGGGGTCCACGGAGCCCTTTCGTGTTGCTACAGTGAACTCAGGATCCCTCTAGACTTGAGACTGTGATTTTGGGTTTTCTCTGGAGTGCCATCAAGGAAATTAAGGCTCCTTTCTTGTTTGATGTGGAACACGGAATTGCTCTGCACGCCGTGCAGTGGAATCGTGCCTCATCTCCCGGCGAGGTGGAAGTCTCATGTTTTTTCTCGAGTTGCGGCCGGAACCTGGGGTATATTCTTGAGTTACGACGGGAGGGCCCTTCCGGACACGTGTTTGTTCAGCGACGTCAGGACTCCTGCCTACGTGCGAGGGACACCTCGGGATTCTCCTCGAGTCTTGGCATGGCAATTGGGACACGTCTCCCCGTGAGGCTGGATACCCAGTGTCCCTTTCCATGTACCACCGGGATCCTGTGACTCGTATCCATTTTCAAGAGGAGTTAAGCATCTTCTCCTTTGGAAGCATTGATCTCCGCGGACCTCTCGAGTTTTCAAAGGATGTGAGGCCTCCGGTCGCAATGAGCTGGAGAAATAGGTCTTTCTCTGTGGTCTCCACAGGGAATTCAGACATCCCTTCGTCTTGGAAGATGCAAGACCAGCCTGCATTCAATTCACTGCAGGGATATACGGCCTTACTTCGAGTCAGAGCATCTCGGTGTCCATTCCACTTGAGGCCACAAACTCAGGGTCCCTCTCACATACTTGTAGCTGAGAGAAGCCTCCTCTCGAGGTGCTTGTGGAAAGTTGGTATTCCTCTTGAGTCGAAGCCAGGGACTAAGCTCTCATCTCGAGTTGATTTGGGGTCCACGGAGACCTTTCGTGTTGCTACAGTGACCTCAGGGTCCCTCTAGACTTAAGACAGTGATCTTGGGTTTTGTATGGAGTGCCATCAAGGAAATCAAGGCTCCTCTCTCGTTTGATGTGGAACACGGAATTGCTCTGTCCGCAGTGCAGGGGAATCGGGCCTCATCTCGCGGCGAAGGGGAAGTCTCATGGTTTTTCTCGAGTTGCGGCCGGAACCTGGGGTATATTCTCGAGTTACGACGGGGAGGGCCCTTCCAGACACGTGTTTGTTCAGCGACGTCAGGATGCCTCCCTAGGTGGGAGGGACACCCGGGATTCTCCTCGAGTCTTGGCATTGCAATTGGCACGCGTCTACACGTGAGGCGGGAGACCCAGGGTCCCTTTCCACGTGCCACAGGGATCCTGGGACTCCTATCCATTTTCAAGAGGAGTCAGGCATCGTCTCCTTTGAAAACATTGATCTCCGCGGACCTCTTGAATTTTCAAAGGATGTGAGGCCTCCGTTCGCGATGAGGCGGAGACCTAGGTCTTTCTCTGTGGTCTCCACAGGGAATTCAGACATCCCTTCGTCTTGGGAGATGCAAGGCGAGCCTGCATTCAATTCACTGCAGGGATATCAGGCCTTACTTCGAGTCAGAACATCTCGGTGTCCATTCCACTTTAGGCCACAAACTCAGGGTCCCTCTCACATACCTGTAGCTGAGAGAAGCCTCCTCTTGAGGTGCTTGTGGAAAGTTGGTATTCCTCTTGAGTCGAAGCCAGGGACTAAGCTCTCATCTCGAGTTGATTTGGGGTCCACGGAGCCCTTTCATGTTGCTACAGTGACCTCAGGATCCCTCTAGACTTGAGACAGTCATCTTGGGTTTTCTCTGGAGTGCCATCTAGGAAATCAAGGCTCCTTTCACTTTTGATGTGGAACACGGAATTGCTCTGCACGCAGTGCAGGGGAATCGGGCCTCATCTCGCGGCGAGGCGGAAGTCTCATGGTTTTACTCCACTTGTGGACGGATCCTGGGGTATATTCTCGAGTTACGACGTGGGTGGCCCTTCCAGAAACGTGTTTGTTCAGCGACGTCAGGACCCCTGCCTAGGTGCGAGGGACAACTCGGGATACTCCTCGAGTCTTGGCATGGCAATTGGGACGCGTCTCCACGTGAGGCGGGAGACGCAGGGTCCCTTTCCACGTGCCACAGGGATCCTGGGACTACTATCCATTTTCAAGAGGAGTCAGGCATCGTCTCCTTTGAAAGTATTGATCTCCGCGGGCCTCTCGAGTTTTCAAAGGATGTGAGGCCTCCGCTCGCGATGAGGCGGAGAATTAGGTTTTTCTCTGTGGTCTCCACAGGGGATTCAGACATCCCTTCGTCTTGGGAGATGCAAGAAGAGCCTGCATTCAATTCACTGCAGGGATATCCGGCCTTACTTCGAGTCAGAGCATCCCGGTGTCCATTCCACTTGAGGCCACAAACTCGGGGTCCCTCAAATATACATGTAGCTGAGAGAAGCCTCCTCTTGAGGTGCTTGTGGAAAGTTGGTATTCCTCTTGAGTCTAAGCCAGGGACTAAGCTCTCATCTCGAGTGTATTTCGGTCCACGTAGACCTTTCCTGTTGGTCCAGTGACCTGAGGATCCCTCTAGACTTGAGACAGTGATCTTGGGTTTTCTCTGGAGTGCCATCAAGGAAATCAAGGGTCCTTTCTCATTTGATGTGGAACACGCAATTGCTCTGCACGCATAGCAGGGGAATCGGGCTTCATCTCGCGGCGAGGGGGAATTCTCATAATTTTTCTAGAGTTGTGGCCAGAACCTGGGGGATATTCTTGAGTTACGACGGGGAGGGCCCTTCCAGACACGTGTTTGTTCAGTGACATCAGGACTCCTGCCTAGGTGCGAGGGACAACTCGGGATTCTCCTCGAGTCTTTGCATTGCAATTGGGACGTGTCTCCACGTGAGGCGGGAGACCCAGGGTCCCTTTCCACGTGCCACAGATATCCTGGGACTCCTATCCATTTTCGAGAGGAGTCAGGCATCGTCTCCTTCCGAACTATTGATCTCATCGGACCTCTCGAGTTTTCAAAGGATATGAGGCCTCCGGTCGCGAGGAGGCGGAGGACTATGTTTTTCTCTGTGGTCTCCACAGGGGATTCAGACAACACTTCGTCTTGGGAGATGCAAGACGAGCCTGCATTCAATTCACTGCAGGGATATCCGGCATTACTTGGAGTCAGAGCATCTCGGTGTCCATTCCACTTGAGGCCACAAACTCAGGGTCCCTCTCACATACCTGTAGCTGAGAGAAGCCTCCTCTTGAGGTGCTTGTGGAAAGTTGGCATTCCTCTTGAGTCGAAGCCAGGGACTAAGCTCTCATCTCGAGTTGATTTGGGATCCACGGAGACCTTTCGTGTTGCTACAGTGACCTCAGGATCCGTCTAGACTTGAGACAGTGATCTTGGGTTTTCTCTGGAGTGCCATCAAGGAAATCAAGGCTCCTTTCACGTTTGATGTGGAACACGGAATTGCTCTGCACGCAGTCCAGGGGAATCGGGCCTCATGTCGCGGCGAGGGAGAAGTCTCATGGTTTTTCTCGAGTTCCTGCCGGAACCTGGGGTATATTCCAAGTTACGACGGGGAGGGCCCTTCCAGACACGTGTTTGTTCAGCGACGTCAGGACTCCTGCCTAGGTGCGAGGGACACCTCGGGATTCTCCTCGAGTCTTTGGATGGCAATTGGGAGGCGTCTCCACGTGAGGCGGAAGACCCAGGGTCCCTTTCCACGTGCCACAGGGATCCTGGGACTCCTATCCATTTTCAAGAGGAGTCAGGCATCGTCTCCTTTGGAAGCATTGATCTCCGCGGACCTCTCGAGTTTTCAAAGGATGTGAAGCCTCCGCTCGCGATGAGGCGGAGAACTCGGTCTTTCTCTGTCATCTCCACAGGGGATTCAGACATCCCTTCGTCTTGGGAGATGCAAGACGAGCCTGCATTCAATTCACTGCAGGGATATCCGGACTTACTTCGAGTCAGAGTATCTCGGTGTCCATTCCACTTGAGGCAACAAACTCAGGGTCCCTCTCACATACCTGTAGCTGAGAGAAGCCTCCTCTTGAGGTGCTTGTGGAAAGTTGGTATTCCTCTTGAGTCGAAGCCAGGGACTAAGCTCTCATCTCGAATTGATTTGGGGTCCACGGAGCCCTTTCGTGTTGCTACAGTGAACTCAGGATCCCTCTAGACTTGAGACAGTGATTTTGGGTTTTCTCTGGAGTGCCATCAAGGAAATTAAGGCTCCTTTCTTGTTTGATGTGGAACACGGAATTGCTCTGCACGCCGTGCAGGGGAATCGTGCCTCATCTCGCGGCGAGGGGGAAGTCTCATGGTTTTTCTCGAGTTGCGGCCGGAACCTGGGGTATATTCTTGAGTTACGACGGGAGGGCCCTTCCGGACACGTGTTTGTTCAGCGACGTCAGGACTCCTGCCTACGTGCGAGGGACACCTCGGGATTCTCCTCGCGTCTTGGAATGGCAATTGGGACACGTCTCCCCGTGAGGCTGGATACCCAGTGTCCCTTTCCATGTACCACCGGGATCCTGTGACTCGTATCCATTTTCAAGAGGAGTTAAGCATCTTCTCCTTTGGAAGCATTGATCTCCGCGGACCTCTCGAGTTTTCAAAGGATGTGAGGCCTCCGGTCGCAATGAGCTAGAGATATAGGTCTTTCTCTGTGGTCTCCACAGGGAATTCAGACATCCCTTCGTCTTGGAAGATGCAAGACCAGCCTGCACTCAATTCACTGCAGGGATATACGGCCTTACCTCGAGTCAGAGCATCTCGGTGTCCATTCCACTTGAGGCCACAAACTCAGGGTCACTCTCACATACTTGTAGCTGAGAGAAGCCTCCTATCGAGGTGCTTGTGGAAAGTTGGTATTCCTCTTGAGTCGAAGCCAGGGACTAAGCTCTCATCTCGAGTTGATTTGGGGTCCACGGAGACCTTTCGTGTTGCTACAGTGACCTCAGGGTCCCTCTAGATTTAAGACAGTGATCTTGGGTTTTGTATGGAGTGCCATCAAGGAAATCAAGGCTCCTTTCTCATTTGATGTGGAACACGGAATTGCTCTGCCTGCAGTGCAGGGGAATCGGGCCTCATCTCGCGGCGAAGGGGAAGTCTCATGGTTTTTCTCGAGTTGCGGCCGGAACCTGGGGTATATTCTCGAGTTACGACGGGGAGGGCCCTTCCAGACACGTGTTTGTTCAGCGACGTCAGGACTCCTCCCTAGGTGGGAGGGACACCCGGGATTCTCCTCGAGTCTTGGCATTGCAATTGGCACGCGTCTACACGTGAGGCGGGAGACCCAGGGTCCCTTTCCACGTGCCACAGGGATCCTGGGACTCCTATCCATTTTCAAGAGGAGTCAGGCATCGTCTCCTTTGAAAACATTGATCTCCGCGGACCTCTTGAATTTTCAAAGGATGTGAGGCCTCCGTTCGCGATGAGGCGTAGACCTAGGTCTTTCTCTGTGGTCTCCACAGGGGATTCAGACATCCCTTCGTCTTGGGAGATGCAAGGCCAGCCTGCATTCAATTCACTGCAGGGATATCCGGCCTTACTTCGAGTCAGAGCATCCCGGTGTCCATTCCACTTGAGGCCACAAACTCGGGGTCTCTCAAATATACATGTAGCTGAGAGAAGCCTCCTCTTGAGGTGCTTGTGGAAAGTTGGTATTCCTCTTGAGTCTAAGCCAGGGACTAAGCTCTCATCTCGAGTGTATTTCGGTCCACGTAGACCTTTCCTGTTGGTCCAGTGACCTCAGGATCCCTCTAGACTTGAGACAGTGATCTTGGGTTTTCTCTGGAGTGTCATCAAGGAAATCAAGGGTCCTTTCTCATTTGATGTGGAACACGCAATTGCTCTGCACGCAGTGCAGGGCAATCGGGCTTCATCTCGCGGCGAGGGGGAATTCTCATAATTTTTCTAGAGTTGTGGCCAGAACCTGAGGGATATTCTTGAGTTACGACGGGGAGGGCCCTTCCAGACACGTGTTTGTTCAGTGACATCAGGACTCCTGCCTAGGTGCGAGGGACAACTCGGGATTCTCCTCGAGTCTTTGCATTGCAATTGGGACGTGTCTCCACGTGAGGCGAGAGACCCAGGGTCCCTTTCCACGTGCCACAGATATCCTGGGACTCCTATCCATTTTCGAGAGGAGTCAGGCATCGTCTCCTTCGGAAGTATTGATCTCATCGGACCTCTCGAGTTTTCAAAGGATATGAGGCCTCCGGTCGCGAGGAGTCGGAGGACTAGGTTTTTCTCTGTGGTCTCCACAGGGGATTCAGACAACACTTCGTCTTGGGAGATGCAAGACGAGCCTGCATTCAATTCACTGCAGGGATATCCGGCCTTACTTCGAGTCAGAGCATCTCGGTGTCCATTCCACTTGAGGCCACAAACTCAGGGTCCCTCTCCCATATCTGTAGCTGAGAGAAGCCTCCTCTTGAGGTGCTTGTGGAAAGTTGGCATTCCTCTTGAGTCGAAGCCAGGGACTAAGCTCTCATCTCGAGTTGATTTGGGGTCCACGGAGCCCTTTCGTGTTGCTACAGTGACCTCAGGATCCGTCTAGACTTGAGACAGTGATCTTGGGTTTTCTCTGGAGTGCCATCAAGGAAATCAAGGCTCCTTTCACGTTTGATGTGGAACACGGAATTGCTCTGCACGCAGTCCAGGGGAATCGGGCCTCATGTCGCGGCGAGGGGGAAGTCTCATGGTTTTTCTCGAGTTGCTGCCGGAACCTGGGGTATATTCCAAGTTACGACGGGGAGGGCCCTTCCAGACACGTGTTTGTTCAGCGACGTCAGGACTCCTGCCTAGGAGCGAGGGACACCTCGGGATTCTCCTCGAGTCTTTGGATGGCAATTGGGAGGCGTCTCCACGTGAGGCGGAAGACCCAGGGTCCCTTTCCACGTGCCACAGGGATCCTGGGACTCCTATCCATTTTCAAGAGGAGTCAGGCATCGTCTCCTTTGGAAGCATTGATCTCCGCGGACCTCTCGAGTTTTCAAAGGATGTGAGGCCTCTGGTCGCAATGAGGCGAGAAGTAGTTCTTTCTCTGTCGTCTCCACAGCGGATTCAGACATCCCTTCGTCTTGGGAGATGCAAGACGAGTCTGCATTCAATTCACTGCAGGGATATCCGGCCTTACTTCGAGTCAGAGCCTCTCGGTGTCCATTCCACTTGTGGCCACAAACTCAGGGTAACTCTCACATACTTGTAGCTGAGAGAAGCCTCCTCTTGAGCTGCTTGTGGAAAGTTGGTATTCCTCTTGAGTCGAAGCCAGGGACTAAGCTCTCATCTCGAGTTGATTTGGGGTCCACGGAGCCCTTTCGTGTTGCTCCAGTGACCTCAGCATCCCTCTAGACTTGAGACAGTGATCTTGGGTTTTCTCTGGAGTGCCATCAAGGAAATCAAGGCTCCTTTCACGTTTGATGTGGAACACGGAATTGCTCTGCACACAGGGCAGGGGAATCGGGCTTCATCTCGCGGCGAGGGGGAAGTCTCATAATTTTTCTAGAGTTGTGGCCAGAACCTGGGGGATATTCTTGAGTTACGACGGGGAGGGCCCTTCCAGACACGTGTTTGTTCAGTGACATCAGGACTCCTGCCTAGGTGCGAGGGACAACTCAGGATTCTCCTCGAGTCTTTGCATTGCAATTGGGACGCATCTCCACGTGAGGCGGGAGACCCAGGGTCCCTTTCCACGTGCCACAGATATCCTGGGACTCCTATCCATTTTCGAGAGGAGTCAGGCATCGTCTCCTTCGGAAGTATTGATCTCATCGGACCTCTTGAGTTTTCAAAGGATATGAGGCCTCCGGTCGGGAGGAGGCGGAGGACTAGGTTTTTCTCTGTGGTCTCCACAGGGGATTCAGACAACCCTTCGTCTTGGGAGATGCAAGACTAGCCTGCATTCAATTTACTGCAGGGATATCCGGCCTTACTTCGAGTCAGAGCATCTCGGTGTCCATTCCACTTGAGGCCACAAACTCAGGGTCCCTCTCACATACCTGTAGCTGAGAGAAGCCTCCTCTTGAGGTGCTTGTGGAAAGTTGGCATTCCTCTTGAGTCGAAGCCAGGGACTAAGCTCTCATCTCGAGTTGATTTGGGGTCCACGGAGCCCTTTCGTGTTGCTACAGTGACCTCAGGATCCGTCTAGACTTGAGACAGTGATCTTGGGTTTTCTCTGGAGTGCCATCAAGGAAATCAAGGCTCCTTTCACGTTTGATGTGGAACACGGAATTGCTCTGCACGCAGTCCAGGGGAATCGGGCCTCATCTCGCGGCGAGGGGGAAGTCTCATGGTTTTTCTCGAGTTGCAGCCGGAACCTGGGGTATATTCCAAGTTACGACGGGGAGGGCCCTTCCAGACTCGTGTTTGTTCAGCGACGTCAGGACTCCTGCCTAGGAGCGAGGGACACCTCGGGATTCTCCTCGAGTCTTGGGATGGCAATTGGGAGGCGTCTCCACGTGAGGCGGGAGACCCAGGGTCCCTTTCCACGTGCCACAGGGATCCTGGGACTCCTATCCATTTTCAAGAGGAGTCAGCCATCGTCTCCTTTGGAAGCATTGATCTCCGCGGACTTCTCGAGTTTTCAAAGGTTGTGAGGCCTGTGGTCGCGATGAGGCGAGAACTAGTTCTTTCTCTGTCGTCTCCACAGCGGATTCCGACATCCCTTCGTCTTGGGAGATGCAAGACGAGCCTGCATTCAATTCACTGCAGGGATATCCGGCCTTACTTCGAGTCAGAGCCTCTCGGTGTCCATTCCACTTGTGGCCACAAACTCAGGGTAACTCTCACATACTTGTAGCTGAGAGAAGCCTCCTCTTGAGGTGCTTGTGGAAAGTTGGTATTCCTCTTGAGTCGAAGCCAGGGACTAAGCTCTCATCTCGAGTTGATTTGGGGTCCACGGAGCCGTTTCATGTTGCTCCAGTGACCTCAGCATCCCTCTAGACTTGAGACAGTGATCTTGGGTTTTCTCTGGAGTGCCATCAAGGAAATCAAGGGTCCTTTCTCATTTGATGTGGAACACGGAATTGCTCTGCACGCAGGGCAGGTGAATCGGGCTTCATCTCGCGGCGAGGGGGAAGTCTCATAATTTTTCTAGAGTTGTGGCCAGAACCTGGGGGATATTCTTGAGTTACCACGGGGAGGGCCCTTCCAGACACGTGTTTGTTCAGTGACATCAGGACTCCTGCCTAGGTGCGAGGGACAACTCGGGATTCTCCTCAAGTCTTTGCATTGCAATTGGGACGCGTCTCCTCGTGAGGCGGGAGACCCAGGGTCCCTTTCCACGTGCCACAGATATCCTGGGACTCCTATCCATTTTCGAGAGGAGTCAGGCATCGTCTCCTTCGGAAGCATTGATCTCATCGGACCTCTCGAGTTTTCAAAGGATATGAGGCCTCCGGTCGCGAGGAGGCGGAGGATTATGTTTTTCTCTGTGGTCTCCACAGGGGATTCAGACAACCCTTCGTCTTGGGAGATGCAAGACGAGCCTGCATTCAATTCACTGCAGGGATATCCGGCCTTACTTCGAGTCAGAGCATCTCGGTGTCCATTCCACTTGAGGCCACAAACTCAGGGTCCCTCTCACATACCTGTTGCTGAGAGAAGCCTCCTCTTGAGGTGCTTGTGGAAAGTTGGCATTCCTCTTGAGTCGAAGCCAGGGACTAAGCTCTCATCTCGAGTTGATTTGGGGTCCACGGAGCCCTTTCATGTTGCTACAGTGACCTCAGGATCCGTCTAGACTTGAGACAGTGATCTTGGGTTTTCTCTGGAGTGCCATCAAGGAAATCAAGGCTCCTTTCACGTTTGATGTGGAACACGGAATTGCTCTGCACGCAGTCCAGGGGAATCGGGCCTCATGTCGCGGCGAGGGGGAAGTCTCATGGTTTTTCTCGAGTTGCAGCTGGAACCTGGGGTATATTCCAAGTTACGACGGGGAGGGCCCTTCCAGACACGTGTTTGGTCAGCGACCTCAGGACTCCTGCCTAGGAGCGAGGGACACCTCGGGATTCTCCTCGAGTCTTGGGATGGCAATTGGGAGGCGTCTCCACGTGAGGCGGGAGACCCAGGGTCCCATTCCACGTGCCACAGTGATCCTGGGACTCCTATCCATTTTCAAGAGGAGTCAGGCATCGTCTCCTTTGGAAGCATTGATCTCCGCGGACCTCTCGAGTTTTCAAAGGATGTGAGGCCTGTGGTCGCGATGAGGCGGAGAACTAGTTCTTTCTCTGTCATCTCCACAGGGGATTCAGACATCCCTTCGTCTTGGGACATGCAAGACGAGCCTGCATTCAATTCACTGCAGGGATATCCGGCCTTACTTCGAGTCAGAGCCTCTCGATGTCCATTCCACTTGTGGCCACAAACTCAGGGTCCCTCTCACATACCTGTAGCTGAGAGAAGCCTCCTCTTGAGGTGCTTGTGGAAAGTTGGTATTCCTCTTGAGTCGAAGGCAGGGTCTAAGCTCTCATCTCGAGTTGATTTGTGGTCCACAGAGCCCTTTCGTGTTGCTCCAGTGACCTCAGGATCCCTCTAGACTTGAGACAGGGAACTTGGGTTTTCTCTGGAGTGCCATCAAGGAAATCAACTCTCCTTTCACGTTTGATGTGGATAACGGAATTGCTCTGCACGCAGTTCTGGGGAATCGGGCCTCATCTCGCGGCGAGGGGGAAGTCTCATGGTTTTTCTCGAGTTGCGGCCGGAACCTGGGGTATATTCTCGAGTTACGACGGGGATGGCCCTTCCCGACACGTGTTTGTTCAGTGACGTCAGGACTCCTGCCTAGGTGCGAGGGACACCTCGGGATTCTCCTCGATTCTTGGCATGTCAATTGGGACGTGTCTCCACGTGAGGCGGGAGACCCAGGGTCCCTTTCCACGTGCCACAGGGATCCTGGGACTCCTATCCATTTTTAAGAGGTGTCAGGCATCGTCTCCTTCGGAAGTATTGATCTCCGCGGACCTCTCGAGTTTTCATAGGATATGAGGCCTCAGGTTGCATTGAGGTGGAGGACTAGGTCTTTCTCTGTGGTCTCCACAGGGAATTCAGACATCCATTCGTCTTGGGAGATGTAAGACGAGCCTGCGTTCAATTCACTGCAGGGATATCCGGCCTTACTTCGAGTCAGAGCTTCTCGGTGTCCATTCTACTTGAGGCGACAAACTCAGGGTCCCTCTCACATACCTGTAGTTGAGAGAAGTTTCCTCTTGAGGTGCTTTTGGATAGTTCGTATTCCTCTTGAGTCTAAGCCAGGGACTAAGCTCTCATCTCGAGTTGATTTGGGGTCCACGGAGCCCTTTCCTGTTGGTCCAGTGACCTCAGGATCCCTCTAGACTTGAGACAGTGATCTTGGGTTTTCTCTGGAGTGTCATCAAGGAAATCAAGGCTCCTTTCACGTTTGATGTGGAACACGGAATTGCTCTGCATGCAGTGCAGGGGAATCGGGCCTCAACTCGCGGTGAGGGGGAAAATCTCATGGTTTTTCCCGAGTTGCGGCCCGAACCTGGGGTATATTCTCGAGTTACGACTGGGAGGGCCCTTCCAGACACGTGTTTGTTCAGCGACGTCAGGACTCCTGCCTAGGTGCGAGGGACACCTCGGGATTCTCCTCGAGTCTTGGCATAGCAATTTGGACGCGTCTCCACGTGAGGCGGGAGACCCAGGGTCCCTTTCCACGTGCCACAGGGATCCTGGGACTCCTATACATTTTCAAGAGGAGTCAGGCATCGTCTCCTTTGGAAGCATTGATCTCCGCGGACCTCTCGAGTTTTCAAAGAATGTGAGGCCTCCGGTCGCGATGAGGCGGAGAACTCGGTCTTTCTCTGTGGTCTCCACAGGGGATTCAGACATCCCTTCGTCTTGGGAGATGCAAGACGAGCCTGCATTCAATTCACTGCAGGGATATCCGGCCTTACTTCGAGTCAGATCATCTCGGTGTCCATTCCACTTGAGGCCACAAACTCAGGGTCCCTCTCACATACCTGTAGCTGAGAGAAGCCTCCTCTTGAGGTGCTTGTGGAAAGTTGATATTCCTCTTGAATCGAAGCCAGGGACTAAGCTTTCATCTCGAGTTGATTTGGGGTCCACAGAGCCCTTTCGTGTTGCTCCAGTGACCTCAGGATCCCTCTAGACTTGAGACAGTGATCTTGGGTTTTCTCTTGAGTGCCATCAAGGAAATCAAGGCTCCTTTCAAATTTGATGTGGAACACGGAATTGCTCTGCACGCAGTGCAGGGGAATCGGGCCTCATCTCGTGGCAAGGGGGATGTCTCATGGTTTTTCTCAAGTTGCTGCCGAAACCTGGGGTATATTCTCGAATTACGACGGGGAGTGCCCTTCCAGACACGTGTTTGTTCAGCGACGTCAGGACTCCTGCCTAGGTGCGAGGGACACCTCGGGATTCTCCTCGAGTCTTGGGATTGCAATTGGGACGCGTCTCCACGTGAGGCGGGAGACCCAGGGTCCCTTTCCACGTGCCACAGGGATCCTGGGACTCATCCATTTTCAAGAGGAGTCAGGCATCGTCTCCTTTGGAAGCATTGATCTCCGCGGACCTCTCGAGTTTTCAAAGCATGTGAGGCCTCCGCTCGCGATGAGGCGGAGAATTAGGTTTTGCTCTGTGGTCTCCACAGGGGATTCAGACATCCCTTCGTCTTGGGAGATGCAAGACGAGCCTGCATTCAATTCACTGCAGGGATATCTGGCCTTACTTCGAGTCAGAGCATCTCGGTGTCCATTCCACTTGAGGCCACAAACTCAGGGGCCCTCTCACATACCTGTAGCTGAGAAAAGCCTCCTGTTGAGGGGCTTGTGGAAAGTTCGTATTCCTCTTGAGTTGAAGCCAGGGACTAATCTCTCATCTCCAGTTGATTTGGGGTCCACGGAGCCCTTTCGTGTTGCTCCAGTGACCTCAGGATCCGTCTAGACTTGAGACAGTGATCTTGTGTTTTCTCTGGAGTGCCATCAAGGAAATCAAGGCTCCTTTCACGTTTGATGTGGAACACGGAATTGCTCTGCACGCATTGCAGGGGAATCGGGCCTCATCTCGCGGCGAGGGGGAAGTCTCATGGTTTTTCTCGAGTTGCGGCCGGAACCTAGGGTATATTCTCGAGTTACGACGGGGAGGGCCCTTCCAGACACGTGTTTGTTCAGCGACGTCAGGACTCCTGCCTAGGTGCGAGGGACACCTCGGGATTCTCCTCGAGTCTTGGCATGGCAATTGGGACGCGTCTCCACGTGAGGCGGGAGACCCAGGGTCCCTTTCCACGTGCCACATTGATCCTGGGACACCTATCCATTTTCAAGAGGAGTCAGGCATCGTCTCTTTTGGAAGCATTGATCTCCGCGGACCTCTTGTGTTTTCAAAGGATGTGAGGCCTCCGGTCGCGATGAGGCGGAGAATTAGGTCTTTCTCTGTGGTCTCCACAGGGGATTCAGACATCCCTTCGTCTTGGGAGATGCAAGGCGAGCCTGCATTCAATTCACTGCAGGGATATCTGGCCTTACTTCGAGTCAGAGCATCCCGGTGTCCATTCCACTTGAGGCCACAAACTCAGGGTCCTTCTCACATACCTGTGGTTGAGAGAACCCACCTCTTGAGGTGCCTGTGGAAAGTTGGTATTCCTCTTGAGTCAAAGCCAGGTACTAAGCTCTCATCTCGAGTTGATTTGCGGTCCACGGAGCCCTTTCTTGTTGCTTCAGTGACCTCAGGATCCCTCTAGACTTGAGACAGTGTTCTTGGGTTTTCTCTGGAGTGCCATCAAGGAAATCAAGGCTCCTTTTACGATTGATGTGGAACAAGGAATTGCTCTGCACGCAGTGCAGGGGAATCGGGCATCATCTCGCGGCGAGGGGGAAGTCTCATGGTTTTTCTCGAGTTGCGGCCGGAACCTAGGGTATATTCTCGAGTTACTACGGGGAGGGCCCTTCCAGACACGTGTTTGTTCAGCGACGTCAGGACTCCTGCCTAGGTGCGAGGGACACCTCGGGATTCTCCTCGTGTCTTGGCATGGCAATTGGGACGCGTCTCCACGTGAGGCGGGAGACCCAGGGTCCCTTTCCACGTGCCACAGGGATCCTGCGACTCCTGTCCATTTTCAAGAGGAGTCAGGCATCGTCTCCTTTGGAAGCATTGATCTCCGCAGACCTCTCGAGTTTTCAAAGGATGTGAGGCCTCCGGTCCCGATGAGGCGGAGAACTAGGTCTTTCTCTGTGGTCTCCACAGGGGATTCAGACATCCCTTCGTCTTGGGAGATGCAAGACGAGCCTGCATTCAATTCACTGCAGGGATATCCGGCCTTACTTCGAGTCAGAGCATCTCGGTGTCCATTCCACTTGAGGCCACAAACTCAGGGTCCCTCTCACATACCTGTTGCTGAGAGAAGCCTCCTCTTGAGGTGCTTGTGGAAAGTTGGCATTCCTCTTGAGTCGAAGCCAGGGACTAAGCTCTCATCTCGAGTTGATTTGGGGTCCACGGAGCCCTTTCATGTTGCTACAGTGACCTCAGGATCCGTCTAGACTTGAGACAGTGATCTTGGGTTTTCTCTGGAGTGCCATCAAGGAAATCAAGGCTCCTTTCACGTTTGATGTGGAACACGGAATTGCTCTGCACGCAGTCCAGGGGAATCGGGCCTCATGTCGCGGCGAGGGGGAAGTCTCATGGTTTTTCTCGAGTTGCAGCTCTAACCTGGGGTATATTCCAAGTTACGACGGGGAGGGCCCTTCCAGACACGTGTTTGGTCAGCGACCTCAGGACTCCTGCCTAGGAGCGAGGGACACCTCGGGATTCTCCTCGAGTCTTGGGATGGCAATTGGGAGGCGTCTCCACGTGAGGCGGGAGACCCAGGGTCCCATTCCACGTGCCACAGTGATCCTGGGACTCCTATCCATTTTCAAGAGGAGTCAGGCATCATCTCCTTTGGAAGCATTGATCTCCGCGGACCTCTCGAGTTTTCAAAGGATGTGAGGCCTGTGGTCGCGATGAGGCGGAGAACTAGTTCTTTCTCTGTCATCTCCACAGGGGATTCAGACATCCCTTCGTCTTGGGACATGCAAGACGAGCCTGCATTCAATTCACTGCAGGGATATCCGGCCTTACTTCGAGTCAGAGCCTCTCGATGTCCATTCCACTTGTGGCCACAAACTCAGGGTCCCTCTCACATACCTGTAGCTGAGAGAAGCCTCCTCTTGAGGTGCTTGTGGAAAGTTGGTATTCCTCTTGAGTCGAAGGCAGGGTCTAAGCTCTCATCTCGAGTTGATTTGTGGTCCACAGAGCCCTTTCGTGTTGCTCCAGTGACCTCAGGATCCCTCTAGACTTGAGACAGGGAACTTGGGTTTTCTCTGGAGTGCCATCAAGGAAATCAACTCTCCTTTCACGTTTGATGTGGATAACGGAATTGCTCTGCACGCAGTTCTGGGGAATCGGGCCTCATCTCGCGGCGAGGGGGAAGTCTCATGGTTTTTCTCGAGTTGCGGCCGGAACCTGGGGTATATTCTCGAGTTACGACGGGGATGGCCCTTCCCGACACGTGTTTGTTCAGTGACGTCAGGACTCCTGCCTAGGTGCGAGGGACACCTCGGGATTCTCCTCGATTCTTGGCATGTCAATTGGGACGTGTCTCCACGTGAGGCGGGAGACCCAGGGTCCCTTTCCACGTGCCACAGGGATCCTGGGACTCCTATCCATTTTTAAGAGGTGTCAGGCATCGTCTCCTTCGGAAGTATTGATCTCCGCGGACCTCTCGAGTTTTCATAGGATATGAGGCCTCAGGTTGCATTGAGGTGGAGGACTAGGTCTTTCTCTGTGGTCTCCACAGGGAATTCAGACATCCATTCGTCTTGGGAGATGTAAGACGAGCCTGCGTTCAATTCACTGCAGGGATATCCGGCCTTACTTCGAGTCAGAGCATCTCGGTGTCCATTCTACTTGAGGCGACAAACTCAGGGTCCCTCTCACATACCTGTAGTTGAGAGAAGTTTCCTCTTGAGGTGCTTTTGGATAGTTCGTATTCCTCTTGAGTCTAAGCCAGGGACTAAGCTCTCATCTCGAGTTGATTTGGGGTCCACGGAGCCCTTTCCTGTTGGTCCAGTGACCTCAGGATCCCTCTAGACTTGAGACAGTGATCTTGGGTTTTCTCTGGAGTGTCATCAAGGAAATCAAGGCTCCTTTCACGTTTGATGTGGAACACGGAATTGCTCTGCATGCAGTGCAGGGGAATCGGGCCTCAACTCGCGGTGAGGGGGAAAATCTCATGGTTTTTCCCGAGTTGCGGCCCGAACCTGGGGTATATTCTCGAGTTACGACTGGGAGGGCCCTTCCAGACACGTGTTTGTTCAGCGACGTCAGGACTCCTGCCTAGGTGCGAGGGACACCTCGGGATTCTCCTCGAGTCTTGGCATAGCAATTTGGACGCGTCTCCACGTGAGGCGGGAGACCCAGGGTCCCTTTCCACGTGCCACAGGGATCCTGGGACTCCTATACATTTTCAAGAGGAGTCAGGCATCGTCTCCTTTGGAAGCATTGATCTCCGCGGACCTCTCGAGTTTTCAAAGAATGTGAGGCCTCCGGTCGCGATGAGGCGGAGAACTCGGTCTTTCTCTGTGGTCTCCACAGGGGATTCAGACATCCCTTCGTCTTGGGAGATGCAAGACGAGCCTGCATTCAATTCACTGCAGGGATATCCGGCCTTACTTCGAGTCAGATCATCTCGGTGTCCATTCCACTTGAGGCCACAAACTCAGGGTCCCTCTCACATACCTGTAGCTGAGAGAAGCCTCCTCTTGAGGTGCTTGTGGAAAGTTGATATTCCTCTTGAATCGAAGCCAGGGACTAAGCTTTCATCTCGAGTTGATTTGGGGTCCACAGAGCCCTTTCGTGTTGCTCCAGTGACCTCAGGATCCCTCTAGACTTGAGACAGTGATCTTGGGTTTTCTCTTGAGTGCCATCAAGGAAATCAAGGCTCCTTTCAAATTTAATGTGGAACACGGAATTGCTCTGCACGCAGTGCAGGGGAATCGGGCCTCATCTCGTGGCAAGGGGGATGTCTCATGGTTTTTCTCAAGTTGCTGCCGAAACCTGGGGTATATTCTCGAATTACGACGGGGAGTGCCCTTCCAGACACGTGTTTGTTCAGCGACGTCAGGACTCCTGCCTAGGTGCGAGGGACACCTCGGGATTCTCCTCGAGTCTTGGGATTGCAATTGGGACGCGTCTCCACGTGAGGCGGGAGACCCAGGGTCCCTTTCCACGTGCCACAGGGATCCTGGGACTCATCCATTTTCAAGAGGAGTCAGGCATCGTCTCCTTTGGAAGCATTGATCTCCGCGGACCTCTCGAGTTTTCAAAGCATGTGAGGCCTCCGCTCGCGATGAGGCGGAGAATTAGGTTTTGCTCTGTGGTCTCCACAGGGGATTCAGACATCCCTTCGTCTTGGGAGATGCAAGACGAGCCTGCATTCAATTCACTGCAGGGATATCTGGCCTTACTTCGAGTCAGAGCATCTCGGTGTCCATTCCACTTGAGGCCACAAACTCAGGGGCCCTCTCACATACCTGTAGCTGAGAAAAGCCTCCTGTTGAGGGGCTTGTGGAAAGTTCGTATTCCTCTTGAGTTGAAGCCAGGGACTAATCTCTCATCTCCAGTTGATTTGGGGTCCAGGGAGCCCTTTCGTGTTGCTCCAGTGACCTCAGGATCCGTCTAGACTTGAGACAGTGATCTTGTGTTTTCTCTGGAGTGCCATCAAGGAAATCAAGGCTCCTTTCACGTTTGATGTGGAACACGGAATTGCTCTGCACGCATTGCAGGGGAATCGGGCCTCATCTCGCGGCGAGGGGGAAGTCTCATGGTTTTTCTCGAGTTGCGGCCGGAACCTAGGGTATATTCTCGAGTTACGACGGGGAGGGCCCTTCCAGACACGTGTTTGTTCAGCGACGTCAGGACTCCTGCCTAGGTGCGAGGGACACCTCGGGATTCTCCTCGAGTCTTGGCATGGCAATTGGGACGCGTCTCCACGTGAGGCGGGAGACCCAGGGTCCCTTTCCACGTGCCACATTGATCCTGGGACACCTATCCATTTTCAAGAGGAGTCAGGCATCGTCTCTTTTGGAAGCATTGATCTCCGCGGACCTCTTGTGTTTTCAAAGGATGTGAGGCCTCCGGTCGCGATGAGGCGGAGAATTAGGTCTTTCTCTGTGGTCTCCACAGGGGATTCAGACATCCCTTCGGCTTGGGAGATGCAAGGCGAGCCTGCATTCAATTCACTGCAGGGATATCTGGCCTTACTTCGAGTCAGAGCATCCCGGTGTCCATTCCACTTGAGGCCACAAACTCAGGGTCCTTCTCACATACCTGTGGTTGAGAGAACCCACCTCTTGAGGTGCCTGTGGAAAGTTGGTATTCCTCTTGAGTCAAAGCCAGGTACTAAGCTCTCATCTCGAGTTGATTTGCGGTCCACGGAGCCCTTTCTTGTTGCTTCAGTGACCTCAGGATCCCTCTAGACTTGAGACAGTGTTCTTGGGTTTTCTCTGGAGTGCCATCAAGGAAATCAAGGCTCCTTTTACGATTGATGTGGAACAAGGAATTGCTCTGCACGCAGTGCAGGGGAATCGGGCATCATCTCGCGGCGAGGGGGAAGTCTCATGGTTTTTCTCGAGTTGCGGCCGGAACCTAGGGTATATTCTCGAGTTACTACGGGGAGGGCCCTTCCAGACACCTGTTTGTTCAGCGACGTCAGGACTCCTGCCTAGGTGCGAGGGACACCTCGGGATTCTCCTCGTGTCTTGGCATGGCAATTGGGACGCGTCTCCACGTGAGGCGGGAGACCCAGGGTCCCTTTCCACGTGCCACAGGGATCCTGCGACTCCTGTCCATTTTCAAGAGGAGTCAGGCATCGTCTCCTTTGGAAGCATTGATCTCCGCAGACCTCTCGAGTTTTCAAAGGATGTGAGGCCTCCGGTCCCGATGAGGCGGAGAACTAGGTCTTTCTCTGTGGTCTCCACAGGGGATTCAGACATCCCTTCGTCTTGGGAGATGCAAGACGAGCCTGCATTCAATTCACTGCAGGGAATCCGGCCTTACTTCGAGTCAGAGCATCTCGGTGTCCATTCCACTTGAGGCCACAAACTCAGGGTCCCTCTCACATACCTGTAGCTGAGAGTAGCCTCCTGTTGAGGTGCTTGTGGAAAGTTGGTATTCCTCTTGAGTCGAAGCCAGGGACTAAGCTCTCATCTCGAGTTGATTTGGGGTTCACGGAGCCCTTTCGTGTTGCTCCAGTGACCTCAGGATCCCTCTAGACTTGAGTCAGTGATCTTGGGTTTTCTCTGGAGTGCCATCAAGGAAATCAAGGCTCCTTTCCCGTTTGATGTGGAACACGGAATAGCTCTGCATGCAGTGCAGGGGAATCGGGCCTCAACTAGCGGCGAGGGGGAAATCTAATGGTTTTTCTCGAGTTGCGGCCGGAACCTGGGGTATATTCTCGAGTTACCACGGGGAGGCCCGTTCCAGACACGTGTTTGTTCAGCGTCGTCAGGACTGCTGCCTAGGTGCGAGGGACACCTCGGGATTCTCCTCGAGTCTTGGCATGGCAATTGGGACGCGTCTCCACGTGAGGCGGGAGACCCAGGGTCCCTTTCTACGTGCCACAGGGATCCTGGGACTCCTATCCATTTTCAAGAGGAGTCAGGCATCGTCTCCTTTTTAAGCATTGATCTCCGCGGACCTCTCGAGTTTTCAAAGATGTGAGGCCTCCGCTCGCGATGAGGCGGAGAATTAGGTCTTTCTCTGTGGTCTCCACAGGGTTTCAGACATCCCTTCATCTTGGGAGATGCAAGACGAGCCTGCATTCAATTCACTGCAGGGATATCCGGCCTTACTTCGAGTCAGAGCATCTCGGTGTCCATTCCATTTGAGGCCACAATCTCAGGGGCCCTCTCACATACATGTAGCTGAGAGAAGCCTCCTCTTGAGGTGCTTGTGGAAAGTTGGTATTCCTCTTGAGTCGAAGCCAGGGACTAAGCTCTCATCTCGAGTTGATTTGGGGACCACAGAGCCCTTTCTTGTTGCTACAGTGACTTGAGGATCCCTCTAGACTTGGGACAGTGATCTTGGGTTTTCTCTGGAGTGACATCAAAGAAATCAAGGCTCCTTTCATTTTTGATGTGGAATACCGAGTTGCTCTGCACGCAGCTCAGGTGAATCGGGCCTCATCTCGCGGCGAGGGGGAAGTCTCATGGTTTCTCTCGAGTTGCGGCCGGAACCTGGGGTATATTCTCGAGTTACGACGGGGAGGGCTCTTCCAGACACGTGTTTGTTCAGCGACCTCAGGACTCCTGCCTAGGTGCGAGGGACACCTCGGGATTCTCCTCGAGTCTTGGCATGGCAATTGGGACGCGTCTCCACGTGAGGCGGGAGACCCAGGGTCCCTTTCCACGTGACACAGGGATCCTGGGACTCCTATCCATTTTCAAGAGGAGTCAGGCATCGCCTCCTTTGAAAGCATTGATCTCCGCGGACCTCTCGAGTTTTCAAAGGATGTGAGGCCTCCGCTCGCGATGAGGCAGAGAACTAAGTCTTTCCTTTGGTCTCCACTGGGGATTCAGACATTTCTTCGTCTTGGGAGATGCAAGGCGAGCCTGCATTCAACTCACTGTAGGGATATCCGGCCTTACTTAAGTCAGAGCATCTCGGTGTCCATTCCACTTGAGGCCAAAAACTCAGGGTCCCTCTCACATACATGTAGCTGAGAGAAACCTCCTCTTGAGGTGCTTGTGGAAACTAGGTATTCCTCTTGAGTCAAAGCCAGGGACTAAGCTCTCATCTCGAGTAGATTTGGGGTCCACGGAGCCCTTTGGTGTTGCTCCAGTGACCGCAGGATCCCTCTAGACTTGAGAAAGTGATCTTGGGTTTTCTCTGGAGTGCCATCAAGGAAATCAAGGCTCCTTTCCCATTTGATGTGGAACACGGAATTGCTCTGCACACAGTGCACGGGAATCGGGCCTCATCTCGCGGCGAGGGGGAAGTCTCATGGTTTTTCTCGAGTTGCGGCCGGAACCCGGGGTATATTCTCGAGTTACGACGGGGAGGGCCCTTCCAGACACGTGTTTGTTCAGCGACGTCAGGACTCCTGCCTAGGTGCGAGGGACACCTCGGGATTCTCCTCGAGTCTTGGCATGGCAATTGGGACGCGTCTCCACGTGAGGCGGGAGACCCAGGGCCGCTTTCCACGTGCCACAGGGATCCTGGGACTCCTATCCATTTTCAAGAGGAGTCAGGCATCGTCTCCTTTGGAAGCATTGATCTCCGCGGACCTCTCGAGTTTTCAAAGGATGTGAGGCCTCCGGTCGCGATGAGGCGGAGGACTAGCTCTTTCTCTGTCATCTCTACAGGGGATTCAGACATCCCTTCGTCTTGGGAGATGCAAGACGAGCCTGCATTCAATTCACTGCAGGGATATCCGGCCTTACTTCGAGTCAGAGCATCTCGGTGTCCATTCCACTTGAGGCCACAAACTCAGGGTCCCACTCACATAGCTGTAGCTGAGAGAAGCCTCCTCTCGAGGTGCTTGTGGAAAGTTGGTATTCCTCTTGAGTCGAAGCCAGGGACTAAGCTCTCATCTCGAATTGATTTGGGGTCCACGGAGCCCTTTCGTGTTGCTACAGTGAACTCAGGATCCCTCTAGACTTGAGACAGTGATTTTGGGTTTTCTCTGGAGTGCCATCAAGGAAATTAAGGCTCCTTTCTTGTTTGATGTGGAACACGGAATTGCTCTGCACGCAGTGCAGGGGAATCGTGCCTCATCTCGCGGCGAGGTGGAAGTCTCATGGTTTTTCTCGAGTTGCGGCCGGAACCTGGGGTATATTCTTGAGTTACAACGGGAGGGCCCTTCCGGACACGTGTTTGTTCAGCGACGTCAGGACTCCTGCCTACGTGCGAGGGACACCTCGGGATCTCCTCGAGTCTTGGAATGGCAATTGGGACGCGTCTCCCCGTGAGGCTGGATACCCAGTGTCCCTTTCCATGTACCACCGGGATCCTGTGACTCGTATCCATTTTCAAGAGGAGTCAAGCATCTTCTCCTTTGGAAGCACTGATCTCCGCGGACCTCTCGAGTTTTCAAAGGATGTGAGGCCTCCGGTCGCAATGAGCTGGAGAAATAGGTCTTTCTCTGTGGTCTCCACAGGGAATTCAGACATCCCTTCGTGTTGGAAGATGCAAGACCAGCCTGCATTCAATTCACTGCAGGGATATACGGCCTTACTTCAAGTCAGAGCATCTCGGTGTCCATTCCACTTGAGGCCACAAACTCAGGGTCCCTCTCACATACTTCTAGCTGAGAGAAGCCTCCTCTCGAGGTGCTTGTGGAAAGTTGGTATTCCTCTTGAGTCGAAGCCAGGGACTAAGCTCTGATCTCGAGTTGATTTGGGGTCCACGGAGACTTTTCGTGTTGCTACAGTGACCTCAGGGTCCCTCTAGACTTAAGACAGTGATCTTGGGTTTTGTATGGAGTGCCATCAAGGAAATCAAGGCTCCTTTCTCATTTGATGTGGAACACGGAATTGCTCTGCACGCAGTGCAGGGGAATCGGGCCTCATCTCGCGGCGAAGGGGAAGTCTCATGGTTTTTCTCGAGTTGCGGCCGGAACCTGGGGTATATTCTCGAGTTACGACGGGGAGGGCCCTTCCAGACACGTGTTTGTTCAGCGACGTCAGGACTCTTCCCTAGGTTTGAGGGACACCCGGGATTCTCCTCGAGTCTTGGCATTGCAATTGGCACGCGTCTACACGTGAGGCGGGAGACCCAGGGTCCCTTTCCACGTGCCACAGGGATCCTGGGACTCCTATCCATTTTCAAGAGGAGTCAGGCATCGTCTCCTTTGAAAGCATTGATCTCCGCTTACCTCTTGAATTTTCAAAGGATGTGAGGCCTCCGTTCGCGATGAGGCGGAGAACTAGGTCTTTCTCTGTGATCTCCACAGGGGATTCAGACATCCCTTCGCCTTGGGAGATGCAAGGCGAGCCTGCATTCAAATCACTGCAGGGATATCCGGCCTTACTTCGAGTCAGAGCATCTCGGTGTCCATTCCACTTGAGGCCACAAACTCAGGGTCCCTCTCACATACCTGTAGCTGACAGAAGCCTCCTCTTGAGGTGCTTGTGGAAAGTTGGTATTCCTCTTGAGTCTAAGCCAGGGACTAAGCTCTCATCTCGAGTGTATTTCGGTCCACATAGCCCTTTCCTGTTGGTCCAGTGACCTCAGGATCCCTCTAGACTTGAGACAGTGATCTTGGGTTTTCTCTGGAGTGCCATCAAGGAAATCAAGGCTCCTTTCACGTTTGATGTGGAACACGGAATATCTCTGCACGCCATGCGGGGAATCAGGCTTCATCTCGCGGCGAGGGGGAAGTCTCATGGTTTTTCTCGAGTTGCGGCCGGAACGTGAGGTATATTCTCGAGTTACGACGGGGAGGGCCCTTCCAGACACGTGTTTGTTTAGCGACGTCAGGACTCCTGCCTAGGTGCAAGGGACACCTCGGGATTCTCCTCGAGTCTTGGCATGGCCATGGGGACGCGTCTCCACGTGAGGCGGGAGACCCAGGGTCCCTTTCCTCGTGCCACAGGGATCCTGGGACTCCTATTCATTTTAAAGAGGAGTCAGGCATCGTCTCCTTTGGAAGCATTGATCTCCGCGGACCTCTCGAATTTTCAAAGGATGTGAGGCCTCTGGTCGCGATGAGGCAGAAAGTTAGGTCTTTCTCTGTGGTCTCCACAGGGGATTCAGACATCCCTTCGTCTTGGGAGATGCAAGACGAGCCTGCATTCAATACACTGCAGGGATATCCGGCCTTACTTTGAGTCAGAGCATCCCGGTGTCCATTCCACTTGAGGCCACAAACTCAGGGGCGCTCTCACATACCTGTAGCTGAGAGACGCCTCCTCTTGAGGTGCTTGTGGAAAATTGGTATTCCTCTTGAGTCGAAGCCAGGGACTAAACTCTCATCTCGAGTTGATTTGGGGTCCACGGAGCCCTTTCGTGTTGCTCCAGTGACCTCTGGATCCCTCTAGACTAGAAACAGTGATCTTGGGTTTTCTCTGGACTGCCATCAAGGAAATCAAGCCTCCTTTCACTTTTGATTTGGAACACGGAATTGCTCTGCACGCAGGGCAGGGGAATCGGGCCTCATCTCGCGGCGAGGGGGAAGTCTCATGCTTTTTCTCGAGTTGCGGCCGGAACCTGGTGTATATTCTCGAGTTACGACGGGGAGGTCCCTTCCTGACACGTGTTTGTTCAGCGACGACAGGACTCCTGCCTAGGTGCGAGGGACACCTCGGGATTTGCCTGGAGTATTGGCATGGCAATTGGGACGAGTCTCCACGTGAGGCGGGAGACCCAGGGTCCCTTTCCACATGCCACAGGGATCCTGGGACTCCTATCCATTTTCAAGAGGAGTCAGGCATCGTCTCCTTTGGAAGCATTGATCTCCGCGGACCTCTCGAGTTTCAAAGGATGTGAGGCCTCCGGTCGCGATGAGGCGGAGGACTAGTTCTTTCTCTGTCGTCTCCACAGGGGATTCAGACATCCCTTCGTCTTGGGAGATGCAAGACGAGCCTGCATTCAATTCACTGCAGGGATATCCGGCCTTACTTCGAGTCAGAGCATCTCGGTGTCCATTCCACTTGAGGCCACAAACTCAGGGTCCCCCTCACATACCTGTAGCTGAGAGAAGCCTTCTCTTGAGGTGCTTGTGGAAAGTTGGTATTCCTCTTGAGTCGAAGCCAGGGACTAAGCTCTCATCTCGAGTTGATTTGGGGTCCACGGAGCCCTATCGTGTTGCTACAGTGTCCTCCGGATCTCTCTAGACTTGAGACAGTGATCTTGGGTTTTCTATAGAGTGCCATCAAGGAAATCAAGGCTCCTTTCATGTTTGATGTGGAACACGGAATTGCTCTGCACGCAGTGCAGGGGAATCGGGCCTCATCTCGCGGCGAGGGGGAAGTCTCATGGTTTTTCTCGAGTTGCGCCGGATCCTGGGGTATATTCTCGAGTTACCAATGATGCCGGCCCTTCCAGACATGTGTTTGTTCAGCGACCTCAGGACTCCTGCCTAGGTGCGAGGGAAACCTCCGGATTCTCCTCGAATCTTGTCATGGCAATTGGGAGGCGTCTCCACGTGAGGCGGGAGACCCAGGGCCCCTTTCCACGTTCCACAGGGATCCTGGGACTCCTATCCATTTTCAAGAGGAGTCAGGCATCGTCTCCTTTGGAAGCATTGATCTCCGCGGACCTCTCGAGTTTTCAAAGGATGTGAGGCCTCCGGTCGCCATGAGGTGGAGAACTAGGTCTTTTTCTGTGGTCTCCACAGGGGATTCAGACAACCCTTTGTCTTGGGAGATGCAAGACGAGCCTGCATTCAATTCACTGCAGGGATATCCGGCCTTACTTCGAGTCAGAGCATCTCGGTGTCCATTCCACTTGAGGCCACAAACACAGGGGCCCTCTCACATACCTGTAGCTGAGAGAAGCCTCCTCTTGAAGTGCTTGTGGAAAGTTGGTATTCCTCTTGATTCGAAGCCAGGGACTAAGCTCTCATCCTGAGTTGATTTGGGCTCCACGGAGCCCTTTCGTTTTCCTCCAGTCACCTAAGGATCCCTCTGGACTTGAGACAGTGATCTTGGGTTTTCTCTGGAGTGCCATCAAGGAAATCAAGGCTCCGTTCACGTTTGATGTGGAACACGGAATTGCTCTGCACACAGTGCAGGGGAATCGGGCCTCATTTCACGGCGAGGGGAAGTCTAATGGTTTTTCTCGAGTTGCGGCCGGAACCTGGGGTATATTCTCGAGTTACGACGGGGAGGGCCCTTCAAGACACGTGTTTGTTCACCGATATCATCACTCCTGCCTAGGTGCGAGGGACACCTCGGGATTTGCCTGGAGTATTGGCATGGCAATTTGGACGTGTCTCCACGTGAGGCGGGAGACCCAGGGTCCCTTTCCACGTGCCACAGGGATCCTGGGACTCCTATCCATTTTCAAGAGGAGTCAGGCATCGTCTCCTTTGGAAGCATTGATCTCCGCGGACCTCTCGAGATTTCAAAGGATGTGAGGCCTCCGGGCGCGATGAGGCGGAGAACTAGGTCTTTCTCTGTGGTCTCCACAGGGGATTCAGACACCCCTTCGTCTTGGGAGATGCAAGTCGAGCCTGCATTCAATTCACTGCAGGGATATCTTCCCATACTTCGAGTCAGAGCATCACGGTGTCCATTCCACTTGAGGCCACAAACTCAGGGTCCCTCTCACATACCTGTAGCTGAGAGAAGCCTCGTCTTGAGGTGCTTATGGAAAGTTGGTAATCCTCTTGAGTCGAAGCCAGGGACTAAGCTCTCATCTCGAGTTGATTTGGGGTCCACAGAGCCCTTTCTTGTTGCTACAGTGACCTGAGTATCCCTCTAGACTTGAGACAGTGATCTTGGGTTTTCTCTGGAGTGCCACCAAGGAAATCAAGGCTCCTTTCACGTTTGATGTGGATCACGGAATATCTCTGCACGCCATGCGGGGAATCAGGCTTCATCTCGCGGCGAGGGGGAAGTCTCATGGTTTTTCTCGAGTTGCGGCCGGAACCTGGGGTATATTCTCGAGTTACAAAGGGGAGGTCCCTTCCAGACACGTGTCTGTTCAGCGACGTCAGGACTCCTGCTTAGGTGCGAGGGACACCTCGGGATTCTCCTCGAGTCTTGGCATGGGAATTGGGACGTGTCTCCACGTGAGGCGGGAGACCCAGGGTCCCTTTCGACGTGCCTCAGGGATCCTGGGACTCCTATCCATTTTCAAGAGGAGTCAGGCATCGTCTCCTTTGGAAACATTGATCTCCGCAGACCTCTTGAGTTTTCAAAGGATGTGAGGTCTCCTGTCGCGTTGAGGCGGAGGACTAGGTCTTTCTCTGTGGTCTCCACAGGGGATTCAGACAACCCTTCGTCTTGGGAGATGCAAGACGAGCCTGCATTCAATTCACTGCAGGGATATCCGGCCTTACTTCGAGTCAGAGCATCTCGGTGTCCAGTCCACTTGAGGCCACAAACTCAGGGTCCCTCTCACATACCTGTAGCTGAGAGAAGCCTCCTCTTGAGGTGCTTGTGGAAAGTTGGTATTCCTCTTGAGTCGAAGCCAGGGACTAAGCTCTCATCTCGAGTTGATTTGGGGTCCACGGAGCCCTTTCGTGTTGCTCCAGTGACCTCAGGATCCCTCTAGACTTGAGACAGTGATCTTGGGTTTTCTCTGGAGTGCCACCAAGGAAATCAAGGCTCCTTTCACGTTTGATGTGGAACACGGAATTGCTCTGCACGCATTGCAGGGGAATCGGGCCTCATCTCGCGGCGAGGGGGATGTCTCATGATTTTTCTCGAGTTGCGGCCGGAACCTGGGGTATATTCTCGAGTTACGACGGGGAGGGCCCTTCCAGACACGTGTTTGTTCAGCGACGTCAGGACTCCTACCTAGGTGCGAGGGACACCTCGGGATTCTCCTCGAGTCTTGGCATGGCAATTGGGACGCGTCTCCACGTGAGGCGGGAGACCCAGGGTCCCTTTCCTCGTGCCACAGGGATCCTGAGACTCCTATCCATTTTCAGGAGGAGTCAGGCATCGTCTCCTTTGGAAGCATTGATCTCCCCGGACCTCTCGAGTTTTCAGAGGATGTGAGGCCTCAGGTCTCGATGAGGCGGAGGACTAGGTCTTTCTCTGTGGTCTCCACAGGGGATTCAGACATCCCTTCGTCTTGGGAGATGAATGACGAGCCTGCATTCAATTCACTGCAGGGATATCCAGCCTTAGTTCAAGTCAAAGCATCTCGGGGTCCATTCCATTTTGAGGCCACAAACTCAGGGTCCCTCTCACATACCTGTAGCTGAGAGAAGCCTCCTCTTGAGGTGCTTGTGGAAAGTTGGTATTCCTCTTGAGTCAAAGCCAGGGACTAAGCTCTCATCTCGAGTTGATTTGGGGTCCACGGAGCCCTTTCGTGTTGCTCCAGTGACCTCAGGATCGCTCTAGACTTGAGACAGTGACTTTGGGTTTTCTCTGGAGTGCCATCAAGGAAATCAAGGCTCCTTTCACGTTTGATGTGGAACACGGAATTGCTCTCCACGCAGTGCAGGGGAATCGGGGCTCATCTCCCGGCGAGGGGGAAGTCTCATGGTTTTTCTCGAGTTGCTGCTGGACCTGGGGAATATTCTCGAGTTAGAACGGGGAGGACCCCTCCATACACGTGTTTGTTCATCGACGTCAGGACTCCTGCCTAGGTGCGAGGGACACCTTGGGATTCTCCTCGAATCTTGGCATGGCAATTGTGCCGCATCTCCACTTGAGGCGGGAGACCAAGGGTCCCTTTCCACGTGCCACAGGGATCCTGGGACTCCTATCCATTTTCAAGAGGAGTCAGGCATCGTCTCCTTTGGAAATATTGATCTGCTCGGACCTCTCGAGTTTTCAAAGGATGTGAGGCCTCCGGTCGCGATGAGGCGGAGGACTAGGTCTTTCTCTGTGGTCTCCAAAGGGGATTCAAACATCCCTTCGTCTTGGGAGATGCAAGACGATCCTGCATTCAATTCACTGCAGGGATATCCGGCCTTACTTCGAGTCAGAGCATCTCGGTGTCCATTCCACTTGAGGCCACAAACTCAGGGTCCCTCTCACATACCTGTACCTGAGAGAAGCCTCCTCTTGAGGTGCGTGAGGAAAGTTGGTATTTCTCTTGAGTCGAAGCCACGGACTAAGCTCTCATTTCGAGTTGATTTGGGGTCCACGGAGCCCTTTCGTGTTGCTCCAGTGACCTCAGGATCCCTCTAGACTTGAGACAGTGATGTTGAGTTTTCTCTGGAGTGCCATCAAGGAAATCAAGGCTCCTTTCACGTTTGATGTGGAACACGGAATTGCTCTCCACGCAGTGCAGGGGAATCGGGGCTCATCTCGCGGCGAGGGGGAAGTCTCATGGTTTTTCTCGAGTTGCGGCTGGACCTGGGGAATATTCTCGAGTTAGAACGGGGAGGACCCCTCCATACACGTGTTTGTTCAGCGACGTCAGGACTCCTGCCTAGGTGCGAGGGACACCTCGGGATTCTCCTCGAATCTTGGCATGGCAATTGTGACGCATCTCCACTTGAGGCGGGAGACCAAGGGTCCCTTTCCACCTGCCACAGGGATCCTGGGACTCCTATCCATTTTCAAGAGGAGTCAGGCATCGTCTCCTTTGGAAACATTGATCTGCTCGGACCCCTCGAGTTTTCAAAGGATGTGAGGCCTCCGGGCGCGATGAGGCGGAGGACTAGGTCTTTCTCTGTGGTCTCCACAGGGGATTCAGACATCCCTTCATCTTGGGAGATGCAAGACGAGCCTGCATTCAATTCACTGCAGGGATATCCGGCCTTACTTCGAGTCAGAGCATCTCGGTGTCCATTCCACTTGAGGCCACAAACTCAGGGTCCCTCTCACATACCTGTTGCTGAGAGAAGCCTCCTCTTGAGGTGCTTGTGGAAAGTTGGTATTCCTCTTGAGTCGAAGCCAGGGACTAAGCTCTCATCTCGAGTTGATTTGGGGTCCACGGAGCCCTTTCGTGTTGCTCCAGTGACCTCAGGATCCCTCTAGACTTGAGACAGTGATCTTAGGTTTTCTCTGGAGTGCCATCAAGGAAATCAAGGCTCCTTTCACGTTTGATGTGGAACACGGAATTGCTCTCCAGGCAGTGCAGGGGAATTGGGGCTCATCTCGCAGCGAGGGGGAAGTCTCATGGTTTTTCTCGAGTTGCGGCCGGAACCTGGGGTATATTCTCGTGTTACGACGGGGAGGGCCCTTCCAGACATGTGTTTGTTCAGCGACGCCAGGACTCCTGCCTAGGTGCGAGGGACACCTCGGGATTCTCCTCGAGTCTTGGCATGGCAAATGGGACGCGTCTCCACGTGAGGCGGGAGACCCAGTGTCCCTTTCCACGTGCCACAGGGATCCTGGGACTCCTATCCATTTTCAAGAGGAGTCAGGCATTGTCTCCTTTGGAAGCATTGATCTCCGTGGACCTCTCGAGTTTTCAAAGGATGTGAGGCCTCCGGGCGCGATGAGGCAGAGAACTAGGTCTTTCTCTGTGGTCTCCACAGGGGATTCAGACATCCCTTTGTCTTGGGAGATGCAAGACGAGCCTGCATTCAATTCACTGCAGGGACATCCAGCCTTACTTCGAGCAGAGCATCTCCGTGTCCATTCCACTTGAGGCCACAAACACAGGGTCCCTCTCACATACCTGTAGCTGATAGAAGCCTCCTCTTGAGGTGCTTTTGGAAAGTTGGTATTCCTCTTGAGTCGAAGCCACGGACTGAGCTCTCATCTCGAGTTGATTTGGGGTCCACGGAGCCCTTTCGTGTTGCTCCAGTGACCTCAGGATCCCTCTAGACTTGAGACAGTGATCTTGGGTTTTCTCTGTAGTGCCATCAAGGAAATCAAGGCTTCTTTCACGTTTGATGTGGAACACGGAATTGCTCTGCATGCAGTGCAGGGAAAATGGGCCTCATCTCTTGGCGAGGTGGAACTCTCATGGTTTTTCTCGAGTTGTGGCCGTAACCTGGGGTATATTCTGGAGTTACGAAGGGGAGGGCCCTTCCAGACACGTGTTTGTTCAGTGATGTCAGGACTCCTGCCTAGGTGCGAGGGACACCTCGGGATTCTCCTCGACTCTTGGCATGGCAATTGGGACGCGTCTCCACGTGAGGCGGGAGACCCAGGGTCCCTTTCCACGTGCCACAGAGATCCTGGGACTCTTATCCATTTTCAAGAGGAGTCAGGCATCGTCTCCTTTGGAAGCATTGATCTCCGCGGACCTCTCGAGTTTTCAAAGGGTGTCAGGCCTCCGGTCGCGATGAGGCGGAGGACTAGGTCTTTCTCTCTGGTCTCCACAGGGTATGCAGACATCCCTTCGTCTTGGGAGATGCAAGACGAGCTTGCATTCAATTCACTGCAGGGATATCCGGCCTTACTTCGAGTCAGAGCATCTCGGTGTTCATTCCACTTGAGTCCACAAACTCAGGGTCCCTCTCACATACCTGTAGCGGACAGAAGCCTCCTCTTGAGGTGCTTGTGGAAAGTTGGTATTCCTCTTGAGTCGAAGCCAGGGACTAAGCTCACATCTCGAGTTGATTTGGGGTCTACAGAGCCCTTTCGTGTTGCTACAGTGACCTCAGGATCCCTCTAGACTTGAGACAGTGATCTTGGGTTTTCTCTGGAGTGTCATCAAGGAAATCAAGGCTCTTTTCACGTTTGATGTGGGATACGGAATTGCTCTGCACGCAGTGCAGCGGAATCGGGACTCATCTCCTGGCGAGGGGGAAGTCTCATGGTTTTTCTCGAGTTGCGGCCGGAACCTGTTGTATATTCTTGAGTTACGTCGGGGAGGGCCCTTCCAGACACGTGTTTGTTCAGCGACGTCAGGACTCCTGCCTAGGTGTGAGGGGAACCTCGGGATTCTCCTCGAGTCTTGGCATGGCAATTGGGACGCGTCTCCACGTGAGGCGGAGACCCAGGGACCCTTTCCACGTGCCACAAGCATTCTGGGACTCCTATCCATTTTCAAGAGGAGTCAGGCATCGTCTCCTTTGGAAGCATTGATCTCCGCGGACCTCTCCTGTTTTCAAAGGATGTGAGGACTCCGGTCGCGATGAGGCGGACAACTAGGTCTTTCTCTGTGGTCTCCACAGGGGATTCAGACATCCCTTCGTCTTGGGAGATGCAAGACGAGCCTGCATTCAATTCACTGCAGGGATATCCGGCCTTACTTCGAGTCAGAGCATCTCGGTGTCCATTCCACTTGAGGACAAACTCAGGGTCCCTGTCACATACCTGTAGCTGAGAGAAGCCTCCTCTTGAGGTGCTTGTGGAAAGTTCGTATTCCTCTTGAGTCGAAGCCAGGGACTAAGCTCTCATCTCGAGTTGATTTGGGGTCCACGGAGCCCTTTCGTGTTGCTCCAGTGACCTCAGGATCCCTCTAGACTTGAGAGAGTGATCTTGGGTTTTCTCTGGAGTGCCATCAAGGAAATCAAGGCTCCTTTCACGTTTGATGTGGAACACGGAATTGTTCTGCACGCAGAGCAGGCGAATCGGGCCTCATCTCGCAGCGAGGGGGAAGTCTCATGGTTTTTCTCGAGTTGTGGCCGGAACCTGGGGTATATTGTCGAGTTACGACGGGGAGGTCCCTTCCAGACATGTGTTTGTTCAGCGACGTCAGGACTCCTGCCTAGGTGCGAGGGACACCTCGGGATTCTCCTCGAGTCTTGGCATGGCAATTGGGACGCGTCTCCACGTGAGGCGGGAGACCCAGAGTCCCTTTCGACGTGCCACAGGGATCCTGGGACTCCTATCCATTTTCAAGAGGAGTCAGGCATCGTCTCCTTTGGAAGCATTGATCTCCGTGGACTTCTCGAGTTTTCAAAGGATGTGAGGCCTCCGTTCGCGTTGAGGCGGAGAACTCGGTCTGTCTCTGTGGTCTCCACAGGGGTTTCAGACATCCATTCGTCTTGGGAGATGCAAGACGAGCCTGCATTCAATTCACTGCAGGGATATCCAGCCTTACTTCAAGTCAGAGCATCTCCGTGTCCATTCCACTTGAGGCCACAAACACAGGGTCCCTCTCACATACCTGTAGCTGAGGGAAGCCTCCTCTTGAGGCGCTTGTGGAAAGTTGGTATTCCTCTTGAGTCGAAGCCAGGGACTAAGCTCTCATCTCGAGTTAATTTGGGGTCCACGGAGCCCTTTCGTGTTGCTCCAGTGACCTCAGGATCCCTCTAGACTTGAGACAGTGATCTTGGGTTTTCTCTGGAGTGCCGTCAAGGAAATCAAGGCTCCTTTCACGTTTGATGTGGAACACGGAATTGCTCTGGACGCAGTGCAGGGGAATCGGGCCTCATCACGCGGCAAGGGGGAAGTCTCATGGTTTTTCTCGAGTTGCGGCCGGAACCTGGGGTATATTCTCGAGTTATGACGGGGAGGGCCCTTCAAGACACGTGTTTGTTCAGCGACGTCAGGACTCCTGCTTAGGTGCGAGGGACACCTCGGGATTCTCCTCGAGCCTTGGCATGGGAATTGAGATGTGTCTCCACGTGAGGCGGGAGACCCAGGGTCCCTTTCGACGTGCCTCAGGGATCCTGGGACTCCTATCCATTTTCAAGAGGAGTCAGGCATCGTCTCCTTTGGAAACATTGATCTCCGCGGACTTCTCGAGTTTTCAAAGGATGTGAGGCCTCCTGTGTCGATGAGGCGGAGGACTAGGTCTTTCTCTGTGGTCTCCACAGGGGATTCAGACACCCCTTCCTCTTGGGAGATGCAAGTCGAGCCTGCATTCAATTCACTGCAGAGATATCTGCCCATACTTCGAGTCAGAGCATCACGGTGTCCATTCCACTTGAGGCCACAAACTCAGGGTCCCTCTCACATACCTGTAGCTGAGAGAAGCCTCCTCTTGAGGTGCTTATGGAAAGTTGGTAATCCTCTTGAGTCGAATCCAGGGACTAAGCTCTCATCTCGAGTTGATTTGGGGTCCACAGAGCCCTTTCTTGTTGCTACAGTGACCTGAGGATCCCACTAGACTTGAGACAGTGATCTTGGGTTTTCTCTGGAGTGCCACCAAGGAAATCAAGGCTCCTTTCACGTTTGATGTGGAACACGGAATATCTCTGCACGCCATGCGGGGAATCAGGCTTCATCTCGCGGCGAGGGGGAAGTCTCATGGTTTTTCTCGAGTTGCGGCCGGAACCTGGGGTATATTCTCGAGTTACAAAGGGGAGGTCCCTTCCAGACACGTGTTTGTTCAGCGACGTCAGGACTCCTGCCTAGGTGCAAGGGACACCTCGGGATTCTCCTCGAGTCTTGGCATGGCAATTGGGACGCGTCTCCACATGAGGCGGGAGACCCAGGTTCCCTTTCCACGTGCCACAGGGATCCAGGGACTCCTATCCATTTTCAAGAGGAGTCAGGCATCGTCTCCTTTGGAAGCATTGATCTCCGCAGACCTCTTGAGTTTTCAAAGGATGTGAGGTCTCCGG
Organism: Dama dama; assembly: GCF_033118175.1. NCBI lineage: Eukaryota > Metazoa > Chordata > Mammalia > Artiodactyla > Cervidae > Dama > Dama dama. The sequence continues at coordinate 4,600,132 of NC_083706.1, read as the reverse complement.
TTGCGTTGAGGCGGAGGACTAGGTCTTTCTCTGTGGTCTCCACAGGGGATTCAGACAACCCTTCGTCTTGGGAGATGCAAGACGAGCCTGCATTCAATTCACTGCAGGGATATCCCGCCTTACTTCGAGTCAGAGCATCTCGGTGTCCAGTCCACTTGAGGCCACAAACTCAAGGTCCCTCTCACATACCTGTAGCTGAGAGAAGCCTCCTCTTGTGGTGCTTGTGGAAAGTTGGTATTCCTCTTGAGTCGAAGCCAGGGACTAAGCTCTCATCTCGAGTTGATTTGGGGTCCACGGAGCCCTTTCGTGTTGCCCCAGTGACCTCAGGATCCCTCTAGACTTTAGACAGTGATCTTGGGTTTTCTCTGGAGTGCCACCAAGGAAATCAAGGCTCCTTTCACGTTTGATGTGGAACACGGAATTGCTCTGCACGCATTGCAGGGGAATCGGGCCTCATCTCGCGGCGAGGGGGATGTCTCATGATTTTTCTCGAGTTGCGGCCGGAACCTGGGGTATATTCTCGAGTTACGACGGGGAGGGCCCTTCCAGACACGTGTTTGTTCAGCGACGTCAGGACTCCTGCCTAGGTGCGAGGGACACCTCGGGATTCTCCTCGAGTCTTGGCATGGCAATTGGGACGCGTCTCCACGTGAGGCGGGAGACCCAGGGTCCCTTTCCTCGTGCCACAGGGATCCTGAGACTCCTATCCATTTTCAAGAGGAGTCAGGCATCGTCTCCTTTGGAAGCATTGATCTCCGCGGACCTCTCGAGTTTTCAGAGGATGTGAGGCCTCAGGTCTCGATGAGGCGGAGGACTAGGTCTTTCTCTGTGGTCTCCACAGGGGATTCAGACATCCCTTCGTCTTGGGAGATGAATGACGAGCCTGCATTCAATTCACTGCAGGGATATCCAGCCTTAGTTCAAGTCAAAGCATCTCGGGGTCCATTCCATTTTGAGGCCACAAACTCAGGGTCCCTGTCACATACCTGTAGCTGAGAGAAGCCTCCTCTAGAGGTGCTTGTGGAAAGTTGGTATTCCTCTTGAGTCGAAGCCAGGGACTAAGCTCTCATCTCCAGTTGATTTGGGGTACACAGTGCCCTTTCGTGTTGCTACAGTGACCTCAGGATCCCTCTAGACTTGAGACAGTGATCTTGGGTTTTCTCTGGAGTGTCATCAAGGAAATCAAGGCTCCTTTCACGTTTGATGTGGAGCACGGAATTGCTCGGCACACAGTGCAGGGGGATCGGGCTTCATCTCGCGGCAAGGGGGAAGTCTCCTGGTTTTTCTCGAGTTGCGGCCGGAACCTGGGGTATATTCTCGAGTTACGACGGGGAGGGCCATTCCAGACACGTGTTTGTTCAGCGACGTCAGGACTCCTGCCTAGGTGCGAGGGACACCTCGGGATTCTCCTCGAGTCTTGGCATGGCAATTGGGACGCGTCTCCACGTGAGGCGTGAGACCCAGGGTCCCTTTCCACGTGCCACAGGGATCCTGGGACTCCTATCCATTTGCAAGAGGAGTCAGGCATCGTCTCCTTTGGAAGCATTGATCTCCGCGGACCTCTCGAGTTTTCAAAGGATGTGAGGACTCCGGTCGCGATGAGGCAGAGAACTAGGTCTTTCTCTCTGGTCTCCACAGGGGATGCAGATATCCATTCATCTTGGAGATGCAAGACGAGCCGGCAATCAATTCACTGCAGGGAAATCCGGCCTTACTTCGAGTCAGAGCATCTCGGTGTTCATTCCACTTGAGGCCACAAACTCAGGGTCCCTCTCACATACCTGTAGCTGAGAGAAGCCTCCTCTTGAGGTGCTTGTGGAAAGTTGGTATGCCACTTGAGTCGAAGCCAGGGACTAAACTCTCATCTCGAGTTGATTTGGGGTCTACAGAGCCCTTTCGTGTTGCTACCTTGACCTCAGGATCCCTCTAGACTTGAGACAGTGATCTTGGGTTTTATCTGGAGTGCCATCAAGGAAATCAATGCTCCTTTCACGTTTGATGTGGAATACGGAATTGCTCTGCATGCAGTGCAGGGGAATCAGGCCTCATTTCGGGGCGAGGGGGAAGTCTCATGGTTTTTCTCGAGTTGCGGCCAGAACCTGGGGTATATTCTCGAGTTATGTCGGGGAGGGCCCTTCCAGCCACTTGTTTGTTCAGCGACATCAGGACTCCTGCCTAGGTGCGAGGGACACTTCGGGATTATCCTTGAGTCTTGGCATGGCAACTGGGACGCATCTCCACGTGAGGCGGGAGACCCAGTGTCCCTTTCTACGTGCCACAGGGATCCTGGGACTCCTATCCATTTTCAAGAGGAGTCAGGCATAATCTCCTTTGGAAGCATTGATCTCCGCGGACCTCTCGAGTTTTCAAAGGATGTGAGGCCTCCTGTCGGGATGAGGCGGAGAACTAGGTCTTTCTCTGTGGTCTCCACATGCGATTCAGACATCCCTTCGACTTGGGAGATGCATGACGAGCCTGCATTCAATTCACTGCAGGGATATCTGGCCTTACTTCGAGTCAGAGCATCTCGGTGTTCATTCCACTTGAGGCCACAAACTCAGGGTCCCTCTCACATACCTGTAGCTGAGAGAAGCCTCCTCTTGAGGTGCATGTGGAAAGTTGGTATTCCTCTTGAGTCGAAGCCAGGGACTAAGCTCTCATCTCGAGTTGATTTGGGGTCCACGGACCATTTTCGTGTTGCTACAGTGACCTCAGGATCCCTCTAGACTTGAAACAGTGATCTTGGGTTTTCTCTGGAGTGTCACCAAGGAAATCAAGGCTCTTTTCACGTTTGATCTGGAACACGGAATTGCTCTGCACGCAGTGCAGGGGAATCGGGCCTCATCTCGCGGCGAGGGGGAAGTCTCATGGTTTTTCTCGAGTTGTGGCCGGAACCTGTGGTATATTGTCGAGTTACGACGGGGAGGTCCCTTCCAGACACGTGTTTGTTCAGCGACGTCAGGACTCCTGCTTAGGTGCGAGGGACAACTCGGGATTCTCCTCGAGTCTTGGCATGGGAATTGGGACGTGTCTCCACGTGAGGCGGGAGACCCAGGGTCCCTTTCGACGTGCCACAGGGATCCTGGGACTCCTATCCATTTTCAAGAGGAGTCAGGCATCGTCTCCTTTGGAAGCATTGATCTCCGCGGACTTCTCGAGTTTTCAAAGGATGTGAGGCCTCCGGTCGCGATGAGGCGGAGGACTAGGTCTTTCTCTGTGGTCTCCACAGGGGATTCAGACATCCCTTTGTCTTGGGAGATGCAAGACGAGCCTGCATTCAATTCACTGCAGGGACATCCAGCCTTACTTCGAGTCAGAGCATCTCCGTGTCCATTCCACTTGAGGCCACAAACACAGGGTCCCTCTCAAATACCTGTAGCTGATAGAAGCCTCCTCTTGAGGTGCTTGTGGAAAGTTGGTATTCCTCTTGAGTCGAAGCCAGGGACTGAGCTCTCATCTCGAGTTGATTTGGGGTCCACGGAGCCCTTTCGTGTTGCTCCAGTGACCTCAGGATCCCTCTAGACTTGAGACAGTGATCTTGGGTTTTCTCTGTAGTGCCATCAAGGAAATCAAGGCTTCTTTCACGTTTGATGTGGAACACGGAATTGCTCTGCATGCAGTGCAGGGAAATCGGGCCTCATCTCTCGGCGAGGTGGAACTCTCATGGTTTTTCTCGAGTTGTGGCCGTAACCTGGGGTATATTCTCGAGTTACGAGGGGGAGGGCCCTTCCAGACACGTGTTTGTTCAGTGATGTCAGGACTCCTGCCTAGGTGCGAGGGACACCTCGGGATTCTCCTCAACTCTTGGCATGGCAATTGGGACGCGTCTCCACGTGAGGCGGGAGACCCAGGGTCCCTTTCCACGTGCCACAGGGATCCTGGGACTCTTATCCATTTTCAAGAGGAGTCAGGCATCGTCTCCTTTGGAAGCATTGATCTCCGCGGACCTCTCGAGTTTTCAAAGGATGTCAGGCCTCCGGTCGCAATGAGGCGGAGGACTAGGTCTTTCTCTCTGGTCTCCACAGGGGATGCAGACATCCCTTCGTCTTGGGAGATGCAAGACGAGCCTGCATTCAATTCACTGCAGGGATATCCGGCCTTACTTCGAGTCAGAGCATCTCGGTGTTCATTCCACTTGAGGCCACAAACTCAGGGTCCCTCTCACATACCTGTAGCGGACAGAAGCCTCCTCTTGAGGTGCTTGTGGAAAGTTGGTATTCCTCTTGAGTCGAAGCCAGGGACTAAGCTCACATCTCGAGTTGATTTGGGGTCTACAGAGCCCTTTCGTGTTGCTACAGTGACCTCAGGATCCCTCTAGACTTGAGACAGTGATCTTGGGTTTTCTCTGGAGTGCCATCAAGGAAATCAAGGCTCCTTTCAGATTTGATGTGGAACACGGAATTGCTCTGCACACAGTGCAGGGGAATCAGGCCTCATCTCATGGCGAGGGAGAAGTCTCATGGCTTTTCTCGAGTTGCGGCTGGAACATGGGGTATATTCTTGAGTTCCGACGGGGAGGGCCCTTCCAGACACGTGTTTGTTTAGCGACTTCAGGACTCCTGCGTTGGTGCGAGGGTCACCTCCGGATTCTCCTCGAGTCTTGGCATGGCAATTGGGACCCGTCTCCACGTGAGGCGGGAGACCCAGGGTCCCTTTCCACGTGCCACAGTGATCCTGGGACTCCTATCCATTTTCAAGAGGTGTCAGGCATTTTCTCCTTTGGAAGCATTGATCTCCACGGCCCTCTTGATTTTTCAAAGAATGTGAGGCCTCCGGTCGCGATGAGGTGAAGAACTACGTCTTTCTCTGGGGTCTCCTTTGGGGATTCAGACATCCCTTCGTCTTGGGAGATGCAAGACGAGCCTGCATTCAATTCACTGCAGGGATATCCGGCCTTACTTCGAGTCAGAGCATCTCGGTGTCCATTCCACTTGAGGCCACAAACTGAGGGTCCCTCTCACATACCTGTAGCTGAGAGAAGCCTCCTCTTGAGGTGCTTGTGGAAAGTTGGTATTCCTCTTGAGTCGAAGCCTGGAACTAAGCTCTCATCTCGAGTTGATTTGGGGTCCACGGAGCCCTTTCGTGTTGCTACAGTGACCTCAGGATCCCTCTAGACTTGAAACAGTGATCTTGGGATTTCTCTAGAGTGCCATCAAGGAAATCAAGGCTCCTTTCACGTTTGTTGTGGAACACGGAATTGCTCTGCATGCAGTCCAGGGGAATCGGGCCTCATCTCGCAACTAGGGGGAAGTCTCATGGTTTTTCTCGAGTTGCTGCCCGAACCTGGGCTATATTCTCGAGTTAGGACGGGGAGGGCCCTTCCAGACACGTGTTTGCTCAGCGACGTCAGGACTCCTGCCTAGGTGCGAGGGACACCTCGGGATTCTCCTCGAGTCTTGGCATGGAAATTGGGACGCGTCTCCACGTGAGGTGCGAGACCCAGCGTCCCTTTCCACGTGCCACAGGGATCCTGGGACTCCTATCCATTTTCAAGAGGAGTCAGGCATCGTCTCCTTTGGAAGCATTGATCTCCGTGGACCTCTCGAGTTTTTAAAGGATGTGAGGCCTACGGTCACGATGAGGCGGAGAACTAGGTCTTTCTCTGTGGTCTCCACAGGGGATTCAGTCATCCCTTCATCTTGGGAGATGCAAGACGAGCCTGCATTCAATTCACTGCAGGGATATCTGGCCTTACTTCGAGTCAGAGCATCTCGGTGTCCATTCCACTTGATGCCACAAACTCAGGGTCCCTCTCACATACCTGTAGCTGAGAGAAGCCTCCTCTTGAGGTGCTTGTGGAAAGTTCGTATTCCTCTTGAGTCGAAGCCAGGGACTAAGCTCTCATCTCGAGTTGATTTGGGGTCCACGGAGCCCTTTCGTGTTGCTCCAGTGACCTCAGGATCCCTCTAGACTTGAGAGAGTGATCTTGGGTTTTCTCTGGAGTGCCATCAAGGAAATCAAGGCTCCTTTCACGTTTGATGTGGAACACGGAATTGTTCTGCACGCAGTGCAGGCGAATCGGGCCTCATCTCGCGGCGAGGGGGAAGTCTCATGGTTTTTCTCGAGTTGTGGCCGGAACCTGTGGTATATTGTCGAGTTACGACGGGGAGGTCCCTTCCAGACACGTGTTTGTTCAGCGACGTCAGGACTCCTGCCTAGGTGCGAGGGACACCTCGGGATTCTCCTCGAGTCTTGGCATGGCAATTGGGACGCGTCTCCACGTGAGGCGGGAGACCCAGAGTCCCTTTCGACGTGCCACAGGGATCCTGGGACTCCTATCCATTTTCAAGAGGAGTCAGGCATCGTCTCCTTTGGAAGCATTGATCTCCGTGGACTTCTCGAGTTTTCAAAGGATGTGAGGCCTCCGTTCGCGTTGAGGCGGAGGACTAGGTCTGTCTCTGTGGTCTCCACAGGGGTTTCAGACATCCATTCGTCTTGGGAGATGCAAGACGAGCCTGCATTCAATTCACTGCAGGGATATCCAGCCTTACTTCAAGTCAGAGCATCTCCGTGTCTATTCCACTTGAGGCCACAAACACAGGGTCCCTCTCACATACCTGTAGCTGAGGGAAGTCTCCTCTTGAGGCGCTTGTGGAAAGTTGGTATTCCTCTTGAGTCGAAGCCAGGGACTAAGCTCTCATCTCGAGTTAATTTGGGGTCCACGGAGCCCTTTCGTGCTGCTCCAGTGACCTCAGGATCCCTCTAGACTTGAGACAGTGATCTTGGGTTTTCTCTGGAGTGCCGTCAAGGAAATCAAGGCTCCTTTCACGTTTGATGTGGAACACGGAATTGCTCTGGACGCAGTGCAGGGGAATCGGGCCTCATCTCGCGGCAAGGGGGAAGTCTCATGGTTTTTCTCGAGTTGCGGCCGGAACCTGGGGTATATTCTTGAGTTATGACGGGGAGGGCCCTTCAAGACACGTGTTTGTTCAGCGACGTCAGGACTCCTGCTTAGGTGCGAGGGACACCTCGGGATTCTCCTCGAGTCTTGGCATGGGAATTGGGATGTGTCTCCACGTGAGGCGGGAGACCCAGGGTCCCTTTCGACGTGCCTCAGGGATCCTGGGACTCCTATCCATTTTCAAGAGGAGTCAGGCATCGTCTCCTTTGGAAACATTGATCTCCGCGGACCTCTCGAGTTTTCAAAGGATGTCAGGCCTCCGGTCGCAATGAGGCGGAGGACTAGGTCTTTCTCTCTGGTCTCCACAGGGGATGCAGACATCCCTTCGTCTTGGGAGATGCAAGACGAGCCTGCATTCAATTCACTGCAGGGATATCCGGCCTTACTTCGAGTCAGAGCATCTCGGTGTTCATTCCACTTGAGGCCACAAACTCAGGGTCCCTCTCACATACCTGTAGCGGACAGAAGCCTCCTCTTGAGGTGCTTGTGGAAAGTTGGTATTCCTCTTGAGTCGAAGCCAGGGACTAAGCTCACATCTCGAGTTGATTTGGGGTCTACAGAGCCCTTTCGTGTTGCTACAGTGACCTCAGGATCCCTCTAGACTTGAGACAGTGATCTTGGGTTTTCTCTGGAGTGCCATCAAGGAAATCAAGGCTCCTTTCAGATTTGATGTGGAACACGGAATTGCTCTGCACACAGTGCAGGGGAATCAGGCCTCATCTCATGGCGAGGGAGAAGTCTCATGGTTTTTCTCGAGTTGCGGCTGGAACATGGGGTATATTCTTGAGTTCCGACGGGGAGGGCCCTTCCAGACACGTGTTTGTTTAGCGACTTCAGGACTCCTGCGTTGGTGCGAGGGTCACCTCCGGATTCTCCTCGAGTCTTGGCATGGCAATTGGGACCCGTCTCCACGTGAGGCGGGAGACCCAGGGTCCCTTTCCACGTGCCACAGTGATCCTGGGACTCCTATCCATTTTCAAGAGGTGTCAGGCATTTTCTCCTTTGGAAGCATTGATCTCCACGGCCCTCTTGAGTTTTCAAAGAATGTGAGGCCTCCGGTCGCGATGAGGTGAAGAACTACGTCTTTCTCTGGGGTCTTCTTTGGGGATTCAGACATCCCTTCGTCTTGGGAGATGCAAGACGAGCCTGCATTCAATTCACTGCAGGGATATCCGGCCTTACTTCGAGTCAGAGCATCTCGGTGTCCATTCCACTTGAGGCCACAAACTGAGGGTCCCTCTCACATACCTGTAGCTGAGAGAAGCCTCCTCTTGAGGTGCTTGTGGAAAGTTGGTATTCCTCTTGAGTCGAAGCCTGGAACTAAGCTCTCATCTCGAGTTGATTTGGGGTCCACGGAGCCCTTTCGTGTTGCTACAGTGACCTCAGGATCCCTCTAGACTTGAGACAGTGATCTTGGGATTTCTCTAGAGTGCCATCAAGGAAATCAAGGCTCCTTTCACGTTTGTTGTGGAACACGGAATTGCTCTGCATGCAGTCCAGGGGAATCGGGCCTCATCTCGCAACTAGGGGGAAGTCTCATGGTTTTTCTCGAGTTGCGGCCCGAACCTGGGCTATATTCTCGAGTTAGGACGGGGAGGGCCCTTCCAGACACGTGTTTGCTCAGCGACGTCAGGACTCCTGCCTAGGTGCGAGGGACACCTCGGGATTCTCCGCGAGTCTTGGCATGGAAATTGGGACGCGTCTCCACGTGAGGTGCGAGACCCAGGGTCCCTTTCCACGTGCCACAGGGATCCTGGGACTCCTATCCATTTTCAAGAGGAGTCAGGCATCGTCTCCTTTGGAAGCATTGATCTCCGTGGACCTCTCGAGTTTTTAAAGGATGTGAGGCCTACGGTCACGATGAGGCGGAGAACTAGGTCTTTCTCTGTGGTCTCCACAGGGGATTCAGTCATCCCTTCATCTTGGGAGATGCAAGACGAGCCTGCATTCAATTCACTGCAGGAATATCTGGCCTTACTTCGAGTCAGAGCATCTCGGTGTCCATTCCACTTGATGCCACAAACTCAGGGTCCCTCTCACATACCTGTAGCTGAGAGAAGCCTCCTCTTGAGGTGCTTGTGGAAAGTTCGTATTCCTCTTGAGTCGAAGCCAGGGACTAAGCTCTCATCTCGAGTTGATTTGGGGTCCACGGAGCCCTTTCGTGTTGCTCCAGTGACCTCAGGATCCCTCTAGACTTGAGAGAGTGATCTTGGGTTTTCTCTGGAGTGCCATCAAGGAAATCAAGTCTCCTTTCACGTTTGATGTGGAACACGGAATTGTTCTGCACGCAGTGCAGGCGAATCGGGCCTCATCTCGCGGCGAGGGGGAAGTCTCATGGTTTTTCTCGAGTTGTGGCCGGAACCTGTGGTATATTGTCGAGTTACGACGGGGAGGTCCCTTCCAGACACGTGTTTGTTCAGCGACGTCAGGACTCCTGCCTAGGTGCGAGGGACACCTCGGGATTCTCCTCGAGTCTTGGCATGGCAATTGGGACGCGTCTCCACGTGAGGCGGGAGACCCAGAGTCCCTTTCGACGTGCCACAGGGATCCTGGGACTCCTATCCATTTTCAAGAGGAGTCAGGCATCGTCTCCTTTGGAAGCATTGATCTCCGTGGACTTCTCGAGTTTTCAAAGGATGTGAGGCCTCCGTTCGCGTTGAGGCGGAGGACTAGGTCTGTCTCTGTGGTCTCCACAGGGGTTTCAGACATCCATTCGTCTTGGGAGATGCAAGACGAGCCTGCATTCAATTCACTGCAGGGATATCCAGCCTTACTTCAAGTCAGAGCATCTCCGTGTCCATTCCACTTGAGGCCACAAACACAGGGTCCCTCTCACATACCTGTAGCTGAGGGAAGTCTCCTCTTGAGGCGCTTGTGGAAAGTTGGTATTCCTCTTGAGTCGAAGCCAGGGACTAAGCTCTCATCTCGAGTTAATTTGGGGTCCACGGAGCCCTTTCGTGCTGCTCCAGTGACCTCAGGATCCCTCTAGACTTGAGACAGTGATCTTGGGTTTTCTCTGGAGTGCCGTCAAGGAAATCAAGGCTCCTTTCACGTTTGATGTGGAACACGGAATTGCTCTGGACGCAGTGCAGGGGAATCGGGCCTCATCTCGCGGCAAGGGGGAAGTCTCATGGTTTTTCTCGAGTTGCGGCCGGAACCTGGGGTATATTCTCGAGTTATGACGGGGAGGGCCCTTCAAGACACGTGTTTGTTCAGCGACGTCAGGACTCCTGCTTAGGTGCGAGGGACACCTCGGGATTCTCCTCGAGTCTTGGCATGGGAATTGGGATGTGTCTCCACGTGAGGCGGGAGACCCAGGGTCCCTTTCGACGTGCCTCAGGGATCCTGGGACTCCTATCCATTTTCAAGAGGAGTCAGGCATCTTCTCCTTTGGAAACATTGATCTCCGCGGACTTCTCGAGTTTTCAAAGGATGTGAGGCCTCCTGTGTCGATGAGGCGGAGGACTAGGTCTTTCTCTATGGTCTCCACAGGGGATTCAGACACCCCTTCCTCTTGGGAGATGCAAGTCGAGCCTGCATTCAATTCACTGCAGAGATATCTGCCCATACTTCGAGTCAGAGCATCACGGTGTCCATTCCACTTGAGGCCACAAACTCAGGGTCCCTCTCACATACCTGTAGCTGAGAGAAGCCTCCTCTTGAGGTGCTTATGGAAAGTTGGTAATCCTCTTGAGTCGAATCCAGGGACTAAGCTCTCATCTCGAGTTGATTTGGGGTCCACAGAGCCCTTTCTTTTTGCTACAGTGACCTGAGGATCCCACTAGACTTGAGACAGTGATCTTGGGTTTTCTCTGGAGTGCCACCAAGGAAATCAAGGCTCCTTTCACGTTTGATGTGGAACACGGAATATCTCTGCACGCCATGCGGGGAATCAGGCTTCATCTCGCGGCGAGGGGGAAGTCTCAGGGTTTTTCTCGAGTTGCGGCCGGAACCTGGGGTATATTCTCGAGTTACAAAGGGGAGGTCCCTTCCAGACACGTGTTTGTTCAGCGACGTCAGGACTCCTGCCTAGGTGCAAGGGACACCTCGGGATTCTCCTCGAGTCCTGGCATGGCAATTGGGACGCGTCTCCACATGAGGCGGGAGACCCAGGTTCCCTTTCCACGTGCCACAGGGATCCTGGGACTCCTATCCATTTTCAAGAGGAGTCAGGCATCGTCTCCTTTGGAAGCATTGATCTCCGCAGACCTCTTGAGTTTTCAAAGGATGTGAGGTCTCCGGTCGCATTGAGGCGGAGGACTAGGTCTTTCTCTGTGGTCTCCACAGGGGATTCAGACAACCCTTCGTCTTGGGAGATGCAAGACGAGCCTGCATTCAATTCACTGCAGGGATATCCCGCCTTACTTCGAGTCAGAGCATCTCGGTGTCCAGTCCACTTAAGGCCACAAACTCAGGGTCCCTCTCACATACCTGTAGCTGAGAGAAGCCTCCTCTTGAGGTGCTTGTGGAAAGTTGGTATTCCTCTTGAGTCGAAGCCAGGGACTAAGCTCTCATCTCGAGTTGATTTGGGGTCCACGGAGCCCTTTCGTGTTGCTCCAGTGACCTCAGGATCCCTCTAGACTTGAGACAGTGATCTTGGGTTTTCTCTGGAGTGCCACCAAGGAAATCAAGGCTCCTTTCACGTTTGATGTGGAACACGGAATTGCTCTGCACGCATTGCAGGGAAATCGGGCCTCATCTCGCGGCGAGGGGTATGTCTCATGATTTTTCTCGAGTTGCGGCCGGAACCTGGGGTATATTCTCGAGTTACGACGGGGAGGGCCCTTCCAGACACGTGTTTGTTCAGCGACGTCAGGACTCCTGCCTAGGTGTGAGGGACACCTCGGGATTCTCCTCGAGTCTTGGCATGGCAATTGGGACGCGTCTCCACGTGAGGCGGGAGACCCAGGGTCCCTTTCCTCGTGCCACAGGGATCCTGAGACTCCTATCCATTTTCAAGAGGAGTCAGGCATCGTCTCCTTTGGAAACATTGATCTGCTCGGACCCCTCGAGTTTTCAAAGGATGTGAGGCCTCCGGGCGCGATGAGACGGAGGACTAGGTCTTTCTCTGTGGTCTCCACAGGGGATTCAGACATCCCTTCGTCTTGGGAGATGCAAGACGATCCTGCATTCAATTCACTGCAGGGATATCCGGCCTTACTTCGAGTCAGAGCATCTCGGTGTCCATTCCACTTGAGGCCACAAACTCAGGGTCCCTCACACATACCTGTACCTGAGAGAAGCCTCCTCTTGAGGTGCGTGAGGAAAGTTGGTATTTCTCTTGAGTCGAAGCCACGGACTAAGCTCTCATTTCGAGTTGATTTGGGGTCCACGGAGCCCTTTCGTGTTGCTCCAGTGACCTCAGGATCCCTCTAGACTTGAGACAGTGATGTTGAGTTTTCTCTGGAGTGCCATCAAGGAAATCAAGGCTCCTTTCACGTTTGATGTGGAACACGGAATTGCTCTCCACGCAGTGCAGGGGAATCGGGGCTCATCTCGCGGCGAGGGGGAAGTCTCATGGTTTTTCTCGAGTTGCGGCTGGACCTGGGGAATATTCTCGAGTTAGAACGGGGAGGACCCCTCCATACACGTGTTTGTTCAGCGACGTCAGGACTCCTGCCTAGGTGCGAGGGACACCTCGGGATTCTCCTCGAATCTTGGCATGGCAATTGTGACGCATCTCCACTTGAGGCGGGAGACCAAGGGTCCCTTTCCACCTGCCACAGGGATCCTGGGACTCCTATCCATTTTCAAGAGGAGTCAGGCATCGTCTCCTTTGGAAACATTGATCTGCTCGGACCCCTCGAGTTTTCAAAGGATGTGAGGCCTCCGGGCGCGATGAGGCGGAGGACTACGTCTTTCTCTGTGGTCTCCACAGGGGATTCAGACATCCCTTCATCTTGGGAGATGCAAGACGAGCCTGCATTCAATTCACTGCAGGGATATCCGGCCTTACTTCGAGTCAGAGCATCTCGGTGTCCATTCCACTTGAGGCCACAAACTCAGGGTCCCTCTCACATACCTGTTGCTGAGAGAAGCCTCCTCTTGAGGTGCTTGTGGAAAGTTGGTATTCCTCTTGAGTCGAAGCCAGGGACTAAGCTCTCATCTCGAGTTGATTTGGGGTCCACGGAGCCCTTTCGTGTTGCTCCAGTGACCTCAGGATCCCTCTAGACTTGAGACAGTGATCTTAGGTTTTCTCTGGAGTGCCATCAAGGAAATCAAGGCTCCTTTCACGTTTGATGTGGAACACGGAATTGCTCTCCAGGCAGTGCAGGGGAATTGGGGCTCATCTCGCAGCGAGGGGGAAGTCTCATGGTTTTTCTCGAGTTGCGGCCGGAACCTGGGGTATATTCTCGTGTTACGACGGGGAGGGCCCTTCCAGACATGTGTTTGTTCAGCGACGCCAGGACTCCTGCCTAGGTGCGAGGGACACCTCGGGATTCTCCTCGAGTCTTGGCATGGCAAATGGGACGCGTCTCCACGTGAGGCGGGAGACCCAGGGTCCCTTTCCACGTGCCACAGGGATCCTGGGTCCCCTATCCATTTTCAAGAGGAGTCAGGCATTGTCTCCTTTGGAAGCATTGATCTCCGTGGACCTCTCGAGTTTTCAAAGGATGTGAGGCCTCCGGGCGCGATGAGGCAGAGAACTAGGTCTTTCTCTGTGGTCTCCACAGGGGATTCAGACATCCCTTTGTCTTGGGAGATGCAAGACGAGCCTGCATTCAATTCACTGCAGGGACATCCAGCCTTACTTCGAGCAGAGCATCTCCGTGTCCATTCCACTTGAGGCCACAAACACAGGGTCCCTCTCACATACCTGTAGCTGATAGAAGCCTCCTCTTGAGGTGCTTTTGGAAAGTTGGTATTCCTCTTGAGTCGAAGCCACGGACTGAGCTCTCATCTCGAGTTGATTTGGGGTCCACGGAGCCCTTTCGTGTTGCTCCAGTGACCTCAGGATCCCTCTAGACTTGAGACAGTGATCTTGGGTTTTCTCTGTAGTGCCATCAAGGAAATCAAGGCTTCTTTCACGTTTGATGTGGAACACGGAATTGCTCTGCATGCAGTGCAGGGAAATCGGGCCTCATCTCTTGGCGAGGTGGAACTCTCATGGTTTTTCTCGAGTTGTGGCCGTAACCTGGGGTATATTCTGGAGTTACGAGGGGGAGGGCCCTTCCAGACACGTGTTTGTTCAGTGATGTCAGGACTCCTGCCTAGGTGCGAGGGACACCTCGGGATTCTCCTCGACTCTTGGCATGGCAATTGGGACGCGTCTCCACGTGAGGCGGGAGACCCAGGGTCCCTTTCCACGTGCCACAGAGATCCTGGGACTCTTATCCATTTTCAAGAGGAGTCAGGCATCGTCTCCTTTGGAAGCATTGATCTCCGCGGACCTCTCGAGTTTTCAAAGGATGTCAGGCCTCCGGTCGCGATGAGGCGGAGGACTAGGTCTTTCTCTCTGGTCTCCACAGGGTATGCAGACATCCCTTCGTCTTGGGAGATGCAAGACGAGCTTGCATTCAATTCACTGCAGGGATATCCGGCCTTACTTCGAGTCAGAGCATCTCGGTGTTCATTCCACTTGAGTCCACAAACTCAGGGTCCCTCTCACATACCTGTAGCGGACAGAAGCCTCCTCTTGAGGTGCTTGTGGAAAGTTGGTATTCCTCTTGAGTCGAAGCCAGGGACTAAGCTCACATCTCGAGTTGATTTGGGGTCTACAGAGCCCTTTCGTGTTGCTACAGTGACCTCAGGATCCCTCTAGACTTGAGACAGTGATCTTGGGTTTTCTCTGGAGTGTCATCAAGGAAATCAAGGCTCTTTTCACGTTTGATGTGGGATACGGAATTGCTCTGCACGCAGTGCAGCGGAATCGGGACTCATCTCCTGGCGAGGGGGAAGTCTCATGGTTTTTCTCGAGTTGCGGCCGGAACCTGTTGTATATTCTTGAGTTACGTCGGGGAGGGCCCTTCCAGACACGTGTTTGTTCAGCGACGTCAGGACTCCTGCCTAGGTGTGAGGGACACCTCGGGATTCTCCTCGAGTCTTGGCATGGCAATTGGGACGCGTCTCCACGTGAGGCGGAGACCCAGGGACCCTTTCCACGTGCCACAAGCATTCTGGGACTCCTATCCATTTTCAAGAGGAGTCAGGCATCGTCTCCTTTGGAAGCATTGATCTCCGCGGACCTCTCCTGTTTTCAAAGGATGTGAGGACTCCGGTCGCGATGAGGCGGACAACTAGGTCTTTCTCTGTGGTCTCCACAGGGGATTCAGACATCCCTTCGTCTTGGGAGATGCAAGACGAGCCTGCATTCAATTCACTGCAGGGATATCCGGCCTTACTTCGAGTCAGAGCATCTCGGTGTCCATTCCACTTGAGGACAAACTCAGGGTCCCTGTCACATACCTGTAGCTGAGAGAAGCCTCCTCTTGAGGTGCTTGTGGAAAGTTCGTATTCCTCTTGAGTCGAAGCCAGGGACTAAGCTCTCATCTCGAGTTGATTTGGGGTCCACGGAGCCCTTTCGTGTTGCTCCAGTGACCTCAGGATCCCTCTAGACTTGAGAGAGTGATCTTGGGTTTTCTCTGGAGTGCCATCAAGGAAATCAAGGCTCCTTTCACGTTTGATGTGGAACACGGAATTGTTCTGCACGCAGAGCAGGCGAATCGGGCCTCATCTCGCAGCGAGGGGGAAGTCTCATGGTTTTTCTCGAGTTGTGGCCGGAACCTGGGGTATATTGTCGAGTTACGACGGGGAGGTCCCTTCCAGACACGTGTTTGTTCAGCGACGTCAGGACTCCTGCCTAGGTGCGAGGGACACCTCGGGATTCTCCTCGAGTCTTGGCATGGCAATTGGGACGCGTCTCCACGTGAGGCGGGAGACCCAGAGTCCCTTTCGACGTGCCACAGGGATCCTGGGACTCCTATCCATTTTCAAGAGGAGTCAGGCATCGTCTCCTTTGGAAGCATTGATCTCCGTGGACTTCTCGAGTTTTCAAAGGATGTGAGGCCTCCGTTCGCGTTGAGGCGGAGAACTCGGTCTGTCTCTGTGGTCTCCACAGGGGTTTCAGACATCCATTCGTCTTGGGAGATGCAAGACGAGCCTGCATTCAATTCACTGCAGGGATATCCAGCCTTACTTCAAGTCAGAGCATCTCCGTGTCCATTCCACTTGAGGCCACAAACACAGGGTCCCTCTCACATACCTGTAGCTGAGGGAAGCCTCCTCTTGAGGCGCTTGTGGAAAGTTGGTATTCCTCTTGAGTCGAAGCCAGGGACTAAGCTCTCATCTCGAGTTAATTTGGGGTCCACGGAGCCCTTTCGTGTTGCTCCAGTGACCTCAGGATCCCTCTAGACTTGAGACAGTGATCTTGGGTTTTCTCTGGAGTGCCGTCAAGGAAATCAAGGCTCCTTTCACGTTTGATGTGGAACACGGAATTGCTCTGGACGCAGTGCAGGGGAATCGGGCCTCATCACGCGGCAAGGGGGAAGTCTCATGGTTTTTCTCGAGTTGCGGCCGGAACCTGGGGTATATTCTCGAGTTATGACGGGGAGGGCCCTTCAAGACACGTGTTTGTTCAGCGACGTCAGGACTCCTGCTTAGGTGCGAGGGACACCTCGGGATTCTCCTCGAGCCTTGGCATGGGAATTGAGATGTGTCTCCACGTGAGGCGGGAGACCCAGGGTCCCTTTCGACGTGCCTCAGGGATCCTGGGACTCCTATCCATTTTCAAGAGGAGTCAGGCATCGTCTCCTTTGGAAACATTGATCTCCGCGGACTTCTCGAGTTTTCAAAGGATGTGAGGCCTCCTGTGTCGATGAGGCGGAGGACTAGGTCTTTCTCTGTGGTCTCCACAGGGGATTCAGACACCCCTTCCTCTTGGGAGATGCAAGTCGAGCCTGCATTCAATTCACTGCAGAGATATCTGCCCATACTTCGAGTCAGAGCATCACGGTGTCCATTCCACTTGAGGCCACAAACTCAGGGTCCCTCTCACATACCTGTAGCTGAGAGAAGCCTCCTCTTGAGGTGCTTATGGAAAGTTGGTAATCCTCTTGAGTCGAATCCAGGGACTAAGCTCTCATCTCGAGTTGATTTGGGGTCCACAGAGCCCTTTCTTGTTGCTACAGTGACCTGAGGATCCCACTAGACTTGAGACAGTGATCTTGGGTTTTCTCTGGAGTGCCACCAAGGAAATCAAGGCTCCTTTCACGTTTGATGTGGAACACGGAATATCTCTGCACGCCATGCGGGGAATCAGGCTTCATCTCGCGGCGAGGGGGAAGTCTCATGGTTTTTCTCGAGTTGCGGCCGGAACCTGGGGTATATTCTCGAGTTACAAAGGGGAGGTCCCTTCCAGACACGTGTTTGTTCAGCGACGTCAGGACTCCTGCCTAGGTGCAAGGGACACCTCGGGATTCTCCTCGAGTCTTGGCATGGCAATTGGGACGCGTCTCCACATGAGGCGGGAGACCCAGGTTCCCTTTCCACGTGCCACAGGGATCCAGGGACTCCTATCCATTTTCAAGAGGAGTCAGGCATCGTCTCCTTTGGAAGCATTGATCTCCGCAGACCTCTTGAGTTTTCAAAGGATGTGAGGTCTCCGGTTGCGTTGAGGCGGAGGACTAGGTCTTTCTCTGTGGTCTCCACAGGGGATTCAGACAACCCTTCGTCTTGGGAGATGCAAGACGAGCCTGCATTCAATTCACTGCAGGGATATCCCGCCTTACTTCGAGTCAGAGCATCTCGGTGTCCAGTCCACTTGAGGCCACAAACTCAAGGTCCCTCTCACATACCTGTAGCTGAGAGAAGCCTCCTCTTGTGGTGCTTGTGGAAAGTTGGTATTCCTCTTGAGTCGAAGCCAGGGACTAAGCTCTCATCTCGAGTTGATTTGGGGTCCACGGAGCCCTTTCGTGTTGCCCCAGTGACCTCAGGATCCCTCTAGACTTTAGACAGTGATCTTGGGTTTTCTCTGGAGTGCCACCAAGGAAATCAAGGCTCCTTTCACGTTTGATGTGGAGCACGGAATTGCTCGGCACACAGTGCAGGGGGATCGGGCTTCATCTCGCGGCAAGGGGGAAGTCTCCTGGTTTTTCTCGAGTTGCGGCCGGAACCTGGGGTATATTCTCGAGTTACGACGGGGAGGGCCATTCCAGACACGTGTTTGTTCAGCGACGTCAGGACTCCTGCCTAGGTGCGAGGGACACCTCGGGATTCTCCTCGAGTCTTGGCATGGCAATTGGGACGCGTCTCCACGTGAGGCGTGAGACCCAGGGTCCCTTTCCACGTGCCACAGGGATCCTGGGACTCCTATCCATTTGCAAGAGGAGTCAGGCATCGTCTCCTTTGGAAGCATTGATCTCCGCGGACCTCTCGAGTTTTCAAAGGATGTGAGGACTCCGGTCGCGATGAGGCAGAGAACTAGGTCTTTCTCTCTGGTCTCCACAGGGGATGCAGATATCCATTCATCTTGGAGATGCAAGACGAGCCGGCAATCAATTCACTGCAGGGAAATCCGGCCTTACTTCGAGTCAGAGCATCTCGGTGTTCATTCCACTTGAGGCCACAAACTCAGGGTCCCTCTCACATACCTGTAGCTGAGAGAAGCCTCCTCTTGAGGTGCTTGTGGAAAGTTGGTATGCCACTTGAGTCGAAGCCAGGGACTAAACTCTCATCTCGAGTTGATTTGGGGTCTACAGAGCCCTTTCGTGTTGCTACCTTGACCTCAGGATCCCTCTAGACTTGAGACAGTGATCTTGGGTTTTATCTGGAGTGCCATCAAGGAAATCAATGCTCCTTTCACGTTTGATGTGGAATACGGAATTGCTCTGCATGCAGTGCAGGGGAATCAGGCCTCATTTCGGGGCGAGGGGGACGTCTCATGGTTTTTCTCGAGTTGCGGCCAGAACCTGGGGTATATTCTCGAGTTATGTCGGGGAGGGCCCTTCCAGCCACTTGTTTGTTCAGCGACATCAGGACTCCTGCCTAGGTGCGAGGGACACCTCGGGATTATCCTTGAGTCTTGGCATGGCAACTGGGACGCATCTCCACGTGAGGCGGGAGACCCAGTGTCCCTTTCTACGTGCCACAGGGATCCTGGGACTCCTATCCATTTTCAAGAGGAGTCAGGCATAATCTCCTTTGGAAGCATTGATCTCCGCGGACCTCTCGAGTTTTCAAAGGATGTGAGGCCTCCTGTCGGGATGAGGCGGAGAACTAGGTCTTTCTCTGTGGTCTCCACAGGTGATTCAGACATCCCTTCGACTTGGGAGATGCATGACGAGCCTGCATTCAATTCACTGCAGGGATATCTGGCCTTACTTCGAGTCAGAGCATCTCGGTGTTCATTCCACTTGAGGCCACAAACTCAGGGTCCCTCTCACATACCTGTAGCTGAGAGAAGCCTCCTCTTGAGGTGCATGTGGAAAGTTGGTATTCCTCTTGAGTCGAAGCCAGGGACTAAGCTCTCATCTCGAGTTGATTTGGGGTCCACGGACCATTTTCGTGTTGCTACAGTGACCTCAGGATCCCTCTAGACTTGAAACAGTGATCTTGGGTTTTCTCTGGAGTGTCACCAAGGAAATCAAGGCTCTTTTCACGTTTGATCTGGAACACGGAATTGCTCTGCACGCAGTGCAGGGGAATCGGGCCTCATCTCGCGGCGAGGGGGAAGTCTCATGGTTTTTCTCGAGTTGTGGCCGGAACCTGTGGTATATTGTCGAGTTACGACGGGGAGGTCCCTTCCAGACACGTGTTTGTTCAGCGACGTCAGGACTCCTGCTTAGGTGCGAGGGACACCTCGGGATTCTCCTCGAGTCTTGGCATGGGAATTGGGACGTGTCTCCACGTGAGGCGGGAGACCCAGGGTCCCTTTCGACGTGCCACAGGGATCCTGGGACTCCTATCCATTTTCAAGAGGAGTCAGGCATCGTCTCCTTTGGAAGCATTGATCTCCGCGGACTTCTCGAGTTTTCAAAGGATGTGAGGCCTCCGGTCGCGATGAGGCGGAGGACTAGGTCTTTCTCTGTGGTCTCCACAGGGGATTCAGACATCCCTTTGTCTTGGGAGATGCAAGACGAGCCTGCATTCAATTCACTGCAGGGACATCCAGCCTTACTTCGAGTCAGAGCATCTCCGTGTCCATTCCACTTGAGGCCACAAACACAGGGTCCCTCTCAAATACCTGTAGCTGATAGAAGCCTCCTCTTGAGGTGCTTGTGGAAAGTTGGTATTCCTCTTGAGTCGAAGCCAGGGACTGAGCTCTCATCTCGAGTTGATTTGGGGTCCACGGAGCCCTTTCGTGTTGCTCCAGTGACCTCAGGATCCCTCTAGACTTGAGACAGTGATCTTGGGTTTTCTCTGTAGTGCCATCAAGGAAATCAAGGCTTCTTTCACGTTTGATGTGGAACACGGAATTGCTCTGCATGCAGTGCAGGGAAATCGGGCCTCATCTCTCGGCGAGGTGGAACTCTCATGGTTTTTCTCGAGTTGTGGCCGTAACCTGGGGTATATTCTCGAGTTACGAGGGGGAGGGCCCTTCCAGACACGTGTTTGTTCAGTGATGTCAGGACTCCTGCCTAGGTGCGAGGGACACCTCGGGATTCTCCTCAACTCTTGGCATGGCAATTGGGACGCGTCTCCACGTGAGGCGGGAGACCCAGGGTCCCTTTCCACGTGCCACAGGGATCCTGGGACTCTTATCCATTTTCAAGAGGAGTCAGGCATCGTCTCCTTTGGAAGCATTGATCTCCGCGGACCTCTCGAGTTTTCAAAGGATGTCAGGCCTCCGGTCGCAATGAGGCGGAGGACTAGGTCTTTCTCTCTGGTCTCCACAGGGGATGCAGACATCCCTTCGTCTTGGGAGATGCAAGACGAGCCTGCATTCAATTCACTGCAGGGATATCCGGCCTTACTTCGAGTCAGAGCATCTCGGTGTTCATTCCACTTGAGGCCACAAACTCAGGGTCCCTCTCACATACCTGTAGCGGACAGAAGCCTCCTCTTGAGGTGCTTGTGGAAAGTTGGTATTCCTCTTGAGTCGAAGCCAGGGACTAAGCTCACATCTCGAGTTGATTTGGGGTCTACAGAGCCCTTTCGTGTTGCTACAGTGACCTCAGGATCCCTCTAGACTTGAGACAGTGATCTTGGGTTTTCTCTGGAGTGCCATCAAGGAAATCAAGGCTCCTTTCAGATTTGATGTGGAACACGGAATTGCTCTGCACACAGTGCAGGGGAATCAGGCCTCATCTCATGGCGAGGGAGAAGTCTCATGGCTTTTCTCGAGTTGCGGCTGGAACATGGGGTATATTCTTGAGTTCCGACGGGGAGGGCCCTTCCAGACACGTGTTTGTTTAGCGACTTCAGGACTCCTGCGTTGGTGCGAGGGTCACCTCCGGATTCTCCTCGAGTCTTGGCATGGCAATTGGGACCCGTCTCCACGTGAGGCGGGAGACCCAGGGTCCCTTTCCACGTGCCACAGTGATCCTGGGACTCCTATCCATTTTCAAGAGGTGTCAGGCATTTTCTCCTTTGGAAGCATTGATCTCCACGGCCCTCTTGAGTTTTCAAAGAATGTGAGGCCTCCGGTCGCGATGAGGTGAAGAACTACGTCTTTCTCTGGGGTCTCCTTTGGGGATTCAGACATCCCTTCGTCTTGGGAGATGCAAGACGAGCCTGCATTCAATTCACTGCAGGGATATCCGGCCTTACTTCGAGTCAGAGCATCTCGGTGTCCATTCCACTTGAGGCCACAAACTGAGGGTCCCTCTCACATACCTGTAGCTGAGAGAAGCCTCCTCTTGAGGTGCTTGTGGAAAGTTGGTATTCCTCTTGAGTCGAAGCCTGGAACTAAGCTCTCATCTCGAGTTGATTTGGGGTCCACGGAGCCCTTTCGTGTTGCTACAGTGACCTCAGGATCCCTCTAGACTTGAGACAGTGATCTTGGGATTTCTCTAGAGTGCCATCAAGGAAATCAAGGCTCCTTTCACGTTTGTTGTGGAACACGGAATTGCTCTGCATGCAGTCCAGGGGAATCGGGCCTCATCTCGCAACTAGGGGGAAGTCTCATGGTTTTTCTCGAGTTGCTGCCCGAACCTGGGCTATATTCTCGAGTTAGGACGGGGAGGGCCCTTCCAGACACGTGTTTGCTCAGCGACGTCAGGACTCCTGCCTAGGTGCGAGGGACACCTCGGGATTCTCCTCGAGTCTTGGCATGGAAATTGGGACGCGTCTCCACGTGAGGTGCGAGACCCAGCGTCCCTTTCCACGTGCCACAGGGATCCTGGGACTCCTATCCATTTTCAAGAGGAGTCAGGCATCGTCTCCTTTGGAAGCATTGATCTCCGTGGACCTCTCGAGTTTTTAAAGGATGTGAGGCCTACGGTCACGATGAGGCGGAGAACTAGGTCTTTCTCTGTGGTCTCCACAGGGGATTCAGTCATCCCTTCATCTTGGGAGATGCAAGACGAGCCTGCATTCAATTCACTGCAGGGATATCTGGCCTTACTTCGAGTCAGAGCATCTCGGTGTCCATTCCACTTGATGCCACAAACTCAGGGTCCCTCTCACATACCTGTAGCTGAGAGAAGCCTCCTCTTGAGGTGCTTGTGGAAAGTTCGTATTCCTCTTGAGTCGAAGCCAGGGACTAAGCTCTCATCTCGAGTTGATTTGGGGTCCACGGAGCCCTTTCGTGTTGCTCCAGTGACCTCAGGATCCCTCTAGACTTGAGAGAGTGATCTTGGGTTTTCTCTGGAGTGCCATCAAGGAAATCAAGGCTCCTTTCACGTTTGATGTGGAACACGGAATTGTTCTGCACGCAGTGCAGGCGAATCGGGCCTCATCTCGCGGCGAGGGGGAAGTCTCATGGTTTTTCTCGAGTTGTGGCCGGAACCTGTGGTATATTGTCGAGTTACGACGGGGAGGTCCCTTCCAGACACGTGTTTGTTCAGCGACGTCAGGACTCCTGCCTAGGTGCGAGGGACACCTCGGGATTCTCCTCGAGTCTTGGCATGGCAATTGGCACGTGTCTACACGTGAGGCGGGAGACCCAGGGTCCCTTTCGACGTGCCTCAGGGATCCTGGGACTCCTATCCATTTTCAAGAGGAGTCAGGCATCGTCTCCTTTGGAAACATTGATCTCCGCGGACCTCTCGAGTTTTCAAAGGATGTCAGGCCTCCGGTCGCAATGAGGCGGAGGACTAGGTCTTTCTCTCTGGTCTCCACAGGGGATGCAGACATCCCTTCGTCTTGGGAGATGCAAGACGAGCCTGCATTCAATTCACTGCAGGGATATCCGGCCTTACTTCGAGTCAGAGCATCTCGGTGTTCATTCCACTTGAGGCCACAAACTCAGGGTCCCTCTCACATACCTGTAGCGGACAGAAGCCTCCTCTTGAGGTGCTTGTGGAAAGTTGGTATTCCTCTTGAGTCGAAGCCAGGGACTAAGCTCACATCTCGAGTTGATTTGGGGTCTACAGAGCCCTTTCGTGTTGCTACAGTGACCTCAGGATCCCTCTAGACTTGAGACAGTGATCTTGGGTTTTCTCTGGAGTGCCATCAAGGAAATCAAGGCTCCTTTCAGATTTGATGTGGAACACGGAATTGCTCTGCACACATTGCAGGGGAATCAGGCCTCATCTCATGGCGAGGGAGAAGTCTCATGGTTTTTCTCGAGTTGCGGCTGGAACATGGGGTATATTCTTGAGTTCCGACGGGGAGGGCCCTTCCAGACACGTGTTTGTTTAGCGACTTCAGGACTCCTGCGTTGGTGCGAGGGTCACCTCCGGATTCTCCTCGAGTCTTGGCATGGCAATTGGGACCCGTCTCCACGTGAGGCGGGAGACCCAGGGTCCCTTTCCACGTGCCACAGTGATCCTGGGACTCCTATCCATTTTCAAGAGGTGTCAGGCATTTTCTCCTTTGGAAGCATTGATCTCCACGGCCCTCTTGAGTTTTCAAAGAATGTGAGGCCTCCGGTCGCGATGAGGTGAAGAACTACGTCTTTCTCTGGGGTCTCCTTTGGGGATTCAGACATCCCTTCGTCTTGGGAGATGCAAGACGAGCCTGCATTCAATTCACTGCAGGGATATCCGGCCTTACTTCGAGTCAGAGCATCTCGGTGTCCATTCCACTTGAGGCCACAAACTGAGGGTCCCTCTCACATACCTGTAGCTGAGAGAAGCCTCCTCTTGAGGTGCTTGTGGAAAGTTGGTATTCCTCTTGAGTCGAAGCCTGGAACTAAGCTCTCATCTCGAGTTGATTTGGGGTCCACGGAGCCCTTTCGTGTTGCTACAGTGACCTCAGGATCCCTCTAGACTTGAGACAGTGATCTTGGGATTTCTCTAGAGTGCCATCAAGGAAATCAAGGCTCCTTTCACGTTTGTTGTGGAACACGGAATTGCTCTGCATGCAGTCCAGGGGAATCGGGCCTCATCTCGCAACTAGGGGGAAGTCTCATGGTTTTTCTCGAGTTGCGGCCCGAACCTGGGCTATATTCTCGAGTTAGGACGGGGAGGGCCCTTCCAGACACGTGTTTGCTCAGCGACGTCAGGACTCCTGCCTAGGTGCGAGGGACACCTCGGGATTCTCCGCGAGTCTTGGCATGGAAATTGGGACGCGTCTCCACGTGAGGTGCGAGACCCAGGGTCCCTTTCCACGTGCCACAGGGATCCTGGGACTCCTATCCATTTTCAAGAGGAGTCAGCCATCGTCTCCTTTGGAAGCATTGATCTCCGTGGACCTCTCGAGTTTTTAAAGGATGTGAGGCCTACGGTCACGATGAGGCGGAGAACTAGGTCTTTCTCTGTGGTCTCCACAGGGGATTCAGTCATCCCTTCATCTTGGGAGATGCAAGACGAGCCTGCATTCAATTCACTGCAGGAATATCTGGCCTTACTTCGAGTCAGAGCATCTCGGTGTCCATTCCACTTGATGCCACAAACTCAGGGTCCCTCTCACATACCTGTAGCTGAGAGAAGCCTCCTCTTGAGGTGCTTGTGGAAAGTTCGTATTCCTCTTGAGTCGAAGCCAGGGACTAAGCTCTCATCTCGAGTTGATTTGGGGTCCACGGAGCCCTTTCGTGTTGCTCCAGTGACCTCAGGATCCCTCTAGACTTGAGAGAGTGATCTTGGGTTTTCTCTGGAGTGCCATCAAGGAAATCAAGTCTCCTTTCACGTTTGATGTGGAACACGGAATTGTTCTGCACGCAGTGCAGGCGAATCGGGCCTCATCTCGCGGCGAGGGGGAAGTCTCATGGTTTTTCTCGAGTTGTGGCCGGAACCTGTGGTATATTGTCGAGTTACGACGGGGAGGTCCCTTCCAGACACGTGTTTGTTCAGCGACGTCAGGACTCCTGCCTAGGTGCGAGGGACACCTCGGGATTCTCCTCGAGTCTTGGCATGGCAATTGGGACGCGTCTCCACGTGAGGCGGGAGACCCAGAGTCCCTTTCGATGTGCCACAGGGATCCTGGGACTCCTATCCATTTTCAAGAGGAGTCAGGCATCGTCTCCTTTGGAAGCATTGATCTCCGTGGACTTCTCGAGTTTTCAAAGGATGTGAGGCCTCCGTTCGCGTTGAGGCGGAGGACTAGGTCTGTCTCTGTGGTCTCCACAGGGGTTTCAGACATCCATTCGTCTTGGGAGATGCAAGACGAGCCTGCATTCAATTCACTGCAGGGATATCCAGCCTTACTTCAAGTCAGAGCATCTCCGTGTCCATTCCACTTGAGGCCACAAACACAGGGTCCCTCTCACATACCTGTAGCTGAGGGAAGTCTCCTCTTGAGGCGCTTGTGGAAAGTTGGTATTCCTCTTGAGTCGAAGCCAGGGACTAAGCTCTCATCTCGAGTTAATTTGGGGTCCACGGAGCCCTTTCGTGCTGCTCCAGTGACCTCAGGATCCCTCTAGACTTGAGACAGTGATCTTGGGTTTTCTCTGGAGTGCCGTCAAGGAAATCAAGGCTCCTTTCACGTTTGATGTGGAACACGGAATTGCTCTGGACGCAGTGCAGGGGAATCGGGCCTCATCTCGCGGCAAGGGGGAAGTCTCATGGTTTTTCTCGAGTTGCGGCCGGAACCTGGGGTATATTCTCGAGTTATGACGGGGAGGGCCCTTCAAGACACGTGTTTGTTCAGCGACGTCAGGACTCCTGCTTAGGTGCGAGGGACACCTCGGGATTCTCCTCGAGTCTTGGCATGGGAATTGGGATGTGTCTCCACGTGAGGCGGGAGACCCAGGGTCCCTTTCGACGTGCCTCAGGGATCCTGGGACTCCTATCCATTTTCAAGAGGAGTCAGGCATCTTCTCCTTTGGAAACATTGATCTCCGCGGACTTCTCGAGTTTTCAAAGGATGTGAGGCCTCCTGTGTCGATGAGGCGGAGGACTAGGTCTTTCTCTATGGTCTCCACAGGGGATTCAGACACCCCTTCCTCTTGGGAGATGCAAGTCGAGCCTGCATTCAATTCACTGCAGAGATATCTGCCCATACTTCGAGTCAGAGCATCACGGTGTCCATTCCACTTGAGGCCACAAACTCAGGGTCCCTCTCACATACCTGTAGCTGAGAGAAGCCTCCTCTTGAGGTGCTTATGGAAAGTTGGTAATCCTCTTGAGTCGAATCCAGGGACTAAGCTCTCATCTCGAGTTGATTTGGGGTCCACAGAGCCCTTTCTTTTTGCTACAGTGACCTGAGGATCCCACTAGACTTGAGACAGTGATCTTGGGTTTTCTCTGGAGTGCCACCAAGGAAATCAAGGCTCCTTTCACGTTTGATGTGGAACACGGAATATCTCTGCACGCCATGCGGGGAATCAGGCTTCATCTCGCGGCGAGGGGGAAGTCTCAGGGTTTTTCTCGAGTTGCGGCCGGAACCTGGGGTATATTCTCGAGTTACAAAGGGGAGGTCCCTTCCAGACACGTGTTTGTTCAGCGACGTCAGGACTCCTGCCTAGGTGCAAGGGACACCTCGGGATTCTCCTCGAGTCCTGGCATGGCAATTGGGACGCGTCTCCACATGAGGCGGGAGACCCAGGTTCCCTTTCCACGTGCCACAGGGATCCTGGGACTCCTATCCATTTTCAAGAGGAGTCAGGCATCGTCTCCTTTGGAAGCATTGATCTCCGCAGACCTCTTGAGTTTTCAAAGGATGTGAGGTCTCCGGTCGCATTGAGGCGGAGGACTAGGTCTTTCTCTGTGGTCTCCACAGGGGATTCAGACAACCCTTCGTCTTGGGAGATGCAAGACGAGCCTGCATTCAATTCACTGCAGGGATATCCCGCCTTACTTCGAGTCAGAGCATCTCGGTGTCCAGTCCACTTAAGGCCACAAACTCAGGGTCCCTCTCACATACCTGTAGCTGAGAGAAGCCTCCTCTTGAGGTGCTTGTGGAAAGTTGGTATTCCTCTTGAGTCGAAGCCAGGGACTAAGCTCTCATCTCGAGTTGATTTGGGGTCCACGGAGCCCTTTCGTGTTGCTCCAGTGACCTCAGGATCCCTCTAGACTTGAGACAGTGATCTTGGGTTTTCTCTGGAGTGCCACCAAGGAAATCAAGGCTCCTTTCACGTTTGATGTGGAACACGGAATGGCTCTGCACGCATTGCAGGGAAATCGGGCCTCATCTCGCGGCGAGGGGTATGTCTCATGATTTTTCTCGAGTTGCGGCCGGAACCTGGGGTATATTCTCGAGTTACGACGGGGAGGGCCCTTCCAGACACGTGTTTGTTCAGCGACGTCAGGACTCCTGCCTAGGTGTGAGGGACACCTCGGGATTCTCCTCGAGTCTTGGCATGGCAATTGGGACGCGTCTCCACGTGAGGCGGGAGACCCAGGGTCCCTTTCCTCGTGCCACAGGGATCCTGAGACTCCTATCCATTTTCAAGAGGAGTCAGGCATCGTCTCCTTTGGAAGCATTGATCTCCGCGGACCTCTCGAGTTTTCAGAGGATGTGAGGCCTCAGGTCTCGATGAGGCGGAGGACTAGGTCTTTCTCTGTGGTCTCCACAGGGGATTCAGACATCCCTTCGTCTTGGGAGATGAATGACGAGCCTGCATTCAATTCACTGCAGGGATATCCAGCCTTAGTTCAAGTCAAAGCATCTCGGGGTCCATTCCATTTTGAGGCCACAAACTCAGGGTCCCTCTCACATACCTGTAGCTGAGAGAAGCCTCCTCTTGAGGTGCTTGTGGAAAGTTGGTATTCCTCTTGAGTCAAAGCCAGGGACTAAGCTCTCATCTCGAGTTGATTTGGGGTCCACGGAGCCCTTTCGTGTTGCTCCAGTGACCTCAGGATCGCTCTAGACTTGAGACAGTGACTTTGGGTTTTCTCTGGAGTGCCATCAAGGAAATCAAGGCTCCTTTAACGTTTGATGTGGAACACGGAATTGCTCTGCACGCAGTGCAGGGGAATCGGGCCTCATTTCGCTGTGAGGGGGAAGTCTCATGGTTTTTCTCGAGTTGCGGCCGGAACCCGGGATATATTCTCGAGTTACGACGGGGAGGGCCCTTCCAGACACGTGTTTGTTCAGCGACGTCAGGACTCCTGCCTAGGTGTGAGGGACACCTCGGGATTCTCCTCGAGTCTTGGCATGGCAATTGGGACGCGCCTCCACGTGAGGCGGGAGACCCAGGGTCCCTTTCCACGTGCCACAGTGATCCTGGGACTCCTATCTATTTTCAAGAGGAGTCAGGCATTGTCTCCTTTTGAAGCATTGATCTCCGCGGACCTCTCGAGTTTTCAAACGATGTGAGGCCTCCGGTAGCGATGAGGCGGAGAACTAGGTCTTTCTCTGTGGTCTCCACAGCGGATTCACACATCCCTTCGTCTTGGGAGATGCAAGACGAGCCTGCATTCAATTCACTGCAGGGATATCCGGCTTACTTCGAGTCAGAGCATCTCGGTGTCCATTTCACTTGAGGCCACAAACTCAAGATCCCTCTAACATACCTGTACCTGAGGGAAGCCTCCTCTTGAGGTGCGTGAGGAAAGTTGGTATTTCTCTTGAGTCGAAGCCACGGACTAAGCTCTCATTTCGAGTTGATTTGGGGTCCACGGAGCCCTTTCGTGTTGCTCCAGTGACCTCAGGATCCCTCTAGACTTGAGACAGTGATGTTGAGTTTTCTCTGGAGTGCCATCAAGGAAATCAAGGCTCCTTTCACGTTTGATGTGGAACACGGAATTGCTCTGCACGCAGTGCAGGGGAATCGGGGCTCATCTCGCGGCGAGGGGGAAGTCTCATGGTTTTTCTCGAGTTGCTGCTGGACCTGGGGAATATTCTCGAGTTAGAACGGGGAGGACCCCTCCAGACACGTGTTTGTTCAGCGACGTCAGGACTCCTGCCTAGGTGCGAGGGACACCTCGGGATTCTCCTCGAGTCTTGGCATGGCAATTGGGACGCGTCTCCACGTGAGGCGGGAGACCCAGAGTCCCTTTCGACGTGCCACAGGGATCCTGGGACTCCTATCCATTTTCAAGAGGAGTCAGGCATCGTCTCCTTTGGAAGCATTGATCTCCGTGGACTTCTCGAGTTTTCAAAGGATGTGAGGCCTCCGTTCGCGTTGAGGCGGAGGACTAGGTCTGTCTCTGTGGTCTCCACAGGGGTTTCAGACATCCATTCGTCTTGGGAGATGCAAGACGAGCCTGCATTCAATTCACTGCAGGGATATCCAGCCTTACTTCAAGTCAGAGCATCTCCGTGTCCATTCCACTTGAGGCCACAAACACAGGGTCCCTCTCACATACCTGTAGCTGAGGGAAGCCTCCTCTTGAGGCGCTTGTGGAAAGTTGGTATTCCTCTTGAGTCGAAGCCAGGGACTAAGCTCTCATCTCGAGTTAATTTGGGGTCCACGGAGCCCTTTCGTGTTGCTCCAGTGACCTCAGGATCCCTCTAGACTTGAGACAGTGATCTTGGGTTTTCTCTGGAGTGCCGTCAAGGAAATCAAGGCTCCTTTCACGTTTGATGTGGAACACGGAATTGCTCTGGACGCAGTGCAGGGGAATCGGGCCTCATCTCGCGGCAAGGGGGAAGTCTCATGGTTTTTCTCGAGTTGCGGCCGGAACCTGGGGTATATTCTCGAGTTATGACGGGGAGGGCCCTTCAAGACACGTGTTTGTTCAGCGACGTCAGGACTCCTGCTTAGGTGCGAGGGACACCTCGGGATTCTCCTCGAGCCT
Organism: Dama dama; assembly: GCF_033118175.1. Taxonomy (NCBI): domain Eukaryota; kingdom Metazoa; phylum Chordata; class Mammalia; order Artiodactyla; family Cervidae; genus Dama; species Dama dama. Next base: position 4,570,069 of record NC_083706.1, on the reverse strand, counting down.
TGGCATGGGAATTGAGATGTGTCTCCACGTGAGGCGGGAGACCCAGGGTCCCTTTCGACGTGCCTCAGGGATCCTGGGACTCCTATCCATTTTCAAGAGGAGTCAGGCATCGTCTCCTTTGGAAACATTGATCTCCGCGGACTTCTCGAGTTTTCAAAGGATGTGAGGCCTCCTGTGTCGATGAGGCGGAGGACTAGGTCTTTCTCTGTGGTCTCCACAGGGGATTCAGACACCCCTTCCTCTTGGGAGATGCAAGTCGAGCCTGCATTCAATTCACTGCAGAGATATCTGCCCATACTTCGAGTCAGAGCATCACGGTGTCCATTCCACTTGAGGCCACAAACTCAGGGTCCCTCTCACATACCTGTAGCTGAGAGAAGCCTCCTCTTGAGGTGCTTATGGAAAGTTGGTAATCCTCTTGAGTCGAATCCAGGGACTAAGCTCTCATCTCGAGTTGATTTGGGGTCGACAGAGCCCTTTCTTGTTGCTACAGTGACCTGAGGATCCCACTAGACTTGAGACAGTGATCTTGGGTTTTCTCTGGAGTGCCACCAAGGAAATCAAGGCTCCTTTCACGTTTGATGTGGAACACGGAATATCTCTGCACGCCATGCGGGGAATCAGGCTTCATCTCGCGGCGAGGGGAAGTCTCATGGTTTTTCTCGAGTTGCGGCCGGAACCTGGGGTATATTCTCGAGTTACAAAGGGGAGGTCCCTTCCAGACTCGTGTTTGTTCAGCGACGTCAGGACTCCTGCCTAGGTGCAAGGGACACCTCGGGATTCTCCTCGAGTCTTGGCATGGCAATTGGGACGCGTCTCCACATGAGGCGGGAGACCCAGGTTCCCTTTCCACGTGCCACAGGGATCCAGGGACTCCTATCCATTTTCAAGAGGAGTCAGGCATCGTCTCCTTTGGAAGCATTGATCTCCGCAGACCTCTTGAGTTTTCAAAGGATGTGAGGTCTCCGGTCGCGTTGAGGCGGAGGACTAGGTCTTTCTCTGTGGTCTCCACAGGGGATTCAGACAACCCTTCGTCTTGGGAGATGCAAGACGAGCCTGCATTCAATTCACTGCAGGGATATCCCGCCTTACTTCGAGTCAGAGCATCTCGGTGTCCAGTCCACTTGAGGCCACAAACTCAGGGTCCCTCTCACATACCTGTAGCTGAGAGAAGCCTCCTCTTGAGGTGCTTGTGGAAAGTTGGTATTCCTCTTGAGTCGAAGCCAGGGACTAAGCTCTCATCTCGAGTTGATTTGGGGTCCACGGAGCCCTTTCGTGTTGCCCCAGTGACCTCAGGATCCCTCTAGACTTGAGACAGTGATCTTGGGTTTTCTCTGGAGTGCCACCAAGGAAATCAAGGCTCCTTTCACGTTTTATGTGGAACACGGAATTGCTCTGCACGCATTGCAGGGGAATCGGGCCTCATCTCGCGGCGAGGGGGATGTCTCATGATTTTTCTCGAGTTGCGGCCGGAACCTGGGGTATATTCTCGAGTTACGACGGGGAGGGCCCTTCCAGACACGTGTTTGTTCAGCGACGTCAGGACTCCTGCCTAGGTGCGAGGGACACCTCGGGATTCTCCTCGAGTCTTGGCATGGCAATTGGGACGCGTCTCCACGTGAGGCGGGAGACCCAGGGTCCCTTTCCTCGTGCCACAGGGATCCTGAGACTCCTATCCATTTTCAAGAGGAGTCAGGCATCGTCTCCTTTGGAAGCATTGATCTCCGCGGACCTCTCGAGTTTTCAGAGGATGTGAGGCCTCAGGTCTCGATGAGGCGGAGGACTAGGTCTTTCTCTGTGGTCTCCACAGGGGATTCAGACATCCCTTCGTCTTGGGAGATGAATGACGAGCCTGCATTCAATTCACTGCAGGGATATCCAGCCTTAGTTCAAGTCAAAGCATCTCGGGGTCCATTACATTTTGAGGCCACAAACTCAGGGTCCCTGTCACATACCTGTAGCTGAGAGAAGCCTCCTCTAGAGGTGCTTGTGGAAAGTTGGTATTCCTCTTGAGTCGAAGCCAGGGACTAAGCTCTCATCTCCAGTTGATTTGGGGTCCACAGTGCCCTTTCGTGTTGCTACAGTGACCTCAGGATCCCTCTAGACTTGAGACAGTGATCTTGGGTTTTCTCTGGAGTGTCATCAAGGAAATCAAGGCTCCTTTCACGTTTGATGTGGAGCACGGAATTGCTCGGCACACAGTGCAGGGGGATCGGGCTTCATCTCGCGGCAAGGGGGAAGTCTCCTGGTTTTTCTCGAGTTGCGGCCGGAACCTGGGGTATATTCTCGAGTTACGACGGGGAGGGCCATTCCAGACACGTGTTTGTTCAGCGACGTCAGGACTCCTGCCTAGGTGCGAGGGACACCTCGGGATTCTCCTCGAGTCTTGGCATGGCAATTGGGACGCGTCTCCACGTGAGGCGGGAGACCCAGGGTCCCTTTCCACGTGCCACAGGGATCCTGGGACTCCTATCCATTTGCAAGAGAAGTCAGGCATCGTCTCCTTTGGAAGCATTGATCTCCGCGGACCTCTCGAGTTTTCAAAGGATGTGAGGACTCCGGTCGCGATGAGGCAGAGAACTAGGTCTTTCTCTCTGGTCTCCACAGGGGATGCAGATATCCATTCATCTTGGAGATGCAAGACGAGCCGGCAATCAATTCACTGCAGGGAAATCCGGCCTTACTTCGAGTCAGAGCATCTCGGTGTTCATTCCACTTGAGGCCACAAACTCAGGGTCCCTCTCACATAACTGTAGCTGAGAGAAGCCTCCTCTTGAGGTGCTTGTGGAAAGTTGGTATGCCACTTGAGTCGAAGCCAGGGACTAAACTCTCATCTCGAGTTGATTTGGGGTCTACAGAGCCCTTTCGTGTTGCTACCTTGACCTCAGGATCCCTCTAGACTTGAGACAGTGATCTTGGGTTTTATCTGGAGTGCCATCAAGGAAATCAATGCTCCTTTCACGTTTGATGTGGAATACGGAATTGCTCTGCATGCAGTGCAGGGGAATCAGGCCTCATTTCGGGGCGAGGGGGAAGTCTCATGGTTTTTCTCGAGTTGCGGCCAGAACCTGGGGTATATTCTCGAGTTATGTCGGGGAGGGCCCTTCCAGCCACTTGTTTGTTCAGCGACATCAGGACTCCTGCCTAGGTGCGAGGGACACCTCGGGATTATCCTCGAGTCTTGGCATGGCAACTGGGACGCATCTCCACGTAAGGCGGGAGACCCAGTGTCCCTTTCTACGTGCCACAGGGATCCTGGGACTCCTATCCATTTTCAAGAGGAGTCAGGCATAATCTCCTTTGGAAGCATTGATCTCCGCGGACCTCTCGAGTTTTCAAAGGATGTGAGGCCTCCTGTCGGGATGAGGCGGAGAACTAGGTCTTTCTCTGTGGTCTCCACAGGCGATTCAGACATCCCTGCGACTTGGGAGATGCATGACGAGCCTGCATTCAATTCACTGCAGGGATATCTGGCCTTACTTCGAGTCAGAGCATCTCGGTGTTCATTCCACTTGAGGCCACAAACTCAGGGTCCCTCTCACATACCTGTAGCTGAGAGAAGCCTCCTCTTGAGGTGCTTGTGGAAAGTTGGTATTCCTCTTGAGTCGAAGCCAGGGACTAAGCTCTCATCTCGAGTTGATTTGGGGTCCACGGACCATTTTCATGTTGCTACAGTGACCTCAGGATCCCTCTAGACTTGAGACAGTGATCTTGGGTTTTCTCTGGAGTGTCACCAAGGAAATCAAGGCTCTTTTCACGTTTGATCTGGAACACGGAATTGCTCTGCACGCAGTGCAGGGGAATCGGGCCTCATCTCGCGGCGAGGGGGAAGTCTCATGGTTTTTCTCGAGTTGTGGCCGGAACCTGTGGTATATTGTCGAGTTACGACGGGGAGGTCCCTTCCAGACACGTGTTTGTTCAGCGACGTCAGGACTCCTGCTTAGGTGCGAGGGACACCTCGGGATTCTCCTCGAGTCTTGGCATGGGAATTGGGACGTGTCTCCACGTGAGGCGGGAGACCCAGGGTCCCTTTCGACGTGCCACAGGGATCCTGGGACTCCTATCCATTTTCAAGAGGAGTCAGGCATCGTCTCCTTTGGAAGCATTGATCTCCGCGGACTTCTCGAGTTTTCAAAGGATGTGAGGCCTCCGGTCGCGATGAGGCGGAGGACTAGGTCTTTCTCTGTGGTCTCCACAGGGGATTCAGACATCCCTTTGTCTTGGGAGATGCAAGACGAGCCTGCATTCAATTCACTGCAGGGACATCCAGCCTTACTTCGAGTCAGAGCATCTCCGTGTCCATTCCACTTGAGGCCACAAACACAGGGTCCCTCTCAAATACCTGTAGCTGATAGAAGCCTCCTCTTGAGGTGCTTGTGGAAAGTTGGTATTCCTCTTGAGTCGAAGCCAGGGACTGAGCTCTCATCTCGAGTTGATTTGGGGTCCACGGAGCCCTTTCGTGTTGCTCCAGTGACCTCAGGATCCCTCTAGACTTGAGACAGTGATCTTGGGTTTTCTCTGTAGTGCCATCAAGGAAATCAAGGCTTCTTTCACGTTTGATGTGGAACACGGAATTGCTCTGCATGCAGTGCAGGGAAATCGGGCCTCATCTCTCGGCGAGGTGGAACTCTCATGGTTTTTCTCGAGTTGTGGCCGTAACCTGGGGTATATTCTCGAGTTACGAGGGGGAGGGCCCTTCCAGACACGTGTTTGTTCAGTGATGTCAGGACTCCTGCCTAGGTGCGAGGGACACCTCGGGATTCTCCTCAACTCTTGGCATGGCAATTGGGACGCGTCTCCACGTGAGGCGGGAGACCCAGGGTCCCTTTCCACGTGCCACAGGGATCCTGGGACTCTTATCCATTTTCAAGAGGAGTCAGGCATCGTCTCCTTTGGAAGCATTGATCTCCGCGGACCTCTCGAGTTTTCAAAGGATGTCAGGCCTCCGGTCGCAATGAGGCGGAGGACTAGGTCTTTCTCTCTGGTCTCCACAGGGGATGCAGACATCCCTTCGTCTTGGGAGATGCAAGACGAGCCTGCATTCAATTCACTGCAGGGATATCCGGCCTTACTTCGAGTCAGAGCATCTCGGTGTTCATTCCACTTGAGGCCACAAACTCAGGGTCCCTCTCACATACCTGTAGCGGACAGAAGCCTCCTCTTGAGGTGCTTGTGGAAAGTTGGTATTCCTCTTGAGTCGAAGCCAGGGACTAAGCTCACATCTCGAGTTGATTTGGGGTCTACAGAGCCCTTTCGTGTTGCTACAGTGACCTCAGGATCCCTCTAGACTTGAGACAGTGATCTTGGGTTTTCTCTGGAGTGCCATCAAGGAAATCAAGGCTCCTTTCAGATTTGATGTGGAACACGGAATTGCTCTGCACACAGTGCAGGGGAATCAGGCCTCTTCTCATGGCGAGGGAGAAGTCTCATGGTTTTTCTCGAGTTGCGGCTGGAACATGGGGTATATTCTTGAGTTCCGACGGGGAGGGCCCTTCCAGACACGTGTTTGTTTAGCGACTTCAGGACTCCTGCGTTGGTGCGAGGGTCACCTCCGGATTCTCCTCGAGTCTTGGCATGGCAATTGGGACCCGTCTCCACGTGAGGCGGGAGACCCAGGGTCCCTTTCCACGTGCCACAGTGATCCTGGGAATCCTATCCATTTTCAAGAGGTGTCAGGCATTTTCTCCTTTGGAAGCATTGATCTCCACGGCCCTCTTGAGTTTGCAAAGAATGTGAGGCCTCCGGTCGTGATGAGGTGAAGAACTACGTCTTTCTCTGGGGTCTCCTTTGGGGATTCAGACATCCCTTCGTCTTGGGAGATGCAAGACGAGCCTGCATTCAATTCACTGCAGGGATATCCGGCCTTACTTCGAGTCAGAGCATCTCGGTGTCCATTCCACTTGAGGCCACAAACTGAGGGTCCCTCTCACATACCTGTAGCTGAGAGAAGCCTCCTCTTGAGGTGCTTGTGGAAAGTTGGTATTCCTCTTGAGTCGAAGCCTGGAACTAAGCTCTCATCTCGAGTTGATTTGGGGTCCACGGAGCCCTTTCGTGTTGCTACAGTGACCTCAGGATCCCTCTAGACTTGAGACAGTGATCTTGGGATTTCTCTAGAGTGCCATCAAGGAAATCAAGGCTCCTTTCACGTTTGTTGTGGAACACGGAATTGCTCTGCATGCAGTCCAGGGGAATCGGGCCTCATCTCGCAACTAGGGGGAAGTCTCATGGTTTTTCTCGAGTTGCGGCCCGAACCTGGGCTATATTCTCGAGTTAGGACGGGGAGGGCCCTTCCAGACACGTGTTTGCTCAGCGACGTCAGGACTCCTGCCTAGGTGCGAGGGACACCTCGGGATTCTCCTCGAGTCTTGGCATGGAAATTGGGACGCGTCTCCACGTGAGGTGCGAGACCCAGGGTCCCTTTCCACGTGCCACAGGGATCCTGGGACTCCTATCCATTTTCAAGAGGAGTCAGGCATCGTCTCCTTTGGAAGCATTGATCTCCGTGGACCTCTCGAGTTTTTAAAGGATGTGAGGCCTACGGTCACGATGAGGCGGAGAACTAGGTCTTTCTCTGTGGTCTCCACAGGGGATTCAGTCATCCCTTCATCTTGGGAGATGCAAGACGAGCCTGCATTCAATTCACTGCAGGGATATCTGGCCTTACTTCGAGTCAGAGCATCTCGGTGTCCATTCCACTTGATGCCACAAACTCAGGGTCCCTCTCACATACCTGTAGCTGAGAGAAGCCTCCTCTTGAGGTGCTTGTGGAAAGTTCGTATTCCTCTTGAGTCGAAGCCAGGGACTAAGCTCTCATCTCGAGTTGATTTGGGGTCCACGGAGCCCTTTCGTGTTGCTCCAGTGACCTCAGGATCCCTCTAGACTTGAGAGAGTGATCTTGGGTTTTCTCTGGAGTGCCATCAAGGAAATCAAGGCTCCTTTCACGTTTGATGTGGAACACGGAATTGTTCTGCACGCAGTGCAGGCGAATCGGGCCTCATCTCGCGGCGAGGGGGAAGTCTCATGGTTTTTCTCGAGTTGTGGCCGGAACCTGTGGTATATTGTCGAGTTACGACGGGGAGGTCCCTTCCAGACACGTGTTTGTTCAGCGACGTCAGGACTCCTGCCTAGGTGCGAGGGACACCTCGGGATTCTCCTCGAGTCTTGGCATGGCAATTGGGACGCGTCTCCACGTGAGGCGGGAGACCCAGAGTCCCTTTCGACGTGCCACAGGGATCCTGGGACTCCTATCCATTTTCAAGAGGAGTCAGGCATCGTCTCCTTTGGAAGCATTGATCTCCGTGGACTTCTCGAGTTTTCAAAGGATGTGAGGCCTCCGTTCGCGTTGAGGCGGAGGACTAGGTCTGTCTCTGTGGTCTCCACAGGGGTTTCAGACATCCATTCGTCTTGGGAGATGCAAGACGAGCCTGCATTCAATTCACTGCAGGGATATCCAGCCTTACTTCAAGTCAGAGCATCTCCGTGTCCATTCCACTTGAGGCCACAAACACAGGGTCCCTCTCACATACCTGTAGCTGAGGGAAGTCTCCTCTTGAGGCGCTTGTGGAAAGTTGGTATTCCTCTTGAGTCGAAGCCAGGGACTAAGCTCTCATCTCGAGTTAATTTGGGGTCCACGGAGCCCTTTCGTGCTGCTCCAGTGACCTCAGGATCCCTCTAGACTTGAGACAGTGATCTTGGGTTTTCTCTGGAGTGCCGTCAAGGAAATCAAGGCTCCTTTCACGTTTGATGTGGAACACGGAATTGCTCTGGACGCAGTGCAGGGGAATCGGGCCTCATCTCGCGGCAAGGGGGAAGTCTCATGGTTTTTCTCGAGTTGCGGCCGGAACCTGGGGTATATTCTCGAGTTATGACGGGGAGGGCTCTTCAAGACACGTGTTTGTTCAGCGACGTCAGGACTCCTGCTTAGGTGCGAGGGACACCTCGGGATTCTCCTCGAGTCTTGGCATGGGAATTGGGATGTGTCTCCACGTGAGGCGGGAGACCCAGGGTCCCTTTCGACGTGCCTCAGGGATCCTGGGACTCCTATCCATTTTGAAGAGGAGTCAGGCATCGTCTCCTTTGGAAGCATTGATCTCCGCGGACTTCTCGAGTTTTCAAAGGATGTGAGGCCTCCGGTCGCGATGAGGCGGAGGACTAGGTCTTTCTCTGTGGTCTCCACAGGGGATTCAGACATCCCTTTGTCTTGGGAGATGCAAGACGAGCCTGCATTCAATTCACTGCAGGGACATCCAGCCTTACTTCGAGTCAGAGCATCTCCGTGTCCATTCCACTTGAGGCCACAAACACAGGGTCCCTCTCACATACCTGTAGCTGATAGAAGCCTCCTCTTGAGGTGCTTGTGGAAAGTTGGTATTCCTCTTGAGTCGAAGCCAGGGACTGAGCTCTCATCTCGAGTTGATTTGGGGTCCACGGAGCCCTTTCGTGTTGCTCCAGTGACCTCAGGATCCCTCTAGACTTGAGACAGTGATCTTGGGTTTTCTATGTAGTGCCATCAAGGAAATCAAGGCTTCTTTCACGTTTGATGTGGAACACGGAATTGCTCTGCATGCAGTGCAGGGAAATCGGGCCTCATCTCTCGGCGAGGTGGAACTCTCATGGTTTTTCTCGAGTTGTGGCCGTAACCTGGGGTATATTCTCGAGTTACGAGGGGGAGGGCCCTTCCAGACACGTGTTTGTTCAGTGATGTCAGGACTCCTGCCTAGGTGCGAGGGACACCTCGGGATTCTCCTCAACTCTTGGCATGGCAATTGGGACGCATCTCCACGTGAGGCGGGAGACCCAGGGTCCCTTTCCACGTGCCACAGGGATCCTGGGACTCTTATCCATTTTCAAGAGGAGTCAGGCATCGTCTCCTTTGGAAGCATTGATCTCCGCGGACCTCTCGAGTTTTCAAAGGATGTCAGGCCTCCGGTCGCAATGAGGCGGAGGACTAGGTCTTTCTCTCTGGTCTCCACAGGGGATGCAGACATCCCTTCGTCTTGGGAGATGCAAGACGAGCCTGCATTCAATTCACTGCAGGGATATCCGGCCTTACTTCGAGTCAGAGCATCTCGGTGTTCATTCCACTTGAGGCCACAAACTCAGGGTCCCTCTCACATACCTGTAGCGGACAGAAGCCTCCTCTTGAGGTGCTTGTGGAAAGTTGGTATTCCTCTTGAGTCGAAGCCAGGGACAAAGCTCACATCTCGAGTTGATTTGGGGTCTACAGAGCCCTTTCGTGTTGCTACAGTGACCTCAGGATCCCTCTAGACTTGAAACAGTGATCTTGGGTTTTCTCTGGAGTGCCATCAAGGAAATCAAGGCTCCTTTCAGATTTGATGTGGAACACGGAATTGCTCTGCACACAGTGCAGGGGAATCAGGCCTCTTCTCATGGCGAGGGAGAAGTCTCATGGTTTTTCTCGAGTTGCGGCTGGAACATGGGGTATATTCTTGAGTTCCGACGGGGAGGGCCCTTCCAGACACGTGTTTGTTTAGCGACTTCAGGACTCCTGCGTTGGTGCGAGGGTCACCTCCGGATTCTCCTCGAGTCTTGGCATGGCAATTGGGACCCGTCTCCACGTGAGGCGGGAGACCCAGGGTCCCTTTCCACGTGCCACAGTGATCCTGGGACTCCTATCCATTTTCAAGAGGTGTCAGGCATTTTCTCCTTTGGAAGCATTGATCTCCACGGCCCTCTTGAGTTTTCAAAGAATGTGAGGCCTCCGGTCGCGATGAGGTGAAGAACTACGTCTTTCTCTGGGGTCTCCTTTGGGGATTCAGACATCCCTTCGTCTTGGGAGATGCAAGACGAGCCTGCATTCAATTCACTGCAGGGATATCCGGCCTTACTTCGAGTCAGAGCATCTCGGTGTCCATTCCACTTGAGGCCACAAACTGAGGGTCCCTCTCACATACCTGTAGCTGAGAGAAGCCTCCTCTTGAGGTGCTTGTGGAAAGTTGGTATTCCTCTTGAGTCGAAGCCTGGAACTAAGCTCTCATCTCGAGTTGATTTGGGGTCCACGGAGCCCTTTCGTGTTGCTACAGTGACCTCAGGATCCCTCTAGACTTGAGACAGTGATCTTGGGATTTCTCTAGAGTGCCATCAAGGAAATCAAGGCTCCTTTCACGTTTGTTGTGGAACACGGAATTGCTCTGCATGCAGTCCAGGGGAATCGGGCCTCATCTCGCAACTAGGGGGAAGTCTCATGGTTTTTCTCGAGTTGCGGCCCGAACCTGGGCTATATTCTCGAGTTAGGACGGGGAGGGCCCTTCCAGACACGTGTTTGCTCAGCGACGTCAGGACTCCTGCCTAGGTGCGAGGGACACCTCGGGATTCTCCTCGAGTCTTGGCATGGAAATTGGGACGCGTCTCCACGTGAGGTGCGAGACCCAGGGTCCCTTTCCACGTGCCACAGGGATCCTGGGACTCCTATCCATTTTCAAGAGGAGTCAGGCATCGTCTCCTTTGGAAGCATTGATCTCCGTGGACCTCTCGAGTTTTTAAAGGATGTGAGGCCTACGGTCACGATGAGGCGGAGAACTAGGTCTTTCTCTGTGGTCTCCACAGGGGATTCAGTCATCCCTTCATCTTGGGAGATGCAAGACGAGCCTGCATTCAATTCACTGCAGGGATATCTGGCCTTACTTCGAGTCAGAGCATCTCGGTGTCCATTCCACTTGATGCCGCAAACTCAGGGTCCCTCTCACATACCTGTAGCTGAGAGAAGCCTCCTCTTGAGGTGCTTGTGGAAAGTTCGTATTCCTCTTGAGTCGAAGCCAGGGACTAAGCTCTCATCTCGAGTTGATTTGGGGTCCACGGAGCCCTTTCGTGTTGCTCCAGTGACCTCAGGATCCCTCTAGACTTGAGAGAGTGATCTTGGGTTTTCTCTGGAGTGCCATCAAGGAAATCAAGGCTCCTTTCACGTTTGATGTGGAACACGGAATTGTTCTGCACGCAGTGCAGGCGAATCGGGCCTCATCTCGCGGCGAGGGGGAAGTCTCATGGTTTTTCTCGAGTTGTGGCCGGAACCTGTGGTATATTGTCGAGTTACGACGGGGAGGTCCCTTCCAGACACGTGTTTGTTCAGCGACGTCAGGACTCCTGCCTAGGTGCGAGGGACACCTCGGGATTCTCCTCGAGTCTTGGCATGGCAATTGGGACGCGTCTCCACGTGAGGCGGGAGACCCAGAGTCCCTTTCGATGTGCCACAGGGATCCTGGGACTCCTATCCATTTTCAAGAGGAGTCAGGCATCGTCTCCTTTGGAAGCATTGATCTCCGTGGACTTCTCGAGTTTTCAAAGGATGTGAGGCCTCCGTTCGCGTTGAGGCGGAGGACTAGGTCTGTCTCTGTGGTCTCCACAGGGGTTTCAGACATCCATTCGTCTTGGGAGATGCAAGACGAGCCTGCATTCAATTCACTGCAGGGATATCCAGCCTTACTTCAAGTCAGAGCATCTCCGTGTCCATTCCACTTGAGGCCACAAACACGGGGTCCCTCTCACATACCTGTAGCTGAGGGAAGTCTCCTCTTGAGGCGCTTGTGGAAAGTTGGTATTCCTCTTGAGTCGAAGCCAGGGACTAAGCTCTCATCTCGAGTTAATTTGGGGTCCACGGAGCCCTTTCGTGCTGCTCCAGTGACCTCAGGATCCCTCTAGACTTGAGACAGTGATCTTGGGTTTTCTCTGGAGTGCCGTCAAGGAAATCAAGGCTCCTTTCACGTTTGATGTGGAACACGGAATTGCTCTGGACGCAGTGCAGGGGAATCGGGCCTCATCTCGCGGCAAGGGGGAAGTCTCATGGTTTTTCTCGAGTTGCGGCCGGAACCTGGGGTATATTCTCGAGTTATGACGGGGAGGGCTCTTCAAGACACGTGTTTGTTCAGCGACGTCAGGACTCCTGCTTAGGTGCGAGGGACACCTCGGGATTCTCCTCGAGTCTTGGCATGGGAATTGGGATGTGTCTCCACGTGAGGCGGGAGACCCAGGGTCCCTTTCGACGTGCCTCAGGGATCCTGGGACTCCTATCCATTTTGAAGAGGAGTCAGGCATCGTCTCCTTTGGAAGCATTGATCTCCGCGGACTTCTCGAGTTTTCAAAGGATGTGAGGCCTCCGGTCGCGATGAGGCGGAGGACTAGGTCTTTCTCTGTGGTCTCCACAGGGGATTCAGACATCCCTTTGTCTTGGGAGATGCAAGACGAGCCTGCATTCAATTCACTGCAGGGACATCCAGCCTTACTTCGAGTCAGAGCATCTCCGTGTCCATTCCACTTGAGGCCACAAACACAGGGTCCCTCTCACATACCTGTAGCTGATAGAAGCCTCCTCTTGAGGTGCTTGTGGAAAGTTGGTATTCCTCTTGAGTCGAAGCCAGGGACTGAGCTCTCATCTCGAGTTGATTTGGGGTCCACGGAGCCCTTTCGTGTTGCTCCAGTGACCTCAGGATCCCTCTAGACTTGAGACAGTGATCTTGGGTTTTCTATGTAGTGCCATCAAGGAAATCAAGGCTTCTTTCACGTTTGATGTGGAACACGGAATTGCTCTGCATGCAGTGCAGGGAAATCGGGCCTCATCTCTCGGCGAGGTGGAACTCTCATGGTTTTTCTCGAGTTGTGGCCGTAACCTGGGGTATATTCTCGAGTTACGAGGGGGAGGGCCCTTCCAGACACGTGTTTGTTCAGTGATGTCAGGACTCCTGCCTAGGTGCGAGGGACACCTCGGGATTCTCCTCAACTCTTGGCATGGCAATTGGGACGCGTCTCCACGTGAGGCGGGAGACCCAGGGTCCCTTTCCACGTGCCACAGGGATCCTGGGACTCTTATCCATTTTCAAGAGGAGTCAGGCATCGTCTCCTTTGGAAGCATTGATCTCCGCGGACCTCTCGAGTTTTCAAAGGATGTCAGGCCTCCGGTCGCAATGAGGCGGAGGACTAGGTCTTTCTCTCTGGTCTCCACAGGGGATGCAGACATCCCTTCGTCTTGGGAGATGCAAGACGAGCCTGCATTCAATTCACTGCAGGGATATCCGGCCTTACTTCGAGTCAGAGCATCTCGGTGTTCATTCCACTTGAGGCCACAAACTCAGGGTCCCTCTCACATACCTGTAGCGGACAGAAGCCTCCTCTTGAGGTGCTTGTGGAAAGTTGGTATTCCTCTTGACTCGAAGCCAGGGACTAAGCTCACATCTCGAGTTGATTTGGGGTCTACAGAGCCCTTTCGTGTTGCTACAGTGACCTCAGGATCCCTCTAGACTTGAGACAGTGATCTTGGGTTTTCTCTGGAGTGCCATCAAGGAAATCAAGGCTCCTTTCAGATTTGATGTGGAACACGGAATTGCTCTGCACACAGTGCAGAGGAATCAGGCCTCATCTCATGGCGAGGGAGAAGTCTCATGGTTTTTCTCGAGTTGCGGCTGGAACATGGGGTATATTCTTGAGTTCCGACGGGGAGGGCCCTTCCAGACACGTGTTTGTTTAGCGACTTCAGGACTCCTGCGTTGGTGCGAGGGTCACCTCCGGATTCTCCTCGAGTCTTGGCATGGCAATTGGGACCCGTCTCCACGTGAGGCGGGAGACCCAGGGTCCCTTTCCACGTGCCACAGTGATCCTGGGACTCCTATCCATTTTCAAGAGGTGTCAGGCATTTTCTCCTTTGGAAGCATTGATCTCCACGGCCCTCTTGAGTTTTCAAAGAATGTGAGGCCTCCAGTCGCGATGAGGTGAAGAACTACGTCTTTCTCTGGGGTCTCCTTTGGGGATTCAGACATCCCTTCGTCTTGGGAGATGCAAGACGAGCCTGCATTCAATTCACTGCAGGGATATCCGGCCTTACTTCGAGTCAGAGCATCTCGGTGTCCATTCCACTTGAGGCCACAAACTGAGGGTCCCTCTCACATACCTGTAGCTGAGAGAAGCCTCCTCTTGAGGTGCTTGTGGAAAGTTGGTATTCCTCTTGGGTCGAAGCCTGGAACTAAGCTCTCATCTCGAGTTGATTTGGGGTCCACGGAGCCCTTTCGTGTTGCTACAGTGACCTCAGGATGCCTCTAGACTTGAGACAGTGATCTTGGGATTTCTCTAGAGTGCCATCAAGGAAATCAAGGCTCCTTTCACGTTTGTTGTGGAACACGGAATTGCTCTGCATGCAGTCCAGGGGAATCGGGCCTCATCTCGCAACTAGGGGGAAGTCTCATGGTTTTTCTCGAGTTGCGGCCCGAACCAGGGCTATATTCTCGAGTTAGGACGGGGAGGGCCCTTCCAGACACGTGTTTGCTCAGCGACGTCAGGACTCCTGCCTAGGTGCGAGGGACACCTCGGGATTCTCCTCGAGTCTTGGCATGGAAATTGGGACGCGTCTCCACGTGAGGTGCGAGACCCAGGGTCCCTTTCCACGTGCCACAGGGATCCTGGGACTCCTATCCATTTTCAAGAGGAGTCAGGCATCGTCTCCTTTGGAAGCATTGATCTCCGTGGACCTCTCGAGTTTTTAAAGGATGTGAGGCCTACGGACTCGATGAGGCGGAGAACTAGGTCTTTCTCTGTGGTCTCCACAGGGGATTCAGTCATCCCTTCATCTTGGGAGATGCAAGACGAGCCTGCATTCAATTCACTGCAGGAATATCTGGCCTTACTTCGAGTCAGAGCATCTCGGTGTCCATTCCACTTGATGCCACAAACTCAGGGTCCCTCTCACATACCTGTAGCTGAGAGAAGCCTCCTCTTGAGGTGCTTGTGGAAAGTTGGTATTCCTCTTGAGTCGAAGCCAGGGACTAAGCTCTCATCTCGAGTTGATTTGGGGTCCACGGAGCCCTTTCGTGTTGCTCCAGTGACCTCAGGATCCCTCTAGACTTGAGAGAGTGATCTTGGGTTTTCTCTGGAGTGCCATCAAGGAAATCAAGGCTCCTTTCACGTTTGATGTGGAACACGGAATTGTTCTGCACGCAGTGCAGGCGAATCGGGCCTCATCTCGCGGCGAGGGGGAAGTCTCATGGTTTTTCTCGAGTTGTGGCCGGAACCTGTGGTATATTGTCGAGTTACGACGGGGAGGTCCCTTCCAGACACGTGTCTGTTCAGCGACGTCAGGACTCCTGCCTAGGTGCGAGGGACACCTCGGGATTCTCCTCGAGTCTTGGCATGGCAATTGGGACGCGTCTCCACGTGAGGCGGGAGACCCAGAGTCCCTTTCGACGTGCCACAGGGATCCTGGGACTCCTATCCATTTTCAAGAGGAGTCAGGCATCGTCTCCTTTGGAAGCATTGATCTCCGTGGACTTCTCGAGTTTTCAAAGGATGTGAGGCCTCCGTTCGCGTTGAGGCGGAGGACTAGGTCTGTCTCTGTGGTCTCCACAGGGGTTTCAGACATCCATTCGTCTTGGGAGATGCAAGACGAGCCTGCATTCAATTCACTGCAGGGATATCCAGCCTTACTTCAAGTCAGAGCATCTCCGTGTCCATTCCACTTGAGGCCACAAACACAGGGTCCCTCTCACATACCTGTAGCTGAGGGAAGTCTCCTCTTGAGGCGCTTGTGGAAAGTTGGTATTCCTCTTGAGTTGAAGCCAGGGACTAAGCTCTCATCTCGAGTTAATTTGGGGTCCACGGAGCCCTTTCGTGCTGCTCCAGTGACCTCAGGATCCCTCTAGACTTGAGACAGTGATCTTGGGTTTTCTCTGGAGTGCCGTCAAGGAAATCAAGGCTCCTTTCACGTTTGATGTGGAACACGGAATTGCTCTGGACGCAGTGCAGGGGAATCGGGCCTCATCTCGCGGCAAGGGGGAAGTCTCATGGTTTTTCTCGAGTTGCGGCCGGAACCTGGGGTATATTCTCGAGTTATGACGGGGAGGGCCCTTCAAGACACGTGTTTGTTCAGCGACGTCAGGACTCCTGCTTAGGTGCGAGGGACACCTCGGGATTCTCCTCGAGTCTTGGCATGGGAATTGGGATGTGTCTCCACGTGAGGCGGGAGACCCAGGGTCCCTTTCGACGTGCCTCAGGGATCCTGGGACTCCTATCCATTTGCAAGAGGAGTCAGGCATCGTCTCCTTTGGAAACATTGATCTCCGCGGACTTCTCGAGTTTTCAAAGGATGTGAGGCCTCCTGTGTCGATGAGGCGGAGGACTAGGTCTTTCTCTGTGGTCTCCACAGGGGATTCAGACACCCCTTCCTCTTGGGAGATGCAAGTCGAGCCTGCATTCAATTCACTGCAGAGATATCTGCCCATACTTCGAGTCAGAGCATCACGGTGTCCATTCCACTTGAGGCCACAAACTCAGGGTCCCTCTCACATACCTGTAGCTGAGAGAAGCCTCCTCTTGAGGTGCTTATGGAAAGTTGGTAATCCTCTTGAGTCGAATCCAGGGACTAAGCTCTCATCTCGAGTTGATTTGGGGTCTACAGAGCCCTTTCGTGTTGCTACAGTGACCTCAGGATCCCTCTAGACTTGAGACAGTGATCTTGGGTTTTCTCTGGAGTGCCATCAAGGAAATCAAGGCTCCTTTCAGATTTGATGTGGAACACGGAATTGCTCTGCACACAGTGCAGGGGAATCAGGCCTCATCTCATGGCGAGGGAGAAGTCTCATGGTTTTTCTCGAGTTGCGGCTGGAACATGGGGTATATTCTTGAGTTCCGACGGGGAGGGCCCTTCCAGACACGTGTTTGTTTAGCGACTTCAGGACTCCTGCGTTGGTGCGAGGGTCACCTCCGGATTCTCCTCGAGTCTTGGCATGGCAATTGGGACCCGTCTCCACGTGAGGCGGGAGACCCAGGGTCCCTTTCCACGTGCCACAGTGATCCTGGGACTCCTATCCATTTTCAAGAGGTGTCAGGCATTTTCTCCTTTGGAAGCATTGATCTCCACGGCCCTCTTGAGTTTTCAAAGAATGTGAGGCCTCCGGTCGCGATGAGGTGAAGAACTACGTCTTTCTCTGGGGTCTCCTTTGGGGATTCAGACATCCCTTCGTCTTGGGAGATGCAAGACGAGCCTGCATTCAATTCACTGCAGGGATATCCGGCCTTACTTCGAGTCAGAGCATCTCGGTGTCCATTCCACTTGAGGCCACAAACTGAGGGTCCCTCTCACATACCTGTAGCTGAGAGAAGCCTCCTCTTGAGGTGCTTGTGGAAAGTTGGTATTCCTCTTGAGTCGAAGCCTGGAACTAAGCTCTCATCTCGAGTTGATTTGGGGTCCACGGAGCCCTTTCGTGTTGCTACAGTGACCTCAGGATCCCTCTAGACTTGAGACAGTGATCTTGGGATTTCTCTAGAGTGCCATCAAGGAAATCAAGGCTCCTTTCACGTTTGTTGTGGAACACGGAATTGCTCTGCATGCAGTCCAGGGGAATCGGGCCTCATCTCGCAACTAGGGGGAAGTCTCATGGTTTTTCTCGAGTTGCGGCCCGAACCTGGGCTATATTCTCGAGTTAGGACGGGGAGGGCCCTTCCAGACACGTGTTTGCTCAGCGACGTCAGGACTCCTGCCTAGGTGCGAGGGACACCTCGGGATTCTCCTCGAGTCTTGGCATGGAAATTGGGACGCGTCTCCACGTGAGGTGCGAGACCCAGGGTCCCTTTCCACGTGCCACAGGGATCCTGGGACTCCTATCCATTTTCAAGAGGAGTCAGGCATCGTCTCCTTTGGAAGCATTGATCTCCGTGGACCTCTCGAGTTTTTAAAGGATGTGAGGCCTACGGTCACGATGAGGCGGAGAACTAGGTCTTTCTCTGTGGTCTCCACAGGGGATTCAGTCATCCCTTCATCTTGGGAGATGCAAGACGAGCCTGCATTCAATTCACTGCAGGAATATCTGGCCTTACTTCGAGTCAGAGCATCTCGGTGTCCATTCCACTTGATGCCACAAACTCAGGGTCCCTCTCACATACCTGTAGCTGAGAGAAGCCTCCTCTTGAGGTGCTTGTGGAAAGTTCGTATTCCTCTTGAGTCGAAGCCAGGGACTAAGCTCTCATCTCGAGTTGATTTGGGGTCCACGGAGCCCTTTCGTGTTGCTCCAGTGACCTCAGGATCCCTCTAGACTTGAGAGAGTGATCTTGGGTTTTCTCTGGAGTGCCATCAAGGAAATCAAGGCTCCTTTCACGTTTGATGTGGAACACGGAATTGTTCTGCACGCAGTGCAGGCGAATCGGACCTCATCTCGCGGCGAGGGGGAAGTCTCATGGTTTTTCTCGAGTTGTGGCCGGAACCAGTGGTATATTGTCGAGTTACGACGGGGAGGTCCCTTCCAGACACGTGTTTGTTCATCGACGTCAGGACTCCTGCCTAGGTGCGAGGGACACCTCGGGATTCTCCTCGAGTCTTGGCATGGCAATTGGGACGCGTCTCCACGTGAGGCGGGAGACCCAGAGTCCCTTTCGACGTGCCACAGGGATCCTGGGACTCCTATCCATTTTCAAGAGGAGTCAGGCATTGTCTCCTTTGGAAGCATTGATCTCCGTGGACTTCTCGAGTTTTCAAAGGATGTGAGGCCTCCGTTCGCGTTGAGGCGGAGGACTAGGTCTGTCTCTGTGGTCTCCACAGGGGTTTCAGACATCCATTCGTCTTGGGAGATGCAAGACGAGCCTGCATTCAATTCACTGCAGGGATATCCAGCCTTACTTCAAGTCAGAGCATCTCCGTGTCCATTCCACTTGAGGCCACAAACACAGGGTCCCTCTCACATACCTGTAGCTGAGGGAAGTCTCCTCTTGAGGCGCTTGTGGAAAGTTGGTATTCTTCTTGAGTCGAAGCCAGGGACTAAGCTCTCATCTCGAGTTAATTTGGGGTCCACGGAGCCCTTTCGTGCTGCTCCAGTGACCTCAGGATCCCTCTAGACTTGAGACAGTGATCTTGGGTTTTCTCTGGAGTGCCGTCAAGGAAATCAAGGCTCCTTTCACGTTTGATGTGGAACACGCAATTGCTCTGGACGCAGTGCAGGGGAATCGGGCCTCATCTCGCGGCAAGGGGGAAGTCTCATGGTTTTTCTCGAGTTGCGGCCGGAACCTGGGGTATATTCTCGAGTTATGACGGGGAGGGCCCTTCAAGACACGTGTTTGTTCAGCGACGTCAGGACTCCTGCTTAGGTGCGAGGGACACCTCGGGATTCTCCTCGAGTCTTGGCATGGGAATTGGGATGTGTCTCCACGTGAGGCGGGAGACCCAGGGTCCCTTTCGACGTGCCTCAGGGATCCTGGGACTCCTATCCATTTTCAAGAGGAGTCAGGCATCGTCTCCTTTGGAAACATTGATCTCCGCGGACTTCTCGAGTTTTCAAAGGATGTGAGGCCTCCTGTGTCGATGAGGCGGAGGACTAGGTCTTTCTCTGTGGTCTCCACAGGGGATTCAGACACCCCTTCCTCTTGGGAGATGCAAGTCGAGCCTGCATTCAATTCACTGCAGAGATATCTGCCCATACTTCGAGTCAGAGCATCACGGTGTCCATTCCACTTGAGGCCACAAACTCAGGGTCCCTCTCACATACCTGTAGCTGAGAGAAGCCTCCTCTTGAGGTGCTTATGGAAAGTTGGTAATCCTCTTGAGTCGAATCCAGGGACTAAGCTCTCATCTCGAGTTGATTTGGGGTCTACAGAGCCCTTTCGTGTTGCTACAGTGACCTCAGGATCCCTCTAGACTTGAGACAGTGATCTTGGGTTTTCTCTGGAGTGCCATCAAGGAAATCAAGGCTCCTTTCAGATTTGATGTGGAACACGGAATTGCTCTGCACACAGTGCAGGGGAATCAGGCCTCATCTCATGGCGAGGGAGAAGTCTCATGGTTTTTCTCGAGTTGCGGCTGGAACATGGGGTATATTCTTGAGTTCCGACGGGGAGGGCCCTTCCAGACACGTGTTTGTTTAGCGACTTCAGGACTCCTGCGTTGGTGCGAGGGTCACCTCCGGATTCTCCTCGAGTCTTGGCATGGCAATTGGGACCCGTCTCCACGTGAGGCGGGAGACCCAGGGTCCCTTTCCACGTGCCACAGTGATCCTGGGACTCCTATCCATTTTCAAGAGGTGTCAGGCATTTTCTCCTTTGGAAGCATTGATCTCCACGGCCCTCTTGAGTTTTCAAAGAATGTGAGGCCTCCGGTCGCGATGAGGTGAAGAACTACGTCTTTCTCTGGGGTCTCCTTTGGGGATTCAGACATCCCTTCGTCTTGGGAGATGCAAGACGAGCCTGCATTCAATTCACTGCAGGGATATCCGGCCTTACTTCGAGTCAGAGCATCTCGGTGTCCATTCCACTTGAGGCCACAAACTGAGGGTCCCTCTCACATACCTGTAGCTGAGAGAAGCCTCCTCTTGAGGTGCTTGTGGAAAGTTGGTATTCCTCTTGAGTCGAAGCCTGGAACTAAGCTCTCATCTCGAGTTGATTTGGGGTCCACGGAGCCCTTTCGTGTTGCTACAGTGACCTCAGGATCCCTCTAGACTTGAGACAGTGATCTTGGGATTTCTCTAGAGTGCCATCAAGGAAATCAAGGCTCCTTTCACGTTTGTTGTGGAACACGGAATTGCTCTGCATGCAGTCCAGGGGAATCGGGCCTCATCTCGCAACTAGGGGGAAGTCTCATGGTTTTTCTCGAGTTGCGGCCCGAACCTGGGCTATATTCTCGAGTTAGGACGGGGAGGGCCCTTCCAGACACGTGTTTGCTCAGCGACGTCAGGACTCCTGCCTAGGTGCGAGGGACACCTCGGGATTCTCCTCGAGTCTTGGCATGGAAATTGGGACGCGTCTCCACGTGAGGTGCGAGACCCAGGGTCCCTTTCCACGTGCCACAGGGATCCTGGGACTCCTATCCATTTTCAAGAGGAGTCAGGCATCGTCTCCTTTGGAAGCATTGATCTCCGTGGACCTCTCGAGTTTTTAAAGGATGTGAGGCCTACGGTCACGATGAGGCGGAGAACTAGGTCTTTCTCTGTGGTCTCCACAGGGGATTCAGTCATCCCTTCATCTTGGGAGATGCAAGACGAGCCTGCATTCAATTCACTGCAGGAATATCTGGCCTTACTTCGAGTCAGAGCATCTCGGTGTCCATTCCACTTGATGCCACAAACTCAGGGTCCCTCTCACATACCTGTAGCTGAGAGAAGCCTCCTCTTGAGGTGCTTGTGGAAAGTTCGTATTCCTCTTGAGTCGAAGCCAGGGACTAAGCTCTCATCTCGAGTTGATTTGGGGTCCACGGAGCCCTTTCGTGTTGCTCCAGTGACCTCAGGATCCCTCTAGACTTGAGAGAGTGATCTTGGGTTTTCTCTGGAGTGCCATCAAGGAAATCAAGTCTCCTTTCACGTTTGATGTGGAACACGGAATTGTTCTGCACGCAGTGCAGGCGAATCGGGCCTCATCTCGCGGCGAGGGGGAAGTCTCATGGTTTTTCTCGAGTTGTGGCCGGAACCTGTGGTATATTGTCGAGTTACGACGGGGAGGTCCCTTCCAGACACGTGTTTGTTCAGCGACGTCAGGACTCCTGCCTAGGTGCGAGGGACACCTCGGGATTCTCCTCGAGTCTTGGCATGGCAATTGGGACGCGTCTCCATGTGAGGCGGGAGACCCAGAGTCCCTTTCGACGTGCCACAGGGATCCTGGGACTCCTATCCATTTTCAAGAGGAGTCAGGCATCGTCTCCTTTGGAAGCATTGATCTCCGTGGACTTCTCGAGTTTTCAAAGGATGTGAGGCCTCCGTTCGCGTTGAGGCGGAGGACTAGGTCTGTCTCTGTGGTCTCCACAGGGGTTTCAGACATCCATTCGTCTTGGGAGATGCAAGACGAGCCTGCATTCAATTCACTGCAGGGATATCCAGCCTTACTTCAAGTCAGAGCATCTCCGTGTCCATTCCACTTGAGGCCACAAACACAGGGTCCCTCTCACATACCTGTAGCTGAGGGAAGTCTCCTCTTGAGGCGCTTGTGGAAAGTTGGTATTCTTCTTGAGTCGAAGCCAGGGACTAAGCTCTCATCTCGAGTTAATTTGGGGTCTACAGAGCCCTTTCGTGCTGCTCCAGTGACCTCAGGATCCCTCTAGACTTGAGACAGTGATCTTGGGTTTTCTCTGGAGTGCCGTCAAGGAAATCAAGGCTCCTTTCACGTTTGATGTGGAACACGGAATTGCTCTGGACGCAGTGCAGGGGAATCGGGCCTCATCTCGCGGCAAGGGGGAAGTCTCATGGTTTTTCTCGAGTTGCGGCCGGAACCTGGGGTATATTCTCGAGTTATGACGGGGAGGGCCCTTCAAGACACGTGTTTGTTCAGCGACGTCAGGACTCCTGCTTAGGTGCGAGGGACACCTCGGGATTCTCCTCGAGTCTTGGCATGGGAATTGGGATGTGTCTCCACGTGAGGCGGGAGACCCAGGGTCCCTTTCGACGTGCCTCAGGGATCCTGGGACTCCTATCCATTTTCAAGAGGAGTCAGGCATCGTCTCCTTTGGAAACATTGATCTCCGCGGACTTCTCGAGTTTTCAAAGGATGTGAGGCCTCCTGTGTCGATGAGGCGGAGGACTAGGTCTTTCTCTGTGGTCTCCACAGGGGATTCAGACACCCCTTCCTCTTGGGAGATGCAAGTCGAGCCTGCATTCAATTCACTGCAGAGATATCTGCCCATACTTCGAGTCAGAGCATCACGGTGTCCATTCCACTTGAGGCCACAAACTCAGGGTCCCTCTCACATACCTGTAGCTGAGAGAAGCCTCCTCTTGAGGTGCTTATGGAAAGTTGGTAATCCTCTTGAGTCGAATCCAGGGACTAAGCTCTCATCTCGAGTTGATTTGGGGTCTACAGAGCCCTTTCGTGTTGCTACAGTGACCTCAGGATCCCTCTAGACTTGAGACAGTGATCTTGGGTTTTCTCTGGAGTGCCATCAAGGAAATCAAGGCTCCTTTCAGATTTGATGTGGAACACGGAATTGCTCTGCACACAGTGCAGGGGAATCAGGCCTCATCTCATGGCGAGGGAGAAGTCTCATGGTTTTTCTCGAGTTGCGGCTGGAACATGGGGTATATTCTTGAGTTCCGACGGGGAGGGCCCTTCCAGACACGTGTTTGTTTAGCGACTTCAGGACTCCTGCGTTGGTGCGAGGGTCACCTCCGGATTCTCCTCGAGTCTTGGCATGGCAATTGGGACCCGTCTCCACGTGAGGCGGGAGACCCAGGGTCCCTTTCCACGTGCCACAGTGATCCTGGGACTCCTATCCATTTTCAAGAGGTGTCAGGCATTTTCTCCTTTGGAAGCATTGATCTCCACGGCCCTCTTGAGTTTTCAAAGAATGTGAGGCCTCCAGTCGCGATGAGGTGAAGAACTACGTCTTTCTCTGGGGTCTCCTTTGGGGATTCAGACATCCCTTCGTCTTGGGAGATGCAAGACGAGCCTGCATTCAATTCACTGCAGGGATATCCGGCCTTACTTCGAGTCAGAGCATCTCGGTGTCCATTCCACTTGAGGCCACAAACTGAGGGTCCCTCTCACATACCTGTAGCTGAGAGAAGCCTCCTCTTGAGGTGCTTGTGGAAAGTTGGTATTCCTCTTGAGTCGAAGCCTGGAACTAAGCTCTCATCTCGAGTTGATTTGGGGTCCACGGAGCCCTTTCATGTTGCTACAGTGACCTCAGGATCCCTCTAGACTTGAGACAGTGATCTTGGGATTTCTCTAGAGTGCCATCAAGGAAATCAAGGCTCCTTTCACGTTTGTTGTGGAACACGGAATTGCTCTGCATGCAGTCCAGGGGAATCGGGCCTCATCTCGCACCTAGGGTGAAGTCTCATGGTTTTTCTCGAGTTGCTGCCCGAACCTGGGCTATATTCTCGAGTTAGGACGGGGAGGGCCCTTCCAGACACGTGTTTGCTCAGCGACGTCAGGACTCCTGCCTAGGTGCGAGGGACACCTCGGGATTCTCCTCGAGTCTTGGCATGGAAATTGGGACGCGTCTCCACGTGAGGTGCGAGACCCAGGGTCCCTTTCCACGTGCCACAGGGATCCTGGGACTCCTATCCATTTTCAAGAGGAGTCAGGCATCGTCTCCTTTGGAAGCATTGATCTCCGTGGACCTCTCGAGTTTTTAAAGGATGTGAGGCCTACGGTCACGATGAGGCGGAGAACTAGGTCTTTCTCTGTGGTCTCCACAGGGGATTCAGTCATCCCTTCATCTTGGGAGATGCAAGACGAGCCTGCATTCAATTCACTGCAGGAATATCTGGCCTTACTTCGAGTCAGAGCATCTCGGTGTCCATTCCACTTGATGCCACAAACTCAGGGTCCCTCTCACATACCTGTAGCTGAGAGAAGCCTCCTCTTGAGGTGCTTGTGGAAAGTTCGTATTCCTCTTGAGTCGAAGCCAGGGACTAAGCTCTCATCTCGAGTTGATTTGGGGTCCACGGAGCCCTTTCGTGTTGCTCCAGTGACCTCAGGATCCCTCTAGACTTGAGAGAGTGATCTTGGGTTTTCTCTGGAGTGCCATCAAGGAAATCAAGGCTCCTTTCACGTTTGATGTGGAACACGGAATTGTTCTGCACGCAGTGCAGGCGAATCGGGCCTCATCTCGCGGCGAGGGGGAAGTCTCATGGTTTTTCTCGAGTTGTGGCCGAAACCTGTGGTATATTGTCGAGTTACGACGGGGAGGTCCCTTCCAGACACGTGTTTGTTCAGCGACGTCAGGACTCCTGCCTAGGTGCGAGGGACACCTCGGGATTCTCCTCGAGTCTTGGCATGGCAATTGGGACGCGTCTCGACGTGAGGCGGGAGACCCAGAGTCCCTTTCGACGTGCCACAGGGATCCTGGGACTCCTATCCATTTTCAAGAGGAGTCAGGCATCGTCTCCTTTGGAAGCATTGATCTCCGTGGACTTCTCGAGTTTTCAAAGGATGTGAGGCCTCCGTTCGCGTTGAGGCGGAGGACTAGGTCTGTCTCTGTGGTCTCCACAGGGGTTTCAGACATCCATTCGTCTTGGGAGATGCAAGACGAGCCTGCATTCAATTCACTGCAGGGATATCCAGCCTTACTTCAAGTCAGAGCATCTCCGTGTCCATTCCACTTGAGGCCACAAACACAGGGTCCCTCTCACATACCTGTAGCTGAGGGAAGTCTCCTCTTGAGGCGCTTGTGGAAAGTTGGTATTCCTCTTGAGTCGAAGCCAGGGACTAAGCTCTCATCTCGAGTTAATTTGGGGTCCACGGAGCCCTTTCGTGCTGCTCCAGTGACCTCAGGATCCCTCTAGACTTGAGACAGTGATCTTGGGTTTTCTCTGGAGTGCCGTCAAGGAAATCAAGGCTCCTTTCACGTTTGATGTGGAACACGGAATTGCTCTGGACGCAGTGCAGGGGAATCGGGCCTCATCTCGCGGCAAGGGGGAAGTCTCATGGTTTTTCTCGAGTTGCGGCCGGAACCTGGGGTATATTCTCGAGTTATGACGGGGAGGGCCCTTCAAGACACGTGTTTGTTCAGCGACGTCAGGACTCCTGCTTAGGTGCGAGGGACACCTCGGGATTCTCCTCGAGTCTTGGCATGGGAATTGGGATTTGTCTCCACGTGAGGCGGGAGACCCAGGGTCCCTTTCGACGTGCCTCAGGGATCCTGGGACTCCTATCCATTTTCAAGAGGAGTCAGGCATCGTCTCCTTTGGAAACATTGATCTCCGCGGACTTCTCGAGTTTTCAAAGGATGTGAGGCCTCCTGTGTCGATGAGGCGGAGGACTAGGTCTTTCTCTGTGGTCTCCACAGGGGATTCAGACACCCCTTCCTCTTGGGAGATGCAAGTCGAGCCTGCATTCAATTCACTGCAGAGATATCTGCCCATACTTCGAGTCAGAGCATCACGGTGTCCATTCCACTTGAGGCCACAAACTCAGGGTCCCTCTCACATACCTGTAGCTGAGAGAAGCCTCCTCTTGAGGTGCTTATGGAAAGTTGGTAATCCTCTTGAGTCGAATCCAGGGACTAAGCTCTCATCTCGAGTTGATTTGGGGTCCACAGAGCCCTTTCTTTTTGCTACAGTGACCTGAGGATCCCACTAGACTTGAGACAGTGATCTTGGGTTTTCTCTGGAGTGCCACCAAGGAAATCAAGGCTCCTTTCACGTTTGATGTGGAACACGGAATATCTCTGCACGCCATGCGGGGAATCAGGCTTTATCTCGCGGCGATGGGGAAGTCTCATGGTTTTTCTCGAGTTGCGGCCAGAACCTGGGGTATATTCTCGAGTTACAAAGGGGAGGTCCCTTCCAGACACGTGTTTGTTCAGCGACGTCAGGACTCCTGCCTAGGTGCAAGGGACACCTCGGGATTCTCCTCGAGTCCTGGCATGGCAATTGGGACGCGTCTCCACATGAGGCGGGAGACCCAGTTTCCCTTTCCTCGTGCCACAGGGATCCTGGGACTCCTATCCATTTTCAAGAGGAGTCAGGCATCGTCTCCTTTGGAAGCATTGATCTCCGCAGACCTCTTGAGTTTTCAAAGGATGTGAGGTCTCCGGTCGCGTTGAGGCGGAGGACTAGGTCTTTCTCTGTGGTCTTCACAGGGGATTCAGACAACCCTTCGTCTTGGGAGATGCAAGACGAGCCTGCATTCAATTCACTGCAGGGATATCCCGCCTTACTTCGAGTCAGAGCATCTCGGTGTCCAGTCCACTTAAGGCCACAAACTCAGGGTCCCTCTCACATACCTGTAGCTGAGAGAAGCCTCCTCTTGAGGTGCTTGTGGAAAGTTGGTATTCCTCTTGAGTCGAAGCCAGGGACTAAGCTCTCATCTCGAGTTGATTTGGGGTCCACGGAGCCCTTTCGTGTTGCTCCAGTGACCTCAGGATCCCTCTAGACTTGAGAGAGTGATCTTGGGTTTTCTCTGGAGTGCCACCAAGGAAATCAAGGCTCCTTTCACGTTTGATGTGGAACACGGAATTGCTCTGCACGCATTGCAGGGGAATCGGGCCTCATCTCGCGGCGAGGGGGATGTCTCATGATTTTTCTCGAGTTGCGGCCGGAACCTGGGGTATATTCTCGAGTTACGACGGGGAGGGCCCTTCCAGACACGTGTTTGTTCAGCGACATCAGGACTCCTGCCTAGGTGTGAGGGACACCTCGGGATTCTCCTCGAGTCTTGGCATGGCAATTGGGACGCGTCTCCACGTGAGGCGGGAGACCCAGGGTCCCTTTCCTCGTGCCACAGGGATCCTGAGACTCCTATCCATTTTCAAGAGGAGTCAGGCATCGTCTCCTTTGGAAGCATTGATCTCCGCGGACCTCTCGAGTTTTCAGAGGATGTGAGGCCTCAGGTCTCGATGAGGCGGAGGACTAGGTCTTTCTCTGTGGTCTCCACAGGGGATTCAGACATCCCTTCGTCTTGGGAGATGAATGACGAGCCTGCATTCAATTCACTGCAGGGATATCCAGCCTTAGTTCAAGTCAAAGCATCTCGGGGTCCATTCCATTTTGAGGCCACAAACTCAGGGTCCCTCTCACATACCTGTAGCTGAGAGAAGCCTCCTCTTGAGGTGCTTGTGGAAAGTTGGTATTCCTCTTGAGTCAAAGCCAGGGACTAAGCTCTCATCTCGAGTTGATTTGGGGTCCACGGAGCCCTTTCGTGTTGCTCCAGTGACCTCAGGATCGCTCTAGACTTGAGACAGTGACTTTGGGTTTTCTCTGGAGTGCCATCAAGGAAATCAAGGCTCCTTTAACGTTTGATGTGGAACACGGAATTGCTCTGCACGCAGTGCAGGGGAATCGGGCCTCATTTCGCTGTGAGGGGGAAGTCTCATGGTTTTTCTCGAGTTGCGGCCGGAACCCGGGATATATTCTCGAGTTACGACGGGGAGGGCCCTTCCAGACACGTGTTTGTTCAGCGACGTCAGGACTCCTGCCTAGGTGTGAGGGACACCTCGGGATTCTCCTCGAGTCTTGGCATGGCAATTGGGACGCGTCTCCACGTGAGGCGGGAGACCCAGGGTCCCTTTCCACGTGCCACAGTGATCCTGGGACTCCTATCTATTTTCAAGAGGAGTCAGGCATTGTCTCCTTTGGAAGCATTGATCTCCGCGGACCTCTCGAGTTTTCAAACGATGTGAGGCCTCCGGTCGCGATGAGGCGGAGAACTAGGTCTTTCTCTGTGGTCTCCACAGCGGATTCACACATCCCTTCGTCTTGGGAGATGCAAGACGAGCCTGCATTCAATTCACTGCAGGGATATCCGGCTTACTTCGAGTCAGAGCATCTCGGTGTCCATTTCACTTGAGGCCACAAACTCAAGGTCCCTCTAACATACCTGTACCTGAGGGAAGCCTCCTCTTGAGGTGCGTGAGGAAAGTTGGTATTTCTCTTGAGTCGAAGCCACGGACTAAGCTCTCATCTCGAGTTGATTTGGGGTCCACGGAGCCCTTTCGTGTTGCTCCAGTGACCTCAGGATCCCTCTAGACTTGAGACAGTGATGTTGAGTTTTCTCTGGAGTGCCATCAAGGAAATCAAGGCTCCTTTCACGTTTGATGTGGAACACGGAATTGCTCTCCACGCAGTGCAGGGGAATCGGGGCTCATCTCGCGGCGAGGGGGAAGTCTCATGGTTTTTCTCGAATTGCGGCTGGACCTGGGGAATATTCTCGAGTTAGAACGGGGAGGACCCCTCCATACACGTGTTTGTTCAGCGACGTCAGGACTCCTGCCTAGGTGCGAGGGACACCTCGGGATTCTCCTCGAATCTTGGCATGGCAATTGTGACGCATCTCCACTTGAGGCGGGAGACCAAGGGTCCCTTTCCACCTGCCACAGGGATCCTGGGACTCCTATCCATTTTCAAGAGGAGTCAGGCATCGTCTCCTTTGGAAACATTGATCTGCTCGGACCCCTCGAGTTTTCAAAGGATGTGAGGCCTCCAGGCGCGATGAGGCGGAGGACTAGGTCTTTATCTGTGGTCTCCACAGGGGATTCAGACATCCCTTCGTCTTGGGAGATGCAAGACGATCCTGCATTCAATTCACTGCAGGGATATCCGGCCTTACTTCGAGTCAGAGCATCTCGGTGTCCATTCCACTTGAGGCCACAAACTCAGGGTCCCTCTCACATACCTGTAGCTGAGAGAAGCCTCCTCTTGAGGTGCTTGTGGAAAGTTGGTATTCCTCTTGAGTCGAAGCCAGGGACTAAGCTCTCATCTCGAGTTGATTTGGGGTCCACGGAGCCCTTTCGTGTTGCTCCAGTGACCTCAGGATCCCTCTAGACTTGAGACAGTGATCTTAGGTTTTCTCTGGAGTGCCATCAAGGAAATCAAGGCTCCTTTCACGTTTGATGTGGAACACGGAATTGCTCTCCAGGCAGTGCAGGGGAATTGGGGCTCATCTCGCAGCGAGGGGGAAGTCTCATGGTTTTTCTCGAGTTGCGGCCGGAACCTGGGGTATATTCTCGTGTTACGACGGGGAGGGCCCTTCCAGACATGTGTTTGTTCAGCGACGCCAGGACTCCTGCCTAGGTGCGAGGGACACATCGGGATTCTCCTCGAGTCTTGGCATGGCAAATGAGACGCGTCTCCACGTGAGGCGGGAGACACAGGGTCCCTTTCCACGTGCCACAGGGATCCTGGGACTCCTATCCATTTTCAAGAGGAGTCAGGCATTGTCTCCTTTGGAAGCATTGATCTCCGTGGACCTCTCGAGTTTTCAAAGGATGTGAGGCCTCCGGTCGCGATGAGGTGGAGAACTAGGTCTTTCTCTGTGGTCTCCACAGGGGATTCAGACATCCCTTCGTCTTAGGAGATGCAAGACGAGCCTGCATTCAATTCACTGCAGGGATATCCAGCTTACTTCAAGTCAGAGCATCTCAGTGTCCATTCCACTTGAGGCCACAAACTCAGGGTCCCTCTCACATACCTGTACCTGAGAGAAGCCTCCTCTTGAGGTGCGTGAGGAAAGTTGGTATTTCTCTTGAGTCGAAGCCACGGACTAAGCTCTCATTTCGAGTTGATTTGGGGTCCACGGAGCCCTTTCGTGTTGCTCCAGTGACTTCAGGATCCCTCTAGACTTGAGACAGTGATCTTGGGTTTTCTCTGGAGTGTCACCAAGGAAATCAAGGCTCTTTTCACGTTTGATGTGGAACACGGAATTGCTCTGCACGCAGTGCAGGGGAATCGGGCCTCATCTCGCGGCGAGGGGGAAGTCTCATGGTTTTTCTCGAGTTGTGGCCGGAACCTGTGGTATATTGTCGAGTTACGACGGGGAGGTCCCTTCCAGATAAGTGTTTGTTCAGCGACGTCAGGACTCCTGCTTAGGTGCGAGGGACACCTCAGGATTCTCCTCGAGTCTTGGCATGGGAATTGGGACGTGTCTCCACATGAGGCGGGAGACCCAGGGTCCCTTTCCACGTGCCACAGTGATCCTGGGACTCCTATCCATTTTCAAGAGGTGTCAGGCATTTTCTCCTTTGGAAGCATTGATCTCCACGGCCCTCTTGAGTTTTCAAAGAATGTGAGGCCTCCGGTCGCGATGAGGTGAAGAACTACGTCTTTCTCTGGGGTCTCCTTTGGGGATTCAGACATCCCTTCGTCTTGGGAGATGCAAGACGAGCCTGCATTCAATTCACTGCAGGGATATCCGGCCTTACTTCGAGTCAGAGCATCTCGGTGTCCATTCCACTTGAGGCCACAAACTGAGGGTCCCTCTCACATACCTGTAGCTGAGAGAAGCCTCCTCTTGAGGTGCTTGTGGAAAGTTGGTATTCCTCTTGAGTCGAAGCCTGGAACTAAGCTCTCATCTCGAGTTGATTTGGGGTCCACGGAGCCCTTTCGTGTTGCTACAGTGACCTCAGGATCCCTCTAGACTTGAGACAGTGATCTTGGGATTTCTCTAGAGTGCCATCAAGGAAATCAAGGCTCCTTTCATGTTTGTTGTGGAACACGGAATTGCTCTGCATGCAGTCCAGGGGAATCGGGCCTCATCTCGCAACTAGGGGGAAGTCTCATGGTTTTTCTCGACTTGCGGCCCGAACCTGGGCTATATTCTCGAGTTAGGACGGGGAGGGCCCTTCCAGACACGTGTTTGCTCAGCGACGTCAGGACTCCTGCCTAGGTGCGAGGGACACCTCGGGATTCTCCTCGAGTCTTGACATGGAAATTGGGACGCGTCTCCACGTGAGGTGCGAGACCCAGGGTCCCTTTCCACGTGCCACAGGGATCCTGGGACTCCTATCCATTTTCAAGAGGAGTCAGGCATCGTCTCCTTTGGAAGCATTGATCTCCGTGGACCTCTCGAGTTTTTAAAGGATGTGAGGCCTACGGTCACGATGAGGCGGAGAACTAGGTCTTTCTCTGTGGTCTCCACAGGGGATTCAGTCATCCCTTCATCTTGGGAGATGCAAGACGAGCCTGCATTCAATTCACTGCAGGGATATCTGGCCTTACTTCGAGTCAGAGCATCTCGGTGTCCATTCCACTTGATGCCACAAACTCAGGGTCCCTCTCACATACCTGTAGCTGAGAGAAGCCTCCTCTTGAGGTGCTTGTGGAAAGTTCGTATTCCTCTTGAGTCGAAGCCAGGGACTAAGCTCTCATCTCGAGTTGATTTGGGGTCCACGGAGCCCTTTCGTGTTGCTCCAGTGACCTCAGGATCCCTCTAGACTTGAGAGAGTGATCTTGGGTTTTCTCTGGAGTGCCATCAAGGAAATCAAGGCTCCTTTCACGTTTGATGTGGAACACGGAATTGTTCTGCACGCAGTGCAGGCGAATCGGGCCTCATCTCGCGGCGAGGGGGAAGTCTCATGGTTTTTCTCGAGTTGTGGCCGGAACCTGTGGTATATTGTCGAGTTACGACGGGGAGGTCCCTTCCAGACACGTGTTTGTTCAGCGACGTCAGGACTCCTGCCTAGGTGCGAGGGACACCTCGGGATTCTCCTCGAGTCTTGGCATGGCAATTGAGACGCGTCTCCACGTGAGGCGGGAGACCAGGGTCCCTTTCCACGTGCCACAGGGATCCTGGGGCTCCTATCCATTTTCAAGAGGAGTCGGGCATCGTCTCCTTTGGAAGCATTGATCTCCGCGGACCTGTCGAGTTTTCAAAGTATGTGAGGCCTCCGGTCGCAATGAGGCGGAGGACTAGGTCTTTCTCTGTGGTCTCCACAGGGGATTCAGACATCCCTTCGTCTTGGGAGATGCAAGACGAGCCTGCATTCAATTCACTGCAGGGATATCTGGCCTTACTTCGAGTCAGAGCATCTCGGTGTCCATTCCACTTGAGGCCACAAACTCAGGGTCCCTCTCACATACCTGTAGCTGAGAGAAGCCTCCTCTTGAGGTGCTTGTGGAAAGTTGGTATTCCTCTTGAGTCGAAGCCAGGGACTAAGCTCTCATCTCGAGTTGATTTGGGGTCCACGGAGCTCTTTTGTGTCTACAGTGACCTCAGGATCCCTCTAGACTTGAGACAGTGATCTTGGGTTTTCTCTGGAGTGCCATCAAGGAAATCAAGGCTCCTTTCACTTTTGATGTGGAATACGGAATTGCTCTGCACGCAGGGCAGGGGAATCGGGCCTCATCTCGCGGCGAGGGGGAAGTCTCATGGTTTTTCTCGAGTTGCGACCGGAACCTGGGGTATATTCTCGAGTTACGACGGGGATGGCCCTTCCAGACAAGTGTTTGTTCAGCGACGTCAGGACTCTTGCCTAGGTGCGAGGGACACCTCGGGATTCTCCTTTACTCCTGGCATGGCAATTGGGACCCGTCTCCACGTGAGGCAGGAGACCACGCGTCCCTTTCCACGTGCCTCAGGGATCCTGGTACTCCTATCCAATTTCAAGAGAGTCAGCAACGTCTCCTTTGGAAGCATTGATCTCCGCAGACCTCTCGAGTTTTCAAAGGATGTGAGGCCTCCGGTCGCGATGAGGCAGAGAACTAGGTCTTTCTCTGTGGTCTCCACAGGGGATTCAGACATCCCTTCCTCTTGGGAGATGCAGGACGAGCCTGCATTCAATTCAATGCAGGGATATCTGGCCTTACTTCGAGTCAGAGCATCTCGGTGTCCATTCCACTTGAGGCCACAAACTCAGGGTCCCTCTCACATACCTGTAGCTGAGAGAAGCCTCCTCTTGAGGTGCTTCTGGAAAGGTGGTATTCCTCTTGAGTCGAAGCCAGGGACTAAGCTCTCATCTCGAGTTGATTTGGGGTCCACGGAGCCCTTTCGTGTTGCTCCAGTGACCTCAGGATCCCTCTAGACTTGAGACAGTGATCTTGGGTTTTCTTTTGAGATGCCACCAAAGAAATCAAGGGTCCTTTCACGTTTGATGTGGAACACGGAATTGCTCTGCACGCAGTGCAGGGGAATCGGGCTTCATCTTGCGGCGAGGGGGAATTCTCATGGTTTTTCTCGAGTTGCGGCTGGAACCTGGGGTATATTCTCGAGTTATGACGGGGAGATCCCTTCCAGACACGTGTTTGTTCAGCGACATCAGCACTCCTGCCTAGGTGCGTGGGACAACTCGGGATTCTCCTCGAGTCTTGGCATGGCAATTGGGACGCGTCTCCACGTGAGGCGGGAAACCCAGTGTCCCTTTCCACGTGACACAGTGATCCTGGGACTCCTATCCATTTTCAAGAGGAGTCAGGCATCGTCTCCTTTGGAAGCATTGATCTCCGCGGACCTCTCGAGTTTTCAAAGGATGTAAGTCCTCCGGAAGCGATGAGGCGGAGAACTAGGTCTTTCTTGTGGTCTCCACAGGGGATTCAGACATCCCTTCGTCTTGGAAGATGCAAGACGAGCCTGCATTCAATTCCCTGCAGGGATATCCGGCCTAACTTCGTGTCAGAGCTTCTCGGGGTCCATTCCACTTGAGGCCACAAACTCAGGGCCCCTCTCACATACATGTAGCTGAGAGAAGCCTCCTCTTGAGGTGCTTGTGGAAAGTTGGTATTCCTCTTGAGTCGAAGCCAGGGACTAATCTCTCATCTCGATTTGATTTGGGGTCCACGGAGCCCTTTCGTGTTGCTCCAGTGACCTCAGGATCCCTCTAGACTTGAGACAGTGATCTTGGGTTTTCTCTGGAGTGCCCTCAAGGAAATCAAGGCTCCTTTCACGTTTGATGTGGAACACCGAAATGCTCTGCACGCAGTGCAGTGAAATCGGGCCTCATCTCTCGGCGAGGTGGAACTCTCATGGTTTTTCTCGAGTTGTGGCCGTAACCTGGGGTATATTCTCGAGTTACGAGGGGGAGGGCCCTTCCAGACACGTGTTTCTTCAGTGATGTCAGGACTCCTGCCTAGGTGCGAGGGACACCTCGGGATTCTCCTCAACTCTTGGCATGGCAATTGGGACGCGTCTCCACGTGAGGCGGGAGACCCAGGGTCCCTTTCCACGTGCCACAGGGATCCTGGGACTCTTATCCATTTTCAAGAGGAGTCAGGCATCGTCTCCTTTGGAAGCATTGATCTCCGCGGACCTCTCGAGTTTTCAAAGGATGTCAGGCCTCCGTTCGCAATGAGGCGGAGGACTAGGTCTTTCTCTCTGGTCTCCACAGGGGATGCAGACATCCCTTCGTCTTGGGAGATGCAAGACGAGCCTGCATTAAATTCACTGCAGGGATATCCGGCATTACTTCGAGTCAGAGCATCTCGGTGTTCATTCCACTTGAGGCCACAAACTCAGGGTCACTCTCACATACCTGTAGCTGAGAGAAGCCTCCTCTTGAGGTGCTTGTGGAAAGTTGGTATTCCTCTTGAGTCGAAGCCAGGGACTAAGCTCACATCTCGAGTTGATTTGGGGTCTACAGAGCCCTTTCGTGTTGCTCCAGTGACCTCAGGATCCCTCTAGACTTGAGACAGTGATCTTGGGTTTTCTCTGTAGTGTCATCAAGGAAATCAAGGCTCTTTTCACGTTTGATGTGGGATACGGAATTGCTCTGCACGCAGTGCAGCGGAATCGGGACTCATCTCCTGGCGAGGGGGAAGTCTCATGGTTTTTCTCGAGTTGCGGCCGGAACCTGTTGTATATTCTTGAGTTACGTCGGGGAGGGCCCTTCCAGACACGTGTTTGTTCAGCGACGTCAGGACTCCTGCCTAGGTGCGAGGGACACCTCGGGATTATCCTCGAATCTTGGCATGGCAACTGGGACGCATCTCCACGTGAGGCGGGAGACCCAGTGTCCCTTTCTACGTGCCACAGGGATCCTGGGACTCCTATCCATTTTCAAGAGGAGTCAGGCATAATCTCCTTTGGAAGCATTGATCTCCGCGGACCTCTCGAGTTTTCAAAGGATGTGAGGCCTCCTGTCGGGATGAGGCGGAGAACTAGGTCTTTCTCTGTGGTCTCCACAGGCGATTCAGACATCCCTTCGACTTGGGAGATGCATGACGAGCCTGCATTCAATTCACTGCAGGGATATCTGGCCTTACTTCGAGTCAGAGCATCTCGGTGTTCATTCCACTTGAGGCCACAAACTCAGGGTCCCTCTCACATACTTGTAGCTGAGAGAAGCCTCCTCTTGAGGTGCTTGTGGAAAGTTGGTATTCCTCTTGAGTCGAAGCCAGGGACTAAGCTCTCATCTCGTGTTGATTTGTGGTCCACGGACCATTTTCGTGTTGCTACAGTGACCTCAGGATCCCTCTAGACTTGAGACAGTGATCTTGGGTTTTCTCTGGAGTGCCATCAAGGAAATCAAGGCTCCTTTCAGATTTGATGTGGAACACGGAATTGCTCTGCACACAGTGCAGGGGAATTAGGCCTCATCTCACGGCGAGGGAGAAGTCTCATGGTTTTTCTCGAGTTGCGGCTGGAACATGGGGTATATTCTTGAGTTCCGACGGGGAGGGCCCTTCCAGACACGTGTTTGTTTAGCGACTTCAGGACTCCTGCGTAGGTGCGAGGGTCACCTCCGGATTCTCCTCGAGTCTTGGCATGGCAATTGGGACCCGTCTCCACGTGAGGCGGGAGACCCAGGGTCCCTTTCCACGTGCCACAGTGATCCTGGGACTCCTATCCATTTTCAAGAGGTGTCAGGCATTTTCTCCTTTGGAAGCATTGATCTCCACGACCCTCTTGAGTTTTCAAAGAATGTGAGGCCTCCGGTCGCGATGAGGTGAAGAACTACGTCTTTCTCTGGGGTCTCCTTTGGGGATTCAGACATCCCTTCGTCTTGGGAGATGCAAGACGAGCCTGCATTCAATTCACTGCAGGGATATCCGGCCTTACTTCGAGTCAGAGCATCTCGGTGTCCATTCCACTTGAGGCCACAAACTGAGGGTCCCTCTCACATACCTGTAGCTGAGAGAAGCCTCCTCTTGAGGTGCTTGTGGAAAGTTGGTATTCCTCTTGAGTCGAAGCCTGGAACTAAGCTCTCATGTCGAGTTGATTTGGGGTCCACGGAGCCCTTTCGTGTTGCTACAATGACCTCAGGATCCCTCTAGACTTGAGACAGTGATCTTGGGATTTCTCTAGAGTGCCATCAAGGAAATCAAGGCTCCTTTCACGTTTGTTGTGGAACACGGAATTGCTCTGCATGCAGTCCAGGGGAATCGGGCCTCATCTCGCAACTAGGGGGAAGTCTCATGGTTTTTCTCGAGTTGCGGCCCGAACCTGGGCTATATTCTCGAGTTTCGACGGGGAGGGCCCTTCCAGACACGTGTTTGCTCAGCGACGTCAGGACTCCTGCCTAGGTGCGAGGGACACCTCGGGATTCTCCTCGAGTCTTGGCATGGAAATTGGGACGCGTCTCCACGTGAGGTGCGAGACCCAGGGTCCCTTTCCACGTGCCACAGGGATCCTGGGACTCCTATCCATTTTCAAGAGGAGTCAGGCATCGTCTCCTTTGGAAGCATTGATCTCCGTGGACCTCTCGAGTTTTTAAAGGATGTGAGGCCTACGGTCACGATGAGGCGGAGAACTAGGTCTTTCTCTGTGGTCTCCACAGGGGATTCAGTCATCCCTTCATCTTGGGAGATGCAAGACGAGCCTGCATTCAATTCACTGCAGGGATATCTGGCCTTACTTCGAGTCAGAGCATCTCGGTGTCCATTCCACTTGATGCCACAAACTCAGGGTCCCTCTCACATACCTGTAGCTGAGAGAAGCCTCCTCTTGAGGTGCTTGTGGAAAGTTCGTATTCCTCTTGAGTCGAAGCCAGGGACTAAGCTCTCATCTCGAGTTGATTTGGGGTCCACGGAGCCCTTTCGTGTTGCTCCAGTGACCTCAGGATCCCTCTAGACTTGAGAGAGTGATCTTGGGTTTTCTCTGGAGTGCCATCAAGGAAATCAAGGCTCCTTTCACGTTTGATGTGGAACACGGAATTGTTCTGCACGCAGTGCAGGCGAATCGGGCCTCATCTCGCGGCGAGGGGGAAGTCTCATGGTTTTTCTCGAGTTGTGGCCGGAACCTGTGGTATATTCTCGAGTTACGACGGGGAGGTCCCTTCCAGACACGTGTTTGTTCAGCGACGTCAGGACCTCTGCCTAGGTGCGAGGGACACCTCGGGATTCTCCTCGAGTCTTGGCATGGCAATTGGGACGCGTCTCCACGTGAGGCGGGAGACCCAGGGTCCCTTTCGACGTGCCACAGGGATCCTGGGACTCCTATCCATTTTCAAGAGGAGTCAGGCATCGTCTCCTTTGGAAGCATTGATCTCCGTGGACTTCTCGAGTTTTCAAAGGATGTGAGGCCTCCGTTCGCGTTGAGGCGGAGGACTAGGTCTGTCTCTGTGGTCTCCACAGGGGTTTCAGACATCCATTCGTCTTGGGAGATGCAAGACGAGCCTGCATTCAATTCACTGCAGGGATATCCAGCCTTACTTCAAGTCATAGCATCTCCGTGTCCTTTCCACTTGAGGCCACAAACACAGGGTCCCTCTCACATAACTGTCGCTGAGGGAAGCCTCCTCTTGAGGCGCTTGTGGAAAGTTGGTATTCCTCTTGAGTCGAAGCCAGGGACTAAGCTCTCCTCTCGAGTTAATTTGGGGTCCACGGAGCCCTTTCGTGTTGCTCCAGTGACCTCAGGATCCCTCTAGACTTGAGACAGTGATCTTGGGTTTTCTCTGGAGTGCCGTCAAGGAAATCAAGGCTCCTTTCACGTTTGATGTGGAACACGGAATTGCTCTGCACGCAGTGCAGGGGAATCGGGCCTCATCTCGCGGCAAGGGGGAAGTCTCATGGTTTTTCTCGAGTTGCGGCCGGAACCTGGGGTATATTCTCGAGTTATGACGGGGAGGTCCCTTCAAGACACGTGTTTGTTCAGGGACGTCAGGACTCCTGCCTAGGTGCGAGGGACACCTCGGGATTCTCCTCGAGTCTTGGCATGGTAATTGGGACGCGTCTCCACATGAGACGGGAGACCCAGGGTCCCTTTGGACGTGCCACAGGGATCCTGGAACTCCTATCCATTTTCAAGAGGAGTCAGGCATCGTCTCCTTTGGAAGCATTGATCTCCGCGGACCTTTCGAGTTTTCAAAGGATGTGAGGCCTCCGTTCCCGTTGAGGCGGAGAACTCGGTCTTTCTCTGTGGTCTCCACAGGGGATTCAGACATTCCTTCGTCTTCGGAGATGCAAGACGAGCCTGCATTCAATCCACTGCAGGGATATCCGGCCTTACTTCGAGTCAGAGCATCTCGGTGTCCATTCCACTTGAGGCCACAAACTCAGGGTCCCTCTCACATACCTGTAGCTGAGAGAGGTGCTTGTGGAAAGTTGGTATTCCTCTTGAGTCGAGCCAGGGACTAAGCTCTCATCTCGAGTTGATTTGGGGTCCACAGAGCCCTTTCGTGTTGGTACAGTGATCTCAGGATCCCTCTAGACTTGAGACAGTGATCTTGAGTTTTCTCTGGAGTGCCGTCAAGGAAATCAAGGCTCCTTTCACGTTTGATGTGGAACACGGAATTGCTCTGCACGCAGTGCAGGGGAATCGGGCCTCATCTCGTGGCTAGGGGGAAGTCTCATGGTTTTCCTCGAGTTGCGGCCGATCCTGGGGTATATTCTCGAATTACGACGGGGAGGGCCCTTCCATACACGTGTTTGTTCAGCGACATCAGGACTCCTGCCTAGGTGCGAAGGACACCTCGGGATTCCCCTCGAGTCTTGGCATGGCAATTGGGACTCGTCTCCACGTGAGGCGGGAGACCCAGGGTCCCTTTCCATGTGCCACAGGGATCCTGGGACTCCTATCCATTTTGAAGAGGAGTCAGGCATGTTCTCCTTTGGAAGCATTGATCTCCGCTGACCTCTCGAGTTTTCAAAGGATGTGAGGCCTCCGGTCGCGATGAGGCGGAGGACTAGGTCTTTCTCTGTGGTCTCCACAGGGGATTCAGACATCCCTTCGTCTTGGGAGATGCAAGACGAGCCTGCTTTCAATTCACTGCAGGGATATCCGGCCTTACTTCGAGTGAGAGCATCTCGGTGTCCATTCCACTTGAGGCCACAAACTCAGGGTCCCTCTCACATACCTGTAGCTGAGAGAAGCCTCCTCTTGAGGTGCTTGTGGAAAGTTGGTATTCCTCTTGAGTCGAAGCCAGGGACTAAGCTCTCATCTCGAGTTGATTTGGGGTCCACGGAGCCCTTTCCTGTTGCTCCATTGACCTCAGGATCCCTCTAGACTTGAGACACTGTTCTTGGGTTTTCTCTGGAGTGCCATCAAGGAAATCAAGGCTCCTTTCACGTTTGATGTGGAACGCGGAATTGCTCTGCACGCAGTGCAGGGGAATCGGGCCTCATCTCGCGGCGAGGGGGAAGTCTCATGGTTTTTCTCGAGTTGCGGCAGGAACCTGGGGTATATTCTCGAGTTACGACGGGGAGGGCCCTTCCAGACACGTGTTTGTTCAGTGACGTCAGGACTCCTGCCTAGGTGAGAGGGACCTCGGGATTCTCCTCGAGTCTTGGCATGGCAATTGGGACGCGTCTCCACGTGAGGCGGGAGACCCAGGGTCCTTTTCCACGTGGCACAGGGATCCTGGGGCTCCTATCCATTTTCAAGAGGAGTCAGGCATCGTCTCCTTTGGAAGCATTGATCTCCGCGGACTTCTCGAGTTTTCAAAGGATGTGAGGCCTCCGTTCGCGTTGAGGCGGAGGACTAGGTCTTTCTCTGTGGTCTCCACAGGGGATTCAGACATCCCTTCGTCTTGGGAGATGCAAGACGAGCCTGCATTCAATTCACTGCAGGGATATCCGGCCTTACTTCGAGTCAGAGCATCTCGGTGTCCATTCCACTTGAGGCCACAAACTCAGGGTCCCTCTCACATACCTGTAGCTGAGAGAAGCCTCCTCTTGAGGTGCTTGTGGAAAGTTGGTATTCCTCTTGAGTCGAAGCCAGGAACTAAGCTCTCATCTCGAGTTGATTTGGGGTCCACGGAGCCCTTTCGTGTTGCTCCAGTGACCTCAGGATCCCTCTAGACTTGAGACAGTGATCTTGGCTTTTCCCTGGAGTGCCGGGAAGGAAATCAAGGCTCCTTTCACGTTTGATGTGGAACACGGAATTGCTCTGCACGCAGTGCAGGGGAATCGGGCCTCATCTCGCGGCGAGGGGGAAGTCTCATGGTTTTTCTCAAGTTGCGGCCGGAACCTGGGGTATATTCTCGAGTTACGATGGGGAGGGCCCTTCCAGACACGTGTTTGTTCAGCGACATCAGGACTCCTGCCTAGGTGCGAGGGACACCTCGGGATTCTCCACGAGTCTTGGCATGGCAATTGAGACGCGTCTCCACGTGAGGCGGGAGACCCAGGGTCCCTTTCCACGTGCCACAGGGATCCTGGGGCTCCTATCCATTTTCAAGAGGAGTCAGGCATCGTCTCCTTTGGAAGCATTGATCTCCGCGGACCTCTTGCGTTTTCAAAGGATGTGAGGCCTCCGGTCGCAATGAGGCGTAGGACTAGGTCTTTCTCTGTGGTCTCCACAGGGGATTCAGACATCCCTTCGTCTTGGGAGATGAAAGACGAGCCTGCATTCAATTCACTGCAGGGATATCCGGCCTTACTTCGAGTCAGAGCATCTCGGTGTCCATTCCACTTGAGGCCACAAACTCAGGGTCCCTCTCACATACCTGTAGCTGAGAGAAGCCTCCTCTTGAGGTGCTTGTGGAAAGTTGGTATTCCTCTTGAGTCGAAGCCAGTGACTAAGCTCTCATCTCGAGTTGATTTGGGGTCCACGGAGCCCTTTCGTGTTGCTCCAGTGACCTCAGGATCCCTCTAGACTTGAGACAGTGATCTTGGGTTTTCTCCTGAGTGCCATCAAGGAAATCAAGGCTCCTTTCACGTTTGATGTGGAACACGGAATTTCTCTGCATGCAGTGCAGGGGAATCGGGCCTCATGTCGCGGCGAGGGGGAAGTCTCATGGTTTTTCTCGAGTTGAGGCCGGAACCTGGGGTATATTCTCGAGTTACGACGGGGAGGGCCCTTCCAGACACGTGTTTGTTCAAGCGACGGCAGGACTCCTGCCTAGGTGCGAGGGACACCTCGGGATTCTCCTCGAGTCTTGGCATGGCAATTGGGACGCGTCTCCACGTGAGGCGGGAGACCCAGGGTCCCTTTCCACGTGCCACAGGGATACTGGGACTCCTATCCATTTTCAAGAGGAGTCAGGCATCGTCTCCTTTGGAAGCACTGATCTCTGCAGACCTCTCGAGTTTTCAAAGGATATGAGGCCTCCGGTCACGATGAGGCGGAGGACTAGGTCTTTCTCTGTGGTATCCACAGGGGATTCAGACATCCCTTCGTCTTGGGAGATGCAAGACGAGCCTGCATTCAATTCACTGCAGGGATATCCGGACTTACTTCGAGTCAGAACATTTCGGTGTCCATTGCACTTGAGGCCACAAACTCAGGGTCCCTCTCACATACCTGTAGCTGAGAGAAGCCTCCTCTTGAGTTGCATGTGGAAAGTTGGTATTCCTCTTGAGTCAAAGCCAGGGACTAAGTTCGCATCTCGAGTTGATTTGGTGTCCACGGATCTCTTTCGTGTTGCTCCAATGACCTCAGGATCCCTCTAGACTTGAGACAGTGATCTTGGGTTTTCTCTGGAGTGCCATCAAGGAAATCAAGGCTCCTTTCTCGTTTGATGTGGAACACGGAATTGCTCTGCACGCAGTGCAGAGGAATCGGGCCTCATCTCGCGGCGAGGGGGAAGTCTCATGGTTTTTCTCGAGTTGTGGCCGGAACCTGTGGTATATTGTCGAGTTACGACGGGGAGGGCCCTTCCAGACACGTGTTTGGTCAGCGACGTCAGGACTCCTGCCTAGGTACGAGGGACACCTCGGGATTCTCCTCGAGTCTTGGCATGGCAATTGGGACGCGTCTCCACGTGAGGCGAGAGACCCAGGGTCCCTTTCCACGTGCCACAGGGATCCTGGGGCTCCTATCCATTTTCAAGAGGAGTCAGGCATCGTCTCCTTTGGAAGCATTGATCTCCGCGGACCTCTGGAGTTTTCAAAGGATGTGAGGCCTCCGATCGCAATGAGGCGGAGGACTAGGTCTTTCTCTGTGGTCTCCACAGGGGATTCAGACATCCCTTCGTCTTGGGAGATGCAAGACGAGCCTGCATTCAATTCACTGCAGGGATATCCGGCCTTACTTCGAGTCAGAGCATCTCGGTGTCCATTCCACTTGAGGCCACAAACTCAGGGTCCCTCTCACATACCTGTAGCTCAGAGAAGCCTCCTCTTGAGGTGCTTGTGGAAAGTTGGTATTCCTCTTGCGTCGAAGCCAGGGACTAAGCTCTCATCTCGAGTTGATTTGGGGTCCACGGAGCCCTTTCTTGTTGCTCCAGTGACCTCAGGATCCCTCTAGACTTGAGACAGTGACCTTGGGTTTTCTCTGGAGTGCCATCAGGGAAATCAAGGCTCCTTTCACGTTTGATGTGGAACACGGAATTGCTCTGCACGCAGTGCACGGGAATCGGGCCTCATGTCGCGGCCAGCGGGAAGTCTCATGGTTTTTCTCGAGTTGCGGCCGGAACCTGGGGTATATTCTCGAGTTACGACGGCGAGGGCCCTTCCAGACATGTGTTTGTTCAGCGACATCAGGACTCCTGCCTAGGTGCGAGGGACACCTCGGGTTTCTCCGCGAGTCTTGGCATGGCAATTGGGACGCGTCTCCACGTGAGGCGGGAGACCCAGGGTCCCTTTCCACGTGCCACAGGGATCCTGGGACTCCTATCCATTTTCAAGAGGAGTCAGGCATCGTCTCCTTTGGAAGCATTGATCTCCGCGGACGTCTTGAGTTTTCAAAGGATGTGAGGCCTCCGGTCGCGATGAGGCGGAGAACTAGGTCTTTCTCTGTCGTCTCCACAGAGGATTCAGACATCCCTTCGTCTTGGGAGATGCAAGACGAGCCTGCATTCAATTCACTGCAGGGATATCCGGCCTTACCTCGAGTCAGAGCATCTCGGTGTCCATTCCACTTGAGGACACAAACTCAGGGTCCCTCTCAGATACCTGTTGCTGAGAGAAGCCTCCTATTGAGGTGCTTGTGGAAAGTTGGTATTCCTCTTGATATGAAGCCAGGGACTAAGCTCTCATCTCGAGTTGATTTGGGGCCACGGAGCCCTTTCGTGTTGCTACAGTGACCTCAGGATCCCTCTAAACTTGAGACAGTGATCTTGGGTTTTCTCTGGAGTGCCATCAAGGAAATCAAGGCTCCTTTCACGTTTGATGTGGAACACGGAATTGCTCTGCACGCAGTGCAGGGGAATCGGGCCTCATCTCGCAGCGAGGGGAAAGTCTCATGGTTTTTCTCGAGTTGCAGCCGGAACCTGGGGTATATTCTCGAGTTAGAAAGGGAGGGCCCTTCCAGACACGTGTTTGTTCAGCGACGTCAGGACTCCTGCCTAGGTGCGAGGGACACATCGGGATTCTCCTCGAGTCTTGGCATGGCAATTGGGACGCGTCTCCACGTGAGGCGGGAGACCCAGTGTCCCTTTCCACATGCGACAGGGATCCTGGGACTCCTATCCATTTTCAAGAGGAGTCAGGCATCGTCTCCTTTGGAAGCATTGATCTCCGGGGACCTTTCGAGTTTTCAAAGGATGTGAGGCCTCCGATCGCGATGAGGCGGAGAACTCGGTCTTTCTCTGTGGTCTCCACAGGGGATTCAGACATCCCTTCGTCTTGGGAGATGCAAGACGAGCCTGCATTCAATTCACTGCAGGGATATCCGGCCTTACTTCGAGTCAGAGCATCTCGGTGTCCATTCCACTTGAGGCCACAAACTCAGGGTCCCTCTCACATACCTGTAGCTGAGAGAAGCCTCCTCTTGAGGTGCTTGTGGAAAGTTGGTATTCTTCTTGAGTCGAAACCAGGGACTAAGCTCTCATCTCGAGTTGATTTGGGGTCCCGGAGCCCTTTCGTGTTGCTCCAGTGACCTCAGGATCCCTCTAGACTTGAGACAGTGATCTTGGGTTTTCTCTGGAGTGCCATCAAGGAAATCAAGGCTCCTTTCACGTTTGATGTGGAACACGGAATTGCTCTGTACGCAGTGCAGG
Source organism: Dama dama (assembly GCF_033118175.1). Taxonomy (NCBI): domain Eukaryota; kingdom Metazoa; phylum Chordata; class Mammalia; order Artiodactyla; family Cervidae; genus Dama; species Dama dama. The sequence continues at coordinate 4,525,701 of NC_083706.1, read as the reverse complement.
GGAATGGGGCCTCATCTCGCGGCGAGGAGTAAGTCTCATGGTTTTTCTCGAGTTGCGGCCGGAACCTGGGGTATATTCTCGAGTTATGACGGGGAGGGCCCATCCAGACACGTGTTTGTTCAGCGACGTCAGGACTCCTGCCTAGGTGCGAGGGACACCTCGGGATTCTCCTCGAGTCTTGGCATGGTAATTGGAATGCGTCTCCACGTGATGCGGGACACCCAGGGTCCCTTTCCACGTGCCACAGGGATCCTGGGACTCCTATCCATTTTCAAGAGGAGTCAGGCAACGTCTCCTTTGGAAGTATTGTTCTCCGCGCACCTCTCGAGTTTTCAAAGGATGTGAGGCCTCTGTTCGCGTTGAGGCGGAGAACTAGGTCTTTCTCTGTGGTCTCCACAGGGGATTCAGACATCCCTTCGTCTTGGGAGATGCAAGACGAGCCTGCATTCAATTCACTGCAGGGATATCCGGCCTTACTTCGAGTCAGAGCATCTCGGTGTCCATTCCACTTGAGGCCACAAACTCAGGGTCCCTCTCACATACCTGTAGCTGAGAGAAGCCTCCTCTTGAGGTGCTTGTGGAAAGTTGGTATTCCTCTTGAGTCGAAGCCAGGGACTAAGCTCTCATCTCGAGTTGATTTGGGGACCACGGAGCCCTTTCCTGTTGCTCCAGTGACCTCAGGATCCCTCTAGACTTGAGACAGTGATCTTGGGTTTTCTCTGGAGTGCCATCAAGAAAATCAAGGCTCCTTTCACGTTTGATGTGGAACACGGAATTGCTCTGCATGCAGGGCAGGGGAATCGGGCCTCATCTCGCGGCAAGGGGGAAGTCTCATGGTTTTTCTCGAGTTGCAGCCGGAACCTGGGGTATATTCTCGAGTTACGACGGGGAGGGCCCTTCCAGACACGTGTTTGTTCAGCAACGTCTGGACTCCTGCCTAGGTGCGAGGGACACCTCGGGATTCTCCGCGAATCTTGGCATGGCAATTGAGACGCGTCTCCACGTGAGGCTGGAGACCCAGGGTCCCTTTCCACGTGAAACAGGGATCCTGGGACTCCTATCCATTTTCCAGAGGAGTCAGGCATCGTCTCCTTTGGAAGCATTGATCTCCGCGGACCTCTCGAGTTTTCAAAGGACGTGAGGCCTCCGGTCGCGATGAGGCGGAGAACTAGGTCTTTCTCTGTGGTCTACACAGGGGATTCAGACATCCCTTCATCTTGGGAGATGCAAGACGAGCCTGCATTCAATTCACTGCAGGGATATCCGGCCTTACTTCGAGTCAGAGCATCTCGGTGTCCATTCCACTTGAGGCCACAAACTCAGGGTCCCTCTCACATACCTGTAGCTGAGAGAAGCCTCCTCTTGAGGTGCTTGTGGAAAGTTGGTAATCCTCTTGAGTCGAAGCCAGGGACTAAGCTCTCATCTCCAGTTGATTTGGGGTCCATGGAGCCCTTTCGTGTTGCTCCAGTGACCTCAGGATCCCTCTAGACTTGAGACAGTGATCTTGGGTTTTCTCTGGAGTGCCATCAAGGAAATCAAGGCTCCTTTCACGTTTGATTTGGAACACGGAATTGCTCTGCATGCAGTGCAGGGGAATCGGGGCTCCTGTCGCGGCGAGGGGGAAGTCTCATAGTTTTTCTCGAGTTGCGGCCGGAACCTGGGGTATATTCTCGAGTTACGATGGGGAGGGCCCTTCCAGACACGTTTTTGTTCAGCGTCGTCAGGACTCCTGCCTAGGTGCGAGGGACACCTCGGGATTCTCCTCGAGTCTTGGCATGGCAATTGGGAGGCGTCTCCACGTGAGGCGGGAGACCCAGTGTCCCTTTCCACGTGCCACAGGGATACTGGGACTCCTATCCATTTTCAAGAGGAGTCAGGCATCGTCTCCTTTGGAAGCACTGATCTCTGCAGACCTCTCGAGTTTTCAAAGGATATGACGCCTCCGGTCACGATGAGGCGGAGGACTAGGTCTTTCTCTGTGGTATCCACAGGGGATTCAGACATCCCTTCGTCTTGGGAGATGCAAGACGAGCCTGCATTCAATTCACTGCAGGGATATCCGGACTTACTTCGAGTCAGAACATTTCGGTGTCCATTGCACTTGAGGCCACAAACTCAGGGTCCCTCTCACATACCTGTAGCTGAGAGAAGCCTCCTCTTGAGGTGCATGTGGAAAGTTGGTGTTCCTCTTGAGTCGAAGCCAGGGACTAAGCTCTCATCTCGAGTTGATTCGGGGTCCACGGAGCCCTTTCATGTTGCTCCAGTGACCTCAGGATCCCTCTAGACTTGAGACAGTGATCTTGGGTTTTCTCTGGAGTGCCATCAAGGAAATCAAGGCTCCTTTCTCGTTTGATGTGGAACACGGAATTGCTCTGCACGCAGTGCAGGGGAATTGGGCCTCATCTCGCGGCGAGGGGGAAGTCTCATGGTTTTTCTAGAGTTGCGGCCAGAACCTAGGGTATATTCTCGAGTTACGATGAGGAGGGCACTTCCAGACACGTGTTTTTCAGCGACGTCAGGACTCCTGCCTAGGTGCGTGGGACACCTCGGGATTCTTCTCGAGTCTTGGCATGGCAATTGGGAGGCGTCTCCACGTGAGGCGGGAGACGCAGATTCCCTTTCCACGTGCCACAGGGAACCTGGGACTCCTATCCATTTTCAAGAGTAGTCAGGCATCGTCTCCTTTGGAAGCATTGATCTCCGCTGACCTCTCGAGTTTTCAAAGAATGTGAGGCCTCCGTTTGCGTTGAGGCGGAGAACTAGGTCTTTCTCTGTGGTCTCCACAGGGGATTCAGACATCCGTTCATCTTGGGAGATGCAATACGAGCCTGCATTCCATTCACTGCAGGGATATCCGGCCTTACTTCGAGTCAGAGCATCTCGGTGTCCATTCCACTTGAGGCCACAAACTCAGGGTCCCTCTCACATACCTGCAGCTGAGAGAAGCCTCCTCTTGATGTGCTTGTGGAAAGTTGGTATTCCTCTTGAGTCGAAGCCAGGGACTAAGCTCTCATCTCGAGTTGATTTGGGGTCCCGGAGCCCTTTCCTGTTGCTACAGTGACCTCAGGATCCCTCTAGACTTGAGACAGTGATCTTGGGTTTTCTCTGGAGTGCCATCAAGGAAATCAAGGCTCCTTTCACGTTTGATGTGGAACACGGAATTGCTCTGCACGCACTGCAGGGGAATCGGGCCTCATCTCGCGGCGAGGGGGAAGTCTCATGCTTTTTCTCGAGTTGCGGCCGGAACCTGGGGTATATTCTCGAGTTACGACGGGGAGGGCCCTTCCAGACACGTGTTTGTTCAGCGACGTCAGGACTCCTGCCTAGCTGCGAGGGACACCTCGGGATTCTCCACGAGTCTTGGCATGGTAATTGGGACGCGTCTCCACATGAGACGGGAGACCCAGTGTCCCTTTGGACGTGCCACAGGGATCCTGGAACTCCTATCCATTTTCAAGAGGAGTCAGACATCGTCTCCTTTGGAAGCATTGATCTCCGCGGACCTTTCGAGTTTTCAAAGGATGTGAGGCCTCCGTTCCCGTTGAGGCGGAGAACTCGGTCTTTCTCTGTGGTCTCCACAGGGGATTCAGACATTCCTTCGTCTTCGGAGATGCAAGACGAGCCTGCATTCAATTCACTGCAGGGATATCCGGCCTTACTTCGAGTCAGAGCATCTCGGTGTCCATTCCACTTGAGGCCACAAACTCAGGGTCCCTCTCACATACCTGTAGCTGAGAGAGGTGCTTGTGGAAAGTTGGTATTCCTCTTGAGTCGAAGCCAGGGACTAAGCTCTCATCTCGAGTTGATTTGGGGTCCACGGAGCCCTTTCCTGTTGCTACAGTGACCTCAGGATCCCTCTAGACTTGAGACAGTGATCTTGGGTTTTCTCTGGAGTGTCATCAAGGAAATCAAGGCTCCTTTCACTTTTGATGTGGAATAGGGAATTGCTCTGCACGCAGGGCAGGTGAATCGGGCCTCATCTCGCGGCGAGGGGGAAGTCGCATGGTTTTTCTCGAGTTGCGGCCGGAACCTGGGGTATATTCTCGAGTTTCGACGGGGAGGGCCCTTTCAGGCACGTGTTTTTCAGCGACGTCAGGACTCCTCCCTAGGTGCCAGGGACACCTCGGGATTCTCCTCGAGTCTTGGCATGGCAATTGGGATGCGTCTCCACGTGAGGCGGGAGACCCAGGGTCCCTTTCCACGTGCCACAGGGATCCTGGGACTCCTATCCATTTTCAAGAGGAGTCAGGCATCTTCACCTTTGGAAGCATTGATCTCAGCGGACCTCTCGAGTTTTCAAAGGATGTGAGGCCTCCGGTCGCGATGAGGCGGAGAACTAGGTCTTTCTCTGTGGTCTCCACAGGGGATTCAGACATCCCTTCCTCTTGGGAGATGCAGGACGAGCCTGCATTCAATTCAATGCAGGGATATCTGGCCTTACTTCGAGTCAGAGCATCTCGGTGTCCATTCCACTTGAGGCCACAAACTCAGGGTCCCTCTCACATACCTGTGGCTGAGAGAAGCCTCCTCTTGAGGTGCTTCTGGAAAGGTGGTATTCCTCTTGAGTCGAAGCCAGGGACTAAGCTCTCATCTCGAGTTGATTTGGGGTCCACGGAGCCCTTTCGTGTTGCTCCAGTGACCTCAGGATCCCTCTAGACTTGAGACAGTCATCTTGGGTTTTCTCTGGAGTGCCACGAAGGAAATCAAGGCTCCTTTCAAGTTTGATGTGGAACACGGAATTGCTCTGCACGCAGTGCAGGGGAATCGGGCTTCATCTCGCGGCGAGGGGGAAGTCTCATGGTTTTTCTCGAGTTGCGGCCGGAACCTGGGGTATATTCTCGAGTTACGACGGGGAGGGTCCTTCCATACACGTGTTTGTTCAGCGACGTCAGGACTCCTGCCTACGTGCGAGGGACACCTCGGGATTCTCCTCGAGTCTTGGCATGGCAATTGGGACGCGTCTCCACGTGAGGCGGGAGACCCAGGGTCCCTTTCCACGTGCCACAGGGATCCTGGGACTCCTATCCATTTTCAAGAGGAGTCAGGCATCGTCTCCTTTGGAAGCATTGATCTCCGCAGACCTCTCGAATTATCAAAGGATGTCAGGCCTCCGGTCGCATTGAGGCGGAGGACTAGGTTTTTCTCTGTGGTCTCCACAGGGGATTCAGATATTCCTTCGTCTTGGGAGATGCAAGACGAGCCTGCATTCAATTCACTGCAGGGATATCCGGCCTTACTTCGAGTTAGAGCATCTCGGTGTCCATTCCACTTGAGTCCACAAACTCAGGGTCCCTCAAATATACATGTAGTTGAGAGAAGCCTCCTCTTGAGGTGCTTGTGGAAAGTTGGTATTCCTCTTGGGTCTAAGCCAGGGACTAAGCTCTCACCTCGAGTGGATTTGTTGTCGACGGAGCCCTTTCATATTGGTCCAGTGACCTCAGGATCCCTCTAGACTTGAAACAGTGATCTTGGGTTTCTCTGGAGTGCCATCAAGGAAATCAAGGCTCCTTTCACGTTTGATGTGGAACACGGAATTGCTCTGCATGCAGTGCAGGGGAATCGGGCCTCAACTCACGGCGAGGGGGATATCTCATGGTTTTTCTCGAGTTGCGGACGGAACCTGGGTTATATTCTCGAGTTACGACGGGGAGGGCCCTTCCAGACACGTGTTTGTTCAACGACGACAGGACTCCTGCCTACGTGCGAGGGACACCTCGGGATTCTCCTCGAGTCTTGGCATGGCAATTGGGACGCGTCTCCACGTGAGGCGGGAGACCCAGGGTCCCTTTCCACGTGCCACAGGGATCCTGGGACTCCTATCCATTTTCAAGAGGAGTCAGGCATCGTCTCCTTTGGAAGCATTGATCTCCGCGGACTTCTCGAGTTTTCAAAGGATATGAGGCCTCCGGTTGCGTTGAGGTGGAGGACTAGGTCTTTCTCTATGGTCTCCACAGGGTATTCAGACAACCCTTAGACTTGGGAGTTGCAAGACGAGCCTACATTCAATTCACTGCAGGGATATCCGGCCTTACTTCGAGTCAGAGCATCTCGGTGTCCATTCCACTTGAGGCCAAAAACTCAGGGTCCCTCTCACATACTTGTAGCTGAGAGAAGCCTCCTCTTGAGGTGCTTGTGGAAACGTGGTATTCCTCTTGAGTCGAAGCCAGGGACTAAGCTCTCATCTCGAGTTGATTTGGGGTCCACAGAGCCCTTTCGTTTTGCTACAGTGACCTCAGGGTCAATCTAGACTTGAGAGAGTGATCTTGGGTTTTCTCTGAAGTGCCATCAGGGAAATCAAGGCTCCTTTCACTTTTGATGTGCAATACGGCATTGCTCTGCTCGCAGGGCACGGGAATCGGGCCTGATGTCGCGGCGAGCAGGAAGTCTCATGGTTTTTCTCGAGTTGCGGCCGGAACCTCGGCTATATTCTCGAGTTAAGATGGGGAGGGCCCTTCCAGACATGTGTTTGTTCAGCGACGTCAGGACTCCTGCCTAGGTGCGAGGGACACCTCGGGATTCTCCTCGAGTCTTGGCATGGCAATTGGGATGCGTCTCCACGTGAGTCGGGAGACCCAGGGTCCCTTTCCACGTGCCACAGGGATCCTGGGACTCCTATCCATTTTCAAGAGGAGTCAGGCATCGTCTCCTTTGGAAGCATTGATCTCCGCAGACCTCTCGAATTATCAAAGGATGTCAGGACTCCGGTCGCATTGAGGCGGAGGACTAGGTTTTTCTCTGTGGTCTCCACAGGGGATTCAGATATTCCTTCGTCTTGGGAGATGCAAGACGAGCCTGCATTCAATTCACTGCAGGGATATCCGGCCTTACTTCGAGTTAGAGCATCTCGGTGTCCATTCCACTTGAGTCCACAAACTCAGGGTCCCTCAAATATACATGTAGTTGAGAGAAGCCTCCTCTTGAGGTGCTTGTGGAAAGTTGGTATTCCTCTTGGGTCTAAGCCAGGGACTAAGCTCTCACCTCGAGTGGATTTGTTGTCGACGGAGCCCTTTCATATTGGTCCAGTGACCTCAGGATCCCTCTAGACTTGAAACAGTGATCTTGGGTTTCTCTGGAGTGCCATCAAGGAAATCAAGGCTCCTTTCACGTTTGATGTGGAACACGGAATTGCTCTGCATGCAGTGCAGGGGAATCGGGCCTCAACTCACGGCGAGGGGGATATCTCATGGTTTTTCTCGAGTTGCGGACGGAACCTGGGTTATATTCTCGAGTTACGACGGGGAGGGCCCTTCCAGACACGTGTTTGTTCAACGACGTCAGGACTCCTGCCTACGTGCGAGGGACACCTCGGGATTCTCCTCGAGTCTTGGCATGGCAATTGGGACGCGTCTCCACGTGAGGCGGGAGACCCAGGGTCCCTTTCCACGTGCCACAGGGATCCTGGGACTCCTATCCATTTTCAAGAGGAGTCAGGCATCGTCTCCTTTGGAAGCATTGATCTCCGCGGACTTCTCGAGTTTTCAAAGGATATGAGGCCTCCGGTTGCGTTGAGGTGGAGGACTAGGTCTTTCTCTATGGTCTCCACAGGGTATTCAGACAACCCTTAGACTTGGGAGTTGCAAGACGAGCCTACATTCAATTCACTGCAGGGATATCCGGCCTTACTTCGAGTCAGAGCATCTCGGTGTCCATTCCACTTGAGGCCAAAAACTCAGGGTCCCTCTCACATACTTGTAGCTGAGAGAAGCCTCCTCTTGAGGTGCTTGTGGAAACGTGGTATTCCTCTTGAGTCGAAGCCAGGGACTAAGCTCTCATCTCGAGTTGATTTGGGGTCCACAGAGCCCTTTCGTTTTGCTACAGTGACCTCAGGGTCAATCTAGACTTGAGAGAGTGATCTTGGGTTTTCTCTGAAGTGCCATCAGGGAAATCAAGGCTCCTTTCACTTTTGATGTGCAATACGGCATTGCTCTGCTCGCAGGGCACGGGAATCGGGCCTGATGTCTCGGCGAGGGGGAAGTCTCATGGTTTTTCTCGAGTTGCGGCCGGAACCTCGGCTATATTCTCGAGTTAAGATGGGGAGGGCCCTTCCAGACATGTGTTTGTTCAGCGACGTCAGGACTCCTGCCTAGGTGCGAGGGACACCTCGGGATTCTCCTCGAGTCTTGGCATGGCAATTGGGATGCGTCTCCACGTGAGTCGGGAGACCCAGGGTCCCTTTCCACGTGCCACAGGGATCCTGGGACTCCTATCCATTTTCAAGAGGAGTCAGGCATCGTCTACTTTGGAAGCATTGATCTCCGCAGACCTCTCGAATTATCAAAGGATGTCAGGACTCCGGTCGCATTGAGGCGGAGGACTAGGTTTTTCTCTGTGGTCTCCACAGGGGATTCAGATATTCCTTCGTCTTGGGAGATGCAAGACGAGCCTGCATTCAATTCACTGCAGGGATATCCGGCCTTACTTCGAGTTAGAGCATCTCGGTGTCCATTCCACTTGAGTCCACAAACTCAGGGTCCCTCAAATATACATGTAGTTGAGAGAAGCCTCCTCTTGAGGTGCTTGTGGAAAGTTGGTATTCCTCTTGGGTCTAAGCCAGGGACTAAGCTCTCACCTCGAGTGGATTTGTTGTCGACGGAGCCCTTTCATATTGGTCCAGTGACCTCAGGATCCCTCTAGACTTGAAACAGTGATCTTGGGTTTCTCTGGAGTGCCATTAAGGAAATCAAGGCTCCTTTCACGTTTGATGTGGAACACGGAATTGCTCTGCATGCAGTGCAGGGGAATCGGGCCTCAACTCACGGCGAGGGGGATATCTCATGGTTTTTCTCGAGTTGCGGACGGAACCTGGGTTATATTCTCGAGTAACGACGGGGAGGGCCCTTCCAGACACGTGTTTGTTCAACGACGTCAGGACTCCTGCCTACGTGCGAGGGACACCTCGGGATTCTCCTCGAGTCTTGGCATGGCAATTGGGACGCGTCTCCATGTGAGGCGGTAGACCCAGGGTCCCTTTCCCCGTGCCACAGGGATCTTGGGACTCCTATCCATTTTCAAGAGGAGTCAGGCATCATCTCCTTTGGAAGCATTGATCTCCTCGGACCTCTCAAGTTTTCAAAGAATGTGAGGGCTCCGCTCGCGATGAGGCGGAGAATTAGGTCTTTCTCTGAGGTCTCCACAGGGGATTCAGACATCCCTTCGTCTTGGGAGATGCAAGACGAGCCTGCATTCAATTCACTGCAGGGATATCCGGCCTTACTTCGAGTCAGAGCATCTCGGTGTCCTTTCCACTTGAGGCCACAAACTCAGGGTCCCTCTCACATACTTGTAGCTGAGAGACGCCTCCTCTTGAGGTGCTTGTGGAAAGTTGGTATTCCTCTTGAGTCGAAGCCAGGGACTAAGCTCTCATCTCGAGTTGATTTGGGGTCCACGGAGCCCTTTCGTGTTGCTCCAGTGACCTCAGGATCCCTCTAGACTTGAGACAGTGATCTTGGGTTTTCTCTGGAGTGCCATCAACGAAATCAAGGCTCCTTTCACGTTTGATGTGGAACACGGAATTGCTGTACACGCAGTGCAGGGGAATCGGGCCTCATCTCGCGGCGAGGGGGAAGTCTCATGGTTTTTCTCGAGTTGCGGCCGGAACCTGGGGTATATTCTCGAGTTACGACGGGGAGGGCCCTTCCAGACACGTGTTTGTTCACCACGTCAGGACTCCTGCCTACGTGCGAGGGACACCTCGGGATTCTCCTCGAGTCTTGGCATGGCAATTGGGACGCGTCTCCACGTGAGGCGGGAGACCCAGGGTCCCTTTCGACGTGCCACAGGGATCCTGGGACTCCTATCCATTTTCAAGAGGAGTCAGGCATCGTCTCCTTTGGAAGCATTGATCTCCGCGGACCTATCGAGTTTTCAAAGGATATGAGGCCTCCGGTTGCGTTGAGGTGGAGGACTAGGTCTTTCTCTATGGTCTCCACAGGGGATTCAGACAACCCTTAGTCTTGGGAGTTGCAAGACGAGCCTACATTCAATTCACTGCAGGGATATCCGGCCTTACTTCGAGTCAGAGCATCTCGGTGTCCATTCCACTTGAGGCCAAAAACTCAGGGTCCCTCTCACATACTTGTAGCTGAGAGAAGCCTCCTCTTGAGGTGCTTGTGGAAACGTGGTATTCCTCTTGAGTCGAAGCCAGGGACTAAGCTATCATCTCGAGTTGATTTGGGGTCCACGGAGCCCTTTCGTGTTGCTACAGTGACGTCAGGATCCCTCTAGACTTGAGACAGTGATCTTGGATTTTCTCTGGAGTGCCATCAAGGAAATCAAGGCTCCTTTCACGTTTGATGTGGAACAAGGAATTGCTCTGCACGCAGTGCAGGGGAATGGGCCTCATCTCGCGGCGAGGGGGAAGTCTCATGCTTTTTCTCGAGTTGCGGCCGGAACCTGGGGTATATTCTCGAGTTACGATGGGGAGGGCCCTTCCAGACACGTGTTTGTTCACCACGTCAGGACTCCTTCTTACGTGCGAGGGACACCTCGGGATTCTCCTCGAGTCTTGGCATGGCAATTGGGACGCGTCTCCACGTGAGGCGGGAGACCCAGGGTCCCTTTCCACGTGCCAGAGGGATCCTGGGACTCCTATCCATTTTCAAGAGGAGTCAGGCATCGTCTCCTTTGGAAGCATTGATCTCCGCGGACCTCTCGAATTTTCAAAGGATATGAGGCCTCCGGTGTCGATGAGGCGGAGGACTAGGTCTTTCTCTATCGTCTCCACAGCGGAATCAGACATCCCTTCGTCTTGGGAGATGCAAGACGAGCCTGCATTCAATTCACTGCAGGGATATCCGGCCCTACTTCGAGTCAGAGCATCTCGGTGTCCATTCCACTTGAGGCCACAAACTCAGGGGCCCTCTCACATACCTGTAGCTGAGAGAAGCCTCCTCTTGAGGTGCTTGTGGAAAGTTGGTATTCCTCTTGAGTCGAAGCCAGGGACTAAGCTCTCATCTCGAGTTGATTTGGGGTCCACGGAGCCCTTTCGTTTTGCTACAGTGACCTCAGGGTCAATCTAGACTTGAGAGAGTGATCTTGGGTTTTCTCTGGAGTGCCATCAAGGAAATCAAGGCTCCTTTCACTTTTGATGTGCAATACGGCATTGCTCTGCACGCAGAGCACGGGAATCGGGCCTGATGTCGCGGCGAGGGGGAAGTCTCATGGTTTTTCTCGAGTTGCGGCCGGAACCTCGGCTATATTCTCGAGTTAAGATGGGGAGGGCCCTTCCAGACACGTGTTTGTTCAGCGACGTCGGGACTCCTGCCTAGGTGCGAGGGACACCTCGGGATTCTCCTCGAGTCTTGGCATGGCAATTGGGATGCGTCTCCACGTGAGTCGGGAGACCCAGGGTCCCTTTCCACGTGCCACAGGGATCCTGGGACTCCTATCCATTTTCAAGAGGAGTCAGGCATCGTCTCCTTTGGAAGCATTGATCTCCCCAGACCTCTCGAATTATCAAAGGATGTCAGGCCTCCGGTCGCATTGAAGCGGAGGACTAGGTCTTTCTCTGTGGTCTCCACAGGGGATTCAGATATCCCTTCGTCTTGGGAGATGCAAGACGAGCCTGCATTCAATTCACTGCAGGGATATCCGGCCTTACTTCGAGTCAGATCATCTCGGTGTCCATTCCACTTGAGGCCACAAACTGAGGGTCCCTCAAATATACCTGTAGCTGAGAGAAGCCTCCTCTTGAGGTGCTTGTGGAAAGTTGGTATTCCTCTTGGGTCTAAGCCAGGGACTAAGCTCTCATCTCGTGGATTTGTTGTCGACGGAGCCCTTTCATATTGGTCCAGTGACCTCAGGATCCCTCTAGACTTGAGACAGTGATCTTGGGTTTCTCTGGAGTGCCATCAAGGAAATCAAGGCTCCTTTCTCGTTTGATGTCGAACACGGAATTGCTCTGCATGCAGTGCAGGGGAATCGGGCCTCATCTCGCGGCGAGGGGGATATCTCATGGTTTTTCTCGAGTTGCGGCCGGAACCTGTGGTATATTCTCGAGTTAAGACGGGGAGGGCCCTTCCAGACACGTGTTTGTTCAGCGACATCAAGACTCCTGCCTAGGTGCGAGGGACACCTCGGGATTCTCCTCGAGTCCTGGCATGGCAATTGGGACGCGTCTCCACGTGAGGCGGGAGACTCAGGGTCCCTTTCCACGTGCCACAGGGATCCTGGGACTCCTATCCATTTTCAAGAGGAGTCAGGCATCATCTCCTTTGGAAGCATTGATCTCCGCGGACCTATCGAGTTTTCAAAGGATATGAGGCCTCGGCTCGCGATGAGGTGGAGGACTAGATCTTTCTCTGTGGTCTCCACAGGGGATTCAGACAACCCTTCGTCTTGGGAGATGCAAGACGAGCCTGCATTCAATTCACTGCAGGGATATCCGGCCTTACTTCGAGTCAGAGCATCTCGGTGTCCATTCCACTTGAGGCCACAAACTCAGGGTCCCTCTCACATACCTGTAGCTGAGTGAAGCCTCCTCTTGAGGTGCTTGTGGAAAGTTGGTATTCCTCTTGAGTCGAAGCCAGGGACTAAGCTCTCATCTCGAGTTGATTTGGGGTCCACGGAGCCCTTTCGTGTTGCTCCAGTGACCTCAGGATCCCTCTAGACTTGAGACAGTGATCTTGGGTTTTCTCTGGAGTGCCATCAAGGAAATCAAGGCTCCTTTCACTTTTGATGTGGAACACGGAATTGCTCTGCACGCAGGGCAGGGGAATCGGGCCTCATCTCGCGGTGAGGGGGAAGTCTCATGGTTTTTCTCGAGTTTCGGCCGGAACCTGGGTTATATTCTCGAGTTACGATGGGGAGGGCCCTTCCAGACACGTGTTTGTTCAGCGACATCAGGACTCCTGCCTAGGTGCGAGGGACACCTCGGGATACTCCTCGAGTCTTGGCATGGCAATTGGGACGCGTCTCCACGCGAGGAGGGAGACCCAGGGTCCCTTTCCACGTGCCACAGGACTGCTGGGACTCCTATCCATTTTCAAGAGGAGTCAGGCATCGTCTCCTTTGGAAGCATTGATCTCCGCATACCTCTCGAATTTTCAAAGGATGTGAGGTCTTCGGTCGCGATGAGGCGGAGGACTAGGTCTTTCTCTATCGTCTCCACAGCGGATTCAGACATCCCTTCGTCTTGGGAGATGCAAGACGAGCCTGCATTCAATTCACTGCAGGGATATCCGGCCTTACTTCGAGTCAGAGCATCTCGGTGTCCATTACACTTCAGGCCACACACTCAGGGTCCCTCTCACATACTTGTAGCTCAGAGAAGCCTCTTCTTGAGGTGCTTGTGGAAAGTTTGTATTCCTCTTGACTCGAAGCCAGGGACTAAGCTCTCATCTCGAGTTGATTTGGGTCCACGGAGCCCTTTCGTGTTGCTCCAGTGACCTCAGGATCCCTCTAGACTTGAGACAGTGACCTTGGGTTTTCTCTGGAGTGCCATCAAGGAAATCAAGGCTCCTTTCACGTTTGATGTGGAACACGGAATTGCTCTGCACGCAGTGCAGGGGAATCGGGCCTCATCTCGCGGCGAGGGGGAAGTCTCATGGTTTTTCTCGAGTTGCGGCCGGAACCTGGGGTATATTCTCGAGTTACGACGGGGAGGGCCCTTCCTTACACGTGTTTGTTCAGCGACGTCAGGACTCCTGCCTAGGTGCGAGGGACACCTCGGGATTCTCCTCGAGTCTTGGCATGGCAATTGGGACGCGTCTCCACGTAAGGCGGGAGACCCAGGGTCCCTTTCCATGTGCCACAGGGATCCTGGGACTCCTATCCATTTTCAAGAGTAGTCAGGCAACGTCTCCTTTGGAAGCATTGATCTCCGCGGACATCTCGAGTTTTCAAAGGATGTGAGGCCTCCGGTCGCGATGAGGCGGAAGACTAGGTCTTTCTCTGTCGTCTCCACAGCGGATTCAAACATCCCTTCGTCTTGGGAGATGCAAGACGAGCCTGCATTCAATTCACTGCAGGGATATCCGGCCTTACTTCGAGTCAGAGCATCTCGGTGTCCATTCCACTTGAGGCCACAAACTCAGGGTCCCTCTCACATACCTGTAGCTGAGAGAAGCCTCCTCTTGAGGTGCTTGTGGAAAGTTGGTATTCCTCTTGTGTCGAAGCCAGGGACTAAGCTCTCATCTCGAGTTGATTTGGGGTCCACGGAGCTCTTTTGTGTCTACAGTGACCTCAGGATCCCTCTAGACTTGAAACAGTGATCTTGGGTTTTCTCTGGAGTGCCATCAAGGAAATCAAGGCTCCTTTCACTTTTGATGTGGAATACGGAATTGCTCTGCATGCAGGGCGGGGGAATCTGGCCTCATCTCGCGGCGAGGGGGAAGTCTCATGGTTTTTCTCGAGTTGCGGCCGAAACCTGGGGTATATTCTCGAGTTACGACGAGGATGGCCCTTCCAGACAAGTGTTTGTTCAGCGACGTCAGGACTCTTGCCTAGGTGCGAGGGACACCTCGGGATTCTCCTTCACTCCTGGCATGGCAATTGGGACCCGTCTCCACGTGAGGCAGGAGACCACGCGTCCCTTTCCACGTGCCTCAGGGATCCTGGTACTCCTATCCAATTTCAAGAGAGTCAGCAACGTCTCCTTTGGAAGAATTGATCTCCGCGGACCTCTCGAGTTTTCAAAGGATGTGAGGCCTTTGGTCGCGATGAGGCAGAGAACTAGGTCTTTCTCTGTGGTCTCCACAGGGGATTCAGACATCCCTTCCTCTTGGGAGATGCAGGACTAGCCTGCATTCAATTCACTGCAGGGATATCTGGCCTTACTTCGAGTCAGAGCATCTCGGTGTCCATTCCACTTGAGGCCACAAACTCAGGGGCCCTCTCACATACCTGTAGCTGAGAGAAGCCTCCTCTTGAGGTGCTTGTGGAAAGGTGGTATTCCTCTTGAGTCGAAGCCAGGGACTAAGCTCTCATCTCGAGTTGATTTGGGGTCCACGGAGCCCTTTCCTGTTGCTACAGTGACCTCAGGATCCCTCTAGACTTGAGACAGTGATCTTGGGATTTCTTTTGAGATGCCACCAAAGAAATCAAGGCTCCTTTCAAGTTTGATGTGGAACACGGAATTGCTCTGCACGCAGTGCAGGGGAATCGGGCTTCATCTCGCGGCGAGGGGGAAGTCTCATGGTTTTTCTCGAGTTGCGGCTGGAACCTGGGGTATATTCTCGAGTTATGATGGGGAGATCCCTTCCAGACACGTGTTTGTTCAGCGACATCAGCACTCCTGCCTAGGTGCGAGGGACACCTCGGGATACTCCTCGAGTCTTGGCATGGCAATTGGGACGCGTCTCCACGTGAGGCGCGAAACCCAGGGTCCCTTTCCACGTGCCACAGTGATCCTGGGACTCCTATCCATTTTCAAGAGGAGTCAGGCATCGTCTCCTTTGGAAGCATTGATCTCCGCGGACCTCTCGAGTTTTCAAAGGATGTAAGGCCTCCGGAAGCGATGAGGCGTAGAACTAGGTCTTTCTCTGTCGTCTCCACAGGGGATTCAGACATCCCTTCGTCTTGGGAGATGCAAGACGAGCCTGCTTTCAATTCACTGCAGGGATATCCGGCCTTACTTCGAGTCAGAGCATCTCGGTGTCCATTCCACTTGAGGCCACAAACTCAGGGTCCCTCTCACATACCTGTAGCTGAGAGAAGCCTCCTCTTGAGGTGCTTGTGGAAAGTTGGTATTCCTCTTGACTCGAAGGCAGGGACTAAGCTCTCATCTCGAGTTGATTTGGGGTCCACGGAGCACTTTCGTGTTGCTCCAGTGACCTCAGGATCCCTCTAGACTTGAGACAGTGATCTTGGGTTTTCTCTGGAGTGCCATCAAGGAAATCAAGGTTCCTTTCACGTTTGATGTGGAACACGGAATTGCTCTGCGCGCAGTGCAGGGGAATCGGGCCTCATCTCGTGGCGAGGGGGAAGTCTCATGGTTTTTCTCGAGTTGCGGCCGAAACCTGGGGTATATTCTCGAGTTACGACGGGGAGGGCCCTTCCATACACGTGTTTGTTCAGCGACGTCAGGACTCCTGCCTAGGTGCGAAGGAAACCTCGGGATTCCCCTCGAGTCTTGGCATGGCAATTGGGACGCGTCTCCACGTGAGGCGGGATCCCCAGGGTCCCTTTCCACGTGCCACAGGGATCCTGGGACTCCTATCCATTTTCAAGAGGAGTCAGGCATCGTCTCCTTTGGAAGCATTGATCTCCGCGGACCTCTCGAGTTTTCAAAGGATGTGAGGCCTCCGGTCGCGTTGAGGCGGAGGACTAGGTATTTCTCTGTCGTCTCCACAGGGGATTCAGACATCCCTTCGTCTTGGGAGATGCAAGACGAGCCTGCATTCAATTCACTGCAGGGATATCCGGCCTTACTTCGAGTCAGAGCATCTCGGTGTCCATTCCACTTGAGGCCACAAACTCAGGGTCCCTCTCACATACCTGTAGCTGAGAGAAGCCTCCTCTTGAGGTACTTGTGTAAAGTTGGTATTCCTCTTGAGTCGAATTCAGGGACTAAGCTCTCATCTCAGGTTGATTTGTGGGCCACGGAGCTCTTTCGTGTTGCTCCAGTGACCTCAGGATCCCTCTAGACTTGAGACAGTGATCTTGGGTTTTCTCTGGAGTGCCATCAAGGAAATCAAGGCTCCTTTCACGTTTGATGTGGAACACGGAATTGCTCGGGACGCAATGCAGGGGAATCGGGCCTCATCTCGCGGCGAGGGGGAAGTCTCATGGTTTTTCTCGAGTTGCGGCCGGAACCTGGGGTATATTCTCGAGTTACGATGGGGAGGGCCCTTCCAGAAACGTGTTTGTTCAGCGACGTCAGGACTCCTGCCTAGGTGCGAGGGACACCTCGGGATTCTCCTCGAGTCTTGGCATGGCAATTGGGACGCGTTTCCACGTGAGGCGGGAGACCCAGTGTCCCTTTCCACGTGCCACAGGGTAGCTGGGACTCCTATCCATTTTCAAGAGGAGTCAGGCATCGTCTCCTTTGGAAGCATTGACCTCCGCGGACCTCTCTAGTTTTCAAAGGACGTGAGGCCTCCGTTCGCGTTGAGGCGGAGGACTAGGTCTTTCTCTGTGGACTCCACAGGGGATTCAGACATCCCTTCGTCTTGGGAGATGCAAGACGAGCCTGCATTCAATTCACTGCAGGGATATCCGGCCTTACTTCGAGTCAGAGCATCTCGGTGTCCATTCCACTTGAGGCCACAAACTCAGGGGCCCTCTCACATACCTGTAGCTGAGAGAAGCCTCCTCTTGAGGTGCTTGTGGAAAGTTGGTATTCCTCTTGAGTCGAAGCCAGGGACTAAGCTCTCATCTCGAGTTGATTTGGGGTCCATGGAGCCCTTTCGTGTTGCCACAGTGACCTCAGGATCCCTCTAGACTGGGGACAGTGATCTTGGGTTTTCTCTGGAGTGCCATCAAGGAAATCAAGGCTCCTTTCACTTTTGATGTGGAATACCGAATTGCTCTGCATGCAGGGCAGGGGAATCGGGCCTCATCTCGCAGCGAGGGGGAAGTCTCATGGTTTTTCTCGAGTTGCGGCCAGAACCTGGTGTATATTCTCGAGTTACGACGGGGAGGGCCCTTCCAGACACGTGTTTGTTCAGCGACGTCAGGTCTTCTGCCTAGGTGCGAGGGACACCTCGGTATTCTCCTCGAGTCTTGGCATGGCAATTGGGACGCGACTCCACGTGAGGCGGGAATCCAGGGTCCCTTTCCACGTGCCACAGGGATCCTGGGACTCCTATCCATTTTCAAGAGGAGTCAGGCATCGTCTCCTTTGGAAGCATTGATCTCCGCAGACCTCTCGATTTTTCAAAGGATGTGATGTCTCCGGTCGCGATGAGGCTGAGGACTAGGTCTTTCTCTGTCGTCTCCACAGGGGATTCAGACATGCCTTCGTCTTGGGAGATGCAAGACGAGCCTGCATTCAATTCACTGCAGGGATATCCGGCCTTACTTCGAGTCAGAGCATCTCGGTGTCCATTCCACTTGAGGCCACAAACTCAGGGGCCCTCTCACATACCTGTAGCTGAGAGAAGCCTCCTCTTGAGGTGCTTGTGGAAAGTTGGTATTCCTCTTGAGTCGAAGCCAGACACTAAGCTCTCATCTCGAGTTGATTTGGGGTCCACGGAGCCCTTTCGTGTTGCTCCAGTGACCTCAGGATCCCTCTAGACTTGAGACAGTGATCTTGGGTTTTCTCTGAAGTGCCATCAAGGAAATCAAGGCTCTTTTCACGTTTGACGTGGAACACGGAATTGCTCTGCACGCAGTGCAGGGGAATCGGGTCTCATCTCGCGGAGAGGGGGAAGTCTCATGGTTTTGCTCGAGTTGCGGCCGGAACTTGGGGTATATTCTCGAGTTACGACGGGGAGGGCCCTTCCAGACACGTGTTTGTTCAGCGACATCAGGACTCCTGCCTAGGTGCGAGGGACACCTCGGGATTCTCCTCGAGTCTTGGCATGGCAATTGAGATGCGTCTCCACGTGAGGCGGGAGGCCCAGGGTCCCTTTCCACGTGCCACAGGGATCCTGGGGCTCCTATCCATTTTCAAGAGGAGTCAGGCATCGTCTCCTTTGGAAGCATTGATGTCCGCGGACCTCTCGAGTTTTCAAAGGATGTGAGGCCTCCGGTCGCAATGAGGCGGAGGACTAGGTCTTTCTCTGTCGTCTCCACAGGGGATTCAGACATCCCTTCGTCTTGGGAGATACAAGACGAGCCTGCATTCAATTCACTGCAGGGATATCCGGCCTTACTTCGAGTCAGAGCATCTCAGTGTCCATTCCACTTGAGGCCACAAACTCAGGGTCCCTCTCACATACCTGTAGCTGAGAGAAGCCTCCTCTTGAGCTGCTTGTGGAAAGTTGGTATTCCTCTTGAGTCGAAGCCAGGGACTAAGCTCTCATCTCGAGTTGATTTGGGGTCCACGGAGCCCTTTCGTGTTGCTCCAGTGACCTCAGGATCCCTCTAGACTTGAGACAGTGATCTTGGGTTTTCTCTGGAGTGCCATCAAGGAAATCAAGGCTCCTTTCACGTTTGATGTGGAACACGGAATTGCTCGGGACGCAATGCAGGGGAATCGGGCCTCATCTCGCGGCGAGGGGGAAGTCTCATGGTTTTTCTCGAGTTGCGGCCGGAACCTGGGGTATATTCTCGAGTTACGATGGGGAGGGCCCTTCCAGAAACGTGTTTGTTCAGCGACGTCAGGACTCCTGCCTAGGTGCGAGGGACACCTCGGGATTCTCCTCGAGTCTTGGCATGGCAACTGGGACGCGTTTCCACGTGAGGCGGGAGACCCAGTGTCCCTTTCCACGTGCCACAGGGTAGCTGGGACTCCTATCCATTTTCAAGAGGAGTCAGGCATCGTCTCCTTTGGAAGCATTGACCTCCGCGGACCTCTCTAGTTTTCAAAGGACGTGAGGCCTCCGTTCGCGTTGAGGCGGAGGACTAGGTCTCTCTCTGTGGACTCCACAGGGGATTCAGACATCCCTTCGTCTTGGGAGATGCAAGACGAGCCTGCATTCAATTCACTGCAGGGATATCCGGCCTTACTTCGAGTCAGAGCATCTCGGTGTCCATTCCACTTGAGGCCACAAACTCAGGGGCCCTCTCACATACCTGTAGCTGAGAGAAGCCTCCTCTTGAGGTGCTTGTGGAAAGTTGGTATTCCTCTTGAGTCGAAGCCAGGGACTAAGCTCTCATCTCGAGTTGATTTGGGGTCCATGGAGCCCTTTCGTGTTGCCACAGTGACCTCAGGATCCCTCTAGACTGGGGACAGTGATCTTGGGTTTTCTCTGGAGTGCCATCAAGGAAATCAAGGCTCCTTTCACTTTTGATGTGGAATACCGAATTGCTCTGCATGCAGGGCAGGGGAATCGGGCCTCATCTCGCAGCGAGGGGGAAGTCTCATGGTTTTTCTCGAGTTGCGGCCAGAACCTGGTGTATATTCTCGAGTTACGACGGGGAGGGCCCTTCCAGACACGTGTTTGTTCAGCGACGTCAGGTCTTCTGCCTAGGTGCGAGGGACACCTCGGTATTCTCCTCGAGTCTTGGCATGGCAATTGGGACGCGACTCCACGTGAGGCGGGAATCCAGGGTCCCTTTCCACGTGCCACAGGGATCCTGGGACTCCTATCCATTTTCAAGAGGAGTCAGGCATCGTCTCCTTTGGAAGCATTGATCTCCGCAGACCTCTCGATTTTTCAAAGGATGTGATGTCTCCGGTCGCGATGAGGCTGAGGACTAGGTCTTTCTCTGTCGTCTCCACAGGGGATTCAGACATGCCTTCGTCTTGGGAGATGCAAGACGAGCCTGCATTCAATTCACTGCAGGGATATCCGGCCTTACTTCGAGTCAGAGCATCTCGGTGTCCATTCCACTTGAGGCCACAAACTCAGGGGCCCTCTCACATACCTGTAGCTGAGAGAAGCCTCCTCTTGAGGTGCTTGTGGAAAGTTGGTATTCCTCTTGAGTCGAAGCCAGGGACTAAGCTCTCATCTCGAGTTGATTTGGGGTCCACGGAGCCCTTTCGTGTTGCTCCAGTGACCTCAGGATCCCTCTAGACTTGAGACAGTGATCTTGGGTTTTCTCTGAAGTGCCATCAAGGAAATCAAGGCTCTTTTCACGTTTGACGTGGAACACGGAATTGCTCTGCACGCAGTGCAGGGGAATCGGGTCTCATCTCGCGGAGAGGGGGAAGTCTCATGGTTTTGCTCGAGTTGCGGCCGGAACTTGGGGTATATTCTCGAGTTACGACGGGGAGGGCCCTTCCAGACACGTGTTTGTTCAGCGACGTCAGGACTCCTGCCTAGGTGCGAGGGACACCTCGGGATTTTCCTCGAGTCTTGGCATGGCAATTGAGATGCGTCTCCACGTGAGGCGGGAGGCCCAGGGTCCCTTTCCACGTGCCACAGGGATCCTGGGGCTCCTATCCATTTTCAAGAGGAGTCAGGCATCGTCTCCTTTGGAAGCATTGATGTCCGCGGACCTCTCGAGTTTTCAAAGGATGTGAGGCCTCCGGTCGCAATGAGGCGGAGGACTAGGTCTTTCTCTGTCGTCTCCACAGGGGATTCAGACATCCCTTCGTCTTGGGAGATACAAGACGAGCCTGCATTCAATTCACTGCAGGGATATCCGGCCTTACTTCGAGTCAGAGCATCTCAGTGTCCATTCCACTTGAGGCCACAAACTCAGGGTCCCTCTCACATACCTGTAGCTGAGAGAAGCCTCCTCTTGAGCTGCTTGTGGAAAGTTGGTATTCCTCTTGAGTCGAAGCCAGGGACTAAGCTCTCATCTCGAGTTGATTTGGGGTCCACGGAGCCCTTTCGTGTTGCTCCAGTGACCTCAGGATCCCTCTAGACTTGAGACAGTGATCTTGGGTTTTCTCTGGAGTGCCATCAAGGAAATCAAGGCTCTTTTCACGTTTGATGTGGAACACGGAATTGCTCTGCATGCAGTGCAGGGGAATCGGGCCTCATCTCGCGGCGACGGGGAAGTCTCATGGTTTTTCTCGAGTTGCGGCAGGAACCTGGGGTATATTCTCGAGTTACGACGGGGAGGGCCCTTCCAGACACGTGTTTGTTCAGTGACGTCAGGACTCCTGCCTAGGTGCGAGGGACCTCGGGATTCTCCTCGAGTCTTGGCATGGCAATTGGGACGCGTCTCCACGTGAGGCGGGAGACCCAGGGTCCCTTTCCATGTGGCACAGGGATCCTGGGGCTCCTATCCATTTTCAAGAGGAGTCAGGCATCGTCTCCTTTGGAAGCATTGATCTCCGCGGACCTCTCGAGTTTTCAAAGGATGTGAGGCCTCCGGTCGCAATGAGGCGGAGGACTAGGTTTTTCTCTGTTGTCTACACAGGGGATTCAGACATCCCTTCGTCTTGGGAGATGCAAGACGAGCCGGCATTCAATTCACTGCAGGGATATCCGGCCTTACTTCGAGTCAGAGCATCTCAGTGTCCATTCCACTTGAGGCCACAAACTCAGGGTCCCTCTCACATACCTGTAGGGGAGAGAAGCCTCCTCTTGAGGTGCTTGTGGAAAGTTGGTATTCCTCTTGAGTCGAAGCCAGGGACTAAGCTCTCATCTCGAGTTGATTTGGGGTCCATGGAGCCCTTTCGTGTTGCCACAGTGACCTCAGGATCCCTCTAGACTGGGGACAGTGATCTTGGGTTTTCTCTGGAGTGCCATCAAGGAAATCAAGGCTCCTTTCACTTTTGATGTGGAATACCGAATTGCTCTGCATGCAGGGCAGGGGAATCGGGCCTCATCTCGCAGCGAGGGGGAAGTCTCATGGTTTTTCTCGAGTTGCGGCCAGAACCTGGTGTATATTCTCGAGTTACGACGGGGAGGGCCCTTCCAGACACGTGTTTGTTCAGCGACGTCAGGTCTTCTGCCTAGGTGCGAGGGACACCTCGGTATTCTCCTCGAGTCTTGGCATGGCAATTGGGACGCGACTCCACGTGAGGCGGGAATCCAGGGTCCCTTTCCACGTGCCACAGGGATCCTGGGACTCCTATCCATTTTCAAGAGGAGTCAGGAATCGTCTCCTTTGGAAGCATTGATCTCCGCAGACCTCTCGATTTTTCAAAGGATGTGATGTCTCCGGTCGCGATGAGGCTGAGGACTAGGTCTTTCTCTGTCGTCTCCACAGGGGATTCAGACATGCCTTCGTCTTGGGAGATGCAAGACGAGCCTGCATTCAATTCACTGCAGGGATATCCGGCCTTACTTCGAGTCAGAGCATCTCGGTGTCCATTCCACTTGAGGCCAAAAACTCAGGGTCCCTCTCACATACCTGTAGCTGAGAGAAGCCTCCTCTTGAGGTGCTTGTGGAAAGTTGGCATTCCTCTTGAGTCGAAGCCAAACACTAAGCTCTCATCTCGAGTTGATTTTGGGTCCACGGAGCCCTTTCGTGTTGCTCCAGTGACCTCAGGATCCCTCTAGACTTGAGACAGTGATCTTGGGTTTTCTCTGAAGTGCCATCAAGGAAATCAAGGCTCTTTTCACGTTTGACGTGGAACACGGAATTGCTCTGCACGCAGTGCAGGGGAATCGGGTCTCATCTCGTGGAGAGGGGGAAGTCTCATGGTTTTGCTCGAGTTGCGGCCGGAACTTGGGGTATATTCTCGAGTTACGACGGGGAGGGCCCTTCCAGACACGTGTTTGTTCAGCGACGTCAGGACTCCTGCCTAGGTGCGAGGGACACCTCGGTATTCTCCTCGAGTCTTGGCATGGCAATTGGGACGCGACTCCACGTGAGGCGGGAATCCAGGGTCCCTTTCCACGTGCCACAGGGATCCTGAGACTCCTATCCATTTTCAAGAGGAGTCAGGCATCGTCTCCTTTGGAAGCATTGATCTCCGCAGACCTCTCGATTTTTCAAAGGATGTGATGTCTCCGGTCGCGATTAGGCTGAGGACTAGGTCTTTCTCTGTCGTCTCCACAGGGGATTCAGACATGCCTTCTTCTTGGGAGATGCAAGACGAGCCTGCATTCAATTCCCTGCAGGGATATCCGGCCTTACTTCGAGTCAGAGCATCTCGGTGTCCATTCCACTTGAGGCCAAAAACTCAGGGTCCCTCTCACATACCTGTAGCTGAGAGAAGCCTCCTCTTGAGGTGCTTGTGGAAAGTTGGTATTCCTCTTGAGTCGAAGCCAGGGACTAAGCTCTCATCTCGAGTTGATTTGGGGTCCACGGAGCCCTTTCGGGTTGCTCCAGTGACCTCAGGATCCCTCTAGACTTGAGACAGTGATCTTGAGTTTTCTCTGGAGTGCCATCAAGGAAATCAAGGCTCCTTTCACGTTTGATGGGGAACACGGATTTGCTCTGCACGCAGTGCAGGGGAATCGGGCCTCATCTCGCGGCGAGGGGAAATCTCATGGTTTTTCTCGAGTTGCGGCCGGAACCTGTGGTATATTCTCGAGTTACGACGGGGAGGGCCCTTCCAGACACGTGTTTGTTCAGCGACGTCAGGACTCCTGCCTAGGTGCGAGGGACACCTCGGGATTCTCCTCGAGTCTTGGCATGGCAATTGGGATGCGTCTCCACGTGAGGCGGGAGACCCAGGGTCCCTTTCCACGTGCCACAGGGATCCTGGGACTCCTATCCATTTTCAAGAGGAGTCAGGCATCGTCTCCTTTGGAAGCATTGATCTCCGCGGACTTCTCGAGTTTTCAAAGGATGTGAGGCCTCCGTTTGCATTGAGGCGGAGGACTAGGTCTTTCTCTGTGGTCTCCACAGGGGATTCAGACATCCCTTCGTCTTGGGAGATGCAAGACGAGCGTGCATTCAATTCACTGCAGGGATATCCGGCCTTACATCGAGTCAGAGCATCTCGGTGTCCATTCCACTTGAGGCCACAAACTCAGGGTCCCTCTCACATACCTGTAGCTGAGAGAAGCCTCCTCTTGAGGTGCTTGTGGAAAGTTGGTATTCCTCTTGAGTCGAAGCGAGGGACTAAGCTCTCATCACGAGTTGATTTGGGGCCACGGAGCCCTTTCGTGTTGCTCCAGTGACCTCAGGATCCCTCTAGACTTGAGACAGTGATCTTGGGTTTTCCCTGGAGTGCCGTCAAGGAAATCAAGGCTCCTTTCACGTTTGATGTGGAACACGGAATTGCTCTGCACGCAGTGCAGGGGAATCGGGCCTCATCTCACGGCGAGGGGGAAGTCTCATGGTTTTTTTCAAGTTGCGGCCGGAACCTGGTGTATATTCTCGAGTTACGACGGGGAGGGCCCTTCCAGACACGTGCTTGTTCAGCGACGTCAGGACTCCTGCCTAGGTGCGAGGGACACCTCGGGATTCTCCTCGAGTCTTGGCATGGCAATTGAGACGCGTCTCCACGTGAGGCGGGAGACCCAGGGTCCCTTTCCACGTGCCACAGGGATCCTGGGGCTCCTATCCATTTTCAAGAGGAGTCAGGCATCGTCTCCTTTGGAAGCATTGATCTCCGCGGACCTCTCGAGTTTTCAAAGGATGTGAGGCCTCCGGTCGGAATGAGGCGGAGGACTAGGTCTTTCTCTGTGGTCTCCACAGGGGATTCAGACATCCCTTCGTCTTGGGAGATGCAAGACGAGCCTGCATTCAATTCACTGCAGGGATATCCGGCCTTACTTCGAGTCAGAGCATCTCGGTGTCCATTCCACTTGAGGCCACAAACTCAGGGTCCCTCTCACATGCCTGTAGCTGAGAGAAGCCTCCTCTTGAGGTGCTTGTGGAAAGTTGGTATTCCTCTTGAGTCGAAGCCAGGGACTAAGCTCTCATCTCGAGTTGATTTGGGGTCCACGGAGCCCTTTCGTGTTGCTCCAGTGACCTCAGGATCCCTCTAGACTTGAGACAGTGATCTTGGGTTTTCTCTGGAGTGCCATCAAGGAAATCAAGGCTCCTTTCACGTTTGATGTGGAACACGGAATTGCTCTGCACGCAGTGCAGGGGAATCGGGCCTCATCTCGCGGCGAGGGGGAAGTCTCATGGTTTTTCTCGACTTGCGGCCGGAACCTGGGGTATATTCTCGAGTTACGATGGGGAGGGCCCTTCCTGACACGTGTTTGTTCATCGACGTCAGGACTCCTGCCTAGGTGCGAGGGACACTTCGGGATTCTCCTCTAGTCTTGGCATGGCAATTGAGACGTGTCTCCACGTGAGGCGGGAGACCCAGGGTCCCTTTCCACGTGCCACAGGGATCCTGGGACTCCTATCCATTTTCAAGAGGAGTCAAGCAACGTCTCCTTTGGAAGCATTGATCTCCGAGGACCTCTCGAGTTTTCAAAGGGTGTGAGGCCTCCGGTCGCAATGAGGCTTAGGACTTGGTCTTTCTCTGTGGTCTCGACAAGGGTTTCAGACATCCCTTCGTCTTGGGAGATGCAAGACGAGCCTGCATTCAATTCACTTCAGGGATATCCGGCCTTACTTCGAGTCAGAGCATCTCGGTGTCCATTCCACTTGAGCCCACAAACTCAGGGTCCCTCTCACATACCTGTAGCTGAGAGAAGCCTCCTCTTGAGGTGCATGTGGAAAGTTGGTATTCCTCTTAGTGGAAGCCAGGGACTAAGCTCTCATCTCGAGTTGATTTGGGGTCCACGGAGCCCTTTCATGTTGCTCCAGTGACCTCAGGAACCCTCTAGACTTGAGACAGTGATCTTGGGTTTTCTCTGGAGTGTCATGAAGGAAATCAAGGCTCCTTTCACGTTTGATGTGGAACACGGAATTGCTCTGGACGCAGTGCAGGGGAATCGGGCCTCATCTTGCGGCGAGCGGGAAGTCTCATGGTTTTTCTCGAGTTGCGGCCCGAACCTGGGGTATATTCTCGAGTTACGACGGGGAGGGCCCTTCCAGACACGTGTTTGTTCAGCGACGTAAGGGCTCCAGCCTAGGTGCGAGGGACACCTCGGGATTCTCCTCGAGTCTTCGCATGGCAATTGGGACGCGTCTCCACGTGAGGCGGGAGACGCAGGGTCCCTTTCCACGTGCCACAGGGAACCTGGGCCTCCTATCCATTTTCAAGAGGAGTCAGGCATCGTCTCCTTTGGAAGCATTGATCTCCGCAGACCTCTCGAGTTTTCAAAGGATGTGAGGCCTCCTGTCGCAATGAGGCGGAGGACTAGGTCTTTCTCTGTGGTCTCCACAGGGGATTCAGACATCCCTTCGTCTTGGGAAATGGAAGAGGAGCCTGCATTCAATTCACTGCAGGGATATCCGGCCTTACTTCGAGTCAGAGCATCTCGGTGTCCATTCCACTTGAGGCCAAAAACTCAGGGTCCCTCTCACATACCTGTAGCTGAGAGAAGCCTCCTCTTGAGGTGCTTGTGGAAAGTTGGTATTCCTCTTGAGTCGAAGCCAGGGACTAAGCTCTCATCTCGAGTTGATTTGGGGTCCACGGATCCCTTTCATGTTGCTCCAATGACCTCAGGATCCCTCTAGACTTGAGACAGTGATCTTGGGTTTTCTCTGGAGTGCCATCAAGGAAATCAAGGCTCCTTTCACGTTTGATGTGGAACACGGAATTGCTCTGCACGCAGTGCAGGGGAATCCGGCCTCATCTCGCGGCGAGGGGGATGTCTCATGGTTTTTCTCGAGTTGCGGCCTGAACCTGGGGTATATTCTCGATTTACGACGGGGAGGGCCCTTCCAGACACGTGTTTGTTCATCGACGTCAGGACTCCTGCCTAGGTGCGAGGGACACCTCGGGATTCTCCTCGAGTCTTGGCATGGAAATTGGGACGCGTCTCCACGTGAGGTGGGAGACCCAGGGTCCCTTTCCACGTGCCACAGGGATCCTGGGACTCCTATCCATTTTCAAGAGGAGTCAGGCATCGTCTCCTTTGGAAGCATTGATCTCCGCGGACCTCTCGAGTTTTCAAAGGATGTGAGGCCTCCGGTCGCGATGAGGCGGAGAATTATGTCTTTCCCTGTGGTCTCCACAGGGGATTCAGACATCCCTTCGTCTTGGGAGATGCAAGACGAGCCTGCATTCAATTCACTGCTGGGATATCCGGCCTTACTTCGAGTCAGAGCATCTCGGTGTCCATTCCACTTGAGGCCACAAACTCAGGGGCCCTCTCACATACCTGTAGCTGAGAGAAGCCTCCCCTTGAGGTGCTTGTGGAAAGTTGGTATTCCTCTTGAGTCGAAGCCAGGGACTAAGCTCTCATCTCGAGTTGATTTGGGGTCCACAGAGCACTTTCGTGTTGCTCCAGTGACCTCAGGATCCCTCTAAACTTGAGACAGTGATCTTGGGTTTTCTCTGGAGTGCCATCAAGGAAATCAAGACTCCTTTCACGTATGATGTGGAACACGGAATTGCTCTGCACGCAGTGCAGGGGAATCGGGCCTCATGTCGCGTCGAGGGGGAAGTCTCATGGTTTTTCTAGAGTTGCGGCCAGAACCTAGGGTATATTCTCGAGTTACGATGGGGAGGGCACTTCCAGACACGTGTTTGTTCAGCGACGTTAGGACTCCTGCCTAGGTGCGAGGGACACCTCGGGATTCTCGTCGAGTCTTAGCATGGCAATTGGGACGCGTCTCCACATGAGGCGGGAGATGCAGGGTCCCTTTCCACGTGCCACAGGGATCCTGGGACTCCTATCCATTTTCAAGAGGAGTGGGGCATCGTCTCCTTTGGAAGCATTGATCTCCGCGCACCTCTCGAGTTTTCAAAGGATGTGAGGCCTCCGTCAGCGATGAGGCGGAGAACTAGGTCTTTCTCTGTCGTCTCCACAGAGGATTCAGACATCCCTTCGTCTTGGGAGATGCAAGACGAGCCTGCATTCAATTCACTGCAGGGATATCCGGCCTTACTTCGAGTCAGAGCATGTCGGTGTCCATTCCACTTGAGGCCACAAACTCAGGGTCCCTCTCACATACCTGTAGCTGAGAGAGGTGCTTGTGGAAAGTTGGTATTCCTCTTCAGTCGAAGCCAGGGACTAAGCTCTCATCTCGAGTTCATTTGGGGTCCACGGAGCCCTTTCGTGTTGCTCCAGTGACCTCAGGATCACTCTAGACTTGAGACAGAGATCTTGGGTTTTCTCTGGAGTGCCATCAAGGAAATCAAGGCTCCTTTCACGTTTGATGTGGAACACGGAATTGCTCTGCACGCAGTGCAGGGGAATCGGGCCTCATCTCGCGGCGAGGAGTAAGTCTCATGGTTTTTCTCGAGTTGCGGCCGGAACCTGGGGTATATTCTCGAAGTACGACGGCGAGGGCCCTTCCAGACACGTGTTTGTTCAGCGACGTCAGGACTCCTGCCTTGGTGCGAGGGACACCTGGGTATTCTCCACGAGTCTTGGCATGGTAATTGTGACGCGTATCCACGTGATGCGGGAAACCCAGGGTCACTTTCCACGTTCCATAGGGATCCTGGGACTCCTATCCATTTTCAAGAGGAGTCAGGCAACGTTGCCTTTGGAAGCATTGATCTCCGCGCACCTCTTGAGTTTTCAAAGGATGTGAGGCCTCCGTTCGCGTTGAGGCGGAGAAGTAGGTCTTTCTCTGTGGTCTCCACAGGGGATTCAGGCATCCCTTCGTCTTGGGAGATGCAAGACGAGCCTGCATTCAATTCACTGCAGGGATATCCGGCCTTACGTCGAGTCAGAGCATCTCGGTGTCCATTCCACTTGAGGCCACAAACTCAGGGGCCCTCTCACATACCTGTAGCTGAGAGAAGCCTCCTCTTGAGGTGCTTGTGGAAAGTTGGTATTCCTCTTGAGTCGAAGCCAGGGACTAAGCTCTCATCTCGAGTTGATTTGGGGTCCACGGAGCCCTTTCGAGTTGCTACAGTGACCTCAGGATCCCTCTAGACTTGAGACAGTGATCTTGGGTTTTCTCTGGAGTGCCATCAAGGAAATCAAGGCTCCTTTCACGTTTGATGTGGAACACGGAATTGCTCTGCACGCAGTCCAGGGGAATCGGGCCTCATCTCGCGGCGAGGGGGAAGTCTCATGGTTTTTCTCGAGTTGCGGCCGGAACCTGGGTATATTCTCGAGTTACGAAGGGGAGGGCCCTTGCAGACACGTGTTTGTTCAGCGACGTCAGGACTCCTGCCTCGGTGCGAGGCACACCTCGGGATTCTCCTCGAGTCTTGGCATGGCAATTGGGACGCGTCTCCACATGAGGTGGGAGACCCAGGGTCCCTTTCCACGTGCCACAGTTATCCTGGGACTCCTATGCATTTTCAAGAGGAGCCAGGCATCGTATCCTTTGGAAGCATTGATCTCTGCAGACCTCTCGAGTTTTCAAATGATATGAGGCCTCCGGTCATGATGAGGCGGAGGACTAGGTTTTTCTCTGTGGTCTCCGCAGGGGATTCAGACATCCCTTCGTCTTGGGAGATGCAAGACGAGCCTGCATTCAATTCACTGCAGGGATATCCGGACTTACTTCGAGTCAGAGCATCTCGGTGTCCATTGCACTTGAGGCCATAAACTCAGGGTCCCTCTCACATACCTGTAGCTGAGAGAAGCCTCCTCTTGAGGTGCTTGTGGAAAGTTGGTATTCCTCTTGCGTCGAAGCCAGGGACTAAGCTGTCATCTCGAGTTGATTTGGGGTCCACGGAGCACTTTCGTGTTGCTCCAGTGACCTCAGGATCCCTCTAGACTTGAGACAGTGATCTTGGGTTTTCTCTGGAGTGCCATCAGGGAAATCAAGGCTCCTTTCATGTTTGATGTGGAACACGGAATTGCTCTGCACGCAGTGCACGGGAATCGGGCCTCATGTCGCGGCCAGCGGGAAGTCTCATGGTTTTTCTCGAGTTACGGCCGGAACCTGGGGTATATTCTCGAGTTACGACGGCGAGGGCCCTTCCAGACATGTGTTTGTTCAGCGACATCAGGACTCCTGCCTAGGTGCGAGGGACACCTCGGGATTCTCCTCGAGTCTTGGCATGGCAATTGGGACGCGTCTCCACGTGAGGCGGGAGACCCAGGGTCCCTTTCCACGTGCCACAGGGATCCTGGGACTCCTATCCATTTTCAAGAGGAGTCAGGCATCGTCTCCTTTGGAAGCATTGATCTCCGCGGACCTCTCGAGTTTTCAAAGGATATGAGGCCTCCGGTCGCGAAGAGGCGGAGAACTCGGTCTTTGTGGTCTCCACAGGGATTTCAGACATCCCTTCGTCTTGGGAGATGCAAGACGAGCCTGCATTCAATTCACTGCAGGGATATCCGGCCTTATTTCGAGTCAGACCATCTCGGTGTCCATTCCACTTGAGGCCACAAACTCAGGGTCCCTCTCACATACCTGTAGCTGAGAGAAGCCTCCTCTTGCGGTGCTTGTAGAAAGTTGGTATTCCTCTTGAGTCTAAGCCAGGGACTAAGCTCTTATCTCGAGTTGATTTCAGGTCCACAGAGCCCTTTCGTGTTGCTACAGTGACTTCAGGATCCCTCTAGACTTGAGACAGTGATCTTGGGTTTTCTCTGGAGTGCCATCAAGGAAATCAAGGCTCCTTTCACGTTTGATGTGGAACACGGAATTGCTCTGCACGCAGTGCAGGGGAGTCGGGCCTCATCTCGCAGCGAGGGGGAAGTCTCATGGTTTTTCGCGAGTTGCGGCCGGAACCTGCGGTATATTTTCGAGTTACGACGGGGAGGGCCCTTCCAGACACGTGTTTGTTCAGCGACGTCAGGACTCCTGCCTAGGTGCGAGGGACACCTCGGGATTCTCCTCGAGTCTTGGCGTGGCAATTGGGACGCGTCTCCACGTGAGACGTGAGACCCAGGCTCCCTTTCCACGTGCCACAGTGATCCTGGGACTCCTACCCATTTTCAAGAGGAGTCAGGCATCGGCTCCTTTGGAAGCATTGATCTCCGCAGACCTCTCGAGTTTTCAAAGGATGTGAGGCCTCAGGTCGCGTTGAGGCGGAGGACTAGGTCTTTCTCTGTGGTCTGCACAGGGCTTTCAGACATCCCTTCGTCTTGGGAGATGCAGGACGAGCCTGCATTCAATTCACTGTAGGGATATCCGGCCTTACTTCGAGTCAGAGCATCTTGGTGTCCATTCCACTTGAGGCCACAAACTCAGGGTCCCTCTCACATACCTGCAGCTGAGAGAAGCCTCCTCTTGAGGTGCTTGTGGAAAGTTGGTATATTCTTGAATCGAAACCAGGGACTAAGCTCTCATCTCGAGTTGATTTGGGGTCCCGGAACCCTTTCCTGTTGCTACAGTGACCTCAGGATCCCTCTAGACTTGAGACAGTGATCTTGGGTTTTCTCTGGAGTGCCATCAAGGAAATCAAGGCTCCTTTCACGTTTGATGTGGAACACGGAATTGCTCTGCACGCACTGCAGGGGAATCGGGCCTCATCTCGCGGCGAGGAGTAATTCTCATGGTTTTTCTCGAGTTGCGGCCGGAACCTGGGGTATATTCTCGAGTTACGACGGGGAGGGCCCTTCCAGACACGTGTTTGTTCAGCGACGTCAGGACTCCTGCCTAGGTGCGAGGGACACCTCGGGATTCTCCTGGAGTCTTGGCATGGTAATTGGGACGCGTCTCCACATGAGACGGGAGACCCAGGGTCCCTTTGGACGTGCCACAGGGATCCTGGAACTCCTATCCATTTTCAAGAGGAGTCACACATCGTCTCCTTTGGAAGCATTGATCTCCGCGGACCTTTCGAGTTTTCAAAGGATGTGAGGCCTCCGTTCCCGTTGAGGTGGAGAACTCGGTCTTTCTCTGTGGTCTCCACAGGGGATTCAGACATTCCTTCGTCTACGGAGATGCAAGACGAGCCTGCATTCAATTCACTGCAGGGATATCCGGCCTTACTTCGAGTCAGAGCATCTCGGTGTCCATTCCACTTGAGGCCACAAACTCAGGGTCCCTCTCACATACCTGTAGCTGAGAGAGGTGCTTGTGGAAAGTTGGTATTCCTCTTGAGTCGAAGCCAGGGACTAAGCTCTCATCTCGTGTGGATTTGTTGTCGACGGAGCCCTTTCATATTGGTCCAGTGACCTCAGGATCCCTCTAGACTTGAAACAGTGATCTTGGG
This sequence comes from Dama dama, assembly GCF_033118175.1. NCBI lineage: Eukaryota > Metazoa > Chordata > Mammalia > Artiodactyla > Cervidae > Dama > Dama dama. The sequence goes on along the minus strand of NC_083706.1, from coordinate 4,493,219 downwards.
TTTCTCTGGAGTGCCATCAAGGAAATCAAGGCTCCTTTCACGTTTGATGTGGAACAAGGAATTGCTCTGCATGCAGTGCAGGGGAATCGGGCCTCAACTCACGGCGAGGGGGATATCTCATGGGTTTTCTCGAGTTGCGGACGGAACCTGGGTTATATTCTCGAGTTACGACGTGGAGGGCCCTTCCAGACACGTGTTTGTTCAGCGACATCAAGACTCCTGCCTAGGTGCGAGGGACACCTCGGGATTCCCCTCGAGTCCTGGCATGGCAATTGGGACGCGTCTCCACGTGAGGCGGGAGACCCAGGGTCCCTTTCCACGTGCCACAGGGATCCTGGGACTCCTATCCATTTTCAAGAGGAGTCAGGCATCATCTCCTTTGGAAGCATTGATCTCCTCGGACCTCTCGAGTTTTCAAAGGATGTGAGGCCTCCGCTCGCGATGAGGCGGAGAATTAGGTCTTTCTCTGTGGTCTCCACAGGGGATTCAGACATCCCTTCGTTTTGGGAGATGCAAGACGAGCCTGCATTCAATTCACTGCAGGGATATCCGGCCTTACTTCGAGTCAGAGCATCTCGGTGTCCATTCCACTTGAGGCCACAAACTCAGGGTCCCTCTCACATACCTGCAGCTGAGAGAAGCCTCCTCTTGAGGTGCTTGTGGAAAGTTGGTATATTCTTGAGTCGAAACCAGGGACTAAGCTCTCATCTCGAGTTGATTTGGGGTCCCGGAGCCCTTTCCTGTTGCTACAGTGACCTCAGGATCCCTCTAGAATTGAGACAGTGATCTTGGGTTTTCTCTGGAGTGCCATCAAGGAAATCAAGGCTCCTTTCACGTTTGATGTCGAACACGGAATTGCTCTGCATGCAGTGCAGAGGAATCGGGCCTCAACTCGCGGCGAGGGGGAAATCTCATGGTATTTTTCAGTTGCGGCCGGAACCTGGGATATATTCTCGAGTTACGACAGGGAGGGCCCTTCCAGACACGTGTTTGCTCAGCGACGTCAGGACTCCTGCCTAGGTGCGAGGGACACCTCGGGATTCTCCTCGAGTCTTGCCATGGCAATGGGGACGCGTCTCCACGTGAGGCGGGAGACCCAGGGTCCCTTTTCACGTGCCACAGGAATCCTGGGACTCCTATCCATTTTCAAGAGGAGTCAGGCATCGTCTCCTTTGGAAGCATTGATCTCCGGGGACCTCTCGAATTTTCAAAGGATGTGAGGCCTCCGGTCGCGATGAGGCGGAGAACTCGGTCTTTCTCTGTGGTCTCCACAGGGGATTCACACATCCCTTCGTCTTGGGAGATGCAAGACGAGCCTGCATTCAATTCACTGCAGGAATATCCGGCCTTACTTCGAGTCAGAGCATCTCGGTGTCCATTCCACTTGAGGCCACAAACTCAGGGTCCCTCAAATATACCTGTAGCTGAGAGAAGCCTCCTCTTGAGGTGCTTGTGGAAAGTTGGTATTCCTCTTGAGTCAAAGCCAGGGACTAAGCTCTCATCTCGAGTTGATTTGGGGTCCACGGAGCCCTTTCTTGTTGCTCCAGTGACCTCAGGATCCCTCTAGACTTGAGACAGTGATCTTGGGTTTTCTCTGGAGTGCCATCAAGGAAATCAAGGCTCCTTTCACGTTTGATGTGGAACACGGAATTGCTCTGCACGCAGGGCAGGGGAATCGGGCCTCATCTCGCGGCGAGGGGGGAGTCTCATGGTTTTTCTCGAGTTGCGGCCGGAACCTGGGGTATATTCTCGAGTTACGACAGGGAGGGGCCTTCCAGACACGTGTTTGTTCAGTGACGTCAGGACTACTGCCTAGGTGCGAGGGACACCTCGGGATTCTCCTCGAGTCTTGGCATGGCAATTGGGACGCCTCTCCACGTGAGGCGGGAGGCCCAGTGTCCCTTTCCATGTGCCACAGGGATCCTGGGACTCCTATCCATTTTCAAGAGGAGTCAGGCATCGTTTCCTTTGGAAGCATTGATCTCCGCGGACCTCTCGAGTTTTCAAAGGATGTGAGGCCTCCGCTCGCGATGAGGCGGAGAATTAGGTCTTTCTCTGTGGTCTCCACAGGGGATTCAGACATCCCTTCGTCTTGGGAGATGCAAGACGAGCCTGCATTCAATTCACTGCAGGGATATCCGGCCTTACTTCGAGTCAGAGCATCACGGTGTCCATTCCATTTGAGGCCACAAACTCAGGGGCCCTCTCACATACCTGTAGCTGAGAGAAGCCTCCTCTTGAGGTGCTTGTGGAAAGTTGGTATTCTTCTTGAGTCGAAGCCAGGGACTAAACTCTCATCTCGAGTTGATTTCGGGTCCACAGAGCCCTTTCGTGTTGCTACAGTGACCTCAGGATCCCTCTAGACTTGAAACAGTGATCTTGGGTTTTCTCTGGAGTGCCATCAAGGAAATCAAGGCTCCTTTCACGTTTGATGTCGAACACGGAATTGCTCTGCATGCAGTGCAGGGGAATCGGGCCTCAACTCGCGGCGAGGGGTGAATCTCATGGTTTTGTTCAGTTGCGGCCGGAACCTGGGATATATTCTCGAGTTACGACGGGGAGGGCCCTTCCAGACACGTGTTTGTTGAGCGACGTCAGGACTCCTGCCTAGGTGCGAGGGACACCTCGGGATTCTCCTCGAGTCTTGGCATGGCATTTTGGCCGCGTCTCCACGTGAGGCGGGAGACCCAGGGTCCATTTTCACGTGCCACAGGGATCCTGGGATTCCTATCCATTTTCAAGAGGAGTCAGGCATCGTCTCTTTGGAAGCATTGATCTCCTCGGACCTCTCGAGTTTTCAAAGGATGTGAGGCCTCCGGTCGCGATGAGGCGGAGTACTCGGTCTTTCTGTGGTCTCCCCAGCGGATTCAGACATCCCTTCGTCTTGGGAGATGCAAGACGAGCCTGCATTCAATTCACTGCAGGGATATCCGGCCTTACTTCGAGTCAGAGCATCTCGGTGTCCATTCCATTTGAGGCCACAAACTCAGGGTCCCTCTCACATACCTGTAGCTGAGAGAAGCCTCTTCTTGAGGTGCTTGTGGAAAGTTGGTATTCCTCTTGAGTCGAAGCCAGGGACTAACCTCTCATCTCGAGTTGATTTGGGGTCCACGGAGCCCTTTCGTGTTGCTCCAGTGACCTCAGGATCCCTCTAGACTTGAGACAGTGACCTTGGGTTTTCTCTGGAGTGCCATCAAGGAAATCAAGGCTCCTTTCACGTTTGATGTGGAACACGGAATTGCTCTGCACGCAGGGCAGGGGAAATGGGCCTCATCCCGCGGCTAGGGGGAAGTCTCATGGTTTTTCTCGAGTTGCGGCCGGAACCTGGGGTATATTCTCGAGTTACGACGGCGAGGGCCCTTCCAGACACGTGTTTGTTCAGCGACGTCTGGACTCCTGCCTAGGTGCGAGGGACAACTAGGGATTCTCCTCGAGTTTTGTCATGGCAATTGAGACGCGTCTCCTCGTGAGGCGGGAGACCTAGTGTCCCTTTCCACGTGCCACACGGATCCTGGGACTCCTATCCATTTTCAAGAGGAGTCAGGCATCGTCTCCTTTGGAAGCATTGATCTCCGCAGACCTCTTGAGTTTTCAAAGGATCCGAGGCCTCCGTTCGCGATGAGGCGGAGAACTAGGTCTTTCTCTGTGGTCTCCACAGGGGATTCAGACATCCCTTCGTCTTGGGAGATTCAAGACAGGCCGGTATTCAATTCACTGAAGGGATATCTGGCCTTACTTCGAGTCAAAGCATCTCGGTGTCCATTCCACATGAGGCCACAAATTCAGGGTCCCTCTCACATACCTGTAGCTGAGAGAAGCCTCCTCTTGAGGTGCTTGTGGAAAGTTGGTATTCCTCTTGAGTCGAAGCCAGGGACTAAGCTCTCATCTCGAGTTGATTTGGGTTCCACGGAGCCCTTTGGTGTTGCAACAGTGACCTCAGGATCCCTCTAGACTTGAGACAGTGATCTTGGGTTTTCTCTCTAGTGCCACCAAGGAAATCAAGTCTCCTTTCACGTTTGATGTGGAACACGGAATTACTCTGCACGCAGTGCAGGGGCATCGGGCCTCATCTCGCGCCGAGGGGGAAGTCTCATGGTTTTTCTCGAGTTGCGGCCGGAACCTGGGGTATATTCTCGAGTTACGACGGGGAGGGCCCTTCCAGACAAGTGTTTGTTCAGCGACGTCAGGACTCCTGCCTAGGTGCCAGGGACACTTCTGGATTCTCCTCGAGTCTTGACATGGCAATTGGGACGCGTCTCCACGTGAGGCGGGAGACCCAGGGTCCCTTTCCACGTGCCACATGGATCCTGGGACTCCTATCCATTTTCAAGAGGAGTCAGGCATCGTCTCCTTTGGAAGCATTGATCTCCGCGGTCCTCTCGAGTTTTCAAAGGATGTGAGGCTTCCCGTCGCGATGAGGCGGAGAACTGGGTCTTTCTCTGTGGTCTCCACAGGGGATTCAGATATCCCTTCGTCTTGGGAGATGCAAGACGAGCCTGCATTCAATTCACTGCAGGGATATCCGGCCTAACTTCGAGTCAGAGCTTCTCGGTGTCCATTCCACTTGAGGTCACAAACTCAGGGTCCCTCTCACATACCTGTAGCTGAGAGAAGCCTCCTCTTGAGGTGCTTGTGGAAAATTGGTATTCCTCTTGAGTTGAAGCCAGGGACTAAGCTCTCATCTCGAGTTGATTTGGGGTCCACGGAGCCATTTCGTGTTGCTACAGTGACCTCAGGATCCCTCTAGACTTGAGACACTGATCTTGGGTTTTCTCTGGAGTGCCATCAAGGAAATCAAGGCTCCTTTCATTTTTGATGTGGAATACGGAATTGCTCTGCACGCAGGGCAGGGGAATTGGGCCTCATCTCGCGGCGAGGGGGAAGTCTCATGGTTTTTCTCGAGTTGCGGCCGGAACCTGGGGTATATTCTCGAGTTACGACGGGGAGGTCCCTTCCAGACACGTGTTTGTTCAGCGACGTCAGGACTCCTGCCTAGGTGCGAGGGACACCTCGGGATTCTCCTCGAGTCTGGCATGGCAATTGGGACGTGTCTCCACGTGAGGCGGGAGACCCAGGGTCCCTTTCCAAGTGCCACAGTGATCCTGGGACTCCTATCCATTTTCAAGAAGAGTCAGGCATCGAATCCTTTAGAAGCATTGATCTCTGCAGACCTCTCGAGTTTTCAAAGGATGTGAGGCCTCCGGTCGCGATGAGGCGGAGGAGTAGGTCTTTCTCTGTGGTCTCCACAGGGGATTCAGACATCCCTTCGTCTTGGGAGATGCAAGACGAGCCTGCATTCAATTCACTGCAGGGATATCCGGCCTTACTTCGAGTCAGAGCATCTCGGTGTCCATTCCACTTGAGGCCACAAACTCAGGGTCCCTCTCACATACCTGTAGCTGAGAGAAGCCTCCTCTTGAGTTGCTTGTGGAAAGTTGGTATTCCACTTGTGTCGAAGCCAGGGACTAAGCTCTCATCTCGAGTTGATTTGGGGTCCATGGAGCCCTTTCAAGTTGCTCCAGTGACCTCAGGATCCCTCTAGACTTGAGACAGTGATCTTGGGTGTTCTCTGGAGTTCCATCCAGGAAATCAAGGCTACTTTCACGTTTGATGTGGAAAACGGAATTGCTCTGCATGCAGTGCAGGGGAATCGGGCCTCAACTCGCGGCGAGGGGGAAATCTCATGGTTTTTCTCGAGTTGCGGCCGGAACCTGGGGTATATTCTCGAGTTACGACGGGGAGGGCCCTTCCAGACACGTGTTTGTTCAGCGACGTCAGGACTCCTGCCTAAGTGCGAGGGACACTTCGGGATTCTCCTCGAGTCTTGGCATGGCAATTGGGACGCGTCTCCACGTGAGGCGGGAGACCCAGTGTCCCTTTCCACGTGCCACAGGGATCCTGGGACTCCTATCCATTTTCAAGAGGAGTCAGGCATCGTCTCCTTTGGAAGCATTGATCTCTGTGGACCTCTCGAATTTTCAAAGGATGTGAGGCCTCCGGTTGTGATGAGGGGGAGAATTAGGTCTTTCTCTGTGGTCTCCACAGGGGATTCAGACATCCCTTCGTCTTGGGAGATGCAAGACGAGCCTGCATTTAATTCCCTGCAGGGATATCCGGCCTTACATCGAGCCAGAGCATCTCGGTGTCCATTCCACTTGAGGCCACAAACTCAGGGTCGCTATCACATACTGTAGCTGAGAGAAGCCTCCTCTTGAGGTGCTTGTGGAAACTTGGTATTCCTCTTCAGTTGAAGCCAGGGACTAAGCTCTCATCTCGAGTTGATTTGGGGTCCACGGAGCCCTTTCGTGTTGCTCCAGTGACCTCAGGATCCCTCTAGACTTGAGACAGTCATCTTGAGTTTTCTCTGGAGTGCCATCAAGGAAATCAAGGCTCCTTTCATGTTTGATGTCGAACACGGAATTGTGCTGCACGCAGTGCAAGGGAATCGGGCCTCATCTTGGGGCGAGGGGGAAGTCTCATGGTTTTTCTCGAGTTGCGGCCGGAACCTGGGGTATATTCTTGAGTTACGACGGGGAGGGCCCTTCCAGACACGTGTTTGTACAGCGACGTCAGGACTCCTTCCTAGGTGCGAGGGACACCTCGGGGTTCTCCTCGAGTCTTGGCATGGCAATTGGGACGCGTCCCCACGTGAGGCGGGAGACCCAGGGTCCCTTTCCACGTGCCACAGGGATCCTGGGTCTCCTATCCATTTTCAAGAGGAGTCAGGCATCGTCTCCTTTGGAAGCATTGATGTCCGCGGACCTCTCGAGTTTTCAAAGGATGTCAGGCCTCCGGTCGCGATGAGGCGGAGAACTAGGTCTTTCTCTGTGGTCCCCACAGGGGATTCAGACATCCCTTCGTCTTGGGAGATGCAAGACGAGCCTGCATTCAATTCACTACAGGGATATCCGGCCTTACTTCGAGTCAGACCATCTCGGTGTCCATTCCACTTGAGGCCACAGACTCAGGGTCCCTCTCACCTACGTGTAGCTGAGAGAAGCCTCCTCTTAAGGTGCTTGTGGAAAGTTGGTATTCCTCTTGAGTCGAATCCAGGGACTAAGCTCTAATCTCGAGTTGATTTGGGGTCCTCGGAGCCCTTTCGTGTTGCTCCAGTGACCTCAGGACCCCTCTAGTCTTGAGACAGTGATGTTGGGTTTTCTCTGGAGTGCCATCAAGGAAATCAAGGCTCCTTTCACGTTTGATGTGGAACACGGAATTTCTCTGTACGCAGTGCAGGGGAATCGGGCCTCATCTCGCGGCGAGGGGGAAGTCTCAGGGTTTTTCTCGAGTTGCGGCCGGAACCTGGGGTATATTCTCGAGTTACGACGGGGAGGGCCCTTCCAGACACGTGTTTGTTCAGCGACGTCAGGACTCCTGCCTAGGTGCGAGGGACACCTCGGGATTCTCCTCAAGTCTTGGCATAGCAATTGGGACGCGACTCCACGTGAGGCGGGAGGCCCAGCTTCCCTTTCCACGTGCCACAGGGATCCTGGGACTCCTATCCATTTTCAAGAGGAGTCAGGCATCGTCTCCTTTGGAAGCATTGATCTCCGCGGTCCTCTCGAGTTTTCAAAGGATGTGAGGCTTCCCGTCGCGATGAGGCGGAGAACTGGGTCTTTCTCTGTGGTCTCCACAGGGGATTCAGATATCCCTTCGTCTTGGGAGATGCAAGACGAGCCTGCATTCAATTCACTGCAGGGATATCCGGCCTAACTTCGAGTCAGAGCTTCTCGGTGTCCATTCCACTTGAGGTCACAAACTCAGGGTCCCTCTCACATACCTGTAGCTGAGAGAAGCCTCCTCTTGAGGTGCTTGTGGAAAATTGGTATTCCTCTTGAGTTGAAGCCAGGGACTAAGCTCTCATCTCGAGTTGATTTGGGGTCCACGGAGCCATTTCGTGTTGCTACAGTGACCTCAGGATCCCTCTAGACTTGAGACACTGATCTTGGGTTTTCTCTGGAGTGCCATCAAGGAAATCAAGGCTCCTTTCATTTTTGATGTGGAATACGGAATTGCTCTGCACGCAGGGCAGGGGAATTGGGCCTCATCTCGCGGCGAGGGGGAAGTCTCATGGTTTTTCTCGAGTTGCGGCCGGAACCTGGGGTATATTCTCGAGTTACGACGGGGAGGGCCCTTCCAGACACGTGTTTGTTCAGCGACGTCAGGACTCCTGCCTAGGTGCGAGGGACACCTCGGGATTCTCCTCAAGTCTTGGCATAGCAATTGGGACGCGACTCCACGTGAGGCGGGAGGCCCAGGGTCCCTTTCCACGTGCCACAGGGATCCTGGGACTCCTATCCATTTTCAAGAGGAGTCAGGCATCTTCTCCTTTGGAAGCATTGATCTCCGCGGTCCTCTCGAGTTTTCAAAGGATGTGAGGCTTCCCGTCGCGATGAGGCGGAGAACTGGGTCTTTCTCTGTGGTCTCCACAGGGGATTCAGATATCCCTTCGTCTTGGGAGATGCAAGACGAGCCTGCATTCAATTCACTGCAGGGATATCCGGCCTAACTTCGAGTCAGAGCTTCTCGGTGTCCATTCCACTTGAGGTCACAAACTCAGGGTCCCTCTCACATACCTGTAGCTGAGAGAAGCCTCCTCTTGAGGTGCTTGTGGAAAATTGGTATTCCTCTTGAGTTGAAGCCAGGGACTAAGCTCTCATCTCGAGTTGATTTGGGGTCCACGGAGCCATTTCGTGTTGCTACAGTGACCTCAGGATCCCTCTAGACTTGAGACACTGATCTTGGGTTTTCTCTGGAGTGCCATCAAGGAAATCAAGGCTCCTTTCATTTTTGATGTGGAATACGGAATTGCTCTGCACGCAGGGCAGGGGAATTGGGCCTCATCTCGCGGCGAGGGGGAAGTCTCATGGTTTTTCTCGAGTTGCGGCCGGAATCTGGGGTATATTCTCGAGTTACGACGGGGAGGTCCCTTCCAGACACGTGTTTGTTCAGCGACGTCAGGACTCCTGCCTAGGTGCGAGGGACACCTCGGGATTCTCCTCGAGTCTGGCATGGCAATTGGGACGTGTCTCCACGTGAGGCGGGAGACCCAGAGTCCCTTTCCAAGTGCCACAGTGATCCTGGGACTCCTATCCATTTTCAAGAAGAGTCAGGCATCGTATCCTTTAGAAGCATTGATCTCTGCAGACCTCTCGAGTTTTCAAAGGATGTGAGGCCTCCGGTCGCGATGAGGCGGAGGAGTAGGTCTTTCTCTGTGGTCTCCACAGGGGATTCAGACATCCCTTCGTCTTGGGAGATGCAAGACGAGCCTGCATTCAATTCACTGCAGGGATATCCGGCCTTACTTCGAGTCAGAGCATCTCGGGGTCCATTCCACTTGAGGCCACAAACTCAGGGTCCCTCTCACATACCTGTAGCTGAGAGAAGCCTCCTCTTGAGTTGCTTGTGGAAAGTTGGTATTCCACTTGTGTCGAAGCCAGGGACTAAGCTCTCATCTCGAGTTGATTTGGGGTCCATGGAGCCCTTTCAAGTTGCTCCAGTGACCTCAGGATCCCTCTAGACTTGAGACAGTGATCTTGGGTTTTCTCTGGAGTTCCATCCAGGAAATCAAGGCTACTTTCACGTTTGATGTGGAAAACGGAATTGCTCTGCATGCAGTGCAGGGGAATCGGGCCTCAACTCGCGGCGAGGGGGAAATCTCATGGTTTTTCTCGAGTTGCGGCCGGAACCTGGGGTATATTCTCGATTTACGACGGGGAGGATACTTCCAGACACGTGATAGGTGCGAGGGACACCTCGGGATTCTCCTAAAGTCTTGTCATGGCAATTGGAACGCGTCTCCACATGAGGCGGGAGACACAGGGTCCCTTGCCACGTGCCACAGGGATCCTGGGACTCCTATCCATTTTCAAGAGGAGTCAGGAATCGTCTCTTTGGAAGCATTGATCTCCGCGGACCTCTCGAGTTTTCAAAGGATGTGAGGCCTCCGGTCGCGATGAGGCGGAGGACTAGGTCTTTCTCTGCGGTCTCCGCAGGGGATTCAGACATCCCTTCGTCTTGGGAGATGCAAGACGAGCCTGCATTCAATTCACTGCAGGGATGTGCGGCCTTACTTCGAGTCAGAGCATCTCGGTGTCCATTCCACCTGAGGCCACAAACTCAGGGTCCCTCTCACATACCTTTAGCAGAGAGAAGCCTCCTCTTGAGGTGCTTGTGGAAAGTTAGTATTCCTCTTGACTCGAAACCAGGATCTAAGCTCTCATCTCGAGTTGATTTGGGGTCCACGGAACCCTTTCGTGTTGCTCCAGTGACCTCGGGATCCCTCTAGACTTGAGACAGTGATCTTGGGTTTTCTCTGGAGTGCCATCAAGGAAATCAAGGCTCCTTTCACGTTTGATGTGGAACACGGAATTGCTCTGCACGCAGGGCAGGGGAATCGGGCCTCATCTCGCGGCGAGGGGGAAGTCTCATGGTTTTTATCGAGTTGCGGCCGGAACCTGGGGTATATTTTCGAGTTACAACGGGAGGGCCCTTCCAGACACGTGTTTGTTCAGCGACGTCAGGACTCCTGCCTAGGTGCGAGGGACACCTCGGGATTCTCCTCGAGTATTGGCATGGCAATTGGGACGCGTCTCCACGTGAGTCGGGAGACCCAGGGTCCCTTTCCACGTGCCAGAGGGATCCTGGGACTCCTATCCATTTTCAAGAGGAGTCAGGCATCGCCTCCTTTGAAAGCATTGATCTCCACGGACCTCTCGAGTTTTCAAAGAATGGGAGGCCTTCGCTCGCGATGAGGCAGAGAACTAGGTCTTTCTTGTGGTCTCCACAGGGGATTCAGACATCCCTTCGTCTTGGGAGATGCAAGACGAGCCTGCATTCAATTCACTGCAGGGATATCCGGCCTTACTTAAGTCAGAGCATCTCGGTGTCCATTCCACTTGAGGCCAAAAACTCAGGGTCCCTATCACATACATGTAGCTGAGAGAAACCTCCTCTTGAGGTGCTTGTGGAAACTAGGTATTCCTCTTGAGTCTAAGCCAGGGACTAAGCTCTCATCTCGAGTTGATTTGGGGTCCACGGAGCCCTTTTGTGTTGCTCCAGTGACCTCAGGATCCCTCTAGACTTGAGACAGTGATCTTGGGTTTTCTCTGGAGTGCCATCAAGGAAATCAAGGCTCCTTTCACGTTTGATGTGGAACACGGAATTGCTCTGCACGCAGGGCAGGGGAATCGGGCCTCATCTCGCGGCGAGGGGGGAGTCTCATGGTTTTTCTCGAGTTGCGGCCGGAACCTGGGGTATATTCTCGAGTTACGACAGGGAGGGGCCTTCCAGACACGTGTTTGTTCAGTGACGTCAGGACTACTGCCTAGGTGCGAGGGACACCTCGGGATTCTCCTCGAGTCTTGGCATGGCAATTGGGACGCCTCTCCACGTGAGGCGGGAGGCCCAGTGTCCCTTTCCATGTGCCACAGGGATCCTGGGACTCCTATCCATTTTCAAGAGGAGTCAGGCATCGTTTCCTTTGGAAGCATTGATCTCCGCGGACCTCTCGAGTTTTCAAAGGATGTGAGGCCTCCGCTCGCGATGAGGCGGAGAATTAGGTCTTTCTCTGTGGTCTCCACAGGGGATTCAGACATCCCTTCGTCTTGGGAGATGCAAGACGAGCCTGCATTCAATTCACTGCAGGGATATCCGGCCTTACTTCGAGTCAGAGCATCACGGTGTCCATTCCATTTGAGGCCACAAACTCAGGGGCCCTCTCACATACCTGTAGCTGAGAGAAGCCTCCTCTTGAGGTGCTTGTGGAAAGTTGGTATTCTTCTTGAGTCGAAGCCAGGGACTAAACTCTCATCTCGAGTTGATTTCGGGTCCACAGAGCCCTTTCGTGTTGCTACAGTGACCTCAGGATCCCTCTAGACTTGAAACAGTGATCTTGGGTTTTCTCTGGAGTGCCATCAAGGAAATCAAGGCTCCTTTCACGTTTGATGTCGAACACGGAATTGCTCTGCATGCAGTGCAGGGGAATCGGGCCTCAACTCGCGGCGAGGGGTGAATCTCATGGTTTTGTTCAGTTGCGGCCGGAACCTGGGATATATTCTCGAGTTACGACGGGGAGGGCCCTTCCAGACACGTGTTTGTTGAGCGACGTCAGGACTCCTGCCTAGGTGCGAGGGACACCTCGGGATTCTCCTCGAGTCTTGGCATGGCATTTTGGCCGCGTCTCCACGTGAGGCGGGAGACCCAGGGTCCATTTTCACGTGCCACAGGGATCCTGGGATTCCTATCCATTTTCAAGAGGAGTCAGGCATCGTCTCTTTGGAAGCATTGATCTCCTCGGACCTCTCGAGTTTTCAAAGGATGTGAGGCCTCCGGTCGCGATGAGGCGGAGTACTCGGTCTTTCTGTGGTCTCCCCAGCGGATTCAGACATCCCTTCGTCTTGGGAGATGCAAGACGAGCCTGCATTCAATTCACTGCAGGGATATCCGGCCTTACTTCGAGTCAGAGCATCTCGGTGTCCATTCCATTTGAGGCCACAAACTCAGGGTCCCTCTCACATACCTGTAGCTGAGAGAAGCCTCTTCTTGAGGTGCTTGTGGAAAGTTGGTATTCCTCTTGAGTCGAAGCCAGGGACTAAGCTCTCATCTCGAGTTGATTTGGGGTCCACGGAGCCCTTTCGTGTTGCTCCAGTGACCTCAGGATCCCTCTAGACTTGAGACAGTGACCTTGGGTTTTCTCTGGAGTGCCATCAAGGAAATCAAGGCTCCTTTCACGTTTGATGTGGAACACGGAATTGCTCTGCACGCAGGGCAGGGGAAATGGGCCTCATCCCGCGGCTAGGGGGAAGTCTCATGGTTTTTCTCGAGTTGCGGCCGGAACCTGGGGTATATTCTCGAGTTACGACGGCGAGGGCCCTTCCAGACACGTGTTTGTTCAGCGACGTCTGGACTCCTGCCTAGGTGCGAGGGACAACTAGGGATTCTCCTCGAGTTTTGTCATGGCAATTGAGACGCGTCTCCTCGTGAGGCGGGAGACCTAGTGTCCCTTTCCACGTGCCACACGGATCCTGGGACTCCTATCCATTTTCAAGAGGAGTCAGGCATCGTCTCCTTTGGAAGCATTGATCTCCGCAGACCTCTTGAGTTTTCAAAGGATCCGAGGCCTCCGTTCGCGATGAGGCGGAGAACTAGGTCTTTCTCTGTGGTCTCCACAGGGGATTCAGACATCCCTTCGTCTTGGGAGATTCAAGACAGGCCGGTATTCAATTCACTGAAGGGATATCTGGCCTTACTTCGAGTCAAAGCATCTCGGTGTCCATTCCACATGAGGCCACAAATTCAGGGTCCCTCTCACATACCTGTAGCTGAGAGAAGCCTCCTCTTGAGGTGCTTGTGGAAAGTTGGTATTCCTCTTGAGTCGAAGCCAGGGACTAAGCTCTCATCTCGAGTTGATTTGGGTTCCACGGAGCCCTTTGGTGTTGCAACAGTGACCTCAGGATCCCTCTAGACTTGAGACAGTGATCTTGGGTTTTCTCTCTAGTGCCACCAAGGAAATCAAGTCTCCTTTCACGTTTGATGTGGAACACGGAATTACTCTGCACGCAGTGCAGGGGCATCGGGCCTCATCTCGCGCCGAGGGGGAAGTCTCATGGTTTTTCTCGAGTTGCGGCCGGAACCTGGGGTATATTCTCGAGTTACGACGGGGAGGGCCCTTCCAGACAAGTGTTTGTTCAGCGACGTCAGGACTCCTGCCTAGGTGCCAGGGACACTTCTGGATTCTCCTCGAGTCTTGACATGGCAATTGGGACGCGTCTCCACGTGAGGCGGGAGACCCAGGGTCCCTTTCCACGTGCCACATGGATCCTGGGACTCCTATCCATTTTCAAGAGGAGTCAGGCATCGTCTCCTTTGGAAGCATTGATCTCCGCGGTCCTCTCGAGTTTTCAAAGGATGTGAGGCTTCCCGTCGGGATGAGGCGGAGAACTGGGTCTTTCTCTGTGGTCTCCACAGGGGATTCAGATATCCCTTCGTCTTGGGAGATGCAAGACGAGCCTGCATTCAATTCACTGCAGGGATATCCGGCCTAACTTCGAGTCAGAGCTTCTCGGTGTCCATTCCACTTGAGGTCACAAACTCAGGGTCCCTCTCACATACCTGTAGCTGAGAGAAGCCTCCTCTTGAGGTGCTTGTGGAAAATTGGTATTCCTCTTGAGTTGAAGCCAGGGACTAAGCTCTCATCTCGAGTTGATTTGGGGTCCACGGAGCCATTTCGTGTTGCTACAGTGACCTCAGGATCCCTCTAGACTTGAGACACTGATCTTGGGTTTTCTCTGGAGTGCCATCAAGGAAATCAAGGCTCCTTTCATTTTTGATGTGGAATACGGAATTGCTCTGCACGCAGGGCAGGGGAATTGGGCCTCATCTCGCGGCGAGGGGGAAGTCTCATGGTTTTTCTCGAGTTGCGGCCGGAACCTGGGGTATATTCTCGAGTTACGACGGGGAGGTCCCTTCCAGACACGTGTTTGTTCAGCGACGTCAGGACTCCTGCCTAGGTGCGAGGGACACCTCGGGATTCTCCTCGAGTCTGGCATGGCAATTGGGACGTGTCTCCACGTGAGGCGGGAGACCCAGGGTCCCTTTCCAAGTGCCACAGTGATCCTGGGACTCCTATCCATTTTCAAGAAGAGTCAGGCATCGAATCCTTTAGAAGCATTGATCTCTGCAGACCTCTCGAGTTTTCAAAGGATGTGAGGCCTCCGGTCGCGATGAGGCGGAGGAGTAGGTCTTTCTCTGTGGTCTCCACAGGGGATTCAGACATCCCTTCGTCTTGGGAGATGCAAGATGAGCCTGCATTCAATTCACTGCAGGGATATCCGGCCTTACTTCGAGTCAGAGCATCTCGGTGTCCATTCCACTTGAGGCCACAAACTCAGGGTCCCTCTCACATACCTGTAGCTGAGAGAAGCCTCCTCTTGAGTTTCTTGTGGAAAGTTGGTATTCCACTTGTGTCGAAGCCAGGGACTAAGCTCTCATCTCGAGTTGATTTGGGGTCCATGGAGCCCTTTCAAGTTGCTCCAGTGACCTCAGGATCCCTCTAGACTTGAGACAGTGATCTTGGGTGTTCTCTGGAGTTCCATCCAGGAAATCAAGGCTACTTTCACGTTTGATGTGGAAAACGGAATTGCTCTGCATGCAGTGCAGGGGAATCGGGCCTCAACTCGCGGCGAGGGGGAAATCTCATGGTTTTTCTCGAGTTGCGGCCGGAACCTGGGGTATATTCTCGATTTACGACGGGGAGGATACTTCCAGACACGTGATAGGTGCGAGGGACACCTCGGGATTCTCCTAAAGTCTTGTCATGGCAATTGGAACGCGTCTCCACATGAGGCGGGAGACACAGGGTCCCTTGCCACGTGCCACAGGGATCCTGGGACTCCTATCCATTTTCAAGAGGAGTCAGGAATCGTCTCTTTGGAAGCATTGATCTCCGCGGACCTCTCGAGTTTTCAAAGGATGTGAGGCCTCCGGTCGCGATGAGGCGGAGGACTAGGTCTTTCTCTGCGGTCTCCGCAGGGGATTCAGACATCCCTTCGTCTTGGGAGATGCAAGACGAGCCTGCATTCAATTCACTGCAGGGATGTGCGGCCTTACTTCGAGTCAGAGCATCTCGGTGTCCATTCCACCTGAGGCCAAAAACTCAGGGTCCCTCTCACATACCTTTAGCAGAGAGAAGCCTCCTCTTGAGGTGCTTGTGGAAAGTTAGTATTCCTCTTGACTCGAAACCAGGATCTAAGCTCTCATCTCGAGTTGATTTGGGGTCCACGGAACCCTTTCGTGTTGCTCCAGTGACCTCGGGATCCCTCTAGACTTGAGACAGTGATCTTTGGTTTTCTCTGGAGTGCCATCAAGGAAATCAAGGCTCCTTTCACGTTTGATGTGGAACACGGAATTGCTCTGCACGCAGGGCAGGGGAATCGGGCCTCATCTCGCGGCGAGGGGGAAGTCTCATGGTTTTTATCGAGTTGCGGCCGGAACCTGGGGTATATTTTCGAGTTACAACGGGAGGGCCCTTCCAGACACGTGTTTGTTCAGCGACGTCAGGACTCCTGCCTAGGTGCGAGGGACACCTCGGGATTCTCCTCGAGTATTGGCATGGCAATTGGGACGCGTCTCCACGTGAGTCGGGAGACCCAGGGTCCCTTTCCACGTGCCAGAGGGATCCTGGGACTCCTATCCATTTTCAAGAGGAGTCAGGCATCGCCTCCTTTGAAAGCATTGATCTCCACGGACCTCTCGAGTTTTCAAAGAATGGGAGGCCTTCGCTCGCGATGAGGCAGAGAACTAGGTCTTTCTTGTGGTCTCCACAGGGGATTCAGACATCCCTTCGTCTTGGGAGATGCAAGACGAGCCTGCATTCAATTCACTGCAGGGATATCCGGCCTTACTTTGAGTCAGAGCATCTCGGTGTCCATTCCACTTGAGGCCACAAACTCAGGGTCCCTCTCACATACCTGTACCTGAGAGATGCCTCCTCTTGAGGTGCTTGTGGAAAGTTGGTATTCCTCTTGAGTCGAAGCCAGGGACTAAGCTCTCATCTCGAGTTGATTTGGGGTCCACGGAGCCCTTTTGTGTTGCTCCAGTGACCTCAGGATCCCTCTATACTTGAGACAGTGATCTTGGGATTTCTCTGGAGTGTCATCAAGGAAATCAAGGCTCCTTTCACGTTTGATGTGGAACACGGAATTGTTCTGCACGCAGTGCAGGGGAATCGGGTCTCATCTCGCAGCGAGGGGGAAGTCTCATGGTTTTTCTCGAGTTGCGGCCGGAACCTGGGGTATATTCTCGAGTTACGACGGGGAGGGCCCTTCCAGACACGTGTTTGTTCAGCGACGTCAGGACTCCTGCCTGGGTGCGAGGGACACCTCGGGATTCTCCTCGAGTCTTGGCATGGCAATTGGGATGCGTCTCCACGTGAGGCGGGAGACCCAGGGTCCCTTTCCACGTGCCACAGGGATCCTGGGACTCCTATCCATTTTCAAGAGGAGTCAGGCATCGTCTCCTTTGGAAGCATTGATCTCCGCGGACCTCTCGAGTTTTCAAAGGATGTGAGGCCTCCGGTCGCGAAGAGGCGGAGGACTAGGTCTTTCTCTGTGGTCTCCACAGCGGATTCAGACATCCCTTCGTCTTGGGAGATGCAAGACGAGCCTGCATTCAATTCACTGCAGGGATGTCCGGCCTTACTTCGAGTCAGAGCATATCGGTATCCATTCCACTTGAGGCCACAAACTCAGGGTCCCTCTCACATACCTTTAGCTGAGAGAAGCCTCCTCTTGAGGTGCTTTTGGAAAGTTGGTATTCCTCTTGACTCGAAGCCAGGGACTAAGCTCTCACCTCGAGTTGATTTGGGGTCCATGGAGAATTTTCTTGTTGCTCCAGTGACCTCAGGATCGCTCTAGACTTGAGACAGTGATCTTGGGTTTTCTCTGGAGTACCATCAAGGAAATCAAGGCTCCTTTCACGTTTGATGTGGAACTCAGTATTGCTCTGCACGCAGTGCAGGGGAATCGGGCTTCATCTCGCGGCGAGGGGGAAGTCTCATGGTTTTTCTCGAGTTGCGGCCGGAACCTGGGGTATATTCTCGATTTACGACGGGGATTGCCCTGCCAGACACGTGTTTGTTCAGCGACGTCAGGACTCCTGCCTAGGTGCGAGGGATACCCCGGAATTCTCCTCGAGTCTTGGCATGGCAATTGGGACGCGTCTCCACGTGAGGCGGGAGACCGAGAGTCCCTTTCAACGTGCCACAGGCATCCTGGGACTCCTATCCTTTTTCAAGAGGAGTCAGGCATCGTCTCCTTTGGAAGCATTGATCTCCGCGGACCTCTCGAGTTTTCAAAGGTGGGAGGCCTCCGGTCGCAATGAGGAGTAGAACTAGGTAATTCTCTGTGGTCTCCACAGGGGATTCAGACATCCCTTCGTCTTGGGAGATGCAAGACGAGCCTGCACTCAATTCACTGCACGGATATCCGGCCTTACTTCGAGTCAGAGCATCTCGGTGTCCATTCCACCTGAGGCCACAAACTCAGGGTCCCTCTCACATACCTGTAGCTGAGAGAAGCCTCGTCTTGATGTGCTTGTGGAAACTTGGTATTCCTCTTGTCTCGAAGCCATGGACTAAGCTCTCATCTCGAGTTGATTTGGGGTCCACGGAGCCCTTTCTTGGTGCTCCACTGACCTCAGGATGCCTCTAGACTTGAGACAGTGATCTTGGGTTTTCGCTGGAGTGCCATCAAGGAAATCAAGGCTCCTTTCACGTTTGATGTGGAACACGGAACTGCTCTGCAAGCAGTGCAGGGAAATCGGCCCTCATCTCGCGGCGAGGGGGAAGTCTCATGGTTTTTCTCGAGTTGCAGCCAGGACTTGGGGTATATTCTCGAGTTACGACGGGGAGGGCCCTTCCAGACACGTGTTTGTTCAGCGACGTCACGACTCCTGCCTTGGTGGGAGGGACTCCTCAGGATTCTCCTCGAGTCTTGGCATGGCAATTGGGACGCGTCTCCACGTGAGGCGGGAGACCCAGGGTCCCTTTCCACGTGCCACAGGGATCCTGGGACTCCGATGCATTTTCAAGAGGAGTCAGGCATCGTCTCCTTTGGAAGCATTGATCTCTGCAGACCTCTCGAGTTTTCAAAGGATATGAGGCCTCCGGTCACGATGAGGCGGAGGACTAGGTCTTTCTCTGTGGTCTCCACAGGGGATTCAGACATCCCTTCGTCTTGGGAGATGCAAGACGAGCCTGCATTCAATTCACTGCAGGGATACCCGGCCTTACTTCGAGTCAGAGCATCTCGGTGTCCATTGCACTTGAGGCCACAAACTCAGGGTCCCTCTCACATAACTGTAGCTGAGAGAAGCCTCCTCTTGAGGTGCTTGTGGAAAGTTGGTATTCCTCTTGAGTCGAAGCCAGGGACTAAGCTCTCATCACAAGTTGATTTGGGGTCCACGGAGCCCTTTCATATTGCTCCAGTGACCTCAGGATCCCTGTAGACTTGAAACAGTGATCTTGGGTTTTCTCTGGAGTGCCATCAAGGAAATCAAGGCTCCTTTCACGTTTGATGTGGAACACGGAATTGCTCTGCACGCAGTGCAGGGGAATCGGGCCTCATCTCGCGACGAGGGGGAAGTCTCATGGTTTTTCTCCAGTTGCGGCCGGAACCTGGGGTATATTCTCGAGTTACGACGGGGAGGGCCCTTCCAGACACGTGTTTGTTCAGCGACGTCAGGACTCCTTCCTAGGTGCGAGGGACACTTCGGGATTCTCCTCGAGTCTTGGCATGGCAATTGGGACGCGTCTCCACGTGAGGCGGGAGACCCAGGGTCCCTTTCCACGTGCCACAGTGATCCTGGGACTCCTATCCATTTTCAAGAGGAGTCAGGCATCGTCTCCTTTGGAAGCATTGATCTCTGCAGACCTCTCGAGTTTTCAAATGATGTGAGGCCTCCGGTCACGATGAGGCGGATGACTTGGTCTTTCTCTGTGGTCTCCACAGGGGATTCAGACATCACTTCGTCTTGGGAGATGCAAGACGAGCCTGCATTCAATTCACTGCAGGGATATCCGGCCTTACTTCGAGTCAGAGCATCTCGGTGTCCATTCCACTTGAGGCCACAAACTCAGGGTCCCTCTCACATTCCTGTAGCTGAGAGAAGCCTCCTCTTGAGGTGCTTGTCTAAAGTTGGTATTCCTCTTGAGTCGAAGCCAGGGACTAAGCTCTCATCTCGAGTTGATTTGGGGTCCACGGAGCCCTTTCGTGTTGCTCCAGTGACCTCAGGATCCCTCTAGACTTGAGACAATGATCTTGGGTTTTCTCTGGAGTGCATTCAAAGAAATCAAGGCTCCTTTCATTTTTGCTGTGGAATACATAATTGCTCTGCATGCAGTGCTGGGGAATCGGGCCTCATCTTGGGGCGAGGGGGAAGTCTCATGGTTTTTCTCGAGTTGCGGCCGGAACCTGGGGTATATTCTCGAGTTACGACGGGGACGGCCCTTCCAGACACGTGTTTGTTCAGCGACGTCAGGACTCCTGCCTAGGTGCGAGGGACACCTCGGGATTCTCCTCGAGTCTTGGCATGGCAATTGGGACGCGTCTCCACGTGAGGCGGGAGACCCAGGCTCCCTTTCCACGTGCCACAGGGATCCTGGGACTCCTATCCATTTTCAAGAGGAGTCAGGCATCGTCTCCTTTGGAAGCATTGATCTCCGCGGACCTCTTGAGTTTTCAAAGGATGTGAGGCCTCCGGTCGCGATGAGGCGGAGAACTAGGACTTTCTCTGTGGTCTCCACAGGGGATTCAGACATTCCTTCGTCTTGAGAGATGCAAGACGAGCCTGCATTCAATTCATTGCAGGGATATCTGGCCTTACTTCGAGTCAGAGCATCTCGGTATCCATTCCACTTGAGGCCACAAACTCAGAGTCCTTCTCACATACCTGTGGCTGAGAGAACCCTCCTCTTGGGGTGCTTGTGGAGAGTTGGTATTCCTCTTGCGTCGAAGCCAGGTACTAAGCTCTCATCTCGAGTTGATTTGGGGTCCACGGAGCCCTTTCGTATTTCTCCAGTGACCTCAGGATCCCTCTAGACTTGAGACAGTGATCCTGGGTTTTCTCTGGAGTGCCATCAAGGAAATCAAGGCTCCTTTCTGGTTTGATGTGGAACACGGAATTGCTCTGCACGCAGTCCAGGGGAATCGGGCCTGATCTCGCGTCGAGGGGAAAGTCTCATGGTTTTTCTCGAGTTGCGGCCGGAACCTGGGGTATATTCTCGATTTACGACGGGGAGGACCCTTCCAGACACGTGATAGGTGCGAGGGACACCTCGGGATTCTCCTAAAGTCTTGACATGGCAATTGAAACGCGTCTCCACATGAGGCGGGAGACCCAGGGTCCCTTTCCACGTGCCACAGGGATCCTCTGACTCCTATCCATTTTCAAGAGGAGTCAGGCATCGTCTCTTTGGAAGCATTGATCCCCGTGGACCTCTCGAGTTTTCAAAGGATGTGAGGCCTCTGGTCGCGATGAGGCGGAGAACTCGGTCTTTCTCTGTGGTCTCCACAGGGGATTCAGACATCCCTTCGTCTTGGGAGATGCAAGACGAGCCTGCATTCAATTCACTGCAGGGATATCCGGCCTTACTTTGAGTCAGAGAATCTCGGTGTCCATTCCACTTGAGGCCACAAACTCAGGGTCCCTCTCACATACCTGTACCTGAGAGAAGCCTCCTCTTGAGGTGCTTGTGGAAAGTTGGTATTCCTCTTGTGTCGAAGCCAGGGACTAAGCTCTCATCTCGAGTTGATTTGGGGTCCACGGAGCCCTTTTGTGTTGCTCCAGTGACCTCAGGATCCCTCTATACTTGAGACAGTGATCTTGGGATTTCTCTGGAGTGTCATCAAGGAAATCAAGGCTCCTTTCACGTTTGATGTGGAACACGGAATTGTTCTGCACGCAGTGCAGGGGAATCGGGTCTCATCTCGCAGCGAGGGGGAATTCTCATGGTTTTTCTCGAGTTGCGGCCGGAACCTGGGGTATATTCTCGAGTTAGGACGGGGAGGGCCCTTCCAGACACGTGTTTGTTCAGCGACGTCAGGACTCCTGCCTAGGTGCGAGGGACACCTCGGGATTCTCCTCGAGTCTTGGCATGGCAATTGGGATGCGTCTCCACGTGAGGCGGGAGACCCAGGGTCCCTTTCCACGTGCCACAGGGATCCTGGGACTCCTATCCATTTTCAAGAGGAGTCAGGCATCGTCTCCTTTGGAAGAATTGATCTCCGCGGACCTCTCGAGTTTTCAAAGGATGTGAGGCCTCCGGTCGCGAAGAGGCGGAGGACTAGGTCTTTCTCTGTGGTCTCCACAGCGGATTCAGACATCCCTTCGTCTTGGGAGATGCAAGACGAGCCTGCATTCAATTCACTGCAGGGATATCCGGCCTTACTTAGAGTCAGAGCATCTCGGTGTCCATTGCAATTGAGGCCACAAACTCAGGGTCCCTCTCACATACCTGTAGCTGAGAGAAGCCTCCTCTTGAGGTGCTTGTGGAAAGTTGGTATTCCTCTTGAGTCGAAGCCGGGGACTAAGCTCTCATCTCGAGTTGATTTGGGGTCCACGGAGCCCTTTCGTGTTGCTCCAGTGACCTCAGGATCCCTCTAGACTTGAGACAGTGATCTTGGGTTTTCTCTGGAGTGCCATCAAGGAAATCAAGTCTCCTTTCCCGTTTGATGTGGAACACGGAATTGCTCTGCACGCAGTGCAGGGGAATCGGGCCTCATCTCGCGGCGAGGGGGAATTCTCATGGTTTTTCTCGAGTTGCGGCCGGAACCTGGGGTATATTCTCGAGTTACGACGGGGAGGGCCCTTCCAGACACGTGTTTGTTCAGCGACGTCAGCACTCCTGCCTAGGTGCGAGTGACACCTCGGGATTCTCCGCGAGTCTTGGCATGGCAATTGGGACGATTCTCCACGTGAGGAGGGAGACCCAGGGTCCCTTTCCACGTGCCACAGGGATCCTGGGACTCCTATCCATTTTCAAGAGGAGTCAGGCATCGTCTCCTTTGGAAGCATTGATCTCCGCTGACCTCTCGAGTTTTCAAAGAATGTGAGGCCACAGGTCGCGATGAGGAGGAGGACTATGTCTTTCTCTGTGGTCTGCACAGGGGTTTCAGACATCCCTTCGTCTTGGGAGATGCAAGACGAGCCTGCATTCACTTCACTGCAGGGATATCCGGCCTTACTTCGAGTCAGAGCATCTCGGTGTCCATTCCACTTGAGGCCACAAACTCAGGGTCCCTCTCACATTCCTGTAGCTGAGAGAAGCCTCCTCTTGAGGTGCTTGTGGAAAGTTGGTATTCCTCTTGAGTCTAAGCCAGGGACTAAGCTCTCATCTCGAGTTGATTTGGGGTCCACGGAGCCCTTTCGTGTTGCTCCAGTGACCTCAGGATCCCTCTAGACTTGAGACAGTGATCTTGGGTTTTCTCTGGAATGCCATCAAGGAAATCAAGGCTCCTTTCACGTTTGATGTGGAACACGGAATTGCTCTGCATGCAGTGCAGGGGAATCGGGCCTCAACTCGCGGCTAGGTGGAAATCTCATGGTTTTTCTCTAGTTGCGGCCGGAACCTAGGTTATATTCTCGAGTTACGATGGGGAGGGCCCTTCCAGACACGTGTTTGTTCAGCGACGTCAGGACTCCTGCCTAGGTGCGAGGGACACCTCGGGATTCTCCTCGAGTCTTGGCATGGCAATTGGGACGCGTCTCCACGTGAGGCGGGAGACCCAGGGTCCCTTTCCACGTGCCACAGGGATCCTGGGACTCCTATCCATTTTCAAGAAGAGTCAGGCATCGTCTCCTTTGGAAGCATTGATCTCCGCGGACCTCTTGAGTTTTCAAAGGATGTGAGGCCTCTGGTCGCAATGAGGCGGAGAACTAGGTCTTTCTCTGTGGTCTCCACAGGGTGTTCAGACATCCCTTCGTCTTGGGAGATGCAAGACGAGCCTGCATTCAATTCACTGCAGGGATATCTGGCCTTACTTCGAGTCAGAGCATCTCGGTGTCCATTCCACTTGAGGCCACAAACTAAGGGTCCTTCTCACATACCTGTGGCTGAGAGAAGCCTCCTCTTGAGGTGCTTGTGGAAAGTTTGTATTCCTCTTGAGTCGAAGCCAGGTACTAAGCTCTCATCTTGAGCTGATTTGGGGTCCACGGAGCCCTTTCGTGTTTCTCCAGTGACCTCAGGATCCCTCTAGACTTGAGACAGTGATCCTGGGTTTTCTCTGGAGTGCCATCAAGGAAATCAAGGCTCCTTTCAGGTTGGATGTGGAACACGGAATTGCTCTGCACGCAGTCCAGGGGAATCGGGCCTCATCTCGCGGCGAAGGGGAAGTCTCATGGTTTTTCTCGAGTTGAGGCCGGAACATGGGGCATATTCTCGAGTTACGACGGGGAGGGTCCTTCCAGACACGTGTTTGTTCAGCGACGTCAGGACCCCTGCCTAGATGCGAGGGAGAACTCGGGATTCTCCTCGAGTCTTGGCATGGCAATTGGGACGCTTTTCCACATGAGGCGGGAGACCCAGGGTCCCTTTCCAAGTGCCACCGATATCCTGGGACTCCTATCCATTTTCAAGAGGAGTCAGGCATCGTCTCCTTTGGAAGCATTGATCCCCGTGGACCTCTCGAGTTTTCAAAGGATGTGAGGCCTCTGGTCGCGATGAGGCGGAGAACTCGGTCTTTCTCTGTGGTCTCCACAGGGGATTCAGACATCCCTTCTTCTTGGGAGATGCAAGACGAGCCTGCATTCAATTCACTGCAGGGATATCCGGCCTTACTTCGAGTCAGAGCATCTCGGTGTCCATTCCACTTGAGGCCACAAACTCAGGGTCCCTCTCACATACCTGTAGTTGAGAGAAGCTTCCTCTTGAGGTGCTTGTGGAAAGTTGGTATTCCTCTTGAGTCGAAGCCAGGGACTAAGCTCTCATCTCGAGTTGATTTGGGGTCCACGGAGCCCTTTCGTGTTGCTCCAGTGACCTCAGGATCACTCTAGACTTGAGACAGAGATCTTGGGTTTTCTCTGGAGTGCCATCAAGGAAATCAAGGCTCCTTTCACGTTTGATGTGGAACACGGAATTGCTCTGCACGCAGTGCAGGGGAATCGGGCCTCATCTCGCGGCGAGGAGTAAGTCTCATGGTTTTTCTCGAGTTGCGGCCGGAACCTGGGGTATATTCTCGAAGTACGACGGCGAGGGCCCTTCCAGACACGTGTTTGTTCAGCGACGTCAGGACTCCTGCCTTGGTGCGAGGGACACCTGGGTATTCTCCACGAGTCTTGGCATGGTAATTGGGACGCGTATCCACGTGATGCGGGAAACCCAGGGTCACTTTCCACGTTCCATAGGGATCCTGGGACTCCTATCCATTTTCAAGAGGAGTCAGGCATCGTCGCCTTTGGAAGCATTGATCTCCGCGCACCTCTTGAGTTTTCAAAGGATGTGAGGCCTCCGTTCGCGTTGAGGCGGAGAAGTAGGTCTTTCTCTGTGGTCTCCACAGGGGATTCAGACATCCCTTCGTCTTGGGAGATGCAAGACGAGCCTGCATTCAATTCACTGCAGGGATATCCGGCCTTACTTCGAGTCAGAGCATCTCGGTGTCCATTCCACTTGAGGCCACAAACTCAGGGGCCCTCTCACATACCTGTAGCAGAGAGAAGCCTCCTCTTGAGGTGCTTGTGGAAAGTTGGTATTCCTCTTGAGTCGAAGCCAGGGACTAAGCTCTCATCTCGAGTTGATTTGGGGTCCACGGAGCCCTTTCGAGTTGCTACAGTGACCTCAGGATCCCTCTAGACTTGAGACAGTGATCTTGGGTTTTCTCTGGAGTGCCATCAAGGAAATCAAGGCTCCTTTCACGTTTGATGTGGAACACGGAATTGCTCTGCACGCAGTCCAGGGGAATCGGGCCTCATCTCGCGGCGAGGGGGAAGTCTCATGGTTTTTCTCGAGTTGCGGCCGGAACCTGGGTATATTCTCGAGTTACGAAGGGGAGGGCCCTTGCAGACACGTGTTTGTTCAGCGACGTCAGGACTCCTGCCTAGGTGCGAGGGACACCTCGGGATTCTCCTTGAGTCTTGGCATGGCAATTGGGACGCGTCTCCACGTGAGGCGGGAGACCCAGGGTCCCTTTCCACGTGCCACAGGGATCCTGGGACTCCTATCCATTTTCAAGAGGAGTCAGCCATCGTCTCCTTTGGAAGCATTGATCTCCGCGGACCTCTCGAGTTTTCAAAGGATGTGAGGCCTCCGGTCGCGATGATGCGGAGAACTAGGTCTTTCTCTGTGGTCTCCACAGGGGATTCAGACATCCCTTCGTCTTGGGAAATGCAAGACGAGCCTGCACTCAATTCACTGCAGTGATATCCGGCCTTACTTCCTGTCAGAGCATCTCAGTGTCCAGTCCACTTGAGGCCACAAACTCAGGGTCCCTCTCACATACCTGTAGCTGAGAGAAGCCTCCTCTTGAGGTGCTTGTGTAAAGTTGGTAATCCTCTTGAGTCGAAGCCAGACACTAAGCTCTCATCTCGAGTTGATTTGGGGTCCACGGAGACCTTTCGTGTTACTCCAGTGACCTCAGGATCCCTCTAGACATGAGACAGTGATCTTGAGTTTTCTCTGGAGTGCCATCAAGGAAATCAAGGCTCCTTTCACGTTTGATGTGGAACACGGAATTGCTCTGCACACAGTGCAGGGGAATCGGGTCTCATCTCGCGGCGAGGGGGAAGTCTCATGGTTTTTCTCGAGTTGCGGTCGGAACCTGGGGTATATTCTCGAGTAACGACGGGGAGGGCCCTTCCAGAAACGTGTTTGTTCAGCGACGTCAGGACTCCTGCCTAGGTGCGAGGGACACCTCGGGATTCTCCTCGAGTCTTGGCATGGCAATTGGGACGCGTATCCATGTGAGGCGTAAGACCCAGGGTCCCTTAACACGTGCCATAGGGATCCTGGGACTCCTATCTATTTTCAAGAGAGTCAGGCATCGTCTCCTTTGGAAGCATTGATCTCCGTGGACCTCTCGAGATGTCAAAGGATGTGAGGCCTACGGTCGCGATGAGGCGGAGGACTAGGTCTTTCTCTGTGGTCTCCACAGCGGATTCAGACATCCCTTCGTCTTGGGAGATGCAAGACGAGCCTGCATTCAATTCACTGCAGGGATATCCGGCCTTACTTCGAGTCAGAGCATCTCGGTGTCCATTCCACTTGAGGCCACAAACTCAGGGTCCCTCTCACATACCTGTAGTTGAGAGAAGCTTCCTCTTGAGGTGCTTGTGGAAAGTTGGTATTCCTCTTGAGTCGAAGCCAGGGACTAAGCTCTCATCTCGAGTTGATTTGGTGTCCACGGAGAACTTTCGTGTTGCTCCAGTGACCTCAGGATCCCTCTAGACTTGAGACAGTTCCTTGGGTTTTCTCTGGAGTGCCATCAAGGAAATCAAGGCTCCTTTACCGTTTGATGTGGAACACGGCATTGCTCTGCACACAGTGCAGGGGAATCGGGCCTCATGTCGCGGCGAGGGGGAAGTCTCATGGTTTTCTCGAGTTGCGGCCGGAACCTGGTGTATATTCTCGAGTTGCGACGGGGAGGGCCCTTCCAGACACGTGTTTGTTCAGCGACGTCAGGACTCCTGCCTAGGTGCGAGGGACACCTCGGGATTCTCCTCGAGTCTTGGCATGGCAATTGGGACGCGTCTCCACGAGAGGCGGGAGACCCAGGGTCCCTTTCCACGTGCCACAGGGATCCTGGGACTCCTATCCATTTTCAAGAGGAGTCAGGCATCGTCTCCTTTGGAAGCATTGATCTCCGCAGACCTCTCGATTTTTCAAAGGATGTGATGTCTCCGGTCCCGATGAGGCTGAGGACTAGGTTTTTCTCTGTGGTCTCCACAGGGGATTCAGACATCCCTTCGTCTTAGGAGATGCAAGACGAGCCTGCATTCAATTCACTGCAGGGATATCCGGCCTTACTTCGAGTCAGAGCATCTCGGTGTCCATTCCACTTGAGGCCACAAACTCAGGGTCCATCTCACATACCTGTAGCTGAGAGAAGCCTCCTCTTGAGGTACTTGTGTAAAGTTGGTATTCCTCTTGAGTCGAATTCAGGGACTAAGCTCTCATCTCAGGTTGATTTGTGGGCCACGGAGCTCTTTCGTGTTGCTCCAGTGACCTCAGGATCCCTCTAGACTAGAGACAGTGATCTTGGGTTTTCTCTGGAGTGCCATCAAGGAAATCAAGGCTCCTTTCACGTTTGATGTGGAACACGGAATTGCTCGGCACACAATGCAGGGGAATCGGGCCTCATGTCGCGGCGAGGGGGAAGTCTCATGGTTTTTCTCGAGTTGCGGCCGGAACCTGGGGTATATTCTCGAGTTACGACGGGGAGGGCCCTTCCAGACACGTGTTTGTTCAGCGACGTCAGGACTCCTGCCTAGGTGCGAGGGACACCTCGGGATTCTCCTCGAGTCTCGGCATGGCAATTGGGACGCGACTCCACGTGAGGCGGGAGACCCAGTGTCCCTTTCCATGTGCCACAGGGATCCTGGGATTTCTATCCATTTTCAAGTCATCGTCTCCTTTGGAAGCATTGATCTCCGCGGACCTCTCTAGTTTTCAAAGGACGTGAGGCCTCCGTTCGCGTTGAGGCGGAGGACTAGGTCTTTCTCTGTGGACTCCACAGGGGATTCAGACAACCCTTCGTCTTGGGAGATGCAAGACGAGCCTGCATTCAATTCACTGCAGGGATATCCGGCTTTACTTCGAGTCAGAGCATCTCGGTGTCCATTCCACTTGAGGCCACAAACTCAGGGGCCCTCTCACATACCTGTAGCTGAGAGAAGCCTCCTCTTGAGGTGCTTGTGGAAAGTTGGTATTCCTCTTGAGTCGAAGCCAGGGACTAAGCTCTCATCTCGAGTTGATTTGGGGTCCACTGAGCCCTTCGGTGTTGCTCCAGTGACCTCAGGATCCCTCTAGAATTGAGACAGTGATCTTGGGTTTTCTCTGGAGTGCCATCAAGGAAATCAAGGTTCCTTTCACGTTTCATGTGGAACACGGAATTGCTCTGCACGCAGTACAGGGGAATCGGGCCTCATCTCGCGACGAGGGGGAAGTCTCATGGTTTTTCTCGAGTTGCGGTCGAAACCTGGGGTATATTCTCGAGTTACGACGGGGAGGGCCCTTCCATACACGTGTTTGTTCAGCGACGTCAGGACTCCTGCCTAGGTGCGAAGGACACCTCGGGATTCTCCTCGAGTCTTGGCATGGCAATTGGGACGCGTCTCCACGTGAGGCGGGAGGCCCAGGGTCCCTTTCCATGTGCCACAGGGATCCTGGGACTCCTATCCATTTTCAAGAGGAGTCAGGCATCGTCTCCTTTGGAAGCATTGATCTCCGTGGACCTCTCGAGTTTTCAAAGGATGTGAGGCCTCCGGTCGCGTTGAGGCGGAGGACTAGGTCTTTCTCTGTCGTCTCCACAGGGGATTCAGACATCCCTTCGTCTTGGGAGATGCAAGACGAGCCGGCATTCAATTCACTGCAGGGATATCCGGCCTTACTTCTAGTCAGAGCATCTCGGTGTCCATTCCACTTGAGGCCACAAACTCAGGGTCCCTCTCACATACATGTAGCTGAGAGAAGCCTTCTCTTGAGGGGCTTGTGGAAAGTTGGTATTCCTCTTGACTCGAAGCCAGGGACTAAGCTCTCATCTCGAGTTGATTTGGGTTCCACGGAGCCCTTTCCTGTTGCTCCAGTGACATCAGGATCCCTCTAGCCTTCAGACAGTGATCTTGGGTTTTCTCTGGAGTGCCATCAAGGAAATCAAGGCTCCTTTCATGTTTGATGTGGAACACGGAATTGCTCTGCACGCAGTGCAGGGGAATCGGGCCTCATCTGGCGGCAAGGGGAATGTCTCATGGTTTTTCTCGAGTTGCGGCCTGAACCTGGGGTATATTCTCGATTTACGATGGGGAGGGCCCTTCCAGACACGTGTTTGTTCATCGACGTCAGGACTCCTGCCTAGGTGCGAGGGACACCTCGGGATTCTCCTCGAGTCTTGGCATGGAAATTGGGACGCGTCTCCACGTGAGGTGGGAGACCCAGTGGCCCTTTCCACGTGCCACAGGGATCCTGGGACTCCTATCCATTTTCAAGAGGAGTCAGGCATCGTCTCCTTTGGAAGCATTGATCTCCGCGGACCTCTCGAGTTTTCAAAGGATGTGAGGCCTCCGGTGGCGATGAGGCGGAGAATTATGTCTTTCCCTGTGGTCTCCACAGGGGATTCAGACATCCCTTGGTCTTGGGAGATGCAAGACGAGCCTGCATTCAATTCACTGCAGGGATATTCGGCCTTACTTCGAGTCAGAGCATCTCGGTGTCCATTCCACTTGAGGCCACAAACTCAGGGGCCCTCTCACATACCTGTAGCTGAGAGAACCCTCCTCTTGAGGTGCTTGTGGAAAGTTGGTATTCCTCTTGAGTCTAAGCCAGGGACTAAGTTCTCATCTCGAGTTAATTTGGGGTCCACGGAGCCCTTTCGTGTTGCTCCAGTGACCTCAGGATCCCTCTAGACTTGAGACAGTGATCTTGGGTTTTCTTTGGAGTGCCATCAAGGAAATCAAGGCTCCTTTCACTTTTGATGTCGAACACGGAATTGCTCTGCACGCAGTACAGGAGAATCGGGCCTCATCTCGCCGTGAGGGGGAAGTCTCATGGTTTTTCTCGAGTTGCGGCCGGAACCTGGGGTATATTCTCGAGTTACGACGGGGAGGGCCCTTCCAGACACGTGTTTGTTCAGCGACGTCAGGACTCCTGCCTAGGTGCGAGGGACACCTCGGGATTCTCCTCGAGTCTTGGCATGGCAATTGGGACGCGTCTCCACATGAGGCGGGAGACCCAGGGTCCCTTCCACGTGCCACAGTGATCCTGGGACTCCTATGCATTTTCAAGAGGAGCCAGGCATCGTATCCTTTGGAAGCATTGATCTCTGCAGACCTCTCGAGTTTTCAAATGATATGAGGCCTCCGGTCATGATGAGGCGGAGGACTAGGTTTTTCTCTGTGGTCTCCACAGGGGATTCAGACATCCCTTCGTCTTGGGAGATGCAAGACGAGCCTGCATTCAATTCACTGCAGGGAAATCCGGACTTACTTCGAGTCAGAGCATCTCGGTGTCCATTGCACTTGAGGCCACAAACTCAGGGTCCCTCTCACATACCTGTAGCTGAGAGAAGCCTCCTCTTGAGGTGCTTGTGGAAAGTTGGTATTCCTCTTGCGTCGAAGCCAGGGACTAAGCTGTCATCTCGAGTTGATTTGGGGTCCACGGAGCCCTTTCGGGTTGCTCCAGTGACCTCAGGATCCCTCTAGACTTGAGACAGTGATCTTGGGTTTTCTCTGGAGTGCCATCAGGGAAATCAAGGCTCCTTTCATGTTTGATGTGGAACACGGAATTGCTCTGCACGCAGTGCACGGGAATCGGGCCTCATATCGCGGCCAGCGGGAAGTCTCATGGTTTTTCTCGAGTTGCGGCCGGAACCTGGGGTATATTCTCGAGTTACGACGGCGAGGGCCCTTCCAGACATGTGTTTGTTCAGCGACATCAGGACTCCTGCCTAGGTGAGAGGGACACCTCGGGATTCTCCTCGAGTCTTGGCATGGCAATTGGGACGCGTCTCCACGTGAGGCGGGAGACCCAGGGTCCCTTTCCACGTGCCACAGGGATCCTGGGACTCATATCCATTTTCAAGAGGAGTCAGGCATCGTCTCCTTTGGAAGCATTGATCTCCGCGGACGTCTTGAATTTTCAAAGGATGTGAGGCCTCCCTTCGCGATGAGGCGGAGAACTAGGTCTTTCTCTGTGATCTCCACAGGGGATTCAGACAAACCTTCGTCTTGGGAGATGCAAGACGAGCCTGCATTCAATTCACTGCAGGGATATCCGGCCTTACTTCGAGTTAGAGCATCTCGGTGTCCATTCCACTTGAGGCCACAAACTCAGGGTCCCTCTCACATACCTGTAGCTGAGAGAAGACTCCTCTTGAGGTGCTTGTGGAAAGTTGGTATTCCTCTTGAGTCGAAGCCAGGGACTAAGCTCTCATCTCGAGTTGATTTGGGGTCCACGGAGCCCTTTCGTGTTGCTCCAGTGACCTCAGGATCACTCTAGACTTGAGACAGAGATCTTGGGTTTTCTCTGGAGTGCCATCAAGGAAATCAAGGCTCCTTTCACGTTTGATGTGGAACACGGAATTGCTCTGCACGCAGTGCAGGGGAATCGGGCCTCATCTCGCGGCGAGGAGTAAGTCTCATGGTTTTTCTCGAGTTGCGGCCGGAACCTGGGGTATATTCTCGAAGTTCGACGGCGAGGGCCCTTCCAGACACGTGTTTGTTCAGCGACGTCAGGACTCCTGCCTAGGTGCGAGGGACACCTCGGGATTCTCCTCGAGTCTTGGCATGGTAATTGGGACGCGTATCCACGTGATGCGGGAAACCCAGGGTCACTTTCCACGTTCCATAGGGATCCTGGGACTCCTATCCATTTTCAAGAGGAGTCAGGCATCGTCGCCTTTGGAAGCATTGATCTCCGCGCACCTCTTGAGTTTTCAAAGGATGTGAGGCCTCCGTTCGCGTTGAGGCGGAGAAGTAGGTCTTTCTCTGTGGTCTCCACAGGGGATTCAGACATCCCTTCGTCTTGGGAGATGCAAGACGAGCCTGCATTCAATTCACTGCAGGGATATCCGGCCTTACTTCGAGTCAGAGCATCTCGGTGTCCATTCCACTTGAGGCCACAAACTCAGGGGCCCTCTCACATACCTGTAGCAGAGAGAAGCCTCCTCTTGAGGTGCTTGTGGAAAGTTGGTATTCCTCTTGAGTCGAAGCCAGGGACTAAGCTCTCATCTCGAGTTGATTTGGGGTCCACGGAGCCCTTTCGAGTTGCTACAGTGACCTCAGGATCCCTCTAGACTTGAGACAGTGATCTTGGGTTTTCTCTGGAGTGCCATCAAGGAAATCAAGGCTCCTTTCACGTTTGATGTGGAACACGGAATTGCTCTGCACGCAGTCCAGGGGAATCGGGCCTCATCTCGCGGCGAGGGGGAAGTCTCATGGTTTTTCTCGAGTTGCGGCCGGAACCTGGGTATATTCTCGAGTTACGAAGGGGAGGGCCCTTGCAGACACGTGTTTGTTCAGCGACGTCAGGACTCCTGCCTAGGTGCGAGGGACACCTCGGGATTCTCCTTGAGTCTTGGCATGGCAATTGGGACGCGTCTCCACGTGAGGCGGGAGACCCAGGGTCCCTTTCCACGTGCCACAGGGATCCTGGGACTCCTATCCATTTTCAAGAGGAGTCAGCCATCGTCTCCTTTGGAAGCATTGATCTCCGCGGACCTCTCGAGTTTTCAAAGGATGTGAGGCCTCCGGTCGCGATGATGCGGAGAACTAGGTCTTTCTCTGTGGTCTCCACAGGGGATTCAGACATCCCTTCGTCTTGGGAAATGCAAGACGAGCCTGCACTCAATTCACTGCAGTGATATCCGGCCTTACTTCCTGTCAGAGCATCTCAGTGTCCAGTCCACTTGAGGCCACAAACTCAGGGTCCCTCTCACATACCTGTAGCTGAGAGAAGCCTCTCTTGAGGTGCTTGTGTAAAGTTGGTAATCCTCTTGAGTCGAAGCCAGACACTAAGCTCTCATCTCGAGTTGATTTGGGGTCACGGAGACCTTCGTGTTACTCCAGTGACCTCAGGATCCCTCTAGACATGAGACAGTGATCTTGAGTTTTCTCTGGAGTGCCATCAAGGAAATCAAGGCTCCTTTCACGTTTGATGTGGAACACGGAATTGCTCTGCACACAGTGCAGGGGAATCGGGTCTCATCTCGCGGCGAGGGGGAAGTCTCATGGTTTTTCTCGAGTTGCGGTCGGAACCTGGGGTATATTCTCGGAGTAACGACGGGGAGGGCCCTTCCAGAAACGTGTTTGTTCAGGACGTCAGGACTCCTGCCTAGGTGCGAGGGGACACCTCGGATTCTCCTCGAGTCTTGGCATGGCAATTGGGACGCGTATCCATGTGAGGCGTAAGACCCAGGGTCCCTTAACACGTGCCATAGGGATCCTGGGACTCCTATCTATTTTCAAGAGAGTCAGGCATCGTCTCCTTTGGAAGCATTGATCTCCGTGGACCTCTCGAGATGTCAAAGGATGTGAGGCCTACGGTCGCGATGAGGCGGAGGACTAGGTCTTTCTCTGTGTCTCCACAAGCGGATTCAGACATCCCTTCGTCTTGGAGATGCAAGACGAGCCTGCATTCAATTCACTGCAGGGATATCCGGCCTTACTTCGAGTCAGGAGCATCTCGGTGGTCCATTCCACTTGAGGCCACAAACTCAGGGTCCCTCTCACATACCTGTAGTTGAGAGAAGCTTCCTCTTGAGGTGCTTGTTGGAAAGTTGGTATTCCTCTTGAGTCGAAGCCAGGGACTAAGCTCTCATCTCGAGTTGATTTGGTGTCCACGGAGAACTTTCGTGTTGCTCCAGTGACCTCAGGATCCCTCCTAGACTTGAGACAGTTCCTTGGGTTTTCTCTGAGTGCCATCAAGGAAATCAAGGCTCTTTACCGTTTGATGTGGAAACACGGCATTGCTCTGCACACCAGTGCAGGGGAATCGGGCCTCATGTCGCCGGCGAGGGGGAAGTCTCATGGTTTTCTCGAGTTGCGGCCGGAACCTGGTGTATATTCTCGAGTTGCGACGGGGAGGGCCCTTCCAGACACGTGTTTGTTCAGCGACGTCAGGACTCCTGCCTAGGTGCGAGGGACACCGGGATTCTCCTCGAGTCTTGGCATGGCAATTGGGACGCGTCTCCACGAGAGGCGGGAGACCCAGGGTCCCTTTCCACGTGCCACAGGGATCCTGGGACTCCTATCCATTTTCAAGAGGAGTCAGGCATCGTCTCCTTTGGAAGCATTGATCTCCGCAGACCTCTCGATTTTTCAAAGGATGTGATGTCTCCGGTCCCGATGAGGCTGAGGACTAGGTTTTTCTCTGTGGTCTCCACAGGGGATTCAGACATCCCTTCGTCTTAGGAGATGCAAGACGAGCCTGCATTCAATTCACTGCAGGGATATCCGGCCTTACTTCGAGTCAGAGCATCTCGGTGTCCATTCCACTTGAGGCCACAAACTCAGGGTCCATCTCACATACCTGTAGCTGAGAGAAGCCTCCTCTTGAGGTACTTGTGTAAAGTTGGTATTCCTCTTGAGTCGAATTCAGGGACTAAGCTCTCATCTCAGGTTGATTTGTGGGCCACGGAGCTCTTTCGTGTTGCTCCAGTGACCTCAGGATCCCTCTAGACTAGAGACAGTGATCTTGGGTTTTCTCTGGAGTGCCATCAAGGAAATCAAGGCTCCTTTCACGTTTGATGTGGAACACGGAATTGCTCGGCACACAATGCAGGGGAATCGGGCCTCATGTCGCGGCGAGGGGGAAGTCTCATGGTTTTTCTCGAGTTGCGGCCGGAACCTGGGGTATATTCTCGAGTTACGACGGGGAGGGCCCTTCCAGACACGTGTTTGTTCAGCGACGTCAGGGACTCCTGCCTAGGTGCGAGGGACACCTCGGGATTCTCCTCGAGTCTCGGCATGGCAATTGGGACGCGACTCCACGTGAGGCGGGAGACCCAGTGTCCCTTTCCATGTGCCACAGGGATCCTGGGATTTCTATCCATTTTCAAGTCATCGTCTCCTTTGGAAGCATTGATCTCCGCGGACCTCTCTAGTTTTCAAAGGACGTGAGGCCTCCGTTCGCGTTTGAGGCGGAGGACTAGGTCTTTCTCTGTGGACTCCACAGGGGGATTCCAACCCTTCGTCTTGGGAGATGCAAGACGAGCCTGCATTCAATTCACTGCAGGGATATCCGGCTTTACTTCGAGTCAGAGCATCTCGGTGTCCATTCCACTTGAGGCCACAAACTCAGGGGCCCTCTCACATACCTGTAGCTGAGAGAAGCCTCCTCTTGAGGTGCTTGTGGAAAGTTGGTATTCCTCTTGAGTCGAAGCCAGGGACTAAGCTCTCATCTCGAGTTGATTTGGGGTCCACTGAGCCCTTCGGTGTTGCTC
Source organism: Dama dama (assembly GCF_033118175.1). Lineage (NCBI taxonomy): Eukaryota > Metazoa > Chordata > Mammalia > Artiodactyla > Cervidae > Dama > Dama dama. Next base: position 4,457,577 of record NC_083706.1, on the reverse strand, counting down.
CAGTGACCTCAGGATCCCTCTAGAATTGAGACAGTGATCTTGGGTTTTCTCTGGAGTGCCATCAAGGAAATCAAGGTTCCTTTCACGTTTCATGTGGAACACGGAATTGCTCTGCACGCAGTACAGGGGAATCGGGCCTCATCTCGCGACGAGGGGGAAGTCTCATGGTTTTTCTCGAGTTGCGGTCGAAACCTGGGGTATATTCTCGAGTTACGACGGGGAGGGCCCTTCCATACACGTGTTTGTTCAGCGACGTCAGGACTCCTGCCTAGGTGCGAAGGACACCTCGGGATTCTCCTCGAGTCTTGGCATGGCAATTGGGACGCGTCTCCACGTGAGGCGGGAGGCCCAGGGTCCCTTTCCATGTGCCACAGGGATCCTGGGACTCCTATCCATTTTCAAGAGGAGTCAGGCATCGTCTCCTTTGGAAGCATTGATCTCCGTGGACCTCTCGAGTTTTCAAAGGATGTGAGGCCTCCGGTCGCGTTGAGGCGGAGGACTAGGTCTTTCTCTGTCGTCTCCACAGGGGATTCAGACATCCCTTCGTCTTGGGAGATGCAAGACGAGCCGGCATTCAATTCACTGCAGGGATATCCGGCCTTACTTCTAGTCAGAGCATCTCGGTGTCCATTCCACTTGAGGCCACAAACTCAGGGTCCCTCTCACATACATGTAGCTGAGAGAAGCCTTCTCTTGAGGGGCTTGTGGAAAGTTGGTATTCCTCTTGACTCGAAGCCAGGGACTAAGCTCTCATCTCGAGTTGATTTGGGTTCCACGGAGCCCTTTCCTGTTGCTCCAGTGACATCAGGATCCCTCTAGCCTTCAGACAGTGATCTTGGGTTTTCTCTGGAGTGCCATCAAGGAAATCAAGGCTCCTTTCATGTTTGATGTGGAACACGGAATTGCTCTGCACGCAGTGCAGGGGAATCGGGCCTCATCTGGCGGCAAGGGGAATGTCTCATGGTTTTTCTCGAGTTGCGGCCTGAACCTGGGGTATATTCTCGATTTACGATGGGGAGGGCCCTTCCAGACACGTGTTTGTTCATCGACGTCAGGACTCCTGCCTAGGTGCGAGGGACACCTCGGGATTCTCCTCGAGTCTTGGCATGGAAATTGGGACGCGTCTCCACGTGAGGTGGGAGACCCAGTGGCCCTTTCCACGTGCCACAGGGATCCTGGGACTCCTATCCATTTTCAAGAGGAGTCAGGCATCGTCTCCTTTGGAAGCATTGATCTCCGCGGACCTCTCGAGTTTTCAAAGGATGTGAGGCCTCCGGTGGCGATGAGGCGGAGAATTATGTCTTTCCCTGTGGTCTCCACAGGGGATTCAGACATCCCTTGGTCTTGGGAGATGCAAGACGAGCCTGCATTCAATTCACTGCAGGGATATTCGGCCTTACTTCGAGTCAGAGCATCTCGGTGTCCATTCCACTTGAGGCCACAAACTCAGGGGCCCTCTCACATACCTGTAGCTGAGAGAACCCTCCTCTTGAGGTGCTTGTGGAAAGTTGGTATTCCTCTTGAGTCTAAGCCAGGGACTAAGTTCTCATCTCGAGTTAATTTGGGGTCCACGGAGCCCTTTCGTGTTGCTCCAGTGACCTCAGGATCCCTCTAGACTTGAGACAGTGATCTTGGGTTTTCTTTGGAGTGCCATCAAGGAAATCAAGGCTCCTTTCACTTTTGATGTCGAACACGGAATTGCTCTGCACGCAGTACAGGAGAATCGGGCCTCATCTCGCCGTGAGGGGGAAGTCTCATGGTTTTTCTCGAGTTGCGGCCGGAACCTGGGGTATATTCTCGAGTTACGACGGGGAGGGCCCTTCCAGACACGTGTTTGTTCAGCGACGTCAGGACTCCTGCCTAGGTGCGAGGGACACCTCGGGATTCTCCTCGAGTCTTGGCATGGCAATTGGGACGCGTCTCCACATGAGGCGGGAGACCCAGGGTCCCTTCCACGTGCCACAGTGATCCTGGGACTCCTATGCATTTTCAAGAGGAGCCAGGCATCGTATCCTTTGGAAGCATTGATCTCTGCAGACCTCTCGAGTTTTCAAATGATATGAGGCCTCCGGTCATGATGAGGCGGAGGACTAGGTTTTTCTCTGTGGTCTCCACAGGGGATTCAGACATCCCTTCGTCTTGGGAGATGCAAGACGAGCCTGCATTCAATTCACTGCAGGGAAATCCGGACTTACTTCGAGTCAGAGCATCTCGGTGTCCATTGCACTTGAGGCCACAAACTCAGGGTCCCTCTCACATACCTGTAGCTGAGAGAAGCCTCCTCTTGAGGTGCTTGTGGAAAGTTGGTATTCCTCTTGCGTCGAAGCCAGGGACTAAGCTGTCATCTCGAGTTGATTTGGGGTCCACGGAGCCCTTTCGGGTTGCTCCAGTGACCTCAGGATCCCTCTAGACTTGAGACAGTGATCTTGGGTTTTCTCTGGAGTGCCATCAGGGAAATCAAGGCTCCTTTCATGTTTGATGTGGAACACGGAATTGCTCTGCACGCAGTGCACGGGAATCGGGCCTCATATCGCGGCCAGCGGGAAGTCTCATGGTTTTTCTCGAGTTGCGGCCGGAACCTGGGGTATATTCTCGAGTTACGACGGCGAGGGCCCTTCCAGACATGTGTTTGTTCAGCGACATCAGGACTCCTGCCTAGGTGAGAGGGACACCTCGGGATTCTCCTCGAGTCTTGGCATGGCAATTGGGACGCGTCTCCACGTGAGGCGGGAGACCCAGGGTCCCTTTCCACGTGCCACAGGGATCCTGGGACTCATATCCATTTTCAAGAGGAGTCAGGCATCGTCTCCTTTGGAAGCATTGATCTCCGCGGACGTCTTGAATTTTCAAAGGATGTGAGGCCTCCCTTCGCGATGAGGCGGAGAACTAGGTCTTTCTCTGTGATCTCCACAGGGGATTCAGACAAACCTTCGTCTTGGGAGATGCAAGACGAGCCTGCATTCAATTCACTGCAGGGATATCCGGCCTTACTTCGAGTTAGAGCATCTCGGTGTCCATTCCACTTGAGGCCACAAACTCAGGGTCCCTCTCACATACCTGTAGCTGAGAGAAGACTCCTCTTGAGGTGCTTGTGGAAAGTTGGTATTCCTCTTGAGTCGAAGCCAGGGACTAAGCTCTCATCTCGAGTTGATTTGGGGTCCACGGAGCCCTTTCGTGTTGCTCCAGTGACCTCAGGATCACTCTAGACTTGAGACAGAGATCTTGGGTTTTCTCTGGAGTGCCATCAAGGAAATCAAGGCTCCTTTCACGTTTGATGTGGAACACGGAATTGCTCTGCACGCAGTGCAGGGGAATCGGGCCTCATCTCGCGGCGAGGAGTAAGTCTCATGGTTTTTCTCGAGTTGCGGCCGGAACCTGGGGTATATTCTCGAAGTTCGACGGCGAGGGCCCTTCCAGACACGTGTTTGTTCAGCGACGTCAGGACTCCTGCCTAGGTGCGAGGGACACCTCGGGATTCTCCTCGAGTCTTGGCATGGTAATTGGGACGCGTATCCACGTGATGCGGGAAACCCAGGGTCACTTTCCACGTTCCATAGGGATCCTGGGACTCCTATCCATTTTCAAGAGGAGTCAGGCAACGTCGCCTTTGGAAGCATTGATCTCCGCGCACCTCTTGAGTTTTCAAAGGATGTGAGGCCTCCGTTCGCGTTGAGGCGGAGAAGTAGGTCTTTCTCTGTGGTCTCCACAGGGGATTCAGACATCCCTTCGTCTTGGGAGATGCAAGACGAGCCTGCATTCAATTCACTGCAGGGATATCCGGCCTTACGTCGAGTCAGAGCATCTCGGTGTCCATTCCACTTGAGGCCACAAACTCAGGGGCCCTCTCACATACCTGTAGCAGAGAGAAGCCTCCTCTTGAGGTGCTTGTGGAAAGTTGGTATTCCTCTTGAGTCGAAGCCAGGGACTAAGCTCTCATCTCGAGTTGATTTGGGGTCCACGGAGCCCTTTCGAGTTGCTCCAGTGACCTCAGGATCCCTCTAGACTTGAGACAGTGATCTTGGGTTTTCTCTGGAGTGCCATCAAGGAAATCAAGGCTCCTTTCACGTTTGATGTGGAACACGGAATTGCTCTGCACGCAGTCCAGGGGAATCGGGCCTCATCTCGCGGCGAGGGGGAAGTCTCATGGTTTTTCTCGAGTTGCGGCCGGAACCTGGGTATATTCTCGAGTTACGAAGGGGAGGGCCCTTGCAGACACGTGTTTGTTCAGCGACGTCAGGACTCCTGCCTAGGTGCGAGGGACACCTCGGGATTCTCCTCGAGTCTTGGCATGGCATTTGGGACGCGTCTCCACGTGAGGCGGGAGACCCAGGGTCCCTTTCCACGTGCCACAGGGATCCTGGGACTCCTATCCATTTTCAAGAGGAGTCAGGCATCGTCTCCTTTGGAAGCATTGATCTCCGCGGACCTCTCGAGTTTTCAAAGGATATGAGGCCTCCGGTCGCGAAGAGGCGGAGAACTCGGTCTTTCTCTGTGGTCTCCACAGGGGATTCAGACATCCCTTCATCTTGGGAGATGCAAGACGAGCCTGCATTCAATTCACTGCAGGGATATCCGGCCTTACTTCGAGTCAGACCATCTCGGTGTCCATTCCACTTGAGGCCACAAACTCAGGGTCCCTCTCAAATACCTGTAGCTGAGAGAAGCCTCCTCTTGCGGTGCTTGTAGAAAGTTGGTATTCCTCTTGAGTCTAAGCCAGGGACTAAGCTCTCATCTCGAGTTGATTTCAGGTCCACGGAGCCCTTTCGTGTTGCTACAGTGACTTCAGGATCCCTCTAGACTTGAGACAGTGATCTTGGGTTTTCTCTGGAGTGCCATCAAGGAAATCAAGGCTCCTTTCACGTTTGATGTGTAACACGGAATTGCTCTGCACGCAGTGCAGGGGAGTCGGGCCTCATCTCGCAGCGAGGGGGAAGTCTCATGGTTTTTCGCGAGTTGCGGCCGGAACCTGGGGTATATTCTCGAGTTACGACGGGGAGGGCCCTTCCAGACACGTGTTTGTTCAGCGACGTCACGACTCCTGCCTAGGTGCGAGGGACACCTCGGGATTCTCCTCGAGTCTTGGCGTGGCAATTGGGACGCGTCTCCACGTGAGACGTGAGACCCAGGCTCCCTTTCCACGTGCCACAGTGATCCTGGGACTCCTATCCATTTTCAAGAGGAGTCAGGCATCGGCTCCTTTGGAAGCATTGATCTCTGCAGACCTCTCGAGTTTTCAAAGGATGTGAGGCCTCAGGTCGCGTTGAGGCGGAGGACTAGGTCTTTCTCTGTGGTCTGCACAGGGCTTTCAGACATCCCTTCGTCTTGGGAGATGCAAGACGAGCCTGCATTCAATTCACTGCAGGGATATCCGGCCCTACTTTGAGTGAGAGCATCTCGGTGTCCATTCCACTTGAGGCCACAAACTCAGGGTCCCTCTCACATACCTGTAGCTGAGAGAAGCCTCCTCTTGAGGTGCTTGTGGAAAGTTCGTATTCCTCTTGACTCGAAGCCAGGGACTAAGCTCTCATCTCGAGTTGATTTGGGGTCCACGGAGCCCTTTCGAGTTGCTCCAGTGACCTCAGGATCCCTCTAGACTTGAGACAGTGATCTTGGGTTTTCTCTGGAGTGCCATCAAGGAAATCAAGGCTCCTTTCACTTTTGATGTCGAACACGGAATTGCTCTGCACGCAGTGCAGGGGAATTGGGCCTCATATCGCGGCGAAGGGGAAGTCTCATGGTTTTTCTCGAGTTGCGGCCGGAACCTGGGGTATATTCTCGAGTTGCGATGGGGAGGGCCCTTCCAGACACGTGTTTGTTCAGCGACGTCAGGACTCCTGCCTTGGTGCGAGGGACACCTCGGGATTCTCCTCGAGTCTTGGCATGGCAATTGGGATGCGTCTCCACGTGAGGCGGGAGACCCAGGGTCCCTTTCCACGTGCCACAGGGATCCTGGGACTCCTATCCATTTTCAAGAGGAGTCAGGCATCGTCTCCTTTGGAAGCATTGATCTCCGCTGACCTCTCGAGTTTTCAAAGAATGTGAGGCCTCCGTTTGCGTTGAGTCGGAGAACTCGGTCTTTCTCTGTGGTCTCCACAGGGGATTCAGACATCCCTTCGTCTTGGGAGATGCAAGACGAGCCTGCATTCCATTCACTGCAGGGATATCCGGCCTTACTTCGAGTCAGAGCATCTCGGTGTCCATTCCACTTGAGGTCACAAACTCAGGGTCCCTCTCACATACCTGCAGCTGAGAGAAGCCTCCTCTTGAGGTGCTTGTGGAAAGTTGGTATATTCTTGAGTCGAAACCAGGGACTAAGCTCTCATCTCGAGTTGATTTGGGGTCCCGGAGCCCTTTCCTGTTGCTACAGTGACCTCAGGATCCCTCTAGACTTGAGACAGTGATCTTGGGTTTTCTCTGGAGTGCCATCAAGGAAATCAAGGCTCCTTTCACTTTTGATGTGGAATAGGGAATTGCTCTGCACGCAGGGCAGATGAATCGGGCCTGATGTCGCGGCGAGGGGGAAGTCGCATGGTTTTTCTCGAGTTGCGGCCGGAACCTCGGCTATATTCTCGAGTTAAGATGGGGAGGGCCCTTCCAGACATGTGTTTGTTCAGCGACGTCAGGACTCCTGCCTAGGTGCGAGGGACACCTCGGGATTCTCCTCGAGTCTTGGCATGGCAATTGGGATGCGTCTCCACGTGAGTCGGGAGACCCAGGGTCCCTTTCCACGTGCCACAGGGATCCTGGGACTCCTATCCATTTTCAAGAGGAGTCAGGCATCGTCTCCTTTGGAAGCATTGATCTCCGCAGACCTCTCGAATTATCAAAGGATGTCAGGCCTCAGGTCGCATTGAGGCGGAGGACTAGGTTTTTCTCTGTGGTCTCCACAGGGGATTCAGATATTCCTTCGTCGTGGGAGATGCAAGACGAGCCTGCATTCAATTCACTGCAGGGATATCCGGCCTTACTTCGAGTCAGAGCATCTCGGTGTCCATTCCACTTGAGGCCACAAACTCAGGGTCCCTCAAATATACCTGTAGTTGAGAGAAGCCTCCTCTTGAGGTGCTTGTGGAAAGTTGGTCTTCCTCTTGGGTCTAAGCCAGGGACTAAGCTCTCATCTCGTGTGGATTTTTTGTCGACGGAGCCCTTTCATATTGGTCCAGTGACCTCAGGATCCCTCTAGACTTGAAACAGTGATCTTGGGTTTCTCTGGAGTGCCATCAAGGAAATCAAGGCTCCTTTCACGTTTGATGTGGAACACGGAATTGCTCTGCATGCAGTGCAGGGGAATCGGGCCTCAACTCACGGCGAGGGGGATATCTCATGGGTTTTCTCGATTTGCGGCCGGAACCTGGGTTATATTCTCGAGTTACGACGGGGAGGGCCCTTCCATACACGTGTTTGTTCAGCGACATCAAGACTCCTGCCTAGGTGCGAGGGACACCTCGGGATTCCCCTCGAGTCCTGGCATGGCAATTGGGACGCGTCTCCACGTGAGGCGGGAGACCCAGGGTCCCTTTCCACGTGCCACAGGAATCCTGGGACTCCTATCCATTTTCAAGAGGAGTCAGGCATCATCTCCTTTGGAAGCATTGATCTCCTCGGACCTCTCGAGTTTTCAAAGGATGTGAGGCCTCCGCTCGCGATGCGGCGGAGAATTAGGTCTTTCTCTGTGGTCTCCACAGGGGATTCAGACATCCCTTCGTTTTGGGAGATGCAAGACGAGCCTGCATTCAATTCACTGCAGGGATATCCGGCCTTACTTCGAGTCAGAGCATCTCAGTGTCCATTCCACTTGAGGCCACAAACTCAGGGTCCCTCTCACATACCTGTAGCTGAGTGAAGCCTCCTCTTGAGGTGCTTGTGGAAAGTTGGTATTCCTCTTGAGTCGAAGCCAGGGACTAAGCTCTCATCTCGAGTTGATTTCGGGTCCACGGAGCCTTTCGTGTTGCTCCAGTGACCTCAGGATCCCTCTAGACTTGAGACAGTGATATGGGTTTTCTCTGGAGTGCCATCAAGGAAATCAAGGCTCCTTTCACTTTTGATGTGGAATACGGAATTGCTCTGCACGCAGGGCAGGGGAATCGGGCCTCATCTCGCCGTGAGGGGGAATTCTCATGGTTTTTCTCGAGTTGCGTCCGGATCCAGGGGTATATTCTCGAGTTACGATGGGGAGGGCCCTTCCAGACATGTGTTTGTTCAGCGAAGTCAGGACTCCTGCCTAGGTGCGAGGGACACCTCGGGATTCTCCTCGAGTCTTGGCATGGCAATTGTGATGCGTCTCCACGTGAGGCGGGAGACCCAGGGTCCCTTTCCACTTGCCAGAGTGATCCTGGGACTTCTATCCATTTTCAAGTGGAGTCAGGCATCGTCTCCTTTGGAAGCATTGATCTCCGCATACCTCTCGAGTTTTGAAAGGATGTCAGGCCTCCGGGCGCATTGAGGCGGAAGACTAGGTCTTTCTCTGTGGTCTCCACAGGGGATTCAGACATCCCTTCGTCTTGGGAGATGCAAGACGAGCCTGCATTCAATTCACTGCAGGGATATCCGGCCTTACTTCGAGTCAGAGCATCTCGGTGTCCATTCCACTTGAGGCCACAAACTCAGGGTTCCTCAAATATACCTGTAGCTGAGAGAAGCCTCCTCTTGAGGTGCATGTGGAAAGTTGGTATTCCTCTTGAGTCGAAGCCAGGGACTAAGCTCTCATCTCGAGTTGATTTGGGGTCGACGGAGCCCTTTCATGTTGGTCCAGTGACCTCAGGATCCCTCTAGACTTGAGACAGTGATCTTGGGTTTTCTCTGGAGTGCCGTCAAGTAAATCAAGGCTCCTTTCACGTTTGATGTGGAACACGGAATTGCTCTGCATGCAGTGCAGGGGAATCGGGCCTCAACTCGCGGCGAGGGGGAAATCTCATGGTTTTTCTCGAGTTGCAGACGGAACCTGGGTTATATTCTCTAGTTACGACGGGGAGGGCCCTTCCAGACACCTGATTGTTCAGCGACGTCAGGACTCCTGCCTAGGTGCGAGGGACACCTCGGGATTCTCCTCGAGTCTTGGCATGGCAATTGGCACGTGTCTACACGTGAGGCGGGAGACCCAGGGTCCCTTTCCACGTGCAACAGGGATCCTGGGACTCCTATCCATTTTCAAAAGGAGTCAGGCATCGTCTCCTTTGGAAGCATTGATCTCCGCGGACCTCTCGAGTTTTCAAAGGATGTGAGGCCTCCGGTCGCGATGAGGCGGAGAACTCGGTCTTTCTCTGTGGTCTCCACAGGGGATTCAGACATCCCTTCGTCTTCGGAGATGCAAGACGAGCCTGCATTCAATTCACTGCAGGGATATCCGGCCTTACTTCGAGTCAGAGCATCACGGTGTACATTACACTTGAGGCCACAAATTCAGGGTCCCTCAAATATACCTGTAGCTGAGAGAAGCCTCCTCTTGACGTGCTTGTGGAAAGTTGGTATTCCTCTTGAGTGGAAGCCAGGGACTAAGCTCTCATCTCGAGTTGATTTGGGGTCCACGGAGCCCTTTCGTGTTTCTCCAGTGACCTCAGGATCCCTCTAGACTTGAGACAGTGATCTTGGGTTTTCTCTGGAGTGCCATCAAGGAAATCAAGGCTCCTTTCACGTTTGATGTGGAACACGGAATTGCTCTGCAGGCAGTGCAGGGGAATCGGGCCTCATCTCGCGGCGAGGGGGAAGTCTCATGGTTTTTCTCGAGTTGCGGCCGGAACCTGGGGTATATTCTCGAGTTACGACGGGGAGGGCCCTTCCAGACACGTGTTTGTTCAGCGACGTCAGGACTCCTGCCTACGTGCGAGGGACACCTCGGGATTCTCCTCGAGTCTTGGCATGGCAATTGGGACGCGTATCCACGTGAGGCGGGAGACCCACGGTCCCTTTCCACGTGCCACAGGGATCCTGGGACTCCTATCCATTTTCAAGAGGAGTCAGGCATCGTCTCCTTTGGAAGCATTGATCTCCGCGGACCTATCGAGTTTTCAAAGGATATGTGGCCTCCGGTTGCGTTGAGGTGGAGGACTAGATCTTTCTCTATGGTCTCCACAGGGGATTCAGAAAACCCTTCGTCTTGGGAGATGCAAGACGAGCCTGCATTCAATTCACTGCAGGGATATCCGGCCTTACTTCGAGTCAGACCATCTCGGTGTGCATTCCACTTGAGGCCACAAACTCAGGGTCCCTCTTACATACTTGTAGCTGAGAGAAGACTCCTCTTGAGGTGCTTGTGGAAAGTTGGTATTCCTCTTGAGTCGAAGCCAGGGACTAAGCTCTCATCTCGAGTTGATTTGGGGTCCACGGAGCCCTTTTGTGTTGCTACAGTTACCTCAGGATACCTCTAGACTTGAGACAGTGATCTTGGATTTTCTCTGGAGTGCCATCAAGGAAATCAAGGCTCCTTTCACGTTTGATGTGGAACACGGAATTGCTCTGCACGCAGTGCAGGGGAATCGGGCCTCATCTCGCGGCGAGGGGGAAGTCTCATGGTTTTTCTCGAGTTGCGGCCGGAACCTGGGGTATATTCTCGAGTTACGACGGGGAGGGCCCTTCCAGACACGTGTTTGTTCAGCGACGTCAGGACTCCTGCCTACGTGCGAGGGACACCTCGGGATTCTCCTCGAGTCTTGGCATGGCAATTGGGACGCGTCTCCACGTGAGGCGGGAGACCCACGGTCCCTTTCCACGTGCCACAGGGATCCTGGGACTCCTATGCATTTTCAAGAGGAGTCAGGCATCGTCTCCTTTGGAAGCATTGATCTCCGCGGACCTCTCGAGTTTTCAAAGGATGTGAGGCCTCTGGTCGCGATGAGGCGGAGAATTAGGTCTTTCTCTGTGGTCTCATCAGGGGATTCAGACATCCCTTCGTCTTGGGAGATGCAAGACGAGCCTGCATTCAATTCACTGCAGGGATATCCGGCCTTACTTCGAGTCAGAGCATCTCGGTGTCCATTCCACTTGAGGCCACAAACTCAGGGGCCCTCTCACATACCTGTAGCTGAGAGAAGCCTCCTCTTGAGGTGCTTGTGGAAAGTTGGTATTCCTCTTGAGTCGAAGCCAGGGACTAAGCTCTCATCTCGAGTTGATTTGGGGTCCACAGAGCCCTTTCGTTTTGCTACAGTGACCTCAGGGTCAATCTAGACTTGAGAGAGTGATCTTGGGTTTTCTCTGGAGTGCCATCTAGGAAATCAAGGCTCCTTTCACTTTTGATGTGCAATACGGCATTGCTCTGCACGCAGGATACGGGAATCGGGCCTGATGTCGCGGCGAGGGGGAAGTCTCATGGTTTTTCTCGAGTTGCGGCCGGAACCTGGGTTATATTCTCGAGTTACGAGGGGGAGGGCCCTTCCAGACACGTGTTTGTTCAGCGACATCAAGACTCCTGCCTAGGTGCGAGGGACACCTCGGGATTCCCCTCGAGTCCTGGCATGGCAATTGGGACGCGTCTCCACGTGAGGCGGGAGACCCAGGGTCCCTTTCCACGTGCCACAGTGATCCTGGGACTCCTACCCATTTTCAAGAGGAGTCAGGCATCATCTCCATTGGAAGCATTGATCTCCTCAGACCTCTCGAGTTTTCAAAGGATGTGAGGCCTCCGGGGTCGATGAGGCGGAGGACTAGGTCTTTCTCTATCGTCTCCACAGCGGATTCAGACATCCCTTCGTCTTGGGAGATGCAAGACGAGCCTGCATTCAATTCACTGCAGGGATATCCGTGCTTACTTCGAGTCAGAGCATCTCGGTGTCCATTCCACTTGAGGCCACAAACTCAGGGTCCCTCTCACATACCTGTAGCTGAGAGAAGCCTCCTCTTGAGGTGCTTGTGGAAAGTTGGTATTCCTCTTGCGTCGAAGCCAGGGACCAAGCTCTCATCTCGAGTTGATTTGGGGTCCACAGAGACCTTTCGTGTTGCTCCAGTGACCTCAGGATCCCTCTAGACTTGAGACAGTGATCTTGGGTTTTCTCTGGAGTGCCATCAAGGAAATCAAGGCTCCTTTCACGTTTGTTGTGGAACACGGAATTGCTCTGCATGCAGTGCAGGGGAATCGGGCCTCATCTCCCGGCGAGGAGTAAGTCTCATGGTTTTTCTCGAGTTGCGGCCGGAACCTGGGGTATATTCTCGAGTTATGACGGGGAGGGCCCTTCCAGACACGTGTTTGTTCAGCGACGTCAGGACTCCTGCCTAGGTGCGAGGGACACTCGGGATTCTCCACGAGTCTTGGCATGGTAATTGGGACGCGTCTCCACGTGATGCGGGAGACCCAGGGTCCCTTTCCACGTGCCACAGGGATCCTGGGACTCCTATCCATTTTCAAGAGGAGTCAGGTAACGTCTCCTTGGAAGCATTGATCTCCGCGCATCTCTCGAATTTTCAAAGGATGTGAGGCCTCCATTCGCGTTGAGGCGGAGAACTAGGTTTTTCTCTGTGGTCTCCACAGGGGATTCAGACATCCCTTCGTCTTGGGAGATGCAAGACGAGCCTGCATTCTATTCACTGCAGGGATATCCGGGCTTACTTCGAGTCAGAGCATCTCGGTGTCCATTCCACTTGAGGCCACAAACTCAGGGTCCCTCTCACATACCTGTAGCTGAGAGAAGCCTTCTCTTGAGGTGCTTGTGGAAAGTTGGTATTCCTCTTGAGTCGAAGCCAGGGACTAAGCTCTCATCTCGAGTTGATTTGGGGTCCACGGAGCCCTTTCATGTTGCTCCAGTGACCTCAGGATCCCTCTAGACTTGAGACAGTGATCTTGGGTTTTCTCTGGAGTGCCATCAAGGAAATCAAGGCTCCTTTCACGTTTGATGTGGAACACGGAATTGCTCTGCACGCAGTGCATGGGAATCGGGCCTCATCTCGCGGCGAGGGGGAAGTCTCATGGTTTTTCTAGAGTTGCGGCCAGAACCTAGGGTATATTCTCGAGTTACGATGGGGAGGGCACTTCCAGACACGTGTTTGTTCAGCGACGTCAGGACTCCTGCCTAGGTGCGAGGGACACCTCGGGATTCTCCTCGAGTCTTGGCATGGCAATTGGGACACGTCTCCACGTGAGGCGGGAGACGCAGGGTCCCTTTCCACGTGCCACAGGGATCCTGGGACTCCTATCCATTTTCAAGAGGAGTCAGGCATCGTCTCCTTTGGAAGCATTGATCTCCGCAGACCTCTCGAATTTTCAAAGGATGTGAGGCCTCCCTTCGCGATGAGGCGGGGGACTAGGTCTTTCTCTGTGGTCTCCACAGCGGATTCAGACAACTCTTCGTCTTGGGCGATGCAAGACGAGCCTGCATTCACTTCACTGCAGGGATATCCGGCCTTACTTCGAGTCAGAGCATCTCGGTGTCCATTCCACTTGAGGCCACAAACTCAGGGTCCCTCTCACATAACTGTAGCTGAGAGAAGCCTCCTCTTGAGGTGCTTGTGGAAAGTTGGTATTCCTCTTGAGTCGAAGCCAGGGACTAAGCTCTCATCTCGAGTTGATTTGGGGTCCATGGAGCCCTTTCGTGTTGCTCCAGTGACCTCAGGATCCCTCTAGACTTGAGACAGTGATCTTGGGTTTTCTCTGGAGTGCCATCAAGGAAATCAAGGCTCCTTTCACTTTTGATGTCGAACACGGAATTGCTCTGCACCCAGTACATGGGAATCGGTCCTCATCTCGCCGTGAGGGGGAAGTCTCATGGTTTTTCTCGAGTTGCGGCCTGAACCTGGGGTATATTCTCGAGTTACGACGGGGAGGGCCCTTCCAGACACGTGTTTGTTCAGCGACGTCAGGACTCCTGCCTAGGTGCGAGGGACACCTCGGGATTCTCCTCGAGTCTTGGCATGGCAATTGGGACGCGTCTCCACATGAGGCGGGAGACCCAGGGTCCCTTTCCACGTGCCACAGTGATCCTGGGCCTCCTATGCATTTTCAAGAGGAGTCAGGCATCGTCTCCTTTGGAAGCATTGATCTCTGCAGACCTCTCGAATTTTCAAAGGATATGAGGCCTCCGGTCATGATGAGGCGGAGGAATAGGTCTTTCTCTGTGGTCTCCACAGGGGATTCAGACATCCCTTCGTCTTGGGAGATGCAAGACGAGCCTGCATTCAATTCACTGCAGGGATATCCGGACTTACTTCGAGTCAGAGCATCTCGGTGTCCATTGCACTTGAGGCCACAAACTCAGGGTCCCTCTCACATACCTGTAGCTGAGAGAAGCCTCCTCTTGAGGTACTTGTGGAAACTTGGTATTCCTCTTGAGTCGAAGCCAGGGACTAAGCTCTCATCTCTAGTTGATTTGGGGTCCACGGACCCCTTTCATGTTGCTCCAGTGACTTCAGGATCCATCTAGACTTGAGACAGTGATCTTGGGTTTACTCTGGAGTGCCATCAAGGAAATCAAGGCTCCTTTCACGTTTGATGTGGAACACGGAATTGCTCTGCACGCAGTGCAGGGGAATCGGGCCTCATCTCGCGGCGAGGGGGAAGTCTCATGGTTTTTCTCGACTTGCGGCCGGATCCTGGGGTATATTCTCGAGTTACGACGGGGAGGGCCCTTCCAGACACGTGTTTGTTCAGCGACGTCAGGACTCCTGCCTAGGTGCGAGGGACACCTCGGGATTCTCCTCGAGTCTTGGCATGGCAATGGGGACGCGTCTCCACGTGAGGCGGGAAACCCAGTGTCCCTTTCCACGTGCCACAGGGATCCTGGGACTCCTATCCATTTTCAAGAGGAGTCAGGCATCGTCTCCTTTGGAAGCATTGATCTCCGTGGACCTTTCGAGTTTTCAAAGGATGTGAGGTCTCTGGACGCGATGAGGCAGAAAGTTAGGTCTTTCTCTGTGGTCTCCACAGGGGATTCAGACATCCCTTCGTCTTGGGAGATGCAAGACGAGCCTGCATTCAATTCACTGCAGGGATATCCGGCCTTACTTCGAGTCAGAGCATCTCGGTGTCCATTCCATTTGAGGCCACAAACTCAGGGTCCCTCTCACATACCTGTAGCTCAGAGAAGCCTCCTCTTGAGGTGCTTGTGGAAAGTTGGTATTCCTCTTGAGTCGAAGCCAGGGACTAAGCTCTCATCTCGAGTTGATTTGCGGTCGACGGAGCCCTTTCATGTTGCTCCAGTGACCTCAGGATCCCTCTAGACTTGAGACAGTGATCTTCGGTTTTCTCTGGAGTGCCATCAAGGAAATCAAGGCTCCTTTCAAATTTGATGTGGAACACGGAATTGCTCTGCACGCAGTGCAGGGGAATCGGGCTTCATCCAGCGGCGAGGGGAAGTCTCATGGTTTTTCTCGAGTTGCGGCCGGAACCTGGGGTATATTCTCGAGTTACGACGGGGAGAGCCCTTCCAGACACGTGTTTGTTCAGCGACATCAGGACTCCTGCCTAGGTGCGAGGGACACCTCGGGATTCGCCTCGAGTCTTGGCATGGCAATTGGGACGCGTCTCCACGTGAGGCGGGAGACCCAGGGTCCCTTTCCACGTGCCACAGGGATCCTGGGACTCCTATCCATTTTCAAGAGGAGTCAGGCATCGTCTCCTTTGGAAGCATTGATCTCCGCGGACCTCTCGAGTTTTCAAAGGATGTGAGGCCTCCGCTCGCGATGAGGCTTAGGACTAGCTCTATCTCTGTCATCTCCACAGGGGATTCAGACATCCCTTCGTCTTGGGAGATGCAAGACGAGCCTGCATTCAATTCACTGCAGGGATATCCGGCCTTATTTCGAGTCAGAGCATCTCGGTGTCCATTCCACTTGAGGCCACAAACTCAGGGTCCCTCTCACATACCTGTAGCTGAGAGAAGCCTCCTCTTGAGGTGCTTGTGGAAAGTTGGTATTCCTCTTGAGTCGAAGCCAGGGACTAAGCTCTCATCTCGAGTTGATTTGTGGTCCACGGAGCCCTTTCGTGTTGCTCCAGTGACCTCAGGATCCCTCTAGACTTGAGACAGTGAACTTGGGTTTTCTCTGGAGTGTCATCAAGGAAATCAAGGCTCCTTTCACTTTTGATGTGGAAAACGCAATTGCTTTGTACGCAGGGCAGGGGAATCAGGCCTCATCTCGCGGCGAGGGGGAAGTCTCATGGTTTTTCTCGAGCTGCGGCCCGAACTTGGGGTATGTTCTCGAGTTACGACTGGGAGGGCCCTTCCAGACACGTGTTTGTTCAGCGATGTCAGGACTCCTGCCTAGGTGCGAGGGACACCTCGGGATTCTCCTTAAGTCTTGCCATGGCAATTGGGACGCGTCTCCACGTGAGGCGGGAGACCCAGGGTCCCTTTCCACGTGCCACAGGGATCCTGGGACTCCTATCCATTTTCAAGAGGAGTCAGGCATCGTCTCCTTTGGAAGCAATGATCTCCGCGGACCTCTCGAGTTTTCAAAGGATGTGAGGCCTCTGCTCGTGATGAGGCGGAGAATTAGGTTTTTCTCTGTGGTCTCCACAGGAGATTCAGACATCCCTTCGTCTTGGGAGATGCAAGACGAGCCTGCATTCTATTCACTGCAGGGATATCCGGCCTTACTTCGAGTCAGAGCATCTCGGTGTCCATTCCACTTGAGGCCACAATCTCAGGGGCCCTCTCACATACCTGTAGCTGAGAGAAGCCTCCTCTTGAGGTGCTTGTGGAAAGTTGGTATTCCTCTTGAGTCGAAGCCAGGTACTAAGCTCTCATCTCGAGTTGATTTGGGGTCCATGGAGCCCTTTCGTGTTGCTACAGTGAGCTCAGGATCCCTCTAGACTAGGGACAGTGATCTTGGGTTTTCTCTGGAGTGCCATCAAGGAAATCAAGGCTCCTTTCACTTTTGATGTGGAATACGGAATTGCTCTGCATGCAGGGCAGGGGAATCGGGCCTCATCTCGCGGCGAGGGGGAAGTCTCATGGTTTTTCTCGAGTTGTGGCCGGAACCTGGGGTATATTCTCGAGTTAGGACGGGGAGGGCCCTTCCAGACACGTGTTTGTTCAGCGACGTCAGGACTCCTGCCTAGGTGCGAGGGACACCTCGGGATTCTCCTCGAGTCTTGGCATGGCAATTGGGACGCGTCTCCACGTGAGGTGGGAGACCCAGGGTCCCTTTCCACGTGCCACAGGGATCCTGGGACTCCTATCCATTTTCAAGAGGAGTCAGTCATCGTCTCCTTTGGAAGCAATGATCTCCGCGGACCTCTCGAGTTTTCAAAGGATGTGAGGCCTCCGCTCGCGATGAGGCGGAGAATTAGGTTTTTCTCAGTGTTCTCCACAGGGGATTCAGACATCCCTTCGTCTTGGGAGATGCAAGACGAGCCTGCATTCAATTCACTGCAGGGATATCCGGCCTTACTTCGAGTCAGAGCATCCCGGTGTCCATTCCACTTGAGGCCACAAACTAAGGGTCCCTAAAATATACATGTAGCTGAGAGAAGCCTCCTCTTGAGGTGCTTGTGGAAAGTTGGTATTCCTCTTGAGTCGAAGCCAGGGACTAAGCTCTCATTTCGACTTGATTTCGGTCCACGGAGCCCTTTCCTGTTGGTCCAGTGACCTCAGGATCCCTCTAGACTTGAGACAGTGATCTTGGGTTTTCTCTGGAGTGTCATCAAGGAAATCAAGGCTCCTTTCACGTTTGATGTGGAACACGGAATTGCTCTGCATGCAGTGCAGGGGAATCGGACCTCAACTCGCGGCGAGGGGGAAATCTCATGGTTTTTCTCGAGTTGCGGCCCGAACCTGGGGTATATTCTCGAGTTACGACGGGGAGGGCCCTTCCAGACACGTGTTTGTTCAGCGACGTCAGGACTCCTGCCTAGGTGCGAGGGACACCTCGGGATTCTCCTCGAGTCTTGGCATGGCAATTTGGACGCGTCTCCACGTGAGGCGGGAGACCCAGGGTCCCTTTCCACGTGCCACAGGGATCCTGGGACTCCTATCCATTTTCAAGAGGAGTCAGCCATCGTCTCCTTTGGAAGCATTGATCTCCGCGGACCTCTCGAGTTTTCAAAGGATGTGAGGCCTCCGGTCGCGATGAGGCGGAGAACTCGGTCTTTCTCTGTGGTCTCCACAGGGGATTCAGACATCCCTTCGTCTTGGGAGATGCAAGACGAGCCTGCATTCAATTCACTGCAGGGATATCCGGCCTTACTTCGAGTCAGAGCATCTCGGTGTCCATTCCACTTGAGGCCACAAACTCAGGGTCCCTCTCACATACCTGTAGCTGAGAGAAGCCTCCCCTTGAGGTGCTTGTGGAAAGTTGGTATTCCTCTTGAGTCGAAGCCAGGGACTAAGCTCTCATCTCGAGTTGATTTGGGGTCCACAGAGCCCTTTCGTGTTGCTCCAGTGACCTCAGGATCCCTCTAGACTTGAGACAGTGATCTTGCGTTTTCTCTGCAGTGCCATCAAGGAAAGCAAGGCTCCTTTCACGTTTGATGTGGAACACGGAATTGTTCTGCACGCAGTGCAGGGGAATCGGGCTTCATCCAGCGGCGAGGGGAAGTCTCATGATTTTTCTCGAGTTGCGGCCGGAACCTGGGGTATATTCTCGAGTTAGGACGGGGAGGGCCCTTCCAGACACGTGTTTGTTCAGCGACGCCAGGACTCCTGCCTAGGTGCGAGGGACACCTCGGGATTCTCCTCGAGTCTTGGCATGGCAATGGGGACGCGTCTCCACGTGAGGCGGGAAACCCAGTGTCCCTTTCCACGTGCCACAGGGATCCTGGGACTCCTATCCATTTTCAAGAGGAGTCAGGCATCGTCTCCTTTGGAAGCATTGATCTCCGCGGACCTCTCGAATTTTCAAAGAATGTGAGGTCTCTGGTCGCGATGAGGCAGAACGTTAGGTCTTTCTCTGTGGTCTCCACAGGGGATTCAGACATCCCTTCGTCTTGGGAGATGCAAGACGAGCCTGCATTCAATTCACTGCAGGGATATCCGGCCTTACTTCGAGTCAGAGCATCTCGGTGTCCATTCCATTTGAGGCCACAAACTCAGGGTCCCTCTCACATACCTGTAGCTCAGAGAAGCCTCCTCTTGAGGTGCTTGTGGAAAGTTGATATTCCTCTTTAGTCGAAGCCAGGGACTAAGCTCTCATCTCGAGTTGATTTGGGGTCCACGGAGCCCTTTCGTGTTGCTCCAGTGACCTCAGGATCCCTCTAGACTTGATACAGTGATCTTGGGTTTTCTCTGCAGTGCCATCAAGGAAATCAAGGCTCCTTTCAAATTTGATGTGGAACACGGAATTGCTCTGCACGCAGTGCAGGGGAATCGGGCCTCATCTCGTGGCAAGGGGGATGTCTCATGGATTTTCTCAAGTTGCGGCCGAAACCTGGGGTATATTCTCGAGTTACGACGGGGAGTGCCCTTCCAGACACGTGTTTGTTCAGCGACGTCAGGACTCCTGCCTAGGTGCGAGGGACACCTCGGGATTCTCCTCGAGTCTTGGCATGTCAATGGGGACGCGTCTCCACGTGAGGCGGGAGACCCAGGGTCCCTTTCCACGTGCCACAGGGATCCTGGGACTCCTATCCATTTTCAAGAGGAGTCAGGCATCGTCTCCTTTGAAAGCATTGATCTCCGCGGACCTCTCGAGTTTTCAAAGGATGTGAGGTCTCTGGTCGCGATGAGGCAGAAAGTTAGGTCTTTCTCTGTGGTCTCCACAGGGGATTCAGACATCCCTTCGTCTTGGGAGATGCAAGACGAGCCTGCATTCAATTCACTGCAGGGATATCCGGCCTTACTTCGAGTCAGAGCATCTCGGTGTCCATTCCATTTGAGGCCACAAACTCAGGGTCCCTCTCACATACCTGTAGCTCAGAGAAGCCTCCTCTTGAGGTGCTTGTGGAAAGTTGATATTCCTCTTGAGTCGAAGCCAGGGACTAAGCTCTCATCTCGAGTTGATTTGGGGTCGACGGAGCCCTTTCATGTTGCTCCAGTGACCTCAGGATCCCTCTAGACTTGAGACAGTGATCTTGGGTTTTCTCTGGAGTGCCATCAAGGAAATCAAGGCTCCTTTCAAATTTGATGTGGAACACGGAATTGCTCTGCACGCAGTGCAGGGGAATCGGGCCTCATCTCGCGGCGAGGGGGAAGTCTCATGGTTTTTCTCGAGTTGCGGCCGGAACCTGGGGTATATTCTCGAGTTAGGACGGGGAGGGCCCTTCCAGACACGTGTTTGTTCAGCGACGTCAGGACTCCTGCCTAGGTGCGAGGGACACCTCGGGATTCTCCTCGAGTCTTGGCATGGCAATTGGGACGCGTCTCCACGTGAGGCGGGAGACCCAGGGTGCCTTTCCACGTGCCACAGGGATCCTGGGACTCCTATCCATTTTCAAGAGGAGTCAGTCATCGTCTCCTTTGGAAGCAATGATCTCCGCGGTCCTCTCGAATTTTCAAAGGATGTGAGGCCTCCGCTCGCGATGAGGCGGAGAATTAGGTTTTTCTCTGTGGTCTCCACAGGGGATTCAGACATCCCTTCGTCTTGGGAGATGCAAGACGAGCCTGCATTCAATTCACTGCAGGGATATCCGGCCTTACTTCGAGTCAGAGCATCCCGGTGTCCATTCCACTTGAGGCCACAAACTCGGGGTCCCTCAAATATACATGTAGCTGAGAGAAGCCTCCTCTTGAGGTGCTTGTGGAAAGTTGGTATTCCTCTTGAGTCGAAGCCAGGGACTAAGCTCTCATCTCGACTTGATTTCGGTCCACGGAGCCCTTTCCTGTTGGTCCAGTGACCTCAGGATCCCTCTAGACTTGAGACAGTGATCTTGGGTTTTCTCTGGAGTGTCATCAAGGAAATCAAGGCTCCTTTCACGTTTGATGTGGAACACGGAATTGCTTGCATGCAGTGCAGGGGAATCGGACCTCAACTCGCGGCGAGGGGGAAATCTCATGGTTTTTCTCAAGTTGCGGCCCGAACCTGGGGTATATTCTCGAGTTACGACGGGGAGGGCCCTTCCAGACACGTGTTTGTTCAGCGACATCAGGACTCCTGCCTAGGTGCGAGGGACACCTCGGGATTCTCCTCGAGTCTTGGCATGGCAATTTGGACGCGTCTCCACGTGAGGCGGGAGACCCAGGGTCCCTTTCCACGTGCCACAGGGATCCTGGGACTCCTATCCATTTTCAAGAGGAGTCAGGCATCGTCTCCTTTGGAAGCATTGATCTCCTCGGACCTCTCGAGTTTTCAAAGGATGTGAGGCTTCCGGTCGCGATGAGGCGGAGAACTCGGTCTTTCTCTGTGGTCTCCACAGGAGATTCAGACATCCCTTCGTCTTGGGAGATGCAAGACGAGCCTGTATTCAATTCACTGCAGGGATATCCGGCCTTACTTCGAGTCAGAGCATCTCTGTGTCCATTCCACTTGAGGCCACAAACTCAGGGTCCCTCTCACATACCTGTAGCTGAGAGAAGCCTCCCCTTGAGGTGCTTGTGGAAAGTTGGTATTCCTCTTGAATCGAAGCCAGGGACTAAGCTCTCATCTCGAGTTGATTTGGGGTCCACAGAGCCCTTTCGTGTTGCTCCAGTGACCTCAGGATCCCTCTAGACTTGAGACAGTGATCTTGCGTTTTCTCTGCAGTGCCATCAAGGAAATCAAGGCTCCTTTCACGTTTGATGTGGAACACGGAATTGTTCTGCACGCAGTGCAGGGGAATCGGGCTTCATCCAGCGGCGAGGGGAAGTCTCATGATTTTTCCGAGTTGCGGCCGGAACCTGGGGTATATTCTCGAGTTAGGACGGGGAGGGCCCTTCCAGACACGTGTTTGTTCAGCGACGTCAGGACTCCTGACTAGGTGCGAGGGACACCTCGGGATTCTCCTCGAGTCTTGGCATGGCAATGGGGACGCGTCTCCACGTGAGGCGGGAAACCCAGTGTCCCTTTCCACGTGCCACAGGGATCCTGGGACTCCTATCCATTTTCAAGAGGAGTCAGGCATCGTCTCCTTTGGAACCATTGATCTCCGCGGACCTCTCGAATTTTCAAAGGATGTGAGGTTTCTGGTCGCGATGAGGCAGAAAGTTAGGTCTTTCTCTGTGGTCTCCACAGGGGATTCAGACATCCCTTCGTCTTGGGAGATGCAAGACGAGCCTGCATTCAATTCACTGCAGGGATATCCGGCCTTACTTCGAGTCAGAGCATCTCGGTGTTCATTCCATTTGAGGCCACAACCTCAGGGTCCCTCTCACATACCTGTAGCTCAGAGAAGCCTCCTCTTGAGGTGCTTGTGGAAAGTTGATATTCCTCTTGAGTCGAAGCCAGGTACTAAGCTCTCATCTCGAGTTGATTTGGGGTCCACGGAGCCCTTTCGTGTTGCTCCAGTGACCTCAGGATCCCTCTAGACTTGAGACAGTGATCTTGGGTTTTCTCTGCAGGGCCATCAAGGAAATCAAGGCTCCTTTCAAATTTGATGTGGAACACGGAATTGCTCTGCACGCAGTGCAGGGGAATCGGGCCTCATCTCGTGGCAAGGGGGATGTCTCATGGTTTTTCTCAAGTTGCGGCCGAAACCTGGGGTATATTCTCGAGTTACGACGGGGAGTGCCCTTCCAGACACGTGTTTGTTCAGCGACGTCAGGACTCCTGCCTAGGTGCGAGGGACACCTCGGGATTCTCCTCGAGTCTTGGCATGTCAATGGGGACGCGTCTCCACCTGAGTCGGGAGACCCAGGGTCCCTTTCCACGTGCCACAGGGATCCTGGGACTCCTATCCATTTTCAAGAGGAGTCAGGCATCGTCTCCTTTCAAAGCATTGATCTCCGCGGACCTCTCGAGTTTTAAAAGGATGTGAGGCCTCCGCTCGCGATGAGGTTGAGGACTAGCTCTTTCTCTGTCATCTCTACAGGGGATTCAGACATCCCTTCGTCTTGGGAGATGCAAGACGATCGTGCATTCAATTCACTGCAGGGATATCCGGCCTTACTTCAAGTCAGAGCATCTCGATGTCCATTCCACTTGAGCCCACAAACTCAGGGTCCCTCTCACATACCTGTAGCTGAGAGAAGCCTCCTCTTGAGGTGCTTGTGGAAAGATGGTATTCCTCTTGAGTCGAAGCCAGGGACTAAGCTCTCATCCCGAGTTGATTTGTGGTCCACGGAGCCCTTTCGTGTTGCTCCAGTTACCTCAGGATCCCTCTAGACTTGAGACAGTGATCTTGGGTTTTCTCTGGAGTGCCATCAAGGAAATCAAGGCTCCTTTCACGTTTGATGTGGAAAAAGGAATTGGTTTGCACGCAGGGCAGGGGAATCAGCCCTCATCTCGCGGCGAGGGGGAAGTCTCATGGTTATTCTCGAGTTGCGGCCCGAACCTGGGGTATATTCTCGAGTTACGACGGGGAGGTCCCTTCCAGACACGTGTTTGTTCAGCGACGTCAGGACTCTTGCCTAGGTGCGAGGGACACCTCGGGATTCTCCTCGAGTCTTGGCATGGCAATTGGGATGCGTCTCCACGTGAGGCAGGAGACCCAGGGTCCCTTTCCACGTGCCACAGGGATCCTGGGACTCCTATCCATTTTCAAGAGGAGTCAGGCATCGTCTCCTTTGGAAGCAATGATCTCCGCGGACCTCTCGAGTTTTCAAAGGATGTGAGGCCTCCGCTCGCGATGAGGCGGAGAATTAGGTTTTTCTCTGTGGTCTCCACAGGGGATTCAGACATCCCTTCGTCTTGGGAGATGCAAGACGAGCCTGCATTCAATTCACTGCAGGGATATCCGGCCTTACTTCGAGTCGGAGCATCTCGGTGTCCATTCCACTTGAGGCCACAAACTCAGGGTCCCTCTCACATACCTGTAGCTGAGAGAAGCCTCCTCTTGAGGTGCTTGTGGAAAGTTGGTATTCCTCTTGAGTCGAAGCCAGGGACTAAGCTCTCATCTCGAGTTGATTTGTGGTCCACGGAGCCCTTTCGTGTTGCTCCAGTGACCTCAGGATCCCTCTAGACTTGAGACAGTGAACTTGGCTTTTCTCTGGAGTGCCATCAAGGAAATCAAGGCTCCTTTCACTTTTGATGTGGAAAACGGAATTGCTTTGCACGCAGGGCAGGGGAATCAGGCCTCATCTCGCGGAGAGGGGGAAGTCTCATGGTTTTTCTCGAGTTGCGGCGGAACCTGGGGTATATTCTCGAGTTACGACGGGGAGGGCCCTTCCAGACACGTGTTTGTTCAGCGACGTCAGGACTCCTGCCTAGGTGCGAGGGACACCTCGGGATTCTCCTCGAGTCTTGGCATGGCAATGGGGACGCGTCTCCACGTGAGGCGGGAAACCCAGGGTCCCTTTCCACGTGCCACAGGGATCCTGGGACTCCTATCCATTTTCAAGAGGAGTTAGGCATCGTCTCCTTTGGAAGCATTGATCTCCGCGGACCTCTCGAGTTTTCAAAGGATGTGAGGTCTCTGGTCGCGATGAGGCAGAAAGTTAGGTCTTTCTCTGTGGTCTCCACAGGGGATTCAGACATCCCTTCGTCTTGGGAGATGCAAGACGAGCCTGCATTCAATTCACTGCAGGGATATCCGGCCTTACTTCGAGTCAGAGCATCTCGGTGTCCATTCCATTTGAGGCCACAAACTCAGGGTCCCTCTCACATACCTGTAGCTCAGAGAAGCCTCCTCTTGAGGTGCTTGTGGAAAGTTGATATTCCTCTTGAGTCGAAGCCAGGGACTAAGCTCTCATCTCGAGTTGATTTGGGGTCCACGGAGCCCTTTCGTGTTGCTCCAGTGACCTCAGGATCCCTCTAGACTTGAGAGAGTGATCTTGGGTTTTCTCTGGAGTGCCATCAAGGAAATCTAGGCTCCTTTCAAATTTGATGTGGAACACGGAATTGCTCTGCACGCAGAGCAGGGGAATCGGGCCTCATCTCGTGGCAAGGGGGAAGTCTCATGGTTTTTCTCGAGTTGCGGCCGGAACCTGGGGTATATTCTCGAGTTACGACGGGGAGAGCCCTTCCAGACACGTGTTTGTTCAGCGACGTCAGGACTCCTGCCTAGGTGCGAGGGACACCTCGGGATTCGCCCCGAGTCTTGGCATGGCAATTGGGACGCGTCTCCACGTGAGGCGGGAGACGCAGGGTCCCTTTCCACGTGCCACAGGGATCCTGGGACTCCTATCCATTTTCAAGAGGAGTCAGGCATCGTCTCCTTTGGAAGCATTGATCTCCGCGGACCTCTCGAGTTTTCAAAGGATGTGAGGCCTCCGGTCGCGATGAGGCGGAGAACTCGGTCTTTCTCTGTGGTCTCCACAGGGGATTCAGACATCCCTTCGTCTTGGGAGATGCAAGACGAGCCTGCATTCAATTCACTGCAGGGATATCTGGCCTTACTTCGAGTCAGAGCATCTCGGTGTCCATTCCACTTGAGGCCACAAACTCAGGGTCCCACTCACATACCTGTAGCTGAGAGAAGCCTCCCCTTGAGGTGCTTGTGGAAAGTTGGTATTCCTCTTGAGTCGAAGCCAGGGACTAAGCTCTCATCTCGAGTTGATTTGGGGTCCACAGAGCCCTTTCGTGTTGCTCCAGTGACCTCAGGATCCCTCTAGACTTGAGACAGTGATCTTGCGTTTTCTCTGCAGTGCCATCAAGGAAATCAAGGCTCCTTTCACGTTTGATGTGGAACACGGAATTGTTCTGCACGCAGTGCAGGGGAATCGGGCTTCATCCAGCGGCGAGGGGGAAGTCTCATGGTTTTTCTCGAGTTGCGGCCGGAACCTGGGGTATATTCTCGAGTTACGACGGGGAGGGCCATTCCAGACACGTGTTTGTTCAGCGACGTCAGGACTCCTGCCTAGGTGCGAGGGACACCTCGGGATTCTCCTCGAGTCTTGGCATGGCAATGGCGACGCGTCTCCACGTGAGGCGGGAAACCCAGTGTCCCTTTCCACGTGCCACAGGGATCCTGGGACTCCTATCCATTTTCAAGAGGAGTCAGGCATCGTCTCCTTTGGAAGCATTGATCTCCGCGGACCTCTCGGATTTTCAAAGGATGTGAGGTCTCTGGTCGCGATGAGGCAGAAAGTTAGGTCTTTCTCTGTGGTCTCCACAGGGGATTCAGACATCCCTTCGTCTTGGGAGATGCAAGACGAGCCTGCATTCAATTCACTGCAGGGATATCCGGCCTTACTTCGAGTCAGAGCATCTCGGGGTCCATTCCATTTGAGGCCACAAACTCAGGGTCCCTCTCACATACCTGTAGCTCAGAGAAGCCTCCTCTTGAGGTGCTTGTGGAAAGTTGATATTCCTCTTGAGTCGAAGCCAGGGACTAAGCTCTCATCTCGAGTTGATTTGGGGTCCACGGAGCCCTTTCGTGTTGCTCCAGTGACCTCAGGATCCCTCTAGACTTGAGACAGTGATCTTGGGTTTTCTCTGGAGTGCCATCAAGGAAATCAAGGCTCCTTTCAAATTTGATGTGGAACACGGAATTGCTCTGCACGGAGTGCAGGGGAATCGGGCCTCATCTCGTGGCAAGGGGGAAGTCTCATGGTTTTTCTCGAGTTGCGGCCGGAACCTGGGGTATATTCTCGAGTTACGACGGGGAGAGCCCTTCCAGACACGTGTTTGTTCAGCGACGTCAGGACTCCGGCCTAGGTGCGAGGGACACCTCGGGATTCTCCTCGAGTCTTGGCATGGCAATTGGGACGCGTCTCCACGTGAGGCGGGAGACCCAGGTTCCCTTTCCACGTGCCACAGGGATCCTGGGACTCCTATCCATTTTCAAGAGGAGTAAGGCATCGTCTCCTTTGGAAGCATTGATCTCCGCGGACCTCTCGAATTTTCAAAGGATGTGAGGCCTCCGCTCGCGATGAGGCTTAGGACTAGCTCTTTCTCTGTCATCTCCACAGGGGATTCAGACATCCCTTCGTCTTGGGAGATGCAAGACGAGCCTGCATTCAATTCACTGCAGGGATATCCGGCCTTATTTCGAGTCAGAGCATCTCGGTGTCCATTCCACTTGAGGCCACAAACTCAGGGTCCCTCTCACATACCTGTAGCTGAGAGAAGCCTCCTCTTGAGGTGCTTGTGGAAAGTTGGTATTCCTCTTGAGTCGAAGCCAGAGACTAAGCTCTCATCTCGAGTTGATTTGTGGTCCACGGAGCCCTTTCGTGTTGCTCCAGTGACCTCAGGATCCCTCTAGACTTGAGACAGTTATCTTGGGTTTTCTCTGGAGTGCCATCAAGGAAATCAAGGCTCCTTTCACTTTTGATGTGGAAAACGGAATTGGTTTGCACGCAGGGCAGGGGAATCAGGCCTCATCTCGCGGCGAGGGGGAAGTCTCATGGTTTTTCTCGAGTTGCGGCCCGAACCTGGGGTATATTCTCGAGTTACGTCGGGGAGGGCCCTTCCAGACACGTGTTTGTTCAGCGACGTCAGGACTCCTGCCTAGGTGCGAGGGACACCTCGGGATTCTCCTCAAGTCTTGGCATGGCAATTGGGACGCGTCTCCACGTGAGGCGGGAGACCCAGGGTCCCTTTCCACGTGCCACAGGGATCCTGGGACTCCTATCCATTTTCAAGAGGAGTCAGGCATCGTCTCCTTTGGAAGCAATGATCTCCGCGGACCTCTCGAGTTTTCAAAGGATTTGAGGCCTCTGCTCGTGATGAGGCGGAGAATTAGGTTTTTCTCTGTGGTCTCCACAGGAGATTCAGACATCCCTTCGTCTTGGGAGATGCAAGACGAGCCTGCATTCAATTCACTGCAGGGATATCCGGCCTTACTTCGAGTCAGAGCATCTCGGTGTCCATTCCACTTGAGGCCACAAACTCAGGGGCCCTCTCACATACCTGTAGCTGAGAGAAGCCTCCTCTTGAGGTGCTTGTGGAAAGTTGGTATTCCTCTTGAGTCGAAGCCAGGGACTAAGCTCTCATCTCGAGTTGATTTGGGGTCCATGGAGCCCTTTCGTGTTGCTACAGTGAGCTCAGGATCCCTCTAGACTAGGGACAGTGATCTTGGGTTTTCTCTGGAGTGCCATCAAGGAAATCAAGGCTCCTTTCACTTTTGATGTGGAATACGGAATTGCTCTGCATGCAGGGCAGGGGAATCGGGCCTCATCTCGCGGCGAGGGGGAAGTCTCATGGTTTTTCTCGAGTTGCGGCCGGAACCTGGGGTATATTCTCGAGTTACGACGGGGAGCACCCTTCCAGACGCGTGTTTGTTCAGCAACGTCAGGACTCCTGCCTAGGTGCGAGGGACACCTCGGGATTCTCCTCGAGTCTTGGCATGGCAATTGGGACGCGTCTCCACGTGAGGCGGGAGACCCAGGGTCCCTTTCCACGTGCCACAGAGATCCTGGGACTCCTATCCATTTTCAAGAGGAGTCAGTCATTGTCTCCTTTGGAAGCAATGATCTCCGCGGACCTCTCGAGTTTTCAAAGGATGTGAGGCCTCCGCTCGCGATGAGGCAGAGAATTAGGTTTTTCTCTGTGGTCTCCACAGGGGATTCAGACATCCCTTCGTCTTGGGAGATGCAAGACGAGCCTGCATTCAATTCACTGCAGGGATATCCGGTCTTACTTCGAGTCAGAGCATCCCGGTGTCCATTCCACTTGAGGCCACAAACTCGGGGTCCCTCAAATATACCTGTAGCTGAGAGAAGCCTCCTCTTGAGGTGCTTGTGGAAAGTTGGTATTCCTCTTGAGTCTAAGCCAGGGACTAAGCTCTCATCTCGAGTTGATTTCGGTCCACGGAGCCCTTTCCTGTTGGTCCAGTGACCTCAGGATCCCTCTAGACTTGAGACAGTGAACTTGGGTTTTCTCTGGAGTGCCATCAAGGAAATCAAGTCTCCTTTCACTTTTTATGTGGAAAACGGAATTGCTTTGCACTCAGGGCAGGGGAATCAGGCCTCATCTCGCGGCGAGGGGGAAGTCTCATGGTTTTTCTCGAGTTGCGGCCCGAACCTGGGGCATATTCTCGAGTTACGACGGGGAGAGCCCTTCCAGACACGTGTTTGTTCAGCGACGTCAGGACTCCTGCCTAGGTGCGAGGGACACCTCGGGATTCTCCTCGAGTCTTGGCATGGCAATGGGGACGCGTCTCCACGTGAGGCAGGAAACCCAGTGTCCCTTTCCACGTGCCACAGGGATCCTGGGACTCCTATCCATTTTCAAGAGGAGTCAGGCATCGTCTCCTTTGGAAGCATTGATCTCCGCGGACCTCTCGAATTTTCAAAGGATGTGAGGTCTCTGGTCGCGATGAGGCAGAAAGTTAGGTCTTTCTCTGTGGTCTCCACAGGGGATTCAGACATCCTTTCGTCTTGGGAGATGCAAGACGAGCCTGCATTCATTTCACTGCAGGGATATCCGGCCTTACTTCGAGTCAGAGCATGTCGGTGTCCATTCCATTTGAGGCCACAACCTCAGGGTCCCTCTCACATACCTGTAGCTCAGAGAAGCCTCCTCTTGAGGTGCTTGTGGAAAGTTGATATTCCTCTTGAGTCGAAGCCAGGGACTAGGCTCTCATCCCGAGTTGATTTGTGGTCCACGGAGCCCTTTCGTGTTGCTCCAGTTACCTCAGGATCCCTCTAGACTTGAGACAGTGATCTTGGGTTTTCTCTGGAGTGCCATCAAGGAAATCAAGGCTCCTTTCACGTTTGATGTGGAAAACGGAATTGGTTTGCACGCAGGGCAGGGGAATCAGGCCTCATCTCGCGGCGAGGGGGAAGTCTCATGGTTTTTCTCGAGTTGCGGCCCGAACCTGGGGTATATTCTCGAGTTACGACGGGGAGGGCCCTTCCAGACACGTGTTTGTTCAGCAACGTCAGGACTCCTGCCTAGGTGCGAGGGACACCTCGGGATTCTCCACGAGTCTTGGCATGGCAATTGGGACGCGTCTCCACGTGAGGCAGGAGACCCAGGGTCCCTTTCCACGTGCCACAGGGATCCTGGGACTCCTATCCATTTTCAAGAGGAGTCAGGCATCGTCTCCTTTGGAAGCAATGATCTCCGCGGATCTCTCGAGTTTTCAAAGGATGTGAGGCCTCCGCTCGCGATGAGGCGGAGAATTAGGTTTTTCTCTGTGGTCTCCACAGGGGATTCAGACATCCCTTCGTCTTGGGAGATGCAAGACGAGCCTGCATTCAATTCACTGCAGGGATATCCGGCCTTGCTTCGAGTCAGAGCATCTCAATGTCCATTCCACTTGAGGCCACAAACTCGGGGTCCCTCAAATATACCTGTAGCTGAGAGAAGCCTCCTCTTGAGGTGCTTGTGGAAAGTTGGTATTCCTCTTGAGTCTAAGCCAGGGACTAAGCTCTCATCTCGAGTTGATTTCGGTCCACGGAGCCCTTTCCTGTTGGTCCAGTGACCTCAGGATCCCTCTAGACTTGAGACAGTGAACTTGGGTTTTCTCTGGAGTGCCATCAAGGAAA
This sequence comes from Dama dama, assembly GCF_033118175.1. NCBI lineage: Eukaryota > Metazoa > Chordata > Mammalia > Artiodactyla > Cervidae > Dama > Dama dama. The sequence continues at coordinate 4,427,278 of NC_083706.1, read as the reverse complement.
TCAAGTCTCCTTTCACTTTTGATGTGGAAAACGGAATTGCTTTGCACTCAGGGCAGGGGAATCAGGCCTCATCTCGCGGCGAGGGGGAAGTCTCATGGTTTTTCTCGAGTTGCGGCCCGAACCTGGGGTATATTCTCGAGTTACGACTGGGAGGGCCCTTCCCGACACGTGTTTGTTCAGCGACGTCAGGACTCCTGCCTACGTGCGAGGGACACCTCGGGATTCTCCTCAAGTCTTGGCATGGCAATTGGGACGCGTCTCCACGTGAGGCGGGAGACCCAGGGTCCCTTTCCACGTGCCACAGGGATCCTGGGTCTCCTATCCATTTTCAAGAGGAGTCAGGCATCGTCTCCTTTGGAAGCATTGATCTCCGTGGACCTCTCGAGTTTTCAAAGGATGTGAGGCCTCCGGTCGCGATGAGGCGGAGAACTCGGTCTTTCTCTGTGGTCTCCACAGGGGATTCAGACATCCCTTCGTCTTGGGAGATGCAAGACGAGCCTGCATTCAATTCACTGCAGGGATATCCGGCCTTACTTCGAGTCAGAGCATCTCGGTGTCCATTCCACTTGAGGCCACAAACTCAGGGTCCCTCTCACATACCTGTAGCTGAGAGAAGCCTCCTCTTGAGGTGCTTGTGGAAAGTTGGTATTCCTCTTGAGTCGAAGCCAGGGACTAAGCTCTCATCTCGAGTTGATTTGGGGTCCACAGAGCCCTTTCGTGTAGCTCCAGTGACCTCAGGATCCCTCTAGACTTGAGACAGTGATCTTGCGTTTTCTCTGCAGTGCCATCAAGGAAATCAAGGCTCCTTTCACTTCTGATGTGGAATACGGAATTGCTCTGCATGCAGGGCAGGGGAATCGGGCCTCATTTCGTGGCGAGGGGGAAGTCTCATGGTTTTTCTCGAGTTGCGGCCGGAACCTGGGGTATATTCTCGAGTTACGACGGGGAGGGCCCTTCCAGACACGTGTTTGTTCAGCGACGTCAGGACTCCTGCCTAGGTGCAAGGGACACCTCGGGATTCTCCTCGAGTCTTGGCATGGCAATTGGGACGCGTCTCCACGTGAGGAGGGAGACCCAGGGTCCCTTTCCACGTGCCACAGGGATCCTGGGACTCCTATCCATTTTCAAGAGGAGTCAGGCATCGTCTCCTTTGGAAGCATTGATCTCCGCGGACCTCTCGAGTTTTCAAAGGATGTGAGGCCTCCGGTCGCGATGAGGCTGAGAACTCGGTCTTTCTCTGTGGTCTCCACAGGGGATTCAGACATCCCTTCGTCTTGGGAGATGCAAGACGAGCCTGCATTCAATTCACTGCAGGGATATCGGGCCTTACTTCGAGTCAGAGCATCTCGGTGTCCATTCCACTTGAGGCCACAAACTCAGGGTCCCTCTCACATACCTGTAGCTGAGAGAAGCCTCCTCTTGAGGTGCTTGTGGAAAGTTGGTATTCCTCTTGAGTCGAAGCCAGGGACTAAGCTCTCATCTCGAGTTCATTTGGGGTCCACAGAGCCCTTTCGTGTTGCTCCAGTTACCTCAGGATCCCTCTAGACTTGAGACAGTGATCTTGCGTTTTCTCTGCAGTGCCATCAAGGAAATCAAGGCTCCTTTCACGTTTGATGTGGAACACGGAATTGTTCTGCACGCAGTGCAGGGGAATCGGGCTTCATCCAGCGGCGAGGGGAAGTCTCATGGTTTTTCTCGAGTTGCGGCCGGAACCTGGGGTATATTCTCGAGTTACGACGGGGAGAGCCCTTCCAGACACGTGTTTGTTCAGCGACGTCAGGACTCCTGCCTAGGTGCGAGGGACACCTCGGGATTCTCCTCGAGTCTTGGCATGGCAATGGGGACGCGTCTCCACGTGAGGCGGGAAACCCAGTGTCCCTTTCCACGTGCCACAGGGATCCTGGGACGCCTATCCATTTTCAAGAGGAGTCAGGCATCGTCTCCTTTGGAAGCATTGATCTCCGCGGACCTCTCGAATTTTCAAAGGATGTGAGGCCTCCGCTCGCGATGAGGCGGAGGACTAGCTCTTTCTCTGTCATCTCTACAGGGGATTCAGACATCCCTTCGTCTTGGGAGATGCAAGACGAGCCTGCATTCAATTCACTGCAGGGATATCCGGCCTTACTTCGAGTCAGAGCATCTCGGTTTCCATTCCACTTGAGGCCACAAACTCAGGGTCCCTCTCACATACCTGTAGCTGAGAGAAGCTTCCTCTTGAGGTGCTTGTGGAAAGTTGGTATTCCTCTTGAGTCGAAGCCAGGGACTAAGCTCTCATCTCGAGTTGATTTGTGGTCCACGGAGCCCTTTCGTGTTGCTCCAGTGACCTCAGGATCCCTCTAGACTTGAGACAGTGAACTTGGGTTTTCTCTGGAGTGCCATCAAGGAAATCAAGGCTCCTTTCACTTTTGATGTGGAAAACGGAATTGCTTGGCACGCAGGGCAGGGGAATCAGACCTCATCTCGCGGCGAGGGGGAAGTCTCATGGTTTTTCTCGAGTTGCGGCCCGAACCTGGGGTATATTCTCGAGTTACGACGGGTAGGGCCCTTCCAGACACGTGTTTGTTCAGTGACGTCAGGACTCCTGCCTAGGTGCGAGGGACATCTCGGGATTCTCCTCGAGTCTTGGCATGGCAATTGGGACGCGTCTCCACGTGAGGCGGGAGACCCAGGGTCCCTTTCCACGTGCCACAGGGATCCTGGGACTCCTATCCATTTCAAGAGGAGTCAGGCATCGTCTCCTTTGGAAGCATTGATCTCCGCGGACCTCTCGAGTTTTCAAAGGATGTGAGGCCTCCGGTCGCGATGAGGCGGAGAACTCGGTCTTTCTCTGTGGTCTCCACAGGGGATTCAGACATCCCTTCGTCTTGGGAGATGCAAGACGAGCCTGCATTCAATTCACTGCAGGGATATCCGGCCTTACTTCGAGTCAGAGCATCTCGGTGTCCATTCCACTTGAGGCCACAAACTCAGGGTCCCTCTCACATACCTGTAGCTGAGAGAAGCCTCCCCTTGAGGTGCTTGTGGAAAGTTGGTATTCCTGTTGAGTCGAAGCCAGGGACTAAGCTCTCATCTCGAGTTGATTTGGGGTCCACAGAGCACTTTCGTGTTGCTCCAGTGCCCTCAGGATCCCTCTAGACTTGAGACAGTGATCTTGCGTTTTCTCTGCAGTGCCATCAAGGAATTCAAGGCTCCTTTCACGTTTGATGTGGAACACGGAATTGTTCTGCACGCAGTGCAGGGGAATCTTGCTTCATCCAGCGGCGAGGGGGAAGTCTCATGGTTTTTCTCGAGTTGCGGCCGGAACCTGGGTTATATTCTCGAGTTACGACGGGGAGGGCCCTTCCAGACACTTGTTTGTTCAGCGACGTTAGGACTCCTGCCTAGGTGCGAGGGACACCTCGGGATTCTCCTCGAGTCTTGGCATGGCAATGGGGACGCGTCTCCACGTGAGGCGGGAAACCCAGTGTCCCTTTCCACGTGCCACAGGGATCCTGGGACTCCTATCCTTTTTCAAGAGGAGTCAGGCATCGTCTCCTTTGGAAGCATTGATCTCCGCGGACCTCTCGGATTTTCAAAGGATGTGAGGTCTCTGGTCGCGATGAGGCAGAAAGTTAGGTCTTTCTCTGTGGTCTCCACAGGGGATTCAGACATCCCTTCGTCTTGGGAGATGCAAGACGAGCCTGCATTCAATTCACTGCAGCGATATCCGGCCTTACTTCGAGTCAGAGCATCTCGGTGTCCATTCCATTTGAGGCCACAAACTCAGGGTCCCTCTCACATACCTGTAGCTCAGAGAAGCCTCCTCTTGAGGTGCTTGTGGAAAGTTGGTATTCCTCTTGAGTCGAAGCCAGGGACTAAGCTCTCATCTCGAGTTGATTTGGGGTCCAAGGAGCACTTTCGTGTTGCTCCAGTGACCTCAGGATCCCTCTAGACTTGAGACAGTGATCTTGGGTTTTCTCTGGAGTGCCATCAAGGAAATCAAGGCTCCTTTCAAATTTGATGTGGAACACGGAATTGCTCTGCACGCAGTGCAGGGGAATCGGGCCTCATCTCGTGGCAAGCGGGAAGTCTCATGGTTTTTCTCGAGTTGCGGCCAGAACCTGGGGTATATTCTCGAGTTACGACGGGGAGGGCCCTTGCAGACACGTGTTTGTTCAGCGACGTCAGGACTCCTGCCTAGGTGCGAGGGACACCTCGGGATTCTCCTCGAGTCTTGGCATGGCAATTGGGACGCGTCTCCACGTGAGGCGCGAGACCCAAGGTCCCTTTCCACGTGCCACAGGGATCCTGGGACTCCTATCCATTTTCAAGAGGAGTCAGGCATCGTCTCCTTTGGAAGCATTGATCTCCGCGGACCTCTCGAGTTTTCAAAGGATGTGAGGCCTCCGCTCGCGATGAGGCGGAGGACTAGGTCTTTCTCTGTCATCTCCACAGGGGATTCAGACATCCCTTCGTCTTGGGAGATGCAAGACGAGCCTGCATTCAATTCACTGCAGGGATATCCGGCCTTACTTCGAGTCAGAGCATCTCGGTGTCCATTCCACTTGAGGCCACAAACTCAGGGTCCCTCTCACATACCTGTAGCTGAGAGAAGCCTCCTCTTGAGGTGCTTGTGGAAAGTTGGTATTCCTCTTGAGTCGAAGCCAGGGACTAAGCTCTCATCTCGAGTTGATTTGTGGTCCACGGAGCCCTTTCGTGTTGCTCCAGTGACCGCAGGATCCCTCTAGACTTGAGACAGTGAACTTGGGTTTTCTCTGGAGTGCCATCAAGGAAATCAAGGCTCCTTTCACTTTTGATGTGGAAAACGGAATTGCTTTGCACTCAGGGCAGGGGAATCAGGCCTCATCTCGCGGCGAGGGGGAAGTCTCATGGTTTTTCTCGAGTTGCGGCTGGAATCTGGGGTATATTCTCGAGTTACGACGGGGAGGGCCCTTCCAGACACGTGTTTGTTCAGCGACGTCAAGACTCCTGCCTAGGTGCGAGGGACACCTCGGGATTCTCCTCGAGTCTTGGCATGGCAATTGGGACGCGTCTCCACGTGAGGCGGGAGACCCAGGGTCCCTTTCCACGTGCCACAGGGATCCTGGGACTCCTATCCATTTTCAAGAGGAGTCAGGCATCGTCTCCTTTGGAAGCAATGATCTCCGCGGACCTCTCGAGTTTTCAAAGGATGTGAGGCCTCTGCTCGTGATGAGGCGGAGAATTAGGTTTTTCTCTGTGGTCTCCACAGGAGATTCAGACATCCCTTCGTCTTGGGAGATGCAAGACGAGCCTGCATTCAATTCACTGCAGGGATATCCGGCCTTACTTCGAGTCAGAGCATCTCGGTGTCCATTCCACTTGAGGTCACAAACTCAGGGGCCCTCTCACATACCTGTAGCTGAGAGAAGCCTCCTCTTGAGGTGCTTGTGGAAAGTTGGTATTCCTCTTGAGTCGAAGCCAGGGACTAAGCTCTCATCTCGAGTTGATTTGGGGTCCATGGAGCCCTTTCGTGTTGCTACAGTGAGCTCAGGATCCCTCTAGACTAGGGAGAGTGATCTTGGGTTTTCTCTGGAGTGCCATCAAGGAAATCAAGGCTCCTTTCACTTTTGATGTGGAATACGGAATTGCTCTGCATGCAGGGCAGGGGAATCGGGCCTCATCTGGCGGCGAGGGGGAAGTCTCATGGTTTTTCTCGAGTTGCGGCCGGAACCTGGGGTATATTCTCGAGTTACGACGGGGAGGGCCCTTCCAGACACGTGTTTGTTCAGCGACGTCAGGACTCCTGCCTAGGTGCGAGGGACACCTCGGGATTCTCCTCGAGTCTTGGCATGGCAATGGGGACGCGTCTCCATGTGAGGCGGGAAACCCAGTGTCCCTTTCCACGTGCCACAGGGATCCTGGGACTCCTATCCATTTTCAAGAGGAGTCAGGCATCGTCTCCTTTGGAAGCATTGATCTCCGCGGACCTCTCGAGTTTTCAAAGGATGTGAGGCCTCCGGTCGCGATGAGGCGGAGAACTCGGTCTTTCTCTGTGGTCTCCACAGGGGATTCAGACATCCCTTCGTCTTGGGAGATGCAAGACGAGCCTGCATTCAATTCACTGCAGGGATATCCGGCCTTACTTCGAGTCAGAGCATCTCGGTGTCCATTCCACTTGAGGCCACAAACTCAGGGTCCCTCTCACATACCTGTAGCTGAGAGAAGCCTCCCCTTGAGGTGCTTGTGGAAAGTTGGTATTCCTCTTGAGTCGAAGCCAGGGACTAAGCTCTCATCTCGAGTTGATTTGGGGTCCACAGAGCCCTTTCGTGTTGCTCTAGTGACCTCAGGATCCCTCTAGACTTGAGACAGTGATCTTGCGTTTTCTCTGCAGTGCCATCAAGGAATTCAAGGCTCCTTTCACGTTTGATGTGGAACACGGAATTGTTCTGCACGCAGTGCAGGGGAATCTTGTTTCATCCAGCGGCGAGGGGGAAGTCTCATGGTTTTTCTCGAGTTGCGGCCGGAACCTGGGGTATATTCTCGAGTTACGACGGGGAGGGCCCTTCCAGACACGTGTTTGTTCAGCGACGTCAGGACTCCTGCCTAGGTGCGAGGGACACCTCGGGATTCTCCTCGAGTCTTGGCATGGCAATGGGGACGCGTCTCCACGTGAGGCGGGAAACCCAGTGTCCCTTTCCACGTGCCACAGGGATCCTGGGACTCCTATCCATTTTCAAGAGGAGTCAGGCATCGTCTCCTTTGGAAGCATTGATCTCCGCGGACCTCTCGAGTTTTCAAAGGATGTGAGGCCTCCGCTCGCGATGAGGCGGAGGACTAGCTCTTTCTCTGTCATCTCCACAGGGGATTCAGACATCCCTTCGTCTTGGGAGATGCAAGACGAGCCTGCATTCAATTCACTGCAGGGATATCCGGCCTTACTTCGAGTCAGAGCATCTCAATGTCCATTCCACTTGAGGCCACAAACTCAGGGGCCCTCTCACATACCTGTAGCTGAGAGAAGCCTCCTCTTGAGGAGCTTGTGGAAAGTTGGTATTCCTCTTGAGTCGAAGCCAGGGACTAAGCTCTCATCTCGAGTTGATTTGGGGTCCATGGAGCCCTTTCGTGTTGTTACAGTGACCTCAGGATCCCTCTAGACTAGGGACAGTGATCTTGGGTTTTCTCTGGAGTGTCATCAAGGAAATCAAGGCTCCTTTCACTTCTGATGTGGAATACGGAATTGCTCTGCATGCAGGGCAGGGGAATCGGGCCTCATCTCGCGGCGAGGGGGAAGTCTCATGGTTTTTCTCGAGTTGCGGCCGGAACCTGGGGTATATTCTCGAGTTACGACGGGGAGGGCCCTTCCAGACACGTGTTTGTTCAGCGACGTCAGGACTCCTGCCTAGGTGCAAGGGACACCACGGGATTCTCCTCGAGTCTTGGCATGGCAATTGGGACGCGTCTCCACGTGAGGAGGGAGACCCAGGGTCCCTTTCCACGTGCCACAGGGATCCTGGGATTCCTATACATTTTCAAGAGGAGTCAGGCATCGTCTCCTTTGGAAGCATTGATCTCCGCGGACCTCTCGAGTTTTCAAAGGATGTGAGGCCTCCGCTCGCGATGAGGCGGAGGACTAGCTCTTTCTCTGTCATCTCTACAGGGGATTCAGACATCCCTTCGTCTTGGGAGATGAAAGACGATCGTGCATTCAATTCACTGCAGGGATATCCGGCCTTACTTCGAGTCAGAGCATCTCGGTTTCCATTCCACTTGAGGCCACAAGCTCAGGGTCCCTCTCACATACCTGTAGCTGAGAGAAGCCTCCTCTTGAGGTGCTTGTGGAAAGTTGGTATTCCTCTTGAGTCGAAGCCAGGGACTAAGCTCTTATCTCGAGTTGATTTGTGGTCCACGGAGCCCTTTCGTGTTGCTCCAGTGACCTCAGGATCCCTCTAGACTTGAGACAGTGAACTTGGGTTTTCTCTGGAGTGCCATCAAGGAAATCAAGGCTCCTTTCACTTTTGATGTGGAAAACGGAATTGCTTTGCACGCAGGGCAGGGGAATCAGACCTCATCTCGCGGCGAGGGGGAAGTCTCATGGTTTTTCTCGAGTTGCGGCCCGAACCTGGGGTATATTCTCGAGTTACGACGGGTAGGGCCCTTCCAGACACGTGTTTGTTCAGTGACGTCAGGACTCCTGCCTAGGTGCGAGGGACATCTCGGGATTCTCCTCGAGTCTTGGCATGGCAATTGGGACGCGTCTCCACGTGAGGCGGGAGACCCAGGGTCCCTTTCCACGTGCCACAGGGATCCTGGGACTCCTATCCATTTTCAAGAGGAGTCAGGCATCGTCTCCTTTGGAAGCATTGATCTCCGCGGACCTCTCGAGTTTTCAAAGGATGTGAGGCCTCCGGTCGCGATGAGGCGGAGAACTCGGTCTTTCTCTGTGGTCTCCACAGGGGATTCAGACATCCCTTCGTCTTGGGACATGCAAGACGAGCCTGCATTCAATTCACTGCAGGGATATCCGGCCTTACTTCGAGTCAGAGCATCTCGGTGTCCATTCCACTTGAGGCCACAAACTCAGGGTCCCTCTCACATACCTGTAGCTGAGAAAAGCCTCCCCTTGAGGTGCTTGTGGAAAGTTGGTATTCCTCTTGAGTCGAAGCCAGGGACTAAGCTCTCATCTCGAGTTGATTTGGGGTCCACAGAGCACTTTCGTGTTGCTCCATTGCCCTCAGGATCCCTCTAGACTTGAGACAGTGATCTTGCGTTTTCTCTGCAGTGCCATCAAGGAATTCAAGGCTCCTTTCACGTTTGATGTGGAACACGGAATTGTTCTGCACGCAGTGCAGGGGAATCTTGCTTCATCCAGCGGCGAGGGGGAAGTCTCATGGTTTTTCTCGAGTTGCGGCCGGAACCTGGGTTATATTCTCGAGTTACGACGGGGAGGGCCCTTCCAGACACGTGTTTGTTCAGCGACGTTAGGACTCCTGCCTAGGTGCGAGGGACACCTCGGGATTCTCCTCGAGTCTTGGCATGGCAATGGGGACGCGTCTCCACGTGAGGCGGGAAACCCAGTGTCCCTTTCCACGTGCCACAGGGATCCTGGGACGCCTATCCATTTTCAAGAGGAGTCAGGCATCGTCTCCTTTGGAAGCATTGATCTCCGCGGACCTCTCGGATTTTCAAAGGATGTGAGGTCTCTGGTCGCGATGAGGCAGAAAGTTAGGTCTTTCTCTGTGGTCTCCACAGGGGATTCAGACATCCCTTCGTCTTGGGAGATGCAAGACGAGCCTGCATTCAATTCACTGCAGGGATATCCGGCCTTACTTCGAGTCAGAGCATCTCGGTGTCCATTCCATTTGAGGCCACAAACTCAGGGTCCCTCTCACATACCTGTAGCTCAGAGAAGCCTCCTCTTGAGGTGATTGTGGAAAGTTGGTATTCCTCTTGAGTCGAAGCCAGGGACTAAGCTCTCATCTCGAGTTGATTTGGGGTCCACGGAGCCCTTTCGTGTTGCTCCAGTGACCTCAGGATCCCTCTAGACTTGAGACAGTGATCTTGGGTTTTCTCTGGAGTGCCATCAAGGAAATCAAGGCTCCTTTCAAATTTGATGTGGAACACGGAATTGCTCTGCACGCAGTGCAGGGGAATCGGGCCTCATCTCGTGGCAAGCGGGAAGTCTCATGGTTTTTCTCGAGTTGCGGCCGGAACCTGGGGTATATTCTCGAGTTACGACGGGGAGGGCCCTTCCAGAAACGTGTTTGTTCAGCGACGTCAGGACTCCTGCCTAGGTGCGAGGGACACCTCGGGATTCTCCTCGAGTCTTGGCATGGCAATTGGGACGCGTCTCCACGTGAGGCGTGAGACCCAAGGTCCCTTTCCACGTGCCATAGGGATCCTGGGATTCCTATCCATTTTCAAGAGGAGTCAGGCATCGTCTCCTTTGGAAGCATTGATCTCCGCGGACCTCTCGAGTTTTCAAAGGATGTGAGGACTCCGCTCGCGATGAGGCGGAGGACTAGGTCTTTCTCTGTCATCTCCACAGGGGATTCAGACATCCCTTCGTCTTGGGAGATGCAAGACGAGCCTGCATTCAATTCACTGCAGGGATATCCGGCCTTACTTCGAGTCAGAGCATCTCGGTGTCCATTCCACTTGAGGCCACAAACTCAGGGTCCCTCTCACATACCTGTAGCTGAGAGAAGCCTCCTCTTGAGGTGCTTGTGGAAAGTTGGTATTCCTCTTGAGTCGAAGCCAGGGACTAAGCTCTCATCTCGAGTTGATTTGTGGTCCACGGAGCCCTTTTGTGTTGCTCAAGTGACCTCAGGATCCCTCTAGACTTGAGACAGTGAACTTGGGTTTTCTCTGGAGTGCCATCAAGGAAATCAAGGCTCCTTTCACTTTTGATGTGGAAAACAGAATTGCTTTGCACTCAGGGCAGGGGAATCAGGCCTCATCTCGCGGCGAGGGGGAAGTCTCATGGTTTTTCTCGAGTTGCGGCCCGAACCTGGGTTATATTCTCGAGTTACGACTGGTAGGGCCCTTCCAGACACGTGTTTGTTCAGCGACCTCAGGACTCCTGCCTAGGTGCGAGGGACACCTCGGGATTCTCCTCGAGTCTTGGCATGGCAATTTGGACGCGTCTCCACGTGAGGAGGGAGACCCAGGGTCCCTTTCCACGTGCCACAGGGATCCTGGGACTCCTATCCATTTTCAAGAGGAGTCAGGCATCGTCTCCTTTGGAAGCAATGATCTCCGCGGACCTCTCGAGTTTTCAAAGGATGTGAGGCCTCTGCTCGTGATGAGGCGGAGAATTAGGTTTTTCTCTGTGGTCTCCACAGGAGATTCAGACATCCCTTCGTCTTGGGAGATGCAAGACGAGCCTGCATTCAATTCACTGCAGGGATATCCGGCCTTACTTCGAGTCAGAGCATCTCGGTGTCCATTCCACTTGAGGTCACAAACTCAGGGGCCCTCTCACATACCTGTAGCTGAGAGAAGCCTCCTCTTGAGTTGCTTGTGGAAAGTTGGTATTCCTCTTGAGTCGAAGCCAGGGTCTAAGCTCTCATCTCGAGATGATTTGGGGTCCACGGAGCCCTTTCGTGTTGCTCCAGTTACCTCAGGATCCCTCTAGACTTGAGACAGTGAACTTGTGTTTTCTCTGGAGTGTCATCAAGGAAATCAAGGCTCCTTTCACGTTTGATGTGGAAAACGGAATTGGTTTGCACGCAGGGCAGGGGAATCAGGCCTCATCTCGCGGCGAGGGGGAAGTCTCATGGTTTTTCTCGAGTTGCGGCCCGAACCTGGGGTATATTCTCGAGTTACGACGGGGAGGGCCCTGCCAGACACGTGTTTGTTCAGCGACGTCAGGACTCCTGCCTAGGTGCGAGGGACACCTCGGGATTCTCCTCGAGTCTTGGCATGGCAATTGGGACGCGTCTCCACGTGAGGCAGGAGACCCAGGGTCCCTTTCCACGTGCCACAGTGATCCTGGGACTCCTATCCATTTTCAAGAGGAGTCAGGTATCGGCTCCTATGGAAGCATTGATCTCCGCGGACCTCTCGAGTTTTCAAAGGATGTGCGGCCTCCGCTCGCGATGAGGCGGAGAATTAGGTTTTTCTCTGTGGTCTCCACAGGGGATTCAGACATCCCTTCGTCTTGGGAGATGCAAGACGAGCCTGCATTCAATTCACTGCAGGGATATCCGGCCTTACTTCGAGTCAGAGCATCTCGGTGTCCATTCCACTTGAGGCCACAAACTCAGGGGCCCTCTCACATACCTGTAGCTGAGAGAAGCCTCCTCTTGAGGTGCTTGTGGAAAGTTGGTATTCCTCTTGAGTCGAAGCCAGGGACTAAGCTCTCATCTCGAGTTGATTTGGGGTCCATGGAGACCTTTCGTGTTGTTACACTGACCTCAGGATCCCTCTAGACTAGGGACAGTGATCTTGGGTTTTCTCTGGAGTGGCATCAAGGAAATCAAGGCTCCTTTCAGTTTTGATGTGGAATACGGAATTGCTCTGCATGCAGGGCAGGGGAATCGGGCCTCATCTCGCGGCGAGGGGGAAGTCTCATGGTTTTTCTCGAGTTGCGGCCCGAACCTGGGGTATATTCTCGAGTTACGACGGGGAGGGCCCTTCCAGACACGTGTTTGTTCAGCGACGTCAGGACTCCTGCCTAGGTGCAAGGGACACCTCGGGATTCTCCTCGAGTCTTGGCATGGCAATTGGGACGCGTCTCCACGTGAGGAGGGAGACCCAGGGTCCCTTTCCACGTGCCACAGGGATCCTGGGACTCCTATCCATTTTCAAGAGGAGTCAGGCATCGTCTCCTTTGGAAGCATTGATCTCCGCGGACCTCTCGGATTTTCAAAGGATGTGAGGTCTCTGGTCGCGATGAGGCAGAAAGTTAGGTCTTTCTCTGTGGTCTCCACAGGGGATTCAGACATCCCTTCGTCTTGGGAGATGCAAGACGAGCCTGCATTCAATTCACTGCAGGGATATCCGGCCTTACATCGAGTCAGAGCATCTCGGTGTCCATTCCATTTGAGGCCACAAACTCAGGGTCCCTCTCACATACCTGTAGCTCAGAGAAGCCTCCTCTTGAGGTGCTTGTGGAAAGTTGATATTCCTCTTGAGTTGACGCCAGGGACTAAGCTCTCATCTCGAGTTGATTTGGGGTCCACGGAGCCCTTTCGTGTTGCTCCAGTGATCTCAGGATCCCTCTAGACTTGAGACAGTGATCTTGGGTTTTCTCTGGAGTGCCATCAAGGAAATCAAGGCTCCTTTCAAATTTGATGTGGAAGACGGAATTGCTCTGCACGCAGTGCAGGGGAATCGGGCCTCATCTCGTGGCAAGGGGGAAGTCTCATGGTTTTTCTCGAGTTGCGGCCGGAACTGGGGTATATTCTCGAGTTACGACGGGGAGGGCCCTTCCAGACACGTGTTTGTTCAGCGACGTCGGGACTCCTGCCTAGTTGCGAGGGACACCTCGGGATTCACCTCGAGTCTTGGCATGGCAATTGGGACGCGTCTCCACGTGAGGCGGGAGACCCACGGTCCCTTTCCACGTGCCACAGGACTGCTGGGACTCCTATCCATTTTCAAGAGGAGTCAGGCATCGTCTCCTTTGGAAGCATTGATCTCCGCGGACCTCTCGAGTTTTCAAAGGATGTGAGGCCTCCGCTCGCGATGAGGCTTAGGACTAGCTCTTTCTCTGTCATCTCCACAGGGGATTCAGACATCCCTTCGTCTTGGGAGATGCAAGACGAGCCTGCATTCAATTCACTGCAGGGATATCCGGCCTTACTTCGAGTCAGAGCATCCCGGTGTCCATTCCACTTGAGGCCACAAACTCAGGGTCCCTCTCACATACCTGTAGCTGAGAGAAGCCTCCTCTTGAGGTGCTTGTGGAAAGTTGGTATTCCTCTTGAGTCGAAACCAGGGACTAAGCTCTCATCTTGAGTTGATTTCGGTCCACGGAGCCCTTTCCTGTTGGTCCAGTGACCTCAGGATCCCTCTAGACTTGAGACAGTGATCTTGGGTTTTCTCTGGAGTGTCATCAAGGAAATCAAGGCTCCTTTCACGTTTGATGTGGAACACGGAATTGCTCTGCATGCAGTGCAGGGGAATCGGACCTCAACTCGCGGCGAGGGGGAAATCTCATGGTTTTTCTCGAGTTGCGGCCGGAACCTGGGGTATATTCTCGAGTTACGACGGGGAGGGCCCTTCCAGACACGTGTTTGTTCAGCGACGTCAGGACTCCTGCCTAGGTGCAAGGGACACCTCGGGATTCTCCTCGAGTCTTGGCATGGCAATTGGGACGCGTCTCCACGTGAGGAGGGAGACCCAGGGTCCCTTTCCACGTGCCACAGGGATTCTGGGACTCCTATCCATTTTCAAGAGGAGTCAGGCATCGTCTCCTTTGGAAGCATTGATCTCCGCGGACCTCTCGAATTTTCAAAGGATGTGAGGCCTCCGCTCGCTATGAGGCGGAGAATTAGGTTTTTCTCTGTGGTCTCCACAGGGGATTCAGACATCCCTTCGTCTTGGGAGATGCAAGACGAGCCTGCATTCAATTCACTGCAGGGATATCCGGCCTTACTTCGAGTCAGAGCATCACAGTGTCCATTCCACTTGAGGCCACAAACTCAGGGGCCCTCTCACATACCTGTAGCTGAGAGAAGCCTCCTCTTGAGGTGCTTGTGGAAAGTTGGTATTCCTCTTGAGTCGAAGCCAGGGACTAAGCTCTCATCTCGAGTTGATTTGGGGTCCATGGAGCCCTTTCGTGTTGTTACAGTGACCTCAGGATCCCTCTAGACTAGGGACAGTGATCTTGGGTTTTCTCTGGAGTGTCATCAAGGAAATCAAGGCTCCATTCACTTTTGATGTGGAATACGGAATTGCTCTGCATGCAGGGCAGGGGAATCGGGCCTCATCTCACGGCGAGGGGGAAGTCTCATGGTTTTTCTCGAGTTGCGGCCGGAACCTGGGGTATATTCTCGAGTTACGACGGGGAGGGCCCTTCCAGACACGTGTTTGTTCAGCGACGTCAGGACTCCTGCCTAGGTGCAAGGGACACCTCGGGATTCTCCTCGAGTCTTGGCATGGCAATTGGGACGCGTCTCCACGTGAGGAGGGAGACCCAGGGTCCCTTTCCACGTGCCACAGGGATCCTGGGACTCCTATCCATTTTCAAGAGGAGTCAGGCATCGTCTCCTTTGGAAGCATTGATCTCCGCGGACCTCTCGAGTTTTCAAAGGATATGAGGCCTCAGGTTGCGTTGAGGTGGAGGACTAGGTCTTTCTCTGTGGTCTCCTCAGGGGATTCAGACAACACTTCATCTTGGGAGATGCAAGACGAGCCTGTATTCAATTCACTGCAGGGATAACCGGCCTTAGTTCGAGTCAGAGCATCTCGGTGTCCATTCCACTTGAGGCCACAAACTCAGGGTCCCTCTCACATACTTGTAACTGAGAGAAGCCTCCTCTTGAGGTGCTTGTGGAAAGTTGGTATTCCTCTTGACTCGAAGCCAGAGACTAAGCCCTCATCTCGAGTTCATTTGGGGTCCACGGAGCCCTTTCGTGTTGCTCCAGTGACCTCAGGATCCCTCTAGACTTGAGACAGTGATCTTGGGTTTTCTCTTGAGTGCCATCAAGGAAATCAACTCTCCTTTCACGTTTGATGTGGAACACGGAATTGCTCTGCACGCAGTGTGGTGGAATCGGGCCTCTTTTCGCAGCGAGGGGGAAGTCTCATGGTTTTTCTCGAGTTGCGGCCGGAACCTGGGGTATATTCTCGAGTTACGACGGGGAGGGCCCTTCCAGACACGTGTTTGTTCAGCGACGTCAGGACTCCTGCCTAGGTGCGAGGGAAACCTCGGTATTCTTCCCGAGTCTTGGCATGGCAATTGGGACGCGTCTCCACGTGAGGCGGAAGACCCAGGGTCCCTTTCCACGTGCCACAGGGATCCTGGGACTCCTATCCATTTTCAAGAGTTGTCAGGCATCGTCTCCTTTGGAAGCATTGATCTCCGCGGACCTCTCTAGTTTTCAAAGGACGTGAGGCCTCCGTTCGCGTTGAGGCGGAGGACTAGGTCTTTCTCTGTGGACTCCACAGGGGATTCAGACAACCCTTCGTCTTGGGAGATGCAAGACGAGCCTGCATTCAATTCACTGCAGGGATATCCGGCTTTACTTCGAATCAGATCATCTCGGTGTCCATTCCACTTGAGGCCACAAACTCAGGGGCCCTCTCACATACCTGTAGCTGAGAGAAGCCTCCTCTTGAGGTGCTTGTGGAAAGTTGGTATTCCTCTTGAGTCGAAACCAGGGACTAAGCTCTCATCTCGAGTTGATTTGGGGTCCACTGAGCCCTTTGTGTTGCTCCAGTGACCTCAGGATCCCTCTAGACTTCAGAGTGTGATCTTGGGTTTTCTCTGGAGTGCCATCAAGGAAATCAAGGCTCCTTTCACATTTGATGTGAAACACGGAATTGCTCTGCACGCAGTGCAGGGGAATCGGGCCTCATGTCGCGGCGAGGGGGAAGTCTCATGGTTTTTCTCGAGTTGAGGCCGGAACCTGGGGTATATTCTCGAGTTACGACGGGGAGGGCCCTTCCAGACACGTGTTTGTTCAGCGACGTCAGGAATCCTGCCTAGGTGCGAGGGACACCTCGGGGTTCTCCTCGAGTCTTGACATGGCAATTGGGACGCGTCTCCACGTGAGGCGGGAGACCCAGGGTCCCTTTCCACGTGCCACAGGGATCCTGGGACTCCTATCCATTTTCAAGAGGAGTCAGGCATCGTCTCCTTTGGAAGCATTGATCTCCGCAGACCTCTCGATTTTTCAAAGGATGTGGTGTCTCCGGTCGCGATGAGGCTGAGGACTAGGTCTTTCTCTGTCGTCTCCACAGGGGATTCAGACATCCCTTCGTCTTGGGAGATGCAAGACGAGCCTGCATTCAATTCACTGCAGGGATATCTGGCCTTACTTCGAGTCAGAGCATCTCGGTGTCCATTCCACTTGAGGCCACAAACTCAGGGTCCCTCTCACATACCTGTAGCTGAGAGAAGCCTCCTCTTGAGGTGCTTGTGAATAGTTGGTATGCCTCTTGAGTCGAAGCCAGGGACTAATCTCTCATCTCGAGTTGATTTGGCATCCACTTAGCCCTTTCGTGCTGCTTCCGTGACCTCAAGATCCCTCTAGACTTGAGCCAGTGATCTTGGGTTTTCTCTGGGGTGCCATCAAGGAAATCAAGGCTCCTTTCATGTTTGATGTGGAAAACGGAATTGTTCTGCACACAGTGCATGGGAATCGGGCCTCATCTCGCGGCAAGGGGGATGTCTCATTGCTTTTCTGAAGTTACGGTCGGAACCTAGGGAATACTCGCGAGTTACGACGGGGAGGGCCCTTCCAGACACGTGTTTGTTCAGCGACGTCAGGACTCCTGCCTAGGTGCGAGGGACACCTCGGGAATCTCCTCGAGTCTTGGCATGGTAATTGGGACGCGTCTCCACGTGAGGCGGGAGACCCAGGGTCCCTTTCCACGTGCCACAGGGATCCTGGGACTCCTATCCATTTTCAAGAGGAGTCAGGCATCGTCTCCTTTGGAAGCATTGATCTCCGCAGACCTCTCGAGTTTTCAAAGGATGGGAGGCCTCCGGTCTCGATGAGGCGGGGAACTAGGTCTTTCTCTGTGGTCTCCACAGGGGATTCAGACATCCCTTCGTCTTGGGAGATGCAAGACGAGCCTGCTTTCAATTCACTGCAGGGATATCCGGCCTTACTTCGAGTCAGAGCATCTCCGTGTCCATTCCACTTGAGGCCACAAACTCAGGGTCACTCTCACATACCTGTAGCTGAGAGAAGCCTCATCTTGAGGTGCTTGTGGAAATTGGTATTCCTCTTGAGTCGAAGCCAGGGACTAATCTCTCATCTCGAGTTGATTTGGCATCCACTTAGCCCTTTGGTGCTGCTTCCGTGACCTCAGAATCCCTCTAGACTTGAGACAGTGATCTTGTGTTTTCTCTGGAGTGCCATCAAGGAAATCAAGGCTCCTTTCAGCTTTGATGTGGAACACGGAATTGCTCTGCACGCACTGCAGGGGAATCGGGCCTCATTTCGCGGCGAGGGGGAAGTCTCATGGTTTTTCTCGAGTTGCGGCCGGAACCTCGGTTATATTCTCGAGTTACGACGGGGAGGGCCCTTCCAGACACGTGTTTGTTCAGCGACGTCAGGACTCCTGCCTAGGTGCGAGGGACACCTCGGGATTCTCCTCGAGTCTTGGCATGGCAATTGGGACGCGTCTCCACGTGAGGCGGGAGACCCAGAGTCCCTTTCCACGTGCCACAGGGATCCTGGGACACCTATCCATTTTCTTTTTTTTTTTTTTTTTTTTTTTTTTTGAATTTATTTTTTTATTTTTTTTTTTTAATTTTTTATTATTATTATTATTTTTTTTTTCCAGTGGGTTTTGTCATACATTGATATGAATCAGCCATGGATTTACATGTATTCCCAATCCCGATCCCCCCTCCCACCTCCCTCTCCACCCGATTCCTCCGGGTCTTCCCAGTGCACCAGGCCGGAGCGCCCGTCCCGTGCATCCCTCCTGGGCTGGTGATCTGTTTCACCATAGATAGTATACATGCTGTTCTTTTGAAATATCCCACCCTCACATTCTCCCACAAAGTTCAAAAGTCTGTTCTGTATTTCTGTGTTTCTTTTTCTGTTTTGCATATAGGGTTATCGTTATCACCATTCTAAATTCCATATACATGTGTCAGTATGCTGTAATGTTCTTTATCTTTCTGGCTTACTTCACTCTGTATAATGGGCTCCAGCTTCATCCATCTCATTAGGACTGGTTCAAATGAATTCTTTTTAATGACACCTATCCATTTTCAAGAGGAGTCAGGCATCGTCTCCTTTGGAAGCATTGATCTCCGCGGACCTCTCGAGTTTTCAAAGGATGTGAGGCCTCCGGTCGCGATGAGGCGGAGAATTAGGTCTTTCTCTGTGGTCTCCACAGGGGATTCAGACATCCCTTCGTCTTGGGAGATGCAAGACAAGCCTGCATTCAATTCACTATTGGGATATCCGGCCTTACTTCGAGTCAGAGCATCTCGGTGTCCATTCCACTTGATGCCACAAACTCAGGGTCCCTCTCACATACCTGTAGCTGAGAGAAGCCTCCTCTTGAGGTGCTTGTGGAAAGTTGGTATTCCTCTTGAGTCGAGGCCAGGGACTAAGCTCTCATCTCGAGTTGATTTGGGGTCCACGGAGACTTTTCGTGTTGCTCCAGTGACATCAGGATCCCTCTAGACTTGAGACAGTGATCTTGGGTTTTCTCTGGAGTGCCATCAAGGAAATCAAGGCTCCTTTCACTTTTGATATCGAACACGGAATTGCTCTGCACGCAGTGCAGGGGAATTGGGCCTCATCTCGCGGCGAAGGGGAAGTCTCATGGTTTTTCTCGAGTTGCGGCCGGAACCTGGGGTATATTCGAGAGTTACGACGGGGAGGGCCCTTCCAGACACGTGTTTTTCAGCGACGTCAGGACTCCTGCCTAGGTGCGAGGGACACCTCGGGATTCTCCTCGAGTCTTGGCATGGCAATTGGGACGCGTCTCCACGTGAGGCGGGAGACCCAGTGTCCCTTTCAACGTGCAACAGGGATCCCGGGACTCCTATCCATTTTCAAGAGGAGTCAGGCATCGTCTCCTTTGGAAGCATTGATCTCCGCAGACATCTCGAATTTTCTAAGGATGTGAGTCCTCCGGTCGCGATGAGGCGGAGGACTAGGTTTTTCTCTGTCGTCTCCACAGGGCATTCAGACATCCCTTCGTCTTGGGAGATGCAAGACGAGCCTGCATTCAATTCACTGCAGGGATATCCGGCCTTACTTCGAGTCAGAGCATCTCGGTTTCCATGACACTTGAGGCCACAGATTCAGGGTCACTCTCACATACCTGTAGCTGAGAGAAGCCTCATCTTGAGGTGCTTATGGAAAGTTGGTATTCCTCTTGAGTCGAAGCCAGGGACTAAGCTCTCATCTCGAGTTGATTTGGGGTCCACGGAGCCCTTTCTTGTTGCTCCAGTGACCTCAGGATCCCTCTAGACTTGAGACAGTGATCTTGTGTTTTCTCTGGAGTGCCATCAAGGAAATCAAGGCTCCTTTCAGCTTTGATGTGGAACACGGAATTGCTCTGCACGCACTGCAGGGGAATCGGGCCTCATTTCGCGGCGAGGGGGAAGTCTCATGGTTTTTCTCGAGTTGCGGCCGGAACCTCGGTTATATTCTCGAGTTACGACTGGGAGGGCCCTTCCAGACACCTGTTTGTTCAGCGACGTCAGGACTCCTGCCTAGGTGCGAGGGACACCTCGGGATTCTCCTCGAGTCTTGGAATGGCAATTGGGACGCGTCTCCACGTGAGGCGGGAGACCCAGGGTCCCTTTCCACGTGCCACAGGGATCCTGGGACACCTATCCATTTTCAAGAGGAGTCAGGCATCGTCTCCTTTGGAAGCATTGATCTCCGCGGACCTCTCGAGTTTTCAAAGTATGTGAGGCCTCCGGTCGCGATGAGGCGGAGAATTAGGTCTTTCTCTGTGGTCTCCACAGGGGATTCAGACATCCCTTCGTCTTGGGAGATGCAAGACGAGCCTGCATTCAATTCACTATTGGGATATCCGGCCTTCCTTCGAGTCAGAGCATCTCGGTGTCCATTCCACTTGATGCCACAAACTCAGGGTCACTCTCACATACCTGTAGCTGAGAGAAGCCTCCTCTTGAGGTGCTTGTGGAAAGTTGGTATTCCTCTTGAGTCGAGGCCAGGGACTAAGCTCTCATCTCGAGTTGATTTGGGGTCCACAGAGACCTTTCGTGTTGCTCCAGTGACCTCAGGATCCCTCTAGACTTGAGACAGTGATCTTGGGTTTTCTCTGGAGTGCCATCAAGGAAATCAAGGCTCCTTTCACTTTTGATGTCGAACACGGAATTGCTCTGCACGCAGTGCAGGGGAATTGGGCCTCATCTCGCGGCGAAGGGGAAGTCTCATGGTTTTTCTCGAGTTGCGGCCGGAACCTGGGGTATATTCGAGAGTTACGACGGGGAGGGCCCTTCCAGACACGTGTTGTTCAGCGACGTCAGGACTCCTGCCTAGGTGCGAGGTACACCTCGGGATTCTCCTCGAGTCTTGGCATGGCAATTGGGACCCGTCTCCACGTGAGGCGGGAGACCCAGTGTCCCTTTCCACGTGCCACAGGGATCCCGGGACTCCTATCCATTTTCAAGAGGAGTCAGGCATCGTCTCCTTTAGAAGCATTGATCTCCGCAGACATCTCGAATTTTCAAAGGATGTGAGGCCTCCGGTCGTGATGAGGCGGAGGACTAGGTCTTTCTCTGTCGTCTCCACAGGGGATTCAGACATCCCTTCGTCTTGGGAGATGCAAGACGAGCCTGCATTCAATTCACTGCATGGATATCCGGCCTTACTTCGAGTCAGAGCATCTCGGTGTCCATTACACTTGAGGCCACAAATTCAGGGTCACTCTCACATACCTGTAGCTGAGAGAAGCCTCCTCTTGAGGTGCTTATGGAAAGTTGGTATTTCTCTTGAGTCGAAGCCAGGGACTAAGCTCTCATCTCGAGTTGATTTGGGGTCCACGGAGCCCTTTCTTGTTGCTCCAGTGACCTCAGGATCCCTCTAGACTTGAGACAGTGATCTTGGGTTTTCTCTGGGGTGCCATCAAGGAAATCAAGGCTCCTTTCAAGTTTGATGTGGAACACGGAATTGCTCTGCACACAGTGCAAGGGAATCGGGCCTCATCTCGCGGCAAGGGGGATGTCTCATTGTTTTTCTGAAGTTACGGTCGGAACCTAGGGAATATTCTCGAGTTACGATGGGGAGGGCCCTTCCAGACACGTGTTTGTTCAGCGACGTCTGGACTCCTGCCTAGGTGCGAGGGACACCTCGGGAATCTCCTCGAGTCTTGGCATGGTAATTGGTACGTGTCTCCACGTGAGGCGGGAGACCCAGGGTCCCTTTCCACGTGCCACAGGGATCCTGGGACTCCTATCCATTTTCAAGAAGAGTCAGGCATCGTCTCCTTTGGAAGCATTGATCTCCGCGGACCTCTTGAGTTTTCAAAGGATGGGAGGCCTCCGGTCTCGATGAGGCGGAGAACTAGGTCTTTCTCTGTGGTCTCCACAGGGGATTCAGACATCCCTTCGTCTTGGGAGATGCAAGACGAGCCTGCTTTCAATTCACTGCAGGGATATCCGGCCTTACTTCGAGTCAGAGCATCTCCGTGTCCATTCCACTTGAGGCCACAAACTCAGGGTCCCTCTCACATACCTGTAGCTGAGAGAAGCCTCATCTTGAGGTGCTTGTGGAAATTGGTATTCCTCTTGAGTCGAAGCCAGGGACTAAGCTCTCATCTCGAGTTGATTTGGGGTCCACGGAGCCCTTTCTTGTTGCTCCAGTGACCTCAGGATCCCTCTAGACTTGAGACAGTGATCTTGTGTTTTCTCTGGAGTGCCATCAAGGAAATCAAGTCTCCTTTCAGCTTTGATGTGGAACACGGAATTGCTCTGCACGCACTGCAGGGGAATCGGGCCTCATCTCGCGGCGAGGGGGAAGTCTCATGGTTTTTCTCGAGTTGCGGCCGGAACCTCGGTTATATTCTCGAGTTACGACTGGGAGGGCCCTTCCAGACACGTGTTTGTTCAGCGACGTCAGGACTCCTGCCTAGGTGCGAGGGACACCTCGGTATTCTCCTCGAGTCTTGGCATGGCAATTGGGACGCGTCTCCACGTGAGGCGGGAGACCCAGGGTCCCTTTCCACGTGCCACAGGGATCCTGGGACACCTATCCATTTTCAAGAGGAGTCAGGCATCGTCTCCTTTGGAAGCATTGATCTCCGCGGACCTCTAGAGTTTTCAAAGGATGTGAGGCCTCCGGTCGCGAAGAGGCAGAGAATTAGGTCTTTCTCTGTGGTCTCCACAGGGGATTCAGACATCCCTTCGTCTTGGGAGATGCAAGACGAGCCTGCATTCAATTCACTATTGGGATATCCGGCCTTACTTTGAGTCAGAGCATCTCGGTGTCCATTCCACTTGATGCCACAAATTCAGGGTCCCTCTCACATACCTGTAGCTGAGAGAAGCCTCCTCTTGAGGTGCTTGTGGAAAGTTGGTATTCCTCTTGAGTCGAGGCCAGGGACTAAGCTCTCATCTCGAGTTGATTTGGGGTCCACGGAGACCTTTCGTGTTGCTCCAGTGACCTCAGGATCCCTCTAGACTTGAGACAGTGATCTTGGGTTTTCTCTGGAGTGCCATCAAGGAAATCAAGGCTCCTTTCACTTTTGATGTCGAACACGGAATTGCTCTGCACGCAGTGCAGGGGAATTGGGCCTCATCTCGCGGCGAAGGGGAAGTCTCATGGTTTTTCTCGAGTTGCGGCCGGAACCTGGGGTATATTCTCGAGTTACGACGGGGAGGGCCCTTCCAGACACGTGTTTGCTCAGCGACGTCAGGACTCCTGCCTAGGTGCGAGGGACACCTCGGGATTCTCCTCGAGTCTTGGCATGGCAATTGGGACGCGTCTCCACTTGAGGCGGGAGACCCAGCGTCCCTTTCCACGTGCCACAGGGATCCTGGGACTCCTATCCATTTTCAAGAGGAGTCAGGCATTGTCTCCTTTGGAAGCATTGATCTCCGCAGACCTCTCGGGTTTTGAAAGGATGTGAGGCCTCCGGTCGCGATGAGGCGGAGGACTAGGTCTTTCTCTGTCGTCTCCACAGGGGATTCAGACATCCCTTCGTCTTGGGAGATGCAAGACGAGCCTGCATTCAATTCACTGCAGGGATATCCGGCCTTACTGCGAGTCAGAGCATCTCGGTGTCCATTACACTTGAGGCCACAAATTCAGGGTCACTCTCACATACCTGTAGCTGAGAGAAGCCTCCTCTTGAGGTGCTTATGGAAAGTTGGTATTGCTCTTGAGTCGAAGCCAGGGACTAAGCTCTCATCTCGAGTGATTTGGGGTCCACGGTGCCCTTTCTTGTTGCTCCAGTGACCTCAGGATCCCTCTAGACTTGAGACAGTGATCTTGGGTTTTCTCGGGAGTGCCATCAAGGAAATCAAGGCTCCTTTCAAGTTTGATGTGGAACACGGAATTGCTCTGCACACAGTGCATGGGAATCGGGCCTCATCTCGGGGCAATGGGGATGTCTCATGGTTTTTCTCAAGTTGCTGGCGGAACCTAGGGTATATTCTCGAGTTACGACGGGGAGGGCCCTTCCAGACACGTGTTTGTTCAGCGATGTCAGGACTCCTGCCTAGGTGCGAGGGACATCTCGGGATTCTCCTCGAGTCTTGGCATGGCAATTGGGACGCGTCTCCACGTGAGGCGGGAACCCCAGGGTCCCTTTCTACGTGCCACAGGAATCCTGGGACTCCTATCCATTTTCAAGAAGAGTCAGGCATCATCTCCTTTGGAAGCATTGATCTCCGCAGACCTCTCGAGTTTTCAAAGGATGTGAGGCCTCAGGTCTCGATGAGGCAGAAAACTAGGTCTTTCTCTGTGGTCTCCACAGGGGATTCAGACATCCCTTCGTCTTGGGAGATGAAGACGAGCCTGCTTTCAATTCACTGCAGGGATATCCGGCCTTACTTCGAGTCAGAGCATCTCCGTGTCCATTCCACTTGAGGCCACAAACTCAGGGTCCCTCTCACATACCTGTAGCTGAGAGAAGCCTCCTCTTGAGATGCTTGTGGAAAGTTGGTATTCCTCTTGAGTCGAAGCCAGACACTAAGCTCTCATCTCGAGTTGATTTGGGGTCCACTGAGCCGTTTCGTGTTGCTCCAGTGACCTCAGGATCCCTCTAGACTTGAGACAGTGATCTTGGGTTTTCTCTGGAGTGCCATCAAGGAAATCAAGGCTCCTTTCACGTTTGATGTGGAACACGGAATTGCTCTGCACGCACTGCAGGGGAATCGGGCCCCAACTCGCGGCGAGGTGGAAGTCTCATGGTTTTTCTCGAGTAGCGGCCACAACCTGGGGTATATTCTCGAGTTACGACGGGGAGGTCCCTTACAGACACGTGTTTGTTCAGCGACGTCAGGACTCCTGCCTAGGTGCGAGGGACACCTCGGGATTCTCCTCGAGTCTTGGCATGGAAATTGGGACGCGTCTCCACGTGAGGCGGGAGACCCAGGGCCCCTTCCACGTACCACAGGGTTCCTGGGACTCCTATCCATTTTCAAGAGGAGTCAGACATCGCCTCCTTTGAAAGCATTGATCTCCGCGGACCTCTCGAGTTTTCAAAGGATGTGAGGACTCCGGAAGCGATGAGGCGGAGAACTAGGTCGTTCTTGTGGTCTCCACAGGGGATTCAGACATCCCTTCGTCTTGGGAGATGCAAGACGAGCCTGCATTCAATTCACTGCAGGGATATCCGGCCTTACTTAAGTCAGAGCATCTCGCTGTACATTCCAATTGAGGCCAAAAACTCAGGGTCCCTCTCACATACTTGTAGCTGAGAGAAACCTACTCTTCAGGTGATTGTGGAAACTTGGTATTCCTCTTGAGTCAAAGCCAGGGACTAAGCTCTCATCTCGAGTAGATTTGGGGTCCACGGAGCCCTTTCGTGCTGCTACAGTGACCTCAGGATCCCTCTAGACTTGAGACAGTGATCTTGGGTTTTCTCTGGAGTGCCATCAAGGAAATCAAGTCTCCTTTCACGTTTGATGTGGAACACGGAATTGCTCTGCACGCAGGGCAGGGGAATCGGGCCTCATCTCGCGGCGAGGGGGAAGTCTCATGGTTTTTCTCGAGTTGCGGCCTGAACCTGGGGTATATTCTCGAGTTACGACGGGGAGGGCATTTCCAGACACTTGTTTGTTCAGCGATGTAAGGACTCCTGCCTAGGTGCGAGGGACACCTCGGGATTCTCCTCGAGTCTTGGCATGGCAATTGGGACGCGTCTTCACGTGAGGCGGGAGACCCAGGGTCCCTTTCCACGTGCCACAGGGATCCTGGGACTCCTATCCATTTTCAAGAGGAGTCAGGCATCGTCTCCTTTGGAAGAATTGATCTCGGCGGACCTCTCGAGTTTTCAAAGGATGTGAGGCCTTCGGTCGCGATGAGGCTGAGGACTAGGTCTTTCTCTCTGGTCTCCACAGGGGATTCAGACATCCCTTCGTCTTGGGAGATGCAAGACGAGCCTGTATTCAATTCACTGCAGGGATATCCGGCCTTACTTCGAGTCAGAGCATCTCTGTGTCCATTCCACTTGAGGCCACAAACTCAGGGTCCCTCTCACATACCTGTAGCTGAAAGAAGCCTCCTCTTGAGGTGCTTGTTAAAAGCTAGTATTCCTCCAGAGTCGAAGCCAGGGACTAAGCTCTCATCTCGATTCGATTTGGGGTCCACGGAGCCCTTTCGTGTTGCTACAGTGACCTCAGGATCCCTCTAGACTTGAGAGAGTGATCTTGGGTTTCCTCTGGAGTGCCATCAAGGAAATCAAGGCTCCTTTCACGTTTGATGTGGAAGACGGAATTGCTCTGCACGCAGTGCATGGGAGTCGGGCCTCATCTCGCAGCGAGTGGGAAGTCTCATGGTTTTTCGCGAGTTGCGGCCGGAACCTGGGGTATATTCTCCAGTTACGACGGGGAGGGCCCTTCCAGACACGTGTGTTCAGCGACGTCAGGACTCCTGCCTAGGTGCGAGGTACACCTCAGGATTCTCCTCGAGTCTTGCCATGGCAATTGGGATGCGTATCCACGTGAGGGGGGAGACCCAGGGTCCCTTTCCACGTGCCACAGGGATACTGGGACTAATATCCATTTTCAAGAGGAGTCAGGCATCGGCTCCTTTGGAAGCATTGATCTCCGCGCACCTCTCGAATTTTCAAAGGATGTGAGGCCTCCGGTCGCGATGAGGCGGGGGACTAGGTCTTTCTCTGTGGTCTCCACAGCGGATTCAGACATCCCTTCGTCTTGGGAGATGCAAGACGAGGCTGCATTCACTTCACTGCAGGGATACACGGCCTTACTTCGAGTCAGAGCATCTCGGTGTCCATTCCCCTTGATGCCACAAACTCAGGGTCCCTCTCACATACCTGTAGCTGAGAGAAGCCTCCTCTTGAGGTGCTTGTGGAAAGTTGGTATTCCTCTTGAGTCGAGGCCAGGGACTAAGCTCTCATCTCGAGTTGATTTGGGGTCCACGGAGACCTTTCGTGTTGCTCCAGTGACCTCAGGATCCCTCTAGACTTGAGACAGTGATCTTGGGTTTTCTCTGGAGTGCCATCAAGGAAATCATGGCTCCTTTCACTTTTGATGTCGAACACGGAATTGCTCTGCACGCAGTGCAGGGGAATTGGGCCTCATCTCGCGGCGAAGGGGAAGTCTCATGGTTTTTCTCGAGTTGCGGCCGGAACCTGGGGTATATTCGAGAGTTACGACGGGGAGGGCCTTTCCAGACACGAGTTGTTCAGCAACGTCAGGACTCCTGCCTAGGTGCGAGGTACACCTCGGGATTCTCCTCGAGTCTTGGCATGGCAATTGGGACGCGTCTCCACGTGAGGCGGGAGACCCAGTGTCCCTTTCCACGTGCCACAGGGATCCCGGGACTCCTATCCATTTTCAAGAGGAGTCAGGCATCGTCTCCTTTGGAAGCATTGATCTCCGCGGACCTCTCGAGTTTTCAAAGGATATGAGGCCTCCGGTCGCGATGAGGCGGAGAACTCGGTCTTTCTCTGTGGTCTCCACAGGGGATACAGACATCCCTTCGTCTTGGCAGATGCAAGAATAGCCTGATTTCAATTCACTGCAGGGATATCCGGCCTTACTTCGAGTCAGAGCATCTCGGTGTCCATTCCACTTGAGGCCACAAACTCAGGGTCCTTCTCACATACCTGTGGCTGAGAGAACCCTCCACTTAAGGTGCTTGTGCAAAGTGGGTATTCCTCTTGTGTCAAAGCCAGGGACTAAGCTCTCATCTCGAGTTAATTTGCGGTCCACGGAGACCTTTCTTGTTGCTCCAGTGACCTCAGGATCCCTCTAGACTTGAGACAGTGATCTTGGGTTTTCTCTGGAGTGCCATCAAGGAAATCAAGGCTTTTTTCTCGTTTGATGTGGAACACGGAATTGCTCTACACGCAGTGCAGGGGAATCGGGCCTCATTTCGCGGCAAGGGGGATGTCTCATGGTTTTTCTCAAGTTGCGGCCGGAACCTGGGGTATATTCTCGAGTTACGACGGGGAGGGCCCTTCCAGACACGTGTTAGTTCAGCGACGTCAGGACTCCTGCCTAGGTGCGAGGGACACCTCGGGATTCTCCTCGAGTCTTGGCATGGCAATTGGGACGCGTCTCCACGTGAGGCGGGAGACCCAGGGTCCCTTTTCACGTGCCACAGGGATCCTGGGACTCCTATCCATTTTCAAGAGGAGTCAGGCATCGTCTCCTTTGGAAGCATTGATCTCCGCGGACCTCTCGAGTTTTCAAAGGATGTGAGGCCTCCGGTCGCGATGAGGTGGAGAACTAGGTCTTTCTCTGTGGTCTCCACAGGGGATTCAGACATCCCTTCGTCTTGGGAGATGCAAGACGAGCCTGCATTCAATTCACTGCAGGGATATCCGGCCTAACTTCGAGTCAGAGCTTCTCGGTGTCCATTCCACTTGAGGCCACAAACTCAGTGTCCCTCTCACATACCTGTAGCTTAGAGAAGCCTCCTCTTGAGGTGCTTGTGGAAAGTTGGTATTCCTCTTGAGTCGAAGCCAGGGACTAAGCTCTCATCTCGAGTTGATTTTGGGTCCACGGAGCATTTTCGTGTTGCTCCAGTGACCTCAGGATCCCTCTAGACTTGAGACAATGATCTTGGGTTTTCTCTGGAGTGCCATCAAGGAAATCAAGACTTTTTTCTCGTTTGATGTGGAACACGGAATTGCTCTGCACGCAGTGCAGGGGAATCGGGCCTCATCTCGCGGCGAGGTGGAAGTCTCATGGTTTTTCTCGTGTTGCGGCCGGAACCTGGGGTACATTCTCGACTTACGATGGGGAGAGCCCTTCCAGTCAACTGTTTGTTGAGCGACGTCATTACTCCTGCCTAGGTGCGAGGGACACCTCTGGATTCTCCTCGAGTCTTGACATGGCAATTGGGACGCGTCTCCACATGAGGCGGAAGACCCAGCGTCCCTTTCCACGTGCCACACGGATCCTGGGACTCCTATCCATTTTCAAGTGGAGTCAGGCATCGTCTCCTTTGGAAGCATTGATCTCCGCGGACCTCTCGAGTTTTGAAAGGATGTGAGGCTTCCGGTCGCGATGAGGCGGAGAACTAGGTATTTCTCTGTGGTCTCCACAGGGGATTCAGACATCCCTTCGTCTTGGGAGATGCAAGACGAGCCTGCATTCAATTCACTGCAGGGATATCCGGCCTAACTTCGAGTCAGAGCTTCTCGGTGTCCATTCCACTTGAGGCAACAAACTCAGGGGCCCTCTCACATACCTGTAGCTGAGAGAAGCCTCCTCTTGAGGTGCTTGTGGAAACTTGGTATTCCACTTGAGTCGCAGCCAGGGACTAAGCTCTCATCTCGAGTTGATCTGGGGTCCACGGAGCCCTTTGGTGTTGCTACAGTGACCTCAGGATCCCTCTAGACTTGAGACAGTGATCTTGGGTTTTGTCTGGAGTGCCATCAAGGAAATCAAGGCTCCTTTCACGTTTGATGTGGAACACGGAATTGCTCTGCACCCAGTGCAGGGGAATCGGGCCTCATCTCTCGCCGAGGGGGAAGTCTCATGGTTTTTCTCGAGTTGCGGCCGGAACCTGGGGTATATTCTCGAGTTATGACGGGGAGGGCCCTTTCAGACACGTGTTTGTTCAGCGACGTCAGGACTCCTGCCTAGGTGCGAGGGACACCTCGGGATTCTCCTCGAGTCTTGGCATGGCAATTGGGACGCGTCTCCACGTGAGGCGGGAGACCCAGTGTCCCATTCCACGTGCCTCAGGGATCCTGGGACTCCTATCCATTTTCAAGATGAGTCAGGCATCTTCTCCTTTGGAAGCATTGATCTCCGCGGACCTCTCGGGTTTTCAAAGGATGTGAGGCCTCCGTTCGCGATGAGGTGGAGAACTAGGTCTTTCTCTGTGGTCTCCACAGGGGATTCAGACATCCCTTCGTCTGGGGAAATGCATGAAGAGCCGGCATTCAATTCACTGCAGGGATATTCGGCCTTATTTTGAGTCAGAGCATCTCGGTGTCCATTCCACTTGAGGCCACAAAATCAGGGTCCCTCTCACATAACTGTAGCTGAGAGAAGCCTCCTCTTGAGGTGCTTGTGGAAAGTTGGTATACCTCTTAAGTCGAAGCCAGGGACTAAGCTCTCATCTCGAGTTGATTTGGGGTCCACGGAGCCCTTTCGTGTTGCTACAGTGACCTCAGGATCCCTCTAGACTTGAGACAGTGATCTTGGGTTTTCTCTGGAGTGCCATCAAGGATATCAAGGCTCCTTTCAATTTTGATGTGGAACACGGAATTGCTCTGCACGCAGTGCAGGGGAATCGGGTCTCATCTCGCGGCGAGGGGTAAGTCTGATGGTTTTTCTCGAGTTGCGGCGGAACCTGGGGTATATTCTCGACTTACGACGGGGAGGGCCCTTCCAGACAAGTGTTTGTTCAGCGACGTCAGGACTCCTGCCTAGGTGCCCGGGACACCTCTGGATTCTCCTCGAGTCTTGACATGGCAATTGGGACGCGTCTCCACGTGAGGCGGGAGACCCAGGGTCCCTTTCCACGTGCCACACGGATCCTGGGACTGCTATCCATTTTCAAGAGTAGTCAGGCATCGTCTCCTTTATAAGCATTGATCTCCGCAGACCTCTCGAGTTTTCAAAGGATGTGAGGCCTCCGGTTGCGATGTGGCGAGAACTAGGTCTTTCTTATGGTCTCCACAGGGGATTCAGACATCCCTTCGTCTTGGGAGATGCAAGATGAGCCTGCATTCAATTCACTGCAGGGATATCCGGCCTTACTTCGAGTCAGAGCATATCGGTGTGCATTCCACTTGAGGCCACAAACTCAGGGTCCATCTCACATACCTGTAGCTGAGAGAAGCCTCCTCTTGAGGTGCTTGTGGAAAGCTGGTATTCCTCTTGAGTCGAAGCCAGGGACTAAGCTCTCATCTCGACTTGATTTGGGGTCCACGGAGACCTTTCGTGTTGCTACAGTGACCTCAGGATCCCTCTAGACTTGAGACAGTGATCTTGGGTTTTCTCTGGAGTGCCATCAAGGATATCAAGGCTCCTTTCAACTTTGATGTGGAACACGGCATTGCTCTGCACGCAGTGCAGGGAAATTCGGCCTCATCTCGCGGCGAGTTTGAAGTCTCATGGTTTTACTCGAGTTGCGGCCGGAACTTGGGGTATATTCCCGAGTTACGACGGTGAGGTCCCTTCCAGACACGTGTTTGTTCAGCGACGTCAGGACTCCTGCCTAGGTGCGAGGGACAACTTGGGATTCTCCTCGAGTCTTGGCATGGCAATTGGGACGCGTCTCCACGTGAGGTGGGAGACCCAGGGTCCCTTTCCACGTGATTCAGGGATCCTGGGACTCCTATCCATTTTCAAGAGGAGTCAGGCATCGTCTCCTTTGGAAGCATTGATCTCCGCGGACCTCTCGAGTTTTCAAAGGATATGAGGCCTCTGGTCGCGATGAGGCGGAGAACTAGGTCTTTCTCTGTGGTCTCCACAGGGGATTCAGACATTCCTTCGTCTTGGGAGATGCAAGACGAGCCTGCATTCAATTCACTGCAGGGATATCCGGCCTTACTTGGAGTCAGAGCATCTCGGTGTCCATTCCACTTGAGGCCAAAAACTCAGGGTCCCTCTCACATACCTGTAGCTGAGAGAAGCCTCCTCTTGAGGTGCTTGTGGAAAGTTGGTATTCCTCTTGAGTCGAAGCCAGGGACTAAGCTCTCATCTCGAGTTGATTTGGGGTCCACGGAGCCCTTTCGTGTTGCTCCAGTGACCTCAGGATCCCTCTAGACTTGAGACAGTGATCTTGGGTTTTCTCTGGAGTGTCATCAAGGAAATCAAGGCTCCTTTCACGTTTGATGTGGAACACGGAATTGCTCTGGACGCAGTGCAGGGGAATCGGGCCTCATCTCGCGGCGAGGGGGAAGTCTCATGGTTTTTCTCGAGTCGAGGCCGGAACCTGGGGTATATTCTCGAGTTACGACGGGGAGGTCCCTTCCATACACGTGTTTGTTCAGCGACGTAAGAACTCCAGCCTAGGTGCGAGGGACACCTCGGGCTTTTCCTTGAGTCTTGGCATGGCAATTGGGACGCGTCTCCACGTGAGGCGGGAGACGCAGGGTCCCTTTCCACGTGCCACAGGGATCCTGGAACTCCTATCCATTTTCAAGAGGAGTCAGGCATCGTCTCCTTTGCAAGCATTGATCTCCGCAGACCTCTCGAGTTTTCAAAGGATGTGAGGCCTCCGATCGCGTTGAGGCGGAGGACTAGGTCTTTCTCTGTGGTTTCCACAGGGGATTCAGACATCCGTTGGTCTTGGGAGATGCAAGACGAGCCTGCATTCAATTCACTGCATGGATATCCGGCCTTACTTCGAGTCAGAGCATCTCCGTGTCCATTCCACTTGAGGCCACAAACTCAGGGTCCCTCTCACATACCTGTAGCTGAGAGAAGCCTCCTCTTGAGGTGCTTGTGGAAAGTTGGTATTCCTCTTGAGTCAAAGCCAGGGACTAAGCTCTAATCTCGAGTTGATTTGGGGTCCTCGGAGCCCTTTTGTGTTGCTACAGGGACCTCAGGATCCCTCTAGACTTGAGACAGTGATCTTGGGGTTTCTCTGGAGTGCCGTCATGGAAATCAAGGCTCCTTTCACGTTTGATGTGGAACACGGAATTGCTCTGCACGCAGTGCAGGGGAATCGGGCCTCATGTCGCGGCGAGGGGGAAGTCTCATGGTTTTTCTCGAGTTGCGGCCGGAACCTGGGGTATATTCTCGAGTTACGACGGGGAGGGCCCTTCCAGACACGTGTTTGTTCATCAACGTCAGGACTCCTGCCTAGGTGCGAGGGACAACTCGGGATTCTCCTCGAGTCTTGGCATGGCAATTGAGACGCATCTCCACGTGAGGCGGGAGACCCAGGGTCCCTTTCGACGTGCCACAGGGATCCTGGGACTCCTATCCATTTTCAAGAGGAGTCAGGCATCGTCTCCTTTGGAAGCATTGATCTCCGCGGACCTCTCGAGTTTTCAAAGGATGTGAGGCCTCCGGTCGCAATGAGGCGGAGGACTAGGTCTTTCTCTGTGGTCTCCACAGGGGATTCAGACAACCCATCGTCTTGGGAGATGCAAGACGAGCCTGCATTCAATTCACTGCAGGGATATCTGGCCTTACTTCGAGTCAGAGCATTTCGGTGTCCATTCCACTTGAGGCCACAAACTCAGGGTCCCTCTCACATACCTGTAGCTGAGAGAAGCCTCCTCTTGAGGTACTTGTGGAAAGTTGGTATTCCTCTTGAGTCGAAGCCAGGGACTAAGCTCTCATCTTGAGTTGATTTGGGGTCCACGGAGCCCTTTCCTGTTGCTCCAGTGACTTCAGGATCCCTCTAGACTTGAGACAGTGATCTTGGGTTTTCTCTGGAGTGCCATCAAGGAAATCAAGGCTCCTTTCACGTTTGATGTGGAACACGGAATTGCTCTGCATGCAGTGCAGGGGAATCGGGCCTCATGTCGCGGCGAGGGGGAAGTCTCATGGTTTTTCTCGAGTTGCGCCCGGAACCTGGGGTATATTCTCAAGTTACGACGGGGAGGGCCATTCCAGACACGTGTTTGTTCAGCGACGTCAGGACTCCTGCCTAGGTGCGAGGGACACCTCGGGATTCTCCTCGAGTCTTGCCATGGCAATTGGGACGCGTCTCCACGTGAGGCGGGAGACCCAGTGTCCCTTTCCACGTGCCACAGGGATCCTGGGACTCCTATCCATTTTCAAGAGGAGTCAGGCATCGTCTCCTTTGGAAGCATTGATCTCCGCGGACCTCTACAGTTTTCAAAGGATGTGAGGCCTCCGGTCGCGATGAGGCGGAGGACTAGGTCTTTCTCTGTGGTCTCCACAGGGGATTCAGACATCCCTTCGTCTTGGGAGATGCAAGACGAGCCTGCATTCAATTCACTGCAGGGATATCCGGCCTTACTTCGAGTCAGAGCATCTCGGTGTCCATTCCACTTGAGGCCACAAACTCAGGGTCCCTCTCACATACCTGTAGCTGAGAGAAGCCTCCTCTTGAGGTGCTTGTGGAAAGTTGATATTCCTCTTGAGTCGAAGCCAGGGAGTAAGCTCTCATCTCGAGTTGATTTGGCGTCCACAGAGCCCTTTCGTGTTGCTCCAGTTACCTGAGAATCCCTCTAGACTTGAGACAGTGATCTTGGGTTGTCTCTGGAGTGTCATCAAGGAAATCAAGGCTCCTTTCACGTTTGATGTGGAACACGGAATTGCTCTGCAGGCAGTGCAGGGGAATCGGACCTCATCTCGCGGCGAGGGGGAAGTCTCATGGTTTATCTCGAGTTGCGGCCGGAACCTTGGGTATATTCTCGAGTTACGACGGGGAGGGCCCTTCCTTACACGTGTTTGTTCAGCGACGTCAGGACTCCTGCCTAGGTGCGAGGGACACCTCGGGATTCTCCTCGAGTCTTTGCATGGCAATTGGGACGCGTCTCCACGTGAGGCGGGAGACCCAGGGTCCCTTTCCACGTGCCACAGGGATCCTGGGACTCCTATCCATTTTCAAGAGGAGTCAGGCATCGTCTCCTTTGGAAGCATTGATCTCCGCGGACTTCTCGAGTTTTCAAAGGATGTGAGGCCTCCGTTCGCGTTGAGGCGGAGGACTAGGTCTTTCTCTGTGGTCTCCACAGGGTATTCAGACAACCCTTCGTCTTGGGAGATGCAAGATGAGCCTGCATTCAATTCACTCCAGGGATATCTGGTCTTACTTCGAGTCACAGCATCTCGGTGACCATTCCACTTGAGGCCACAAACTCAGGGTCCCTCTCACATATCTGTAGCTGAGAGAAGCCTCCTCTTGAGGTGCTTGTGGAAACTTGGTATTCCTCTTGAGTCGAAGCCAGGGACTAAGCTCTCATCTCGAGTTGATTTGGGGTCCACGGAGCCCTTTCGTGTTGCTCCAGTGACCTCAGGATCCCTCTAGACTTGAGACAGTGATCTTGGGTTTTCTGTGGAGTGCCAGCAAGGAAATCAAGGCTCCATTCACATTTGATGTGGAACACGGAATTGCTCTGCACGCAGTGCAGGGGAATTGGGCCTCATCTCGCGGCAAGGGGGAAGTCTCATGGTTTATCTCGAGTTGCGGCCGGAACCTGGGGTATATTCTCGAGTTACAAAGGGGAGGGCCCTTCCAGACACGTGTTTGTTCAGCGATGTCAGGACTCCTGGCTAGGTGCGAGGGACACCTCGGGATTCTCCTCGAGCCTTGGCATGGCAATTGGGACGCGTCTCCACGTGAGGCGGGAGACCCAGGGTCCCTTTCCACGTGCCACAGGGATCCTGGGACTCCTATCCATTTTCAAGAGGAGTCAGGCATCGTCTCCTTTGGAAGCATTGATCTCCGTGGACGTCTCGAGTTTTCAAAGGATGTGAGGCCTCCAGTCGTGAAGAGGTGGAGAACTAGGTCTTCTCTGTGGTCTCCACAGGTGATTCAGACATCCCTTCATCTTGGGAGATGGAAGACGAGCCTGCATTCAATTCACTGCAGGGATATCCGGCCTTACGTAGAGTCAGAGCATCTCGGTGTCCATTCCACTTGAGGCCACAAACTCAGGGTCCCTCTCACATACCTGTAGCTGAGAGAAGCCTCCTCTTGAGGTGCTTGTGGAAAGTTGGTATTCCTCTTGAGTCGAAGCCAGGGACTAAGCTCTCATCTCGTGTTGATTTGGGGTCCACGGAGCCCTTTCCTGTTGCTACAGTGACCTCAGGATCCCTCTAGACTTGAGACAGTGATCTTGGGTTTTCTCTGGAGTGCCATCAAGGAAATCAAGGCTCCTTTCACGTTTGATGTGGAACATGGAATTGCTCTGCACGCAGTGCAGGGGAATCGGGCCTCATCTCGCGGCGAGGGGGAAGTCTAATGGTTTTTCTCGAGTTGCGGCCGGAACCTGGGGTATATTCTCGAGTTACGACGGGGAGGGCCCTTCCTGACACGTGTTTGTTCATCGACGTCAGGACTCCTGCCTAGGTGCGAGGGACACCTCGGGATTCTCTTCGAGTCTTGGCATGGCAATTGAGACGCGTCTCCACGTGAGGCGTGAGACCCAGGGTCCCTTTCGACGTGCCACAGGGAATCTGGGGCTCCTATCCATTTTCAAGAGGAGTCAGGCATCGTCTCCTTTGGAAGCATTGATCTCCGCGGACCTCTCGAGTTTTCAAAGGATGTGAGGCCTCCGTTCGCGTTGAGGCGGAGGACTAGGTCTTTCTCTGTGGTCTCCACAGGGTATTCAGACAACCCTTCGTCTTGGGAGATGCAAGACGAGCCTGCATTCAATTCACTGCAGGTATATCCGGCCTTACTTCGAGTCAGAGCATCTCGGTGTCCATTCCACTTGAGGCCACAAACTCAGGGTCCCTCTCACATACCTGTAGCTGAGAGAAGCCTCCTCTTGAGGTGCTTTTGGAAAGTTGGTATTCCTCTTGAGTCGAAGCCAGGGACTAAGCTCTCATCTCGAGTTGATTTGGGGTCCATGGAGCCCTTTCGTGTTGCTCCAGTGACCTCAGGATCCCTCTAGACTTGAGACAGTGATCTTGGGTTTTCTCTGGAGTGCCATCAAGGAAATCAAGGCTCCTTTCACGTTTGATGTGGAACACGGAATTGCTCTGCACGCAGTGCAGGGGAATCGGGCCTCATCTCGCGGCGAGGGGGAAGTCTCATGGTTTTTCTCGAGTTGCGGCCGGAACCTGGGGTGTATTCTCGAGTTACGACGGGGAGGGTCCTTCCAGACACGTGTTTGTTCAGCGACGTAAGGACTCCAGCCTAGGTGCGAGGGACACCTCGGGATTCTCCTCGAGTCTTGGCATGGCAATTGGGACGCGTCTCCACGTGAGGCGGGAGACGCAGGGTCCCTTTCCACGTGCCACAGGGATCCTTGGACTCCTATCCATTTTCAAGAGGAGTCAGGCATCGTCTCCTTTGGAAGCATTGATCTCCGCAGACCTCTCGAGTTTTCAAAGGATGTGAGGCCTCCGGTCGCGTTGAGGCGGAGGACTAGGTCTTTCTCTGTGGTCTCCACAGGGGATTCAGACAACCCTTCGTCTTGGGAGATGTAAGACGAGCCTGCATTCAATTCACTGCAGGGATATCTGGCCTTACTTCGAGTCAGAGCATCTCGGTGTCCATTCGACTTGAGGCCACAAACTCAGGGTCCCACTCACATACCTGTAGCTGAGAGAAGCCTCCTCTTGAGGTGCTTGTGGAAACTTGGTATTCCTCTTGAGTCGAAGGCAGGGACTAAGCTCTCATCTCGAGTTGATTTGGGGTCCACGGAGCCCTTTCGTGTTGCTCCAGTGACCTCAGGATCCCTCTAGACTTGAGACAGTGACCTTGGGTTTTCTCTGGAGTGCCATCAAGGAAATCAAGGCTCCTTTCACGTTTGATGTGGAACACGGAATTGCTCTGCACGCAGTGCAGGGGAATCGGACCTCATCTCGCGGCGAGGGGGAAGTCTCATGGTTTATCTCGAGTTGCGGCCGGAACCTGGGGTATATTCTCGAGTTACGACGGGGAGGGCCCTTCCTTACACGTGTTTGTTCAGCGACGTCAGGACTCCTGCATAGGTGCGAGGGACACCTCGGGATTCTCCTCGAGTCTTGGCATGGCAATTGGGACGCGTCTCCACGTGAGGCGGGAGACCCAGGGTCCCTTTCCACGTGCCACAGGGATCCTGGGACTCCTATCCATTTTCAAGAGGAGTCAGGCATCGTCTCCTTTGGAAGCATTGATCTCCGCGGACCTCTCGAGTTTTCAAAGGATGTGAGTCCTCCGGTCGCGATGAGGCGGAAGACTAGGTCTTTCTCTGTGGACTTCACAGGGGATTCAGACATCCCTTCGTCTTGGGAGATGCAAGATGAGCCTGCATTCAATTCACTCCAGGGATATCTGGTCTTACTTCGAGTCACAGCATCTCGGTGTCCATTCCACTTGAGGCCACAAACTCAGGGTCCCTCTCACATACCTGTAGCTGAGAGAAGCCTCCTCTTGAGGTGCTTGTGGAAACTTGGTATTCCTCTTGAGTAGAAGCCAGGGACTAAGCTCTCATCTCGAGTTGATTTGGGGTCCACGGAGCCCTTTCGTGTTGCTCCAGTGACCTCAGGATCCCTCTAGACTTGAGACAGTGATCTTGGGTTTTCTGTGGAGTGCCAGCAAGAAATCAAGGCTCCTTTCACATTTGATGTGGAACACGGAATTGCTGTGCACGCAGTGCAGGGGAATTGGGCCTCATCTCGCGGCAAGGGGGAAGTCTCATGGTTTTTCTCGAGTTGCGGCCGGAACCTGGGGTATATTCTCGAGTTACGACGGGGAGGGCCCTTCCAGACACGTGTTTTTTCAGCGATGTCAGGACTCCTGGCTAGGTGCGAGGGACACCTCGGGATTCTCCTCGAGCCTTGGCATGGCAATTGGGACGCGTCTCCACGTGAGGCGGGAGACCCAGGGTCCCTTTCCACGTGCCACAGGGATCCTGGGACTCCTATCCATTTTCAAGAGGAGTCAGGCATCGTCTCCTTTGGAAGCATTGATCTCCGTGGACGTCTCGAGTTTTCAAAGGATGTGAGGCCTCCAGACGTGAAGAGGTGGAGAACTAGGTCTTCTCTGTGGTCTCCACAGGTGATTCAGACATCCCTTCATCTTGGGAGATGGAAGACGAGCCTGCATTCAATTCACTGCAGGGATATCCGGCCTTACGTAGAGTCAGAGCATCTCGGTGTCCATTCCACTTGAGGCCACAAACTCAGGGTCCCTCTCACATACCTGTAGCTGAGAGAAGCCTCCTCTTGAGGTGCTTGTGGAAAGTTGGTATTCCTCTTGAGTCGAAGCCAGGGACTAAGCTCTCATCTCGAGTTGATTTGGGGTCCACGGAGCCCTTTCCTGTTGATACAGTGACCTCAGGATCCCTCTAGACTTGAGACAGTGATCTTGGGTTTTCTCTGGAGTGCCATCAAGGAAATCAAGGCTCCTTTCACGTTTGATGTGGAACATGGAATTGCTCTGCACGCAGTGCAGGGGAATCGGGCCTCATTTCACGGCGAGGGGGAAGTCTAATGGTTTTTCTCGAGTTGCGGCCGGAACCTGGGGTATATTCTCGAGTTACGACGGGGAGGGCCCTTCCTGACACGTGTTTGTTCATCGACGTCAGGACTCCTGCCTAGGTGCGAGGGACACCTCGGGATTCTCTTCGAGTCTTGGCATGGCAATTGAGACGCGTCTCCACGTGAGGCGTGAGACCCAGGGTCCCTTTCGACGTGCCACAGGGAATCTGGGGCTCCTATCCATTTTCAAGAGGAGTCAGGCATCGTCTCCTTTGGAAGCATTGATCTCCGCGGACCTCTCGAGTTTTCAAAGGATGTGAGGCCTCCGGTCGCAATGAGGCGGAGGACTAGATTTTTCTCTATGGTCTCCACAGGGGCTTCAGACATCCCTTCGTCTTGGGAGATGCAAGACGAGCCAGCATTCAATTCACTGCAGGGATATCCGGCCTTACTTCGAGTCAGAGCATCTCGGTGTCCATTCCACTTGAGGCCACAAACTCAGGGTCCCTCTCACATACCTGTAGCTGAGAGAAGCTTCCTCTTGAGGTGCTTGTGGAAACTTGGTATTCCTCTTGAGTCGAAGCCAGGGACTAAGCTCTCATCTCGAGTTGATTTGGGGTCCACGGAGCCCTTTCGTGTTGCTCCAGTGACCTCAGGATCCCTCTAGACTTGAGACAGTGATCTTGGGTTTTCTCTGGAGTGCCATCAAGGAAATCAAGGCTCCTTTCACGTTTGATGTGGAACACGGAATTGCTCTGCACGCAGTGCAGGGGAATCGGGCCTCATCTCGCAGCGAGGGGGAAGTCTCATGGTTTTTCTCGAGTTGCGGCCGGAACCTGGGGTATATTCTCGAGTTACGACGGGGAGGGCCCTTCCAGACACGTGTTTGTTCAGCGACGTCAGGACTCCTGCCTAGGTGCGAGGGACACCTCGGGATTCTCCTCGAGTCTTTGCATGGCAATTGGGACGCGTCTCCACGTGAGGCGGGAGACCCAGGGTCCCTTTCCACGTGCCACAGGGATCCTGGGACTCCTATCCATTTTCAAGAGGAGTCAGGCATCGTCTCCTTTGGAAGCATTGATCTCCGCGGACTTCTCGAGTTTTCAAAGGATGTGAGGCCTCCGTTCGCGTTGAGGCGGAGGACTAGGTCTTTCTCTGTGGTCTCCACAGGGGATTCAGACAACCCTTCGCCTTGGGAGATGCAAGATGAGCCTGCATTCAATTCACTCCAGGGATATCTGGTCTTACTTCGAGTCACAGCATCTCGGTGACCATTCCACTTGAGGCCACAAACTCAGGGTCCCTCTCACATACCTGTAGCTGAGAGAAGCCTCCTCTTGAGGTGCTTGTGGAAACTTGGTATTCCTCTTGAGTCGAAGCCAGGGACTAAGCTCTCATCTCGAGTTGATTTGGGGTCCACGGAGCCCTTTCGTGTTGCTCCAGTGACCTCAGGATCCCTCTAGACTTGAGACAGTGATCTTGGGTTTTCTGTGGAGTGCCAGCAAGGAAATCAAGGCTCCATTCACATTTGATGTGGAACACGGAATTGCTCTGCACGCAGTGCAGGGGAATTGGGCCTCATCTCGCGGCAAGGGGGAAGTCTCATGGTTTTTCTCGAGTTGCGGCCGGAACCTGGGGTATATTCTCGAGTTACGACGGGGAGGGCCCTTCCAGACACGTGTTTGTTCAGCAATGTCAGGACTCCTGGCTAGGTGCGAGGGACACCTCGGGATTCTCCTCGAGCCTTGGCATGGCAATTGGGACGCGTCTCCACATGAGGCGGGAGACCCAGGGTCCCTTTCCACGTGCCACAGTGATCCTGGGACTCCTATCCATTTTCAAGAGGAGTCAGGCATCGTCTCCTTTGGAAGCATTGATCTCCGTGGACGTCTCGAGTTTTCAAAGGATGTGAGGCCTCCAGTCGAGAAGAGGTGGAGAACTAGGTCTTCTCTGTGGTCTCCACAGGTGATTCAGACATCCCTTCATCTTGGGAGATGGAAGACGAGCCTGCATTCAATTCACTGCAAGGATATCCGGCCTTACGTAGAGTCAGAGCATCTCGGTGTCCATTCCACTTGAGGCCACAAACTCAGGGTCCCTCTCACATACCTGTAGCTGAGAGAAGCCTCCTCTTGAGG
This sequence comes from Dama dama, assembly GCF_033118175.1. Taxonomy (NCBI): domain Eukaryota; kingdom Metazoa; phylum Chordata; class Mammalia; order Artiodactyla; family Cervidae; genus Dama; species Dama dama. Next base: position 4,386,346 of record NC_083706.1, on the reverse strand, counting down.
TGCTTGTGGAAAGTTGGTATTCCTCTTGAGTCGAAGCCAGGGACTAAGCTCTCATCTCGAGTTGATTTGGGGTCCACGGAGCCCTTTCCTGTTGCTACAGTGACCTCAGGATCCCTCTAGACTTGAGACAGTGATCTTGGGTTTTCTCTGGAGTGCCATCAAGGAAATCAAGGCTCCTTTCACGTTTGATGTGGAACATGGAATTGCTCTGCACGCAGTGCAGGGGAATCGGGCCTCATCTCACGGCGAGGGGGACGTCTAATGGTTTTTCTCGAGTTGCGGCCGGAACCTGGGGTATATTCTCGAGTTACGACGGGGAGGGCCCTTCCTGACACGTGTTTGTTCAGCGACGTCAGGACTCCTGCCTAGGTGCGAGGGACACCTCGGGATTCTCTTCGAGTCTTGGCATGGCAATTGAGACGCGTCTCCACGTGAGGCGTGAGACCCAGGGTCCCTTTCGACGTGCCACAGGGAATCTGGGGCTCCTATCCATTTTCAAGAGGAGTCAGGCATCGTCTCCTTTGGAAGCTTTGATCTCCGCGGACCTCTCGAGTTTTCAAAGGATGTGAGGCCTCCGGTCGCAATGAGGCGGAGGACTAGATTTTTCTGTATGGTCTCCACAGGGGCTTCAGACATCCCTTCGTCTTGGGAGATGCAAGACGAGCCGGCATTCAATTCACTGCAGGGATATCCGGCCTTACTTCGAGTCAGAGCATCTCGGTGTCCATTCCACTTGAGGCCACAAACTCAGGGTCCCTCTCACATACCTGTAGCTGAGAGAAGCTTCCTCTTGAGGTGCTTGTGGAAACTTGGTATTCCTCTTGAGTCGAAGCCAGGGACTAAGCTCTCATCTCGAGTTGATTTGGGGTCCACGGAGCCCTTTCGTGTTGCTCCAGTGACCTCAGGATCCCTCTAGACTTGAGACAGTGATCTTGGGTTTTCTCTGGAGTGCCATCAAGGAAATCAAGGCTCCTTTCACGTTTGATGTGGAACACGGAATTGCTCTGCACGCAGTGCAGGGGAATCGGGCCTCATCTCGCAGCGAGGGGGAAGTCTCATGGTTTTTCTCGAGTTGCGGCCGGAACCTGGGGTATATTCTCGAGTTACGACGGGGAGGGCCCTTCCAGACACGTGTTTGTTCAGCGACGTCAGGACTCCTGCCTAGGTGCGAGGGACACCTCGGGATTCTCCTCGAGTCTTGGCATGGCAATTGGGACGCGTCTCCACGTGAGGCGGGAGACCCAGGTTCCCTTTCCACGTGCCACAGGGATCCTGGGACTCCTATCCATTTTCAAGAGGAGTCAGGCATTGTCTCCTTTGGAAGCATTGATCTCCGCGGACTTCTCGAGTTTTCAAAGGATGTGAGGCCTCCGTTCGCGTTGAGGCGGAGGACTAGGTCTTTCTCTGTGGTCTCCACAGGGTATTCAGACAACCCTTCGTCTTGGGAGATGCAAGACGAGCCTGCATTCAATTCACTGCAGGTATATCCGGCCTTACTTCGAGTCAGAGCATCTCGGTGTCCATTCCACTTGAGGCCACAAACTCAGGGTCCCTCTCACATACCTGTAGCTGAGAGAAGCCTCCTCTTGAGGTGCTTTTGGAAAGTTGGTATTCCTCTTGAGTCGAAGCCAGGGACTAAGCTCTCATCTCGAGTTGATTTGGGGTCCATGGAGCCCTTTCGTGTTGCTCCAGTGACCTCAGGATCCCTCTAGACTTGAGACAGTGATCTTGGGTTTTCTCTGGAGTGCCATCAAGGAAATCAAGGCTCCTTTCACGTTTGATGTGGAACACGGAATTGCTCTGCACGCAGTGCAGGGGAATCGGGCCTCATCTCGCGGCGAGGGGGAAGTCTCATGGTTTTTCTCGAGTTGCGGCCGGAACCTGGGGTGTATTCTCGAGTTACGACGGGGAGGGTCCTTCCAGACACGTGTTTGTTCAGCGACGTAAGGACTCCAGCCTAGGTGCGAGGGACACCTCGGGATTCTCCTCGAGTCTTGGCATGGCAATTGGGACGCGTCTCCACGTGAGGCGGGAGACGCAGGGTCCCTTTCCACGTGCCACAGGGATCCTTGGACTCCTATCCATTTTCAAGAGGAGTCAGGCATCGTCTCCTTTGGAAGCATTGATCTCCGCAGACCTCTCGAGTTTTCAAAGGATGTGAGGCCTCCGGTCGCGTTGAGGCGGAGGACTAGGTCTTTCTCTGTGGTCTCCACAGGGGATTCAGACAACCCTTCGTCTTGGGAGATGCAAGACGAGCCTGCATTCAATTCACTGCAGGGATATCTGGCCTTACTTCGAGTCAGAGCATCTCGGTGTCCATTCGACTTGAGGCCACAAACTCAGGGTCCCACTCACATACCTGTAGCTGAGAGAAGCCTCCTCTTGAGGTGCTTGTGGAAACTTGGTATTCCTCTTGAGTCGAAGGCAGGGACTAAGCTCTCATCTCGAGTTGATTTGGGGTCCACGGAGCCCTTTCGTGTTGCTCCAGTGACCTCAGGATCCCTCTAGACTTGAGACAGTGACCTTGGGTTTTCTCTGGAGTGCCATCAAGGAAATCAAGGCTCCTTTCACGTTTGATGTGGAACACGGAATTGCTCTACACGCAGTGCAGGGGAATCGGACCTCATCTCGCGGCGAGGGGGAAGTCTCATGGTTTATCTCGAGTTGCGGCCGGAACCTGGGGTATATTCTCGAGTTACGACGGGGAGGGCCCTTCCTTACACGTGTTTGTTCAGCGACGTCAGGACTCCTGCATAGGTGCGAGGGACACCTCGGGATTCTCCTCGAGTCTTGGCATGGCAATTGGGACGCGTCTCCACGTGAGGCGGGAGACCCAGGGTCCCTTTCCACGTGCCACAGGGATCCTGGGACTCCTATCCATTTTCAAGAGGAGTCAGGCATCGTCTCCTTTGGAAGCATTGATCTCCGCGGACCTCTCGAGTTTTCAAAGGATGTGAGTCCTCCGGTCGCGATGAGGCGGAAGACTAGGTCTTTCTCTGTGGACTTCACAGGGGATTCAGACATCCCTTCGTCTTGGGAGATGCAAGACGAGCCTGCATTCAATTCACTCCAGGGATATCTGGTCTTACTTCGAGTCACAGCATCTCGGTGTCCATTCCACTTGAGGCCACAAACTCAGGGTCCCTCTCACATACCTGTAGCTGAGAGAAGCCTCCTCTTGAGGTGCTTGTGGAAAGTTGGTATTCCTCTTGAGTCGAAGCCAGGGACTAAGCTCTCATCTCGAGTTGATTTGGGGTCCACGGAGCCCTTTCGTGTTGCTCCAGTGACCTCAGGATCCCTCTAGACTTGAGACAGTGATCTTGGGTTTTCTGTGGAGTGCCAGCAAGGAAATCAAGGCTCCTTTCACATTTGATGTGGAAAACGGAATTGCTGTGCACGCAGTGCAGGGGAATCGGGCCTCATCTCGCGGCGAGGGGGAAGTCTCATGGTTTTTCTCGAGTTGCGGCCGGAACCTGGGGTATATTCTCGAGTTACGATGGGGAGGGCCCTTCCAGACACGTGTTTGTTCAGCGATGTCAGGACTCCTGGCTAGGTGCGAGGGACACCTCGGGATTCTCCTCGAGCCTTGGCATGGCAATTGGGACGCGTCTCCACGTGAGGCGGGAGACCCAGGGTCCCTTTCCACGTGCCACAGGGATCCTGGGACTCCTATCCATTTTCAAGAGGAGTCAGGCATCGTCTCCTTTGGAAGCATTGATCTCCGTGGACGTCTCGAGTTTTCAAAGGATGTGAGGCCTCCAGACGTGAAGAGGTGGAGAACTAGGTCTTCTCTGTGGTCTCCACAGGTGATTCAGACATCCCTTCATCTTGGGAGATGGAAGACGAGCCTGCATTCAATTCACTGCAGGGATATCCGGCCTTACGTAGAGTCAGAGCATCTCGGTGTCCATTCCACTTGAGGCCACAAACTCAGGGTCCCTCTCACATACCTGTAGCTGAGAGAAGCCTCCTCTTGAGGTGCTTGTGGAAAGTTGGTATTCCTCTTGAGTCGAAGCCAGGGACTAAGCTCTCATCTCGAGTTGATTTGGGGTCCACAGAGCCCTTTCGTGTTGCTCCAGTGACCTCAGGATCCCTCTAGACTTGAGACAGTGATCTTGGGTTTTCTCTGGAGTGCCATCAAGGAAATCAAGGCTCCTTTCACGTTTGATGTGGAACATGGAATTGCTCTGCATGCAGTGCAGGGGAATCGGGCCTCATCTCGCGGTGAGCGGAAAGTCTAATGGTTTTTCTCGAGTTGCGGCCGGAACCTGGGGTATATTCTCGAGTTACGACGGGGAGGGCCCTTCCTGACACTTGTTTGTTCATCGACGTCAGGACTCCTGCCTAGGTGCGAGGGACACCTCGGGATTCTCTTCGAGTCTTGGCATGGCAATTGAGACGCGTCTCCACGTGAGGCGTGAGACCCAGGGTCCCTTTCGACGTGCCACAGGGAATCTTGGGCTCCTATCCATTTTCAAGAGGAGTCAGGAATCGTCTCCTTTGGAAGCATTAATCTCCGCGGACCTCTCGAGTTTTCAAAGGATGTGAGGCCTCCAGTCGCAATGAGGCGGAGGACTAGATTTTTCTCTATGGTCTCCACAGGGGCTTCAGACATCCCTTCGTCTTGGGAGATGCAAGACGAGCCGGCATTCAATTCACTGCAGGGATATCCGGCCTTACTTCGAGTCAGAGCATCTCGGTGTCCATTCCACTTGAGGCCACAAACTCAGGGTCCCTCTCACATAACTGTAGCTGAGAGAAGCTTCCTCTTGAGGTGCTTGTGGACACTTGGTATTCCTCTTGAGTCGAAGCCAGGGACTAAGCTCTCATCTCGAGTTGATTTGGGGTCCACGGAGCACTTTCGTGTTGCTCCAGTGACCTCAGGATCCCTCTAGACTTGAGACAGTGATCTTGGGTTTTCTCTGGAGTGCCATTAAGGAAATCAAGGCTCCTTTCACGTTTGATGTGGAACACGGAATTGCTCTGCACGCAGTGCAGGGGAATCGGGCCTCATCTCGCAGCGAGGGGGAAGTCTCATGGTTTTTCTCGAGTTGCGGCCGGAACCTGGGGTATATTCTCGAGTTACGACGGGGAGGGCCCTTCCAGACACGTGTTTGTTCAGCGACGTCAGGACTCCTGCCTAGGTGCGAGGGACACCTCGGGATTCTCCTCGAGTCTTGGCATGGCAATTGGGACGCGTCTCCACGTGAGGCGGGAGACCCAGGGTCCCTTTCCACGTGCCACAGGGATCCTGGGACTCCTATCCATTTTCAAGAGGAGTCAGGCATCGTCTCCTTTGGAAGCATTGATCTCCGCGGACTTCTCGAGTTTTCAAAGGATGTGAGGCCTCCGTTCGCGTTGAGGCGGAGGACTAGGTCTTTATCTGTGGTCTCCACAGGGTATTCAGACAACCCTTCGTCTTGGGAGATGCAAGACGATCCTGCATTCAATTCACTGCAGGTATATCCGGCCTTACTTCGAGTCAGAGCATCTCGGTGTCCATTCCACTTGAGGCCACAAACTCAGGGTCCCTCTCACATACCTGTAGCTGAGAGAAGCCTCCTCTTGAGGTGCTTTTGGAAAGTTGGTATTCCTCTTGAGTCGAAGCCAGGGACTAAGCTCTCATCTCGAGTTGATTTGGGGTCCATGGAGCCCTTTCGTGTTGCTCCAGTGACCTCAGGATCCCTCTAGACTTGAGACAGTGATCTTGGGTTTTCTCTGGAGTGCCATCAAGGAAATCAAGGCTCCTTTCACGTTTGATGTGGAACACGGAATTGCTCTGCACGCAGTGCAGGGGAATCGGGCCTCATCTCGCGGCGAGGGGGAAGTCTCATGGTTTTTCTCGAGTTGCGGCCGGAACCTGGGGTGTATTCTCGAGTTACGACGGGGAGGGCCCTTCCAGACACGTGTTTGTTCAGCGACGTAAGGACTCCAGCCTAGGTGCGAGGGACACCTCGGGATTCTCCTCGAGTCTTGGCATGGCAATTGGGACGCGTCTCCACGTGAGGCGGGAGACGCAGGGTCCCTTTCCACGTGCCACAGGGATCCTTGGACTCCTATCCATTTTCAAGAGGAGTCAGGCATCGTCTCCTTTGGAAGCATTGATCTCCGCAGACCTCTCGAGTTTTCAAAGGATGTGAGGCCTCCGGTCGCGTTGAGGTTGAGGACTAGGTCTTTCTCTGTGGTCTCCACAGGGGATTCAGACAACCCTTCGTCTTGGGAGATGCAAGACGAGCCTGCATTCAATTCACTGCAGGGATATCTGGCCTTACTTCGAGTCAGAGCATCTCGGTGTCCATTCGACTTGAGGCCACAAACTCAGGGTCCCTCTCACATACCTGTAGCTGAGAGAAGCCTCCTCTTGAGGTGCTTGTGGAAACTTGGTATTCCTCTTGAGTCGAAGGCAGGGACTAAGCTCTCATCTCGAGTTGATTTGGGGTCCACGGAGCCCTTTCGTGTTGCTCCAGTGACCTCAGGATCCCTCTAGACTTGAGACAGTGACCTTGGGTTTTCTCTGGAGTGCCATCAAGGAAATCAAGGCTCCTTTCACGTTTGATGTGGAACACGGAATTGCTCTGCACGCAGTGCAGGGGAATCGGACCTCATCTCGCGGCGAGGGGGAAGTCTCATGGTTTATCTCGAGTTGCGGCCGGAACCTGGGGTATATTCTCGAGTTACGACGGGGAGGGCCCTTCCTTACACGTGTTTGTTCAGCGACGTCAGGACTCCTGCATAGGTGCGAGGGACACCTCGGGATTCTCCTCGAGTCTTGGCATGGCAATTGGGACGCGTCTCCACGTGAGGCGGGAGACCCAGGGTCCCTTTCCACGTGCCACAGGGATCCTGGGACTCCTATCCATTTTCAAGAGGAGTCAGGCATCGTCTCCTTTGGAAGCATTGATCTCCGCGGACCTCTCGAGTTTTCAAAGGATGTGAGGCCTCCGGTCGCGATGAGGCGGAAGACTAGGTCTTTCTCTGTGGACTCCACAGGGGATTCAGACATCCCTTCGTCTTGGGAGATGCAAGATGAGCCTGCATTCAATTCACTCCAGGGATATCTGGTCTTACTTCGAGTCACAGCATCTCGGTTTCCATTCCACTTGAGGTCACAAACTCAGGGTCCCTCTCACATACCTGTAGCTGAGAGAAGCCTCCTCTTGAGATGCTTGTGGAAAGTTGGTATTCCTCTTGAGTCTAAGCCAGGGACTAAGCTCTCATCTCGAGTTGATTTGGGGTCCACGGAGCCATTTCATGTTGCTCCAGTGACCTCAGGATCCCTCTAGACTTGAGTCAGTGATCTTGGGTTTTCTCTGGAGTGCCATCAAGGAAATCAAGGCTCCTTTCATTTTTGATGTGGAACACGGAATTGCTCGGCACGCAGTGCAGGGTAATCGGGCCTCATCTCGCGGCGAGGGGGAAGTCTCATGGTTTTTCTCGAGTTGCGGCCGGAACCTGGGGTATATTCGAGAGTTACGACGGGGAGGGCCCTTCCAGACACGTGTTGTTCAGCGACGTCAGGACTCCTGCCTAGGTGCGAGGTACACCTCGGGAATCTCCTCGAGTCTTGGCATGGTAATTGGGACGCGTCTCCATGTGAGGCGGTAGACCCAGGGTCCCTTTCCACGTGCCACAGGGATCCTGGGACTCCTATCCATTTTCAAGAAGAGTCAGGCATCGTCTCCTTTGGAAGCATTGATCTCCGCAGACCTCTCGAGTTTTCAAAGGATGGGAGGCCTCTGGTCTCGATGAGGCGGGGAACTAGGTCTTTCTCTGTGGTCTCCACAGGGGATTCAGACATCCCTTCGTCTTGGGAGATGCAAGACGAGCCTGCTTTCAATTCACTGCAGGGATATCCGGCCTTACTCGAGTCAGAGCATCTCCGTGACCATTCCACTTGAGGCCACAAACTCAGGGTCCCTCTAACATACCTGTAGCTGAGAGAAGGCTCCTCTTGAAGTGCTTGTGGAAATTGGTATTCCTCTTGAGTCGAAGCCAGGGACTAAGCTCTCATCTCGAGTTGATTTGGGGTCCACGGAGCCCTTTCTTGTTGCTCCAGTGACCTCAGGATCCCTCTAGACTTGAGACAGTGATCTTGGGTTTTCTCTGGAGTGCCATCAAGGAAATCAAGGCTCCTTTCACGTTTGATGTGGAACACGGAATTGCTCTGCACGCACTGCAGGGGAATCGGGCCTCATCTCGCGGCGAGGGGGAAGTCTCATGGTTTTTCTCGAGTTGCGGCCTGAAACTGGGCTATATTCTCGAGTTAAAACGGGGAAGGCCCTTCCAGACACGTGTTTGTTCAGCGACGTCAGGACTCCTTCCTAGGTGCGAGGGACACCTCGGGATTCTCCTCGAGTCTTGGCATGGCAATTGGGACGCGTCTCCACGTGAGGCGGGAGACCCAGGGTCCCTTTCGACGTGCCACAGGGAATCTGGGGCTCCTATCCATTTTCAAGAGGAGTCAGGCATCGTCTCCTTTGGAAGCATTGATCTCCGCATACCTCTCGAGTTGTCAAAGGATGTGAGGCCTCCGGTTGCGTTGAGGCAGAGGACTAGGTCTTTCTCTGTGGTCTCCACAGGGGATTAAGACAACCCTTCGTCTTGGGAGATGCAAGACGAGCCTGCATTCAATTCACTGCAGGGATATCCAGCCTTACTTCGAGTCAGAGCATCTCGGTGTCCATTCCACGTGAGGCCACAAATTCAGGGTCCCTCTCACATACCTGTAGCTGAGAGAAGCCTCCTCTTGAGGTGCTTGTGGAAAGTTGGTATTCCTCTTGAGTCGAAGCCAGGGACTAAGCTCTCATCTCGAGTTATTTGGGGTCCACGGAGCCCTTTCTTGTTGCTACAGTGACCTCCGGATCCCTCTAGACTTGAGACAGTGATCTTGGGTTTTCTCTGGAGTGCCATCAAGGAAATCAAGGCTCCTTTCCCGTTTGATGTGGAACACGGAATTGCTCTGCACGCAGTGCAGGGGAATCGGGCCTCATCTCGCGGCGAGGGGGAAGTCTCATGGTTTTTCGCGATTTGCGGCCGGAACCTGGGGTATATTCTCGAGTTACGACCTGGAGGGCCCTTCCAGACACGTGTTTGTTCAGCGACGTCAGGACTCCTGCCTAGGTGCGAGGGACACCTCGGGATTCTCCTCGAGTCTTGTCATGGCAATTGGGACGCGTCTCCATGTGAGGCGGGAGACCCAGGGTCCCATTCCACGTGCCACAGGGATCCTGGGACTCCTATCCATTTTCAAGAGGAGTCAGGCATCGTCTCCTTTGGAAGCATTGATCTCCGCTGACCTCTCGAGTTTTCAAAGAATGTGAGGCCACAGGTCGCGTTGAGGCGGAGAACTAGGTCTTTCTCTGTGGTCTCCACAGGGGATTCAGACATCCCTTCGTCTTGGGAGATGCAAGACGAGCCTGCATTCAATTCACTGCAGGGATATCCGGCCTTACTTCGAGTCAGAGCATCTCGGTGTCCATTCCACTTGAGGCCACAAACTCAGGGTCCCTCTCACATACCTGTAGCTGAGAGAAGCCTCCTCTTGAGGTGCTTCTGGAAAGTTGGTATTCTTCTTGAGTCGAAGCCAGGGACTAAGCTCTCATCTCGAGTTGATTTGGGGTCCCGGAGCCCTTTCGTGTTGCTCCAGTGACCTCAGGATCCCTCTAGACTTGAGACAGTGATCTTGGGTTTTCTCTGGAGTGCCATCAAGGAAATCAAGGCTCCTTTCACGTTTGATGTGGAAAACGGAATTTCTCTGCACGCAGTTCAGGGGATTCGGGACTCATGTCACGGCTAGGGGGAAGTCTCATGGTTTTTCTCGAGTTGCGACCGGAACCTGGGTTATATTCTCGAGTTACGATGGGGAGGGCCCTTTCAGGCACGTGTTTGTTCAGCGACCTCAGGACCCCTGCCTAGGTGCGAGGGACACCTCGGGATTCTCCTCGAGTCTTGGCATGGCAATTGGGATGCGTCTCCACGTGATGCGGAGACGCAGGGTCCCTTTCCACGTGCTACAGGGATCCTGGGACTCCTATCCATTTTCAAGAGGAGTCAGGCATCGTCTCCTTTGGAAGCATTGATCTCCGTGGACCTCTCGAGTTTTCAAAGGATGTGAGGCCTCCGGTCGCGATGAGGCGGAGAACTAGGTCTTTTTCTGCCGTCTCCACAGGGGATTCAGACATCCCTTCGTCTTCGGAGATGCAAGACGAGCCTGCATTCAATTCACTGCAGGGATATCCGGCCTTACTTCCAGTCAGAGCATCTCGGTATCCATTCCACTTGAGGCCACAAACTCAGGGTCCCTCTCACATACCTGTAGCTGAGAGAAGCCTCCTCTTGAGGTGCTTGTGGAAAGTTGGTATGACTCTTGAATCGAAGCCAGGGACTAAGCTCTCATCTCGAGTTGATTTGGGGTCCACGGAGCCCTTTCATGTTTCTACAGTGACCTCAGGATCCCTCTAGACTTGAGACAGTAATTTTGAGTTTTATCTGAAGTGCCATCAAGGAAATCAAGGCTCCTTTCACGTTTGATGTGGAACACGGAATTGCTCTGCACGCAGTGCAGGGGAATCGGGCCTCATCTCGAGGAGAGGCAGAAGTCTCATGGTTTTTCTCGAGTTGCGGCCGGAACCTGGGGTATATTCTCGAGTTACGACGGGGAGGGCCCTTCCAGACACGTGTTTGTTCAGCGACGTCAGGACTCCTGCCTAGGTGCGAGGGACACCTCCGGATTCTCCTCGAGTCTTGGCATGGCAATGGGGACGCGTCTCCACGTGAGGCGGGAGACCCAGGGTCCCTTTCCACGTGCCACAGGGATCCTGGGACTCCTATCCATTTTCAAGAGGAGTCAGGCATCGTCTCCTTTGGAAGCATTGATCTCCGCGGACCTCTCGAGTTTTCAAAGGATGTGAGGCCTCCGCTCGCGATGAGGCGGAGAATTAGGTCTTTCTCTGTGGTCTCCACAGGGGATTCAGACATCCCTTCGTCTTGGGAGATGCAAGACGAGCCTGCATTCAATTCACTGCAGGGATATCCGGCCTTATTTCGAGTCAGAGCATCTCGGTGTCCATTCCACTTGAGGCCACAAACTCAGGGTCCCTCTCACATACCTGTACCTGAGAGAAGCCTCCTCTTGAGGTGCTTGTGGAAAGGTGGTATTCCTCTTGAGTCGAAGCCAGGGACTAAGCTGTCATCTCGAGTTGATTTGGGGTCCACGGAGCCCTTTTGTGTTGCTACAGTGACCTCAGGATCCCTCTAGACTTGAGACAGTGATCTTGGGTTTTCTCTGTAGTGCCATCAAGGAAATCAAGGCTCCTTTCACGTTTGATGTGGAAAACGGAATTTCTCTGCACGCAGTTCAGGGGATTCGGGACTCATGTCACGGCTAGGGGGAAGTCTCATGGTTTTTCTCGAGTTGCGACCGGAACCTGGGTTATATTCTCGAGTTACGATGGGGAGGGCCCTTCCAGGCACGCGTTTGTTCAGCGACCTCAGGACCCCTGCCTAGGTGCGAGGGACACCTCGGGATTCTCCTCGAGTCTTGGCATGGCAATTGGGTTGCGTCTCCACGTGATGCGGAGACGCAGGGTCCCTTTCCACGTGCTACAGGGATCCTGGGACTCCTATCCATTTTCAAGAGGAGTCAGGCATCGTCTCCTTTGGAAGCATTGATCTCCGTGGACCTCTCGAGTTTTCAAAGGATGTGAGGCCTCCGGTCGCGATGAGGCGGAGAACTAGGTCTTTTTCTGCCGTCTCCACAGGGGATTCAGACATCCCTTCGTCTTCGGAGATGCAAGACGAGCCTGCATTCAATTCACTGCAGGGATATCCGGCCTTACTTCGAGTCAGAGCATCTCGGTATCCATTCCACTTGAGGCCACAAACTCAGGGTCCCTCTCACATACCTGTAGCTGAGAGAAGCCTCCTCTTGAGGTGCTTGTGGAAAGTTGGTATGACTCTTGAATCGAAGCCAGGGACTAAGCTCTCATCTGGAGTTGATTTGGGGTCCACGGAGCCCTTTCATGTTTCTACAGTGACCTCAGGATCCCTCTAGACTTGAGACAGTGATTTTGAGTTTTATCTGAAGTGCCATCAAGGAAATCAAGGCTCCTTTCACGTTTGATGTGGAACACGGAATTGCTCTGCACGCAGTGCAGGGGAATCGGGCCTCATCTCGAGGAGAGGCAGAAGTCTCATGGTTTTTCTCGAGTTGCGGCCGGAACCTGGGGTATATTCTCGAGTTACGACGGGGAGGGCTCTTCCAGACACGTGTTTGTTCAGCGACGTCAGGACTCCTGCCTAGGTGCGAGGGACACCTCGGGATTCTCCTCGAGTCTTGGCATGGCAATTGGGACGCGTCTCCACGTGAGGCGGGAGACCCAGGGTCCCTTTCCACGTGTGACAGGGATCCTGGGTCTCCTATCAATTTTCAAGAGCAGTCAGACATCGTCTCCTTTGGAAGCATTGATCTCCGCGGACCTCTCGAGTTTTCAAAGGATGCGAGGCCGCCGCTCGCGATGTGGCGGAGAAATAGGTCTTTCTCTGTGGTCTCCACAGGGGATTCAGACATCCTTTCGTCTTGGGAGATGCAAGACGATCCTGCATTCCATTCACAGCCAGGATATCCGGCCTTACTACAAGTCAGAGCATCTCGGTGTACATTCCACTTGAGGCCACAAACTCAGGGTCCCTCTCACATACCTGTAACTGAGAGAGGCCTCCTCTTGAGGTGCTTGTGGAAAGTTGGTATTCCTCTTGAGTCGAAGCCAGGGACTAAAGCTCTCATCTCGTGTTGATTTGGGGTCCACGGAGCCCTTTCATGTTGCTCCAGTGACCTCAGGATCCCTCTAGTCTTGAGACAGTTATCTTGGGTTTTCTCTGGAATGCCATCAAGTAAATCAAGGCTCCTCTCATGTTTGATGTGGAACACGGATATGCTCTACACGCAGTGCAGGGGAATCGGGCCTCATCTCGTGGCGAGGGGGAAGTCTTATGGTTTTTCTCGAGTTGTGGCCGGAACCTGGGGTATATTCTCGAGTTACGACGGGGAGGGCCCTTCCAGACAGGTGTTTGTTCAGCGACATCAGGACTCCTGCCTAGGTGCGAGGGACACCTCGGGATTCTCCTCGAGTCTTGGCATGGCAATTGGGACGCGTCTCCACGTGAGGCGGGAGACCCAGGTTCCCTTTCCATGTGCCACAGGGATCCTGGGCCTCCTATCCATTTTCAAGAGGAGTCAGGCATCGTCTCCTTTGGAAGCATTGATCTCCGCGGAGCTCTCGAGTTTTCAATGGATGTGAGGCCTCCGGTCGCGATGAGGTGGAGAACTAGGTCTTTATCTGTGGTTTCCACAGGGGATTCAGACATCCTTTCGTCTTCGGAGATGCAAGACGAGCCTGCATTCAATTCACTGCTGGGATATCCGGCCTTACTTCGAGTCAGAGCATCTCGGTGTCCATTCCACTTGAGGCCACAAACTCAGGGTCCCTCTCACATACCTGTAGCTGAGAGAAGCCTCCTCTTGAGGTGCTTGTGGAAAGTTGGTATTCCTCTTGAGTCGAAGCCAGGGACTAAGCTCTCATCTCGAGTTGATTTGTGGTCCACGGAGACCTTTCTTGTTGCTACAGTGACCTCAGGATCCCTCTAGATTTAGACAGTGATTCTGGGTTTTCTCTGGAGTGTCATCAAGGAAATCAAGGCTCCTTTCACGTTTGAGGTGGAACACCTAATTGACCTGCACGCAGTGCAGGGGAATCGGGCCTCATCTCGCCGCAAGGCGGAAATCTCATGGTTTTTCTCGAGTTGCGGCCGGAACCTGGGGTATATTCTCGAGTTACGACGGGGAGGGCCCTTCCAGACACGTGTTTGTTCAGCGACGTCAGCACTCCTGCCTAGGTGCGAGGGACACCTCGGGATACTCCTAGAGTCTTGACATGGAAATTGGGACGCGTCTCCACGTGAGGTGGGAGACCCAGGGTCCCTGTCCACGTGCCACAGGGATCCTGGGACTCCCATCCCTTTTCAAGAGGAGTCAGGCATCGTCTCCTTTGGAAGCATTGATCTCCATGGACCTCTCGAGTTTTCAAAGGATGTGAGGCCTCCGGTCGCGTTGAGTCGGAGAACTAGGTCTTTCTCTGTGGTCTCCACAGGGGATTCAGACATCCCTTCGCCTTGGGAGATGCAAGACAAGCCTGCATTCAATTCACTGCAGGGATATCCAGCCTTACTTCGAGTCAGAGCATCTCGGTGTCCATTCCACTTGAGGCCACAAACTCAGGGTCGCTATCACATACCTGTAGCTGAGAGAAGCCTCCTCTTGAGGTGCTTGTGGAAAGTTGGTATTCCTCTTGAGTCGAATCCAGAAACTAAGCTCTCATCTCGAGTTGATTTGGGGTCCATGGAGCCCTTTCGTGTTGCTCCAGTGACCTCAGGATCCCTCTAGTCTTGAGACAGTGATCTTGGGTTTTCTCTGGAGTGCCATCAAGGAAATCAAGGCTCCTTTCACGTTTGATGTGGAACACGGAATTTCTCTGCACGCAGTGCAGGGGAATCGGGCCTCATCTCGCGGCGAGCGGGAAGTCTCAGGGTTTTTCTCGAGTTGCGGCCGGAACCTGGGGTGTATTCTCGAGTTACGACGGGGAGGGCCCTTCCAGACAACTGTTTGTTCAGCAACGTCAGGACTCGGGCCTAGGTGCGAGGGACACCTCGGGATTCTCCTCGAGTCTTGGCATGGCAATTTGGAAGCGTCTCCACGTGAGGCGGGAGATCAAGGGTCTCTTTCCACGGGACAGAGTGATCCTGGGACTCCTATCCATTTTCAAGAGGAGTCAGGCATCGTCTCCTTTGGAAGCATTGATCTCCGAGGACCTCTCGAGTTTTCAGAGGATGTGAGGTCTCCGGTCGCTGTGTGGCGAGAACTAGGTCTTTCTCTGTGGTCTCCACAGGGGATTCAGACATCCCTTCGTCTTGGGAGATGCAAGAAGAGCCTGCACTCAATTCACTGCATGGATATCCGGCCTTACTTCGAATGAGAGCATCTCGGTGTCCATTCCACTTGAGGCCACAAACACAGGGTCCCTCTCACATACCTGTAGCTGAGAGAAGCCTCCTCTTGAGGTGCTTGGGGAAAGTTGGTATTCCACTTGAGTCGAAGCCAGGGACTAAGCTCTCATCTCGAGTTGATTTGGGGTCCACGGAGTCCTTTCGTGTTGCTACAGTCACCTGAGGATCCCTCTAGACTTGAGACAGTGATCTTGGGTTTTCTCTGGAGTGCCATCAAGGAAATCAAGGCTCCTTTCAAGTTTGATGTGGAACACGGAATTGTTCTGCACGCAGTGCAGGGGAATCGGGCCTCATCTCGCGTCAAGCGGGATGTCTCATGGTTTTTCTCAAGTTGCGGCCGAAACCTGGGGTATATTCTCAAGTTACGACGGGGAGGGCCCTTCCAGACACGTTTTTGTTCAGCGACGTCAGGACTCCTGCCTAGGTGCGAGGGACACCTCGGGATTCTCCTCGAGTCTTGGCATGGCAATTGGGACGCGTCTCCACGTGAGGCGGGAGACCCAGGGTTCCTTTCCACGTGCCACAGGGATCCTGGGACTCCTATCCATTTTCAAGAAGAGTCAGGCATCTTCTCCTTTGGAAGCATTGATCTCCGCGGACCTCTCGAGTTTTCAAAGGATGTGACGCCTCCGGTCTCGATGAGGCGGAGAACGAGGTCTTTCTCTGTGGTCTCCACAGGGGATTCAGACAACCCTTCGTCTTGGGAGATGCAAGACGAGCCTGCATTCAATTCACTGCAGGGATATCCGGCCTTACTTCGAGTCAGAGCATCTCGGTGTCCATTCCACTTGAGGCCACAAACTCAGGGTCCTTCAAATATACCTGTAGCTGAGAGAAGCATCCTCTTGAGGTGCTTGTGGAAAGTTGGTATTCCTCTTGAGTCTAAGCCAGGGACTAAGCTCTCATCTCGAGTTGATTTGGGGTCGACGGAGCCCTTTCCTGTTGGTCCAGTGACCTCAGGATCCCTCTAGACTTGAGACGGTGATCTTGGGTTTTCTCTGGAGTGCAATCAAGGAAATCAAAGCTCCTTTCACGTTTGATGTGGAACACGGAATTTCTCTGCATGCAGTGCAGGGGAATCGGGCCTCAACTCGCGGCGCGGGGGAAATCTCATGGTTTTTCTTGAGTTGCGGCCGGAACCTGGGTTATATTCTCGAGTTACGACGAGGAGGGCCCTTCCAGACACGTGTTTGTTCAGCGACATCAGGACTCCTGCCTAGGTGCGAGGGACACCTCGGGATTCTCCTCGAGTCTTGGCATGGCAATTGGGACGCGTATCCACGTGAGGCAGGAGACCCAGGGTCCCTTTCCACGTGCCACAGGGATCCTGGGACTCCTATCCATTTTCAAAAGGAGTCAGGCATCGTCTCCTTTGGAAGCATTGATCTCCGCGGACTTTTCGAGTTTTCAAAGGATGTGAGGCCTCTGGTCGCGATGAGGCGGAGAACTCGGTCTTTCTCTGTGGTCTCCACAGGGGATTCAAACATCCCTTCGTCTTGGGAGATGCAATACGAGCCTGCATTCAATTCACTGCAGGGATATCCGGCCTTACTTCGAGTCAGAGCATCTCGGTGTCCATTACACTTGAAGCCACAAATTCAGGGTCCCTCAAATATACATGTAGCTGAGAGAAGCCTCCCCTTGTGGTGCTTGTGGAAAGTTGGTATTCCTCTTGTGTCGAAGCCAGGGACTAAGCTCTCATCTCGAGTTGATTTGGGGTCCACGGAGCCCTTTCGTGTTGCTCCAGTGACCTCAGGATCCCTCTAGACTTGAGACAGTGATCTTGGGTTTTCTCTAGAGTGCCATCAAAGAAATCAAGGCTCCTTTCATGTTTGATGTGGAACACGGAATTGCTCTGAACGCAGTGCAGGGGAATCGGGCCTCATCTCGCGGCGAGGGGGAAGTCTCATGGTTTTTCTCGAGTTGCGGCCGGAACCTGGGGTATATTCTCGAGTTACGACGGGGAGGGCCCTTCCAGACACGTGTTTGTTCAGTGATGTCAGGACTCCTGCCTAGGTGCGAGGGACACCTCGGGATTCTCCTCGAGTCTTGGCATTGCAATTGGGACGCGTCTCCACGTGAGGCGGGAGACCCAGGGTCCCTTTCCACGTGCCAAAGGGATCCTGGGACTCCTATCCATTTTCAAGAGGAGTCAGGCATCGTCTCCTTTGGAAGCATTGATCTCCGCAGACCTCTCGAGTTATCAAAGGATGTGAGGCCTCCGGTCGCGATGAGGCGGAGAACTCGGTCTTTCTCTGTGGTCTCCACAGGGGATTCATACATCCCTTCGTCTTGGAAGATGAAATACGAGCCTACATTCAATTCACTGCAGGGATATCCGGCCTTACTTCGAGTCAGAACATCTCGGTGCCCATTCCACTTGAGGCCAGAAACTCAGGGGCCCTCTCACATACCTGTAGCTGAGAGAAGCCTCCTCTTGAGGTGCTTCTGGAAAGTTGGTATTCCTCTTGAGTCGAAGCAAGGGTCTAAGCTCTCATCTCGAGTTGATTTGGGGTCGACGGAGCCCTTTCCTGTTGGTCCAGTGACCTCAGTATCCCTCTAGACTTGAGACAGTGATCTTGGGTTTTCTCTGGAGTGCCATCAAGGAAATCAAGGCTCCTTTCACGTTTGATGTGGAACACGGAATTTCTCTGCATGCAGTGCAGGGGAATCGGGCCTCAACACACGGCGCGGGGGAAATCTCATGGTTTTTCTTGAGTTGCGGCCGGAACCTGGGTTATATTCTCGAGTTACGACGAGGAATGCCCTTCCAGACACGTGTTTTTTCAGCGACATCAGGACTCCTGCCTAGGTGCGAGGGACACCTCGGATTTTCCTCGAGTCTTGGCATGGCAATTGGGACGCGTATCCACGTGAGGCGGGAGACCCAGGGTCCCTTTCCACGTGCCATAGCGATCCTGGGACTCCTATCCATTTTCAAGAGAAGTTAGGCATCCTCCCCTTCGGAAGTATTGATCTCCGCGGACCTCTCGAGTTTTCAAAGGATGTGAGGCCTCTGGTCGCGATGAGGCGGAGAATTAGGTCTTTCTCTGTGGTCTCCACAGGGGATTCAGACATCCCTTCGTCTTGGGAGATGCAAGACGAGCCTGCATTCAATTCACTGCAGGGATATCCGGCCTTACATCGAGTCAGAGCATCTCGGTGTCCATTCCACTTGAGGCCACAAACTCAGGGGCCCTCTCACATACCTGTAGCTGAGAGAAGCCTCCTCTTGAGGTGCTTGTGGAAAGTTGGTATTCCTCTTGACTCGAAGCCAGGGACTAAGCTCTCATCTCGAGTTGATTTGGGGTGCACGGAGCCCTTTCGTGTTGCTCCAGTGACCTCAGGATCCCTCTAGACTTGAGACAGTGATTTTGGGTTTTCTCTGGAGTGCCATCAAGGAAATCAAGGCTCCTTTCACGTTTGATGTGGAACACGGAATTGCTCTGCACGCAGTTCAGGGGAATCGGGCCTCATGTCGCGTCGAGGGGGAAGTCTCATGGTTTTTCTCAAGTTGCGCCCGGAACCTGGGGTATATTCTCGAGTTACGACGGGGAGGGCCCTTCCAGACACGTGTTTGTTCAGCGACGTCAGGACTCCTGCCTAGGTGCGAGGGACAACTCGGGATTCTCCTCGAGTCTTGGCATGGCAATTGGGACGCGTTTCCACGTGAAGCGGGAGACCCAGGTTCCCTTTCCACGAGCCAGAGGGATCCTGGGACTCCTATCCATTTTCAAGAGGAGTCAGGCATCGTCTCCTTTGGAAGCATTGATATCCGCGGACTTCTCGAGTTTTCAAAGGATGTGAGGCCTCCGTTCGCGTTGACGCGGAGGACTAGGTCTTTCTCTGTGGTCTCCACAGGGGATTCAGCCATCCCTTCGTCTTGGGAGATGCAAGACGAGCTTGCATTCAATTCACTGCAGGGATATCCGGCCTTACTTCGAGTCAGAGCATCTCGGTGTCCATTCCACTTGAGGCCACAAACTCAGGGTCCCTCTCACATACCTGTAGCTGAGAGAAGCCTCCTCTTGAGGTGCTTGTGGAAAGTTGGTATTCCTCTTGAGTCTAAGCCAGGGACTAAGCTCTCATCTCGAGTTGATTTGGCTTCCACAGAGCCCTTTCGTGTTGCTCCAGTGACCTCAGGATCCCTCTAGTCTTGAGACAGTGATCTTGGGTTTTCTCTGGAGTGTCATCAAGGAAATCAAGGCTCCTTTCACGTTTGATGTGGAACACGGAATTGTTCTGGATGCAGTGCAGGGGAATCGGGCCTAATCTCGCGGCGAGGGGGAAGTCTCATGGTTTTTCTCGAGTTGCGGCCGGAACCTGGGGTATATTCTCGAGTTACGACGGGGAGGGCCCTTCCAGACACGTGTTTGTTCAGCGACGTCAGGACTCCTGCCTAGGTGCGAGGGACACCTCGGGATTCTCCTCTAGTCTTGGCATGGCAATTGGGCCGCGTCTCCACGTGTTGCGGGAGACCCAGTGTCCCTTTCCACGTGCCACAGTAATCCTGGGACTCCTATCCATTTTCAAGAGGAGTCAGGCATCGTCTCCTTTGGAAGCATTGATCTCTGCAGACCTCTCGAGTTTTCAAAGGATGTGAGGCCTCCGGTCACGATGAGGCGGAGGACTAGGTCTTTCTCTGTGGTCTCCACAGGGGATTCAGACATCCCTCCTTCTTGGGAGATGCAAGACGAGCCTGCATTCAATTCACTGCAGGGATATCCGGCCTTACTTCGAGTCAGAGCATCTCGGTGTCCATTGCACTTGAGGCCACAAATTCAGGATTCCTCTCACATACCTGTAGCTGAGAGAAGCTTCCTCTTGAGGTGCTTGTGGAAAGTTGGTATTCCTCTTGAGTCTAAGCCAGGGACTAAGCTCGCATCTCGAGTTGATTTGGGGTCCTTGGAGCCCTTTCGTGTTGCTCCAGTGACCTCAGGATCCCTCTAGACTTGAGACACTGATCTTGGGTTTTCTCTGGAGTGCCATCAAGGAAATCAAGGCTCCTTTCATTTTTGATATGGAATACGGAATTGCTCTGCACGCAGGGCAGGGGAATCGGGCCTCATCTCGCGGCGAGGGGGAAGTCTCATGGTTTTTCTCGAGTTGCGGCCGGAACCTGGGGTATATTCCCAAGTTACGACGGGGAGGTGACTTCCAGACACGTGTTTGTTCAGCAACGTCACGACTCCTGCCTAGGTGCGAGGAACACCTCGGGATTCTCCTCGAGTCTGGCATCGCAAATAGGACGTGTCTCCACGTGAGGCGGGAGACCCAGGTTCCGTTTCCAAGTGCCACAGTGATCCTGGGACTCCTATCCATTTTTAAGAAAAGTCAGGCATCGTCTCCTTTAGAAGCATTGATCTCTTCAGACCTCTCGAGTTTTCAAAGGATGTGAGGCCTGCGGTCGCGATGAGGCGGAGGAGTAGGTCTTTCTCTGTGGTCTCCACAGGGGATTCAGACAACCCTTCGTCTTGGGAGATGCAAGACGAGCCTCCATTCAATTCACTGCAGGGATATCCGGCCTTACTTCGAGTCAGAGCATCTCGGTGTCCATTCCACTTGAGGCCACAAACTCAGGGTCTCTCTCACATACCTGTAGCTGAGAGAAGCCTCCTCTTGAGTTGCTTGTGGAAAGTTGGTATTCCTCTTGCGTCGAAGCCAGGGACTAAGCTCTCATCTCGAGTTGATTTGGGGTCCCTGGGGCCCTTTCATGTTGCTCCAGTGACCTCAGGATCTTTCTAGACTTGAGACAGTGATCTTGGGTTTTCTCTGGAGTGCCATCAAGGAAATCAAGGCTCCTTTCACGTTTGATGTGGAAAACGGAATTGCTCTGCATGCCGTGCAGGGGAATCGGGCCTCAACTCGCGGCGAGGGGGAAATCTCATGGTTTTTCTCGAGTTGCGGCCGGAACCTGGGGTATATTCTCGAGTTACGACGGGGAGGGCCCTTCCAGACACGTGTTTGTTCAGCGACGTCAGGACACCTGCCTAGGTGCGAGGGACACCTCGGGATTCTCCTCGAGTCTTGGCATGGCAATTGGGACGCGTCTCCACGTGAGGCGGGAGATCCAGTGTCCCTTTCCACGTGCCACAGGGATCCTGGGACTCCTATCCATTTTCAAGAGGAGTCAGGCATCGTCTCCTTTGGAAGCATTGATCTCCGCAGACCTCTCGAGTTTTCAAAGGATGTGAGGCCTCTGGTCGCGATGAGGCGGAGAACTCGGTCTTTCTCTGTGGTCTCCACAGGGGATTCAGACATCCCTTCTTCTTGGGAGATGCAAGACGAGCCTGCATTCAATTCACTGCAGGGATATCCGGCCTTACTTCGAGTCAGAGCATCTCGGTGTCCTTTCCACTTGAGGCCACAAACTCGGGGTCCCTCAAATATACCTGTAGCTGAGAGAAGCCTCCTCTTGAGGTGCTTGTGGAAAGTTGGTATTCCTCTTGAGTCGAAGCCAGGGACTAAGCTCTCATCTCGAGTTGATTTGGGGTCCACGGAGCCATTTCATGTTGCTCCAGTGACCTCAGGATCCCTCTAGACTTGAGACAGTGATCTTGGGTTTTCTCTGGAGTGCCATCAAGGAAATCAAGGCTCCTTTCATTTTTGATGTGGAATACGGAATTGCTCTGCACGCAGGGCAGGGGAATCGGGCCTCATCTCGCGGCGAGGGGGAAGTCTCATGGTTTTTCTCGAGTTGCGGCCGGAACCTGGGGTATATTCTCGAGTTACGACGGGGAGGTCCCTTCCAGACACGTGTTTGTTCATTGACGTCAGGACTCCTGCCTAGGTGCGAGGGACACCTCGGGATTCTCCTCGAGTCTTGGCATGGCAATTGGGACGCCTCTCCACGTGAGGCGGGAGACCCAGTGTCCCTTTCCACGTGCCACAGGGATCCTGGGACTCCTATCCATTTTCAAGAGGAGTCAGGCATCGTTTCCTTTGGAAACATTGATCTCCGCGGACCTCTCGAGTTTTCAAAGGATGTGAGGCCTCCGCTCGCGATGAGGCGGAGAATTAGGTCTTTCTCTGTGGTCTCCACAGGGGATTCAGACATTCCTTCGCCTTGGGAGATGCAAGACGAGCCTGCATTCAATTCACTGCAGGGATATCCGGCCTTACATCGAGTCAGAGCATCTCGGTGTCCATTCCATTTGAGGCCACAAACTCAGGGGCCCTCTCACATACCTGTAGCTGAGAGAAGCCTCCTCTTGAGGTGCTTGTGGAAAGTTGGTATTCTTCTTGAGTCGAAGCCAGGGACTAAACTCTCATCTCGAGTTGATTTCGGGTCCACAGAGCCCTTCCGTGTTGCTACAGTGACCTCAGGATCCCTCTAGACTTGAAACAGTGATCTTGGGTTTTCTCTGGAGTGCCATCAAGGAAATCAAGGCTCCTTTCACGTTTGATGTCGAACACGGAATTGCTCTGCATGCAGTGCAGGGGAATCGGGCCTCAACTCGCGGCGAGGGGTAAATCTCATGGTTTTGTTCAGTTGCGGCCGGAACCTGGGATATATTTTCGAGTTACGACGGGGAGGGCCCTTCCAGACACGTGTTTGTTGAGCGACGTCAGGACTCCTGCCTAGGTGCGAGGGACACCTCGGGATTCTCCTCGAGTCTTGGCATGGAACTTTGGACGCGTCTCCACGTGAGGCGGGAGACCCAGGGTCCCTTTTCACGTGCCACAGGGATCCTGGGACTCCTATCCATTTTCAAGAGGAGTCAGGCATCGTCTCCTTTGGAAGCATTGATCTCCTCGGACCTCTCGAGTTTTCAAAGGATGTGAGGCCTCCGGTCGCGATGAGGCGGAGAACTCGGTCTTTCTCTGTGGTCTCCCCAGCGGATTCAGACAACCCTTCGTCTTGGGAGATGCAAGATGAGCCTGCATTCAATTCACTGCAGGGATATCCGGCCTTACTTCGAGTCAGAGCATCTCGGTGTCCATTCCACTTGAGGCAACAAACTCAGGGTCCCTCTCACATACCTGTACCTGAGAGAAGCCTCCTCTTGAGGTGCTTGTGGAAAGTTCGTATTCCTCTTGAGTCGAAGCAAGGGACTAAGCTCTCATCTCGAGTTGATTTGGGGTCCATGGAGCCATTTGGTGTTGCTCCAGTGACCTCAGGATCCCTCTACACTTGAGACAGTGATCTTGGGTTTTCTCTGGAGTGCCATCAAGGAAATCAAGGCTCCTTTCACGTTTGATGTGGAACACGGAATTGCTCTGCACGCAGTGCAGGGGAATCGGGCCTCATTTCACGGCGAGGGGGAAGTCTCATGGTTTTTCTCGAGTTGCGGCCGGAACCTGGGGTATATTCTCGAGTTACGACGGGGAGGGCCCTTCCAGACACGTGTTTGTTCAGCGACGTCAGGACTCCTGCCTAGGTGCGAGGGACAACTCGGGATTCTCCTCGGGTTTTGGCATGGCAATTGGGACGCCTCTCCACGTGAGGCGGGAGACCCAGTGTCCCTTTCCACGTGCCACACGGATCCTGGGACTCCTATCCATTTTCAAGAGAAGTCAGGCATCGTCTCCTTTGGAAGCATTGATCTCCGAGGACCTCTTGAGTTTTCAAAGGATCCGAGGCCTCCGTTCGCGATGAGGCGGAGAACTAGGTCTTTCTCTGTGGTCTCCACAGGGGATTCAGACATCCCTTCGTCTTGGGAGATTCAAGACGGGCCGGCATTCAATTCACTGAAGGGATATCCAGCCTTACTTCAAGTCAGAGCATCTCGGTGTCCATTCCACATGAGGCCACAAATTCAGGGTCCCTCTCACATACCTGTAGCTGAGAGAAGCCTCCTCTTGTGGTGCTTGTGGAAACTTGGTATTCCTCTTGAGTCGAAGCCAGGGACTAAGCTCTCATCTCGAGTTGATTTGGGTTCCACGGAGCCCTTTGGTGTTGCAACAGTGACCTCAGGATCCCTCTAGACTTGAGACAGTGATCTTGGGTTTTCTCTGGAGTGCCACCAAGGAAATCAAGTCTCCTTTCACGTTTGATGTGGAACACGGAATTGCTCTGCACGCAGTGCAGGGGCATCGGGCCTCATCTCGCGCCGAGGGGGAAGTCTCATGGTTTTTCTCGAGTTGCGGCCGGAACCTGGGGTATATTCTCGAGTTACGACGGGGAGGGCCCTTCCAGACACGTGTTTGTTCAGCGACGTCAGGACTCCTGCCTAGGTGCGACGGACACCTCGGGATTCTCCTCGAGTCTTGGCATGGCAATTGGGACGCGTCTCCACGTGAGGCGGGAGACCCAGTGTCCCTTTCCACGTGCCACAGGGATCCTGGGACTCCTATCCATTTTCAAGAGGAGTCAGGCATCGTCTCCTTTGGAAGCATTGATCTCCGCAGACCTCTCGAGTTTTCAAAGGATGTGAGGCCTCTGGTCGCGATGAGGCGGAGAACTCGGTCTTTCTCTGTGGTCTCCACAGGGGATTCAGACATCCCTTCTTCTTGGGAGATGCAAGACGAGCCTGCATTCAATTCACTGCAGGGATATCCGGCCTTATTTCGAGTCAGAGCATCTCGGTGTCCTTTCCGCTTGAGGCCACAAACTCGGGGTCCCTCAAATATACCTGTAGCTGAGAGAAGCCTCCTCTTGAGGTGCTTGTGGAAAGTTGGTATTCCTCTTGAGTCTAAGCCAGGGACTAAGCTCTCATCTCGAGTTGATTTGGGGTCCACGGAGCCATTTCATGTTGCTCCAGTGACCTCAGGATCCCTCTAGACTTGAGACAGTGATCTTGGGTTTTCTCTGGAGTGCCATCAAGGAAATCAAGGCTCCTTTCACGTTTGATGTGGAACACGGAATTGCTCTGCATGCAGGGCAGGGGAATCGGGCCTCATCTCGCGGCAAGGGGGATGTCTCATGGTTTTTCTCAAGTTGCGGCTGAAACCTGGAGTATATTCTCGAGTTACGACGGGGAGGGCCCTTCTAGACACTTGTTTGTTCAGCGACGTCAGGACTCCTGCCTAGGTGCGAGGGACACCTCGGGATTCTCCTCGAGTCTTGGCATGGCAATTGGGACGCGTCTCCACGTGAGGCGGGAGACCCAGGGTCCCTTTCCACGTGCCACAGGGATCCTGGGACTCCTATCCATATTCAAGAAGAGTGAGGCATCGTCTCCTTTGGAAGCATTGATATCCGCAGACCTCTCAAGTTCTCAAAGGATGTGAGGCCTCCGGTCGCGATGAGGCGGAGGACTAGTTCTTTCTCTGTCGTCTCCACAGGGGATTCAGACATCCCTTCGTCTCGGGAGATGCAAGACGAGCCTGCATTCAATTCCCTGCAGGGATATCCGGCCTTACTTCGAGTCAGAGCATCTCGGTGTCCATTCCACTTGAGGCCACAAACTCAGGGTCCCTCTCACATATCTGTAGCTGAGAGAAGCCTCCTCTTGAGGTGCTTGTGGAAATTGGTATTCCTCTTGAGTCGAAGCCAGGGACTAAGCTCTCATCTCGAGTTGATTTGGGGTCCACGGAGCCCTTTCGTGTTGCTCCAGTGACCTCAGGATCCCTCTAGACTTGAGACAGTGATCTTGGGTTTTCTCTGGAGTGCCATCAAGGAAATCAAGGCTCCTTTCACTTTTGATGTCGAACACGGAATTGCTCTGCACGTAGGGCAGGGGAATCGGGCCTCAAC
Source organism: Dama dama (assembly GCF_033118175.1). NCBI lineage: Eukaryota > Metazoa > Chordata > Mammalia > Artiodactyla > Cervidae > Dama > Dama dama. The sequence goes on along the minus strand of NC_083706.1, from coordinate 4,360,647 downwards.
TCGAGGCTAGGTGGAAATCTCATGGTTTTTCTCGATTTGCGGCCGGAACCAGGGGTATATTCTCGAGTTACGATTGGGAGGACCCTTCCAGACACGTGTTTGTTCAGCGACGTCAGGACTCCTACCTAGGTGCGAGGGACACCTCGGGATTCTCCTCGAGTCTTGGCATGGCAACTGGGATGCGTCTCCACGTGAGGCGGGAGACGCAGGGTCCCTTTCCACGTGCCACAGGGATCCTGGGACTCCTATCCATTTTCAAGAGGAGTCAGGAATCGTCTCCTTTGGAAGCATTAATCTCCGCGGACCTCTCGAGTTTTCAAAGGATGTGAGGCCTCCGGTCGCGATGATGCGGAGAACTAGGTCTTTCTCTGTGGTCTCCACAGGGGATTCAGACATCCCTTCGTCTTGGGAAATGCAAGACGAGCCTGCACTCAATTCACTGCAGTGATATCCGGCCTTACTTCCTGTCAGAGCATCTCGGTGTCCAGTCCACTTGAGGCCACAAACTCAGGGTCCCTCTCACATACCTGTAGCTGAGAGAAGCCTCCTCTTGAGGTGCTTGTGTAAAGTTGGTAATCCTCTTGAGTCGAAGCCAGACACTAAGCTCTCATCTCGAGTTGATTTGGGGTCCACGGAGCCCTTTCGTGTTACTCCAGTGACCTCAGGATCCCTCTAGACATGAGACAGTGATCTTGAGTTTTCTCTGGAGTGCCATCAAGGAAATCAAGGCTCCTTTCACGTTTGATGTGGAACACGGAATTGCTCTGCACACAGTGCAGGGGAATCGGGTCTCATCTCGCGGCGAGGGGGAAGTCTCATGGTTTTTCTCGAGTTGCGGTCGGAACTTGGGGTATATTCTCGAGTAACGACGGGGAGGGCCCTTCCAGAAACGTGTTTGTTCAGCGACGTCAGGACTCCTGCCTAGGTGCGAGGGACACCTCGGGATTCTCCTCGAGTCTTGGCATGGCAATTGGGACGCGTATCCATGTGAGGCGTGAGACCCAGTGTCCCTTTACACGTGCCATAGGGATCCTGGGACTCCTATCTATTTTCAAGAGAGTCAGGCATCGTCTCCTTTGGAAGCATTGATCTCCGTGGACCTCTCGAGATGTCAAAGGATGTGAGGCCTACGGTCGCGATGAGGCGGAGGACTAGGTCTTTCTCTGTGGTCTCCACAGCGGATTCAGACATCCGTTCGTCTTGGGAGATGCAAGACGAGCCAGCATTCAATTCACTGCAGGGATATCCGGCCTTACTTCGAGTCAGAGCATCTCGGTGTCCATTCCACTTGAGGCCACAAACTCAGTGTCCCTCTCACATACCTGTAGCTGAGAGAAGCCTCCTCTTGAGGTGCTTGTGGAAAGTTGGTATTCCTCTTGTGTCGAAGCCAGGGACTAAGCTCTCATCTCGAGTTGATTTGGGGTCCACGGAGAACTTTCGTGTTGCTCCAGTGACCTCAGGATCCCTCTAGACTTGAGACAGTGATCTTGGGTTTTCTCTGGAGTGCCATCTAGGAAATCAAGGCTCCTTTCACGTTTGATGTGGAACACGGCATTGCTCTGCACACAGTGCAGGGGAATCGGGCCTCATGTCGCGGCGAGGGGGAAGTCTCATGGTTTTTCTCGAGTTGCGGTCGGAACCTGGGGTATATTCTCGATTTACGATTGGGAGGGCCCTTTCAGACACGTGTTTGTTCAGCGACGTCAGGACTCCTGCCTAGGTGCGAGGGACACCTCGGGATTCTCCTCGAGTTTTGGCATGGCAATTGGGTCGCGTCTCCACGTGAGGTGGGAGACCCAGGGTCCCTTTCCACGTGCCACAGGGATCCTGGGACTCCTATCCATTTTCAAGAGGAGTCAGGCATCGTATCCTTTGGAAGCATTGATCTCCGCGGACCTCTCGAGTTTTCAAAGGATGTGAGGCCTCCGGTCGCGAGTTGGCAGAGAACTAGGTCTTTCTCTGTGGTCTCCACAGGGGATTCAGACATTCCTTCGTCTTGGGAGATGCAAGACGAGCCTGCATTCAATTCACTGAAGGGATATCCGGCCTTACTTCGAGTCAGAGCATCTCGGTGTCCATTCCATTTGAGGCCACAAACTCAGGGTGCTTCTCACATACCTGTAGCTGAGAGAAGCCTCCTCTTGAGGTGCTTGTGGAAAGTTGGTATTCCTCTTGAGTCAAAGCCAGGGACTAAGCTCTCATCTCGAGTTGATTTGGGGTCCACGGAGCCCTTTCGTGTTGCTCCAGTGACCTCAGGATCCCTCTAGACTTGAGACAGTGATCTTGGGTTTTCTCTGGAGTGCCATCAAGGAAATCAAGTCTCCTTTCACGTTTCATGTGGAACACGGAATTGCTCTGCATGCAGTGCAGGGAAATCGGGCCTCAACTCGCGGCGAGGCGGAAATCTCATGGTTTTTCTCCATTTGCGGCCGGAACCTGGGGTATATTCTCGAGTTACGATTGGGAGGACCCTTCCAGACACGTGTTTTTTCAGCGACCTCAGGACTCCTGCCTAGGTGCGAGGGAAACCTCGGGATTCTCCTCGAGTCTTGGCATGACAAATGGGACGCGTCTCCACGTGAGGCGGGAGACCCAGGGTCCCTTTCCACGTGCCACAGGGATCCTGGGACTCCATTCCATTTTCAGGAGGAGTCAGGCATCGTTTCCTTTGGAAGCATTCTTCTCCGCGGACCTCTCGAATTTTCAAAGGTTGTGAGGCCTCCGGTCGCGATGAGGCGGAGGACTAGGACTTTCTCTGTGGTCTCCACAGGGGATTCAGACATCCCTTCGTCTTGGGAGATGCAAGACGAGCCTGCATTCAATTCACTGCAGGGATATCCGGCCTTATTTTGAGTCAGAGCATCTCGGTGTACATTACACTTGAGGCCACAAATTCAGGGTCCCTCTCACATACCTGTAGCTGAGAGAAGCCTCCTCTTGAGGTGCTTGTGGAAATTGGTATTCCTCTTGAGTCGAAGCCAGGGACTAAGCTCTCATCTCGAGTTGATTTGGGGTCCACGGAGCCCTTTCGTGTTGCTCCAGTGACCTCAGGATCCCTCTAGACTTGAGACAGTGATCTTGGGTTTCTCTGGAGTGCCATCAAGGAAATCAAGGCTCCTTTCAAGTTTGATGTGGAACACGGAATTGCTCTGCACGCAGGGCAGGAGAATCGGGCCTCATCTCGCGGCGAGGGGGAAGTCTCATTGTTTTTCTCGAGTTGCGGCCGGAACCTGGGGTATATTCTCGAGTTACGACGGGGAGGGCTCTTCGAGAGACGTGTTTGTTCAGCGACGTCAGGACTCCTGCCTAGGTGCGAGGGACACCTCGGGATTCTCCTCGAGTTTTGGCATGGCAATTGGGTCGCGTCTCCACGTGAGGCGGGAGACCCAGGGTCCCTTTCCACATGCCACAGGGATCCTGGGACTCATATCCATTTTCAAGAGGAGTCAGGCATCGTCTCCTTTGGAAGCATTGATCTCCGCGGACCTGTCGAGTTTTCAAAGGATGTGAGGCCTCCGGTCGCGATGAGGCGGAGAACTAGGACTTTCTCTGTGGTCTCCACAGGGGATTCAGACATCCCTTCGTCTTGGCAGATGCAAGACGAGCCTGCATTCAATTCCCTGCAGGGATATCCGGCCTTACTTCAAGTCAGAGCATCTCTGTGTCCATTCCACTTGAGGCCACAAACTCAGGGTCCCTCTCACATACCTGTAGCTGAGAGAAGCCTCCTCTTGAGGTGCTTGTAGAAAGTTGGCATTTCTCTTTTGTCGAAGCCAGGGACTAAGCTCTCATCTCGTGTTGATTTGGGGTCCACGGAGCCCTTTCGTGTTGCTACAGTGACCTCAGGATCCCTCTAGACTTGAGACAGTGATCTTGGGTTTTCTCTGGAGTGCCATCAAGGAAATCAAGGCTCCTTTCACTTTTGATTTCGAACACGGAATTGCTCTGCACGTAGGGCAGGGGAATCGGGCCTCAACTCGAGGCTAGGTGGAAATCTCATGGTTTATCTCGATTTGCGGCCGGAACCAGGGGTATATTCTCGAGTTACGATTGGGAGGACCCTTCCAGACACGTGTTTGTTCAGCGACGTCAGGACTCCTACCTAGGTGCGAGGGACACCTCGGGATTCTCCTCGAGTCTTGGCATGGCAACTGGGATGCGTCTCCACGTGAGGCGGGAGACGCAGGGTCCCTTTCCACGTGCCACAGGGATCCTGGGACTCCTATCCATTTTCAAGAGGAGTCAGGCATCGTCTCCTTTGGAAGCATTGATCTCTGCGGGCCTCTCGAGTTTTCAAAAGATGTGAGGCCTCCGGTCGCGTTGAGGCGGAGGACTAGGTCTTTATCTGTTGTCTCCACAGGGGATTCAGACATCCCTTCGTCTTGGGAGATGCAAGACGAGCCTGTATTCAATTCACTGCAGGGATGTCCGGCCTTACTTCGAGTCAGAGCATCTCGGTGTCCATTCCACTTGAGGCCACAAACTCACGGTCCCTCTCACATACTTGTAGCTGAGAGAAGCCTCCTCTTGAGGTAGTTGTAGAAAGTTGGTATTCCTCTTGAGTTGAAGCCAGGGACTAAGCTCTCATCTCGAGTTGATTTGGGGTCCACGGAGCCCTTTCCTGTTGCTCCAGTGACCTCAGGATCCCTCTAGACTTGAGAGAGTGATCTTGGGTTTTCTCTGGTGTGCCATCAAGGAAATCAAGGCTCCTTTCACGTATGATGTGGTACACGGAATTGCTGTGCACGCAGTGCAGGGGAATCGGGCCTCATCTCGCGGCGAGGGGGAAGTCTCATGGTTTTTCTCGAGTTGCGGTCGGAACCTGGGGTATATTCTCGATTTACGATTGGGAGGGCCCTTTCAGACACGTGTTTGTTCAGCGACGTCAGGACTCCTGCCTAGGTGCGAGGGACACCTCGGGATTCTCCTCGAGTTTTGGCATGGCAATTGGGTCGCGTCTCCACGTGAGGTGGGAGACCCAGGATCCCTTTCCACGTGCCACAGGGATCCTGGGACTCCTATCCATTTTCAAGAGGAGTCAGGCATCGTATCCTTTGGAAGCATTGATCTCCGCGGACCTCTCGAGTTTTCAAAGGATGTGAGGCCTCCGGTCGCGAGTTGGCAGAGAACTAGGTCTTTCTCTGTGGTCTCCACAGGGGATTCAGACATTCCTTCGTCTTGGGAGATGCAAGACGAGCCTGCATTCAATTCACTGAAGGGATATCCGGCCTTACTTCGAGTCAGAGCATCTCGGTGTCCATTCCATTTGAGGCCACAAACTCAGGGTCCCTCTCACATACCTGTAGCTGAGAGAAGCCTCCTCTTGAGGTGCTTGTGGAAAGTTGGTATTCCTCTTGAGTCAAAGCCAGGGACTAAGCTCTCATCTCGAGTTGATTTGGGGTCCACGGAGCCCTTTCGTGTTGCTCCAGTGACCTCAGGATCCCTCTAGACTTGAGACAGTGATCTTGGGTTTTCTCTGGAGTGCCATCAAGGAAATCAAGTCTCCTTTCACGTTTCATGTGGAACACGGAATTGCTCTGCATGCAGTGCAGGGAAATCGGGCCTCAACTCGCGGCGAGGCGGAAATCTCATGGTTTTTCTCCATTTGCGGCCGGAACCTGGGGTATATTCTCGAGTTACGATTGGGAGGACCCTTCCAGACACGTGTTTTTTCAGCGACCTCAGGACTCCTGCCTAGGTGCGAGGGAAACCTCGGGATTCTCCTCGAGTCTTGGCATGACAAATGGGACGCGTCTCCACGTGAGGCGGGAGACCCAGGGTCCCTTTCCACGTGCCACAGGGATCCTGGGACTCCATTCCATTTTCAGGAGGAGTCAGGCATCGTTTCCTTTGGAAGCATTCGTCTCCGCGGACCTCTCGAATTTTCAAAGGTTGTGAGGCCTCCGGTCGCGTTGAGGTGGAGGACTAGGACTTTCTCTGTGGTCTCCACAGGGGATTCAGACATCCCTTCGTCTTGGGAAATGCAAGACGAGCCTGCATTCAATTCACTGCAGGGATATCCGGCCTTATTTTGAGTCAGAGCATCTCGGTGTACATTACACTTGAGGCCACAAATTCAGGGTCCCTCTCACATACCTGTAGCTGAGAGAAGCCTCCTCTTGAGGTGCTTGTGGAAATTGGTATTCCTCTTGAGTCGAAGCCAGGGACTAAGCTCTCATCTCGAGTTGATTTGGGGTCCACGGAGACCTTTCGTGTTGCTCCAGTGACCTCAGGATCCCTCTAGACTTGAGACAGTGATCTTGGGTTTCTCTGGAGTGCCATCAAGGAAATCAAGGCTCCTTTCAAGTTTGATGTGGAATACGGAATTGCTCTGCACGCAGGGCAGGAGAATCGGGCCTCATCTCGCGGCGAGGGGGAAGTCTCATTGTTTTTCTCGAGTTGCGGCCGGAACCTGGGGTATATTCTCGAGTTACGACGGGGAGGGCTCTTCGAGAGACGTGTTTGTTCAGCGACGTCAGGACTCCTGCCTAGGTGCGAGGGAAACCTCGGGATTCTCCTCGAGTTTTGGCATGGCAATTGGGTCGCGTCTCCACGTGAGGCGGGAGACCCAGGGTCCCTTTCCACATGCCACAGGGATCCTGGGACTCATATCCATTTTCAAGAGGAGTCAGGCATCGTCTCCTTTGGAAGCATTGATCTCCGCGGACCTGTCGAGTTTTCAAAGGATGTGAGGCCTCCGGTCGCGATGAGGCGGAGAACTAGGACTTTCTCTGTGGTCTCCACAGGGGATTCAGACATCCCTTCGTCTTGGGAGATGCAAGACGAGCCTGCATTCAATTCCCTGCAGGGATATCCGGCCTTACTTCAAGTCAGAGCATCTCTGTGTCCATTCCACTTGAGGCCACAAACTCAGGGTCCCTCTCACATACCTGTAGCTGAGAGAAGCCTCCTCTTGAGGTGCTTGTAGAAAGTTGGCATTTCTCTTTTGTCGAAGCCAGGGACTAAGCTCTCATCTCGTGTTTATTTGGGGTCCACGGAGCCCTTTCGTTTTGCTACAGTGACCTCAGGATCCCTCTAGACTTGAGACAGTGATCTTGGGTTTTCTCTTGAATGCCATCAAGGAAATCAAGGCTCCTTTCACGTTTGATGTGGAACACGGAATTGCTCTGCACGCAGTGCAGGGGAATCGGGCCTCATCTCGCGGCTAGGGGGAAGTCTCATGGTTTTTCTCGAGTTGCGGCCGGAACCTGGGGTATATTCTCGAGTTACGACGGGGAGGGCCCTTCCAGACACATGTTTGTTCAGCGACGTCAGGACTCCTGCCTAGGTGCGAGGGACACCTCGGGATTCTCCTCGAGTCTTGGCATGGCAATTGGGACGCTCTCCACTTGAGGCGGGAGACCCAGGGTCCCTTTCCACGAGCCACAGGGATCCTGGGACTGCTATCCATTTTCAAGAGGAGTCAGGCATTGTCTCCTTTGGAAGCATTGATCTCCGCAGACCTCTCGAGTTTTCAAGGGATGTGAGGCCTCCGGTCGCTATGAGGCGGAGGACTAGGTCTTTCTCTGTGGTCTCCACAGGGGATTCAGACATCCCTTCATCTTGGGAGATGCAAGACGAGCCTGCATTCAATTCACTGCAGGGATATCCGGCCTTACTTCGAGTCAGAGCATCTCGGTGTCCATTCCATTTGAGGCCACAAACTCAGGGTCCCTCTCACATACCTGTAGCTGAGAGAAGCCTCCTCTTGAGGTGCTTGTGGAAAGTTGGTATTCCTCTTGAGTCGAGGCCAGGGACTAAGCTCTCATCTCGAGTTGATTTGGGGTCCACGGAGCCCTTTCGTGTTGCTACAGTGACCTCAGGAACCCTCTAGACTTGAGACAGTCATCTTGGGTTTTCTCTGGAGTGCCATCAAGGAAATCAAGGCTCCTTTCACTTTTGATGTCGAACACGGAATTGCTCTGCACGCAGGGCAGGGGAATCGGGCCTCATCTCTCGGTGAGGGGGAAGTCTCATGGTTTTTCTCGAGTTGCGGCCGGAACCTGGGGTATATTCTCGAGTTACGACGGGGAGGGCCCTTCCAGACACATGTTTGTTCAGCGACGTCAGGACTCCTGCCTAGGTGCGAGGGACACCTCGGGTTTCTCCTCGAGTCTTGGCATGGCAATTGGGACGCGTCTCCACGTGAGGCGGGAGACCAAGGGTCCCTTTCCACGTGCTACAGGGATCCTGGGACTCCTATCCATTTTCAAGAGGAGTCAGGCATCGTCTCCTTTGGAAGCATTGATCTTCGCAGACCTCTCGAGTTTTCAAAGGATGTGAGGCCTCCGGTCGCGATGAGGCGGAGGACTAGGACTTTCTCTGTGGTCTCGACAGGGGATTCAGACATCCCTTCGTCTTGGGAGATGCAAGACGAGCCTGCTTTCAATTCACTGCAGGGATATCCGGCCTTACTTCGAGTCAGAGCATCTCGGTGTCCATTCCACTTGAGGCCACAAACTCAGGGTCCCTCTCACATACCTGTAGCTGAGAGAAGCCTCCTCTTGAGGTGCTTGTGGAAAGTTGGTATTCCTCTTGAGTCGAAGCCAGGGACTAAGCTCTCATCTCGAGTTGATTTGGGGTCCACGGAGCCCTTTCGTGTTGCTCCATTGACCTCAGGATCCCTCTAGACTTGAGAGTGTGAACTTGGTTTTCTCTGGAGTGCCATCAAGGAAATCAAGGCTCCTTTCACGTTTGATGTGGAACACGGAATTGCTCTGCACGCACTGCAGGGTAATCGGGCCTCATCTCGCGGCGAGGGGGAAGTTTCATGGTTTTTCTCGAGTTGCGGCCGGAACCTGTGGTATATTCTCGAGTTACGACGGGGAGGGCCCTTCCAGACACGTGTTTGTTCAGCGACGTCAGGACTCCTGCCTAGGTGCGAGGGACACCTCGGGATTCTCCTTGAGTCTTGGCATGGCAATTGGGACGCGTCTCCACGTGAGGCGGGAGACCCAGGGTCCCTTTCCACGTGCCACAGGGAACCTGGGACTCCTATCCATTTTCAAGAGGAGTCAGGCATCATCTCCTTTGGATGCATTGATCTCCGCATACCTCTCGAGTTTTCAAAGGATGTGAGGCCTCCGGGCGCAATGAGGCCGAGGACTAGGTCTTTCTCTGTCGTCTCCACAGGGGATTCAGACATCCCTTCGTCTTGGGAGATGCAAGACGAGCCTGCATTCAATTCACTGCAGGGATATCCGGCCTTACTTCGAGTCAGAGCATCTCGATGTCCATTCCACTTGAGGCCACAAACTCTGGGTCCCTCTCACATTCCTGTAGCTGAGAGAAGCCTCCTCTTGAGGTGCTTGTGGAAAGTTGGTATTCCTCTTGAGTCGAAGCCAGGGACTAAGCTCTCATCTCGAGTTGATTTGGGGTCTGAGGAGCCCTTTCGTGTTGCTCCAGTGACCTCAGGATCCCTCTAGACTTGAAACAGTGATCTTGGGTTTTCTCTGGAGTGCCATCAAGGAAATCAAGGCTCCTTTCACGTTTGATGTGGAACACGGAATTGCTCTGCACGCAGTACACGGGAATCGGGCCTCATCTCGCGCCGAGGGGAAAGTCTCATGGTTTTTCTCGAGTTGCGGCCAGAACCTGGGGTATCTTCTCGAGTTATGACGGAGAGGGCCCTTCCAGACACGTGTTTGTTCAGTGACGTCAGGACTCCTGCCTAGGTGCGAGGGACAACTCAGGATTCTCCTCGAGTCTTGGCATGGCAATTGGGATGCGTCTCCACGTGAGGCGTGAGACCCAGGCTCCCTTTCCACGTGCCACAGGGATCCTGGGACTCCTATCCATTTTCAAGAGGAGTCGGGCATCGTCTCCTTTGGAAGCATTGATCTCTGCAGACCTCTCGAGTTTTCAAAGGATGTGAGGCCTCTGGTCGCGATGAGGCGGAGGACTAGGTCTTTCTCTGTGGTCTCCACAGGGGATTCAGACAACCCTTCGTCTTGGGAGATGCACCACGAGCCTGCATTCAATTCACTGCAGGGATATCCGGCCTTACTTCGAGTCAGAGCATCCCGCTGTCCATTCCACTTGAGGCCACAAACTCGGGGTCCCTCAAATATACCTGTAGCTGAGAGAAGCCTCCTCTTGAGGTGCTTGTGGAAAGTTGGTATTCCTCTTGAGTCTAAGCCAGGGACTAAGCTCTCATCTCGAGTTGATTTCGGTCCACGGAGCCGTTTCCTTTTGGTCCAGTGACCTCAGGATCCCTCTAGACTTGAAACAGTGATCTTGGGTTTTCTCTGGAGTGCCATCAAGGAAATCAAGGCTCCTTTCACGTTTGATGTGGAACACGGAATTGCTCTGCATGCAGTGCAGGGGAATCGGGCCTCAACTCGCGGCGAGGGGGAAATCTCATGGTTTTTCTCGAGTTGCGGCCCAAACCTGGGGTATACTCACGAGTTACGACGGGGAGGGCCCTTCCAGACACGTGTTTGTTCAGCGACGTCAGGACTCCTGCCTAGGTGCGAGTGACACCTCGGGATTCTCCTCGAGTCCTGGTATGGCAATTTGGACGCGTCTCCACGTGAGGCGGGAGACCCAGGGTCCCTTTCCACGTGCCACAGGGATCCTGGGACTCCTATCTGTTTTCAAGAGGAGTCAGGCATCGTCTCCTTTGGAAGCATTGATCTCCGCGGACCTCTCGAGTTTTCAAAGGATATGAGGCCTCCGGTCGCGAGGAGGCGGAGGACTAGGTCTTTCTCTGTGGTCTCCACAGGGGATTCAGACATCCCTTCGTCTTGGGAGATGCAAGACGAGCCTGCATTGAATTCACTGCAGGGATATCCGGCCTTATTTCGAGTCAGAGCATCTCGGTGTCCATTCCACTTGAGGCCACAAACTCAGGGTCCCTCTCACATACCTGTAGCTGAAAGAAGCCTCCTCTTGAGGTGCTTGTGGAAAGTTGGTATTCCTCTTGAGTTGAAGCCAGGGACTAAGCTCTCATCTCGAGTTGATTTGGGGTCCACGGAGCTCCTTCGTGTTGCTCCAGTGACCTCAGGATCCCTCTAGACTTGAGACAGTGATCTTGGGTTTTCTCTGGAGTGCCATCAAGGAAATCAAGGCTCCTTTCACGTTTGATGTGGAACACGGAATTGTTCTGCACGCAGTGCAGGGGAATCGGGCTTCATCCAGTGGCGAGGGGGAAGTCTCATGGTTTTTCTCGAGTTGCGGCCGGAACCTGGGGTATATTCTCGAGTTACGACGGGGAGGGCCCTTCCAGACACGTGTTTGTTCAGCGACGTCAGGACTCCTGCCTAGGTGCGAGGGACACCTCGGGATTCACCTCGAGTCTTGGCATGGCAATGGGGACGCGTCTCCACGTGAGGCGGGAGACCCAGGGTCCCTTTCCACGTGCCACAGGGATCCTGGGACTCCTATCCATTTTCAAGAGGAGTCAGGCATCGTCTCCTTTGGAAGCATTGATCTCTGCGGACCTCTCGAATTTTCAAAGGATGTGAGGCCTCTGGTCGCGATGAGGCAGAAAATTAGGTCTTTCTCTGTGGTCTCCACAGGGGATTCAGACATCCCTTCGTCTTGGGAGATGCAAGACGAGCCTGCATTCAATTCACTGCAGGGATATCCGGCCTTACGTGGAGTCAGAGCAACTCGGTGTCCATTCCACTTGAGGCCACAAACTCGGGGTCCCTCTCACATACCTGTAGCTGAGAGAAGCCTCCTCTTGAGGTGCTTGAGGAAAGTTGATATTCCTCTTGATTCGAAGCCAGGGACTAAGCTCTCATCTCGAGTTGATTTGGGGTCAACGGAGCCCTTTCATGTTGCTCCAGTGACCTCAGGATCCCTCTAGACTGGAGACAGTGATCTTGGGTTTTCTCTGGAGTGCCATCAAGGAAATCAAGGCTCCTTTCACTTTTGATGTGGAACAAGGAATTGCTCTGCACGCAGTGCAGGGGAATCCGGCCTCATCTCGCGGCGAGGGGGAAGTCTCATGGTTTTTCTCGAGTTGCGGCCGGAACCTGGGGTATATTCTCGAGTTACGACGGGGAGGGCCCTTCCAGACACGTGTTTGTTCAGCGACGTCAGGACTCCTGCCTAGGTGCGAGGGACACCTCGGGATTCTCCTCGAGTCTTGGCATGGCAATTGGGACGCGTCTCCACGTGAGGCGGGATACCCAGGGTCCCTTTCCACGTGCCACAGGGATCCTTGGACTCCTATCCATTTTCAAGAGGAGTCAGGCATCGTCTCCTTTGGAAGCATTGATCTCCGCGGACCTCTCGAGTTTTCAAAGGATGTGAGGCCTCCGGTCGCGATGAGGCGGAGAACTCGGTCTTTCTCTGTGGTCTCCACAGGGGATTCAGACATCCCTTCGTCTTGGGAGATGCAAGACGAGCCTGCATTCAATTCACTGCAGGGATATCCGGCCTTACTTCGAGTCAGAGCATCTCGGTGTCCATTCCACTTGAGGCCACAAACTCAGGGTCCCTCTCACATACCTGTAGCTGAGAGAAGCCTCCTCTTGAGGTGCTTGTGGAAAGTTGATATTCCTCTTGAGTCGAAGCCAGGGACTAAGCTCTCATCTCGTGTTGATTTGGGGTCCACGGAGCCCTTTCGTGTTGCTCCAGTGACCTCAGGATCCCTCTAGACTTGAGATAGTGATCTTGGGTTTTCTCTGGAGTGCCATCAAGGAAATCAAGGCTCCTTTCACGTTTGATGTGGAACACGGAATTGCTCTGCATGCAGTGCAGGGGAATCGGGCCTCATCTCGCGGCGAGGGCGAAGTCTCATGGTTTTTCTCGAGTTGCGGCCGGAACCGGGGGTATATTCTCGAGTTACGACGGGGAGGGCCCTTCCAGACACGTGTTTGTTCAGCGACGTCAGGACTCCTGCCTAGGTGCGAGGGACACCTCGGTATTCTCCTCGAATCTTGGCATGGCAAAGGGGACGCGTCTCCACGGGAGGCGGGAGACCCAGGGTCCCATTCCACGTGCCACAGGGATCCTGGGACTCCTATCCATTTTCAAGAGGAGTCAGGCATCGTCTCCTTTGGAAGCATTGATCTCCGCGGACCTCTCGAATTTTCAAAGGATGTGAGGCCTCTGGTCGCGATGAGGCAGAAAATGAGGTCTTTCTCTGTGGTCTCCACAGGGGATTCAGACATCCCTTCGTCTTGGGAGATGCAAGACGAGCCTGCATTCAATTCACTGCAGGGATATCCGGACTTACTTCGAGTCAGAGCATCTCGGTGTCCATTCCACTTGAGGCCACAAACTCAGGGTCCCTCTCACATACTTGTAGCTGAGAGAAGCCTCCTCTTGAGGTGCTTGTGGAAAGTTGATATTCCTCTTGAGTCTAAGCCAGGGACTAAGCTCTCATCTCGAGTTGATTTGGGGTCCACGGAGCCCTTTCCTGTTGCACCAGTGACCTCAGGATCCCTCTAGACTTGAGACAGTGATCTTGGGTTTTCTCTGGAGTGCCATCAAGGAAATCAAGGCTCCTTTCACTTTTGATGTGGAACACGGAATTGCTCTGCACGCAGTGCAGGGGAATCGGGCCTCATCTCGCTGCGAGGGGGAAGTCTCATGGTTTTTCTCGAGTTGCGGGCGGAACCTGGGGTATATTCTCGAGTTACGACGGGGAGGTCCTTTCCAGACACGTGTTTGTTTATCGACGTCAGGACTCCTGCCTAGGTCCGAGGGACCCCTCGGGATTCTCCTCGAGTCTTGGCATGGCAATTGGGACGCGTCTCCACGTGAGGCGGGAGACCCAGGGTCCCTTTCCACGTGCCACAGGGATCCTGGGACTCCTGTCTATTTTCAAGAGGAGTCAGGCATCGTCTCCTTCGGAAGCATTGATCTCCGCGGACCTCTCGAATTTTCAAAGGATGTGAGGCCTCTGGTCGCGATGAGGTGGAGGACTAGGTCTTTCACTGTCGTCTCCACAGGGGATTCAGACATCCCTTCGTCTTGGGAGATGCAAGACGAGCCTCCATTCAATTCACTGCAGGAATATCTGGCCTTACTTGGAGTCAGAGCAACTCGGTGTCCATTCCACTTGAGGCCACAAACTCAGGGGCCCTCTCACATACCTGTAGCTGAGAGAAGCCTCCTCTTGAGGTGCTTTTGGAAAGTTGGTATTCCTCTTGAGTCGAAGCCAGGGACTAAGATCTCATCTCGAGTTGATTTGGGGGCCAAGGAGGACTTTCCTTTTGCTCCAGTGAACTCAGGATCCCTCTAGACTTGAGACAGTGATCTTGGGTTTTCTCTGGAGTGCCATCAAGGAAATCAAGGCTCCTTTCACGTTTGATGTGGAACTCGGAATTGCTCTGCACGCAGTGCAGGGGAATCGGGCCTCATCTCGCGGCGAGTGGGAAGCCTCATGGTTTTTCTCGAGTTGCGGCCGGAACCTTGGGTATATTCTCGAGTTACGACGGGGAGGGCCCTTCCAGACACGTGTTTGTTCAGCGACCTCAGGACTCCTGCCTAGGTGCGAGGGACACCTCGGGATTCTCCTCGAGTCCTGGCATGGCAATGGGGACGTGTCTCCATGTGAGGCGGGAGACTCAGGGTCCCTTTCCACGTGCCACAGGGATCCTTGGACTCCTATCCATTTTCAAGAGGAGTCAGGCATCGTCTCCTTTGGAAGCATTGATCTCCGCGGACCTCTCGAGTTTTCAAAGGATGTGAGGCCTCCGCTCGCGATGAGGCGGAGAATTAGGTTTTTCTCTGTGGTCTCCACAGGGGATTCAGACATCCCTTCGTCTTGGGAGATGCAAGACGAGCCTGCATTCAATTCACTGCAGGGATATCCGGCCTTACGTCGAGTCAGAGCATCTCGGTGTCCATTCCACTTGAGGCCACAAACTCAGGGGCCCTCTCACATACCTGTAGCTGAGAGAAGCCTCCTCTTGAGGTGCTTGTGGAAAGTTGGTATTCCTCTTGAGTCGAAGCCAGGGACTAAGCTCTCATCTCGAATTGATTTGGGGTCCACGGAGCCCTTTCGTGTTGCTACAGTGACCTCAGGATCCCTCTAGACTTGAGACAGTGATCTTGGGTTTTCTCTGGAGTGCCATCAAGGAAATCAAGGCTGCTTTCCCTTTTGATGTGGATTACGGAATTGCTCTGCACGCAGGGCAGGGGAATCGGGCCTCATCTCGCGGCGAGGGGTTAGTCTCATGGTTTTTCTCGAGTTGCGGCCGGAACCTGGGGTATATTCTCGAGTTACGACGGGGAGGTCCCTTCCAGACATGTGTTTCTTCAGCGACGTCAGGGCTCCTGCCTAGGTGCGAGGGACACCTCGGGATTCTCCTCGAGTCTTGGCATGGCAATTGGGATGCGTCTCCACGTGAGGCATGAAACCCAGTGTCCCTTTCCACGTGCCATAGGGATCCTGGGACTCCTATCCATTTTCAAGTGGAGTCGGGCATCGTCTCCTTTGGAAGCATTGATCTCTGCAGACCTCTCGAGTTTTCAAAGGATGTGAGGCCTCCGCTCGCGATGAGGCGGAGAATTAGGTTTTTCTCTGTGGTCTCCACAGGGGATTCAGACATCCCTTCGTCTTGGGAGATGCAAGACGAGCCTGCATTCAATTCACTGCAGGGATATCCGGCCTTACTTCGAGTCAGAGCATCCCGGTGTCCATTCCACTTGAGGCCACAAACTCGGGGTCCCTCAAATATACATGTAGCTGAGAGAAGCTTCCTCTTGAGGTGCTTGTGGAAAGTTGGTATTCCTCTTGAGTCTACGCCAGGGACTAAGCTCTCATCTCGAGTGTATTTCGGTCCACGGAGCCCTTTCCTGTTGGTCCAGTGACCTCAGGATCCCTCTAGACTTGAGACAGTGATCTTGGGTTTTCTCTGGAGTGTCATCAAGGAAATCAAGGCTCCTTTCACGTTTGATGTGGAACACGGAATTGCTCTGCATGCAGTGCAGGGAAATCGTGCCTCAACTCGCGGCGAGGGGGAAATCTCATTGTTTTTCTCGAGTTGCGGCCCGAACCTGGGGTATGTTCTCGAGTTACGACGGGGAGGGCCCTTCCAGACACGTGTTTGTTCAGCGACGTCAGGACTCCTGCCTAGGTGTGAGGGACACCTCGGGATTCTCCTCGAGTCTTGGCATGGCAATTTGGACGCGTCTCCACGTGAGGCGGGAGACCCAGGGTCCCTTTCCACGTGCCACAGGGATCCTGGGACTCCTATCCATTTTCAAGAGGAGTCAGGCATCGTCTCCTTTGGAAGCATTGATCTCCGCGGACCTCTCGAGTTTTCAAAGAATGTGAGGCCTCCGGTCTCGATGAGGCGGAGAACTCGGTCTTTCTCTGTGGTCTCCACAGGGGATTCAGACATCCCTTCGTCTTGTTAGATGCAAGACGAGTCTGCATTCAATTCACTGCAGGGATATCCGGCCTTACTTCGAGTCAGAGCATCTCGGTGTCCATTCCACTTGAGGCCACAAACTCAGGGTCCCTCTCACATACCTGTAGCTGAGAGAAGCCACCTCTTGAGGTCCTTGTGGAAAGTTGGTATTCCTCTTGAGTCGAAGCCAGGGACTAAGCTCTCATCTCGAGTTGATTTGGGGTCCACGGAGCCCGTTCGTGTTGCTCCAGTGACCTCAGGATTCCTCTAGACTTGAGACAGTGATCTTGGGTTTTCTCTGGAGTGCCATCAAGGAAATCAAGGCTCCTTTCACGTTTGATGTGGAACACGGAATTGTTCTGCATGCAGTGCAGGGGAATCGGGCTTCATCCAGCGGCGAGGGGGAAGTCTCATGGTTTTTCTCGAGTTGCGGCCGGAACCTGGGGTATATTCTCGAGTTACGACGGGGAGGGCCCTTCCAGACACGTGTTTGTTCAGCGACGTCAGGACTCCTGCCTAGGTGCGAGGGTCACCTCGGGATTCTCCTCGAGTCTTGGCATGGCAATTGGACGCGTCTCCATGTGAGGCGGGAGATCCAGGGTCCCTTTCCACGTGCCACAGGGATCCTGGGACTCCTATCCATTTTCAAGAGGAGTCAGGCATCGTCTCCTTTGGAAGCATTGATCTCCGCGGACCTCTCGAGTTTTCAAAGGATGTGAGGCCTCTGCTCGTGATGAGGCGGAGGACTAGCTCTTTCTCTGTCATCTCCACAGGGGATTCAGACATCCCTTCGTTTTGGGAGATGCATGGCGATCGTGCATTCAATTCACTGCAGGGATATCCGGCCTTACTTTGAGTCAGAGCATCTCGGTGTCCATTCCACTTGAGGCCACAAACTCAGGGTCCCTCTCACATACCTGTAGCTGAGAGAAGCCTCCTCTTGAGGTGCTTGTGGAAAGTTGGTATTCCTCTTGAGTCGAAGCTAGGGACTAAACTCTCATCTCGAGTTGATTTGTGGTCCACGGAGCCCTTTCGTGTTGCTCCAGTGACCTCAGGATCCCTCTAGACTTGAGACAGAGAACTTGGGTTTTCTCTGGAGTGCCATCAAGGAAATCAAGGCTCCTTTCACGTTTGATGTGGAAAACGGAATTGCTTTGCACGCAGGGCAGGGGAATCAGGCCTCATCTCGCGGCGAGGGGGAAGTCTCATGGTTTTTCTCGAGTTGCGGCCCGAACCTGGGGTATATTCTCGAGTTACGACGGGGAGGGCCCTTCCAGACATGTGTTTGTTCAGCGACGTCAGGACTCCTGCCTAGGTGCGAGGGACACCTCGGGATTCTCCTCGAGTCTTGGCATGGGTATTGGGACGCGTCTCCACGTGAGGCGGGAGACCCAGGGTCCCTTTCCACGTGCCACATGGATCCTGGGACTCCTATCCATTTTCAAGAGGAGTCAGGCATCGTCTCCTTTGGAAGCATTGTTATCTGTGGAGCTCTCGAGTTTTCAAAGGATGTGAGGCCTCTGGTCGCGATGAGGCAGAAAGTTAGGTCTTTCTCTGTGGTCTCCTCAGGGGATCAGACATCCCTTCGTCTTGGGAGATGCAAGACGAGCCTGCATTCAATTCACTGCAGGGATATCCGGCCTTACGTCGAGTCAGAGCATCTCGGTGTCCATTCCACTTGAGGCCACAAACTCAGGGTCCCTCTCACATACCTGTACCTGAGAGAAGCCTCCTGTTGAGGTTCTTGTGGAAAGTTGATATTCCTCTTGAGTCAAAGCCAGGGACTAAGCTCTCATCTCGAGTTGATTTGGGGTCCACGGAGCCCTTTCTTGTTGCTCCAGTGACCTCAGGATCCCTCTAGACTTGAGACAGTGATCTTGGGGTTTCTCTGGAGTGCCATCAAGGAAATCAAGGCTCCTTTCACTTTTGATGTGGAACACTTAATTGCTCTGCATGCAGTGCAGGGGAATCGGGCCTCATCTCGCGGCGAGGGGGAAGTCTCATGGTTTTTCGCGAGTTGCGGGCGGAACCTGGGGTATATGCTCGAGTTACGACGGGGAGGGCCCTTCCAGACACGTGTTTGTTCAGCGACGTCAGGACTCCTGCCTAGGTGCGAGGGACACCTCGGGATTCTCCTCGAGTCTTGGCATGGCAATTTGGACGCGTCTCCATGTGAGGCGGGAGACCCAGGGTCCCTTTCCACGTGCCACAGCGATCCTGGGACTCCTATCCATTTTCAAGAGGAGTCAGGCATCGTCTCCTTCGGAAGCATTGATCTCCGCGGACCTCTCGAATTTTCAAAGGATGTGAGGCCTCTGGTCGCGATGAGGTGGTGGACTAGGTCTTTCCCTGTGGTCTCCACAGGGGTTTAGACATCCCTTCATCTTGGGAGATGCAAGACGAGCCTGCATTCAATTCACTGCAGGGATATTCGGCCTTACTTCGAGTCAGAGCATCTCGGTGTCCATTCCATTTGAGGCCACAAACTCAGGGGCCCTCTCACTTACATGTAGCTGAGAGAAGCCTCCTCTTGAGCTGCTTGTGGAAAGTTGGTATTCCTCTTGAGTCGAAGCCAGGGACTAAGCTCTCATCTCGAGTTGATTTGGGGACCACAGAGCCCTTTCATGTTGCTACAGTGACCTCAGGATCCCTCTAGACTTGAGACAGTAATCTTGGGTTTTCTCTGGAGTGCCATCAAAGAAATCAAGGCTCCTTTCATTTTTGATGTGGAATACGGAGTTGCTCTGCACGCAGGGCAGGGGAATCGGGCCTCATCTCGCGGCGAGGGGGAAGTCTCATGGTTTTTCTCGAGTTGCGGCCTGAACCTGGGGTATATTCTCGAGTTACGAAGGGGAGGGCCCTTCCAGACACGTGATAGGTGCGAGGGACACCTTTGGATTCTCCTAAAGTCTTGGCATGGCAATTGGAACGCGTCTCCACATGAGGCAAGAGACCCTTGGTCCCTTTCCACGTGCCACAGGGATCCTGGGACTCCTATCCATTTTCAAGAGGATTCAGGCATTGTCTCCTTTGGAAGCATTGATCTCCTCAGACCTCTCGAGTTTTCAAAGGATGTGAGGCCTCGGGTCGCGATGAGGCAGAGGACTAGGTCTTTCTCTGTCGTCTCCACAGGGCTTTCAGACATCCCTTCGTTTTGGGAGATGCAAGACGAGCCTGCATTCAATTCACTGCAGGGATATCCGGCCTTAATTCGAGTCAGAGCATCTCGGTGTCTTTTACACTTGAGGCCACAAATTCAGGGTCACTCTCACATACCTGTAGCTGAGAGAAGCCTCCTCTTGAGGTGCTTGTGGAAAGTTCGTATTCCTCTTGAGTCGAAGCCAGGGACTAAGCTCTCATCTCGAGTTGATTTGGGGTCCACGGAGCCCTTTCTTGTTGCTCCAGTGACCTCAGGATCCCTCTAGACTTGAGACAGTGATCTTGGGTTTTCTCTGGAGTGCCATCAAGGAAATCAAGGCTCCTTTCAAGTTTGATGTGGAACACGGAATTGCTCTGCACACAGTGCATGGGAATCGGGCCTCATCTCGCGGCAAGGGGGATGTCTCAGGTTTTTTCTCAAGTTACGGTCGGAACCTGGGGTATATTCTCGAGTTACGACGGGGAGGGCCCTTCCAGACACGTGTTTGTTCAGCGACGTCAGGACTCCTGCCTAGGTGGGAGGGACACCTCCGGATTCTCCTCGAGTCTTGGCATGGCAATTGGGATGCGTCTCCACGTGAGGCGGGAGACCCAGGGTCCCTTTCCACGTGCCACAGGGATCCTGGGACTCCTATCCATTTTCAAGAAGAGTCAGGCATCGTCTCCTTTGGAAGCATTGATCTCAGCGGACCTCTCGAGTTTTCAAAGTATGGGAGGCCTCCGGTCTCGATGTGGCGGAGAACTAGGTCTTTCTCTGTGGTCTCCACAGGGGATTCAGACATCCCTTCGTCTTGGGAGATGCAAGACAAGCCTGCTTTCAATTCACTGCAGGAATATCCGGCCTTACTTCGAGTCAGAGCATCTTCGTGTCCATTCCACTTGAGGCCACAAACTCAGGGTCCCTCTCACATACCTGTAGCTGGGAGAAGCCTCCTCTTGAGGTGCTTGTGGAAATTGGTATTCCTCTTGAGTCGAAGCCAGGGACTAAGCTCTCATCTCGAGTTGATTTGGGGTCCACGGAGCCCTTTGGTGTTGCTCCAGTGACCTCAGGATCCCTCTAGACTTGAGACAGTGATCTTGGGTTTTCTCTGGAGTGCCATCAAGGAAATCAAGGCTACTTTCAAGTTTGATGTGGAACACGGAATTGCTCTGCACACAGTGCATGGGAATCGGGCCTCATCTCGCGGCAAGGGGGATGTCTCATGGTTTTTCTCAAGTTACGGTCGGAACCTAGGGTATTTTCTCGAGTTACGACGGGGAGGGCCCTTCCAGACACGTGTTTGTTCAGCGACGTCAGGACTCCTGCCTAGGTGCGAGGGACACCTCGGGATTCTCCTCGAGTCCTGGCATGGCAATGGGGACGCGTCTCCACGTGAGGCGGGAGACCCAGTGTCCCTTTCCACGTGCCACTCGGATCCTGGGACTCCTATCCATTTTCAAGAGGAGTCAGGCATCGTCTCCTTTGGAAGCATTGATCTCCGAGGACCTCTTGAGTTTTCAAAGGATCCGAGGCCTCCGTTCGCGATGAGGCGGAGATCTAGGTCTTTCTCTGCGGTCTCCACAGGGGATTCAGACATCCCTTCGTCTTGGGAGATGCAAGACGGGCCGGCATTCAATTCACTGAAGGGATATCCGGCCTTACTTCGAGTCAGAGCATCTCGGTGTCCATTCCACATGAGGCCACAAATTCAGGGTCCCTCTCACATACCTGTAGCTGAGAGAAGCCTCCTCTTGAGGTGCTTGTGGAAACTTGGTATTCCTCTTGAGTCGAAGCCAGGGACTAAGCTCTCATCTCGAGTTGATTTGGGTTCCACGGAGCCCTTTGGTGTTGCAACAGTGACGTCAGGATCCCTCTAGACTTGAGACAGTGATCTTGGGTTTTCTCTGGAGTGCCACCAAGGAAATCAAGTCTCCTTTCACGTTTGATGTGGAACACGGAATTGCTCTGCACGCAGTGCAGGGGCATCGGGCCTCATCTCGCGCCGAGGGGGAAGTCTCATGGTTTTTCTCGAGTTGCGGCCGGAACCTGGGGTATATACTCGAGTTACGACGGGGAGGGCCCTTCCAGACAAGTGTTTGTTCAGCGACGTCAGGACTCCTGCCTAGGTGCCAGGGACACCTCTGGATTCTCCTCGAGTCTTGACATGGCAATTGGGATGCGTCTCCACGGGAGGCGGGAGACCCAGGGTCCCTTTCCACGTGTCACAGGGATCCTGGGACTCCTATCCATTTTCAAGAGGAGTCAGGCATCGTCTCCTTTGGAAGCATTGATCTCCGCGGTCCTCTCGAGTTTTCAAAGGATGTGAGGCTTCCCGTCGCGATGAGGCGGAGAACTGGGTCTTTCTCTGTGGTCTCCACAGGGGATTCAGACAACCCTTCGTCTTGGGAGATGCAAGACGAGCCTGCATTCAATTCACTGCAGGGATATCTGGCCTTACTTCGAGTCAGAGCATCTCGGTGTCCATTCCACTTGAGGTCACAAACTCAGGGTCCCTCTCACATACCTGTAGCTGAGAGAAGCCTCCTGTTGAGGTGCTTTTGGAAAGTTGGTATTCCTCTTGAGTCGAAGCCAGGGACTAAGCTCTCATCTCGAGTTGATTTGGGGTCCACGGAGCCCTTTCGTGTTGCTCCAGTGACCTCAGGATCCCTCTAGACTTGAGACAGTGATCTTGGGTTTTCTCTGGAGTGCCGTCAAGGAAATCAAGGCTCCTTTCACGTTTGATGTGGAACACGGAATTGCTCTGCACGCAGTGCAGGGGAATCGGGCCTCATCTCGCAGCGAGGGGGAAGTCTCATGGTTTTTCTCGAGTTGCGGCCGGAACCTGGGGTGTATTCTCGAGTTACGACGGGGAGGGACCTTCCAGACACGTGTTTGTTCAGCGACGTCAGGACTCCTGCCTAGGTGCGAGGGACACCTCGGGATTCTCCTCGAGTCTTCGCATGGCAATTGGGACGCGTCTCCACGTGAGGCGGGAGACGCAGGGTCCCTTTCCACGTGCCACAGGGATCCTGGGACTCCTATCCATTTTCAAGAGGAGTCAGGCATCGTCTCCTTTGGAAGCATTGATCTCCGCGGACGTCTCGAGTTTTCAAAGGATGTGAGGCCTCCCCTCGCGATGAGGCGGAGAACTAGGTCTTTCTCTGTGGTCTCCACAGGGGATTCAGACAACCCTTCGTCTTGGGAGATGCAAGACGAGCCTGCATTCAATTCACTGCAGGGATATCTGGCCTTACTTCGAGTCAGAGCATCTCGGTGTCCATTCGACTTGAGGCCACAAACTCAGGGTCCCTCTCACATACCTGTAGCTGAGAGAAGCCTCCTCTTGAGGTGCTTGTGGAAACTTGGTATTCCTCTTGAGTCGAAGCCAGGGACTAAGCTCTCATCTCGAGTTGATTTGGGGTCCACGGAGCCCTTTCGTGTTGCTCCAGTGACCTCAGGATCCCTCTAGACTTGAGACAGTGATCTTGGGTTTTCTCTGGAGTGCCATCAAGGAAATCAAGTCTCCTTTCTTTTTTGTTGTGGAATACGGAATTGCTCTGCACGCAGTGCAGGGGAATCGGGCCTCATCTCGCAGCGAGGGGGAAGTCTCATGGTTTTTCTCGAGTTGCGGCCGGAACCTGGGGTATATTCTCGAGTTACGACGGGGAGGGCCCTTCCAGACATGTGTTTGTTCAGCGACGTCAGGACTCCTGCCTAGGTGCGAGGGACACCTCGGGATTCTCCTCGAGTCTTGGCATGGCAATTGGGACGCGTCTCCACGTGAGGCGGGAGACGCAGGGTCCCTTTCCACGTGCCACAGGGATCCTGGGACTCCTATCCATTTTCAAGAGGAGTCAGGCATCGTCTCCTTTGGAAGCATTGATCTCCGCGGACTTCTCGAGTTTTCAAAGGATGTGAGGCCTCTGTTCGCGTTGAGACGGAGGACTAGGTCTTTCTCTGTGGTCTCCACAGGGGATTCAGACAACCCTTCGTCTTGGGAGATGCAAGACGAGCCTGCATTCAATTCACTGCAGGGATATCCAGCCTTACTTCGAGTCAGAGCATCTCGGGGTCCATTCCACTTGAGGCCACAAACTCAGGGTCCCTCTCACATACATGTAGTTGAGAGAAGCCTCCTCTTGAGGTGCTTGTGGAAAGTTGGTATTCCTCTTGAGTCGAAGCCAGGGACTAAGCTCTCATCTCGAGTTGATTTGGGGTCCACGGAGCCCTTTCGTGTTGCTCCAGTGACCTCAGGATCCCTCTAGACTTGAAACAGTGACCTTGGGTTTTCTCTGGAGTGCCATCAAGGATATAAAGGCTCCTTTCACGTTTGATGTGGAACACGGAATTGCTCTGCACGCAGTGCAGGTGAATCGGACCTCATCTCGCGGCGAGGGGGAAGTGTCATGGTTTATCTCGAGTTGCGGCCGGAACCTGGGGTATATTCTCGAGTTACGACGGGGAGGGCCCTTCCTTACACGTGTTTGTTCAGCGACGTCAGGACTCCTGCATAGGTGCGAGGGACACCTCGGGATTCTCCTCGAGTCTTGGCATGGCAATTGGGACGTGTCTCCACGTGAGGCGGGAGACCCAGGGTCCCTTTCCACGTGCCACATTGATCCTGGGACTCCTATCCATTTTCAAGAGGAGTCAGGCATCGTCTCCTTTGGAAGCATTGATCTCCGCGGACCTCTCGAGTTTTCAAAGGATGTGAGGCCTCCGGTCGCGATGAGGCGGAGGACTAGGTCTTTCTCTGTGGACTCCACAGGGGATTCAGACATCCCTTCGTCTTGGGAGATGCAAGATGAGCCTGCATTCAATTCACTCCAGGGATATCTGGTCTTACTTCGAGTCACAGCATCTCGGTGTCCATTCCACTTGAGGCCTCAAACTCAGGGTCCATCTCACATACCTGTAGCTGAGAGAAGCCTCCTCTTGAGGTGCTTGTGGAAAGTTGGTATTCCTCTTGAGTCGAAGCCAGGGACTAAGCTCTCATCTCGAGTTGATTTGGGGTCCACGGAGCCCTTTCGTGTTGCTCCAGTGACCTCAGGATCCCTCTAGACTTGAGACAGTGATCTTGGGTTTTCTCTGGAGTGCCATCAAGGAAATCAAGGCTCCTTTCACGTTTGATGTGGAACACGGAAATGTTCTGCACGCAGTGCAGGGGAATCGGGCCTCATCTCGCGGCGAGGGGGAAGTCTCATCGTTTTTCTCGAGTTGCGGCCGGAACCTGGGGTATATTCTCGAGTTACGACGGGGAGGGCCCTCCCAGACACGTGTTTGTTCAGCGACGTCAGGACTCCTGCCTAGGTGCGAGGGACACCTCGGGATTCTTCTCGAGTCTTGGCATGGCAATTGCGACGCCTCTCCATGTGAGGCGGGAGACCCAGGGTCCCTTTCCACGTGCCACAGGGATCCTGGGACTCCTATCCATTTTCAAGAGGAGTCAGGCATCGTCTCCTTTGGAAGCATTGATCTCCGCAGACCTCTCGAGTTTTCAAAGGATGTGGGGCCTTCGGGCTCGATGAGGCGGAGAACGATGTCTTTCTCTGTGGTCTCCACAGGGGATTCAGACAACCCTTCGTCTTGGGAGATGCAAGACGATCCTGCATTCAATTCACTGCAGGGATATCCGGACTTACTTCGAGTCAGAGCATCTCGGTGTCCATTCCACTTGAGGCCACAAACTCAGGGTCCCTCTCACATACTTGTAGCTGAGAGAAGCCTCCTCTTGAGGTGCTTGTGGAAAGTTGATATTCCTCTTGAGTCTAAGCCAGGGACTAAGCTCTCATCTCGAGTTGATTTGGGGTCCACGGAGCCCTTTCCTGTTGCACCAGTGACCTCAGGATCCCTCTAGACTTGAGACAGTGATCTTGGGTTTTCTCTGGAGTGCCATCAAGGAAATCAAGGCTCCTTTCACTTTTGATGTGGAACACGGAATTGCTCTGCACGCAGTGCAGGGGAATCGGGCCTCATCTCGCTGCGAGGGGGAAGTCTCATGGTTTTTCTCGAGTTGCGGGCGGAACCTGGGGTATATTCTCGAGTTACGACGGGGAGGTCCTTTCCAGACACGTGTTTGTTTATCGACGTCAGGACTCCTGCCTAGGTCCGAGGGACCCCTCGGGATTCTCCTCGAGTCTTGGCATGGCAATTGGGACGCGTCTCCACGTGAGGCGGGAGACCCAGGGTCCCTTTCCACGTGCCACAGGGATCCTGGGACTCCTGTCTATTTTCAAGAGGAGTCAGGCATCGTCTCCTTCGGAAGCATTGATCTCCGCGGACCTCTCGAATTTTCAAAGGATGTGAGGCCTCTGGTCGCGATGAGGTGGAGGACTAGGTCTTTCACTGTCGTCTCCACAGGGGATTCAGACATCCCTTCGTCTTGGGAGATGCAAGACGAGCCTGCATTCAATTCACTGCAGGAATATCTGGCCTTACTTGGAGTCAGAGCAACTCGGTGTCCATTCCACTTGAGGCCACAAACTCAGGGGCCCTCTCACATACCTGTAGCTGAGAGAAGCCTCCTCTTGAGGTGCTTTTGGAAAGTTGGTATTCCTCTTGAGTCGAAGCCAGGGACTAAGATCTCATCTCGAGTTGATTTGGGGGCCAAGGAGGACTTTCCTTTTGCTCCAGTGAACTCAGGATCCCTCTAGACTTGAGACAGTGATCTTGGGTTTTCTCTGGAGTGCCATCAAGGAAATCAAGGCTCCTTTCACGTTTGATGTGGAACTCGGAATTGCTCTGCACGCAGTGCAGGGGAATCGGGCCTCATCTCGCGGCGAGTGGGAAGCCTCATGGTTTTTCTCGAGTTGCGGCCGGAACCTTGGGTATATTCTCGAGTTACGACGGGGAGGGCCCTTCCAGACACGTGTTTGTTCAGCGACCTCAGGACTCCTGCCTAGGTGCGAGGGACACCTCGGGATTCTCCTCGAGTCCTGGCATGGCAATGGGGACGTGTCTCCATGTGAGGCGGGAGACTCAGGGTCCCTTTCCACGTGCCACAGGGATCCTTGGACTCCTATCCATTTTCAAGAGGAGTCAGGCATCGTCTCCTTTGGAAGCATTGATCTCCGCGGACCTCTCGAGTTTTCAAAGGATGTGAGGCCTCCGCTCGCGATGAGGCGGAGAATTAGGTTTTTCTCTGTGGTCTCCACAGGGGATTCAGACATCCCTTCGTCTTGGGAGATGCAAGACGAGCCTGCATTCAATTCACTGCAGGGATATCCGGCCTTACGTCGAGTCAGAGCATCTCGGTGTCCATTCCACTTGAGGCCACAAACTCAGGGGCCCTCTCACATACCTGTAGCTGAGAGAAGCCTCCTCTTGAGGTGCTTGTGGAAAGTTGGTATTCCTCTTGAGTCGAAGCCAGGGACTAAGCTCTCATCTCGAATTGATTTGGGGTCCACGGAGCCCTTTCGTGTTGCTACAGTGACCTCAGGATCCCTCTAGACTTGAGACAGTGATCTTGGGTTTTCTCTGGAGTGCCATCAAGGAAATCAAGGCTGCTTTCCCTTTTGATGTGGATTACGGAATTGCTCTGCACGCAGGGCAGGGGAATCGGGCCTCATCTCGCGGCGAGGGGTTAGTCTCATGGTTTTTCTCGAGTTGCGGCCGGAACCTGGGGTATATTCTCGAGTTACGACGGGGAGGTCCCTTCCAGACATGTGTTTCTTCAGCGACGTCAGGGCTCCTGCCTAGGTGCGAGGGACACCTCGGGATTCTCCTCGAGTCTTGGCATGGCAATTGGGATGCGTCTCCACGTGAGGCATGAAACCCAGTGTCCCTTTCCACGTGCCATAGGGATCCTGGGACTCCTATCCATTTTCAAGTGGAGTCGGGCATCGTCTCCTTTGGAAGCATTGATCTCTGCAGACCTCTCGAGTTTTCAAAGGATGTGAGGCCTCCGCTCGCGATGAGGCGGAGAATTAGGTTTTTCTCTGTGGTCTCCACAGGGGATTCAGACATCCCTTCGTCTTGGGAGATGCAAGACGAGCCTGCATTCAATTCACTGCAGGGATATCCGGCCTTACTTCGAGTCAGAGCATCCCGGTGTCCATTCCACTTGAGGCCACAAACTCGGGGTCCCTCAAATATACATGTAGCTGAGAGAAGCTTCCTCTTGAGGTGCTTGTGGAAAGTTGGTATTCCTCTTGAGTCTACGCCAGGGACTAAGCTCTCATCTCGAGTGTATTTCGGTCCACGGAGCCCTTTCCTGTTGGTCCAGTGACCTCAGGATCCCTCTAGACTTGAGACAGTGATCTTGGGTTTTCTCTGGAGTGTCATCAAGGAAATCAAGGCTCCTTTCACGTTTGATGTGGAACACGGAATTGCTCTGCATGCAGTGCAGGGAAATCGTGCCTCAACTCGCGGCGAGGGGGAAATCTCATTGTTTTTCTCGAGTTGCGGCCCGAACCTGGGGTATGTTCTCGAGTTACGACGGGGAGGGCCCTTCCAGACACGTGTTTGTTCAGCGACGTCAGGACTCCTGCCTAGGTGTGAGGGACACCTCGGGATTCTCCTCGAGTCTTGGCATGGCAATTTGGACGCGTCTCCACGTGAGGCGGGAGACCCAGGGTCCCTTTCCACGTGCCACAGGGATCCTGGGACTCCTATCCATTTTCAAGAGGAGTCAGGCATCGTCTCCTTTGGAAGCATTGATCTCCGCGGACCTCTCGAGTTTTCAAAGAATGTGAGGCCTCCGGTCTCGATGAGGCGGAGAACTCGGTCTTTCTCTGTGGTCTCCACAGGGGATTCAGACATCCCTTCGTCTTGTTAGATGCAAGACGAGTCTGCATTCAATTCACTGCAGGGATATCCGGCCTTACTTCGAGTCAGAGCATCTCGGTGTCCATTCCACTTGAGGCCACAAACTCAGGGTCCCTCTCACATACCTGTAGCTGAGAGAAGCCACCTCTTGAGGTCCTTGTGGAAAGTTGGTATTCCTCTTGAGTCGAAACCAGGGACTAAGCTCTCATCTCGAGTTGATTTGGGGTCCACGGAGCCCGTTCGTGTTGCTCCAGTGACCTCAGGATTCCTCTAGACTTGAGACAGTGATCTTGGGTTTTCTCTGGAGTGCCATCAAGGAAATCAAGGCTCCTTTCACGTTTGATGTGGAACACGGAATTGTTCTGCATGCAGTGCAGGGGAATCGGGCTTCATCCAGCGGCGAGGGGGAAGTCTCATGGTTTTTCTCGAGTTGCGGCCGGAACCTGGGGTATATTCTCGAGTTACGACGGGGAGGGCCCTTCCAGACACGTGTTTGTTCAGCGACGTCAGGACTCCTGCCTAGGTGCGAGGGTCACCTCGGGATTCTCCTCGAGTCTTGGCATGGCAATTGGACGCGTCTCCATGTGAGGCGGGAGATCCAGGGTCCCTTTCCACGTGCCACAGGGATCCTGGGACTCCTATCCATTTTCAAGAGGAGTCAGGCATCGTCTCCTTTGGAAGCATTGATCTCCGCGGACCTCTCGAGTTTTCAAAGGATGTGAGGCCTCTGCTCGTGATGAGGCGGAGGACTAGCTCTTTCTCTGTCATCTCCACAGGGGATTCAGACATCCCTTCGTTTTGGGAGATGCATGGCGATCGTGCATTCAATTCACTGCAGGGATATCCGGCCTTACTTTGAGTCAGAGCATCTCGGTGTCCATTCCACTTGAGGCCACAAACTCAGGGTCCCTCTCACATACCTGTAGCTGAGAGAAGCCTCCTCTTGAGGTGCTTGTGGAAAGTTGGTATTCCTCTTGAGTCGAAGCTAGGGACTAAACTCTCATCTCGAGTTGATTTGTGGTCCACGGAGCCCTTTCGTGTTGCTCCAGTGACCTCAGGATCCCTCTAGACTTGAGACAGAGAACTTGGGTTTTCTCTGGAGTGCCATCAAGGAAATCAAGGCTCCTTTCACGTTTGATGTGGAAAACGGAATTGCTTTGCACGCAGGGCAGGGGAATCAGGCCTCATCTCGCGGCGAGGGGGAAGTCTCATGGTTTTTCTCGAGTTGCGGCCCGAACCTGGGGTATATTCTCGAGTTACGACGGGGAGGGCCCTTCCAGACATGTGTTTGTTCAGCGACGTCAGGACTCCTGCCTAGGTGCGAGGGACACCTCGGGATTCTCCTCGAGTCTTGGCATGGGTATTGGGACGCGTCTCCACGTGAGGCGGGAGACCCAGGGTCCCTTTCCACGTGCCACATGGATCCTGGGACTCCTATCCATTTTCAAGAGGAGTCAGGCATCGTCTCCTTTGGAAGCATTGTTATCTGTGGAGCTCTCGAGTTTTCAAAGGATGTGAGGCCTCTGGTCGCGATGAGGCAGAAAGTTAGGTCTTTCTCTGTGGTCTCCTCAGGGGATCAGACATCCCTTCGTCTTGGGAGATGCAAGACGAGCCTGCATTCAATTCACTGCAGGGATATCCGGCCTTACGTCGAGTCAGAGCATCTCGGTGTCCATTCCACTTGAGGCCACAAACTCAGGGTCCCTCTCACATACCTGTACCTGAGAGAAGCCTCCTGTTGAGGTTCTTGTGGAAAGTTGATATTCCTCTTGAGTCGAAGCCAGGGACTAAGCTCTCATCTCGAGTTGATTTGGGGTCCACGGAGCCCTTTCTTGTTGCTCCAGTGACCTCAGGATCCCTCTAGACTTGAGACAGTGATCTTGGGGTTTCTCTGGAGTGCCATCAAGGAAATCAAGGCTCCTTTCACTTTTGATGTGGAACACTTAATTGCTCTGCATGCAGTGCAGGGGAATCGGGCCTCATCTCGCGGCGAGGGGGAAGTCTCATGGTTTTTCGCGAGTTGCGGGCGGAACCTGGGGTATATGCTCGAGTTACGACGGGGAGGGCCCTTCCAGACACGTGTTTGTTCAGCGACGTCAGGACTCCTGCCTAGGTGCGAGGGACACCTCGGGATTCTCCTCGAGTCTTGGCATGGCAATTTGGACGCGTCTCCATGTGAGGCGGGAGACCCAGGGTCCCTTTCCACGTGCCACAGCGATCCTGGGACTCCTATCCATTTTCAAGAGGAGTCAGGCATCGTCTCCTTCGGAAGCATTGATCTCCGCGGACCTCTCGAATTTTCAAAGGATGTGAGGCCTCTGGTCGCGATGAGGTGGTGGACTAGGTCTTTCCCTGTGGTCTCCACAGGGGTTTAGACATCCCTTCATCTTGGGAGATGCAAGACGAGCCTGCATTCAATTCACTGCAGGGATATTCGGCCTTACTTCGAGTCAGAGCATCTCGGTGTCCATTCCATTTGAGGCCACAAACTCAGGGGCCCTCTCACTTACATGTAGCTGAGAGAAGCCTCCTCTTGAGCTGCTTGTGGAAAGTTGGTATTCCTCTTGAGTCGAAGCCAGGGACTAAGCTCTCATCTCGAGTTGATTTGGGGACCACAGAGCCCTTTCATGTTGCTACAGTGACCTCAGGATCCCTCTAGACTTGAGACAGTAATCTTGGGTTTTCTCTGGAGTGCCATCAAAGAAATCAAGGCTCCTTTCATTTTTGATGTGGAATACGGAGTTGCTCTGCACGCAGGGCAGGGGAATCGGGCCTCATCTCGCGGCGAGGGGGAAGTCTCATGGTTTTTCTCGAGTTGCGGCCTGAACCTGGGGTATATTCTCGAGTTACGAAGGGGAGGGCCCTTCCAGACACGTGATAGGTGCGAGGGACACCTTTGGATTCTCCTAAAGTCTTGGCATGGCAATTGGAACGCGTCTCCACATGAGGCAAGAGACCCTTGGTCCCTTTCCACGTGCCACAGGGATCCTGGGACTCCTATCCATTTTCAAGAGGATTCAGGCATTGTCTCCTTTGGAAGCATTGATCTCCTCAGACCTCTCGAGTTTTCAAAGGATGTGAGGCCTCGGGTCGCGATGAGGCAGAGGACTAGGTCTTTCTCTGTCGTCTCCACAGGGCTTTCAGACATCCCTTCGTTTTGGGAGATGCAAGACGAGCCTGCATTCAATTCACTGCAGGGATATCCGGCCTTAATTCGAGTCAGAGCATCTCGGTGTCTTTTACACTTGAGGCCACAAATTCAGGGTCACTCTCACATACCTGTAGCTGAGAGAAGCCTCCTCTTGAGGTGCTTGTGGAAAGTTCGTATTCCTCTTGAGTCGAAGCCAGGGACTAAGCTCTCATCTCGAGTTGATTTGGGGTCCACGGAGCCCTTTCTTGTTGCTCCAGTGACCTCACGATCCCTCTAGACTTGAGACAGTGATCTTGGGTTTTCTCTGGAGTGCCATCAAGGAAATCAAGGCTCCTTTCAAGTTTGATGTGGAACACGGAATTGCTCTGCACACAGTGCATGGGAATCGGGCCTCATCTCGCGGCAAGGGGGATGTCTCAGGTTTTTTCTCAAGTTACGGTCGGAACCTGGGGTATATTCTCGAGTTACGACGGGGAGGGCCCTTCCAGACACGTGTTTGTTCAGCGACGTCAGGACTCCTGCCTAGGTGGGAGGGACACCTCGGGATTCTCCTCGAGTCTTGGCATGGCAATTGGGATGCGTCTCCACGTGAGGCGGGAGACCCAGGGTCCCTTTCCACGTGCCACAGGGATCCTGGGACTCCTATCCATTTTCAAGAAGAGTCAGGCATCGTCTCCTTTGGAAGCATTGATCTCAGCGGACCTCTCGAGTTTTCAAAGTATGGGAGGCCTCCGGTCTCGATGAGGCGGAGAACTAGGTCTTTCTCTGTGGTCTCCACAGGGGATTCAGACATCCCTTCGTCTTGGGAGATGCAAGACAAGCCTGCTTTCAATTCACTGCAGGAATATCCGGCCTTACTTCGAGTCAGAGCATCTTCGTGTCCATTCCACTTGAGGCCACAAACTCAGGGTCCCTCTCACATACCTGTAGCTGGGAGAAGCCTCCTCTTGAGGTGCTTGTGGAAATTGGTATTCCTCTTGAGTCGAAGCCAGGGACTAAGCTCTCATCTCGAGTTGATTTGGGGTCCACGGAGCCCTTTGGTGTTGCTCCAGTGACCTCAGGATCCCTCTAGACTTGAGACAGTGATCTTGGGTTTTCTCTGGAGTGCCATCAAGGAAATCAAGGCTCCTTTCAAGTTTGATGTGGAACACGGAATTGCTCTGCACACAGTGCATGGGAATCGGGCCTCATCTCGCGGCAAGGGGGATGTCTCATGGTTTTTCTCAAGTTACGGTCGGAACCTAGGGTATTTTCTCGAGTTACGACGGGGAGGGCCCTTCCAGACACGTGTTTGTTCAGCGACGTCAGGACTCCTGCCTAGGTGCGAGGGACACCTCGGGATTCTCCTCGAGTCCTGGCATGGCAATGGGGACGCGTCTCCACGTGAGGCGGGAGACCCAGTGTCCCTTTCCACGTGCCACTCGGATCCTGGGACTCCTATCCATTTTCAAGAGGAGTCAGGCATCGTCTCCTTTGGAAGCATTGATCTCCGAGGACCTCTTGAGTTTTCAAAGGATCCGAGGCCTCCGTTCGCGATGAGGCGGAGATCTAGGTCTTTCTCTGCGGTCTCCACAGGGGATTCAGACATCCCTTCGTCTTGGGAGATGCAAGACGGGCCGGCATTCAATTCACTGAAGGGATATCCGGCCTTACTTCGAGTCAGAGCATCTCGGTGTCCATTCCACATGAGGCCACAAATTCAGGGTCCCTCTCACATACCTGTAGCTGAGAGAAGCCTCCTCTTGAGGTGCTTGTGGAAACTTGGTATTCCTCTTGAGTCGAAGCCAGGGACTAAGCTCTCATCTCGAGTTGATTTGGGTTCCACGGAGCCCTTTGGTGTTGCAACAGTGACGTCAGGATCCCTCTAGACTTGAGACAGTGATCTTGGGTTTTCTCTGGAGTGCCACCAAGGAAATCAAGTCTCCTTTCACGTTTGATGTGGAACACGGAATTGCTCTGCACGCAGTGCAGGGGCATCGGGCCTCATCTCGCGCCGAGGGGGAAGTCTCATGGTTTTTCTCGAGTTGCGGCCGGAACCTGGGGTATATACTCGAGTTACGACGGGGAGGGCCCTTCCAGACAAGTGTTTGTTCAGCGACGTCAGGACTCCTGCCTAGGTGCCAGGGACACCTCTGGATTCTCCTCGAGTCTTGACATGGCAATTGGGATGCGTCTCCACGGGAGGCGGGAGACCCAGGGTCCCTTTCCACGTGTCACAGGGATCCTGGGACTCCTATCCATTTTCAAGAGGAGTCAGGCATCGTCTCCTTTGGAAGCATTGATCTCCGCGGTCCTCTCGAGTTTTCAAAGGATGTGAGGCTTCCCGTCGCGATGAGGCGGAGAACTGGGTCTTTCTCTGTGGTCTCCACAGGGGATTCAGACAACCCTTCGTCTTGGGAGATGCAAGACGAGCCTGCATTCAATTCACTGCAGGGATATCTGGCCTTACTTCGAGTCAGAGCATCTCGGTGTCCATTCCACTTGAGGTCACAAACTCAGGGTCCCTCTCACATACCTGTAGCTGAGAGAAGCCTCCTGTTGAGGTGCTTTTGGAAAGTTGGTATTCCTCTTGAGTCGAAGCCAGGGACTAAGCTCTCATCTCGAGTTGATTTGGGGTCCACGGAGCCCTTTCGTGTTGCTCCAGTGACCTCAGGATCCCTCTAGACTTGAGACAGTGATCTTGGGTTTTCTCTGGAGTGCCGTCAAGGAAATCAAGGCTCCTTTCACGTTTGATGTGGAACACGGAATTGCTCTGCACGCAGTGCAGGGGAATCGGGCCTCATCTCGCAGCGAGGGGGAAGTCTCATGGTTTTTCTCGAGTTGCGGCCGGAACCTGGGGTGTATTCTCGAGTTACGACGGGGAGGGACCTTCCAGACACGTGTTTGTTCAGCGACGTCAGGACTCCTGCCTAGGTGCGAGGGACACCTCGGGATTCTCCTCGAGTCTTCGCATGGCAATTGGGACGCGTCTCCACGTGAGGCGGGAGACGCAGGGTCCCTTTCCACGTGCCACAGGGATCCTGGGACTCCTATCCATTTTCAAGAGGAGTCAGGCATCGTCTCCTTTGGAAGCATTGATCTCCGCGGACGTCTCGAGTTTTCAAAGGATGTGAGGCCTCCCCTCGCGATGAGGCGGAGAACTAGGTCTTTCTCTGTGGTCTCCACAGGGGATTCAGACAACCCTTCGTCTTGGGAGATGCAAGACGAGCCTGCATTCAATTCACTGCAGGGATATCTGGCCTTACTTCGAGTCAGAGCATCTCGGTGTCCATTCGACTTGAGGCCACAAACTCAGGGTCCCTCTCACATACCTGTAGCTGAGAGAAGCCTCCTCTTGAGGTGCTTGTGGAAACTTGGTATTCCTCTTGAGTCGAAGCCAGGGACTAAGCTCTCATCTCGAGTTGATTTGGGGTCCACGGAGCCCTTTCGTGTTGCTCCAGTGACCTCAGGATCCCTCTAGACTTGAGACAGTGATCTTGGGTTTTCTCTGGAGTGCCATCAAGGAAATCAAGTCTCCTTTCTTTTTTGTTGTGGAATACGGAATTGCTCTGCACGCAGTGCAGGGGAATCGGGCCTCATCTCGCAGCGAGGGGGAAGTCTCATGGTTTTTCTCGAGTTGCGGCCGGAACCTGGGGTATATTCTCGAGTTACGACGGGGAGGGCCCTTCCTTACACGTGTTTGTTCAGCGACGTCAGGACTCCTGCCTAGGTGCGAGGGACACCTCGGGATTCTCCTCGAGTCTTGGCATGGCAATTGGGACGTGTCTCCACGTGAGGCGGGAGACCCAGGGTCCCTTTCCACGTGCCACATTGATCCTGGGACTCCTATCCATTTTCAAGAGGAGTCAGGCATCGTCTCCTTTGGAAGCATTGATCTCCGCGGACCTCTCGAGTTTTCAAAGGATGTGAGGCCTCCGGTCGCGATGAGGCGGAGGACTAGGTCTTTCTCTGTGGACTCCACAGGGGATTCAGACATCCCTTCGTCTTGGGAGATGCAAGATGAGCCTGCATTCAATTCACTCCAGGGATATCTGGTCTTACTTCGAGTCACAGCATCTCGGTGTCCATTCCACTTGAGGCCTCAAACTCAGGGTCCATCTCACATACCTGTAGCTGAGAGAAGCCTCCTCTTGAGGTGCTTGTGGAAAGTTGGTATTCCTCTTGAGTCGAAGCCAGGGACTAAGCTCTCATCTCGAGTTGATTTGGGGTCCACGGAGCCCTTTCGTGTTGCTCCAGTGACCTCAGGATCCCTCTAGACTTGAGACAGTGATCTTGGGTTTTCTCTGGAGTGCCATCAAGGAAATCAAGGCTCCTTTCACGTTTGATGTGGAACACGGAAATGTTCTGCACGCAGTGCAGGGGAATCGGGCCTCATCTCGCGGCGAGGGGGAAGTCTCATCGTTTTTCTCGAGTTGCGGCCGGAACCTGGGGTATATTCTCGAGTTACGACGGGGAGGGCCCTCCCAGACACGTGTTTGTTCAGCGACGTCAGGACTCCTGCCTAGGTGCGAGGGACACCTCGGGATTCTTCTCGAGTCTTGGCATGGCAATTGCGACGCCTCTCCATGTGAGGCGGGAGACCCAGGGTCCCTTTCCACGTGCCACAGGGATCCTGGGACTCCTATCCATTTTCAAGAGGAGTCAGGCATCGTCTCCTTTGGAAGCATTGATCTCCGCAGACCTCTCGAGTTTTCAAAGGATGTGGGGCCTTCGGGCTCGATGAGGCGGAGAACGATGTCTTTCTCTGTGGTCTCCACAGGGGATTCAGACAACCCTTCGTCTTGGGAGATGCAAGACGATCCTGCATTCAATTCACTGCAGGGATATCCGGCCTTACTTCGAGTCAGAGCATCTCGGTGTCCATTCCACTTGAGGCCACAAATTCAGGGTTCCTCTCACATACCTGTAGCTGAGCGAAGCTTCCTCTTGAGGTGCTTGTGGAAAGTTGGTATTCCCCTTGAGTCTAAGCCAGGGACTAAGCTCTCATCTCGAGTTGATTTGGGGTCCTTGGAGCCCTTTCGTGTTGCTCCAGGGACCTCAGGATCCCTCTAGACTTGAGACACTGATGTTGGGTTTTCTCTGGAGTGCCATCAAGGAAATCAAGGCTCCTTTCATTTTTGATGTGGAATACGGAATTGCTCTGCACGCAGGGCAGGGGAATCGGGCCTCATCTCGCGGCGAGGGGGAAGTCTCATGGTTTTTCTCGAGTTGCGGCCGGAACCTGGGGTATATTCTCGAGTTACGACGGGGAGGTCCCTTCCAGACATGTGTTTGTTCAGCGACGTCAGGACTCCTGCCTAGGTGCGAGGGACACCTCGGGATTCTCCTCGAGTCCTGGCATGGCAATGGGGACGCGTCTCCACGTGAGGCGGGAGACCCAGTGTCCCTTTCCACGTTCCACTCGGATCCTGGGACTCCTATCCATTTTCAAGAGGAGTCAGGAATCGTCTCCTTTAGAAGCATTGATCTCTTCAGACCTCTCCAGTTTTCAAAAGATGTGAGGCCTCCGGTCGCGATGAGGCGGAGGAGTAGGTCTTTCTCTGTGGTCTCCACAGGGGATTCAGACAACCCTTCGTCTTGGGAGATGCAAGACGAGCCTGCATTCAATTCACTGCAGGGATATCCGGTCTTACTTCGAGTCAGAGCATCTCGGTGTCCTTTCCACTTGAGGCCACAAACTCGGGGTCCCTCAAATATACCTGTAGCTGAGAGAAGCCTCCTCTTGAGGTGCTTGTGGAAAGTTGGTATTCCTCTTGAGTCTAAGCCAGGTACTAAGCTCTCATCTCGAGTTGATTTGGGGTCCATGGAGCCCTTTCATGTGGCTCCAGTGACCTCAGGATCCCTCTAGACTTGAGACAGTGATCTTGGGTTTTCTCTGGAGTGCCATCAAGGAAATCAAGGCTCCTTTCTTTTTTGATGTGGAATACGGAATTGCTCTGCACGCAGGGCAGGGGAATCGGGCCTCATCTCGCGGCGAGGGGGAAGTCTCATGGTTTTTCTCGAGTTGCGGCCGGAACCTGGGGTATATTCTCGAGTTACAACGGGGAGGGCCCTTCCAGACACGTGTTTGTTCAGTGACGTCAGGACTCCTGCCTAGGTGCGAGGGACACCTCGGGATTCTCCTCGAATCTTGGCATGGCAATTGGGACGCCTCTCCACGTGAGGCGGGAGACCCAGTGTCCCTTTCCCCGTGCCACAGGGATCCTGGGACTCCTATCCATTTTCAAGAGGAGTCAGGTATCGTTTCCTTTGGAAGCATTGATCTCCGCGGACCTCTCGAGTTTTCATAGGATGTGAGGCCTCCGCTCGCGATGAGGCGGAGAATTAGGTCTTTCTCTGTGGTCTCCACAGGGGATTCAGACATCCCTTCGCCTTGGGAGATGCAAGACGAGCCTGCATTCAATTCACTGCAGGGATATCCGGCCTTACTTCGAGTCAGAGCATCTCGGTGTCCATTCCATTTGAGGCCACAAACTCCGGGGCCCTCTCACATACCTGTAGCTGAGAGAAGCCTCCTCTTGAGGTGCTTGTGGAAAGTTGGTATTCTTCTTGAGTCGAAGCCAGGGACTAAACTCTCATCTCGAGTTGATTTCGGGTCCACAGAGCCCTTTCGTGTTGCTACAGTGACCTCAGGATCCCTCTAGACTTGAGACAGTGATCTTGGGTTTTCTCTGGAGTGCCATCAAGGAAATCAAGGCTCCTTTCACGTTTGATGTGGAACACGGAATTGTTCTGCACGCAGTGCAGGGGAATCGGGCTTCATCCAGCGACGAGGGGGAAGTCTCATGGTTTTTCTCGAGTTGCGGCCGGAACCTGGGGTATATTCTCGAGTTACGCCGGGGAGGGCCCTTCCAGACACGTGTTTGTTCAGCGACGTCAGGACTCCTACTAGGTGCGAGGGACACCTCGGTATTCTCCTCGAGTCTTGGCATGGCAATGGGGACGCGTCTCCACATGAGGCGAGAGACCCAGGGTCCCTTTCCACGTGCCACAGGGATCCTTGGACTCCTATCCATTTTCAAGAGGAGTCAGGCATCGTCTCCTTTGGAAGCATTGATCTCCGCGGACCTCTCGAGTTTTCAAAGGATGTGAGGCCTCCGCTCGCGATGAGGCGGAGAATTAGGTTTTTCTCTGTGGTCTCCACAGGGGATTCAGACATCCCTTCGTCTTGGGAGATGCAAGACGAGCCTGCATTCAATTCACTGCAGGGATATCCAGCCTTACATCGAGTCAGAGCATCTCGGTGTCCATTCCACTTGAGGCCACAAACTCAGGGGCCCTCTCACATACCTGTAGCTGAGAGAAGCCTCCTCGTGAGGTGCTTGTGGAAAGTTGGTATTCCTCTTGAGTCGAAGCCAGGGACTAAGCCCTCATCTCGAGTTGATTTGGGTCCACGGAGCCCTTTTGTGTTGCTACAGTGACCTCAGGATCCCTCTAGACTAGAGACAGTGATCTTGGGTTTTCTCTGGAGTGCCATCAAGGAAATCAAGGCTCCTTTCACTTTTGATGTGGAATACGGAATGCTCTGCACGCAGGGCAGGGGAATCGGGCCTCATCTCGCGGCGAGGGGGAAGTCACATGGTTTTTCTAGAGTTGCTGAAGAACCTGGGGTATATTCTCGAGTTACGACGGGGAGGTCCCTTCCAGACATGTGTTTGTTCAGCGACGTCAGGACTCCTGCCTAGGTGCGAGGGACACCTCGGGATTCTCCTCGAGTCTTAGCATGGCAATTGGGATGCGTCTCCACGTGAGGCATGAGACCCTGGGCTCCTTTCCACGAGCCACAGGGATCCTGGGACTCCTATCCATTTTCAAGAGGAGTCGGGCATCGTCTCCTTTGGAAGCATTGATCTCCGCAGACCTCTCGAGTTTTCAAAGGATGTGAGTCCTCCGGTCGCGATGAGGCGGAGGACTAGGTCTTTCTCTGTGGTCTCCACAGGGAATTCAGTCATCTCTTCGTCTTGGGAGATGCAAGACGAGCCTGCATTCAATTCACTGCAGGCATATCCAGCCTTACTTCGAGTCAGAGCATCCCGGTGTCCATTCCACTTGAGGCCACAAACTCGGGGTCCCTCAAATATACCTGTAGCTGAGAGAAGCCTCCTCTTGAGGTGCTTGTGGAAAGTTGGTATTCCTCTTGAGTCTAAGCCAGGGACTAAGCTCTCATCTCGAGTTGATTTCGGTCCACGGAGCCGTTTCCTTTTGGTCCAGTGACCTCAGGATCCCTCTAGACTTGAAACAGTGTTCTTGGGTTTTCTCTGGAGTGCCATCAAGGAAATCAAGGCTGCTTTCACGTTTGATGTGGAAAACGGAATTGCTTTGCACGCAGGGCAGGGGAATCAGGCCTCATCTCGCGGCGAGGGGGAAGTCTCATGGTTTTTCTCGAGTTGCGGCCCGAACCTGGGGTATATTCTCGAGTTACAACGGGGAGGGCCCTTCCAGACACGTGTTTGTTCAGCGACGTCAGGACTCCTGCCTAGGTGCGAGGGACACCTCGGGATTCTCCTCGAGTCTTGGCATGGCAATTGGGACGCGTCTCCTCGTGAGGCGGGAGACCCAGGGTTCCTTTCCACGTGCCACAGGGATCCTGGGACTCCTATCCATTTTCAAGAGGAGTCAGTCATCGTCTCCTTTGGAAGCAATGATCTCCGCGGAACTCTCGAGTTTTCAAAGGATGTGAGGCCTCCGCTCGCGAGTAGGCGGAGAATTAGGTTTTTCTCTGTGGTCTCCAAAGGGGATTCAGACATCCCTTCGTCTTGGGAGATGCAAGACGAGCCTGCATTCAATTCACTGCAGGGATATCCGGCCTTACTTCGAGTCAGAGCATCCCGGTGTCCATTCCACTTGAGGCCACAAACTCGGGGTCCCTCAAATATACATGTAGCTGAGAGAAGCTTCCTCTTGAGGTGCTTGTGGAAAGTTGGTATTCCTCTTGAGTCTACGCCAGGGACTAAGCTCTCATCTCGAGTGTATTTCGGTCCACGGAGCCCTTTCCTGTTGGTCCAGTGACCTCAGGATCCCTCTAGACTTGAGACAGTGATCTTGGGTTTTCTCTGGAGTGTCATCAAGGAAATCAAGGCTCCTTTCACGTTTGATGTGGAACACGGAATTGCTCTGCATGCAGTGCAGGGAAATCGTGCCTCAACTCGCGGCGAGGGGGAAATCTCATTGTTTTTCTCGAGTTGCGGCCCGAACCTGGGGTATGTTCTCGAGTTACGACGGGGAGGGCCCTTCCAGACACGTGTTTGTTCAGCGACGTCAGGACTCCTGCCTAGGTGTGAGGGACACCTCGGGATTCTCCTCGAGTCTTGGCATGGCAATTTGGACGCGTCTCCACGTGAGGCGGGAGACCCAGGGTCCCTTTCCACGTGCCACAGGGATCCTGGGACTCCTATCCATTTTCAAGAGGAGTCAGGCATCGTCTCCTTTGGAAGCATTGATCTCCGCGGACCTCTCGAGTTTTCAAAGAATGTGAGGCCTCCGGTCTCGATGAGGCGGAGAACTCGGTCTTTCTCTGTGGTCTCCACAGGGGATTCAGACATCCCTTCGTCTTGTTAGATGCAAGACGAGTCTGCATTCAATTCACTGCAGGGATATCCGGCCTTACTTCGAGTCAGAGCATCTCGGTGTCCATTCCACTTGAGGCCACAAACTCAGGGTCCCTCTCACATACCTGTAGCTGAGAGAAGCCTCCTCTTGAGGTCCTTGTGGAAAGTTGGTATTCCTCTTGAGTCGAAGCCAGGGACTAAGCTCTCATCTCGAGTTGATTTGGGGTCCACGGAGCCCGTTCGTGTTGCTCCAGTGACCTCAGGATTCCTCTAGACTTGAGACAGTGATCTTGGGTTTTCTCTGGAGTGCCATCAAGGAAATCAAGGCTCCTTTCACGTTTGATGTGGAACACGGAATTGTTCTGCACGCAGTGCAGGGGAATCGGGCTTCATCCAGCGGCGAGGGGGAAGTCTCATGGTTTTTCTCGAGTTGCGGCCGGAACCTGGGGTATATTTTCGAGTTACGACGGGGAGGGCCCTTCCAGACACGTGTTTGTTCAGCGACGTCAGGACTCCTGCCTAGGTGCGAGGGTCACCTCGGGATTCTCCTCGAGTCTTGGCATGGCAATTGGACGCGTCTCCATGTGAGGCGGGAGATCCAGGGTCCCTTTCCACGTGCCACAGGGATCCTGGGACTCCTATCCATTTTCAAGAGGAGTCAGGCATCGTCTC
This sequence comes from Dama dama, assembly GCF_033118175.1. Lineage (NCBI taxonomy): Eukaryota > Metazoa > Chordata > Mammalia > Artiodactyla > Cervidae > Dama > Dama dama. Next base: position 4,319,055 of record NC_083706.1, on the reverse strand, counting down.
CTTTGGAAGCATTGATCTCCGCGGACCTCTCGAGTTTTCAAAGGATGTGAGGCCTCTGCTCGTGATGAGGCGGAGGACTAGCTCTTTCTCTGTCATCTCCACAGGGGATTCAGACATCCCTTCGTTTTGGGAGATGCATGGCGATCGTGCATTCAATTCACTGCAGGGATATCCGGCCTTACTTTGAGTCAGAGCATCTCGGTGTCCATTCCACTTGAGGCCACAAACTCAGGGTCCCTCTCACATACCTGTAGCTGAGAGAAGCCTCCTCTTGAGGTGCTTGTGGAAAGTTGGTATTCCTCTTGAGTCGAAGCCAGGGACTAAGCTCTCATCTCGAGTTGATTTGGGGTCCTTGGAGCCCTTTCGTGTTGCTCCAGGGACCTCAGGATCCCTCTAGACTTGAGACACTGATGTTGGGTTTTCTCTGGAGTGCCATCAAGGAAATCAAGGCTCCTTTCATTTTTGATGTGGAATACGGAATTGCTCTGCACGCAGGGCAGGGGAATCGGGCCTCATCTCGCGGCGAGGGGGAAGTCTCATGGTTTTTCTCGAGTTGCGGCCGGAACCTGGGGTATATTCTCGAGTTACGACGGGGAGGTCCCTTCCAGACATGTGTTTGTTCAGCGACGTCAGGACTCCTGCCTAGGTGCGAGGGACACCTCGGGATTCTCCTCGAGTCCTGGCATGGCAATGGGGACGCGTCTCCACGTGAGGCGGGAGACCCAGTGTCCCTTTCCACGTGCCACTCGGATCCTGGGACTCCTATCCATTTTCAAGAGGAGTCAGGAATCGTCTCCTTTAGAAGCATTGATCTCTTCAGACCTCTCCAGTTTTCAAAGGATGTGAGGCCTCCGGTCGCGATGAGGCGGAGGAGTAGGTCTTTCTCTGTGGTCTCCACAGGGGATTCAGACAACCCTTCGTCTTGGGAGATGCAAGACGAGCCTGCATTCAATTCACTGCAGGGATATCCGGTCTTACTTCGAGTCAGAGCATCTCGGTGTCCTTTCCACTTGAGGCCACAAACTCGGGGTCCCTCAAATATACCTGTAGCTGAGAGAAGCCTCCTCTTGAGGTGCTTGTGGAAAGTTGGTATTCCTCTTGAGTCTAAGCCAGGGACTAAGCTCTCATCTCGAGTTGATTTGGGGTCCATGGAGCCCTTTCATGTGGCTCCAGTGACCTCAGGATCCCTCTAGACTTGAGACAGTGATCTTGGGTTTTCTCTGGAGTGCCATCAAGGAAATCAAGGCTCCTTTCTTTTTTGATGTGGAATACGGAATTGCTCTGCACGCAGGGCAGGGGAATCGGGCCTCATCTCGCGGCGAGGGGGAAGTCTCATGGTTTTTCTCGAGTTGCGGCCGGAACCTGGGGTATATTCTCGAGTTACAACGGGGAGGGCCCTTCCAGACACGTGTTTGTTCAGTGACGTCAGGACTCCTGCCTAGGTGCGAGGGACACCTCGGGATTCTCCTCGAATCTTGGCATGGCAATTGGGACGCCTCTCCACGTGAGGCGGGAGACCCAGTGTCCCTTTCCCCGTGCCACAGGGATCCTGGGACTCCTATCCATTTTCAAGAGGAGTCAGGTATCGTTTCCTTTGGAAGCATTGATCTCCGCGGACCTCTCGAGTTTTCATAGGATGTGAGGCCTCCGCTCGCGATGAGGCGGAGAATTAGGTCTTTCTCTGTGGTCTCCACAGGGGATTCAGACATCCCTTCGCCTTGGGAGATGCAAGACGAGCCTGCATTCAATTCACTGCAGGGATATCCGGCCTTACTTCGAGTCAGAGCATCTCGGTGTCCATTCCATTTGAGGCCACAAACTCCGGGGCCCTCTCACATACCTGTAGCTGAGAGAAGCCTCCTCTTGAGGTGCTTGTGGAAAGTTGGTATTCTTCTTGAGTCGAAGCCAGGGACTAAACTCTCATCTCGAGTTGATTTCGGGTCCACAGAGCCCTTTCGTGTTGCTACAGTGACCTCAGGATCCCTCTAGACTTGAGACAGTGATCTTGGGTTTTCTCTGGAGTGCCATCAAGGAAATCAAGGCTCCTTTCACGTTTGATGTGGAACACGGAATTGTTCTGCACGCAGTGCAGGGGAATCGGGCTTCATCCAGCGACGAGGGGGAAGTCTCATGGTTTTTCTCGAGTTGCGGCCGGAACCTGGGGTATATTCTCGAGTTACGCCGGGGAGGGCCCTTCCAGACACGTGTTTGTTCAGCGACGTCAGGACTCCTACTAGGTGCGAGGGACACCTCGGTATTCTCCTCGAGTCTTGGCATGGCAATGGGGACGCGTCTCCACATGAGGCGAGAGACCCAGGGTCCCTTTCCACGTGCCACAGGGATCCTTGGACTCCTATCCATTTTCAAGAGGAGTCAGGCATCGTCTCCTTTGGAAGCATTGATCTCCGCGGACCTCTCGAGTTTTCAAAGGATGTGAGGCCTCCGCTCGCGATGAGGCGGAGAATTAGGTTTTTCTCTGTGGTCTCCACAGGGGATTCAGACATCCCTTCGTCTTGGGAGATGCAAGACGAGCCTGCATTCAATTCACTGCAGGGATATCCAGCCTTACATCGAGTCAGAGCATCTCGGTGTCCATTCCACTTGAGGCCACAAACTCAGGGGCCCTCTCACATACCTGTAGCTGAGAGAAGCCTCCTCGTGAGGTGCTTGTGGAAAGTTGGTATTCCTCTTGAGTCGAAGCCAGGGACTAAGCCCTCATCTCGAGTTGATTTGGGTCCACGGAGCCCTTTTGTGTTGCTACAGTGACCTCAGGATCCCTCTAGACTAGAGACAGTGATCTTGGGTTTTCTCTGGAGTGCCATCAAGGAAATCAAGGCTCCTTTCACTTTTGATGTGGAATACGGAATGCTCTGCACGCAGGGCAGGGGAATCGGGCCTCATCTCGCGGCGAGGGGGAAGTCTCATGGTTTTTCTAGAGTTGCTGAAGAACCTGGGGTATATTCTCGAGTTACGACGGGGAGGTCCCTTCCAGACATGTGTTTGTTCAGCGACGTCAGGACTCCTGCCTAGGTGCGAGGGACACCTCGGGATTCTCCTCGAGTCTTAGCATGGCAATTGGGATGCGTCTCCACGTGAGGCATGAGACCCTGGGCTCCTTTCCACGAGCCACAGGGATCCTGGGACTCCTATCCATTTTCAAGAGGAGTCGGGCATCGTCTCCTTTGGAAGCATTGATCTCCGCAGACCTCTCGAGTTTTCAAAGGATGTGAGTCCTCCGGTCGCGATGAGGCGGAGGACTAGGTCTTTCTCTGTGGTCTCCACAGGGAATTCAGTCATCTCTTCGTCTTGGGAGATGCAAGACGAGCCTGCATTCAATTCACTGCAGGCATATCCAGCCTTACTTCGAGTCAGAGCATCCCGGTGTCCATTCCACTTGAGGCCACAAACTCGGGGTCCCTCAAATATACCTGTAGCTGAGAGAAGCCTCCTCTTGAGGTGCTTGTGGAAAGTTGGTATTCCTCTTGAGTCTAAGCCAGGGACTAAGCTCTCATCTCGAGTTGATTTCGGTCCACGGAGCCGTTTCCTTTTGGTCCAGTGACCTCAGGATCCCTCTAGACTTGAAACAGTGTTCTTGGGTTTTCTCTGGAGTGCCATCAAGGAAATCAAGGCTGCTTTCACGTTTGATGTGGAAAACGGAATTGCTTTGCACGCAGGGCAGGGGAATCAGGCCTCATCTCGCGGCGAGGGGGAAGTCTCATGGTTTTTCTCGAGTTGCGGCCCGAACCTGGGGTATATTCTCGAGTTACAACGGGGAGGGCCCTTCCAGACACGTGTTTGTTCAGCGACGTCAGGACTCCTGCCTAGGTGCGAGGGACACCTCGGGATTCTCCTCGAGTCTTGGCATGGCAATTGGGACGCGTCTCCTCGTGAGGCGGGAGACCCAGGGTTCCTTTCCACGTGCCACAGGGATCCTGGGACTCCTATCCATTTTCAAGAGGAGTCAGTCATCGTCTCCTTTGGAAGCAATGATCTCCGCGGAACTCTCGAGTTTTCAAAGGATGTGAGGCCTCCGCTCGCGAGTAGGCGGAGAATTAGGTTTTTCTCTGTGGTCTCCAAAGGGGATTCAGACATCCCTTCGTCTTGGGAGATGCAAGACGAGCCTGCATTCAATTCACTGCAGGGATATCCGGCCTTACTTCGAGTCAGAGCATCCCGGTGTCCATTCCACTTGAGGCCACAAACTCGGGGTCCCTCAAATATACATGTAGCTGAGAGAAGCTTCCTCTTGAGGTGCTTGTGGAAAGTTGGTATTCCTCTTGAGTCTACGCCAGGGACTAAGCTCTCATCTCGAGTGTATTTCGGTCCACGGAGCCCTTTCCTGTTGGTCCAGTGACCTCAGGATCCCTCTAGACTTGAGACAGTGATCTTGGGTTTTCTCTGGAGTGTCATCAAGGAAATCAAGGCTCCTTTCACGTTTGATGTGGAACACGGAATTGCTCTGCATGCAGTGCAGGGAAATCGTGCCTCAACTCGCGGCGAGGGGGAAATCTCATTGTTTTTCTCGAGTTGCGGCCCGAACCTGGGGTATGTTCTCGAGTTACGACGGGGAGGGCCCTTCCAGACACGTGTTTGTTCAGCGACGTCAGGACTCCTGCCTAGGTGTGAGGGACACCTCGGGATTCTCCTCGAGTCTTGGCATGGCAATTTGGACGCGTCTCCACGTGAGGCGGGAGACCCAGGGTCCCTTTCCACGTGCCACAGGGATCCTGGGACTCCTATCCATTTTCAAGAGGAGTCAGGCATCGTCTCCTTTGGAAGCATTGATCTCCGCGGACCTCTCGAGTTTTCAAAGAATGTGAGGCCTCCGGTCTCGATGAGGCGGAGAACTCGGTCTTTCTCTGTGGTCTCCACAGGGGATTCAGACATCCCTTCGTCTTGTTAGATGCAAGACGAGTCTGCATTCAATTCACTGCAGGGATATCCGGCCTTACTTCGAGTCAGAGCATCTCGGTGTCCATTCCACTTGAGGCCACAAACTCAGGGTCCCTCTCACATACCTGTAGCTGAGAGAAGCCTCCTCTTGAGGTCCTTGTGGAAAGTTGGTATTCCTATTGAGTCGAAGCCAGGGACTAAGCTCTCATCTCGAGTTGATTTGGGGTCCACGGAGCCCGTTCGTGTTGCTCCAGTGACCTCAGGATTCCTCTAGACTTGAGACAGTGATCTTGGGTTTTCTCTGGAGTGCCATCAAGGAAATCAAGGCTCCTTTCACGTTTGATGTGGAACACGGAATTGTTCTGCACGCAGTGCAGGGGAATCGGGCTTCATCCAGCGGCGAGGGGGAAGTCTCATGGTTTTTCTCCAGTTGCGGCCGGAACCTGGGGTATATTTTCGAGTTACGACGGGGAGGGCCCTTCCAGACACGTGTTTGTTCAGCGACGTCAGGACTCCTGCCTAGGTGCGAGGGTCACCTCGGGATTCTCCTCGAGTCTTGGCATGGCAATTGGACGCGTCTCCATGTGAGGCGGGAGATCCAGGGTCCCTTTCCACGTGCCACAGGGATCCTGGGACTCCTATCCATTTTCAAGAGGAGTCAGGCATCGTCTCCTTTGGAAGCATTGATCTCCGCGGACCTCTCGAGTTTTCAAAGGATGTGAGGCCTCTGCTCGTGATGAGGCGGAGGACTAGCTCTTTCTCTGTCATCTCCACAGGGGATTCAGACATCCCTTCGTTTTGGGAGATGCATGGCGATCGTGCATTCAATTCACTGCAGGGATATCCGGCCTTACTTTGAGTCAGAGCATCTCGGTGTCCATTCCACTTGAGGCCACAAACTCAGGGTCCCTCTCACATACCTGTAGCTGAGAGAAGCCTCCTCTTGAGGTGCTTGTGGAAAGTTGGTATTCCTCTTGAGTCGAAGCTAGGGACTAAACTCTCATCTCGAGTTGATTTGTGGTCCACGGAGCCCTTTCGTGTTGCTCCAGTGACCTCAGGATCCCTCTAGACTTGAGACAGAGAACTTGGGTTTTCTCTGGAGTGCCATCAAGGAAATCAAGGCTCCTTTCACGTTTGATGTGGAAAACGGAATTGCTTTGCACGCAGGGCAGGGGAATCAGGCCTCATCTCGCGGCGAGGGGGAAGTCTCATGGTTTTTCTCGAGTTGCGGCCCGAACCTGGGGTATGTTCTCGAGTTACGACGGGGAGGGCCCTTCCAGACATGTGTTTGTTCAGCGACGTCAGGACTCCTGCCTAGGTGCGAGGGACACCTCGGGATTCTCCTCGAGTCTTGGCATGGGTATTGGGACGCGTCTCCACGTGAGGCGGGAGACCCAGGGTCCCTTTCCACGTGCCACATGGATCCTGGGACTCCTATCCATTTTCAAGAGGAGTCAGGCATCGTCTCCTTTGGAAGCATTGTTATCTGTGGAGCTCTCGAGTTTTCAAAGGATGTGAGGCCTCTGGTCGCGATGAGGCAGAAAGTTAGGTCTTTCTCTGTGGTCTCCTCAGGGGATCAGACATCCCTTCGTCTTGGGAGATGCAAGACGAGCCTGCATTCAATTCACTGCAGGGATATCCGGCCTTACGTCGAGTCAGAGCATCTCGGTGTCCATTCCACTTGAGGCCACAAACTCAGGGTCCCTCTCACATACCTGTACCTGAGAGAAGCCTCCTGTTGAGGTTCTTGTGGAAAGTTGATATTCCTCTTGAGTCGAAGCCAGGGACTAAGCTCTCATCTCGAGTTGATTTGGGGTCCACGGAGCCCTTTCCTGTTGCTCCAGTGACCTCAGGATCCCTCTAGACTTGAGACAGTGATCTTGGGGTTTCTCTGGAGTGCCATCAAGGAAATCAAGGCTCCTTTCACTTTTGATGTGGAACACTTAATTGCTCTGCATGCAGTGCAGGGGAATCGGGCCTCATCTCGCGGCGAGGGCGAAGTCTCATGGTTTTTCGCGAGTTGCGGGCGGAACCTGGGGTATATGCTCGAGTTACGACGGGGAGGGCCCTTCCAGACACGTGTTTGTTCAGCGACGTCAGGACTCCTGCCTAGGTGCGAGGGACACCTCGGGATTCTCCTCGAGTCTTGGCATGGCAATTTGGACGCGTCTCCATGTGAGGCGGGAGACCCAGGGTCCCTTTCCACGTGCCACAGCGATCCTGGGACTCCTATCCATTTTCAAGAGGAGTCAGGCATCGTCTCCTTCGGAAGCATTGATCTCCGCGGACCTCTCGAATTTTCAAAGGATGTGAGGCCTCTGGTCGCGATGAGGCGGTGGACTAGGTCTTTCCCTGTGGTCTCCACAGGGGTTTAGACATCCCTTCATCTTGGGAGATGCAAAACGAGCCTGCATTCAATTCACTGCAGGGATATTCGGCCTTACTTCGAGTCAGAGCATCTCGGTGTCCATTCCATTTGAGGCCACAAACTCAGGGGCCCTCTCACTTACATGTAGCTGAGAGAAGCCTCCTCTTGAGCTGCTTGTGGAAAGTTGCTATTCCTCTTGAGTCTAAGCCAGGGACTAAGCTCTCATCTCGAGTTGATTTGGGGTCCATGGAGCCCTTTCATGTGGCTCCAGTGACCTCAGGATCCCTCTAGACTTGAGACAGTGATCTTGGGTTTTCTCTGGAGTGCCATCAAGGAAATCAAGGCTCCTTTCATTTTTGATGTGGAATACGGAGTTGCTCTGCACGCAGGGCAGGGGAATCGGGCCTCATCTCGCGGCGAGGGGGAAGTCTCATGGTTTTTCTCGAGTTGCGGCCTGAACCTGGGGTATATTCTCGAGTTACGAAGGGGAGGGCCCTTCCAGACACGTGATAGGTGCGAGGGACACCTTTGGATTCTCCTAAAGTCTTGGCATGGCAATTGGAACGCGTCTCCACATGAGGCAAGAGACCCTTGGTCCCTTTCCACGTGCCACAGGGATCCTGGGACTCCTATCCATTTTCAAGAGGATTCAGGCATTGTCTCCTTTGGAAGCATTGATCTCCTCAGACCTCTCGAGTTTTCAAAGGATGTGAGGCCTCGGGTCGCGATGAGGCAGAGGACTAGGTCTTTCTCTGTCGTCTCCACAGGGCTTTCAGACATCCCTTCGTTTTGGGAGATGCAAGACGAGCCTGCATTCAATTCACTGTAGGGATATCCGGCCTTAATTCGAGTCAGAGCATCTCGGTGTCTTTTACACTTGAGGCCACAAATTCAGGGTCACTCTCACATACCTGTAGCTGAGAGAAGCCTCCTCTTGAGGTGCTTGTGGAAAGTTCGTATTCCTCTTGAGTCGAAGCCAGGGACTAAGCTCTCATCTCGAGTTGATTTGGGGTCCACGGAGCCCTTTCTTGTTGCTCCAGTGACCTCAGGATCCCTCTAGACTTGAGACAGTGATCTTGGGTTTTCTCTGGAGTGCCATCAAGGAAATCAAGGCTCCTTTCAAGTTTGATGTGGAACACGGAATTGCTCTGCACACAGTGCATGGGAATCGGGCCTCATCTCGCGGCAAGGGGGATGTCTCAGGTTTTTTCTCAAGTTACGGTCGGAACCTGGGGTATATTCTCGAGTTACGACGGGGAGGGCCCTTCCAGACACGTGTTTGTTCAGCGACGTCAGGACTCCTGCCTAGGTGCGAGGGACACCTCGGGATTCTCCTCGAGTCTTGGCATGGCAATTGGGATGCGTCTCCACGTGAGGCGGGAGACCCAGGGTCCCTTTCCACGTGCCACAGGGATCCTGGGACTCCTATCCATTTTCAAGAGGAGTCAGGCATCGTCTCCTTTGGAAGCATTGATCTCCGCAGACCTCTCGAGTTTTCAAAGGATGTGGGGCCTTCGGGCTCGATGAGGCGGAGAACGATGTCTTTCTCTGTGGTCTCCACAGGGGATTCAGACAACCCTTCGTCTTGGGAGATGCAAGACGATCCTGCATTCAATTCACTGCAGGGATATCCGGCCTTACTTCGAGTCAGAGCATCTCGGTGTCCATTCCACTTGAGGCCACAAATTCAGGGTTCCTCTCACATACCTGTAGCTAAGCGAAGCTTCCTCTTGAGGTGCTTGTGGAAAGTTGGTATTCCCCTTGAGTCTAAGCCAGGGACTAAGCTCTCATCTCGAGTTGATTTGGGGTCCTTGGAGCCCTTTCGTGTTGCTCCAGGGACCTCAGGATCCCTCTAGACTTGAGACACTGATGTTGGGTTTTCTCTGGAGTGCCATCAAGGAAATCAAGGCTCCTTTCATTTTTGATGTGGAATACGGAATTGCTCTGCACGCAGGGCAGGGGAATCGGGCCTCATCTCGCGGCGAGGGGGAAGTCTCATGGTTTTTCTCGAGTTGCGGCCGGAACCTGGGGTATATTCTCGAGTTACGACGGGGAGGTCCCTTCCAGACATGTGTTTGTTCAGCGACGTCAGGACTCCTGCCTAGGTGCGAGGGACACCTCGGGATTCTCCTCGAGTCCTGGCATGGCAATGGGGACGCGTCTCCACGTGAGGCGGGAGACCCAGTGTCCCTTTCCACGTGCCACTCGGATCCTGGGACTCCTATCCATTTTCAAGAGGAGTCAGGCATCGTCTCCTTTGGAAGCATTGATCTCCGAGGACCTCTTGAGTTTTCAAAGGATCCGAGGCCTCCGTTCGCGATGAGGCGGAGATCTAGGTCTTTCTCTGCGGTCTCCACAGGGGATTCAGACATCCCTTCGTCTTGGGAGATGCAAGACGGGCCGGCATTCAATTCACTGAAGGGATATCCGGCCTTACTTCGAGTCAGAGCATCTCGGTGTCCATTCCACATGAGGCCACAAATTCAGGGTCCCTCTCACATACCTGTAGCTGAGAGAAGCCTCCTCTTGAGGTGCTTGTGGAAACTTGGTATTCCTCTTGAGTCGAAGCCAGGGACTAAGCTCTCATCTCGAGTTGATTTGGGTTCCACGGAGCCCTTTGGTGTTGCAACAGTGACGTCAGGATCCCTCTAGACTTGAGACAGTGATCTTGGGTTTTCTCTGGAGTGCCACCAAGGAAATCAAGTCTCCTTTCACGTTTGATGTGGAACACGGAATTGCTCTGCACGCAGTGCAGGGGCATCGGGCCTCATCTCGCGCCGAGGGGGAAGTCTCATGGTTTTTCTCGAGTTGCGGCCGGAACCTGGGGTATATACTCGAGTTACGACGGGGAGGGCCCTTCCAGACACGTGTTTGTTCAGCGACGTCAGGACTCCTGCCTAGGTGCCAGGGACACCTCTGGATTCTCCTCGAGTCTTGACATGGCAATTGGGATGCGTCTCCACGGGAGGCGGGAGACCCAGGGTCCCTTTCCACGTGTCACAGGGATCCTGGGACTCCTATCCATTTTCAAGAGGAGTCAGGCATCGTCTCCTTTGGAAGCATTGATCTCCGCAGTCCTCTCGAATTTTCAAAGGATGTGAGGCTTCCCGTCGCGATGAGGCGGAGAACTGGGTCTTTCTCTGTGGTCTCCACAGGGGATTCAGACAACCCTTCGTCTTGGGAGATGCAAGACGAGCCTGCATTCAATTCACTGCAGGGATATCTGGCCTTACTTCGAGTCAGAGCATCTCGGTGTCCATTCCACTTGAGGTCACAAACTCAGGGTCCCTCTCACATACCTGTAGCTGAGAGAAGCCTCCTGTTGAGGTGCTTTTGGAAAGTTGGTATTCCTCTTGAGTCGAAGCCAGGGACTAAGCTCTCATCTCGAGTTGATTTGGGGTCCACGGAGCCCTTTCGTGTTTCTCCAGTGACCTCAGGATCCCTCTAGACTTGAGACAGTGATCTTGGGTTTTCTCTGGAGTGCCGTCAAGGAAATCAAGGCTCCTTTCACGTTTGATGTGGAACACGGAATTGCTCTGCACGCAGTGCAGGGGAATCGGGCCTCATCTCGCAGCGAGGGGGAAGTCTCATGGTTTTTCTCGAGTTGCGGCCGGAACCTGGGGTGTATTCTCGAGTTACGACGGGGAGGGACCTTCCAGACACGTGTTTGTTCAGCGACGTCAGGACTCCTGCCTAGGTGCGAGGGACACCTCGGGATTCTCCTCGAGTCTTCGCATGGCAATTGGGACGCGTCTCCACGTGAGGCGGGAGACGCAGGGTCCCTTTCCACGTGCCACAGGGATCCTGGGACTCCTATCCATTTTCAAGAGGAGTCAGGCATCGTCTCCTTTGGAAGCATTGATCTCCGCGGACGTCTCGAGTTTTCAAAGGATGTGAGGCCTCCGGTCGCGTTGAGGCGGAGAACTAGGTCTTTCTCTGTGGTCTCCACAGGGGATTCAGACAACCCTTCGTCTTGGGAGATGCAAGACGAGCCTGCATTCAATTCACTGCAGGGATATCTGGCCTTACTTCGAGTCAGAGCATCTCGGTGTCCATTCGACTTGAGGCCACAAACTCAGGGTCCCTCTCACATACCTGTAGCTGAGAGAAGCCTCCTCTTGAGGTGCTTGTGGAAACTTGGTATTCCTCTTGAGTCGAAGCCAGGGACTAAGCTCTCATCTCGAGTTGATTTGGGGTCCACGGAGCCCTTTCGTGTTGCTCCAGTGACCTCAGGATCCCTCTAGACTTGAGACAGTGATCTTGGGTTTTCTCTGGAGTGCCATCAAGGAAATCAAGTCTCCTTTCTTTTTTGTTGTGGAATACGGAATTGCTCTGCACGCAGTGCAGGGGAATCGGGCCTCATCTCGCAGCGAGGGGGAAGTCTCATGGTTTTTCTCGAGTTGCGGCCGGAACCTGGGGTATATTCTCGAGTTACGACGGGGAGGGCCCTTCCAGACATGTGTTTGTTCAGCGACGTCAGGACTCCTGCCTAGGTGCGAGGGACACCTCGGGATTCTCCTCGAGTCTTGGCATGGCAATTGGGACGCGTCTCCACGTGAGGCGGGAGACGCAGGGTCCCTTTCCACGTGCCACAGGGATCCTGGGACTCCTATCCATTTTCAAGAGGAGTCAGGCATCGTCTCCTTTGGAAGCATTGATCTCCGCGGACTTCTCGAGTTTTCAAAGGATGTGAGGCCTCTGTTCGCGTTGAGACGGAGACTAGGTCTTTCTCTGTGGTCTCCACAGGGGATTCAGACAACCCTTCGTCTTGGGAGATGCAAGACGAGCCTGCATTCAATTCACTGCAGGGATATCCAGCCTTACTTCGAGTCAGAGCATCTCGGGGTCCATTCCACTTGAGGCCACAAACTCAGGGTCCCTCTCACATACATGTAGTTGAGAGAAGCCTCCTCTTGAGGTGCTTGTGGAAAGTTGGTATTCCTCTTGAGTCGAAGCCAGGGACTAAGCTCTCATCTCGAGTTGATTTGGGGTCCACGGAGCCCTTTCGTGTTGCTCCAGTGACCTCAGGATCCCTCTAGACTTGAAACAGTGACCTTGGGTTTTCTCTGGAGTGCCATCAAGGATATAAAGGCTCCTTTCACGTTTGATGTGGAACACGGAATTGCTCTGCACGCAGTGCAGGGGAATCGGACCTCATCTCGCGGCGAGTGGGAAGTGTCATGGTTTATCTCGAGTTGCGGCCGGAACCTGGGGTATATTCTCGAGTTACGACGGGGAGGGCCCTTCCTTACACGTGTTTGTTCAGCGACGTCAGGACTCCTGCATAGGTGCGAGGGACACCTCGGGATTCTCCTCGAGTCTTGGCATGGCAATTGGGACGTGTCTCCACGTGAGGCGGGAGACCCAGGGTCCCTTTCCACGTGCCACATTGATCCTGGGACTCCTATCCATTTTCAAGAGGAGTCAGGCATCGTCTCCTTTGGAAGCATTGATCTCCGCGGACCTCTCGAGTTTTCAAAGGATGTGAGGCCTCCGGTCGCGATGAGGCGGAGGACTAGGTCTTTCTCTGTGGACTCCACAGGGGATTCAGACATCCCTTCGTCTTGGGAGATGCAAGATGAGCCTGCATTCAATTCACTCCAGGGATATCTGGTCTTACTTCGAGTCACAGCATCTCGGTGTCCATTCCACTTGAGGCCTCAAACTCAGGGTCCCTCTCACATACCTGTAGCTGAGAGAAGCCTCCTCTTGAGGTGCTTGTGGAAAGTTGGTATTCCTCTTGAGTCGAAGCTAGGGACTAAGCTCTCATCTCGAGTTGATTTGGGGTCCACGGAGCCCTTTCGTGTTGCTCCAGTGACCTCAGGATCCCTCTAGACTTGAGACAGTGATCTTGGGTTTTCTCTGGAGTGCCATCAAGGAAATCAAGGCTCCTTTCACGTTTGATGTGGAACACGGAAATGTTCTGCACGCAGTGCAGGGGAATCGGGCCTCATCTCGCGGCGAGGGGGAAGTCTCATGGTTTTTCTCGAGTTGCGGCCGGAACCTGGGGTATATTCTCGAGTTACGACGGGGAGGGCCCTCCCAGACACGTGTTTGTTCAGCGACGTCAGGACTCCTGCCTAGGTGCGAGGGACACCTCGGGATTCTTCTCGAGTCTTGGCATGGCAATTGCGACGCCTCTCCATGTGAGGCGGGAGACCCAGGGTCCCTTTCCACGTGCCACAGGGATCCTGGGACTCCTATCCATTTTCAAGAGGAGTCAGGCATCGTCTCCTTTGGAAGCATTGATCTCCGCAGACCTCTCGAGTTTTCAAAGGATGTGGGGCCTTCGGGCTCGATGAGGCGGAGAACGATGTCTTTCTCTGTGGTCTCCACAGGGGATTCAGACAACCCTTCGTCTTGGGAGATGCAAGACGATCCTGCATTCAATTCACTGCAGGGATATCCGGCCTTACTTCGAGTCAGAGCATCTCGGTGTCCATTCCACTTGAGGCCACAAATTCAGGGTTCCTCTCACATACCTGTAGCTGAGCGAAGCTTCCTCTTGAGGTGCTTGTGGAAAGTTGGTATTCCCCTTGAGTCTAAGCCAGGGACTAAGCTCTCATCTCGAGTTGATTTGGGGTCCTTGGAGCCCTTTCGTGTTGCTCCAGGGACCTCAGGATCCCTCTAGACTTGAGACACTGATGTTGGGTTTTCTCTGGAGTGCCATCAAGGAAATCAAGGCTCCTTTCATTTTTGATGTGGAATACGGAATTGCTCTGCACGCAGGGCAGGGGAATCGGGCCTCATCTCGGGGCGAGGGGGAAGTCTCATGGTTTTTCTCGAGTTGCGGCCGGAACCTGGGGTATATTCTCGAGTTACGACGGGGAGGTCCCTTCCAGACATGTGTTTGTTCAGCGACGTCAGGACTCCTGCCTAGGTGCGAGGGACACCTCGGGATTCTCCTCGAGTCTGGCATGGCAATTGGGACGTGTGTCCATGTGAGGCGGGAGACCCAGGTTCCCTTTCCAAGTGCCACAGGGATCCTGGGACTCCTATCCATTTTCAAGAGGAGTCAGGAATCGTCTCCTTTAGAAGCATTGATCTCTTCAGACCTCTCCAGTTTTCAAAGGATGTGAGGCCTCCGGTCGCGATGAGGCGGAGGAGTAGGTCTTTCTCTGTGGTCTCCACAGGGGATTCAGACAACCCTTCGTCTTGGGAGATGCAAGACGAGCCTGCATTCAATTCACTGCAGGGATATCCGGTCTTACTTCGAGTCAGAGCATCTCGGTGTCCTTTCCACTTGAGGCCACAAACTCGGGGTCCCTCAAATATACCTGTAGCTGAGAGAAGCCTCCTCTTGAGGTGCTTGTGGAAAGTTGCTATTCCTCTTGAGTCTAAGCCAGGGACTAAGCTCTCATCTCGAGTTGATTTGGGGTCCATGGAGCCCTTTCATGTGGCTCCAGTGACCTCAGGATCCCTCTAGACTTGAGACAGTGATCTTGGGTTTTCTCTGGAGTGCCATCAAGGAAATCAAGGCTCCTTTCTTTTTTGATGTGGAATACGGAATTGCTCTGCACGCAGGGCAGGGGAATCGGGCCTCATCTCGCGGCGAGGGGGAAGTCTCATGGTTTTTCTCGAGTTGGGGCCGGAACCTGGGGTATATTCTCGAGTTACAACGGGGAGGGCCCTTCCAGACACGTGTTTGTTCAGTGACGTCAGGACTCCTGCCTAGGTGCGAGGGACACCTCGGGATTCTCCTCGAATCTTGGCATGGCAATTGGGACGCCTCTCCACGTGAGGCGGGAGACCCAGTGTCCCTTTCCCCGTGCCACAGGGATCCTGGGACTCCTATCCATTTTCAAGAGGAGTCAGGTATCGTTTCCTTTGGAAGCATTGATCTCCGCGGACCTCTCGAGTTTTCATAGGATGTGAGGCCTCCGCTCGCGATGAGGCGGAGAATTAGGTCTTTCTCTGTGGTCTCCACAGGGGATTCAGACATCCCTTCGCCTTGGGAGATGCAAGACGAGCCTGCATTCAATTCACTGCAGGGATATCCGGCCTTACTTCGAGTCAGAGCATCTCGGTGTCCATTCCATTTGAGGCCACAAACTCCGGGGCCCTCTCACATACCTGTAGCTGAGAGAAGCCTCCTCTTGAGGTGCTTGTGGAAAGTTGGTATTCTTCTTGAGTCGAAGCCAGGGACTAAACTCTCATCTCGAGTTGATTTCGGGTCCACAGAGCCCTTTCGTGTTGCTACAGTGACCTCAGGATCCCTCTAGACTTGAAACAGTGATCTTGGGTTTTCTCTGGAGTGCCATCAAGGAAATCAAGGCTCCTTTCACGTTTGATGTCGAACACGGAATTGCTCTGCATGCAGTGCAGGGGAATCGGGCCTCAACTCGCGGCGAGGGGTAAATCTCATGGTTTTGTTCAGTTCCGGCCGGAACCTGGGATATATTCTCGAGTTACAACGCGGAGGGCCCTTCCAGACACGTGTTTGTTGAGCGACGTCAGGACTCCTGCCTAGGTGCAAGGGACACCTCGGGATTCTCCTCGAGTCTTGGCATGGCATTTTGGACGCGTCTCCACGTGAGGCGGGAGACCCAGGGTCCCTTTTCACGTGCCACAGGGATCCTGGGACTCCTATCCATTTTCAAGAGGAGTCAGGCATCGTCTCCTTTGGAAGCATTGATCTCCTCGGACCTCTCGAGTTTTCAAAGGATGTGAGGCCTCGGTTCGCGTTGAGGCGGAGAACTCGGTCTTTCTCTGTGGTCTCCCCAGCGGATTCAGACATCCCTTCGTCTTGGGAGATGCAAGATGAGCCTGCATTCAATTCACTGCAGGGATATCCGGCCTTACTTCGAGTCAGAGCATCTCGGTGTCCATTCCACTTGAGGCAACAAACTCAGGGTCCCTCTCACATACCTTTAGCTGAGAGAAGCCTCCTCTTGAGGTGCTTGTGGAAAGTTCGTATTCCTCTTGAGTCGAAGCCAGGGACTAAGCTCTCATCTCGAGTTGATTTGGGGTTCATGGAGCCCTTTGGTGTTGCTCCAGTGACCTCAGGATCCCTCTAGACTTGAGACAGTCATCTTGGGTTTTCTCTGGAGTGCCATCAAGGAAATCAAGGCTCCTTTCACTTTTGATGTGGAACACGGAATTGCTCTGCACGCAGGGCAGGGGAAATGGGCCTCATCCCGCGGCGAGGGGGAAGTCTCATGGTTTTTCTCGAGTTGCGGCCGGAACCTGGGGTATATTCTCCAGTTACGACGGGGAGGGCCCTTCCAGACACGTGTTTGTTCAGCGACGTCTGGACTCCTGCCTAGGTGCGAGGGACAACTCGGGATTCTCCTCGAGTTTTGGCATGGCAATTGAGACGCGTCTCCACGTGAGGCGGGAGACCCAGTGTCCCTTTCCACGTGCCACTCGGATCCTGGGACTCCTATCCATTTTCAAGAGGAGTCAGGCATCGTCTCCTTTGGAAGCATTGATCTCCGAGGACCTCTTGAGTTTTCAAAGGATCCGAGGCCTCCGTTCGCGATGAGGCGGAGAACTAGGTCTTTCTCTGCGGTCTCCACAGGGGATTCAGACATCCCTTCGTCTTGGGAGATTCAAGACGGGCCGGCATTCAATTAACTGAAGGGATATCCGGCCTTACTTCGAGTCAGAGCATCTCGGTGTCCATTCCACATGAGGCCACAAATTCAGGGTCCCTCTCACATACCTGTAGCTGAGAGAAGCCTCCTCTTGAGGTGCTTGTGGAAACTTGGTATTCCTCTTGAGTCGAAGCCAGGGACTAAGCTCTCATCTCGAGTTGATTTGGGTTCCACGGAGCCCTTTGGTGTTGCAACAGTGACGTCAGGATCCCTCTAGACTTGAGACAGTGATCTTGGGTTTTCTCTGGAGTGCCACCAAGGAAATCAAGTCTCCTTTCACGTTTGATGTGGAACACGGAATTGCTCTGCACGCAGTGCAGGGGCATCGGGCCTCATCTCGCGCCGAGGGGGAACTCTCATGGTTTTTCTCGAGTTGCGGCGGGAACCTGGGGTATATACTCGAGTTACGACGGGGAGGGCCCTTCCAGACAAGTGTTTGTTCAGCGATGTCAGGACTCCTGCCTAGGTGCCAGGGACACCTCTGGATTCTCCTCGAGTCTTGACATGGCAATTGGGATGCGTCTTCACGTGAGGCGGGAGACCCAGGGTCCCTTTCCACGTGTCACAGGGATCCTGGGACTCCTATCCATTTTCAAGAGGAGTCAGGCATCGTCTCCTTTGGAAGCATTGATCTCCGCCGACCTCTCGAGTTTTCAAAGGATGTGAGGCTTCCCGTCGCGATGAGGCGGAGAACTGGGTCTTTCTCTGTGGTCTCCACAGGGGATTCAGACATCCCTTCGTCTTGGGAGATGCAAGACGACCCTGCATTCAATTCACTGCAGGGATATCCGGCCTAACTTCGAGTCAGAGCTTCTCGGTGTCCATTCCACTTGAGGTCACAAACTCAGGGTCCCTCTCACATACCTGTAGCTGAGAGAAGCCTCCTCTTGAGGTGCTTGGGGAAAATTGGTATTCCTCTTGAGTCGAAGCCAGGGACTAAGCTCTCATCTCGGGTTGATTTGGGGTCCACGGAGCCATTTCGTGTTGCTACAGTGACCTCAGGATCCCTCTAGACTTGAGAGACTGATCTTGGGTTTTCCCTGGAGTGCCATCAAGGAAATCAAGGCTCCTTTCATTTTTGATGTGGAATACGGAATTGCTCTGCACGCAGGGCAGGGGAATTTGGCCTCATCTCGCGGCGAGGGGGAAGTCTCATGGTTTTTCTCGAGTTGCGGCCGGAACCTGAGGTATATTCTCGAGTTACGACGGGGAGGTCCCTTCCAGACACGTGTTTGTACAGCGACGTCAGGACTCCTGCCTAGGTGCGAGGGACACCTCGGGATTCTCCTCGAGTCTGGCATGGCAATTGGGACGTGTCTCCACGTGAGGCGGGAGACCCAGGGTCCCTTTCCAAGTGCCACAGTGATCCTGGGACTCCTATCCATTTTCAAGAAGAGTCAGGCATCGTCTCCTTTAGAAGCATTGATCTCTGCAGACCTCTCGAGTTTTCAAAGGATGTGAGGCCTCCGGTCGCGATGAGGCGGAGGAGTAGGTCTTTCTCTGTGGTCTCCACAGGGGATTCAGACATCCCTTCGTCTTGGGAGATGCAAGACGAGCCTGCATTCAATTCACTGCAGGGATATCCGGCCTTACTTCGAGTCAGAGCATCTCGGTGTCCATTCCACTTGAGGTCACAAACTCAGGGTCCCTCTCACATACCTGTAGCTGAGAGAAGCCTCCTCTTGAGTTGCTTGTGGAAAGTTGGTATTCCACTTGTGTCGAAGCCAGGGACTAAGCTCTCATCTCGAGTTGATTTGGGGTCCATGGAGCCCTTTCATGTGGCTCCAGTGACCTCAGGATCCCTCTAGACTTGAGACAGTGATCTTGCGTTTTCTCTGGAGTGCCATCAAGGAAATCAAGGCTACTTTCACGTTTGATGTGGAAAACGGAATTGCTCTGCATGCAGTGCAGGGGAATCGGGCCTCAACTCGCGGCGAGGGGGAAATCTCATGGTTTTTCTCGAGTTGCGGCCGGAACCTGGGGTATATTCTCGAGTTACGACGGGGAGGGCCCTTCCAGACACGTGTTTGTTCAGCGACGTCAGGACTCCTGACTAAGTGCGAGGGACACCTCGGGATTCTCCTCGAGTCTTGGCATGGCAATTGGGACGTGTCTCCACGTGAGGCGGGAGACCCAGGGTCCCTTTCCAAGTGCCACAGTGATCCTGGGACTCCTATCCATTTTCAAGAAGAGTCAGGCATCGTCTCCTTTAGAAGCATTGATCTCTGCAGACCTCTCGAGTTTTCAAAGGATGTGAGGCCTCCGGTCGCGATGAGGCGGAGGAGTAGGTCTTTCTCTGTGGTCTCCACAGGGGATTCAGACATCCCTTCGTCTTGGGAGATGCAAGACGAGCCTGCATTCAATTCACTGCAGGGATATCCGGCCTTACTTCGAGTCAGAGAATCTCGGTGTCCATTCCACTTGAGGCCACAAACTCAGTGGCCCTCTCACATAGCTGTAGCTGAGAGAAGCCTCCTCTTGAGGTGCTTGTGGAAAGTTGCTATTCCTCTTGAGTCGAAGCCAGGGACTAAGCTCTCATCTCGAGTTGATTTGGGGTCCACGGAACCATTTCATGTTGCTCCAGTGACCTCAGGATCCCTCTAGACTTGAGACAGTGATCTTGGGTTTTCTCTGGAGTGCCATCAAGGAAATCAAGGCTCCTTTCACATTTGATGTGGAACACGGAATTGCTCTGCATGCAGTGCAGGGGAATCGGGTCTCAACTCGCGGCGAGGGGGAAATCTCATGGTTTTTCTCGAGTTGCGGCCGGAACCTGGGGTATATACTCGAGTTACGATGGGGAGGGCCCTTCCAGACACGTGTTTGTTCAGCGACGTCAGGACTCCTGCCTAGGTGCGAGGGACACATCGGGATTCTCCTCGAGTCTTGGCATGGCAATTGGGACGCGTCTCCACGTGAGGCGGGAGACCCAGGGTCCCTTTCCACGTGCCACAGGGATCCTGGGACACCTATCCATTTTCAAGAGGAGTCAGGCATCGTCTCCTTTGGAAGCATTGATCTCCGCGGACCTCTCGAGTTTTCAAAGGATGTGAGGCCTCCGCTCGCGATGAGGCGCAGAATTAGGTCTTTCTCTGTGGTCTCCACAGGGGATTCAGACATCCCTTCGTCTTGGGAGATGCAAGATGAGCCTGCATTCAATTCACTGCAGGGATATCCGGTCTTACTTCGAGTCAGAGCATCTCGGTGTCCATTCCACTTGATGCCACAAACTCAGGGTCCCTCTCACATACCTGTAGCTGAGAGAAGCCTCCTCTTGAGGGGCTTGTGGAAAGTTCATATTCCTCTTGAGTTGAAGCCAGGGACTAAGCTCTCATCACGAGTTGATTTGTGGTCCACGGAGCCCTTTCCTGTTGGTCCAGTGACCTCAGGATCCCTCTAGACTTGAAACAGTGATCTTGGGTTTTCTCTGGAGTGCCATCAAGGAAATCAAGGCTCCTTTCACGTTTGATGTCGAACACGGAATTACTCTGCATGCAGTGCAGGGGAATCGGGCCTCAACTCGCGGGGAGGGGTAAATCTCATGGTATTTTTCAGTTGCGGCCGGAACCTGGGATATATTCTCGAGTTAGGACAGGGAGGGCCCTTCCAGACACGTGTTTGTTGAGCGACGTCAGGACTCCTGCCTAGGTGCGAGGGACACCTCGGGATTCTCCTCGAGTCTTGCCATGGCAATGGGGACGCGTCTCCACGTGAGGCGGGAGACCCAGGGTCCCTTTTCACGAGCCACAGGAATCCTAGGACTCCTATCCATTTTCAAGAGGAGTCAGGCATCGTCTCCTTTGGAAGCATTGATCTCCGGGGACCTCTCGAGTTTTCAAAGGATGTGAGGCCTCCGGTCGCGATGGGGCGGAGAACACGGTCTTTCTCTGTGGTCTCCACAGGGGATTCACACATCCCTTCGTCTTGGGAGATGCAAGACGAGCCTGCATTCAATTCACTGCAGGAATATCCGGCCTTACTTCGAGTCAGAGCATCTCGGTGTCCATTCCACTTGAGGCCACAAACTCAGGGTCCCTCAAATATACCTGTAGCTGAGAGAAGCCTCCTCTTGAGGTGCTTGTGGAAAGTTGGTATTCCTCTTGAGTCAAAACCAGGGACTAAGCTCTCATCTCGAGTTGATTTGGGGTCCACAGAGCCCTTACTTGTTGCTCCAGTGACCTCAGGATCCCTCTAGACTTGAGACAGTGATCTTGGGTTTTCTCTGGAGTGCCATCAAGGAAATCAAGGCTCCTTTCTATTTTGATGTGGAATACGGAATTGCTCTGCACGCAGGGCAGGGGAATCGGGCCTCATCTCGCGGCGAGGGGGGAGTCTCATGGTTTTTCTTGAGTTGCGGCCGGAACCTGGGGTATATTCTCGAGTTACGACGGGGAGGGGACTTCCAGACACGTGTTTGTTCAGTGACGTCAGGACTCCTGCCTAGGTGCGAGGGACACCTGGGGATTCTCCTCGAGTCTTGGCATGGCAATTGGGACGCCTCTCCACGTGAGGCGGGAGACCCAGGGTCCCTTTCCACGTGCCACAGGGATCCTGGGACTCCTATCCATTTTCAAGAGGAGTCAGGCATCGTCTCTTTGGAAGCATTGATCTCCTCGGACCTCTAGAGTTTTCAAAGGATGTGAGGCCTCCGGTCGCGATGAGGCGGAGAACTCGCTCTTTCTCTGTGTTCTCCCCAGCGGATTCAGACATCCCTTCGTCTTGGGAGATGCAAGATGAGCCTGCATTCAATTCACTGCAGGGATATCCGGCCTTACTTCGAGTCAGAGCATCTCGGTGTCCATTCCACTTGAGGCAACAAACTCAGGGTCCCTCTCACATACCTGTAGCTGAGAGAAGCCTCCTCTTGAGGTGCTTGTGGAAAGTTCGTATTCCTCTTGAGTCGAAGCCAGGGACTAAGCTCTCATCTCGAGTTGATTTGGGGTCCACTGAGCCCTTTGTTGTTGCTACAGTGACCTCAGGATCCCTCTAGACTTGAGACACTGATCTTGGGTTTTCTCTGGAGTGCCATCAAGGAAATCAAGGCTCCTTTCATTTTTGATGTGGAATACGGAATTGCTCTGCACGCAGGGCAGGGGAATTGGGCCTCATCTCGCGGCGAGGGGGAAGTCTCATGGTTTTTCTCGAGTTGCGGCCTGAACCTGGGGTATATTCTCGAGTTACGACGGGGAGGTCCCTTCCAGACACGTGTTTGTACAGCGACGTCAGGACTCCTGCCTAGGTGCGAGGGACACCTCGGGATTCTCCTCGAGTCTGGCATGGCAATTGGGACGCGTCTCCACGTGAGGCGGGAGACCCAGTGTCCCTTTCCACGTGCCACAGGGATCCTGGGACTACTATCCATTTTCAAGAGGAGTCAGGCATCGTCTCCTTTGGAAGCATTGATCTCCGCAGACCTCTCGAGTTTTCAAAGGATGTGAGGCCTCCGGTCGCGATGAGGCGGAGGAGTAGGTCTTTCTCTGTGGTCTCCACAGGGGATTCAGACATCCCTTCTTCTTGGGAGATGCAAGACGAGCCTGCATTCAATTCACTGCAGGGATATCCGGCCTTACTTCGAGTCAGAGCATCTCGGTGTCCATTCCACTTGATGCCACAAACTCAGGGTCCCTCTCACATACCTGTAGCTGAGAGAAGCCTCCTCTTGAGGGGCTTGTGGAAAGTTCATATTCCTCTTGAGTTGAAGCCAGGGACTAAGCTCTCATCTCGAGTTGATTTGTGGTCCACGGAGCCCTTTCCTGTTGGTCCAGTGACCTCAGGATCCCTCTAGACTTGAAACAGTGATCTTGGGTTTTCTCTGGAGTGCCATCAAGGAAATCAAGGCTCCTTTCACGTTTGATGTGGAACACGGAATTGCTCTGCACGCAGGGCAGGGGAATCGGGCCTCATCTCGCGGCGAGGGGGGAGTCTCATGGTTTTTCTCGAGTTGCGGCCGGAACCTGGGGTATATTCTCGAGTTACGACAGGGAGGGGCCTTCCAGAACCGTGTTTGTTCAGTGACGTCAGGACTACTGCCTAGGTGCGAGGGACACCTCGGGATTCTCCTCGAGTCTTGGCATGGCTATTGGGACGCCTCTCCACGTGAGGCGGGAGACCCAGGGTCCCTTTCCACGTGCCACAGGGATCCTGGGACTCCTATCCATTTTCAAGAGGAGTCAGGCATCGTTTCCTTTGGAAGCATTGATCTCCGCGGACCTCTCGAGTTTTCAAAGGATGTGAGGCCTCCGCTCGCGATGAGGCGGAGAATTAGGTCTTTCTCTGTGGTCTCCACAGGGGATTCAGACATCCCTTCGCCTTGGGAGATGCAAGACGAGCCTGCATTCAATTCACTGCAGGGATATCCGGCCTTACTTCGAGTCAGAGCATCTCGGTGTCCATTCCATTTGAGGCCACAAACTCAGGGGCCCTCTCACATACCTGTAGCTGAGAGAAGCCTCCTCTTGAGGTGCTTGTGGAAAGTTGGTATTCTTCTTGAGTCGAAGCCAGGGACTAAACTCTCATCTCGAGTTGATTTCGGGTCCACAGAGCCCTTTCGTGTTGCTACAGTGACCTCAGGATCCCTCTAGACTTGAAACAGTGATCTTGGGTTTTCTCTGGAGTGCCATCAAGGAAATCAAGGCTCCTTTCACGTTTGATGTGGAACACGGAATTGTTCTGCATGCAGTGCAGGGGAATCGGGCCTCAACTCGCGGCGAGGGGTGAATCTCATGGTTTTGTTCAGTTGCGGCCGGAACCTGGGATATATTCTCGAGTTACGACGGGGAGGGCCCTTCCAGACACGTGTTTGTTGAGCGACGTCAGGACTCCTGCCTAGGTGCGAGGGACACCTCGGGATTCTCCTCGAGTCTTGGCATGGCATTTTGGCCGCGTCTCCACGTGAGGCGGGAGACCCAGGGTCCCTTTTCACGTGCCACAGGGATCCTGGGACTCCTATCCATTTTCAAGAGGAGTCAGGCATCGTCTCTTTGGAAGCATTGATCTCCTCGGACCTCTCGAGTTTTCAAAGGATGTGAGGCCTCCGGTCGCGATGAGGCGGAGTACTCGGTCTTTCTGTGGTCTCCCCAGCGGATTCAGACATCCCTTCGTCTTGGGAGATGCAAGACGAGCCTGCATTCAATTCACTGCAGGGATATCCGGCCTTACTTCGAGTCAGAGCATCTCGGTGTCCATTCCATTTGAGGCCACAAACTCAGGGTCCCTCTCACATACCTGTAGCTGAGAGAAGCCTCTTCTTGAGGTGCTTGTGGAAAGTTGGTATTCCTCTTGACTCGAAGCCAGGGACTAAGCTCTCATCTCGAGTTGATTTGGGGTCCACGGAGCCCTTTCGTGTTGCTCCAGTGACCTCAGGATCCCTCTAGACTTGAGACAGTGACGTTGGGTTTTCTCTGGAGTGCCATCAAGGAAATCAAGGCTCCTTTCACGTTTGATGTGGAACACGGAATTGCTCTGCACGCAGGGCAGGGGAAATGGGCCTCATCCCGCGGCTAGGGGGAAGTCTCATGGTTTTTCTCGAGTTGCGGCCGGAACCTGGGGTATATTCTCGAGTTTCGATGGGTAGGGCCCTTCCAGACACGTGTTTGTTCAGCGACGTCTGGACTCCTGCCTAGGTGCGAGGGACAACTAGGGATTCTCCTCGAGTTTTGGCATGGCAATTGAGACGCGTCTCCACGTGAGGCGGGAGACCTAGTGTCCCTTTCCACGTGCCACACGGATCCTGGGACTCCTATCCATTTTCAAGAGGAGTCAGGCATCGTCTCCTTTGGAAGCATTGATCTCCGCAGACCTCTTGAGTTTTCAAAGGATCCGAGGCCTCCGTTCGCGATGAGGCGGAGAACTAGGTCTTTCTCTGTGGTCTCCACAGGGGATTCAGACATCCCTTCGTGTTGGGAGATTCAAGACGGGCCGGCATTCAATTCACTGAAGGGATATCCGGCCTTACTTCGAGTTAGAGCATCTCGGTGTCCATTCCACATGAGGCCACAAATTCAGGGTCCCTCTCACATACCTGTAGCTGAGAGAAGCCTCCTCTTGAGGTGCTTGTGGAAACTTGGTATTCCTCTTGAGTCGAAGCCAGGGACTAAGCTCTCATCTCGAGTTGATTTGGGTTCCACGGAGCCCTTTGGTGTTGCAACAGTGACCTCAGGATCCCTCTAGACTTGAGACAGTGATCTTGGGTTTTCTCTGGAGTGCCACCAAGGAAATCAAGTCTCCTTTCACGTTTGATGTGGAACACGGAATTACTCTGCACGCAGTGCAGGGGCATCGGGCCTCATCTCGCGCCGAGGGGGAAGTCTCATGGTTTTTCTCGAGTTGCGGCCGGAACCTGGGGTATATTCTCGAGTTACGACGGGGAGGGCCCTTCCAGACAAGTGTTTGTTCAGCGACGTCAGGACTCCTGCCTAGGTGCCAGGGACACTTCTGGATTCTCCTCGAGTCTTGACATGGCAATTGGGACGCGTCTCCACGTGAGGCGGGAGACCCAGGGTCCCTTTCCACGTGCCACACGGATCCTGGGACTCCTATCCATTTTCAAGAGGAGTCAGGCATCGTCTCCTTTGGAAGCATTGATCTCCGCGGTCCTCTCGAGTTTTCAAAGGATGTGAGGCTTCCCGTCGCAATGAGGCGGAGAACTGGGTCTTTCTCTGTGGTCTCCACAGGGGATTCAGATATCCCTTCGTCTTGGGAGATGCAAGACGAGCCTGAATTCAATTCACTGCAGGGATATCCGGCCTTACTTCGAGTCAGAGCATCTCGGTGTACATTGCACTTGAGGCCACAAATTCAGGGTTCCACTCACATACCTCTAGCTGAGAGAAGCTTCCTCTTGAGGTGCTTGTGCAAAGTTGGTATTCCTCTTGAGTCTAAGCCAGGGACTAAGCTCTCATCTCGAGTTGATTTGGGGTCCTTGGAGCCCTTTCTTGTTGCTCCAGTGACCTCAGGATCCCTCTAGACTTGAGACACTGATCTTGGGTTTTCTCTGGAGTGCCATCAAGGAAATCAAGTCTCCTTTCATTTTTGATGTGGAATACGGAATTGCTCTGCACGCAGGGCAGGGGAATCGGGCCTCATCTCGCGGCGAGGGGGAAGTCTCATGGTTTTTCTCGAGTTGCGGCCGGAACCTGGGGTATATTCTCGAGTTACGACAGGGAGGTCCCTTCCAGACACGTGTTTGTTCAGCGACGTCAGGACTCCTGCCTAGGTGCGAGGGACACCTCGGGATTCTCCTCGAGTCTTGCATGGCAATTGGGACGTGTCTCCACGTGAGGCGGGAGACCCAGGGTCCCTTTCCAAGTGTCACAGTGATCCTGGGACCCCTATCCATTTTCAAGAAGAGTCAGGCATTGTCTCCTTTGTAAGCATTGATCTCTTCAGACCTCTCGAGTTTTCAAAGGATGTGAGGCCTCCGGTCGCGATGAGGCGGAGGAGTAGGTCTTTCTCTGTGGTCTCCACAGCGGATTCAGACAACCCTTCGTCTTGGGAGATGCAAGACGAGCCTGCATTCAATTCACTGCAGGGATATCCGGCCTTACTTCGAGTCAGAGCATCTCGGTGTGCATTCCACATGAGGCCACAAACTCAGGGTCCCTCTCACATACCTGTAGCTGAGAGAAGCCTCCTCTTGAGTTGCTTGTGGAAAGTTGGTATTCCTCTTGTGTCGAAGCCAGGGACTAAGCTCTCATCTCGAGTTGATTTGGGGTCCATGGAGCCCTTTCATTTTGCTCCAGTGACCTCAGGATCCCTCTAGACTTGAGACAGTGATCTTGGGTTTTCTCTGGAGTGTCATCAAGGAAATCAAGGCTCCTTTCACGTTTGATGTGGAAAACGGAATTGCTCTGCATGCAGTGCAGGGGAATCGGGCCTCATGTCGCGTCGAGGGGGAAGTCTCATGGTTTTTCTCGAGTTGCGGCCGGAACCTGGGGTATATTCTCGAGTTATGATGGGGAGGGCCCTTCCATACACGTGTTTGTTCAGCGACATCAGGACTCCTGCCTAGGTGCGACGGACACCTCGGGATTCTCCTTGAGTCTTGGCATGGCAATTGGGACGCGTCTCCACGTGAGGCGGGAGACCCAGGGTCCCTTTCCACGTGCCACAGGGATCCTGGGACTCCTATCCATTTTCAAGAGGAGTCAGGCATCGTCTCCTTTGGAAGCATTGATCTCCGCAGACCTCTCGAGTTTTCAAAGGATGTGAGGCCTCTCGTCGCGATGAGGCGGAGAACTCGGTCTTTCTCTGTGGTCTCCACAGGGAATTCAGATATCCCTTCTTCTTGGGAGATGCAAGACGAGCCTGCATTCAATTCACTGCAGGGATATCCGGCCTTACTTCGAGTCAGAGCATCTCCGTGTCCATTCCACTTGAGGCCACAAACTCAGTGGCCCACTCACATAGCTGTAGCTGAGAGAAGCCTCCTCTTGAGGTGCTTGTGGAAAGTTGGTATTCCTCTTGAGTCGAAGCCAGGGACTAAGCTCTCATCTCGAGTTGATTTGGGGTCCACGGAGCCATTTCATGTTGCTCCAGTGACCTCAGGATCCCTCTAGACTTGAGACAGTGATCTTGGGTTTTCTCTGGAGTGCCATCAAGGAAATCAAGGCTCCTTTCACGTTTGATGTGGAACACGGAATTGCTCTGCACGCAGGGCAGGGGAATCGGGCCTCATCTCGCGGCGAGGGGGAAATCTCATGGTTTTTCTCGAGTTGCGGCCGGAACCTGGGGTATATTCTCGAGTTACGATGGGGAGGGCCCTTCCAGACACGTGTTTGTTCAGCGACGTCAGGACTCCTGCCTAGGTGCGAGGGACACCTCGGGATTCTCCTCGAGTCTTGGCATGGCAATTGGGACGCCTCTCCACGTGAGGCGGGAGACCCAGTGTCCCTTTCCACGTGCCACAGGGATCCTGGGACTCCTATCCATTTTCAAGAGGAGTCAGGCATCGTTTCCTTTGGAAGCATTGATCTCCGCGGACCTCTCGAGTTTTCAAAGGATGTGAGGCCTCCGCTCGCGATGAGGCGGAGAATTAGGTCTTTCTCTGTGGTCTCCACAGGGGATTCAGACATCCCTTCGCCTTGGGAGATGCAAGACGAGCCTGCATTCAATTCACTGCAGGGATATCCGGCCTTACTTCGAGTCAGAGCATCTCGGTGTCCATTCCATTTGAGGCCACAAACTCAGGGGCCCTCTCACATACCTGTAGCTGAGAGAAGCCTCCTCTTGAGGTGCTTGTGGAAAGTTGGTATTCTTCTTGAGTCGAAGCCAGGGACTAAACTCTCATCTCGAGTTGATTTCGGGTCCACAGAGCCCTTTCGTGTTGCTACAGTGACCTCAGGATCCCTCTAGACTTGAAACAGTGATCTTGGGTTTTCTCTGGAGTGCCATCAAGGAAATCAAGGCTCCTTTCACGTTTGATGTGGAACACGGAATTGTTCTGCATGCAGTGCAGGGGAATCGGGCCTCAACTCGCGGCGAGGGGTGAATCTCATGGTTTTGTTCAGTTGCGGCCGGAACCTGGGATATATTCTCGAGTTACGACGGGGAGGGCCCTTCCAGACACGTGTTTGTTGAGCGACGTCAGGACTCCTGCCTAGGTGCGAGGGACACCTCGGGATTCTCCTCGAGTCTTGGCATGGCATTTTGGCCGCGTCTCCACGTGAGGCGGGAGACCCAGGGTCCCTTTTCACGTGCCACAGGGATCCTGGGACTCCTATCCATTTTCAAGAGGAGTCAGGCATCGTCTCTTTGGAAGCATTGATCTCCTCGGACCTCTCGAGTTTTCAAAGGATGTGAGGCCTCCGGTCGCGATGAGGCGGAGTACTCGGTCATTCTGTGGTCTCCCCAGCGGATTCAGACATCCCTTCGTCTTGGGAGATGCAAGACGAGCCTGCATTCAATTCACTGCAGGGATATCCGGCCTTACTTCGAGTCAGAGCATCTCGGTGTCCATTCCATTTGAGGCCACAAACTCAGGGTCCCTCTCACATACCTGTAGCTGAGAGAAGCCTCTTCTTGAGGTGCTTGTGGAAAGTTGGTATTCCTCTTGACTCGAAGCCAGGGACTAAGCTCTCATCTCGAGTTGATTTGGGGTCCACGGAGCCCTTTCGTGTTGCTCCAGTGACCTCAGGATCCCTCTAGACTTGAGACAGTGACGTTGGGTTTTCTCTGGAGTGCCATCAAGGAAATCAAGGCTCCTTTCACGTTTGATGTGGAACACGGAATTGCTCTGCACGCAGGGCAGGGGAAATGGGCCTCATCCCGCGGCTAGGGGGAAGTCTCATGGTTTTTCTCGAGTTGCGGCCGGAACCTGAGGTATATTCTCGAGTTACGACGGCGAGGGCCCTTCCAGACACGTGTTTGTTCAGCGACGTCTGGACTCCTGCCTAGGTGCGAGGGACAACTAGGGATTCTCCTCGAGTTTTGGCATGGCAATTGAGACGCGTCTCCACGTGAGGCGGGAGACCTAGTGTCCCTTTCCACGTGCCACACGGATCCTGGGACTCCTATCCATTTTCAAGAGGAGTCAGGCATCGTCTCCTTTGGAAGCATTGATCTCCGCAGACCTCTTGAGTTTTCAAAGGATCCGAGGCCTCCGTTCGCGATGAGGCGGAGAACTAGGTCTTTCTCTGTGGTCTCCACAGGGGATTCAGACATCCCTTCGTCTTGGGAGATTCAAGACGGGCCGGCATTCAATTCACTGAAGGGATATCCGGCCTTACTTCGAGTCAGAGCATCTCGGTGTCCATTCCACATGAGGCCACAAATTCAGGGTCCCTCTCACATACCTGTAGCTGAGAGAAGCCTCCTCTTGAGGTGCTTGTGGAAACTTGGTATTCCTCTTGAGTCGAAGCCAGGGACTAAGCTCTCATCTCGAGTTGATTTGGGTTCCACGGAGCCCTTTGGTGTTGCAACAGTGACCTCAGGATCCCTCTAGACTTGAGACAGTGATCTTGGGTTTTCTCTGGAGTGCCACCAAGGAAATCAAGTCTCCTTTCACGTTTGATGTGGAACAAGGAATTACTCTGCACGCAGTGCAGGGGCATCGGGCCTCATCTCGCGCCGAGGGGGAAGTCTCATGGTTTTTCTCGAGTTGCGGCCGGAACCTGGGGTATATTCTCGAGTTACGACGGGGAGGGCCCTTCCAGACAAGTGTTTGTTCAGCGACGTCAGGACTCCTGCCTAGGTGCCAGGGACACTTCTGGATTCTCCTCGAGTCTTGACATGGCAATTGGGACGCGTCTCCACGTGAGGCGGGAGACCCAGGGTCCCTTTCCACGTGCCACACGGATCCTGGGACTCCTATCCATTTTCAAGAGGAGTCAGGCATCGTCTCCTTTGGAAGCATTGATCTCCGCGGTCCTCTCGAGTTTTCAAAGGATGTGAGGCTTCCCGTCGCAATGAGGCGGAGAACTGGGTCTTTCTCTGTGGTCTCCACAGGGGATTCAGACATCCCTTCGTCTTGGGAGATGCAAGACGAGCCTGCATTCAATTCACTGCAGGGATATCCGGCCTAACTTCGAGTCAGAGCTTCTCGGTGTCCATTCCACTTGAGGTCACAAACTCAGGGTCCCTCTCACATACCTGTAGCTGAGAGAAGCCTCCTCTTGAGGTGCTTGTGGAAAATTGGTATTCCTCTTGATTTGAAGCCAGGGACTAAGCTCTCATCTCGAGTTGATTTGGGTTCCACGGAGCCATTTCGTGTTGCTACAGTGACCTCAGGATCCCTCTAGACTTGAGACACTGATCTTGGGTTTTCTCTGGAGTGCCATCAAGGAAATCAAGTCTCCTTTCATTTTTGATGTGGAATACGGAATTGCTCTGCACGCAGGGCAGGGGAATCGGGCCTCATCTCGCGGCGAGGGGGAAGTCTCATGGTTTTTCTCGAGTTGCGGCCGGAACCTGGGGTATATTCTCGAGTTACGACAGGGAGGTCCCTTCCAGACACGTGTTTGTTCAGCGACGTCAGGACTCCTGCCTAGGTGCGAGGGACACCTCGGGATTCTCCTCGAGTCTTGCATGGCAATTGGGACGTGTCTCCACGTGAGGCGGGAGACCCAGGGTCCCTTTCCAAGTGTCACAGTGATCCTGGGACCCCTATCCATTTTCAAGAAGAGTCAGGCATTGTCTCCTTTGTAAGCATTGATCTCTTCAGACCTCTCGAGTTTTCAAAGGATGTGAGGCCTCCGGTCGCGATGAGGCGGAGGAGTAGGTCTTTCTCTGTGGTCTCCACAGGGGATTCAGACAACCCTTCGTCTTGGGAGATGCAAGACGAGCCTGCATTCAATTCACTGCAGGGATATCCGGCCTTACTTCGAGTCAGAGCATCTCGGTGTGCATTCCACATGAGGCCACAAACTCAGGGTCCCTCTCACATACCTGTAGCTGAGAGAAGCCTCCTCTTGAGTTGCTTGTGGAAAGTTGGTATTCCTCTTGTGTCGAAGCCAGGGACTAAGCTCTCATCTCGAGTTGATTTGGGGTCCATGGAGCCCTTTCATTTTGCTCCAGTGACCTCAGGATCCCTCTAGACTTGAGACAGTGATCTTGGGTTTTCTCTGGAGTGTCATCAAGGAAATCAAGGCTCCTTTCACGTTTGATGTGGAAAACGGAATTGCTCTGCATGCAGTGCAGGGGAATCGGGCCTCATGTCGCGTCGAGGGGGAAGTCTCATGGTTTTTCTCGAGTTGCGGCCGGAACCTGGGGTATATTCTCGAGTTATGATGGGGAGGGCCCTTCCATACACGTGTTTGTTCAGCGACATCAGGACTCCTGCCTAGGTGCGACGGACACCTCGGGATTCTCCTTGAGTCTTGGCATGGCAATTGGGACGCGTCTCCACGTGAGGCGGGAGACCCAGGGTCCCTTTCCACGTGCCACAGGGATCCTGGGACTCCTATCCATTTTCAAGAGGAGTCAGGCATCGTCTCCTTTGGAAGCATTGATCTCCGCAGACCTCTCGAGTTTTCAAAGGATGTGAGGCCTCTCGTCGCGATGAGGCGGAGAACTCGGTCTTTCTCTGTGGTCTCCACAGGGAATTCAGATATCCCTTCTTCTTGGGAGATGCAAGACGAGCCTGCATTCAATTCACTGCAGGGATATCCGGCCTTACTTCGAGTCAGAGCATCTCCGTGTCCATTCCACTTGAGGCCACAAACTCAGTGGCCCACTCACATAGCTGTAGCTGAGAGAAGCCTCCTCTTGAGGTGCTTGTGGAAAGTTGGTATTCCTCTTGAGTCGAAGCCAGGGACTAAGCTCTCATCTCGAGTTGATTTGGGGTCCACGGAGCCATTTCATGTTGCTCCAGTGACCTCAGGATCCCTCTAGACTTGAGACAGTGATCTTGGGTTTTCTCTGGAGTGCCATCAAGGAAATCAAGGCTCCTTTCACGTTTGATGTGGAACACGGAATTGCTCTGCACGCAGGGCAGGGGAATCGGGCCTCATCTCGCGGCGAGGGGGAAATCTCATGGTTTTTCTCGAGTTGCGGCCGGAACCTGGGGTATATTCTCGAGTTACGATGGGGAGGGCCCTTCCAGACACGTGTTTGTTCAGCGACGTCAGGACTCCTGCCTAGGTGCGAGGGACACCTCGGGATTCTCCTCGAGTCTTGGCATGGCAATTGGGACGCCTCTCCACGTGAGGCGGGAGACCCAGTGTCCCTTTCCACGTGCCACAGGGATCCTGGGACTCCTATCCATTTTCAAGAGGAGTCAGGCATCGTTTCCTTTGGAAGCATTGATCTCCGCGGACCTCTCGAGTTTTCAAAGGATGTGAGGCCTCCGCTCGCGATGAGGCGGAGAATTAGGTCTTTCTCTGTGGTCTCCACAGGGGATTCAGACATCCCTTCGCCTTGGGAGATGCAAGACGAGCCTGCATTCAATTCACTGCAGGGATATCCGGCCTTACTTCGAGTCAGAGCATCTCGGTGTCCATTCCATTTGAGGCCACAAACTCAGGGGCCCTCTCACATACCTGTAGCTGAGAGAAGCCTCCTCTTGAGGTGCTTGTGGAAAGTTGGTATTCTTCTTGAGTCGAAGCCAGGGACTAAACTCTCATCTCGAGTTGATTTCGGGTCCACAGAGCCCTTTCGTGTTGCTACAGTGACCTCAGGATCCCTCTAGACTTGAAACAGTGATCTTGGGTTTTCTCTGGAGTGCCATCAAGGAAATCAAGGCTCCTTTCACGTTTGATGTGGAACACGGAATTGTTCTGCATGCAGTGCAGGGGAATCGGGCCTCAACTCGCGGCGAGGGGTGAATCTCATGGTTTTGTTCAGTTGCGGCCGGAACCTGGGATATATTCTCGAGTTACGACGGGGAGGGCCCTTCCAGACACGTGTTTGTTGAGCGACGTCAGGACTCCTGCCTAGGTGCGAGGGACACCTCGGGATTCTCCTCGAGTCTTGGCATGGCATTTTGGCCGCGTCTCCACGTGAGGCGGGAGACCCAGGGTCCCTTTTCACGTGCCACAGGGATCCTGGGACTCCTATCCATTTTCAAGAGGAGTCAGGCATCGTCTCTTTGGAAGCATTGATCTCCTCGGACCTCTCGAGTTTTCAAAGGATGTGAGGCCTCCGGTCGCGATGAGGCGGAGTACTCGGTCATTCTGTGGTCTCCCCAGCGGATTCAGACATCCCTTCGTCTTGGGAGATGCAAGACGAGCCTACATTCAATTCACTGCAGGGATATCCGGCCTTACTTCGAGTCAGAGCATCTCGGTGTCCATTCCATTTGAGGCCACAAACTCAGGGTCCCTCTCACATACCTGTAGCTGAGAGAAGCCTCTTCTTGAGGTGCTTGTGGAAAGTTGGTATTCCTCTTGACTCGAAGCCAGGGACTAAGCTCTCATCTCGAGTTGATTTGGGGTCCACGGAGCCCTTTCGTGTTGCTCCAGTGACCTCAGGATCCCTCTAGACTTGAGACAGTGACGTTGGGTTTTCTCTGGAGTGCCATCAAGGAAATCAAGGCTCCTTTCACGTTTGATGTGGAACACGGAATTGCTCTGCACGCAGGGCAGGGGAAATGGGCCTCATCCCGCGGCTAGGGGGAAGTCTCATGGTTTTTCTCGAGTTGCGGCCGGAACCTGGGGTATATTCTCGAGTTACGACGGCGAGGGCCCTTCCAGACACGTGTTTGTTCAGCGACGTCTGGACTCCTGCCTAGGTGCGAGGGACAACTAGGGATTCTCCTCGAGTTTTGGCATGGCAATTGAGACGCGTCTCCACGTGAGGCGGGAGACCTAGTGTCCCTTTCCACGTGCCACACGGATCCTGGGACTCCTATCCATTTTCAAGAGGAGTCAGGCATCGTCTCCTTTGGAAGCATTGATCTCCGCAGACCTCTTGAGTTTTCAAAGGATCCGAGGCCTCCGTTCGCGATGAGGCGGAGAACTAGGTCTTTCTCTGTGGTCTCCACAGGGGATTCAGACATCCCTTCGTCTTGGGAGATTCAAGACGGGCCGGCATTCAATTCACTGAAGGGATATCCGGCCTTACTTCGAGTCAGAGCATCTCGGTGTCCATTCCACATGAGGCCACAAATTCAGGGTCCCTCTCACATACCTGTAGCTGAGAGAAGCCTCCTCTTGAGGTGCTTGTGGAAACTTGGTATTCCTCTTGAGTCGAAGCCAGGGACTAAGCTCTCATCTCGAGTTGATTTGGGTTCCACGGAGCCCTTTGGTGTTGCAACAGTGACCTCAGGATCCCTCTAGACTTGAGACAGTGATCTTGGGTTTTCTCTGGAGTGCCACCAAGGAAATCAAGTCTCCTTTCACGTTTGATGTGGAACACGGAATTACTCTGCACGCAGTGCAGGGGCATCGGGCCTCATCTCGCGCCGAGGGGGAAGTCTCATGGTTTTTCTCGAGTTGCGGCCGGAACCTGGGGTATATTCTCGAGTTACGACGGGGAGGGCCCTTCCAGACAAGTGTTTGTTCAGCGACGTCAGGACTCCTGCCTAGGTGCCAGGGACACTTCTGGATTCTCCTCGAGTCTTGACATGGCAATTGGGACGCGTCTCCACGTGAGGCGGGAGACCCAGGGTCCCTTTCCACGTGCCACACGGATCCTGGGACTCCTATCCATTTTCAAGAGGAGTCAGGCATCGTCTCCTTTGGAAGCATTGATCTCCGCGGTCCTCTCGAGTTTTCAAAGGATGTGAGGCTTCCCGTCGCAATGAGGCGGAGAACTGGGTCTTTCTCTGTGGTCTCCACAGGGGATTCAGACATCCCTTCGTCTTGGGAGATGCAAGACGAGCCTGCATTCAATTCACTGCAGGGATATCCGGCCTAACTTCGAGTCAGAGCTTCTCGGTGTCCATTCCACTTGAGGTCACAAACTCAGGGTCCCTCTCACATACCTGTAGCTGAGAGAAGCCTCCTCTTGAGGTGCTTGTGGAAAATTGGTATTCCTCTTGAGTTGAAGCCAGGGACTAAGCTCTCATCTCGAGTTGATTTGGGTTCCACGGAGCCATTTCGTGTTGCTACAGTGACCTCAGGATCCCTCTAGACTTGAGACACTGATCTTGGGTTTTCTCTGGAGTGCCATCAAGGAAATCAAGGCTCCTTTCATTTTTGATGTGGAATACGGAATTGCTCTGCACGCAGGGCAGGGGAATTGGGCCTCATCTCGCGGCGAGGGGGAAGTCTCATGGTTTTTCTCGAGTTGCGGCCGGAACCTGGGGTATATTCTCGAGTTACGACGGGGAGGTCCCTTCCAGACACGTGTTTGTTCAGCGACGTCAGGACTCCTGCCTAGGTGCGAGGGACACCTCGGGATTCTCCTCGAGTCTGGCATGGCAATTGGGACGTGTCTCCACGTGAGCCGGGAGACCCAGAGTCCCTTTCCAAGTGCCACAGTGATCCTGGGACTCCTATCCATTTTCAAGAAGAGTCAGGCATCGTATCCTTTAGAAGCATTGATCTCTGCAGACCTCTCGAGTTTTCAAAGGATGTGAGGCCTCCGGTCGCGATGAGGCGGAGGAGTAGGTCTTTCTCTGTGGTCTCCACAGGGGATTCAGACATCCCTTCGTCTTGGGAGATGCAAGACGAGCCTGCATTCAATTCACTGCAGGGATATCCGGCCTTACTTCGAGTCAGAGCATCTCGGTGTCCATTCCACTTGAGGCCACAAACTCAGGGTCCCTCTCACATACCTGTAGCTGAGAGAAGCCTCCTCTTGAGTTGCTTGTGGAAAGTTGGTATTCCACTTGTGTCGAAGCCAGGAACTAAGCTCTCATCTCGAGTTGATTTGGGGTCCATGGAGCCCTTTCATGTTGCTCCAGTGACCTCAGGATCCCTCTAGATTTGAGACAGTGACCTTGGTTTTTCTCTGGAGTGCCATCAAGGAAATCAAGGCTCCTTTCACGTTTGATGTGGAACTCGGAATTGCTCTGCACGCAGGGCAGGGGAAATGGGCCTCATCCCGCGGCTAGGGGGAAGTCTCATGGTTTTTCTCGAGTTGCGGCCGGAACCTGGGGTATATTCTCGAGTTACGACGGCGAGGGCCCTTCCAGACACGTGTTTGTTCAGCGACGTCTGGACTTCTGCCTAGGTGCGAGGGACAACTAGGGATTCTCCTCGAGTTTTGGCATGGCAATTGAGACGCGTCTCCACGTGAGGCGGGAGACCTAGTGTCCCTTTCCACGTGCCACACGGATCCTGGGACTCCTATCCATTTTCAAGAGGAGTCAGGCATCGTCTCCTTTGGAAGCATTGATCTCCGCAGACCTCTTGAGTTTTCAAAGGATCCGAGGCCTCCGTTCGCGATGAGGCGGAGAACTAGGTCTTTCTCTGTGGTCTCCACAGGGGATTCAGACATCCCTTCGTCTTGGGAGATTCAAGACGGGCCGGCATTCAATTCACTGAAGGGATATCCGGCCTTACTTCGAGTCAGAGCATCTCGGTGTCCATTCCACATGAGGCCACAAATTCAGGGTCCCTCTCACATACCTGTAGCTGAGAGAAGCCTCCTCTTGAGGTGCTTGTGGAAACTTGGTATTCCTCTTGAGTCGAAGCCAGGGACTAAGCTCTCATCTCGAGTTGATTTGGTTTCCACGGAGCCCTTTGGTGTTGCAACAGTGACGTCAGGATCCCTCTAGACTTGAGACAGTGATCTTGGGTTTTCTCTGGAGTGCCACCAAGGAAATCAAGTCTCCTTTCACGTTTGATGTGGAACACGGAATTACTCTGCACGCAGTGCAGGGGCATCGGGCCTCATCTCGCGCCGAGGGGGAAGTCTCATGGTTTTTCTCGAGTTGCGGCCGGAACCTGGGGTATATTCTCGAGTTACGACGGGGAGGGCCCTTCCAGACAAGTGTTTGTTCAGCGACGTCAGGACTCCTGCCTAGGTGCCAGGGACACTTCTGGATTCTCCTCGAGTCTTGACATGGCAATTGGGACGCGTCTCCACGTGAGGCGGGAGACCCAGGGTCCCTTTTCACGTGCCACACGGATCCTGGGACTCCTATCCATTTTCAAGAGGAGTCAGGCATCGTCTCCTTTGGAAGCATTGATCTCCGCGGTCCCCTCGAGTTTTCAAAGGATGTGAGGCTTCCCGTCGCGATGAGGCGGAGAACTGGGTCTTTCTCTGTGGTCTCCACAGGGGATTCAGATATCCCTTCGTCTTGGGAGATGCAAGACGAGCCTGCATTCAATTCACTGCAGGGATATCCGGCCTAACTTCGAGTCAGAGCTTCTCGGTGTCCATTCCACTTGTGGTCAGAAACTCAGGGTCCCTCTCACATACCTGTAGCTGAGAGAAGCCTTCTCTTGAGGTGCTTGTGGAAAATTGGTATTCCTCTTGAGTTGAAGCCAGGGACTAAGCTCTCATCTCGAGTTGATTTGGGGTCCACGGAGCCATTTCGTGTTGCTACAGTGACCTCAGGATCCCTCTAGACTTGAGACAGTGATCTTGGGTTTTCTCTGGAGTTCCATCCAGGAAATCAAGGCTACTTTCACGTTTCATGTGGAAAACGGAATTGCTCTGCATGCAGTGCAGGGGAATCGGGCCTCAACTCGCGGCGAGGGGGAAATCTCATGGTTTTTCTCGAGTTGCGGCCGGAACCTGGGGTATATTCTCGAGTTACGACGGGGAGGGCCCTTCCAGACACGTGTTTGTTCAGCGACGTCAGGACTCCTGCCTAAGTGCGAGGGACACTTCGGGATTCTCCTCGAGTCTTGGCATGGCAATTGGGACGCGTCTCCACGTGAGGCGGGAGACCCAGTGTCCCTTTCCACGTGCCACAGGGATCCTGGGACTCCTATCCATTTTCAAGAGGAGTCAGGCATCGTCCTCTTTGGAAGCATTAATCTCTGTGGACCTCTCGAATTTTCAAAGGATGTGAGGCCTCCGGTTGCGATGAGGGGGAGAATTAGGTCTTTCTCTGTGGTCTCCACAGGGGATTCAGACATCCCTTCGTCTTGGGAGATGCAAGACTAGCGTGCATTCAATTCCCTGCAGGGATATCCGGCCTTACATCGAGCCAGAGCATCTCGGTGTCCATTCCACTTGAGGCCACAAACTCAGGGTCGCCATCACATACTGTAGCTGAGAGAAGCCTCCTCTTGAGGTGCTTGTGGAAACTTGGTATTCCTCTTCAGTTGAAACCAGGGACTAAGCTCTCATCTCGAGTTGATTTGGGGTCCACGGAGCCCTTTCGTGTTGCTCCAGTGACCTCAGGATCCCTCTAGACTTGAGACAGTGTTCTTGGGTTTTCTCTGGAGTGCCATCAAGGAAATCAAGGCTCCTTTTACGATTGATGTGGAACAAGGAATTGCTCTGCACGCAGTGCAGGGGAATCGGGCCTCATCTCGCGGCGAGGGGGAAGTCTCATGGTTTTTCTCGAGTTGCGGCCGGAACCTAGGGTATATTCTCGAGTTACTACGGGGAGGGCCCTTCCAGACACGTGTTTGTTCAGCGACGTCAGGACTCCTGCCTAGGTGCGAGGGACACCTCGGGATTCTCCTCGTGTCTTGGCATGGCAATTGGGACGCGTCTCCACGTGAGGCGGGAGACCCAGGGTCCCTTTCCACGTGCCACAGGGATCCTGCGACTCCTGTCCATTTTCAAGAGGAGTCAGGCATCGTCTCCTTTGGAAGCATTGATCTCCGCAGACCTCTCGAGTTTTCAAAGGATGTGAGGCCTCCGGTCCCGATGAGGCGGAGAACTAGGTCTTTCTCTGTGGTCTCCACAGGGGATTCAGACATCCCTTCGTCTTGGGAGATGCAAGACGAGCCTGCATTCAATTCACTGCAGGGATATCCGGCCTTACTTCGAGTCAGAGCATCTCGGTGTCCATTCCACTTGAGGCCACAAACTCAGGGTCCCTCTCACATACCTGTAGCTGAGAGTAGCCTCCTGTTGAGGTGCTTGTGGAAAGTTGGTATTCCTCTTGAGTCGAAGCCAGGGACTAAGCTCTCATCTCGAGTTGATTTGGGGTCCACGGAGCCCTTTCGTGTTGCTCCAGTGACCTCAGGATCCCTCTAGACTTGAGTCAGTGATCTTGGGTTTTCTCTGGAGTGCCATCAAGGAAATCAAGGCTCCTTTCCCGTTTGATGTGGAACACGGAATAGCTCTGCATGCAGTGCAGGGGAATCGGGCCTCAACTAGCGGCGAGGGGGAAATCTAATGGTTTTTCTCGAGTTGCGGCCGGAACCTGGGGTATATTCTCGAGTTACCACGGGGAGGCCCGTTCCAGACACGTGTTTGTTCAGCGTCGTCAGGACTGCTGCCTAGGTGCGAGGGACACCTCGGGATTCTCCTCGAGTCTTGGCATGGCAATTGGGACGCGTCTCCACGTGAGGCGGGAGACCCAGGGTCCCTTTCTACGTGCCACAGGGATCCTGGGACTCCTATCCATTTTCAAGAGGAGTCAGGCATCGTCTCCTTTTTAAGCATTGATCTCCGCGGACCTCTCGAGTTTTCAAAGATGTGAGGCCTCCGCTCGCGATGAGGCGGAGAATTAGGTCTTTCTCTGTGGTCTCCACAGGGGTTCAGACATCCCTTCATCTTGGGAGATGCAAGACGAGCCTGCATTCAATTCACTGCAGGGATATCCGGCCTTACTTCGAGTCAGAGCATCTCGGTGTCCATTCCATTTGAGGCCACAATCTCAGGGGCCCTCTCACATACATGTAGCTGAGAGAAGCCTCCTCTTGAGGTGCTTGTGGAAAGTTGGTATTCCTCTTGAGTCGAAGCCAGGGACTAAGCTCTCATCTCGAGTTGATTTGGGGACCACAGAGCCCTTTCTTGTTGCTACAGTGACTTGAGGATCCCTCTAGACTTGGGACAGTGATCTTGGGTTTTCTCTGGAGTGACATCAAAGAAATCAAGGCTCCTTTCATTTTTGATGTGGAATACCGAGTTGCTCTGCACGCAGCTCAGGTGAATCGGGCCTCATCTCGCGGCGAGGGGGAAGTCTCATGGTTTCTCTCGAGTTGCGGCCGGAACCTGGGGTATATTCTCGAGTTACGACGGGGAGGGCTCTTCCAGACACGTGTTTGTTCAGCGACCTCAGGACTCCTGCCTAGGTGCGAGGGACACCTCGGGATTCTCCTCGAGTCTTGGCATGGCAATTGGGACGCGTCTCCACGTGAGGCGGGAGACCCAGGGTCCCTTTCCACGTGACACAGGGATCCTGGGACTCCTATCCATTTTCAAGAGGAGTCAGGCATCGCCTCCTTTGAAAGCATTGATCTCCGCGGACCTCTCGAGTTTTCAAAGGATGTGAGGCCTCCGCTCGCGATGAGGCAGAGAACTAAGTCTTTCCTTTGGTCTCCACTGGGGATTCAGACATTTCTTCGTCTTGGGAGATGCAAGGCGAGCCTGCATTCAACTCACTGTAGGAATATCCGGCCTTACTTAAGTCAGAGCATCTCGGTGTCCATTCCACTTGAGGCCAAAAACTCAGGGTCCCTCTCACATACATGTAGCTGAGAGAAACCTCCTCTTGAGGTGCTTGTGGAAACTAGGTATTCCTCTTGAGTCAAAGCCAGGGACTAAGCTCTCATCTCGAGTAGATTTGGGGTCCACGGAGCCCTTTGGTGTTGCTCCAGTGACCGCAGGATCCCTCTAGACTTGAGAAAGTGATCTTGGGTTTTCTCTGGAGTGCCATCAAGGAAATCAAGGCTCCTTTCCCATTTGATGTGGAACACGGAATTGCTCTGCACACAGTGCACGGGAATCGGGCCTCATCTCGCGGCGAGGGGGAAGTCTCATGGTTTTTCTCGAGTTGCGGCCGGAACCCAGGGTATATTCTCGAGTTACGACGGGGATGGCCCTTTCAGACAAGTGTTTGTTCAGCGACGTCAGTACTCCTGCCTAGGTGCGAGGGACACCTCGGGATTCTCCTCGAGTCTTGGCATGGCAATTGGGACGCGTCTCCACGTGAGGCGGGAGACCCAGGGTCCCTTTCCACGTGCCACAGGGATCCTGGGACTCCTGTCCATTTTCAAGAGGAGTCAGGCATCGTCTCCTGTGGAAGCATTGATCTCCGCGGACCTCTCCAGTTTTCAAAAGATGTGAGGCCTCCGGTCGCGATGAGGCGGAGAACTAGGTCTTTCTCTGTGGTCTGCACAGGAGATTCAGACATCCCTTCGTCTTGGGAAATGCAAGACGATCGTGCATTCAATTCACTGCAGGGATATCCGGCCTTACTTCGAGTCAGAGCATCTCGGTGTCCATTCCACTTGAGGCCACAAACTCAGGGTCCCTCTCACATACCTGTAGCTGAGAGAAGCCTCCTCTTGAGGTGCTTGTGGAAAGTTGGTAGTCCTCTTGAGTCGAAGCCAGGGACTAAGCTCTCATCCCGAGTTGATTTGTGGTCCACAGAGCCCTTAGTGTTGCTCCAGTTACCTCAGGATCCCTCTAGACTTGAGACAGTGACCTTGGGTTTTCTCTGGAGTGCCATCAAGGAAATCAAGGCTCCTTTCACGTTTGATGTGGAAAACGGAATTGGTTTGCACGCAGGGCAGGGGAATCAGGCCTCATCTCGCGGCGAGGGGGAAGTCTCATGGTTTTTCTCGAGTTGCGGCCCGAACCTGGGGTATATTCTCGAATTACGACGGGGAGGGCCCTTCCAGACAGTTGTTTGTTCAGCGACGTCAGGACTCCTGCCTAGGTGCGAGGGACACTTCGGGATTCTCCTCGAGTCTTGGCATGGCAATTGGGACGCGTCTCCACGTGAGGCAGGAGACCCAGGGTCCCTTTAAACGTGCCACAGGGATCCTGGGACTCCTATCCATTTTCAAGAGGAGTCAGCCATCGTCTCCTTTGGAAGCATTGATCTCCGCGGACCTCTCGAGTTTTCAAAGGATGTGACGCCTCGGCTCGAGATGAGGCGAAGAATTAGGTTTTTCTCTGTGGTCTCCACAGGGGATTCAGACATCCCTTCGTCTTGGGAGATGCAAGACGAGCCTGCATTCAATTCACTTCAGGGATATCCGGCCTTACTTCGAGTCAGAGCATCTCAGTGTCCATTCCACTTGAGGCCACAAACTCAGGGGCCCTCTCACATACCTGTAGCTGAGAGAAGCCTCCTCTTGAGGTGGTTGTGGAAAGTTGGTATTCCTCTTGTGTAGAAGCCAGGGACTAAGCTCTCATCTCGAGTTGATTTGATGTCCATGGAGCCCTTTCGTGTTGCTACAGTGACCTCAGGATCCCTCTAGACTAGGGACAGTGATCTTGGGTTTTCTCTGGAGTGCCATCAAGGAAATCAAGGCTCCTTTCACTTTTGATGTGGAATACGGTATTGCTCTGCATGCAGGGCAGGGGAATCGGGCCTCATCTCGCGGCGAGGGCGAAGTCTCATGGTTTTTCTCGAGTTGCGGCCGGAACCTGGGGTATATTCTCGAGTTACGACGGGGAGGGCCCTTCCAGACACGTGTTTGTTCAGCGACTTCAGGACTCCTGCCTAGGTGCAAGGGACACCTCGGGATTCTCCTCGAGTCTTGGCATGGCAATTGGGACGCGTCTCCACGTGAGGCGGGAGACCCAGGGCCGCTTTCCACGTGCCACAGGGATCCTGGGACTCCTATCCATTTTCAAGAGGAGTCAGGCATCGTCTCCTTTGGAAGCATT
Organism: Dama dama; assembly: GCF_033118175.1. Taxonomy (NCBI): domain Eukaryota; kingdom Metazoa; phylum Chordata; class Mammalia; order Artiodactyla; family Cervidae; genus Dama; species Dama dama. The sequence goes on along the minus strand of NC_083706.1, from coordinate 4,276,122 downwards.
GATCTCCGCGGACCTCTCGAGTTTTCAAAGGATGTGAGGCCTCCGGTCGCGATGAGGCGGAGGACTAGCTCTTTCTCTGTCATCTCTACAGGGGATTCAGACATCCCTTCGTCTTGGGAGATGCAAGACGAGCCTGCATTCAATTCACTGCAGGGATATCCGGCCTTACTTCGAGTCAGAGCATCTCGGTGTCCATTCCACTTGAGGCCACAAACTCAGGGTCCCACTCACATAGCTGTAGCTGAGAGAAGCCTCCTCTCGAGGTGCTTGTGGAAAGTTGGTATTCCTCTTCAGTCGAAGCCTGGGACTAAGCTCTCATTTCGAATTGATTTGGGGTCCACGGAGCCCTTTCGTGTTGCTACAGTGAACTCAGGATCCCTCTAGACTTGAGACAGTGATTTTGGGTTTTCTCTGGAGTGCCATCAAGGAAATTAAGGCTCCTTTCTTGTTTGATGTGGAACACGGAATTGCTCTGCACGCAGTGCAGGGGAATCGTGCCTCATCTCGCGGCGAGGTGGAAGTCTCATGGTTTTTCTCGAGTTGCGGCCGGAACCTGGGGTATATTCTTGAGTTACAACGGGAGGGCCCTTCCGGACACGTGTTTGTTCAGCGACGTCAGGACTCCTGCCTACGTGCGAGGGACACCTCGGGATCTCCTCGAGTCTTGGAATGGCAATTGGGACGCGTCTCCCCGTGAGGCTGGATACCCAGTGTCCCTTTCCATGTACCACCGGGATCCTGTGACTCGTATCCATTTTCAAGAGGAGTCAAGCATCTTCTCCTTTGGAAGCACTGATCTCCGCGGACCTCTCGAGTTTTCAAAGGATGTGAGGCCTCCGGTCGCAATGAGCTGGAGAAATAGGTCTTTCTCTGTGGTCTCCACAGGGAATTCAGACATCCCTTCGTGTTGGAAGATGCAAGACCAGCCTGCATTCAATTCACTGCAGGGATATACGGCCTTACTTCAAGTCAGAGCATCTCGGTGTCCATTCGACTTGAGGCCACAAACTCAGGGTCCCTCTCACATACTTCTAGCTGAGAGAAGCCTCCTCTCGAGGTGCTTGTGGAAAGTTGGTATTCCTCTTGAGTCGAAGCCAGGGACTAAGCTCTGATCTCGAGTTGATTTGGGGTCCACGGAGACTTTTCGTGTTGCTACAGTGACCTCAGGGTCCCTCTAGACTTAAGACAGTGATCTTGGGTTTTGTATGGAGTGCCATCAAGGAAATCAAGGCTCCTTTCTCATTTGATGTGGAACACGGAATTGCTCTGCACGCAGTGCAGGGGAATCGGGCCTCATCTCGCGGCGAAGGGGAAGTCTCATGGTTTTTCTCGAGTTGCGGCCGGAACCTGGGGTATATTCTCGAGTTACGACGGGGAGGGCCCTTCCAGACACGTGTTTGTTCAGCGACGTCAGGACTCTTCCCTAGGTTTGAGGGACACCCGGGATTCTCCTCGAGTCTTGGCATTGCAATTGGCACGCGTCTACACGTGAGGCGGGAGACCCAGGGTCCCTTTCCACGTGCCACAGGGATCCTGGGACTCCTATCCATTTTCAAGAGGAGTCAGGCATCGTCTCCTTTGAAAGCATTGATCTCCGCTTACCTCTTGAATTTTCAAAGGATGTGAGGCCTCCGTTCGCGATGAGGCGGAGAACTAGGTCTTTCTCTGTGATCTCCACAGGGGATTCAGACATCCCTTCGCCTTGGGAGATGCAAGGCGAGCCTGCATTCAAATCACTGCAGGGATATCCGGCCTTACTTCGAGTCAGAGCATCTCGGTGTCCATTCCACTTGAGGCCACAAACTCAGGGTCCCTCTCACATACCTGTAGCTGAGAGAAGCCTCCTCTTGTGGTGCTTGTGGAAAGTTTGTATACTTCTTGAGTCGAAGCCAGGGACTAAGCTCTCATCTCGAGTTGATTTGTGGTCCACGGAGACCTTTCCTGTTGCTACAGTGACCTTAGGATCCCTCTAGACTTGAGACAGTGATCTTGGGTTTTCTCTGGAGTGCCATCAAGGAAATCAAGGCTCCTTTCACGTTTGATGTGGAACACGGAATTGCTCTGCATGCACTGCAGGGGAATCGGGCCTCATCTCGCGGCGAGGGGGAAGTCTCATGGTTTTTCTCGAGTTGCGGCCGGAACCTAGGGTATATTCTCGACTTACGACGGGGAGTGCCCTTCCAGACACGTGTTTGTTCAGCGACGTCAGGACTCCTGCCTAGGTGCGAGGGACACCTCGGGATTCTCCTCGAGTCTTGGCATGGCAATTGGGACGCGTCTCCACGTGAGGCGGGAGACCCAGGGTCCCTTTCCCCGTGCCATAGGGATCCTGGGACTCCTATCCATTTTCAAGAGGAGTCAGGCATCGTCTCCTTTGGAAGCATTGATCTCCGCGGGCCTCTCGAGTTTTCAAAGGATGTGAGGCCTCCTGTCGCGATGAAGCTGAGATCTAGGTCTTTCTCTGTGGTCTCCACAGGGGATTCAGACATCCCTTCGTCTTGGGAGATGTAAGACGAGCCTGCATTCAATTCACTGCAGGGATATCCGGCCTTACTTCGAGTCAGAGCATCTCGGTGTCCATTCCACTTGAGGCCACAAACTCAGGGTCCCACTCACATAGCTGTAGCTGAGAGAAGCCTCCTCTCGCGGTGCTTGTGGAAAGTTGGTATTCCTCTTGAGTCGAAGCCAGGGACTAAGCTCTCATCTCGAATTGATTTGGGGTCCACGGAGCCCTTTCGTGTTGCTACAGTGAACTCAGGATCCCTCTAGGCTTGAGACAGTGATTTTGGGTTTTCTCTGGAGTGCCATCAAGGAAATTAAGGCTCCTTTCTTGTTTGATGTGGAACACGGAATTGCTCTGCACGCAGTGCAGGGGAATCGTGCCTCATCTCGCGGCGAGGTGGAAGTCTCATGGTTTTTCTCGAGTTGCGGCCGGAACCTGGGATATATTCTTGAGTTACGACGGGAGGGCCCTTCCGGACACGTGTTTGTTCAGCGACGTCAGTACTCCTGCCTACGTGCGAGGGACACCTCGGGATTCTCCTCGCGTCTTGGAATTGCAATTGGGACGCCTCTCCCCGTGAGGCTGGATACCCAGTGTCCCTTTCCATGTACCACCGGGATCCTGTGACTCGTATCCATTTTCAAGAGGAGTCAAGCATCTTCTCCTTTGGAAGCACTGATCTCCGCGGACCTCTCGAGTTTTCAAAGGATGTGAGGCCTCCGGTCGCAATGAGCTGGAGAAATAGGTCTTTCTCTGTGAACTCCACAGGGAATTCAGACAACCCTTCGTGTTGGAAGATGAAAGACGAGCCTGCATTCAATTCACTGCAGGGATATCCGGCCTTACTTCGAATCAGAGCATCTCGGTGTCCATTCCACTTGAGGCCACAAACTCAGGGTCCCACTCACATAGCTGTAGCTGAGAGAAGCCTCCTCTCGAGGTGCTTGTGGAAAGTTGGTATTCCTCTTGCGTCGAAGCCAGGGACTAAGCTCTCATCTCGAATTGATTTGGGGTCCACGGAGCCCTTACGTGTTGCTACAGTGAACTCAGGATCCCTCTAGACTTGAGACAGTGATTTTGGGTTTTCTCTGGAGTGCCATCAAGGAAATTAAGGCTCCTTTCTTGTTTGATGTGGAACACGGAATTGCTTTGCACGCAGTGCAGGGGAATCGTGCCTCATCTCGCGGCGAGGTGGAAGTCTCATGGTTTTTCTCGAGTTGCGGCCGGAACCTGGGGTATATTCTTGAGTTACGACGGGAGGGCCCTTCCGGACACGTGTTTGTTCAGCGACGTCAGGACTCCTGCCTACGTGCGAGGGACACCTCGGGATCTCCTCGAGTCTTGGAATGGCAATTGGGACGCGTCTCCCCGTGAGGCTGGATACCCAGTGTCCCTTTCCATGTACCACCGGGATCCTGTGACTCGTATCCATTTTCAAGAGGAGTCAAGCATCTTCTCCTTTGGAAGCACTGATCTCCGCGGACCTCTCGAGTTTTCAAAGGATGTGAGGCCTCCGGTCGCAATGAGCTGGAGAAATAGGTCTTTCTCTGTGGTCTCCACAGGGAATTCAGACATCCCTTCGTGTTGGAAGATGCAAGACGAGCCTGCATTCAATTCACTGCAGGGATATACGGCCTTACTTCGAGTCAGAGCATCTCGGTGTCCATTCCACTTGAGGCCACAAACTCAGGGTCCCTCTCACATACTTCTAGCTGAGAGAAGCCTCCTCTCGAGGTGCTTGTGGAAAGTTGGTATTCCTCTTGAGTCGAAGCCAGGGACTAAGCTCTGATCTCGAGTTGATTTGGGGTCCACGGAGACTTTTCGTGTTGCTACAGTGACCTCAGGGTCCCTCTAGACTTAAGACAGTGATCTTGGGTTTTGTATGGAGTGCCATCAAGGAAATCAAGGCTCCTTTCTCATTTGATGTGGAACACGGAATTGCTCTGCACGCAGTGCAGGGGAATCGGGCCTCATCTCGCGGCGAAGGGGAAGTCTCATGGTTTTTCTCGAGTTGCGGCCGGAACCTGGGGTATATTCTCGAGTTACGACGGGAGGGCCCTTCCAGACACGTGTTTGTTCAGCGACGTCAGGACTCTTCCCTAGGTGGGAGGGACACCCGGGATTCTCCTCGAGTCTTGGCATTGCAATTGGCACGCGTCTACACGTGAGGCGGGAGACCCAGGGTCCCTTTCCCCGTGCCACAGGGATCCTGGGACTCCTATCCATTTTCAAGAGGAGTCAGGCATCGTCTCCTTTGAAAGCATTGATCTCCGCTTACCTCTTGAATTTTCAAAGGATGTGAGGCCTCCGTTCGCGATGAGGCGGAGAACTAGGTCTTTCTCTGTGATCTCCACAGGGGATTCAGACATCCCTTCGCCTTGGGAGATGCAAGGCGAGCCTGCATTCAAATTACTGCAGGGATATCCGGCCTTACTTCGAGTCAGAGCATCTCGGTGTCCATTCCACTTGAGGCCACAAACTCAGGGTCCCTCTCACATACCTGTAGCTGAGAGAAGCCTCCTCTTGAGGTGCTTGTGGAAAGTTTGTATACTTCTTGAGTCGAAGCCAGGGACTAAGCTCTCATCTCGAGTTGATTTGTGGTCCACGGAGACCTTTCCTGTTGCTACAGTGACCTTAGGATCCCTCTAGACTTGAGACAGTGATCTTGGGTTTTCTCTGGAGTGCCATCAAGGAAATCAAGGCTCCTTTCACGTTTGATGTGGAACACGGAATTGCTCTGCATGCACTGCAGGGGAATCGGGCCTCATCTCGCGGCGAGGGGGAAGTCTCATGGTTTTTCTCGAATTGCGGCCGGAACCTAGGGTATATTCTCGACTTACGACGGGGAGTGCCCTTCCAGACACGTGTTTGTTCAGCGACGTCAGGACTCCTGCCTAGGTGCGAGGGACACCTCGGGATTCTCCTCGAGTCTTGGCATGGCAATTGGGACGCGTCTCCACGTGAGGCGGGAGACCCAGGGTCCCTTTCCCCGTTCCATAGGGATCCTGGGACTCCTATCCATTTTCAAGAGGAGTCAGGCATCGTCTCCTTTGGAAGCATTGATCTCCGCGGGCCTCTCGAGTTTTCAAAGGATGTGAGGCCTCCTGTCGCGATGAAGCTGAGATCTAGGTCTTTCTCTGTGGTCTCCACAGGGGATTCAGACATCCCTTCGTCTTGGGAGATGTAAGACGAGCCTGCATTCAATTCACTGCAGGGATATACGGCCTTACTTCGAGTCAGAGCATCTCGGTGTCCATTCCACTTGAGGCCACAAACTCAGGGTCCCTCTCACTTACCTGTAGCTGAGAGAAGCCTCCTCTTGAGGTGCTTGTGGAAAGTTGATATTCCTCTTGAGTCGAAGCCAGGGACTAAGCTCTCATCTCGAGTTGATTTGGGGTCCACGGAGCCCTTTCGTGTTGCTCCAGTGACCTCAGGATCCCTCTAGACTTGAGACAGTGATCTTGCGTTTTCTCTGCAGTGCCATCAAGGAAATCAAGACTCCTTTCAAATTTGATGTGGAACACGGAATTGCTCTGCACGCAGTGCAGGGGAATCGGGCCTCATCTCGTGGCAAGGGGGATGTCTCATGGTTTTTCTCAAGTTGCGGCCGAAACCTGGGGTATATTCTCGAGTTACGACGGGGAGTGCACTTCCAGACACGTGTTTGTTCAGCGACGTCAGGACTCCTGCCTAGGTGTGAGGGACACCTCGGGATTCTCCTCGAGTCTTGGCATGGCAATTGGGACGCGTCTCCACGTGAGGCGGGAGACCCAGGGTCCCTTTCCACGTGCCACAGGGATCCTGGGACTCCTATCCATTTTGAAGAGGAGTCAGGCATCGTCTCCTTTGGAAGCATTGATCTCCGCGGACCTCTCGAGTTTTCAAACGATGTGAGGCCTCCGCTCGCGATGAGGCGGAGGACTAGCTCTTTCTCTGTCATCTCCACAGGGGATTCAGACATCCCTTGGTCTTGGGAGATGCAAGACGATCGTGCATTCAATTCACTGCAGGGATATCCGGCCTTACTTCGAGTCAGAGCATCTCGGTGTCCATTCCACTTGAGGCCACAAACTCAGGGGCCCTCTCACATACCTGTAGCTGAGAGAAGCCTCCTCTTGAGGTGCTTGTGGAAAGTTGGTATTCCTCTTGAGTCAACGCCAGGGACTAAGCTCTCATCTCGAGTTGATTTGGGGTCCATGGAGCCCTTTCATGTTGCCACAGTGACCTCAGGATCCCTCTAGACTAGGGACAGTGATCTTGGGTTTTCTCTGGAGTGCCATCAAGGAAATCAAGGCTCCTTTCACTTTTGATGTGGAATACGGAATTGCTCTGCATGCAGGGCAGGGGAATCGGGCCTCATCTCGCGGCGAGGGGGAAGTCTCATGGTTTTTCTCGAGTTGCGGCCGGAACCTGGGGTATATTCTCGAGTTACGACGGGGAGGGCCCTTCAAGACACGTGTTTGTTCAGCGACGTCAGGACTCCTGCCTAGGTGCGAGGGACACTTCGGGATTCCTCTCGAGTCTTGGCATGGCAATTGGGACGCGTCTCCACGTGAGGCGGGAGACCCAGGGTCCCTTTCCACGTGCCACAGGGATCCTGGGACTCCTATCCATTTTCAAGAGGAGTCAGTCATTGTCTCCTTTGGAAGCAATGATCTCCGCGGACCTCTCGAGTTTTCAAAGGATGTGAGGCCTCCGCTCGTGATGATGGGGAGAATTAGGTTTTTCTCTGTGGTCTCGACAGGGGATTCAGACATCCCTTCGTCTTGGGAGATGCAAGACGAGCCTGCATTCAATTCACTGCAGGAATATCCGGCCTTACTTCGAGTCAGAGCATCCCGGTGTCCATTCCACTTGAGGCCACAAACTCGGGGTCCCTCAAATATACATGTAGCTGAGAGAAGCCTCCCCTTGAGGTGCTTGTGGAAAGTTGGCATTCCTCTTGAGTCGAAGCCAGGGACTAAGCTCTCATCTCGAGTTGATTTGGGGTCCACGGAGCCCTTTCGTGTTGCTCCAGTGACCTCAGGATCCCTCTAGACTTGAGACAGTGATCTTGGGTTTTCTCTGCAGTGCCATCAAGGAAATCAAGGCTCCTTTCACGTTTGATGTGGAACACGGAATTGCTCTGCACGCAGTGCAGGGGAATCGGGATTCATCCAGCGGCGAGGGGGAAGTCTCATGGTTTTTCTCGAGTTGCGGCCGGAACCTGGGGTATATTCTCGAGTTACGACGGGGAGGGCCCTTCCAGACACGTGTTTGTTCAGCGACGTCAGGACTCCTGCCTAGGTGCGAGGGACACCTCGGGATTATCCTCGAGTCTTGGCATGGCAATTGGGATGCGTCTCCACGTGAGGCATGAGACCCAGAGTCCCTTTCCACGTGCCACAGGGATCCTGGGACTCCTATCCATTTTCAAGAGGAGTCGGGCATCGTCTCCTTTGGAAGCACTGATCTCCGCGGACCTCTCGAGTTTTCAAAGGATGTGAGGCCACCGGTCGCGATGAGGCGGAGGACTAGGTCTTTCTCTGTGTTCTGTACTGGGGATGTAGACATCACGTCGTCTTGGGAGATGCAAGAGGAGCCTGCATTCAATTCACTGCAGGGATATCCGGCATTACTTCGAGTCAGAGCATCTCGGTGTCCATTCCACTTGAGGCCACAATCTCAGGGTCCCTCTCACATACCTGTAGCTGAGAGAAGCCTTCTCTTGAGGTGCTTGTGGAAAGTTGGTATTCCTCTTGAGTCGAAGCCAGGGACTAAGCTCTCATCTCGAGTTGATTTGGGGTCCACGGAGCCCTATCGTGTTGCTACAGTGTCCTCCAGATCTCTCTAGACTTGAGACAGTGATCTTGGGTTTTCTATAGAGTGCCATCAAGGAAATCAAGGCTCCTTCATGTTTGATATGTAACACGGAATTGCTCTGCACGCAGTGCAGGGGAATCGGGCCTCATCTCGCGGCGAGGGGGAAGTCTCATGGTTTTTCTCGAGTTGCGGCCGGAACCTGGGGTATATTCTCGAGTTACCACGGATGCCGGCCCTTCCAGACATGTGTTTGTTCAGCGACGTCAGGACTCCTGCCTAGGTGCGAGGGACACCTCGGGATTCTCCTCGAGTCTTGGCATGGCAATTGGGAGGCGTCTCCACGTGAGGCGGGAGACCCAGGGCCCCTTTCCGCGTGGCACAGGGATCCTGGGACTCCTATCCACTTTTCAAGAGGAGTCAGGCATCGTCTCCTTTGGAAGCATTGATCTCCGCGGACCTCTCGAGTTTTCAAAGGATGTGAGGCCTCCGGTCGCGATGAGGTGGAGAACTAAGTCTTTTTCTGTGGTCTCCACAGGGGATTCAGACAACCCTTTGTCTTGGGAGATGCAAGACGAGCCTGCATTCAATTCACTGCAGGGATATCCGGCCTTACTTCGAGTCAGAGCATCTCGGTGTCCATTCCACTTGAGGCCACAAACTCAGGGTCCCTCTCACATACCTGTAGCTGAGAGAAGCCTCCTTTTGAAGTGCTTGTGGAAAGTTGGTATTCCTCTTGAGTCGAAGCCAGGGACTAAGCTCTCATCCTGAGTTGATTTGGGCTCCACGGAGCCCTTTCGTTTTCCTCCAGTCACCTAAGGATCCCTCTGGACTTGAGACAGTGATCTTGGGTTTTCTCTGGAGTGCCATCAAGGAAATCAAGGCTCCTTTCACGTTTGATGTGGAACACGGAATTGCTCTGCATGCAGTGCAGGGGAATCGGGCCTCATCTCGCGGCGAGGGGGAAGTCTCATGGTTTTTCTCGAGTTGCGGCCGGAACCTGGGGTATATTCTCGAGTTACGACGGGGAGGGCCCTTCCAGACACGTGTTTGTTCAGCGACGTCAGGACTCCTCCCTAGGTGGGAGGGACACCCGGGATTCTCCTCGAGTCTTGGCATGGCAATTGGCACGTGTCTACACGTGAGGCGGGAGACCCAGGGTCCCTTTCCACGTGCCACAGGGATCCTGGGACTCCTATCCATTTTCAAGAGGAGTCAGGCATCGTCTCCTTTGGAAGCATTGATCTCCGCGGACCTCTCGAGTTTTCAAAGGATGTGAGGCCTCCGCTCGCGATGAGGCGGAGAATTAGGTTTTTCTCTGTGGTCTCCACATTAGATTCAGACATACCTCCGTCTTGGGAGATGCAAGACTAGCCTGCATTCAATTCACTGCAGGGATATCCGGCCTTACTTCGAGTCAGAGCATCTCGGTGTCCATTCCACTTGAGGCCACAACCTCAGGGTCCCTCTCACATACCTGTAGCTGAGAGAAGCCTCCCCTTGAGGTGCTTGTGGAAAGTTGGTATTCCTCTTGAGTCGAAGCCAGGGACTAAGCTCTCATCTCGAGTTGATTTGGGGTCCACAGAGCCTTGTCGTGTTGCTCCAGTGACCTCAGGATCTCTCTAGACTTTAGACAGTGATCTTGGGTTTTCTCTGCAGTGCCATCAAGGAAATCAAGGCTCCTTTCACGTTTGATGTGGAACAAGGAATTGTTCTGCACGCAGTGCAGGGGAATCGGGCTTCATCCAGCGGCGAGGGGGAAGTCTCATGGTTTTTCTCGAGTTGCGGCCGGAACCTGGGGTATATTCCCGAGTTACGACGGGGAGGGCCCTTCCAGACACGTGTTTGTTCAGCGACGTCAGGACTCCTGCCTAGGTGCGAGGGACACCTCGGGATTCTCCTCGAGTCTTGACATGGCAATTGGGACGCGTCTCCACGTGAGGCGGGAGACCCAGGGTCCATTTCCACGTGCCACAGGGATCCTGGGACTCCTATCCATTTTCAAGAGGAGTCAGGCATCGTCTCCTTTGGAAGCATTGATCTCCGCGGACCTCTCGAGTTTTCAAAGGATGTGAGGCCTCCGCTCGCGATGAGGCGGAGGACTAGCTCTTTCTCTGTCATCTCCACAGGGGATTCAGACATCCCTTCGTCTTGGGAGATGCAAGACGAGCCTGCATTCAATTCACTGCAGGGATATCCGGCCTTACTTCGAGTCAGTGCATCTCGGTGTCCATTCCACTTGAGGCCACAAACTCAGGGGCCCTCTCACATACCTGTAGCTGAGAGAAGCCTCCTCTTGAGGTGATTGTGGAAAGTTGGTATTCCTCTTGAGTCGAAGCCAGGGACTAAGCTCTCATCTCGAGTTGATTTGGGGTCCATGGAGCCCTTTCGTGTTGCTACAGTGTCCTCAGGATCCGTCTAGACTAGGGACAGTGAACTTGGGTTTTCTCTGGAGTGCCCTCAAGGAAATCAAGGCTCCTTTCACTTTTGATGTGGAATACGGAATTGCTCTGCATACTGGGCAGGGGAATCGGGCCTCATCTCGCGGTGAGGGGGAAGTCTCATGGTTTTTCTCGAGTTGCGGCCAGAACCTGGGGTATATTCTCGAGTTATGACGGGGAGGGCTCTTCCAGACACGTGTTTATTCAGCGACCTCAGGACTCCTGCCTACGTGCGAGGGACACTTCGGGATTCTCCTCGAGTCTTGGCATGGCAATTGGGACGCGTCTCCACGTGAGGCGGGAGACCCAGGGTCCCTTTCAACGTGCCACAGGGATCCTGGGACTCCTATCCATTTTCAAGTGTAGTCAGGCATCGTCTCCTTTGGAAGCATTGATCTCTGCAGTCCTCTCGAGATTTCAAAGGATGTGAGGCCTCCGCTCGCGATGAGGCGGAGAATTAGGTTTTTCTCTGTGGTCTCCACAGGGGATTCAGACATCCCTTCGTCTTGGGAGATGCAAGACGAGCCTGCATTCAATTCACTGCAGGGATATCCGGCCTTACTTCGAGTCAGAGCATCCCGGTGTCCATTCCACTTGAGGCCACAAACTCGGGTTCCCTCAAATATACATGTAGCTGAGAGAAGCCTCCTCTTGAGGTGCTTGTGGAAAGTTGGTATTCCTCTTGAGTCTAAGCCAGGGACTAAGCTCTCATCTCGAGTGTATTTCGGTCCACATAGCCCTTTCCTGTTGGTCCAGTGACCTCAGGATCCCTCTAGACTTGAGACAGTGATCTTGGGTTTTCTCTGGAGTGCCATCAAGGAAATCAAGGCTCCTTTCACGTTTGATGTGGAACACGGAATTGTTCTGCACTCAGTGCAGGGCAATCGGGCTTCATCCAGCGGCGAGGGGGAAGTCTCATGGTTTTTCTCGAGTTGCGGCCGGAACGTGAGGTATATTCTCGAGTTACGACGGGGAGGGCCCTTCCAGACACGTGTTTGTTTAGCGACGTCAGGACTCCTGCCTAGGTGCAAGGGACACCTCGGGATTCTCCTCGAGTCTTGGCATGGCCATGGGGACGCGTCTCCACGTGAGGCGGGAGACCCAGGGTCCCTTTCCTCGTGCCACAGGGATCCTGGGACTCCTATTCATTTTAAAGAGGAGTCAGGCATCGTCTCCTTTGGAAGCATTGATCTCCGCGGACCTCTCGAATTTTCAAAGGATGTGAGGCCTCTGGTCGCGATGAGGCAGAAAGTTAGGTCTTTCTCTGTGGTCTCCACAGGGGATTCAGACATCCCTTCGTCTTGGGAGATGCAAGACGAGCCTGCATTCAATACACTGCAGGGATATCCGGCCTTACTTTGAGTCAGAGCATCCCGGTGTCCATTCCACTTGAGGCCACAAACTCAGGGGCGCTCTCACATACCTGTAGCTGAGAGACGCCTCCTCTTGAGGTGCTTGTGGAAAATTGGTATTCCTCTTGAGTCGAAGCCAGGGACTAAACTCTCATCTCGAGTTGATTTGGGGTCCACGGAGCCCTTTCGTGTTGCTCCAGTGACCTCTGGATCCCTCTAGACTAGAAACAGTGATCTTGGGTTTTCTCTGGACTGCCATCAAGGAAATCAAGCCTCCTTTCACTTTTGATTTGGAACACGGAATTGCTCTGCACGCAGGGCAGGGGAATCGGGCCTCATCTCGCGGCGAGGGGGAAGTCTCATGCTTTTTCTCGAGTTGCGGCCGGAACCTGGTGTATATTCTCGAGTTACGACGGGGAGGTCCCTTCCTGACACGTGTTTGTTCAGCGACGACAGGACTCCTGCCTAGGTGCGAGGGACACCTCGGGATTTGCCTGGAGTATTGGCATGGCAATTGGGACGCGTCTCCACGTGAGGCGGGAGACCCAGGGTCCCTTTCCACATGCCACAGGGATCCTGGGACTCCTATCCATTTTCAAGAGGAGTCAGGCATCGTCTCCTTTGGAAGCATTGATCTCCGCGGACCTCTCGAGTTTCAAAGGATGTGAGGCCTCCGGTCGCGATGAGGCGGAGGACTAGTTCTTTCTCTGTCGTCTCCACAGGGGATTCAGACATCCCTTCGTCTTGGGAGATGCAAGACGAGCCTGCATTCAATTCACTGCAGGGATATCCGGCCTTACTTCGAGTCAGAGCATCTCGGTGTCCATTCCACTTGAGGCCACAAACTCAGGGTCCCCCTCACATACCTGTAGCTGAGAGAAGCCTTCTCTTGAGGTGCTTGTGGAAAGTTGGTATTCCTCTTGAGTCGAAGCCAGGGACTAAGCTCTCATCTCGAGTTGATTTGGGGTCCACGTAGCCCTATCATGTTGCTACAGTGTCCTCCGGATCTCTCTAGACTTGAGACAGTGATCTTGGGTTTTCTATAGAGTGCCATCAAGGAAATCAAGGCTCCTTTCATGTTTGATGTGGAACACGGAATTGCTCTGCACGCAGTGCAGGGGAATCGGGCCTCATCTCGCGGCGAGGGGGAAGTCTCATGGTTTTTCTCGAGTTGCGCCGGATCCTGGGGTATATTCTCGAGTTACCAATGATGCCGGCCCTTCCAGACATGTGTTTGTTCAGCGACCTCAGGACTCCTGCCTAGGTGCGAGGGAAACCTCCGGATTCTCCTCGAGTCTTGTTATGGCAATTGGGAGGCGTCTCCACGTGAGGCGGGAGACCCAGGGCCCCTTTCCACGTTCCACAGGGATCCTGGGACTCCTATCCATTTTCAAGAGGAGTCAGGCATCGTCTCCTTTGGAAGCATTGATCTCCGCGGACCTCTCGAGTTTTCAAAGGATGTGAGGCCTCCGGTCGCCATGAGGTGGAGAACTAGGTCTTTTTCTGTGGTCTCCACAGGGGATTCAGACAACCCTTTGTCTTGGGAGATGCAAGACGAGCCTGCATTCAATTCACTGCAGGGATATCCGGCCTTACTTCGAGTCAGAGCATCTCGGTGTCCATTCCACTTGAGGCCACAAACACAGGGGCCCTCTCACATACCTGTAGCTGAGAGAAGCCTCCTCTTGAAGTGCTTGTGGAAAGTTGGTATTCCTCTTGATTCGAAGCCAGGGACTAAGCTCTCATCCTGAGTTGATTTGGGCTCCACGGAGCCCTTTCGTTTTCCTCCAGTCACCTAAGGATCCCTCTGGACTTGAGACAGTGATCTTGGGTTTTCTCTGGAGTGCCATCAAGGAAATCAAGGCTCCGTTCACGTTTGATGTGGAACACGGAATTGCTCTGCACACAGTGCAGGGGAATCGGGCCTCATTTCACGGCGAGGGGAAGTCTAATGGTTTTTCTCGAGTTGCGGCCGGAACCTGGGGTATATTCTCGAGTTACGACGGGGAGGGCCCTTCAAGACACGTGTTTGTTCACCGATATCATCACTCCTGCCTAGGTGCGAGGGACACCTCGGGATTTGCCTGGAGTATTGGCATGGCAATTTGGACGTGTCTCCACGTGAGGCGGGAGACCCAGGGTCCCTTTCCACGTGCCACAGGGATCCTGGGACTCCTATCCATTTTCAAGAGGAGTCAGGCATCGTCTCCTTTGGAAGCATTGATCTCCGCGGACCTCTCGAGATTTCAAAGGATGTGAGGCCTCCGGGCGCGATGAGGCGGAGAACTAGGTCTTTCTCTGTGGTCTCCACAGGGGATTCAGACACCCCTTCGTCTTGGGAGATGCAAGTCGAGCCTGCATTCAATTCACTGCAGGGATATCTTCCCATACTTCGAGTCAGAGCATCACGGTGTCCATTCCACTTGAGGCCACAAACTCAGGGTCCCTCTCACATACCTGTAGCTGAGAGAAGCCTCGTCTTGAGGTGCTTATGGAAAGTTGGTAATCCTCTTGAGTCGAAGCCAGGGACTAAGCTCTCATCTCGAGTTGATTTGGGGTCCACAGAGCCCTTTCTTGTTGCTACAGTGACCTGAGTATCCCTCTAGACTTGAGACAGTGATCTTGGGTTTTCTCTGGAGTGCCACCAAGGAAATCAAGGCTCCTTTCACGTTTGATGTGGATCACGGAATATCTCTGCACGCCATGCGGGGAATCAGGCTTCATCTCGCGGCGAGGGGGAAGTCTCATGGTTTTTCTCGAGTTGCGGCCGGAACCTGGGGTATATTCTCGAGTTACAAAGGGGAGGTCCCTTCCAGACACGTGTTTGTTCAGCGACGTCAGGACTCCTGCCTAGGTGCGAGGGACACCTCGGGATTCTCCTCGAGTCTTGGCATGGCAATTGGGACGCGTCTCCACGTGAGGCGGGAGACCCAGTTTCCCTTTCCACGTGCCACAGGGATCCTGGGACTCCTATCCATTTTCAAGAGGAGTCAGGCATCGTCTCCTTTGGAAGCATTGATCTCCGCAGACCTCTTGAGTTTTCAAAGGATGTGAGGTCTCCGGTCGCGTTGAAGCGGAGGACTAGGTCTTTCTCTGTGGTCTCCACAGGGGATTCAGACAACCCTTCGTCTTGGGAGATGCAAGACGAGCATGCATTCAATTCACTGCAGGGATATCCGGCCTTACTTCGAGTCAGAGCATCTCGGTGTCCAGTCCACTTGAGGCCACAAACTCAGGGTCCCTCTCACATAGCTGTAGCTGAGAGAAGCCTCCTCTTGAGGTGCTTGTGGAATGTTGGCATTCCTCTTGAGTCGAAGCCAGGGACTAAGCTCTCATCTCGAGTTGATTTGGGGTCCACGGAGCCCTTTCGTGTTGCTACAGTGACCTCAGGATCCCTCTAGACTTGAGACAGTGATCTTGGGTTTTCTCTGGAGTGCCATCAAGGAAATCAAGGCTTCTTTCACGTTTGATGTGGAGCACGGAATTGCTCTGCACGCAGTGCAGGGGAATCAGGCCTCATCTCGCGGCGAGGGGGAAGTCTCATGGTTTTTCTCGAGTTGTGGCCGGAACCTGTGGTATATTGTCGAGTTACGACTGGGAGGTCCCTTCCAGACACGTGTCTGTTCAGCGACGTCAGGACTCCTGCTTAGGTGCGAGGGACACCTCGGGATTCTCCTCGAGTCTTGGCATGGGAATTGGGACGTGTCTCCACGTGAGGCGGGAGACCCAGGGTCCCTTTCGACGTGCCTCAGGGATCCTGGGACTCCTATCCATTTTCAAGAGGAGTCAGGCATCGTCTCCTTTGGAAACATTGATCTCCGCAGACCTCTTGAGTTTTCAAAGGATGTGAGGTCTCCTGTCGCGTTGAGGCGGAGGACTAGGTCTTTCTCTGTGGTCTCCACAGGGGATTCAGACAACCCTTCGTCTTGGGAGATGCAAGACGAGCCTGCATTCAATTCACTGCAGGGATATCCGGCCTTACTTCGAGTCAGAGCATCTCGGTGTCCAGTCCACTTGAGGCCACAAACTCAGGGTCCCTCTCACATACCTGTAGCTGAGAGAAGCCTCCTCTTGAGGTGCTTGTGGAAAGTTGGTATTCCTCTTGAGTCGAAGCCAGGGACTAAGCTCTCATCTCGAGTTGATTTGGGGTCCACGGAGCCCTTTCGTGTTGCTCCAGTGACCTCAGGATCCCTCTAGACTTGAGACAGTGATCTTGGGTTTTCTCTGGAGTGCCACCAAGGAAATCAAGGCTCCTTTCACGTTTGATGTGGAACACGGAATTGCTCTGCACGCATTGCAGGGGAATCGGGCCTCATCTCGCGGCGAGGGGGATGTCTCATGATTTTTCTCGAGTTGCGGCCGGAACCTGGGGTATATTCTCGAGTTACGACGGGGAGGGCCCTTCCAGACACGTGTTTGTTCAGCGACGTCAGGACTCCTACCTAGGTGCGAGGGACACCTCGGGATTCTCCTCGAGTCTTGGCATGGCAATTGGGACGCGTCTCCACGTGAGGCGGGAGACCCAGGGTCCCTTTCCTCGTGCCACAGGGATCCTGAGACTCCTATCCATTTTCAGGAGGAGTCAGGCATCGTCTCCTTTGGAAGCATTGATCTCCCCGGACCTCTCGAGTTTTCAGAGGATGTGAGGCCTCAGGTCTCGATGAGGCGGAGGACTAGGTCTTTCTCTGTGGTCTCCACAGGGGATTCAGACATCCCTTCGTCTTGGGAGATGAATGACGAGCCTGCATTCAATTCACTGCAGGGATATCCAGCCTTAGTTCAAGTCAAAGCATCTCGGGGTCCATTCCATTTTGAGGCCACAAACTCAGGGTCCCTCTCACATACCTGTAGCTGAGAGAAGCCTCCTCTTGAGGTGCTTGTGGAAAGTTGGTATTCCTCTTGAGTCAAATCCAGGGACTAAGCTCTCATCTCGAGTTGATTTGGGGTCCACGGAGCCCTTTCGTGTTGCTCCAGTGACCTCAGGATCGCTCTAGACTTGAGACAGTGACTTTGGGTTTTCTCTGGAGTGCCATCAAGGAAATCAAGGCTCCTTTCACGTTTGATGTGGAACACGGAATTGCTCTCCACGCAGTGCAGGGGAATCGGGGCTCATCTCCCGGCGAGGGGGAAGTCTCATGGTTTTTCTCGAGTTGCTGCTGGACCTGGGGAATATTCTCGAGTTAGAACGGGGAGGACCCCTCCATACACGTGTTTGTTCAGCGACGTCAGGACTCCTGCCTAGGTGCGAGGGACACCTTGGGATTCTCCTCGAATCTTGGCATGGCAATTGTGCCGCATCTCCACTTGAGGCGGGAGACCAAGGGTCCCTTTCCACGTGCCACAGGGATCCTGGGACTCCTATCCATTTTCAAGAGGAGTCAGGCATCGTCTCCTTTGGAAATATTGATCTGCTCGGACCTCTCGAGTTTTCAAAGGATGTGAGGCCTCCGGTCGCGATGAGGCGGAGGACTAGGTCTTTCTCTGTGGTCTCCAAAGGGGATTCAAACATCCCTTCGTCTTGGGAGATGCAAGACGATCCTGCATTCAATTCACTGCAGGGATATCCGGCCTTACTTCGAGTCAGAGCATCTCGGTGTCCATTCCACTTGAGGCCACAAACTCAGGGTCCCTCTCACATACCTGTACCTGAGAGAAGCCTCCTCTTGAGGTGCGTGAGGAAAGTTGGTATTTCTCTTGAGTCGAAGCCACGGACTAAGCTCTCATTTCGAGTTGATTTGGGGTCCACGGAGCCCTTTCGTGTTGCTCCAGTGACCTCAGGATCCCTCTAGACTTGAGACAGTGATGTTGAGTTTTCTCTGGAGTGCCATCAAGGAAATCAAGGCTCCTTTCACGTTTGATGTGGAACACGGAATTGCTCTCCACGCAGTGCAGGGGAATCGGGGCTCATCTCGCGGCGAGGGGGAAGTCTCATGGTATTTCTCGAGTTGCGGCTGGACCTGGGGAATATTCTCGAGTTAGAACGGGGAGGACCCCTCCATACACGTGTTTGTTCAGCGACGTCAGGACTCCTGCCTAGGTGCGAGGGACACCTCGGGATTCTCCTCGAATCTTGGCATGGCAATTGTGACGCATCTCCACTTGAGGGGGGAGACCAAGGGTCCCTTTCCACGTGCCACAGGGATCCTGGGACTCCTATCCATTTTCAAGAGGAGTCAGGCATCGTCTCCTTTGGAAACATTGATCTGCTCGGACCCCTCGAGTTTTCAAAGGATGTGAGGCCTCCGGGCGCGATGAGACGGAGGACTAGGTCTTTCTCTGTGGTCTCCACAGGGGATTCAGACATCCCTTCGTCTTGGGAGATGCAAGACGATCCTGCATTCAATTCACTGCAGGGATATCCGGCCTTACTTCGAGTCAGAGCATCTCGGTGTCCATTCCACTTGAGGCCACAAACTCAGGGTCCCTCTCACATACCTGTACCTGAGAGAAGCCTCCTCTTGAGGTGCGTGAGGAAAGTTGGTATTTCTCTTGAGTCGAAGCCACGGACTAAGCTCTCATTTCGAGTTGATTTGGGGTCCACGGAGCCCTTTCGTGTTGCTCCAGTGACCTCAGGATCCCTCTAGACTTGAGACAGTGATGTTGAGTTTTCTCTGGAGTGCCATCAAGGAAATCAAGGCTCCTTTCACGTTTGATGTGGAACACGGAATTGCTCTCCACGCAGTGCAGGGGAATCGGGGCTCATCTCGCGGCGAGGGGGAAGTCTCATGGTTTTTCTCGAGTTGCGGCTGGACCTGGGGAATATTCTCGAGTTAGAACGGGGAGGACCCCTCCATACACGTGTTTGTTCAGCGACGTCAGGACTCCTGCCTAGGTGCGAGGGACACCTCGGGATTCTCCTCGAATCTTGGCATGGCAATTGTGACGCATCTCCACTTGAGGCGGGAGACCAAGGGTCCCTTTCCACCTGCCACAGGGATCCTGGGACTCCTATCCATTTTCAAGAGGAGTCAGGCATCGTCTCCTTTGGAAACATTGATCTGCTCGGACCCCTCGAGTTTTCAAAGGATGTGAGGCCTCCGGGCGCGATGAGGCGGAGGACTAGGTCTTTCTCTGTGGTCTCCACAGGGGATTCAGACATCCCTTCATCTTGGGAGATGCAAGACGAGCCTGCATTCAATTCACTGCAGGGATATCCGGCCTTACTTCGAGTCAGAGCATCTCGGTGTCCATTCCACTTGAGGCCACAAACTCAGGGTCCCTCTCACATACCTGTTGCTGAGAGAAGCCTCCTCTTGAGGTGCTTGTGGAAAGTTGGTATTCCTCTTGAGTCGAAGCCAGGGACTAAGCTCTCATCTCGAGTTGATTTGGGGTCCACGGAGCCCTTTCGTGTTGCTCCAGTGACCTCAGGATCCCTCTAGACTTGAGACAGTGATCTTAGGTTTTCTCTGGAGTGCCATCAAGGAAATCAAGGCTCCTTTCACGTTTGATGTGGAACACGGAATTGCTCTCCAGGCAGTGCAGGGGAATTGGGGCTCATCTCGCAGCGAGGGGGAAGTCTCATGGTTTTTCTCGAGTTGCGGCCGGAACCTGGGGTATATTCTCGTGTTACGACGGGGAGGGCCCTTCCAGACATGTGTTTGTTCAGCGACGCCAGGACTCCTGCCTAGGTGCGAGGGACACCTCGGGATTCTCCTCGAGTCTTGGCATGGCAAATGGGACGCGTCTCCACGTGAGGCGGGAGACCCAGGGTCCCTTTCCACGTGCCACAGGGATCCTGGGACTCCTATCCATTTTCAAGAGGAGTCAGGCATTGTCTCCTTTGGAAGCATTGATCTCCGTGGACCTCTCGAGTTTTCAAAGGATGTGAGGCCTCCGGGCGCGATGAGGCAGAGAACTAGGTCTTTCTCTGTGGTCTCCACAGGGGATTCAGACATCCCTTCGTCTTGGGAGATGCAAGACGAGCCTGCATTCAATTCACTGCAGGGATATCCGGCTTACTTCAAGTCAGAGCATCTCAGTGTCCATTCCACTTGAGGCCACAAACTCAGGGTCCCTCTCACATACCTGTACCTGAGAGAAGCCTCCTCTTGAGGTGCGTGAGGAAAGTTGGTATTTCTCTTGAGTCGAAGCCAGGGACTAAGCTCTCATTTCGAGTTGATTTGGGGTCCACGGAGCCCTTTCGAGCTGCTCCAGTGACCTCAGGATCCCTCTAGACTTGAGAGAGTGATCTTGGGTTTTCTCTGGAGTGTCACCAAGGAAATCAAGGCTCTTTTCACGTTTGATGTGGAACACGGAATTGCTCTGCACGCAGTGCAGGGGAATCGGGCCTCATCTCGCGGCGAGGGGGAAGTCTCATGGTTTTTCTCGAGTTGTGGCCGGAACCTGTGGTATATTGTCGAGTTACGACGGGGAGGTCCCTTCCAGACACGTGTTT
This sequence comes from Dama dama, assembly GCF_033118175.1. Classification (NCBI taxonomy): domain Eukaryota; kingdom Metazoa; phylum Chordata; class Mammalia; order Artiodactyla; family Cervidae; genus Dama; species Dama dama. The sequence goes on along the minus strand of NC_083706.1, from coordinate 4,255,632 downwards.
GTTCAGCGACGTCAGGACTCCTGCTTAGGTGCGAGGGACACCTCAGCATTCTCCTCGAGTCTTGGCATGGGAATTGGGACGTGTCTCCACGTGAGGCGGGAGACCCAGGGTCCCTTTCGACGTGCCACAGGGATCCTGGGACTCCTATCCATTTTCAAGAGGAGTCAGGCATCGTCTCCTTTGGAAGCATTGATCTCCGCGGACTTCTCGAGTTTTCAAAGGATGTGAGGCCTCCGGTCGCGATGAGGCGGAGGACTAGGTCTTTCTCTGTGGTCTCCACAGGGGATTCAGACATCCCTTTGTCTTGGGAGATGCAAGACGAGCCTGCATTCAATTCACTGCAGGGACATCCAGCCTTACTTCGAGCAGAGCATCTCCGTGTCCATTCCACTTGAGGCCACAAACACAGGGTCCCTCTCACATACCTGTAGCTGATAGAAGCCTCCTCTTGAGGTGCTTTTGGAAAGTTGGTATTCCTCTTGAGTCGAAGCCACGGACTGAGCTCTCATCTCGAGTTGATTTGGGGTCCACGGAGCCCTTTCGTGTTGCTCCAGTGACCTCAGGATCCCTCTAGACTTGAGACAGTGATCTTGGGTTTTCTCTGTAGTGCCATCAAGGAAATCAAGGCTTCTTTCACGTTTGATGTGGAACACGGAATTGCTCTGCATGCAGTGCAGGGAAATCGGGCCTCATCTCTTGGCGAGGTGGAACTCTCATGGTTTTTCTCGAGTTGTGGCCGTAACCTGGGGTATATTCTGGAGTTACGAGGGGGAGGGCCCTTCCAGACACGTGTTTGTTCAGTGATGTCAGGACTCCTGCCTAGGTGCGAGGGACACCTCGGGATTCTCCTCGACTCTTGGCATGGCAATTGGGACGCGTCTCCACGTGAGGCGGGAGACCCAGGGTCCCTTTCCACGTGCCACAGAGATCCTGGGACTCTTATCCATTTTCAAGAGGAGTCAGGCATCGTCTCCTTTGGAAGCATTGATCTCCGCGGACCTCTCGAGTTTTCAAAGGATGTCAGGCCTCCGGTCGCGATGAGGCGGAGGACTAGGTCTTTCTCTCTGGTCTCCACAGGGTATGCAGACATCCCTTCGTCTTGGGAGATGCAAGACGAGCTTGCATTCAATTCACTGCAGGGATATCCGGCCTTACTTCGAGTCAGAGCATCTCGGTGTTCATTCCACTTGAGTCCACAAACTCAGGGTCCCTCTCACATACCTGTAGCGGACAGAAGCCTCCTCTTGAGGTGCTTGTGGAAAGTTGGTATTCCTCTTGAGTCGAAGCCAGGGACTAAGCTCACATCTCGAGTTGATTTGGGGTCTACAGAGCCCTTTCGTGTTGCTACAGTGACCTCAGGATCCCTCTAGACTTGAGACAGTGATCTTGGGTTTTCTCTGGAGTGTCATCAAGGAAATCAAGGCTCTTTTCACGTTTGATGTGGGATACGGAATTGCTCTGCACGCAGTGCAGCGGAATCGGGACTCATCTCCTGGCGAGGGGGAAGTCTCATGGTTTTTCTCGAGTTGCGGCCGGAACCTGTTGTATATTCTTGAGTTACGTCGGGGAGGGCCCTTCCAGACACGTGTTTGTTCAGCGACGTCAGGACTCCTGCCTAGGTGTGAGGGACACCTCGGGATTCTCCTCGAGTCTTGGCATGGCAATTGGGACGCGTCTCCACGTGAGGCGGAGACCCAGGGACCCTTTCCACGTGCCACAAGCATTCTGGGACTCCTATCCATTTTCAAGAGGAGTCAGGCATCGTCTCCTTTGGAAGCATTGATCTCCGCGGACCTCTCCTGTTTTCAAAGGATGTGAGGACTCCGGTCGCGATGAGGCGGACAACTAGGTCTTTCTCTGTGGTCTCCACAGGGGATTCAGACATCCCTTCGTCTTGGGAGATGCAAGACGAGCCTGCATTCAATTCACTGCAGGGATATCCGGCCTTACTTCGAGTCAGAGCATCTCGGTGTCCATTCCACTTGAGGACAAACTCAGGGTCCCTGTCACATACCTGTAGCTGAGAGAAGCCTCCTCTTGAGGTGCTTGTGGAAAGTTCGTATTCCTCTTGAGTCGAAGCCAGGGACTAAGCTCTCATCTCGAGTTGATTTGGGGTCCACGGAGCCCTTTCGTGTTGCTCCAGTGACCTCAGGATCCCTCTAGACTTGAGAGAGTGATCTTGGGTTTTCTCTGGAGTGCCATCAAGGAAATCAAGGCTCCTTTCACGTTTGATGTGGAACACGGAATTGTTCTGCACGCAGAGCAGGCGAATCGGGCCTCATCTCACAGCGAGGGGGAAGTCTCATGGTTTTTCTCGAGTTGTGGCCGGAACCTGGGGTATATTGTCGAGTTACGACGGGGAGGTCCCTTCCAGACACGTGTTTGTTCAGCGACGTCAGGACTCCTGCCTAGGTGCGAGGGACACCTCGGGATTCTCCTCGAGTCTTGGCATGGCAATTGGGACGCGTCTCCACGTGAGGCGGGAGACCCAGAGTCCCTTTCGACGTGCCACAGGGATCCTGGGACTCCTATCCATTTTCAAGAGGAGTCAGGCATCGTCTCCTTTGGAAGCATTGATCTCCGTGGACTTCTCGAGTTTTCAAAGGATGTGAGGCCTCCGTTCGCGTTGAGGCGGAGAACTCGGTCTGTCTCTGTGGTCTCCACAGGGGTTTCAGACATCCATTCGTCTTGGGAGATGCAAGACGAGCCTGCATTCAATTCACTGCAGGGATATCCAGCCTTACTTCAAGTCAGAGCATCTCCGTGTCCATTCCACTTGAGGCCACAAACACAGGGTCCCTCTCACATACCTGTAGCTGAGGGAAGCCTCCTCTTGAGGCGCTTGTGGAAAGTTGGTATTCCTCTTGAGTCGAAGCCAGGGACTAAGCTCTCATCTCGAGTTAATTTGGGGTCCACGGAGCCCTTTCGTGTTGCTCCAGTGACCTCAGGATCCCTCTAGACTTGAGACAGTGATCTTGGGTTTTCTCTGGAGTGCCGTCAAGGAAATCAAGGCTCCTTTCACGTTTGATGTGGAACACGGAATTGCTCTGGACGCAGTGCAGGGGAATCGGGCCTCATCACGCGGCAAGGGGGAAGTCTCATGGTTTTTCTCGAGTTGCGGCCGGAACCTGGGGTATATTCTCGAGTTATGACGGGGAGGGCCCTTCAAGACACGTGTTTGTTCAGCGACGTCAGGACTCCTGCTTAGGTGCGAGGGACACCTCGGGATTCTCCTCGAGCCTTGGCATGGGAATTGAGATGTGTCTCCACGTGAGGCGGGAGACCCAGGGTCCCTTTCGACGTGCCTCAGGGATCCTGGGACTCCTATCCATTTTCAAGAGGAGTCAGGCATCGTCTCCTTTGGAAACATTGATCTCCGCGGACTTCTCGAGTTTTCAAAGGATGTGAGGCCTCCTGTGTCGATGAGGCGGAGGACTAGGTCTTTCTCTGTGGTCTCCACAGGGGATTCAGACACCCCTTCCTCTTGGGAGATGCAAGTCGAGCCTGCATTCAATTCACTGCAGAGATATCTGCCCATACTTCGAGTCAGAGCATCACGGTGTCCATTCCACTTGAGGCCACAAACTCAGGGTCCCTCTCACATACCTGTAGCTGAGAGAAGCCTCCTCTTGAGGTACTTATGGAAATTGGTAATCCTCTTGAGTCGAATCCAGGGACTAAGCTCTCATCTCGAGTTTATTTGGGGTCCACAGAGCCCTTTCTTGTTGCTACAGTGACCTGAGGATCCCACTAGACTTGAGACAGTGATCTTGGGTTTTCTCTGGAGTGCCACCAAGGAAATCAAGGCTCCTTTCACGTTTGATGTGGAACACGGAATATCTCTGCACGCCATGCGGGGAATCAGGCTTCATCTCGCGGCGAGGGGGAAGTCTCATGGTTTTTCTCGAGTTGCGGCCGGAACCTGGGGTATATTCTCGAGTTACAAAGGGGAGGTCCCTTCCAGACACGTGTTTGTTCAGCGACGTCAGGACTCCTGCCTAGGTGCGAGGGACACCTCGGGATTCTCCTCGAGTCTTGGCATGGCAATTGGGACGCGTCTCCACGTGAGGCGGGAGACCCAGGGTCCCTTTCCTCGTGCCACAGGGATCCTGAGACTCCTATCCATTTTCAAGAGGAGTCAGGCATCGTCTCCTTTGGAAGCATTGATCTCCGCGGACCTCTCGAGTTTTCAGAGGATGTGAGGCCTCAGGTCTCGATGAGGCGGAGGACTAGGTCTTTCTCTGTGGTCTCCACAGGGGATTCAGACATCCCTTCGTCTTGGGAGATGAATGACGAGCCTGCATTCAATTCACTGCAGGGATATCCAGCCTTAGTTCAAGTCAAAGCATCTCGGGGTCCATTCCATTTTGAGGCCACAAACTCAGGGTCCCTGTCACATACCTGTAGCTGAGAGAAGCCTCCTCTAGAGGTGCTTGTGGAAAGTTGGTATTCCTCTTGAGTCGAAGCCAGGGACTAAGCTCTCATCTCCAGTTGATTTGGGGTACACAGTGCCCTTTCGTGTTGCTACAGTGACCTCAGGATCCCTCTAGACTTGAGACAGTGATCTTGGGTTTTCTCTGGAGTGTCATCAAGGAAATCAAGGCTCCTTTCACGTTTGATGTGGAGCACGGAATTGCTCGGCACACAGTGCAGGGGGATCGGGCTTCATCTCGCGGCAAGGGGGAAGTCTCCTGGTTTTTCTCGAGTTGCGGCCGGAACCTGGGGTATATTCTCGAGTTACGACGGGGAGGGCCATTCCAGACACGTGTTTGTTCAGCGACGTCAGGACTCCTGCCTAGGTGCGAGGGACACCTCGGGATTCTCCTCGATTCTTGGCATGGCAATTGGGACGCGTCTCCACGTGAGGCGTGAGACCCAGGGTCCCTTTCCACGTGCCACAGGGATCCTGGGACTCCTATCCATTTGCAAGAGGAGTCAGGCATCGTCTCCTTTGGAAGCATTGATCTCCGCGGACCTCTCGAGTTTTCAAAGGATGTGAGGACTCCGGTCGCGATGAGGCAGAGAACTAGGTCTTTCTCTCTGGTCTCCACAGGGGATGCAGATATCCATTCATCTTGGAGATGCAAGACGAGCCGGCAATCAATTCACTGCAGGGAAATCCGGCCTTACTTCGAGTCAGAGCATCTCGGTGTTCATTCCACTTGAGGCCACAAACTCAGGGTCCCTCTCACATACCTGTAGCTGAGAGAAGCCTCCTCTTGAGGTGCTTGTGGAAAGTTGGTATGCCACTTGAGTCGAAGCCAGGGACTAAACTCTCATCTCGAGTTGATTTGGGGTCTACAGAGCCCTTTCGTGTTGCTACCTTGACCTCAGGATCCCTCTAGACTTGAGACAGTGATCTTGGGTTTTATCTGGAGTGCCATCAAGGAAATCAATGCTCCTTTCACGTTTGATGTGGAATACGGAATTGCTCTGCATGCAGTGCAGGGGAATCAGGCCTCATTTCGGGGCGAGGGGGAAGTCTCATGGTTTTTCTCGAGTTGCGGCCAGAACCTGGGGTATATTCTCGAGTTATGTCGGGGAGGGCCCTTCCAGCCACTTGTTTGTTCAGCGACATCAGGACTCCTGCCTAGGTGCGAGGGACACCTCGGGATTATCCTCGAGTCTTGGCATGGCAACTGGGACGCATCTCCACGTGAGGCGGGAGACCCAGTGTCCCTTTCTACGTGCCACAGGGATCCTGGGACTCCTATCCATTTTCAAGAGGAGTCAGGCATAATCTCCTTTGGAAGCATTGATCTCCGCGGACCTCTCGAGTTTTCAAAGGATGTGAGGCCTCCTGTCGGGATGAGGCGGAGAACTAGGTCTTTCTCTGTGGTCTCCACAGGCGATTCAGACATCCCTTCGACTTGGGAGATGCATGACGAGCCTGCATTCAATTCACTGCAGGGATATCTGGCCTTACTTCGAGTCAGAGCATCTCGGTGTTCATTCCACTTGAGGCCACAAACTCAGGGTCCCTCTCACATACCTGTAGCTGAGAGAAGCCTCCTCTTGAGGTGCATGTGGAAATTTGGTATTCCTCTTGAGTCGAAGCCAGGGACTAAGCTCTCATCTCGAGTTGATTTGGGGTCCACGGACCATTTTCGTGTTGCTACAGTGACCTCAGGATCCCTCTAGACTTGAAACAGTGATCTTGGGTTTTCTCTGGAGTGTCACCAAGGAAATCAAGGCTCTTTTCACGTTTGATCTGGAACACGGAATTGCTCTGCACGCAGTGCAGAGGAATCGGGCCTCATCTCGCGGCGAGGGGGAAGTCTCATGGTTTTTCTCGAGTTGTGGCTGGAACCTGTGGTATATTGTCGAGTTAAGACGGGGAGGTCCCTTCCAGACACGTGTTTGTTCAGCGACGTCAGGACTCCTGCTTAGGTGCGAGGGACACCTCGGGATTCTCCTCGAGTCTTGGCATGGGAATTGGGACGTGTCTCCACGTGAGGCGGGAGACCCAGGGTCCCTTTCGACGTGCCACAGGGATCCTGGGACTCCTATCCATTTTCAAGAGGAGTCAGGCATCGTCTCCTTTGGAAGCATTGATCTCCGCGGACTTCTCGAGTTTTCAAAGGATGTGAGGCCTCCGGTCGCGATGAGGCGGAGGACTAGGTCTTTCTCTGTGGTCTCCACAGGGGATTCAGACATCCCTTTGTCTTGGGAGATGCAAGACGAGCCTGCATTCAATTCACTGCAGGGACATCCAGCCTTACTTCGAGTCAGAGCATCTCCGTGTCCATTCCACTTGAGGCCACAAACACAGGGTCCCTCTCAAATACCTGTAGCTGATAGAAGCCTCCTCTTGAGGTGCTTGTGGAAAGTTGGTATTCCTCTTGAGTCGAAGCCAGGGACTGAGCTCTCATCTCGAGTTGATTTGGGGTCCACGGAGCCCTTTCGTGTTGCTCCAGTGACCTCAGGATCCCTCTAGACTTGAGACAGTGATCTTGGGTTTTCTCTGTAGTGCCATCAAGGAAATCAAGGCTTCTTTCACGTTTGATGTGGAACACGGAATTGCTCTGCATGCAGTGCAGGGAAATCGGGCCTCATCTCTCGGCGAGGTGGAACTCTCATGGTTTTTCTCGAGTTGTGGCCGTAACCTGGGGTATATTCTCGAGTTACGAGGGGGAGGGCCCTTCCAGACACGTGTTTGTTCAGTGATGTCAGGACTCCTGCCTAGGTGCGAGGGACACCTCGGGATTCTCCTCAACTCTTGGCATGGCAATTGGGACGCGTCTCCACGTGAGGCGGGAGACCCAGGGTCCCTTTCCACGTGCCACAGGGATCCTGGGACTCTTATCCATTTTCAAGAGGAGTCAGGCATCGTCTCCTTTGGAAGCATTGATCTCCGCGGACCTCTCGAGTTTTCAAAGGATGTCAGGCCTCCGGTCGCAATGAGGCGGAGGACTAGGTCTTTCTCTCTGGTCTCCACAGGGGATGCAGACATCCCTTCGTCTTGGGAGATGCAAGACGAGCCTGCATTCAATTCACTGCAGGGATATCCGGCCTTACTTCGAGTCAGAGCATCTCGGTGTTCATTCCACTTGAGGCCACAAACTCAGGGTCCCTCTCACATACCTGTAGCGGACAGAAGCCTCCTCTTGAGGTGCTTGTGGAAAGTTGGTATTCCTCTTGACTCGAAGCCAGGGACTAAGCTCACATCTCGAGTTGATTTGGGGTCTACAGAGCCCTTTCGTGTTGCTACAGTGACCTCAGGATCCCTCTAGACTTGAGACAGTGATCTTGGGTTTTCTCTGGAGTGCCATCAAGGAAATCAAGGCTCCTTTCAGATTTGATGTGGAACACGGAATTGCTCTGCACACAGTGCAGGGGAATCAGGCCTCATCTCATGGCGAGGGAGAAGTCTCATGGCTTTTCTCGAGTTGCGGCTGGAACATGGGGTATATTCTTGAGTTCCGACGGGGAGGGCCCTTCCAGACACGTGTTTGTTTAGCGACTTCAGGACTCCTGCGTTGGTGCGAGGGTCACCTCCGGATTCTCCTCGAGTCTTGGCATGGCAATTGGGACCCGTCTCCACGTGTGGCGGGAGACCCAGGGTCCCTTTCCACGTGCCACAGTGATCCTGGGACTCCTATCCATTTTCAAGAGGTGTCAGGCATTTTCTCCTTTGGAAGCATTGATCTCCACGGCCCTCTTGAGTTTTCAAAGAATGTGAGGCCTCCGGTCGCGATGAGGTGAAGAACTACGTCTTTCTCTGGGGTCTCCTTTGGGGATTCAGACATCCCTTCGTCTTGGGAGATGCAAGACGAGCCTGCATTCAATTCACTGCAGGGATATCCGGCCTTACTTCGAGTCAGAGCATCTCGGTGTCCATTCCACTTGAGGCCACAAACTGAGGGTCCCTCTCACATACCTGTAGCTGAGAGAAGCCTCCTCTTGAGGTGCTTGTGGAAAGTTGGTATTCCTCTTGAGTCGAAGCCTGGAACTAAGCTCTCATCTCGAGTTGATTTGGGGTCCACGGAGCCCTTTCGTGTTGCTACAGTGACCTCAGGATCCCTCTAGACTTGAGACAGTGATCTTGGGATTTCTCTAGAGTGCCATCAAGGAAATCAAGGCTCCTTTCACGTTTGTTGTGGAACACGGAATTGCTCTGCATGCAGTCCAGGGGAATCGGGCCTCATCTCGCAACTAGGGGGAAGTCTCATGGTTTTTCTCGAGTTGCGGCCCGAACCTGGGCTATATTCTCGAGTTAGGACGGGGAGGGCCCTTCCAGACACGTGTTTGCTCAGCGACGTCAGGACTCCTGCCTAGGTGCGAGGGACACCTCGGGATTCTCCTCGAGTCTTGGCATGGAAATTGGGACGCGTCTCCACGTGAGGTGCGAGACCCAGGGTCCCTTTCCACGTGCCACAGGGATCCTGGGACTCCTATCCATTTTCAAGAGGAGTCAGGCATCGTCTCCTTTGGAAGCATTGATCTCCGTGGACCTCTCGAGTTTTTAAAGGATGTGAGGCCTACGGTCACGATGAGGCGGAGAACTAGGTCTTTCTCTGTGGTCTCCACAGGGGATTCAGTCATCCCTTCATCTTGGGAGATGCAAGACGAGCCTGCATTCAATTCACTGCAGGGATATCTGGCCTTACTTCGAGTCAGAGCATCTCGGTGTCCATTCCACTTGATTCCACAAACTCAGGGTCCCTCTCACATACCTGTAGCTGAGAGAAGCCTCCTCTTGAGGTGCTTGTGGAAAGTTCGTATTCCTCTTGAGTCGAAGCCAGGGACTAAGCTCTCATCTCGAGTTGATTTGGGGTCCACGGAGCCCTTTCGTGTTGCTCCAGTGACCTCAGGATCCCTCTAGACTTGAGAGAGTGATCTTGGGTTTTCTCTGGAGTGCCATCAAGGAAATCAAGGCTCCTTTCACGTTTGATGTGGAACACGGAATTGTTCTGCACGCAGTGCAGGCGAATCGGGCCTCATCTCGCGGCGAGGGGGAAGTCTCATGGTTTTTCTCGAGTTGTGGCCGGAACCTGTGGTATATTGTCGAGTTACGACGGGGAGGTCCCTTCCAGACACGTGTTTGTTCAGCGACGTCAGGACTCCTGCCTAGGTGCGAGGGACACCTCGGGATTCTCCTCGAGTCTTGGCATGGCAATTGGGACGCGTCTCCACGTGAGGCGGGAGACCCAGAGTCCCTTTCGACGTGCCACAGGGATCCTGCGACTCCTATCCATTTTCAAGAGGAGTCAGGCATCGTCTCCTTTGGAAGCATTGATCTCCGTGGACTTCTCGAGTTTTCAAAGGATGTGAGGCCTCCGTTCGCGTTGAGGCGGAGGACTAGGTCTGTCTCTGTGGTCTCCACAGGGGTTTCAGACATCCATTCGTCTTGGGAGATGCAAGACGAGCCTGCATTCAATTCACTGCAGGGATATCCAGCCTTACTTCAAGTCAGAGCATCTCCGTGTCCATTCCACTTGAGGCCACAAACACAGGGTCCCTCTCACATACCTGTAGCTGAGGGAAGTCTCCTCTTGAGGCGCTTGTGGAAAGTTGGTATTCCTCTTGAGTCGAAGCCAGGGACTAAGCTCTCATCTCGAGTTAATTTGGGGTCCACGGAGCCCTTTCGTGCTGCTCCAGTGACCTCAGGATCCCTCTAGACTTGAGACAGTGATCTTGGGTTTTCTCTGGAGTGCCGTCAAGGAAATCAAGGCTCCTTTCACGTTTGATGTGGAACACGGAATTGCTCTGGACGCAGTGCAGGGGAATCGGGCCTCATCTCGCGGCAAGGGGGAAGTCTCATGGTTTTTCTCGAGTTGCGGCCGGAACCTGGGGTATATTCTCGAGTTATGACGGGGAGGGCCCTTCAAGACACGTGTTTGTTCAGCGACGTCAGGACTCCTGCTTAGGTGCGAGGGACACCTCGGGATTCTCCTCGAGTCTTGGCATGGGAATTGGGATGTGTCTCCACGTGAGGCGGGAGACCCAGGGTCCCTTTCGACGTGCCTCAGGGATCCTGGGACTCCTATCCATTTTCAAGAGGAGTCAGGCATCGTCTCCTTTGGAAACATTGATCTCCGCGGACTTCTCGAGTTTTCAAAGGATGTGAGGCCTCCTGTGTCGATGAGGCGGAGGACTAGGTCTTTCTCTATGGTCTCCACAGGGGATTCAGACACCCCTTCCTCTTGGGAGATGCAAGTCGAGCCTGCATTCAATTCACTGCAGAGATATCTGCCCATACTTCGAGTCAGAGCATCACGGTGTCCATTCCACTTGAGGCCACAAACTCAGGGTCCCTCTCACATACCTGTAGCTGAGAGAAGCCTCCTCTTGAGGTGCTTATGGAAAGTTGGTAATCCTCTTGAGTCGAATCCAGGGACTAAGCTCTCATCTCGAGTTTATTTGGGGTCCACAGAGCCCTTTCTTTTTGCTACAGTGACCTGAGGATCCCACTAGACTTGAGACAGTGATCTTGGGTTTTCTCTGGAGTGCCACCAAGGAAATCAAGGCTCCTTTCACGTTTGATGTGGAACACGGAATATCTCTGCACGCCATGCGGGGAATCAGGCTTCATCTCGCGGCGAGGGGGAAGTCTCAGGGTTTTTCTCGAGTTGCGGCCGGAACCTGGGGTATATTCTCGAGTTACAAAGGGGAGGTCCCTTCCAGACACGTGTTTGTTCAGCGACGTCAGGACTCCTGCCTAGGTGCAAGGGACACCTCGGGATTCTCCTCGAGTCCTGGCATGGCAATTGGGACGCGTCTCCACATGAGGCGGGAGACCCAGGTTCCCTTTCCACGTGCCACAGGGATCCTGGGACTCCTATCCATTTTCAAGAGGAGTCAGGCATCGTCTCCTTTGGAAGCATTGATCTCCGCAGACCTCTTGAGTTTTCAAAGGATGTGAGGTCTCCGGTCGCATTGAGGCGGAGGACTAGGTCTTTCTCTGTGGTCTCCACAGGGGATTCAGACAACCCTTCGTCTTGGGAGATGCAAGACGAGCCTGCATTCAATTCACTGCAGGGATATCCCGCCTTACTTCGAGTCAGAGCATCTCGGTGTCCAGTCCACTTAAGGCCACAAACTCAGGGTCCCTCTCACATACCTGTAGCTGAGAGAAGCCTCCTCTTGAGGTGCTTGTGGAAAGTTGGTATTCCTCTTGAGTCGAAGCCAGGGACTAAGCTCTCATCTCGAGTTGATTTGGGGTCCACGGAGCCCTTTCGTGTTGCTCCAGTGACCTCAGGATCCCTCTAGACTTGAGACAGTGATCTTGGGTTTTCTCTGGAGTGCCACCAAGGAAATCAAGGCTCCTTTCACGTTTGATGTGGAACACGGAATTGCTCTGCACGCATTGCAGGGAAATCGGGCCTCATCTCGCGGCGAGGGGTATGTCTCATGATTTTTCTCGAGTTGCGGCCGGAACCTGGGGTATATTCTCGAGTTACGACGGGGAGGGCCCTTCCAGACACGTGTTTGTTCAGCGACGTCAGGACTCCTGCCTAGGTGTGAGGGACACCTCGGGATTCTCCTCGAGTCTTGGCATGGCAATTGGGACGCGTCTCCACGTGAGGCGGGAGACCCAGGGTCCCTTTCCTCGTGCCACAGGGATCCTGAGACTCCTATCCATTTTCAAGAGGAGTCAGGCATCGTCTCCTTTGGAAGCATTGATCTCCGCGGACCTCTCGAGTTTTCAGAGGATGTGAGGCCTCAGGTCTCGATGAGGCGGAGGACTAGGTCTTTCTCTGTGGTCTCCACAGGGGATTCAGACATCCCTTCGTCTTGGGAGATGAATGACGAGCCTGCATTCAATTCACTGCAGGGATATCCAGCCTTAGTTCAAGTCAAAGCATCTCGGGGTCCATTCCATTTTGAGGCCACAAACTCAGGGTCCCTCTCACATACCTGTAGCTGAGAGAAGCCTCCTCTTGAGGTGCTTGTGGAAAGTTGGTATTCCTCTTGAGTCAAAGCCAGGGACTAAGCTCTCATCTCGAGTTGATTTGGGGTCCACGGAGCCCTTTCGTGTTTCTCCAGTGACCTCAGGATCGCTCTAGACTTGAGACAGTGACTTTGGGTTTTCTCTGGAGTGCCATCAAGGAAATCAAGGCTCCTTTAACGTTTGATGTGGAACACGGAATTGCTCTGCACGCAGTGCAGGGGAATCGGGCCTCATTTCGCTGTGAGGGGGAAGTCTCATGGTTTTTCTCGAGTTGCGGCCGGAACCCGGGATATATTCTCGAGTTACGACGGGGAGGGCCCTTCCAGACACGTGTTTGTTCAGCGACGTCAGGACTCCTGCCTAGGTGTGAGGGACACCTCGGGATTCTCCTCGAGTCTTGGCATGGCAATTGGGACGCGTCTCCACGTGAGGCGGGAGACCCAGGGTCCCTTTCCACGTGCCACAGTGATCCTGGGACTCCTATCTATTTTCAAGAGGAGTCAGGCATTGTCTCCTTTTGAAGCATTGATCTCCGCGGACCTCTCGAGTTTTCAAACGATGTGAGGCCTCCGGTAGCGATGAGGCGGAGAACTAGGTCTTTCTCTGTGGTCTCCACAGCGGATTCACACATCCCTTCGTCTTGGGAGATGCAAGACGAGCCTGCATTCAATTCACTGCAGGGATATCCGGCTTACTTCGAGTCAGAGCATCTCGGTGTCCATTTCACTTGAGGCCACAAACTCAAGGTCCCTCTAACATACCTGTACCTGAGGGAAGCCTCCTCTTGAGGTGCGTGAGGAAAGTTGGTATTTCTCTTGAGTCGAAGCCACGGACTAAGCTCTCATTTCGAGTTGATTTGGGGTCCACGGAGCCCTTTCGTGTTGCTCCAGTGACCTCAGGATCCCTCTAGACTTGAGACAGTGATGTTGAGTTTTCTCTGGAGTGCCATCAAGGAAATCAAGGCTCCTTTCACGTTTGATGTGGAACACGGAATTGCTCTGCACGCAGTGCAGGGGAATCGGGGCTCATCTCGCGGCGAGGGGGAAGTCTCATGGTTTTTCTCGAGTTGCTGCTGGACCTGGGGAATATTCTCGAGTTAGAACGGGGAGGACCCCTCCATACACGTGTTTGTTCAGCGACGTCAGGACTCCTGCCTAGGTGCGAGGGACACCTCGGGATTCTCCTCGAGTCTTGGCATGGCAATTGGGACGCGTCTCCACGTGAGGCGGGAGACCCAGAGTCCCTTTCGACGTGCCACAGGGATCCTGGGACTCCTATCCATTTTCAAGAGGAGTCAGGCATCGTCTCCTTTGGAAGCATTGATCTCCGTGGACTTCTCGAGTTTTCAAAGGATGTGAGGCCTCCGTTCGCGTTGAGGCGGAGGACTAGGTCTGTCTCTGTGGTCTCCACAGGGGTTTCAGACATCCATTCGTCTTGGGAGATGCAAGACGAGCCTGCATTCAATTCACTGCAGGGATATCCAGCCTTACTTCAAGTCAGAGCATCTCCGTGTCCATTCCACTTGAGGCCACAAACACAGGGTCCCTCTCACATACCTGTAGCTGAGGGAAGCCTCCTCTTGAGGCGCTTGTGGAAAGTTGGTATTCCTCTTGAGTCGAAGCCAGGGACTAAGCTCTCATCTCGAGTTAATTTGGGGTCCACGGAGCCCTTTCGTGTTGCTCCAGTGACCTCAGGATCCCTCTAGACTTGAGACAGTGATCTTGGGTTTTCTCTGGAGTGCCGTCAAGGAAATCAAGGCTCCTTTCACGTTTGATGTGGAACACGGAATTGCTCTGGACGCAGTGCAGGGGAATCGGGCCTCATCTCGCGGCAAGGGGGAAGTCTCATGGTTTTTCTCGAGTTGCGGCCGGAACCTGGGGTATATTCTCGAGTTATGACGGGGAGGGCCCTTCAAGACACGTGTTTGTTCAGCGACGTCAGGACTCCTGCTTAGGTGCGAGGGACACCTCGGGATTCTCCTCGAGCCTTGGCATGGGAATTGAGATGTGTCTCCACGTGAGGCGGGAGACCCAGGGTCCCTTTCGACGTGCCTCAGGGATCCTGGGACTCCTATCCATTTTCAAGAGGAGTCAGGCATCGTCTCCTTTGGAAACATTGATCTCCGCGGACTTCTCGAGTTTTCAAAGGATGTGAGGCCTCCTGTGTCGATGAGGCGGAGGACTAGGTCTTTCTCTGTGGTCTCCACAGGGGATTCAGACACCCCTTCCTCTTGGGAGATGCAAGTCGAGCCTGCATTCAATTCACTGCAGAGATATCTGCCCATACTTCGAGTCAGAGCATCACGGTGTCCATTCCACTTGAGGCCACAAACTCAGGGTCCCTCTCACATACCTGTAGCTGAGAGAAGCCTCCTCTTGAGGTGCTTATGGAAAGTTGGTAATCCTCTTGAGTCGAATCCAGGGACTAAGCTCTCATCTCGAGTTGATTTGGGGTCCACAGAGCCCTTTCTTGTTGCTACAGTGACCTGAGGATCCCACTAGACTTGAGACAGTGATCTTGGGTTTTCTCTGGAGTGCCACCAAGGAAATCAAGGCTCCTTTCACGTTTGATGTGGAACACGGAATATCTCTGCACGCCATGCGGGGAATCAGGCTTCATCTCGCGGCGAGGGGAAGTCTCATGGTTTTTCTCGAGTTGCGGCCGGAACCTGGGGTATATTCTCGAGTTACAAAGGGGAGGTCCCTTCCAGACTCGTGTTTGTTCAGCGACGTCAGGACTCCTGCCTAGGTGCAAGGGACACCTCGGGATTCTCCTCGAGTCTTGGCATGGCAATTGGGACGCGTCTCCACATGAGGCGGGAGACCCAGGTTCCCTTTCCACGTGCCACAGGGATCCAGGGACTCCTATCCATTTTCAAGAGGAGTCAGGCATCGTCTCCTTTGGAAGCATTGATCTCCGCAGACCTCTTGAGTTTTCAAAGGATGTGAGGTCTCCGGTCGCGTTGAGGCGGAGGACTAGGTCTTTCTCTGTGGTCTCCACAGGGGATTCAGACAACCCTTCGTCTTGGGAGATGCAAGACGAGCCTGCATTCAATTCACTGCAGGGATATCCCGCCTTACTTCGAGTCAGAGCATCTCGGTGTCCAGTCCACTTGAGGCCACAAACTCAGGGTCCCTCTCACATACCTGTAGCTGAGAGAAGCCTCCTCTTGAGGTGCTTGTGGAAAGTTGGTATTCCTCTTGAGTCGAAGCCAGGGACTAAGCTCTCATCTCCAGTTGATTTGGGGTCCACAGTGCCCTTTTGTGTTGCTACAGTGACCTCAGGATCCCTCTAGACTTGAGACAGTGATCTTGGGTTTTCTCTGGAGTGTCATCAAGGAAATCAAGGCTCCTTTCACGTTTGATGTGGAGCACGGAATTGCTCGGCACACAGTGCAGGGGGATCGGGCTTCATCTCGCGGCAAGGGGGAAGTCTCCTGGTTTTTCTCGAGTTGCGGCCGGAACCTGGGGTATATTCTCGAGTTACGACGGGGAGGGCCATTCCAGACACGTGTTTGTTCAGCGACGTCAGGACTCCTGCCTAGGTGCGAGGGACACCTCGGGATTCTCCTCGAGTCTTGGCATGGCAATTGGGACGCGTCTCCACGTGAGGCGTGAGACCCAGGGTCCCTTTCCACGTGCCACAGGGATCCTGGGACTCCTATCCATTTGCAAGAGAAGTCAGGCATCGTCTCCTTTGGAAGCATTGATCTCCGCGGACCTCTCGAGTTTTCAAAGGATGTGAGGACTCCGGTCGCGATGAGGCAGAGAACTAGGTCTTTCTCTCTGGTCTCCACAGGGGATGCAGATATCCATTCATCTTGGAGATGCAAGACGAGCCGGCAATCAATTCACTGCAGGGAAATCCGGCCTTACTTCGAGTCAGAGCATCTCGGTGTTCATTCCACTTGAGGCCACAAACTCAGGGTCCCTCTCACATAACTGTAGCTGAGAGAAGCCTCCTCTTGAGGTGCTTGTGGAAAGTTGGTATGCCACTTGAGTCGAAGCCAGGGACTAAACTCTCATCTCGAGTTGATTTGGGGTCTACAGAGCCCTTTCGTGTTGCTACCTTGACCTCAGGATCCCTCTAGACTTGAGACAGTGATCTTGGGTTTTATCTGGAGTGCCATCAAGGAAATCAATGCTCCTTTCACGTTTGATGTGGAATACGGAATTGCTCTGCATGCAGTGCAGGGGAATCAGGCCTCATTTCGGGGCGAGGGGGAAGTCTCATGGTTTTTCTCGAGTTGCGGCCAGAACCTGGGGTATATTCTCGAGTTATGTCGGGGAGGGCCCTTCCAGCCACTTGTTTGTTCAGCGACATCAGGACTCCTGCCTAGGTGCGAGGGACACCTCGGGATTATCCTCGAGTCTTGGCATGGCAACTGGGACGCATCTCCACGTGAGGCGGGAGACCCAGTGTCCCTTTCTACGTGCCACAGGGATCCTGGGACTCCTATCCATTTTCAAGAGGAGTCAGGCATAATCTCCTTTGGAAGCATTGATCTCCGCGGACCTCTCGAGTTTTCAAAGGATGTGAGGCCTCCTGTCGGGATGAGGCGGAGAACTAGGTCTTTCTCTGTGGTCTCCACAGGCGATTCAGACATCCCTTCGACTTGGGAGATGCATGACGAGCCTGCATTCAATTCACTGCAGGGATATCTGGCCTTACTTCGAGTCAGAGCATCTCGGTGTTCATTCCACTTGAGGCCACAAACTCAGGGTCCCTCTCACATACCTGTAGCTGAGAGAAGCCTCCTCTTGAGGTGCTTGTGGAAAGTTGGTATTCCTCTTGAGTCGAAGCCAGGGACTAAGCTCTCATCTCGAGTTGATTTGGGGTCCACGGACCATTTTCATGTTGCTACAGTGACCTCAGGATCCCTCTAGACTTGAGACAGTGATCTTGGGTTTTCTCTGGAGTGTCACCAAGGAAATCAAGGCTCTTTTCACGTTTGATCTGGAACACGGAATTGCTCTGCACGCAGTGCAGGGGAATCGGGCCTCATCTGGCGGCGAGGGGGAAGTCTCATGGTTTTTCTCGAGTTGTGGCCGGAACCTGTGGTATATTGTCGAGTTACGACGGGGAGGTCCCTTCCAGACACGTGTTTGTTCAGCGACGTCAGGACTCCTGCTTAGGTGCGAGGGACACCTCGGGATTCTCCTCGAGTCTTGGCATGGGAATTGGGACGTGTCTCCACGTGAGGCGGGAGACCCAGGGTCCCTTTCGACGTGCCACAGGGATCCTGGGACTCCTATCCATTTTCAAGAGGAGTCAGGCATCGTCTCCTTTGGAAGCATTGATCTCCGCGGACTTCTCGAGTTTTCAAAGGATGTGAGGCCTCCGGTCGCGATGAGGCGGAGGACTAGGTCTTTCTCTGTGGTCTCCACAGGGGATTCAGACATCCCTTTGTCTTGGGAGATGCAAGACGAGCCTGCATTCAATTCACTGCAGGGACATCCAGCCTTACTTCGAGTCAGAGCATCTCCGTGTCCATTCCACTTGAGGCCACAAACACAGGGTCCCTCTCAAATACCTGTAGCTGATAGAAGCCTCCTCTTGAGGTGCTTGTGGAAAGTTGGTATTCCTCTTGAGTCGAAGCCAGGGACTGAGCTCTCATCTCGAGTTGATTTGGGGTCCACGGAGCCCTTTCGTGTTGCTCCAGTGACCTCAGGATCCCTCTAGACTTGAGACAGTGATCTTGGGTTTTCTCTGTAGTGCCATCAAGGAAATCAAGGCTTCTTTCACGTTTGATGTGGAACACGGAATTGCTCTGCATGCAGTGCAGGGAAATCGGGCCTCATCTCTCGGCGAGGTGGAACTCTCATGGTTTTTCTCGAGTTGTGGCCGTAACCTGGGGTATATTCTCGAGTTACGAGGGGGAGGGCCCTTCCAGACACGTGTTTGTTCAGTGATGTCAGGACTCCTGCCTAGGTGCGAGGGACACCTCGGGATTCTCCTCAACTCTTGGCATGGCAATTGGGACGCGTCTCCACGTGAGGCGGGAGACCCAGGGTCCCTTTCCACGTGCCACAGGGATCCTGGGACTCTTATCCATTTTCAAGAGGAGTCAGGCATCGTCTCCTTTGGAAGCATTGATCTCCGCGGACCTCTCGAGTTTTCAAAGGATGTCAGGCCTCCGGTCGCAATGAGGCGGAGGACTAGGTCTTTCTCTCTGGTCTCCACAGGGGATGCAGACATCCCTTCGTCTTGGGAGATGCAAGACGAGCCTGCATTCAATTCACTGCAGGGATATCCGGCCTTACTTCGAGTCAGAGCATCTCGGTGTTCATTCCACTTGAGGCCACAAACTCAGGGTCCCTCTCACATACCTGTAGCGGACAGAAGCCTCCTCTTGAGGTGCTTGTGGAAAGTTGGTATTCCTCTTGACTCGAAGCCAGGGACTAAGCTCACATCTCGAGTTGATTTGGGGTCTACAGAGCCCTTTCGTGTTGCTACAGTGACCTCAGGATCCCTCTAGACTTGAGACAGTGATCTTGGGTTTTCTCTGGAGTGCCATCAAGGAAATCAAGGCTCCTTTCAGATTTGATGTGGAACACGGAATTGCTCTGCACACAGTGCAGGGGAATCAGGCCTCTTCTCATGGCGAGGGAGAAGTCTCATGGTTTTTCTCGAGTTGCGGCTGGAACATGGGGTATATTCTTGAGTTCCGACGGGGAGGGCCCTTCCAGACACGTGTTTGTTTAGCGACTTCAGGACTCCTGCGTTGGTGCGAGGGTCACCTCCGGATTCTCCTCGAGTCTTGGCATGGCAATTGGGACCCGTCTCCACGTGAGGCGGGAGACCCAGGGTCCCTTTCCACGTGCCACAGTGATCCTGGGAATCCTATCCATTTTCAAGAGGTGTCAGGCATTTTCTCCTTTGGAAGCATTGATCTCCACGGCCCTCTTGAGTTTTCAAAGAATGTGAGGCCTCCGGTCGTGATGAGGTGAAGAACTACGTCTTTCTCTGGGGTCTCCTTTGGGGATTCAGACATCCCTTCGTCTTGGGAGATGCAAGACGAGCCTGCATTCAATTCACTGCAGGGATATCCGGCCTTACTTCGAGTCAGAGCATCTCGGTGTCCATTCCACTTGAGGCCACAAACTCAGGGTCCCTCTCACATACCTGTAGCTGAGAGAAGCCTCCTCTTGAGGTGCTTGTGGAAAGTTGGTATTCCTCTTGAGTCGAAGCCTGGAACTAAGCTCTCATCTCGAGTTGATTTGGGGTCCACGGAGCCCTTTCGTGTTGCTACAGTGACCTCAGGATCCCTCTAGACATGAGACAGTGATCTTGGGATTTCTCTAGAGTGCCATCAAGGAAATCAAGGCTCCTTTCACGTTTGTTGTGGAACACGGAATTGCTCTGCATGCAGTCCAGGGGAATCGGGCCTCATCTCGCAACTAGGGGGAAGTCTCATGGTTTTTCTCGAGTTGCGGCCCGAACCTGGGCTATATTCTCGAGTTAGGACGGGGAGGGCCCTTCCAGACACGTGTTTGCTCAGCGACGTCAGGACTCCTGCCTAGGTGCGAGGGACACCTCGGGATTCTCCTCGAGTCTTGGCATGGAAATTGGGACGCGTCTCCACGTGAGGTGCGAGACCCAGGGTCCCTTTCCACGTGCCACAGGGATCCTGGGACTCCTATCCATTTTCAAGAGGAGTCAGGCATCGTCTCCTTTGGAAGCATTGATCTCCGTGGACCTCTCGAGTTTTTAAAGGATGTGAGGCCTACGGTCACGATGAGGCGGAGAACTAGGTCTTTCTCTGTGGTCTCCACAGGGGATTCAGTCATCCCTTCATCTTGGGAGATGCAAGACGAGCCTGCATTCAATTCACTGCAGGGATATCTGGCCTTACTTCGAGTCAGAGCATCTCGGTGTCCATTCCACTTGATGCCACAAACTCAGGGTCCCTCTCACATACCTGTAGCTGAGAGAAGCCTCCTCTTGAGGTGCTTGTGGAAAGTTCGTATTCCTCTTGAGTCGAAGCCAGGGACTAAGCTCTCATGTCGAGTTGATTTGGGGTCCACGGAGCCCTTTCGTGTTGCTCCAGTGACCTCAGGATCCCTCTAGACTTGAGAGAGTGATCTTGGGTTTTCTCTGGAGTGCCATCAAGGAAATCAAGGCTCCTTTCACGTTTGATGTGGAACACGGAATTGTTCTGCACGCAGTGCAGGCGAATCGGGCCTCATCTCGCGGCGAGGGGGAAGTCTCATGGTTTTTCTCGAGTTGTGGCCGGAACCTGTGGTATATTGTCGAGTTACGACGGGGAGGTCCCTTCCAGACACGTGTTTGTTCAGCGACGTCAGGACTCCTGCCTAGGTGCGAGGGACACCTCGGGATTCTCCTCGAGTCTTGGCATGGCAATTGGGACGCGTCTCCACGTGAGGCGGGAGACCCAGAGTCCCTTTCGACGTGCCACAGGGATCCTGGGACTCCTATCCATTTTCAAGAGGAGTCAGGCATCGTCTCCTTTGGAAGCATTGATCTCCGTGGACTTCTCGAGTTTTCAAAGGATGTGAGGCCTCCGTTCGCGTTGAGGCGGAGGACTAGGTCTGTCTCTGTGGTCTCCACAGGGGTTTCAGACATCCATTCGTCTTGGGAGATGCAAGACGAGCCTGCATTCAATTCACTGCAGGGATATCCAGCCTTACTTCAAGTCAGAGCATCTCCGTGTCCATTCCACTTGAGGCCACAAACACAGGGTCCCTCTCACATACCTGTAGCTGAGGGAAGTCTCCTCTTGAGGCGCTTGTGGAAAGTTGGTATTCCTCTTGAGTCGAAGCCAGGGACTAAGCTCTCATCTCGAGTTAATTTGGGGTCCACGGAGCCCTTTCGTGCTGCTCCAGTGACCTCAGGATCCCTCTAGACTTGAGACAGTGATCTTGGGTTTTCTCTGGAGTGCCGTCAAGGAAATCAAGGCTCCTTTCACGTTTGATGTGGAACACGGAATTGCTCTGGACGCAGTGCAGGGGAATCGGGCCTCATCTCGCGGCAAGGGGGAAGTCTCATGGTTTTTCTCGAGTTGCGGCCGGAACCTGGGGTATATTCTCGAGTTATGACGGGGAGGGCTCTTCAAGACACGTGTTTGTTCAGCGACGTCAGGACTCCTGCTTAGGTGCGAGGGACACCTCGGGATTCTCCTCGAGTCTTGGCATGGGAATTGGGATGTGTCTCCACGTGAGGCGGGAGACCCAGGGTCCCTTTCGACGTGCCTCAGGGATCCTGGTACTCCTATCCATTTTCAAGAGGAGTCAGGCATCGTCTCCTTTGGAAGCATTGATCTCCGCGGACTTCTCGAGTTTTCAAAGGATGTGAGGCCTCCGGTCGCGATGAGGCGGAGGACTAGGTCTTTCTCTGTGGTCTCCACAGGGGATTCAGACATCCCTTTGTCTTGGGAGATGCAAGACGAGCCTGCATTCAATTCACTGCAGGGACATCCAGCCTTACTTCGAGTCAGAGCATCTCCGTGTCCATTCCACTTGAGGCCACAAACACAGGGTCCCTCTCACATACCTGTAGCTGATAGAAGCCTCCTCTTGAGGTGCTTGTGGAAAGTTGGTATTCCTCTTGAGTCGAAGCCAGGGACTGAGCTCTCATCTCGAGTTGATTTGGGGTCCACGGAGCCCTTTCGTGTTGCTCCAGTGACCTCAGGATCCCTCTAGACTTGAGACAGTGATCTTGGGTTTTCTATGTAGTGCCATCAAGGAAATCAAGGCTTCTTTCACGTTTGATGTGGAACACGGAATTGCTCTGCATGCAGTGCAGGGAAATCGGGCCTCATCTCTCGGCGAGGTGGAACTCTCATGGTTTTTCTCGAGTTGTGGCCGTAACCTGGGGTATATTCTCGAGTTACGAGGGGGAGGGCCCTTCCAGACACGTGTTTGTTCAGTGATGTCAGGACTCCTGCCTAGGTGCGAGGGACACCTCGGGATTCTCCTCAACTCTTGGCATGGCAATTGGGACGCGTCTCCACGTGAGGCGGGAGACCCAGGGTCCCTTTCCACGTGCCACAGGGATCCTGGGACTCTTATCCATTTTCAAGAGGAGTCAGGCATCGTCTCCTTTGGAAGCATTGATCTCCGCGGACCTCTCGAGTTTTCAAAGGATGTCAGGCCTCCGGTCGCAATGAGGCGGAGGACTAGGTCTTTCTCTCTGGTCTCCACAGGGGATGCAGACATCCCTTCGTCTTGGGAGATGCAAGACGAGCCTGCATTCAATTCACTGCAGGGATATCCGGCCTTACTTCGAGTCAGAGCATCTCGGTGTTCATTCCACTTGAGGCCACAAACTCAGGGTCCCTCTCACATACCTGTAGCGGACAGAAGCCTCCTCTTGAGGTGCTTGTGGAAAGTTGGTATTCCTCTTGAGTCGAAGCCAGGGACAAAGCTCACATCTCGAGTTGATTTGGGGTCTACAGAGCCCTTTCGTGTTGCTACAGTGACCTCAGGATCCCTCTAGACTTGAGACAGTGATCTTGGGTTTTCTCTGGAGTGCCATCAAGGAAATCAAGGCTCCTTTCAGATTTGATGTGGAACACGGAATTGCTCTGCACACAGTGCAGGGGAATCAGGCCTCTTCTCATGGCGAGGGAGAAGTCTCATGGTTTTTCTCGAGTTGCGGCTGGAACATGGGGTATATTCTTGAGTTCCGACGGGGAGGGCCCTTCCAGACACGTGTTTGTTTAGCGACTTCAGGACTCCTGCGTTGGTGCGAGGGTCACCTCCGGATTCTCCTCGAGTCTTGGCATGGCAATTGGGACCCGTCTCCACGTGAGGCGGGAGACCCAGGGTCCCTTTCCACGTGCCACAGTGATCCTGGGAATCCTATCCATTTTCAAGAGGTGTCAGGCATTTTCTCCTTTGGAAGCATTGATCTCCACGGCCCTCTTGAGTTTTCAAAGAATGTGAGGCCTCCGGTCGCGATGAGGTGAAGAACTACGTCTTTCTCTGGGGTCTCCTTTGGGGATTCAGACATCCCTTCGTCTTGGGAGATGCAAGACGAGCCTGCATTCAATTCACTGCAGGGATATCCGGCCTTACTTCGAGTCAGAGCATCTCGGTGTCCATTCCACTTGAGGCCACAAACTGAGGGTCCCTCTCACATACCTGTAGCTGAGAGAAGCCTCCTCTTGAGGTGCTTGTGGAAAGTTGGTATTCCTCTTGAGTCGAAGCCTGGAACTAAGCTCTCATCTCGAGTTGATTTGGGGTCCACGGAGCCCTTTCGTGTTGCTACAGTGACCTCAGGATCCCTCTAGACTTGAGACAGTGATCTTGGGATTTCTCTAGAGTGCCATCAAGGAAATCAAGGCTCCTTTCACGTTTGTTGTGGAACACGGAATTGCTCTGCATGCAGTCCAGGGGAATCGGGCCTCATCTCGCAACTAGGGGGAAGTCTCATGGTTTTTCTCGAGTTGCGGCCCGAACCTGGGCTATATTCTCGAGTTAGGACGGGGAGGGCCCTTCCAGACACGTGTTTGCTCAGCGACGTCAGGACTCCTGCCTAGGTGCGAGGGACACCTCGGGATTCTCCTCGAGTCTTGGCATGGAAATTGGGACGCGTCTCCACGTGAGGTGCGAGACCCAGGGTCCCTTTCCACGTGCCACAGGGATCCTGGGACTCCTATCCATTTTCAAGAGGAGTCAGGCATCGTCTCCTTTGGAAGCATTGATCTCCGTGGACCTCTCGAGTTTTTAAAGGATGTGAGGCCTACGGTCACGATGAGGCGGAGAACTAGGTCTTTCTCTGTGGTCTCCACAGGGGATTCAGTCATCCCTTCATCTTGGGAGATGCAAGACGAGCCTGCATTCAATTCACTGCAGGGATATCTGGCCTTACTTCGAGTCAGAGCATCTCGGTGTCCATTCCACTTGATGCCGCAAACTCAGGGTCCCTCTCACATACCTGTAGCTGAGAGAAGCCTCCTCTTGAGGTGCTTGTGGAAAGTTCGTATTCCTCTTGAGTCGAAGCCAGGGACTAAGCTCTCATCTCGAGTTGATTTGGGGTCCACGGAGCCCTTTCGTGTTGCTCCAGTGACCTCAGGATCCCTCTAGACTTGAGAGAGTGATCTTGGGTTTTCTCTGGAGTGCCATCAAGGAAATCAAGGCTCCTTTCACGTTTGATGTGGAACACGGAATTGTTCTGCACGCAGTGCAGGCGAATCGGGCCTCATCTCGCGGCGAGGGGGAAGTCTCATGGTTTTTCTCGAGTTGTGGCCGGAACCTGTGGTATATTGTCGAGTTACGACGGGGAGGTCCCTTCCAGACACGTGTTTGTTCAGCGACGTCAGGACTCCTGCCTAGGTGCGAGGGACACCTCGGGATTCTCCTCGAGTCTTGGCATGGCAATTGGGACGCGTCTCCACGTGAGGCGGGAGACCCAGAGTCCCTTTCGATGTGCCACAGGGATCCTGGGACTCCTATCCATTTTCAAGAGGAGTCAGGCATCGTCTCCTTTGGAAGCATTGATCTCCGTGGACTTCTCGAGTTTTCAAAGGATGTGAGGCCTCCGTTCGCGTTGAGGCGGAGGACTAGGTCTGTCTCTGTGGTCTCCACAGGGGTTTCAGACATCCATTCGTCTTGGGAGATGCAAGACGAGCCTGCATTCAATTCACTGCAGGGATATCCAGCCTTACTTCAAGTCAGAGCATCTCCGTGTCCATTCCACTTGAGGCCACAAACACGGGGTCCCTCTCACATACCTGTAGCTGAGGGAAGTCTCCTCTTGAGGCGCTTGTGGAAAGTTGGTATTCCTCTTGAGTCGAAGCCAGGGACTAAGCTCTCATCTCGAGTTAATTTGGGGTCCACGGAGCCCTTTCGTGCTGCTCCAGTGACCTCAGGATCCCTCTAGACTTGAGACAGTGATCTTGGGTTTTCTCTGGAGTGCCGTCAAGGAAATCAAGGCTCCTTTCACGTTTGATGTGGAACACGGAATTGCTCTGGACGCAGTGCAGGGGAATCGGGCCTCATCTCGCGGCAAGGGGGAAGTCTCATGGTTTTTCTCGAGTTGCGGCCGGAACCTGGGGTATATTCTCGAGTTATGACGGGGAGGGCTCTTCAAGACACGTGTTTGTTCAGCGACGTCAGGACTCCTGCTTAGGTGCGAGGGACACCTCGGGATTCTCCTCGAGTCTTGGCATGGGAATTGGGATGTGTCTCCACGTGAGGCGGGAGACCCAGGGTCCCTTTCGACGTGCCTCAGGGATCCTGGGACTCCTATCCATTTTCAAGAGGAGTCAGGCATCGTCTCCTTTGGAAGCATTGATCTCCGCGGACTTCTCGAGTTTTCAAAGGATGTGAGGCCTCCGGTCGCGATGAGGCGGAGGACTAGGTCTTTCTCTGTGGTCTCCACAGGGGATTCAGACATCCCTTTGTCTTGGGAGATGCAAGACGAGCCTGCATTCAATTCACTGCAGGGACATCCAGCCTTACTTCGAGTCAGAGCATCTCCGTGTCCATTCCACTTGAGGCCACAAACACAGGGTCCCTCTCACATACCTGTAGCTGATAGAAGCCTCCTCTTGAGGTGCTTGTGGAAAGTTGGTATTCCTCTTGAGTCGAAGCCAGGGACTGAGCTCTCATCTCGAGTTGATTTGGGGTCCACGGAGCCCTTTCGTGTTGCTCCAGTGACCTCAGGATCCCTCTAGACTTGAGACAGTGATCTTGGGTTTTCTATGTAGTGCCATCAAGGAAATCAAGGCTTCTTTCACGTTTGATGTGGAACACGGAATTGCTCTGCATGCAGTGCAGGGAAATCGGGCCTCATCTCTCGGCGAGGTGGAACTCTCATGGTTTTTCTCGAGTTGTGGCCGTAACCTGGGGTATATTCTCGAGTTACGAGGGGGAGGGCCCTTCCAGACACGTGTTTGTTCAGTGATGTCAGGACTCCTGCCTAGGTGCGAGGGACACCTCGGGATTCTCCTCAACTCTTGGCATGGCAATTGGGACGCGTCTCCACGTGAGGCGGGAGACCCAGAGTCCCTTTCCACGTGCCACAGGGATCCTGGGACTCTTATCCATTTTCAAGAGGAGTCAGGCATCGTCTCCTTTGGAAGCATTGATCTCCGCGGACCTCTCGAGTTTTCAAAGGATGTCAGGCCTCCGGTCGCAATGAGGCGGAGGACTAGGTCTTTCTCTCTGGTCTCCACAGGGGATGCAGACATCCCTTCGTCTTGGGAGATGCAAGACGAGCCTGCATTCAATTCACTGCAGGGATATCCGGCCTTACTTCGAGTCAGAGCATCTCGGTGTTCATTCCACTTGAGGCCACAAACTCAGGGTCCCTCTCACATACCTGTAGCGGACAGAAGCCTCCTCTTGAGGTGCTTGTGGAAAGTTGGTATTCCTCTTGACTCGAAGCCAGGGACTAAGCTCACATCTCGAGTTGATTTGGGGTCTACAGAGCCCTTTCGTGTTGCTACAGTGACCTCAGGATCCCTCTAGACTTGAGACAGTGATCTTGGGTTTTCTCTGGAGTGCCATCAAGGAAATCAAGGCTCCTTTCAGATTTGATGTGGAACACGGAATTGCTCTGCACACAGTGCAGGGGAATCAGGCCTCATCTCATGGCGAGGGAGAAGTCTCATGGTTTTTCTCGAGTTGCGGCTGGAACATGGGGTATATTCTTGAGTTCCGACGGGGAGGGCCCTTCCAGACACGTGTTTGTTTAGCGACTTCAGGACTCCTGCGTTGGTGCGAGGGTCACCTCCGGATTCTCCTCGAGTCTTGGCATGGCAATTGGGACCCGTCTCCACGTGAGGCGGGAGACCCAGGGTCCCTTTCCACGTGCCACAGTGATCCTGGGACTCCTATCCATTTTCAAGAGGTGTCAGGCATTTTCTCCTTTGGAAGCATTGATCTCCACGGCCCTCTTGAGTTTTCAAAGAATGTGAGGCCTCCAGTCGCGATGAGGTGAAGAACTACGTCTTTCTCTGGGGTCTCCTTTGGGGATTCAGACATCCCTTCGTCTTGGGAGATGCAAGACGAGCCTGCATTCAATTCACTGCAGGGATATCCGGCCTTACTTCGAGTCAGAGCATCTCGGTGTCCATTCCACTTGAGGCCACAAACTGAGGGTCCCTCTCACATACCTGTAGCTGAGAGAAGCCTCCTCTTGAGGTGCTTGTGGAAAGTTGGTATTCCTCTTGGGTCGAAGCCTGGAACTAAGCTCTCATCTCGAGTTGATTTGGGGTCCACGGAGCCCTTTCGTGTTGCTACAGTGACCTCAGGATCCCTCTAGACTTGAGACAGTGATCTTGGGATTTCTCTAGAGTGCCATCAAGGAAATCAAGGCTCCTTTCACGTTTGTTGTGGAACACGGAATTGCTCTGCATGCAGTCCAGGGGAATCGGGCCTCATCTCGCAACTAGGGGGAAGTCTCATGGTTTTTCTCGAGTTGCGGCCCGAACCAGGGCTATATTCTCGAGTTAGGACGGGGAGGGCCCTTCCAGACACGTGTTTGCTCAGCGACGTCAGGACTCCTGCCTAGGTGCGAGGGACACCTCGGGATTCTCCTCGAGTCTTGGCATGGAAATTGGGACGCGTCTCCACGTGAGGTGCGAGACCCAGGGTCCCTTTCCACGTGCCACAGGGATCCTGGGACTCCTATCCATTTTCAAGAGGAGTCAGGCATCGTCTCCTTTGGAAGCATTGATCTCCGTGGACCTCTCGAGTTTTTAAAGGATGTGAGGCCTACGGACTCGATGAGGCGGAGAACTAGGTCTTTCTCTGTGGTCTCCACAGGGGATTCAGTCATCCCTTCATCTTGGGAGATGCAAGACGAGCCTGCATTCAATTCACTGCAGGAATATCTGGCGTTACTTCGAGTCAGAGCATCTCGGTGTCCATTCCACTTGATGCCACAAACTCAGGGTCCCTCTCACATACCTGTAGCTGAGAGAAGCCTCCTCTTGAGGTGCTTGTGGAAAGTTGGTATTCCTCTTGAGTCGAAGCCAGGGACTAAGCTCTCATCTCGAGTTGATTTGGGGTCCACGGAGCCCTTTCGTGTTGCTCCAGTGACCTCAGGATCCCTCTAGACTTGAGAGAGTGATCTTGGGTTTTCTCTGGAGTGCCATCAAGGAAATCAAGGCTCCTTTCACGTTTGATGTGGAACACGGAATTGTTCTGCACGCAGTGCAGGCGAATCGGGCCTCATCTCGCGGCGAGGGGGAAGTCTCATGGTTTTTCTCGAGTTGTGGCCGGAACCTGTGGTATATTGTCGAGTTACGACGGGGAGGTCCCTTCCAGACACGTGTCTGTTCAGCGACGTCAGGACTCCTGCCTAGGTGCGAGGGACACCTCGGGATTCTCCTCGAGTCTTGGCATGGCAATTGGGACGCGTCTCCACGTGAGGCGGGAGACCCAGAGTCCCTTTCGACGTGCCACAGGGATCCTGGGACTCCTATCCATTTTCAAGAGGAGTCAGGCATCGTCTCCTTTGGAAGCATTGATCTCCGTGGACTTCTCGAGTTTTCAAAGGATGTGAGGCCTCCGTTCGCGTTGAGGCGGAGGACTAGGTCTGTCTCTGTGGTCTCCACAGGGGTTTCAGACATCCATTCGTCTTGGGAGATGCAAGACGAGCCTGCATTCAATTCACTGCAGGGATATCCAGCCTTACTTCAAGTCAGAGCATCTCCGTGTCCATTCCACTTGAGGCCACAAACACAGGGTCCCTCTCACATACCTGTAGCTGAGGGAAGTCTCCACTTGAGGCGCTTGTGGAAAGTTGGTATTCCTCTTGAGTCGAAGCCAGGGACTAAGCTCTCATCTCGAGTTAATTTGGGGTCCACGGAGCCCTTTCGTGCTGCTCCAGTGACCTCAGGATCCCTCTAGACTTGAGACAGTGATCTTGGGTTTTCTCTGGAGTGCCGTCAAGGAAATCAAGGCTCCTTTCACGTTTGATGTGGAACACGGAATTGCTCTGGACGCAGTGCAGGGGAATCGGGCCTCATCTCGCGGCAAGGGGGAAGTCTCATGGTTTTTCTCGAGTTGCGGCCGGAACCTGGGGTATATTCTCGAGTTATGACGGGGAGGGCCCTTCAAGACACGTGTTTGTTCAGCGACGTCAGGACTCCTGCTTAGGTGCGAGGGACACCTCGGGATTCTCCTCGAGTCTTGGCATGGGAATTGGGATGTGTCTCCACGTGAGGCGGGAGACCCAGGGTCCCTTTCGACGTGCCTCAGGGATCCTGGGACTCCTATCCATTTTCAAGAGGAGTCAGGCATCGTCTCCTTTGGAAACATTGATCTCCGCGGACTTCTCGAGTTTTCAAAGGATGTGAGGCCTCCTGTGTCGATGAGGCGGAGGACTAGGTCTTTCTCTGTGGTCTCCACAGGGGATTCAGACACCCCTTCCTCTTGGGAGATGCAAGTCGAGCCTGCATTCAATTCACTGCAGAGATATCTGCCCATACTTCGAGTCAGAGCATCACGGTGTCCATTCCACTTGAGGCCACAAACTCAGGGTCCCTCTCACATACCTGTAGCTGAGAGAAGCCTCCTCTTGAGGTGCTTATGGAAAGTTGGTAATCCTCTTGAGTCGAATCCAGGGACTAAGCTCTCATCTCGAGTTGATTTGGGGTCTACAGAGCCCTTTCGTGTTGCTACAGTGACCTCAGGATCCCTCTAGACTTGAGACAGTGATCTTGGGTTTTCTCTGGAGTGCCATCAAGGAAATCAAGGCTCCTTTCAGATTTGATGTGGAACACGGAATTGCTCTGCACACAGTGCAGGGGAATCAGGCCTCATCTCATGGCGAGGGAGAAGTCTCATGGTTTTTCTCGAGTTGCGGCTGGAACATGGGGTATATTCTTGAGTTCCGACGGGGAGGGCCCTTCCAGACACGTGTTTGTTTAGCGACTTCAGGACTCCTGCGTTGGTGCGAGGGTCACCTCCGGATTCTCCTCGAGTCTTGGCATGGCAATTGGGACCCGTCTCCACGTGAGGCGGGAGACCCAGGGTCCCTTTCCACGTGCCACAGTGATCCTGGGACTCCTATCCATTTTCAAGAGGTGTCAGGCATTTTCTCCTTTGGAAGCATTGATCTCCACGGCCCTCTTGAGTTTTCAAAGAATGTGAGGCCTCCGGTCGCGATGAGGTGAAGAACTACGTCTTTCTCTGGGGTCTCCTTTGGGGATTCAGACATCCCTTCGTCTTGGGAGATGCAAGACGAGCCTGCATTCAATTCACTGCAGGGATATCCGGCCTTACTTCGAGTCAGAGCATCTCGGTGTCCATTCCACTTGAGGCCACAAACTGAGGGTCCCTCTCACATACCTGTAGCTGAGAGAAGCCTCCTCTTGAGGTGCTTGTGGAAAGTTGGTATTCCTCTTGAGTCGAAGCCTGGAACTAAGCTCTCATCTCGAGTTGATTTGGGGTCCACGGAGCCCTTTCGTGTTGCTACAGTGACCTCAGGATCCCTCTAGACTTGAGACAGTGATCTTGGGATTTCTCTAGAGTGCCATCAAGGAAATCAAGGCTCCTTTCACGTTTGTTGTGGAACACGGAATTGCTCTGCATGCAGTCCAGGGGAATCGGGCCTCATCTCGCAACTAGGGGGAAGTCTCATGGTTTTTCTCGAGTTGCGGCCCGAACCTGGGCTATATTCTCGAGTTAGGACGGGGAGGGCCCTTCCAGACACGTGTTTGCTCAGCGACGTCAGGACTCCTGCCTAGGTGCGAGGGACACCTCGGGATTCTCCTCGAGTCTTGGCATGGAAATTGGGACGCGTCTCCACGTGAGGTGCGAGACCCAGGGTCCCTTTCCACGTGCCACAGGGATCCTGGGACTCCTATCCATTTTCAAGAGGAGTCAGGCATCGTCTCCTTTGGAAGCATTGATCTCCGTGGACCTCTCGAGTTTTTAAAGGATGTGAGGCCTACGGTCACGATGAGGCGGAGAACTAGGTCTTTCTCTGTGGTCTCCACAGGGGATTCAGTCATCCCTTCATCTTGGGAGATGCAAGACGAGCCTGCATTCAATTCACTGCAGGAATATCTGGCCTTACTTCGAGTCAGAGCATCTCGGTGTCCATTCCACTTGATGCCACAAACTCAGGGTCCCTCTCACATACCTGTAGCTGAGAGAAGCCTCCTCTTGAGGTGCTTGTGGAAAGTTCGTATTCCTCTTGAGTCGAAGCCAGGGACTAAGCTCTCATCTCGAGTTGATTTGGGGTCCACGGAGCCCTTTCGTGTTGCTCCAGTGACCTCAGGATCCCTCTAGACTTGAGAGAGTGATCTTGGGTTTTCTCTGGAGTGCCATCAAGGAAATCAAGGCTCCTTTCACGTTTGATGTGGAACACGGAATTGTTCTGCACGCAGTGCAGGCGAATCGGGCCTCATCTCGCGGCGAGGGGGAAGTCTCATGGTTTTTCTCGAGTTGTGGCCGGAACCAGTGGTATATTGTCGAGTTACGACGGGGAGGTCCCTTCCAGACACGTGTTTGTTCATCGACGTCAGGACTCCTGCCTAGGTGCGAGGGACACCTCGGGATTCTCCTCGAGTCTTGGCATGGCAATTGGGACGCGTCTCCACGTGAGGCGGGAGACCCAGAGTCCCTTTCGACGTGCCACAGGGATCCTGGGACTCCTATCCATTTTCAAGAGGAGTCAGGCATCGTCTCCTTTGGAAGCATTGATCTCCGTGGACTTCTCGAGTTTTCAAAGGATGTGAGGCCTCCGTTCGCGTTGAGGCGGAGGACTAGGTCTGTCTCTGTGGTCTCCACAGGGGTTTCAGACATCCATTCGTCTTGGGAGATGCAAGACGAGCCTGCATTCAATTCACTGCAGGGATATCCAGCCTTACTTCAAGTCAGAGCATCTCCGTGTCCATTCCACTTGAGGCCACAAACACAGGGTCCCTCTCACATACCTGTAGCTGAGGGAAGTCTCCTCTTGAGGCGCTTGTGGAAAGTTGGTATTCTTCTTGAGTCGAAGCCAGGGACTAAGCTCTCATCTCGAGTTAATTTGGGGTCCACGGAGCCCTTTCGTGCTGCTCCAGTGACCTCAGGATCCCTCTAGACTTGAGACAGTGATCTTGGGTTTTCTCTGGAGTGCCGTCAAGGAAATCAAGGCTCCTTTCACGTTTGATGTGGAACACGCAATTGCTCTGGACGCAGTGCAGGGGAATCGGGCCTCATCTCGCGGCAAGGGGGAAGTCTCATGGTTTTTCTCGAGTTGCGGCCGGAACCTGGGGTATATTCTCGAGTTATGACGGGGAGGGCCCTTCAAGACACGTGTTTGTTCAGCGACGTCAGGACTCCTGCTTAGGTGCGAGGGACACCTCGGGATTCTCCTCGAGTCTTGGCATGGGAATTGGGATGTGTCTCCACGTGAGGCGGGAGACCCAGGGTCCCTTTCGACGTGCCTCAGGGATCCTGGGACTCCTATCCATTTTCAAGAGGAGTCAGGCATCGTCTCCTTTGGAAACATTGATCTCCGCGGACTTCTCGAGTTTTCAAAGGATGTGAGGCCTCCTGTGTCGATGAGGCGGAGGACTAGGTCTTTCTCTGTGGTCTCCACAGGGGATTCAGACACCCCTTCCTCTTGGGAGATGCAAGTCGAGCCTGCATTCAATTCACTGCAGAGATATCTGCCCATACTTCGAGTCAGAGCATCACGGTGTCCATTCCACTTGAGGCCACAAACTCAGGGTCCCTCTCACATACCTGTAGCTGAGAGAAGCCTCCTCTTGAGGTGCTTATGGAAAGTTGGTAATCCTCTTGAGTCGAATCCAGGGACTAAGCTCTCATCTCGAGTTGATTTGGGGTCTACAGAGCCCTTTCGTGTTGCTACAGTGACCTCAGGATCCCTCTAGACTTGAGACAGTGATCTTGGGTTTTCTCTGGAGTGCCATCAAGGAAATCAAGGCTCCTTTCAGATTTGATGTGGAACACGGAATTGCTCTGCACACAGTGCAGGGGAATCAGGCCTCATCTCATGGCGAGGGAGAAGTCTCATGGTTTTTCTCGAGTTGCGGCTGGAACATGGGGTATATTCTTGAGTTCCGACGGGGAGGGCCCTTCCAGACACGTGTTTGTTTAGCGACTTCAGGACTCCTGCGTTGGTTCGAGGGTCACCTCCGGATTCTCCTCGAGTCTTGGCATGGCAATTGGGACCCGTCTCCACGTGAGGCGGGAGACCCAGGGTCCCTTTCCACGTGCCACAGTGATCCTGGGACTCCTATCCATTTTCAAGAGGTGTCAGGCATTTTCTCCTTTGGAAGCATTGATCTCCACGGCCCTCTTGAGTTTTCAAAGAATGTGAGGCCTCCGGTCGCGATGAGGTGAAGAACTACGTCTTTCTCTGGGGTCTCCTTTGGGGATTCAGACATCCCTTCGTCTTGGGAGATGCAAGACGAGCCTGCATTCAATTCACTGCAGGGATATCCGGCCTTACTTCGAGTCAGAGCATCTCGGTGTCCATTCCACTTGAGGCCACAAACTGAGGGTCCCTCTCACATACCTGTAGCTGAGAGAAGCCTCCTCTTGAGGTGCTTGTGGAAAGTTGGTATTCCTCTTGAGTCGAAGCCTGGAACTAAGCTCTCATCTCGAGTTGATTTGGGGTCCACGGAGCCCTTTCGTGTTGCTACAGTGACCTCAGGATCCCTCTAGACTTGAGACAGTGATCTTGGGATTTCTCTAGAGTGCCATCAAGGAAATCAAGGCTCCTTTCACGTTTGTTGTGGAACACGGAATTGCTCTGCATGCAGTCCAGGGGAATCGGGCCTCATCTCGCAACTAGGGGGAAGTCTCATGGTTTTTCTCGAGTTGCGGCCCGAACCTGGGCTATATTCTCGAGTTAGGACGGGGAGGGCCCTTCCAGACACGTGTTTGCTCAGCGACGTCAGGACTCCTGCCTAGGTGCGAGGGACACCTCGGGATTCTCCTCGAGTCTTGGCATGGAAATTGGGACGCGTCTCCACGTGAGGTGCGAGACCCAGGGTCCCTTTCCACGTGCCACAGGGATCCTGGGACTCCTATCCATTTTCAAGAGGAGTCAGGCATCGTCTCCTTTGGAAGCATTGATCTCCGTGGACCTCTCGAGTTTTTAAAGGATGTGAGGCCTACGGTCACGATGAGGCGGAGAACTAGGTCTTTCTCTGTGGTCTCCACAGGGGATTCAGTCATCCCTTCATCCTGGGAGATGCAAGACGAGCCTGCATTCAATTCACTGCAGGAATATCTGGCCTTACTTCGAGTCAGAGCATCTCGGTGTCCATTCCACTTGATGCCACAAACTCAGGGTCCCTCTCACATACCTGTAGCTGAGAGAAGCCTCCTCTTGAGGTGCTTGTGGAAAGTTCGTATTCCTCTTGAGTCGAAGCCAGGGACTAAGCTCTCATCTCGAGTTGATTTGGGGTCCACGGAGCCCTTTCGTGTTGCTCCAGTGACCTCAGGATCCCTCTAGACTTGAGAGAGTGATCTTGGGTTTTCTCTGGAGTGCCATCAAGGAAATCAAGTCTCCTTTCACGTTTGATGTGGAACACGGAATTGTTCTGCACGCAGTGCAGGCGAATCGGGCCTCATCTCGCGGCGAGGGGGAAGTCTCATGGTTTTTCTCGAGTTGTGGCCGGAACCTGTGGTATATTGTCGAGTTACGACGGGGAGGTCCCTTCCAGACACGTGTCTGTTCAGCGACGTCAGGACTCCTGCCTAGGTGCGAGGGACACCTCGGGATACTCCTCGAGTCTTGGCATGGCAATTGGGACGCGTCTCCACGTGAGGCGGGAGACCCAGAGTCCCTTTCGACGTGCCACAGGTATCCTGGGACTCCTATCCATTTTCAAGAGGAGTCAGGCATCGTCTCCTTTGGAAGCATTGATCTCCGTGGACTTCTCGAGTTTTCAAAGGATGTGAGGCCTCCGTTCGCGTTGAGGCGGAGGACTAGGTCTGTCTCTGTGGTCTCCACAGGGGTTTCAGACATCCATTCGTCTTGGGAGATGCAAGACGAGCCTGCATTCAATTCACTGCAGGGATATCCAGCCTTACTTCAAGTCAGAGCATCTCCGTGTCCATTCCACTTGAGGCCACAAACACAGGGTCCCTCTCACATACCTGTAGCTGAGGGAAGTCTCCTCTTGAGGCGCTTGTGGAAAGTTGGTATTCTTCTTGAGTCGAAGCCAGGGACTAAGCTCTCATCTCGAGTTAATTTGGGGTCCACAGAGCCCTTTCGTGCTGCTCCAGTGACCTCAGGATCCCTCTAGACTTGAGACAGTGATCTTGGGTTTTCTCTGGAGTGCCGTCAAGGAAATCAAGGCTCCTTTCACGTTTGATGTGGAACACGCAATTGCTCTGGACGCAGTGCAGGGGAATCGGGCCTCATCTCGCGGCAAGGGGGAAGTCTCATGGTTTTTCTCGAGTTGCGGCCGGAACCTGGGGTATATTCTCGAGTTATGACGGGGAGGGCCCTTCAAGACACGTGTTTGTTCAGCGACGTCAGGACTCCTGCTTAGGTGCGAGGGACACCTCGCGATTCTCCTCGAGTCTTGGCATGGGAATTGGGATGTGTCTCCACGTGAGGCGGGAGACCCAGGGTCCCTTTCGACGTGCCTCAGGGATCCTGGGACTCCTATCCATTTTCAAGAGGAGTCAGGCATCGTCTCCTTTGGAAACATTGATCTCCGCGGACTTCTCGAGTTTTCAAAGGATGTGAGGCCTCCTGTGTCGATGAGGCGGAGGACTAGGTCTTTCTCTGTGGTCTCCACAGGGGATTCAGACACCCCTTCCTCTTGGGAGATGCAAGTCGAGCCTGCATTCAATTCACTGCAGAGATATCTGCCCATACTTCGAGTCAGAGCATCACGGTGTCCATTCCACTTGAGGCCACAAACTCAGGGTCCCTCTCACATACCTGTAGCTGAGAGAAGCCTCCTCTTGAGGTGCTTATGGAAAGTTGGTAATCCTCTTGAGTCGAATCCAGGGACTAAGCTCTCATCTCGAGTTGATTTGGGGTCTACAGAGCCCTTTCGTGTTGCTACAGTGACCTCAGGATCCCTCTAGACTTGAGACAGTGATCTTGGGTTTTCTCTGGAGTGCCATCAAGGAAATCAAGGCTCCTTTCAGATTTGATGTGGAACACGGAATTGCTCTGCACACAGTGCAGGGGAATCAGGCCTCATCTCATGGCGAGGGAGAAGTCTCATGGTTTTTCTCGAGTTGCGGCTGGAACATGGGGTATATTCTTGAGTTCCGACGGGGAGGGCCCTTCCAGACACGTGTTTGTTTAGCGACTTCAGGACTCCTGCGTTGGTGCGAGGGTCACCTCCGGATTCTCCTCGAGTCTTGGCATGGCAATTGGGACCCGTCTCCACGTGAGGCGGGAGACCCAGGGTCCCTTTCCACGTGCCACAGTGATCCTGGGACTCCTATCCATTTTCAAGAGGTGTCAGGCATTTTCTCCTTTGGAAGCATTGATCTCCACGGCCCTCTTGAGTTTTCAAAGAATGTGAGGCCTCCGGTCGCGATGAGGTGAAGAACTACGTCTTTCTCTGGGGTCTCCTTTGGGGATTCAGACATCCCTTCGTCTTGGGAGATGCAAGACGAGCCTGCATTCAATTCACTGCAGGGATATCCGGCCTTACTTCGAGTCAGAGCATCTCGGTGTCCATTCCACTTGAGGCCACAAACTGAGGGTCCCTCTCACATACCTGTAGCTGAGAGAAGCCTCCTCTTGAGGTGCTTGTGGAAAGTTGGTATTCCTCTTGAGTCGAAGCCTGGAACTAAGCTCTCATCTCGAGTTGATTTGGGGTCCACGGAGCCCTTTCGTGTTGCTACAGTGACCTCAGGATCCCTCTAGACTTGAGACAGTGATCTTGGGATTTCTCTAGAGTGCCATCAAGGAAATCAAGGCTCCTTTCACGTTTGTTGTGGAACACGGAATTGCTCTGCATGCAGTCCAGGGGAATCGGGCCTCATCTCGCAACTAGGGGGAAGTCTCATGGTTTTTCTCGAGTTGCGGCCCGAACCTGGGCTATATTCTCGAGTTAGGACGGGGAGGGCCCTTCCAGACACGTGTTTGCTCAGCGACGTCAGGACTCCTGCCTAGGTGCGAGGGACACCTCGGGATTCTCCTCGAGTCTTGGCATGGAAATTGGGACGCGTCTCCACGTGAGGTGCGAGACCCAGGGTCCCTTTCCACGTGCCACAGGGATCCTGGGACTCCTATCCATTTTCAAGAGGAGTCAGGCATCGTCTCCTTTGGAAGCATTGATCTCCGTGGACCTCTCGAGTTTTTAAAGGATGTGAGGCCTACGGTCACGATGAGGCGGAGAACTAGGTCTTTCTCTGTGGTCTCCACAGGGGATTCAGTCATCCCTTCATCTTGGGAGATGCAAGACGAGCCTGCATTCAATTCACTGCAGGAATATCTGGCCTTACTTCGAGTCAGAGCATCTCGGTGTCCATTCCACTTGATGCCACAAACTCAGGGTCCCTCTCACATACCTGTAGCTGAGAGAAGCCTCCTCTTGAGGTGCTTGTGGAAAGTTCGTATTCCTCTTGAGTCGAAGCCAGGGACTAAGCTCTCATCTCGAGTTGATTTGGGGTCCACGGAGCCCTTTCGTGTTGCTCCAGTGACCTCAGCATCCCTCTAGACTTGAGAGAGTGATCTTGGGTTTTCTCTGGAGTGCCATCAAGGAAATCAAGGCTCCTTTCACGTTTGATGTGGAACACGGAATTGTTCTGCACGCAGTGCAGGCGAATCGGGCCTCATCTCGCGGCGAGGGGGAAGTCTCATGGTTTTTCTCGAGTTGTGGCCGGAACCTGTGGTATATTGTCGAGTTACGACGGGGAGGTCCCTTCCAGACACGTGTTTGTTCATCGACGTCAGGACTCCTGCCTAGGTGCGAGGGACACCTCGGGATTCTCCTCGAGTCTTGGCATGGCAATTGGGACGCGTCTCCACGTGAGGCGGGAGACCCAGAGTCCCTTTCGACGTGCCACAGGGATCCTGGGACTCCTATCCATTTTCAAGAGGAGTCAGGCATCGTCTCCTTTGGAAGCATTGATCTCCGTGGACTTCTCGAGTTTTCAAAGGATGTGAGGCCTCCGTTCGCGTTGAGGCGGAGGACTAGGTCTGTCTCTGTGGTCTCCACAGGGGTTTCAGACATCCATTCGTCTTGGGAGATGCAAGACGAGCCTGCATTCAATTCACTGCAGGGATATCCAGCCTTACTTCAAGTCAGAGCATCTCCGTGTCCATTCCACTTGAGGCCACAAACACAGGGTCCCTCTCACATACCTGTAGCTGAGGGAAGTCTCCTCTTGAGGCGCTTGTGGAAAGTTGGTATTCTTCTTGAGTCGAAGCCAGGGACTAAGCTCTCATCTCGAGTTAATTTGGGGTCCACGGAGCCCTTTCGTGCTGCTCCAGTGACCTCAGGATCCCTCTAGACTTGAGACAGTGATCTTGGGTTTTCTCTGGAGTGCCGTCAAGGAAATCAAGGCTCCTTTCACGTTGGATGTGGAACACGCAATTGCTCTGGACGCAGTGCAGGGGAATCGGGCCTCATCTCGCGGCAAGGGGGAAGTCTCATGGTTTTTCTCGAGTTGCGGCCGGAACCTGGGGTATATTCTCGAGTTATGACGGGGAGGGCCCTTCAAGACACGTGTTTGTTCAGCGACGTCAGGACTCCTGCTTAGGTGCGAGGGACACCTCGGGATTCTCCTCGAGTCTTGGCATGGGAATTGGGATGTGTCTCCACGTGAGGCGGGAGACCCAGGGTCCCTTTCGACGTGCCTCAGGGATCCTGGGACTCCTATCCATTTTCAAGAGGAGTCAGGCATCGTCTCCTTTGGAAACATTGATCTCCGCGGACTTCTCGAGTTTTCAAAGGATGTGAGGCCTCCTGTGTCGATGAGGCGGAGGACTAGGTCTTTCTCTGTGGTCTCCACAGGGGATTCAGACACCCCTTCCTCTTGGGAGATGCAAGTCGAGCCTGCATTCAATTCACTGCAGAGATATCTGCCCATACTTCGAGTCAGAGCATCACGGTGTCCATTCCACTTGAGGCCACAAACTCAGGGTCCCTCTCACATACCTGTAGCTGAGAGAAGCCTCCTCTTGAGGTGCTTATGGAAAGTTGGTAATCCTCTTGAGTCGAATCCAGGGACTAAGCTCTCATCTCGAGTTGATTTGGGGTCTACAGAGCCCTTTCGTGTTGCTACAGTGACCTCAGGATCCCTCTAGACTTGAGACAGTGATCTTGGGTTTTCTCTGGAGTGCCATCAAGGAAATCAAGGCTCCTTTCAGATTTGATGTGGAACACGGAATTGCTCTGCACACAGTGCAGGGGAATCAGGCCTCATCTCATGGCGAGGGAGAAGTCTCATGGTTTTTCTCGAGTTGCGGCTGGAACATGGGGTATATTCTTGAGTTCCGACGGGGAGGGCCCTTCCAGACACGTGTTTGTTTAGCGACTTCAGGACTCCTGCGTTGGTTCGAGGGTCACCTCCGGATTCTCCTCGAGTCTTGGCATGGCAATTGGGACCCGTCTCCACGTGAGGCGGGAGACCCAGGGTCCCTTTCCACGTGCCACAGTGATCCTGGGACTCCTATCCATTTTCAAGAGGTGTCAGGCATTTTCTCCTTTGGAAGCATTGATCTCCACGGCCCTCTTGAGTTTTCAAAGAATGTGAGGCCTCCGGTCGCGATGAGGTGAAGAACTACGTCTTTCTCTGGGGTCTCCTTTGGGGATTCAGACATCCCTCCGTCTTGGGAGATGCAAGACGAGCCTGCATTCAATTCACTGCAGGGATATCCGGCCTTACTTCGAGTCAGAGCATCTCGGTGTCCATTCCACTTGAGGCCACAAACTGAGGGTCCCTCTCACATACCTGTAGCTGAGAGAAGCCTCCTCTTGAGGTGCTTGTGGAAAGTTGGTATTCCTCTTGAGTCGAAGCCTGGAACTAAGCTCTCATCTCGAGTTGATTTGGGGTCCACGGAGCCCTTTCGTGTTGCTACAGTGACCTCAGGATCCCTCTAGACTTGAGACAGTGATCTTGGGATTTCTCTAGAGTGCCATCAAGGAAATCAAGGCTCCTTTCACGTTTGTTGTGGAACACGGAATTGCTCTGCATGCAGTCCAGGGGAATCGGGCCTCATCTCGCAACTAGGGGGAAGTCTCATGGTTTTTCTCGAGTTGCGGCCCGAACCTGGGCTATATTCTCGAGTTAGGACGGGGAGGGCCCTTCCAGACACGTGTTTGCTCAGCGACGTCAGGACTCCTGCCTAGGTGCGAGGGACACCTCGGGATTCTCCTCGAGTCTTGGCATGGAAATTGGGACGCGTCTCCACGTGAGGTGCGAGACCCAGGGTCCCTTTCCACGTGCCACAGGGATCCTGGGACTCCTATCCATTTTCAAGAGGAGTCAGGCATCGTCTCCTTTGGAAGCATTGATCTCCGTGGACCTCTCGAGTTTTTAAAGGATGTGAGGCCTACGGTCACGATGAGGCAGAGAACTAGGTCTTTCTCTGTGGTCTCCACAGGGGATTCAGTCATCCCTTCATCTTGGGAGATGCAAGACGAGCCTGCATTCAATTCACTGCAGGAATATCTGGCCTTACTTCGAGTCAGAGCATCTCGGTGTCCATTCCACTTGATGCCACAAACTCAGGGTCCCTCTCACATACCTGTAGCTGAGAGAAGCCTCCTCTTGAGGTGCTTGTGGAAAGTTCGTATTCCTCTTGAGTCGAAGCCAGGGACTAAGCTCTCATCTCGAGTTGATTTGGGGTCCACGGAGCCCTTTCTTGTTGCTCCAGTGACCTCAGGATCCCTCTAGACTTGAGAGAGTGATCTTGGGTTTTCTCTGGAGTGCCATCAAGGAAATCAAGTCTCCTTTCACGTTTGATGTGGAACACGGAATTGTTCTGCACGCAGTGCAGGCGAATCGGGCCTCATCTCGCGGCGAGGGGGAAGTCTCATGGTTTTTCTCGAGTTGTGGCCGGAACCTGTGGTATATTGTCGAGTTACGACGGGGAGGTCCCTTCCAGACACGTGTTTGTTCAGCGACGTCAGGACTCCTGCCTAGGTGCGAGGGACACCTCGGGATTCTCCTCGAGTCTTGGCATGGCAATTGGGACGCGTCTCCACGTGAGGCGGGAGACCCAGAGTCCCTTTCGACGTGCCTCAGGGATCCTGGGACTCCTATCCATTTTCAAGAGGAGTCAGGCATCGTCTCCTTTGGAAGCATTGATCTCCGTGGACTTCTCGAGTTTTCAAAGGATGTGAGGCCTCCGTTCGCGTTGAGGCGGAGGACTAGGTCTGTCTCTGTGGTCTCCACAGGGGTTTCAGACATCCATTCGTCTTGGGAGATGCAAGACGAGCCTGCATTCAATTCACTGCAGGGATATCCAGCCTTACTTCAAGTCAGAGCATCTCCGTGTCCATTCCACTTGAGGCCACAAACACAGGGTCCCTCTCACATACCTG
Organism: Dama dama; assembly: GCF_033118175.1. Classification (NCBI taxonomy): domain Eukaryota; kingdom Metazoa; phylum Chordata; class Mammalia; order Artiodactyla; family Cervidae; genus Dama; species Dama dama. The sequence continues at coordinate 4,213,822 of NC_083706.1, read as the reverse complement.
TAGCTGAGGGAAGTCTCCTCTTGAGGCGCTTGTGGAAAGTTGGTATTCTTCTTGAGTCGAAGCCAGGGACTAAGCTCTCATCTCGAGTTAATTTGGGGTCCACAGAGCCCTTTCGTGCTGCTCCAGTGACCTCAGGATCCCTCTAGACTTGAGACAGTGATCTTGGGTTTTCTCTGGAGTGCCGTCAAGGAAATCAAGGCTCCTTTCACGTTTGATGTGGAACACGGAATTGCTCTGGACGCAGTGCAGGGGAATCGGGCCTCATCTCGCGGCAAGGGGGAAGTCTCATGGTTTTTCTCGAGTTGCGGCCGGAACCTGGGGTATATTCTCGAGTTATGACGGGGAGGGCCCTTCAAGACACGGGTTTGTTCAGCGACGTCAGGACTCCTGCTTAGGTGCGAGGGACACCTCGGGATTCTCCTCGAGTCTTGGCATGGGAATTGGGATGTGTCTCCACGTGAGGCGGGAGACCCAGGGTCCCTTTCGACGTGCCTCAGGGATCCTGGGACTCCTATCCATTTTCAAGAGGAGTCAGGCATCGTCTCCTTTGGAAACATTGATCTCCGCGGACCTCTCGAGTTTTCAAAGGATGTCAGGCCTCCGGTCGCAATGAGGCGGAGGACTAGGTCTTTCTCTCTGGTCTCCACAGGGGATGCAGACATCCCTTCGTCTTGGGAGATGCAAGACGAGCCTGCATTCAATTCACTGCAGGGATATCCGGCCTTACTTCGAGTCAGAGCATCTCGGTGTTCATTCCACTTGAGGCCACAAACTCAGGGTCCCTCTCACATACCTGTAGCGGACAGAAGCCTCCTCTTGAGGTGCTTGTGGAAAGTTGGTATTCCTCTTGAGTCGAAGCCAGGGACTAAGCTCACATCTCGAGTTGATTTGGGGTCTACAGAGCCCTTTCGTGTTGCTACAGTGACCTCAGGATCCCTCTAGACTTGAGACAGTGATCTTGGGTTTTCTCTGGAGTGCCATCAAGGAAATCAAGGCTCCTTTCAGATTTGATGTGGAACACGGAATTGCTCTGCACACAGTGCAGGGGAATCAGGCCTCATCTCATGGCGAGGGAGAAGTCTCATGGTTTTTCTCGAGTTGCGGCTGGAACATGGGGTATATTCTTGAGTTCCGACGGGGAGGGCCCTTCCAGACACGTGTTTGTTTAGCGACTTCAGGACTCCTGCGTTGGTGCGAGGGTCACCTCCGGATTCTCCTCGAGTCTTGGCATGGCAATTGGGACCCGTCTCCACGTGAGGCGGGAGACCCAGGGTCCCTTTCCACGTGCCACAGTGATCCTGGGACTCCTATCCATTTTCAAGAGGTGTCAGGCATTTTCTCCTTTGGAAGCATTGATCTCCACGGCCCTCTTGAGTTTTCAAAGAATGTAAGGCCTCCAGTCGCGATGAGGTGAAGAACTACGTCTTTCTCTGGGGTCTCCTTTGGGGATTCAGACATCCCTTCGTCTTGGGAGATGCAAGACGAGCCTGCATTAAATTCACTGCAGGGATATCCGGCCTTACTTCGAGTCAGAGCATCTCGGTGTCCATTCCACTTGAGGCCACAAACTGAGGGTCCCTCTCACATACCTGTAGCTGAGAGAAGCCTCCTCTTGAGGTGCTTGTGGAAAGTTGGTATTCCTCTTGAGTCGAAGCCTGGAACTAAGCTCTCATCTCGAGTTGATTTGGGGTCCACGGAGCCCTTTCGTGTTGCTACAGTGACCTCAGGATCCCTCTAGACTTGAAACAGTGATCTTGGGATTTCTCTAGAGTGCCATCAAGGAAATCAAGGCTCCTTTCACGTTTGTTGTGGAACACGGAATTGCTCTGCATGCAGTCCAGGGGAATCGGGCCTCATCTCGCAACTAGGGGGAAGTCTCATGGTTTTTCTCGAGTTGCTGCCCGAACCTGGGCTATATTCTCGAGTTAGGACGGGGAGGGCCCTTCCAGACACGTGTTTGCTCAGCGACGTCAGGACTCCTGCCTAGGTGCGAGGGACACCTCGGGATTCTCCTCGAGTCTTGGCATGGAAATTGGGACGCGTCTCCACGTGAGGTGCGAGACCCAGGGTCCCTTTCCACGTGCCACAGGGATCCTGGGACTCCTATCCATTTTCAAGAGGAGTCAGGCATCGTCTCCTTTGGAAGCATTGATCTCCGTGGACCTCTCGAGTTTTTAAAGGATGTGAGGCCTACGGTCACGATGAGGCGGAGAACTAGGTCTTTCTCTGTGGTCTCCACAGGGGATTCAGTCATCCCTTCATCTTGGGAGATGCAAGACGAGCCTGCATTCAATTCACTGCAGGAATATCTGGCCTTACTTCGAGTCAGAGCATCTCGGTGTCCATTCCACTTGATGCCACAAACTCAGGGTCCCTCTCACATACCTGTAGCTGAGAGAAGCCTCCTCTTGAGGTGCTTGTGGAAAGTTCGTATTCCTCTTGAGTCGAAGCCAGGGACTAAGCTCTCATCTCGAGTTGATTTGGGGTCCACGGAGCCCTTTCGTGTTGCTCCAGTGACCTCAGGATCCCTCTAGACTTGAGAGAGTGATCTTGGGTTTTCTCTGGAGTGCCATCAAGGAAATCAAGGCTCCTTTCACGTTTGATGTGGAACACGGAATTGTTCTGCACGCAGTGCAGGCGAATCGGGCCTCATCTCGCGGCGAGGGGGAAGTCTCATGGTTTTTCTCGAGTTGTGGCCGGAACCTGTGGTATATTGTCGAGTTACGACGGGGAGGTCCCTTCCAGACACGTGTTTGTTCAGCGACGTCAGGACTCCTGCCTAGGTGCGAGGGACACCTCGGGATTCTCCTCGAGTCTTGGCATGGGAATTGGGATTTGTCTCCACGTGAGGCGGGAGACCCAGGGTCCCTTTCGACGTGCCTCAGGGATCCTGGGACTCCTATCCATTTTCAAGAGGAGTCAGGCATCGTCTCCTTTGGAAACATTGATCTCCGCGGACTTCTCGAGTTTTCAAAGGATGTGAGGCCTCCTGTGTCGATGAGGCGGAGGACTAGGTCTTTCTCTGTGGTCTCCACAGGGGATTCAGACACCCCTTCCTCTTGGGAGATGCAAGTCGAGCCTGCATTCAATTCACTGCAGAGATATCTGCCCATACTTCGAGTCAGAGCATCACGGTGTCCATTCCACTTGAGGCCACAAACTCAGGGTCCCTCTCACATACCTGTAGCTGAGAGAAGCCTCCTCTTGAGGTGCTTATGGAAAGTTGGTAATCCTCTTGAGTCGAATCCAGGGACTAAGCTCTCATCTCGAGTTGATTTGGGGTCCACAGAGCCCTTTCTTTTTGCTACAGTGACCTGAGGATCCCACTAGACTTGAGACAGTGATCTTGGGTTTTCTCTGGAGTGCCACCAAGGAAATCAAGGCTCCTTTCACGTTTGATGTGGAACACGGAATTGCTCTGCACGCATTGCAGGGGAATCGGGCCTCATCTCGCGGCGAGGGGGATGTCTCATGATTTTTCTCGAGTTGCGGCCGGAACCTGGGGTATATTCTCGAGTTACGACGGGGAGGGCCCTTCCAGACACGTGTTTGTTCAGCGACATCAGGACTCCTGCCTAGGTGTGAGGGACACCTCGGGATTCTCCTCGAGTCTTGGCATGGCAATTGGGACGCGTCTCCACGTGAGGCGGGAGACCCAGGGTCCCTTTCCTCGTGCCACAGGGATCCTGAGACTCCTATCCATTTTCAAGAGGAGTCAGGCATCGTCTCCTTTGGAAGCATTGATCTCCGCGGACCTCTCGAGTTTTCAGAGGATGTGAGGCCTCAGGTCTCGATGAGGCGGAGGACTAGGTCTTTCTCTGTGGTCTCCACAGGAGATTCAGACATCCCTTCGTCTTGGGAGATGAATGACGAGCCTGCATTCAATTCACTGCAGGGATATCCAGCCTTAGTTCAAGTCAAAGCATCTCGGGGTCCATTCCATTTTGAGGCCACAAACTCAGGGTCCCTCTCACATACCTGTAGCTGAGAGAAGCCTCCTCTTGAGGTGCTTGTGGAAAGTTGGTATTCCTCTTGAGTCAAAGCCAGGGACTAAGCTCTCATCTCGAGTTGATTTGGGGTCCACGGAGCCCTTTCGTGTTGCTCCAGTGACCTCAGGATCGCTCTAGACTTGAGACAGTGACTTTGGGTTTTCTCTGGAGTGCCATCAAGGAAATCAAGGCTCCTTTAACGTTTGATGTGGAACACGGAATTGCTCTGCACGCAGTGCAGGGGAATCGGGCCTCATTTCGCTGTGAGGGGGAAGTCTCATGGTTTTTCTCGAGTTGCGGCCGGAACCCGGGATATATTCTCGAGTTACGACGGGGAGGGCCCTTCCAGACACGTGTTTGTTCAGCGACGTCAGGACTCCTGCCTAGGTGTGAGGGACACCTCGGGATTCTCCTCGAGTCTTGGCATGGCAATTGGGACGCGTCTCCACGTGAGGCGGGAGACCCAGGGTCCCTTTCCACGTGCCACAGTGATCCTGGGACTCCTATCTATTTTCAAGAGGAGTCAGGCATTGTCTCCTTTGGAAGCATTGATCTCCGCGGACCTCTCGAGTTTTCAAACGATGTGAGGCCTCCGGTCGCGATGAGGCGGAGAACTAGGTCTTTCTCTGTGGTCTCCACAGCGGATTCACACATCCCTTCGTCTTGGGAGATGCAAGACGAGCCTGCATTCAATTCACTGCAGGGATATCCGGCGTACTTCGAGTCAGAGCATCTCGGTGTCCATTTCACTTGAGGCCACAAACTCAAGGTCCCTCTAACATACCTGTACCTGAGGGAAGCCTCCTCTTGAGGTGCGTGAGGAAAGTTGGTATTTCTCTTGAGTCGAAGCCACGGACTAAGCTCTCATTTCGAGTTGATTTGGGGTCCACGGAGCCCTTTCGTGTTGCTCCAGTGACCTCAGGATCCCTCTAGACTTGAGACAGTGATGTTGAGTTTTCTCTGGAGTGCCATCAAGGAAATCAAGGCTCCTTTCACGTTTGATGTGGAACACGGAATTGCTCTCCACGCAGTGCAGGGGAATCGGGGCTCATCTCGCGGCGAGGGGGAAGTCTCATGGTTTTTCTCGAATTGCGGCTGGACCTGGGGAATATTCTCGAGTTAGAACGGGGAGGACCCCTCCATACACGTGTTTGTTCAGCGACGTCAGGACTCCTGCCTAGGTGCGAGGGACACCTCGGGATTCTCCTCGAATCTTGGCATGGCAATTGTGACGCATCTCCACTTGAGGCGGGAGACCAAGGGTCCCTTTCCACCTGCCACAGGGATCCTGGGACTCCTATCCATTTTCAAGAGGAGTCAGGCATCGTCTCCTTTGGAAACATTGATCTGCTCGGACCCCTCGAGTTTTCAAAGGATGTGAGGCCTCCAGGCGCGATGAGGCGGAGGACTAGGTCTTTATCTGTGGTCTCCACAGGGGATTCAGACATCCCTTCGTCTTGGGAGATGCAAGACGATCCTGCATTCAATTCACTGCAGGGATATCCGGCCTTACTTCGAGTCAGAGCATCTCGGTGTCCATTCCACTTGAGGCCACAAACTCAGGGTCCCTCTCACATACCTGTTGCTGAGAGAAGCCTCCTCTTGAGGTGCTTGTGGAAAGTTGGTATTCCTCTTGAGTCGAAGCCAGGGACTAAGCTCTCATCTCGAGTTGATTTGGGGTCCACGGAGCCCTTTCGTGTTGCTCCAGTGACCTCAGGATCCCTCTAGACTTGAGACAGTGATCTTAGGTTTTCTCTGGAGTGCCATCAAGGAAATCAAGGCTCCTTTCACGTATGATGTGGAACACGGAATTGCTCTCCAGGCAGTGCAGGGGAATTGGGGCTCATCTCGCAGCGAGGGGGAAGTCTCATGGTTTTTCTCGAGTTGCGGCCGGAACCTGGGGTATATTCTCGTGTTACGACGGGGAGGGCCCTTCCAGACATGTGTTTGTTCAGCGACGCCAGGACTCCTGCCTAGGTGCGAGGGACACATCGGGATTCTCCTCGAGTCTTGGCATGGCAAATGAGACGCGTCTCCACGTGAGGCGGGAGACACAGGGTCCCTTTCCACGTGCCACAGGGATCCTGGGACTCCTATCCATTTTCAAGAGGAGTCAGGCATTGTCTCCTTTGGAAGCATTGATCTCCGTGGACCTCTCGAGTTTTCAAAGGATGTGAGGCCTCCGGTCGCGATGAGGTGGAGAACTAGGTCTTTCTCTGTGGTCTCCACAGGGGATTCAGACATCCCTTCGTCTTAGGAGATGCAAGACGAGCCTGCATTCAATTCACTGCAGGGATATCCAGCTTACTTCAAGTCAGAGCATCTCAGTGTCCATTCCACTTGAGGCCACAAACTCAGGGTCCCTCTCACATACCTGTACCTGAGAGAAGCCTCCTCTTGAGGTGCGTGAGGAAAGTTGGTATTTCTCTTGAGTCGAAGCCACGGACTAAGCTCTCATTTCGAGTTGATTTGGGGTCCACGGAGCCCTTTCGTGTTGCTCCAGTGACCTCAGGATCCCTCTAGACTTGAGACAGTGATCTTGGGTTTTCTCTGGAGTGTCACCAAGGAAATCAAGGCTCTTTTCACGTTTGATGTGGAACACGGAATTGCTCTGCACGCAGTGCAGGGGAATCGGGCCTCATCTCGCGGCGAGGGGGAAGTCTCATGGTTTTTCTCGAGTTGTGGCCGGAACCTGTGGTATATTGTCGAGTTACGACGGGGAGGTCCCTTCCAGATAAGTGTTTGTTCAGCGACGTCAGGACTCCTGCTTAGGTGCGAGGGACACCTCAGGATTCTCCTCGAGTCTTGGCATGGGAATTGGGACGTGTCTCCACATGAGGCGGGAGACCCAGGGTCCCTTTCCACGTGCCACAGTGATCCTGGGACTCCTATCCATTTTCAAGAGGTGTCAGGCATTTTCTCCTTTGGAAGCATTGATCTCCACGGCCCTCTTGAGTTTTCAAAGAATGTGAGGCCTCCGGTCGCGATGAGGTGAAGAACTACGTCTTTCTCTGGGGTCTCCTTTGGGGATTCAGACATCCCTTCGTCTTGGGAGATGCAAGACGAGCCTGCATTCAATTCACTGCAGGGATATCCGGCCTTACTTCGAGTCAGAGCATCTCGGTGTCCATTCCACTTGAGGCCACAAACTGAGGGTCCCTCTCACATACCTGTAGCTGAGAGAAGCCTCCTCTTGAGGTGCTTGTGGAAAGTTGGTATTCCTCTTGAGTCGAAGCCTGGAACTAAGCTCTCATCTCGAGTTGATTTGGGGTCCACGGAGCCCTTTCGTGTTGCTACAGTGACCTCAGGATCCCTCTAGACTTGAGACAGTGATCTTGGGATTTCTCTAGAGTGCCATCAAGGAAATCAAGGCTCCTTTCATGTTTGTTGTGGAACACGGAATTGCTCTGCATGCAGTCCAGGGGAATCGGGCCTCATCTCGCAACTAGGGGGAAGTCTCATGGTTTTTCTCGACTTGCGGCCCGAACCTGGGCTATATTCTCGAGTTAGGACGGGGAGGGCCCTTCCAGACACGTGTTTGCTCAGCGACGTCAGGACTCCTGCCTAGGTGCGAGGGACACCTCGGGATTCTCCTCGAGTCTTGACATGGAAATTGGGACGCGTCTCCACGTGAGGTGCGAGACCCAGGGTCCCTTTCCACGTGCCACAGGGATCCTGGGACTCCTATCCATTTTCAAGAGGAGTCAGGCATCGTCTCCTTTGGAAGCATTGATCTCCGTGGACCTCTCGAGTTTTTAAAGGATGTGAGGCCTACGGTCACTATGAGGCGGAGAACTAGGTCTTTCTCTGTGGTCTCCACAGGGGATTCAGTCATCCCTTCATCTTGGGAGATGCAAGACGAGCCTGCATTCAATTCACTGCAGGGATATCTGGCCTTACTTCGAGTCAGAGCATCTCGGTGTCCATTCCACTTGATGCCACAAACTCAGGGTCCCTCTCACATACCTGTAGCTGAGAGAAGCCTCCTCTTGAGGTGCTTGTGGAAAGTTTGTATTCCTCTTGAGTCGAAGCCAGGGACTAAGCTCTCATCTCGAGTTGATTTGGGGTCCACGGAGCCCTTTCGTGTTGCTCCAGTGACCTCAGGATCCCTCTAGACTTGAGAGAGTGATCTTGGGTTTTCTCTGGAGTGCCATCAAGGAAATCAAGGCTCCTTTCACGTTTGATGTGGAACACGGAATTGTTCTGCACGCAGTGCAGGCGAATCGGGCCTCATCTCGCGGCGAGGGGGAAGTCTCATGGTTTTTCTCGAGTTGTGGCCGGAACCTGTGGTATATTGTCGAGTTACGACGGGGAGGTCCCTTCCAGACACGTGTTTGTTCAGCGACGTCAGGACTCCTGCCTAGGTGCGAGGGACACCTCGGGATTCTCCTCGAGTCTTGGCATGGCAATTGAGACGCGTCTCCACGTGAGGCGGGAGACCAGGGTCCCTTTTCACGTGCCACAGGGATCCTGGGGCTCCTATCCATTTTCAAGAGGAGTCGGGCATCGTCTCCTTTGGAAGCATTGATCTCCGCGGACCTGTCGAGTTTTCAAAGTATGTGAGGCCTCCGGTCGCAATGAGGCGGAGGACTAGGTCTTTCTCTGTGGTCTCCACAGGGGATTCAGACATCCCTTCGTCTTGGGAGATGCAAGACGAGCCTGCATTCAATTCACTGCAGGGATATCTGGCCTTACTTCGAGTCAGAGCATCTCGGTGTCCATTCCACTTGAGGCCACAAACTCAGGGTCCCTCTCACATACCTGTAGCTGAGAGAAGCCTCCTCTTGAGGTGCTTGTGGAAAGTTGGTATTCCTCTTGAGTCGAAGCCAGGGACTAAGCTCTCATCTCGAGTTGATTTGGGGTCCACGGAGCTCTTTTGTGTCTACAGTGACCTCAGGATCCCTCTAGACTTGAGACAGTGATCTTGGGTTTTCTCTGGAGTGCCATCAAGGAAATCAAGGCTCCTTTCACTTTTGATGTGGAATACGGAATTGCTCTGCACGCAGGGCAGGGGAATCGGGCTTCATCTCGCGGCGAGGGGGAAGTCTCATGGTTTTTCTCGAGTTGCGACCGGAACCTGGGGTATATTCTCGAGTTACGACGGGGATGGCCCTTCCAGACAAGTGTTTGTTCAGCGACGTCAGGACTCTTGCCTAGGTGCGAGGGACACCTCGGGATTCTCCTTTACTCCTGGCATGGCAATTGGGACCCGTCTCCACGTGAGGCAGGAGACCACGCGTCCCTTTCCACGTGCCTCAGGGATCCTGGTACTCCTATCCAATTTCAAGAGAGTCAGCAACGTCTCCTTTGGAAGCATTGATCTCCGCGGACCTCTCGAGTTTTCAAAGGATGTGAGGCCTCCGGTCGCGATGAGGCAGAGAACTAGGTCTTTCTCTGTGGTCTCCACAGGGGATTCAGACATCCCTTCCTCTTGGGAGATGCAGGACGAGCCTGCATTCAATTCAATGCAGGGATATCTGGCCTTACTTCGAGTCAGAGCATCTCGGTGTCCATTCCACTTGAGGCCACAAACTCAGGGTCCCTCTCACATACCTGTAGCTGAGAGAAGCCTCCTCTTGAGGTGCTTCTGTAAAGGTGGAATTCCTCTTGAGTCGAAGCCAGGGACTAAGCTCTCATCTCGAGTTGATTTGGGGTCCACGGAGCCCTTTCGTGTTGCTCCAGTGACCTCAGGATCCCTCTAGACTTGAGACAGTGATCTTGGGTTTTCTTTTGAGATGCCACCAAAGAAATCAAGGGTCCTTTCACGTTTGATGTGGAACACGGAATTGCTCTGCACGCAGTGCAGGGGAATCGGGCTTCATCTTGCGGCGAGGGGGAAGTCTCATGGTTTTTCTCGAGTTGCGGCTGGAACCTGGGGTATATTCTCGAGTTATGACGGGGAGATCCCTTCCAGACACGTGTTTGTTCAGCGACATCAGCACTCCTGCCTAGGTGCGTGGGACAACTCGGGATTCTCCTCGAGTCTTGGCATGGCAATTGGGACGCGTCTCCACGTGAGGCGGGAAACCCAGTGTCCCTTTCCACGTGACACAGTGATCCTGGGACTCCTATCCATTTTCAAGAGGAGTCAGGCATCGTCTCCTTTGGAAGCATTGATCTCCGCGGACCTCTCGAGTTTTCAAAGGATGTAAGTCCTCCGGAAGCGATGAGGCGGAGAACTAGGTCTTTCTTGTGGTCTCCACAGGGGATTCAGACATCCCTTCGTCTTGGAAGATGCAAGACGAGCCTGCATTCAATTCACTGCAGGGATATCCGGCCTAACTTCGTGTCAGAGCTTCTCGGGGTCCATTCCACTTGAGGCCACAAACTCAGGGCCCCTCTCACATACATGTAGCTGAGAGAAGCCTCCTCTTGAGGTGCTTGTGGAAAGTTGGTATTCCTCTTGAGTCGAAGCCAGGGACTAATCTCTCATCTCGATTTGATTTGGGGTCCACGGAGCCCTTTCGTGTTGCTCCAGTGACCTCAGGATCCCTCTAGACTTGAGACAGTGATCTTGGGTTTTCTCTGGAGTGCCCTCAAGGAAATCAAGGCTCCTTTCACGGTTGATGTGGAACACCGAAATGCTCTGCACGCAGTGCAGTGAAATCGGGCCTCATCTCTCGGCGAGGTGGAACTCTCATGGTTTTTCTCGAGTTGTGGCCGTAACCTGGGGTATATTCTCGAGTTACGAGGGGGAGGGCCCTTCCAGACACGTGTTTCTTCAGTGATGTCAGGACTCCTGCCTAGGTGCGAGGGACACCTCGGGATTCTCCTCAACTCTTGGCATGGCAATTGGGACGCGTCTCCACGTGAGGCGGGAGACCCAGGGTCCCTTTCCACGTGCCACAGGGATCCTGGGACTCTTATCCATTTTCAAGAGGAGTCAGGCATCGTCTCCTTTGGAACCATTGATCTCCGCGGACCTCTCGAGTTTTCAAAGGATGTCAGGCCTCCGTTCGCAATGAGGCGGAGGACTAGGTCTTTCTCTCTGGTCTCCACAGGGGATGCAGACATCCCTTCGTCTTGGGAGATGCAAGACGAGCCTGCATTAAATTCACTGCAGGGATATCCGGCATTACTTCGAGTCAGAGCATCTCGGTGTTCATTCCACTTGAGGCCACAAACTCAGGGTCACTCTCGCATACCTGTAGCTGAGAGAAGCCTCCTCTTGAGGTGCTTGTGGAAAGTTGGTATTCCTCTTGAGTCGAAGCCAGGGACTAAGCTCACATCTCGAGTTGATTTGGGGTCTACAGAGCCCTTTCGTGTTGCTCCAGTGACCTCAGGATCCCTCTAGACTTGAGACAGTGATCTTGGGTTTTCTCTGTAGTGTCATCAAGGAAATCAAGGCTCTTTTCACGTTTGATGTGGGATACGGAATTGCTCTGCACGCAGTGCAGCGGAATCGGGACTCATCTCCTGGCGAGGGGGAAGTCTCATGGTTTTTCTCGAGTTGCGGCCGGAACCTGTTGTATATTCTTGAGTTACGTCGGGGAGGGCCCTTCCAGACACGTGTTTGTTCAGCGACGTCAGGACTCCTGCCTAGGTGCGAGGGACACCTCGGGATTATCCTCGAATCTTGGCATGGCAACTGGGACGCATCTCCACGTGAGGCGGGAGACCCAGTGTCCCTTTCTACGTGCCACAGGGATCCTGGGACTCCTATCCATTTTCAAGAGGAGTCAGGCATAATCTCCTTTGGAAGCATTGATCTCCGCGGACCTCTCGAGTTTTCAAAGGATGTGAGGCCTCCTGTCGGGATGAGGCGGAGAACTAGGTCTTTCTCTGTGGTCTCCACAGGCGATTCAGACATCCCTTCGACTTGGGAGATGCATGACGAGCCTGCATTCAATTCACTGCAGGGATATCTGGCCTTACTTCGAGTCAGAGCATCTCGGTGTTCATTCCACTTGAGGCCACAAACTCAGGGTCCCTCTCACATACCTGTAGCTGAGAGAAGCCTCCTCTTGAGGTGCTTGTGGAAAGTTGGTATTCCTCTTGAGTCGAAGCCAGGGACTAAGCTCTCATCTCGTGTTGATTTGTGGTCCACGGACCATTTTCGTGTTGCTACAGTGACCTCAGGATCCCTCTAGACTTGAGACAGTGATCTTGGGTTTTCTCTGGAGTGCCATCAAGGAAATCAAGGCTCCTTTCAGATTTGATGTGGAACACGGAATTGCTCTGCACACAGTGCAGGGGAATTAGGCCTCATCTCACGGCGAGGGAGAAGTCTCATGGTTTTTCTCGAGTTGCGGCTGGAACATGGGGTATAATCTTGAGTTCCGACGGGGAGGGCCCTTCCAGACACGTGTTTGTTTAGCGACTTCAGGACTCCTGCGTAGGTGCGAGGGTCACCTCCGGATTCTCCTCGAGTCTTGGCATGGCAATTGGGACCCGTCTCCACGTGAGGCGGGAGACCCAGGGTCCCTTTCCACGTGCCACAGTGATCCTGGGACTCCTATCCATTTTCAAGAGGTGTCAGGCATTTTCTCCTTTGGAAGCATTGATCTCCACGGCCCTCTTGAGTTTTCAAAGAATGTGAGGCCTCCGGTCGCGATGAGGTGAAGAACTACGTCTTTCTCTGGGGTCTCCTTTGGGGATTCAGACATCCCTTCGTCTTGGGAGATGCAAGACGAGCCTGCATTCAATTCACTGCAGGGATATCCGGCCTTACTTCGAGTCAGAGCATCTCGGTGTCCATTCCACTTGAGGCCACAAACTGAGGGTCCCTCTCACATACCTGTAGCTGAGAGAAGCCTCCTCTTGAGGTGCTTGTGGAAAGTTGGTATTCCTCTTGAGTCGAAGCCTGGAACTAAGCTCTCATGTCGAGTTGATTTGGGGTCCACGGAGCCCTTTCGTGTTGCTACAATGACCTCAGGATCCCTCTAGACTTGAGACAGTGATCTTGGGATTTCTCTAGAGTGCCATCAAGGAAATCAAGGCTCCTTTCACGTTTGTTGTGGAACACGGAATTGCTCTGCATGCAGTCCAGGGGAATCGGGCCTCATCTCGCAACTAGGGGGAAGTCTCATGGTTTTTCTCGAGTTGCGGCCCGAACCTGGGCTATATTCTCGAGTTTCGACGGGGAGGGCCCTTCCAGACACGTGTTTGCTCAGCGACGTCAGGACTCCTGCCTAGGTGCGAGGGACACCTCGGGATTCTCCTCGAGTCTTGGCATGGAAATTGGGACGCGTCTCCACGTGAGGTGCGAGACCCAGGGTCCCTTTCCACGTGCCACAGGGATCCTGGGACTCCTATCCATTTTCAAGAGGAGTCAGGCATCGTCTCCTTTTGAAGCATTGATCTCCGTGGACCTCTCGAGTTTTTAAAGGATGTGAGGCCTACGGTCACGATGAGGCGGAGAACTAGGTCTTTCTCTGTGGTCTCCACAGGGGATTCAGTCATCCCTTCATCTTGGGAGATGCAAGACGAGCCTGCATTCAATTCACTGCAGGGATATCTGGCCTTACTTCGAGTCAGAGCATCTCGGTGTCCATTCCACTTGATGCCACAAACTCAGGGTCCCTCTCACATACCTGTAGCTGAGAGAAGCCTCCTCTTGAGGTGCTTGTGGAAAGTTCGTATTCCTCTTGAGTCGAAGCCAGGGACTAAGCTCTCATCTCGAGTTGATTTGGGGTCCACGGAGCCCTTTCGTGTTGCTCCAGTGACCTCAGGATCCCTCTAGACTTGAGAGAGTGATCTTGGGTTTTCTCTGGAGTGCCATCAAGGAAATCAAGGCTCCTTTCACGTTTGATGTGGAACACGGAATTGTTCTGCACGCAGTGCAGGCGAATCGGGCCTCATCTCGCGGCGAGGGGGAAGTCTCATGGTTTTTCTCGAGTTGTGGCCGGAACCTGTGGTATATTGTCGAGTTACGACGGGGAGGTCCCTTCCAGACACGTGTTTGTTCAGCGACGTCAGGACTCCTGCCTAGGTGCGAGGGACACCTCGGGATTCTCCTCGAGTCTTGGCATGGCAATTGGGACGCGTCTCCACGTGAGGCGGGAGACCCAGGGTCCCTTTCGACGTGCCACAGGGATCCTGGGACTCCTATCCATTTTCAAGAGGAGTCAGGCATCGTCTCCTTTGGAAGCATTGATCTCCGTGGACTTCTCGAGTTTTCAAAGGATGTGAGGCCTCCGTTCGCGTTGAGGCGGAGGACTAGGTCTGTCTCTGTGGTCTCCACAGGGGTTTCAGACATCCATTCGTCTTGGGAGATGCAAGACGAGCCTGCATTCAATTCACTGCAGGGATATCCAGCCTTACTTCAAGTCAGAGCATCTCCGTGTCCTTTCCACTTGAGGCCACAAACACAGGGTCCCTCTCACATACCTGTCGCTGAGGGAAGCCTCCTCTTGAGGCGCTTGTGGAAAGTTGGTATTCCTCTTGAGTCGAAGCCAGGGACTAAGCTCTCCTCTCGAGTTAATTTGGGGTCCACGGAGCCCTTTCGTGTTGCTCCAGTGACCTCAGGATCCCTCTAGACTTGAGACAGTGATCTTGGGTTTTCTCTGGAGTGCCGTCAAGGAAATCAAGGCTCCTTTCACGTTTGATGTGGAACACGGAATTGCTCTGCACGCAGTGCAGGGGAATCGGGCCTCATCTCGCGGCAAGGGGGAAGTCTCATGGTTTTTCTCGAGTTGCGGCCGGAACCTGGGGTATATTCTCGAGTTATGACGGGGAGGTCCCTTCAAGACACGTGTTTGTTCAGGGACGTCAGGACTCCTGCCTAGGTGCGAGGGACACCTCGGGATTCTCCTCGAGTCTTGGCATGGTAATTGGGACGCGTCTCCACATGAGACGGGAGACCCAGGGTCCCTTTGGACGTGCCACAGGGATCCTGGAACTCCTATCCATTTTCAAGAGGAGTCAGGCATCGTCTCCTTTGGAAGCATTGATCTCCGCGGACCTTTCGAGTTTTCAAAGGATGTGAGGCCTCCGTTCCCGTTGAGGCGGAGAACTCGGTCTTTCTCTGTGGTCTCCACAGGGGATTCAGACATTCCTTCGTCTTCGGAGATGCAAGACGAGCCTGCATTCAATCCACTGCAGGGATATCCGGCCTTACTTCGAGTCAGAGCATCTCGGTGTCCATTCCACTTGAGGCCACAAACTCAGGGTCCCTCTCACATACCTGTAGCTGAGAGAGGTGCTTGTGGAAAGTTGGTATTCCTCTTGAGTCGAGCCAGGGACTAAGCTCTCATCTCGAGTTGATTTGGGGTCCACAGAGCCCTTTCGTGTTGGTACAGTGATCTCAGGATCCCTCTAGACTTGAGACAGTGATCTTGAGTTTTCTCTGGAGTGCCGTCAAGGAAATCAAGGCTCCTTTCACGTTTGATGTGGAACACGGAATTGCTCTGCACGCAGTGCAGGGGAATCGGGCCTCATCTCGTGGCTAGGGGGAAGTCTCATGGTTTTCCTCGAGTTGCGGCCGATCCTGGGGTATATTCTCGAATTACGACGGGGAGGGCCCTTCCATACACGTGTTTGTTCAGCGACGTCAGGACTCCTGCCTAGGTGCGAAGGACACCTCGGGATTCCCCTCGAGTCTTGGCATGGCAATTGGGACTCGTCTCCACGTGAGGCGGGAGACCCAGGGTCCCTTTCCATGTGCCACAGGGATCCTGGGACTCCTATCCATTTTGAAGAGGAGTCAGGCATGTTCTCCTTTGGAAGCATTGATCTCCGCTGACCTCTCGAGTTTTCAAAGGATGTGAGGCCTCCGGTCGCGATGAGGCGGAGGACTAGGTCTTTCTCTGTGGTCTCCACAGGGGATTCAGACATCCCTTCGTCTTGGGAGATGCAAGACGAGCCTGCTTTCAATTCACTGCAGGGATATCCGGCCTTACTTCGAGTGAGAGCATCTCGGTGTCCATTCCACTTGAGGCCACAAACTCAGGGTCCCTCTCACATACCTGTAGCTGAGAGAAGCCTCCTCTTGAGGTGCTTGTGGAAAGTTGGTATTCCTCTTGAGTCGAAGCCAGGGACTAAGCTCTCATCTCGAGTTGATTTGGGGTCCACGGAGCCCTTTCCTGTTGCTCCATTGACCTCAGGATCCCTCTAGACTTGAGACACTGTTCTTGGGTTTTCTCTGGAGTGCCATCAAAGAAATCAAGGCTCCTTTCACGTTTGATGTGGAACGCGGAATTGCTCTGCACGCAGTGCAGGGGAATCGGGCCTCATCTCGCGGCGAGGGGGAAGTCTCATGGTTTTTCTCGAGTTGCGGCAGGAACCTGGGGTATATTCTCGAGTTACGACGGGGAGGGCCCTTCCAGACACGTGTTTGTTCAGTGACGTCAGGACTCCTGCCTAGGTGAGAGGGACCTCGGGATTCTCCTCGAGTCTTGGCATGGCAATTGGGACGCGTCTCCACGTGAGGCGGGAGACCCAGGGTCCTTTTCCACGTGGCACAGGGATCCTGGGGCTCCTATCCATTTTCAAGAGGAGTCAGGCATCGTCTCCTTTGGAAGCATTGATCTCCGCGGACTTCTCGAGTTTTCAAAGGATGTGAGGCCTCCGTTCGCGTTGAGGCGGAGGACTAGGTCTTTCTCTGTGGTCTCCACAGGGGATTCAGACATCCCTTCGTCTTGGGAGATGCAAGACGAGCCTGCATTCAATTCACTGCAGGGATATCCGGCCTTACTTCGAGTCAGAGCATCTCGGTGTCCATTCCACTTGAGGCCACAAACTCAGGGTCCCTCTCACATACCTGTAGCTGAGAGAAGCCTCCTCTTGAGGTGCTTGTGGAAAGTTGGTATTCCTCTTGAGTCGAAGCCAGGAACTAAGCTCTCATCTCGAGTTGATTTGGGGTCCACGGAGCCCTTTCGTGTTGCTCAAGTGACCGCAGGATCCCTCTAGACTTGAGACAGTGATCTTGGCTTTTCCCTGGAGTGCCGGGAAGGAAATCAAGGCTCCTTTCACGTTTGATGTGGAACACGGAATTGCTCTGCACGCAGTGCAGGGGAATCGGGCCTCATCTCGCGGCGAGGGGGAAGTCTCATGGTTTTTCTCGAGTTGCAGCCGGAACCTGGGGTATATTCTCGAGTTAGAAAGGGAGGGCCCTTCCAGACACGTGTTTGTTCAGCGACGTCAGGACTCCTGCCTAGGTGCGAGGGACACATCGGGATTCTCCTCGAGTCTTGGCATGGCAATTGGGACGCGTCTCCACGTGAGGCGGGAGACCCAGTGTCCCTTTCCACATGCGACAGGGATCCTGGGACTCCTATCCATTTTCAAGAGGAGTCAGGCATCGTCTCCTTTGGAAGCATTGATCTCCGGGGACCTTTCAAGTTTTCAAAGGATGTGAGGCCTCCGATCGCGATGAGGCGGAGAACTCGGTCTTTCTCTGTGGTCTCCACAGGGGATTCAGACATCCCTTCGTCTTGGGAGATGCAAGACGAGCCTGCATTCAATTCACTGCAGGGATATCCGGCCTTACTTCGAGTCAGAGCATCTCGGTGTCCATTCCACTTGAGGCCACAAACTCAGGGTCCCTCTCACATACCTGTAGCTGAGAGAAGCCTCCTCTTGAGGTGCTTGTGGAAAGTTGGTATTCTTCTTGAGTCGAAACCAGGGACTAAGCTCTCATCTCGAGTTGATTTGGGGTCCCTGAGCCCTTTCGTGTTGCTCCAGTGACCTCAGGATCCCTCTAGACTTGAGACAGTGATCTTGGGTTTTCTCTGGAGTGCCATCAAGGAAATCAAGGCTCCTTTCACGTTTGATGTGGAACACGGAATTGCTCTGTACGCAGTGCAGGGGAATGGGGCCTCATCTCGCGGCGAGGAGTAAGTCTCATGGTTTTTCTCGAGTTGCGGCCGGAACCTGGGGTATATTCTCGAGTTATGACGGGGAGGGCCCATCCAGACACGTGTTTGTTCAGCGACGTCAGGACTCCTGCCTAGGTGCGAGGGACACCTCGGGATTCTCCTCGAGTCTTGGCATGGTAATTGGAATGCGTCTCCACGTGATGCGGGACACCCAGGGTCCCTTTCCACGTGCCACAGGGATCCTGGGACTCCTATCCATTTTCAAGAGGAGTCAGGCAACGTCTCCTTTGGAAGTATTGTTCTCCGCGCACCTCTCGAGTTTTCAAAGGATGTGAGGCCTCTGTTCGCGTTGAGGCGGAGAACTAGGTCTTTCTCTGTGGTCTCCACAGGGGATTCAGACATCCCTTCGTCTTGGGAGATGCAAGACGAGCCTGCATTCAATTCACTGCAGGGATATCTGGCCTTACTTCGAGTCAGAGCATCTCGGTGTCCATTCCACTTGAGGCCACAAACTCAGGGTCCCTCTCACATACCTGTAGCTGAGAGAAGCCTCCTCTTGAGGTGCTTGTGGAAAGTTGGTATTCCTCTTGAGTCGAAGCCAGGGACTAAGCTCTCATCTCGAGTTGATTTGGGGTCCACGGAGCCCTTTCCTGTTGCTCCAGTGACCTCAGGATCCCTCTAGACTTGAGACAGTGATCTTGGGTTTTCTCTGGAGTGCCATCAAGGAAATCAAGGCTCCTTTCACGTTTGATTTGGAACACGGAATTGCTCTGCACGCAGTGCAGGGGAATCGGGCCTCATGTCGCGGCGAGGGGGAAGTCTCATGGTTTTTCTCGAGTTGCGGCCGGAACCTGGGGTATATTCTCGAGTTACGACGGGGAGGGCCCTTCGAGACACGTGTTTGTTCAGCGACGTCAGGACTCCTGCCTAGGTGCGAGGGACACCTCGGGATTCTCCTCGAGTCTTGGCATGGCAATTGGGACGGGTCTCCACGTGAGGCGGGAGACCCAGGGTCCCATTCCACGTGCCACAGGGATCCTGGGACTCCTACCCATTTTCAAGAGGAGTCAGGCATTGTCTCCTTTGGAAGCATTGATCTCGACGGACCTCTCGAGTTTTCAAAGGATGTGAGGCCTCCAGTCGCGATGAGGCGGAGAACTAGGTCTTTCTCTGTGGTCTCCACATGGGATTCAGACATTCCTTCGCTTGGGAGATGCAAGACGAGCCTGCATTCAATTCACTGCAGGGATATCCGGCCTTACTTCGAGTCAGAGCATCTCGGTGTCCATTCCACTTGAGGCCACAAACTCAGGGTCCGTCTCACATACCTGTAGCTGAGAGAAGCCTCCTCTTGAGGTGCTTGTGGAAAGTTGGTATTCCTCTTGAGTCGAAGCCAGGGACTAAGCTCTCATCTCGAGTTGATTTATGTTCCACGGAGCAATTTCGTTTTTCTCCAGTGACCTCAGGATCCCTCTAGACCTGAGACAGTGATCTTGGGTTTTCTCTGGAGTGCCATCAAGGAAATCAAGGCTCCTTTCACGTTTGATGTGGAACACGGAATTGCTCTGCACGCAGTGCAGGGGAATCGGGCCTCATCTCTCGGCGAGGGGGAAGTCTCATGGTTTTTCTCGAGTTGCGGCCAGAACCTGGGGTATATTCTCGAGTTACGACTGGGAGGGCCCTTCCAGACACGTGTTTGTTCAGCGACATCAGGACTCCTGCCTAGGTGCGAGGGACTCCTCGGGATTCTCCTCGAGTCTTGGCATGGCAATTGGGACGCGTCTCCACGTGAGGCGGGAGACCCAGGGTCCCTTTCCACGTGCCACACGGATCCTGGGACTCCTATCCATTTTCGAGAGGAGTCAGGCATCGTCGCCTTTGGAAGCAATGATCTCCGCGGACCTCTCGAGTTTTCAAAGGACGTGAGGCCTCCGGTCGCGATGAGGTGGAGAACTAGGTCTTTCTCTGTGGTCTCCACAGTGGATTCAGACATCCCTTCATCTTGGGAGATGCAAGACGAGCCTGCATTGAATTCACTGCAAGGATTTCCCGCCTTACTTCGAGTCAGAGCATCTCGGTGTCCATTCCACTTGAGGCCACAAACTCAGGGTCCCTCTCACATACCTGTTGCTGAGAGAAGCCTCCTCTTGAGGTGCTTTTGGAACGGTGGTATTCCTCTTGAGTCGAAACCAGGGACTAAGCTCTCATCTCGAGTTGATTTGGGGTCCACGGAGCCCTTTCGTGTTGCTACAGTGACCTCAGGATCCCTCTAGACTTGAGACAGTGATCTTGGGTTTTCTCTGGAGTGCCATCAAGAAAATCAAGGCTCCTTTCACGTTTGATGTGGAACACGGAATTTCTCTGCATGCAGGGCAGGGGAATCGGGCCTCATCTCGCGGCGAGGGGGAAGTCTCATGGTTTTTCTCGAGTTGCAGCCGGAACCTGGGGTATATTCTCGAGTTACGACGGGGAGGGCCCTTCCAAACACGTGTTTGTTCAGCAACGTCTGGACTCCTGCCTAGGTGCGAGGGACACCTCGGGATTCTCCGCGAATCTTGGCATGGCAATTGAGACGCGTCTCCACGTGAGGCTGGAGACCCAGGGTCCCTTTCCACGTGAAACAGGGATCCTGGGACTCCTATCCATTTTCAAGAGGAGTCAGGCATCGTCTCCTTTGGAAGCATTGATCTCCGCGGACCTCTCGAGTTTTCAAAGGACGTGAGGCCTCCGGTCGCGATGAGGCGGAGAACTAGGTCTTTCTCTGTGGTCTACACAGGGGATTCAGACACCCCTTCATCTTGGGAGATGCAATACGTGCCTGCATTCAATTCACTGCAGGGTTATCCCGCCTTACTTGGAGTCAGAGCATCTCGGTGTCCATTCCACTTGAGGCCACAAACTCAGGGTCCCTCTCACATACCTGTAGCTGAGAGAAGCCTCCTCTTGAGGTGCTTGTGGAAATTTGGTATGCCTCTTGAGTCGAAGCCAGGGACTAAGCTCTCATCTCGAGTTGATTTGGGGTCCACGGAGCACTTTCGTGCTGCTCCAGTGACCTCAGCATCCCTCTAGACTTGAGACAGTGATCTTGGGTTTTCTCTGGAGTGCCATCAAGGAAATCAAGGCTCCTTTCACGTTTGATGTGGAACACGGAATTGCTCTGTACGCAGTGCAGGGGAATGGGGCCTCATCTCGCGGCGAGGAGTAAGTCTCATGGTTTTTCTCGAGTTGCGGCCGGAACCTGGGGTATATTCTCGAGTTATGACGGGGAGGGCCCATCCAGACACGTGTTTGTTCAGCGACGTCAGGACTCCTGCCTAGGTGCGAGGGACACCTCGGGATTCTCCTCGAGTCTTGGCATGGCAATTGGGAGGCGTCTCCACGTGAGGCGGGAGACCCAGTGTCCCTTTCCACGTGCCACAGGGATACTGGGACTCCTATCCATTTTCAAGAGGAGTCAGGCATCGTCTCCTTTGGAAGCACTGATCTCTGCAGACCTCTCGAGTTTTCAAAGGATATGACGCCTCCGGTCACGATGAGGCGGAGGACTAGGTCTTTCTCTGTGGTATCCACAGGGGATTCAGACATCCCTTCGTCTTGGGAGATGCAAGACGAGCCTGCATTCAATTCACTGCAGGGATATCCGGACTTACTTCGAGTCAGAACATTTCGGTGTCCATTGCACTTGAGGCCACAAACTCAGGGTCCCTCTCACATACCTGTAGCTGAGAGAAGCCTCCTCTTGAGGTGCATGTGGAAAGTTGGTGTTCCTCTTGAGTCGAAGCCAGGGACTAAGCTCTCATCTCGAGTTGATTCGGGATCCACGGAGCCCTTTCATGTTGCTCCAGTGACCTCAGGATCCCTCTAGACTTGAGACAGTGATCTTGGGTTTTCTCTGGAGTGCCATCAAGGAAATCAAGGCTCCTTTCTCGTTTGATGTGGAACACGGAATTGCTCTGCACGCAGTGCAGGGGAATTGGGCCTCATCTCGCGGCGAGGGGGAAGTCTCATGGTTTTTCTAGAGTTGCGGCCAGAACCTAGGGTATATTCTCGAGTTACGATGAGGAGGGCACTTCCAGACACGTGTTTTTCAGCGACGTCAGGACTCCTGCCTAGGTGCGTGGGACACCTCGGGATTCTTCTCGAGTCTTGGCATGGCAATTGGGAGGCGTCTCCACGTGAGGCGGGAGACGCAGATTCCCTTTCCACGTGCCACAGGGAACCTGGGACTCCTATCCATTTTCAAGAGTAGTCAGGCATCGTCTCCTTTGGAAGCATTGATCTCCGCTGACCTCTCGAGTTTTCAAAGAATGTGAGGCCTCCGTTTGCGTTGAGGCGGAGAACTAGGTCTTTCTCTGTGGTCTCCACAGGGGATTCAGACATCCCTTCATCTTGGGAGATGCAATACGAGCCTGCATTCCATTCACTGCAGGGATATCCGGCCTTACTTCGAGTCAGAGCATCTCGGTGTCCATTCCACTTGAGGCCACAAACTCAGGGTCCCTCTCACATACCTGCAGCTGAGAGAAGCCTCCTCTTGATGTGCTTGTGGAAAGTTGGTATTCCTCTTGAGTCGAAGCCAGGGACTAAGCTCTCATCTCGAGTTGATTTGGGGTCCCGGAGCCCTTTCCTGTTGCTACAGTGACCTCAGGATCCCTCTAGACTTGAGAGAGTGATCTTGGGTTTTCTCTGGAGTGCCATCAAGGAAATCAAGGCTCCTTTCACGTTTGATGTGGAACACGGAATTGCTCTGCACGCACTGCAGGGGAATCGGGCCTCATCTCGCGGCGAGGGGGAAGTCTCATGCTTTTTCTCGAGTTGCGGCCGGAACCTGTGGTATATTCTCGAGTTACGACGGGGAGGGCCCTTCCAGACACGTGTTTGTTCAGCGACGTCAGGACTCCTGCCTAGGTGCGAGGGACACCTCGGGATTCTCCACGAGTCTTGGCATGGTAATTGGGACGCGTCTCCACATGAGACGGGAGACCCAGTGTCCCTTTGGACGTGCCACAGGGATCCTGGAACTCCTATCCATTTTCAAGAGGAGTCAGACATCGTCTCCTTTGGAAGCATTGATCTCCGCGGACCTTTCGAGTTTTCAAAGGATGTGAGGCCTCCGTTCCCGTTGAGGCGGAGAACTCGGTCTTTCTCTGTGGTCTCCACAGGGGATTCAGACATTCCTTCGTCTTCGGAGATGCAAGACGAGCCTGCATTCAATTCACTGCAGGGATATCCGGCCTTACTTCGAGTCAGAGCATCTCGGTGTCCATTCCACTTGAGGCCACAAACTCAGGGTCCCTCTCACATACCTGTAGCTGAGAGAGGTGCTTGTGGAAAGTTGGTATTCCTCTTGAGTCGAAGCCAGGGACTAAGCTCTCATCTCGAGTTGATTTGGGGTCCACGGAGCCCTTTCCTGTTGCTACAGTGACCTCAGGATCCCTCTAGACTTGAGACAGTGATCTTGGGTTTTCTCTGGAGTGTCATCAAGGAAATCAAGGCTCCTTTCACTTTTGATGTGGAATAGGGAATTGCTCTGCACGCAGGGCAGGTGAATCGGGCCTCATCTCGCGGCGAGGGGGAAGTCGCATGGTTTTTCTCGAGTTGCGGCCGGAACCTGGGGTATATTCTCGAGTTTCGACGGGGAGGGCCCTTTCAGGCACGTGTTTTTCAGCGACGTCAGGACTCCTCCCTAGGTGCCAGGGACACCTCGGGATTCTCCTCGAGTCTTGGCATGGCAATTGGGATGCGTCTCCACGTGAGGCGGGAGACCCAGGGTCCCTTTCCACGTGCCACAGGGATCCTGGGACTCCTATCCATTTTCAAGAGGAGTCAGGCATCTTCACCTTTGGAAGCATTGATCTCAGCGGACCTCTCGAGTTTTCAAAGGATGTGAGGCCTCCGGTCGCGATGAGGCGGAGAACTAGGTCTTTCTCTGTGGTCTCCACAGGGGATTCAGACATCCCTTCCTCTTGGGAGATGCAGGACGAGCCTGCATTCAATTCAATGCAGGGATATCTGGCCTTACTTCGAGTCAGAGCATCTCGGTGTCCATTCCACTTGAGGCCACAAACTCAGGGTCCCTCTCACATACCTGTGGCTGAGAGAAGCCTCCTCTTGAGGTGCTTCTGGAAAGGTGGTATTCCTCTTGAGTCGAAGCCAGGGACTAAGCTCTCATCTCGAGTTGATTTGGGGTCCACGGAGCCCTTTCGTGTTGCTCCAGTGACCTCAGGATCCCTCTAGACTTGAGACAGTCATCTTGGGTTTTCTCTGGAGTGCCACGAAGGAAATCAAGGCTCCTTTCAAGTTTGATGTGGAACACGGAATTGCTCTGCACGCAGTGCAGGGGAATCGGGCTTCATCTCGCGGCGAGGGGGAAGTCTCATGGTTTTTCTCGAGTTGCGGCCGGAACCTGGGGTATATTCTCGAGTTACGACGGGGAGGGTCCTTCCATACACGTGTTTGTTCAGCGACGTCAGGACTCCTGCCTAGGTGCGAGGGACACCTCGGGATTCTCCTCGAGTCTTGGCATGGCAATTGGGACGCGTCTCCACGTGAGGCGGGAGACCCAGGGTCCCTTTCCACGTGCCACAGGGATCCTGGGACTCCTATCCATTTTCAAGAGGAGTCAGGCATCGTCTCCTTTGGAAGCATTGATCTCCGCAGACCTCTCGAATTATCAAAGGATGTCAGGCCTCCGGTCGCATTGAGGCGGAGGACTAGGTTTTTCTCTGTGGTCTCCACAGGGGATTCAGATATTCCTTCGTCTTGGGAGATGCAAGACGAGCCTGCATTCAATTCACTGCAGGGATATCCGGCCTTACTTCGAGTTAGAGCATCTCGGTGTCCATTCCACTTGAGTCCACAAACTCAGGGTCCCTCAAATATACATGTAGTTGAGAGAAGCCTCCTCTTGAGGTGCTTGTGGAAAGTTGGTATTCCTCTTGGGTCTAAGCCAGGGACTAAGCTCTCACCTCGAGTGGATTTGTTGTCGACGGAGCCCTTTCATATTGGTCCAGTGACCTCAGGATCCCTCTAGACTTGAAACAGTGATCTTGGGTTTCTCTGGAGTGCCATCAAGGAAATCAAGGCTCCTTTCACGTTTGATGTGGAACACGGAATTGCTCTGCATGCAGTGCAGGGGAATCGGGCCTCAACTCACGGCGAGGGGGATATCTCATGGTTTTTCTCGAGTTGCGGACGGAACCTGGGTTATATTCTCGAGTTACGACGGGGAGGGCCCTTCCAGACACGTGTTTGTTCAACGACGTCAGGACTCCTGCCTACGTGCGAGGGACACCTCGGGATTCTCCTCGAGTCTTGGCATGGCAATTGGGACGCGTCTCCACGTGAGGCGGGAGACCCAGGGTCCCTTTCCACGTGCCACAGGGATCCTGGGACTCCTATCCATTTTCAAGAGGAGTCAGGCATCGTCTCCTTTGGAAGCATTGATCTCCGCGGACTTCTCGAGTTTTCAAAGGATATGAGGCCTCCGGTTGCGTTGAGGTGGAGGACTAGGTCTTTCTCTATGGTCTCCACAGGGTATTCAGACAACCCTTAGACTTGGGAGTTGCAAGACGAGCCTACATTCAATTCACTGCAGGGATATCCGGCCTTACTTCGAGTCAGAGCATCTCGGTGTCCATTCCACTTGAGGCCAAAAACTCAGGGTCCCTCTCACATACTTGTAGCTGAGAGAAGCCTCCTCTTGAGGTGCTTGTGGAAACGTGGTATTCCTCTTGAGCCGAAGCCAGGGACTAAGCTCTCATCTCGAGTTGATTTGGGGTCCACAGAGCCCTTTCGTTTTGCTACAGTGACCTCAGGGTCAATCTAGACTTGAGAGAGTGATCTTGGGTTTTCTCTGAAGTGCCATCAGGGAAATCAAGGCTCCTTTCACTTTTGATGTGCAATACGGCATTGCTCTGCTCGCAGGGCACGGGAATCGGGCCTGATGTCGCGGCGAGCGGGAAGTCTCATGGTTTTTCTCGAGTTGCGGCCGGAACCTCGGCTATATTCTCGAGTTAAGATGGGGAGGGCCCTTCCAGACACGTGTTTGTTCAGCGACGTCGGGACTCCTGCCTAGGTGCGAGGGACACCTCGGGATTCTCCTCGAGTCTTGGCATGGCAATTGGGATGCGTCTCCACGTGAGTCGGGAGACCCAGGGTCCCTTTCCACGTGCCACAGGGATCCTGGGACTCCTATCCATTTTCAAGAGGAGTCAGGCATCGTCTCCTTTGGAAGCATTGATCTCCGCATACCTCTCGAATTTTCAAAGGATGTGAGGTCTTCGGTCGCGATGAGGCGGAGGACTAGGTCTTTCTCTATCGTCTCCACAGCGGATTCAGACATCCCTTCGTCTTGGGAGATGCAAGACGAGCCTGCATTCAATTCACTGCAGAGATATCCGGCCTTACTTCGAGTCAGAGCATCTCGGTGTCCATTCCACTTGAGGCCACAAACTCAGGGGCCCTGTCACATACCTGTAGCTGAGAGAAGCCTCCTCTTGAGGTGCTTGTGGAAAGTTGGTATTCCTCTTGAGTCGAAGCCAGGGACTAAGCTCTCATCTCGAGTTGATTTGGGGTTCACGGAGCCCTTTCGTGTTGCTCCAGTGACCTCAGGATCCCTCTAGTCTTGAGACAGTGATCTTGGGTTTTCTCTGGAGTGCCATCAAGGAAATCAAGGCTCCTTTCACGTTTGAAGTGGAACACGGAAATGCTCTGCACGCAGTGCAGGGGAATCGGGTCTCATCTCGCGGCGAGGGGGAAGTCTCATGGTTTTTCTCGAGTTGCGGCCAGAACCTGGGGTATATTCTCGAGTTACGACGGGGAGGGCCCTTCCAGACACGTGTTTGTTCAGCGACGTCAGGACTCCTGCCTAGGTGCGAGGGACACCTACGGATTCTCCTCGAGTCTTGGCATGGCAATTGGGACGCGTCTCCACGTGAGGCGGGAGACCCAGGGTCCCTTTCCACGTTCCACAGTGATCCTGGGACTCCTATCAATTTTCAAGAGGCGTCAGGCATCGTCTCCTTTGGAATCATTGATCTCCGCGGACCTCTCGAGTTTTCAAAGGATATGAGGCCTCCGGTTGCGTTGAGGTGGAGGACTAGGTCTTTCTCTATGGTCTCCCCAGGGGATTCAGACAACCCTTTATCTTGGGAGATGCAAGACGAGCCTGCATTCAATTCACTGCAGGGATATCCGGCCTTACTTCGAGTCAGAGCATCTCGGTGTCCATTACACTTCAGGCCACACACTCAGGGTCCCTCTCACATACTTGTAGCTCAGAGAAGCCTCTTCTTGAGGTGCTTGTGGAAAGTTTGTATTCCTCTTGACTCGAAGCCAGGGACTAAGCTCTCATCTCGAGTTGATTTGGGTCCACGGAGCCCTTTCGTGTTGCTCCAGTGACCTCAGGATCCCTCTAGACTTGAGACAGTGACCTTGGGTTTTCTCTGGAGTGCCATCAAGGAAATCAAGGCTCCTTTCACGTTTGATGTGGAACACGGAATTGCTCTGCACGCAGTGCAGGGGAATCGGGCCTCATCTCGCGGCGAGGGGGAAGTCTCATGGTTTTTCTCGAGTTGCGGCCGGAACCTGGGGTGTATTCTCGAGTTACGACGGGGAGGGCCCTTCCTTACACGTGTTTGTTCAGCGACGTCAGGACTCCTGCCTAGGTGCGAGGGACACCTCGGGATTCTCCTCGAGTCTTGGCATGGCAATTGGGACGCGTCTCCTCGTAAGGCGGGAGACCCAGGGTCCCTTTCCATGTGCCACAGGGATCCTGGGACTCCTATCCATTTTCAAGAGTAGTCAGGCAACGTCTCCTTTGGAAGCATTGATCTCCGCGGACATCTCGAGTTTTCAAAGGATGTGAGGCCTCCGGTCGCGATGAGGCGGAAGACTAGGTCTTTCTCTGTCGTCTCCACAGCGGATTCAAACATCCCTTCGTCTTGGGAGATGCAAGACGAGCCTGCATTCAATTCACTGCAGGGATATCCGGCCTTACTTCGAGTCAGAGCATCTCGGTGTCCATTCCACTTGAGGCCACAAACTCAGGGTCCCTCTCACATACCTGTAGCTGAGAGAAGCCTCCTCTTGAGGTGCTTGTGGAAAGTTGGTATTCCTCTTGAGTCGAAGCCAGGGACTAAGCTCTCATCTCGAGTTGATTTGGGGTCCACGGAGCTCTTTTGTGTCTACAGTGACCTCAGGATCCCTCTAGACTTGAAACAGTGATCTTGGGTTTTCTCTGGAGTGCCATCAAGGAAATCAAGGCTCCTTTCACTTTTGATGTGGAATACGGAATTGCTCTGCATGCAGGGCGGGGGAATCTGGCCTCATCTCGCGGCGAGGGGGAAGTCTCATGGTTTTTCTCGAGTTGCGGCCGGAACCTGGGGTATATTCTCGAGTGACGACGAGGATGGCCCTTCCAGACAAGTGTTTGTTCAGCGACGTCAGGACTCTTGCCTAGGTGCGAGGGACACCTCGGGATTCTCCTTCACTCCTGGCATGGCAATTGGGACCCGTCTCCACGTGAGGCAGGAGACCACGCGTCCCTTTCCACGTGCCTCAGGGATCCTGGTACTCCTATCCAATTTCAAGAGAGTCAGCAACGTCTCCTTTGGAAGAATTGATCTCCGCGGACCTCTCGAGTTTTCAAAGGATGTGAGGCCTTTGGTCGCGATGAGGCAGAGAACTAGGTCTTTCTCTGTGGTCTCCACAGGGGATTCAGACATCCCTTCCTCTTGGGAGATGCAGGACTAGCCTGCATTCAATTCACTGCAGGGATATCTGGCCTTACTTCGAGTCAGAGCATCTCGGTGTCCATTCCACTTGAGGCCACAAACTCAGGGGCCCTCTCACATACCTGTAGCTGAGAGAAGCCTCCTCTTGAGGTGCTTGTGGAAAGGTGGTATTCCTCTTGAGTCGAAGCCAGGGACTAAGCTCTCATCTCGAGTTGATTTGGGGTCCACGGAGCCCTTTCCTGTTGCTACAGTGACCTCAGGATCCCTCTAGACTTGAGACAGTGATCTTGGGATTTCTTTTGAGATGCCACCAAAGAAATCAAGGCTCCTTTCAAGTTTGATGTGGAACACGGAATTGCTCTGCACGCAGTGCAGGGGAATCGGGCTTCATCTCGCGGCGAGGGGGAAGTCTCATGGTTTTTCTCGAGTTGCGGCTGGAACCTGGGGTATATTCTCGAGTTATGATGGGGAGATCCCTTCCAGACACGTGTTTGTTCAGCGACATCAGCACTCCTGCCTAGGTGCGAGGGACACCTCGGGATACTCCTCGAGTCTTGGCATGGCAATTGGGACGCGTCTCCACGTGAGGCGGGAAACCCAGGGTCCCTTTCCACGTGCCACAGTGATCCTGGGACTCCTATCCATTTTCAAGAGGAGTCAGGCATCGTCTCCTTTGGAAGCATTGATCTCCGCGGACCTCTCGAGTTTTCAAAGGATGTAAGGCCTCCGGAAGCGATGAGGCGGAGAACTAGGTCTTTCTCTGTCGTCTCCACAGGGGATTCAGACATCCCTTCGTCTTGGGAGATGCAAGACGAGCCTGCTTTCAATTCACTGCAGGGATATCCGGCCTTACTTCGAGTCAGAGCATCTCGGTGTCCATTCCACTTGAGGCCACAAACTCAGGGTCCCTCTCACATACCTGTAGCTGAGAGAAGCCTCCTCTTGAGGTGCTTGTGGAAAGTTGGTATTCCTCTTGACTCGAAGGCAGGGACTAAGCTCTCATCTCGAGTTGATTTGGGGTCCACGGAGCCCTTTCGTGTTGCTCCAGTGACCTCAGGATCCCTCTAGACTTGAGACAGTGATCTTGGGTTTTCTCTGGAGTGCCATCAAGGAAATCAAGGTTCCTTTCACGTTTGATGTGGAACACGGAATTGCTCTGCACGCAGTGCAGGGGAATCGGGCCTCATCTCGTGGCGAGGGGGAAGTCTCATGGTTTTTCTCGAGTTGCGGCCGAAACCTGGGGTATATTCTCGAGTTACGACGGGGAGGGCCCTTCCATACACGTGTTTGTTCAGCGACGTCAGGACTCCTGCCTAGGTGCGACGGAAACCTCGGGATTCCCCTCGAGTCTTGGCATGGCAATTGGGACGCGTCTCCACGTGAGGCGGGATCCCCAGGGTCCCTTTCCACGTGCCACAGGGATCCTGGGACTCCTATCCATTTTCAAGAGGAGTCAGGCATCGTCTCCTTTGGAAGCATTGATCTCCGCGGACCTCTCGAGTTTTCAAAGGATGTGAGGCCTCCGGTCGCGTTGAGGCGGAGGACTAGGTATTTCTCTGTCGTCTCCACAGGGGATTCAGACATCCCTTCGTCTTGGGAGATGCAAGACGAGCCTGCATTCAATTCACTGCAGGGATATCCGGCCTTACTTCGAGTCAGAGCATCTCGGTGTCCATTCCACTTGAGGCCACAAACTCAGGGTCCCTCTCACATACCTGTAGCTGAGAGAAGCCTCCTCTTGAGGTACTTGTGTAAAGTTGGTATTCCTCTTGAGTCGAATTCAGGGACTAAGCTCTCATCTCAGGTTGATTTGTGGGCCACGGAGCTCTTTCGTGTTGCTCCAGTGACCTCAGGATCCCTCTAGACTTGAGACAGTGATCTTGGGTTTTCTCTGGAGTGCCATCAAGGAAATCAAGGCTCCTTTCACGTTTGATGTGGAACACGGAATTGCTCGGGACGCAATGCAGGGGAATCGGGCCTCATCTCGCGGCGAGGGGGAAGTCTCATGGTTTTTCTCGAGTTGCGGCCGGAACCTGGGGTATATTCTCGAGTTACGATGGGGAGGGCCCTTCCAGAAACGTGTTTGTTCAGCGACGTCAGGACTCCTGCCTAGGTGCGAGGGACACCTCGGGATTCTCCTCGAGTCTTGGCATGGCAATTGGGACGCGTTTCCACGTGAGGCGGGAGACCCAGTGTCCCTTTCCACGTGCCACAGGGTAGCTGGGACTCCTATCCATTTTCAAGAGGAGTCAGGCATCGTCTCCTTTGGAAGCATTGACCTCCGCGGACCTCTCTAGTTTTCAAAGGACGTGAGGCCTCCGTTCGCGTTGAGGCGGAGGACTAGGTCTTTCTCTGTGGACTCCACAGGGGATTCAGACATCCCTTCGTCTTGGGAGATGCAAGACGAGCCTGCATTCAATTCACTGCAGGGATATCCGGCCTTACTTCGAGTCAGAGCATCTCGGTGTCCATTCCACTTGAGGCCACAAACTCAGGGGCCCTCTCACATACCTGTAGCTGAGAGAAGCCTCCTCTTGAGGTGCTTGTGGAAAGTTGGTATTCCTCTTGAGTCGAAGCCAGGGACTAAGCTCTCATCTCGAGTTGATTTGGGGTCCATGGAGCCCTTTCGTGTTGACACAGTGACCTCAGGATCCCTCTAGACTTGAGACAGTGATCTTGGGTTTTCTCTGAAGTGCCATCAAGGAAATCAAGGCTCTTTTCACGTTTGACGTGGAACACGGAATTGCTCTGCACGCAGTGCAGGGGAATCGGGTCTCATCTCGCGGAGAGGGGGAAGTCTCATGGTTTTGCTCGAGTTGCGGCCGGAACTTGGGGTATATTCTCGAGTTACGACGGGGAGGGCCCTTCCAGACACGTGTTTGTTCAGCGACGTCAGGACTCCTGCCTAGGTGCGAGGGACACCTCGGGATTCTCCTCGAGTCTTGGCATGGCAATTGAGATGCGTCTCCACGTGAGGCGGGAGGCCCAGGGTCCCTTTCCACGTGCCACAGGGATCCTGGGGCTCCTATCCATTTTCAAGAGGAGTCAGGCATCGTCTCCTTTGGAAGCATTGATGTCCGCGGACCTCTCGAGTTTTCAAAGGATGTGAGGCCTCCGGTCGCAATGAGGCGGAGGACTAGGTCTTTCTCTGTCGTCTCCACAGGGGATTCAGACATCCCTTCGTCTTGGGAGATACAAGACGAGCCTGCATTCAATTCACTGCAGGGATATCCGGCCTTACTTCGAGTCAGAGCATCTCAGTGTCCATTCCACTTGAGGCCACAAACTCAGGGTCCCTCTCACATACCTGTAGCTGAGAGAAGCCTCCTCTTGAGCTGCTTGTGGAAAGTTGGTATTCCTCTTGAGTCGAAGCCAGGGACTAAGCTCTCATCTCGAGTTGATTTGGGGTCCACGGAGCCCTTTCGTGTTGCTCCAGTGACCTCAGGATCCCTCTAGACTTGAGACAGTGATCTTGGGTTTTCTCTGGAGTGCCATCAAGGAAATCAAGGCTCTTTTCACGTTTGATGTGGAACACGGAATTGCTCTGCATGCAGTGCAGGGGAATCGGGCCTCATCTCGCGGCGACGGGGAAGTCTCATGGTTTTTCTCGAGTTGCGGCAGGAACCTGGGGTATATTCTCGAGTTACGACGGGGAGGGCCCTTCCAGACACGTGTTTGTTCAGTGACGTCAGGACTCCTGCCTAGGTGCGAGGGACCTCGGGATTCTCCTCGAGTCTTGGCATGGCAATTGGGACGCGTCTCCACGTGAGGCGGGAGACCCAGGGTCCCTTTCCATGTGGCACAGGGATCCTGGGGCTCCTATCCATTTTCAAGAGGAGTCAGGCATCGTCTCCTTTGGAAGCATTGATCTCCGCGGACCTCTCGAGTTTTCAAAGGATGTGAGGCCTCCGGTCGCAATGAGGCGGAGGACTAGGTTTTTCTCTGTGGTCTACACAGGGGATTCAGACATCCCTTCGTCTTGGGAGATGCAAGACGAGCCGGCATTCAATTCACTGCAGGGATATCCGGCCTTACTTCGAGTCAGAGCATCTCAGTGTCCATTCCACTTGAGGCCACAAACTCAGGGTCCCTCTCACATACCTGTAGGGGAGAGAAGCCTCCTCTTGAGGTGCTTGTGGAAAGTTGGTATTCCTCTTGAGTCGAAGCCAGGGACTAAGCTCTCATCTCGAGTTGATTTGGGGTCCATGGAGCCCTTTCGTGTTGCCACAGTGACCTCAGGATCCCTCTAGACTGGGGACAGTGATCTTGGGTTTTCTCTGGAGTGCCATCAAGGAAATCAAGGCTCCTTTCAATTTTGATGTGGAATACCGAATTGCTCTGCATGCAGGGCAGGGGAATCGGGCCTCATCTCGCAGCGAGGGGGAAGTCTCATGGTTTTTCTCGAGTTGCGGCCAGAACCTGGTGTATATTCTCGAGTTACGACGGGGAGGGCCCTTCCAGACACGTGTTTGTTCAGCGACGTCAGGTCTTCTGCCTAGGTGCGAGGGACACCTCGGTATTCTCCTCGAGTCTTGGCATGGCAATTGGGACGCGACTCCACGTGAGGCGGGAATCCAGGGTCCCTTTCCACGTGCCACAGGGATCCTGGGACTCCTATCCATTTTCAAGAGGAGTCAGGCATCGTCTCCTTTGGAAGCATTGATCTCCGCAGACCTCTCGATTTTTCAAAGGATGTGATGTCTCCGGTCGCGATGAGGCTGAGGACTAGGTCTTTCTCTGTCGTCTCCACAGGGGATTCAGACATGCCTTCGTCTTGGGAGATGCAAGACGAGCCTGCATTCAATTCACTGCAGGGATATCCGGCCTTACTTCGAGTCAGAGCATCTCGGTGTCCATTCCACTTGAGGCCAAAAACTCAGGGTCCCTCTCACATACCTGTAGCTGAGAGAAGCCTCCTCTTGAGGTGCTTGTGGAAAGTTGGCATTCCTCTTGAGTCGAAGCCAAACACTAAGCTCTCATCTCGAGTTGATTTGGGGTCCACGGAGCCCTTTCGTGTTGCTCCAGTGACCTCAGGATCCCTCTAGACTTGAGACAGTGATCTTGGGTTTTCTCTGAAGTGCCATCAAGGAAATCAAGGCTCTTTTCACGTTTGACGTGGAACACGGAATTGCTCTGCACGCAGTGCAGGGGAATCGGGTCTCATCTCGTGGAGAGGGGGAAGTCTCATGGTTTTGCTCGAGTTGCGGCCGGAACTTGGGGTATATTCTCGAGTTACGACGGGGAGGGCCCTTCCAGACACGTGTTTGTTCAGCGACGTCAGGATTCCTGCCTAGGTGCGAGGGACACCTCGGTATTCTCCTCGAGTCTTGGCATGGCAATTGGGACGCGACTCCACGTGAGGCGGGAATCCAGGGTCCCTTTCCACGTGCCACAGGGATCCTGAGACTCCTATCCATTTTCAAGAGGAGTCAGGCATCGTCTCCTTTGGAAGCATTGATCTCCGCAGACCTCTCGATTTTTCAAAGGATGTGATGTCTCCGGTCGCGATTAGGCTGAGGACTAGGTCTTTCTCTGTCGTCTCCACAGGGGATTCAGACATGCCTTCTTCTTGGGAGATGCAAGACGAGCCTGCATTCAATTCCCTGCAGGGATATCCGGCCTTACTTCGAGTCAGAGCATCTCGGTGTCCATTCCACTTGAGGCCAAAAACTCAGGGTCCCTCTCAC
This sequence comes from Dama dama, assembly GCF_033118175.1. Lineage (NCBI taxonomy): Eukaryota > Metazoa > Chordata > Mammalia > Artiodactyla > Cervidae > Dama > Dama dama. The sequence continues at coordinate 4,179,653 of NC_083706.1, read as the reverse complement.
ATACCTGTAGCTGAGAGAAGCCTCCTCTTGAGGTGCTTGTGGAAAGTTGGCATTCCTCTTGAGTCGAAGCCAGACACTAAGCTCTCATCTCGAGTTGATTTGGGGTCCACGGAGCCCTTTCGTGTTGCTCCAGTGACCTCAGGATCCCTCTAGACTTGAGACAGTGATCTTGGGTTTTCTCTGAAGTGCCATCAAGGAAATCAAGGCTCTTTTCACGTTTGACGTGGAACACGGAATTGCTCTGCACGCAGTGCAGGGGAATCGGGTCTCATCTCGCGGAGAGGGGGAAGTCTCATGGTTTTGCTCGAGTTGCGGCCGGAACTTGGGGTATATTCTCGAGTTACGACGGGGAGGGCCCTTCCAGACACGTGTTTGTTCAGCGACGTCAGGACTCCTGCCTAGGTGCGAGGGACACCTCGGGATTCTCCTCGAGTCTTGGCATGGCAATTGTGATGCGTCTCCACGTGAGGCGGGAGGCCCAGGGTCCCTTTCCACGTGCCACAGGGATCCTGGGGCTCCTATCCATTTTCAAGAGGAGTCAGGCATCGTCTCCTTTGGAAGCATTGATGTCCGCGGACCTCTCGAGTTTTCAAAGGATGTGAGGCCTCCGGTCGCAATGAGGCGGAGGACTAGGTCTTTCTCTGTCGTCTCCACAGGGGATTCAGACATCCCTTCGTCTTGGGAGATACAAGACGAGCCTGCATTCAATTCACTGCAGGGATATCCGGCCTTACTTCGAGTCAGAGCATCTCAGTGTCCATTCCACTTGAGGCCACAAACTCAGGGTCCCTCTCACATACCTGTAGCTGAGAGAAGCCTCCTCTTGAGCTGCTTGTGGAAAGTTGGTATTCCTCTTGAGTCGAAGCCAGGGACTAAGCTCTCATCTCGAGTTGATTTGGGGTCCTCGGAGCCCTTTCGTGTTGCTCCAGTGACCTCAGGATCCCTCTAGACTTGAGACAGTGATCTTGGGTTTTCTCTGGAGTGCCATCAAGGAAATCAAGGCTCTTTTCACGTTTGATGTGGAACACGGAATTGCTCTGCATGCAGTGCAGGGGAATCGGGCCTCATCTCGCGGCGACGGGGAAGTCTCATGGTTTTTCTCGAGTTGCGGCAGGAACCTTGGGTATATTCTCGAGTTACGACGGGGAGGGCCCTTCCAGACACGTGTTTGTTCAGTGACGTCAGGACTCCTGCCTAGGTGCGAGGGACCTCGGGATTCTCCTCGAGTCTTGGCATGGCAATTGGGACGCGTCTCCACGTGAGGCGGGAGACCCAGGGTCCCTTTCCATGTGGCACAGGGATCCTGGGGCTCCTATCCATTTTCAAGAGGAGTCAGGCATCGTCTCCTTTGGAAGCATTGATCTCCGCGGACCTCTCGAGTTTTCAAAGGATGTGAGGCCTCCGGTCGCAATGAGGCGGAGGACTAGGTTTTTCTCTGTGGTCTACACAGGGGATTCAGACATCCCTTCGTCTTGGGAGATGCAAGACGAGCCGGCATTCAATTCACTGCAGGGATATCCGGCCTTACTTCGAGTCAGAGCATCTCAGTGTCCATTCCACTTGAGGCCACAAACTCAGGGTCCCTCTCACATACCTGTAGGGGAGAGAAGCCTCCTTTTGAGGTGCTTGTGGAAAGTTGGTATTCCTCTTGAGTCGAAGCCAGGGACTAAGCTCTCATCTCGAGTTGATTTGGGGTCCACGGAGCCCTTTCGGGTTGCTCCAGTGACCTCAGGATCCCTCTAGACTTGAGACAGTGATCTTGAGTTTTCTCTGGAGTGCCATCAAGGAAATCAAGGCTCCTTTCACGTTTGATGTGGAACACGGATTTGCTCTGCACGCAGTGCAGGGGAATCGGGCCTCATCTCGCGGCGAGGGGAAATCTCATGGTTTTTCTCGAGTTGCGGCCGGAACCTGTGGTATATTCTCGAGTTACGACGGGGAGGGCCCTTCCAGACACGTGTTTGTTCAGCGACGTCAGGACTCCTGCCTAGGTGCGAGGGACACCTCGGGATTCTCCTCGAGTCTTGGCATGGCAATTGGGATGCGTCTCCACGTGAGGCGGGAGACCCAGGGTCCCTTTCCACGTGCCACAGGGATCCTGGGACTCCTATCCATTTTCAAGAGGAGTCAGGCATCGTCTCCTTTGGAAGCATTGATCTCCGCGGACTTCTCGAGTTTTCAAAGGATGTGAGGCCTCCGTTTGCATTGAGGCGGAGGACTAGGTCTTTCTCTGTGGTCTCCACAGGGGATTCAGACATCCCTTCGTCTTGGGAGATGCAAGACGAGCGTGCATTCAATTCACTGCAGGGATATCCGGCCTTACATCGAGTCAGAGCATCTCGGTGTCCATTCCACTTGAGGCCACAAACTCAGGGTCCCTCTCACATACCTGTAGCTGAGAGAAGCCTCCTCTTGAGGTGCTTGTGGAAAGTTGGTATTCCTCTTGAGTCGAAGCGAGGGACTAAGCTCTCATCACGAGTTGATTTGGGGCCACGGAGCCCTTTCGTGTTGCTCCAGTGACCTCAGGATCCCTCTAGACTTGAGACAGTGATCTTGGGTTTTCCCTGGAGTGCCGTCAAGGAAATCAAGGCTCCTTTCACGTTTGATGTGGAACACGGAATTGCTCTGCACGCAGTGCAGGGGAATCGGGCCTCATCTCACGGCGAGGGGGAAGTCTCATGGTTTTTTTCAAGTTGCGGCCGGAACCTGGTGTATATTCTCGAGTTACGACGGGGAGGGCCCTTCCAGACACGTGCTTGTTCAGCGACGTCAGGACTCCTGCCTAGGTGCGAGGGACACCTCGGGATTCTCCTCGAGTCTTCGCATGGCAATTGGGACGCGTCTCCACGTGAGGCGGGAGACGCAGGGTCCCTTTCCACGTGCCACAGGGAACCTGGGCCTCCTATCCATTTTCAAGAGGAGTCAGGCATCGTCTCCTTTGGAAGCATTGAGCTCCGCAGACCTCTCGAGTTTTCAAAGGATGTGAGGCCTCCTGTCGCAATGAGGCGGAGGACTAGGTCTTTCTCTGTGGTCTCCACAGGGGATTCAGACATCCCTTCGTCTTGGGAAATGGAAGAGGAGCCTGCATTCAATTCACTGCAGGGATATCCGGCCTTACTTCGAGTCAGAGCATCTCGGTGTCCATTCCACTTGAGGCCAAAAACTCAGGGTCCCTCTCACATACCTGTAGCTGAGAGAAGCCTCCTCTTGAGGTGCTTGTGGAAAGTTGGTATTCCTCTTGAGTCGAAGCCAGGGACTAAGCTCTCATCTCGAGTTGATTTGGGGTCCACGGATCCCTTTCATGTTGCTCCAATGACCTCAGGATCCCTCTAGACTTGAGACAGTGATCTTGGGTTTTCTCTGGAGTGCCATCAAGGAAATCAAGGCTCCTTTCACGTTTGATGTGGAACACGGAATTGCTCTGCACGCAGTGCAGGGGAATCCGGCCTCATCTCGCGGCGAGGGGGATTTCTCATGGTTTTTCTCGAGTTGCGGCCTGAACCTGGGGTATATTCTCGATTTACGACGGGGAGGGCCCTTCCAGACACGTGTTTGTTCATCGACGTCAGGACTCCTGCCTAGGTGCGAGGGACACCTCGGGATTCTCCTCGAGTCTTGGCATGGAAATTGGGACGCGTCTCCACGTGAGGTGGGAGACCCAGGGTCCCTTTCCACGTGCCACAGGGATCCTGGGACTCCTATCCATTTTCAAGAGGAGTCAGGCATCGTCTCCTTTGGAAGCATTGATCTCCGCAGACCTCTCGAGTTTTCAAAGGATGTGAGGCCTCCGGTCGCGATGAGGCGGAGAATTATGTCTTTCCCTGTGGTCTCCACAGGGGATTCAGACATCCCTTCGTCTTGGGAGATGCAAGACGAGCCTGCATTCAATTCACTGCTGGGATATCCGGCCTTACTTCGAGTCAGAGCATCTCGGTGTCCATTCCACTTGAGGCCACAAACTCAGGGGCCCTCTCACATACCTGTAGCTGAGAGAAGCCTCCCCTTGAGGTGCTTGTGGAAAGTTGGTATTCCTCTTGAGTCGAAGCCAGGGACTAAGCTCTCATCTCGAGTTGATTTGGGGTCCACAGAGCACTTTCGTGTTGCTCCAGTGACCTCAGGATCCCTCTAAACTTGAGACAGTGATCTTGGGTTTTCTCTGGAGTGCCATCAAGGAAATCAAGACTCCTTTCACGTATGATGTGGAACACGGAATTGCTCTGCACGCAGTGCAGGGGAATCGGGCCTCATGTCGCGTCGAGGGGGAAGTCTCATGGTTTTTCTAGAGTTGCGGCCAGAACCTAGGGTATATTCTCGAGTTACGATGGGGAGGGCACTTCCAGACACGTGTTTGTTCAGCGACGTTAGGACTCCTGCCTAGGTGCGAGGGACACCTCGGGATTCTCGTCGAGTCTTAGCATGGCAATTGGGACGCGTCTCCACATGAGGCGGGAGATGCAGGGTCCCTTTCCACGTGCCACAGGGATCCTGGGACTCCTATCCATTTTCAAGAGGAGTGGGGCATCGTCTCCTTTGGAAGCATTGATCTCCGCGCACCTCTCGAGTTTTCAAAGGATGTGAGGCCTCCGTCAGCGATGAGGCGGAGAACTAGGTCTTTCTCTGTCGTCTCCACAGAGGATTCAGACATCCCTTCGTCTTGGGAGATGCAAGACGAGCCTGCATTCAATTCACTGCAGGGATATCCGGCCTTACTTCGAGTCAGAGCATGTCGGTGTCCATTCCACTTGAGGCCACAAACTCAGGGTCCCTCTCACATACCTGTAGCTGAGAGAGGTGCTTGTGGAAAGTTGGTATTCCTCTTCAGTCGAAGCCAGGGACTAAGCTCTCATCTCGAGTTCATTTGGGGTCCACGGAGCCCTTTCGTGTTGCTCCAGTGACCTCAGGATCACTCTAGACTTGAGACAGAGATCTTGGGTTTTCTCTGGAGTGCCATCAAGGAAATCAAGGCTCCTTTCACGTTTGATGTGGAACACGGAATTGCTCTGCACGCAGTGCAGGGGAATCGGGCCTCATCTCGCGGCGAGGAGTAAGTCTCATGGTTTTTCTCGAGTTGCGGCCGGAACCTGGGGTATATTCTCGAAGTACGACGGCGAGGGCCCTTCCAGACACGTGTTTGTTCAGCGACGTCAGGACTCCTGCCTTGGTGCGAGGGACACCTGGGTATTCTCCACGAGTCTTGGCATGGTAATTGTGACGCGTATCCACGTGATGCGGGAAACCCAGGGTCACTTTCCACGTTCCATAGGGATCCTGGGACTCCTATCCATTTTCAAGAGGAGTCAGGCAACGTTGCCTTTGGAAGCATTGATCTCCGCGCACCTCTTGAGTTTTCAAAGGATGTGAGGCCTCCGTTCGCGTTGAGGCGGAGAAGTAGGTCTTTCTCTGTGGTCTCCACAGGGGATTCAGACATCCCTTCGTCTTGGGAGATGCAAGACGAGCCTGCATTCAATTCACTGCAGGGATATCCGGCCTTACGTCGAGTCAGAGCATCTCGGTGTCCATTCCACTTGAGGCCACAAACTCAGGGGCCCTCTCACATACCTGTAGCTGAGAGAAGCCTCCTCTTGAGGTGCTTGTGGAAAGTTGGTATTCCTCTTGAGTCGAAGCCAGGGACTAAGCTCTCATCTCAAGTTGATTTGGGGTCCACGGAGCCCTTTCGAGTTGCTACAGTGACCTCAGGATCCCTCTAGACTTGAGACAGTGATCTTGGGTTTTCTCTGGAGTGCCATCAAGGAAATCAAGGCTCCTTTCACGTTTGATGTGGAACACGGAATTGCTCTGCACGCAGTCCAGGGGAATCGGGCCTCATCTCGCGGCGAGGGGGAAGTCTCATGGTTTTTCTCGAGTTGCGGCCGGAACCTGGGTATATTCTCGAGTTACGAAGGGGAGGGCCCTTGCAGACACGTGTTTGTTCAGCGACGTCAGGACTCCTGCCTCGGTGCGAGGCACACCTCGGGATTCTCCTCGAGTCTTGGCATGGCAATTGGGACGCGTCTCCACATGAGGTGGGAGACCCAGGGTCCCTTTCCACGTGCCACAGTTATCCTGGGACTCCTATGCATTTTCAAGAGGAGCCAGGCATCGTATCCTTTGGAAGCATTGATCTCTGCAGACCTCTCGAGTTTTCAAATGATATGAGGCCTCCGGTCATGATGAGGCGGAGGACTAGGTTTTTCTCTGTGGTCTCCGCAGGGGATTCAGACATCCCTTCGTCTTGGGAGATGCAAGACGAGCCTGCATTCAATTCACTGCAGGGATATCCGGACTTACTTCGAGTCAGAGCATCTCGGTGTCCATTGCACTTGAGGCCACAAACTCAGGGTCCCTCTCACATACCTGTAGCTGAGAGAAGCCTCCTCTTGAGGTGCTTGTGGAAAGTTGGTATTCCTCTTGCGTCGAAGCCAGGGACTAAGCTGTCATCTCGAGTTGATTTGGGGTCCACGGAGCCCTTTCGTGTTGCTCCAGTGACCTCAGGATCCCTCTAGACTTGAGACAGTGATCTTGGGTTTTCTCTGGAGTGCCATCAGGGAAATCAAGGCTCCTTTCATGTTTGAGGTGGAACACGGAATTGCTCTGCACGCAGTGCACGGGAATCGGGCCTCATGTCGCGGCCAGCGGGAAGTCTCATGGTTTTTCTCGAGTTACGGCCGGAACCTGGGGTATATTCTCGAGTTACGACGGCGAGGGCCCTTCCAGACATGTGTTTGTTCAGCGACATCAGGACTCCTGCCTAGGTGCGAGGGACACCTCGGGATTCTCCTCGAGTCTTGGCATGGCAATTGGGACGCGTCTCCACGTGAGGCGGGAGACCCAGGGTCCCTTTCCACGTGCCACAGGGATCCTGGGACTCCTATCCATTTTCAAGAGAAGTCAGGCATCGTCTCCTTTGGAAGCATTGATCTCCGCGGACCTCTCGAGTTTTCAAAGGATATGAGGCCTCCGGTCGCGAAGAGGCGGAGAACTCGGTCTTTCTCTGTGGTCTCCACAGGGGATTCAGACATCCCTTCGTCTTGGGAGATGCAAGACGAGCCTGCATTCAATTCACTGCAGGGATATCCGGCCTTATTTCGAGTCAGACCATCTCGGTGTCCATTCCACTTGAGGCCACAAACTCAGGGTCCCTCTCACATACCTGTAGCTGAGAGAAGCCTCCTCTTGCGGTGCTTGTAGAAAGTTGGTATTCCTCTTGAGTCTAAGCCAGGGACTAAGCTCTTATCTCGAGTTGATTTCAGGTCCACGGAGCCCTTTCGTGTTGCTACAGTGACTTCAGGATCCCTCTAGACTTGAGACAGTGATCTTGGGTTTTCTCTGGAGTGCCATCAAGGAAATCAAGGCTCCTTTCACGTTTGATGTGGAACACGGAATTGCTCTGCACGCAGTGCAGGGGAGTCGGGCCTCATCTCGCAGCGAGGGGGAAGTCTCATGGTTTTTCGCGAGTTGCGGCCGGAACCTGGGGTATATTTTCGAGTTACGACGGGGAGGGCCCTTCCAGACACGTGTTTGTTCAGCGACGTCAGGACTCCTGCCTAGGTGCGAGGGACACCTCGGGATTCTCCTCGAGTCTTGGCGTGGCAATTGGGACGCGTCTCCACGTGAGACGTGAGACCCAGGCTCCCTTTCTACGTGCCACAGTGATCCTGGGACTCCTACCCATTTTCAAGAGGAGTCAGGCATCGGCTCCTTTGGAAGCATTGATCTCCGCAGACCTCTCGAGTTTTCAAAGGATGTGAGGCCTCAGGTCGCGTTGAGGCGGAGGACTAGGTCTTTCTCTGTGGTCTGCACAGGGCTTTCAGACATCCCTTCGTCTTGGGAGATGCAGGACGAGCCTGCATTCAATTCACTGCAGGGATATCCGGCCTTACTTCGAGTCAGAGCATCTTGGTGTCCATTCCACTTGAGGCCACAAACTCAGGGTCCCTCTCACATACCTGCAGCTGAGAGAAGCCTCCTCTTGAGGTGCTTGTGGAAAGTTGGTATATTCTTGAATCGAAACCAGGGACTAAGCTCTCATCTCGAGTTGATTTGGGGTCCCGGAGCCCTTTCCTGTTGCTACAGTGACCTCAGGATCCCTCTAGACTTGAGACAGTGATCTTGGGTTTTCTCTGGAGTGCCATCAAGGAAATCAAGGCTCCTTTCACGTTTGATGTGGAACACGGAATTGCTCTGCACGCACTGCAGGGGAATCGGGCCTCATCTCGCGGCGAGGAGTAATTCTCATGGTTTTTCTCGAGTTGCGGCCGGAACCTGGGGTATATTCTCGAGTTACGACGGGGAGGGCCCTTCCAGACACGTGTTTGTTCAGCGACGTCAGGACTCCTGCCTAGGTGCGAGGGACACCTCGGGATTCTCCTCGAGTCTTGGCATGGTAATTGGGACGCGTCTCCACATGAGACGGGAGACCCAGGGTCCCTTTGGACGTGCCACAGGGATCCTGGAACTCCTATCCATTTTCAAGAGGAGTCACACATCGTCTCCTTTGGAAGCATTGATCTCCGCGGACCTTTCGAGTTTTCAAAGGATGTGAGGCCTCCGTTCCCGTTGAGGCGGAGAACTCGGTCTTTCTCTGTGGTCTCCACAGGGGATTCAGACATTCCTTCGTCTACGGAGATGCAAGACGAGCCTGCATTCAATTCACTGCAGGGATATCCGGCCTTACTTCGAGTCAGAGCATCTCGGTGTCCATTCCACTTGAGGCCACAAACTCAGGGTCCCTCTCACATACCTGTAGCTGAGAGAGGTGCTTGTGGAAAGTTGGTATTCCTCTTGAGTCGAAGCCAGGGACTAAGCTCTCATCTCGTGTGGATTTGTTGTCGACGGAGCCCTTTCATATTGGTCCAGTGACCTCAGGATCCCTCTAGACTTGAAACAGTGATCTTGGGTTTCTCTGGAGTGCCATCAAGGAAATCAAGGCTCCTTTCACGTTTGATGTGGAACAAGGAATTGCTCTGCATGCAGTGCAGGGGAATCGGGCCTCAACTCACGGCGAGGGGGATATCTCATGGGTTTTCTCGAGTTGCGGACGGAACCTGGGTTATATTCTCGAGTTACGACGTGGAGGGCCCTTCCAGACACGTGTTTGTTCAGCGACATCAAGACTCCTGCCTAGGTGCGAGGGACACCTCGAGATTCCCCTCGAGTCCTGGCATGGCAATTGGGACGCGTCTCCACGTGAGGCGGGAGACCCAGGGTCCCTTTCCACGTGCCACAGGGATCCTGGGACTCCTATCCATTTTCAAGAGGAGTCAGGCATCATCTCCTTTGGAAGCATTGATCTCCTCGGACCTCTCGAGTTTTCAAAGGATGTGAGGCCTCCGCTCGCGATGAGGCGGAGAATTAGGTCTTTCTCTGTGGTCTCCACAGGGGATTCAGACATCCCTTCGTTTTGGGAGATGCAAGACGAGCCTGCATTCAATTCACTGCAGGGATATCCGGCCTTACTTCGAGTCAGAGCATCTCGGTGTCCATTCCACTTGAGGCCACAAACTCAGGGTCCCTCTCACATACCTGCAGCTGAGAGAAGCCTCCTCTTGAGGTGCTTGTGGAAAGTTGGTATATTCTTGAGTCGAAACCAGGGACTAAGCTCTCATCTCGAGTTGATTTGGGGTCCCGGAGCCCTTTCCTGTTGCTATAGTGACCTCAGGATCCCTCTAGACTTGAGACAGTGATCTTGGGTTTTCTCTGGAGTGCCATCAAGGAAATCAAGGCTCCTTTCACGTTTGATGTGGAACACGGAATTGCTCTGCACGCAGTGCAGGGGAATCGGGCCTCATCTCGCGGCGAGGGGGAAGTCTCATGGTTTTTCTCGAGTTGCGGCCGGAACATGGGGTATATTCTCGAGTTACGACGCGGAGGGCCCTTCCAGACACGTGTTTGTTCAGCGACGTCAGGACTCCTGCCTACGTGCGAGGGACACCTCGGAATTCTCCTCGAGTCTTGACATGGCAATTGGGACGCATATCCACGTGAGGCGGGAGACCCACGGTCCCTTTCCACGTGCCACAGGGATCCTGGGACTCCTATCCATTTTCAAGAGGAGTCAGGCATCGTCTCCTTTGGAAGCATTGATCTCCGCGGACCTATCGAGTTTTCAAAGGATATGTGGCCTCCGGTTGCGTTGAGGTGGAGGACTAGATCTTTCTCTATGCTCTCCACAGGGGATTCAGACAACCCTTCGTCTTGGGAGATGCAAGACGAGCCTGCATTCAATTCACTGCAGGGATATCCGGCCTTACTTCGAGTCAGAGCATCTCGGTGTCCATTCCACTTGAGGCCACAAACTCAGGGTCCCTCTTACATACTTGTAGCTGAGAGAAGCCTCCGCTTGAGGTGCTTGTGGAAAGTTGGTATTCCTCTTGAGTCGAAGCCAGGGACTAAGCTCTCATCTCGAGTTGATTTGGGGTCCACGGAGCCCTTTTGTGTTGCTACAGTGACCTCAGGATCCCTCTAGACTTGAGACAGTGATCTTGGATTTTCTCTGGAGTGCCATCAAGGAAATCAAGGCTCCTTTCACGTTTGATGTGGAACACGGAATTGCTCTGCACGCAGTGCAGGGGAATCGGGCCTCATCTCGCGGCGAGGGGGAAGTCTCATGGTTTTTCTCGAGTTGCGGCCGGAACCTGGGGTATATTCTCGAGTTACGACGGGGAGGGCCCTTCCAGACACGTGTTTGTTCAGCGACGTCAGGACTCCTGCCTACGTGCGAGGGACACCTCGGGATTCTCCTCGAGTCTTGGCATGGCAATTGGGACGCGTATCCACGTGAGGCGGGAGACCCACGGTCCCTTTCCACGTGCCACAGGGATCCTGGGACTCCTATCCATTTTCAAGAGGAGTCAGGCATCGTCTCCTTTGGAAGCATTGATCTCCGCGGACCTATCGAGTTTTCAAAGGATGTGAGGCCTCCGCTCGCGATGAGGCGGAGAATTAGGTCTTTCTTTGTGGTCTCGACAGGGGATTCAGACATCCCTTCGTCTTGGGAGATGCAAGGCGAGCCTGCATTCAATTCACTGCAGGGATATCCGGCCTTACTTCGAGTCAGAGCATCTCGGTGTCCATTCCACTTGAGGCCACAAACTCAGGGTCCCTCTCACATACTTTTAGCTGAGAGAAGCCTCCTCTTGAGGTGCCTGTGGAAAGTTGGTATTCCTCTTGACTCGAAGCCAGGGACTAAGCTCTCATCTCGAGTTGATTTGGGGTCCACGGAGCCCTTTCGTGTTGCTCCATGACCTCAGGATCCCTCTAGACTTGAGACAGTGATCTTGGGTTTTCGCTGGAGTGCCATCAAGGAAATCAAGGCTCCTTTCACGTTTGATGTGGAACACGGAATTGCTCTGCACGCAGTGCAGGGGAATCGGGCCTCATCTCGCGGCGAGGGGGAAGTCTCATGGTTTTTCTCGAGTTGCGGCCGTAACCTGGGGTATATTCTCGAGTTACGACGGGGAGGGCCCTTCCAGACACGTGTTTGTACAGCGACGTCAGGACTCCTGCCTACGTGCGAGGGACACCTCGGGATTCCCCTCGAGTCTTGGCATGGCAATTGGGACGCGTCTCCACGTGAGGCGGGAGACCCAGGGTCCCTTTCCACGTGCCACAGGGATCCTGGGACTCCTATCCATTTTCAAGAGGAGTCAGGCATCGTCTCCTTTCGAAGCATTGATCCCCGCGGACCTCTCGAGTTTTCAAAGGATATGAGGCCTCCGGTTGCGTTGAGGTGGAGGACTAGGTCTTTCTCTGTGGTCTCCACAGGGGATTCAGACAACCCTTCGTCTTGGGAGATGCAAAACGAGCCTGCATTCAATTCACTGCAGGGATATCCGGCCTTACTTCGAGTCAGAACATCTCGGTGTCCATTCCACTTGAGGCCACAAACTCAGGGTCCCTCTCACATACTTGTAGCTGAGAGAAGCCTCCTCTTGAGGTGCTTGTGGAAACGTGGTATTCCTCTTGAGTCGAAGCCAGGGACTAAGCTCTCATCTCGAGTTGATTTGGGGTCCACGGAGCCCTTTTGTTTTGCTACAGTGACCTCAGGATCCCTCTAGACTTGAGACAGTGATCTTGGATTTTCTCTGGAGTGCCATCAAGGAAATCAAGGCTCCTTTCACGTTTGATGTGGAACACGGAATTGCTCTGCACGCAGTGCAGGGGAATCGGGCCTCATCTCGCGGCGAGGGGGAAGTCTCATGGTTTTTCGCGAGTTGCGGCCGGAACCTGGGGTATATTCTCGAGTTACGACGGGGAGGGCCCTTCCAGACACGTGTTTGTTCAGCAACGTCAGGACTCCTGCCTAGGTGCGAGGGACACCTCGGGATTCTCCTCGAGTCTTGGCATGGCAATTGGGATGCGTCTCCACGTGAGGCGGGAGACCCAGGGTCCCTTTCCACGTGCCACAGGGATCCTGGGACTCCTATCCATTTTCAAGAGGAGTCAGGCATCGTCTCCTTTGGAAGCATTGATCTCCGCGGACCTCTCGAGTTTTCAAAGGATGTGAGGCCTCCGGTGTCGATGAGGCGGAGGACTAGGTCTTTCTCTATCGTCTCCACAGCGGATTCAGACATCCCTTCGTCTTGGGAGATGCAAGACGAGCCTGCATTCAATTCACTGCAGGGATATCCGGCATTACTTCGAGTCAGAGAATCTCGGTGTCCATTCCACTTGAGGCCACAAACTCAGGGTCCCTCTCACATACCTGTAGCTAAGAGAAGCCTCCTCTTGAGGTGCTTGTGGAAAGTTGGTATTCCTCTTGAGTCGAAGCCAGGGACTAAGCTCTCATCTCGAGTTGATTTGGGGTCCACGGAGCCCTTTCGTGTTGCTCCAGTGACTTCAGGATCCCTCTAGACTTGAGACAGTGATCTTGGGTTTTCTCTGGAGTGCCATCAAGGAAATCAAGTCTCCTTTCACGTTTGATGTGGAACACGGAATTGCTCTGCACGCAATCTAGGGGAATCGGGCCTCATGTCGCGGCGAGGGGGAAGTCTCATGGTTTTTCTCGAGTTGCGGCCGGAACCTGGGGTATATTCTCGAGTTACGACGGGGAGGGCCCTTCCAGACACGTGTTTGTTCAGCAACGTCAGGACTCCTGCCTAGGTGCGAGGGACACCTCGGGATTCTCCTCGAGTCTTGGCATGGCAATTGGGACGCGTCTCCACGTGAGGCGGGAGACCCAGGGTCCCTTTCCACGTGCCACAGGGATCCTGGGACTCCTATCCATTTTCAAGAGGAGTCAGGCATCGTCTCCTTTGGAAGCATTGATATCCGCAGACCTCTCGAGTTTTCAAAGAATGTGAGGCCTCTGGTCGCAATGAGGCGGAGAATTAGGTCTTTCTCTGTGGTCTCATCAGGGGATTCAGACATCCCTTCGTCTTGGGAGATGCAAGACGAGCCTGCATTCAATTCACTGCAGGGATATCCGGCCTTACTTCGAGTCAGAGCATCTCGGTGTCCATTCCACTTGAGGCCACAAACTCAGGGGCCCTCTCACATACCTGTAGCTGAGAGAATCCTCCTCTTGAGGTGCTTGTGGAAAGTTGGTATTCCTCTTGAGTCGAAGCCAGGGACTAAGCTCTCATCTCGAGTTGATTTGGGGTCCACAGAGCCCTTTCGTTTTGCTACAGTGACCTCAGGGTCAATCTAGACTTGAGAGAGTGATCTTGGGTTTTCTCTGGAGTGCCATCAAGGAAATCAAGGCTCCTTTCACTTTTGATGTGCAATACGGCATTGCTCTGCACGCAGGGTACGGGAATCGGGCCTGATGTCGCGGCGAGGGGGAAGTCTCATGGTTTTTCTCGAGTTGCGACCGGAACCTGGGATATATTCTCGAGTTACGACGGGGAGGGCCCTTCCAGACACGTGTTTGTTCAGCGACATCAAGACTCCTGCCTAGGTGCGAGGGACACCTCGGGATTCCCCTCGAGTCCTGGCATGGCAATTGGGACGCGTCTCCACGTGAGGCGGGAGACCCAGGGTCCCTTTCCACGAGCCACAGGGATCCTGGGACTCCTATCCATTTTCAAGAGGAGTCAGGCATCGTCTCCTTTGGAAGCATTGATCTCCGCGGACGTCTCGATTTTTCATAGGATGTGAGGCCTCCAGTCGTGAAGAGGTGGAGAACTAGGTCTTCTCTGTGGTCTCCACAGGGGATTCAGACATCCCTTCATCTTGGGAGATGGAAGACGAGCCTGCATTCAATTCACTGCAGGGATATCCGGCCTTACTTCGAGTCAGAGCATCTCGGTGTCCATTCCACTTGAGGCCACAAACTCAGGGGCCCTCTCACATACCTGTAGCTGAGAGAAGCCTCCTCTTGAGGTGCTTGTGGAAAGTTGGTATTCCTCTTGAGTCGAAGCCAGGGACTAAGCTCTCATCTCGAGTTGATTTGGGGTCCACGGAGCCCTTTCCTGTTGCTACAGTGACCTCAGGATCCCTCTAGACTTGAGACAGTGATCTTGGGTTTTCTCTGGAGTGCCATCAAGGAAATCAAGACTCCTTTCAAGTTTGATGTGGAACACGGAATTGCTCTGCACGCAGTGCAGGGGAATCGGGCTTCATCTCGCGGCGAGGGGGAAGTCTCATGGTTTTTCTCGAGTTGCGGCCGTAACCTGGGGTATATTCTCGAGTTACGAAGGGGAGGGCCCTTCCAGACTCATGTTTGTTCAGCGACGTCAGGACTCCTGCCTAGGTGCGAGGGACACCTCGGGATTCTCTTCGATTCTTGGCATGGCAATTGGGACGTGTCTCCACGTGAGGCGGGAGACGCAGGGTCCCTTTCGACGTGCCACAGGGATCCTGGGACTCCTATCCATTTTCAAGAGGAGTCAGGCATCGTCTCCTTGGGAAGCATTGATCTCCGAGGACGTCTCGAGTTTTCAAAGGATGTGAGGCCTCCGGTCGCGTTGTGGCGGAGAACTAGGTCTTTCTCTGTGGTCTCCACAGGGGATTCAGACAACCCTTCGTCTTGGGAGATTCAAGACGAGCCTGCATTCAATTCACTGCAGGGATATCTGGCCTTACTTCGAGTCAGAGCATCTCGGTGTCCATTCGACTTGAGGCCACAAACTCAGTGTCCCTCTCACATACCTGTAGCTGAGAGAAGCCTCCTCTTGAGGTGCTTGTGGAAACTTGGTATTCCTCTTGAGTCGAAGCCAGGGACTAAGCTCTCATCTCGAGTTGATTTGGGGTCCACGGAGCCCTTTCGTGTTGCTCCAGTGACCTCAGGATCCCTCTAGACTTGAGACAGTGATCTTGGGTTTTCTCTGGAGTGCCATCAAGGAAATCAAGTCTCCTTTCACGTTTGATGTGGAACACGGAATTGCTCTGCACGCAGTGCAGGGGAATCGGGCCTCATCTCGCAGCGAGGGGTAAGTCTCATGGTTTTTCTCGAGTTGCGGCCGGAACCTGGGGTATATTCTCGAGTTACGACGGGGAGGGCACTTCCAGACATGTGTTTGTTCAGCGACGTCAGGACTCCTGCCTAGGTGCGAGGGACAACTCGGGATTCTCCTCGAGTCTTGGCATGGCAATTGGGACGCGTCTCCACGTGAGGCGGGAGACCCAGGGTCCCTTTCCACGTGCCACAGGGATCCTGGGACTCCTATCCATTTTCAAGAGGAGTCAGGCATCGTCTCCTTTGGAAGCATTGATCTCCGCGGACTTCTCGAGTTTTCAAAGGATGTGAGGCCTCTGTTCGCGTTGAGACGGAGGACTAGGTCTTTCTCTGTGGTCTCCACAGGGGATTCAGACAACCCTTCGTCTTGGGAGATGCAAGACGAGCCTGCATTCAATTCACTGCAGGGATATCCAGCCTTACTTCGAGTCAGAGCATCTCGGTGTCCATTCCACTTGAGGCCACAAACTCAGGGTCCCTCTCACATACATGTAGTTGAGAGAAGCCTCCTCTTGAGGTGCTTGTGGAAAGTTGGTATTCCTCTTGAGTCGAAGCCAGGGACTAAGCTCTCATCTCGAGTTGATTTAGGGTCCACGGAGCCCTTTCGAGTTGCTCCAGTGACCTCAGGATCCCTCTAGACTTGAGACAGTGATCTTGGGTTTTCTCTGGAGTGCCGTCAAGGAAATCAAGGCTCCTTTCACGTTTGATGTGGAACACGGAATTGCTCTGCACGCAGTGCAAGGGAATCGGACCTCATCTCGTGGCGAGGGGGAAGTGTCATGGTTTATCTCGAGTTGCGGCCGGAACCTGGGGTATATTCTCGAGTTACGACGGGGAGGGCCCTTCCTTACACGTGTTTGTTCAGCGACGTCAGGACTCCTGCATAGGTGCGAGGGACACCTCGGGATTCTCCTCGAGTCTTGGCATGGCAATTGGGACGTGTCTCCACGTGAGGCGGGAGACCCAGGGTCCCTTTCCACGTGCCACATGGATCCTGGGACTCCTATCCATTTTCAAGAGGAGTCAGGCATCGTCTCCTTTGGAAGCATTGATCTCCGCGGACCTCTCGAGTTTTCAAAGGATGTGAGGCCTCCGGTCGCGATGAGGCGGAGGACTAGGTCTTTCTCTGTGGACTCCACAGGGGATTCAGACATCCCTTCGTCTTGGGAGATGCAAGACGAGCCTGCATTCAATTCACTGCAGGGATATCCGGCCTTACTTCGAGTCACAGCATCTCGATGTCCATTCCACCTGAGGCCACAAACTCAGTGTCCCTCTCACATACCTGTAGCTGAGAGAAGACTCCTCTTGAGGTGCTTGTGGAAAGTTGGTATTCCTCTTGAGTCGAAGCCAGGGACTAAGCTCTCATCTCGAGTTGATTTGGGGTCCACGGAGCCCTTTCGTGTTGCTCCAGTGACCTCAGGATCCCTCTAGACTTGAGACAGTGATCTTGGGTTTTCTCTGGAGTGCCATCAAGGAAATCAAGACTCCTTTCAAGTTTGATGTGGAACACGGAATTGCTCTGCACGCAGTGCAGCGGAATCGGGCCTCATCTCGCGGCGAGGGGGAAGTCTCATGGTTGTTCTCGAGTTGCGGCCGGAACCTGGGGTATATTCTCGAGTTACGACGGGGAGGGCCCTTCCAGACACGTGTTTGTTCAGCGACGTCAGGACTCCTGCCTAGGTGCGAGGGACACCTCGGGATTCTTCTCGAGTCTTGGCATGGCAATTGCGACGCCTCTCCATGTGAGGCGGGAGACCCAGGGTCCCTTTCCACGTGCCACAGGGATCCTGGGACTCCTATCCATTTTCAAGAGGAGTCAGGCATCGTCTCCTTTGGAAGCATTGATCTCCTCGGACCTCTCGAGTTTTCAAAGGATGTGGGGCCGTCGGGCTCGATGAGGCGGAGAACGATGTCTTTCTCTGTGGTCTCCACAGGGGATTCAGACAACCCTTCGTCTTGGGAGATGCAAGACGAGCCTGCATTCAATTCACTGCAGGGATAGCCGGCCTTACTTCGAGTCAGAGCATCTCGGTGTCCATTCCACTTGAGGCCACAAACTCAGGGTCCCTCTCACATACCTGTAGCTGAGAGAAGCCTCCTCTTGAGGTGCTTGTGGAAAGTTGGTATTCCCCTTGAGTCGAAGCCAGGGACTAAGCTCTCATCTCGAGTTGATTTGGGGTCCACGGAGCCCTTTCTTGTTGCTCCAGTGACCACAGGATCCCTCTAGACTTGAGACAGTGATCTTGGGTTTTCTCTGGAGTGCCATTAGGTAATCAAGGCTCCTTTCTTTTTTGATGTGGAATACGGAATTCCTCTGCACGCAGGGCAGGGGAATCGGGCCTCATCTCGCGGCGAGGGCGAAGTTTCATGGTTTTTCTCAAGTTGCGGCCGGAACTTGGGGTATATTCTCGAGTTACGACGGGGATGGCCCTTCCAGACACGTGTTTGTTCAGCGACGTCAGGACTCCTGCCTAGGTGCGAGGGACACCTCGGGATTCTTCTCGAGTCTTGGCATGGCAATTGCGACGCCTCTCCATGTGAGGCGGGAGACCCAGGGTCCCTTTCCACGTGCCACAGGCATCCTGGGACTCCTCTCCATTTTCAAGAGGAGTCAGGCATCGTCTCCTTTGGAAGCATTGATCTCCTCGGACCTCTCGAGTTTTCAAACGATGTGGGGCCTTCGGGCTCGATGAGGCGGAGAACGATGTCTTTCTCTGTGGTCTCCACAGGGGATTCAGACAACCCTTCGTCTTGGGAGATGCAAGACGATCCTGCATTCAATTCACTGCAGGGATATCCGGCCTTACTTCGAGTCAGAGCATCTCGGTGTCCAATGCACTTGAGGCCACAAACTCAGGGTCCCTCTCACATACCTGTAGCTGAGAGAAGCCTCCTCTTGAGGTGCTTGTGGAAAGTTGGTATTCCTCTTGAGTCGAAGCCAGGGACTAAGCTCTCATCTCGAGTTGATTTGGGGTCCACGGAGCCCTTTCTTGTTGCTCCAGTGACCACAGGATCCCTCTAGACTTGAGACAGTGATCTTGGGTTTTCTCTGGAGTGCCATTAGGAAATCAAGGCTCCTTTCTTTTTTGATGTGGAATACGGAATTCCACTGCACGCAGGGCAGGGGAATCGGGCCTCATCTCGCGGCGAGGGCGAAGTTTCATGGTTTTTCTCAAGTTGCGGCCGGAACTTGGGGTATATTCTCGAGTTACGACGGGGAGGGCCCTTCCAGACACGTGTTTGTTCAGCGACGTCAGGACTCCTGCCTAGGTGCGAGGGACACCTCGGGATTCTCCTCGAGTCTGGCATGGCAATTGGGACGCGTCTCCTCGTGAGGCGGGAGACCCAGTGTCCCTTTCCACGTGCCACAGTATTCCTGGGACTGCTATCCATTTTCAAGAGGAGTCAGCCATCGTCTCCTTTGGAAGCATTGATCTCCGCGGACCTCTCGAGTTTTCAAAGGATGTGAGGCCTCCGGTCGCGATGAGGCGGAGAACTCGGTCTTTCTCTGTGGTCTCCACAGGGGATTCACACATCCCTTTGTCTTGGGAGATGCAAGACGAGCCTGCATTCAATTCACTGCAGGGATATCCGGCCTTACTTCGAGTCAGAGCATCTCGGTGTCCATTCCACTTGAGGCCACAAACTCAGGGTCCCTCAAATATACCTGTAGCTGAGAGAAGCCTCCTCTTGAGGTGCTTGTGGAAAGTTGGTATTCCTCTTGAGTCAAAGCCAGGGACTAAGCTCTCATCTCGAGTTGATTTGGGGTCCACGGAGCCCTTTCTTGTTGCTCCAGTGACCTCAGGATCCCTCTAGACTTGAGACAGTGATCTTGGGTTTTCTCTGGAGTGCCATCAAGGAAATCAAGGCTCCTTTCTTTTTTGATGTGGAATACGGAATTGCTCTGCACGCAGGGCAGGGGAATCGGGCCTCATCTCGCGGCGAGGGGGAAGTCTTATGGTTTTTCTCGAGTTGCGGCCGGAACCTGGGGTATATTCTCGAGTTACAACGGGGAGGGGCCTTCCAGACACGTGTTTGTTCAGTGACGTCAGGACTCCTGCCTAGGTGCGAGGGACACCTCGGGATTCTCCTCGAGTCTTGGCATGGCAATTGGGACGCCTCTCCACGTGAGGCGGGAGACCCAGTGTCCCTTTCCCCGTGCCACAGGGATCCTGGGACTCCTATCCATTTTCAAGAGGAGTCAGGTATCGTTTCCTTTGGAAGCATTGATCTCCGCGGACCTCTCGAGTTTTCAAAGGATGTGAGGCCTCCGCTCGCGATGAGGCGGAGAATTAGGTCTTTCTCTGTGGTCTCCACAGGGGATTCAGACATCCCTTCGCCTTGGGAGATGCAAGACGAGCCTGCATTCAATTCACTGCAGGGATATCCGGCCTTACTTCGAGTCAGAGCATCTCGGTGTCCATTCCATTTGAGGCCACAAACTCCGGGGCCCTCTCACATACCTGTAGCTGAGAGAAGCCTCCTCTTGAGGTGCTTGTGGAAAGTTGGTATTCTTCTTGAGTCGAAGCCAGGGACTAAACTCTCATCTCGAGTTGATTTCGGGTCCACAGAGCCCTTTCGTGTTGCTACAGTGACCTCAGGATCCCTCTAGACTTGAAACAGTGATCTTGGGTTTTCTCTGGAGTGCCATCAAGGAAATCAAGGCTCCTTTCACGTTTGATGTGGAATACGGAATTGCTCTGCATGCAGTGCAGGGGAATCGGGCCTCAACTCGCGGCGAGGGGTAAATCTCATGGTTTTGTTCAGTTGCGGCCGGAACCTGGGATATATTCTCGAGTTACGACGCGGAGGGCCCTTCCAGACACGTGTTTGTTCAGCGACGTCAGGACTCCTGCCTAGGTGCGAGGGACACCTCGGGATTCTCCTCGAGTCTTGGCATGGCATTTTGGACGCGTCTCCACGTTAGGCGGGAGACCCAGGGTCCCTTTTCACGTGCCACAGGTATCCTGGGACTCCTATTCATTTTCAAGAGGAGTCAGGCATCGTCTCCTTTGGAAGCATTGATCTCCTCGGACCTCTCGAGTTTTCAAAGGATGTGAGGCCTCCGGTCGCGATGAGGCGGAGAACTCGGTCTTTGTCTGTGGTCTCCCCAGCAGATTCAGACATCCCTTCGTCTTGGGAGATGCAAGATGAGCCTGCATTCAATTCACTGCAGGGATATCCGGCCTTACTTCGAGTCAGAGCATCTCGGTGTCCATTCCACTTGAGGCAACAAACTCAGGGTCCCTCTCACATACCTTTAGCTGAGAGAAGCCTCCTCTTGAGGTGCTTGTGGAAAGTTCGTATTCCTCTTGAGTCGAAGCCAGGGACTAAGCTCTCATCTCGAGTTGATTTGGGGTCCATGGAGCCCTTCGGTGTTGCTCCAGTGACCTCAGGATCCCTCTAGACTTGAGACAGTGATCTTGGGTTTTCTCTGGAGTGCCATCAAGGAAATCAAGGCTCCTTTCACGTTTGATGTGGAACACGGAATTGCTCTGCACGCAGGGCAGGGGAAATGGGCCTCATCCCGCGGCGAGGGGGAAGTCTCATGGTTTTTCTCGAGTTGCGCCCGGAACCTGGGGTATATTCTCGAGTTACGACGGGGAGGGCCCTTCCAGACACGTGTTTGTTCAGCGACGTCAGGACTCCTGCCTAGGTGCGAGGGACAACTCGGGATTCTCCTCGAGTTTTGGCATGGCAATTGAGACGCGTCTCCACGTGAGGCGGGAGACCCAGTGTCCCTTTCCACGTGCCACACGGATCCTGGGACTCCTATCCATTTTCAAGAGGAGTCAGGCATCGTCTCCTTTGGAAGCATTGATCTCCGAGGACCTCTTGAGTTTTCAAAGGATCCGAGGCCTCCGTTCACGATGAGGCGGAGAACTCGGTCTTTCTCTGTGGTCTCCACAGGGGATTCAGACATCCCTTCGTCTTGGGAGATGCAAGACGAGCCTGCATTCAATTCACTGCAGGGATATCCGGCCTTACTTCGAGTCAGAGCATCTCGGTGTCCATTCCACTTGAGGCCACAAACTCAGGGTCCCTCAAATATACCTGTAACTGAGAGAAGCCTCCTCTTGAGGTGCTTGTGGAAAGTTGGTATTCCTCTTGAGTCAAAGCCAGGGACTAAGCTCTCATCTCGAGTTGATTTGGGGTCCACGGAGCCCTTTCTTGTTGCTCCAGTGACCTCAGGATCCCTCTAGACTTGAGACAGTGATCTTGGGTTTTCTCTGGAGTGCCATCAAGGAAATCAAGTCTCCTTTCTTTTTTGATGTGGAATACGGAATTGCTCTGCACGCAGTGCAGGGGAATCGGGCCTCATCTCGCAGCGAGGGGGAAGTCTCATGGTTTTTCTCGAGTTGCGGCCGGAACCTGGGGTATATTCTCGAGTTACGACGGGGAGGGCCCTTCCAGACATGTGTTTGTTCAGCGACGTCAGGACTCCTGCCTAGGTGCGAGGGACACCTCGGGATTCTCCTCGAGTCTTGGCATGGCAATTGGGACGCGTCTCCACGTGAGGCGGGAGACGCAGGGTCCCTTTCCACGTGCCACAGGGATCCTGGGACTCCTATCCATTTTCAAGAGGAGTCAGGCATCGTCTCCTTTGGAAGCATTGATCTCCGCGGACTTCTCGAGTTTTCAAAGGATGTGAGGCCTCTGTTCGCGTTGAGACGGAGGACTAGGTCTTTCTCTGTGGTCTCCACAGGGGATTCAGACAACCCTTCGTCTTGGGAGATGCAAGACGAGCCTGCATTCAATTCACTGCAGGGATATCCAGCCTTACTTCGAGTCAGAGCATCTCGGTGTCCATTCCACTTGAGGCCACAAACTCAGGGTCCCTCTCACATACATGTAGTTGAGAGAAGCCTCCTCTTGAGGTGCTTGTGGAAAGTTGGTATTCCTCTTGAGTCGAAGCCAGGGACTAAGCTCTCATCTCGAGTTGATTTGGGGTCCACGGAGCCCTTTCGTGTTGCTCCAGTGACCTCAGGATCCCTCTAGACTTGAGACAGTGACCTTGGGTTTTCTCTGGAGTGCCATCAAGGATATCAAGGCTCCTTTCACGTTTGATGTGGAACACGGAATTGCTCTGCACGCAGTGCAGGGGAATCGGACCTCATCTCGCGGCGAGGGGGAAGTGTCATGGTTTATCTCGAGTTGCGGCCGGAACCTGGGGTATATTCTCGAGTTACGACGGGGAGGGCCCTTCCTTACACGTGTTTGTTCAGCGACGTCAGGACTCCTGCATAGGTGCGAGGGACACCTCGGGATTCTCCGCGAGTCTTGGCATGGCAATTGGGACGTGTCTCCACGTGAGGCGGGAGACCCAGGGTCCCTTTCCACGTGCCACATTGATCCTGGGACTCCTATCCATTTTCAAGAGGAGTCAGGCATCGTCTCCTTTGGAAGCATTGATCTCCGCGGACCTCTCGAGTTTTCAAAGGATGTGAGGCCTCCGGTCGCGATGAGGCGGAGGACTAGGTCTTTCTCTGTGGACTCCACAGGGGATTCAGACATCCCTTCGTCTTGGGAGATGCAAGATGAGCCTGCATTCAATTCACTCCAGGGATATCTGGTCTTACTTCGAGTCACAGCATCTCGGTGTCCATTCCACTTGAGGCCTCAAACTCAGGGTCCCTCTCACATACCTGTAGCTGAGAGAAGCCTCCTCTTGAGGTGCTTGTGGAAAGTTGGTATTTCTCTTGAGTCGAAGCCAGGGACTAAGCTCTCATCTCGAGTTGATTTGGGGTCCACGGAGCCCTTTCGTGTTGCTCCAGTGACCTCAGGATCCCTCTAGACTTGAGACAGTGATCTTGGGTTTTCTCTGGAGTGCCATCAAGGAAATCAAGGCTCCTTTCACGTTTGATGTAGAACACGGAAATGTTCTGCACGCAGTGCAGGGGCATCGGGCCTCATCTCGCGGCGAGGGGGAAGTCTCATGGTTTTTCTCGAGTTGCGGCCGGAACCTGGGGTATATTCTCGAGTTACGACGGGGAGGGCCCTTCCAGACACGTGTTTGTTCAGCGACGTCAGGACTCCTGCCTAGGTGCGAGGGACACCTCGGGATTCTCCTCGAGTCTTGGCATGGCAATTGCGACGCCTCTCCACGTGAGGCGGGAGACCCAGTGTCCCTTTCCACGTGCCACAGGGATCCTGGGACTCCTATCCATTTTCAAGAGGAGTCAGGCATCGTTTCCTTTGGAAGCATTGATCTCCGCGGACCTCTCGAGTTTTCAAAGGATGTGAGGCCTCCGCTCGCGATGAGGCGGAGAATTAGGTCTTTCTCTGTGGTCTCCACATGGGATTCAGACATCCCTTCGCCTTGGGAGATGCAAGACGAGCCTGCATTCAATTCACTGCAGGGATATCCGGCCTTACTTCGAGTCAGAGCATCTCGGTGTCCATTCCATTTGAGGCCACAAACTCAGGGGCCCTCTCACATACCTGTAGCTGAGAGAAGCCTCCTCTTGAGGTGCTTGTGGAAAGTTGGTATTCTTCTTGAGTCGAAGCCAGGGACTAAACTCTCATCTCGAGTTGATTTCGGGTCCACAGAGCCCTTTCGTGTTGCTACAGTGACCTCAGGATCCCTCTAGACATGAAACAGTGATCTTGGGTTTTCTCTGGAGTGCCATCAAGGAAATCAAGGCTCCTTTCACGTTTGATGTCGAACAAGGAATTGCTCTGCATGCAGTGCAGGGGAATCGGGCCTCAACTCGCGGCGAGGGGTGAATCTCATGGTTTTGTTCAGTTGCGGCCGGAACCTGGGATATATTCTCGAGTTACGACGGGGAGGGCCCTTCCAGACACGTGTTTGTTGAGCGACGTCAGGACTCCTGCCTAGGTGCGAGGGACACCTCGGGATTCTCCTCGAGTCTTGGCATGGCATTTTGGCCGCGTCTCCACGTGAGGCGGGAGACCCAGGGTCCCTTTTCACGTGCCACAGGGATCCTGGGACTCCTATCCATTTTCAAGAGGAGTCAGGCATCGTCTCTTTGGAAGCATTGATCTCCTCGGACCTCTCGAGTTTTCAAAGGATGTGAGGCCTCCGGTCGCGATGAGGCGGAGTACTCGGTCTTTCTGTGGTCTCCCCAGCGGATTCAGACATCCCTTCATCTTGGGAGATGCAAGACGAGCCTGCATTCAATTCACTGCAGGGATATCCGGCCTTACTTCGAGTCAGAGCATCTCGGTGTCCATTCCATTTGAGGCCCCAAACTCAGGGTCCCTCTCACATACCTGTAGCTGAGAGAAGCCTCTTCTTGAGGTGCTTGTGGAAAGTTGGTATTCCTCTTGACTCGAAGCCAGGGACTAAGCTCTCATCTCGAGTTGATTTGGGGTCCACGGAGCCCTTTCATGTTGCTCCAGTGACCTCAGGATCCCTCTAGACTTGAGACAGTGACCTTGGGTTTTCTCTGGAGTGCTATCAAGGAAATCAAGGCTCCTTTCACGTTTGATGTGGAACACGGAATTGCTCTGCACGCAGGGCAGGGGAAATGGGCCTCATCCCGCGGCTAGGGGGAAGTCTCATGGTTTTTCTCGAGTTGCGGCCAGAACCTGGGATATATTCTCGAGTTACGACGGCGAGGGCCCTTCCAGACACGTGTTTGTTCAGCGACGTCTGGACTCCTGCCTAGGTGCGAGGGACAACTAGGGATTCTCCTCGAGTTTTGTCATGGCAATTGAGACGCGTCTCCACATGAGGCGGGAGACCTAGTGTCCCTTTCCACGTGCCACACGGATCCTGGGACTCCTATCCATTTTCAAGAGGAGTCAGGCATCGTCTCCTTTGGAAGCATTGATCTCCGCAAACCTCTTGAGTTTTCAAAGGATCCGAGGCCTCCGTTCGCGATGAGGCGGAGAACTAGGTCTTTCTCTGTGGTCTCCACAGGGGATTCAGACATCCCTTCGTCTTGGGAGATTCAAGACGGGCCGGCATTCAATTCACTGAAGGGATATCTGGCCTTACTTCGAGTCAGAGCATCTCGGTGTCCATTCCACATGAGGCCACAAATTCAGGGTCCCTCTCACATACCTGTATCTGAGAGAAGCCTCCTCTTGAGGTGCTTGTGGAAAGTTGGTATTCCTCTTGAGTCGAAGCCAGGGACTAAGCTCTCATCTCGAGTTGATTTGGGTTCCACGGAGCCCTTTGGTGTTGCAACAGTGACCTCAGGATCCCTCTAGACTTGAGACAGTGATCTTGGGTTTTCTCTGGAGTGCCACCAAGGAAATCAAGTCTCCTTTCACGTTTGATGTGGAACACGGAATTACTCTGCACGCAGTGCAGGGGCATCGGGCCTCATCTCGCGCCGAGGGGGAAGTCTCATGGTTTTTCTCGAGTTGCGGCCGGAACCTGGGGTATATTCTCGAGTTACGACGGGGAGGGCCCTTCCAGACAAGTGTTTTTTCAGCGACGTCAGGACTCCTGCCTAGGTGCCAGGGACACTTCTGGATTCTCCTCGAGTCTTGACATGGCAATTGGGACGCGTCTCCACGTGAGGCGGGAGACCCAGGGTCCCTTTCCACGTGCCACATGGATCCTGGGACTCCTATCCATTTTCAAGAGGAGTCAGGCATCGTCTCCTTTGGAAGCATTGATCTCCGCGGTCCTCTCGAGTTTTCAAAGGATGTGAGGCTTCCCGTCGCGATGAGGCGGAGAACTGGGTCTTTCTCTGTGGTCTCCACAGGGGATTCAGATATCCCTTCGTCTTGGGAGATGCAAGACGAGCCTGCATTCAATTCACTGCAGGGATATCCGGCCTAACGTCGAGTCAGAGCTTCTCGGTGTCCATTCCACTTGAGGTCACAAACTCAGGGTCCCTCTCACATACCTGTAGCTGAGAGAAGCCTCCTCTTGAGGTGCTTGTGGAAAATTGGTATTCCTCTTGAGTTGAAGCCAGGGACTAAGCTCTCATCTCGAGTTGATTTGGGGTCCACGGAGCCATTTCGTGTTGCTACAGTGACCTCAGGATCCCTCTAGACTTGAGACACTGATCTTGGGTTTTCTCTGGAGTGCCATCAAGGAAATCAAGGCTCCTTTCATTTTTGATGTGGAATACGGAATTGCTCTGCACGCAGGGCAGGGGAATTGGGCCTCATCTCGCGGCGAGGGGGAAGTCTCATGGTTTTTCTCGAGTTGCGGCCGGAACCTGGGGTATATTCTCGAGTTACGACGGGGAGGTCCCTTCCAGACACGTGTTTGTTCAGCGACGTCAGGACTCCTGCCTAGGTGCGAGGGACACCTCGGGATTCTCCTCGAGTCTGGCATGGCAATTGGGACGTGTCTCCACGTGAGGCGGGAGACCCAGGGTCCCTTTCCAAGTGCCACAGTGATCCTGGGACTCCTATCCATTTTCAAGAAGAGTCAGGCATCGTATCCTTTAGAAGCATTGATCTCTGCAGACCTCTCGAGTTTTCAAAGGATGTGAGGCCTCCGGTCGCGATGAGGCGGAGGAGTAGGTCTTTCTCTGTGGTCTCCACAGGGGATTCAGACATCCCTTCGTCTTGGGAGATGCAAGACGAGCCTGCATTCAATTCACTGCAGGGATATCCGGCCTTACTTCGAGTCAGAGCATCTCGGTGTCCATTCCACTTGAGGCCACAAACTCAGGGTCCCTCTCACATACCTGTAGCTGAGAGAAGCCTCCTCTTGAGTTGCTTGTAGAAAGTCGGTATTCCACTTGTGTCGAAGCCAGGGACTAAGCTCTCATCTCGAGTTGATTTGGGGTCCATGGAGCCCTTTCAAGTTGCTCCAGTGACCTCAGCATCCCTCTAGACTTGAGACAGTGATCTTGGGTGTTCTCTGGAGTTCCATCCAGGAAATCAAGGCTACTTTCACGTTTGATGTGGAAAACGGAATTGCTCTGCATGCAGTGCAGGGGAATCGGGCCTCAACTCGCGGCGAGGGGGAAATCTCATGGTTTTTCTCGAGTTGCGGCCGGAACCTGGGGTATATTCTCGAGTTACGACGGGGAGGGCCCTTCCAGACACGTGTTTGTTCAGCGACGTCAGGACTCCTGCCTAAGTGCGAGGGACACTTCGGGATTCTCCTCGAGTCTTGGCATGGCAATTGGGACGCGTCTCCACGTGAGGCGGGAGACCCAGTGTCCCTTTCCACGTGCCACAGGGATCCTGGGACTCCTATCCATTTTCAAGAGGAGTCAGGCATCGTCTCCTTTGGAAGCATTGATCTCTGTGGACCTCTCGAATTTTCAAAGGATGTGAGGCCTCCGGTCGCGATGAGGCGGAGGAGTAGGTCTTTCTCTGTGGTCTCCACAGGGGATTCAGACATCCCTTCTTCTTGGGAGATGCACGACGAGCCTGCATTCAATTCACTGCAGGGATATCCGGCCTTACTTCGAGTCAGAGCATCTCGGTGTCCATTTCACTTGAGGCCACAAACTCAGGGTCCCTCTCACATACCTGTAGCTGAGAGAAGCCTCCTCTTGAGGGGCTTGTGGAAAGTTCATATTCCTCTTGAGTTGAAGCCAGGGACTAAGCTCTCATCTCGAGTTGATTTGTGGTCCACGGAGCCCTTTCCTGTTGGTCCAGTGACCTCAGGATCCCTCTAGAATTGAGACAGTGATCTTGGGTTTTCTCTGGAGTGCCATCAAGGAAATCAAGGCTCCTTTCACGTTTGATGTCGAACACGGAATTGCTCTGCATGCAGTGCAGGGGAATCGGGCCTCAACTCGCGGCGAGGGGGAAATCTCATGGTATTTTTCAGTTGCGGCCGGAACCTGGGATATATTCTCGAGTTACGACAGGGAGGGCCCTTCCAGACACGTGTTTGCTCAGCGACGTCAGGACTCCTGCCTAGGTGCGAGGGACACCTCGGGATTCTCCTCGAGTCTTGCCATGGCAATGGGGACGCGTCTCCACGTGAGGCGGGAGACCCAGGGTCCCTTTTCACGTGCCACAGGAATCCTGGGACTCCTATCCATTTTCAAGAGGAGTCAGGCATCGTCTCCTTTGGAAGCGTTGATCTCCGGGGACCTCTCGAATTTTCAAAGGATGTGAGGCCTCCGGTCGCGATGAGGCGGAGAACTCGGTCTTTCTCTGTGGTCTCCACAGGGGATTCACACATCCCTTCGTCTTGGGAGATGCAAGACGAGCCTGCATTCAATTCACTGCAGGAATATCCGGCCTTACTTCGAGTCAGAGCATCTCGGTGTCCATTCCACTTGAGGCCACAAACTCAGGGTCCCTCAAATATACCTGTAGCTGAGAGAAGCCTCCTCTTGAGGTGCTTGTGGAAAGTTGGTATTCCTCTTGAGTCAAAGCCAGGGACTAAGCTCTCATCTCGAGTTGATTTGGGGTCCACGGAGCCCTTTCTTGTTGCTCCAGTGACCTCAGGATCCCTCTAGACTTGAGACAGTGATCTTGGGTTTTCTCTGGAGTGCCATCAAGGAAATCAAGGCTCCTTTCACGTTTGATGTGGAACACGGAATTGCTCTGCACGCAGGGCAGGGGAATCGGGCCTCATCTCGCGGCGAGGGGGGAGTCTCATGGTTTTTCTCGAGTTGCGGCCGGAACCTGGGGTATATTCTCGAGTTACGACAGGGAGGGGCCTTCCAGACACGTGTTTGTTCAGTGACGTCAGGACTACTGCCTAGGTGCGAGGGACACCTCGGGATTCTCCTCGAGTCTTGGCATGGCAATTGGGACGCCTCTCCACGTGAGGCGGGAGGCCCAGTGTCCCTTTCCATGTGCCACAGGGATCCTGGGACTCCTATCCATTTTCAAGAGGAGTCAGGCATCGTTTCCTTTGGAAGCATTGATCTCCGCGGACCTCTCGAGTTTTCAAAGGATGTGAGGCCTCCGCTCGCGATGAGGCGGAGAATTAGGTCTTTCTCTGTGGTCTCCACAGGGGATTCAGACATCCCTTCGTCTTGGGAGATGCAAGACGAGCCTGCATTCAATTCACTGCAGGGATATCCGGCCTTACTTCGAGTCAGAGCATCACGGTGTCCATTCCATTTGAGGCCACAAACTCAGGGGCCCTCTCACATACCTGTAGCTGAGAGAAGCCTCCTCTTGAGGTGCTTGTGGAAAGTTGGTATTCTTCTTGAGTCGAAGCCAGGGACTAAACTCTCATCTCGAGTTGATTTCGGGTCCACAGAGCCCTTTCGTGTTGCTACAGTGACCTCAGGATCCCTCTAGACTTGAAACAGTGATCTTGGGTTTTCTCTGGAGTGCCATCAAGGAAATCAAGGCTCCTTTCACGTTTGATGTCGAACACGGAATTGCTCTGCATGCAGTGCAGGGGAATCGGGCCTCAACTCGCGGCGAGGGGTGAATCTCATGGTTTTGTTCAGTTGCGGCCGGAACCTGGGATATATTCTCGAGTTACGACGGGGAGGGCCCTTCCAGACACGTGTTTGTTGAGCGACGTCAGGACTCCTGCCTAGGTGCGAGGGACACCTCGGGATTCTCCTCGAGTCTTGGCATGGCATTTTGGCCGCGTCTCCACGTGAGGCGGGAGACCCAGGGTCCATTTTCACGTGCCACAGGGATCCTGGGATTCCTATCCATTTTCAAGAGGAGTCAGGCATCGTCTCTTTGGAAGCATTGATCTCCTCGGACCTCTCGAGTTTTCAAAGGATGTGAGGCCTCCGGTCGCGATGAGGCGGAGTACTCGGTCTTTCTGTGGTCTCCCCAGCGGATTCAGACATCCCTTCGTCTTGGGAGATGCAAGACGAGCCTGCATTCAATTCACTGCAGGGATATCCGGCCTTACTTCGAGTCAGAGCATCTCGGTGTCCATTCCATTTGAGGCCACAAACTCAGGGTCCCTCTCACATACCTGTAGCTGAGAGAAGCCTCTTCTTGAGGTGCTTGTGGAAAGTTGGTATTCCTCTTGAGTCGAAGCCAGGGACTAAGCTCTCATCTCGAGTTGATTTGGGGTCCACGGAGCCCTTTCGTGTTGCTCCAGTGACCTCAGGATCCCTCTAGACTTGAGACAGTGACCTTGGGTTTTCTCTGGAGTGCCATCAAGGAAATCAAGGCTCCTTTCACGTTTGATGTGGAACACGGAATTGCTCTGCACGCAGGGCAGGGGAAATGGGCCTCATCCCGCGGCTAGGGGGAAGTCTCATGGTTTTTCTCGAGTTGCGGCCGGAACCTGGGGTATATTCTCGAGTTACGACGGCGAGGGCCCTTCCAGACACGTGTTTGTTCAGCGACGTCTGGACTCCTGCCTAGGTGCGAGGGACAACTAGGGATTCTCCTCGAGTTTTGTCATGGCAATTGAGACGCGTCTCCTCGTGAGGCGGGAGACCTAGTGTCCCTTTGCACGTGCCACACGGATCCTGGGACTCCTATCCATTTTCAAGAGGAGTCAGGCATCGTCTCCTTTGGAAGCATTGATCTCCGCAGACCTCTTGAGTTTTCAAAGGATCCGAGGCCTCCGTTCGCGATGAGGCGGAGAACTAGGTCTTTCTCTGTGGTCTCCACAGGGGATTCAGACATCCCTTCGTCTTGGGAGATTCAAGACAGGCCGGTATTCAATTCACTGAAGGGATATCTGGCCTTACTTCGAGTCAGAGCATCTCGGTGTCCATTCCACATGAGGCCACAAATTCAGGGTCCCTCTCACATACCTGTAGCTGAGAGAAGCCTCCTCTTGAGGTGCTTGTGGAAAGTTGGTATTCCTCTTGAGTCGAAGCCAGGGACTAAGCTCTCATCTCGAGTTGATTTGGGTTCCACGGAGCCCTTTGGTGTTGCAACAGTGACCTCAGGATCCCTCTAGACTTGAGACAGTGATCTTGGGTTTTCTCTCTAGTGCCACCAAGGAAATCAAGTCTCCTTTCACGTTTGATGTGGAACACGGAATTACTCTGCACGCAGTGCAGGGGCATCGGGCCTCATCTCGCGCCGAGGGGGAAGTCTCATGGTTTTTCTCGAGTTGCGGCCGGAACCTGGGGTATATTCTCGAGTTACGACGGGGAGGGCCCTTCCAGACAAGTGTTTGTTCAGCGACGTCAGGACTCCTGCCTAGGTGCCAGGGACACTTCTGGATTCTCCTCGAGTCTTGACATGGCAATTGGGACGCGTCTCCACGTGAGGCGGGAGACCCAGGGTCCCTTTCCACGTGCCACATGGATCCTGGGACTCCTATCCATTTTCAAGAGGAGTCAGGCATCGTCTCCTTTGGAAGCATTGATCTCCGCGGTCCTCTCGAGTTTTCAAAGGATGTGAGGCTTCCCGTCGCGATGAGGCGGAGAACTGGGTCTTTCTCTGTGGTCTCCACAGGGGATTCAGATATCCCTTCGTCTTGGGAGATGCAAGACGAGCCTGCATTCAATTCACTGCAGGGATATCCGGCCTAACTTCGAGTCAGAGCTTCTCGGTGTCCATTCCACTTGAGGTCACAAACTCAGGGTCCCTCTCACATACCTGTAGCTGAGAGAAGCCTCCTCTTGAGGTGCTTGTGGAAAATTGGTATTCCTCTTGAGTTGAAGCCAGGGACTAAGCTCTCATCTCGAGTTGATTTGGGGTCCACGGAGCCATTTCGTGTTGCTACAGTGACCTCAGGATCCCTCTAGACTTGAGACACTGATCTTGGGTTTTCTCTGGAGTGCCATCAAGGAAATCAAGGCTCCTTTCATTTTTGATGTGGAATACGGAATTGCTCTGCACGCAGGGCAGGGGAATTGGGCCTCATCTCGCGGCGAGGGGGAAGTCTCATGGTTTTTCTCGAGTTGCGGCCGGAACCTGGGGTATATTCTCGAGTTACGACGGGGAGGTCCCTTCCAGACACGTGTTTGTTCAGCGACGTCAGGACTCCTGCCTAGGTGCGAGGGACACCTCGGGATTCTCCTCGAGTCTGGCATGGCAATTGGGACGTGTCTCCACGTGAGGCGGGAGACCCAGGGTCCCTTTCCAAGTGCCACAGTGATCCTGGGACTCCTATCCATTTTCAAGAAGAGTCAGGCATCGAATCCTTTAGAAGCATTGATCTCTGCAGACCTCTCGAGTTTTCAAAGGATGTGAGGCCTCCGGTCGCGATGAGGCGGAGGAGTAGGTCTTTCTCTGTGGTCTCCACAGGGGATTCAGACATCCCTTCGTCTTGGGAGATGCAAGACGAGCCTGCATTCAATTCACTGCAGGGATATCCGGCCTTACTTCGAGTCAGAGCATCTCGGTGTCCATTCCACTTGAGGCCACAAACTCAGGGTCCCTCTCACATACCTGTAGCTGAGAGAAGCCTCCTCTTGAGTTGCTTGTGGAAAGTTGGTATTCCACTTGTGTCGAAGCCAGGGACTAAGCTCTCATCTCGAGTTGATTTGGGGTCCATGGAGCCCTTTCAAGTTGCTCCAGTGACCTCAGGATCCCTCTAGACTTGAGACAGTGATCTTGGGTGTTCTCTGGAGTTCCATCCAGGAAATCAAGGCTACTTTCACGTTTGATGTGGAAAACGGAATTGCTCTGCATGCAGTGCAGGGGAATCGGGCCTCAACTCGCGGCGAGGGGGAAATCTCATGGTTTTTCTCGAGTTGCGGCCGGAACCTGGGGTATATTCTCGAGTTACGACGGGGAGGGCCCTTCCAGACACGTGTTTGTTCAGCGACGTCAGGACTCCTGCCTAAGTGCGAGGGACACTTCGGGATTCTCCTCGAGTCTTGGCATGGCAATTGGGACGCGTCTCCACGTGAGGCGGGAGACCCAGTGTCCCTTTCCACGTGCCACAGGGATCCTGGGACTCCTATCCATTTTCAAGAGGAGTCAGGCATCGTCTCCTTTGGAAGCATTGCTCTCTGTGGACCTCTCGAATTTTCAAAGGATGTGAGGACTCCGGTTGCGATGAGGGGGAGAATTAGGTCTTTCTCTGTGGTCTCCACAGGGGATTCAGACATCCCTTCGTCTTGGGAGATGCAAGACGAGCCTGCATTCAATTCCCTGCAGGGATATCCGGCCTTACATCGAGCCAGAGCATCTCGGTGTCCATTCCACTTGAGGCCACAAACTCAGGGTCGCTATCACATACTGTAGCTGAGAGAAGCCTCCTCTTGAGGTGCTTGTGGAAACTTGGTATTCCTCTTCAGTTGAAGCCAGGGACTAAGCTCTCATCTCGAGTTGATTTGGGGTCCACGGAGCCCTTTCGTGTTGCTCCAGTGACCTCAGGATCCCTCTAGACTTGAGACAGTCATCTTGAGTTTTCTCTGGAGTGCCATCAAGGAAATCAAGGCTCCTTTCATGTTTGATGTCGAACACGGAATTGTGCTGCACGCAGTGCAAGGGAATCGGGCCTCATCTTGGGGCGAGGGGGAAGTCTCATGGTTTTTCTCGAGTTGCGGCCGGAACCTGGGGTATATTCTTGAGTTACGACGGGGAGGGCCCTTCCAGACACGTGTTTGTACAGCGACGTCAGGACTCCTTCCTAGGTGCGAGGGACACCTCGGGGTTCTCCTCGAGTCTTGGCATGGCAATTGGGACGCGTCCCCACGTGAGGCGGGAGACCCAGGGTCCCTTTCCACGTGCCACAGGGATCCTGGGTCTCCTATCCATTTTCAAGAGGAGTCAGGCATCGTCTCCTTTGGAAGCATTGATGTCCGCGGACCTCTCGAGTTTTCAAAGGATGTCAGGCCTCCGGTCGCGATGAGGCGGAGAACTAGGTCTTTCTCTGTGGTCCCCACAGGGGATTCAGACATCCCTTCGTCTTGGGAGATGCAAGACGAGCCTGCATTCAATTCACTGCAGGGATATCCGGCCTTACTTCGAGTCAGACCATCTCGGTGTCCATTCCACTTGAGGCCACAGACTCAGGGTCCCTCTCACCTACGTGTAGCTGAGAGAAGCCTCCTCTTAAGGTGCTTGTGGAAAGTTGGTATTCCTCTTGAGTCGAATCCAGGGACTAAGCTCTAATCTCGAGTTGATTTGGGGTCCTCGGAGACCTTTCGTGTTGCTCCAGTGACCTCAGGACCCCTCTAGTCTTGAGACAGTGATGTTGGGTTTTCTCTGGAGTGCCATCAAGGAAATCAAGGCTCCTTTCACGTTTGATGTGGAACACGGAATTTCTCTGTACGCAGTGCAGGGGAATCGGGCCTCATCTCGCGGCGAGGGGGAAGTCTCAGGGTTTTTCTCGAGTTGCGGCCGGACCCTGGGGTATATTCTCGAGTTACGACGGGGAGGGCCCTTCCAGACACGTGTTTGTTCAGCGACGTCAGGACTCCTGCCTAGGTGCGAGGGACACCTCGGGATTCTCCTCAAGTCTTGGCATAGCAATTGGGACGCGACTCCACGTGAGGCGGGAGGCCCAGCTTCCCTTTCCATGTGCCACAGGGATCCTGGGACTCCTATCCATTTTCAAGAGGAGTCAGGCATCGTCTCCTTTGGAAGCATTGATCTCCGCGGTCCTCTCGAGTTTTCAAAGGATGTGAGGCTTTCCGTCGCGATGAGGCGGAGAACTGGGTCTTTCTCTGTGGTCTCCACAGGGGATTCAGATATCCCTTCGTCTTGGGAGATGCAAGACGAGCCTGCATTCAATTCACTGCAGGGATATCCGGCCTAACTTCGAGTCAGAGCTTCTCGGTGTCCATTCCACTTGAGGTCACAAACTCAGGGTCCCTCTCACATACCTGTAGCTGAGAGAAGCCTCCTCTTGAGGTGCTTGTGGAAAATTGGTATTCCTCTTGAGTTGAAGCCAGGGACTAAGCTCTCATCTCGAGTTGATTTGGGGTCCACGGAGCCATTTCGTGTTGCTACAGTGACCTCAGGATCCCTCTAGACTTGAGACACTGATCTTGGGTTTTCTCTGGAGTGCCATCAAGGAAATCAAGGCTCCTTTCATTTTTGATGTGGAATACGGAATTGCTCTGCACGCAGGGCAGGGGAATTGGGCCTCATCTCGCGGCGAGGGGGAAGTCTCATGGTTTTTCTCGAGTTGCGGCCGGAACCTGGGGTATATTCTCGAGTTACGACGGGGAGGTCCCTTCCAGACACGTGTTTGTTCAGCGACGTCAGGACTCCTGCCTAGGTGCGAGGGACACCTCGGGATTCTCCTCAAGTCTTGGCATAGCAATTGGGACGCGACTCCACGTGAGGCGGGAGGCCCAGGGTCCCTTTCCACGTGCCACAGGGATCCTGGGACTCCTATCCATTTTCAAGAGGAGTCAGGCATCTTCTCCTTTGGAAGCATTGATCTCCGCGGTCCTCTCGAGTTTTCAAAGGATGTGAGGCTTCCCGTCGCGATGAGGCGGAGAACTGGGTCTTTCTCTGTGGTCTCCACAGGGGATTCAGATATCCCTTCGTCTTGGGAGATGCAAGACGAGCCTGCATTCAATTCACTGCAGGGATATCCGGCCTAACTTCGAGTCAGAGCTTCTCGGTGTCCATTCCACTTGAGGTCACAAACTCAGGGTCCCTCTCACATACCTGTAGCTGAGAGAAGCCTCCTCTTGAGGTGCTTGTGGAAAATTGGTATTCCTCTTGAGTTGAAGCCAGGGACTAAGCTCTCATCTCGAGTTGATTTGGGGTCCACGGAGCCATTTCGTGTTGCTACAGTGACCTCAGGATCCCTCTAGACTTGAGACACTGATCTTGGGTTTTCTCTGGAGTGCCATCAAGGAAATCAAGGCTCCTTTCATTTTTGATGTGGAATACGGAATTGCTCTGCACGCAGGGCAGGGGAATTGGGCCTCATCTCGCGGCGAGGGGGAAGTCTCATGGTTTTTCTCGAGTTGCGGCCGGAATCTGGGGTATATTCTCGAGTTACGACGGGGATGTCCCTTCCAGACACGTGTTTGTTCAGCGACGTCAGGACTCCTGCCTAGGTGCGAGGGACACCTCGGGATTCTCCTCGAGTCTGGCATGGCAATTGGGACGTGTCTCCACGTGAGGCGGGAGACCCAGAGTCCCTTTCCAAGTGCCACAGTGATCCTGGGACTCCTATCCATTTTCAAGAAGAGTCAGGCATCGTATCCTTTAGAAGCATTGATCTCTGCAGACCTCTCGAGTTTTCAAAGGATGTGAGGCCTCCGGTCGCGATGAGGCGGAGGAGTAGGTCTTTCTCTGTGGTCTCCACAGGGGATTCAGACATCCCTTCATCTTGGGAGATGCAAGACGAGCCTGCATTCAATTCACTGCAGGGATATCCGGCCTTACTTCGAGTCAGAGCATCTCGGGGTCCATTCCACTTGAGGCCACAAACTCAGGGTCCCTCTCACATACCTGTAGCTGAGAGAAGCCTCCTCTTGAGTTGCTTGTGGAAAGTTGGTATTCCACTTGTGTCGAAGCCAGGGACTAAGCTCTCATCTCGAGTTGATTTGGGGTCCATGGAGCCCTTTCAAGTTGCTCCAGTGACCTCAGGATCCCTCTAGACTTGAGACAGTGATCTTGGGTTTTCTCTGGAGTTCCATCCAGGAAATCAAGGCTACTTTCACGTTTGATGTGGAAAACGGAATTGCTCTGCATGCAGTGCAGGGGAATCGGGCCTCAACTCGCGGCGAGGGGGAAATCTCATGGTTTTTCTCGAGTTGCGGCCGGAACCTGGGGTATATTCTCGATTTACGACGGGGAGGATACTTCCAGACACGTGATAGGTGCGAGGGACACCTCGGGATTCTCCTAAAGTCTTGTCATGGCAATTGGAACGCGTCTCCACATGAGGCGGGAGACACAGGGTCCCTTGCCACGTGCCACAGGGATCCTGGGACTCCTATCCATTTTCAAGAGGAGTCAGGAATCGTCTCTTTGGAAGCATTGATCTCCGCGGACCTCTCGAGTTTTCAAAGGATGTGAGGCCTCCGGTCGCGATGAGGCGGAGGACTAGGTCTTTCTCTGCGGTCTCCGCAGGGGATTCAGACATCCCTTCGTCTTGGGAGATGCAAGACGAGCCTGCATTCAATTCACTGCAGGGATGTGCGGCCTTACTTCGAGTCAGAGCATCTCGGTGTCCATTCCACCTGAGGCCACAAACTCAGGGTCCCTCTCACATACCTTTAGCAGAGAGAAGCCTCCTCTTGAGGTGCTTGTGGAAAGTTAGTATTCCTCTTGACTCGAAACCAGGATCTAAGCTCTCATCTCGAGTTGATTTGGGGTCCACGGAACCCTTTCGTGTTGCTCCAGTGACCTCGGGATCCCTCTAGACTTGAGACAGTGATCTTGGGTTTTCTCTGGAGTGCCATCAAGGAAATCAAGGCTCCTTTCACGTTTGATGTGGAACACGGAATTGCTCTGCACGCAGGGCAGGGGAATCGGGCCTCATCTCGCGGCGAGGGGGAAGTCTCATGGTTTTTATCGAGTTGCGGCCGGAACCTGGGGTATATTTTCGAGTTACAACGGGAGGGCCCTTCCAGACACGTGTTTGTTCAGCGACGTCAGGACTCCTGCCTAGGTGCGAGGGACACCTCGGGATTCTCCTCGAGTATTGGCATGGCAATTGGGACGCGTCTCCACGTGAGTCGGGAGACCCAGGGTCCCTTTCCACGTGCCAGAGGGATCCTGGGACTCCTATCCATTTTCAAGAGGAGTCAGGCATCGCCTCCTTTGAAAGCATTGATCTCCACGGACCTCTCGAGTTTTCAAAGAATGGGAGGCCTTCGCTCGCGATGAGGCAGAGAACTAGGTCTTTCTTGTGGTCTCCACAGGGGATTCAGACATCCCTTCGTCTTGGGAGATGCAAGACGAGCCTGCATTCAATTCACTGCAGGGATATCCGGCCTTACTTAAGTCAGAGCATCTCGGTGTCCATTCCACTTGAGGCCAAAAACTCAGGGTCCCTATCACATACATGTAGCTGAGAGAAACCTCCTCTTGAGGTGCTTGTGGAAACTAGGTATTCCTCTTGAGTCTAAGCCAGGGACTAAGCTCTCATCTCGAGCAGATTTGGGGTCCACGGAGCCCTTTGGTGTTGCTCCAGTGACCGCAGGATACCTCTAGACTTGAGACAGTGGTCTTGCGTTTTCTCTGGAGTGCCATCAAGGAAATCAAGGCTCCTTTCACGTTTGATGTGGAACACGGAATTGCTCTGCTCGCAGTGCAGGGGAATCAGGCCTCATCTCTCGGCGAGGGGGAAGTCTCATGGTTTTTCTCGAGTTGCGGCCGGAACCTGGGGTATATTCTCGAGTTACGACGGGGAGGGCCCTTCCAGACACGTGTTTGTTCAGCGACGTCAGTACTCCTGCCTAGGTGCGAGGGACACCTCGGGATTCTCCTCGAGTCTTGGCATGGCAATTGGGACGCGTCTCCACGTGAGGCGGGAGACCCAGGGTCCCTTTCCACGTGCCACAGGGATCCTGGGACTCCTATCCATTTTCAAGAGGAGTCAGGCATCGTCTCCTTTGGAAGCATTGATCTCCGCTGACCTCTCGAGTTTTCAAAGAATGTGAGGCCACAGGTCGCGATGAGGAGGAGGACTATGTCTTTCTCTGTGGTCTGCACAGGGGTTTCAGACATCCCTTCATCTTGGGAGATGCAAGACGAGCCTGCATTCAATTCACTGCAGGGATATCCGGCCTTACGTCGAGTCAGAGCATCTCGGTGTCCATTCCACTTGAGGCCACAAACTCAGGGTCCCTCTCACATACCTGTACCTGAGAGAAGCCTCCTCTTGAGGTGCTTGTGGAAAGTTGGTATTCCTCTTGAGTCGAAGCCAGGGACTAAGCTCTCATCTCGAGTTGATTTGGGGTCCACGGAGCCCTTTTGTGTTGCTCCAGTGACCTCAGGATCCCTCTATACTTGAGACAGTGATCTTGGGATTTCTCTGGAGTGTCATCAAGGAAATCAAGGCTCCTTTCACGTTTGATGTGGAACACGGAATTGTTCTGCACGCAGTGCAGGGGAATCGGGTCTCATCTCGCAGCGAGGGGGAAGTCTCATGGTTTTTCTCGAGTTGCGGCCGGAACCTGGGGTATATTCTCGAGTTACGACGGGGAGGGCCCTTCCAGACACGTGTTTGTTCAGCGACGTCAGGACTCCTGCCTAGGTGCGAGGGACACCTCGGGATTCTCCTCGAGTCTTGGCATGGCAATTGGGATGCGTCTCCACGTGAGGCGGGAAACCCAGGGTCCCTTTCCACGTGCCACAGGGATCCTGGGACTCCTATCCATTTTCAAGAGGAGTCAGGCATCGTCTCCTTTGGAAGAATTGATCTCCGCGGACCTCTCGAGTTTTCAAAGGATGTGAGGCCTCCGGTCGCGAAGAGGCGGAGGACTAGGTCTTTCTGTGTGGTCTCCACAGCGGATTCAGACATCCCTTCGTCTTGGGAGATGCAAGACGAGCCTGCATTCAATTCACTGCAGGGATGTCCGGCCTTACTTCGAGTCAGAGCATA
Source organism: Dama dama (assembly GCF_033118175.1). NCBI lineage: Eukaryota > Metazoa > Chordata > Mammalia > Artiodactyla > Cervidae > Dama > Dama dama. Next base: position 4,139,985 of record NC_083706.1, on the reverse strand, counting down.
TCGGTATCCATTCCACTTGAGGCCACAAACTCAGGGTCCCTCTCACATACCTTTAGCTGAGAGAAGCCTCCTCTTGAGGTGCTTTTGGAAAGTTGGTATTCCTCTTGACTCGAAGCCAGGGACTAAGCTCTCATCTCGAGTTGATTTGGGGTCCACGGAGCCCTTTCATGTTGCTCCAGTGACCTCAGGATCGCTCTAGACTTGAGACAGTAATCTTGGGTTTTCTCTGGAGTGCCATCAAGGAAATCAAGGCTCCTTTCACGTTTGATGTGGAACTCAGAATTGCTCTGCACGCAGTGCAGGGGAATCGGGCTTCATCTCGCGGCGAGGGGGAAGTCTCATGGTTTTTCTCGAGTTGCGGCCGGAACCTGGGGTATATTCTCGAGTTACGACGGGGAGGGCCCTCCCAGACACGTGTTTGTTCAGCGACGTCAGGACTCCTGCCTAGGTGCGAGGGACACCCCGGGATTCTCCTCGAGTCTTGGCATGGCAATTGGGACGCGTCTCCACGTGAGGCGGGAGACCCAGAGTCCCTTTCCACGTGCCACAGGCATCCTGGGACTCCTATCCTTTTTCAAGAGGAGTCAGGCATCGTCTCCTTTGGAAGCATTGATCTCCGCGGACCTCTCGACTTTTCAAAGATGGGAGGCCTCCGGTCGCAATGAGGAAGAGAACTAGGTATTTCTCTGTGGTCTCCACAGGGGATTCAGACATCCCTTCGTCTTGGGAGATGCAAGACGAGCCTGCACTCAATTCACTGCACGGATATCCGGCCTTACTTCGAGTCAGAGCATCTCGGTGTCCATTCCACCTGAGGCCACAAACTCAGGGTCCCTCTCACATACCTGTAGCTGAGAGAAGCCTCGTCTTGATGTGCTTGTGGAAACTTGGTATTCCTCTTGTCTCGAAGCCATGGACTAAGCTCTCATCTCGAGTTGATTTGGGGTCCACGGAGCCCTGTCGTGGTGCTCCAGTGACCTCAGGATGCCTCTAGACTTGAGACAGTGATCTTGGGTTTTCGCTGGAGTGCCATCAAGGAAATCAAGGCTCCTTTCACGTTTGATGTGGAACACGGAACTGCTCTGCAAGCAGTGCAGGGAAATCGGCCCTCATCTCGCGGCGAGGGGGAAGTCTCATGGTTTTTCTCGAGTTGCAGCCAGGACCTGGGGTATATTCTCGAGTTACAACGGGGAGGGCCCTTCCAGACACGTGTTTGTTCAGCGACGTCACGACTCCTGCCTTGGTGCGAGGGACTCCTCAGGATTCTCCTCGAGTCTTGGCATGGCAATTGGGACGCGTCTCCACGTGAGGCGGGAGACCCAGGGTCCCTTTCCACGTGCCACAGGGATCCTGGGACTCCGATGCATTTTCAAGAGGAGTCAGGCTTCGTCTCCTTTGGAAGCATTGATCTCTGCAGACCTCTCGAGTTTTCAAAGGATATGAGGCCTCCGGTCACGATGAGGCGGAGGACTAGGTCTTTCTCTGTGGTCTCCACAGGGGATTCAGACATCCCTTCGTCTTGGGAGATGCAAGACGAGCCTGCATTCAATTCACTGCAGGGATACCCGGCCTTACTTCGAGTCAGAGCATCTCGGTGTCCATTCCACTTGAGGTCACAAACTCAGGGTTCCTCTCACATAACTGTAGCTGAGAGAAGCCTCCTCTTGAGGTGCTTGTGGAAAGTTGGTATTCCTCTTGAGTCGAAGCCAGGGACTAAGCTCTCATCACAAGTTGATTTGGGGTCCACGGAGCCCTTTCATATTGCTCCAGTGACCTCAGGATCCCTCTAGACTTGAGACAGTGATCTTGGGTTTTCTCTGGAGTGCCATCAAGGAAATCAAGGCTCCTTTCACGTTTGATGTGGAACACGGAGTTGCTCTGCAGGCAGTGCAGGGGAATCCGGCCTCATCTCGCGGCGAGGGGGAAGTCTCATGGTTTTTCTCGAGTTGCGGCCGGAACCTGGGGTATATTCTCGAGTTACGACGGGGAGGGCCCTTCCAGACACGTGTTTGTTCAGCGACGTCAGGACTCCTTCCTAGGTGCGAGGGACACTTCGGGATTCTCCTCGAGTCTTGGCATGGCAATTGGGACGCGTCTCCACGTGAGGCGGGAGACCCAGTCTCCCTTTCCACGTGCCACAGGGATCCTGGGACTCCTATCCATTTTCAAGAGGAGTCAGGCATCGTCTCCTTTAGAAGCATTGATCTCTGCAGACCTCTCGAGTTTTCAAATGATGTGAGGCCTCCGGTCACGATGAGGCGGATGACTTGGTCTTTCTCTGTGGTCTCCACAGGGGATTCAGACATCACTTCGTCTTGGGAGATGCAAGACGAGCCTGCATTCAATTCACTGCAGGGATATCCGGCCTTACTTCGAGTCAGAGCATCTCAGTGTCCTTTGCACTTGAGGCCACAAACTCAGGGTCCCTCTCACATACCTGTAGCTGAGAGAAGCCTCCTCATGAGGTGCTTGTGGAAAGTTGGTATTCCTCTCGAGTCGAAGCCGGGGACTAAGCTCTCATCTCGAGTTGATTTGGGGTCCACGGAGCCCTTTCGTGTTGCTCCAGTGACCTCAGGATCCCTCTAGACTTGAGACAGTGATCTTGGGTTTTCTCTGGAGTGCCATCAAGGAAATCAAGGCTCCTTTCCCGTTTGATGTGGAACACGGAATTGCTCTGCACGCAGTGCAGGGGAATTGGGCCTCATCTCGCGGCGAGGGGGAATTCTCATGGTTTTTCTCGAGTTGCGGCCGGAACCTGGGGTATATTCTCGAGTTACGATGGGGAGGGCCCTTCCAGACACGTGTTTGTTCAGCGACGTCAGGACTCCTGCCTAGGTGCGAGGGACACCTCGGGATTCTCCTCGAGTCTTGGCATGGCAATTGGGACGCGTCTCCACGTGAGGCGGGAGACCCAGGGTCCCTTTCCACGTGCCACAGGGATCCTAGGACTCCTATCCATTTTCAAGAGGAGTCAGGCATCGTCTCCTTTGGAAGCATTGATCTCCGCTGACCTCTCGAGTTTTCAAAGAATGTGAGGCCACAGGTCGCGATGAGGAGGAGGACTACGTCTTTCTCTGTGGTCTGCACAGGGGTTTCAGACATACCTTCGTCTTGGGAGATACAAGACGAGCCTGCATTCACTTCACTGCAGGGATATCCGGCCTTACTTCGAGTCAGAGCATCTCGGTGGCCATTCCACTTGAGGCCACAAACTCAGGGTCCCTCTCACATTCCTGTAGCTGAGAGAAGCCTCCTCTTGAGGTGCTTGTGGAAAGTTGGTATTCCTCTTGAGTCGAAGCCAGGTACTAAGCTCTCATCTTGAGCTGATTTGGGGTCCACGGAGCCCTTTCGTGTTGCTCCAGTGACCTCAGGATCCCTCTAGACTTGAGACAGTGATCCTGGGTTTTCTCTGGAGTGCCATCAAGGAAATCAAGGCTCCTTTCAGGTTGGATGTGGAACACGGAATTGCTCTGCACGCAGTCCAGGGGAATCGGGCCTCATCTCGCGGCGAGGGGGAAGTCTCATGGTTTTTCTCGAGTTGCGGCCGGAACCTGGGGTATATTCTCGAGTTACGACGGGGAGGGCCCTTCCAGACACGTGTTTGTTCAGCGACGTCAGGACCCCTGCCTAGGTGCGAGGGAGAACTCGTGATTCTCCTCGAGTCTTGGCATGGCAATTGGGACGCTTTTCCACATGAGGCGGGAGACCCAGGGTCCCTTTCCAAGTGCCACAGATATCCTGGGACTCCTATCCATTTTCAAGAGGAGTCAGGCATCGTCTCCTTTGGAAGCATTGATCCCCGTGGACCTCTCGAGTTTTCAAAGGATGTGAGGCCTCTGGTCGCGATGAGGCGGAGAACTCGGTCTTTCTCTGTGGTCTCCACAGGGGATTCAGACATCCCTTCTTCTTGGGAGATGCAAGACGAGCCTGCATTCAATTCACTGCAGGGATATCCGGCCTTACTTCGAGTCAGAGCATCTCGGTGTCCATTCCACTTGAGGCCACAAACTCAGGGTCCCTCTCACATACCTGTAGTTGAGAGAAGCTTCCTCTTGAGGTGCTTGTGGAAAGTTGGTATTCCTCTTGAGTCTAAGCCAGGGACTAAGCTCTCATCTCGAGTTGATTTGGGGTCCACGAAGCCCTTTCCTGTTGGTCCAGTGACCTCAGGATACCTCTAGACTTGAGACAGTTATCTTGGGTTTTCTCTGGAGTGCCATCAAGGAAATCAAGGCTCCTTTCACGTTTGATGTGGAACACGGAATTGCTCTGCATGCAGTGCAGGGGAATCGGGCCTCAACTCGCGGCGAGGGGGAAATCTCATGGTTTTTCTCGAGTTGCGGCACGAACCTGGGGTATATTCTCGAGTTACGACGGGGAAGGCCCTTCCAGACACGTGTTTGTTCAGCGACGTCAGGACTCCTGCCTAGGTGCGAGGGACACCTCGGGATTCTCCTCGAGTCTTGGCATGGCAATTGGGACGCGTCTCCACGTGAGGCGGGAGACCCAGGGTCCCTTTCCACGTGCCACAGGGATCCTGGGACTCCTATCCATTTTCAAGAGGAGTCAGGCATCGTCTCCTTTAGAAGCATTGATCTCCGTGGACCTCTCGAGTTTTCAAACGATGTGAGGCCTCCGGTCGCGATGAGGCGGAGAACTCGGTCTTTCTCTGTGGTCTCCACAGGGGATTCAGACATCCCTTCGTCTTGGGAGATGCAAGACGAGCCTGCATTCAATTCACTGCAGGGATATCCGGCCTTACTTTGAGTCAGAGCATCTCGGTGTCCATTCCACTTGAGGCCACAAACTCAGGGTCCCTCTCACATACCTGTACCTGAGAGATGCCTCCTCTTGAGGTGCTTGTGGAAAGTTGGTATTCCTCTTGAGTCGAAGCCAGGGACTAAGCTCTCATCTCGAGTTGATTTGGGGTCCACGGAGCCCTTTTGTGTTGCTCCAGTGACCTCAGGATCCCTCTATACTTGAGACAGTGATCTTGGGATTTCTCTGGAGTGTCATCAAGGAAATCAAGGCTCCTTTCACGTTTGATGTGGAACACGGAATTGTTCTGCACGCAGTGCAGGGGAATCGGGTCTCATCTCGCAGCGAGGGGGAAGTCTCATGGTTTTTCTCGAGTTGCGGCCGGAACCTGGGGTATATTCTCGAGTTACGACGGGGAGGGCCCTTCCAGACACGTGTTTGTTCAGCGACGTCAGGACTCCTGCCTGGGTGCGAGGGACACCTCGGGATTCTCCTCGAGTCTTGGCATGGCAATTGGGATGCGTCTCCACGTGAGGCGGGAGACCCAGGGTCCCTTTCCACGTGCCACAGGGATCCTGGGACTCCTATCCATTTTCAAGAGGAGTCAGGCATCGTCTCCTTTGGAAGAATTGATCTCCGCGGACCTCTCGAGTTTTCAAAGGATGTGAGGCCTCCGGTCGCGAAGAGGCGGAGGACTAGGTCTTTCTCTGTGGTCTCCACAGCGGATTCAGACATCCCTTCGTCTTGGGAGATGCAAGACGAGCCTGCATTCAATTCACTGCAGGGATGTCCGGCCTTACTTCGAGTCAGAGCATATCGGTATCCATTCCACTTGAGGCCACAAACTCAGGGTCCCTCTCACATACCTTTAGCTGAGAGAAGCCTCCTCTTGAGGTGCTTTTGGAAAGTTGGTATTCCTCTTGACTCGAAGCCAGGGACTAAGCTCTCACCTCGAGTTGATTTGGGGTCCATGGAGAATTTTCTTGTTGCTCCAGTGACCTCAGGATCGCTCTAGACTTGAGACAGTGATCTTGGGTTTTCTCTGGAGTGCCATCAAGGAAATCAAGGCTCCTTTCACGTTTGATGTGGAACTCAGTATTGCTCTGCACGCAGTGCAGGGGAATCGGGCTTCATCTCGCGGCGAGGGGGAAGTCTCATGGTTTTTCTCGAGTTGCGGCCGGAACCTGGGGTATATTCTCGATTTACGACGGGGATTGCCCTGCCAGACACGTGTTTGTTCAGCGACGTCAGGACTCCTGCCTAGGTGCGAGGGATACCCCGGAATTCTCCTCGAGTCTTGGCATGGCAATTGGGACGCGTCTCCACGTGAGGCGGGAGACCGAGAGTCCCTTTCAACGTGCCACAGGCATCCTGGGACTCCGATGCATTTTCAAGAGGAGTCAGGCATCGTCTCCTTTGGAAGCATTGATCTCTGCAGACCTCTCGAGTTTTCAAAGGATATGAGGCCTCCGGTCACGATGAGGCGGAGGACTAGGTCTTTCTCTGTGGTCTCCACAGGGGATTCAGACATCCCTTCGTCTTGGGAGATGCAAGACGAGCCTGCACTCAATTCACTGCACGGATATCCGGCCTTACTTCGAGTCAGAGCATCTCGGTGTCCATTCCACCTGAGGCCACAAACTCAGGGTCCCTCTCACATACCTGTAGCTGAGAGAAGCCTCGTCTTGATGTGCTTGTGGAAACTTGGTATTCCTCTTGTCTCGAAGCCATGGACTAAGCTCTCATCTCGAGTTGATTTGGGGTCCACGGAGCCCTTTCGTGGTGCTCCACTGACCTCAGGATGCCTCTAGACTTGAGACAGTGATCTTGGGTTTTCGCTGGAGTGCCATCAAGGAAATCAAGGCTCCTTTCACGTTTGATGTGGAACACGGAACTGCTCTGCAAGCAGTGCATTGAAATCGGCCCTCATCTCGCGGCGAGGGGGAAGTCTCATGGTTTTTCTCGAGTTGCAGCCAGGACTTGGGGTATATTCTCGAGTTACGACGGGGAGGGCCCTTCCAGACACGTGTTTGTTCAGCGACGTCACGACTCCTGCCTTGGTGGGAGGGACTCCTCAGGATTCTCCTCGAGTCTTGGCATGGCAATTGGGACGCGTCTCCACGTGAGGCGGGAGACCCAGGGTCCCTTTCCACGTGCCACAGGGATCCTGGGACTCCGATGCATTTTCAAGAGGAGTCAGGCATCGTCTCCTTTGGAAGCATTGATCTCTGCAGACCTCTCGAGTTTTCAAAGGATATGAGGCCTCCGGTCACGATGAGGCGGAGGACTAGGTCTTTCTCTGTGGTCTCCACAGGGGATTCAGACATCCCTTCGTCTTGGGAGATGCAAGACGAGCCTGCATTCAATTCACTGCAGGGATATCCGGCCTTACTTCGAGTCAGAGCATCTCGGTGTCCATTCCACTTGAGGCCACAAACTCAGGGTCCCTCTCACATACCTGTAGCTGAGAGAAGCCTCCTCTTGAGGTGCTTCTGGAAAGTTGGTATTCCTCTCGAGTCGAAGCCGGGGACTAAGCTCTCATCTCGAGTTGATTTGGGGTCCACGGAGCCCTTTCGTGTTGCTCCAGTGACCTCAGGATCCCTCTAGACTTGAGACAGTGATCTTGGGTTTTCTCTGGAGTGCCATCAAGGAAATCAAGGCTCCTTTCCCGTTTGATGTGGAACACGGAATTGCTCTGCACGCAGTGCAGGGGAATCGGGCCTCATCTCGCGGCGAGGGGGAATTCTCATGGTTTTTCTCGAGTTGCGGCCGGAACCTGGGGTATATTCTCGAGTTATGACGGGGAGGCCCCTTCCAGACACGTGTTTGTTCAGCGACGTCAGCACTCCTGCCTAGGTGCGAGGGACACCTCGGGATTCTTCTCGAGTCTTGGCATGGCAATTGGGACGCGTCTCCACGTGAGGCGGGAGACCCAGTGTCCCTTTCCACGTGCCACAGGGATCCTGGGACTCCTATCCATTTTCAAGAGGAGTCAGGCATCGTCTCCTTTGGAAGCATTGATCTCCGCTGACCTCTCGAGTTTTCAAAGAATGTGAGGCCACAGGTCGCGATGAGGAGGAGGACTATGTCTTTCTCTGTGGTCTGCACAGGGGTTTCAGACATCCCTTCGTCTTGGGAGATGCAAGACGAGCCTGCATTCACTTCACTGCAGGGATATCCGGCCTTACTTCGAGTCAGAGCATCTCGGTGTCCATTCCACTTGAGGCCACAAACTCAGGGTCCCTCTCACATTCCTGTAGCTGAGAGAAGCCTCCTCTTGAGGTGCTTGTCTAAAGTTGGTATTCCTCTTGAGTCGAAGCCAGGGACTAAGCTCTCATCTCGAGTTGATTTGGGGTCCACGGAGCCCTTTCGTGTTGCTCCAGTGACCTCAGGATCCCTCTAGACTTGAGACAATGATCTTGGGTTTTCTCTGGAGTGCATTCAAAGAAATCAAGGCTCCTTTCATTTTTGCTGTGGAATACATAATTGCTCTGCATGCAGTGCTGGGGAATCGGGCCTCATCTCTCGGCGAGGGGGAAGTCTCATGGTTTTTCTCGAGTTGCGGCCGGAACCTGGGGTATATTCTCGAGTTACGACGGGGACGGCCCTTCCAGACACGTGTTTGTTCAGCGACGTCAGGACTCCTGCCTAGGTGCGAGGGACACCTCGGGATTCTCCTCGAGTCTTGGCATGGCAATTGGGACGCGTCTCCACGTGAGGCGGGAGACCCAGGCTCCCTTTCCACGTGCCACAGGGATCCTGGGACTCCTATCCATTTTCAAGAGGAGTCAGGCATCGTCTCCTTTGGAAGCATTGATCTCCGCGGACCTCTTGAGTTTTCAAAGGATGTGAGGCCTCCGGTCGCGATGAGGCGGAGAACTAGGACTTTCTCTGTGGTCTCCACAGGGGATTCAGACATTCCTTCGTCTTGAGAGATGCAAGACGAGCCTGCATTCAATTCATTGCAGGGATATCTGGCCTTACTTCGAGTCAGAGCATCTCGGTATCCATTCCACTTGAGGCCACAAACTCAGAGTCCTTCTCACATACCTGTGGCTGAGAGAACCCTCCTCTTGGGGTGCTTGTGGAGAGTTGGTATTCCTCTTGCGTCGAAGCCAGGTACTAAGCTCTCATCTCGAGTTGATTTGGGGTCCACGGAGCCCTTTCGTATTTCTCCAGTGACCTCAGGATCCCTCTAGACTTGAGACAGTGATCCTGGGTTTTCTCTGGAGTGCCATCAAGGAAATCAAGGCTCCTTTCTGGTTTGATGTGGAACACGGAATTGCTCTGCACGCAGTCCAGGGGAATCGGGCCTCATCTCGCGTCGAGGGGAAAGTCTCATGGTTTTTCTCGAGTTGCGGCCGGAACCTGGGGTATATTCTCGATTTACGACGGGGAGGACCCTTCCAGACACGTGATAGGTGCGAGGGACACCTCGGGATTCTCCTAAAGTCTTGACATGGCAATTGAAACGCGTCTCCACATGAGGCGGGAGACCCAGGGTCCCTTTCCACGTGCCACAGGGATCCTCTGACTCCTATCCATTTTCAAGAGGAGTCAGGCATCGTCTCTTTGGAAGCATTGATCCCCGTGGACCTCTCGAGTTTTCAAAGGATGTGAGGCCTCTGGTCGCGATGAGGCGGAGAACTCGGTCTTTCTCTGTGGTCTCCACAGGGGATTCAGACATCCCTTCGTCTTGGGAGATGCAAGACGAGCCTGCATTCAATTCACTGCAGGGATATCCGGCCTTACTTTGAGTCAGAGCATCTCGGTGTCCATTCCACTTGAGGCCACAAACTCAGGGTCCCTCTCACATACCTGTACCTGAGAGAAGCCTCCTCTTGAGGTGCTTGTGGAAAGTTGGTATTCCTCTTGTGTCGAAGCCAGGGACTAAGCTCTCATCTCGAGTTGATTTGGGGTCCACGGAGCCCTTTTGTGTTGCTCCAGTGACCTCAGGATCCCTCTATACTTGAGACAGTGATCTTGGGATTTCTCTGGAGTGTCATCAAGGAAATCAAGGCTCCTTTCACGTTTGATGTGGAACACGGAATTGTTCTGCACGCAGTGCAGGGGAATCGGGTCTCATCTCGCAGCGAGGGGGAATTCTCATGGTTTTTCTCGAGTTGCGGCCCGAACCTGGGGTATATTCTCGAGTTAGGACGGGGAGGGCCCTTCCAGACACGTGTTTGTTCAGCGACGTCAGGACTCCTGCCTAGGTGGGAGGGACACCTCGGGATTCTCCTCGAGTCTTGGCATGGCAATTGGGATGCGTCTCCACGTGAGGCGGGAGACCCAGGGTCCCTTTCCACGTGCCACAGGGATCCTGGGACTCCTATCCATTTTCAAGAGGAGTCAGGCATCGTCTCCTTTGGAAGAATTGATCTCCGCGGACCTCTCGAGTTTTCAAAGGATGTGAGGCCTCCGGTCGCGAAGAGGCGGAGGACTAGGTCTTTCTCTGTGGTCTCCACAGCGGATTCAGACATCCCTTCGTCTTGGGAGATGCAAGACGAGCCTGCATTCAATTCACTGCAGGGATATCCGGCCTTACTTAGAGTCAGAGCATCTCGGTGTCCATTGCAATTGAGGCCACAAACTCAGGGTCCCTCTCACATACCTGTAGCTGAGAGAAGCCTCCTCTTGAGGTGCTTGTGGAAAGTTGGTATTCCTCTTGAGTCGAAGCCGGGGACTAAGCTCTCATCTCGAGTTGATTTGGGGTCCACGGAGCCCTTTCGTGTTGCTCCAGTGACCTCAGGATCCCTCTAGACTTGAGACAGTGATCTTGGGTTTTCTCTGGAGTGCCATCAAGGAAATCAAGTCTCCTTTCCCGTTTGATGTGGAACACGGAATTGCTCTGCACGCAGTGCAGGGGAATCGGGCCTCATCTCGCGGCGAGGGGGAATTCTCATGGTTTTTCTCGAGTTGCGGCCGGAACCTGGGGTATATTCTCGAGTTACGACGGGGAGGGCCCTTCCAGACACGTGTTTGTTCAGCGACGTCAGCACTCCTGCCTAGGTGCGAGTGACACCTCGGGATTCTCCGCGAGTCTTGGCATGGCAATTGGGACGCTTCTCCACGTGAGGAGGGAGACCCAGGGTCCCTTTCCACGTGCCACAGGGATCCTGGGACTCCTATCCATTTTCAAGAGGAGTCAGGCATCGTCTCCTTTGGAAGCATTGATCTCCGCTGACCTCTCGAGTTTTCAAAGAATGTGAGGCCACAGGTCGCGATGAGGAGGAGGACTATGTCTTTCTCTGTGGTCTGCACAGGGGTTTCAGACATCCCTTCGTCTTGGGAGATGCAAGACGAGCCTGCATTCACTTCACTGCAGGGATATCCGGCCTTACTTCGAGTCAGAGCATCTCGGTGTCCATTCCACTTGAGGCCACAAACTCAGGGTCCCTCTCACATTCCTGTAGCTGAGAGAAGCCTCCTCTTGAGGTGCTTGTGGAAAGTTGGTATTCCTCTTGAGTCTAAGCCAGGGACTAAGCTCTCATCTCGAGTTGATTTGGGGTCCACGGAGCCCTTTCGTGTTGCTCCAGTGACCTCAGGATCCCTCTAGACTTGAGACAGTGATCTTGGGTTTTCTCTGGAATGCCATCAAGGAAATCAAGGCTCCTTTCACGTTTGATGTGGAACACGGAATTGCTCTGCATGCAGTGCAGGGGAATCGGGCCTCAACTCGCGGCTAGGTGGAAATCTCATGGTTTTTCTCTAGTTGCGGCCGGAACCTAGGTTATATTCTCGAGTTACGATGGGGAGGGCCCTTCCAGACACGTGTTTGTTCAGCGACGTCAGGACTCCTGCCTAGGTGCGAGGGACACCTCGGGATTCTCCTCGAGTCTTGGCATGGCAATTGGGACGCGTCTCCACGTGAGGCGGGAGACCCAGGGTCCCTTTCCACGTGCCACAGGGATCCTGGGACTCCTATCCATTTTCAAGAAGAGTCAGGCATCGTCTCCTTTGGAAGCATTGATCTCCGCGGACCTCTTGAGTTTTCAAAGGATGTGAGGCCTCTGGTCGCAATGAGGCGGAGAACTAGGTCTTTCTCTGTGGTCTCCACAGGGTGTTCAGACATCCCTTCGTCTTGGGAGATGCAAGACGAGCCTGCATTCAATTCACTGCAGGGATATCTGGCCTTACTTCGAGTCAGAGCATCTCGGTGTCCATTCCACTTGAGGCCACAAACTAAGGGTCCTTCTCACATACCTGTGGCTGAGAGAAGCCTCCTCTTGAGGTGCTTGTGGAAAGTTTGTATTCCTCTTGAGTCGAAGCCAGGTACTAAGCTCTCATCTTGAGCTGATTTGGGGTCCACGGAGCCCTTTCGTGTTTCTCCAGTGACCTCAGGATCCCTCTAGACTTGAGACAGTGATCCTGGGTTTTCTCTGGAGTGCCATCAAGGAAATCAAGGCTCCTTTCAGGTTGGATGTGGAACACGGAATTGCTCTGCACGCAGTCCAGGGGAATCGGGCCTCATCTCGCGGCGAAGGGGAAGTCTCATGGTTTTTCTCGAGTTGAGGCCGGAACATGGGGTATATTCTCGAGTTACGACGGGGAGGGTCCTTCCAGACACGTGTTTGTTCAGCGACGTCAGGACCCCTGCCTAGATGCGAGGGAGAACTCGGGATTCTCCTCGAGTCTTGGCATGGCAATTGGGACGCTTTTCCACATGAGGCGGGAGACCCAGGGTCCCTTTCCAAGTGCCACCGATATCCTGGGACTCCTATCCATTTTCAAGAGGAGTCAGGCATCGTCTCCTTTGGAAGCATTGATCCCCGTGGACCTCTCGAGTTTTCAAAGGATGTGAGGCCTCTGGTCGCGATGAGGCGGAGAACTCGGTCTTTCTCTGTGGTCTCCACAGGGGATTCAGACATCCCTTCTTCTTGGGAGATGCAAGACGAGCCTGCATTCAATTCACTGCAGGGATATCCGGCCTTACTTCGAGTCAGAGCATCTCGGTGTCCATTCCACTTGAGGCCACAAACTCAGGGTCCCTCTCACATACATGTAGTTGAGAGAAGCTTCCTCTTGAGGTGCTTGTGGAAAGTTGGTATTCCTCTTGAGTCGAAGCCAGGGACTAAGCTCTCATCTCGAGTTGATTTGGGGTCCACGGAGCCCTTTCGTGTTGCTCCAGTGACCTCAGGATCACTCTAGACTTGAGACAGAGATCTTGGGTTTTCTCTGGAGTGCCATCAAGGAAATCAAGGCTCCTTTCACGTTTGATGTGGAACACGGAATTGCTCTGCACGCAGTGCAGGGGAATCGGGCCTCATCCCGCGGCGAGGAGTAAGTCTCATGGTTTTTCTCGAGTTGCGGCCGGAACCTGGGGTATATTTTCGAGTTACGACGGGGAGGGCCCTTCCAGACACGTGTTTGTTCAGCGACGTCAGGACTCCTGCCTTGGTGCGAGGGACACCTGGGTATTCTCCACGAGTCTTGGCATGGTAATTGGGACGCGTATCCACGTGATGCGGGAAACTCAGGGTCACTTTCCACGTTCCATAGGGATCCTGGGACTCCTATCCATTTTCAAGAGGAGTCAGGCATCGTCGCCTTTGGAAGCATTGATCTCCGCGCACCTCTTGAGTTTTCAAAGGATGTGAGGCCTCCGTTCGCGTTGAGGCGGAGAAGTAGGTCTTTCTCTGTGGTCTCCACAGGGGATTCAGACATCCCTTCGTCTTGGGAGATGCAAGACGAGCCTGCATTCAATTCACTGCAGGGATATCCGGCCTTACTTCGAGTCAGAGCATCTCGGTGTCCATTCCACTTGAGGCCACAAACTCAGGGTCCCTCTCACATACCTGTAGCAGAGAGAAGCCTCCTCTTGAGGTGCTTGTGGAAAGTTGGTATTCCTCTTGAGTCGAAGCCAGGGACTAAGCTCTCATCTCGAGTTGATTTGGGGTCCACGGAGCCCTTTCGAGTTGCTACAGTGACCTCAGGATCCCTCTAGACTTGAGACAGTGATCTTGGGTTTTCTCTGGAGTGCCATCAAGGAAATCAAGGCTCCTTTCACGTTTGATGTGGAACACGGAATTGCTCTGCACGCAGTCCAGGGGAATCGGGCCTCATCTCGCGGCGAGGGGGAAGTCTCATGGTTTTTCTCGAGTTGCGGCCGGAACCTGGGTATATTCTCGAGTTACGAAGGGGAGGGCCCTTGCAGACACGTGTTTGTTCAGCGACGTCAGGACTCCTGCCTAGGTGCGAGGGACACCTCGGGATTCTCCTTGAGTCTTGGCATGGCAATTGGGACGCGTCTCCACGTGAGGCGGGAGACCCAGGGTCCCTTTCCACGTGCCACAGGGATCCTGGGACTCCTATCCATTTTCAAGAGGAGTCAGCCATCGTCTCCTTTGGAAGCATTGATCTCCGCGGACCTCTCGAGTTTTCAAAGGATGTGAGGCCTCCGGTCGCGATGATGCGGAGAACTAGGTCTTTCTCTGTGGTCTCCACAGGGGATTCAGACATCCCTTCGTCTTGGGAAATGCAAGACGAGCCTGCACTCAATTCACTGCAGTGATATCCGGCCTTACTTCCTGTCAGAGCATCTCAGTGTCCAGTCCACTTGAGGCCACAAACTCAGGGTCCCTCTCACATACCTGTAGCTGAGAGAAGCCTCCTCTTGATGTGCTTGTGTAAAGTTGGTAATCCTCTTGAGTCGAAGCCAGACACTAAGCTCTCATCTCGAGTTGATTTGGGGTCCACGGAGACCTTTCGTGTTACTCCAGTGACCTCAGGATCCCTCTAGACATGAGACAGTGATCTTGAGTTTTCTCTGGAGTGCCATCAAGGAAATCAAGGCTCCTTTCACGTTTGATGTGGAACACGGAATTGCTCTGCACACAGTGCAGGGGAATCGGGTCTCATCTCGCGGCGAGGGGGAAGTCTCATGGTTTTTCTCGAGTTGCGGTCGGAACCTGGGGTATATTCTCGAGTAACGACGGGGAGGGCCCTTCCAGAAACGTGTTTGTTCAGCGACGTCAGGACTCCTGCCTAGGTGCGAGGGACACCTCGGGATTCTCCTCGAGTCTTGGCATGGCAATTGGGACGCGTATCCATGTGAGGCGTAAGACCCAGGGTCCCTTAACACGTGCCATAGGGATCCTGGGACTCCTATCTATTTTCAAGAGAGTCAGGCATCGTCTCCTTTGGAAGCATTGATCTCCGTGGACCTCTCGAGATGTCAAAGGATGTGAGGCCTACGGTCGCGATGAGGCGGAGGACTAGGTCTTTCTCTGTGGTCTCCACAGCGGATTCAGACATCCCTTCGTCTTGGGAGATGCAAGACGAGCCTGCATTCAATTCACTGCAGGGATATCCGGCCTTACTTCGAGTCAGAGCATCTCGGTGTCCATTCCACTTGAGGCCACAAACTCAGTGTCCCTCTCACATACCTGTAGCTGAGAAAAGCCTCCTCTTGAGGTGCTTGTGGAAAGTTGTTATTCCTCTTGTGTCGAAGCCAGGGACTAAGCTCTCATCTCGAGTTGATTTGGTGTCCACGGAGAACTTTCGTGTTGCTCCAGTGACCTCAGGATCCCTCTAGACTTGAGACAGTTCCTTGGGTTTTCTCTGGAGTGCCATCAAGGAAATCAAGGCTCCTTTACCGTTTGATGTGGAACACGGCATTGCTCTGCACACAGTGCAGGGGAATCGGGCCTCATGTCGCGGCGAGGGGGAAGTCTCATGGTTTTCTCGAGTTGCGGCCGGAACCTGGTGTATATTCTCGAGTTGCGACGGGGAGGGCCCTTCCAGACACGTGTTTGTTCAGCGACGTCAGGACTCCTGCCTAGGTGCGAGGGACACCTCGGGATTCTCCTCGAGACTTGGCATGGCAATTGGGACGCGTCTCCACGAGAGGCGGGAGACCCAGGGTCCCTTTCCACGTGCCACAGGGATCCTGGGACTCCTATCCATTTTCAAGAGGAGTCAGGCATCGTCTCCTTTGGAAGCATTGATCTCCGCAGACCTCTCGATTTTTCAAAGGATGTGATGTCTCCGGTCCCGATGAGGCTGAGGACTAGGTTTTTCTCTGTGGTCTCCACAGGGGATTCAGACATCCCTTCGTCTTAGGAGATGCAAGACGAGCCTGCATTCAATTCACTGCAGGGATATCCGGCCTTACTTCGAGTCAGAGCATCTCGGTGTCCATTCCACTTGAGGCCACAAACTCAGGGTCCATCTCACATACCTGTAGCTGAGAGAAGCCTCCTCTTGAGGTACTTGTGTAAAGTTGGTATTCCTCTTGAGTCGAATTCAGGGACTAAGCTCTCATCTCAGGTTGATTTGTGGGCCACGGAGCTCTTTCGTGTTGCTCCAGTGACCTCAGGATCCCTCTAGACTAGAGACAGTGATCTTGGGTTTTCTCTGGAGTGCCATCAAGGAAATCAAGGCTCCTTTCACGTTTGATGTGGAACACGGAATTGCTCGGCACACAATGCAGGGGAATCGGGCCTCATGTCGCGGCGAGGGGGAAGTCTCATGGTTTTTCTCGAGTTGCGGCCGGAACCTGGGGTATATTCTCGAGTTACGACGGGGAGGGCCCTTCCAGACACGTGTTTGTTCAGCGACGTCAGGACTCCTGCCTAGGTGCGAGGGACACCTCGGGATTCTCCTCGAGTCTCGGCATGGCAATTGGGACGCGACTCCACGTGAGGCGGGAGACCCAGTGTCCCTTTCCATGTGCCACAGGGATCCTGGGATTTCTATCCATTTTCAAGTCATCGTCTCCTTTGGAAGCATTGATCTCCGCGGACCTCTCTAGTTTTCAAAGGACGTGAGGCCTCCGTTCGCGTTGAGGCGGAGGACTAGGTCTTTCTCTGTGGACTCCACAGGGGATTCAGACAACCCTTCGTCTTGGGAGATGCAAGACGAGCCTGCATTCAATTCACTGCAGGGATATCCGGCTTTACTTCGAGTCAGAGCATCTCGGTGTCCATTCCACTTGAGGCCACAAACTCAGGGGCCCTCTCACATACCTGTAGCTGAGAGAAGCCTCCTCTTGAGGTGCTTGTGGAAAGTTGGTATTCCTCTCGAGTCGAAGCCAGGGACTAAGCTCTCATCTCGAGTTGATTTGGGGTCCACTGAGCCCTTCGGTGTTGCTCCAGTGACCTCAGGATCCCTCTAGAATTGAGACAGTGATCTTGGGTTTTCTCTGGAGTGCCATCAAGGAAATCAAGGTTCCTTTCACGTTTCATGTGGAACACGGAATTGCTCTGCACGCAGTACAGGGGAATCGGGCCTCATCTCGCGGCGAGGGGGAAGTCTCATGGTTTTTCTCGAGTTGCGGTCGAAACCTGGGGTATATTCTCGAGTTACGACGGGGAGGGCCCTTCCATACACGTGTTTGTTCAGCAACGTCAGGACTCCTGCCTAGGTGCGAAGGACACCTCGGGATTCTCCTCGAGTCTTGGCATGGCAATTGGGACGCGTCTCCACGTGAGGCGGGAGGCCCAGGGTCCCTTTCCATGTGCCACAGGGATCCTGGGACTCCTATCCATTTTCAAGAGGAGTCAGGCATCGTCTCCTTTGGAAGCATTGATCTCCGTGGACCTCTCGAGTTTTCAAAGGATGTGAGGCCTCCGGTCGCGTTGAGGCGGAGGACTAGGTCTTTCTCTGTCGTCTCCACAGGGGATTCAGACATCCCTTCGTCTTGGGAGATGCAAGACGAGCCGGCATTCAATTCACTGCAGGGATATCCGGCCTTACTTCTAGTCAGAGCATCTCGGTGTCCATTCCACTTGAGGCCACAAACTCAGGGTCCCTCTCACATACATGTAGCTGAGAGAAGCCTTCTCTTGAGGGGCTTGTGGAAAGTTGGTATTCCTCTTGACTCGAAGCCAGGGACTAAGCTCTCATCTCGAGTTGATTTGGGTTCCACGGAGCCCTTTCCTGTTGCTCCAGTGACATCAGGATCCCTCTAGCCTTCAGACAGTGATCTTGGGTTTTCTCTGGAGTGCCATCAAGGAAATCAAGGCTCCTTTCATGTTTGATGTGGAACACGGAATTGCTCTGCACGCAGTGCAGGGGAATCGGGCCTCATCTGGCGGCAAGGGGAATGTCTCATGGTTTTTCTCGAGTTGCGGCCTGAACCTGGGGTATATTCTCGATTTACGATGGGGAGGGCCCTTCCAGACACGTGTTTGTTCATCGACGTCAGGACTCCTGCCTAGGTGCGAGGGACACCTCGGGATTCTCCTCGAGTCTTGGCATGGAAATTGGGACGCGTCTCCACGTGAGGTGGGAGACCCAGTGGCCCTTTCCACGTGCCACAGGGATCCTGGGACTCCTATCCATTTTCAAGAGGAGTCAGGCATCGTCTCCTTTGGAAGCATTGATCTCCGCGGACCTCTCGAGTTTTCAAAGGATGTGAGGCCTCCGGTGGCGATGAGGCGGAGAATTATGTCTTTCCCTGTGGTCTCCACAGGGGATTCAGACATCCCTTGGTCTTGGGAGATGCAAGACGAGCCTGCATTCAATTCACTGCAGGGATATTCGGCCTTACTTCGAGTCAGAGCATCTCGGTGTCCATTCCACTTGAGGCCACAAACTCAGGGGCCCTCTCACATACCTGTAGCTGAGAGAACCCTCCTCTTGAGGTGCTTGTGGAAAGTTGGTATTCCTCTTGAGTCTAAGCCAGGGACTAAGTTCTCATCTCGAGTTAATTTGGGGTCCACGGAGCCCTTTCGTGTTGCTCCAGTGACCTCAGGATCCCTCTAGACTTGAGACAGTGATCTTGGGTTTTCTTTGGAGTGCCATCAAGGAAATCAAGGCTCCTTTCACTTTTGATGTCGAACACGGAATTGCTCTGCACGCAGTACAGGAGAATCGGGCCTCATCTCGCCGTGAGGGGGAAGTCTCATGGTTTTTTTCGAGTTGCGGCCGGAACCTGGGGTATATTCTCGAGTTACGACGGGGAGGGCCCTTCCAGACACGTGTTTGTTCAGCGACGTCAGGACTCCTGCCTAGGTGCGAGGGACACCTCGGGATTCTCCTCGAGTCTTGGCATGGCAATTGGGACGCGTCTCCACATGAGGCGGGAGATCCAGGGTCCCTTTCCACGTGCCACAGTGATCCTGGGACTCCTATGCATTTTCAAGAGGAGCCAGGCATCGTATCCTTTGGAAGCATTGATCTCTGCAGACCTCTCGAGTTTTCAAATGATATGAGGCCTCCGGTCATGATGAGGCGGAGGACTAGGTTTTTCTCTGTGGTCTCCACAGGGGATTCAGACATCCCTTCGTCTTGGGAGATGCAAGACGAGCCTGCATTCAATTCACTGCAGGGAAATCCGGACTTACTTCGAGTCAGAGCATCTCGGTGTCCATTGCACTTGAGGCCACAAACTCAGGGTCCCTCTCACATACCTGTAGCTGAGAGAAGCCTCCTCTTGAGGTGCTTGTGGAAAGTTGGTATTCCTCTTGCGTCGAAGCCAGGGACTAAGCTGTCATCTCGAGTTGATTTGGGGTCCACGGAGCCCTTTCGGGTTGCTCCAGTGACCTCAGGATCCCTCTAGACTTGAGACAGTGATCTTGGGTTTTCTCTGGAGTGCCATCAGGGAAATCAAGGCTCCTTTCATGTTTGATGTGGAACACGGAATTGCTCTGCACGCAGTGCACGGGAATCGGGCCTCATCTCGCGGCCAGCGGGAAGTCTCATGGTTTTTCTCGAGTTGCGGCCGGAACCTGGGGTATATTCTCGAAGTTCGACGGCGAGGGCCCTTCCAGACACGTGTTTGTTCAGCGACGTCAGGACTCCTGCCTAGGTGCGAGGGACACCTCGGGATTCTCCTCGAGTCTTGGCATGGTAATTGGGACGCGTATCCACGTGATGCGGGAAACCCAGGGTCACTTTCCAAGTTCCATAGGGATCCTGGGACTCCTATCCATTTTCAAGAGGAGTCAGGCAACGTCGCCTTTGGAAGCATTGATCTCCGCGCACCTCTTGAGTTTTCAAAGGATGTGAGGCCTCCGTTCGCGTTGAGGCGGAGAAGTAGGTCTTTCTCTGTGGTCTCCACAGGGGATTCAGACATCCCTTCGTCTTGGGAGATGCAAGACGAGCCTGCATTCAATTCACTGCAGGGATATCCGGCCTTACGTCGAGTCAGAGCATCTCGGTGTCCATTCCACTTGAGGCCACAAACTCAGGGGCCCTCTCACATACCTGTAGCAGAGAGAAGCCTCCTCTTGAGGTGCTTGTGGAAAGTTGGTATTCCTCTTGAGTCGAAGCCAGGGACTAAGCTCTCATCTCGAGTTGATTTGGGGTCCACGGAGCCCTTTCGAGTTGCTCCAGTGACCTCAGGATCCCTCTAGACTTGAGACAGTGATCTTGGGTTTTCTCTGGAGTGCCATCAAGGAAATCAAGGCTCCTTTCACGTTTGATGTGGAACACGGAATTGCTCTGCACGCAGTCCAGGGGAATCGGGCCTCATCTCGCGGCGAGGGGGAAGTCTCATGGTTTTTCTCGAGTTGCGGCCGGAACCTGGGTATATTCTCGAGTTACGAAGGGGAGGGCCCTTGCAGACACGTGTTTGTTCAGCGACGTCAGGACTCCTACCTAGGTGCGAGGGACACCTCGGGATTCTCCTCGAGTCTTGGCATGGCATTTGGGACGCGTCTCCACGTGAGGCGGGAGACCCAGGGTCCCTTTCCACGTGCCACAGGGATCCTGGGACTCCTATCCATTTTCAAGAGGAGTCAGGCATCGTCTCCTTTGGAAGCATTGATCTCCGCGGACCTCTCGAGTTTTCAAAGGATATGAGGCCTCCGGTCGCGAAGAGGCGGAGAACTCGGTCTTTCTCTGTGGTCTCCACAGGGGATTCAGACATCCCTTCATCTTGGGAGATGCAAGACGAGCCTGCATTCAATTCACTGCAGGGATATCCGGCCTTACTTCGAGTCAGACCATCTCGGTGTCCATTCCACTTGAGGCCACAAACTCAGGGTCCCTCTCAAATACCTGTAGCTGAAAGAAGCCTCCTCTTGCGGTGCTTGTAGAAAGTTGGTATTCCTCTTGAGTCTAAGCCAGGGACTAAGCTCTCATCTCGAGTTGATTTCAGGTCCATGGAGCCCTTTCGTGTTGCTACAGTGACTTCAGGATCCCTCTAGACTTGAGACAGTGATCTTGGGTTTTCTCTGGAGTGCCATCAAGGAAATCAAGGCTCCTTTCACGTTTGATGTGTAACACGGAATTGCTCTGCACGCAGTGCAGGGGAGTCGGGCCTCATCTCGCAGCGAGGGGGAAGTCTCATGGTTTTTCGCGAGTTGCGGCCGGAACCTGGGGTATATTCTCGAGTTACGACGGGGAGGGCCCTTCCAGACACGTGTTTGTTCAGCGACGTCACGACTCCTGCCTAGGTGCGAGGGACACCTCGGGATTCTCCTCGAGTCTTGGCGTGGCAATTGGGACGCGTCTCCACGTGAGACGTGAGACCCAGGCTCCCTTTCCACGTGCCACAGTGATCCTGGGACTCCTATCCATTTTCAAGAGGAGTCAGGCATCGGCTCCTTTGGAAGCATTGATCTCTGCAGACCTCTCGAGTTTTCAAAGGATGTGAGGCCTCAGGTCGCGTTGAGGCGGAACACTAGGTCTTTCTCTGTGGTCTGCACAGGGCTTTCAGACATCCCTTCGTCTTGGGAGATGCAAGACGAGCCTGCATTCAATTCACTGCAGGGATATCCGGCCTTACTTCGAGTCAGAGCATCTCGGTGTCCATTCCACTTGAGGCCACAAACTCAGGGTCCCTCAAATATACCTGTAGTTGAGAGAAGCCTCCTCTTGAGGTGCTTGTGGAAAGTTGGTCTTCCTCTTGGGTCTAAGCCAGGGACTAAGCTCTCATCTCGTGTGGATTTTTTGTCGACGGAGCCCTTTCATATTGGTCCAGTGACCTCAGGATCCCTCTAGACTTGAAACAGTGATCTTGGGTTTCTCTGGAGTGCCATCAAGGAAATCAAGGCTCCTTTCACGTTTGATGTGGAACACGGAATTGCTCTGCATGCAGTGCAGGGGAATCGGGCCTCAACTCACGGCGAGGGGGATATCTCATGGGTTTTCTCGATTTGCGGCCGGAACCTGGGTTATATTCTCGAGTTACGACGGGGAGGGCCCTTCCATACACGTGTTTGTTCAGCGACATCAAGACTCCTGCCTAGGTGCGAGGGACACCTCGGGATTCCCCTCGAGTCCTGGCATGGCAATTGGGACGCGTCTCCACGTGAGGCGGGAGACCCAGGGTCCCTTTCCACGTGCCACAGGAATCCTGGGACTCCTATCCATTTTCAAGAGGAGTCAGGCATCATCTCCTTTGGAAGCATTGATCTCCTCGGACCTCTCGAGTTTTCAAAGGATGTGAGGCCTCCGCTCGCGATGCGGCGGAGAATTAGGTCTTTCTCTGTGGTCTCCACAGGGGATTCAGACATCCCTTCGTTTTGGGAGATGCAAGACGAGCCTGCATTCAATTCACTGCAGGGATATCCAGCCTTACTTCGAGTCAGAGCATCTCAGTGTCCATTCCACTTGAGGCCACAAACTCAGGGTCCCTCTCACATACCTGTAGCTGAGTGAAGCCTCCTCTTGAGGTGCTTGTGGAAAGTTGGTATTCCTCTTGAGTCGAAGCCAGGGACTAAGCTCTCATCTCGAGTTGATTTCGGGTCCACGGAGCCTTTCGTGTTGCTCCAGTGACCTCAGGATCCCTCTAGACTTGAGACAGTGATATGGGTTTTCTCTGGAGTGCCATCAAGGAAATCAAGGCTCCTTTCACTTTTGATGTGGAATACGGAATTGCTCTGCACGCAGGGCAGGGGAATCGGGCCTCATCTCGCCGTGAGGGGGAATTCTCATGGTTTTTCTCGAGTTGCGTCCGGATCCAGGGGTATATTCTCGAGTTACGATGGGGAGGGCCCTTCCAGACATGTGTTTGTTCAGCGAAGTCAGGACTCCTGCCTAGGTGCGAGGGACACCTCGGGATTCTCCTCGAGTCTTGGCATGGCAATTGTGATGCGTCTCCACGTGAGGCGGGAGACCCAGGGTCCCTTTCCACTTGCCAGAGTGATCCTGGGACTCCTATCCATTTTCAAGTGGAGTCAGGCATCGTCTCCTTTGGAAGCATTGATCTCCGCATACCTCTCGAGTTTTGAAAGGATGTCAGGCCTCCGGGCGCATTGAGGCGGAAGACTAGGTCTTTCTCTGTGGTCTCCACAGGGGATTCAGACATCCCTTCGTCTTGGGAGATGCAAGACGAGCCTGCATTCAATTCACTGCAGGGATATCCGGCCTTACTTCGAGTCAGAGCATCTTGGTGTCCATTCCACTTGAGGCCACAAACTCAGGGTTCCTCAAATATACCTGTAGCTGAGAGAAGCCTCCTCTTGAGGTGCATGTGGAAAGTTGGTATTCCTCTTGAGTCGAAGCCAGGGACTAAGCTCTCATCTCGAGTTGATTTGGGGTCGACGGAGCCCTTTCATGTTGGTCCAGTGACCTCAGGATCCCTCTAGACTTGAGACAGTGATCTTGGGTTTTCTCTGGAGTGCCGTCAAGTAAATCAAGGCTCCTTTCACGTTTGATGTGGAACACGGAATTGCTCTGCATGCAGTGCAGGGGAATCGGGCCTCAACTCGCGGCGAGGGGGAAATCTCATGGTTTTTCTCGAGTTGCGGACGGAACCTGGGTTATATTCTCTAGTTACGACGGGGAGGGCCCTTCCAGACACCTGATTGTTCAGCGACGTCAGGACTCCTGCCTAGGTGCGAGGGACACCTCGGGATTCTCCTCGAGTCTTGGCATGGCAATTGGGACGCGTCTCCACGTGAGGCGGGAGACCCAGGGACCCTTTCCACGTGCAACAGGGATCCTGGGACTCCTATCCATTTTCAAAAGGAGTCAGGCATCGTCTCCTTTGGAAGCATTGATCTCCGCGGACCTCTCGAGTTTTCAAAGGATGTGAGGCCTCCGGTCGCGATGAGGCGGAGAACTCGGTCTTTCTCTGTGGTCTCCACAGGGGATTCAGACATCCCTTCGTCTTCGGAGATGCAAGACGAGCCTGCATTCAATTCACTGCAGGGATATCCGGCCTTACTTCGAGTCAGAGCATCACGGTGTACATTACAATTGAGGCCACAAATTCAGGGTCCCTCAAATATACCTGTAGCTGAGAGAAGCCTCCTCTTGACGTGCTTGTGGAAAGTTGGTATTCCTCTTGAGTGGAAGCCAGGGACTAAGCTCTCATCTCGAGTTGATTTGGGGTCCACGGAGCCCTTTCGTGTTTCTCCAGTGACCTCAGGATCCCTCTAGACTTGAGACAGTGATCTTGGGTTTTCTCTGGAGTGCCATCAAGGAAATCAAGGCTCCTTTCACGTTTGATGTGGAACACGGAATTGCTCTGCAGGCAGTGCAGGGGAATCGGGCCTCATCTCGCGGCGAGGGGGAAGTCTCATGGTTTTTCTCGAGTTGCGGCCGGAACCTGGGGTATATTCTCGAGTTACGACGGGGAGGGCCCTTCCAGACACGTGTTTGTTCAGCGACGTCAGGACTCCTGCCTACGTGCGAGGGACACCTCGGGATTCTCCTCGAGTCTTGGCATGGCAATTGGGACGCGTATCCACGTGAGGCGGGAGACCCACGGTCCCTTTCCACGTGCCACAGGGATCCTGGGACTCCTATCCATTTTCAAGAGGAGTCAGGCATCGTCTCCTTTGGAAGCATTGATCTCCGCGGACCTATCGAGTTTTCAAAGGATATGTGGCCTCCGGTTGCGTTGAGGTGGAGGACTAGATCTTTCTCTATGGTCTCCACAGGGGATTCAGAAAACCCTTCGTCTTGGGAGATGCAAGACGAGCCTGCATTCAATTCACTGCAGGGATATCCGGCCTTACTTCGAGTCAGACCATCTCGGTGTGCATTCCACTTGAGGCCACAAACTCAGGGTCCCTCTTACATACTTGTAGCTGAGAGAAGACTCCTCTTGAGGTGCTTGTGGAAAGTTGGTATTCCTCTTGAGTCGAAGCCAGGGACTAAGCTCTCATCTCGAGTTGATTTGGGGTCCACGGAGCCCTTTTGTGTTGCTACAGTTACCTCAGGATACCTCTAGACTTGAGACAGTGATCTTGGATTTTCTCTGGAGTGCCATCAAGGAAATCAAGGCTCCTTTCACGTTTGATGTGGAACACGGAATTGCTCTGCACGCAGTGCAGGGGAATCGGGCCTCATCTCGCGGCGAGGGGGAAGTCTCATGGTTTTTCTCGAGTTGCGGCCGGAACCTGGGGTATATTCTCGAGTTACGACGGGGAGGGCCCTTCCAGACACGTGTTTGTTCAGCGACGTCAGGACTCCTGCCTACGTGCGAGGGACACCTCGGGATTCTCCTCGAGTCTTGGCATGGCAATTGGGACGCGTCTCCACGTGAGGCGGGAGACCCACGGTCCCTTTCCACGTGCCACAGGGATCCTGGGACTCCTATGCATTTTCAAGAGGAGTCAGGCATCGTCTCCTTTGGAAGCATTGATCTCCGCGGACCTCTCGAGTTTTCAAAGGATGTGAGGCCTCTGGTCGCGATGAGGCGGAGAATTAGGTCTTTCTCTGTGGTCTCATCAGGGGATTCAGACATCCCTTCGTCTTGGGAGATGCAAGACGAGCCTGCATTCAATTCACTGCAGGGATATCCGGCCTTACTTCGAGTCAGAGCATCTCGGTGTCCATTCCACTTGAGGCCACAAACTCAGGGGCCCTCTCACATACCTGTAGCTGAGAGAAGCCTCCTCTTGAGGTGCTTGTGGAAAGTTGGTATTCCTCTTGAGTCGAAGCCAGGGACTAAGCTCTCATCTCGAGTTGATTTGGGGTCCACAGAGCCCTTTCGTTTTGCTACAGTGACCTCAGGGTCAATCTAGACTTGAGAGAGTGATCTTGGGTTTTCTCTGGAGTGCCATCTAGGAAATCAAGGCTCCTTTCACTTTTGATGTGCAATACGGCATTGCTCTGCACGCAGGATACGGGAATCGGGCCTGATGTCGCGGCGAGGGGGAAGTCTCATGGTTTTTCTCGAGTTGCGGCCGGAACCTGGGTTATATTCTCGAGTTACGAGGGGGAGGGCCCTTCCAGACACGTGTTTGTTCAGCGACATCAAGACTCCTGCCTAGGTGCGAGGGACACCTCGGGATTCCCCTCGAGTCCTGGCATGGCAATTGGGACGCGTCTCCACGTGAGGCGGGAGACCCAGGGTCCCTTTCCACGTGCCACAGTGATCCTGGGACTCCTACCCATTTTCAAGAGGAGTCAGGCATCATCTCCATTGGAAGCATTGATCTCCTCAGACCTCTCGAGTTTTCAAAGGATGTGAGGCCTCCGGGGTCGATGAGGCGGAGGACTAGGTCTTTCTCTATCGTCTCCACAGCGGATTCAGACATCCCTTCGTCTTGGGAGATGCAAGACGAGCCTGCATTCAATTCACTGCAGGGATATCCGTGCTTACTTCGAGTCAGAGCATCTCGGTGTCCATTCCACTTGAGGCCACAAACTCAGGGTCCCTCTCACATACCTGTAGCTGAGAGAAGCCTCCTCTTGAGGTGCTTGTGGAAAGTTGGTATTCCTCTTGCGTCGAAGCCAGGGACCAAGCTCTCATCTCGAGTTGATTTGGGGTCCACAGAGACCTTTCGTGTTGCTCCAGTGACCTCAGGATCCCTCTAGACTTGAGACAGTGATCTTGGGTTTTCTCTGGAGTGCCATCAAGGAAATCAAGGCTCCTTTCACGTTTGTTGTGGAACACGGAATTGCTCTGCATGCAGTGCAGGGGAATCGGGCCTCATCTCCCGGCGAGGAGTAAGTCTCATGGTTTTTCTCGAGTTGCGGCCGGAACCTGGGGTATATTCTCGAGTTATGACGGGGAGGGCCCTTCCAGACACGTGTTTGTTCAGCGACGTCAGGACTCCTGCCTAGGTGCGAGGGACACTCGGGATTCTCCACGAGTCTTGGCATGGTAATTGGGACGCGTCTCCACGTGATGCGGGAGACCCAGGGTCCCTTTCCACGTGCCACAGGGATCCTGGGACTCCTATCCATTTTCAAGAGGAGTCAGGTAACGTCTCCTTGGAAGCATTGATCTCCGCGCATCTCTCGAATTTTCAAAGGATGTGAGGCCTCCATTCGCGTTGAGGCGGAGAACTAGGTTTTTCTCTGTGGTCTCCACAGGGGATTCAGACATCCCTTCGTCTTGGGAGATGCAAGACGAGCCTGCATTCTATTCACTGCAGGGATATCCGGGCTTACTTCGAGTCAGAGCATCTCGGTGTCCATTCCACTTGAGGCCACAAACTCAGGGTCCCTCTCACATACCTGTAGCTGAGAGAAGCCTCCTCTTGAGGTGCTTGTGGAAAGTTGGTATTCCTCTTGAGTCGAAGCCAGGGACTAAGCTCTCATCTCGAGTTGATTTGGGTTCCACGGAGCCCTTTCATGTTGCTCCAGTGACCTCAGGATCCCTCTAGACTTGAGACAGTGATCTTGGGTTTTCTCTGGAGTGCCATCAAGGAAATCAAGGCTCCTTTCACGTTTGATGTGGAACACGGAATTGCTCTGCACGCAGTGCATGGGAATCGGGCCTCATCTCGCGGCGAGGGGGAAGTCTCATGGTTTTTCTAGAGTTGCGGCCAGAACCTAGGGTATATTCTCGAGTTACGATGGGGAGGGCACTTCCAGACACGTGTTTGTTCAGCGACGTCAGGACTCCTGCCTAGGTGCGAGGGACACCTCGGGATTCTCCTCGAGTCTTGGCATGGCAATTGGGACACGTCTCCACGTGAGGCGGGAGACGCAGGGTCCCTTTCCACGTGCCACAGGGATCCTGGGACTCCTATCCATTTTCAAGAGGAGTCAGGCATCGTCTCCTTTGGAAGCATTGATCTCCGCAGACCTCTCGAATTTTCAAAGGATGTGAGGCCTCCGGTCGCGATGAGGCGGGGGACTAGGTCTTTCTCTGTGGTCTCCACAGCGGATTCAGACAACTCTTCGTCTTGGGCGATGCAAGACGAGCCTGCATTCACTTCACTGCAGGGATATCCGGCCTTACTTCGAGTCAGAGCATCTCGGTGTCCATTCCACTTGAGGCCACAAACTCAGGGTCCCTCTCACATAACTGTAGCTGAGAGAAGCCTCCTCTTGAGGTGCTTGTGGAAACTTGGTATTCCTCTTGAGTCGAAGCCAGGGACTAAGCTCTCATCTCGAGTTGATTTGGGGTCCATGGAGCCCTTTCGTGTTGCTCCAGTGACCTCAGGATCCCTCTAGACTTGAGACAGTGATCTTGGGTTTTCTCTGGAGTGCCATCAAGGAAATCAAGGCTCCTTTCACTTTTGATGTCGAACACGGAATTGCTCTGCACCCAGTACATGGGAATCGGTCCTCATCTCGCCGTGAGGGGGAAGTCTCATGGTTTTTCTCGAGTTGCGGCCTGAACCTGGGGTATATTCTCGAGTTACGACGGGGAGGGCCCTTCCAGACACGTGTTTGTTCAGCGACGTCAGGACTCCTGCCTAGGTGCGAGGGACACCTCGGGATTCTCCTCGAGTCTTGGCATGGCAATTGGGACGCGTCTCCACATGAGGCGGGAGACCCAGGGTCCCTTTCCACGTGCCACAGTGATCCTGGGCCTCCTATGCATTTTCAAGAGGAGTCAGGCATCGTCTCCTTTGGAAGCATTGATCTCTGCAGACCTCTCGAGTTTTCAAAGGATATGAGGCCTCCGGTCATGATGAGGCGGAGGAATAGGTCTTTCTCTGTGGTCTCCACAGGGGATTCAGACATCCCTTCGTCTTGGGAGATGCAAGACGAGCCTGCATTCAATTCACTGCAGGGATATCCGGACTTACTTCGAGTCAGAGCATCTCGGTGTCCATTGCACTTGAGGCCACAAACTCAGGGTCCCTCTCACATACCTGTAGCTGAGAGAAGCCTCCTCTTGAGGTGCTTGTGGAAACTTGGTATTCCTCTTGAGTCGAAGCCAGGGACTAAGCTCTCATCTCTAGTTGATTTGGGGTCCACGGACCCCTTTCATGTTGCTCCAGTGACTTCAGGATCCATCTAGACTTGAGACAGTGATCTTGGGTTTACTCTGGAGTGCCATCAAGGAAATCAAGGCTCCTTTCACGTTTGATGTGGAACACGGAATTGCTCTGCACGCAGTGCAGGGGAATCGGGCCTCATCTCGCGGCGAGGGGGAAGTCTCATGGTTTTTCTCGACTTGCGGCCGGATCCTGGGGTATATTCTCGAGTTACGACGGGGAGGGCCCTTCCAGACACGTGTTTGTTCAGCGACGTCAGGACTCCTGCCTAGGTGCGAGGGACACCTCGGGATTCTCCTCGAGTCTTGGCATGGCAATGGGGACGCGTCTCCACGTGAGGCGGGAAACCCAGTGTCCCTTTCCACGTGCCACAGGGATCCTGGGACTCCTATCCATTTTCAAGAGGAGTCAGGCATCGTCTCCTTTGGAAGCATTGATCTCCGTGGACCTTTCGAGTTTTCAAAGGATGTGAGGTCTCTGGACGCGATGAGGCAGAAAGTTAGGTCTTTCTCTGTGGTCTCCACAGGGGATTCAGACATCCCTTCGTCTTGGGAGATGCAAGACGAGCCTGCATTCAATTCACTGCAGGGATATCCGGCCTTACTTCGAGTCAGAGCATCTCGGTGTCCATTCAATTTGAGGCCACAAACTCAGGGTACCTCTCACATACCTGTAGCTCAGAGAAGCCTCCTCTTGAGGTGCTTGTGGAAAGTTGGTATTCCTCTTGAGTCGAAGCCAGGGACTAAGCTCTCATCTCGAGTTGATTTGCGGTCGACGGAGCCCTTTCATGTTGCTCCAGTGACCTCAGGATCCCTCTAGACTTGAGACAGTGATCTTCGGTTTTCTCTGGAGTGCCATCAAGGAAATCAAGGCTCCTTTCAAATTTGATGTGGAACACGGAATTGCTCTGCACGCAGTGCAGGGGAATCGGGCTTCATCCAGCGGCGAGGGGAAGTCTCATGGTTTTTCTCGAGTTGCGGCCGGAACCTGGGGTATATTCTCGAGTTACGACGGGGAGAGCCCTTCCAGACACGTGTTTGTTCAGCGACGTCAGGACTCCTGCCTAGGTGCGAGGGACACCTCGGGATTCGCCTCGAGTCTTGGCATGGCAATTGGGACGCGTCTCCACGTGAGGCGGGAGACCCAGGGTCCCTTTCCACGTGCCACAGGGATCCTGGGACTCCTATCCATTTTCAAGAGGAGTCAGGCATCGTCTCCTTTGGAAGCATTGATCTCCGCGGACCTCTCGAGTTTTCAAAGGATGTGAGGCCTCCGCTCGCGATGAGGCTTAGGACTAGCTCTATCTCTGTCATCTCCACAGGGGATTCAGACATCCCTTCGTCTTGGGAGATGCAAGACGAGCCTGCATTCAATTCACTGCAGGGATATCCGGCCTTATTTCGAGTCAGAGCATCTCGGTGTCCATTCCACTTGAGGCCACAAACTCAGGGTCCCTCTCACATACCTGTAGCTGAGAGAAGCCTCCTCTTGAGGTGCTTGTGGAAAGTTGGTATTCCTCTTGAGTCGAAGCCAGGGACTAAGCTCTCATCTCGAGTTGATTTGTGGTCCACGGAGCCCTTTCGTGTTGCTCCAGTGACCTCAGGATCCCTCTAGACTTGAGACAGTGAACTTGGGTTTTCTCTGGAGTGTCATCAAGGAAATCAAGGCTCCTTTCACTTTTGATGTGGAAAACGCAATTGCTTTGTACGCAGGGCAGGGGAATCAGGCCTCATCTCGCGGCGAGGGGGAAGTCTCATGGTTTTTCTCGAGTTGCGGCCCGAACCTGGGGTATGTTCTCGAGTTACGACTGGGAGGGCCCTTCCAGACACGTGTTTGTTCAGCGATGTCAGGACTCCTGCCTAGGTGCGAGGGACACCTCGGGATTCTCCTTAAGTCTTGCCATGGCAATTGGGACGCGTCTCCACGTGAGGCGGGAGACCCAGGGTCCCTTTCCACGTGCCACAGGGATCCTGGGACTCCTATCCATTTTCAAGAGGAGTCAGGCATCGTCTCCTTTGGAAGCAATGATCTCCGCGGACCTCTCGAGTTTTCAAAGGATGTGAGGCCTCTGCTCGTGATGAGGCGGAGAATTAGGTTTTTCTCTGTGGTCTCCACAGGAGATTCAGACATCCCTTCGTCTTGGGAGATGCAAGACGAGCCTGCATTCTATTCACTGCAGGGATATCCGGCCTTACTTCGAGTCAGAGCATCTCGGTGTCCATTCCACTTGAGGCCACAATCTCAGGGGCCCTCTCACATACCTGTAGCTGAGAGAAGCCTCCTCTTGAGGTGCTTGTGGAAAGTTGGTATTCCTCTTGAGTCGAAGCCAGGTACTAAGCTCTCATCTCGAGTTGATTTGGGGTCCATGGAGCCCTTTCGTGTTGCTACAGTGAGCTCAGGATCCCTCTAGACTAGGGACAGTGATCTTGGGTTTTCTCTGGAGTGCCATCAAGGAAATCAAGGCTCCTTTCACTTTTGATGTGGAATACGGAATTGCTCTGCATGCAGGGCAGGGGAATCGGGCCTCATCTCGCGGCGAGGGGGAAGTCTCATGGTTTTTCTCGAGTTGCGGCCGGAACCTGGGGTATATTCTCGAGTTAGGACGGGGAGGGCCCTTCCAGACACGTGTTTGTTCAGCGACGTCAGGACTCCTGCCTAGGTGCGAGGGACACCTCGGGATTCTCCTCGAGTCTTGGCATGGCAATTGGGACGCGTCTCCACGTGAGGTGGGAGACCCAGGGTCCCTTTCCACGTGCCACAGGGATCCTGGGACTCCTATCCATTTTCAAGAGGAGTCAGTCATCGTCTCCTTTGGAAGCAATGATCTCCGCGGACCTCTCGAGTTTTCAAAGGATGTGAGGCCTCCGCTCGCGATGAGGCGGAGAATTAGGTTTTTCTCAGTGTTCTCCACAGGGGATTCAGACATCCCTTCGTCTTGGGAGATGCAAGACGAGCCTGCATTCAATTCACTGCAGGGATATCCGGCCTTACTTCGAGTCAGAGCATCCCGGTGTCCATTCCACTTGAGGCCACAAACTAAGGGTCCCTAAAATATACATGTAGCTGAGAGAAGCCTCCTCTTGAGGTGCTTGTGGAAAGTTGGTATTCCTCTTGAGTCGAAGCCAGGGACTAAGCTCTCATCTCGACTTGATTTCGGTCCACGGAGCCCTTTCCTGTTGATCCAGTGACCTCAGGATCCCTCTAGACTTGAGACAGTGATCTTGGGTTTTCTCTGGAGTGTCATCAAGGAAATCAAGGCTCCTTTCACGTTTGATGTGGAACACGGAATTGCTCTGCATGCAGTGCAGGGGAATCGGACCTCAACTCGCGGCGAGGGGGAAATCTCATGGTTTTTCTCGAGTTGCGGCCCGAACCTGGGGTATATTCTCGAGTTACGACGGGGAGGGCCCTTCCAGACACGTGTTTGTTCAGCGACGTCAGGACTCCTGCCTAGGTGCGAGGGACACATCGGGATTCTCCTCGAGTCTTGGCATGGCAATTGGGACGCGTCTCCACGTGAGGCGGGAGACCCAGGGTCCCTTTCCACGTGCCACAGGGATCCTGGGACTCCTATCCATTTTCAAGAGGAGTCAGCCATCGTCTCCTTTGGAAGCATTGATCTCCGCGGACCTCTCGAGTTTTCAAAGGATGTGAGGCCTCCGGTCGCGATGAGGCGGAGAACTCGGTCTTTCTCTGTGGTCTCCACAGGGGATTCAGACATCCCTTCGTCTTGGGAGATGCAAGACGAGCCTGCATTCAATTCACTGCAGGGATATCCGGCCTTACTTCGAGTCAGAGCATCTCGGTGTCCATTCCACTTGAGGCCACAAACTCAGGGTCCCTCTCACATACCTGTAGCTGAGAGAAGCCTCCCCTTGAGGTGCTTGTGGAAAGTTGGTATTCCTCTTGAGTCGAAGCCAGGGACTAAGCTCTCATCTCGAGTTGATTTGGGGTCCACAGAGCCCTTTCGTGTTGCTCCAGTGACCTCAGGATCCCTCTAGACTTGAGACAGTGATCTTGCGTTTTCTCTGCAGTGCCATCAAGGAAAGCAAGGCTCCTTTCACGTTTGATGTGGAACACGGAATTGTTCTGCACGCAGTGCAGGGGAATCGGGCTTCATCCAGCGGCGAGGGGAAGTCTCATGATTTTTCTCGAGTTGCGGCCGGAACCTGGGGTATATTCTCGAGTTAGGACGGGGAGGGCCCTTCCAGACACGTGTTTGTTCAGCGACGCCAGGACTCCTGCCTAGGTGCGAGGGACACCTCGGGATTCTCCTCGAGTCTTGGCATGTCAATGGGGACGCGTCTCCACGTGAGGCGGGAAACCCAGTGTCCCTTTCCACGTGCCACAGGGATCCTGGGACTCCTATCCATTTTCAAGAGGAGTCAGGCATCATCTCCTTTGGAAGCATTGATCTCCGCGGACCTCTCGAATTTTCAAAGAATGTGAGGTCTCTGGTCGCGATGAGGCAGAACGTTAGGTCTTTCTCTGTGGTCTCCACAGGGGATTCAGACATCCCTTCGTCTTGGGAGATGCAAGACGAGCCTGCATTCAATTCACTGCAGGGATATCCGGCCTTACTTCGAGTCAGAGCATCTCGGTGTCCATTCCATTTGAGGCCACAAACTCAGGGTCCCTCTCACATACCTGTAGCTCAGAGAAGCCTCCTCTTGAGGTGCTTGTGGAAAGTTGATATTCCTCTTTAGTCGAAGCCAGGGACTAAGCTCTCATCTCGAGTTGATTTGGGGTCCACGGAGCCCTTTGTGTTGCTCCAGTGACCTCAGGATCCCTCTAGACTTGAGACAGTGATCTTGGGTTTTCTCTGCAGTGCCATCAAGGAAATCAAGGCTCCTTTCAAATTTGATGTGGAACACGGAATTGCTCTGCACGCAGTGCAGGGGAATCGGGCCTCATCTCGTGGCAAGGGGGATGTCTCATGGATTTTCTCAAGTTGCGGCCGAAACCTGGGGTATATTCTCGAGTTACGACGGGGAGTGCCCTTCCAGACACGTGTTTGTTCAGCGACGTCAGGACTCCTGCCTAGGTGCGAGGGACACCTCGGGATTCTCCTCGAGTCTTGGCATGTCAATGGGGACGCGTCTCCACGTGAGGCGGGAGACCCAGGGTCCCTTTCCACGTGCCACAGGGATCCTGGGACTCCTATCCATTTTCAAGAGGAGTCAGGCATCGTCTCCTTTGAAAGCATTGATCTCCGCGGACCTCTCGAGTTTTCAAAGGATGTGAGGTCTCTGGTCGCGATGAGGCAGAAAGTTAGGTCTTTCTCTGTGGTCTCCACAGGGGATTCAGACATCCCTTCGTCTTGGGAGATGCAAGACGAGCCTGCATTCAATTCACTGCAGGGATATCCGGCCTTACTTCGAGTCAGAGCATCTCGGTGTCCATTCCATTTGAGGCCACAAACTCAGGGTCCCTCTCACATACCTGTAGCTCAGAGAAGCCTCCTCTTGAGGTGCTTGTGGAAAGTTGATATTCCTCTTGAGTCGAAGCCAGGGACTAAGCTCTCATCTCGAGTTGATTTGGGGTCGACGGAGCCCTTTCATGTTGCTCCAGTGACCTCAGGATCCCTCTAGACTTGAGACAGTGATCTTGGGTTTTCTCTGGAGTGCCATCAAGGAAATCAAGGCTCCTTTCAAATTTGATGTGGAACACGGAATTGCTCTGCACGCAGTGCAGGGGAATCGGGCCTCATCTCGCGGCGAGGGGGAAGACTCATGGTTTTTCTCGAGTTGCGGCCGGAACCTGGGGTATATTCTCGAGTTAGGACGGGGAGGGCCCTTCCAGACACGTGTTTGTTCAGCGACGTCAGGACTCCTGCCTAGGTGCGAGGGACACCTCGGGATTCTCCTCGAGTCTTGGCATGGCAATTGGGACGCGTCTCCACGTGAGGCGGGAGACCCAGGGTGCCTTTCCACGTGCCACAGGGATCCTGGGACTCCTATCCATTTTCAAGAGGAGTCAGTCATCGTCTCCTTTGGAAGCAATGATCTCCGCGGTCCTCTCGAATTTTCAAAGGATGTGAGGCCTCCGCTCGCGATGAGGCGGAGAATTAGGTTTTTCTCTGTGGTCTCCACAGGGGATTCAGACATCCCTTCGTCTTGGGAGATGCAAGACGAGCCTGCATTCAATTCACTGCAGGGATATCCGGCCTTACTTCGAGTCAGAGCATCCCGGTGTCCATTCCACTTGAGGCCACAAACTCGGGGTCCCTCAAATATACATGTAGCTGAGAGAAGCCTCCTCTTGAGGTGCTTGTGGAAAGTTGGTATTCCTCTTGAGTCGAAGCCAGGGACTAAGCTCTCATCTCGACTTGATTTCGGTCCACGGAGCCCTTTCCTGTTGGTCCAGTGACCTCAGGATCCCTCTAGACTTGAGACAGTGATCTTGGGTTTTCTCTGGAGTGTCATCAAGGAAATCAAGGCTCCTTTCACGTTTGATGTGGAACACGGAATTGCTTGCATGCAGTGCAGGGGAATCGGACCTCAACTCGCGGCGAGGGGGAAATCTCATGGTTTTTCTCAAGTTGCGGCCCGAACCTGGGGTATATTCTCGAGTTACGACGGGGAGGGCCCTTCCAGACACGTGTTTGTTCAGCGACATCAGGACTCCTGCCTAGGTGCGAGGGACACCTCGGGATTCTCCTCGAGTCTTGGCATGGCAATTTGGACGCGTCTCCACGTGAGGCGGGAGACCCAGGGTCCCTTTCCACGTGCCACAGGGATCCTGGGACTCCTATCCATTTTCAAGAGGAGTCAGGCATCGTCTCCTTTGGAAGCATTGATCTCCTCGGACCTCTCGAGTTTTCAAAGGATGTGAGGCCTCCGGTCGCGATGAGGCGGAGAACTCGGTCTTTCTCTGTGGTCTCCACAGGGGATTCAGACATCCCTTCGTCTTGGGAGATGCAAGACGAGCCTGCATTCAATTCACTGCAGGGATATCCGGCCTTACTTGGAGTCAGAGCATCTCGGTGTCCATTCCACTTGAGGCCACAAACTCAGGGTCCCTCTCACATACCTGTAGCTGAGAGAAGCCTCCCCTTGAGGTGCTTGTGGAAAGTTGGTATTCCTCTTGAGTCGAAGCCAGGGACTAAGCTCTCATCTCGAGTTGATTTGGGGTCCACAGAGCCCTTTCGTGTTGCTCCAGTGACCTCAGGATCCCTCTAGACTTGAGACAGTGATCTTGCGTTTTCTCTGCAGTGCCATCAAGGAAATCAAGGCTCCTTTCACGTTGGATGTGGAACACGGAATTGTTCTGCACGCAGTGCAGGGGAATCGGGCTTCATCCAGCGGCGAGGGGAAGTCTCATGATTTTTCCGAGTTGCGGCCGGAACCTGGGGTATATTCTCGAGTTAGGACGGGGAGGGCCCTTCCAGACACGTGTTTGTTCAGCGACGTCAGGACTCCTGACTAGGTGCGAGGGACACCTCGGGATTCTCCTCGAGTCTTGGCATGGCAATGGGGACGCGTCTCCACGTGAGGCGGGAAACCCAGTGTCCCTTTCCACGTGCCACAGGGATCCTGGGACCCCTATCCATTTTCAAGAGGAGTCAGGCATCGTCTCCTTTGGAACCATTGATCTCCGCGGACCTCTCGAATTTTCAAAGGATGTGAGGTTTCTGGTCGCGATGAGGCAGAAAGTTAGGTCTTTCTCTGTGGTCTCCACAGGGGATTCAGACATCCCTTCGTCTTGGGAGATGCAAGACGAGCCTGCATTCAATTCACTGCAGGGATATCCGGCCTTACTTCGAGTCAGAGCATCTCGGTGTTCATTCCATTTGAGGCCACAACCTCAGAGTCCCTCTCACATACCTGTAGCTCAGAGAAGCCTCCTCTTGAGGTGCTTGTGGAAAGTTGATATTCCTCTTGAGTCGAAGCCAGGTACTAAGCTCTCATCTCGAGTTGATTTGGGGTCCACGGAGCCCTTTCGTGTTGCTCCAGTGACCTCAGGATCCCTCTAGACTTGAGACAGTGATCTTGGGTTTTCTCTGCAGTGCCATCAAGGAAATCAAGGCTCCTTTCAAATTTGATGTGGAACACGGAATTGCTCTGCACGCAGTGCAGGGGAATCGGGCCTCATCTCGTGGCAAGGGGGATGTCTCATGGTTTTTCTCAAGTTGCGGCCGAAACCTGGGGTATATTCTCGAGTTACGACGGGGAGTGCCCTTCCAGACACGTGTTTGTTCAGCGACGTCAGGACTCCTGCCTAGGTGCGAGGGACACCTCGGGATTCTCCTCGAGTCTTGGCATGTCAATGGGGACACGTCTCCACCTGAGGCGGGAGACCCAGGGTCCCTTTCCACGTGCCACAGGGATCCTGGGACTCCTATCCATTTTCAAGAGGAGTCAGGCATCGTCTCCTTTCAAAGCATTGATCTCCGCGGACCTCTCGAGTTTTAAAAGGATGTGAGGCCTCCGCTCGCGATGAGGTTGAGGACTAGCTCTTTCTCTGTCATCTCTACAGGGGATTCAGACATCCCTTCGTCTTGGGAGATGCAAGACGATCGTGCATTCAATTCACTGCAGGGATATCCGGCCTTACTTAAAGTCAGAGCATCTCGATGTCCATTCCACTTGAGCCCACAAACTCAGGGTCCCTCTCACATACCTGTAGCTGAGAGAAGCCTCCTCTTGAGGTGCTTGTGGAAAGATGGTATTCCTCTTGAGTCGAAGCCAGGGACTAAGCTCTCATCCCGAGTTGATTTGTGGTCCACGGAGCCCTTTCGTGTTGCTCCAGTTACCTCAGGATCCCTCTAGACTTGAGACAGTGATCTTGGGTTTTCTCTGGAGTGCCATCAAGGAAATCAAGGCTCCTTTCACGTTTGATGTGGAAAAAGGAATTGGTTTGCACGCAGGGCAGGGGAATCAGCCCTCATCTCGCGGCGAGGGGGAAGTCTCATGGTTATTCTCGAGTTGCGGCCCGAACGTGGGGTATATTCTCGAGTTACGACGGGGAGGTCCCTTCCAGACACGTGTTTGTTCAGCGACGTCAGGACTCTTGCCTAGGTGCGAGGGACACCTCGGGATTCTCCTCGAGTCTTGGCATGGCAATTGGGATGCGTCTCCACGTGAGGCAGGAGACCCAGGGTCCCTTTCCACGTGCCACAGGGATCCTGGGACTCCTATCCATTTTCAAGAGGAGTCAGGCATCGTCTCCTTTGGAAGCAATGATCTCCGCGGACCTCTCGAGTTTTCAAAGGATGTGAGGCCTCCGCTCGCGATGAGGCGGAGAATTAGGTTTTTCTCTGTGGTCTCCACAGGGGATTCAGACATCCCTTCGTCTTGGGAGATGCAAGACGAGCCTGCATTCAATTCACTGCAGGGATATCCGGCCTTACTTCGAGTCAGAGCATCTCGGTGTCCATTCCATTTGAGGCCACAAACTCAGGGTCCCTCTCACATACCTGTAGCTCAGAGAAGCCTCCTCTTGAGGTGCTTGTGGAAAGTTGATATTCCTCTTGAGTCGAAGCCAGGGACTAAGCTCTCATCTCGAGTTGATTTGGGGTCCACGGAGCCCTTTCGTGTTGCTCCAGTGACCTCAGGATCCCTCTAGACTTGAGAGAGTGATCTTGGGTTTTCTCTGGAGTGCCATCAAGGAAATCTAGGCTCCTTTCAAATTTGATGTGGAACACGGAATTGCTCTGCACGCAGAGCAGGGGAATCGGGCCTCATCTCGTGGCAAGGGGGAAGTCTCATGGTTTTTCTCGAGTTGCGGCCGGAACCTGGGGTATATTCTCGAGTTACGACGGGGAGAGCCCTTCCAGACACGTGTTTGTTCAGCGACGTCAGGACTCCTGCCTAGGTGCGAGGGACACCTCGGGATTCGCCCCGAGTCTTGGCATGGCAATTGGGACGCGTCTCCACGTGAGGCGGGAGACGCAGGGTCCCTTTCCACGTGCCACAGGGATCCTGGGACTCCTATCCATTTTCAAGAGGAGTCAGGCATCGTCTCCTTTGGAAGCATTGATCTCCGCGGACCTCTCGAGTTTTCAAAGGATGTGAGGCCTCCGGTCGCGATGAGGCGGAGAACTCGGTCTTTCTCTGTGGTCTCCACAGGGGATTCAGACATCCCTTCGTCTTGGGAGATGCAAGACGAGCCTGCATTCAATTCACTGCAGGGATATCTGGCCTTACTTCGAGTCAGAGCATCTCGGTGTCCATTCCACTTGAGGCCACAAACTCAGGGTCCCACTCACATACCTGTAGCTGAGAGAAGCCTCCCCTTGAGGTGCTTGTGGAAAGTTGGTATTCCTCTTGAGTCGAAGCCAGGGACTAAGCTCTCATCTCGAGTTGATTTGGGGTCCACAGAGCCCTTTCGTGTTGCTCCAGTGACCTCAGGATCCCTCTAGACTTGAGACAGTGATCTTGCGTTTTCTCTGCAGTGCCATCAAGGAAATCAAGGCTCCTTTCACGTTTGATGTGGAACACGGAATTGTTCTGCACGCAGTGCAGGGAAATCGGGCTTCATCCAGCGGCGAGGGGGAAGTCTCATGGTTTTTCTCGAGTTGCGGCCGGAACCTGGGGTATATTCTCGAGTTACGACGGGGAGGGCCCTTCCAGACACGTGTTTGTTCAGCGACGTCAGGACTCCTGCCTAGGTGCGAGGGACACCTCGGGATTCTCCTCGAGTCTTGGCATGGCAATGGCGACGCGTCTCCACGTGAGGCGGGAAACCCAGTGTCCCTTTCCACGTGCCACAGGGATCCTGGGACTCCTATCCATTTTCAAGAGGAGTCAGGCATCGTCTCCTTTGGAAGCATTGATCTCCGCGGACCTCTCGGATTTTCAAAGGATGTGAGGTCTCTGGTCGCGATGAGGCAGAAAGTTAGGTCTTTCTCTGTGGTCTCCACAGGGGATTCAGACATCCCTTCGTCTTGGGAGATGCAAGACGAGCCTGCATTCAATTCACTGCAGGGATATCCGGCCTTACTTCGAGTCAGAGCATCTCGGGGTCCATTCCATTTGAGGCCACAAACTCAGGGTCCCTCTCACATACCTGTAGCTCAGAGAAGCCTCCTCTTGAGGTGCTTGTGGAAAGTTGATATTCCTCTTGAGTCGAAGCCAGGGACTAAGCTCTCATCTCGAGTTGATTTGGGGTCCACGGAGCCCTTTCGTGTTGCTCCAGTGACCTCAGGATCCCTCTAGACTTGAGACAGTGATCTTGGGTTTTCTCTGGAGTGCCATCAAGGAAATCAAGGCTCCTTTCAAATTTGATGTGGAACACGGAATTGCTCTGCACGGAGTGCAGGGGAATCGGGCCTCATCTCGTGGCAAGGGGGAAGTCTCATGGTTTTTCTCGAGTTGCGGCCGGAACCTGGGGTATATTCTCGAGTTACGACGGGGAGAGCCCTTCCAGACACGTGTTTGTTCAGCGACGTCAGGACTCCTGCCTAGGTGCGAGGGACACCTCGGGATTCTCCTCGAGTCTTGGCATGGCAATTGGGACGCGTCTCCACGTGAGGCGGGAGACCCAGGTTCCCTTTCCACGTGCCACAGGGATCCTGGGACTCCTATCCATTTTCAAGAGGAGTAAGGCATCGTCTCATTTGGAAGCATTGATCTCCGCGGACCTCTCGAATTTTCAAAGGATGTGAGGCCTCCGCTCGCGATGAGGCTTAGGACTAGCTCTTTCTCTGTCATCTCCACAGGGGATTCAGACATCCCTTCGTCTTGGGAGATGCAAGACGAGCCTGCATTCAATTCACTGCAGGGATATCCGGCCTTATTTCGAGTCAGAGCATCTCGGTGTCCATTCCACTTGAGGCCACAAACTCAGGGTCCCTCTCACATACCTGTAGCTGAGAGAAGCCTCCTCTTGAGGTGCTTGTGGAAAGTTGGTATTCCTCTTGAGTCGAAGCCAGAGACTAAGCTCTCATCTCGAGTTGATTTGTGGTCCACGGAGCCCTTTCGTGTTGCTCCAGTGACCTCAGGATCCCTCTAGACTTGAGACAGTTATCTTGGGTTTTCTCTGGAGTGCCATCAAGGAAATCAAGGCTCCTTTCACTTTTGATGTGGAAAACGGAATTGGTTTGCACGCAGGGCAGGGGAATCAGGCCTCATCTCGCGGCGAGGGGGAAGTCTCATGGTTTTTCTCGAGTTGCGGCCCGAACCTGGGGTATATTCTCGAGTTACGTCGGGGAGGGCCCTTCCAGACACGTGTTTGTTCAGCGACGTCAGGACTCCTGCCTAGGTGCGAGGGACACCTCGGGATTCTCCTCAAGTCTTGGCATGGCAATTGGGACGCGTCTCCACGTGAGGCGGGAGACCCAGGGTCCCTTTCCACGTGCCACAGGGATCCTGGGACTCCTATCCATTTTCAAGAGGAGTCAGGCATCGTCTCCTTTGGAAGCAATGATCTCCGCGGACCTCTCGAGTTTTCAAAGGATTTGAGGCCTCTGCTCGTGATGAGGCGGAGAATTAGGTTTTTCTCTGTGGTCTCCACAGGAGATTCAGACATCCCTTCGTCTTGGGAGATGCAAGACGAGCCTGCATTCAATTCACTGCAGGGATATCCGGCCTTACTTCGAGTCAGAGCATCTCGGTGTCCATTCCACTTGAGGCCACAAACTCAGGGGCCCTCTCACATACCTGTAGCTGAGAGAAGCCTCCTCTTGAGGTGCTTGTGGAAAGTTGGTATTCCTCTTGAGTCGAAGCCAGGGACTAAGCTCTCATCTCGAGTTGATTTGGGGTCCATGGAGCCCTTTCGTGTTGCTACAGTGAGCTCAGGATCCCTCTAGACTAGGGACAGTGATCTTGGGTTTTCTCTGGAGTGCCATCAAGGAAATCAAGGCTCCTTTCACTTTTGATGTGGAATACGGAATTGCTCTGCATGCAGGGCAGGGGAATCGGGCCTCATCTCGCGGCGAGGGGGAAGTCTCATGGTTTTTCTCGAGTTGCGGCCGGAACCTGGGGTATATTCTCGAGTTACGACGGGGAGCACCCTTCCAGACGCATGTTTGTTCAGCAACGTCAGGACTCCTGCCTAGGTGCGAGGGACACCTCGGGATTCTCCTCGAGTCTTGGCATGGCAATTGGGACGCGTCTCCACGTGAGGCGGGAGACCCAGAGTCCCTTTCCA
This sequence comes from Dama dama, assembly GCF_033118175.1. Taxonomy (NCBI): domain Eukaryota; kingdom Metazoa; phylum Chordata; class Mammalia; order Artiodactyla; family Cervidae; genus Dama; species Dama dama. The sequence continues at coordinate 4,098,109 of NC_083706.1, read as the reverse complement.
CGTGCCACAGGGATCCTGGGACTCCTATCCATTTTCAAGAGGAGTCAGTCATTGTCTCCTTTGGAAGCAATGATCTCCGCGGACCTCTCGAGTTTTCAAAGGATGTGAGGCCTCCGCTCGCGATGAGGCGGAGAATTAGGTTTTTCTCTGTGGTCTCCACAGGGGATTCAGACATCCCTTCGTCTTGGGAGATGCAAGACGAGCCTGCATTCAATTCACTGCAGGGATATCCGGTCTTACTTCGAGTCAGAGCCTCCCGGTGTCCATTCCACTTGAGGCCACAAACTCGGGGTCCCTCAAATATACCTGTAGCTGAGAGAAGCCTCCTCTTGAGGTGCTTGTGGAAAGTTGGTATTCCTCTTGAGTCTAAGCCAGGGACTAAGCTCTCATCTCGAGTTGATTTCGGTCCACGGAGCCCTTTCCTGTTGGTCCAGTGACCTCAGGATCCCTCTAGACTTGAGACAGTGAACTTGGGTTTTCTCTGGAGTGCCATCAAGGAAATCAAGTCTCCTTTCACTTTTTATGTGGAAAACGGAATTGCTTTGCACTCAGGGCAGGGGAATCAGGCCTCATCTCGCGGCGAGGGGGAAGTCTCATGGTTTTTCTCGAGTTGCGGCCCGAACCTGGGGTATATTCTCGAGTTACGACTGGGAGGGCCCTTCCAGACACGTGTTTGTTCAGCGACGTCAGGACTCCTGCCTACGTGCGAGGGACACCTCGGGATTCTCCTCAAGTCTTGGCATGGCAATTGGGACGCGTCTCCACGTGAGGCGGGAGACCCAGGGTCCCTTTCCACGTGCCACAGGGATCCTGGGTCTCCTATCCATTTTCAAGAGGAGTCAGGCATCGTCTCCTTTGGAAGCATTGATCTCCGTGGACCTCTCGAGTTTTCAAAGGATGTGAGGCCTCCGGTCGCGATGAGGCGGAGAACTCGGTCTTTCTCTGTGGTCTCCACAGGGGATTCAGACATCCCTTCGTCTTGGGAGATGCAAGACGAGCCTGCATTCAATTCACTGCAGGGATATCCGGCCTTACTTCGAGTCAGAGCATCTCGGTGTCCATTCCACTTGAGGCCACAAACTCAGGGTCCCTCTCACATACCTGTAGCTGAGAGAAGCCTCCTCTTGAGGTGCTTGTGGAAAGTTGGTATTCCTCTTGAGTCGAAGCCAGGGACTAAGCTCTCATCTCGAGTTGATTTGGGGTCCACAGAGCCCTTTCGTGTTGCTCCAGTGACCTCAGGATCCCTCTAGACTTGAGACAGTGATCTTGCGTTTTCTCTGCAGTGCCATCAAGGAAATCAAGGCTCCTTTCACGTTTGATGTGGAACACGGAATTGTTCTGCACGCAGTGCAGGGGAATCGGGCTTCATCCAGCGGCGAGGGGAAGTCTCATGGTTTTTCTCGAGTTGCGGCCGGAACCTGGGGCATATTCTCGAGTTACGACGGGGAGAGCCCTTCCAGACACGTGTTTGTTCAGCGACGTCAGGACTCCTGCCTAGGTGCGAGGGACACCTCGGGATTCTCCTCGAGTCTTGGCATGGCAATGGGGACGCGTCTCCACGTGAGGCAGGAAACCCAGTGTCCCTTTCCACGTGCCACAGGGATCCTGGGACTCCTATCCATTTTCAAGAGGAGTCAGGCATCGTCTCCTTTGGAAGCATTGATCTCCGCGGACCTCTCGAATTTTCAAAGGATGTGAGGTCTCTGGTCGCGATGAGGCAGAAAGTTAGGTCTTTCTCTGTGGTCTCCACAGGGGATTCAGACATCCTTTCGTCTTGGGAGATGCAAGACGAGCCTGCATTCATTTCACTGCAGGGATATCCGGCCTTACTTCGAGTCAGAGCATGTCGGTGTCCATTCCATTTGAGGCCACAACCTCAGGGTCCCTCTCACATACCTGTAGCTCAGAGAAGCCTCCTCTTGAGGTGCTTGTGGAAAGTTGATATTCCTCTTGAGTCGAAGCCAGGGACTAGGCTCTCATCCCGAGTTGATTTGTGGTCCACGGAGCCCTTTCGTGTTGCTCCAGTTACCTCAGGATCCCTCTAGACTTGAGACAGTGATCTTGGGTTTTCTCTGGAGTGCCATCAAGGAAATCAAGGCTCCTTTCACGTTTGATGTGGAAAACGGAATTGGTTTGCACGCAGGGCAGGGGAATCAGGCCTCATCTCGCGGCGAGGGGGAAGTCTCATGGTTTTTCTCGAGTTGCGGCCCGAACCTGGGGTATATTCTCGAGTTACGACGGGGAGGGCCCTTCCAGACACGTGTTTGTTCAGCGACGTCAGGACTCCTGCCTAGGTGCGAGGGACACCTCGGGATTCTCCACGAGTCTTGGCATGGCAATTGGGACGCGTCTCCACGTGAGGCAGGAGACCCAGGGTCCCTTTCCACGTGCCACAGGGATCCTGGGACTCCTATCCATTTTCAAGAGGAGTCAGGCATCGTCTCCTTTGGAAGCAATGATCTCCGCGGATCTCTCGAGTTTTCAAAGGATGTGAGGCCTCCGCTCGCGATGAGGCGGAGAATTAGGTTTTTCTCTGTGGTCTCCACAGGGGATTCAGACATCCCTTCGTCTTGGGAGATGCAAGACGAGCCTGCATTCAATTCACTGCAGGGATATCCGGCCTTGCTTCGAGTCAGAGCATCTCAATGTCCATTCCACTTGAGGCCACAATCTCAGGGGCCCTCTCACATACCTGTAGCTGAGAGAAGCCTCCTCTTGAGGTGCTTGTGGAAAGTTGGTATTCCTCTTGAGTCGAAGCCAGGGACTAAGCTCTCATCTCGAGTTGATTTGGGGTCCATGGAGCCCTTTCGTGTTGTTACAGTGACCTCAGGATCCCTCTAGACTAGGGACAGTGATCTTGGGTTTTCTCTGGAGTGTCATCAAGGAAATCAAGGCTCCTTTCACTTCTGATGTGGAATACGGAATTGCTCTGCATGCAGGGCAGGGGAATCGGGCCTCATTTCGTGGCGAGGGGGAAGTCTCATGGTTTTTCTCGAGTTGCGGCCGGAACCTGGGGTATATTCTCGAGTTACGACGGGGAGGGCCCTTCCAGACACGTGTTTGTTCAGCGACGTCAGGACTCCTGCCTAGGTGCAAGGGACACCTCGGGATTCTCCTCGAGTCTTGGCATGGCAATTGGGACGCGTCTCCACGTGAGGAGGGAGACCCAGGGTCCCTTTCCACGTGCCACAGGGATCCTGGGACTCCTATCCATTTTCAAGAGGAGTCAGGCATCGTCTCCTTTGGAAGCATTGATCTCCGCGGACCTCTCGAGTTTTCAAAGGATGTGAGGCCTCCGCTCGCGATGAGGCGGAGGACTAGCTCTTTCTCTGTCATCTCTACAGGGGATTCAGACATCCCTTCGTCTTGGGAGATGCAAGGCGATCGTGCATTCAATTCACTGCAGGGATATCCGGCCTTACTTCGAGTCAGAGCATCTCGGTTTCCATTCCACTTGAGGCCACAAACTCAGGGTCCCTCTCACATACCTGTAGCTGAGAGAAGCCTCCTCTTGAGGTGCTTGTGGAAAGTTGGTATTCCTCTTGAGTCGAAGCCAGGGACTAAGCTCTCATCTCGAGTTGATTTGTGGTCCACGGAGCCCTTTCGTGTTGCTCCAGTGACCTCAGGATCCCTCTAGACTTGAGACAGTGAACTTGGGTTTTCTCTGGAGTGCCATCAAGGAAATCAAGGCTCCTTTCACTTTTGATGTGGAAAACGGAATTGCTTTGCACGCAGGGCAGGGGAATCAGACCTCATCTCGCGGCGAGGGGGAAGTCTCATGGTTTTTCTCGAGTTGCGGCCCGAACCTGGGGTATATTCTCGAGTTACGACGGGTAGGGCCCTTCCAGACACGTGTTTGTTCAGTGACGTCAGGACTCCTGCCTAGGTGCGAGGGACATCTCGGGATTCTCCTCGAGTCTTGGCATGGCAATTGGGACGCGTCTCCACGTGAGGCGGGAGACCCAGGGTCCCTTTCCACGTGCCACAGGGATCCTGGGACTCCTATCCATTTTCAAGAGGAGTCAGGTATCGTCTCCTTTGGAAGCATTGATCTCCGCGGACCTCTCGAGTTTTCAAAGGATGTGAGGCCTCCGGTCGCGATGAGGCGGAGAACTCGGTCTTTCTCTGTGGTCTCCACAGGGGATTCAGACATCCCTTCGTCTTGGGAGATGCAAGACGAGCCTGCATTCAATTCACTGCAGGGATATCTGGCCTTACTTCGAGTCAGAGCATCTCGGGGTCCATTCCATTTGAGGCCACAAACTCAGGGTCCCTCTCACATACCTGTAGCTCAGAGAAGCCTCCTCTTGAGGTGCTTGTGGAAAGTTGATATTCCTCTTGAGTCGAAGCCAGGGACTAAGCTCTCATCTCGAGTTGATTTGGGGTCCACGGAGCCCTTTCGTGTTGCTCCAGTGACCTCAGGATCCCTCTAGACTTGAGACAGTGATCTTGGGTTTTCGCTGGAGTGCCATCAAGGAAATCAAGGCTCCTTTCAAATTTGATGTGGAACACGGAATTGCTCTGCACGGAGTGCAGGGGAATCGGGCCTCATCTCGTGGCAAGGGGGAAGTCTCATGGTTTTTCTCGAGTTGCGGCCGGAACCTGGGGTATATTCTCGAGTTACGACGGGGAGAGCCCTTCCAGACACGTGTTTGTTCAGCGACGTCAGGACTCCTGCCTAGGTGCGAGGGACACCTCGGGATTCTCCTCGAGTCTTGGCATGGCAATTGGGACGCGTCTCCACGTGAGGCGGGAGACCCAGGTTCCCTTTCCACGTGTCACAGGGATCCTGGGACTCCTATCCATTTTCAAGAGGAGTAAGGCATCGTCTCCTTTGGAAGCATTGATCTCCGCGGACCTCTCGAATTTTCAAAGGATGTGAGGCCTCCGCTCGCGATGAGGCTTAGGACTAGCTCTTTCTCTGTCATCTCCACAGGGGATTCAGACATCCCTTCGTCTTGGGAGATGCAAGAGGAGCCTGCATTCAATTCACTGCAGGGATATCCGGCCTTATTTCGAGTCAGAGCATCTCGGTGTCCATTCCACTTGAGGCCACAAACTCAGGGTCCCTCTCACATACCTGTAGCTGAGAGAAGCCTCCTCTTGAGGTGCTTGTGGAAAGTTGGTATTCCTCTTGAGTCGAAGCCAGAGACTAAGCTCTCATCTCGAGTTGATTTGTGGTCCACGGAGCCCTTTCGTGTTGCTCCAGTGACCTCAGGATCCCTCTAGACTTGAGACAGTTATCTTGGGTTTTCTCTGGAGTGCCATCAAGGAAATCAAGGCTCCTTTCACTTTTGATGTGGAAAACGGAATTGGTTTGCACGCAGGGCAGGGGAATCAGGCCTCATCTTGCGGCGAGGGGGAAGTCTCATGGTTTTTCTCGAGTTGCGGCCCGAACCTGGGGTATATTCTCGAGTTACGTCGGGGAGGGCCCTTCCAGACACGTGTTTGTTCAGCGACGTCAGGACTCCTGCCTAGGTGCGAGGGACACCTCGGGATTCTCCTCGAGTCTTGGCATGGCAATTGGGACGCGTCTCCACGTGAGGCGGGAGACCCAGGGTCCCTTTCCACGTGCCACAGGGATCCTGGGACTCCTATCCATTTTCAAGAGGAGTCAGGCATCGTCTCCTTTGGAAGCAATGATCTCCGCGGACCTCTCGAGTTTTCAAAGGATTTGAGGCCTCTGCTCGTGATGAGGCGGAGAATTAGGTTTTTCTCTGTGGTCTCCACAGGAGATTCAGACATCCCTTCGTCTTGGGAGATGCAAGACGAGCCTGCATTCAATTCACTGCAGGGATATCCGGCCTTACTTCGAGTCAGAGCATCTCGGTGTCCATTCCACTTGAGGCCACAAACTCAGGGGCCCTCTCACATACCTGTAGCTGAGAGAAGCCTCCTCTTGAGGTGCTTGTGGAAAGTTGGTATTCCTCTTGAGTCGAAGCCAGGGACTAAGCTCTCATCTCGAGTTGATTTGGGGTCCATGGAGCCCTTTCGTGTTGCTACAGTGAGCTCAGGATCCCTCTAGACTAGGGACAGTGATCTTGGGTTTTCTCTGGAGTGCCATCAAGGAAATCAAGGCTCCTTTCACTTTTGATGTGGAATACGGAATTGCTCTGCATGCAGGGCAGGGGAATCGGGCCTCATCTCGCGGCGAGGGGGAAGTCTCATGGTTTTTCTCGAGTTGCGGCCGGAACCTGGGGTATATTCTCGAGTTACGACGGGGAGCACCCTTCCAGACGCGTGTTTGTTCAGCAACGTCAGGACTCCTGCCTAGGTGCGAGGGACACCTCGGGATTCTCCTCGAGTCTTGGCATGGCAATTGGGACGCGTCTCCACGTGAGGCGGGAGACCCAGGGTCCCTTTCCACGTGCCACAGGGATCCTGGGACTCCTATCCATTTTCAAGAGGAGTCAGTCATTGTCTCCTTTGGAAGCAATGATCTCCGCGGACCTCTCGAGTTTTCAAAGGATGTGAGGCCTCCGCTCGCGATGAGGCGGAGAATTAGGTTTTTCTCTGTGGTCTCCACAGGGGATTCAGACATCCCTTCGTCTTGGGAGATGCAAGACGAGCCTGCATTCAATTCACTGCAGGGATATTCGGTCTTATTTCGAGTCAGAGCATCCCGGTGTCCATTCCACTTGAGGCCACAAACTCGGGGTCCCTCAAATATACCTGTAGCTGAGAGAAGCCTCCTCTTGAGGTGCTTGTGGAAAGTTGGTATTCCTCTTGAGTCTAAGCCAGGGACTAAGCTCTCATCTCGAGTTGATTTCGGTCCACGGAGCCCTTTCCTGTTGGTCCAGTGACCTCAGGATCCCTCTAGACTTGAGACAGTGAACTTGGGTTTTCTCTGGAGTGCCATCAAGGAAATCAAGTCTCCTTTCACTTTTGATGTGGAAAACGGGATTGCTTTGCACTCAGGGCAGGGGAATCAGGCCTCATCTCGCGGCGAGGGGGAAGTCTCATGGTTTTTCTCGAGTTGCGGCCCGAACCTGGGGTATATTCTCGAGTTACGACTGGGAGGGCCCTTCCCGACACGTGTTTGTTCAGCGACGTCAGGACTCCTGCCTACGTGCGAGGGACACCTCGGGATTCTCCTCAAGTCTTGGCATGGCAATTGGGACGCGTCTCCACGTGAGGCGGGAGACCCAGGGTCCCTTTCCACGTGCCACAGGGATCCTGGGTCTCCTATCCATTTTCAAGAGGAGTCAGGCATCGTCTCCTTTGGAAGCATTGATCTCCGTGGACCTCTCGAGTTTTCAAAGGATGTGAGGCCTCCGGTCGCGATGAGGCGGAGAACTCGGTCTTTCTCTGTGGTCTCCACAGGGGATTCAGACATCCCTTCGTCTTGGGAGATGCAAGACGAGCCTGCATTCAATTCACTGCAGGGATATCCGGCCTTACTTCGAGTCAGAGCATCTCGGTGTCCATTCCACTTGAGGCCACAAACTCAGGGTCCCTCTCACATACCTGTAGCTGAGAGAAGCCTCCTCTTGAGGTGCTTGTGGAAAGTTGGTATTCCTCTTGAGTCGAAGCCAGGGACTAAGCTCTCATCTCGAGTTGATTTGGGGTCCACAGAGCCCTTTCGTGTAGCTCCAGTGACCTCAGGATCCCTCTAGACTTGAGACAGTGATCTTGCGTTTTCTCTGCAGTGCCATCAAGGAAATCAAGGCTCCTTTCACGTTTGATGTGGAACACGGAATTGTTCTGCACGCAGTGCAGGGGAATCGGCCTTCATCCAGCGGCGAGGGGAAGTCTCATGGTTTTTCTCGAGTTGCGGCCGGAACCTGGGGCATATTCTCGAGTTACGACGGGGAGAGCCCTTCCAGACACGTGTTTGTTCAGCGACGTCAGGACTCCTGCCTAGGTGCGAGGGACACCTCGGGATTCTCCTCGAGTCTTGGCATGGCAATGGGGACGCGTCTCCACGTGAGGCAGGAAACCCAGTGTCCCTTTCCACGTGCCACAGGGATCCTGGGACTCCTATCCATTTTCAAGAGGAGTCAGGCATCGTCTCCTTTGGAAGCATTGATCTCCGCGGACCTCTCGAGTTTTCAAAGGATGTGAGGCCTCCGCTCGCGATGAGGCGGAGGACTAGCTCTTTCTCTGTCATCTCTACAGGGGATTCAGACATCCCTTCGTCTTGGGAGATGCAAGGCGATCGTGCATTCAATTCACTGCAGGGATATCCGGCCTTACTTCGAGTCAGAGCATCTCGGTTTCCATTCCACTTGAGGCCACAAACTCAGGGTCCCTCTCACATACCTGTAGCTGAGAGAAGCCTCCTCTTGAGGTGCTTGTGGAAAGTTGGTATTCCTCTTGAGTCGAAGCCAGGGACTAAGCTCTCATCTCGAGTTGATTTGTGGTCCACGGAGCCCTTTCGTGTTGCTCCAGTGACCTCAGGATCCCTCTAGACTTGAGACAGTGAACTTGGGTTTTCTCTGGAGTGCCATCAAGGAAATCAAGGCTCCTTTCACTTTTGATGTGGAAAACGGAATTGCTTTGCACGCAGGGCAGGGGAATCAGACCTCATCTCGCGGCGAGGGGGAAGTCTCATGGTTTGTCTCGAGTTGCGGCCCGAACCTGGGGTATATTCTCGAGTTACGACGGGTAGGGCCCTTCCAGACACGTGTTTGTTCAGTGACGTCAGGACTCCTGCCTAGGTGCGAGGGACATCTCGGGATTCTCCTCGAGTCTTGGCATGGCAATTGGGACGCGTCTCCACGTGAGGCGGGAGACCCAGGGTCCCTTTCCACGTGCCACAGGGATCCTGGGACTCCTATCCATTTTCAAGAGGAGTCAGGTAAGGTCTCCTTTGGAAGCATTGATCTCCGCGGACCTCTCGAGTTTTCAAAGGATGTGAGGCCTCCGGTCGCGATGAGGCGGAGAACTCGGTCTTTCTCTGTGGTCTCCACAGGGGATTCAGACATCCCTTCGTCTTGGGAGATGCAAGACGAGCCTGCATTCAATTCACTGCAGGGATATCCGGCCTTACTTCGAGTCAGAGCATCTCGGTGTCCATTCCATTTGAGGCCACAAACTCAGGGTCCCTCTCACATACCTGTAGCTCAGAGAAGCCTCCTCTTGAGGTGCTTGTGGAAAGTTTATATTCCTCTTGAGTCGAAGCCAGGGACTAAGCTCTCATCTCGAGTTCATCTGGGGTCCACGGAGCCCTTTCGTGTTGCTCCAGTGACCTCAGAATCCCTCTAGACTTGTGACAGTGATCTTGGGTTTCCTCTGGAGTGCCATCAAGGAAATCAAGGCTCCTTTCAAATTTGATTTGGAACACGGAATTGCTCTGCACGCAGTGCAGGGGAATCGGGCCTCATCTCGTGGCAAGGGGGAAGTCTCATGGTTTTTCTCGAGTTGCGGCCGGAACCTGGGGTATATTCTCGAGTTACGACGGGGAGAGCCCTTCCAGACACGTGTTTGTTCAGCGATGTCAGGACTCCTGCCTAGGTGCGAGGGACACCTCGGGATTCTCCTTAAGTCTTGCCATGGCAATTGGGACGCGTCTCCACGTGAGGCGGGAGACCCAGGGTCCCTTTCCACGTGCCACAGGGATCCTGGGACTCCTATCCATTTTCAAGAGGAGTCAGGCATCGTCTCCTTTGGAAGCATTGATCTCCGCGGACCTCTCGAGTTTTCAAAGGATGTGAGGCCTCCGCTCGCGATGAGGCTTAGGACTAGCTCTATCTCTGTCATCTCCACAGGGGATTCAGACATCCCTTCGTCTTGGGAGATGCAAGACGATCGTGCATTCAATTCACTGCAGGGATATCCGGCCTTACTTCGAGTCAGAGCATCTCGGTGTCCATTCCACTTGAGGCCACAATCTCAGGGGCCCTCTCACATACCTGTAGCTGAGAGAAGCCTCCTCTTGAGGTGCTTGTGGAAAGTTGGTATTCCTCTTGAGTCGAAGCCAGGTACTAAGCTCTCATCTCGAGTTGATTTGGGGTCCATGGAGACCTTTCTTGTTGCTACAGTGAGCTCAGGATCCCTCTAGACTAGGGACAGTGATCTTGGGCTTTCTCTGGAGTGCCATCAAGGAAATCAAGGCTCCTTTCACTTTTGATGTGGAATACGGAATTGCTCTGCATGCAGGGCAGGGGAATCGGGCCTCTTCTCGCGGCGACGGGGAAGTCTCATGGTTTTTCTCGAGTTGCGGCCGGAACCTGGGGTATATTCTCGAGTTAGGACGGGGAGGGTCCTTCCAGACACGTGTTTGTTCAGCGACGTCAGGACTCCTGCCTAGGTGCGAGGGACACCTCGGGATTCTCCTCGAGTCTTGGCATGGCAATTGGGACGCGTCTCCACGTGAGGCGGGAGACCCAGGGTCCCTTTCCACGTGCCACAGGGATCCTAGGACTCCTATCCATTTTCAAGAGGAGTCAGTCATCGTCTCCTTTGGAAGCAATGATCTCCGCGGACCTCTCGAGTTTTCAAAGGATGTGAGGCCTCCGCTCGCGATGAGGTGGAGAATTAGGTTTTTCTCTGTGGTCTCCACAGGGGATTCAGACATCCCTTCGTCTTGGGAGATGCAAGACGAGCCTGCATTCAATTCACTGCAGGGATATCCGGCCTTACTTCGAGTCAGAGCATCCCGGTGTCCATTCCACTTGAGGCCACAAACTCGGGGTCCCTCAAATATACCTGTAGCTGAGAGAAGCCTCCTCTTGAGGTGCTTGTGGAAAGTTGGTATTCCTCTTGAGTCGAAGCCCGGGACTAAGCTCTCATCTCGACTTGATTTCGGTCCACGGAGCCCTTTCCTGTTGGTCCAGTGACCTCAGGATCCCTCTAGACTTGAGACAGTGATCTTGGGTTTTCTCTGGAGTGTCATCAAGGAAATCAAGGCTCCTTTCACGTTTGATGTGGAACACGGAATTGCTCTGCATGCAGTGCAGGGGAATCGGACCTCAACTCGCGGCGAGGGGGAAATCTCATGGTTTTTCTCAAGTTGCGGCCGGAACCTGGGGTATATTCTCGAGTTACGACGGGGAGGGCCCTTCCAGACACGTGTTTGTTCAGCGACGTCAGGACTCCTGCCTAGGTGCGAGGGACACCTCGGGATTCTCCTCGAGTCTTGGCATGGCAATGGGGACGCGTCTCCACGTGAGGCGGGAAACCCAGTGTCCCTTTCCACGTGCCACAGGGATCCTGGGACGCCTATCCATTTTCAAGAGGAGTCAGGCATCGTCTCCTTTGGAAGCATTGATCTCCGCGGACCTCTCGAATTTTCAAAGGATGTGAGGCCTCCGCTCGCGATGAGGCGGAGGACTAGCTCTTTCTCTGTCATCTCTACAGGGGATTCAGACATCCCTTCGTCTTGGGAGATGCAAGACGAGCCTGCATTCAATTCACTGCAGGGATATCCGGCCTTACTTCGAGTCAGAGCATCTCGGTTTCCATTCCACTTGAGGCCACAAACTCAGGGTCCCTCTCACATACCTGTAGCTGAGAGAAGCCTCCTCTTGAGGTGCTTGTGGAAAGTTGGTATTCCTCTTGAGTCGAAGCCAGGGACTAAGCTCTCATCTCGAGTTGATTTGTGGTCCACGGAGCCCTTTCGTGTTGCTCCAGTGACCTCAGGATCCCTCTAGACTTGAGACAGTGAACTTGGGTTTTCTCTGGAGTGCCATCAAGGAAATCAAGGCTCCTTTCACTTTTGATGTGGAAAACGGAATTGCTTGGCACGCAGGGCAGGGGAATCAGACCTCATCTCGCGGCGAGGGGGAAGTCTCATGGTTTTTCTCGAGTTGCGGCCCGAACCTGGGGTATATTCTCGAGTTACGACGGGTAGGGCCCTTCCAGACACGTGTTTGTTCAGTGACGTCAGGACTCCTGCCTAGGTGCGAGGGACATCTCGGGATTCTCCTCGAGTCTTGGCATGGCAATTGGGACGCGTCTCCACGTGAGGCGGGAGACCCAGGGTCCCTTTCCACGTGCCACAGGGATCCTGGGACTCCTATCCATTTCAAGAGGAGTCAGGCATCGTCTCCTTTGGAAGCATTGATCTCCGCGGACCTCTCGAGTTTTCAAAGGATGTGAGGCCTCCGGTCGCGATGAGGCGGAGAACTCGGTCTTTCTCTGTGGTCTCCACAGGGGATTCAGACATCCCTTCGTCTTGGGAGATGCAAGACGAGCCTGCATTCAATTCACTGCAGGGATATCCGGCCTTACTTCGAGTCAGAGCATCTCGGTGTCCATTCCACTTGAGGCCACAAACTCAGGGTCCCTCTCACATACCTGTAGCTGAGAGAAGCCTCCCCTTGAGGTGCTTGTGGAAAGTTGGTATTCCTGTTGAGTCGAAGCCAGGGACTAAGCTCTCATCTCGAGTTGATTTGGGGTCCACAGAGCACTTTCGTGTTGCTCCAGTGCCCTCAGGATCCCTCTAGACTTGAGACAGTGATCTTGCGTTTTCTCTGCAGTGCCATCAAGGAATTCAAGGCTCCTTTCACGTTTGATGTGGAACACGGAATTGTTCTGCACGCAGTGCAGGGGAATCTTGCTTCATCCAGCGGCGAGGGGGAAGTCTCATGGTTTTTCTCGAGTTGCGGCCGGAACCTGGGTTATATTCTCGAGTTACGACGGGGAGGGCCCTTCCAGACACTTGTTTGTTCAGCGACGTTAGGACTCCTGCCTAGGTGCGAGGGACACCTCGGGATTCTCCTCGAGTCTTGGCATGGCAATGGGGACGCGTCTCCACGTGAGGCGGGAAACCCAGTGTCCCTTTCCACGTGCCACAGGGATCCTGGGACTCCTATCCTTTTTCAAGAGGAGTCAGGCATCGTCTCCTTTGGAAGCATTGATCTCCGCGGACCTCTCGGATTTTCAAAGGATGTGAGGTCTCTGGTCGCGATGAGGCAGAAAGTTAGGTCTTTCTCTGTGGTCTCCACAGGGGATTCAGACATCCCTTCGTCTTGGGAGATGCAAGACGAGCCTGCATTCAATTCACTGCAGCGATATCCGGCCTTACTTCGAGTCAGAGCATCTCGGTGTCCATTCCATTTGAGGCCACAAACTCAGGGTCCCTCTCACATACCTGTAGCTCAGAGAAGCCTCCTCTTGAGGTGCTTGTGGAAAGTTGGTATTCCTCTTGAGTCGAAGCCAGGGACTAAGCTCTCATCTCGAGTTGATTTGGGGTCCAAGGAGCACTTTCGTGTTGCTCCAGTGACCTCAGGATCCCTCTAGACTTGAGACAGTGATCTTGGGTTTTCTCTGGAGTGCCATCAAGGAAATCAAGGCTCCTTTCAAATTTGATGTGGAACACGGAATTGCTCTGCATGCAGTGCAGGGGAATCGGGCCTCATCTCGTGGCAAGCGGGAAGTCTCATGGTTTTTCTCGAGTTGCGGCCAGAACCTGGGGTATATTCTCGAGTTACGACGGGGAGGGCCCTTGCAGACACGTGTTTGTTCAGCGACGTCAGGACTCCTGCCTAGGTGCGAGGGACACCTCGGGATTCTCCTCGAGTCTTGGCATGGCAATTGGGACGCGTCTCCACGTGAGGCGCGAGACCCAAGGTCCCTTTCCACGTGCCACAGGGATCCTGGGACTCCTATCCATTTTCAAGAGGAGTCAGGCATCGTCTCCTTTGGAAGCATTGATCTCCGCGGACCTCTCGAGTTTTCAAAGGATGTGAGGCCTCCGCTCGCGATGAGGCGGAGGACTAGGTCTTTCTCTGTCATCTCCACAGGGGATTCAGACATCCCTTCGTCTTGGGAGATGCAAGACGAGCCTGCATTCAATTCACTGCAGGGATATCCGGCCTTACTTCGAGTCAGAGCATCTCGGTGTCCATTCCACTTGAGGCCACAAACTCAGGGTCCCTCTCACATACCTGTAGCTGAGAGAAGCCTCCTCTTGAGGTGCTTGTGGAAAGTTGGTATTCCTCTTGAGTCGAAGCCAGGGACTAAGCTCTCATCTCGAGTTGATTTGTGGTCCACGGAGCCCTTTCGTGTTGCTCCAGTGACCGCAGGATCCCTCTAGACTTGAGACAGTGAACTTGGGTTTTCTCTGGAGTGCCATCAAGGAAATCAAGGCTCCTTTCACTTTTGATGTGGAAAACGGAATTGCTTTGCACTCAGGGCAGGGGAATCAGGCCTCATCTCGCGGCGAGGGGGAAGTCTCATGGTTTTTCTCGAGTTGCGGCTGGAATCTGGGGTATATTCTCGAGTTACGACGGGGAGGGCCCTTCCAGACACGTGTTTGTTCAGCGACGTCAGGACTCCTGCCTAGGTGCGAGGGACACCTCGGGATTCTCCTCGAGTCTTGGCATGGCAATTGGGACGCGTCTCCACGTGAGGCGGGAGACCCAGGGTCCCTTTCCACGTGCCACAGGGATCCTGGGACTCCTATCCATTTTCAAGAGGAGTCAGGCATCGTCTCCTTTGGAAGCAATGATCTCCGCGGACCTCTCGAGTTTTCAAAGGATGTGAGGCCTCTGCTCGTGATGAGGCGGAGAATTAGGTTTTTCTCTGTGGTCTCCACAGGAGATTCAGACATCCCTTCGTCTTGGGAGATGCAAGACGAGCCTGCATTCAATTCACTGCAGGGATATCCGGCCTTACTTCGAGTCAGAGCATCTCGGTGTCCATTCCACTTGAGGTCACAAACTCAGGGGCCCTCTCACATACCTGTAGCTGAGAGAAGCCTCCTCTTGAGGTGCTTGTGGAAAGTTGATATTCCTCTTGAGTCGAAGCCAGGGACTAAGCTCTCATCTCGAGTTGATTTGGGGTCCATGGAGCCCTTTCGTGTTGCTACAGTGAGCTCAGGATCCCTCTAGACTAGGGAGAGTGATCTTGGGTTTTCTCTGGAGTGCCATCAAGGAAATCAAGGCTCCTTTCACTTTTGATGTGGAATACGGAATTGCTCTGCATGCAGGGCAGGGGAATCGGGCCTCATCTGGCGGCGAGGGGGAAGTCTCATGGTTTTTCTCGAGTTGCGGCTGGAATCTGGGGTATATTCTCGAGTTACGACGGGGAGGGCCCTTCCAGACACGTGTTTGTTCAGCGACGTCACGACTCCTGCCTAGGTGCGAGGGACACCTCGGGATTCTCCTCGAGTCTTGGCATGGCAATTGGGACGCGTCTCCACGTGAGGCGGGAGACCCAGGGTCCCTTTCCACGTGCCACAGGGATCCTGGGACTCCTATCCATTTTCAAGAGGAGTCAGGCATCGTCTCCTTTGGAAGCAATGATCTCCGCGGACCTCTCGAGTTTTCAAAGGATGTGAGGCCTCCGCTCGCGATGAGGCGGAGAATTAGGTTTTTCTCTGTGGTCTCCACAGGGGATTCAGACATCCCTTCGTTTTGGGAGATGCAAGACGAACCTGCATTCAATTCACTGCAGGGATATCCGGCCTTACTTCGAGTCAGAGCATCCCGGTGTCCATTCCACTTGAGGCCACAAACTCGGGGTCCCTCAAATATATATGTAGCTGAGAGAAGCCTCCTCTTGAGGTGCTTGTGGAAAGTTGGTATTCCTCTTGAGTCGAAGCCAGGGACTAAGCTCTCATCTCGAGTTGATTTGGGGTCCATGGAGCCCTTTCGTGTTGCTACAGTGAGCTCAGGATCCCTCTAGACTAGGGACAGTGATCTTGGGTTTTCTCTGGAGTGCCATCAAGGAAATCAAGGCTCCTTTCACTTTTGATGTGGAATACGGAATTGCTCTGCATGCAGGGCAGGGGAATCGGGCCTCATCTCGCTGCGAGGGGGAAGTCTCATGGTTTTTCTCGAGTTGCGGCCGGAACCTGGGGTATAATCTCGAGTTACGATGGGGAGCGCCCTTCCAGACGCGTGTTTGTTCAGCGACGTCAGGACTCCTGCCTAGGTGCGAGGGACACCTCGGGATTCTCCTCGAGTCTTGGCATGGCAATTGGGACGCGTCTCCACGTGAGGCGGGAGACCCAGTGTCCCTTTCCACGTGCCACAGGGATCCTGGGACTCCTATCCATTTTCAAGAGGAGTCAGTCATTGTCTCCTTTGGAAGCAATGATCTCCGCGGACCTCTCGAGTTTTCAAAGGATGTGAGGCCTCCGGTCGCGATGAGGCGGAGAACTCGGTCTTTCTCTGTGGTCTCCACAGGGGATTCAGACATCCCTTCGTCTTGGGAGATGCAAGACGAGCCTGCATTCAATTCACTGCAGGGATATCGGGCCTTACTACGAGTCAGAGCATCTCGGTGTCCATTCCACTTGAGGCCACAAACTCAGGGTCCCTCTCACATACCTGTAGCTGAGAGAAGCCTCCTCTTGAGGTGCTTGTGGAAAGTTGGTATTCCTCTTCAGTCGAAGCCAGGGACTAAGCTGTCATCTCGAGTTGATTTGGGGTCCACAGAGCCCTTTCGTGTTGCTCCAGTGACCTCAGGATCCCTCTAGACTTGAGACAGTGATCTTGGGTTTTCTCTGCAGTGCCATCAAGGAAATCAAGGCTCCTTTCACGTTTGATGTGGAACACGGAATTGTTCTGCACGCAGTGCAGGGGAATCGGGCTTCATCCAGCGGCGAGGGGAAGTCTCATGGTTTTTCTCGAGTTGCGGCCGGAACCTGGGGTATATTCTCGAGTTACGACGGGGAGAGCCCTTCCAGACACGTGTTTGTTCAGCGACGTCAGGACTCCTGCCTAGGTGCGAGGGACACCTCGGGATTCTCCTCGAGTCTTGGCATGGCAATGGGGACGCGTCTCCACGTGAGGCGGGAAACCCAGTGTCCCTTTCCACGTGCCACAGGGATCCTGGGACTCCTATCCATTTTCAAGAGGAGTCAGGCATCGTCTCCTTTGGAAGCATTGATCTCCGCGGACCTCTCGAATTTTCAAAGGATGTGAGGTCTCTGGTCGCGATGAGGCAGAAAGTTAGGTCTTTCTCTGTGGTCTCCACAGGGGATTCAGACATCCCTTCGTCTTGGGAGATGCAAGACGAGCCTGCATTCATTTCACTGCAGGGATATCCGGCCTTACTTCGAGTCAGAGCATCTCGGTGTCCATTCCATTTGAGGCCACAACCTCAGGGTCCCTCTCACATACCTGTAGCTCAGAGAAGCCTCCTCTTGAGGTGCTTGTGGAAAGTTGATATTCCTCTTGAGTCGAAGCCAGGGACTAAGCTCTCATCTCGAGTTGATTTGGGGTCCACGGAGCCCTTTCGTGTTGCTCCAGTGACCTCAGGATCCCTCTAGACTTGAGACAGTGATCTTGGGTTTTCTCTGGAGTGCCATCAAGGAAATCAAGGCTCCTTTCAAATTTGATGTGGAACACGGAATTGCTCTGCACGCAGTGCAGGGGAATCGGGCCTCATCTCGTGGCAAGGGGGATGTCTCATGGTTTTTCTCAAGTTGCGGCCGAAACCTGGGGTATATTCTCGAGTTACGACGGGGAGGGCCCTTCCAGACACGTGTTTGTTCAGCGACGTCAGGACTCCTGCCTAGGTGCGAGGGACACCTCGGGATTTTCCTCGAGTCTTGGCATGTCAATGGGGACGCGTCTCCACGTGAGGCGGGAGACCCAGGGTCCCTTTCCACGTGCCACAGGGATCCTGGGACTCCTATCCATTTTCAAGAGGAGTCAGGCATCGTCTCCTTTGGAAGCATTGATCTCCGCGGACCTCTCGAGTTTTCAAAGGATGTGAGGCCTCCGCTCGCGATGAGGCGGAGGACTAGCTCTTTCTCTGTCATCTCTACAGGGGATTCAGACATCCCTTCGTCTTGGGAGATGCAAGGCGATCGTGCATTCAATTCATTGCAGGGATATCCGGCCTTACTTCGAGTCAGAGCATCTCGGTGTCCATTCCACTTGAGGTCACAAACTCAGGGTCCCTCTCACATACCTGTAGCTGAGAGAAGCCTCCTCTTGAGGTGCTTGTGGAAAGTTGGTATTCCTCTTGAGTCGAAGCCAGGGACTAAGCTCTCATCCCGAGTTGATTTGTGGTCCACGGAGCCCTTTCGTGTTGCTCCAGTTACCTCAGGATCCCTCTAGACTTGAGACAGTGATCTTGGGTTTTCTCTGGAGTGCCATCAAGGAAATCAAGGCTCCTTTCACGTTTGATGTGGAAAACGGAATTGGTTTGCACGCAGGGCAGGGGAATCAGGCCTCATCTCGCGGCGAGGGGGAAGTCTCATGGTTTTTCTCGAGTTGCGGCCCGAACCTGGGGTATATTCTCGAGTTACGACGGGGAGGGCCCTTCCAGACACGTGTTTGTTCAGCGACGTCAGGACTCCTGCCTAGGTGCGAGGGACACCTCGGGATTCTCCTCGAGTCTTGGCATGGAAATTGGGACGCGGCTCCACGTGAGGCAGGAGACCCAGGGTCCCTTTCCACGTGCCACAGGGATCCTGGGACTCCTATCCATTTTCAAGAGGAGTCAGGCATCGTCTCCTTTGGAAGCATTGATCTCCGCGGACCTCTCGAGTTTTCAAAGGATGTGAGGCCTCCGGTCGCGATGAGGCGGAGAACTCGGTCTTTCTCTGTGGTCTCCACAGGGGATTCAGACATCCCTTCGTCTTGGGAGATGCAAGACGAGCCTGCATTCAATTCACTGCAGGGATATCCGGCCTTACTTCGAGTCAGAGCATCTCGGGGTCCATTCCACTTGAGGCCACAAACTCAGGGTCCCTCTCACATACCTGTAGCTGAGAGAAGTCTCCCCTTGAGGTGCTTGTGGAAAGTTGGTATTCCTCTTGAGTCGAAGCCAGGGACTAAGCTCTCATCTCGAGTTGATTTGGGGTCCACAGAGCCCTTTCGTGTTGCTCTAGTGACCTCAGGATCCCTCTAGACTTGAGACAGTGATCTTGCGTTTTCTCTGCAGTGCCATCAAGGAATTCAAGGCTCCTTTCACGTTTGATGTGGAACACGGAATTGTTCTGCACGCAGTGCAGGGGAATCTTGTTTCATCCAGCGGCGAGGGGGAAGTCTCATGGTTTTTCTCGAGTTGCGGCCGGAACCTGGGGTATATTCTCGAGTTACGACGGGGAGGGCCCTTCCAGACACGTGTTTGTTCAGCGACGTCAGGACTCCTGCCTAGGTGCGAGGGACACCTCGGGATTCTCCTCGAGTCTTGGCATGGCAATGGGGACGCGTCTCCACGTGAGGCGGGAAACCCAGTGTCCCTTTCCACGTGCCACAGGGATCCTGGGACTCCTATCCATTTTCAAGAGGAGTCAGGCATCGTCTCCTTTGGAAGCATTGATCTCCGCGGACCTCTCGAGTTTTCAAAGGATGTGAGGCCTCCGCTCGCGATGAGGCGGAGGACTAGCTCTTTCTCTGTCATCTCCACAGGGGATTCAGACATCCCTTCGTCTTGGGAGTTGCAAGACGAGCCTGCATTCAATTCACTGCAGGGATATCCGGCCTTACTTCGAGTCAGAGCATCTCAATGTCCATTCCACTTGAGGCCACAAACTCAGGGGCCCTCTCACATACCTGTAGCTGAGAGAAGCCTCCTCTTGAGGAGCTTGTGGAAAGTTGGTATTCCTCTTGAGTCGAAGCCAGGGACTAAGCTCTCATCTCGAGTTGATTTGGGGTCCATGGAGCCCTTTCGTGTTGTTACAGTGACCTCAGGATCCCTCTAGACTAGGGACAGTGATCTTGGGTTTTCTCTGGAGTGTCATCAAGGAAATCAAGGCTCCTTTCACTTCTGATGTGGAATACGGAATTGCTCTGCATGCAGGGCAGGGGAATCGGGCCTCATCTCGCGGCGAGGGGGAAGTCTCATGGTTTTTCTCGAGTTGCGGCCGGAACCTGGGGTATATTCTCGAGTTACGACGGGGAGGGCCCTTCCAGACACGTGTTTGTTCAGCGACGTCAGGACTCCTGCCTAGGTGCAAGGGACACCTCGGGATTCTCCTCGAGTCTTGGCATGGCAATTGGGACGCGTCTCCACGTGAGGAGGGAGACCCAGGGTCCCTTTCCACGTGCCACAGGGATCCTGGGACTCCTATCCATTTTCAAGAGGAGTCAGGCATCGTCTCCTTTGGAAGCATTGATCTCCGCGGACCTCTCGAGTTTTCAAAGGATGTGAGGCCTCCGCTCGCGATGAGGCGGAGGACTAGCTCTTTCTCTGTCATCTCTACAGGGGATTCAGACATCCCTTCGTCTTGAGAGATGAAAGACGATCGTGCATTCAATTCACTGCAGGGATATCCGGCCTTACTTCGAGTCAGAGCATCTCGGTTTCCATTCCACTTGAGGCCACAAACTCAGGGTCCCTCTCACATACCTGTAGCTGAGAGAAGCCTCCTCTTGAGGTGCTTGTGGAAAGTTGGTATTCCTCTTGAGTCGAAGCCAGGGACTAAGCTCTTATCTCGAGTTGATTTGTGGTCCACGGAGCCCTTTCGTGTTGCTCCAGTGACCTCAGGATCCCTCTAGACTTGAGACAGTGAACTTGGGTTTTCTCTGGAGTGCCATCAAGGAAATCAAGGCTCCTTTCACTTTTGATGTGGAAAACGGAATTGCTTTGCACGCAGGGCAGGGGAATCAGACCTCATCTCGCGGCGAGGGGGAAGTCTCATGGTTTTTCTCGAGTTGCGGCCCGAACCTGGGGTATATTCTCGAGTTACGACGGGTAGGGCCCTTCCAGACACGTGTTTGTTCAGTGACGTCAGGACTCCTGCCTAGGTGCGAGGGACATCTCGGGATTCTCCTCGAGTCTTGGCATGGCAATTGGGACGCGTCTCCACGTGAGGCGGGAGACCCAGGGTCCCTTTCCACGTGCCACAGGGATCCTGGGACTCCTATCCATTTTCAAGAGGAGTCAGGCATCGTCTCCTTTGGAAGCATTGATCTCCGCGGACCTCTCGAGTTTTCAAAGGATGTGAGGCCTCCGGTCGCGATGAGGCGGAGAACTCGGTCTTTCTCTGTGGTCTCCACAGGGGATTCAGACATCCCTTCGTCTTGGGACATGCAAGACGAGCCTGCATTCAATTCACTGCAGGGATATCCGGCCTTACTTCGAGTCAGAGCATCTCGGTGTCCATTCCACTTGAGGCCACAAACTCAGGGTCCCTCTCACATACCTGTAGCTGAGAAAAGCCTCCCCTTGAGGTGCTTGTGGAAAGTTGGTATTCCTCTTGAGTCGAAGCCAGGGACTAAGCTCTCATCTCGAGTTGATTTGGGGTCCACAGAGCACTTTCGTGTTGCTCCATTGCCCTCAGGATCCCTCTAGACTTGAGACAGTGATCTTGCGTTTTCTCTGCAGTGCCATCAAGGAATTCAAGGCTCCTTTCACGTTTGATGTGGAACACGGAATTGTTCTGCACGCAGTGCAGGGGAATCTTGCTTCATCCAGCGGCGAGGGGGAAGTCTCATGGTTTTTCTCGAGTTGCGGCCGGAACCTGGGTTATATTCTCGAGTTACGACGGGGAGGGCCCTTCCAGACACGTGTTTGTTCAGCGACGTTAGGACTCCTGCCTAGGTGCGAGGGACACCTCGGGATTCTCCTCGAGTCTTGGCATGGCAATGGGGACGCGTCTCCACGTGAGGCGGGAAACCCAGTGTCCCTTTCCACGTGCCACAGGGATCCTGGGACGCCTATCCATTTTCAAGAGGAGTCAGGCATCGTCTCCTTTGGAAGCATTGATCTCCGCGGACCTCTCGGATTTTCAAAGGATGTGAGGTCTCTGGTCGCGATGAGGCAGAAAGTTAGGTCTTTCTCTGTGGTCTCCACAGGGGATTCAGACATCCCTTCGTCTTGGGAGATGCAAGACGAGCCTGCATTCAATTCACTGCAGGGATATCCGGCCTTACTTCGAGTCAGAGCATCTCGGTGTCCATTCCATTTGAGGCCACAAACTCAGGGTCCCTCTCACATACCTGTAGCTCAGAGAAGCCTCCTCTTGAGGTGATTGTGGAAAGTTGGTATTCCTCTTGAGTCGAAGCCAGGGACTAAGCTCTCATCTCGAGTTGACTTGGGGTCCACGGAGCCCTTTCGTGTTGCTCCAGTGACCTCAGGATCCCTCTAGACCTGAGACAGTGATCTTGGGTTTTCTCTGGAGTGCCATCAAGGAAATCAAGGCTCCTTTCAAATTTGATGTGGAACACGGAATTGCTCTGCACGCAGTGCAGGGGAATCGGGCCTCATCTCGTGGCAAGCGGGAAGTCTCATGGTTTTTCTCGAGTTGCGGCCGGAACCTGGGGTATATTCTCGAGTTACGACGGGGAGGGCCCTTCCAGAAACGTGTTTGTTCAGCGACATCAGGACTCCTGCCTAGGTGCGAGGGACACCTCGGGATTCTCCTCGAGTCTTTGCATGGCAATTGGGACGTGTCTCCACGTGAGGCGTGAGACCCAAGGTCCCTTTCCACGTGCCACAGGGATCCTGGGATTCCTATCCATTTTCAAGAGGAGTCAGGCATCGTCTCCTTTGGAAGCATTGATCTCCGCGGACCTCTCGAGTTTTCAAAGGATGTGAGGCCTCCGCTCGCGATGAGGCGGAGGACTAGGTCTTTCTCTGTCATCTCCACAGGGGATTCAGACATCCCTTCGTCTTGGGAGATGCAAGACGAGCCTGCATTCAATTCACTGCAGGGATATCCGGCCTTACTTCGAGTCAGAGCATCTCGGTGTCCATTCCACTTGAGGCCACAAACTCAGGGTCCCTCTCACATACCTGTAGCTGAGAGAAGCCTCCTCTTGAGGTGCTTGTGGAAAGTTGGTATTCCTCTTGAGTCGAAGCCAGGGACTAAGCTCTCATCTCGAGTTGATTTGTGGTCCACGGAGCCCTTTTGTGTTGCTCAAGTGACCTCAGGATCCCTCTAGACTTGAGACAGTGAACTTGGGTTTTCTCTGGAGTGCCATCAAGGAAATCAAGGCTCCTTTCACTTTTGATGTGGAAAACGGAATTGCTTTGCACTCAGGGCAGGGGAATCAGGCCTCATCTCGCGGCGAGGGGGAAGTCTCATGGTTTTTCTCGAGTTGCGGCCCGAACCTGGGTTATATTCTCGAGTTACGACTGGTAGGGCCCTTCCAGACACGTGTTTGTTCAGCGACCTCAGGACTCCTGCCTAGGTGCGAGGGACACCTCGGGATTCTCCTCGAGTCTTGGCATGGCAATTGGGACGCGTCTCCACGTGAGGAGGGAGACCCAGGGTCCCTTTCCACGTGCCACAGGGATCCTGGGACTCCTATCCATTTTCAAGAGGAGTCAGGCATCGTCTCCTTTGGAAGCAATGATCTCCGCGGACCTCTCGAGTTTTCAAAGGATGTGAGGCCTCTGCTCGTGATGAGGCGGAGAATTAGGTTTTTCTCTGTGGTCTCCACAGGAGATTCAGACATCCCTTCGTCTTGGGAGATGCAAGACGAGCCTGCATTCAATTCACTGCAGGGATATCCGGCCTTACTTCGAGTCAGAGCATCTCGGTGTCCATTCCACTTGAGGTCACAAACTCAGGGGCCCTCTCACATACCTGTAGCTGAGAGAAGCCTCCTCTTGAGTTGCTTGTGGAAAGTTGGTATTCCTCTTGAGTCGAAGCCAGGGTCTAAGCTCTCATCTCGAGATGATTTGGGGTCCACGGAGCCCTTTCGTGTTGCTCCAGTTACCTCAGGATCCCTCTAGACTTGAGACAGTGAACTTGTGTTTTCTCTGGAGTGTCATCAAGGAAATCAAGGCTCCTTTCACGTTTGATGTGGAAAACGGAATTGGTTTGCACGCAGGGCAGGGGAATCAGGCCTCATCTCGCGGCGAGGGGGAAGTCTCATGGTTTTTCTCGAGTTGCGGCCCGAACCTGGGGTATATTCTCGAGTTACGACGGGGAGGGCCCTGCCAGACACGTGTTTGTTCAGCGACGTCAGGACTCCTGCCTAGGTGCGAGGGACACCTCGGGATTCTCCTCGAGTCTTGGCATGGCAATTGGGACGCGTCTCCACGTGAGGCAGGAGACCCAGGGTCCCTTTCCACGTGCCACAGTGATCCTGGGACTCCTATCCATTTTCAAGAGGAGTCAGGTATCGGCTCCTATGGAAGCATTGATCTCCGCGGACCTCTCGAGTTTTCAAAGGATGTGCGGCCTCCGCTCGCGATGAGGCGGAGAATTAGGTTTTTCTCTGTGGTCTCCACAGGGGATTCAGACATCCCTTCGTCTTGGGAGATGCAAGACGAGCCTGCATTCAATTCACTGCAGGGATATCCGGCCTTACATCGAGTCAGAGCATCTCGGTGTCCATTCCATTTGAGGCCACAAACTCAGGGTCCCTCTCACATACCTGTAGCTCAGAGAAGCCTCCTCTTGAGGTGCTTGTGGAAAGTTGATATTCCTCTTGAGTTGACGCCAGGGACTAAGCTCTCATCTCGAGTTGATTTGGGGTCCACGGAGCCCTTTCGTGTTGCTCCAGTGATCTCAGGATCCCTCTAGACTTGAGACAGTGATCTTGGGTTTTCTCTGGAGTGCCATCAAGGAAATCAAGGCTCCTTTCAAATTTGATGTGGAAGACGGAATTGCTCTGCACGCAGTGCAGGGGAATCGGGCCTCATCTCGTGGCAAGGGGGAAGTCTCATGGTTTTTCTCGAGTTGCGGCCGGAACTGGGGTATATTCTCGAGTTACGACGGGGAGGGCCCTTCCAGACACGTGTTTGTTCAGCGACGTCGGGACTCCTGCCTAGTTGCGAGGGACACCTCGGAATTCACCTCGAGTCTTGGCATGGCAATTGGGACGCGTCTCCACGTGAGGCGGGAGACCCACGGTCCCTTTCCACGTGCCACAGGACTGCTGGGACTCCTATCCATTTTCAAGAGGAGTCAGGCATCGTCTCCTTTGGAAGCATTGATCTCCGCGGACCTCTCGAGTTTTCAAAGGATGTGAGGCCTCCGCTCGCGATGAGGCTTAGGACTAGCTCTTTCTCTGTCATCTCCACAGGGGATTCAGACATCCCTTCGTCTTGGGAGATGCAAGACGAGCCTGCATTCAATTCACTGCAGGGATATCCGGCCTTACTTCGAGTCAGAGCATCCCGGTGTCCATTCGACTTGAGGCCACAAACTCAGGGTCCCTCTCACATACCTGTAGCTGAGAGAAGCCTCCTCTTGAGGTGCTTGTGGAAAGTTGGTATTCCTCTTGAGTCGAAACCAGGGACTAAGCTCTCATCTTGAGTTGATTTCGGTCCACGGAGCCCTTTCCTGTTGGTCCAGTGACCTCAGGATCCCTCTAGACTTGAGACAGTGATCTTGGGTTTTCTCTGGAGTGTCATCAAGGAAATCAAGGCTCCTTTCACGTTTGATGTGGAACACGGAATTGCTCTGCATGCAGTGCAGGGGAATCGGACCTCAACTCGCGGCGAGGGGGAAATCTCATGGTTTTTCTCGAGTTGCGGCCGGAACCTGGGGTATATTCTCGAGTTACGACGGGGAGGGCCCTTCCAGACACGTGTTTGTTCAGCGACGTCAGGACTCCTGCCTAGGTGCAAGGGACACCTCGGGATTCTCCTCGAGTCTTGGCATGGCAATTGGGACGCGTCTCCACGTGAGGAGGGAGACCCAGGGTCCCTTTCCACGTGCCACAGGGATTCTGGGACTCCTATCCATTTTCAAGAGGAGTCAGGCATCGTCTCCTTTGGAAGCATTGATCTCCGCGGACCTCTCGAATTTTCAAAGGATGTGAGGCCTCCGCTCGCTATGAGGCGGAGAATTAGGTTTTTCTCTGTGGTCTCCACAGGGGATTCAGACATCCCTTCGTCTTGGGAGATGCAAGACGAGCCTGCATTCAATTCACTGCAGGGATATCCGGCGTTACTTCGAGTCAGAGCATCACAGTGTCCATTCCACTTGAGGCCACAAACTCAGGGGCCCTCTCACATACCTGTAGCTGAGAGAAGCCTCCTCTTGAGGTGCTTGTGGAAAGTTGGTATTCCTCTTGAGTCGAAGCCAGGGACTAAGCTCTCATCTCGAGTTGATTTGGGGTCCATGGAGCCCTTTCGTGTTGTTACAGTGACCTCAGGATCCCTCTAGACTAGGGACAGTGATCTTGGGTTTTCTCTGGAGTGTCATCAAGGAAATCAAGGCTCCATTCACTTTTGATGTGGAATACGGAATTGCTCTGCATGCAGGGCAGGGGAATCGGGCCTCATCTCACGGCGAGGGGGAAGTCTCATGGTTTTTCTCGAGTTGCGGCCGGAACCTGGGGTATATTCTCGAGTTACGACGGGGAGGGCCCTTCCAGACACGTGTTTGTTCAGCGACGTCAGGACTCCTGCCTAGGTGCAAGGGACACCTCGGGATTCTCCTCGAGTCTTGGCATGGCAATTGGGACGCGTCTCCACGTGAGGAGGGAGACCCAGGGTCCCTTTCCACGTGCCACAGGGATCCTGGGACTCCTATCCATTTTCAAGAGGAGTCAGGCATCGTCTCCTTTGGAAGCATTGATCTCCGCGGACCTCTCGAGTTTTCAAAGGATATGAGGCCTCAGGTTGCGTTGAGGTGGAGGACTAGGTCTTTCTCTGTGGTCTCCTCAGGGGATTCAGACAACACTTCATCTTGGGAGATGCAAGACGAGCCTGTATTCAATTCACTGCAGGGATAACCGGCCTTAGTTCGAGTCAGAGCATCTCGGTGTCCATTCCACTTGAGGCCACAAACTCAGGGTCCCTCTCACATACTTGTAACTGAGAGAAGCCTCCTCTTGAGGTGCTTGTGGAAAGTTGGTATTCCTCTTGACTCGAAGCCAGAGACTAAGCCCTCATCTCGAGTTCATTTGGGGTCCACGGAGCCCTTTCGTGTTGCTCCAGTGACCTCAGGATCCCTCTAGACTTGAGACAGTGATCTTGGGTTTTCTCTTGAGTGCCATCAAGGAAATCAACTCTCCTTTCACGTTTGATGTGGAACACGGAATTGCTCTGCACGCAGTGTAGTGGAATCGGGCCTCTTTTCGCAGCGAGGGGGAAGTCTCATGGTTTTTCTCGAGTTGCGGCCGGAACCTGGGGTATATTCTCGAGTTACGACGGGGAGGGCCCTTCCAGACACGTGTTTGTTCAGCGACGTCAGGACTCCTGCCTAGGTGCGAGGGAAACCTCGGTATTCTTCCCGAGTCTTGGCATGGCAATTGGGACGCGTCTCCACGTGAGGCGGAAGACCCAGGGTCCCTTTCCACGTGCCACAGGAATCCTGGGACTCCTATCCATTTTCAAGAGTTGTCAGGCATCGTCTCCTTTGGAAGCATTGATCTCCGCGGACCTCTCTAGTTTTCAAAGGACGTGAGGCCTCCGTTCGCGTTGAGGCGGAGGACTAGGTCTTTCTCTGTGGACTCCACAGGGGATTCAGACAACCCTTCGTCTTGGGAGATGCAAGACGAGCCTGCATTCAATTCACTGCAGGGATATCCGGCTTTACTTCGAATCAGATCATCTCGGTGTCCATTCCACTTGAGGCCACAAACTCAGGGGCCCTCTCACATACCTGTAGCTGAGAGAAGCCTCCTCTTGAGGTGCTTGTGGAAAGTTGGTATTCCTCTTGAGTCGAAACCAGGGACTAAGCTCTCATCTCGAGTTGATTTGGGGTCCACTGAGCCCTTTGTGTTGCTCCAGTGACCTCAGGATCCCTCTAGACTTCAGAGTGTGATCTTGGGTTTTCTCTGGAGTGCCATCAAGGAAATCAAGGCTCCTTTCACATTTGATGTGAAACACGGAATTGCTCTGCACGCAGTGCAGGGGAATCGGGCCTCATGTCGCGGCGAGGGGGAAGTCTCATGGTTTTTCTCGAGTTGAGGCCGGAACCTGGGGTATATTCTCGAGTTACGACGGGGAGGGCCCTTCCAGACACGTGTTTGTTCAGCGACGTCAGGAATCCTGCCTAGGTGCGAGGGACACCTCGGGGTTCTCCTCGAGTCTTGACATGGCAATTGGGACGCGTCTCCACGTGAGGCGGGAGACCCAGGGTCCCTTTCCACGTGCCACAGGGATCCTGGGACTCCTATCCATTTTCAAGAGGAGTCAGGCATCGTCTCCTTTGGAAGCATTGATCTCCGCAGACCTCTCGATTTTTCAAAGGATGTGGTGTCTCCGGTCGCGATGAGGCTGAGGACTAGGTCTTTCTCTGTCGTCTCCACAGGGGATTCAGACATCCCTTCGTCTTGGGAGATGCAAGACGAGCCTGCATTCAATTCACTGCAGGGATATCTGGCCTTACTTCGAGTCAGAGCATCTCGGTGTCCATTCCACTTGAGGCCACAAACTCAGGGTCCCTCTCAGATACCTGTAGCTGAGAGAAGCCTCCTCTTGAGGTGCTTGTGAATAGTTGGTATGCCTCTTGAGTCGAAGCCAGGGACTAATCTCTCATCTCGAGTTGATTTGGCATCCACTTAGCCCTTTCGTGCTGCTTCCGTGACCTCAAGATCCCTCTAGACTTGAGCCAGTGATCTTGGGTTTTCTCTGGGGTGCCATCAAGGAAATCAAGGCTCCTTTCATGTTTGATGTGGAAAACGGAATTGTTCTGCACACAGTGCATGGGAATCGGGCCTCATCTCGCGGCAAGGGGGATGTCTCATTGCTTTTCTGAAGTTACGGTCGGAACCTAGGGAATACTCGCGAGTTACGACGGGGAGGGCCCTTCCAGACACGTGTTTGTTCAGCGACGTCAGGACTCCTGCCTAGGTGCGAGGGACACCTCGGGAATCTCCTCGAGTCTTGGCATGGTAATTGGGACGCGTCTCCACGTGAGGCGGGAGACCCAGGGTCCCTTTCCACGTGCCACAGGAATCCTGGGACTCCTATCCATTTTCAAGAGGAGTCAGGCATCGTCTCCTTTGGAAGCATTGATCTCCGCAGACCTCTCGAGTTTTCAAAGGATGGGAGGCCTCCGGTCTCGATGAGGCGGGGAACTAGGTCTTTCTCTGTGGTCTCCACAGGGGATTCAGACATCCCTTCGTCTTGGGAGATGCAAGACGAGCCTGCTTTCAATTCACTGCAGGGATATCCGGCCTTACTTCGAGTCAGAGCATCTCCGTGTCCATTCCACTTGAGGCCACAAACTCAGGGTCACTCTCACATACCTGTAGCTGAGAGAAGCCTCATCTTGAGGTGCTTGTGGAAATTGGTATTCCTCTTGAGTCGAAGCCAGGGACTAATCTCTCATCTCGAGTTGATTTGGCATCCACTTAGCCCTTTGGTGCTGCTTCCGTGACCTCAGAATCCCTCTAGACTTGAGACAGTGATCTTGTGTTTTCTCTGGAGTGCCATCAAGGAAATCAAGGCTCCTTTCAGCTTTGATGTGGAACACGGAATTGCTCTGCACGCACTGCAGGGGAATCGGGCCTCATTTCGCGGCGAGGGGGAAGTCTCATGGTTTTTCTCGAGTTGCGGCCGGAACCTCGGTTATATTCTCGAGTTACGACGGGGAGGGCCCTTCCAGACACGTGTTTGTTCAGCGACGTCAGGACTCCTGCCTAGGTGCGAGGGACACCTCGGGATTCTCCTCGAGTCTTGGCATGGCAATTGGGACGCGTCTCCACGTGAGGCGGGAGACCCAGAGTCCCTTTCCACGTGCCACAGGGATCCTGGGACACCTATCCATTTTCTTTTTTTTTTTTTTTTTTTTTTTTTTGAATTTATTTTTTTATTTTTTTTTTTTAATTTTTTATTATTATTATTATTATTTTTTTCCAGTGGGTTTTGTCATACATTGATATGAATCAGCCATGGATTTACATGTATTCCCAATCCCGATCCCCCCTCCCACCTCCCTCTCCACCCGATTCCTCCGGGTCTTCCCAGTGCACCAGGCCGGAGCGCCCGTCCCGTGCATCCCTCCTGGGCTGGTGATCTGTTTCACCATAGATAGTATACATGCTGTTCTTTTGAAATATCCCACCCTCACATTCTCCCACAAAGTTCAAAAGTCTGTTCTGTATTTCTGTGTCTCTTTTTCTGTTTTGCATATAGGGTTATCGTTATCACCATTCTAAATTCCATATACATGTGTCAGTATGCTGTAATGTTCTTTATCTTTCTGGCTTACTTCACTCTGTATAATGGGCTCCAGCTTCATCCATCTCATTAGGACTGGTTCAAATGAATTCTTTTTAATGACACCTATCCATTTTCAAGAGGAGTCAGGCATCGTCTCCTTTGGAAGCATTGATCTCCGCGGACCTCTCGAGTTTTCAAAGGATGTGAGGCCTCCGGTCGCGATGAGGCGGAGAATTAGGTCTTTCTCTGTGGTCTCCACAGGGGATTCAGACATCCCTTCGTCTTGGGAGATGCAAGACAAGCCTGCATTCAATTCACTATTGGGATATCCGGCCTTACTTCGAGTCAGAGCATCTCGGTGTCCATTCCACTTGATGCCACAAACTCAGGGTCCCTCTCACATACCTGTAGCTGAGAGAAGCCTCCTCTTGAGGTGTTTGTGGAAAGTTGGTATTCCTCTTGAGTCGAGGCCAGGGACTAAGCTCTCATCTCGAGTTGATTTGGGGTCCACGGAGACCTTTTGTGTTGCTCCAGTGACCTCAGGATCCCTCTAGACTTGAGACAGTGATCTTGGGTTTTCTCTGGAGTGCCATCAAGGAAATCAAGGCTCCTTTCACTTTTGATATCGAACACGGAATTGCTCTGCACGCAGTGCAGGGGAATTGGGCCTCATCTCGCGGCGAAGGGGAAGTCTCATGGTTTTTCTCGAGTTGCGGCCGGAACCTGGGGTATATTCGAGAGTTACGACGGGGAGGGCCCTTCCAGACACGTGTTTTTCAGCGACGTCAGGACTCCTGCCTAGGTGCGAGGGACACCTCGGGATTCTCCTCGAGTCTTGGCATGGCAATTGGGACGCGTCTCCACGTGAGGCGGGAGACCCAGTGTCCCTTTCAACGTGCGACAGGGATCCCGGGACTCCTATCCATTTTCAAGAGGAGTCAGGCATCGTCTCCTTTGGAAGCATTGATCTCCGCAGACATCTCGAATTTTCTAAGGATGTGAGTCCTCCGGTCGCGATGAGGCGGAGGACTAGGTTTTTCTCTGTCGTCTCCACAGGGCATTCAGACATCCCTTCGTCTTGGGAGATGCAAGACGAGCCTGCATTCAATTCACTGCAGGGATATCCGGCCTTACTTCGAGTCAGAGCATCTCGGTTTCCATTACACTTGAGGCCACAGATTCAGGGTCACTCTCACATACCTGTAGCTGAGAGAAGCCTCATCTTGAGGTGCTTATGGAAAGTTGGTATTCCTCTTGAGTCGAAGCCAGGGACTAAGCTCTCATCTCGAGTTGATTTGGGGTCCACGGAGCCCTTTCTTGTTGCTCCAGTGACCTCAGGATCCCTCTAGACTTGAGACAGTGATCTTGTGTTTTCTCTGGAGTGCCATCAAGGAAATCAAGGCTCCTTTCAGCTTTGATGTGGAACACGGAATTGCTCTGCACGCACTGCAGGGGAATCGGGCCTCATTTCGCGGCGAGGGGGAAGTCTCATGGTTTTTCTCGAGTTGCGGCCGGAACCTCGGTTATATTCTCGAGTTACGACTGGGAGGGCCCTTCCAGACACCTGTTTGTTCAGCGACGTCAGGACTCCTGCCTAGGTGCGAGGGACACCTCGGGATTCTCCTCGAGTCTTGGAATGGCAATTGGGACGCGTCTCCACGTGAGGCGGGAGACCCAGGGTCCCTTTCCACGTGCCACAGGGATCCTGGGACACCTATCCATTTTCAAGAGGAGTCAGGCATCGTCTCCTTTGGAAGCATTGATCTCCGCGGACCTCTCGAGTTTTCAAAGTATGTGAGGCCTCCGGTCGCGATGAGGCGGAGAATTAGGTCTTTCTCTGTGGTCTCCACAGGGGATTCAGACATCCCTTCGTCTTGGGAGATGCAAGACGAGCCTGCATTCAATTCACTATTGGGATATCCGGCCTTCCTTCGAGTCAGAGCATCTCGGTGTCCATTCCACTTGATGCCACAAACTCAGGGTCACTCTCACATACCTGTAGCTGAGAGAAGCCTCCTCTTGAGGTGCTTGTGGAAAGTTGGTATTCCTCTTGAGTCGAGGCCAGGGACTAAGCTCTCATCTCGAGTTGATTTGGGGTCCACAGAGACCTTTCGTGTTGCTCCAGTGACCTCAGGATCCCTCTAGACTTGAGACAGTGATCTTGGGTTTTCTCTGGAGTGCCATCAAGGAAATCAAGGCTCCTTTCACTTTTGATGTCGAACACGGAATTGCTCTGCACGCAGTGCAGGGGAATTGGGCCTCATCTCGCGGCGAAGGGGAAGTCTCATGGTTTTTCTCGAGTTGCGGCCGGAACCTGGGGTATATTCGAGAGTTACGACGGGGAGGGCCCTTCCAGACACGTGTTGTTCAGCGACGTCAGGACTCCTGCCAAGGTGCGAGGTACACCTCGGGATTCTCCTCGAGTCTTGGCATGGCAATTGGGACCCGTCTCCACGTGAGGCGGGAGACCCAGTGTCCCTTTCCACGTGCCACAGGGATCCCGGGACTCCTATCCATTTTCAAGAGGAGTCAGGCATCGTCTCCTTTAGAAGCATTGATCTCCGCAGACATCTCGAATTTTCAAAGGATGTGAGGCCTCCGGTCGTGATGAGGCGGAGGACTAGGTCTTTCTCTGTCGTCTCCACAGGGGATTCAGACATCCCTTCGTCTTGGGAGATGCAATACGAGCCTGCATTCAATTCACTGCATGGATATCCGGCCTTACTTCGAGTCAGAGCATCTCGGTGTCCATTACACTTGAGGCCACAAATTCAGGGTCACTCTCACATACCTGTAGCTGAGAGAAGCCTCCTCTTGAGGTGCTTATGGAAAGTTGGTATTTCTCTTGAGTCGAAGCCAGGGACTAAGCTCTCATCTCGAGTTGATTTGGGGTCCACGGAGCCCTTTCTTGTTGCTCCAGTGACCTCAGGATCCCTCTAGACTTGAGACAGTGATCTTGGGTTTTCTCTGGGGTGCCATCAAGGAAATCAAGGCTCCTTTCAAGTTTGATGTGGAACACGGAATTGCTCTGCACACAGTGCAAGGGAATCGGGCCTCATCTCGCGGCAAGGGGGATGTCTCATTGTTTTTCTGAAGTTACGGTCGGAACCTAGGGAATATTCTCGAGTTACGATGGGGAGGGCCCTTCCAGACACGTGTTTGTTCAGCGACGTCTGGACTCCTGCCTAGGTGCGAGGGACACCTCGGGAATCTCCTCGAGTCTTGGCATGGTAATTGGTACGTGTCTCCACGTGAGGCGGGAGACCCAGGGTCCCTTTCCACGTGCCACAGGGATCCTGGGACTCCTATCCATTTTCAAGAAGAGTCAGGCATCGTCTCCTTTGGAAGCATTGATCTCCGCGGACCTCTTGAGTTTTCAAAGGATGGGAGGCCTCCGGTCTCGATGAGGCGGAGAACTAGGTCTTTCTCTGTGGTCTCCACAGGGGATTCAGACATCCCTTCGTCTTGGGAGATGCAAGACGAGCCTGCTTTCAATTCACTGCAGGGATATCCGGCCTTACTTCGAGTCAGAGCATCTCCGTGTCCATTCCACTTGAGGCCACAAACTCAGGGTCCCTCTCACATACCTGTAGCTGAGAGAAGCCTCATCTTGAGGTGCTTGTGGAAATTGGTATTCCTCTTGAGTCGAAGCCAGGGACTAAGCTCTCATCTCGAGTTGATTTGGGGTCCACGGAGCCCTTTCTTGTTGCTCCAGTGACCTCAGGATCCCTCTAGACTTGAGACAGTGATCTTGTGTTTTCTCTGGAGTGCCATCAAGGAAATCAAGTCTCCTTTCAGCTTTGATGTGGAACACGGAATTGCTCTGCACGCACTGCAGGGGAATCGGGCCTCATCTCGCGGCGAGGGGGAAGTCTCATGGTTTTTCTCGAGTTGCGGCCGGAACCTCGGTTATATTCTCGAGTTACGACTGGGAGGGCCCTTCCAGACACGTGTTTGTTCAGCGACGTCAGGACTCCTGCCTAGGTGCGAGGGACACCTCGGTATTCTCCTCGAGTCTTGGCATGGCAATTGGGACGCGTCTCCACGTGAGGCGGGAGACCCAGGGTCCCTTTCCACGTGCCACAGGGATCCTGGGACACCTATCCATTTTCAAGAGGAGTCAGGCATCGTCTCCTTTGGAAGCATTGATCTCCGCGGACCTCTCGAGTTTTCAAAGGATGTGAGGCCTCCGGTCGCGAAGAGGCAGAGAATTAGGTCTTTCTCTGTTTTCTCCACAGGGGATTCAGACATCCCTTCGTCTTGGGAGATGCAAGACGAGCCTGCATTCAATTCACTATTGGGATATCCGGCCTTACTTTGAGTCAGAGCATCTCGGTGTCCATTCCACTTGATGCCACAAATTCAGGGTCCCTCTCACATACCTGTAGCTGAGAGAAGCCTCCTCTTGAGGTGCTTGTGGAAAGTTGGTATTCCTCTTGAGTCGAGGCCAGGGACTAAGCTCTCATCTCGAGTTGATTTGGGGTCCACGGAGACCTTTCGTGTTGCTCCAGTGACCTCAGGATCCCTCTAGACTTGAGACAGTGATCTTGGGTTTTCTCTGGAGTGCCATCAAGGAAATCAAGGCTCCTTTCACTTTTGATGTCGAACACGGAATTGCTCTGCACGCAGTGCAGGGGAATTGGGCCTCATCTCGCGGCGAAGGGGAAGTCTCATGGTTTTTCTCGAGTTGCGGCCGGAACCTGGGGTATATTCTCGAGTTACGACGGGGAGGGCCCTTCCAGACACGTGTTTGCTCAGCGACGTCAGGACTCCTGCCTAGGTGCGAGGGACACCTCGGGATTCTCCTCGAGTCTTGGCATGGCAATTGGGACGCGTCTCCACTTGAGGCGGGAGACCCAGCGTCCCTTTCCACGTGCCACAGGGATCCTGGGACTCCTATCCATTTTCAAGAGGAGTCAGGCATTGTCTCCTTTGGAAGCATTGATCTCCGCAGACCTCTCGGGTTTTGAAAGGATGTGAGGCCTCCGGTCGCGATGAGGCGGAGGACTAGGTCTTTCTCTGTCGTCTCCACAGGGGATTCAGACATCCCTTCGTCTTGGGAGATGCAAGACGAGCCTGCATTCAATTCACTCCAGGGATATCCGGCCTTACTGCGAGTCAGAGCATCTCGGTGTCCATTACACTTGAGGCCACAAATTCAGGGTCACTCTCACATACCTGTAGCTGAGAGAAGCCTCCTCTTGAGGTGCTTATGGAAAGTTGGTATTGCTCTTGAGTCGAAGCCAGGGACTAAGCTCTCATCTCGAGTGATTTGGGGTCCACGGTGCCCTTTCTTGTTGCTCCAGTGACCTCAGGATCCCTCTAGACTTGAGACAGTGATCTTGGGTTTTCTCTGGAGTGCCATCAAGGAAATCAAGGCTCCTTTCAAGTTTGATGTGGAACACGGAATTGCTCTGCACACAGTGCATGGGAATCGGGCCTCATCTCGGGGCAATGGGGATGTCTCATGGTTTTTCTCAAGTTGCTGGCGGAACCTAGGGTATATTCTCGAGTTACGATGGGGAGGGCCATTCCAGACACGTGTTTGTTCAGCGATGTCAGGACTCCTGCCTAGGTGCGAGGGACATCTCGGGATTCTCCTCGAGTCTTGGCATGGCAATTGGGACGCGTCTCCACGTGAGGCGGGAACCCCAGGGTCCCTTTCTACGTGCCACAGGAATCCTGGGACTCCTATCCATTTTCAAGAAGAGTCAGGCATCATCTCCTTTGGAAGCATTGATCTCCGCAGACCTCTCGAGTTTTCAAAGGATGTGAGGCCTCAGGTCTCGATGAGGCAGAAAACTAGGTCTTTCTCTGTGGTCTCCACAGGGGATTCAGACATCCCTTCGTCTTGGGAGATGAAGACGAGCCTGCTTTCAATTCACTGCAGGGATATCCGGCCTTACTTCGAGTCAGAGCATCTCCGTGTCCATTCCACTTGAGGCCACAAACTCAGGGTCCCTCTCACATACCTGTAGCTGAGAGAAGCCTCCTCTTGAGGTGCTTGTGGAAAGTTGGTATTCCTCTTGAGTCGAAGCCAGACACTAAGCTCTCATCTCGAGTTGATTTGGGGTCCACTGAGCCGTTTCGTGTTTCTCCAGTGACCTCAGGATCCCTCTAGACTTGAGACAGTGATCTTGGGTTTTCTCTGGAGTGCCATCAAGGAAATCAAGGCTCCTTTCACGTTTGATGTGGAACACGGAATTGCTCTGCACGCACTGCAGGGGAATCGGGCCCCAACTCGCGGCGAGGTGGAAGTCTCATGGTTTTTCTCGAGTAGCGGCCACAACCTGGGGTATATTCTCGAGTTACGACGGGGAGGTCCCTTACAGACACGTGTTTGTTCAGCGACGTCAGGACTCCTGCCTAGGTGCGAGGGACACCTCGGGATTCTCCTCGAGTCTTGGCATGGCAATTGGGACGCGTCTCCACGTGAGGCGGGAGACCCAGGGTCCCTTTCCACGTGCCACAGGGATCCTGGGACTCCTATCCATTTTCAAGAGGAGTCAGGCATCGTCTCCTTTGGAAGAATTGATCTCGGCGGACCTCTCGAGTTTTCAAAGGATGTGAGGCCTTCGGTCGCGATGAGGCTGAGGACTAGGTCTTTCTCTCTGGTCTCCACAGGGGATTCAGACATCCCTTCGTCTTGGGAGATGCAAGACGAGCCTGTATTCAATTCACTGCAGGGATATCCGGCCTTACTTCGAGTCAGAGCATCTCTGTGTCCATTCCACTTGAGGCCACAAACTCAGGGTCCCTCTCACATACCTGTAGCTGAAAGAAGCCTCCTCTTGAGGTGCTTGTTAAAAGCTAGTATTCCTCCAGAGTCGAAGCCAGGGACTAAGCTCTCATCTCGATTCGATTTGGGGTCCACGGAGCCCTTTCGTGTTGCTACAGTGACCTCAGGATCCCTCTAGACTTGAGAGAGTGATCTTGGGTTTCCTCTGGAGTGCCATCAAGGAAATCAAGGCTCCTTTCACGTTTGATGTGGAAGACGGAATTGCTCTGCACGCAGTGCATGGGAGTCGGGCCTCATCTCGCAGCGAGTGGGAAGTCTCATGGTTTTTCGCGAGTTGCGGCCGGAACCTGGGGTATATTCTCCAGTTACGACGGGGAGGGCCCTTCCAGACACGTGTGTTCAGCGACGTCAGGACTCCTGCCTAGGTGCGAGGTACACCTCAGGATTCTCCTCGAGTCTTGCCATGGCAATTGGGATGCGTATCCACGTGAGGGGGGAGACCCAGGGTCCCTTTCCACGTGCCACAGGGATACTGGGACTAATATCCATTTTCAAGAGGAGTCAGGCATCGGCTCCTTTGGAAGCATTGATCTCCGCGCACCTCTCGAATTTTCAAAGGATGTGAGGCCTCCGGTCGCGATGAGGCGGGGGACTAGGTCTTTCTCTGTGGTCTCCACAGCGGATTCAGACATCCCTTCGTCTTGGGAGATGCAAGACGAGGCTGCATTCACTTCACTGCAGGGATACACGGCCTTACTTCGAGTCAGAGCATCTCGGTGTCCATTCCCCTTGATGCCACAAACTCAGGGTCCCTCTCACATACCTGTAGCTGAGAGAAGCCTCCTCTTGAGGTGCTTGTGGAAAGTTGGTATTCCTCTTGAGTCGAGGCCAGGGACTAAGCTCTCATCTCGAGTTGATTTGGGGTCCACGGAGACCTTTCGTGTTGCTCCAGTGACCTCAGGATCCCTCTAGACTTGAGACAGTGATCTTGGGTTTTCTCTGGAGTGCCATCAAGGAAATCATGGCTCCTTTCACTTTTGATGTCGAACACGGAATTGCTCTGCACGCAGTGCAGGGGAATTGGGCCTCATCTCGCGGCGAAGGGGAAGTCTCATGGTTTTTCTCGAGTTGCGGCCGGAACCTGGGGTATATTCGAGAGTTACGACGGGGAGGGCCCTTCCAGACACGAGTTGTTCAGCAACGTCAGGACTCCTGCCTATGTGCGAGGTACACCTCGGGATTCTCCTCGAGTCTTGGCATGGCAATTGGGACGCGTCTCCACGTGAGGCGGGAGACCCAGTGTCCCTTTCCACGTGCCACAGGGATCCCGGGACTCCTATCCATTTTCAAGAGGAGTCAGGCATCGTCTCCTTTGGAAGCATTGATCTCCGCGGACCTCTCGAGTTTTCAAAGGATATGAGGCCTCCGGTCGCGATGAGGCGGAGAACTCGGTCTTTCTCTGTGGTCTCCACAGGGGATACAGACATCCCTTCGTCTTGGCAGATGCAAGAATAGCCTGATTTCAATTCACTGCAGGGATATCCGGCCTTACTTCGAGTCAGAGCATCTCGGTGTCCATTCCACTTGAGGCCACAAACTCAGGGTCCTTCTCACATACCTGTGGCTGAGAGAACCCTCCACTTAAGGTGCTTGTGCAAAGTGGGTATTCCTCTTGTGTCAAAGCCAGGGACTAAGCTCTCATCTCGAGTTAATTTGCGGTCCACGGAGACCTTTCTTGTTGCTCCAGTGACCTCAGGATCCCTCTAGACTTGAGACAGTGATCTTGGGTTTTCTCTGGAGTGCCATCAAGGAAATCAAGGCTTTTTTCTCGTTTGATGTGGAACACGGAATTGCTCTACACGCAGTGCAGGGGAATCGGGCCTCATCTCGCGGCAAGGGGGATGTCTCATGGTTTTTCTCAAGTTGCGGCCGGAACCTGGG
Source organism: Dama dama (assembly GCF_033118175.1). NCBI lineage: Eukaryota > Metazoa > Chordata > Mammalia > Artiodactyla > Cervidae > Dama > Dama dama. The sequence goes on along the minus strand of NC_083706.1, from coordinate 4,059,561 downwards.
GTATATTCTCGAGTTACGACGGGGAGGGCCCTTCCAGACACGTGTTAGTTCAGCGACGTCAGGACTCCTGCCTAGGTGCGAGGGACACCTCGGGATTCTCCTCGAGTCTTGGCATGGCAATTGGGACGCGTCTCCACGTGAGGCGGGAGACCCAGGGTCCCTTTTCACGTGCCACAGGGATCCTGGGACTCCTATCCATTTTCAAGAGGAGTCAGGCATCGTCTCCTTTGGAAGCATTGATCTCCGCGGACCTCTCGAGTTTTCAAAGGATGTGAGGCCTCCGGTCGCGATGAGGTGGAGAACTAGGTCTTTCTCTGTGGTCTCCACAGGGGATTCAGACATCCCTTCGTCTTGGGAGATGCAAGACGAGCCTGCATTCAATTCACTGCAGGGATATCCGGCCTAACTTCGAGTCAGAGCTTCTCGGTGTCCATTCCACTTGAGGCCACAAACTCAGTGTCCCTCTCACATACCTGTAGCTTAGAGAAGCCTCCTCTTGAGGTGCTTGTGGAAAGTTGGTATTCCTCTTGAGTCGAAGCCAGGGACTAAGCTCTCATCTCGAGTTGATTTTGGGTCCACGGAGCATTTTCGTGTTGCTCCAGTGACCTCAGGATCCCTCTAGACTTGAGACAATGATCTTGGGTTTTCTCTGGAGTGCCATCAAGGAAATCAAGACTTTTTTCTCGTTTGATGTGGAACACGGAATTGCTCTGCACGCAGTGCAGGGGAATCGGGCCTCATCTCGCGGCGAGGTGGAAGTCTCATGGTTTTTCTCGTGTTGCGGCCGGAACCTGGGGTACATTCTCGACTTACGATGGGGAGAGCCCTTCCAGTCAACTGTTTGTTGAGCGACGTCATTACTCCTGCCTAGGTGCGAGGGACACCTCTGGATTCTCCTCGAGTCTTGACATGGCAATTGGGACGCGTCTCCACATGAGGCGGAAGACCCAGCGTCCCTTTCCACGTGCCACACGGATCCTGGGACTCCTATCCATTTTCAAGTGGAGTCAGGCATCGTCTCCTTTGGAAGCATTGATCTCCGCGGACCTCTCGAGTTTTGAAAGGATGTGAGGCTTCCGGTCGCGATGAGGCGGAGAACTAGGTCTTTCTCTGTGGTCTCCACAGGGGATTCAGACATCCCTTCGTCTTGGGAGATGCAAGACGAGCCTGCATTCAATTCACTGCAGGGATATCCGGCCTAACTTCGAGTCAGAGCTTCTCGGTGTCCATTCCACTTGAGGCAACAAACTCAGGGGCCCTCTCACATACCTGTAGCTGAGAGAAGCCTCCTCTTGAGGTGCTTGTGGAAACTTGGTATTCCACTTGAGTCGCAGCCAGGGACTAAGCTCTCATCTCGAGTTGATCTGGGGTCCACGGAGCCCTTTGGTGTTGCTACAGTGACCTCAGGATCCCTCTAGACTTGAGACAGTGATCTTGGGTTTTGTCTGGAGTGCCATCAAGGAAATCAAGGCTCCTTTCACGTTTGATGTGGAACACGGAATTGCTCTGCACCCAGTGCAGGGGAATCGGGCCTCATCTCTCGCCGAGGGGGAAGTCTCATGGTTTTTCTCGAGTTGCGGCCGGAACCTGGGGTATATTCTCGAGTTATGACGGGGAGGGCCCTTTCAGACACGTGTTTGTTCAGCGACGTCAGGACTCCTGCCTAGGTGCGAGGGACACCTCGGGATTCTCCTCGAGTCTTGGCATGGCAATTGGGACGCGTCTCCACGTGAGGCGGGAGACCCAGTGTCCCATTCCACGTGCCTCAGGGATCCTGGGACTCCTATCCATTTTCAAGATGAGTCAGGCATCTTCTCCTTTGGAAGCATTGATCTCCGCGGACCTCTCGGGTTTTCAAAGGATGTGAGGCCTCCGTTCGCGATGAGGTGGAGAACTAGGTCTTTCTCTGTGGTCTCCACAGGGGATTCAGACATCCCTTCGTCTGGGGAAATGCATGAAGAGCCGGCATTCAATTCACTGCAGGGATATTCGGCCTTATTTTGAGTCAGAGCATCTCGGTGTCCATTCCACTTGAGGCCAGAAAATCAGGGTCCCTCTCACATAACTGTAGATGAGAGAAGCCTCCTCTTGAGGTGCTTGTGGAAAGTTGGTATACCTCTTAAGTCGAAGCCAGGGACTAAGCTCTCATCTCGAGTTGATTTGAGGTCCACGGAGCCCTTTCGTGTTGCTACAGTGACCTCAGGATCCCTCTAGACTTGAGACAGTGATCTTGGGTTTTCTCTGGAGTGCCATCAAGGATATCAAGGCTCCTTTCAATTTTGATGTGGAACACGGAATTGCTCTGCACGCAGTGCAGGGGAATCGGGTCTCATCTCGCGGCGAGGGGTAAGTCTGATGGTTTTTCTCGAGTTGCGGCGGAACCTGGGGTATATTCTCGACTTACGACGGGGAGGGCCCTTCCAGACAAGTGTTTGTTCAGCGAAGTCAGGACTCCTGCCTAGGTGCCCGGGACACCTCTGGATTCTCCTCGAGTCTTGACATGGCAATTGGGACGCGTCTCCACGTGAGGCGGGAGACCCAGGGTCCCTTTCCACGTGCCACACGGATCCTGGGACTGCTATCCATTTTCAAGAGTAGTCAGGCATCGTCTCCTTTATAAGCATTGATCTCCGAGGACCTCTCGAATTTTCAAAGGATGTGAGGCCTCCGGTTGCGATGTGGCGAGAACTAGGTCTTTCTTATGGTCTCCACAGGGGATTCAGACATCCCTTCGTCTTGGGAGATGCAAGATGAGCCTGCATTCAATTCACTGCAGGGATATCCGGCCTTACTTCGAGTCAGAGCATCTCGGTGTCCATTGCACTTGAGGCCACAAACTCAGGGTCCATCTCACATACCTGTAGCTGAGAGAAGCCTCCTCTTGAGGTGCTTGTGGAAAGTTGGTATTCCTCTTGAGTCGAAGCCAGGGACTAAGCTCTCATCTCGAGTTGATTTTGGGTCCACGGAGCATTTTCGTGTTGCTCCAGTGACCTCAGGATCCCTCTAGACTTGAGACAATGATCTTGGGTTTTCTCTGGAGTGCCATCAAGGAAATCAAGGCTTTTTTCTCGTTTGATGTGGAACACGGAATTGCTCTGCACGCAGTGCAGGGAAATTGGGCCTCATCTCGCGGCGAGTTGGAAGTCTCATGGTTTTTCTCGAGTTGCGGCCGGAACCTGGGGTATATTCTCGAGTTACGACGGGGAGGGCCCTTCCAGACACGTGTTTGTTCAGCGACTTCAGGACTCCTGCCTAGGTGCGAGGGACACCTTGGGATTCTCCTCGAGTCTAGTCATGGCCATTGGGACGCGTCTCCACGTGAGGCGGGAGACCAGGGTCCCTTTCCACGTGCCACAGGGATCCTGGGACTCCTATCCATTTTCAAGAGGAGTCAGGCATCGTCTCCTTTGGAAGCATTGATCTTCGCAGACCTCTCGAGTTTTCAAAGGATGTGAGGCCTCCGGTCGCGATGAGGTGGAGAACTAGGTCTTTCTCTGTGGTCTCCACAGGGGATTCAGACATCCCTTCGTCTTGGGAGATGAAAGACGAGCATGCATTCAATTCACTGCAGGGATATTCGGCCTTACTTCGAGTCAGAGCATATCGGTGTGCATTCCACTTGAGGCCACAAAATCAGGGTCCCTCTCACATAACGGTAGGTGAGAGAAGCCTCCTCTTGAGGTGCTTGTGGAAAGCTGGTATTCCTCTTGAGTCGAAGCCAGGGACTAAGCTCTCATCTCGACTTGATTTGGGGTCCACGGAGACCTTTCGTGTTGCTACAGTGACCTCAGGATCCCTCTAGACTTGAGACAGTGATCTTGGGTTTTCTCTGGAGTGCCATCAAGGATATCAAGGCTCCTTTCAACTTTGATGTGGAACACGGCATTGCTCTGCACGCAGTGCAGGGAAATTCGGCCTCATCTCGCGGCGAGTTTGAAGTCTCATGGTTTTACTCGAGTTGCGGCCGGAACTTGGGGTATATTCCCGAGTTACGACGGTGAGGTCCCTTCCAGACACGTGTTTGTTCAGCGACGTCAGGACTCCTGCCTAGGTGCGAGGGACAACTTGGGATTCTCCTCGAGTCTTGGCATGGCAATTGGGACGCGTCTCCACGTGAGGTGGGAGACCCAGGGTCCCTTTCCACGTGATTCAGGGATCCTGGGACTCCTATCCATTTTCAAGAGGAGTCAGGCATCGTCTCCTTTGGAAGCATTGATCTCCGCGGACCTCTCGAGTTTTCAAAGGATATGAGGCCTCCGGTCGCGATGAGGCGGAGAACTAGGTCTTTCTCTGTGGTCTCCACAGGGGATTCAGACATTCCTTCGTCTTGGGAGATGCAAGACGAGCCTGCATTCAATTCACTGCAGGGATATCCGGCCTTACTTGGAGTCAGAGCATCTCGGTGTCCATTCCACTTGAGGCCAAAAACTCAGGGTCCCTCTCACATACCTGTAGCTGAGAGAAGCCTCCTCTTGAGGTGCTTGTGGAAAGTTGGTATTCCTCTTGAGTCGAGGCCAGGGACTAAGCTCTCATCTCGAGTTGATTTGGGGTCCACGGAGCCCTTTCGTGTTGCTCCAGTGACCTCAGGATCCCTCTAGACTTGAGACAGTGATCTTGGGTTTTCTCTGGAGTGTCATCAAGGAAATCAAGGCTCCTTTCACGTTTGATGTGGAACACGGAATTGCTCTGGACGCAGTGCAAGGGAATCGGGCCTCATCTCGCGGCGAGGGGGAAGTCTCATGGTTTTTCTCGAGTCGAGGCCGGAACCTGGGGTATATTCTCGAGTTACGACGGGGAGGTCCCTTCCATACACGTGTTTGTTCAGCGACGTAAGAACTCCAGCCTAGGTGCGAGGGACACCTCGGGCTTTTCCTTGAGTCTTGGCATGGCAATTGGGACGCGTCTCCACGTGAGGCGGGAGACGCAGGGTCCCTTTCCACGTGCCACAGGGATCCTGGAACTCCTATCCATTTTCAAGAGGAGTCAGGCATCGTCTCCTTTGCAAGCATTGATCTCCGCAGACCTCTCGAGTTTTCAAAGGATGTGAGGCCTCCGATCGCGTTGAGGCGGAGGACTAGGTCTTTCTCTGTGGTTTCCACAGGGGATTCAGACATCCGTTGGTCTTGGGAGATGCAAGACGAGCCTGCATTCAATTCACTGCATAGATATCCGGCCTTACTTCGAGTCAGAGCATCTCCGTGTCCATTCCACTTGAGGCCACAAACTCAGGGTCCCTCTCACATACCTGTAGCTGAGAGAAGCCTCCTCTTGAGGTGCTTGTGGAAAGTTGGTATTCCTCTTGAGTCAAAGCCAGGGACTAAGCTCTAATCTCGAGTTGATTTGGGGTCCTCGGAGCCCTTTTGTGTTGCTACAGTGACCTCAGGATCCCTCTAGACTTGAGACAGTGATCTTGGGGTTTCTCTGGAGTGCCATCAAGGATATCAAGGCTCCTTTCACGTTTGATGTGGAACACGGAATTGCTCTGCACGCAGTGCAGGGGCATCGGGCCTCATGTCGCGGCGAGGGGGAAGTCTCATGGTTTTTCTCGAGTTGCGGCCGGAACCTGGGGTATATTCTCGAGTTACGACGGGGAGGGCCCTTCCAGACACGTGTTTGTTCATCAACGTCAGGACTCCTGCCTAGGTGCGAGGGACAACTCGGGATTCTCCTCGAGTCTTGGCATGGCAATTGAGACGCATCTCCACGTGAGGCGGGAGACCCAGGGTCCCTTTCGACGTGCCACAGGGATCCTGGGACTCCTATCCATTTTCAAGAGGAGTCAGGCATCGTCTCCTTTGGAAGCATTGATCTCCGCGGACCTCTCGAGTTTTCAAAGGATGTGAGGCCTCCGGTCGCAATGAGGCGGAGGACTAGGTCTTTCTCTGTGGTCTCCACAGGGGATTCAGACAACCCATCGTCTTGGGAGATGCAAGACGAGCCTGCATTCAATTCACTGCAGGGATATCCGGCCTTACTTCGAGTCAGAGCATCTCGGTGTCCATTCCACTTGAGGCCACAAACTCAGGGTCCTTCTCACATACCTGTGGCTGAGAGAACCCTTCTCTTGAGGTGCTTGTGGAAAGTTGGTATTCCTCTTGAGTCGAAGCCAGGGACTAAGCTCTCATCTCGAGTTAATTTGGGGTCCACGGAGCCCTTTCGTGTTGCTCCAGTGACCTCAGGATCCCTCTAGACTTGAGACAGTGATCTTGGGTTTTCTCTGGAGTGCCATCAAGGAAATCAAGGCTTTTTTCTCGTTTGTTGTGGAACACGGAATTGCTCTACACGCAGTGCAGGGGAATCGGGCCTCATCTCGCGGTGAGGGGGAAGTCTCATGGTTTTTCTCGAGTTGCGCCCGGAACCTGGGGTATATTCTCAAGTTACGACGGGGAGGGCCATTCCAGACACGTGTTTGTTCAGCGACGTCAGGACTCCTGCCTAGGTGCGAGGGACACCTCGGGATTCTCCTCGAGTCTTGCCATGGCAATTGGGACGCGTCTCCACGTGAGGCGGGAGACCCAGGGTCCCTTTCCACGTGCCACAGGGATCCTGGGACTCCTATCCATTTTCAAGAGGAGTCAGGCATCGTCTCCTTTGGAAGCATTGATCTCCGCGGACCTCTACAGTTTTCAAAGGATGTGAGGCCTCCGGTCGCGATGAGGCGGAGGACTACGTCTTTCTCTGTGGTCTCCACAGGGGATTCAGACATCCCTTCGTCTTGGGAGATGCAAGACGAGCCTGCATTCAATTCACTGCAGGGATATCCGGCCTTACTTCGAGTCAGAGCATCTCGGTGTCCATTCCACTTGAGGCCACAAACTCAGGGTCCCTCTCACATACCTGTAGCTGAGAGAAGCCTCCTCTTGAGGTGCTTGTGGAAAGTTGATATTCCTCTTGAGTCGAAGCCAGGGAGTAAGCTCTCATCTCGAGTTGATTTGGCGTCCACAGAGCCCTTTCGTGTTGCTCCAGTTACCTGAGAATCCCTCTAGACTTGAGACAGTGATCTTGGGTTTTCTCTGGAGTGTCATCAAGGAAATCAAGGCTCCTTTCACGTTTGATGTGGAACACGGAATTGTTCTGGATGCAGTGCAGGGGAATCGGGCCTCATGTCGCGGCGAGGGGGAAGTCTCATGGTTTTTCTCGAGTTGCGGCCGGAACCTGGTGTATATTCTCGAGTTACGACGGGGAGGTCCCTTCCATACACGTGTTTGTTCAGCGACGTAAGGACTCCTGCCTAGGTGCGTGGGACACCTCGGGATTTTCCTCGAGTCTTGGCATGGCAATTGGGACGCGTCTCCACGTGAGGCGGGAGACCCAGGGTCCCTTTCCATGTGCCACAGTGATCCTGGGACTCCTATCCATTTTCAAGAGGAGTCAGGCATCGTCTCCTTTGGAAGCATTGATCTCCGCAGACCTCTCGAGTTTTCCAAGAATGTGAGGCCTCCGATCGCGTTGAGGCGGAGGACTAGGTCTTTATCTGTGGTCTCCACAGGGGATTCAGACATCCCTTCGTCTTGGGAGATTCAAGACGAGCCTGCATTCAATTCACTGCAGGGATATCCGGCCTTACTTGGAGTCAGAGCATCTCGGTGTCCATTCCACTTGAGGCCAAAAACTCAGGGTCCCTCTCACATACCTGTAGCTGAGAGAAGCCTCCTGTTGAGGTGCTTTTGGAAAGTTGGTATTCCTGTTGAGTCGAAGCCAGGGACTAAGCTCTCATCTCGAGTTGATTTGGGGTCCACAGAGCCCTTTCGTGTTGCTCCAGTGACCTCAGGATCCCTCTAGACTTGAGACAGTGATCTTGGGTTTTCTCTGGAGTGCCGTCAAGGAAATCAAGGCTCCTTTCACGTTTGATGTGGAACACGGAATTGCTCTGCAGGCAGTGCAGGGGAATCGGACCTCATCTCGCGGCGAGGGGGAAGTCTCATGGTTTATCTCGAGTTGCGGCCGGAACCTTGGGTATATTCTCGAGTTACGACGGGGAGGGCCCTTCCTTACACGTGTTTGTTCAGCGACGTCAGGACTCCTGCATAGGTGCGAGGGACACCTCGGGATTCTCCTCGAGTCTTGGCATGGCAATTGGGATGCGTCTCCACGTGAGGCGGGAGACCCAGGGTCCCTTTCCACGTGCCACAGGGATCCTGGGACTCCTATCCATTTTCAAGAGGAGTCAGGCATCGTCTCCTTTGGAAGCATTGATCTCCGTGGACCTCTCGAGTTTTCAAAGGATGTGAGTCCTCCGGTCGCGATGAGGCGGAGGACTAGGTCTTTCTCTGTGGACTCCACAGGGGATTCAGACATCCCTTCGTCTTGGGAGATGCAAGATGAGCCTGCATTCAATTCACTCCAGGGATATCTGGTCTTACTTCGAGTCACAGCATCTCGGTGTCCATTCCACTTGAGGCCACAAACTCAGGGTCCCTCTCACATACCTGTAGCTGAGAGAAGCCTCCTCTTGAGGTGCTTGTGGAAACTTGGTATTCCTCTTGAGTAGAAGCCAGGGACTAAGCTCTCATCTCGAGTTGATTTGGGGTCCACGGAGCCCTTTCGTGTTGCTCCAGTGACCTCAGGATCCCTCTAGACTTGAGACAGTGATCTTGGGTTTTCTGTGGAGTGCCAGCAAGAAATCAAGGCTCCTTTCATATTTGATGTGGAACACGGAATTTCTGTGCACGCAGTGCAGGGGAATTGGGCCTCATCTCGCGGCAAGGGGGAAGTCTCATGGTTTTTCTCGAGTTGCGGCCGGAACCTGGGGTATATTCTCGAGTTACGACGGGGAGGGCCCTTCCATACACGTGTTTGTTCAGCGATGTCAGGACTCCTGGCTAGGTGCGAGGGACACCTCGGGATTCTCCTCGAGCCTTGGCATGGCAATTGGGACGCGTCTCCACGTGAGGCGGGAGACCCAGGGTCCCTTTCCACGTGCCACAGGGATCCTGGGACTCCTATCCATTTTCAAGAGGAGTCAGGCATCGTCTCCTTTGGAAGCATTGATCTCCGTGGACGTCTCGAGTTTTCAAAGGATGTGAGGCCTCCAGACGTGAAGAGGTGGAGAACTAGGTCTTCTCTGTGGTCTCCACAGGTGATTCAGACATCCCTTCATCTTGGGAGATGGAAGACGAGCCTGCATTCAATTCACTGCAGGGATATCCGGCCTTACGTAGAGTCAGAGCATCTCGGTGTCCATTCCACTTGAGGCCACAAACTCAGGGTCCCTCTCACATACCTGTAGCTGAGAGAAGCCTCCTCTTGAGGTGCTTGTGGAAAGTTGGTATTCCTCTTGAGTCGAAGCCAGGGACTAAGCTCTCATCTCGAGTTGATTTGGGGTCCACGGAGCCCTTTCTTGTTGCTCCAGTGACCTCAGGATCCCTCTAGACTTGAGACAGTGATCTTGGGTTTTCTCTGGAGTGCCATCAAGGAAATCAAGGCTCCTTTCACGTTTGATGTGGAACATGGAATTGCTCTGCACGCAGTGCAGGGGAATCGGGCCTCATCTCACGGCGAGGGGGAAGTCTAATGGTTTTTCTCGAGTTGCGGCCGGAACCTGGGGTATATTCTCGAGTTACGACGGGGGGGGCCCTTCCTGACACGTGTTTGTTCATCGACGTCAGGACTCCTGCCTAGGTGCGAGGGACACCTCGGGATTCTCTTCGAGTCTTGGCATGGCAATTGAAACGCGTCTCCACGTGAGGCGTGAGACCCAGGGTCCCTTTCGACGTGCCACAGGGAATCTGGGGCTCCTATCCATTTTCAAGAGGAGTCAGGCATCGTCTCCTTTGGAAGCTTTGATCTCCGCGGACCTCTCGAGTTTTCAAAGGATGTGAGGCCTCCGGTCGCAATGAGGCGGAGGACTAGATTTTTCTCTATGGTCTCCACAGGGGCTTCAGACATCCCTTCGTCTTGGGAGATGCAAGACGAGCCAGCATTCAATTCACTGCAGGGATATCCGGCCTTACTTCGAGTCAGAGCATCTCGGTGTCCATTCCACTTGAGGCCACAAACTCAGGGTCCCTCTCACATACCTGTAGCTGAGAGAAGCTTCCTCTTGAGGTGCTTGTGGAAACTTGGTATTCCTCTTGAGTCGAAGCCAGGGACTAAGCTCTCATCTCGAGTTGATTTGGGGTCCACGGAGCCCTTTCGTGTTGCTCCAGTGCCCTCAGGATCCCTCTAGACTTGAGACAGTGATCTTGGGTTTTCTCTGGAGTGCCATCAAGGAAATCAAGGCTCCTTTCACGTTTGATGTGGAACACGGAATTGCTCTGCACGCAGTGCAGGGGAATCGGGCCTCATCTCCCAGCGAGGGGGAAGTCTCATGGTTTTTCTCGAGTTGCGGCCGGAACCTGGGGTATATTCTCGAGTTACGACGGGGAGGGCCCTTCCAGACACGTGTTTGTTCAGCGACGTCAGGACTCCTGCCTAGGTGCGAGGGACACCTCGGGATTCTCCTCGAGTCTTTGCATGGCAATTGGGACGCGTCTCCACGTGAGGCGGGAGACCCAGGGTCCCTTTCCACGTGCCACAGGGATCCTGGGACTCCTATCCATTTTCAAGAGGAGTCAGGCATCGTCTCCTTTGGAAGCATTGATCTCCGCGGACTTCTCGAGTTTTCAAAGGATGTGAGGCCTCCGTTCGCGTTGAGGCGGAGGACTAGGTCTTTCTCTGTGGTCTCCACAGGGTATTCAGACAACCCTTCGTCTTGGGAGATGCAAGATGAGCCTGCATTCAATTCACTCCAGGGATATCTGGTCTTACTTCGAGTCACAGCATCTCGGTGACCATTCCACTTGAGGCCACAAACTCAGGGTCCCTCTCACATACCTGTAGCTGAGAGAAGCCTCCTCTTGAGGTGCTTGTGGAAACTTGGTATTCCTCTTGAGTCGAAGCCAGGGACTAAGCTCTCATCTCGAGTTGATTTGGGGTCCACGGAGCCCTTTCGTGTTGCTCCAGTGACCTCAGGATCCCTCTAGACTTGAGACAGTGATCTTGGGTTTTCTCTGGAGTGCCATCAAGGAAATCAAGGCTCCATTCACATTTGATGTGGAACACGGAATTGCTCTGCACGCAGTGCAGGGGAATTGGGCCTCATCTCGCGGCAAGGGGGAAGTCTCATGGTTTATCTCGAGTTGCGGCCGGAACCTGGGGTATATTCTCGAGTTACAAAGGGGAGGGCCCTTCCAGACACGTATTTGTTCAGCGATGTCAGGACTCCTGGCTAGGTGCGAGGGACACCTCGGGATTCTCCTCGAGCCTTGGCATGGCAATTGGGACGCGTCTCCACGTGAGGCGGGAGACCCAGGGTCCCTTTCCACGTGCCACAGGGATCCTGGGACTCCTATCCATTTTCAAGAGGAGTCAGGCATCGTCTCCTTTGGAAGCATTGATCTCCGTGGACGTCTCGAGTTTTCAAAGGATGTGAGGCCTCCAGTCGTGAAGAGGTGGAGAACTAGGTCTTCTCTGTGGTCTCCACAGGTGATTCAGACATCCCTTCATCTTGGGAGATGGAAGACGAGCCTGCATTCAATTCACTGCAGGGATATCCGGCCTTACGTAGAGTCAGAGCATCTCGGTGTCCATTCCACTTGAGGCCACAAACTCAGGGTCCCTCTCACATACCTGTAGCTGAGAGAAGCCTCCTCTTGAGGTGCTTGTGGAAAGTTGGTATTCCTCTTGAGTCGAAGCCAGGGACTAAGCTCTCATCTCGTGTTGATTTGGGGTCCACGGAGCCCTTTCCTGTTGCTACAGTGACCTCAGGATCCCTCTAGACTTGAGACAGTGATCTTGGGTTTTCTCTGGAGTGCCATCAAGGAAATCAAGGCTCCTTTCACGTTTGATGTGGAACATGGAATTGCTCTGCACGCAGTGCAGGGGAATCGGGCCTCATCTCGCGGCGAGGGGGAAGTCTAATGGTTTTTCTCGAGTTGCGGCCGGAACCTGGGGTATATTCTCGAGTTACGACGGGGAGGGCCCTTCCTGACACGTGTTTGTTCATCGACGTCAGGACTCCTGCCTAGGTGCGAGGGACACCTCGGGATTCTCTTCGAGTCTTGGCATGGCAATTGAGACGCGTCTCCACGTGAGGCGTGAGACCCAGGGTCCCTTTCGACGTGCCACAGGGAATCTGGGGCTCCTATCCATTTTCAAGAGGAGTCAGGCATCGTCTCCTTTGGAAGCATTGATCTCCGCGGACCTCTCGAGTTTTCAAAGGATGTGAGGCCTCCGGTCGCAATGAGGCGGAGGACTAGATTTTTCTCTATGGTCTCCACAGGGGCTTCAGACATCCCTTCGTCTTGGGAGATGCAAGACGAGCCGGCATTCAATTCACTGCAGGGATATCCGGCCTTACTTCGAGTCAGAGCATCTCGGAGTCCATTCCACTTGAGGCCACAAACTCAGGGTCCCTCTCACATACCTGTAGCTGAGAGAAGCCTCCTCTTGAGGTGCTTGTGGAAAGTTGGTATTCCTCTTGAGTCGAAGCCAGGGACTAAGCTCTCATCTCGAGTTGATTTGGGGTCCACGGAGCACTTTCGTGTTGCTCCAGTGACCTCAGGATCCCTCTAGACTTGAGTCAGTGACCTTGGGTTTTCTCTGGAGTGCCATCAAGGAAATCAAGGCTCCTTTCACGTTTGATGTGAAACACGGAAATGCTCTGCAGGCAGTGCAGGGGAATCGGACCTCATCTCGCGGCGAGGGGGAAGTCTCATGGTTTATCTCGAGTTGCGGCCGGAACCTGGGGTATATTCTCGAGTTACGACGGGGAGGGCCCTTCCTTACACGTGTTTGTTCAGCGACGTCAGGACTCCTGCATAGGTGCGAGGGACACCTCGGGATTCTCCTCGAGTCTTTGCATGGCAATTGGGACGCGTCTCCACGTGAGGCGGGAGACCCAGGGTCCCTTTCCACGTGCCACAGGGATCCTGGGACTCCTATCCATTTTCAAGAGGAGTCAGGCATTGTCTCCTTTGGAAGCATTGATCTCCGCGGACTTCTCGAGTTTTCAAAGGATGTGAGGCCTCCGTTCGCGTTGAGGCGGAGGACTAGGTCTTTCTCTGTGGTCTCCACAGGGTATTCAGACAACCCTTCGTCTTGGGAGATGCAAGACGAGCCTGCATTCAATTCACTGCAGGTATATCCGGCCTTACTTCGAGTCAGAGCATCTCGGTGTCCATTCCACTTGAGGCCACAAACTCAGGGTCCCTCTCACATACCTGTAGCTGAGAGAAGCCTCCTCTTGAGGTGCTTTTGGAAAGTTGGTATTCCTCTTGAGTCGAAGCCAGGGACTAAGCTCTCATCTCGAGTTGATTTGGGGTCCATGGAGCCCTTTCGTGTTGCTCCAGTGACCTCAGGATCCCTCTAGACTTGAGACAGTGATCTTGGGTTTTCTCTGGAGTGCCATCAAGGAAATCAAGGCTCCTTTCACGTTTGATGTGGAACACGGAATTGCTCTGCACGCAGTGCAGGGGAATCGGGCCTCATCTCGCGGCGAGGGGGAAGTCTCATGGTTTTTCTCGAGTTGCGGCCGGAACCTGGGGTGTATTCTCGAGTTACGACGGGGAGGGTCCTTCCAGACACGTGTTTGTTCAGCGACGTAAGGACTCCAGCCTAGGTGCGAGGGACACCTCGGGATTCTCCTCGAGTCTTGGCATGGCAATTGGGACGCGTCTCCCCGTGAGGCGGGAGACGCAGGGTCCCTTTCCACGTGCCACAGGGATCCTTGGACTCCTATCCATTTTCAAGAGGAGTCAGGCATCGTCTCCTTTGGAAGCATTGATCTCCGCAGACCTCTCGAGTTTTCAAAGGATGTGAGGCCTCCGGTCGCGTTGAGGCGGAGGACTAGGTCTTTCTCTGTGGTCTCCACAGGGGATTCAGACAACCCTTCGTCTTGGGAGATGCAAGACGAGCCTGCATTCAATTCACTGCAGGGATATCTGGCCTTACTTCGAGTCAGAGCATCTCGGTGTCCATTCGACTTGAGGCCACAAACTCAGGGTCCCACTCACATACCTGTAGCTGAGAGAAGCCTCCTCTTGAGGTGCTTGTGGAAACTTGGTATTCCTCTTGAGTCGAAGGCAGGGACTAAGCTCTCATCTCGAGTTGATTTGGGGTCCACGGAGCCCTTTCGTGTTGCTCCAGTGACCTCAGGATCCCTCTAGACTTGAGACAGTGACCTTGGGTTTTCTCTGGAGTGCCATCAAGGAAATCAAGGCTCCTTTCACGTTTGATGTGGAACACGGAATTGCTCTGCACGCAGTGCAGGGGAATCGGACCTCATCTCGCGGCGAGGGGGAAGTCTCATGGTTTATCTCGAGTTGCGGCCGGAACCTGGGGTATATTCTCGAGTTACGACGGGGAGGGCCCTTCCTTACACGTGTTTGTTCAGCGACGTCAGGACTCCTGCATAGGTGCGAGGGACACCTCGGGATTCTCCTCGAGTCTTGGCATGGCAATTGGGACGCGTCTCCACGTGAGGCGGGAGACCCAGGGTCCCTTTCCACGTGCCACAGGGATCCTGGGACTCCTATCCATTTTCAAGAGGAGTCAGGCATCGTCTCCTTTGGAAGCATTGATCTCCGCGGACCTCTCGAGTTTTCAAAGGATGTGAGTCCTCCGGTCGCGATGAGGCGGAAGACTAGGTCTTTCTCTGTGGACTTCACAGGGATTCAGACATCCCTTCGTCTTGGGAGATGCAAGATGAGCCTGCATTCAATTCACTCCAGGGATATCTGGTCTTACTTCGAGTCACAGCATCTCGGTGTCCATTCCACTTGAGGCCACAAACTCAGGGTCCCTCTCACATACCTGTAGCTGAGAGAAGCCTCCTCTTGAGGTGCTTGTGGAAACTTGGTATTCCTCTTGAGTAGAAGCCAGGGACTAAGCTCTCATCTCGAGTTGATTTGGGGTCCACGGAGCCCTTTCGTGTTGCTCCAGTGACCTCAGGATCCCTCTAGACTTGAGACAGTGATCTTGGGTTTTCTGTGGAGTGCCAGCAAGAAATCAAGGCTCCTTTCACATTTGATGTGGAACACGGAATTGCTGTGCACGCAGTGCAGGGGAATTGGGCCTCATCTCGCGGCAAGGGGGAAGTCTCATGGTTTTTCTCGAGTTGCGGCCGGAACCTGGGGTATATTCTCGATTTACGACGGGGAGGGCCCTTCCAGACACGTGTTTTTTCAGCGATGTCAGGACTCCTGGCTAGGTGCGAGGGACACCTCGGGATTCTCCTCGAGCCTTGGCATGGCAATTGGGACGCGTCTCCACGTGAGGCGGGAGATCCAGGGTCCCTTTCCACGTGCCACAGGGATCCTGGGACTCCTATCCATTTTCAAGAGGAGTCAGGCATCGTCTCCTTTGGAAGCATTGATCTCCGTGGACGTCTCGAGTTTTCAAAGGATGTGAGGCCTCCAGACGTGAAGAGGTGGAGAACTAGGTCTTCTCTGTGGTCTCCACAGGTGATTCAGACATCCCTTCATCTTGGGAGATGGAAGACGAGCCTGCATTCAATTCACTGCAGGGATATCCGGCCTTACGTAGAGTCAGAGCATCTCGGTGTCCATTCCACTTGAGGCCACAAACTCAGGGTCCCTCTCACATACCTGTAGCTGAGAGAAGCCTCCTCTTGAGGTGCTTGTGGAAAGTTGGTATTCCTCTTGAGTCGAAGCCAGGGACTAAGCTCTCATCTCGAGTTGATTTGGGGTCCACGGATCCCTTTCCTGTTGATACAGTGACCTCAGGATCCCTCTAGACTTGAGACAGTGATCTTGGGTTTTCTCTGGAGTGCCATCAAGGAAATCAAGGCTCCTTTCACGTTTGATGTGGAACATGGAATTGCTCTGCACGCAGTGCAGGGGAATCGGGCCTCATTTCACGGCGAGGGGGAAGTCTAATGGTTTTTCTCGAGTTGCGGCCGGAACCTGGGGTATATTCTCGAGTTACGACGGGGAGGGCCCTTCCTGACACGTGTTTGTTCATTGACGTCAGGACTCCTGCCTAGGTGCGAGGGACACCTCGGGATTCTCTTCGAGTCTTGGCATGGCAATTGAGACGCGTCTCCACGTGAGGCGTGAGACCCAGGGTCCCTTTCGACGTGCCACAGGGAATCTGGGGCTCCTATCCATTTTCAAGAGGAGTCAGGCATCGTCTCCTTTGGAAGCATTGATCTCCGCGGACCTCTCGAGTTTTCAAAGGATGTGAGGCCTCCGGTCGCAATGAGGCGGAGGACTAGATTTTTCTCTATGGTCTCCACAGGGGCTTCAGACATCCCTTCGTCTTGGGAGATGCAAGACGAGCCAGCATTCAATTCACTGCAGGGATATCCGGCCTTACTTCGAGTCAGAGCATCTCGGTGTCCATTCCACTTGAGGCCACAAACTCAGGGTCCCTCTCACATACCTGTAGCTGAGAGAAGCTTCCTCTTGAGGTGCTTGTGGAAACTTGGTATTCCTCTTGAGTCGAAGCCAGGGACTAAGCTCTCATCTCGAGTTGATTTGGGGTCCACGGAGCCCTTTCGTGTTGCTCCAGTGACCTCAGGATCCCTCTAGACTTGAGACAGTGATCTTGGGTTTTCTCTGGAGTGCCATCAAGGAAATCAAGGCTCCTTTCACGTTTGATGTGGAACACGGAATTGCTCTGCACGCAGTGCAGGGGAATCGGGCCTCATCTCGCAGCGAGGGGGAAGTCTCATGGTTTTTCTCGAGTTGCGGCCGGAACCTGGGGTATATTCTCGAGTTACGACGGGGAGGGCCCTTCCAGACACGTGTTTGTTCAGCGACGTCAGGACTCCTGCCTAGGTGCGAGGGACACCTCGGGATTCTCCTCGAGTCTTTGCATGGCAATTGGGACGCGTCTCCACGTGAGGCGGGAGACCCAGGGTCCCTTTCCACGTGCCACAGGGATCCTGGGACTCCTATCCATTTTCAAGAGGAGTCAGGCATCGTCTCCTTTGGAAGCATTGATCTCCGCGGACTTCTCGAGTTTTCAAAGGATGTGAGGCCTCCGTTCGCGTTGAGGCGGAGGACTAGGTCTTTCTCTGTGGTCTCCACAGGGGATTCAGACAACCCTTCGCCTTGGGAGATGCAAGATGAGCCTGCATTCAATTCACTCCAGGGATATCTGGTCTTACTTCGAGTCACAGCATCTCGGTGACCATTCCACTTGAGGCCACAAACTCAGGGTCCCTCTCACATACCTGTAGCTGAGAGAAGCCTTCTCTTGAGGTGCTTGTGGAAACTTGGTATTCATCTTGAGTCGAAGCCAGGGACTAAGCTCTCATCTCGAGTTGATTTGGGGTCCACGGAGCCCTTTCGTGTTGCTCCAGTGACCTCAGGATCCCTCTAGACTTGAGACAGTGATCTTGGGTTTTCTGTGGAGTGCCAGCAAGGAAATCAAGGCTCCATTCACATTTGATGTGGAACACGGAATTGCTCTGCACGCAGTGCAGGGGAATTGGGCCTCATCTCGCGGCAAGGGGGAAGTCTCATGGTTTTTCTCGAGTTGCGGCCGGAACCTGGGGTATATTCTCGAGTTACGACGGGGAGGGCCCTTCCAGACACGTGTTTGTTCAGCGATGTCAGGACTCCTGGCTAGGTGCGAGGGACACCTCGGGATTCTCCTCGAGCCTTGGCATGGCAATTGGGACGCGTCTCCACGTGAGGCGGGAGACCCAGGGTCCCTTTCCACGTGCCACAGTGATCCTGGGACTCCTATCCATTTTCAAGAGGAGTCAGGCATCGTCTCCTTTGGAAGCATTGATCTCCGTGGACGTCTCGAGTTTTCAAAGGATGTGAGGCCTCCAGTCGAGAAGAGGTGGAGAACTAGGTCTTCTCTGTGGTCTCCACAGGTGATTCAGACAGCCCTTCATCTTGGGAGATGGAAGACGAGCCTGCATTCAATTCACTGCAAGGATATCCGGCCTTACGTAGAGTCAGAGCATCTCGGTGTCCATTCCACTTGAGGCCACAAACTCAGGGTCCCTCTCACATACCTGTAGCTGAGAGAAGCCTCCTCTTGAGGTGCTTGTGGAAAGTTGGTATTCCTCTTGAGTCGAAGCCAGGGACTAAGCTCTCATCTCGAGTTGATTTGGGGTCCACGGAGCCCTTTCCTGTTGCTACAGTGACCTCAGGATCCCTCTAGACTTGAGACAGTGATCTTGGGTTTTCTCTGGAGTGCCATCAAGGAAATCAAGGCTCCTTTCACGTTTGATGTGGAACATGGAATTGCTCTGCACGCAGTGCAGGGGAATCGGGCCTCATCTCACGGCGAGGGGGAAGTCTAATGGTTTTTCTCGAGTTGCGGCCGGAACCTGGGGTATATTCTCGAGTTACGACGGGGAGGGCCCTTCCTGACACGTGTTTGTTCATCGACGTCAGGACTCCTGCCTAGGTGCGAGGGACACCTCGGGATTCTCTTCGAGTCTTGGCATGGCAATTGAGACGCGTCTCCACGTGAGGCGTGAGACCCAGGGTCCCTTTCGACGTGCCACAGGGAATCTGGGGCTCCTATCCATTTTCAAGAGGAGTCAGGCATCGTCTCCTTTGGAAGCATTAATCTCCGCGGACCTCTCGAGTTTTCAAAGGATGTGAGGCCTCCGTTCGCGTTGAGGCGGAGGACTAGGTCTTTATCTGTGGTCTCCACAGGGTATTCAGACAACCCTTCGTCTTGGGAGATGCAAGACGATCCTGCATTCAATTCACTGCAGGTATATCCGGCCTTACTTCGAGTCAGAGCATCTCGGTGTCCATTCCACTTGAGGCCACAAACTCAGGGTCCCTCTCACATACCTGTAGCTGAGAGAAGCCTCCTCTTGAGGTGCTTTTGGAAAGTTGGTATTCCTCTTGAGTCGAAGCCAGGGACTAAGCTCTCATCTCGAGTTGATTTGGGGTCCATGGAGCCCTTTCGTGTTGCTCCAGTGACCTCAGGATCCCTCTAGACTTGAGACAGTGATCTTGGGTTTTCTCTGGAGTGCCATCAAGGAAATCAAGGCTCCTTTCACGTTTGATGTGGAACACGGAATTGCTCTGCACGCAGTGCAGGGGAATCGGGCCTCATCTCGCGGCGAGGGGGAAGTCTCATGGTTTTTCTCGAGTTGCGGCCGGAACCTGGGGTGTATTCTCGAGTTACGACGGGGAGGGCCCTTCCAGACACGTGTTTGTTCAGCGACGTAAGGACTCCAGCCTAGGTGCGAGGGACACCTCGGGATTCTCCTCGAGTCTCGGCATGGCAATTGGGACGCGTCTCCACGTGAGGCGGGAGACGCAGGGTCCCTTTCCACGTGCCACAGGGATCCTTGGACTCCTATCCATTTTCAAGAGGAGTCAGGCATCGTCTCCTTTGGAAGCATTGATCTCCGCAGACCTCTCGAGTTTTCAAAGGATGTGAGGCCTCCGGTCGCGTTGAGGTTGAGGACTAGGTCTTTCTCTGTGGTCTCCACAGGGGATTCAGACAACCCTTCGTCTTGGGAGATGCAAGACGAGCCTGCATTCAATTCACTGCAGGGATATCTGGCCTTACTTCGAGTCAGAGCATCTCGGTGTCCATTCGACTTGAGGCCACAAACTCAGGGTCCCTCTCACATACCTGTAGCTGAGAGAAGCCTCCTCTTGAGGTGCTTGTGGAAACTTGGTATTCCTCTTGAGTCGAAGGCAGGGACTAAGCTCTCATCTCGAGTTGATTTGGGGTCCACGGAGCCCTTTCGTGTTGCTCCAGTGACCTCAGGATCCCTCTAGACTTGAGACAGTGACCTTGGGTTTTCTCTGGAGTGCCATCAAGGAAATCAAGGCTCCTTTCACGTTTGATGTGGAACACGGAATTGCTCTGCACGCAGTGCAGGGGAATCGGACCTCATCTCGCGGCGAGGGGGAAGTCTCATGGTTTATCTCGAGTTGCGGCCGGAACCTGGGGTATATTCTCGAGTTACGACGGGGAGGGCCCTTCCTTACACGTGTTTGTTCAGCGACGTCAGGACTCCTGCATAGGTGCGAGGGACACCTCGGGATTCTCCTCGAGTCTTGGCATGGCAATTGGGACGCGTCTCCACGTGAGGCGGGAGACCCAGGGTCCCTTTCCACGTGCCACAGGGATCCTGGGACTCCTATCCATTTTCAAGAGGAGTCAGGCATCGTCTCCTTTGGAAGCATTGATCTCCGCGGACCTCTCGAGTTTTCAAAGGATGTGAGGCCTCCGGTCGCGATGAGGCGGAAGACTAGGTCTTTCTCTGTGGACTCCACAGGGGATTCAGACATCCCTTCGTCTTGGGAGATGCAAGATGAGCCTGCATTCAATTCACTCCAGGGATATCTGGTCTTACTTCGAGTCACAGCATCTCGGTTTCCATTCCACTTGAGGTCACAAACTCAGGGTCCCTCTCACATACCTGTAGCTGAGAGAAGCCTCTTGAGGTGCTTGTGGAAAATTGGTATTCCTCTTGAGTCGAAGCCAGGGACTAAGCTCTCATCTCGAGTTGATTTGGGGTCCACGGAGCCATTTCGTTTTGCTACATTGACCTCAGGATCCCTCTAGACTTGAGACACTGATCTTGGGTTTTCTCTGGAGTGCCATCAAGGAAATCAAGGCTCCTTTCATTTTTGATGTGGAATACGGAATTGTTCTGCACGCAGTGCAGGGGAATTGGGCCTCATCTCGCGGCGAGGGGGAAGTCTCATGGTTTTTCTCGAGTTGCGGCCGGAACATGTGGTATATTCTCGAGTTACGACGGGGAGGTCCCTTCCAGACACGTGTTTGTTCAGCGACGTCAGGACTCCTGCCTAGGTGCGAGGGACACCTCGGGATTCTCCTCGAGTCTGGCATGGCAATTGGGACGCGTCTCCACGTGAGGCGGGAGACCCAGGGTCCCTTTCCAAGTGCCACAGTGATCCTGGGACTCCGATCCATTTTCAAGAAGAGTCAGGCATCGTCTCCTTTAGAAGCATTGATCTCTGCAGACCTCTCGAGTTTTCAAAGGATGTGAGGCCTCCGGTCGCGATGAGGCGGAGGAGTAGGTCTTTCTCTGTGGTCTCCACAGGGGATTCAGACATCCCTTCGTCTTGGGAGATGCAAGAAGAGCCTGCATTCAATTCACTGCAGGGATATCCGGCCTTACTTCGAGTCAGAGCATCTCGGTGTCCATTCCACTTGAGGCCACAAACTCAGGGTCCCTCTCACATACCTGTAGCTGAGAGAAGCCTCCTCTTGAGTTGCTTGTGGAAAGTTGGTATTCCACTTGTGTCGAAGCCAGGGACTAAGCTCTCATCTCGAGTTGATTTGGGGTCCATGGAGCCCTTTCATGTTGCTCCAGTGACCTCAGGATCCCTCTAGACTTGAGACAGTGATCTTGCGTTTTCTCTGGAGTGCCATCAAGGAAATCAAGGCTACTTTCACGTTTGATGTGGAAAATGGAATTGCTCTGCATGCAGTGCAGGGGAATCGGGCCTCAACTCGCGGCGAGGGGGAAATCTCATGGTTTTTCTCGAGTTGAGGCCCGAACCTGGGGTATATTCTCGAGTTACGACGGGGAGGGCCCTTCCAGACACGTGTTTGTTGAGCGACGTCTGGACTCCTGCCTAAGTGCGAGGGACACTTCGGGATTCTCCTCGAGTCTTGGGATGGCAATTGGGACGCGTCTCCACGTGAGGCGGGAGACCCAGTGTCCCTTTCCACGTGCCACAGGGATCCTGGGACTCCTATCCATTTTCAAGAGGAGTCAGGCATCGTCTCCTTTGGAAGCATTGATCTCCGCAGACCTCTCGAGTTTTCAAAGGATGTGAGGCCTCTGGTCGCGATGAGGCGGAGAACTCGGTCTTTCTCTGTGGTCTCCACAGGGGATTCAGACATCCCTTCTTCTTGGGAGATGCAAGACGAGCCTGCATTCAATTCACTGCAGGGATATCCGGCCTTACTTCGAGTCAGAGCATCTCGGTGTCCTTTCCACTTGAGGCCACAAACTCGGGGTCCCTGAAATATACCTGAAGCTGAGAGAAGCCTCCTCTTGAGATGCTTGTGGAAAGTTGGTATTCCTCTTGAGTCTAAGCCAGGGACTAAGCTCTCATCTCGAGTTGATTTGGGGTCCACGGAGCCATTTCATGTTGCTCCAGTGACCTCAGGATCCCTCTAGACTTGAGTCAGTGATCTTGGGTTTTCTCTGGAGTGCCATCAAGGAAATCAAGGCTCCTTTCATTTTTGATGTGGAATACGGAATTGCTCTGCACACAGGGCAGGGGAATCGGGCCTCATCTCGCGGCGAGGGGGACGTCTCATGGTTTTTCTCGAGTTGTGGCCGGAACCTGGGGTATATTCTCGAGTTACGACGGGGAGGGCCCTTCCAGACACGTGTTTGTTCAGCGAAGTCAGGACTCCTGCCTAGGTGCGAGGGACACCTCGGGATTCTCCTCGAGTCTTGGCATGGCAATTGGGACGCGTCTCCACGTGAGGCGGGAGACCCAGGGTCCCTTTCCACGTGCCACAGGGATGCTGGGACACCTATCCATTTTCAAGAGGAGTCAGGCATCGTCTCCTTCGGAAGTATTGATCTCCGCGGACCTCTCGAGTTTTCAAAGGATGTGAGGCCTCCGGTTGCGTTGAGGTGGAGGACTAGGTCTTCTCTGTGGTCTCCACAGGGGATTCAGACAACCCTTCGTCTTGGGAGATGCAAGACGAGCCTGCATTCAATTCACTGCAGGGATATCCGGCCTTACTTCGAGTCAGAGCATCTCGGTGTCCATTCCACTTGAGGAAACAAACTCAGGGTCCCTCAAATATACCTGTAGTTGAGAGAAGCCTCCTCTTGAGGTGCTTGTAGAAAGTTGGTATTCCACTTGAGTTGAAGCCAGGGACTAAGCTCTCATCTCGAGTTGATTTGGGGTCCTTGGAGCCCTTTCGTGTTGCTCCCGTGACCTCAGGATCCCTCTAGACTTGAGACACTGATCTTGGGTTTTCTCTGGAGTGCCATCAAGGAAATCAAGGCTCCTTTCATTTTTGATATGGAATACGGAATTGCTCTGCACGCAGGGCAGGGGAATCGGGCCTCATCTCGCGGCGAGGGGGAAGTCTCATGGTTTTTCTCGAGTTGCGGCCGGAACCTGTGGTATATTCCCGAGTTACGACGGGGAGGTGACTTCCAGACACGTGTTTGTTCAGCGACGTCAGGACTCCTGCCTAGGTGCGAGGGACACCTCGGGATTCTCCTCGAGTCTGGCATCGCAATTGGGACGTGTCTCCACGTGAGGCGGGAGACCCAGGTTCCCTTTCCAAGTGCCACAAT
This sequence comes from Dama dama, assembly GCF_033118175.1. Lineage (NCBI taxonomy): Eukaryota > Metazoa > Chordata > Mammalia > Artiodactyla > Cervidae > Dama > Dama dama. The sequence goes on along the minus strand of NC_083706.1, from coordinate 4,036,316 downwards.
GATCCTGGGACTCCTATCCATTTTTAAGAAAAGTCAGGCATCGTCTCCTTTAGAAGCATTGATCTCTTCAGACTTCTCGAGTTTTCAAAGGATGTGAGGCCTCCGGTCGCGATGAGGCGGAGGAGTAGGTCTTTCTCTGTGGTCTCCACAGGGGATTCAGACATCCCTTCTTCTTGGGAGATGCAAGACGAGCCTGCATTCAATTCACTGCAGGGATATCCGGCCTTACTTCGAGTCAGAGCATCTCGGTGTCCTTTCCACTTGAGGCCACAAACTCGGGGTCCCTCAAATATACCTGTAGCTGAGAGAAGCCTCCTCTTGAGGTGCTTGTGGAAAGTTGCTATTCCTCTTGAGTCTAAGCCAGGGACTAAGCTCTCATCTCGAGTTGATTTGGGGTCCACGGAGCCATTTCATGTTGCTTCAGTGACCTCAGGATCCCTCTAGACTTGAGACAGTGATCTTGGGTTTTCTCTGGAGTGCCATCAAGGAAATCAAGGCTCCTTTCACGTTTGATGTGGAACACGGAATTGCTCTTCATGCAGTGCAGGGGAATCGGGCCTCAACTCGCGGCGAGGGGAAAATCTCATGGTTTTTCTCGATTTGCGGCCGGAACCTGGGGTATATTCTCGAGTTACGACGGGGAGGGCACTTCCAGGCACGTGTTTGTTCAGCGACGTCAGGACTCCTGCTTAGGTGCGAGGGACACCTCGGGATTCTCCTAAAGCCTTGGCATGGCAATTGGAACGCGTCTCCACATGAGGCGGGAGACCCAGGGTCCCTTTCCACGTGCCACAGGGATCCTGGTACTCCTATCCATTTTCAAGAGGAGTCAGGCATCGTCTCTTTGGAAGCATTGATCTCCGCGGACCTCTCGAGTTTTCAAAGGATGTGAGGCCTCCGTTCGCGATGAGGCGGAGGACTAGGTCTTTCTCTGTGGTCTCCGCAGGGGATTCAGACATCCCTTCGTCTTGGGAGATGCAAGACGAGCCTGCATTCAATTCACTGCAGGGATATCCGGACTTACTTCGAGTCAGAGCATCTCGGTGTCCATTCCACTTGAGGCACAAACACAGGGTCCCTCTCACATACCTGTAGCTGAGAGAAGCCTCCTCTTGAGGTACTTGTGTAAAGTTGGTATTCCTCTTGAGTCGAAGCCAGGGACTAAGCTCTCATCTCGAGTTGATTTGGGGTCCATGGAGAACTTTCTTGTTGCTCCACTGACCTCAGGATCCCTCTAGACTTGAGACAGTGATCTTGGGTTTTCTCTGGAGTGCCATCAAGGAAATCAAGGCTCCTTTCACGTTTGATGTGGAACACGGAATTGCTCGGCACGCAGTGCAGGGTAATCGGGCCTCATCTCGCGGCGAGGGGGAAGTCTCATGGTTTTTCTCGAGTTGCGGCCGGAACCTGGGTTATATTCCCGAGTTACGACGGGGAGGGCCCTTCCAGACACGTGTTTGTTCAGCGACGTCAGGACTCCTGCCTAGGTGCGAGGGACACCTCGGGATTCTCCTCGAGTCTTGGCATGGCAATTGGGACGCGTCTCCACGTGAGGCGGGAGACCCAGGGTCCCTTTCCTCGTGCCACAGGGATCCTGGTACTCCTATCCATTTTCAAGAGGAGTCAGTCATCGTCTCCTTTGGAAGCATTGATCTCCGCGGACCTCTCGAGTTTTCAAAGGATGTGAGGCCTCCGGTCGAGATGAGGCGGAGAACTAGGTCTTTCTCTGTGGTCTCTGCAGGGGATTCAGACATCCCTTCGTCTTGGGAGATGCAAGACGAGCCTGCTTTCAATTCACTGCAGGGATATCCGGCCTTACTTCGAGTCAGAGCATCTCCGTGTCCATTCCACTTGAGGCCACAAACTCAGGGTCCCTCTCACATACCTGTAGCTGAGAGAAGCCTCATCTTGAGGTGCTTGTGGAAATTGGTATTCCTCTTGAGTCGAAGCCAGGGACTAAGCTCTCATCTCGAGTTGATTTGGGGTCCACGGAGCCCTTTCTTGTTGCTCCAGTGACCTCAGGATCCCTCTAGACTTGAGACAGTGATCTTGTGTTTTCTCTGGAGTGCCATCAAGGAAAATCAAGGCTCCTTTCAGCTTTGATGTGGAACACGGAATTGCTCTGCACGCAGTGCAGGGGAATCGGGCCTCATCTCGCGGCGAGGGGGAAGTCTCATGGTTTTTCTCGAGTTGCGGCCGGAACCTCGGTTATATTCTCGAGTTACGACTGGGAGGGCCCTTCCAGACACGTGTTTGTTCAGCGACGTCAGGACTCCTGACTAGGTGCGAGGGACACCTCGGGATTCTCCTCGAGTCTTGGCATGGCAATTGGGACGCGTCTCCACGTGAGGCGGGAGACCCAGGGTCCCTTTCCACGTGCCACAGGGATCCTGGGACACCTATCCATTTTCAAGAGGAGTCAGGCATCGTCTCCTTTGGAAGCATTGATCTCCGCGGACCTCTCGAGTTTTCAAAGGATGTGAGGCCTCCGGTCGCGATGAGGCGGAGAATTAGGTCTTTCTCTGTGGTCTCCACAGGGGATTGAGACATCCCTTCATCTTGGGAGATGCAAGACGAGCCTGCATTCAATTCACTATTGGGATATCCGGCCTTACTTTGAGTCAGAGCATCTCGGTGTCCATTCCACTAGATGCCACAAACTCAGGGTCACTCTCACATACCTGTAGCTGAGAGAAGCCACCTCTTGAGGTGCTTGTGGAAAGTTGGTATTCCTCTTGAGTCGAGGCCAGGGACTAAGCTCTCATCTCGAGTTGATTTGGGGTCCAAGGAGACCTTTCGTGTTGCTCCAGTGACCTCAGGATCCCTCTAGACATGAGACAGTGATCTTGGGTTTTCTCTGGAGTGCCATCAAGGAAATCAAGGCTCCTTTCACTTTTGATGTCGAACACGGAATTGCTCTGCACGCAGTGCAGGGGAATTGGGCCTCATCTCGGGGCGAAGGGGAAGTCTCATGGTTTTTATCGAGTTTCGGCCGGAACCTGGGGTATATTCGAGAGTTACGACGGGGAGGGCCCTTCCAGACACGTGTTGTTCAGCGACGTCAGGACTCCTGCCTAGGTGCGAGGTACACCTCGGGAATCTCCTCGAGTCTTGGCATGGTAATTGGGACGCGTCTCCATGTGAGGCGGGAGACCCAGGGTCCCTTTCCACGTGCCACAGGGATCCTGGGACTCCTATCCATTTTCAAGAAGAGTCAGGCATCGTCTCCTTTGGAAGCATTGATCTCCGCAGACCTCTCGAGTTTTCAAAGGATGGGAGGCCTCTGGTCTCGATGAGGCGGGGAACTAGGTCTTTCTCTGTGGTCTCCACAGGGGATTCAGACATCCCTTCGTCTTGGGAGATGCAAGACGAGCCTGCTTTCAATTCACTGCAGGGATATCCGGCCTTACTCGAGTCAGAGCATCTCCGTGACCATTCCACTTGAGGCCACAAACTCAGGGTCCCTCTAACATACCTGTAGCTGAGAGAAGGCTCCTCTTGAAGTGCTTGTGGAAATTGGTATTCCTCTTGAGTCGAAGCCAGGGACTAAGCTCTCATCTCGAGTTGATTTGGGGTCCACGGAGCCCTTTCTTGTTGCTCCAGTGACCTCAGGATCCCTCTAGACTTGAGACAGTGATCTTGGGTTTTCTCTGGAGTGCCATCAAGGAAATCAAGGCTCCTTTCACGTTTGATGTGGAACACGGAATTGCTCTGCACGCACTGCAGGGGAATCGGGCCTCATCTCGCGGCGAGGGGGAAGTCTCATGGTTTTTCTCGAGTTGCGGCCTGAAACTGGGCTATATTCTCGAGTTAAAACGGGGAAGGCCCTTCCAGACACGTGTTTGTTCAGCGACGTCAGGACTCCTTCCTAGGTGCGAGGGACACCTCGGGATTCTCCTCGAGTCTTGGCATGGCAATTGGGACGCGTCTCCACGTGAGGCGGGAGACCCAGGGTCCCTTTCGACGTGCCACAGGGAATCTGGGGCTCCTATCCATTTTCAAGAGGAGTCAGGCATCGTCTCCTTTGGAAGCATTGATCTCCGCATACCTCTCGAGTTGTCAAAGGATGTGAGGCCTCCGGTTGCGTTGAGGCAGAGGACTAGGTCTTTCTCTGTGGTCTCCACAGGGGATTCAGACAACCCTTCGTCTTGGGAGATGCAAGACGAACCTGCATTCAATTCACTGCAGGGATATCCAGCCTTACTTCGAGTCAGAGCATCTCGGTGTCCATTCCACGTGAGGCCACAAATTCAGGGTCCCTCTCACATACCTGTAGCTGAGAGAAGCCTCCTCTTGAGGTGCTTGTGGAAAATTGGTATTCCTCTTGAGTCGAAGCCAGGGACTAAGCTCTCATCTCGAGTTATTTGGGGTCCACGGAGCCCTTTCTTGTTGCTACAGTGACCTCCGGATCCCTCTAGACTTGAGACAGTGATCTTGGGTTTTCTCTGGAGTGCCATCAAGGAAATCAAGGCTCCTTTCCCATTTGATGTGGAACACGGAATTGCTCTGCACGCAGTGCAGGGGAATCGGGCCTCATCTCGCGGCGAGGGGGAAGTCTCATGGTTTTTCGCGATTTGCGGCCGGAACCTGGGGTATATTCTCGAGTTACGACCTGGAGGGCCCTTCCAGACACGTGTTTGTTCAGCGACGTCAGCACTCCTGCCTAGGTGCGAGGGACACCTCGGGATTCTCCTCGAGTCTTGGCATGGCAATTGGGACGCGTCTCCACGTGAGGCGGGAGATCCAGGGTCCCTTTCCACGTGCCACAGGGATCCTGGGACTGCTATCCATTTTCAAGAGGAGTCAGGCATCGTCTCCTTTGGAAGCATTGATCTCCGCTGACCTCTCGAGTTTTCAAAGGATGTGAGGCCACAGGTCGCGATGAGGCGGAGAACTAGGTCTTTCTCTGTGTTCTCCACAGGGGATTCATACATCCCTTCGTCTTGGGAGATGCAAGACGAGCCTGCATTCCATTCACTGCAGGGATATCCGGCCTTACTTCGAGTCAGAGCATCTCAGTGTCCATTCCACTTGAGGCCAAAAACTCAGGGTCCCTCTAACATACCTGTAGCTGAGAGAAGCCTCCTCTTGAGGTGCTTGTGGAAAGTTGGTATTCCTCTTGAGTCGAAGCCAGGGACTAAGCTCTCATCTCGTGTTGATTTGGGGTCCACGGAGCCCTTTCATGTTGCTCCAGTGACCTCAGGATCCCTCTAGACTTGAGACAGTGATCTTGGGTTTTCTCTGGAGTGCCATCAAGGAAATCAAGGCTCCTTTCACGTTTGATGTGGAACACGGAATTGCTCTGCACGCAGTGCAGGGGAATCGGGCCTCATCTCGCGGCGAGGGGGAAGTCTCATGATTTTTCTAGAGTTGCGGCCAGAACCTAGGGTATATTCTCGAGTTACGATGGGGAGGGCCTTTCCAGACACGTGTTTGTTCAGCGACGTCAGGACTCCTGCCTAGGTGCGAGGGACACCTCGGGATTCTCCTCGAGTCTTTTCATGGCAATTGGGACTCGTCTCCACGTGAGGCAGGAGACCCAGGGTCCCTTTCCACGTGCCACAGGGATCCTGGGACTCCTATCCATTTTCAAGAGGAGTCAGGCATCGTCTCCTTTGGAAGCATTGATCTCCGTGGTCCTCTTGAGTTTTCAAAGGATGCGAGGCCTCCGGTCGCGATGAGGCGGAGATCTAGGTCTTTCTCTGTGGTCTCCACAGGGGATTCAGACATCCCTTCGTCTTGGGAGATGCAAGACGAGCCTGCATTCAATTCACTGCATTGATATCGGGCCTTATTTCCAGTCAGAGCACCTCGGTGTCCATTCCACTTGAGGTCACAATCTGAGGGTCCCTCTCACATACCGGTAGCTGAGAGAAGCCTCCTCTTGCTGTGCTTGTAGAAACTTGGTATTCCTCTTGAGTTGAAGCCAGGGACTAAGCTTTCATCTCGAGTTGATTTGGGGTCCACGGAGCCCTTTCGTGTTGCTCCAGTGACCTCAGGATCCCTCTAGGCTTGAGACAGTGATCTTGGGTATTCTCTGGAGTGCCATCAAGGAAATCAAGGCTCCTTTCACGTTTGAGGTGGAACACGGAATTGCTCTGCACGCAGTGCAGGGGAATCGGGCCTCATCTCGCGGCGAGAGGGAAGTCTCATGGTTTTTCTCGAATTGCGGCCAGAACCTGGGGTATATTCTCGAGTTACGATGGGGAGGGCCCTTCCAGACACGTGTTTGTTCAGCGACTTCAGTACTCCTGCCTAGGTGCGAGGACAACTCGGGATTCTCGTAGAGTCTTGGCATGGCAATTGGGACGCGTCTCCACATGAGGCAGTAGACCCAGGGTCCCTTTCCACGTGCCACAGGGATCCTGGGACTCCTATCCATTTTCAAGAGGAGTCAGGCATCTTCTCCTTTGGAAGCATTGATCTCCGTGGACCTCTCGAGTTTTCAAAGGATGAGAGGCCTCCGGTCGCGATGATGCGGAGATCTAGGGCTTTCTCTGTGGTCTCCACAGGAGATTCAGACATCCCTTCGTCTTGGGAGATGCAAGACGAGCCTGCATTCAATTCACTGCAGGGATATCGGGCCTTATTTCGAGTTAGAGCATCTCTGTGTCCATTCCATTTGAGGCCACAATCTCAGGGTCCCTCTCACATACCTGTAGCTGAGAGAAACCTCCTCTTGAGGGTCTTGTGGAAAGTTGGTATTCCTCTTGAGTCTAAGCCAGGGACTAAGCTCTCATCTCGAGTTGATTTGGGGTCCACGGAGCCCTTTCTTGTTGCTCCAGTGACCTCAGGATCCCTCTAGACTTGAGACAGTGATCTTGGGTTTTCTCTGGAGTGCCATCAAGGAAATCAAGGCTCCTTTCACGTTTGATGTGGAACACGGAATTGGTCTGCATGCAGTGCAGGGGAATCGGACCTCAACTCGCGGCGAACGGGAAATCTCATGGTTTTTCTCGAGTTGCGGCCGGAACCTGGGGTATATTCTCGAGTTACGACGGGGAGGGCCCTTCCAGACACGTGTTTGCTCAGCGACGTCAGGACTCCTGACTAGGTGCGAGGGACACCTCGGGATTCTCCTCGAGTCTTGGCATGGCAATTGGGACGCGTCTCCACGTGAGGCGGGAGACCCAGGGTCCCTTTCCACGTGCCACAGGGATCCTGGGACTCCTATCCATTTTCAAGAGGAGTCAGGCATCGTCTCCTTTGGAAGCATTGATCTCCGCAGACCTCTCGAGTTATCAAAGGATGTGAGGCCTCCGGTCGCGATGAGGCGGAGGACTAGGTCTTTCTCTGTGGTCTCCTCAGAGGATTCAGACATCCCTTCGTCTTGGCAGATGCAAGACGAGCCTGCATTCAATTCACTGCAGGGATATCCAGCCTTATTTCGAGTCAGAGCATCTCGGTGTCCATTCCACTTGAGGCCACAAACTCAGGGTCCCTCTCACATACCTGTAGCTGAGAGAAGCCTCCTCTTGAGGTGCTTGTGGAAAGTTGGTATTCCGCTTGAGTCGAAGCCAGGGACTAACCTCTCATCTCGAGTTGATTTGGTGTCCACGGAGCCCTTTCGTGTTGCTCCAGTGACCTCAGGATCCCTCTAGGCTTGAGACAGTGATCTTGGGTTTTCTCTGGAGTGCCATCAAGTAAATCAAGGCTCCTTTCACGTTTGATGTGGAACACGGGATTGCTCTGCACGCAGTGCAGGGGAATCGGGCCTCATGCCTCGGCGGGAGGGAAGTCTCATGGTTTTTCTCGAATTGCGGCCAGAACCTGGGGTATATTCTCGAGTCACGATAGGGAGGGCCCTTCCAGACACGTGTTTGTTCAGCGACTTCAGGACTCCTGCCTAGGTGGGAGGACACCTCGGGATTCTCCTCGAGTCTTGGCATGGCAATTGGGAGGCGTCTCCACATGAGGCAATAGACCCAGGGTCCCTTTCCACGTGCCACAGGGATCCTGGGACTCCTATCCATTTTCAAGAGGAGTCAGGCATCGTCTCCTTTGGAAACATTGATCTCCGCAGACCTCTCGAGTTATCAAAGGATGTGAAATCTCCAGTCGCGATAAGGTGGAGGACTAGGTCTTTCTCTGTGGTCTCCTCTGGGGATTCAGACATCCCTTCGTCTTGGGAGATGCAAGACGAGCCTGCATTCAATTCACTGCAGGGATATCCGGCCTTACTTCTAGTCAAAGCATCTCGGTGTCCATTCCACGTGAGGCCACAAACTCAGGGTCACTCTCACATACCTGTAGCTGAGAGAAGCCTCCTCTTGAGGTGCTTGTGGAAAGTTGGTATTCCTCTTGAGTCGAAGCCAGGGACTAAGCTCTCATCTCGAGTTGATTTGGGGTCCACGGAGCCCTTTCGTGTTGCTCCAGTGACCTCAGGATCCCTCTAGACTTGAGACAGTGATCTTGGGTTTTCTCTGGAGTGCCATCAAGGAAATCAAGGCTCCTTTCACGATTGATGTGGAACACGGAATTGCTCTGCACGCAGTGCAGGGGAATCGGGCCTCATCTCGCGGCGAGGGGGATGTCTCATGGTTTTTCTCGAATTGCGGCCGGAACCTGGGGTATATTCTCGAGTTACAACGGGGAGGGACCTTCCAGACACGTGTTTGTTCAGCGACGTCAGGACTCCTGCCTAGGTGCGAGAGACACCTCGGGATTCTCCTCCAGTCTTGGCATGGCAATTGGGACGCGTCTCCACGTGAGGCGGGAGACCCAGGGTCCCATTCCACGTGCCACAGGGATCCTGGAACTCCTATCCATTTTCAAGAGGAGTCAGGCATCGTCTCCTTTGGAAGCATTGATCTCCGCTGACCTCTCGAGTTTTCAAAGAATGTGAGGCCACAGGTCGCGTTGAGGCGGAGAACTAGGTCTTTCTCTGTGGTCTCCACAGGGGATTCAGACATCCCTTCGTCTTGGGAGATGCAAGACGAGCCTGCATTCAATTCACTGCAGGGATATCCGGCCTTACTTCGAGTCAGAGCATCTCGGTGTCCATTCCACTTGAGGCCACAAACTCAGGGTCCCTCTCACATACCTGTAGCTGAGAGAAGCCTCCTCTTGAGGTGCTTCTGGAAAGTTGGTATTCTTCTTGAGTCGAAGCCAGGGACTAAGCTCTCATCTCGAGTTGATTTGGGGTCCCGGAGCCCTTTCGTGTTGCTCCAGTGACCTCAGGATCCCTCTAGACTTGAGACAGTGATCTTGGGTTTTCTCTGGAGTGCCATCAAGGAAATCAAGGCTCCTTTCACGTTTGATGTGGAACACGGAATTGCTCTGCACGCAGTGCAGGGGAATCGGGCCTCATCTCGCGGCGAGGGGTAAGTCTCATGGTTTTTCTAGAGTTGCGGCCAGAACCTTGGGTATATTCTCGAGTTATGATGGGGAGGGCCCTTCCAGACACGTGTTTGTTCAGCGACGTCAGGACTCCTGCCTAGGTGCGAGGGAAATCTCGGGATTCTCCTCGATTCTTGGCATGGCAATTGGGACGCGTCTCCACGTGAGGCAGGAGACCCAGGGTCCCTTTCCACGTGCCACAGGGATCCTGGGACTCCTATCCATTTTCAAGAGGAGTCAGGCATCGTCTCCTTTGGAAGCATTGATCTCCGTGGACCTCTCGAGTTTTCAAGGATGAGAGTCCTCCGGTCGCGATGATGCGGAGATTTAGGTTTTTCTCTGTGGTCTCCACAGGGGTTTCAGACATCCCTTCGTCTTGGGAGATGCAAGACGAGCCTGCATTCAATTCACTGCAGGGATATCGGGCCTTACTTCGAGTCAGAGCATCTCTGTGTCCATTCCACCTGAGGCCAGAATCTCAGGGTCCCTCTCACATACCTGTAGCTGAGAGAAGCCTCCTCTTGAGGTGCTTGTGGAAAGTTGGTATTCCTCTTGAGTCGAAGCCAGGGACTAAGCTCTCATCTCGAGTTGATTTGGGGTCCACGGAGCCCTTTCGAGTTGCTACAGTGACCTCAGGATCCCTCTAGACTTGAGACAGTGATCTTGGGTTTTCTCTCGAGTGCCATCAAAAAAATCAAGGCTCCTTTCCCGTTTGATGTGGAACACGGAATTGCTCTGCACGCAGTGCAGGGGAATCGGGCCTCATCTCGCGGCGAGGGGGAAGTCTCATGGTTTTTCTCGAGTTGCAGCCGGAACCTGGGGTATATTCTCGAGTTACGACAGGGAGGGCCCTTCCAGACACGTGTTTTTTCAGCGACGTCAGCACTCCTGCCTAGGTGCGAGGAACACCTCGGGATTCTCCTCGAGTCTTGGCATGGCAATTGGGACGCGTCTCCACGTGAGGCGGGAGACCCAGGGTCCCTTTCCACGTGCTACAGGGATCCTGGGACTCCTATCCATTTTCAAGAGGAGTCAGGCATCGTCTCCTTTGGAAGCATTGATCTACGTGGACCTCTCGAGTTTTCAAAGGATGTGAGGCCTCCGGTCGCGATGAGGCGGAGAACTAGGTCTTTTTCTGCCGTCTCCACAGGGGATTCAGACATCCCTTCGTCTTCGGAGATGCAAGACGAGCCTGCATTCAATTCACTGCAGGGATATCCGGCCTTACTTCCAGTCAGAGCATCTCGGTATCCATTCCACTTGAGGCCACAAACTCAGGGTCCCTCTCACATACCTGTAGCTGAGAGAAGCCTCCTCTTGAGGTGCTTGTGGAAAGTTGGTATGACTCTTGAATCGAAGCCAGGGACTAAGCTCTCATCTCGAGTTGATTTGGGGTCCACGGAGCCCTTTCATGTTTCTACAGTGACCTCAGGATCCCTCTAGACTTGAGACAGTAATTTTGAGTTTTATCTGAAGTGCCATCAAGGAAATCAAGGCTCCTTTCACGTTTGATGTGGAACACGGAATTGCTCTGCACGCAGTGCAGGGGAATCGGGCCTCATCTCGAGGAGAGGCAGAAGTCTCATGGTTTTTCTCGAGTTGCGGCCGGAACCTGGGGTATATTCTCGAGTTACGACGGGGAGGGCCCTTCCAGACACGTGTTTGTTCAGCGACGTCAGGACTCCTGCCTAGGTGCGAGGGACACCTCCGGATTCTCCTCGAGTCTTGGCATGGCAATGGGGACGCGTCTCCACGTGAGGCGGGAGACCCAGGGTCCCTTTCCACGTGCCACAGGGATCCTGGGACTCCTATCCATTTTCAAGAGGAGTCAGGCATCGTCTCCTTTGGAAGCATTGATCTCCGCGGACCTCTCGAGTTTTCAAAGGATGTGAGGCCTCCGCTCGCGATGAGGCGGAGAATTAGGTCTTTCTCTGTGGTCTCCACAGGGGATTCAGACATCCCTTCGTCTTGGGAGATGCAAGACGAGCCTGCATTCAATTCACTGCAGGGATATCCGGCCTTATTTCGAGTCAGAGCATCTCGGTGTCCATTCCACTTGAGGCCACAAACTCAGGGTCCCTCTCACATACCTGTACCTGAGAGAAGCCTCCTCTTGAGGTGCTTGTGGAAAGGTGGTATTCCTCTTGAGTCGAAGCCAGGGACTAAGCTCTCATCTCGAGTTGATTTGGGGTCCACGGAGCCCTTTTGTGTTGCTACAGTGACCTCAGGATCCCTCTAGACTTGAGACAGTGATCTTGGGTTTTCTCTGTAGTGCCATCAAGGAAATCAAGGCTCCTTTCACGTTTGATGTGGAAAACGGAATTTCTCTGCACGCAGTTCAGGGGATTCGGGACTCATGTCACGGCTAGGGGGAAGTCTCATGGTTTTTCTCGAGTTGCGACCGGAACCTGGGTTATATTCTCGAGTTACGATGGGGAGGGCCCTTCCAGGCACGTGTTTGTTCAGCGACCTCAGGACCCCTGCCTAGGTGCGAGGGACACCTCGGGATTCTCCTCGAGTCTTGGCATGGCAATTGGGATGCGTCTCCACGTGATGCGGAGACGCAGGGTCCCTTTCCACGTGCTACAGGGATCCTGGGACTCCTATCCATTTTCAAGAGGAGTCAGGCATCGTCTCCTTTGGAAGCATTGATCTCCGTGGACCTCTCGAGTTTTCAAAGGATGTGAGGCCTCCGGTCGCGATGAGGCGGAGAACTAGGTCTTTTTCTGCCGTCTCCACAGGGGATTCAGACATCCCTTCGTCTTCGGAGATGCAAGACGAGCCTGCATTCAATTCACTGCAGGGATATCCGGCCTTACTTCGAGTCAGAGCATCTCGGTATCCATTCCACTTGAGGCCACAAACTCAGGGTCCCTCTCACATACCTGTAGCTGAGAGAAACCTCCTCTTGAGGTGCTTGTGGAAAGTTGGTATGACTCTTGAATCGAAGCCAGGGACTAAGCTCTCATCTGGAGTTGATTTGGGGTCCACGGAGCCCTTTCATGTTTCTACAGTGACCTCAGGATCCCTCTAGACTTGAGACAGTGATTTTGAGTTTTATCTGAAGTGCCATCAAGGAAATCAAGGCTCCTTTCACGTTTGATGTGGAACACGGAATTGCTCTGCACGCAGTGTAGGGGAATCGGGCCTCATCTCGAGGAGAGGCAGAAGTCTCATGGTTTTTCTCGAGTTGCGGCCGGAACCTGGGGTATATTCTCGAGTTACGACGGGGAGGGCCCTTCCAGACACGTGTTTGTTCAGCGACGTCAGCACTCCTGCCTAGGTGCGAGGGACACCTCGGGATACTCCTAGAGTCTTGACATGGAAATTGGGACGCGTCTCCACGTGAGGTGGGAGACCCAGGGTCCCTGTCCACGTGCCACAGGGATCCTGGGACTCCCATCCCTTTTCAAGAGGAGTCAGGCATCGTCTCCTTTGGAAGCATTGATCTCCATGGACCTCTCGAGTTTTCAAAGGATGTGAGGCCTCCGGTCGCGTTGAGTCGGAGAACTAGGTCTTTCTCTGTGGTCTCCACAGGGGATTCAGACATCCCTTCGCCTTGGGAGATGCAAGACAAGCCTGCATTCAATTCACTGCAGGGATATCCAGCCTTACTTCGAGTCAGAGCATCTCGGTGTCCATTCCACTTGAGGCCACAAACTCAGGGTCGCTATCACATACCTGTAGCTGAGAGAAGCCTCCTCTTGAGGTGCTTGTGGACAGTTGGTATTCCTCTTGAGTCGAATCCAGAAACTAAGCTCTCATCTCGAGTTGATTTGGGGTCCATGGAGCCCTTTCGTGTTGCTCCAGTGACCTCAGGATCCCTCTAGTCTTGAGACAGTGATCTTGGGTTTTCTCTGGAGTGCCATCAAGGAAATCAAGGCTCCTTTCACGTTTGATGTGGAACACGGAATTTCTCTGCACGCAGTGCAGGGGAATCGGGCCTCATCTCGCGGCGAGCGGGAAGTCTCAGGGTTTTTCTCGAGTTGCGGCCGGAACCTGGGGTGTATTCTCGAGTTACGACGGGGAGGGCCCTTCCAGACACCTGTTTGTTCAGCAACGTCAGGACTCGGGCCTAGGTGCGAGGGACACCTCGGGATTCTCCTCGAGTCTTGGCATGGCAATTTGGAAGCGTCTCCACGTGAGGCGGGAGATCAAGGGTCTCTTTCCACGGGACAGAGTGATCCTGGGACTCCTATCCATTTTCAAGAGGAGTCAGGCATCGTCTCCTTTGGAAGCATTGATCTCCGAGGACCTCTCGAGTTTTCAGAGGATGTGAGGTCTCCGGTCGCTGTGTGGCGAGAACTAGGTCTTTCTCTGTGGTCTCCACAGGGGATTCAGACATCCCTTCGTCTTGGGAGATGCAAGAAGAGCCTGCACTCAATTCACTGCATGGATATCCGGCCTTACTTCGAATGAGAGCATCTCGGTGTCCATTCCACTTGAGGCCACAAACACAGGGTCCCTCTCACATACCTGTAGCTGAGAGAAGCCTCCTCTTGAGGTGCTTGGGGAAAGTTGGTATTCCACTTGAGTCGAAGCCAGGGACTAAGCTCTCATCTCGAGTTGATTTGGGGTCCACGGAGTCCTTTCGTGTTGCTACAGTCACCTGAGGATCCCTCTAGACTTGAGACAGTGATCTTGGGTTTTCTCTGGAGTGCCATCAAGGAAATCAAGGCTCCTTTCACGTTTGATGTGGAACACGGAATTGCTCTGCACGCAGTGAAGGGGATTCGGGCCTCATCTCGCAGCGAAGCGGATGTCTCATGGTTTTTCTCCACTTGTGGCCGGAACCTGGGGTATATTCTCGAGTTACGACGTTGGGGGCCCTTCCAGAAGCGTGTTTGTTCAGCGACGTCAGGACTCCTGCCTAGGTGCGAGGGACACTTCAGGATTCTCCTCGAGTCTTGGCATGGCAATTGGGACGCTTCTCTACGTGAGGCGGGAGACCCAGTGTCCGTTTCCACGTGCCACAGGGATCCTGGGACTCCTATCCATTTTCAAGAGGAGTCAGGCATCGTCTCCTTTGGAAGCATTGATCTCCGCGGACCTCTCGAGTTTTCAAAGGATGTGAGGCCTCCGGTCTCGATGAGGCGGAGAACGAGGTCTTTCTCTGTGGTCTCCACTGGGGATTCAGACATCCCTTCGTCTTGGGAAATGCAAGACGAGCCTGCATTCAATTCACTGCAGGGCTATCCGGCCTTACTTCACGTCAGAACATCTCGGTGTCCATTCCATTTGAGGCCACAAACTCAGGGTCCCTCTCACATACCTGTAGCTGAGAGAAGCCTCCTCTTGAGGTGCTTGTGGAAAGTTGGTATTCCACTTGAGTCGAAGCCAGGAACTAAGCTCTCATCTCGAGTTGATTTGGGGTCCACGGAGCCCTTTCGTGTTGCTCCAGTGACCTCAGGATCCCTCTAGACTTGAGACAGTGATCTTGGGTTTTCTCTGGAGTGCCATCAAGGAAATCAAGGCTCCTTTCACGTTTGATGTGGAACACGGAATTGCTCTGCACGCAGTGCAGGGGAATCGGGCCTCATCTCGCGGCGATTGGGAAGTCTCATGGTTGTTCTCGAGTTGCGGCCGGAACCTGGGGTATATTCTCGAGTTACGACAGGGAGGGCCGTGCAAGAAAAGTGTTTGTTCACTGACATCATCACTCCTGCCTAGGTGCGAGGGACACCTCGGGATTCGCCTGAAGTCTTGGCATGGCAATTGGGACGGGTCTCCACGTGAGGCGGGAGACCCAGGGACCCTTTCCACGTGCCACAGGGATCCTGGGACTCCTATTCACTTTCAAGAGGAGTCAGGCATCGTCTCCTTTGGAAGCATTGATCTCCGCGGACCTCTCGAGTTTTCAAAGGATGTGAGGCCTCCGGTCGCGATGAGGCGAGAACTATGTCTCTCTGTGGTCTCCACAGGGGATTCAGACATGCCTTCGTCTTGGGAGATGCAAGACGAGCCTGCATTCAATTCACTGCAGGGATATCCGGCCTTACTTCGAATCAGAGCATCTCGGTGTATATTCCACTTGAGGCCACAAATTCAGGGTCCCTCTCACATACCTGTATCAGAGAGAAGCCTCCTCTTGAGGTGCTTGTGGAAAGTTGGTATTCCTCTTGAGTCAAAGCCAGGGACTAAGCTATCATCTCGAGTTGATTTGGGTTCCACAGAGCCCTTTCGTGTTGCTACAGTGACCTCAGGGTCCCTCTAGACTTGAGACAGTGATCTTGGGTTTTCTCTGGAGTGCCATCAAGGAAATCAAGGCTCCTTTCACGTTTGATGTGGAACACAGAATTGCTCTGCACGCAGTGCAGGGAAATCGGGCCTCATCTCGCGGCGAGGTGGAAGTCTCATGGTTTTTCTCGAGTTGCGGCCGGAACCTGGGGTATATTCTTGAGTTACGACAGGAAGGGCCCTTCCAGACACGTGTTTGTTCAGCGACGTCAGGACTCCTGCCTAGGTGCTAGGGACACCTCGGGATTCTCCTCGAGTCTTGGCATGGTAATTGGGACGCGTCTCCACGTGAGTAGGAGACCCAGGGTCCCTTTCTACACTCCACAGGGATCCTGGGACTCCTATCCATTTTCAAGAGGAATCAGGCATCGTCTCCTTTGGAAGCATTGATCTCCGCGGACCTTTCGAGTTTTCAAAGGATGTGAGGCCTCCGGTCGCAATGAGGCGGAGAACTAGGTCTTTCTCTGTGGTCTCCACAGGGGATACAGACATCCCTTCGTCTTGGGAGATGCAAGACGAGCCTGCATTCAATTCACTGCGGGGATATCCAGCCTTACTTCGAGTCAGAGCATCTCGGTGTCCATTCCACTTGAGGCCACAAACTCAGGGTCCCTCTCACATACCTGTAGCTGAGAAAAGCCTCCTCTTGAGGTGCTTGTTTAAAGTTGGTATTCCTCTTGAGTTGAAGCCAGGGACTAAGGTCTCATCTCGAGTTGATTTGGGGTGTACGGAGCCCTTTCGTGTTGCTACAGTGACCTCAGTATCCCTCTAGACTTGAGAGAGTGATCTTGGTTTTTATCTGGAGTGCCATCAAGGAAATCAAGGCTTTTTTCTCGTTTGATGTGGAACACGGAATTGCTCTGCACGCAGTGCAGGGAAATTTTGCCTCATCTCGCGGCTAGATGGAAGTCTCATGGTTTTTCTCCAGTTTCGGCCGGAACCTGGGGTATATTCTCGAGTTACGACGAGGAGGGCCCTTCCAGACACGTGTTTGTTCAGCGTCGTCAGGACTCCTGCCTAGGTGCGAGGGACACCTCGGGATTCTCCTCGAGTCTTGACATGGCAATTGGGACGCGTCTCCACGTGAGGCGGGAGACCCAGAGTCCCTTTCCACGTGCCACAGGGATCCTGGGACTCCTATCCACTTTCAAGTGGAGTCAGGCATTGTCTCCTTTGGAAGCATTGATCTCCGCGGACCTCTCGAGTTTTCAAAGGATGTGAGGCTTCCGGTCGCGATGAGGCGGAGAACTAGGTCTTTCTCTGTGGTCTCCACAGGGGATTCAGACATCCCTTCGTCTTGGGAGATGCAAAACCAGACTGCATTCAATTCACTGCAGGGATATCCGGCCTAACTTCGAGTCAGAGCTTCTCGGTGTCCATTCCACTTGAGGCCACAAACTCAGGGTCCCTCTCACATACCTGTAGCTGAGAGAAGCCTCCTCTTGAGGTGCTTGTGGAAACTTGGTATACCTCTTGAGTCGAAGCCAGGGACTAAGCTCTCATCTCGAGTTGATTTGGGGTCCACGGAGCCCTTTAGTGTTGCTACAGTGACCTCAGGATCCCTCTAGACTTGAGACAGTGATCTTGGGTTTTGTCTGGAGTGCCATCAAGGAAATCAAGGCTCCTTTCACGTTTGATGTGGAACACGGAATTGCTCTGCACGCAGTGCAGGGGAATCGGGCCTCATCTCGCGCCGAGGGGGAAGTCTCATTGTTTCTCTAGAGTTGCGGCCGGAACCTGGGGTATATTCTCGAGTGGCGACGGGGAGGGCCCTTTCAGACACGTGTTTGTTCAGCGACGTCAGGACTCCTGCCTAGGTGCCAGGGACACCTCGGGATTCTCCTCGAGTCTTGGCATTGCCATTGGGACACGTCTCCACGTGCGGCGGGAGACCCAGGCTCCCTTTCCACGTGCCACACGGATCCTGGGACTGCTATCCATTTTCAAGAGGAGTCAGGCATCTTCTCCTTTATAAGCATTGATCTCCGAGGACCTCTCGAATTTTCAAAGGATGTGAGGCCTCCAGTCGCGATGTGGCGAGAACTAGGTCTTTCTTATGGTCTCCACAAGGGACTCAGACATCCCTTCGTCTTGGGAGATGCAAGACGAGCCTGCATTCAATTCACTGCAGGAATATCCGGCCTTACTTCGAGTCAGAGCATCTCGGTGTCCATTCCAGTTGAGGCCACAAACTCAGGGTCCATCTCACATACCTGTAGCTGAGAGAAGCCTCCTCTTGAGGTGCTTGTGGAAAGTTGGTATTCCTCTTGAGTCGAAGCCAGGGACTAAGCTCTCATCTCGAGTTGATTTGGGGTCCACGGAGCCCTTTCGTGTTGCTACAGTGACCTCAGGATCCCTCTAGACTTGAGACAGTGATCTTGGGTTTTCTCTGGAGTGCCATCAAGGAAATCAAGTCTCCTTTGATGTTTGATGTGGAACACGGAATTGCTCTGCACGCAGTGCAGGGGAATCAGGCCTCATCTCGCGGCAAGGGGGATGTCTCATGGTTTTTCTCAAGTTGCGGCTGAAACCTGGGGTATATTCTCGAGTTACGACGGGGAGGGCCCTTCCAGACACGTGTTTGTTCAGCGACGTCAGGACTCCTGCCTAGGTGCGAGGGACACCTCGGGATTCTCCTCGAGTCTTGGCATGGCAATTGGGACGCGTCTCCACGTGAGGCGGGAGACCCAGTGTCCCTTTCCACGTGCCACAGGGATCCTGGGACTCCTATCCATTTTCAAGAGGAGTCAGGCATCATCTCGTTTGGAAGCATTGATCTCCGCACACCTCTCGAGTTTTCAAAGGATGTGAGGCCTCTGGTCGCGATGAGGCGGAGAACTCGGTCTTTCTCTGTGGTCTCCACAGGGGATTCAGACATCCCTTCTTCGTGGGAGATGCAAGACGAGCCTGCATTCAATTCACTGCAGGGATATCCGGCCTTACTTCGAGTCAGAGCATCTCGGTGTTCTTTCCACTTGAGGCCACAAACTCGGGGTCCCTCAAATATACCTGTAGCTGAGAGAAGCCTCCTCTTGAGGTGCCTGTGGAAAGTTGGTATTCCTCTTGAGTCTAAGCCAGGGACTAAGCTCTCATCTCGAGTTGATTTGGGGTCCACGGAGCCATTACATGTTGCTCCAGTGACCTCAGGATCCCTCTAGACTTGAAACAGTGATCTTGGGTTTTCTCTGGAGCGCCATCAAGGAAATCAAGGCTCCTTTCAAGTTTGATGTGGAACACGGAATTGTTCTGCACGCAGTGCAGGGGAATCGGGCCTCATCTCGCGTCAAGGGGGATGTCTCATGGTTTTTCTCAAGTTGCGGCCGAAACCTGGGGTATATTCTCAAGTTACGACGGGGAGGGCCCTTCCAGACACGTTTTTGTTCAGCGACGTCAGGACTCCTGCCTAGGTGCGAGGGACACCTCGGGATTCTCCTCGAGTCTTGGCATGGCAATTGGGACGCGTCTCCACGTGAGGCGGGAGACCCAGGGTTCCTTTCCACGTGCCACAGGGATCCTGGGACTCCTATCCATTTTCAAGAAGAGTCAGGCATCTTCTCCTTTGGAAGCATTGATCTCCGCGGACCTCTCGAGTTTTCAAAGGATGTGACGCCTCCAGTCTCGATGAGGCGGAGAACGAGGTCTTTCTCTGTGGTCTCCACAGGGGATTCAGACAACCCTTCGTCTTGGGAGATGCAAGACGAGCCTGCATTCAATTCACTGCAGGGATATCCGGCCTTACTTCGAGTCAGAGCATCTCGGTGTCCATTCCACTTGAGGCCACAAACTCAGGGTCCTTCAAATATACCTGTAGCTGAGAGAAGCATCCTCTTGAGGTGCTTGTGGAAAGTTGGTATTCCTCTTGAGTCTAAGCCAGGGACTAAGCTCTCATCTCGAGTTGATTTGGGGTCGACGGAGCCCTTTCCTGTTGGTCCAGTGACCTCAGGATCCCTCTAGACTTGAGACAGTGATCTTGGGTTTTCTCTGGAGTGCAATCAAGGAAATCAAAGCTCCTTTCACGTTTGATGTGGAACACGGAATTTCTCTGCATGCAGTGCAGGGGAATCGGGCCTCAACTCGCGGCGCGGGGGAAATCTCATGGTTTTTCTTGAGTTGCGGCCGGAACCTGGGTTATATTCTCGAGTTACGACGAGGAGGGCCCTTCCAGACACGTGTTTGTTCAGCGACATCAGGACTCCTGCCTAGGTGCGAGGGACACCTCGGGATTCTCCTCGAGTCTTGGCATGGCAATTGGGACGCGTATCCACGTGAGGCAGGAGACCCAGGGTCCCTTTCCACGTGCCACAGGGATCCTGGGACTCCTATCCATTTTCAAAAGGAGTCAGGCATCGTCTCCTTTGGAAGCATTGATCTCCGCGGACTTTTCGAGTTTTCAAAGGATGTGAGGCCTCTGGTCGCGATGAGGCGGAGAACTCGGTCTTTCTCTGTGGTCTCCACAGGGGATTCAAACATCCCTTCGTCTTGGGAGATGCAATACGAGCCTGCATTCAATTCACTGCAGGGATATCCGGCCTTACTTCGAGTCAGAGCATCTCGGTGTCCATTACACTTGAAGCCACAAATTCAGGGTCCCTCAAATATACATGTAGCTGAGAGAAGCCTCCCCTTGTGGTGCTTGTGGAAAGTTGGTATTCCTCTTGTGTCGAAGCCAGGGACTAAGCTCTCATCTCGAGTTGATTTGGGGTCCACGGAGCCCTTTCGTGTTGCTCCAGTGACCTCAGGATCCCTCTAGACTTGAGACAGTGATCTTGGGTTTTCTCTAGAGTGCCATCAAAGAAATCAAGGCTCCTTTCATGTTTGATGTGGAACACGGAATTGCTCTGAACGCAGTGCAGGGGAATCGGGCCTCATCTCGCGGCGAGGGGGAAGTCTCATGGTTTTTCTCGAGTTGCGGCCGGAACCTGGGGTATATTCTCGAGTTACGACGGGGAGGGCCCTTCCAGACACGTGTTTGTTCAGTGATGTCAGGACTCCTGCCTAGGTGCGAGGGACACCTCGGGATTCTCCTCGAGTCTTGGCATTGCAAGTGGGACGCGTCTCCACGTGAGGCGGGAGACCCAGGGTCCCTTTCCACGTGCCAAAGGGATCCTGGGACTCCTATCCATTTTCAAGAGGAGTCAGGCATCGTCTCCTTTGGAAGCATTGATCTCCGCAGACCTCTCGAGTTATCAAAGGATGTGAGGCCTCCGGTCGCGATGAGGCGGAGAACTCGGTCTTTCTCTGTGGTCTCCACAGGGGATTCATACATCCCTTCGTCTTGGAAGATGAAATACGAGCCTACATTCAATTCACTGCAGGGATATCCGGCCTTACTTCGAGTCAGAACATCTCGGTGCCCATTCCACTTGAGGCCAGAAACTCAGGGGCCCTCTCACATACCTGTAGCTGAGAGAAGCCTCCTCTTGAGGTGCTTCTGGAAAGTTGGTATTCCTCTTGAGTCGAAGCAAGGGTCTAAGCTCTCATCTCGAGTTGATTTGGGGTCGACGGAGCCCTTTCCTGTTGGTCCAGTGACCTCAGTATCCCTCTAGACTTGAGACAGTGATCTTGGGTTTTCTCTGGAGTGCCATCAAGGAAATCAAGGCTCCTTTCACGTTTGATGTGGAACACGGAATTTCTCTGCATGCAGTGCAGGGGAATCGGGCCTCAACACACGGCGCGGGGGAAATCTCATGGTTTTTCTTGAGTTGCGGACGGAACCTGGGTTATATTCTCGAGTTACGACGAGGAATGCCCTTCCAGACACGTGTTTTTTCAGCGACATCAGGACTCCTGCCTAGGTGCGAGGGACACCTCGGATTCTCCTCGAGTCTTGGCATGGCAATTGGGACGCGTATCCACGTGAGGCGGGAGACCCAGGGTCCCTTTCCACGTGCCACAGCGATCCTGGGACTCCTATCCATTTTCAAGAGAAGTTAGGCATCCTCCCCTTCGGAAGTATTGATCTCCGCGGACCTCTCGAGTTTTCAAAGGATGTGAGGCCTCTGGTCACGATGAGGCGGAGAATTAGGTCTTTCTCTGTGGTCTCCACAGGGGATTCAGACATCCCTTCGTCTTGGGAGATGCAAGACGAGCCTGCATTCAATTCACTGCAGGGATATCCGGCCTTACATCGAGTCAGAGCATCTCAGTGTCCATTCCACTTGAGGCCACAAACTCAGGGGCCCTCTCACATACCTGTAGCTGAGAGAAGCCTCCTCTTGAGGTGCTTGTGGAAAGTTGGTATTCCTCTTGACTCGAAGCCAGGGACTAAGCTCTCATCTCGAGTTGATTTTGGGTGCACGGAGCCCTTTCGTGTTGCTCCAGTGACCTCAGGATCCCTCTAGACTTGAGACAGTGATTTTGGGTTTTCTCTGGAGTGCCATCAAGGAAATCAAGGCTCCTTTCACGTTTGATGTGGAACACGGAATTGCTCTGCACGCAGTTCAGGGGAATCGGGCCTCATGTCGCGTCGAGGGGGAAGTCTCATGGTTTTTCTCAAGTTGCGCCCGGAACCTGGGGTATATTCTCGAGTTACGACGGGGAGGGCCCTTCCAGACACGTGTTTGTTCAGCGACGTCAGGACTCCTGCCTAGGTGCGAGGGACAACTCGGGATTCTCCTCGAGTCTTGGCATGGCAATTGGGACGCGTTTCCACGTGAAGCGGGAGACCCAGGTTCCCTTTCCACGAGCCAGAGGGATCCTGGGACTCCTATCCATTTTCAAGAGGAGTCAGGCATCGTCTCCTTTGGAAGCATTGATATCCGCGGACTTCTCGAGTTTTCAAAGGATGTGAGGCCTCCGTTCGCGTTGACGCGGAGGACTAGGTCTTTCTCTGTGGTCTCCACAGGGGATTCAGCCATCCCTTCGTCTTGGGAGATGCAAGACGAGCTTGCATTCAATTCACTGCAGGGATATCCGGCCTTACTTCGAGTCAGAGCATCTCGGTGTCCATTCCACTTGAGGCCACAAACTCAGGGGCCCTCTCACATACCTGTAGCTGAGAGAAGCCTCCTCTTGAGGTGCTTCTGGAAAGTTGGTATTCCTCTTGAGTCGAAGCAAGGGTCTAAGCTCTCATCTCGAGTTGATTTGGGGTCGACGGAGCCCTTTCCTGTTGGTCCAGTGACCTCAGTATCCCTCTAGACTTGAGACAGTGATCTTGGGTTTTCTCTGGAGTGCCATCAAGGAAATCAAGGCTCCTTTCACGTTTGATGTGGAACACGGAATTTCTCTGCATGCAGTGCAGGGGAATCGGGCCTCAACTCGCGGCGCGGGGGAAATCTCATGGTTTTTCTTGAGTTGCGGCCGGAACCTGGGTTATATTCTCGAGTTACGACGAGGAGGGCCCTTCCAGACACGTGTTTGTTCAGCGACATCAGGACTCCTGCCTAGGTGCGAGGGACACCTCGGGATTCTCCTCGAGTCTTGGCATGGCAATTGGGACGCGTATCCACGTGAGGCAGGAGACCCAGGGTCCCTTTCCACGTGCCACAGGGATCCTGGGACTCCTATCCATTTTCAAAAGGAGTCAGGCATCGTCTCCTTTGGAAGCATTGATCTCCGCGGACTTTTCGAGTTTTCAAAGGATGTGAGGCCTCTGGTCGCGATGAGGCGGAGAACTCGGTCTTTCTCTGTGGTCTCCACAGGGGATTCAAACATCCCTTCGTCTTGGGAGATGCAATACGAGCCTGCATTCAATTCACTGCAGGGATATCCGGCCTTACTTCGAGTCAGAGCATCTCGGTGTCCATTACACTTGAAGCCACAAATTCAGGGTCCCTCAAATATACATGTAGCTGAGAGAAGCCTCCCCTTGTGGTGCTTGTGGAAAGTTGGTATTCCTCTTGTGTCGAAGCCAGGGACTAAGCTCTCATCTCGAGTTGATTTGGGGTCCACGGAGCCCTTTCGTGTTGCTCCAGTGACCTCAGGATCCCTCTAGACTTGAGACAGTGATCTTGGGTTTTCTCTAGAGTGCCATCAAAGAAATCAAGGCTCCTTTCATGTTTGATGTGGAACACGGAATTGCTCTGAACGCAGTGCAGGGGAATCGGGCCTCATCTCGCGGCGAGGGGGAAGTCTCATGGTTTTTCTCGAGTTGCGGCCGGAACCTGGGGTATATTCTCGAGTTACGACGGGGAGGGCCCTTCCAGACACGTGTTTGTTCAGTGATGTCAGGACTCCTGCCTAGGTGCGAGGGACACCTCGGGATTCTCCTCGAGTCTTGGCATTGCAAGTGGGACGCGTCTCCACGTGAGGCGGGAGACCCAGGGTCCCTTTCCACGTGCCAAAGGGATCCTGGGACTCCTATCCATTTTCAAGAGGAGTCAGGCATCGTCTCCTTTGGAAGCATTGATCTCCGCAGACCTCTCGAGTTATCAAAGGATGTGAGGCCTCCGGTCGCGATGAGGCGGAGAACTCGGTCTTTCTCTGTGGTCTCCACAGGGGATTCATACATCCCTTCGTCTTGGAAGATGAAATACGAGCCTACATTCAATTCACTGCAGGGATATCCGGCCTTACTTCGAGTCAGAACATCTCGGTGCCCATTCCACTTGAGGCCAGAAACTCAGGGGCCCTCTCACATACCTGTAGCTGAGAGAAGCCTCCTCTTGAGGTGCTTCTGGAAAGTTGGTATTCCTCTTGAGTCGAAGCAAGGGTCTAAGCTCTCATCTCGAGTTGATTTGGGGTCGACGGAGCCCTTTCCTGTTGGTCCAGTGACCTCAGTATCCCTCTAGACTTGAGACAGTGATCTTGGGTTTTCTCTGGAGTGCCATCAAGGAAATCAAGGCTCCTTTCACGTTTGATGTGGAACACGGAATTTCTCTGCATGCAGTGCAGGGGAATCGGGCCTCAACACACGGCGCGGGGGAAATCTCATGGTTTTTCTTGAGTTGCGGACGGAACCTGGGTTATATTCTCGAGTTACGACGAGGAATGCCCTTCCAGACACGTGTTTTTTCAGCGACATCAGGACTCCTGCCTAGGTGCGAGGGACACCTCGGATTCTCCTCGAGTCTTGGCATGGCAATTGGGACGCGTATCCACGTGAGGCGGGAGACCCAGGGTCCCTTTCCACGTGCCACAGCGATCCTGGGACTCCTATCCATTTTCAAGAGAAGTTAGGCATCCTCCCCTTCGGAAGTATTGATCTCCGCGGACCTCTCGAGTTTTCAAAGGATGTGAGGCCTCTGGTCACGATGAGGCGGAGAATTAGGTCTTTCTCTGTGGTCTCCACAGGGGATTCAGACATCCCTTCGTCTTGGGAGATGCAAGACGAGCCTGCATTCAATTCACTGCAGGGATATCCGGCCTTACATCGAGTCAGAGCATCTCAGTGTCCATTCCACTTGAGGCCACAAACTCAGGGGCCCTCTCACATACCTGTAGCTGAGAGAAGCCTCCTCTTGAGGTGCTTGTGGAAAGTTGGTATTCCTCTTGACTCGAAGCCAGGGACTAAGCTCTCATCTCGAGTTGATTTTGGGTGCACGGAGCCCTTTCGTGTTGCTCCAGTGACCTCAGGATCCCTCTAGACTTGAGACAGTGATTTTGGGTTTTCTCTGGAGTGCCATCAAGGAAATCAAGGCTCCTTTCACGTTTGATGTGGAACACGGAATTGCTCTGCACGCAGTTCAGGGGAATCGGGCCTCATGTCGCGTCGAGGGGGAAGTCTCATGGTTTTTCTCAAGTTGCGCCCGGAACCTGGGGTATATTCTCGAGTTACGACGGGGAGGGCCCTTCCAGACACGTGTTTGTTCAGCGACGTCAGGACTCCTGCCTAGGTGCGAGGGACAACTCGGGATTCTCCTCGAGTCTTGGCATGGCAATTGGGACGCGTTTCCACGTGAAGCGGGAGACCCAGGTTCCCTTTCCACGAGCCAGAGGGATCCTGGGACTCCTATCCATTTTCAAGAGGAGTCAGGCATCGTCTCCTTTGGAAGCATTGATATCCGCGGACTTCTCGAGTTTTCAAAGGATGTGAGGCCTCCGTTCGCGTTGACGCGGAGGACTAGGTCTTTCTCTGTGGTCTCCACAGGGGATTCAGCCATCCCTTCGTCTTGGGAGATGCAAGACGAGCTTGCATTCAATTCACTGCAGGGATATCCGGCCTTACTTCGAGTCAGAGCATCTCGGTGTCCATTCCACTTGAGGCCACAAACTCAGGGTCCCTCTCACATACCTGTAGCTGAGAGAAGCCTCCTCTTGAGGTGCTTGTGGAAAGTTGGTATTCCTCTTGAGTCGAAGCCAGCGAGTAAGCTCTCATCTCGAGTTGATTTGGCTTCCACAGAGCCCTTTCGTGTTGCTCCAGTGACCTCAGGATCCCTCTAGTCTTGAGACAGTGATCTTGGGTTTTCTCTGGAGTGTCATCAAGGAAATCAAGGCTCCTTTCACGTTTGATGTGGAACACGGAATTGTTCTGGATGCAGTGCAGGGGAATCGGGCCTAATCTCGCGGCGAGGGGGAAGTCTCATGGTTTTTCTCGAGTTGCGGCCGGAACCTGGGGTATATTCTCGAGTTACGACGGGGAGGGCCCTTCCAGACACGTGTTTGTTCAGCGACGTCAGGACTCCTGCCTAGGTGCGAGGGACACCTCGGGATTCTCCTCTAGTCTTGGCATGGCAATTGGGCCGCGTCTCCACGTGTTGCGGGAGACCCAGTGTCCCTTTCCACGTGCCACAGTAATCCTGGGACTCCTATCCATTTTCAAGAGGAGTCAGGCATCGTCTCCTTTGGAAGCATTGATCTCTGCAGACCTCTCGAGTTTTCAAAGGATGTGAGGCCTCCGGTCACGATGAGGCGGAGGACTAGGTCTTTCTCTGTGGTCTCCACAGGGGATTCAGACATCCCTCCTTCTTGGGAGATGCAAGACGAGCCTGCATTCAATTCACTGCAGGGATATCCGGCCTTACTTCGAGTCAGAGCATCTCGGTGTCCATTGCACTTGAGGCCACAAATTCAGGATTCCTCTCACATACCTGTAGCTGAGAGAAGCTTCCTCTTGAGGTGCTTGTGGAAAGTTGGTATTCCTCTTGAGTCTAAGCCAGGGACTAAGCTCGCATCTCGAGTTGATTTGGGGTCCTTGGAGCCCTTTCGTGTTGCTCCAGTGACCTCAGGATCCCTCTAGACTTGAGACACTGATCTTGGGTTTTCTCTGGAGTGCCATCAAGGAAATCAAGGCTCCTTTCATTTTTGATATGGAATACGGAATTGCTCTGCACGCAGGGCAGGGGAATCGGGCCTCATCTCGCGGCGAGGGGGAAGTCTCATGGTTTTTCTCGAGTTGCGGCCGGAACCTGGGGTATATTCCCAAGTTACGACGGGGAGGTGACTTCCAGACACGTGTTTGTTCAGCAACGTCACGACTCCTGCCTAGGTGCGAGGAACACCTCGGGATTCTCCTCGAGTCTGGCATCGCAAATGGGACGTGTCTCCACGTGAGGCGGGAGACCCAGGTTCCGTTTCCAAGTGCCACAGTGATCCTGGGACTCCTATCCATTTTTAAGAAAAGTCAGGCATCGTCTCCTTTAGAAGCATTGATCTCTTCAGACCTCTCGAGTTTTCAAAGGATGTGAGGCCTGCGGTCGCGATGAGGCGGAGGAGTAGGTCTTTCTCTGTGGTCTCCACAGGGGATTCAGACAACCCTTCGTCTTGGGAGATGCAAGACGAGCCTCCATTCAATTCACTGCAGGGATATCCGGCCTTACTTCGAGTCAGAGCATCTCGGTGTCCATTCCACTTGAGGCCACAAACTCAGGGTCTCTCTCACATACCTGTAGCTGAGAGAAGCCTCCTCTTGAGGTGCTTGTGGAAAGTTGGTATTCCTCTTGAGTCGAAGCCAGGGACTAAGCTCTCATCTCGAGTTGATTTGGGGTCCACGGAGCCATTTCATGTTGCTCCAGTGACCTCAGGATCCCTCTAGACTTGAGACAGTGATCTTGGGTTTTCTCTGGAGTGCCATCAAGGAAATCAAGGCTCCTTTCATTTTTGATGTGGAATACGGAATTGCTCTGCACGCAGGGCAGGGGAATCGGGCCTCATCTCGCGGCGAGGGGGAAGTCTCATGGTTTTTCTCGAGTTGCGGCCGGAACCTGGGGTATATTCTCGAGTTACGACGGGGAGGTCCCTTCCAGACACGTGTTTGTTCATTGACGTCAGGACTCCTGCCTAGGTGCGAGGGACACCTCGGGATTCTCCTCGAGTCTTGGCATGGCAATTGGGACGCCTCTCCACGTGAGGCGGGAGACCCAGTGTCCCTTTCCACGTGCCACAGGGATCCTGGGACTCCTATCCATTTTCAAGAGGAGTCAGGCATCGTTTCCTTTGGAAACATTGATCTCCGCGGACCTCTCGAGTTTTCAAAGGATGTGAGGCCTCCGCTCGCGATGAGGCGGAGAATTAGGTCTTTCTCTGTGGTCTCCACAGGGGATTCAGACATCCCTTCTTCTTGGGAGATGCAAGACGAGCCTGCATTCAATTCACTGCAGGGATATCCGGCCTTACATCGAGTCAGAGCATCTCGGTGTCCATTCCATTTGAGGCCACAAACTCAGGGGCCCTCTCACATACCTGTAGCTGAGAGAAGCCTCCTCTTGAGGTGCTTGTGGAAAGTTGGTATTCTTCTTGAGTCGAAGCCAGGGACTAAACTCTCATCTCGAGTTGATTTCGGGTCCACAGAGCCCTTCCGTGTTGCTACAGTGACCTCAGGATCCCTCTAGACTTGAAACAGTGATCTTGGGTTTTCTCTGGAGTGCCATCAAGGAAATCAAGGCTCCTTTCACGTTTGATGTCGAACACGGAATTGCTCTGCATGCAGTGCAGGGGAATCGGGCCTCAACTCGCGGCGAGGGGTAAATCTCATGGTTTTGTTCAGTTGCGGCCGGAACCTGGGATATATTTTCGAGTTACGACGGGGAGGGCCCTTCCAGACACGTGTTTGTTGAGCGACGTCAGGACTCCTGCCTAGGTGCGAGGGACACCTCGGGATTCTCCTCGAGTCTTGGCATGGAATTTTGGACGCGTCTCCACGTGAGGCGGGAGACCCAGGGTCCCTTTTCACGTGCCACAGGGATCCTGGGACTCCTATCCATTTTCAAGAGGAGTCAGGCATCGTCTCCTTTGGAAGCATTGATCTCCTCGGACCTCTCGAGTTTTCAAAGGATGTGAGGCCTCCGGTCGCGATGAGGCGGAGAACTCGGTCTTTCTCTGTGGTCTCCCCAGCGGATTCAGACAACCCTTCGTCTTGGGAGATGCAAGATGAGCCTGCATTCAATTCACTGCAGGGATATCCGGCCTTACTTCGAGTCAGAGCATCTCGGTGTCCATTCCACTTGAGGCAACAAACTCAGGGTCCCTCTCACATACCTGTACCTGAGAGAAGCCTCCTCTTGAGGTGCTTGTGGAAAGTTCGTATTCCTCTTGAGTCGAAGCAAGGGACTAAGCTCTCATCTCGAGTTGATTTGGGGTCCATGGAGCCCTTTGGTGTTGCTCCAGTGACCTCAGGATCCCTCTACACTTGAGACAGTGATCTTGGGTTTTCTCTGGAGTGCCATCAAGGAAATCAAGGCTCCTTTCACGTTTGATGTGGAACACGGAATTGCTCTGCACGCAGGGCAGGGGAAATGGGCCTCATCCCGAGGCGAGGGGGAAGTCTCATGGTTTTTCTCGAGTTGCGGCCGGAACCTGGGGTATATTCTCGAGTTACGACGGGGAGGGCCCTTCCAGACACGTGTTTGTTCAGCGACGTCAGGACTCCTGCCTAGGTGCGAGGGACAACTCGGGATTCTCCTCGGGTTTTGGCATGGCAATTGGGACGCCTCTCCACGTGAGGCGGGAGACCCAGTGTACCTTTCCACGTGCCACACGGATCCTGGGACTCCTATCCATTTTCAAGAGAAGTCAGGCATCGTCTCCTTTGGAAGCATTGATCTCCGAGGACCTCTTGAGTTTTCAAAGGATCCGAGGCCTCCGTTCGCGATGAGGCGGAGAACTAGGTCTTTCTCTGTGGTCTCCACAGGGGATTCAGACATCCCTTCGTCTTGGGAGATTCAAGACGGGCCGGCATTCAATTCACTGAAGGGATATCCAGCCTTACTTCAAGTCAGAGCATCTCGGTGTCCATTCCACATGAGGCCACAAATTCAGGGTCCCTCTCACATACCTGTAGCTGAGAGAAGCCTCCTCTTGTGGTGCTTGTGGAAACTTGGTATTCCTCTTGAGTCGAAGCCAGGGACTAAGCTCTCATCTCGAGTTGATTTGGGTTCCACGGAGCCCTTTGGTGTTGCAACAGTGACCTCAGGATCCCTCTAGACTTGAGACAGTGATCTTGGGTTTTCTCTGGAGTGCCACCAAGGAAATCAAGTCTCCTTTCACGTTTGATGTGGAACACGGAATTGCTCTGCACGCAGTGCAGGGGCATCGGGCCTCATCTCGCGCCGAGGGGGAAGTCTCATGGTTTTTCTCGAGTTGCGGCCGGAACCTGGGGTATATTCTCGAGTTACGACGGGGAGGGCCCTTCCAGACACGTGTTTGTTCAGCGACGTCAGGACTCCTGCCTAGGTGCGACGGACACCTCGGGATTCTCCTCGAGTCTTGGCATGGCAATTGGGACGCGTCTCCACGTGAGGCGGGAGACCCAGTGTCCCTTTCCACGTGCCACAGGGATCCTGGGACTCCTATCCATTTTCAAGAGGAGTCAGGCATCGTCTCCTTTGGAAGCATTGATCTCCGCAGACCTCTCGAGTTTTCAAAGGATGTGAGGCCTCTGGTCGCGATGAGGCGGAGAACTCGGTCTTTCTCTGTGGTCTCCACAGGGGATTCAGACATCCCTTCTTCTTGGGAGATGCAAGACGAGCCTGCATTCAATTCACTGCAGGGATATCCGGCCTTATTTCGAGTCAGAGCATCTCGGTGTACTTTCCGCTTGAGGCCACAAACTCGGGGTCCCTCAAATATACCTGTAGCTGAGAGAAGCCTCCTCTTGAGGTGCTTGTGGAAAGTTGGTATTCCTCTTGAGTCTAAGCCAGGGACTAAGCTCTCATCTCGAGTTGATTTGGGGTCCACGGAGCCATTTCATGTTGCTCCAGTGACCTCAGGATCCCTCTAGACTTGAGACAGTGATCTTGGGTTTTCTCTGGAGTGCCATCAAGGAAATCAAGGCTCCTTTCACGTTTGATGTGGAACACGGAATTGCTCTGCATGCAGGGCAGGGGAATCGGGCCTCAACTCGCGGCGAGGGAGAAATCTCATGGTTTTTCTCGAGTTGCGGCCGGAACCTGGGGTATATTCTCGAGTTAGGATGGGGAGGGCCCTTCCAGACACGTGTTTGTTCAGCGACGTCAGGACTCCTGCCTAGGTGCGAGGGACACCTCGGGATTCTCCTCGAGTCTTGGCATGGCAATTGGGACGTGGCTCCACGTGAGGCGGGAGACCCAGGGTCCCTTTCCACGTGCCACAGGGATCCTGGGACTCCTATCCATTTTCAAGAGGAGTCAGGCATCGGCTCCTATGGAAGCATTGATCTCCGCGGACCTCTCGAGTTTTCAAAGGATGTGAGGCCTCCGCTCGCGATGAGGCGGAGAATTACGTCTTTCTCTGTGGTCTCCACAGGGGATTCAGACATCCCTTCGTCTTGGGAGATGCAAGATGAGCCTGCATTCAATTCACTGCAGGGATATCCGGCCTTACTTCGAGTCAGAGCATCTCGGTGTCCATTCCACTTGATGCCACAAACTCAGGGTCCCTCTCACATACCTGTAGCTGAGAGAAGCCTCCTCTTGAGGGGCTTGTGGAAAGTTCGTATTCCTCTTGAGTTGAAGCCAGGGACTAAGCTCTCATCTCGAGTAGATTTGGGGTCCACGGAGCCCTTTCCTATTGGTCCAGTGACCTCAGGATCCCTCTAGACTTGAAACAGTGATCTTGGGTTTTCTCTGGAGTGCCATCAAGGAAATCAAGGCTCCTTTCACGTTTGATGTGGAACACGGAATTGCTCTGCACGCAGTTCAGGGGAATCGGGCCTCAACTCGCGGCGAGGGGTAAATCTCATGGTATTGTTCAGTTGCGGCCGGAACCTGGGATATATTCTCGAGTTACGACAGGGAGGGCCCTTCCAGACACGTGTTTGTTGAGCGACGTCAGGACTCCTGCCTAGGTGCGAGGGACACCTCGGGATTATCCTCGAGTCTTGCCATGGCAATGGGGACGCGTCTCCACGTGAGGCTGGAGACCCAGGGTCCCTTTTCACGTGCCACAGGGATCCTGGGACTCCTATCCATTTTCAAGAGGAGTCAGGCATCGTCTCCTTTGGAAGCATTGATCTCCGCGGACCTCTCGAATTTTCAAAGGATGTGAGGCCTCAGGTCGCGATGAGGCGGAGAACTAGGTCTTTCTCTGTGGTCTCCACAGGGGATTCAGACATCCCTTCGTCTTGGGAGATGCAAGATGAGCCTGCATTCAATTCACTGCAGGGATATCCGGCCTTACTTCGAGTCAGAGCATCTCGGTGTCCATTCCACTTGAGGCAACAAACTCAGGGTCCCTCTCACATACCTGTAGCTGAGAGAAGCCTCCTCTAGAGGTGCTTGTGGAAAGTTCGTATTCCTCTTGAGTCGAAGCCAGGGACTAAGCTCTCATCTCGAGTGGATTTGGGGTCCATGGAGCCCTTTCGTGTTGCTCCAGTGACCTCAGGATCCCTCTAGACTTGAGACAGTTATCTTGGGTTTTCTCTGGAGTGCCATCAAGGAAATCAAGGCTCCTTTAAAGTTTGATGTGGAACACGGAATTGCTCGGCCCGCAGTGCAGGGGAATCGGGCCTCATCTCGCGGCAAGGGGGATGTCTCATGGTTTTTCTCAAGTTGCGGCTGAAACCTGGAGTATATTCTCGAGTTACGACGGGGAGGGCCCTTCTAGACACGTGTTTGTTCAGCGACGTCAGGACTCCTGCCTAGGTGCGAGGGACACCTCGGGATTCTCCTCGAGTCTTGGCATGGCAATTGGGACGCGTCTCCACGTGAGGCGGGAGACCCAGGGTCCCTTTCCACGTGCCACAGGGATCCTGGGACTCCTATCCATATTCAAGAAGAGTCAGGCATCGTCTCCTTTGGAAGCATTGATCTCCGCGGACCTCTCGAGTTTTCAAAGGATGTGAGGACTTCGGTCTCGATGAGGCGGAGAACGAGGTCTTTCTCTGTGGTCTCCACAGGGGATTCAGACAACCCTTCGTCTTGGGAGATGCAAGACGATCCTGCATTCAATTCACTTCAGGGATATCCGGCCTTACTTCGAGTCAGAGCATCTCGGTGTCCATTCCACTTGAGGCCACAAACTCAGGGTCCCTCTCACATACCTGTAGCTGAGAGAAGCCTCCTCTTGAGGTGCTTGTGGAAAGTTGGTATTCCTCTTGAGTCGAAGCCAGGGACTAAACTCTCATCTCGAGTTGATTTGGTGTCCACTGAGCCCTTTCGTGTTGTTCCAGTGACCTCAGGATCCCTCTAGACTTGAGACAGTGAACTTGGGTTTTCTCTGGAGTGCCATCAAGGAAATCAAGGCTCCTTTCACGTTTGATGTGGAAAACGGAATTGCTCTGCACGCAGTGCAGGGGAATAGGGCCTCATCTCGCGGCGAGGGGGAAGTCTCATGGTTTTTCTCGAGTTGCGGCTGGAACCTGGGGTATATTCTCGAGTTACGATGGGGAGGGCCCTTCCAGACACGTGTTTGTTCAGCGACGTCAGGACTCCTGCCTAGGTGCGAGGGACACCTCGGGATTCTCCTCGAGTCTTGGCATGGCAATTGGGACGCGTCTCCACGTGAGGCGGGAGACCCAGGGTCCCTTTCCACGTGCCACAGGGATCCTGGGACTCCTATCCATTTTCAAGAGGAGTCAGGCATCGTCTCCTTCGGAAGTATTGATCTCCGTGGACCTCTCGAATTTTCAAAGGATATGAGGCCTCCGGTTGCGTTGAGGTGGAGGACTAGGTCTTTCTCTGTGGTCTCCACAGGGGATTCAGACATCCCTTCGTCTTGGGAGATGCAAGACGAGCCTGCATTCAATTCACTGCAGGAATATCCGGCCTTACTTCGAGTCAGAGCATCTCGGTGTCCATTCCACTTGAGGCCACACACTCAGGGTCCCTCAAATATACCTGTAGCTGAGAGAAGCCTCCTCTTGAGGTGCTTGTGTAAAGTTGGTATTCCTCTTGAGTTGAAGCCAGGGACTAAGCTCTCATCTCGAGTTGATTTGGGATCCACGGAGCCCTTTCCTGTTGGTCCAGTGACCTCAGGATCCCTCTAGACTTGAGACAGTGATCTTGGGTTTTCTCTGGAGTGCCATCAAGGAAATCAAGGCTCCTGTCACGTTTGATGTGGAACACGGAATTGTTCTGCATGCAGTGCAGGGGAATCGGGCCTCAACTCGCGGCGAGGGGTAAATCTCATGGTTTTTCTCGAGTTGCGGCCGGAACCTGGGGTATATTCTCGAGTTACGACGGGGAGGGCCCTTCCAGACACGTGTTTGTTCAGCGACGTCAGGACTCCTGCCTAGGTGCGAGGGACATCTCGGGATTCTCCTCGAGTCACGACGGGGAGGGCCCTTCCAGACACGTGTTTGTTCAGCGACGTCAGGACTCCTGCCTAGGTGCGAGGGACATCTCGGGATTCTCCTCGAGTCTTGGCATGGCAATTTGGACGCGTCTCCACGTGAGGCGGGAGACCCAGGGTCCCTTTCCACGTGCCACAGGTATCCTGTGACTCCTATCCATTTTCAAGAGGAGTCAGGCATCGTCTCCTTTGGAAGCATTGATCTCCGCGGACCTCTCGAGTTTTCAAAGGATGTGAGGCCTCCGGTCGCGATGAGGCGGAGAACTCGGTCTTTCTCTGTGGTCTCCACAGGGGATTCACACATCCCTTCGTCTTGGGAGATGCAAGACGAGCCTGCATTCAATTCACTGCAGGAATATCCGGCCTTAATTCGAGTCAGAGCATCTCGGTGTCCATTCCACTTGAGGCAACAAACTCAGGTTCCCTCAAATATACCTGTAGCTGACAGAAGCCTCCTCTTGAGGTGCCTGTGGAAAGTTGGTATTCCTCTTGAGTTGAAGCCAGGGACTAAGCTCTCATCTCGAGTTGATTTGGGGTGCACGGAGCCCTTTCCTGTTGGTCCAGTGACCTCCGGATCCCTCTAGACTTGAGACAGTGATCTTAGGTTTTCTCTGGAGTGCCATCAAGGAAATCAAGGCTCCTTTCACGTTTGATGTCGAACACGGAATTGCTCTGCATGCAGGGCAGGGGAATCGGGCCTCATCTCGCGGCAAGGGGGAAGTCTCATGGTTTTTCTCGAGTTGCGGCCGGAACCTGGGGTATATTCTCGAGTTACGATGGGGAGGGCCCTTCCAGACACGTGTTTGTTCAGCGACGTCAGGACTCCTGCCTAGGTGCGAGGGACACCTCGGGATTCTCCTCGAGTCTTGGCATGGCAATGGGGACGCGTCTCCACGTGAGGCGGGAGACCCAGTGTCCCTTTCCACGTGCCACAGTAATCCTGGGACTCCTATCCATTTTCAAGAGGACTCAGGCATCGTCTCCTTTGGAAGCATTATCTCTGCAGACCTCTCGAGTTTTCAAAGGATGTGAGGCCTCCGGTCGCCTTGAGGCGGAGGACTAGGTCTTTCTCTGTGGTCTCCACAGGGGATTCAGACATCCCTTCGTCTTGGGAGATGCAAGACGAGCCTGCATTCAATTCACTGCAGGGATATCCGGCCTTACTTCGAGTCAGAGCATCTCGGTGTCCATTCCACTTGAGGCCACAAATTCAGGGTTCCTCTCACATAGCTGTAGCTGACAGAAGCTTCCTCTTGAGGTGCTTGTGGAAAGTTGGTATTCCTCTTGAGTCTAAGCCAGGGACTAAACTCTCATCTCGAGTTGATTTGGGGTCCTCGGAGCCCTATCGTGTTGCTCCAGTGACCTCAGGATCCCTCTAGACTTGAGACAGTGATCTTGGGTTTTCTCTGGAGTGCCATCTAGGAAATCAAGGCTCCTTTCACGTTTGATGTGGAACACGGAATTGCTCTGCATGCAGTGCAGGGGAATCGGGCATCAACTCGCGGCGAGGGGGAAATCTCATGGTTTTTCTCGAGTTGCGGCCGGAACCTGGGGTATATTCTCGAGTTACGACGGGGAGGGCCCTTGCAGACACGTGTTTGTTCAGCGACGTCAGGACTCCTGCCTAGGTGCGAGGGACACTTCGGGATTATCCTCGAGTCTTGGCATGGCAATTGGGACGCGTCTCCACGTGAGGCGGGAGACCCAGGGTCCCTTTCCACGTGCCACAGGGATTCTGGGACTCCAATCCATTTTCAAGAGGAGTCAGGCATCGTCTCCTTTGGAAGCATTGATATCCGCAGACCTCTCAAGTTCTCAAAGGATGTGAGGCCTCCGGTCGCGATGAGGCGGAGGACTAGTTCTTTCTCTGTCGTCTCCACAGGGGATTCAGACATCCGTTCGTCTCGGGAGATGCAAGACGAGCCTGCATTCAATTCCCTGCAGGGATATCCGGCCTTACTTCGAGTCAGAGCATCTCGGTGTCCATTCCACTTGAGGCCACAAACTCAGGGTCCCTCTCACATATCTGTAGCTGAGAGAAGCCTCCTCTTGAGGTGCTTGTGGAAATTGGTATTCCTCTTGAGTCGAAGCCAGGGACTAAGCTCTCATCTCGAGTTGATTTGGGGTCCACGGAGCCCTTTCGTGTTGCTACAGTGACCTCAGGATCCCTCTAGACTTGAGACAGTGATCTTGGGTTTTCTCTGGAGTGCCATCAAGGAAATCAAGGCTCCTTTCACTTTTGATGTCGAACACGGAATTGCTCTGCACGTAGGGCAGGGGAATCGGGCCTCAACTCGAGGCTAGGTGGAAATCTCATGGTTTTTCTCGATTTGCGGCCGGAACCAGGGGTATATTCTCGAGTTACGATTGGGAGGACCCTTCCAGACACGTGTTTGTTCAGCGACGTCAGGACTCCTACCTAGGTGCGAGGGACACCTCGGGATTCTCCTCGAGTCTTGGCATGGCAACTGGGATGCGTCTCCACGTGAGGCGGGAGACGCAGGGTCCCTTTCCACGTGCCACAGGGATCCTGGGACTCCTATCCATTTTCAAGAGGAGTCAGGCATCGTCTCCTTTGGAAGCATTGATCTCCGCGGGCCTCTCGAGTTTTCAAAAGATGTGAGGCCTCCGGTCGCGTTGAGGCGGAGGACTAGGTCTTTATCTGTGGTCTCCACAGGGGATTCAGACATCCCTTCGTCTTGGGAGATGCAAGACGAGCCTGTATTCAATTCACTGCAGGGATGTCCGGCCTTACTTCGAGTCAGAGCATCTCGGTGTCCATTCCACTTGAGGCCACAAACTCACGGTCCCTCTCACATACTTGTAGCTGAGAGAAGCCTCCTCTTGAGGTACTTGTAGAAAGTTGGTATTCCTCTTGAGTTGAAGCCAGGGACTAAGCTCTCATCTCGAGTTGATTTGGGGTCCACGGAGCCCTTTCCTGTTGCTCCAGTGACCTCAGGATCCCTCTAGACTTGAGAGAGTGATCTTGGGTTTTCTCTGGTGTGCCATCAAGGAAATCAAGGCTCCTTTCACGTTTGATGTGGTACACGGAATTGCTGTGCACGCAGTGCAGGGGAATCGGGCCTCATCTCGCGGCGAGGGGGAAGTCTCATGGTTTTTCTCGAGTTGCGGTCGGAACCTGGGGTATATTCTCGATTTACGATTGGGAGGGCCCTTTCAGACACGTGTTTGTTCAGCGACGTCAGGACTCCTGCCTAGGTGCGAGGGACACCTCGGGATTCTCCTCGAGTTTTGGCATGGCAATTGGGTCGCGTCTCCACGTGACGTGGGAGACCCAGGGTCCCTTTCCACGTGCCACAGGGATCCTGGGACTCCTATCCATTTTCAAGAGGAGTCAGGCATCGTATCCTTTGGAAGCATTGATCTCCGCGGACCTCTCGAGTTTTCAAAGGATGTGAGGCCTCCGGTCGCGAGTTGGCAGAGAACTAGGTCTTTCTCTGTGGTCTCCACAGGGGATTCAGACATTCCTTCGTCTTGGGAGATGCAAGACGAGCCTGCATTCAATTCACTGCAGGGATATCCGGCCTTACTTCGAGTCAGAGCATCTCGGTGTCCATTCCATTTGAGGCCACAAACTCAGGGTGCTTCTCACATACCTGTAGCTGAGAGAAGCCTCCTCTTGAGGTGCTTGTGGAAAGTTGGTATTCCTCTTGAGTCAAAGCCAGGGACTAAGCTCTCATCTCGAGTTGATTTGGGGTCCACGGAGCCCTTTCGTGTTTCTCCAGTGACCTCAGGATCCCTCTAGACTTGAGACAGTGATCTTGGGTTTTCTCTGGAGTGCCATCAAGGAAATCAAGTCTCCTTTCACGTTTCATGTGGAACACGGAATTGCTCTGCATGCAGTGCAGGGAAATCGGGCCTCAACTCGCGGCGAGGCGGAAATCTCATAGTTTTTCTCGATTTGCGGCCGGAACCTGGGGTATATTCTCGAGTTACGATTGGGAGGACCCTTCCAGACACGTGTTTTTTCAGCGAATTCAGGACTCCTGCCTAGGTGCGAGGGAAACCTCGGGATTCTCCTCGAGTCTTGGCATGACAAATGGGACGCGTCTCCACGTGAGGCGGGAGACCCAGGGTCCCTTTCCACGTGCCACAGGGATCCTGGGACTCCATTCCATTTTCAAGAGGAGTCAGGCATCGTTTCCTTTGGAAGCATTCGTCTCCGCGGACCTCTCGAATTTTCAAAGGTTGTGAGGCCTCCGGTCGCGATGAGGCGGAGGACTAGGACTTTCTCTGTGGTCTCCACAGGGGATTCAGACATCCCTTCGTCTTGGGAGATGCAAGACGAGCCTGCATTCAATTCACTGCAGGGATATCCGGCCTTATTTTGAGTCAGAGCATCTCGGTGTA
Organism: Dama dama; assembly: GCF_033118175.1. Classification (NCBI taxonomy): domain Eukaryota; kingdom Metazoa; phylum Chordata; class Mammalia; order Artiodactyla; family Cervidae; genus Dama; species Dama dama. The sequence continues at coordinate 3,997,787 of NC_083706.1, read as the reverse complement.
CATTACACTTGAGGCCACAAATTCAGGGTCCCTCTCACATACCTGTAGCTGAGAGAAGCCTCCTCTTGAGGTGCTTGTGGAAATTGGTATTCCTCTTGAGTCGAAGCCAGGGACTAAGCTCTCATCTCGAGTTGATTTGGGGTCCACGGAGCCCTTTCGTGTTGCTCCAGTGACCTCAGGATCCCTCTAGACTTGAGACAGTGATCTTGGGTTTCTCTGGAGTGCCATCAAGGAAATCAAGGCTCCTTTCAAGTTTGATGTGGAACACGGAATTGCTCTGCACGCAGGGCAGGAGAATCGGGCCTCATCTCGCGGCGAGGGGGAAGTCTCATTGTTTTTCTCGAGTTGCGGCCGGAACCTGGGGTATATTCTCGAGTTACGACGGGGAGGGCTCTTCGAGAGACGTGTTTGTTCAGCGACGTCAGGACTCCTGCCTAGGTGCGAGGGACACCTCGGGATTCTCCTCGAGTTTTGGCATGGCAATTGGGTCGCGTCTCCACGTGAGGCGGGAGACCCAGGGTCCCTTTCCACATGCCACAGGGATCCTGGGACTCATATCCATTTTCAAGAGGAGTCAGGCATCGTCTCCTTTGGAAGCATTGATCTCCGCGGACCTGTCGAGTTTTCAAAGGATGTGAGGCCTCCGGTCGCGATGAGGCGGAGAACTCGGTCTTTCTCTGTGGTCTCCACAGGGGATTCAGACATCCCTTCGTCTTGGGAGATGCAAGACGAGCCTGCATTCAATTCCCTGCAGGGATATCCGGCCTTACTTCAAGTCAGAGCATCTCTGTGTCCATTCCACTTGAGGCCACAAACTCAGGGTCCCTCTCACATACCTGTAGCTGAGAGAAGCCTCCTCTTGAGGTGCTTGTAGAAAGTTGGCATTTCTCTTTTGTCGAAGCCAGGGACTAAGCTCTCATCTCGTGTTGATTTGGGGTCCACGGAGCCCTTTCGTGTTGCTACAGTGACCTCAGGATCCCTCTAGACTTGAGACAGTGATCTTGGGTTTTCTCTTGAATGCCATCAAGGAAATCAAGGCTCCTTTCACGTTTGATGTGGAATACGGAATTGCTCTGCATGCAGTGCAGGGGAATCGGGCCTCAACTCGCGGCTAGGTGGAAATCTCATGGTTTTTCTTGATTTGCGGCCGGAACCTGGGGTATATTCTCGAGTTACGATTGGGAGGACCCTTCCAGACACGTGTTTGTTCAGCGACGTCAGGACTCCTACCTAGGTGCGGAGGACATCTCGGGATTCTCCTCGAGTCTTGGCATGGCAATTGGGACGCGTCTCCACGTGAGGCGGGAGACCCAGTGTCCCTTTCAACGTGCCACAGGGATCCTGGGACTCCTATCCATTTTCAAGAGGAGTCAGGCATCGACTCCTTTGGAAGCATTGAACTCCGCGGACCTCTCGAGTTTTCAAAGGATGTGAGGCCTCCGGTCGCGTTGAGGCGGAGGACTAGGTCTTTATCTGTGGTCTCCACAGGGGATTCAGACATCCCTTTGTCTTGGGAGATGCAAGACGAGCCTGTATTCAATTCACTGCAGGGATATCCGGCCTTACTTCGAGTCAGAGCATCTCGGTGTCCATTCCACTTGAGGCCACAAACTCAGGGTTCCTCTCACATACTTGTAGCTGAGAGAAGCCTCCTCTTGAGGTGCTTGTAGAAAGTTGGTATTCCTCTTGAGTTGAAGCCAGGGACTAAGCTCTCATCTCGAGTTGATTTGGGGTCCACGGAGCCCTTTCGTGTTGCTCCAGTGACCTCAGGACCCCTCTAGACTTGAGACAGTGATCTTGCGTTTTCTCTGGAGTGCCATCAAGGAAATCAAGGCTCCTTTCACGTTTGATGTGGAACACGGAATTGCACTGCACGCAGTGCAGGGGAATCGGGCCTCAACTCGCGGCTAGGGGGAAGTCTCATGGTTTTTCTCGAGTTGCGGCCGGAACCTGGGGTATATTCTCGAGTTACGACGGGGAGGGCCCTTCCAGACACATGTTTGTTCAGCGACGTCAGGACTCCTGCCTAGGTGCGAGGGACACCTCGGGATTCTCCTTGAGTCTTGGCATGGCAATTGGGACGCGTCTCACGTGAGGCGGGAGACCCAGGGTCCCTTTCCACGTGCCACAGGGAACCTGGGACTCCTATCCATTTTCAAGAGGAGTCAGGCATCATCTCCTTTGGATGCATTGATCTCCGCATACCTCTCGAGTTTTCAAAGGATGTGAGGCCTCCGGGCGCAATGAGGCCGAGGACTAGGTCTTTCTCTGTCGTCTCCACAGGGGATTCAGACATCCCTTCGTCTTGGGAGATGCAAGACGAGCCTGCATTCAATTCACTGCAGGGATATCCGGCCTTACTTCGAGTCAGAGCATCTCGATGTCCATTCCACTTGAGGCCACAAACTCTGGGTCCCTCTCACATTCCTGTAGCTGAGAGAAGCCTCCTCTTGAGGTGCTTGTGGAAAGTTGGTATTCCTCTTGAGTCGAAGCCAGGGACTAAGCTCTCATCTCGAGTTGATTTGGGGTCTGAGGAGCCCTTTCGTGTTGCTCCAGTGACCTCAGGATCCCTCTAGACTTGAAACAGTGATCTTGGGTTTTCTCTGGAGTGCCATCAAGGAAATCAAGGCTCCTTTCACGTTTGATGTGGAACACGGAATTGCTCTGCACGCAGTACACGGGAATCGGGCCTCATCTCGCGCCGAGGGGAAAGTCTCATGGTTTTTCTCGAGTTGCGGCCAGAACCTGGGGTATCTTCTCGAGTTATGACGGAGAGGGCCCTTCCAGACACGTGTTTGTTCAGCGACGTCAGGACTCCTGCCTAGGTGCGAGGGACAACTCAGGATTCTCCTCGAGTCTTGGCATGGCAATTGGGACGTGTCTCCACGTGAGGCGGGAGACCCAGGGTCCCTTTCCACGTGCCACAGGGATCCTGGGACTCCTATCCATTTTCAAGTCATCGTCTCCTTTGGAAGCATTGATCTCCGCGGACCTCTCTAATTTTCAAAGGACGTGAGGCCTCCGTTCGCGTTGAGGCTGAGAACTATGTCTTTCTCTGTGGACTCCACAGGGGATTCAGACAAACCTTCGTCTTGGGAGATGCAAGACGAGCCTGCATTCAATTCACTGCAGGGATATCCTGCTTTACTTCGAGTCAGAGCATCTCGGGGCCATTCCACTTGAGGCCACAAACTCAGGGGCCCTCTCACATACCTGTAGCTGAGAGAAGCCTCCTCTTGAGGTGCTTGTGGAAAGTTGGTATTCCTCTTGAGTCGAAGCCAGGGACTAAGCTCTCATCTCGAGTTGATTTGGGGTCCACTGAGCCTTTGGTGTTGCTCCAGTGACCTCAGGATCCCTCTAGAATTGAGACAGTGATCTTGGGTTTTCTCTGGAGTGCCATCAAGGAAATCAAGGTTCCTTTCACGTTTCATGTGGAACACGGAATTGCTCTGCACGCAGTGCAGGGGAATCGGGCCTCATCTCGTGGCGAGGGGGAAGTCTCATGGTTTTTCTCGAGTTGCGGCCGAAACCTGGGGTATATTCTCGAGTTACGACGGGGAGGGCCCTTCCAGACAAGTGTTTGTTCAGCGACGTCAGGACTCCTGACTTGGTGCGAGGGACACCTCGGGATTCTCTTCGAGTCTTTGCATGGCGTCTCCAAGTGAGTCGGGAGACCCAGTGTCCCTTTCCATGTTCCACAGGTGTCCTGGAACTCCTATCCATTTTCAAGAGGAGTCAGGCATCGTCTCCTTTGGAAGCATTGATCTCCGCGGACCTCTCGAGTTTTCAAAGGATGTGAGGCCTCCGGTCGCGATGAGGCGGAGAACTAGGTCTTTCTCTGTGGTCTCCACAGGGGATTCAGACATCCCTTCGTCTTGGGAGATGCAAGACGAGCCTGCATTCAATTCACTGCAGGGATATCCGGCCTTACTTCGAGTCAGAGTATCTCGGTGTCCATTCCACTTGAGGCCACAAACTCAGTGGCCCTCTCACATACCTGTAGCTGAGAGAAGCCTCCTCTTGAGGTGCTTGTGGAAAGTTGGTATTCCTCTTGAGTCGATGCCAGGGATGAAGCTCTCATCTTGAGTTGATTTGGGGTCGACTGAGCCCTTTCGTTTTGCTCCAGTGACCTCAGGATCCCTCTAGACTTTAGACAGTGATCTTGGGTTTTCTCTGGAGTGCCATCAAGGAAATCAAGGCTCCTTTCACGTTTGATGTGGAACACGGAATTGCACTGCACGCAGTGTAGGGGAATCGGGCCTCATCTCGCGGCGAGGGGGAAGTCTCATATTTTTTCTCCAGTTGCGGAAGGACCGTGGGGTATATTCACGAGTTACGACGGGGAGGGCCCTTCCAGACACGTGTTTGTTCAGGGACGTCAGGACTCGGGCCTAGGTGCGAGGGACACCTACGGATTCTCCTCGAGTCTTGGCATGGCAATTGGGACGCGTCTCCACGTGAGGCGGGAGACCCAGGGTCCCTTTCCACGTGCCACAGGGATCCTGGGACTCCTATCCATTTTCAAGAGGAGTCAGGAATCGTCTCCTTTGGAAGCATTAATCTCCGCGGACCTCTCGAGTTTTCAAAGGATGTGAGGCCTCCGGTCGCGATGATGCGGAGAACTAGGTCTTTCTCTGTGGTCTCCACAGGGGATTCAGACATCCCTTCGTCTTGGGAAATGCAAGACGAGCCTGCACTCAATTCACTGCAGTGATATCCGGCCTTACTTCCTGTCAGAGCATCTCGGTGTCCAGTCCACTTGAGGCCACAAACTCAGGGTCCCTCTCACATACCTGTAGCTGAGAGAAGCCTCCTCTTGAGGTGCTTGTGTAAAGTTGGTAATCCTCTTGAGTCGAAGCCAGACACTAAGCTCTCATCTCGAGTTGATTTGGGGTCCACGGAGCACTTTCGTGTTACTCCAGTGACCTCAGGATCCCTCTAGACATGAGACAGTGATCTTGAGTTTTCTCTGGAGTGCCATCAAGGAAATCAAGGCTCCTTTCACGTTTGATGTGGAATACGGAATTGCTCTGCACACAGTGCAGGGGAATCGGGTCTCATCTCGCGGCGAGGGGGAAGTCTCATGGTTTTTCTCGAGTTGCGGTCGGAACTTGGGGTATATTCTCGAGTAACGACGGGGAGGGCCCTTCCAGAAACGTGTTTGTTCAGCGACGTCAGGACTCCTGCCTAGGTGCGAGGGACACCTCGGGATTCTCCTCGAGTCTTGGCATGGCAATTGGGACGCGTATCCATGTGAGGCGTGAGACCCAGAGTCCCTTTACACGTGCCATAGGGATCCTGGGACTCCTATCTATTTTCAAGAGAGTCAGGCATCGTCTCCTTTGGAAGCATTGATCTCCGTGGACCTCTCGAGATGTCAAAGGATGTGAGGCCTACGGTCGCGATGAGGCGGAGGACTAGGTCTTTCTCTGTGGTCTCCACAGCGGATTCAGACATCCGTTCGTCTTGGGAGATGCAAGACGAGCCAGCATTCAATTCACTGCAGGGATATCCGGCCTTACTTCGAGTCAGAGCATCTCGGTGTCCATTCCACTTGAGGCCACAAACTCAGTGTCCCTCTCACATACCTGTAGCTGAGAGAAGCCTCCTCTTGAGGTGCTTGTGGAAAGTTGGTATTCCTCTTGTGTCGAAGCCAGGGACTAAGCTCTCATCTCGAGTTGATTTGGGGTCCACGGAGAACTTTCGTGTTGCTCCAGTGACCTCAGGATCCCTCTAGACTTGAGACAGTGATCTTGGGTTTTCTCTGGAGTGCCATCTAGGAAATCAAGGCTCCTTTCACGTTTGATGTGGAACACGGCATTGCTCTGCACAGAGTGCAGGGGAATCGGGCCTCATGTCGCGGCGAGGGGGAAGTCTCATGGTTTTTCTCGAGTTGCGGTCGGAACCTGGGGTATATTCTCGATTTACGATTGGGAGGGCCCTTTCAGACACGTGTTTGTTCAGCGACGTCAGGACTCCTGCCTAGGTGCGAGGGACACCTCGGGATTCTCCTCGAGTTTTGGCATGGCAATTGGGTCGCGTCTCCACGTGAGGTGGGAGACCCAGGGTCCCTTTCCACGTGCCACAGGGATCCTGGGACTCCTATCCATTTTCAAGAGGAGTCAGGCATCGTATCCTTTGGAAGCATTGATCTCCGCGGACCTCTCGAGTTTTCAAAGGATGTGAGGCCTCCGGTCGCGAGTTGGCAGAGAACTAGGTCTTTCTCTGTGGTCTCCACAGGGGATTCACACATTCCTTCGTCTTGGGAGATGCAAGACGAGCCTGCATTCAATTCACTGAAGGGATATCCGGCCTTACTTCGAGTCAGAGCATCTCGGTGTCCATTCCATTTGAGGCCACAAACTCAGGGTGCTTCTCACATACCTGTAGCTGAGAGAAGCCTCCTCTTGAGGTGCTTGTGGAAAGTTGGTATTCCTCTTGAGTCAAAGCCAGGGACTAAGCTCTCATCTCGAGTTGATTTGGGGTCCACGGAGCCCTTTCGTGTTGCTCCAGTGACCTCAGGATCCCTCTAGACTTGAGACAGTGATCTTGGGTTTTCTCTGGAGTGCCATCAAGGAAATCAAGTCTCCTTTCACGTTTCATGTGGAACACGGAATTGCTCTGCATGCAGTGCAGGGAAATCGGGCCTCAACTCGCGGCGAGGCGGAAATCTCATGGTTTTTCTCCATTTGCGGCCGGAACCTGGGGTATATTCTCGAGTTACGATTGGGAGGACCCTTCCAGACACGTGTTTTTTCAGCGACCTCAGGACTCCTGCCTAGGTGCGAGGGAAACCTCGGGATTCTCCTCGAGTCTTGGCATGACAAATGGGACGCGTCTCCACGTGAGGCGGGAGACCCAGGGTCCCTTTCCACGTGCCACAGGGATCCTGGGACTCCATTCCATTTTCAGGAGGAGTCAGGCATCGTTTCCTTTGGAAGCATTCGTCTCCGCGGACCTCTCGAATTTTCAAAGGTTGTGAGGCCTCCGGTCGCGATGAGGCGGAGGACTAGGACTTTCTCTGTGGTCTCCACAGGGGATTCAGACATCCCTTCGTCTTGGGAGATGCAAGACGAGCCTGCATTCAATTCACTGCAGGGATATCCGGCCTTATTTTGAGTCAGAGCATCTCGGTGTACATTACACTTGAGGCCACAAATTCAGGGTCCCTCTCACATACCTGTAGCTGAGAGAAGCCTCCTCTTGAGGTGCTTGTGGAAATTGGTATTCCTCTTGAGTCGAAGCCAGGGACTAAGCTCTCATCTCGAGTTGATTTGGGGTCCACGGAGCCCTTTCGTGTTGCTCCAGTGACCTCAGGATCCCTCTAGAATTGAGACAGTGATCTTGGGTTTCTCTAGAGTGCCATCAAGGAAATCAAGGCTCCTTTCAAGTTTGATGTGGAACACGGAATTGCTCTGCACGCAGGGCAGGAGAATCGGGCCTCATCTCGCGGCGAGGGGGAAGTCTCATTGTTTTTCTCGAGTTGCGGCCGGAACCTGGGGTATATTCTCGAGTTACGACGGGGAGGGCTCTTCGAGAGACGTGTTTGTTCAGCGACGTCAGGACTCCTGCCTAGGTGCGAGGGACACCTCGGGATTCTCCTCGAGTTTTGGCATGGCAATTGGGTCGCGTCTCCACGTGAGGCGGGAGACCCAGGGTCCCTTTCCACATGCCACAGGGATCCTGGGACTCATATCCATTTTCAAGAGGAGTCAGGCATCGTCTCCTTTGGAAGCATTGATCTCCGCGGACCTGTCGAGTTTTCAAAGGATGTGAGGCCTCCGGTCGCGATGAGGCGGAGAACTAGGACTTTCTCTGTGGTCTCCACAGGGGATTCAGACATCCCTTCGTCTTGGCAGATGCAAGACGAGCCTGCATTCAATTCCCTGCAGGGATATCCGGCCTTACTTCAAGTCAGAGCATCTCTGTGTCCATTCCACTTGAGGCCACAAACTCAGGGTCCCTCTCACATACCTGTAGCTGAGAGAAGCCTCCTCTTGAGGTGCTTGTAGAAAGTTGGCATTTCTCTTTTGTCGAAGCCAGGGACTAAGCTCTCATCTCGTGTTGATTTGGGGTCCACGGAGCCCTTTCGTGTTGCTACAGTGACCTCAGGATCCCTCTAGACTTTAGACAGTGATCTTGGGTTTTCTCTGGAGTGCCATCAAGGAAATCAAGGCTCCTTTCACTTTTGATTTCGAACACGGAATTGCTCTGCACGTAGGGCAGGGGAATCGGGCCTCAACTCGAGGCTAGGTGGAAATCTCATGGTTTATCTCGATTTGCGGCCGGAACCAGGGGTATATTCTCGAGTTACGATTGGGAGGACCCTTCCAGACACGTGTTTGTTCAGCGACGTCAGGACTCCTACCTAGGTGCGAGGGACACCTCGGGATTCTCCTCGAGTCTTGGCATGGCAACTGGGATGCGTCTCCACGTGAGGCGGGAGACGCAGGGTCCCTTTCCACGTGCCACAGGGATCCTGGGACTCCTATCCATTTTCAAGAGGAGTCAGGCATCGTCTCCTTTGGAAGCATTGATCTCTGCGGGCCTCTCGAGTTTTCAAAAGATGTGAGGCCTCCGGTCGCGTTGAGGCGGAGGACTAGGTCTTTATCTGTTGTCTCCACAGGGGATTCAGACATCCCTTCGTCTTGGGAGATGCAAGACGAGCCTGTATTCAATTCACTGCAGGGATGTCCGGCCTTACTTCGAGTCAGAGCATCTCGGTGTCCATTCCACTTGAGGCCACAAACTCACGGTCCCTCTCACATACTTGTAGCTGAGAGAAGCCTCCTCTTGAGGTACTTGTAGAAAGTTGGTATTCCTCTTGAGTTGAAGCCAGGGACTAAGCTCTCATCTCGAGTTGATTTGGGGTCCACGGAGCCCTTTCCTGTTGCTCCAGTGACCTCAGGATCCCTCTAGACTTGAGAGAGTGATCTTGGGTTTTCTCTGGTGTGCCATCAAGGAAATCAAGGCTCCTTTCACGTATGATGTGGTACACGGAATTGCTGTGCACGCAGTGCAGGGGAATCGGGCCTCATCTCGCGGCGAGGGGGAAGTCTCATGGTTTTTCTCGAGTTGCGGTCGGAACCTGGGGTATATTCTCGATTTACGATTGGGAGGGCCCTTTCAGACACGTGTTTGTTCAGCGACGTCAGGACTCCTGCCTAGGTGCGAGGGACACCTCGGGATTCTCCTCGAGTTTTGGCATGGCAATTGGGTCGCGTCTCCACGTGAGGTGGGAGACCCAGGGTCCCTTTCCACGTGCCACAGGGATCCTGGGACTCCTATCCATTTTCAAGAGGAGTCAGGCATCGTATCCTTTGGAAGCATTGATCTCCGCGGACCTCTCGAGTTTTCAAAGGATGTGAGGCCTCCGGTCGCGAGTTGGCAGAGAACTAGGTCTTTCTCTGTGGTCTCCACAGGGGATTCAGACATTCCTTCGTCTTGGGAGATGCAAGACGAGCCTGCATTCAATTCACTGAAGGGATATCCGGCCTTACTTCGAGTCAGAGCATCTCGGTGTCCATTCCATTTGAGGCCACAAACTCAGGGTCCCTCTCACATACCTGTAGCTGAGAGAAGCCTCCTCTTGAGGTGCTTGTGGAAAGTTGGTATTCCTCTTGAGTCAAAGCCAGGGACTAAGCTCTCATCTCGAGTTGATTTGGGGTCCACGGAGCCCTTTCGTGTTGCTCCAGTGACCTCAGGATCCCTCTAGACTTGAGACAGTGATCTTGGGTTTTCTCTGGAGTGCCATCAAGGAAATCAAGTCTCCTTTCCCGTTTCATGTGGAACACGGAATTGCTCTGCATGCAGTGCAGGGAAATCGGGCCTCAACTCGCGGCGAGGCGGAAATCTCATGGTTTTTCTCCATTTGCGGCCGGAACCTGGGGTATATTCTCGAGTTACGATTGGGAGGACCCTTCCAGACACGTGTTTTTTCAGCGACCTCAGGACTCCTGCCTAGGTGCGAGGGAAACCTCGGGATTCTCCTCGAGTCTTGGCATGACAAATGGGACGCGTCTCCACGTGAGGCGGGAGACCCAGGGTCCCTTTCCACGTGCCACAGGGATCCTGGGACTCCATTCCATTTTCAGGAGGAGTCAGGCATCGTTTCCTTTGGAAGCATTCGTCTCCGCGGACCTCTCGAATTTTCAAAGGTTGTGAGGCCTCCGGTCGCGTTGAGGTGGAGGACTAGGACTTTCTCTGTGGTCTCCACAGGGGATTCAGACATCCCTTCGTCTTGGGAGATGCAAGACGAGCCTGCATTCAATTCACTGCAGGGATATCCGGCCTTATTTTGAGTCAGAGCATCTCGGTGTACATTACACTTGAGGCCACAAATTCAGGGTCCCTCTCACATACCTGTAGCTGAGAGAAGCCTCCTCTTGAGGTGCTTGTGGAAATTGGTATTCCTCTTGAGTCGAAGCCAGGGACTAAGCTCTCATCTCGAGTTGATTTGGGGTCCACGGAGCCCTTTCGTGTTGCTCCAGTGACCTCAGGATCCCTCTAGAATTGAGACAGTGATCTTGGGTTTCTCTGGAGTGCCATCAAGGAAATCAAGGCTCCTTTCAAGTTTGATGTGGAATACGGAATTGCTCTGCACGCAGGGCAGGAGAATCGGGCCTCATCTCGCGGCGAGGGGGAAGTCTCATTGTTTTTCTCGAGTTGCGGCCGGAACCTTGGGTATATTCTCGAGTTACGACGGGGAGGGCTCTTCGAGAGACGTGTTTGTTCAGCGACGTCAGGACTCCTGCCTAGGTGCGAGGGAAACCTCGGGATTCTCCTCGAGTTTTGGCATGGCAATTGGGTCGCGTCTCCACGTGAGGCGGGAGACCCAGGGTCCCTTTCCACATGCCACAGGGATCCTGGGACTCATATCCATTTTCAAGAGGAGTCAGGCATCGTCTCCTTTGGAAGCATTGATCTCCGCGGACCTGTCGAGTTTTCAAAGGATGTGAGGCCTCCGGTCGCGATGAGGCGGAGAACTAGGACTTTCTCTGTGGTCTCCACAGGGGATTCAGACATCCCTTCGTCTTGGGAGATGCAAGACGAGCCTGCATTCAATTCCCTGCAGGGATATCCGGCCTTACTTCAAGTCAGAGCATCTCTGTGTCCATTCCACTTGAGGCCACAAACTCAGGGTCCCTCTCACATACCTGTAGCTGAGAGAAGCCTCCTCTTGAGGTGCTTGTAGAAAGTTGGCATTTCTCTTTTGTCGAAGCCAGGGACTAAGCTCTCATCTCGTGTTTATTTGGGGTCCACGGAGCCCTTTCGTTTTGCTACAGTGACCTCAGGATCCCTCTAGACTTGAGACAGTGATCTTGGGTTTTCTCTTGAATGCCATCAAGGAAATCAAGGCTCCTTTCACGTTTGATGTGGAACACGGAATTGCTCTGCACGCAGTGCAGGGGAATCGGGCCTCATCTCGCGGCGAGGGGGAAGTCTCATGGTTTTTCTCGAGTTGCGGCCGGAACCTGGGGTATATTCTCGAGTTACGACGGGGAGGGCCCTTCCAGACACATGTTTGTTCAGCGACGTCAGGACTCCTGCCTAGGTGCGAGGGACACCTCGGGATTCTCCTCGAGTCTTGGCATGGCAATTGGGACGCTCTCCACTTGAGGCGGGAGACCCAGGGTCCCTTTCCACGAGCCACAGGGATCCTGGGACTGCTATCCATTTTCAAGAGGAGTCAGGCATTGTCTCCTTTGGAAGCATTGATCTCCGCAGACCTCTCGAGTTTTCAAGGGATGTGAGGCCTCCGGTCGCTATGAGGCGGAGGACTAGGTCTTTCTCTGTGGTCTCCACAGGGGATTCAGACATCCCTTCATCTTGGGAGATGCAAGACGAGCCTGCATTCAATTCACTGCAGGGATATCCGGCCTTACTTCGAGTCAGAGCATCTCGGTGTCCATTCCATTTGAGGCCACAAACTCAGGGTCCCTCTCACATACCTGTAGCTGAGAGAAGCCTCCTCTTGAGGTGCTTGTGGAAAGTTGGTATTCCTCTTGAGTCGAGGCCAGGGACTAAGCTCTCATCTCGAGTTGATTTGGGGTCCACGGAGCCCTTTCGTGTTGCTACAGTGACCTCAGGAACCCTCTAGACTTGAGACAGTCATCTTGGGTTTTCTCTGGAGTGCCATCAAGGAAATCAAGGCTCCTTTCACTTTTGATGTCGAACACGGAATTGCTCTGCACGCAGGGCAGGGGAATCGGGCCTCATCTCGCGGTGAGGGGGAAGTCTCATGGTTTTTCTCGAGTTGCGGCCGAAACCTGGGGTATATTCTCGAGTTACGACGGGGAGGGCCCTTCCAGACACATGTTTGTTCAGCGACGTCAGGACTCCTGCCTAGGTGCGAGGGACACCTCGGGTTTCTCCTCGAGTCTTGGCATGGCAATTGGGACGCGTCTCCACGTGAGGCGGGAGACCAAGGGTCCCTTTCCACGTGCTACAGGGATCCTGGGACTCCTATCCATTTTCAAGAGGAGTCAGGCATCGTCTCCTTTGGAAGCATTGATCTTCGCAGACCTCTCGAGTTTTCAAAGGATGTGAGGCCTCCGGTCGCGATGAGGCGGAGGACTAGGACTTTCTCTGTGGTCTCGACAGGGGATTCAGACATCCCTTCGTCTTGGGAGATGCAAGACGAGCCTGCTTTCAATTCACTGCAGGGATATCCGGCCTTACTTCGAGTCAGAGCATCTCGGTGTCCATTCCACTTGAGGCCACAAACTCAGGGTCCCTCTCACATACCTGTAGCTGAGAGAAGCCTCCTCTTGAGGTGCTTGTGGAAAGTTGGTATTCCTCTTGAGTCGAAGCCAGGGACTAAGCTCTCATCTCGAGTTGATTTGGGGTCCACGGAGCCCTTTCGTGTTGCTCCATTGACCTCAGGATCCCTCTAGACTTGAGAGTGTGATCTTGGTTTTCTCTGGAGTGCCATCAAGGAAATCAAGGCTCCTTTCACGTTTGATGTGGAACACGGAATTGCTCTGCACGCACTGCAGGGTAATCGGGCCTCATCTCGCGGCGAGGGGGAAGTTTCATGGTTTTTCTCGAGTTGCGGCCGGAACCTGTGGTATATTCTCGAGTTACGACGGGGAGGGCCCTTCCAGACACGTGTTTGTTCAGCGACGTCAGGACTCCTGCCTAGGTGCGAGGGACACCTCGGGATTCTCCTTGAGTCTTGGCATGGCAATTGGGACGCGTCTCCACGTGAGGCGGGAGACCCAGGGTCCCTTTCCACGTGCCACAGGGAACCTGGGACTCCTATCCATTTTCAAGAGGAGTCAGGCATCATCTCCTTTGGATGCATTGATCTCCGCATACCTCTCGAGTTTTCAAAGGATGTGAGGCCTCCGGGCGCAATGAGGCCGAGGACTAGGTCTTTCTCTGTCGTCTCCACAGGGGATTCAGACATCCCTTCGTCTTGGGAGATGCAAGACGAGCCTGCATTCAATTCACTGCAGGGATATCCGGCCTTACTTCGAGTCAGAGCATCTCGATGTCCATTCCACTTGAGGCCACAAACTCTGGGTCCCTCTCACATTCCTGTAGCTGAGAGAAGCCTCCTCTTGAGGTGCTTGTGGAAAGTTGGTATTCCTCTTGAATCGAAGCCAGGGACTAAGCTCTCATCTCGAGTTGATTTGGGGTCTGAGGAGCCCTTTCGTGTTGCTCCAGTGACCTCAGGATCCCTCTAGACTTGAAACAGTGATCTTGGGTTTTCTCTGGAGTGCCATCAAGGAAATCAAGGCTCCTTTCACGTTTGATGTGGAACACGGAATTGCTCTGCACGCAGTACACGGGAATCGGGCCTCATCTCGCGCCGAGGGGAAAGTCTCATGGTTTTTCTCGAGTTGCGGCCAGAACCTGGGGTATCTTCTCGAGTTATGACGGAGAGGGCCCTTCCAGACACGTGTTTGTTCAGTGACGTCAGGACTCCTGCCTAGGTGCGAGGGACAACTCAGGATTCTCCTCGAGTCTTGGCATGGCAATTGGGATGCGTCTCCACGTGAGGCGTGAGACCCAGGCTCCCTTTCCACGTGCCACAGGGATCCTGGGACTCCTATCCATTTTCAAGAGGAGTCGGGCATCGTCTCCTTTGGAAGCATTGATCTCTGCAGACCTCTCGAGTTTTCAAAGGATGTGAGGCCTCTGGTCGCGATGAGGCGGAGGACTAGGTCTTTCTCTGTGGTCTCCACAGGGGATTCAGACAACCCTTCGTCTTGGGAGATGCACCACGAGCCTGCATTCAATTCACTGCAGGGATATCCGGCCTTACTTCGAGTCAGAGCATCCCGCTGTCCATTCCACTTGAGGCCACAAACTCGGGGTCCCTCAAATATACCTGTAGCTGAGAGAAGCCTCCTCTTGAGGTGCTTGTGGAAAGTTGGTATTCCTCTTGAGTCTAAGCCAGGGACTAAGCTCTCATCTCGAGTTGATTTCGGTCCACGGAGCCGTTTCCTTTTGGTCCAGTGACCTCAGGATCCCTCTAGACTTGAAACAGTGATCTTGGGTTTTCTCTGGAGTGCCATCAAGGAAATCAAGGCTCCTTTCACGTTTGATGTGGAACACGGAATTGCTCTGCATGCAGTGCAGGGGAATCGGGCCTCAACTCGCGGCGAGGGGGAAATCTCATGGTTTTTCTCGAGTTGCGGCCCAAACCTGGGGTATACTCACGAGTTACGACGGGGAGGGCCCTTCCAGACACGTGTTTGTTCAGCGACGTCAGGACTCCTGCCTAGGTGCGAGTGACACCTCGGGATTCTCCTCGAGTCCTGGTATGGCAATTTGGACGCGTCTCCACGTGAGGCGGGAGACCCAGGGTCCCTTTCCACGTGCCACAGGGATCCTGGGACTCCTATCTGTTTTCAAGAGGAGTCAGGCATCGTCTCCTTTGGAAGCATTGATCTCCGCGGACCTCTCGAGTTTTCAAAGGATATGAGGCCTCCGGTCGCGAGGAGGCGGAGGACTAGGTCTTTCTCTGTGGTCTCCACAGGGGATTCAGACATCCCTTCGTCTTGGGAGATGCAAGACGAGCCTGCATTGAATTCACTGCAGGGATATCCGGCCTTATTTCGAGTCAGAGCATCTCGGTGTCCATTCCACTTGAGGCCACAAACTCAGGGTCCCTCTCACATACCTGTAGCTGAGAGAAGCCTCCTCTTGAGGTGCTTGTGGAAAGTTGGTATTCCTCTTGAGTCGAAGCCAGGGACTAAGCTCTCATCTCGAGTTGATTTGGGGTCCACGGAGCTCCTTCGTGTTGCTCCAGTGACCTCAGGATCCCTCTAGACTTGAGACAGTGATCTTGGGTTTTCTCTGGAGTGCCATCAAGGAAATCAAGGCTCCTTTCACGTTTGATGTGGAACACGGAATTGTTCTGCACGCAGTGCAGGGGAATCGGGCTTCATCCAGTGGCGAGGGGGAAGTCTCATGGTTTTTCTCGAGTTGCGGCCGGAACCTGGGGTATATTCTCGAGTTACGACGGGGAGGGCCCTTCCAGACACGTGTTTGTTCAGCGACGTCAGGACTCCTGCCTAGGTGCGAGGGACACCTCGGGATTCACCTCGAGTCTTGGCATGGCAATGGGGACGCGTCTCCACGTGAGGCGGGAGACCCAGGGTCCCTTTCCACGTGCCACAGGGATCCTGGGACTCCTATCCATTTTCAAGAGGAGTCAGGCATCGTCTCCTTTGGAAGCATTGATCTCTGCGGACCTCTCGAATTTTCAAAGGATGTGAGGCCTCTGGTCGCGATGAGGCAGAAAATTAGGTCTTTCTCTGTGGTCTCCACAGGGGATTCAGACATCCCTTCGTCTTGGGAGATGCAAGACGAGCCTGCATTCAATTCACTGCAGGGATATCCGGCCTTACGTGGAGTCAGAGCAACTCGGTGTCCATTCCACTTGAGGCCACAAACTCGGGGTCCCTCTCACATACCTGTAGCTGAGAGAAGCCTCCTCTTGAGGTGCTTGCGGAAAGTTGATATTCCTCTTGATTCGAAGCCAGGGACTAAGCTCTCATCTCGAGTTGATTTGGGGTCAACGGAGCCCTTTCATGTTGCTCCAGTGACCTCAGGATCCCTCTAGACTGGAGACAGTGATCTTGGGTTTTCTCTGGAGTGCCATCAAGGAAATCAAGGCTCCTTTCACTTTTGATGTGGAACAAGGAATTGCTCTGCACGCAGTGCAGGGGAATCCGGCCTCATCTCGCGGCGAGGGGGAAGTCTCATGGTTTTTCTCGAGTTGCGGCCGGAACCTGGGGTATATTCTCGAGTTACGACGGGGAGGGCCCTTCCAGACACGTGTTTGTTCAGCGACGTCAGGACTCCTGCCTAGGTGCGAGGGACACCTCGGGATTCTCCTCGAGTCTTGGCATGGCAATTGGGACGCGTCTCCACGTGAGGCGGGAGACCCAGGGTCCCTTTCCACGTGCCACAGGGATCCTTGGACTCCTATCCATTTTCAAGAGGAGTCAGGCATCGTCTCCTTTGGAAGCATTGATCTCCGCGGACCTCTCGAGTTTTCAAAGGATGTGAGGCCTCCGGTCGCGATGAGGCGGAGAACTCGGTCTTTCTCTGTGGTCTCCACAGGGGATTCAGACATCCCTTCGTCTTGGGAGATGCAAGACGAGCCTGCATTCAATTCACTGCAGGGATATCCGGCCTTACTTCGAGTCAGAGCATCTCGGTGTCCATTCCACTTGAGGCCACAAACTCAGGGTCCCTCTCACATACCTGTAGCTGAGAGAAGCCTCCTCTTGAGGTGCTTGTGGAAAGTTGATATTCCTCTTGAGTCGAAGCCAGGGACTAAGCTCTCATCTCGAGTTGATTTGGGGTCCACGGAGCCCTTTCGTGTTGCTCCAGTGACCTCAGGATCCCTCTAGACTTGAGATAGTGATCTTGGGTTTTCTCTGGAGTGCCATCAAGGAAATCAAGGCTCCTTTCACGTTTGATGTGGAACACGGAATTGCTCTGCATGCAGTGCAGGGGAATCGGGCCTCATCTCGCGGCGAGGGCGAAGTCTCATGGTTTTTCTCGAGTTGCGGCCGGAACCGGGGGTATATTCTCGAGTTACGACGGGGAGGGCCCTTCCAGACACGTGTTTGTTCAGCGACGTCAGGACTCCTGCCTAGGTGCGAGGGACACCTCGGTATTCTCCTCGAATCTTGGCATGGCAAAGGGGACGCGTCTCCACGGGAGGCGGGAGACCCAGGGTCCCATTCCACGTGCCACAGGGATCCTGGGACTCCTATTCATTTTCAAGAGGAGTCAGGCATCGTCTCCTTTGGAAGCATTGATCTCCGCGGACCTCTCGAATTTTCAAAGGATGTGAGGCCTCTGGTCGCGATGAGGCAGAAAATGAGGTCTTTCTCTGTGGTCTCCACAGGGGATTCAGACATCCCTTCGTCTTGGGAGATGCAAGACGAGCCTGCATTCAATTCACTGCAGGGATATCCGGACTTACTTCGAGTCAGAGCATCTCGGTGTCCATTCCACTTGAGGCCACAAACTCAGGGTCCCTCTCACATACTTGTAGCTGAGAGAAGCCTCCTCTTGAGGTGCTTGTGGAAAGTTGATATTCCTCTTGAGTCTAAGCCAGGGACTAAGCTCTCATCTCGAGTTGATTTGGGGTCCACGGAGCCCTTTCCTGTTGCTCCAGTGACCTCAGGATCCCTCTAGACTTGAGACAGTGATCTTGGGTTTTCTCTGGAGTGCCATCAAGGAAATCAAGGCTCCTTTCACTTTTGATGTGGAACACGGAATTGCTCTGCACGCAGTGCAGGGGAATCGGGCCTCATCTCGCTGCGAGGGGGAAGTCTCATTGTTTTTCTCGAGTTGCGGGCGGAACCTGGGGTATATTCTCGAGTTACGACGGGGAGGTCCTTTCCAGACACGTGTTTGTTTATCGACGTCAGGACTCCTGCCTATGTCCGAGGGACCCCTCGGGATTCTCCTCGAGTCTTGGCATGGCAATTGGGACGCGTCTCCACGTGAGGCGGGAGACCCAGGGTCCCTTTCCACGTGCCACAGGGATCCTGGGACTCCTGTCTATTTTCAAGAGGAGTCAGGCATCGTCTCCTTCGGAAGCATTGATCTCCGCGGACCTCTCGAATTTTCAAAGGATGTGAGGCCTCTGGTCGCGATGAGGTGGAGGACTAGGTCTTTCACTGTCGTCTCCACAGGGGATTCAGACATCCCTTCGTCTTGGGAGATGCAAGACGAGCCTGCATTCAATTCACTGCAGGAATATCTGGCCTTACTTGGAGTCAGAGCAACTCGGTGTCCATTCCACTTGAGGCCACAAACTCAGGGGCCCTCTCACATACCTGTAGCTGAGAGAAGCCTCCTCTTGAGGTGCTTTTGGAAAGTTGGTATTCCTCTTGAGTCGAAGCCAGGGACTAAGATCTCATCTCGAGTTGATTTGGGGGCCAAGGAGGACTTTCCTTTTGCTCCAGTGAACTCAGGATCCCTCTAGACTTGAGACAGTGATCTTGGGTTTTCTCTGGAGTGCCATCAAGGAAATCAAGGCTCCTTTCACGTTTGATGTGGAACTCGGAATTGCTCTGCACGCAGTGCAGGGGAATCGGGCCTCATCTCGCGGCGAGTGGGAAGCCTCATGGTTTTTCTCGAGTTGCGGCCGGAACCTTGGGTATATTCTCGAGTTACGACGGGGAGGGCCCTTCCAGACACGTGTTTGTTCAGCGACCTCAGGACTCCTGCCTAGGTGCGAGGGACACCTCGGGATTCTCCTCGAGTCCTGGCATGGCAATGGGGACGTGTCTCCATGTGAGGCGGGAGACTCAGGGTCCCTTTCTACGTGCCACAGGGATCCTTGGACTCCTATCCATTTTCAAGAGGAGTCAGGCATCGTCTCCTTTGGAAGCATTGATCTCCGCGGACCTCTCGAGTTTTCAAAGGATGTGAGGCCTCCGCTCGCGATGAGGCGGAGAATTAGGTTTTTCTCTGTGGTCTCCACAGGGGATTCAGACATCCCTTCGTCTTGGGAGATGCAAGACGAGCCTGCATTCAATTCACTGCAGGGATATCCGGCCTTACGTCGAGTCAGAGCATCTCGGTGTCCATTCCACTTGAGGCCACAAACTCGGGGTCCCTCAAATATACATGTAGCTGAGAGAAGCTTCCTCTTGAGGTGCTTGTGGAAAGTTGGTATTCCTCTTGAGTCTACGCCAGGGACTAAGCTCTCATCTCGAGTGTATTTCGGTCCACGGAGCCCTTTCCTGTTGGTCCAGTGACCTCAGGATCCCTCTAGACTTGAGACAGTGATCTTGGGTTTTCTCTGGAGTGTCATCAAGGAAATCAAGGCTCCTTTCACGTTTGATGTGGAACACGGAATTGCTCTGCATGCAGTGCAGGGAAATCGTGCCTCAACTCGCGGCGAGGGGGAAATCTCATTGTTTTTCTCGAGTTGCGCCCCGAACCTGGGGTATGTTCTCGAGTTACGACGGGGAGGGCCCTTCCAGACACGTGTTTGTTCAGCGACGTCAGGACTCCTGCCTAGGTGTGAGGGACACCTCGGGATTCTCCTCGAGTCTTGGCATGGCAATTTGGACGCGTCTCCACGTGAGGCGGGAGACCCAGGGTCCCTTTCCACGTGCCACAGGGATCCTGGGACTCCTATCCATTTTCAAGAGGAGTCAGGCATCGTCTCCTTTGGAAGCATTGATCTCCGCGGACCTCTCGAGTTTTCAAAGAATGTGAGGCCTCCGGTCTCGATGAGGCGGAGAACTCGGTCTTTCTCTGTGGTCTCCACAGGGGATTCAGACATCCCTTCGTCTTGTTAGATGCAAGACGAGTCTGCATTCAATTCACTGCAGGGATATCCGGCCTTACTTCGAGTCAGAGCATCTCGGTGTCCATTCCACTTGAGGCCACAAACTCAGGGTCCCTCTCACATACCTGTAACTGAGAGAAGCCACCTCTTGAGGTCCTTGTGGAAAGTTGGTATTCCTCTTGAGTCGAAGCCAGGGACTAAGCTCTCATCTCGAGTTGATTTGGGGTCCACGGAGCCCGTTCGTGTTGCTCCAGTGACCTCAGGATTCCTCTAGACTTGAGACAGTGATCTTGGGTTTTCTCTGGAGTGCCATCAAGGAAATCAAGGCTCCTTTCACGTTTGATGTGGAATACGGAGTTGCTCTGCACGCAGGGCAGGGGAATCGGGCCTCATCTCGCGGCGAGGGGGAAGTCTCATGGTTTTTCTCGAGTTGCGGCCTGAACCTGGGGTATATTCTCGAGTTACGAAGGGGAGGGCCCTTCCAGACACGTGATAGGTGCGAGGGACACCTTTGGATTCTCCTAAAGTCTTGGCATGGCAATTGGAACGCGTCTCCACATGAGGCAAGAGACCCTTGGTCCCTTTCCACGTGCCACAGGGATCCTGGGACTCCTATCCATTTTCAAGAGGATTCAGGCATTGTCTCCTTTGGAAGCATTGATCTCCTCAGACCTCTCGAGTTTTCAAAGGATGTGAGGCCTCGGGTCGCGATGAGGCAGAGGACTAGGTCTTTCTCTGTCGTCTCCACAGGGCTTTCAGACATCCCTTCGTTTTGGGAGATGCAAGACGAGCCTGCATTCAATTCACTGCAGGGATATCCGGCCTTAATTCGAGTCAGAGCATCTCGGTGTCTTTTACACTTGAGGCCACAAATTCAGGGTCACTCTCACATACCTGTAGCTGAGAGAAGCCTCCTCTTGAGGTGCTTGTGGAAAGTTCGTATTCCTCTTGAGTCGAAGCCAGGGACTAAGCTCTCATCTCGAGTTGATTTGGGGTCCACGGAGCCCTTTCTTGTTGCTCCAGTGACCTCAGGATCCCTCTAGACTTGAGACAGTGATCTTGGGTTTTCTCTGGAGTGCCATCAAGGAAATCAAGGCTCCTTTCAAGTTTGATGTGGAACACGGAATTGCTCTGCACACAGTGCATGGGAATCGGGCCTCATCTCGCGGCAAGGGGGATGTCTCAGGTTTTTTCTCAAGTTACGGTCGGAACCTGGGGTATATTCTCGAGTTACGACGGGGAGGGCCCTTCCAGACACGTGTTTGTTCAGCGACGTCAGGACTCCTGCCTAGGTGGGAGGGACACCTCGGGATTCTCCTCGAGTCTTGGCATGGCAATTGGGATGCGTCTCCACGTGAGGCGGGAGACCCAGGGTCCCTTTCCACGTGCCACAGGGATCCTGGGACTCCTATCCATTTTCAAGAAGAGTCAGGCATCGTCTCCTTTGGAAGCATTGATCTCAGCGGACCTCTCGAGTTTTCAAAGTATGGGAGGCCTCCGGTCTCGATGATGCGGAGAACTAGGTCTTTCTCTGTGGTCTCCACAGGGGATTCAGACATCCCTTCGTCTTGGGAGATGCAAGACAAGCCTGCTTTCAATTCACTGCAGGAATATCCGGCCTTACTTCGAGTCAGAGCATCTTCGTGTCCATTCCACTTGAGGCCACAAACTCAGGGTCCCTCTCACATACCTGTAGCTGGGAGAAGCCTCCTCTTGAGGTGCTTGTGGAAATTGGTATTCCTCTTGAGTCGAAGCCAGGGACTAAGCTCTCATCTCGAGTTGATTTGGGGTCCACGGAGCCCTTTGGTGTTGCTCCAGTGACCTCAGGATCCCTCTAGACTTGAGACAGTGATCTTGGGTTTTCTCTGGAGTGCCATCAAGGAAATCAAGGCTCCTTTCACGTTTGATGTGGAACACGGAATTGCTCTGCACACAGTGCATGGGAATCGGGCCTCATCTCGCGGCAAGGGGGATGTCTCATGGTTTTTCTCAAGTTACGGTCGGAACCTAGGGTATTTTCTCGAGTTACGACGGGGAGGGCCCTTCCAGACACGTGTTTGTTCAGCGAAGTCAGGACTCCTGCCTAGGTGCGAGGGACACCTCGGGATTCTCCTCGAGTCCTGGCATGGCAATGGGGACGCGTCTCCACGTGAGGCGGGAGACCCAGTGTCCCTTTCCACGTGCCACTCGGATCCTGGGACTCCTATCCATTTTCAAGAGGAGTCAGGCATCGTCTCCTTTGGAAGCATTGATCTCCGAGGACCTCTTGAGTTTTCAAAGGATCCGAGGCCTCCGTTCGCGATGAGGCGGAGATCTAGGTCTTTCTCTGTGGTCTCCACAGGGGATTCAGACATCCCTTCGTCTTGGGAGATGCAAGACGGGCCGGCATTCAATTCACTGAAGGGATATCCGGCCTTACTTCGAGTCAGAGCATCTCGGTGTCCATTCCACATGAGGCCACAAATTCAGGGTCCCTCTCACATACCTGTAGCTGAGAGAAGCCTCCTCTTGAGGTGCTTGTGGAAACTTGGTATTCCTCTTGAGTCGAAGCCAGGGACTAAGCTCTCATCTCGAGTTGATTTGGGTTCCACGGAGCCGTTTGGTGTTGCAACAGTGACGTCAGGATCCCTCTAGACTTGAGACAGTGATCTTGGGTTTTCTCTGGAGTGCCACCAAGGAAATCAAGTCTCCTTTCACGTTTGATGTGGAACACGGAATTGCTCTGCACGCAGTGCAGGGGCATCGGGCCTCATCTCGCGCCGAGGGGGAAGTCTCATGGTTTTTCTCGAGTTGCGGCCGGAACCTGGGGTATATACTCGAGTTACGACGGGGAGGGCCCTTCCAGACAAGTGTTTGTTCAGCGACGTCAGGACTCCTGCCTAGGTGCCAGGGACACCTCTGGATTCTCCTCGAGTCTTGACATGGCAATTGGGATGCGTCTCCACGGGAGGCGGGAGACCCAGGGTCCCTTTCCACGTGTCACAGGGATCCTGGGACTCCTATCCATTTTCAAGAGGAGTCAGGCATCGTCTCCTTTGGAAGCATTGATCTCCGCGGTCCTCTCGAGTTCTCAAAGGATGTGAGGCTTCCCGTCGCGATGAGGCGGAGAACTGGGTCTTTCTCTGTGGTCTCCACAGGGGATTCAGACAACCCTTCGTCTTGGGAGATGCAAGACGAGCCTGCATTCAATTCACTGCAGGGATATCTGGCCTTACTTCGAGTCAGAGCATCTCGGTGTCCATTCCACTTGAGGTCATAAACTCAGGGTCCCTCTCACATACCTGTAGCTGAGAGAAGCCTCCTGTTGAGGTGCTTTTGGAAAGTTGGTATTCCTCTTAAGTCGAAGCCAGGGACTAAGCTCTCATCTCGAGTTGATTTGGGGTCCACGGAGCCCTTTCGTGTTGCTCCACTGACCTCAGGATCCCTCTAGACTTGAGACAGTGATCTTGGGTTTTCTCTGGAGTGCCGTCAAGGAAATCAAGGCTCCTTTCACGTTTGATGTGGAACACGGAATTGCTCTGCACGCAGTGCAGGGGAATCGGGCCTCATCTCGCAGTGAGGGGGAAGTCTCATGGTTTTTCTCGAGTTGCGGCCGGAACCTGGGGTGTATTCTCGAGTTACGACGGGGAGGGACCTTCCAGACATGTGTTTGTTCAGCGACGTCAGGACTCCTGCCTAGGTGCGAGGGACACCTCGGGATTCTCCTCGAGTCTTGGCATGGCAATTGGGACGCGTCTCCACGTGAGGCGGGAGACCCAGGGTCCCTTTCCACGTGCCACAGGGATCCTGGGACTCCTATCCATTTTCAAGAGGAGTCAGGCATCGTCTCCTTTGGAAGCATTGATCTCCGCGGACTTCTCGAGTTTTCAAAGGATGTGAGGCCTCTGTTCGCGTTGAGACGGAGGACTAGGTCTTTCTCTGTGGTCTCCACAGGGGATTCAGACAACCCTTCGTCTTGGGAGATGCAAGACGAGCCTGCATTCAATTCACTGCAGGGATATCCAGCCTTACTTCGAGTCAGAGCATCTCGGGGTCCATTCCACTTGAGGCCACAAACTCAGGGTCCCTCTCACATACATGTAGTTGAGAGAAGCCTCCTCTTGAGGTGCTTGTGGAAAGTTGGTATTCCTCTTGAGTCGAAGCCAGGGACTAAGCTCTCATCTCGAGTTGATTTGGGGTCCACGGAGCCCTTTCGTGTTGCTCCAGTGATCTCAGGATCCCTCTAGACTTGAAACAGTGACCTTGGGTTTTCTCTGGAGTGCCATCAAGGATATAAAGGCTCCTTTCACGTTTGATGTGGAACACGGAATTGCTCTGCACGCAGTGCAGGGGAATCGGACCTCATCTCGCGGCGAGGGGGAAGTGTCATGGTTTATCTCGAGTTGCGGCCGGAACCTGGGGTATATTCTCGAGTTACGACGGGGAGGGCCCTTCCTTACACGTGTTTGTTCAGCGACGTCAGGACTCCTGCATAGGTGCGAGGGACACCTCGGGATTCTCCTCGAGTCTTGGCATGGCAATTGGGACGTGTCTCCACGTGAGGCGGGAGACCCAGGGTCCCTTTCCACGTGCCACAGGGATCCTGGGACTCCTATCCATTTTCAAGAGGAGTCAGGCATCGTCTCCTTTGGAAGCATTGATCTCCGCGGACCTCTCGAGTTTTCAAAGGATGTGAGGCCTCCGCTCGTGATGAGGCGGAGGACTAGCTCTTTCTCTGTCATCTCCACAGGGGATTCAGACATCCCTTCGTTTTGGGAGATGCATGGCGATCGTGCATTCAATTCACTGCAGGGATATCCGGCCTTACTTTGAGTCAGAGCATCTCGGTGTCCATTCCACTTGAGGCCACAAACTCAGGGTCCCTCTCACATACCTGTAGCTGAGAGAAGCCTCCTCTTGAGGTGCTTGTGGAAAGTTGGTATTCCTCTTGAGTCGAAGCTAGGGACTAAACTCTCATCTCGAGTTGATTTGGGGTCCACGGAGCCCTTTCGTGTTGCTCCAGTGACCTCAGGATCCCTCTAGACTTGAGACAGAGAACTTGGGTTTTCTCTGGAGTGCCATCAAGGAAATCAAGGCTCCTTTCACGTTTGATGTGGAAAACGGAATTGCTTTGCACGCAGGGCAGGGGAATCAGGCCTCATCTCGCGGCGAGGGGGAAGTCTCATGGTTTTTCTCGAGTTGCGGCCCGAACCTGGGGTATATTCTCGAGTTACGACGGGGAGGGCCCTTCCAGACATGTGTTTGTTCAGCGACGTCAGGACTCCTGCCTAGGTGCGAGGGACACCTCGGGATTCTCCTCGAGTCTTGGCATGGGTATTGGGACGCGTCTCCACGTGAGGCGGGAGACCCAGCGTCCCTTTCCACGTGCCACATGGATCCTGGGACTCCTATCCATTTTCAAGAGGAGTCAGGCATCGTCTCCTTTGGAAGCATTGTTATCTGTGGAGCTCTCGAGTTTTCAAAGGATGTGAGGCCTCTGGTCGCGATGAGGCAGAAAGTTAGGTCTTTCTCTGTGGTCTCCTCAGGGGATCAGACATCCCTTCGTCTTGGGAGATGCAAGACGAGCCTGCATTCAATTCACTGCAGGGATATCCGGCCTTACGTCGAGTCAGAGCATCTCGGTGTCCATTCCACTTGAGGCCACAAACTCAGGGTCCCTCTCACATACCTGTACCTGAGAGAAGCCTCCTGTTGAGGTTCTTGTGGAAAGTTGATATTCCTCTTGAGTCGAAGCCAGGGACTAAGCTCTCATCTCGAGTTGATTTGGGGTCCACGGAGCCCTTTCCTGTTGCTCCAGTGACCTCAGGATCCCTCTAGACTTGAGACAGTGATCTTGGGGTTTCTCTGGAGTGCCATCAAGGAAATCAAGGCTCCTTTCACTTTTGATGTGGAACACTTAATTGCTCTGCATGCAGTGCAGGGGAATCGGGCCTCATCTAGCGGCGAGGGGGAAGTCTCATGGTTTTTCGCGAGTTGCGGGCGGAACCTGGGGTATATGCTCGAGTTACGACGGGGAGGGCCCTTCCAGACACGTGTTTGTTCAGCGACGTCAGGACTCCTGCCTAGGTGCGAGGGACACCTCGGGATTCTCCTCGAGTCTTGGCATGGCAATTTGGACGCGTCTCCATGTGAGGCGGGAGACCCAGGGTCCCTTTCCACGTGCCACAGCGATCCTGGGACTCCTATCCATTTTCAAGAGGAGTCAGGCATCGTCTCCTTCGGAAGCATTGATCTCCGCGGACCTCTCGAATTTTCAAAGGATGTGAGGCCTCTGGTCGCGATGAGGCGGTGGACTAGGTCTTTCCCTGTGGTCTCCACAGGGGTTTAGACATCCCTTCATCTTGGGAGATGCAAAACGAGCCTGCATTCAATTCACTGCAGGGATATTCGGCCTTACTTCGAGTCAGAGCATCTCGGTGTCCATTCCATTTGAGGCCACAAACTCAGGGGCCCTCTCACTTACATGTAGCTGAGAGAAGCCTCCTCTTGAGCTGCTTGTGGAAAGTTGGTATTCCTCTTGAGTCGAAGCCAGGGACTAAGCTCTCATCTCGAGTTGATTTGGGGACCACAGAGCCCTTTCATGTTGCTACAGTGACCTCAGGATCCCTCTAGACTTGAGACAGTAATCTTGGGTTTTCTCTGGAGTGCCATCAAAGAAATCAAGGCTCCTTTCATTTTTGATGTGGAATACGGAGTTGCTCTGCACGCAGGGCAGGGGAATCGGGCCTCATCTCGCGGCGAGGGGGAAGTCTCATGGTTTTTCTCGAGTTGCGGCCTGAACCTGGGGTATATTCTCGAGTTACGAAGGGGAGGGCCCTTCCAGACACGTGATAGGTGCGAGGGACACCTTTGGATTCTCCTAAAGTCTTGGCATGGCAATTGGAACGCGTCTCCACATGAGGCAAGAGACCCTTGGTCCCTTTCCACGTGCCACAGGGATCCTGGGACTCCTATCCATTTTCAAGAGGATTCAGGCATTGTCTCCTTTGGAAGCATTGATCTCCTCAGACCTCTCGAGTTTTCAAAGGATGTGAGGCCTCGGGTCGCGATGAGGCAGAGGACTAGGTCTTTCTCTGTCGTCTCCACAGGGCTTTCAGACATCCCTTCGTTTTGGGAGATGCAAGACGAGCCTGCATTCAATTCACTGCAGGGATATCCGGCCTTAATTCGAGTCAGAGCATCTCGGTGTCTTTTACACTTGAGGCCACAAATTCAGGGTCACTCTCACATACCTGTAGCTGAGAGAAGCCTCCTCTTGAGGTGCTTGTGGAAAGTTCGTATTCCTCTTGAGTCGAAGCCAGGGACTAAGCTCTCATCTCGAGTTGATTTGGGGTCCACGGAGCCCTTTCTTGTTGCTCCAGTGACCTCAGGATCCCTCTAGACTTGAGACAGTGATCTTGGGTTTTCTCTGGAGTGCCATCAAGGAAATCAAGGCTCCTTTCAAGTTTGATGTGGAACACGGAATTGCTCTGCACACAGTGCATGGGAATCGGGCCTCATCTCGCGGCAAGGGGGATGTCTCAGGTTTTTTCTCAAGTTACGGTCGGAACCTGGGGTATATTCTCGAGTTACGACGGGGAGGGCCCTTCCAGACACGTGTTTGTTCAGCGACGTCAGGACTCCTGCCTAGGTGCGAGGGACACCTCGGGATTCTCCTCGAGTCTTCGCATGGCAATTGGGACGCGTCTCCACGTGAGGCGGGAGACGCAGGGTCCCTTTCCACGTGCCACAGGGATCCTGGGACTCCTATCCATTTTCAAGAGGAGTCAGGCATCGTCTCCTTTGGAAGCATTGATCTCCGCGGACGTCTCGAGTTTTCAAAGGATGTGAGGCCTCCGGTCGCGTTGAGGCGGAGAACTAGGTCTTTCTCTGTGGTCTCCACAGGGGATTCAGACAACCCTTCGTCTTGGGAGATGCAAGACGAGCCTGCATTCAATTCACTGCAGGGATATCTGGCTTTACTTCGAGTCAGAACATCTCGGTGTCCATTCGACTTGAGGCCACAAACTCAGGGTCCCTCTCACATACCTGTAGCTAAGCGAAGCTTCCTCTTGAGGTGCTTGTGGAAAGTTGGTATTCCCCTTGAGTCTAAGCCAGGGACTAAGCTCTCATCTCGAGTTGATTTGGGGTCCTTGGAGCCCTTTCGTGTTGCTCCAGGGACCTCAGGATCCCTCTAGACTTGAGACACTGATGTTGGGTTTTCTCTGGAGTGCCATCAAGGAAATCAAGGCTCCTTTCATTTTTGATGTGGAATACGGAATTGCTCTGCACGCAGGGCAGGGGAATCGGGCCTCATCTCGCGGCGAGGGGGAAGTCTCATGGTTTTTCTCGAGTTGCGGCCGGAACCTGGGGTATATTCTCGAGTTACGACGGGGAGGTCCCTTCCAGACATGTGTTTGTTCAGCGACGTCAGGACTCCTGCCTAGGTGCGAGGGACACCTCGGGATTCTCCTCGAGTCCTGGCATGGCAATGGGGACGCGTCTCCACGTGAGGCGGGAGACCCAGTGTCCCTTTCCACGTGCCACTCGGATCCTGGGACTCCTATCCATTTTCAAGAGGAGTCAGGCATCGTCTCCTTTGGAAGCATTGATCTCCGAGGACCTCTTGAGTTTTCAAAGGATCCGAGGCCTCCGTTCGCGATGAGGCGGAGATCTAGGTCTTTCTCTGCGGTCTCCACAGGGGATTCAGACATCCCTTCGTCTTGGGAGATGCAAGACGGGCCGGCATTCAATTCACTGAAGGGATATCCGGCCTTACTTCGAGTCAGAGCATCTCGGTGTCCATTCCACATGAGGCCACAAATTCAGGGTCCCTCTCACATACCTGTAGCTGAGAGAAGCCTCCTCTTGAGGTGCTTGTGGAAACTTGGTATTCCTCTTGAGTCGAAGCCAGGGACTAAGCTCTCATCTCGAGTTGATTTGGGTTCCACGGAGCCCTTTGGTGTTGCAACAGTGACGTCAGGATCCCTCTAGACTTGAGACAGTGATCTTGGGTTTTCTCTGGAGTGCCACCAAGGAAATCAAGTCTCCTTTCACGTTTGATGTGGAACACGGAATTGCTCTGCACGCAGTGCAGGGGCATCGGGCCTCATCTCGCGCCGAGGGGGAAGTCTCATGGTTTTTCTCGAGTTGCGGCCGGAACCTGGGGTATATACACGAGTTACGACGGGGAGGGCCCTTCCAGACAAGTGTTTGTTCAGCGACGTCAGGACTCCTGCCTAGGTGCCAGGGACACCTCTGGATTCTCCTCGAGTCTTGACATGGCAATTGGGATGCGTCTCCACGGGAGGCGGGAGACCCAGGGTCCCTTTCCACGTGTCACAGGGATCCTGGGACTCCTATCCATTTTCAAGAGGAGTCAGGCATCGTCTCCTTTGGAAGCATTGATCTCCGCAGTCCTCTCGAGTTTTCAAAGGATGTGAGGCTTCCCGTCGCGATGAGGCGGAGAACTGGGTCTTTCTCTGTGGTCTCCACAGGGGATTCAGACAACCCTTCGTCTTGGGAGATGCAAGACGAGCCTGCATTCAATTCACTGCAGGGATATCTGGCCTTACTTCGAGTCAGAGCATCTCGGTGTCCATTCCACTTGAGGTCACAAACTCAGGGTCCCTCTCACATACCTGTAGCTGAGAGAAGCCTCCTGTTGAGGTGCTTTTGGAAAGTTGGTATTCCTCTTGAGTCGAAGCCAGGGACTAAGCTCTCATCTCGAGTTGATTTGGGGTCCACGGAGCCCTTTCGTGTTTCTCCAGTGACCTCAGGATCCCTCTAGACTTGAGACAGTGATCTTGGGTTTTCTCTGGAGTGCCGTCAAGGAAATCAAGGCTCCTTTCACGTTTGATGTGGAACACGGAATTGCTCTGCACGCAGTGCAGGGGAATCGGGCCTCATCTCGCAGCGAGGGGGAAGTCTCATGGTTTTTCTCGAGTTGCGGCCGGAACCTGGGGTGTATTCTCGAGTTACGACAGGGAGGGACCTTCCAGACACGTGTTTGTTCAGCGACGTCAGGACTCCTGCCTAGGTGCGAGGGACACCTCGGGATTCTCCTCGAGTCTTCGCATGGCAATTGGGACGCGTCTCCACGTGAGGCGGGAGACGCAGGGTCCCTTTCCACGTGCCACAGGGATCCTGGGACTCCTATCCATTTTCAAGAGGAGTCAGGCATCGTCTCCTTTGGAAGCATTGATCTCCGCGGACGTCTCGAGTTTTCAAAGGATGTGAGGCCTCCGGTCGCGTTGACGCGGAGAACTAGGTCTTTCTCTGTGGTCTCCACAGGGGATTCAGACAACCCTTCGTCTTGGGAGATGCAAGACGAGCCTGCATTCAATTCACTGCAGGGATATCTGGCCTTACTTCGAGTCAGAGCATCTCGGTGTCCATTCGACTTGAGGCCACAAACTCAGGGTCCCTCTCACATACCTGTAGCTGAGAGAAGCCTCCTCTTGAGGTGCTTGTGGAAACTTGGTATTCCTCTTGAGTCGAAGCCAGGGACTAAGCTCTCATCTCGAGTTGATTTGGGGTCCACGGAGCCCTTTCGTGTTGCTCCAGTGACCTCAGGATCCCTCTAGACTTGAGACAGTGATCTTGGGTTTTCTCTGGAGTGCCATCAAGGAAATCAAGTCTCCTTTCTTTTTTGTTGTGGAATACGGAATTGCTCTGCACGCAGTGCAGGGGAATCGGGCCTCATCTCGCAGCGAGGGGGAAGTCTCATGGTTTTTCTCGAGTTGCGGCCGGAACCTGGGGTATATTCTCGAGTTACGACGGGGAGGGCCCTTCCAGACATGTGTTTGTTCAGCGACGTCAGGACTCCTGCCTAGGTGCGAGGGACACCTCGGGATTCTCCTCGAGTCTTGGCATGGCAATTGGGACGCGTCTCCACGTGAGGCGGGAGACGCAGGGTCTCTTTCCACGTGCCACAGGGATCCTGGGACTCCTATCCATTTTCAAGAGGAGTTAGGCATCGTCTCCTTTGGAAGCATTGATCTCCGCGGACTTCTCGAGTTTTCAAAGGATGTGAGGCCTCTGTTCGCGTTGAGACGGAGACTAGGTCTTTCTCTGTGGTCTCCACAGGGGATTCAGACAACCCTTCGTCTTGGGAGATGCAAGACGAGCCTGCATTCAATTCACTGCAGGGATATCCAGCCTTACTTCGAGTCAGAGCATCTCGGGGTCCATTCCACTTGAGGCCACAAACTCAGGGTCCCTCTCACATACATGTAGTTGAGAGAAGCCTCCTCTTGAGGTGCTTGTGGAAAGTTGGTATTCCTCTTGAGTCGAAGCCAGGGACTAAGCTCTCATCTCGAGTTGATTTGGGGTCCACGGAGCCCTTTCGTGTTGCTCCAGTGACCTCAGGATCCCTCTAGACTTGAAACAGTGACCTTGGGTTTTCTCTGGAGTGCCATCAAGGATATAAAGGCTCCTTTCACGTTTGATGTGGAACACGGAATTGCTCTGCACGCAGTGCAGGGGAATCGGACCTCATCTCGCGGCGAGTGGGAAGTGTCATGGTTTATCTCGAGTTGCGGCCGGAACCTGGGGTATATTCTCGAGTTACGACGGGGAGGGCCCTTCCTTACACGTGTTTGTTCAGCGACGTCAGGACTCCTGCATAGGTGCGAGGGACACCTCGGGATTCTCCTCGAGTCTTGGCATGGCAATTGGGATGTGTCTCCACGTGAGGCGGGAGACCCAGGGTCCCTTTCCACGTGCCACATTGATCCTGGGACTCCTATCCATTTTCAAGAGGAGTCAGGCATCGTCTCCTTTGGAAGCATTGATCTCCGCGGACCTCTCGAGTTTTCAAAGGATGTGAGGCCTCCGGTCGCGATGAGGCGGAGGACTAGGTCTTTCTCTGTGGACTCCACAGGGGATTCAGACATCCCTTCGTCTTGGGAGATGCAAGATGAGCCTGCATTCAATTCACTCCAGGGATATCTGGTCTTACTTCGAGTCACAGCATCTCGGTGTCCATTCCACTTGAGGCCTCAAACTCAGGGTCCCTCTCACATACCTGTAGCTGAGAGAAGCCTCCTCTTGAGGTGCTTGTGGAAAGTTGGTATTCCTCTTGAGTCGAAGCTAGGGACTAAGCTCTCATCTCGAGTTGATTTGGGGTCCACGGAGCCCTTTCGTGTTGCTCCAGTGACCTCAGGATCCCTCTAGACTTGAGACAGTGATCTTGGGTTTTCTCTGGAGTGCCATCAAGGAAATCAAGGCTCCTTTCACGTTTGATGTGGAACACGGAAATGTTCTGCACGCAGTGCAGGGGAATCGGGCCTCATCTCGCGGCGAGGGGGAAGTCTCCTGGTTTTTCTCGAGTTGCGGCCGGAACCTGGGGTATATTCTCGAGTTACGACGGGGAGGGCCCTCCCAGACACGTGTTTGTTCAGCGACGTCAGGACTCCTGCCTAGGTGCGAGGGACACCTCGGGATTCTACTCGAGTCTTGGCATGGCAATTGCGACGCCTCTCCATGTGAGGCGGGAGACCCAGGGTCCCTTTCCACGTGCCACAGGGATCCTGGGACTCCTATCCATTTTCAAGAGGAGTCAGGCATCGTCTCCTTTGGAAGCATTGATCTCCGCAGACCTCTCGAGTTTTCAAAGGATGTGGGGCCTTCGGGCTCGATGAGGCGGAGAACGATGTCTTTCTCTGTGGTCTCCACAGGGGATTCAGACAACCCTTCGTCTTGGGAGATGCAAGACGATCCTGCATTCAATTCACTGCAGGGATATCCGGCCTTACTTCGAGTCAGAGCATCTCCGTGTCCATTCCACTTGAGGCCACAAATTCAGGGTTCCTCTCACATACCTGTAGCTGAGCGAAGCTTCCTCTTGAGGTGCTTGTGGAAAGTTGGTATTCCCCTTGAGTCTAAGCCAGGGACTAAGCTCTCATCTCGAGTTGATTTGGGGTCCTTGGAGCCCTTTCGTGTTGCTCCAGGGACCTCAGGATCCCTCTAGACTTGAGACACTGATGTTGGGTTTTCTCTGGAGTGCCATCAAGGAAATCAAGGCTCCTTTCATTTTTGATGTGGAATACGGAATTGCTCTGCACGCAGGGCAGGGGAATCGGGCCTCATCTCGCGGCGAGGGGGAAGTCTCATGGTTTTTCTCGAGTTGCGGCCGGAACCTGGGGTATATTCTCGAGTTACGACGGGGAGGTCCCTTCCAGACATGTGTTTGTTCAGCGACGTCAGGACTCCTGCCTAGGTGCGAGGGACACCTCGGGATTCTCCTCGAGTCTGGCATGGCAATTGGGACGTGTGTCCATGTGAGGCGGGAGACCCAGGTTCCCTTTCCAAGTGCCACAGGGATCCTGGGACTCCTATCCATTTTCAAGAGGAGTCAGGAATCGTCTCCTTTAGAAGCATTGATCTCTTCAGACCTCTCCAGTTTTCAAAGGATGTGAGGCCTCCGGTCGCGATGAGGCGGAGGAGTAGGTCTTTCTCTGTGGTCTCCACAGGGGATTCAGACAACCCTTCGTCTTGGGAGATGCAAGACGAGCCTGCATTCAATTCACTGCAGGGATATCCGGTCTTACTTCGAGTCAGAGCATCTCGGTGTCCTTTCCACTTGAGGCCACAAACTCGGGGTCCCTCAAATATACCTGTAGCTGAGAGAAGCCTCCTCTTGAGGTGCTTGTGGAAAGTTGGTATTCCTCTTGAGTCTAAGCCAGGGACTAAGCTCTCATCTCGAGTTGATTTGGGGTCCATGGAGCCCTTTCATGTGGCTCCAGTGACCTCAGGATCCCTCTAGACTTGAGACAGTGATCTTGGGTTTTCTCTGGAGTGCCATCAAGGAAATCAAGGCTCCTTTCTTTTTTGATGTGGAATACGGAATTGCTCTGCACGCAGGGCAGGGGAATCGGGCCTCATCTCGCGGCGAGGGGGAAGTCTCATGGTTTTTCTCGAGTTGCGGCCGGAACCTGGGGTATATTCTCGAGTTACAACGGGGAGGGCCCTTCCAGACACGTGTTTGTTCAGTGACGTCAGGACTCCTGCCTAGGTGCGAGGGACACCTCGGGATTCTCCTCGAATCTTGGCATGGCAATTGGGACGCCTCTCCACGTGAGGCGGGAGACCCAGTGTCCCTTTCCCCGTGCCACAGGGATCCTGGGACTCCTATCCATTTTCAAGAGGAGTCAGGTATCGTTTCCTTTGGAAGCATTGATCTCCGCGGACCTCTCGAGTTTTCATAGGATGTGAGGCCTCCGCTCGCGATGAGGCGGAGAATTAGGTCTTTCTCTGTGGTCTCCACAGGGGATTCAGACATCCCTTCGCCTTGGGAGATGCAAGACGAGCCTGCATTCAATTCACTGGAGGGATATCCGGCCTTACTTCGAGTCAGAGCATCTCGGTGTCCATTCCATTTGAGGCCACAAACTCCGGGGCCCTCTCACATACCTGTAGCTGAGAGAAGCCTCCTCTTGAGGTGCTTGTGGAAAGTTGGTATTCTTCTTGAGTCGAAGCCAGGGACTAAACTCTCATCTCGAGTTGATTTCGGGTCCACAGAGCCCTTTCGTGTTGCTACAGTGACCTCAGGATCCCTCTAGACTTGAAACAGTGATCTTGGGTTTTCTCTGGAGTGCCATCAAGGAAATCAAGGCTCCTTTCACGTTTGATGTCGAACACGGAATTGTTCTGCATGCAGTGCAGGGGAATCGGGCCTCAACTCGCGGCGAGGGGTGAATCTCATGGTTTTGTTCAGTTGCGGCCGGAACCTGGGATATATTCTCGAGTTACGACGAGGAGGGCCCTTCCAGACACGTGTTTGTTGAGCGACGTCAGGACTCCTGCCTAGGTGCAAGGGACACCTCGGGATTCTCCTCGAGTCTTGGCATGGCATTTTGGACGCGTCTCCACGTGAGGCGGGAGACCCAGGGTCCCTTTTCACGTGCCACAGGGATCCTGGGACTCCTATGCATTTTCAAGAGGAGTCAGGCATCGTCTCCTTTGGAAGCATTGATCTCCTCGGACCTCTCGAGTTTTCAAAGGATGTGAGGCCTCGGTTCGCGTTGAGGCGGAGAACTCGGTCTTTCTCTGTGGTCTCCCCAGCGGATTCAGACATCCCTTCGTCTTGGCAGATGCAAGATGAGCCTGCATTCAATTCACTGCAGGGATATCCGGCCTTACTTCGAGTCAGAGCATCTCGGTGTCCATTCCACTTGAGGCAACAAACTCAGGGTCCCTCTCACATACCTTTAGCTGAGAGAAGCCTCCTCTTGAGGTGCTTGTGGAAAGTTCGTATTCCTCTTGAGTCGAAGCCAGGGACTAAGCTCTCATCTCGAGTTGATTTGGGGTTCATGGAGCCCTTTGGTGTTGCTCCAGTGAACTCAGGATCCCTCTAGACTTGAGACAGTGATCTTGGGTTTTCTCTGGAGTGCCATCAAGGAAATCAAGGCTCCTTTCACGTTTGATGTGGAACACGGAATTGCTCTGCACGCAGGGCAGGGGAAATGGGCCTCATCCCGCGGCGAGGGGGAAGTCTCATGGTTTTTCTCGAGTTGCGGCCGGAACCTGGGGTATATTCTCCAGTTACGACGGGGAGGGCCCTTCCAGACACGTGTTTGTTCAGCGACGTCTGGACTCCTGCCTAGGTGCGAGGGACAACTCGGGATTCTCCTCGAGTTTTGGCATGGCAATTGAGACGCGTCTCCACGTGAGGCGGGAGACCCAGTGTCCCTTTCCACGTGCCACTCGGATCCTGGGACTCCTATCCATTTTCAAGAGGAGTCAGGCATCGTCTCCTTTGGAAGCATTGATCTCCGAGGACCTCTTGAGTTTTCAAAGGATCCGAGGCCTCCGTTCGCGATGAGGCGGAGAACTAGGTCTTTCTCTGCGGTCTCCACAGGGGATTCAGACATCCCTTCGTCTTGGGAGATTCAAGACGGGCCGGCATTCAATTAACTGAAGGGATATCCGGCCTTACTTCGAGTCAGAGCATCTCGGTGTCCATTCCACATGAGGCCACAAATTCAGGGTCCCTCTCACATACCTGTAGCTGAGAGAAGCCTCCTCTTGAGGTGCTTGTGGAAACTTGGTATTCCTCTTGAGTCGAAGCCAGGGACTAAGCTCTCATCTCGAGTTGATTTGGGTTCCACGGAGCCCTTTGGTGTTGCAACAGTGACGTCAGGATCCCTCTAGACTTGAGACAGTGATCTTGGGTTTTCTCTGGAGTGCCACCAAGGAAATCAAGTCTCCTTTCACGTTTGATGTGGAACACGGAATTGCTCTGCACGCAGTGCAGGGGCATCGGGCCTCATCTCGCGCCGAGGGGGAACTCTCATGGTTTTTCTCGAGTTGCGACGGGAACCTGGGGTATATACTCGAGTTACGACGGGGAGGGCCCTTCCAGACAAGTGTTTGTTCAGCGATGTCAGGACTCCTGCCTAGGTGCCAGGGACACCTCTGGATTCTCCTCGAGTCTTGACATGGCAATTGGGATGCGTCTTCACGTGAGGCGGGAGACCCAGAGTCCCTTTCCACGTGTCACAGGGATCCTGGGACTCCTATCCATTTTCAAGAGGAGTCAGGCATCGTCTCCTTTGGAAGCATTGATCTCCGCCGACCTCTCGAGTTTTCAAAGGATGTGAGGCTTCCCGTCGCGATGAGGCGGAGAACTGGGTCTTTCTCTGTGGTCTCCACAGGGGATTCAGACATCCCTTCGTCTTGGGAGATGCAAGACGACCCTGCATTCAATTCACTGCAGGGATATCCGGCCTAACTTCGAGTCAGAGCTTCTCGGTGTCCATTCCACTTGAGGTCACAAACTCAGGGTCCCTCTCACATACCTGTAGCTGAGAGAAGCCTCCTCTTGAGGTGCTTGGGGAAAATTGGTATTCCTCTTGAGTCGAAGCCAGGGACTAAGCTCTCATCTCGGGTTGATTTGGGGTCCACGGAGCCATTTCGTGTTGCTACAGTGACCTCAGGATCCCTCTAGACTTGAGAGACTGATCTTGGGCTTTCCCTGGAGTGCCATCAAGGAAATCAAGGCTCCTTTCATTTTTGATGTGGAATACGGAATTGCTCTGCACGCAGGGCAGGGGAATTTGGCCTCATCTCGCGGCGAGGGGGAAGTCTCATGGTTTTTCTCGAGTTGCGGCCGGAACCTGAGGTATATTCTCGAGTTACGACGGGGAGGTCCCTTCCAGACACGTGTTTGTACAGCGACGTCAGGACTCCTGCCTAGGTGCGAGGGACACCTCGGGATTCTCCTCGAGTCTGGCATGGCAATTGGGACGTGTCTCCACGTGAGGCGGGAGACCCAGGGTCCCTTTCCAAGTGCCACAGTGATCCTGGGACTCCTATCCATTTTCAAGAAGAGTCAGGCATCGTCTCCTTTAGAAGCATTGATCTCTGCAGACCTCTCGAGTTTTCAAAGGATGTGAGGCCTCCGGTCGCGATGAGGCGGAGGAGTAGGTCTTTCTCTGTGGTCTCCACAGGGGATTCAGACATCCCTTCGTCTTGGGAGATGCAAGACGAGCCTGCATTCAATTCACTGCAGGGATATCCGGCCTTACTTCGAGTCAGAGCATCTCGGTGTCCATTCCACTTGAGGTCACAAACTCAGGGTCCCTCTCACATACCTGTAGCTGAGAGAAGCCTCCTCTTGAGTTGCTTGTGGAAAGTTGGTATTCCACTTGTGTCGAAGCCAGGGACTAAGCTCTCATCTCGAGTTGATTTGGGGTCCATGGAGCCCTTTCATGTGGCTCCGGTGACCTCAGGATCCCTCTAGACTTGAGACAGTGATCTTGCGTTTTCTCTGGAGTGCCATCAAGGAAATCAAGGCTACTTTCACGTTTGATGTGGAAAACGGAATTGCTCTGCATGCAGTGCAGGGGAATCGGGCCTCAACTCGCGGCGAGGGGGAAATCTCATGGTTTTTCTCGAGTTGCGGCCGGAACCTGGGGTATATTCTCGAGTTACGACGGGGAGGGCCCTTCCAGACACGTGTTTGTTCAGCGACGTCAGGACTCCTGACTAAGTGCGAGGGACACCTCGGGATTCTCCTCGAGTCTTGGCATGGCAATTGGGACGTGTCTCCACGTGAGGCGGGAGACCCAGGGTCCCTTTCCAAGTGCCACAGTGATCCTGGGACTCCTATCCATTTTCAAGAAGAGTCAGGCATCGTCTCCTTTAGAAGCATTGATCTCTGCAGACCTCTCGAGTTTTCAAAGGATGTGAGGCCTCCGGTCGCGATGAGGCGGAGGAGTAGGTCTTTCTCTGTGGTCTCCACAGGGGATTCAGACATCCCTTCGTCTTGGGAGATGCAAGACGAGCCTGCATTCAATTCACTGCAGGGATATCCGGCCTTACTTCGAGTCAGAGCATCTCGGTGTCCATTCCACTTGAGGTCACAAACTCAGGGTCCCTCTCACATACATGTAGCTGAGAGAAGCCTCCTCTTGAGTTGCTTGTGGAAAGTTGGTATTCCACTTGTGTCGAAGCCAGGGACTAAGCTCTCATCTCGAGTTGATTTGGGGTCCATGGAGCCCTTTCATGTGGCTCCGGTGACCTCAGGATCCCTCTAGACTTGAGACAGTGATCTTGCGTTTTCTCTGGAGTGCCATCAAGGAAATCAAGGCTACTTTCACGTTTGATGTGGAAAACGGAATTGCTCTGCATGCAGTGCAGGGGAATCGGGCCTCAACTCGCGGCGAGGGGGAAATCTCATGGTTTTTCTCGAGTTGCGTCCGGAACCTGGGGTATATTCTCGAGTTACGACGGGGAGGGCCCTTCCAGACACGTGTTTGTTCAGCGACGTCAGGACTCCTGCCTAAGTGCGAGGGACACTTCGGGATTCTCCTCGAGTCTTGGCATGGCAATTGGGACGCGACTCCACGTGAGGCGGGAGACCCAGTGTCCCTTTCCACGTGCCACAGGGATCCTGGGATTCCTATCCATTTTCAAGAGGAGTCAGGCATCGTCTCCTTTGGAAGCATTGATCTCCGCAGACCTCTCGAGTTTTCAAAGGATGTGAGGCCTCTGGTCGCGATGAGGCGGAGAACTCGGTCTTTCTCTGTGGTCTCCACAGGGGATTCAGACATCCCTTCTACTTGGGAGATGCAAGACGAGCCTGCATTCAATTCACTGCAGGGATATCCGGCCTTACTTCGAGTCAGAGAATCTCGGTGTCCATTCCACTTGAGGCCACAAACTCAGTGGCCCTCTCACATAGCTGTAGCTGAGAGAAGCCTCCTCTTGAGGTGCTTGTGGAAAGTTGCTATTCCTCTTGAGTCGAAGCCAGGGACTAAGCTCTCATCTCGAGTTGATTTGGGGTCCACGGAGCCATTTCATGTTGCTCCAGTGACCTCAGGATCCCTCTAGACTTGAGACAGTGATCTTGGGTTTTCTCTGGAGTGCCATCAAGGAAATCAAGGCTCCTTTCACGTTTGATGTGGAACACGGAATTGCTCTGCATGCAGTGCAGGGGAATCGGGTCTCAACTCGCGGCGAGGGGGAAATCTCATGGTTTTTCTCGAGTTGCGGCCGGAACCTGGGGTATATACTCGAGTTACGATGGGGAGGGCCCTTCCAGACACGTGTTTGTTCAGCGACGTCAGGACTCCTGCCTAGGTGCGAGGGACACATCAGGATTCTCCTCGAGTCTTGGCATGGCAATTGGGACGCGTCTCCACGTGAGGCGGGAGACCCAGGGTCCCTTTCCACGTGCCACAGGGATCCTGGGACACCTATCCATTTTCAAGAGGAGTCAGGCATCGTCTCCTTTGGAAGCATTGATCTCCGCGGACCTCTCGAGTTTTCAAAGGATGTGAGGCCTCCGCTCGCGATGAGGCGCAGAATTAGGTCTTTCTCTGTGGTCTCCACAGGGGATTCAGACATCCCTTCGTCTTGGGAGATGCAAGATGAGCCTGCATTCAATTCACTGCAGGGATATCCGGTCTTACTTCGAGTCAGAGCATCTCGGTGTCCATTCCACTTGATGCCACAAACTCAGGGTCCCTCTCACATACCTGTAGCTGAGAGAAGCCTCCTCTTGAGGGGCTTGTGGAAAGTTCATATTCCTCTTGAGTTGAAGCCAGGGACTAAGCTCTCATCACGAGTTGATTTGTGGTCCACGGAGCCCTTTCCTGTTGGTCCAGTGACCTCAGGATCCCTCTAGACTTGAAACAGTGATCTTGGGTTTTCTCTGGAGTGCCATCAAGGAAATCAAGGCTCCTTTCACGTTTGATGTCGAACACGGAATTACTCTGCATGCAGTGCAGGGGAATCGGGCCTCAACTCGCGGGGAGGGGTAAATCTCATGGTATTTTTCAGTTGCGGCCGGAACCTGGGATATATTCTCGAGTTACGACAGGGAGGGCCCTTCCAGACACGTGTTTGTTGAGCGACGTCAGGACTCCTGCCTAGGTGCGAGGGACACCTCGGGATTCTCCTCGAGTCTTGCCATGGCAATGGGGACGCGTCTCCACGTGAGGCGGGAGACCCAGGGTCCCTTTTCACGAGCCACAGGAATCCTAGGACTCCTATCCATTTTCAAGAGGAGTCAGGCATCGTCTCCTTTGGAAGCATTGATCTCCGGGGACCTCTCGAGTTTTCAAAGGATGTGAGGCCTCCGGTCGCGATGAGGCGGAGAACACGGTCTTTCTCTGTGGTCTCCACAGGGGATTCACACATCCCTTCGTCTTGGGAGATGCAAGACGAGCCTGCATTCAATTCACTGCAGGAATATCCGGCCTTACTTCGAGTCAGAGCATCTCGGTGTCCATTCCACTTGAGGCCACAAACTCAGGGTCCCTCAAATATACCTGTAGCTGAGAGAAGCCTCCTCTTGAGGTGCTTGTGGAAAGTTGGTATTCCTCTTGAGTCAAAACCAGGGACTAAGCTCTCATCTCGAGTTGATTTGGGGTCCACAGAGCCCTTACTTGTTGCTCCAGTGACCTCAGGATCCCTCTAGACTTGAGACAGTGATCTTGGGTTTTCTCTGGAGTGCCATCAAGGAAATCAAGGCTCCTTTCTATTTTGATGTGGAATACGGAATTGCTCTGCACGCAGGGCAGGGGAATCGGGCCTCATCTCGCGGCGAGGGGGGAGTCTCATGGTTTTTCTTGAGTTGCGGCCGGAACCTGGGGTATATTCTCGAGTTACGACGGGGAGGGGACTTCCAGACACGTGTTTGTTCAGTGACGTCAGGACTCCTGCCTAGGTGCGAGGGACACCTGGGGATTCTCCTCGAGTCTTGGCATGGC
Source organism: Dama dama (assembly GCF_033118175.1). Taxonomy (NCBI): domain Eukaryota; kingdom Metazoa; phylum Chordata; class Mammalia; order Artiodactyla; family Cervidae; genus Dama; species Dama dama. The sequence continues at coordinate 3,956,804 of NC_083706.1, read as the reverse complement.
AATTGGGACGCCTCTCCACGTGAAGCGGGAGACCCAGTGTCCCTTTCCACGTGCCACAGGGATCCTGGGACTCCTATCCATTTTCAAGAGGAGTCAGGCATCGTCTCTTTGGAAGCATTGATCTCCTCGGACCTCTAGAGTTTTCAAAGGATGTGAGGCCTCCGGTCGCGATGAGGCGGAGAACTCGCTCTTTCTCTGTGTTCTCCCCAGCGGATTCAAACATCCCTTCGTCTTGGGAGATGCAAGATGAGCCTGCATTCAATTCACTGCAGGGATATCCGGCCTTACTTCGAGTCAGAGCATCTCGGTGTCCATTCCACTTGAGGCAACAAACTCAGGGTCCCTCTCACATACCTGTAGCTGAGAGAAGCCTCCTCTTGAGGTGCTTGTGGAAAGTTCGTATTCCTCTTGAGTCGAAGCCAGGGACTAAGCTCTCATCTCGAGTTGATTTGGGGTCCACTGAGCCCTTTGTTGTTGCTACAGTGACCTCAGGATCCCTCTAGACTTGAGACACTGATCTTGGGTTTTCTCTGGAGTGCCATCAAGGAAATCAAGGCTCCTTTCATTTTTGATGTGGAATACGGAATTGCTCTGCACGCAGGGCAGGGGAATTGGGCCTCATCTCGCGGCGAGGGGGAAGTCTCATGGTTTTTCTCGAGTTGCGGCCTGAACCTGGGGTATATTCTCGAGTTACGACGGGGAGGTCCCTTCCAGACACGTGTTTGTACAGCGACGTCAGGACTCCTGCCTAGGTGCGAGGGACACCTCGGGATTCTCCTCAAGTCTTGGCATAGCAATTGGGACGCGACTCCACGTGAGGCGGGAGGCCCAGGGTCCCTTTCCACGTGCCACAGGGATCCTGGGACTCCTATCCATTTTCAAGAGGAGTCAGGCATCGTCTCTTTGGAAGCATTGATCTCCGGGGACCTCTCGAGTTTTCAAAGGATGTGAGGCCTCCGGTCGCGATGAGGCGGAGAACACGGTCTTTCTCTGTGGTCTCCACAGGGGATTCACACATCCCTTCGTCTTGGGAGATGCAAGACGAGCCTGCATTCAATTCACTGCAGGAATATCCGGCCTTACTTCGAGTCAGAGCATCTCGGTGTCCATTCCACTTGAGGCCACAAACTCAGGGTCCCTCAAATATACCTGTAGCTGAGAGAAGCCTCCTCTTGAGGTGCTTGTGGAAAGTTGGTATTCCTCTTGATTCAAAACCAGGGACTAAGCTCTCATCTCGAGTTGATTTGGGGTCCACAGAGCCCTTACTTGTTGCTCCAGTGACCTCAGGATCCCTCTAGACTTGAGACAGTGATCTTGGGTTTTCTCTGGAGTGCCATCAAGGAAATCAAGGCTCCTTTCTATTTTGATGTGGAATACGGAATTGCTCTGCACGCAGGGCAGGGGAATCGGGCCTCATCTCGCGGCGAGGGGGGAGTCTCATGGTTTTTCTTGAGTTGCGGCCGGAACCTGGGGTATATTCTCGAGTTACGACGGGGAGGGGACTTCCAGACACGTGTTTGTTCAGTGACGTCAGGACTCCTGCCTAGGTGCGAGGGACACCTGGGGATTCTCCTCGAGTCTTGGCATGGCAATTGGGACGCCTCTCCACGTGAAGCGGGAGACCCAGTGTCCCTTTCCACGTGCCACAGGGATCCTGGGACTCCTATCCATTTTCAAGAGGAGTCAGGCATCGTCTCTTTGGAAGCATTGATCTCCTCGGACCTCTAGAGTTTTCAAAGGATGTGAGGCCTCCGGTCGCGATGAGGCGGAGAACTCGCTCTTTCTCTGTGTTCTCCCCAGCGGATTCAAACATCCCTTCGTCTTGGGAGATGCAAGATGAGCCTGCATTCAATTCACTGCAGGGATATCCGGCCTTACTTCGAGTCAGAGCATCTCGGTGTCCATTCCACTTGAGGCAACAAACTCAGGGTCCCTCTCACATACCTGTAGCTGAGAGAAGCCTCCTCTTGAGGTGCTTGTGGAAAGTTCGTATTCCTCTTGAGTCGAAGCCAGGGACTAAGCTCTCATCTCGAGTTGATTTGGGGTCCACTGAGCCCTTTGTTGTTGCTACAGTGACCTCAGGATCCCTCTAGACTTGAGACACTGATCTTGGGTTTTCTCTGGAGTGCCATCAAGGAAATCAAGGCTCCTTTCATTTTTGATGTGGAATACGGAATTGCTCTGCACGCAGGGCAGGGGAATTGGGCCTCATCTCGCGGCGAGGGGGAAGTCTCATGGTTTTTCTCGAGTTGCGGCCTGAACCTGGGGTATATTCTCGAGTTACGACGGGGAGGTCCCTTCCAGACACGTGTTTGTACAGCGACGTCAGGACTCCTGCCTAGGTGCGAGGGACACCTCGGGATTCTCCTCGAGTCTGGCATGGCAATTGGGACGCGTCTCCACGTGAGGCGGGAGACCCAGTGTCCCTTTCCACGTGCCACAGGGATCCTGGGACTACTATCCATTTTCAAGAGGAGTCAGGCATCGTCTCCTTTGGAAGCATTGATCTCCGCAGACCTCTCGAGTTTTCAAAGGATGTGAGGCCTCCGGTCGCGATGAGGCGGAGGAGTAGGTCTTTCTCTGTGGTCTCCACAGGGGATTCAGACATCCCTTCTTCTTGGGAGATGCAAGACGAGCCTGCATTCAATTCACTGCAGGGATATCCGGCCTTACTTCGAGTCAGAGCATCTCGGTGTCCATTCCACTTGATGCCACAAACTCAGGGTCCCTCTCACATACCTGTAGCTGAGAGAAGCCTCCTCTTGAGGGGCTTGTGGAAAGTTCATATTCCTCTTGAGTTGAAGCCAGGGACTAAGCTCTCATCTCGAGTTGATTTGTGGTCCACGGAGCCCTTTCCTGTTGGTCCAGTGACCTCAGGATCCCTCTAGACTTGAAACAGTGATCTTGGGTTTTCTCTGGAGTGCCATCAAGGAAATCAAGGCTCCTTTCACGTTTGATGTGGAACACGGAATTGCTCTGCACGCAGGGCAGGGGAATCGGGCCTCATCTCGCGGCGAGGGGGGAGTCTCATGGTTTTTCTCGAGTTGCGGCCGGAACCTGGGGTATATTCTCGAGTTACGACAGGGAGGGGCCTTCCAGAACCGTGTTTGTTCAGTGACGTCAGGACTACTGCCTAGGTGCGAGGGACACCTCGGGATTCTCCTCGAGTCTTGGCATGGCTATTGGGACGCCTCTCCACGTGAGGCGGGAGACCCAGGGTCCCTTTCCACGTGCCACAGGGATCCTGGGACTCCTATCCATTTTCAAGAGGAGTCAGGCATCGTTTCCTTTGGAAGCATTGATCTCCGCGGACCTCTCGAGTTTTCAAAGGATGTGAGGCCTCCGCTCGCGATGAGGCGGAGAATTAGGTCTTTCTCTGTGGTCTCCACAGGGGATTCAGACATCCCTTCGCCTTGGGAGATGCAAGACGAGCCTGCATTCAATTCACTGCAGGGATATCCGGCCTTACTTCGAGTCAGAGCATCTCGGTGTCCATTCCATTTGAGGCCACAAACTCAGGGGCCCTCTCACATACCTGTAGCTGAGAGAAGCCTCCTCTTGAGGTGCTTGTGGAAAGTTGGTATTCTTCTTGAGTCGAAGCCAGGGACTAAACTCTCATCTCGAGTTGATTTCGGGTCCACAGAGCCCTTTCGTGTTGCTACAGTGACCTCAGGATCCCTCTAGACTTGAAACAGTGATCTTGGGTTTTCTCTGGAGTGCCATCAAGGAAATCAAGGCTCCTTTCACGTTTGATGTGGAACACGGAATTGTTCTGCATGCAGTGCAGGGGAATCGGGCCTCAACTCGCGGCGAGGGGTGAATCTCATGGTTTTGTTCAGTTGCGGCCGGAACCTGGGATATATTCTCGAGTTACGACGAGGAGGGCCCTTCCAGACACGTGTTTGTTGAGCGACGTCAGGACTCCTGCCTAGGTGCGAGGGACACCTCGGGATTCTCCTCGAGTCTTGGCATGGCATTTTGGCCGCGTCTCCACGTGAGGCGGGAGACCCAGGGTCCCTTTTCACGTGCCACAGGGATCCTGGGACTCCTATCCATTTTCAAGAGGAGTCAGGCATCGTCTCTTTGGAAGCATTGATCTCCTCGGACCTCTCGAGTTTTCAAAGGATGTGAGGCCTCCGGTCGCGATGAGGCGGAGTACTCGGTCTTTCTGTGGTCTCCCCAGCGGATTCAGACATCCCTTCGTCTTGGGAGATGCAAGACGAGCCTGCATTCAATTCACTGCAGGGATATCCGGCCTTACTTCGAGTCAGAGCATCTCGGTGTCCATTCCATTTGAGGCCACAAACTCAGGGTCCCTCTCACATACCTGTAGCTGAGAGAAGCCTCTTCTTGAGGTGCTTGTGGAAAGTTGGTATTCCTCTTGACTCGAAGCCAGGGACTAAGCTCTCATCTCGAGTTGATTTGGGGTCCACGGAGCCCTTTCGTGTTGCTCCAGTGACCTCAGGATCCCTCTAGACTTGAGACAGTGACGTTGGGTTTTCTCTGGAGTGCCATCAAGGAAATCAAGGCTCCTTTCACGTTTGATGTGGAACACGGAATTGCTCTGCACGCAGGGCAGGGGAAATGGGCCTCATCCCGCGGCTAGGGGGAAGTCTCATGGTTTTTCTCGAGTTGCGGCCGGAACCTGGGGTATATTCTCGAGTTACGATGGGTAGGGCCCTTCCAGACACGTGTTTGTTCAGCGACGTCTGGACTCCTGCCTAGGTGCGAGGGACAACTAGGGATTCTCCTCGAGTTTTGGCATGGCAATTGAGACGCGTCTCCACGTGAGGCGGGAGACCTAGTGTCCCTTTCCACGTGCCACACGGATCCTGGGACTCCTATCCATTTTCAAGAGGAGTCAGGCATCGTCTCCTTTGGAAGCATTGATCTCCGCAGACCTCTTGAGTTTTCAAAGGATCCGAGGCCTCCGTTCGCGATGAGGCGGAGAACTAGGTCTTTCTCTGTGGTCTCCACAGGGGATTCAGACATCCCTTCGTGTTGGGAGATTCAAGACGGGCCGGCATTCAATTCACTGAAGGGATATCCGGCCTTACTTCGAGTCAGAGCATCTCGGTGTCCATTCCACATGAGGCCACAAATTCAGGGTCCCTCTCACATACCTGTAGCTGAGAGAAGCCTCCTCTTGAGGTGCTTGTGGAAACTTGGTATTCCTCTTGAGTCGAAGCCAGGGACTAAGCTCTCATCTCGAGTTGATTTGGGTTCCACGGAGCCCTTTGGTGTTGCAACAGTGACCTCAGGATCCCTCTAGACTTGAGACAGTGATCTTTGGTTTTCTCTGGAGTGCCACCAAGGAAATCAAGTCTCCTTTCACGTTTGATGTGGAACACGGAATTACTCTGCACGCAGTGCAGGGGCATCGGGCCTCATCTCGCGCCGAGGGGGAAGTCTCATGGTTTTTCTCGAGTTGCGGCCGGAACCTGGGGTATATTCTCGAGTTACGACGGGGAGGGCCCTTCCAGACAAGTGTTTGTTCAGCGACGTCAGGACTCCTGCCTAGGTGCCAGGGACACTTCTGGATTCTCCTCGAGTCTTGACATGGCAATTGGGACGCGTCTCCACGTGAGGCGGGAGACCCAGGGTCCCTTTCCACGTTCCACACGGATCCTGGGACTCCTTTCCATTTTCAAGAGGAGTCAGGCATCGTCTCCTTTGGAAGCATTGATCTCCGCGGTCCTCTCGAGTTTTCAAAGGATGTGAGGCTTCCCGTCGCAATGAGGCGGAGAACTGGGTCTTTCTCTGTGGTCTCCACAGGGGATTCAGATATCCCTTCGTCTTGGGAGATGCAAGACGAGCCTGCATTCAATTCACTGCAGGGATATCCGGCCTTACTTCGAGTCAGAGCATCTCGGTGTACATTGCACTTGAGGCCACAAATTCAGGGTTCCACTCACATACCTCTAGCTGAGAGAAGCTTCCTCTTGAGGTGCTTGTGCAAAGTTGGTATTCCTCTTGAGTCTAAGCCAGGGACTAAGCTCTCATCTCGAGTTGATTTGGGGTCCTTGGAGCCCTTTCTTGTTGCTCCAGTGACCTCAGGATCCCTCTAGACTTGAGACACTGATCTTGGGTTTTCTCTGGAGTGCCATCAAGGAAATCAAGTCTCCTTTCATTTTTGATGTGGAATACGGAATTGCTCTGCACGCAGGGCAGGGGAATCGGGCCTCATCTCGCGGCGAGGGGGAAGTCTCATGGTTTTTCTCGAGTTGCGGCCGGAACCTGGGGTATATTCTCGAGTTACGACAGGGAGGTCCCTTCCAGACACGTGTTTGTTCAGCGACGTCAGGACTCCTGCCTAGGTGCGAGGGACACCTCGGGATTCTCCTCGAGTCTTGCATGGCAATTGGGACGTGTCTCCACGTGAGGCGGGAGACCCAGGGTCCCTTTCCAAGTGTCACAGTGATCCTGGGACCCCTATCCATTTTCAAGAAGAGTCAGGCATTGTCTCCTTTGTAAGCATTGATCTCTTCAGACCTCTCGAGTTTTCAAAGGATGTGAGGCCTCCGGTCGCGATGAGGCGGAGGAGTAGGTCTTTCTCTGTGGTCTCCACAGGGGATTCAGACAACCCTTCGTCTTGGGAGATGCAAGACGAGCCTGCATTCAATTCACTGCAGGGATATCCGGCCTTACTTCGAGTCAGAGCATCTCGGTGTGCATTCCACATGAGGCCACAAACTCAGGGTCCCTCTCACATACCTGTAGCTGAGAGAAGCCTCCTCTTGAGTTGCTTGTGGAAAGTTGGTATTCCTCTTGTGTCGAAGCCAGGGACTAAGCTCTCATCTCGAGTTGATTTGGGGTCCATGGAGCCCTTTCATTTTGCTCCAGTGACCTCAGGATCCCTCTAGACTTGAGACAGTGATCTTGGGTTTTCTCTGGAGTGTCATCAAGGAAATCAAGGCTCCTTTCACGTTTGATGTGGAAAACGGAATTGCTCTGCATGCAGTGCAGGGGAATCGGGCCTCATGTCGCGTCGAGGGGGAAGTCTCACGGTTTTTCTCGAGTTGCGGCCGGAACCTGGGGTATATTCTCGAGTTATGATGGGGAGGGCCCTTCCATACACGTGTTTGTTCAGCGACATCAGGACTCCTGCCTAGGTGCGACGGACACCTCGGGATTCTCCTCGAGTCTTGGCATGGCAATTGGGACGCGTCTCCACGTGAGGCGGGAGACCCAGGGTCCCTTTCCACGTGCCACAGGGATCCTGGGACTCCTATCCATTTTCAAGAGGAGTCAGGCATCGTCTCCTTTGGAAGCATTGATCTCCGCAGACCTCTCGAGTTTTCAAAGGATGTGAGGCCTCTCGTCGCGATGAGGCGGAGAACTCGGTCTTTCTCTGTGGTCTCCACAGGGAATTCAGATATCCCTTCTTCTTGGGAGATGCAAGACGAGCCTGCATTCAATTCACTGCAGGGATATCCGGCCTTACTTCGAGTCAGAGCATCTCCGTGTCCATTCCACTTGAGGCCACAAACTCAGTGGCCCACTCACATAGCTGTAGCTGAGAGAAGCCTCCTCTTGAGGTGCTTGTGGAAAGTTGGTATTCCTCTTGAGTCGAAGGCAGGGACTAAGCTCTCATCTCGAGTTGATTTGGGGTCCACGGAGCCATTTCATGTTGCTCCAGTGACCTCAGGATCCCTCTAGACTTGAGACAGTGATCTTGGGTTTTCTCTGGAGTGCCATCAAGGAAATCAAGGCTCCTTTCACGTTTGATGTGGAACACGGAATTGCTCTGCACGCAGGGCAGGGGAATCGGGCCTCATCTCGCGGCGAGGGGGAAATCTCATGGTTTTTCTCGAGTTGCGGCCGGAACCTGGGGTATATTATCGAGTTACGATGGGGAGGGCCCTTCCAGACACGTGTTTGTTCAGCGACGTCAGGACTCCTGCCTAGGTGCGAGGGACACCTCGGGATTCTCCTCGAGTCTTGGCATGGCAATTGGGACGCCTCTCCACGTGAGGCGGGAGACCCAGTGTCCCTTTCCACGTGCCACAGGGATCCTGGGACTCCTATCCATTTTCAAGAGGAGTCAGGCATCGTTTCCTTTGGAAGCATTGATCTCCGCGGACCTCTCGAGTTTTCAAAGGATGTGAGGCCTCCGCTCGCGATGAGGCGGAGAATTAGGTCTTTCTCTGTGGTCTCCACAGGGGATTCAGACATCCCTTCGCCTTGGGAAATGCAAGACGAGCCTGCATTCAATTCACTGCAGGGATATCCGGCCTTACTTCGAGTCAGAGCATCTCGGTGTCCATTCCATTTGAGGCCACAAACTCAGGGGCCCTCTCACATACCTGTAGCTGAGAGAAGCCTCCTCTTGAGGTGCTTGTGGAAAGTTGGTATTCTTCTTGAGTCGAAGCCAGGGACTAAACTCTCATCTCGAGTTGATTTCGGGTCCACAGAGCCCTTTCGTGTTGCTACAGTGACCTCAGGATCCCTCTAGACTTGAAACAGTGATCTTGGGTTTTCTCTGGAGTGCCATCAAGGAAATCAAGGCTCCTTTCACGTTTGATGTGGAACACGGAATTGTTCTGCATGCAGTGCAGGGGAATCGGGCCTCAACTCGCGGCGAGGGGTGAATCTCATGGTTTTGTTCAGTTGCGGCCGGAACCTGGGATATATTCTCGAGTTACGACGGGGAGGGCCCTTCCAGACACGTGTTTGTTGAGCGACGTCAGGACTCCTGCCTAGGTGCGAGGGACACCTCGGGATTCTCCTCGAGTCTTGGCATGGCATTTTGGCCGCGTTTCCACGTGAGGCGGGAGACCCAGGGTCCCTTTTCACGTGCCACAGGGATCCTGGGACTCCTATCCATTTTCAAGAGGAGTCAGGCATCGTCTCTTTGGAAGCATTGATCTCCTCGGACCTCTCGAGTTTTCAAAGGATGTGAGGCCTCCGGTCGCGATGAGGCGGAGTACTCGGTCATTCTGTGGTCTCCCCAGCGGATTTAGACATCCCTTCGTCTTGGGAGATGCAAGACGAGCCTGCATTCAATTCACTGCAGGGATATCCGGCCTTACTTCGAGTCAGAGCATCTCGGTGTCCATTCCATTTGAGGCCACAAACTCAGGGTCCCTCTCACATACCTGTAGCTGAGAGAAGCCTCTTCTTGAGGTGCTTGTGGAAAGTTGGTATTCCTCTTGACTCGAAGCCAGGGACTAAGCTCTCATCTCGAGTTGATTTGGGGTCCACGGAGCCCTTTCGTGTTGCTCCAGTGACCTCAGGATCCCTCTAGACTTGAGACAGTGACGTTGGGTTTTCTCTGGAGTGCCATCAAGGAAATCAAGGCTCCTTTCACGTTTGATGTGGAACACGGAATTGCTCTGCACGCAGGGCAGGGGAAATGGGCCTCATCCCGCGGCTAGGGGGAAGTCTCATGGTTTTTCTCGAGTTGCGGCCGGAACCTGGGGTATATTCTCGAGTTACGACGGCGAGGGCCCTTCCAGACACGTGTTTGTTCAGCGACGTCTGGACTCCTGCCTAGGTGCGAGGGACAACTAGGGATTCTCCTCGAGTTTTGGCATGGCAATTGAGACGCGTCTCCACGTGAGGCGGGAGACCTAGTGTCCCTTTCCACGTGCCACACGGATCCTGGGACTCCTATCCATTTTCAAGAGGAGTCAGGCATCGTCTCCTTTGGAAGCATTGATCTCCGCAGACCTCTTGAGTTTTCAAAGGATCCGAGGCCTCCGTTCGCGATGAGGCGGAGAACTAGGTCTTTCTCTGTGGTCTCCACAGGGGATTCAGACATCCCTTCGTCTTGGGAGATTCAAGACGGGCCGGCATTCAATTCACTGAAGGGATATCCGGCCTTACTTCGAGTCAGAGCATCTCGGTGTCCATTCCACATGAGGCCACAAATTCAGGGTCCCTCTCACATACCTGTAGCTGAGAGAAGCCTCCTCTTGAGGTGCTTGTGGAAACTTGGTATTCCTCTTGAGTCGAAGCCAGGGACTAAGCTCTCATCTCGAGTTGATTTGGGTTCCACGGAGCCCTTTGGTGTTGCAACAGTGACCTCAGGATCCCTCTAGACTTGAGACAGTGATCTTGGGTTTTCTCTGGAGTGCCACCAAGGAAATCAAGTCTCCTTTCACGTTTGATGTGGAACACGGAATTACTCTGCACGCAGTGCAGGGGCATCGGGCCTCATCTCGCGCCGAGGGGGAAGTCTCATGGTTTTTCTCGAGTTGCGGCCGGAACCTGGGGTATATTCTCGAGTTACGACGGGGAGGGCCCTTCCAGACAAGTGTTTGTTCAGCGACGTCAGGACTCCTGCCTAGGTGCCAGGGACACTTCTGGATTCTCCTCGAGTCTTGACATGGCAATTGGGACGCGTCTCCACGTGAGGCGGGAGACCCAGGGTCCCTTTCCACGTGCCACACGGATCCTGGGACTCCTATCCATTTTCAAGAGGAGTCAGGCATCGTCTCCTTTGGAAGCATTGATCTCCGCGGTCCTCTCGAGTTTTCAAAGGATGTGAGGCTTCCCGTCGCAATGAGGCGGAGAACTGGGTCTTTCTCTGTGGTCTCCACAGGGGATTCAGACATCCCTTCGTCTTGGGAGATGCAAGACGAGCCTGCATTCAATTCACTGCAGGGATATCCGGCCTAACTTCGAGTCAGAGCTTCTCGGTGTCCATTCCACTTGAGGTCACAAACTCAGGGTCCCTCTCACATACCTGTAGCTGAGAGAAGCCTCCTCTTGAGGTGCTTGTGGAAAATTGGTATTCCTCTTGAGTTGAAGCCAGGGACTAAGCTCTCATCTCGAGTTGATTTGGGTTCCACGGAGCCATTTCGTGTTGCTACAGTGACCTCAGGATCCCTCTAGACTTGAGACACTGATCTTGGGTTTTCTCTGGAGTGCCATCAAGGAAATCAAGGCTCCTTTCATTTTTGATGTGGAATACGGAATTGCTCTGCACGCAGGGCAGGGGAATTGGGCCTCATCTCGCGGCGAGGGGGAAGTCTCATGGTTTTTCTCGAGTTGCGGCCGGAACCTGGGGTATTTCTCGAGTTACGACGGGGAGGTCCCTTCCAGACACGTGTTTGTTCAGCGACGTCAGGACTCCTGCCTAGGTGCGAGGGACACCTCGGGATTCTCCTCGAGTCTGGCATGGCAATTGGGACGTGTCTCCACGTGAGCCGGGAGACCCAGAGTCCCTTTCCAAGTGCCACAGTGATCCTGGGACTCCTATCCATTTTCAAGAAGAGTCAGGCATCGTATCCTTTAGAAGCATTGATCTCTGCAGACCTCTCGAGTTTTCAAAGGATGTGAGGCCTCCGGTCGCGATGAGGCGGAGGAGTAGGTCTTTCTCTGTGGTCTCCACAGGGGATTCAGACATCCCTTCGTCTTGGGAGATGCAAGACGAGCCTGCATTCAATTCACTGCAGGGATATCCGGCCTTACTTCGAGTCAGAGCATCTCGGTGTCCATTCCACTTGAGGCCACAAACTCAGGGTCCCTCTCACATACCTGTAGCTGAGAGAAGCCTCCTCTTGAGTTGCTTGTGGAAAGTTGGTATTCCACTTGTGTCGAAGCCAGGAACTAAGCTCTCATCTCGAGTTGATTTGGGGTCCATGGAGCCCTTTCATGTTGCTCCAGTGACCTCAGGATCCCTCTAGACTTGAGACAGTGACCTTGGTTTTTCTCTGGAGTGCCATCAAGGAAATCAAGGCTCCTTTCACGTTTGATGTGGAACTCGGAATTGCTCTGCACGCAGGGCAGGGGAAATGGGCCTCATCCCGCGGCTAGGGGGAAGTCTCATGGTTTTTCTCGAGTTGCGGCCGGAACCTGGGGTATATTCTCGAGTTACGACGGCGAGGGCCCTTCCAGACACGTGTTTGTTCAGCGACGTCTGGACTCCTGCCTAGGTGCGAGGGACAACTAGGGATTCTCCTCGAGTTTTGGCATGGCAATTGAGACGCGTCTCCACGTGAGGCGGGAGACCTAGTGTCCCTTTCCACGTGCCACACGGATCCTGGGACTCCTATCCATTTTCAAGAGGAGTCAGGCATCGTCTCCTTTGGAAGCATTGATCTCCGCAGACCTCTTGAGTTTTCAAAGGATCCGAGGCCTCCGTTCGCGATGAGGCGGAGAACTAGGTCTTTCTCTGTGGTCTCCACAGGGGATTCAGACATCCCTTCGTCTTGGGAGATTCAAGACGGGCCGGCATTCAATTCACTGAAGGGATATCCGGCCTTACTTCGAGTCAGAGCATCTCGGTGTCCATTCCACATGAGGCCACAAATTCAGGGTCCCTCTCACATACCTGTAGCTGAGAGAAGCCTCCTCTTGAGGTGCTTGTGGAAACTGGGTATTCCTCTTGAGTCGAAGCCAGGGACTAAGCTCTCATCTCGAGTTGATTTGGGTTCCACGGAGCCCTTTGGTGTTGCAACAGTGACGTCAGGATCCCTCTAGACTTGAGACAGTGATCTTGGGTTTTCTCTGGAGTGCCACCAAGGAAATCAAGTCTCCTTTCACGTTTGATGTGGAACACGGAATTACTCTGCACGCAGTGCAGGGGCATCGGGCCTCATCTCGCGCCGAGGGGGAAGTCTCATGGTTTTTCTCGAGTTGCGGCCGGAACCTGGGGTATATTCTCGATTTATGACGGGGAGGGCCCTTCCAGACAAGTGTTTGTTCAGCGACGTCAGGACTCCTGCCTAGGTGCCAGGGACACTTCTGGATTCTCCTCGAGTCTTGACATGGCAATTGGGACGCGTCTCCACGTGAGGCGGGAGACCCAGGGTCCCTTTTCACGTGCCACACGGATCCTGGGACTCCTATCCATTTTCAAGAGGAGTCAGGCATCGTCTCCTTTGGAAGCATTGATCTCCGCGGTCCCCTCGAGTTTTCAAAGGATGTGAGGCTTCCCGTCGCGATGAGGCGGAGAACTGGGTCTTTCTCTGTGGTCTCCACAGGGGATTCAGATATCCCTTCGTCTTGGGAGATGCAAGACGAGCCTGCATTCAATTCACTGCAGGGATATCCGGCCTAACTTCGAGTCAGAGCTTCTCGGTGTCCATTCCACTTGAGGTCACAAACTCAGGGTCCCTCTCACATACCTGTAGCTGAGAGAAGCCTTCTCTTGAGGTGCTTGTGGAAAATTGGTATTCCTCTTGAGTTGAAGCCAGGGACTAGGCTCTCATCTCGAGTTGATTTGGGGTCCACGGAGCCATTTCGTGTTGCTACAGTGACCTCAGGATCCCTCTAGACTTGAGACAGTGATCTTGGGTTTTCTCTGGAGGTCCATCCAGGAAATCAAGGCTACTTTCACGTTTCATGTGGAAAACGGAATTGCTCTGCATGCAGTGCAGGGGAATCGGGCCTCAACTCGCGGCGAGGGGGAAATCTCATGGTTTTTCTCGAGTTGCGGCCGGAACCTGGGGTATATTCTCGAGTTACGACGGGGAGGGCCCTTCCAGACACGTGTTTGTTCAGCGACGTCAGGACTCCTGCCTAAGTGCGAGGGACACTTCGGGATTCTCCTCGAGTCTTGGCATGGCAATTGGGACGCGTCTCCACGTGAGGCGGGAGACCCAGTGTCCCTTTCCACGTGCCACAGGGATCCTGGGACTCCTATCCATTTTCAAGAGGAGTCAGGCATCGTCCTCTTTGGAAGCATTAATCTCTGTGGACCTCTCGAATTTTCAAAGGATGTGAGGCCTCCGGTTGCGATGAGGGGGAGAATTAGGTCTTTCTCTGTGGTCTCCACAGGGGATTCAGACATCCCTTCGTCTTGGGAGATGCAAGACTAGCGTGCATTCAATTCCCTGCAGGGATATCCGGCCTTACATCGAGCCAGAGCATCTCGGTGTCCATTCCACTTGAGGCCACAAACTCAGGGTCGCCATCACATACTGTAGCTGAGAGAAGCCTCCTCTTGAGGTGCTTGTGGAAACTTGGTATTCCTCTTCAGTTGAAACCAGGGACTAAGCTCTCATCTCGAGTTGATTTGGGGTCCACGGAGCCCTTTCGTGTTGCTCCAGTGACCTCAGGATCCCTCTAGACTTGAGACAGTCATCTTGAGTTTTCTCTGGAGTGCCATCAAGGAAATCAAGGCTCCTTTCACGTTTGATGTGGAACACGGAATTGTGCTGCATGCAGTGCAAGGGAATCGGGCCTCATCTTGGGGCGAGGGGGAAGTCTCATGGTTTTTCTCGAGTTGCGGCCGGAACCTGGGGTATATTCTTGAGTTACGACGGGGAGGGCCCTTCCAGACACGTGTTTGTACAGCGACGTCAGGACTCCTGCCTAGGTGCGAGGGACACCTCGGGGTTCTCCTCGAGTCTTGGCATGGCAATTGGGACGCGTCCCCACGTGAGGCGGGAGACCCAGGGTCCCTTTCCACGTGCCACAGGGATCCTGGGTCTCCTATCAATTTTCAAGAGGAGTCAGGCATCGTCTCCTTTGGAAGCATTGATGTCCGCGGACCTCTCGAGTTTTCAAAGGATGTCAGGCCTCCGGTCGCGATGAGGCGGAGAACTAGGTCTTTCTCTGTGGTCTCCACAGGGGATTCAGACATCCCTTCGTCTTGGGAGATGCAAGACGAGCCTGCATTCAATTCACTGCAGGGATATCCGGCCTTACTTCGAGTCACAGCGTGTCGGTGTCCATTCCACTTGAGGCCACAGACTCAGGGTCCCTCTCACCTACGTGTAGCTGAGAGAAGCCTCCTCTTAAGGTGCTTGTGGAAAGTTGGTATTCCTCTTGAGTCGAATCCAGGGACTAAGCTCTCATCTCGAGTTGATTTGGGGTCCTCGGAGCCCTTTCGTGTTGCTCCAGTGACCTCAGGACCCCTCTAGTCTTGAGACAGTGATGTTGGGTTTTCTCTGGAGTGCCATCAAGGAAATCAAGGCTCCTTTCACATTTGATGTGGAACACGGAATTTCTCTGTACGCAGTGCAGGGGAATCGGGCCTCATCTCGCGGCGAGGGGGAAGTCTCAGGGTTTTTCTCGAGTTGCGGCCGGAACCTGGGGTATATACTCGAGTTACGACGGGGAGGGCCCTTCCAGACACGTGTTTGTTCAGCGACGTCAGGACTCCTGCCTAGGTGCGAGGGACACCTGGGGATTCTCCTCAAGTCTTGGCATAGCAATTGGGACGCGACTCCACGTGAGGCGGGAGACCCAGGGTCCCTTTCCACGTGCCACAGGGATCCTGGGACTCCTATCCATTTTCAAGAGGAGTCAGGCATCATCTCCTTTGGAAGTATTGATCTCCGCAGACCTCTCGAGTTTTCAAAGGATGTGAGGCTTGCGGTCGCGATGAGGCGGAGAACTAGGACTTTCTCTGTGGTCTCCACAGGGGATTCAGACATCCCTTTGTCTTGGGCGATGCAAGACGAGCCTGCATTCCATTCACTGCAGGGATATCCAGCCTTACTTCCAGTCAGAGCATCTCGGTGTCCATTCCACTTGAGGCCACAAACTCAGGGTCCCTGTCACATACCTGTAGCTGAGAGAAGCCTCCTCTTGAGGTGCTTGTGGAAAGTTGGTATTCCTCTTGAGTCGAAGCCAGGGACTAAGCTCTCATCTCGAGATGATTTGGGGTCCACGGATCCCTTTCTTTATGCACCAGTGACCTCAGGATCCCTCTAGACTAGAGACAGTGACTTTGGGTTTTCTCTGGAGTGCCATCAAGGAAATCAAGGCTCCTTTCAGGTTGGATGTGGAACACGGAATTGCTCTGCACGCAGTGCAGGGGAATCGGGCCTCATCTCGCAGCGAGGGGGAAGTCTCATGGTTTTTCTCGAGTTGCGACCGCAACCTGGGGTATATTCCCGAGTTACGACGGGGAGGGCCCTTCCAGAAACGTGTTTGTTCAGCGACGTCAGGACTCCTGCCTAGGTGGGAGGGACACCCGGGATTCTCCTCGAGTCTCGTCATGGCAATTGGCTCGCTTCTCCACGTGAGGCGGGAGACCCAGGTTCCCTTTCCACGTGCAACAGGGATCCTCGGACTCCTATCCATTTTCAAGAGGAGTCAGTCATCGTCTCCTTTGGAAGCATTGATCTCCGCGGACCTCTCCATTTTTCAAAGGATGTGAGGACTCCAGTGGTGATGATGCGGAGAACTAGGTCTTTTTCTGTGGTCTCCACAGGGGATTCAGACATGCCTTCGTCTTGGGAGATGCAAGACGAGCCTGCATTCAATTCACTGCAGGGATATCTCGCCTTACTTCGAGTCAGAACACCTCGATGTCCATTACACTTGAGGCCACAAACTCAGGGTCCCTCTCACATACCTGCAGCTGAGAGAAGCCTCCTCTTGAGGTGCTTGTGGAAAGTTGGTATTGCTCTTGAGTCGAAGCCAGGGACTAAGCTCTCATCTCGAGTTGATTTCGGGTCCTCGGAGCCCTTTCATGTTGCTACAGTGACCTCAGGATCCCTCTAGACTTGAGACAGTGATCTTGGGTTTTCTCTGGAGGGCCATCAAGGAAATCAAGGCTCCTTTCACGTTTGATGTGGAACACGGAATTGCTCTGCAGCCAGTCCAGGGAAATCGGGCCTCATCTCTCGGCGAGGGGGGATTCTCATCGTTTTTCTCGAGTTGCGGCCAGATCCTGGGGTATATTCTCGAGTTACGACGGGGAAGGCCCTTCCAGACACGTGTTTGTTGAGCGACGTCAGGACTCCTGCCTAGGTGCGAGGGACACCTCGGGATTCTCCTCGAGTCTTGGCATGGCATTTTGGACGCGTCTCCACGTGAGGCGGGAGACCCAGGTTCCCTTTTCACGTGCCACAGGGATCCTGGGACTCCTATCCATTTTCAAGAGGAGTCAGGCATCGTCTCCTTTGGAAGCATTGATCTCCTCGGACCTCTTGAGTTTTCAAAGGATGTGAGGCCTCCGTTCGCGATGAGGCGGAGAACTAGGTCTTTCTCTGCGGTCTCCACAGGGGATTCAGACATCCCTTCGTCTTGGGAGATTCAAGACGGGCCGGCATTCAATTAACTGAAGGGATATCCGGCCTTACTTCGAGTCAGAGCATCTCGGTGTCCATTCCACATGAGGCCACAAATTCAGGGTCCCTCTCACATACCTGTAGCTGAGAGAAGCCTCCTTTTGAGGTGCTTGTGGAAACTTGGTATTCCTCTTGAGTCGAAGCCAGGGACTAAGCTCTCATCTCGAGTTGATTTGGGTTCCACGAAGCCCTTTGGTGTTGCAACAGTGACGTCAGGATCCCTCTAGACTTGAGACAGTGATCTTGGGTTTTCTCTGGAGTGCCACCAAGGAAATCAAGTCTCCTTTCACGTTTGATGTGGAACACGGAATTGCTCTGCACGCAGTGCAGGGGCATCGGGCCTTATCTCGCGCCGAGGGGGAACTCTCATGGTTTTTCTCGAGTTGCGGCCGGAACCTGGGGTATATACTCGAGTTACGACGGGGAGGGCCCTTCCAGACAAGTGTTTGTTCAGCGATGTCAGGACTCCTGCCTAAGTGCCAGGGACACCTCTGGATTCTCCTCGAGTCTTGACATGGCAATTGGGATGCGTCTTCACGTGAGGCGGGAGACCCAGGGTCCCTTTCCACGTGCCACAGGGATCCTGGGACTCCTATCCATTTTCAAGAAGAGTCAGGCATCGTCTCCTTTAGAAGCATTGATCTCTGCAGACCTCTCGAGTTTTCAAAGGATGTGAGGCCTCCGGTCGCGATGAGGCGGAGGAGTAGGTCTTTCTCTGTGGTCTCCACAGGGGATTCAGACATCCCTTCGTCTTGGGAGATGCAAGACGAGCCTGCATTCAATTCACTGCAGGGATATCCGGCCTTACTTCGAGTCAGAGCATCTCGGTGTCCATTCCACTTGAGGTCACAAACTCAGGGTCCCTCTCACATACCTGTAGCTGAGAGAAGCCTCCTCTTGAGTTGCTTGTGGAAAGTTGGTATTCCACTTGTGTCGAAGCCAGGGACTAAGCTCTCATCTCGAGTTGATTTGGGGTCCACGGAGCCATTTCATGTGGCTCCAGTGACCTCAGGATCCCTCTAGAACTGAGACAGTGATCTTGCGTTTTCTCTGGAGTGCCATCAAGGAAATCAAGGCTACTTTCACTTTTGATGTGGAAAACGGAATTGCTCTGCATGCAGTGCAGGGGAATCGGGCCTCAACTCGCGGCGAGGGGGAAATCTCATGGTTTTTCTCGAGTTGCGGCCGGAACCTGGGGTATATTCTCGAGTTACGACGGGGAGGGCCCTTCCAGAGACGTGTTTGTTCAGCGACGTCAGGACTCCTGCCTAAGTGCGAGGGACACCTCGGGATTCTCCTCGAGTCTGGCATGGCAATTGGGACGTGTCTCCACGTGAGGCGGGAGACCCAGGGTCCCTTTCCAAGTACCACAGTGATCCTGGGACTCCTATCCATTTTCAAGAAGAGTCAGGCATCGTCTCCTTTAGAAGCATTGATCTCTGCAGACCTCTCGAGTTTTCAAAGGATGTGAGGCCTCCGGTCGCGATGAGGCGGAGGAGTAGGTCTTTCTCTGTGGTCTCCACAGGGGATTCAGACATCCCATCGTCTTGGGAGATGCAAGACGAGCCTGCATTCAATTCACTGCAGGGATATCCGGCCTTACTTCGAGTCAGAGCATCTCGGTGTCCATTCCACTTGAGGTCACAAACTCAGGGTCCCTCTCACATACCTGTAGCTGAGAGAAGCCTCCTCTTGAGTTGCTTGTGGAAAGTTGGTATTCCACTTGTGTCGAAGCCAGGGACTAAGCTCTCATCTCGAGTTGATTTGGGGTCCATGGAGCCCTTTCATGTGGCTCCAGTGACCTCAGGATCCCTCTAGACTTGAGACAGTGATCTTGCGTTTTCTCTGGAGTGCCATCAAGGAAATCAAGGCTACTTTCACGTTTGATGTGGAAAACGGAATTGCTCTGCATGCAGTGCAGGGGAATCGGGCCTCAACTCGCGGCGAGGGGGAAATCTCATGGTTTTTCTCGAGTTGCGGCCGGAACCTGGGGTATATTCTCGAGTTACGACGGGGAGGGCCCTTCCAGACACGTGTTTGTTCAGCGACGTCAGGACTCCTGCCTAAGTGCGAGGGACACTTCGGGATTCTCCTCGAGTCTTGGCATGGCAATTGGGACGCGTCTCCACGTGAGGCGGGAGACCCAGTGTCCCTTTCCACGTGCCACAGGGATCCTGGGACTCCTATCCATTTTCAAGAGGAGTCAGGCATCGTCTCCTTTGGAAGCATTGATCTCCGCAGACCTCTCGAGTTTTCAAAGGATGTGAGGCCTCTGGTCGCGATGAGGCGGAGAACTCGGTCTTTCTCTGTGGTCTCCACAGGGGATTCAGACATCCCTTCTACTTGGGAGATGCAAGACGAGCCTGCATTCAATTCACTGCAGGGATATCCAGACTTACTTCGAGTCAGAGCATCTCGGTGTCCTTTCCACTTGAGGCCACAAACTCGGGGTCCCTCAAATATACCTGAAGCTGAGAGAAGCCTCCTCTTGAGATGCTTGTGGAAAGTTGGTATTCCTCTTGAGTCTAAGCCAGGGACTAAGCTCTCATCTCGAGTTGATTTGGGGTCCACGGAGCCATTTCATGTTGCTCCAGTGACCTCAGGATCCCTCTAGACTTGAGTCAGTGATCTTGGGTTTTCTCTGGAGTGCCATCAAGGAAATCAAGGCTCCTTTCACGTTTGATGTGGAAAACCGAATTGCTCTGCACGCAGTGCAGGGGAATCGGGCCTCATCTCGCGGCGAGGGGGAAGTCTCATGGTTTTCCTCGAGTTGCGGCCGGAACTTGGGGTATATTCTCGAGTTACGATGGGGAGGGCCCTTCCAGACACGTGTTTGTTCAGCGACGTCAGGACTCCTGCCTAGGTGCGAGGGACACCTCGGGATTCTCCTCGAGTCTTGGCATGGCAATTGGGACGCGTCTCCACGTGAGGCGGGAGACCCAGTGTCCCTTTCCACGTGCCACAGGGATCCTGGGACTCCTGTCCATTTTCAAGAGGAGTCAGGCATCGTCTCCTTTGGAAGCATTGATCTCCGCGGACCTCTCGAGTTTTCAAAGGATGTGAGGCCTCCGCTCGCGATGAGGCGGAGAATTAGGTCTTTCTCTGTGGTCTCCACAGGGGATTCAGACATCCCTTCGTCTTGGGAGATGCAAGATGAGCCTGCATTCAATTCACTGCAGGGATATCCGGTCTTACTTCGAGTCAGAGCATCTCGGTGTCCATTCCACTTGATGCCACAAACTCAGGGTCCCTCTCACATACCTGTAGCTGAGAGAAGCCTCCTCTTGAGGGGCTTGTGGAAAGTTCATATTCCTCTTGAGTTGAAGCCAGGGACTAAGCTCTCATCTCGAGTTGATTTGTGGTCCACGGAGGCCTTTCCTGTTGGTCCAGTGACCTCAGGATCCCTCTAGACTTGAAACAGTGATCTTGGGTTTTCTCTGGAGTGCCATCAAGGAAATCAAGGCTCCTTTCACGTTTGATGTCGAACACGGAATTGCTCTGCATGCAGTGCAGGGGAATCGGGCCTCAACTCGCGGGGAGGGGTAAATCTCATGGTATTTTTCAGTTGCGGCCGGAACCTGGGATATATTCTCGAGTTACGACAGGGAGGGCCCTTCCAGACACGTGTTTGTTGAGCGACGTCAGGACTCCTGCCTAGGTGCGAGGGACACCTCGGGATTCTCCTCGAGTCTTGCCATGGCAATGGGGACGCGTCTCCATGTGAGGCGGGAGACCCAGGGTCCCTTTTCACGTGCCACAGGAATCCTAGGACTCCTATCCATTTTCAAGAGGAGTCAGGCATCGTCTCCTTTGGAAGCATTGATCTCCGGGGACCTCTCGAGTTTTCAAAGGATGTGAGGCCTCCGGTCGCGATGAGGCGGAGAACACGGTCTTTCTCTGTGGTCTCCACAGGGGATTCACACATCCCTTCGTCTTGGGAGATGCAAGACGAGCCTGCATTCAATTCACTGCAGGAATATCCGGCCTTACTTCGAGTCAGAGCATCTCGGTGTCCATTCCACTTGAGGCCACAAACTCAGGGTCCCTCAAATATACCTGTAGCTGAGAGAAGCCTCCTCTTGAGGTGCTTGTGGAAATTTGGTATTCCTCTTGAGTCAAAACCAGGGACTAAGCTCTCATCTCGAGTTGATTTGGGGTCCACGGAGCCCTTACTTGTTGCTCCAGTGACCTCAGGATCCCTCTAGACTTGAGACAGTGATCTTGGGTTTTCTCTGGAGTGCCATCAAGGAAATCAAGGCTCCTTTCATTTTTGATGTGGAATACGGAATTGCTCTGCACGCAGGGCAGGGGAATCGGGCCTCATCTCGCGGCGAGGGGGGAGTCTCATGGTTTTTCTCGAGTTGCGGCCGGAACCTGGGGTATATTCTCGAGTTACGACGGGGAGGGGACTTCCAGACACGTGTTTGTTCAGTGACGTCAGGACTCCTGCCTAGGTGCGAGGGACACCTCGGGATTCTCCTCGAGTCTTGGCATGGCAATTGGGACGCCTCTCCACGTGAGGCGGGAGACCCAGTGTCCCTTTCCACGTGCCACAGGGATCCTGGGACTCCTATCCATTTTCAAGAGGAGTCTGGCATCGTTTCCTTTGGAAGCATTGATCGCCGCATACCTCTCGAGTTTTCAAAGGATGTGAGGCCTCCGCTCGCGATGAGGCGGAGAATTAGGTCTTTCTCTGTGGTCTCCACAGGGGATTCAGACATCCCTTCGCCTTGGGAGATGCAAGACGAGCCTGCATTCAATTCACTGCAGGGATATCCGGCCTTACTTCGAGTCAGAGCATCTCGGTGTCCATTCCATTTGAGGCCACAAACTCAGGGTCCCTGTCACATACCTGTAGCAGAGAGAAGCCTCCTCTTGAGGTGCTTGTGGAAAGTTGGTTTTCTTCTTGAGTCGAAGCCAGGGACTAAACTCTCATCTCGAGTTGATTTCGGGTCCACAGAGCCCTTTCGTGTTGCTACAGTGACCTCAGGATCCCTCTAGATTTGAAACAGTGATCTTGGGTTTTCTCTGGAGTGCCATCAAGGAAATCAAGGCTCCTTTCACGTTTGATGTCGAACACGGAATTGCTCTGCATGCAGTGCAGGGGAATCGGGCCTCAACTCGCGGCGAGGGGTAAATCTCATGGTTTTGTTCAGTTGCGGCCGGAACCTGGGATATATTCTCGAGTTACGACGGGGAGGGCCCTTCCAGACACGTGTTTGTTGAGCGACGTCAGGACTCCTGCCTAGGTGCGAGGGACACCTCGGGATTCTCCTCGAGTCTTGGCATGGCATTTTGGACGCGTCTCCACGTGAGGCGGGAGACCCAGGGTCCCTTTTCACGTGCCACAGGGATCCTGGGACTCCTATCCATTTTCAAGAGGAGTCAGGCATCGTCTCTTTGGAAGCATTGATCTCCTCGGACCTCTCGAGTTTTCAAAGGATGTGAGGCCTCCGGTCGCGATCAGGCGGAGAACTCGCTCTTTCTCTGTGGTCTCCCCAGCGGATTCAGACATCCCTTCGTCTTGGGAGATGCAAGATGAGCCTGCATTCAATTCACTGCAGGGATGTCCGGCCTTACTTCGAGTCAGAGCATCTCGGTGTCCATTCCACTTGAGGCAACAAACTCAGGGTCCCTCTCACATACCTGTAGCTGAGAGAAGCCTCCTCTTGAGGTGCTTGTGGAAAGTTCGTATTCCTCTTGAGTCGAAGCCAGGGACTAAGCTCTCATCTCGAGTTGATTTGGGGTCCACTGAGCCCTTTGTTGTTGCTACAGTGACCTCAGGATCCCTCTAGACTTGAGACACTGATCTTGGGTTTTCTCTGGAGTGCCATCAAGGAAATCAAGGCTCCTTTCATTTTTGATGTGGAATACGGAATTGCTCTGCACGCAGGGCAGGGGAATTGGGCCTCATCTCGCGGCGAGGGGGAAGTCTCATGGTTTTTCTCGAGTTGCGGCCGGAACCTGGGGTATATTCTCGAGTTACGACGGGGAGGTCCCTTCCAGACACGTGTTTGTACAGCGACGTCAGGACTCCTGCCTAGGTGCGAGGGACACCTCGGGATTCTCCTCGAGTCTGGCATGGCAATTGGGACGCGTCTCCACGTGAGGCGAGAGACCCAGTGTCCCTTTCCACGTGCCACAGGGATCCTGGGACTCCTATCCATTTTCAAGAGGAGTCAGGCATCGTCTCCTTTGGAAGCATTGATCTCCGCAGACCTCTCGAGTTTTCAAAGGATGTGAGGCCTCCGGTCGCGATGAGGCAGAG
Organism: Dama dama; assembly: GCF_033118175.1. NCBI lineage: Eukaryota > Metazoa > Chordata > Mammalia > Artiodactyla > Cervidae > Dama > Dama dama. The sequence continues at coordinate 3,933,560 of NC_083706.1, read as the reverse complement.
GAGTAGGTCTTTCTCTGTGGTCTCCACAGGGGATTCAGACATCCCTTCTTCTTGGGAGATGCAAGACGAGACTGCATTCAATTCACTGCAGGGATATCCGGCCTTACTTCGAGTCAGAGCATCTCGGTGTCCATTCCACTTGATGCCACAAACTCAGGGTCCCTCTCACATACCTGTAGCTGAGAGAAGCCTCCTCTTGAGGGGCTTGTGGAAAGTTCATATTCCTCTTGAGTTGAAGCCAGGGACTAAGCTCTCATCTCGAGTTGATTTGTGGTCCACGGAGCCCTTTCCTGTTGGTCCAGTGACCTCAGGATCCCTCTAGACTTGAAACAGTGATCTTGGGTTTTCTCTGGAGTGCCATCAAGGAAATCAAGGCTCCTTTCACGTTTGATGTCGAACACGGAATTGCTCTGCATGCAGTGCAGGGGAATCGGGCCTCAACTCGCGGCGAGGGGTAAATCTCATGGTATTTTTCAGTTGCGGCCGGAACCTGGGATATATTCTCGAGTTACGACAGGGAGGGCCCTTCCAGACACGTGTTTGTTGAGCGACGTCAGGACTCCTGCCTAGGTGCGAGGGACACCTCGGGATTCTCCTCGAGTCTTGCCATGGCAATGGGGACGCGTCTCCACGTGAGGCGGGAGACCCAGGGTCCCTTTTCACGTGCCACGGGAATCCTGGGACTCCTATCCATTTTCAAGAGGAGTCAGGCATCGTCTCCTTTGGAAGCATTGATCTCCGGGGACCTCTCGAATTTTCAAAGGATGTGAGGCCTCCGGTCGCGATGAGGCGGAGAACTCGGTCTTTCTCTGTGGTCTCCACAGGGGATTCACACATCCCTTCGTCTTGGGAGATGCAAGACGAGCCTGCATTCAATTCACTGCAGGAATATCTGGCCTTACTTCGAGTCAGAGCATCTCGGTGTCCATTCCACTTGAGTCCACAAACTCAGGGTCCCTCAAATATACCTGTAGCTGAGAGAAGCCTCCTCTTGAGGTGCTTGTGGAAAGTTGGTATTCCTCTTGAGTCAAAGCCAGGGACTAAGCTCTCATCTCGAGTTGATTTGGGGTCCACGGAGCCCTTTCTTGTTGCTCCAGTGACCTCAGGATCCCTCTAGACTTGAGACAGTGATCTTGGGTTTTCTCTGGAGTGCCATCAAGGAAATCAAGGCTCCTTTCACGTTTGATGTGGAACACGGAATTGCTCTGCACGCAGGGCAGGGGAATCGGGCCTCATCTCGCGGCGAGGGGGGAGTCTCATGGTTTTTCTCGAGTTGCGGCCGGAACCTGGGGTATATTCTCGAGTTACGACAGGGAGGGGCCTTCCAGAACCGTGTTTGTTCAGTGACGTCAGGACTACTGCCTAGGTGCGAGGGACACCTCGGGATTCTCCTCGAGTCTTGGCATGGCAATTGGGACGCCTCTCCACGTGACGCGGGAGACCCAGTGTCCCTTTCCACGTGCCACAGGGATCCTGGGACTCCTATCCATTTTCAAGAGGAGTCAGGCATCGTTTCCTTTGGAAGCATTGATCTCCGCGGACCTCTCGAGTTTTCAAAGGATGTGAGGCCTTCGCTCGCGATGAGGCGGAGAATTAGGTCTTTCTCTGTGGTCTCCACAGGGGATTCAGACATCCCTTCGCCTTGGGAGATGCAAGACGAGCCTGCATTCAATTCACTGCAGGGATATCCGGCCTTACTTCGAGTCAGAGCATCTCGGTGTCCATTCCATTTGAGGCCACAAACTCCGGGGCCCTCTCACATACCTGTAGCTGAGAGAAGCCTCCTCTTGAGGTGCTTGTGGAAAGTTGGTATTCTTCTTGAGTCGAAGCCAGGGACTAAACTCTCATCTCGAGTTGATTTCGGGTCCACAGAGCCCTTTCGTGTTGCTACAGTGACCTCAGGATCCCTCTAGACTTGAAACAGTGATCTTGGGTTTTCTCTGGAGTGCCATCAAGGAAATCAAGGCTCCTTTCACGTTTGATGTCGAACACGGAATTGCTCTGCATGCAGTGCAGGGGAATCGGGCCTCAACTCGCGGCGAGGGGTGAATCTCATGGTTTTGTTCAGTTGCGGCCGGAACCTGGGATATATTCTCGAGTTACGACGGGGAGGGCCCTTCCAGACACGTGTTTGTTGAGCGACGTCAGGACTCCTGCCTAGGTGCGAGGGACACCTCGGGATTCTCCTCGAGTCTTGGCATGGCATTTTGGCCGCGTCTCCACATGAGGCGGGAGACCCAGGGTCCCTTTTCACGTGCCACAGGGATCCTGGGACTCCTATCCATTTTCAAGAGGAGTCAGGCATCGTCTATTTGGAAGCATTGATCTCCTCGGACCTCTCGAGTTTTCAAAGGATGTGAGGCCTCCGGTCGCGATGAGGCGGAGTACTCGGTCTTTCTGTGGTCTCCCCAGCGGATTCAGACATCCCTTCGTCTTGGGAGATGCAAGACGAGCCTGCATTCAATTCACTGCAGGGATATCCGGCCTTACTTCGAGTCAGAGCATCTCGGTGTCCATTCCACTTGAGGCCACAAACTCAGGGTCCCTCTCACATACCTGTAGCTGAGAGAAGCCTCTTCTTGAGGTGCTTGTGGAAAGTTGGTATTCCTCTTGACTCGAAGCCAGGGACTAAGCTCTCATCTCGAGTTGATTTGGGGTCCACGGCGCCCTTTCGTGTTGCTCCAGTGACCTCAGGATCCCTCTAGACTTGAGACAGTGACCTTGGGTTTTCTCTGGAGTGCCATCAAGGAAATCAAGGCTCCTTTCACGTTTGATGTGGAACACGGAATTGCTCTGCACGCAGGGCAGGGGAAATGGGCCTCATCCCGCGGCTAGGGGGAAGTCTCATGGTTTTTCTCGAGTTGCGGTCGGAACCTGGGGTATATTCTCGAGTTACGACGGCGAGGGCCCTTCCAGACACGTGTTTGTTCAGCGACGTCTGGACTCCTGCCTAGGTGCGAGGGACAACTAGGGATTCTCCTCGAGTTTTGGCATGGCAATTGAGACGCGTCTCCACGTGAGGCGGGAGACCTAGTGTCCCTTTCCACGTGCCACAGGGATCCTGGGACTCCTATCCATTTTCAAGAGGAGTCAGGCATCGTCTCCTTTGGAAGCATTGATCTCCGCAGACCTCTTGAATTTTCAAAGGATCCGAGGCCTCCGTTCGCGATGAGGCGGAGAACTAGGTCTTTCTCTGTGGTCTCCACAGGGGATTCAGACATCCCTTCGTCTTGGGAGATTCAAGACGGGCCGGCATTCAATTAACTGAAGGGATATCCGGCCTTACCTCGAGTCAGAGCATCTCGTTGTCCATTCCACATGAGGCCACAAATTCAGGGTCCCTCTCACATACCTGTAGCTGAGAGAAGCCTCCTCTTGAGGTGCTTGTGGAAACTTGGTATTCCTCTTGAGTCGAAGCCAGGGACTAAGCTCTCATCTCGAGTTGATTTGGGTTCGACGGAGCCCTTTGGTGTTGCAACAGTGACCTCAGGATCCCTCTAGACTTGAGACAGTGATCTTGGGTTTTCTCTGGAGTGCCACCAAGGAAATCAAGTCTCCTTTCACGTTTGATGTGGAACACGGAATTACTCTGCACGCAGTGCAGGGGCATCGGGCCTCATCTCGCGCCGAGGGGGAAGTCTCATGGTTTTTCTCGAGTTGCGGCCGGAACCTGTGGTATATTCTCGAGTTACGACGGGGAGGGCCCTTCCAGACAAGTGTTTGTTCAGCGACGTCAGGACTCCTGCCTAGGTGCCAGGGACACTTCTGGATTCTCCTCGAGTCTTGACATGGCAATTGGGACGCGTCTCCACGTGAGGCGGGAGACCCAGGGACCCTTTCCACGTGCCACACGGATCCTGGGACTCCTATCCATTTTCAAGAGGAGTCAGGCATCGTCTCCTTTGGAAGCATTGATCTCCGCGGTCCTCTCGAGTTTTCAAAGGATGTGAGTCTTCCCGTCGCAATGAGGCGGAGAACTGGGTCTTTCTCTGTGGTCTCCACAGGGGATTCAGATATCCCTTCGTCTTGGGAGATGCAAGACGAGCCTGCATTCAATTCACTGCAGGGATATCCGGCCTAACTTCGAGTCAGAGCTTCTCGGTGTCCATTCCACTTGAGGTCACAAACTCAGGGTCCCTCTCACATACCTGTAGCTGAGAGAAGCCTCCTCTTGAGGTGCTTGTGGAAAGTTGGTATTCCTCTTGGGTCTAAGCCAGGGACTAAGCTCTCATCTCGTGTGGATTTTTTGTCGACGGAGCCCTTTCATATTGGTCCAGTGACCTCAGGATCCCTCTAGACTTGAAACAGTGATCTTGGGTTTCTCTGGAGTGCCATCAAGGAAATCAAGGCTCCTTTCACGTTTGATGTGGAACACGGAATTGCTCTGCATGCAGTGCAGGGGAATTGGGCCTCATCTCGCGGCGAGGGGGAAGTCTCATGGTTTTTCTCGAGTTGCGGCCGGAACCTGGGGTATATTCTCGAGTTACGACGGGGAGGTCCCTTCCAGACACGTGTTTGTTCAGCGACGTCAGGACTCCTGCCTAGGTGCGAGGGACACCTCGGGATTCTCCTCGAGTCTGGCATGGCAATTGGGACGTGTCTCCACGTGAGGCGGGAGACCCAGAGTCCCTTTCCAAGTGTCACAGTGATCCTGGGACTCCTATCCATTTTCAAGAAGAGTCAGGCATCGTATCCTTTAGAAGCATTGATCTCTGCAGACCTCTCGAGTTTTCAAAGGATGTGAGGCCTCCGGTCGCGATGAGGCGGAGGAGTAGGTTTTTCTCTGTGGTCTCCACAGGGGATTCAGACATCCCTTCGTCTTGGGAGATGCAAGACGAGCCTGCATTCAATTCACTGCAGGGATATCCGGCCTTACTTCGAGTCAGAGCATCTCGGTGTCCATTCCACTTGAGGCCACAAACTCAGGGTCCCTCTCACATACCTGTAGCTGAGAGAAGCCTCCTCTTGAGTTGCTTGTGGAAAGTTGGTATTCCACTTGTGTCGAAGCCAGGGACTAAGCTCTCATCTCGAGTTGATTTGGGGTCCATGGAGCCCTTTCATGTTGCTCCAGTGACCTCAGGATCCCTCTAGACTTGAGACAGTGATCTTGGGTTTTCTCTGGAGTGCCATTAAGGAAATCAAGGCTCCTTTCACGTTTGATGTCGAACACGGAATTGCTCTGCATGCAGTGCAGGGGAATCGGGCCTCAACTCGCGGGGAGGGGTAAATCTCATGGTATTTTTCAGTTGCGGCCGGAACCTGGGATATATTCTCGAGTTACGACAGGGAGGGCCCTTCCAGACACGTGTTTGTTGAGCGACGTCAGGACTCCTGCCTAGGTGCGAGGGACACCTCGGGATTCTCCTCGAGTCTTGCCATGGCAATGGGGACGCGTCTCCATGTGAGGCGGGAGACCCAGGGTCCCTTTTCACGTGCCACAGGAATCCTAGGACTCCTATCCATTTTCAAGAGGAGTCAGGCATCGTCTCCTTTGGAAGCATTGATCTCCGGGGACCTCTCGAGTTTTCAAAGGATGTGAGGCCTCCGGTCGCGATGAGGCGGAGAACACGGTCTTTCTCTGTGGTCTCCACAGGGGATTCACACATCCCTTCGTCTTGGGAGATGCAAGACGAGCCTGCATTCAATTCACTGCAGGAATATCCGGCCTTACTTCGAGTCAGAGCATCTCGGTGTCCATTCCACTTGAGGCCACAAACTCAGGGTCCCTCAAATATACCTGTAGCTGAGAGAAGCCTCCTCTTGAGGTGCTTGTGGAAAGTTGGTATTCCTCTTGAGTCAAAACCAGGGACTAAGCTCTCATCTCGAGTTGATTTGGGGTCCACGGAGCCCTTACTTGTTGCTCCAGTGACATCAGGATCCCTCTAGACTTGAGACAGTGATCTTGGGTTTTCTCTGGAGTGCCATCAAGGAAATCAAGGCTCCTTTCATTTTTGATGTGGAATACGGAATTGCTCTGCACGCAGGGCAGGGGAATCGGGCCTCATCTCGCGGCGAGGGGGGAGTCTCATGGTTTTTCTCGAGTTGCGGCCGGAACCTGGGGTATATTCTCGAGTTACGACGGGGAGGGGACTTCCAGACACGTGTTTGTTCAATGACGTCAGGACTCCTGCCTAGGTGCGAGGGACACCTCGGGATTCTCCTCGAGTCTTGGCATGGCAATTGGGACGCCTCTCCACGTGAGGCGGGAGACCCAGTGTCCCTTTCCACGTGCCACAGGGATCCTGGGACTCCTATCCATTTTCAAGAGGAGTCTGGCATCGTTTCCTTTGGAAGCATTGATCTCCGCATACCTCTCGAGTTTTCAAAGGATGTGAGGCCTCCGCTCGCGATGAGGCGGAGAATTAGGTCTTTCTCTGTGGTCTCCACAGGGGATTCAGACATCCCTTCGCCTTGGGAGATGCAAGACGAGCCTGCATTCAATTCACTGCAGGGATATCCGGCCTTACTTCGAGTCAGAGCATCTCGGTGTCCATTCCATTTGAGGCCACAAACTCAGGGTCCCTGTCACATACCTGTAGCTGAGAGAAGCCTCCTCTTGAGGTGCTTGTGGAAAGTTGGTATTCTTCTTGAGTCAAAGCCAGGGACTAAACTCTCATCTCGAGTTGATTTCGGGTCCACAGAGCCCTTTCGTGTTGCTACAGTGACCTCAGGATCCCTCTAGACTTGAAACAGTGATCTTGGGTTTTCTCTGGAGTGCCATCAAGGAAATCAAGGCTCCTTTCACGTTTGATGTCGAACACGGAATTGCTCTGCATGCAGTGCAGGGGAATCGGGCCTCAACTCGCGGCGAGGGGTAAATCTCATGGTTTTGTTCAGTTGCGGCCGGAACCTGGGATATATTCTCGAGTTACGACGGGGAGGGCCCTTCCAGACACGTGTTTGTTGAGCGACGTCAGGACTCCTGCCTAGGTGCGAGGGACACCTCGGGATTCTCCTCGAGTCTTGGCATGGCATTTTGGACGCGTCTCCACGTGAGGAGGGAGACCCAGGGTCCCTTTTCACGTGCCACAGGGATCCTGGGACTCCTATCCATTTTCAAGAGGAGTCAGGCATCGTCTCTTTGGAAGCATTGATCTCCTCGGACCTCTCGAGTTTTCAAAGGATGTGAGGCCTCCGGTCGCGATCAGGCGGAGAACTCGCTCTTTCTCTGTGGTCTCCCCAGCGGATTCAGACATCCCTTCGTCTTGGGAGATGCAAGATGAGCCTGCATTCAATTCACTGCAGGGATGTCCGGCCTTACTTCGAGTCAGAGCATCTCGGTGTCCATTCCACTTGAGGCAACAAACTCAGGGTCCCTCTCACATACCTGTAGCTGAGAGAAACCTCCTCTTGAGGTGCTTGTGGAAAGTTCGTATTCCTCTTGAGTCGAAGCCAGGGACTAAGCTCTCATCTCGAGTTGATTTGGGGTCCACTGAGCCCTTTGTTGTTGCTACAGTGACCTCAGGATCCCTCTAGACTTGAGACACTGATCTTGGGTTTTCTCTGGAGTGCCATCAAGGAAATCAAGGCTCCTTTCATTTTTGATGTGGAATACGGAATTGCTCTGCACGCAGGGCAGGGGAATTGGGCCTCATCTCGCGGCGAGGGGGAAGTCTCATGGTTTTTCTCGAGTTGCGGCCGGAACCTGGGGTATATTCTCGAGTTACGACGGGGAGGTCCCTTCCAGACACGTGTTTGTACAGCGACGTCAGGACTCCTGCCTAGGTGCGAGGGACACCTCGGGATTCTCCTCGAGTCTGGCATGGCAATTGGGACGCGTCTCCACGTGAGGCGAGAGACCCAGTGTCCCTTTCCACGTGCCACAGGGATCCTGGGACTCCTATCCATTTTCAAGAGGAGTCAGGCATCGTCTCCTTTGGAAGCATTGATCTCCGCAGACCTCTCGAGTTTTCAAAGGATGTGAGGCCTCCGGTCGCGATGAGTCAGAGGAGTAGGTCTTTCTCTGTGGTCTCCACAGGGGATTCAGACATCCCTTCTTCTTGGGAGATGCAAGACGAGACTGCATTCAATTCACTGCAGGGATATCCGGCCTTACTTCGAGTCAGAGCATCTCGGTGTCCATTCCACTTGATGCCACAAACTCAGGGTCCCTCTCACATACCTGTAGCTGAGAGAAGCCTCCTCTTGAGGGGCTTGTGGAAAGTTCATATTCCTCTTGAGTTGAAGCCAGGGACTAAGCTCTCATCTCGAGTTGATTTGTGGTCCACGGAGCCCTTTCCTGTTGGTCCAGTGACCTCAGGATCCCTCTAGACTTGAAACAGTGATCTTGGGTTTTCTCTGGAGTGCCATCAAGGAAATAAAGGCTCCTTTCACGTTTGATGTCGAACACGGAATTGCTCTGCATGCAGTGCAGGGGAATCGGGCCTCAACTCGCGGGGAGGGGTAAATCTCATGGTATTTTTCAGTTGCGGCCGGAACCTGGGATATATTCTCGAGTTACGACAGGGAGGGCCCTTCCAGACACGTGTTTGTTGAGCGACGTCAGGACTCCTGCCTAGGTGCGAGGGCCACCTCGGGATTCTCCTCGAGTCTTGCCATGGCAATGGGGACGCGTCTCCACGTGAGGCGGGAGACCCAGGGTCCCTTTTCACGTGCCACGGGAATCCTGGGACTCCTATCCATTTTCAAGAGGAGTCAGGCATCGTCTCCTTTGGAAGCATTGATCTCCGGGGACCTCTCGAATTTTCAAAGGATGTGAGGCCTCCGGTCGCGATGAGGCGGAGAACTCGGTCTTTCTCTGTGGTCTCCACAGGGGATTCACATATCCCTTCGTCTTGGGAGATGCAAGACGAGCCTGCATTCAATTCACTGCAGGAATATCCGGCCTTACTTCGAGTCAGAGCATCTCGGTGTCCATTCCACTTGAGGCCACAAACTCAGGGTCCCTCAAATATACCTGTAGCTGAGAGAAGCCTCCTCTTGAGGTGCTTGTGGAAAGTTGGTATTCCTCTTGAGTCAAAGCCAGGGACTAAGCTCTCATCTCGAGTTGATTTGGGGTCCACGGAGCCCTTTCTTGTTGCTCCAGTGACCTCAGGATCCCTCTAGACTTGAGACAGTGATCTTGGGTTTTCTCTGGAGTGCCATCAAGGAAATCAAGGCTCCTTTCACGTTTGATGTGGAACACGGAATTGCTCTGCACGCAGGGCAGGGGAATCGGGCCTCATCTCGCGGCAAGGGGGGAGTCTCATGGTTTTTCTCGAGTTGCGGCCGGAACCTGGGGTATATTCTCGAGTTACGACAGGGAGGGGCCTTCCAGAACCGTGTTTGTTCAGTGACGTCAGGACTACTGCCTAGGTGCGAGGGACACATCGGGATTCTCCTCGAGTCTTGGCATGGCAATTGGGACGCCTCTCCACGTGAGGCGGGAGACCCAGTGTCCCTTTCCACGTGTCACAGGGATCCTGGGACTCCTATCCATTTTCAAGAGGAGTCAGGCATCGTTTCCTTTGGAAGCATTGATCTCCGCGGACCTCTCGAGTTTTCAAAGGATGTGAGGCCTTCGCTCGCGATGAGGCGGAGAATTAGGTCTTTCTCTGTGGTCTCCACAGGGGATTCAGACATCCCTTCGCCTTGGGAGATGCAAGACGAGCCTGCATTCAATTCACTGCAGGGATATCCGGCCTTACTTCGAGTCAGAGCATCTCGGTGTCCATTCCATTTGAGGCCACAAACTCAGGGGCCCTCTCACATACCTGTAGCTGAGAGAAGCCTCCTCTTGAGGTGCTTGTGGAACGTTGGTATTCTTCTTGAGTCGAAGCCAGGGACTAAACTCTCATCTCGAGTTGATTTCGGGTCCACAGAGCCCTTTCGTGTTGCTACAGTGACCTCAGGATCCCTCTAGACTTGAAACAGTGATCTTGGGTTTTCTCTGGAGTGCCATCAAGGAAATCAAGGCTCCTTTCACGTTTGATGTCGAACACGGAATTGCTCTGCATGCAGTGCAGGGGAATCGGGCCTCAACTCGCGGCGAGGGGTGAATCTCATGGTTTTGTTCAGTTGCGGCCGGAACCTGGGATATATTCTCGAGTTACGACGGGGAGGGCCCTTCCAGACACGTGTTTGTTGAGCGACGTCAGGACTCCTGCCTAGGTGCGAGGGACACCTCGGGATTCTCCTCGAGTCTTGGCATGGCATTTTGGCCGCGTCTCCACGTGAGGCGGGAGACCCAGGGTCCCTTTTCACGTGCCACAGGGATCCTGGGACTCCTATCCATTTTCAAGAGGAGTCAGGCATCTTCTCTTTGGAAGCATTGATCTCCTCGGACCTCTCGAGTTTTCAAAGGATGTGAGGCCTCCGGTCGCGATGAGGCGGAGTACTCGGTCTTTCTGTGGTCTCCCCAGCGGATTCAGACATCCCTTCGTCTTGGGAGATGCAAGACGAGCCTGCATTCAATTCACTGCAAGGATATCCGGCCTTACTTCGAGTCAGAGCATCTCGGTGTCCATTCCACTTGAGGCCACAAACTCAGGGTCCCTCTCACATACCTGTAGCTGAGAGAAGCCTCTTCTTGAGGTGCTTGTGGAAAGTTGGTATTCCTCTTGACTCGAAGCCAGGGACTAAGCTCTCATCTCGAGTTGATTTGGGGTCCACGGAGCCCTTTCGTGTTGCTCCAGTGACCTCAGGATCCCTCTAGACTTGAGACAGTGATCTTGGGTTTTCTCTGGAGTGCCACCAAGGAAATCAAGTCTCCTTTCACGTTTGATGTGGAACACGGAATTACTCTGCACGCAGTGCAGGGGCATCGGGCCTCATCTCGCGCCGAGGGGGAAGTCTCATGGTTTTTCTCGAGTTGCGGCCGGAACCTGGGGTATATTCTCGAGTTACGACGGGGAGGGCCCTTCCAGACAAGTGTTTGTTCAGCGACGTCAGGACTCCTGCCTAGGTGCGAGGGACACCTCGGGATTCTCCTCGAGTCTTGGCATGGCAATTGGGACGCGTCTCCACGTGAGGCGGGAGACCCAGGGACCCTTTCCACGTGCCACACGGATCCTGGGACTCCTATCCATTTTCAAGAGGAGTCAGGCATCGTCTCCTTTGGAAGCATTGATCTCCGCGGTCCTCTCGAGTTTTCAAAGGATGTGAGTCTTCCCGTCGCAATGAGGCGGAGAACTGGGTCTTTCTCTGTGGTCTCCACAGGGGATTCAGATATCCCTTCGTCTTGGGAGATGCAAGACGAGCCTGCATTCAATTCACTGCAGGGATATCCGGCCTAACTTCGAGTCAGAGCTTCTCGGTGTCCATTCCACTTGAGGTCACAAACTCAGGGTCCCTCTCACATACCTGTAGCTGAGAGAAGCCTCCTCTTGAGGTGCTTGTGGAAAATTGGTATTCCTCTTGAGTTGAAGCCAGGGACTAAGCTCTCATCTCGAGTTGATTTGGGTTCCACGGAGCCATTTCGTGTTGCTACAGTGACCTCAGGATCCCTCTAGACTTGAGACACTGATCTTGGGTTTTCTCTGGAGTGCCATCAAGGAAATCAAGGCTCCTTTCATTTTTGATGTGGAATATGGAATTGCTCTGCACGCAGGGCAGGGGAATTGGGCCTCATCTCGCGGCGAGGGGGAAGTCTCATGGTTTTTCTCGAGTTGCGGCCGGAACCTGGGGTATATTCTCGAGTTACGACGGGGAGGTCCCTTCCAGACACGTGTTTGTTCAGCGACGTCAGGACTCCTGCCTAGGTGCGAGGGACACCTCGGGATTCTCCTCGAGTCTGGCATGGCAATTGGGACGTGTCTCCACGTGAGGCGGGAGACCCAGAGTCCCTTTCCAAGTGTCACAGTGATCCTGGGACTCCTATCCATTTTCAAGAAGAGTCAGGCATCGTATCCTTTAGAAGCATTGATCTCTGCAGACCTCTCGAGTTTTCAAAGGATGTGAGGCCTCCGGTCGCGATGAGGCGGAGGAGTAGGTTTTTCTCTGTGGTCTCCACAGGGGATTCAGACATCCCTTCGTCTTGGGAGATGCAAGACGAGCCTGCATTCAATTCACTGCAGGGATATCCAGCCTTACTTCGAGTCAGAGCATCTCGGTGTCCATTCCACTTGAGGCCACAAACTCAGGGTCCCTCTCACATACCTGTAGCTGAGAGAAGCCTCCTCTTGAGTTGCTTGTGGAAAGTTGGTATTCCACTTGTGTCGAAGCCAGGGACTAAGCTCTCATCTCGAGTTGATTTGGGGTCCATGGAGCCCTTTCATGTTGCTCCAGTGACCTCAGGATCCCTCTAGACTTGAGACAGTGACCTTGGTTTTTCTCTGGAGTGCCATCAAGGAAATCAAGGCTCCTTTCACGTTTGATGTGGAACACGGAATTGCTCTGCACGCAGGGCAGGGGAAATGGGCCTCATCCCGCGGCTAGGGGGAAGTCTCATGGTTTTTCTCGAGTTGCGGCCGGAACCTGGGGTATATTCTCGAGTTACGACGGCGAGGGCCCTTCCAGACACGTGTTTGTTCAGCGACGTCAGGACTCCTGCCTAGGTGCGAGGGACTCCTCGGGATTCTCCTCGAGTCTGGCATGGCAATTGGGACGTGTCTCCACGTGAGGCGGGAGACCCAGAGTCCCTTTCCAAGTGCCACAGTGATCCTGGGACTCCTATCCATTTTCAAGAAGAGTCAGGCATCGTATCCTTTAGAAGCATTGATCTCTGCAGACCTCTCGAGTTTTCAAAGGATGTGAGGCCTCCGGTCGCGATCAGGCGGAGGAGTAGGTCTTTCTCTGTGGTCTCCACAGGGGATTCAGCCATCCCTTCGTCTTGGGAGATGCAAGACGAGCCTGCATTCAATTCACTGCAGGGATATCCGGCCTTACTTCGAGTCAGAGCATCTCGGTGTCCATTCCACTTGAGGCCACAAACTCAGGGTCCCTCTCACATAACTGTAGCTGAGAGAAGCCTCCTCTTGAGTTGCTTGTGGAAAGTTGGTATTCCACTTGTGTGGAAGCCAGGGACTAAGCTCTCATCTCGAGTTGATTTGGGGTCCATGGAGCCCTTTCATGTTGCTCCAGTGACCTCAGGATCCCTCTAGACTTGAGACAGTGATCTTGGGTTTTCTCTGGAGTTCCATCCAGGAAATCAAGGCTACTTTCACGTTTGATGTGGAAAACGGAATTGCTCTGCATGCAGTGCAGGGGAATCGGGCCTCAACTCGCGGCGAGGGGGAAATCTCATGGTTTTTCTCGAGTTGTGGCCGGAACCTGGGGTATATTCTCGAGTTACGACGGGGAGGGCCCTTCCAGACACGTGTTTGTTCAGCGACGTCAGGACTCCTGCCTAAGTGCGAGGGACACTTCGGGATTCTCCTCGAGTCTTGGCATGGCAATTGGGACGCGTCTCCACGTGAGGCGGGAGACCCAGTGTCCCTTTCCACGTGCCACAGGGATCCTGGGACTCCTATCCATTTTCAAGAGGAGTCAGGCATCGTCCTCTTTGGAAGCATTAATCTCTGTGGACCTCTCGAATTTTCAAAGGATGTGAGGCCTCCGGTTGCGATGAGGGGGAGAATTAGGTCTTTCTCTGTGGTCTCCAGAGGGGATTCAGACATCCCTTCGTCTTGGGAGATGCAAGACGAGCGTGCATTCAATTCCCTGCAGGGATATCCGGCCTTACATCGAGCCAGAGCATCTCGGTGTCCATTCCACTTGAGGCCACAAACTCAGGGTCGCTATCACATACTGTAGCTGAGAGAAGCCTCCTCTTGAGGTGCTTGTGGAAACTTGGTATTCCTCTTCAGTTGAAGCCAGGGACTAAGCTCTCATCTCGAGTTGATTTGGGGTCCACGGAGCCCTTTCGTGTTGCTCCAGTGACCTCAGGATCCCTCTAGACTTGAGACAGTCATCTTGAGTTTTCTCTGGAGTGCCATCAAGGAAATCAAGGCTCCTTTCACGTTTGATGTCGAACACGGAATTGTGCTGCACGCAGTGCAAGGGAATCGGGCCTCATCTTGCGGCGAGGGGGAAGTCTCATGGTTTTTCTCGAGTTGCGGCCGGAACCTGGGGTATATTCTTGAGTTACGACGGGGAGGGCCCTTCCAGACACGTGTTTGTACAGCGACGTCAGGACTCCTGCCTAGGTGCGAGGGACACCTCGGGGTTCTCCTCGAGTCTTGGCATGGCAATTGTGACGCGTCCCCACGTGAGGCGGGAGACCCAGGTTCCCTTTCCACGTGCCACAGGGATCCTGGGTCTCCTATCCATTTTCAAGAGGAGTCAGGCATCGTCTCCTTTGGAAGCATTGATGTCCGCGGACCTCTCGAGTTTTCAAAGGATGTGAGGCCTCCGCTCGCGATGAGGTGGAGAACTAGGTCTTTCTCTGTGGTCTCCACAGGGGATTCAGACATCCCTTCGTCTTGGGAGATGCAAGACGAGCCTGCATTCAATTCACTGCAGGGATATCCGGCCTTACTTCGAGTCACAGCGTGTCGGTGTCCATTCCACTTGAGGCCACAGACTCAGGGTCCCTCTCACCTACGTGTAGCTGAGAGAAGCCTCCTCTTAAGGTGCTTGTGGAAAGTTGGTATTCCTCTTGAGTCGAATCCAGGGACTAAGCTCTCATCTCGAGTTGATTTGGGGTCCTCGGAGCCCTTTCGTGTTGCTCCAGTGACCTCAGGACCCCTCTAGTCTTGAGACAGTGATGTTGGGTTTTCTCTGGAGTGCCATCAAGGAAATCAAGGCTCCTTTCACGTTTGATGTGGAACACGGAATTTCTCTGTACGCAGTGCAGGGGAATCGGTCCTCATCTTGCGGCGAGGGGGAAGTCTCAGGGTTTTTCTCGAGTTGCGGCCGGAACCTGGGGTATATTCTCGAGTTACGACGGGGAGGGCCCTTCCAGACACGTGTTTGTTCAGCGACGTCAGGACTCCTGCCTAGGTGCGAGGGACACCTCGGGATTCTCCTCAAGTCTTGGCATAGCAATTGGGACGCGACTCCACGTGAGGCGGGAGGCCCAGGGTCCCATTCCACGTGCCACAGGGATCCTGGGACTCCTATCCATTTTCAAGAGGAGTCAGGCATCATCTCCTTTGGAAGTACTGATCTCCGCGGACCTCTCGAGTTTTCAAAGGATGTGAGGCTTGCGGTCGCGATGAGGCGGAGAACTAGGACATTCTCTGTGGTCTCCACAGGGGATTCAGACATGCCTTCGTCTTGGGAGATGCAAGACGAGCCTGCATTCAATTCACTGTAGGGATATCTCGCCTTACTTCGAGTCAGAACACCTCGATGTCCATTACACTTGAGGCCACAAACTCAGGGTCCCTCTCACATACCTGCAGCTGAGAGAAGCCTCCTCTTGAGGTGCTTGTGGAAAGTTGGTATTGCTCTTGAGTCGAAGCCAGGGACTAAGCTCTCATCTTGAGTTGATTCGGGTCCTCGGAGCCCTTTCATGTTGCTACAGTGACCTCAGGTTCCCTCTAGACTTGAGACAGTGATCTTGGGTTTTCTCTGGAGGGCCATCAAGGAAATCAAGGCTCCTTTCACGTTTGATGTGGAACACGGAATTGCTCTGCAGCCAGTCCAGGGAAATCGGGCCTCATCTCTCGGCGAGGGGGGATTCTCATGGTTTTTCTCGAGTTGCGGCCGGATCCTGGGGTATATTCTCGAGTTACGACGGGGAAGGCCCTTCCAGACACGTGTTTGTTCAGCGACGTCAGGACTCCTGCCTTGGTGTGAGGGACACCTCGGGATTCACCTCGAGTCTTGGCATGGCAATTTGCTCGCGTCTCCACATGAGGCGGGGGACCCAGGGTCCCTTTCCACGTGCCACAGGGATCCTGGGACTCCTATCCATTTTCAAGAGGAGTCAGGCATCATCTCCTTTGGAAGCATTGAACTCCACGGACCTCTCCAGTTTTCAAAGGATGTGAGGCCTCCTGTCGCGATGAGGAGGAGAACTAGGTCTTTCTCTGTGGTCTCCACAGGGGATTCAGACATCCCTTCGTTTTGGGAGATGCAAGTCGAGCCTGCACTCAATTCACTGCAGGGAAATCCGGCCTTACTTCGAGTCAGAGCATCTCGGTGTCCATTCCACTTGAGGCCACAAACTCAGGGTCCCTCTCACATACATGTAGCAGAGAAAAGCCTCCTCTTGAGGTTCTTGGGGAAAGTTGGTATTCGTCTTGATTCGAAGCCAGGGACTAACCTCTCATCTCGAGTTGATTTGGGGTTCACGGAGCCCTTTCGTGTTGCTACAGTGACCTCAGGATCCCTCTAGACTTGAAACAGTGATCTTGGGTTTTCTCTGGAGTGCCATCAAGGAAATCAAGGCTCCTTTCACGTTTGATGTGGAACACAGAATTGCTCTGCCCGCAGTGCAGGGGAATCGGGCCTCATCTCGCGGCGAGGGGGAAGTCTCATGGTTTTTCTCGAGTTGTGGCCGGAACCTGGGGTATATTCTCGAGTTACGACGGGCAGGGCCCTTCCAGACACGTGTTTGTTCAGCGACGTCAGGACTCCTGCCTAGGTGCGAGGGACACCTCGGGATTCTCCTCGAGTCTTGGCATGGCAATTGGGACGCGTCTCCACGTGAGGCGGGAGACCCAGGGTCCATTTCCACGTGCCACAGGGATCCTGGGACTCCTATCCATTTTCAAGAAGAGTCAGGCATCGTCTCCTTTGGAAGCATTCATCTCTGCAGACCTCTCGAGTTTTCAAAGGATGTGAGTCCTCCGGACGCGATGAGGCAGAGGACTAGTTCTTTCTCTGTCGTCTCCACAGGGGATTCAGACATCCCTTCGTCTTGGGAGATGCAAGACGAGCCTGCATTCAATTCACTGCAGGGATATCCGGGCTTACTTCGAGTCAAAGCATCTCGGTGTCCATTCCACTTGAGGCCACAAACTCAGGGTCCCTCTCACATACCTGCAGCTGAGAGAAGCCTCCTCTTGAGGTGCTTGTGGAAAGTTGGTATTGCTCTTGAGTCGAAGCCAGGGACTAAGCTCTCATCTTGAGTTGATTTCGGGTCCTCGGAGCCCTTTCATGTTGCTACAGTGACCTCAGGATCCCTCTAGACTTGAGACAGTGATCTTGGGTTTTCTCTGGAGGGCCATCAAGGATATCAAGGCTCCTTTCACGTTTGATGTGGAAGACGGAATTGCTCTGCAGCCAGTCCAGGGAAATCGGGCCTCATCTCGCGGCGAGGGGGAAGTCTCATGGTTTTTCTCGAGTTGCGGCCGGATCCAGGGGTATATTCTCGAGTTACGACGGGGAGGGCCCTTCCAGACACGTGTTTGTTCAGCGACGTCAGGACTCCTGCCTTGGTGTGAGGGACACCTCGGGATTCACCTCGAGTCTTGGCATGGCAATTGGCTAGCGTCTCCACGTGAGGCGGGAGACCCAGGGTCCCTTTCCACGTGCCACAGGGATCCTGGGACTCCTATCCATTTTCAAGAGGAGTCAGGCATCATCTCCTTTGGAAGCATTGAACTCCACGGACCTCTCCAGTTTTCAAAGGATGTGAGGCCTCCTGTCGCGATGAGGAGGAGAACTAGGTCTTTCTCTGTGGTCTCCACAGTGGATTCAGACATCCCTTCGTTTTGGGAGATGCAAGTCGAGCCTGCACTCAATTCACTGCAGGGATATACAGCCTTACTTCGAGTCAGAGCATCTCGGTGTCCATTCCACTTGAGGCCACAAACTCAGGGTCCCTCTCACATACATGTAGCTGAGAAAAGCCTCCTCTTGAGGTTCTTGGGGAAAGTTGGTATTCCTCTTGACTCGAAGCCAGGGACTAAGCTCTCATCTCGAGTTGATTTGGGGTCCACGGAGCCCTTTCGTGTTGCTCCAGTGACTTCAGGATCCCTCTAGACTTGAGACAGTGATCTTGGGTTTTCTCTGGAGTGCCATCAAGGAAATCAAGGCTCCTTTCACGTTTGATGTGGAACACAGAATTGCTCTGCCCGCAGTGCAGGGGAATCGGGCCTCATCTCGCGGCGAGGCGGAAGTCTCATGGTTTTACTCCACTTGTGGCCGGAACCTGGGGTATATTCTCGAGTTATGAAGTGGGTGGCCCTTCCAGAAACGTGTTTGTTTAACGACGCAGAACTCCTGCCTTGGTTCGATGGACAACTCGGGATTCTCCCCGAGTCTTGGCATGGCAATTTGGACGCGTCTCCACGTGTGGCGGGAGACCCAGGTTCCCTTTCCACGTGCCACAGGGATCCTGGGACTCCTATCCATTTTCAAGAGGAGTCAGGAATCATCTCCTTTGGAAGCATTGATCTCCGCGGACCTCTCGAATTTTCAAAGGATGTGAGGCCTCCAGTCGCGATGTGGCGAGAACTAGGTCTTTCTCTGTGGTCTCCACAGGGGATTCAGACATCCAGTCTTCTTGGGAGATGCAAGACGAGCCTGCATTCAATTCACTGCAGGGATATCCGGCCTTACTTCGAGGCAGAGTATCTCGGTGTCCATTCCACTTGAGGCCACAAACTCAAGGTCCCTCTTACATACCTGTAGCTGAGAGAAGCCTCCTCTTGAGGTGCTTGTGGAAAGTTGGTATTCCTCTTGAGTCGAAGCCAGGGACTTAGCTCTCATCTCGAGGTGATTTGGGGTCCACGAAGCCCTTTCGAGTTGCTACAGTGACCTGAGTATACCTCTAGACTTGAGACAGTGATCTTGGGTTTTCTCTGGAGGGCCATCAAGGATATCAAGGCTCCTTTCACGTTTGATGTGGAACACAGAATTGCTCCGCACGCAGTGCAGGGGAATCGGGCCTCATCTCACGGCGAAGGGGAACTCTCATGGTTGTTCTCGAGTTGCGGCCGGAACCTGCGGTATATTCCCGATTTACGACGGGGAGGGTCTTTCCAGACACGTGTTTGTTCAGCGACCTCACGACCCCTGGCTAGGGGCGAGGGACACCTCGGGATTCTCCTCGAGTCTTGGCATGGCAATTGGGATGCGTCTCCACGTGAGGCGGGAGCCCCAGAGTCCCTTTCCACGTGCCACAGGGATCCTGGGACTCCTATCCATTTTCAAGAGGAGTCAGGAATCGTCTCCTTTGAAAGCATTGATCTCTGTGGACCTCTTGAATTTTCAAAGGATGTGAGGCCTCCGGTCGCAATGAGAGGGAGAACTAGGTCTTTCTCTGTGGTCTCCACAGGGGATTCAGACATCCCTTCATCTTGGGAGATGCAAGACGAGCCTGCATTCAATTCACTACAGGGATAACCGGCCTTACTTCGAGTCAGAGCATCTCGGTGTCCATTCCACTTGAGGCCACAAACTGCGGGTCCCTCTCACATACCTGTAGCTGAGAGAAGCCTCCTCTTGAGGTGCTTGTGGAAACGTGGTATTCCTCTTGAGTCGAAGCCAGGGACTAAGCTCTCATCTCGAATTGATTTTGGGTCCACAGAGCCCTTTCGTGTTGCTACAGTGACCTCAGGATCCCTCTAGACTTGAGACAGTGATCTTGGGTTTTCTCTGGAGTGCCATCAAGGAAATCAAGGCTCCTTTCACGTTTGATGTGGAACACGGAATTGCTCTGCACACAGTGCAAGGGAATCGGGCCTCATCTCGCGGCGAGGGGGAAGTCTCATGGTTTTTCTCGAGTTGCGGCCGGGACCTGGGGTATATTCTCGAGTTACGACGGGGAGGGCCCTTCCAGACACGTGTTTGTTCAGCGACGTCAGGACTCCTGCCTAGGTGCGAGGGACACCTCGGGATTCTCCTCGAGTCTTGGCATGGCAATTGGGACGCGTCTCCACGTGAGGCGGGAGACGCAGGGTCCCTTTCCACGTGCCACAGGGATCCTGGGGCTCCTATCCATTTTCAAGAGGAGTCAGGCATCGTCTCCTTTGGAAGCATTGATCTCCGCAGACCTCTCGAATTTTCAAAGGATGTGAGGCCTCCGGTCGCGATGAGGCGGGGGACTAGGTCTTTCTCTGTGGTCTCCACAGCGGATTCAGACATCTCTTCGTCTTGGGAGATGCAAGACGAGCCTACATTCACTTCACTGCAGGGATATCCGGCCTTACTTCGAATCAGAGCATCTCGGTGTCCATTCCACTTGAGGCCACAAACTCAGGGTCCTTCTCACATACCTGTGGCTGAGAGAAGACTCTTCTTGAGGTGCTTGTGGAATGTTGGTATTCCTCTTGAGTCGAAGCCAGGGACTAAGCTGTCATCTCGAGTTGATTTGGGGTCCACGGAGCCCTTTCCTTTTGCTCCAGTGACCTCAGGATCCCTCTAGACTTGAGACAGTGATCTTGGGTTTTCTCTGGAGTGCCATCAAGGAAATCAAGGCTCCTTTCACTTTTGACTTGGAACACGGAATTGCTCTGCATGCAGTGCAGGGAAATCGGGGCTCAAGTTGCGGCGAGGGGGAAGTCTCATAGTTTTTCTCGAGTTGCGGCCGGAACCTGGGGTATATTCTCGAGTTACGATGGGGAGGGCCCTTCCAGACACGTGTTTGTTCAGCGACGTCAGGACTCCTGCCTAGGTGCGAGGGACACCTCGGGATTCTCCTCGAGTCTTGGCATGGCAATTGGGACGCGTCTCCACGTGAGGCGGGAGACCCAAGGTCCCTTTCCACGTGCCACAGGGATCCTGGGACTCCTATCCATTTTCAAGAGGAGTCAGGCATCGTCTCCTTTGGAAGTATTGATCTCCGCGGACCTCTCGAGTTTTCAAAGGATATGAGGCCTCCGTTTGCGTTGATGCGGAGGACTAGGTCTTTCTCTGTGGTCTTGACAGGGGATTCAGACATCCCTTCGTCTTGGGAGATGCAAGACGAGCCTGCATTCAATTCACTGCAGGGATATCCGGCCTTACTTCGAGTCAGAGCATCTCGGTGTCCATTCCACTTGAGGCCACAAACTCAGGGTCCCTCTCACATACCTGTAGCTGAGAGAAGCCTCCTCTTGAGGTGCTTGTGGAAAGTTGGTATTCCTCTTTAGTGGAAACCAGGGACTAAGCTCTCATCTCGAGTTGATTTGGGGTCCACGGAGCCCTTTCCTGTTGCTCCAGTGACCTCAGGATCCCCCTAGACTTGAGACAGTGATCTTGGGTTTTCTCTGGAGTGCCATCAAGGAAATCAAGGCTCCTTTCACGTTTGATTTGGAACACGGAATTGCTCTGCACGCAGTGAAGGGGAATCGGGCATCATGTCGCGGAGAGGGGGAAGTCTCATGGTTTTTCTCGAGTTACGGCCGGAACCTGGGGTACATTCTCGATTTACGATGGGGAGGGCCCTTCCAGACACGTGTTTGTTCAGCGACGTCAGGACTCCTGCCTAGGTGCGAGGGACACCTAGGGATTCTGCTCGAGTCTTGGCATGGCAATTGGGAGGCGTCTCCACGTGAGGCGGGAGACCCAGGGTCCCTTTCCACATGCGACAGGGATCCTGGGACTCCTATCCATTTTCAGGAGGAGTCAGGCATCGTCTCCTTTGGAAGCATTGATCTCCGCGGACCTCTAGAGTTTTCAAAGGATGTGAGGCCTCCGGTCGCTATGAGGGGGAGAACTAAGTCTTTCTCTGTGGTCTCCACAGGAGATTCAGACCTCCCTTCCTCTTGGGAGATGCAAGACGAGCCTGCATTCAATTCACTGCAGGGATATCCGGCCTTATTTCTAGTCAGAGCATCTCGGTGTCCATTCCACTTGAGGCCACAAATTCAGGGTCCCTCTCACATACCTCTAGCTGAGAGAAACCTCCTCTTCAGGTGCTTGTGGAAAGTTGGTATTTCTCCTGAGTCAAAGCCAGGGACTAGGCTCTCATCTCGAGTTGATTTGGGGTCCACGGAGCCCTTTCGTGTTGCTACAGTGACCTCAGAATGCCTCTAGACTTGAGACAGTGATCTTGGGTTTGCTCTGGAGTGCCATCAAGGAAATCAAGGCTCCTTTCACGTTCGATGTGGAACACGGAATTGCTCAGCACGCAGTGCAGGGGATTCGGGCCTCATCTCGCGGCGAGGGGGAATTTCATGGTTTGTCTCGAGTTGCGGACAGAACCTGGGGTATATTCTTGAGTTACGACGGGGAGGGCCCTTCGAGACACGTGTTTGTTCAGCGACGTCAGGACTCCTGCCTAGGTGCGAGGGACACCTCGGGATTCTCCTCGATTCTTGGCATGGCAATTGGGACGCGTCTCCACGTGAGGCGGGAGACCCAGGGTCCCTTTCCACGTGCCACAGGGATCCTGGGACTCCTATCCATTTTGAAGAGGAGTCAGGCATGGTCTCCTTTGGAAGCATTGATCTCCGCTGACCTCTCGAGTTTTCAAAGGATGTGAGGCCTCCGGTCGCGATGAGGCAGAGAACTAGGTCTTTCTCTGTGGTCTACACAGGGGATTCAGACATCCCTTCGTCTTGGGAGATGCAAGACGAGCCTGCATTCAATTCACTGCAGGGATATCCGGCCTTACTTCGAGTCAGAGCATCTCGGTGTCCATTCCACTTGAGGCCACAAACTCAGTGTCCCTCTCACATACCTGTAGCTGAGAGGAGCCTCCTCTTGAGGTGCTTGTGGAAAGTTGGTATTCCTCTTGAGTCGAAGCTAGGGACTAAGCTCTCATCTCGAGTTGATTTGGGGTCCACGGAGCCCTTTCGTGTTGGTACAGTGACCTCAGGATCCCTCTAGACTTGAGACAGTGACCTTGGGTTTTCTCTGGAGTGCCATCAAGGAAATCAAGGCTCCTTTCACTTTTGATGTGGAATAGGGAATTGCTCTGCACGCAGGGCAGATGAATCGGGCCTGATGTCGCGGCGAGGGGGAAGTCGCATGGTTTTTCTCGAGTTGCGGCCGGAACCTCGGCTATATTCTCGAGTTAAGATGGGGAGGGCCCTTCCAGACATGTGTTTGTTCAGCGACGTCAGGACTCCTGCCTAGGTGCGAGGGATACCTCGGGATTCTCCTCGATTCTTGGCATGTCAATTGGGACGTGTCTCCACGTGAGTCGGGAGACCCAGGGTCCCTTTCCACGTGCCACAGGGATCCTGGGACTCCTATCCATTTTCAAGAGGAGTCAGGCATCGTCTCCTTTGGAAGCATTGATCTCCGCAGACCTCTCGAATTATCTAAGGATGTCAGGCCTCCGGTCGCATTGAGGCGGAGGACTAGGTTTTTCTCTGTGGTCTCCACAGGGGATTCAGATATTCCTTCGTCTTGGGAGATGCAAGACGAGCCTGCATTCAATTCACTGCAGGGATATCCGGCCTTACTTCGAGTCAGAGCATCTCGGTGTCCATTCCACTTGAGGCCACAAACTCAGGGTCCCTCAAATATACCTGTAGTTGAGAGAAGCCTCCTCTTGAGGTGCTTGTGGAAAGTTGGTATTCCTCTTGGGTCTAAGCCAGGGACTAAGCTCTCATCTCGTGTGGATTTTTTGTCGACGGAGCCCTTTCATATTGGTCCAGTGACCTCAGGATCCCTCTAGACTTGAAACAGTGATCTTGGGTTTCTCTGGAGTGCCATCAAGGAAATCAAGGCTCCTTTCACGTTTGATGTGGAACACGGAATTGCTCTGCATGCAGTGCAGGGGAATCGGGCCTCAACTCACGGCGAGGGGGATATCTCATGGGTTTTCTCGAGTTGCGGCCGGAACCTGGGTTATATTCTCGAGTTACGACGGGGAGGGCCCTTCCAGACACGTGTTTGTTCAGCGACATCAAGACTCCTGCCTAGGTGCGAGGGACACCTCGGGATTCCCCTCGAGTCCTGGCATGGCAATTGGGACGCGTCTCCACGTGAGGCGGGAGACCCAGGGTCCCTTTCCACGTGCCACAGGGATCCTGGGACTCCTATCCATTTTCAAGAGGAGTCAGGCATCATCTCCTTTGGAAGCATTGATCTCCTCGGCCCTCTCGAGTTTTCAAAGGATGTGAGGCCTCCGCTCGCGATGAGGCGGAGAATTAGGTCTTTCTCTGTGGTCTCCACAGGGGATTCAGACAACCCTTCGTCTTGGGAGATGCAAGACGAGCCTGCATTCAATTCACTGCTGGGATATCCGGCCTTACTTCGAGTCAGAGCATCTCGGTGTCCATTCCACTTGAGGCCACAAACTCAGGGTCCCTCTCACATACCTGTAGCTGAGTGAAGCCTCCTCTTGAGGTGCTTGTGGAAAGTTGGTATTCCTCTTGAGTCGAAGCCAGGGACTAAGCTCTCATCTCGAGTTGATTTCGGGTCCACGGAGCCCTTTCGTGTTGCTCCAGTGACCTCAGGATCCCTCTAGACTTGAGACAGTGATCTTGGGTTTTCTCTGGAGTGCCATCAAGGAAATCAAGGCTCCTTTCACTTTTGATGTGCAATACCGCATTGCTCTGCACGCAGGGTACGGGAATCGGGCCTGATGTCGCGGCGAGGGGGAAGTCTCATGGTTTTTCTCGAGTTGCGGCCGGAACCTGGGTTATATTCTCGAGTTACGACGGGGAGGGCCCTTCCAGACACGTGTTTGTTCAGCGACATCAAGACTCCTGCCTAGGTGCGAGGGACACCTCGGGATTCCCCTCGAGTCCTGGCATGGCAATTGGGACGCGTCTCCACGTGAGGCGGGAGACCCAGGGTCCCTTTCCACGTGCCACAGGGATCCTGGGACTCCTATCCATTTTCAAGAGGAGTCAGGCATCATCTCCATTGGAAGCATTGATCTCCTCGGACCTCTCGAGTTTTCAAAGGATGTGAGGCCTCCGCTCGCGATGAGGCGGAGAATTAGGTCTTTCTCTGTGGTCTCCACAGGGGATTCAGACATCCCTTCGTCTTGGGAGATGCAAGACGAGCCTGCATTCAATTCACTGCAGGGATATCCGGCCTTACTTCGAGTCAGAGCATCTCGGTGTCCATTCCACTTGAGGCCACAAACTCAGGGTTCCTCAAATATACCTGTAGCTGAGAGAAGCCTCCTCTTGAGGTGCATGTGGAAAGTTGGTATTCCTCTTGAGTCGAAGCCAGGGACTAAGCTCTCATCTCGAGTTGATTTGGGGTCGACGGAGACCTTTCCTGTTGCTCCAGTGACCTCAGGATCCCTCTAGACTTGAGACAGTGATCTTGGGTTTTCTCTGGAGTGCCATCAAGGAAATCAAGTCTCCTTTCACGTTTGATGTGGAACACGGAATTGCTCTGCACGCAATCTAGGGGAATCGGGCCTCATGTCGCGGTGAGGGGGAAGTCTCATGGTTTTTCTCGAGTTGCGGCCGGAACCTGGGGTATATTCTCGAGTTACGACGGGGAGGGCCCTTCCAGACACGTGTTTGTTCAGCAACGTCAGGACTCCTGCCTAGGTGCGAGGGACACCTCGGGATTCTCCTCGAGTCTTGGCATGGCAATTGGGACGCGTCTCCACGTGAGGCGGGAGACCCAGGGTCCCTTTCTACGTGCCACAGGGATGCTGGGACTCCTATCCATTTTCAAGAGGAGTCAGGCATCGTCTCCTTTGGAAGCATTGATATCCGCGGACCTCTCGAGTTTTCAAAGGATGTGAGGCCTCTGGTCGCGATGAGGCGGAGAATTAGGTCTTTCTCTGTGGTCTCATCAGGGGATTCAGACATCCCTTCGTCTTGGGAGATACAAGGCGAGCCTGCATTCAATTCACTGCAGGGATATCCGGCCTTACTTCGAGTCAGAGCATCTCGGTGTCCATTCCACTTGAGGCCACAAACTCAGGGGCCCTCTCACATACCTGTAGCTGAGAGAAGCCTCCTCTTGAGGTGCTTGTGGAAAGTTGGTATTCCTCTTGAGTCGAAGCCAGGGACTAAGCTCTCATCTCGAGTTGATTTGGGGTCCACAGAGCCCTTTCGTTTTGCTACAGTGACCTCAGGGTCAATCTAGACTTGCGAGAGTGATCTTGGGTTTTCTCTGGAGTGCCATCTAGGAAATCAAGGCTCCTTTCACTTTTGATGTGCAATACGGCATTGCTCTGCACGCAGGGTATGGGAATCGGGCCTGATGTCGCGGCGAGGGGGAAGTCTCATGGTTTTTCTCGAGTTGCGGCCGGAACCTGGGTTATATTCTCGAGTTACGACGGGGAGGGCCGTTCCAGACACGTGTTTGTTCAGCGACATCAAGACTCCTGCCTAGGTGCGAGGGACACCTCGGGATTCCCCTCGAGTCCTGGCATGGCAATTGGGACGCGTCTCCACGTGAGGCGGGAGACCCAGGGTCCCTTTCCACGTGCCACAGTGATCCTGGGACTCCTACCCATTTTCAAGAGGAGTCAGGCATCATCTCCATTGGAAGCATTGATCTCCTCGGACCTCTCGAGTTTTCAAAGGATGTGAGGCCTCCGCTCGCGATGAGGCGGAGAATTAGGTCTTTCTCTGTGGTCTCCACAGGGGATTCAGACATCCCTTCGTCTTGGGAGATGCAAGACGAGCCTGCATTCAATTCACTGCAGGGATATCTGGCCTTACTTCGAGTCAGAGCATCTCGGTGTCCATTCCACTTGAGGCCACGAACTCAGGGTCCCTCTCACATACCTGTAGCTGAGTGAAGCCTCCTCTTGAGGTGCTTGTGGAAAGTTGGTATTCCTCTTGAGTCGAAGCCAGGGACTAAGCTCTCATCTCGAGTTGATTTGGGGTCCACGGAGCCCTTTCGTGTTGCTCCAGTGACCTCAGGATCCCTCTAGACTTGAGACAGTGATCTTGGGTTTTCTCTGGAGTGCCATCAAGGAAATCAAGGCTCCTTTCACTTTTGATGTGGAATACGGAATTGCTCTGCACGCAGGGCAGGGGAATCGGGCCTCATCTCGCGGCGAGGGGGAAGTCTCATGGTTTTTCTCGAGTTTCGGCCGGAACCTGGGGTATATTCTCGAGTTACGATGGGGAGGGCCCTTCCAGACACGTGTTTGTTCAGCGACGTCAGGACTCCTGCCTAGGTGCGAGGGACACCTCGGGATTCTCCTCGAGTCTTGGCATGGCAATTGGGATGCGTCTCCACGTGAGGCGGGAGACCCAGTGTCCCTTTCCACTTGCCAGAGTAATCCTGGGACTCCTATCCATTTTCAAGAGGAGTCAGGCATCGTCTCCTTTGGAAGCATTGATCTCCGCAGACCTTTCGAGTTTTCAAAGGATGTCAGGCCTCCGGGCGCATTGAGGCGGAAGACTAGGTCTTTCTCTTTGGTCTCCACAGGGGATTCAGACATCCCTTCGTCTTGGGAGATCCAAGACGAGCTTGCATTCAATTCACTGCAGGGATATCCGGCCTTACTTTGAGTCAGAGCATCTCGGTGTCCATTCCATTTGAGGCCACAAACTCAGGGTCCCTCTCACATACCTGTAGCTGAGAGAAGCCTCCTCTTGAGGTGCTTGTGGAAAGTTGGTATTCCTCTTGAGTCGAAGCCTGGGACTAAGCTCTCATCTCGAGTTGATTTGGGGTGCACAGAGCCCTTTCGAGTTGCTCCAGTGACCTCAGGATCCCTCTAGACTTGAGACAGTGATTTTGGGTTTTCTCTGGAGTGCCATCAAGGAAATCAAGGCTCCTTTCACGTTTGATGTGGAACACCGAATTGCTCTGCACGCAGTGCAGGGGAATCGGGCCTCATCTCGCGGCGAGGAGTAAGTCTCATGGTTTATCTCGAGTTGCGGCTGGAACATGGGGTATATTCTCGAGTTACGACGGGGATGCCCTTCCAGACACGTGTTTGTTCAGAGACGTCAGGACTCCTGCCTAGGTGCAAGGGACACCTCGGGATTCTCCTCGAGTCTTGGCATGGCAAATGGGACGCGTCTCCACGTGAGGCGGGAGACCCAGGGTCCCTTTCCCCGTGCCACAGGGATCCTGGGACTCCTATCCATTTTCAAGAGGAGTCAGGCATCGTCTCCTTTGGAAGCATTGATCTCCGCTGACCTCTCGAGTTTTCAAAACATGTGAGGCCACAGGTCGCGATGAGGCGGAGAACTAGGTCTTTCTCTGTGGTCTCCACAGGGGATTCAGACATCCCTTCGTCTTGGGAGATGCAAGACGAGCCTGCATTCAATTCACTGCAGGGATATCCGGCCTTACTTCGAGTCAGAGCATCTCGGTGTCCATTCCACTTGAGGCCACAAACTCAGGGTCCCACTCACATACCTGTAGCTGAGAGAAGCCTCCTCTTTAGGTGCTTGTGGAAAGTTGGTATTCTTCTTGAGTCGAAGCCAGGGACTAAGCTCTCATCTCGAGTTGATTTGGGGTCCCGGAGCCCTTTCGTGTTGCTCCAGTGACCTCAGGATCCCTCTAGATTTGAGACAGTGATCTTGGGTTTTCTCTGGAGTGCCATCAAGGAAATCAAGGCTCCTTTCACGTTTGATGTGGAACACGGAATTGCTCTGCACGCATTGCAGGGGATTCGGGCCTCATCTCTCGGCGAGGAGTAAGTCTCATGGTTTTTCTCGAGTTGCGGCCGGAACCTGGGGTATATTCTCGAGTTATGACGGGGAGGGCCCTTCCAGACACGTGTTTGTTCAGCGACGTCAGGACTCCTGCCTAGGTGCGAGGGACACCTCGGGATTCTCCACGAGTCTTGGCATGGTAATTGGGACGCGCCTCCACGTGATGCGGGAGACCCAGGGTCCCTTTCCACGTGCCACAGGGATCCTGGGACTCCTATCCATTTTCAAGAGGAGTCAGGCAACGTCTCCTTGGAAGCATTGATCTCCGCGCACCTCTCGAGTTTTCAAAGGATGTGAGGCCTCCGTTCGCGTTGAGGCGGAGAACTAGGTTTTTCTCTGTGGTCTCCACAGGGGATTCAGACATCCCTTCGTCTTGGGAGATGCAAGACGAGCCTGCATTCAATTCACTGCAGGGATATCCGTGCTTACTTCGAGTCAGAGCATCTCGGTGTCCATTCCACTTGAGGCCACAAACTCAGGGTCCCTCTCACATACCTGTAGCTGAGAGAAGCCTCCTCTTGAGGTGCTTGTGGAAAGTTGGTATTCCTCTTGCGTCGAAGCCAGGGACCAAGCTCTCATCTCGAGTTGATTTGGGGTCCACAGAGCCCTTTCGTGTTGCACCAGTGACCTCAGGATCCCTCTAGACTTGAGACAGTGATCTTGGGTTTTCTCTGGAGTGCCATCAAGGAAATCAAGGCTCCTTTCACGTTTGTTGTGGAACACGGAATTGCTCTGCATGCAGTGCAGTGGAATCGGGCCTCATCTCGCGGCGAGGAGTAAGTCTCATGGTTTTTCTCGAGTTGCGGCCGGAACCTGGGGTATATTCTCGAGTTATGACGGGGAGGGCCCTTCCAGACACGTGTTTGTTCAGCGACGTCAGGACTCCTGCCTAGGTGCGAGGGACACCTCGGGATTCTCCACGAGTCTTGGCATGGCAATTGGGACGCGTCTCCACGTGAGGCGGGAGACGCAGGGTCCCTTTCCACGTGCCACAGGGATCCTGGGACTCGTATCCATTTTCAAGAGGAGTCAGGCATCGTCTCCTTTGGAAGCATTGATCTCCGCAGACCTCTCGAATTTTCAAAGGATGTGAGGCCTCCGGTCGCGATGAGGCGGGGGACTAGGTCTTTCTCTGTGGTCTCCACAGCGGATTCAGACATCTCTTCGTCTTGGGAGATGCAAGACGAGCCTGCATTCACTTCACTGCAGGGATATCCGGCCTTACGTCGAGTCAGAGCATCTCGGTGTCCATTCCACTTGAGGCCACAAACTCAGGGTCCCTCTCACATAACTGTAGCTGAGAGAAGCCTCCTCTTGAGGTGCTTGTGGAAAGTTGGTATTCCTCTTGAGTCGAAGCCAGGGACTAAGCTCTCATCTCGAGTTGATTTGTGGTCCACAGAGCACTTTCGTGTTGCTCCAGTGCCCTCAGGATCCCTCTAGACTTGAGACAGTGATATTGCGTTTTCTCTGCAGTGCCATCAAGGAATTCAAGGCTCCTTTCACGTTTGATGTGGAACACGGAATTGTTCTGCACGCAGTGCAGGGGAATCTTGCTTCATCCAGCGGCGAGGGGGAAGTCTCATGGTTTTTCTCGACTTGCGGCCGGAACCTGGGTTATATTCTCGAGTTACGACGGGGAGGGCCCTTCCAGACACGTGTTTGTTCAGCGACGTTAGGACTCATGCCTAGGTGCGAGGGACACCTCGGGATTCTCCTCGAGTCTTGGCATGGCAATGGGGACGCGTCTCCACGTGAGGCGGGAAACCCAGTGTTCCTTTCCACGTGCCACAGGGATCCTGGGACGCCTATCCATTTTCAAGAGGAGTCAGGCATCGTCTCCTTTGGAAGCATTGATCTCCGCGGACCTCTCAGATTTTCAAAGGATGTGAGGTCTCTGGTCGCGATGAGGCAGAAAGTTAGGTCTTTCTCTGTGGTCTCCACAGGGGATTCAGACATCCCTTCGTCTTGGGAGATGCAAGACGAGCCTGCATTCAATTCACTGCAGGGATATCCGGCCTTACTTCGAGTCAGAGCATCTCAGTGTCCATTCCATTTGAGGCCACAAACTCAGGGTCCCTCTCACATACCTGTAGCTCAGAGAAGCCTCCTCTTGAGGTGCTTGTGGAAAGTTGGTATTCCTCTTGAGTCTAAGCCAGGGACTAAGCTCTCATCTCGAGTTGATTTGGGGTCCACGGAGCCCTTTCGTGTTGCTCCAGTGACCTCAGGATCCCTCTAGGCTTGAGACAGTGATCTTGGGTTTTCTCTGGAGTGCCATCAAGGAAATCAAGGCTCCTTTCAAATTTGATGTGGAACACGGAATTGCTCTGCACGCAGTGCAGGGGAATCGGGCCTCATCTCGTGGCAAGCGGGAAGTCTCATGGTTTTTCTCGAGTTGCGGCCGGAACCTGGGGTATATTCTCGAGTTACGACGGGGAGGGCCCTTCCAGAAACGTGTTTGTTCAGCGACGTCAGGACTCCTGCCTAGGTGCGAGGGACACCTCGGGATTCTCCTCGAGTCTTGGCATGGCAATTGGGACGCGTCTCCACGTGAGGCGCGAGACCCAAGGTCCCTTTCCACGTGCCACAGGGATCCTGGGACTCCTATCCATTTTCAAGAGGAGTCAGGCATCGTCTCCTTTGGAAGCATTGATCTCCGCGGACCTCTCGAGTTTTCAAAGGATGTGAGGCCTCCGCTCGCGATGAGGCGGAGGACTAGGTCTTTCTCTGTCATCTCCACAGGGGATTCAGACATCCCTTCGTCTTGGGAGATGCAAGACGAGCCTGCATTCAATTCACTGCAGGGATATCCAGCCTTACTTCGAGTCAGAGCATCTCGGTGTCCATTCCACTTGAGGCCACAAACTCAGGGTCCCTCTCACATACCTGTAGCTGAGAGAAGCCTCCTCTTGAGGTGCTTGTGGAAAGTTGGTATTCCTCTTGAGTCGAAGCCAGGGACTAAGCTCTCATCTCGAGTTGATTTGTGGTCCATGGAGCCCTTTCGTGTTGCTCCAGTGACCTCAGGATCCCTCTAGACTTGAGACAGTGAACTTGGGTTTTCTCTGGAGTGCCATCAAGGAAATCATGGCTCCTTTCACTTTTGATGTGGAAAACGGAATTGCTTTGCACGCAGGGCAGGGAAATCAGGCCTCATCTCGCGGCGAGGGGGAAGTCTCATGGTTTTTCTCGAGTTGGGGCCGGAACCTGGGGTATATTCTCGAGTTACGACTGGGAGGGCCCTTCCAGACACGTGTTTGTTCAGCGACGTCAGAACTCCTGCCTAGGTGCGAGGGACACCTCGGGATTCTCCTCGAGTCTTGGCATGGCAATTGGGACGCGTCTCCACGTGAGGCGGGAGACCCAGGGTCCCTTTCCACGTGCCACAGGGATCCTGGGACTCCTATCCATTTTCAAGAGGAGTCAGGCATCGTCTCCTTTGGAAGCAATGATTTCCGCGGACCTCTCGAGTTTTCAAAGGATGTGAGGCCTCTGCTCGTGATGAGGCGGAGAATTAGGTTTTTCTCTGTGGTCTCCACAGGGGATTCAGACATCCCTTCGTCTTGGGAGATGCAAGACGATCCTGCATTCATTTCACTGCAGGGATATCCGGCCTTACTTCGAGTCAGAGCATCTCGGTGTCCATTCCACTTGAGGTCACAAACTCAGGGGCCCTCTCACATACCTGTAGCTGAGAGAAGCCTCCTCTTGAGGTGCTTGTGGAAAGTTGGTATTCCTCTTGAGTCGAAGCCAGGGACTAAGCTCTCATCTCGAGTTGATTTGGGGTCCATGGAGCCCTTTCGTGTTGCTACAGTGAGCTCAGGATCCCTCTAGACTAGGGACAGTGATCTTGGGTTTTCTCTGGAGTGCCATCAAGGAAATCAAGGCTCCTTTCACTTTTGATGTGGAATACGGAATTGCTCTGCATGCAGGGCAGGGGAATCGGGCCTCATCTCGCGGCGAGGTGGAAGTCTCATGGTTTTTCTCGAGTTGCGGCTGGAACCTGGGGTATATTCTCGAGTTACGACGGGGAGGGCCCTTCCAGACACGTGTTTGTTCAGCGACGTCAGGACTCCTGCCTAGGTGCGAGGGACACCTCGGGATTCTCCTCGAGTCTTGGCATGGCAATTGGGACGCGTCTCCACGTGAGGCGGGAGACCCAGGGTCCCTTTCCACGTGCCACAGGGATCCTGGGACTCCTATCCATTTTCAAGAGGAGTCAGTCATCGTCTCCTTTGGAAGCAATGATCTCCGCGGACCTCTCGAGTTTTCAAAGGATGTGAGGCCTCCGCTCGCGATGAGGCGGAGAATTAGGTTTTTCTCTGTGGTCTCCACAGGGGATTCAGACATCCCTTCGTTTTGGGAGATGCAAGACGAACCTGCATTCAATTCACTGCAGGGATATCCGGCCTTACTTCGAGTCAGAGCATCCCGGTGTCCATTCGACTTGAGGCCACAAACTCGGGGTCCCTCAAATATATATGTAGCTGAGAGAAGCCTCCTCTTGAGGTGCTTGTGGAAAGTTGGTATTCCTCTTGAGTCGAATCCAGGGACTAAGCTCTAATCCCGAGTTGATTTGTGGTCCACGGAGCCCTTTCGTGTTGCTCCAGTTACCTCAGGATCCCTCTAGACTTGAGACAGTGAACTTGTGTTTTCTCTGGAGTGTCATCAAGGAAATCAAGGCTCCTTTCACGTTTGATGTGGAAAACGGAATTGGTTTGCACGCAGGGCAAGGGAATCAGGCCTCATCTCGCGGCGAGGGGGAAGTCTCATGGTTTTTCTCGAGTTGCGGCCCGAACCTGGGGTATATTCTCGAGTTACGACGGGGAGGGCCCTTCCAGACACGTGTTTGTTCAGCGACGTCAGGACTCCTGCCTAGGTGCGAGGGACACCTCGGGATTCTCCTCGAGTCTTGGCATGGCAATTGGGACGCGTCTCCACGTGAGGCAGGAGACCCAGGGTCCCTTTCCACGTGCCACAGTGATCCTGGGACTCCTATCCATTTTCAAGAGGAGTCAGGTATCGTCTCCTATGGAAGCATTGATCTCCGCGGACCTCTCGAGTTTTCAAAGGATGTGAGGCCTCCGCTCGCGATGAGGCGGAGAATTAGGTTTTTCTCTGTGGTCTCCACAGGGGATTCAGACATCCCTTCGTCTTGGGAGATGCAAGACGAGCCTGCATTCAATTCACTGCAGGGATATCCGGCCTTACTTCGAGTCAGAGCATCACAGTGTCCATTCCACTTGAGGCCACAAACTCAGGGGCCCTCTCACATACCTGTAGCTGAGAGAAGCCTCCTCTTGAGGTGCTTGTGGAAAGTTGGTATTCCTCTTGAGTCGAAGCCAGGGACTAAGCTCTCATCTCGAGTTGATTTGGGGTCCATGGAGACCTTTCGTGTTGTTACACTGACCTCAGGATCCCTCTAGACTAGGGACAGTGATCTTGGGTTTTCTCTGGAGTGCCATCAAGGAAATCAAGGCTCCTTTCACTTTTGATGTGGAATACGGAATTGCTCTGCATGCAGGGCAGGGGAATCGGGCCTCATCTCGTGGCGAGGGGGAAGTCTCATGGTTTTTCTCGAGTTGCGGCCGGAACCTGGGGTATATTCTCGAGTTACGACGGGGAGGGCCCTTCCAGACACGTGTTTGTTCAGCGACGTCAGGACTCCTGCCTAGGTGCAAGGGACCCCTCGGGATTCTCCTCGAGTCTTGGCATGGCAATTGGGACGCTTCTCCACGTGAGGAGGGAGACCCAGGGTCCCTTTCCACGTGCCACAGGGATCCTGGGACTCCTATCCATTTTCAAGAGGAGTCAGGCATCGTCTCCTTTGGAAGCATTGATCTCCGCGGACCTCTCGGATTTTCAAAGGATGTGAGGTCTCTGGTCGCGATGAGGCAGAAAGTTAGGTCTTTCTCTGTGGTCTCCACAGGGGATTCAGACATCCCTTCGTCTTGGGAGATGCAAGACGAGCCTGCATTCAATTCACTGCAGGGATATCCGGCCTTACTTCGAGTCAGAGCATCTCGGTGTCCATTCCATTTGAGGCCACAAACTCAGGGTCCCTCTCACATACCTGTAGCTCAGAGAAGCCTCCTCTTGAGGTGCTTGTGGAAAGTTGATATTCCTCTTGAGTTGACGCCAGGGACTAAGCTCTCATCTCGAGTTGATTTGGGGTCCACGGAGCCCTTTCGTGTTGCTCCAGTGACCTCAGGATCCCTCTAGACATGAGACAGTGATCTTGGGTTTTCTCTGGAGTGCCATCAAGGAAATCAAGGCTCCTTTCAAATTTGATGTGGAAAACGGAATTGCTCTGCACGCAGTGCAGGGGAATCGGGCCTCATCTCGTGGCAAGGGGGAAGTCTCATGGTTTTTCTCGAGTTGCGGCCGGAACTGGGGTATATTCTCGAGTTACGACGGGAGGGCCCTTCCAGACACGTGTTTGTTCAGCGACGTCAGGACTCCTGCCTAGTTGCGAGGGACACCTCGGGATTCGCCTGGAGTCTTGGCATGGCAATTGGGACGCGTCTCCACGTGAGGCGGGAGACCCACGGTCCCTTTCCACGTGCCACAGGACTGCGGGGACTCCTATCCATTTTCCAGAGGAGTCAGGCATCGTCTCCTTTGGAAGCATTGATCTCCGCGGACCTCTCGAGTTTTCAAAGGATGTGAGGCCTCCGCTCGCGATGAGACTTAGGACTAGCTCTTTCTCTGTCATCTCCACAGGGGATTCAGACATCCCTTCGTCTTGGGAGATGCAAGACGAGCCTGCATTCAATTCACTGCAGGGATATCCGGCCTTAATTCGAGTCAGAGCATCCCGATGTCCATTCCACTTGAGGCCACAAACTCAGGGTCCCTCTCACATACCTGTAGCTGAGAGAAGCCTCCTCTTGAGGTGCTTGTGGAAAGTTGGTATTCCTCTTGAGTCGAAACCAGGGACTAAGCTCTCATCTTGAGTTGATTTCGGTCCACGGAGCCCTTTCCTGTTGGTCCAGTGACCTCAGGATCCCTCTAGACTTGAGACAGTGATCTTGGGTTTTCTCTGGAGTGCCATCAAGGAAATCAAGGCTCCTTTCACTTTTGATGTGGAAAACGGAATTGCTTTGCACGCAGGGCAGGGGAATCAGACCTCATCTCGCGGCGAGGGGGAAGTCTCATGGTTTTTCTCGAGTTGCGGCCGAAACCTGGGGTATATTCTCGAGTTACGACGGATAGGGCCCTTCCAGACACGTGTTTGTTCAGTGACGTAAGGACTCCTGCCTAGGTGCGAGGGACACCTCGGGATTCTCCTCGAGTCTTGGCATGGCAATTGGGACGCGTCTCCACGTGAGGCGGGAGACCCAGGGTCCCTTTTCACGTGCCACAGGGATCCTGGGACTCCTACCCATTTTCAAGAGGAGTCAGGCATCGTCTCCTTTGGAAGCAATGATCTCCGCGTAACTCTCGAGTTTTCAAAGGATGTGAGGCCTCCGGTCGCGATGAGGCGGAGAATTAGGTTTTTCTCTGTGGTCTCCACAGGAGATTCAGACATCCCTTCATCTTGGGAGATGCAAGACGAGCCTGCATTCAATTCACTGCAGGGATATCCGGCCTTACTTCGAGTCAGAGCATCCCGGTGTCCATTCCACTTGAGGCCACAAAGTCAGGGGCCCTCTCACATACCTGTAGCTGAGAGAAGCCTCCTCTTGAGGTGCTTGTGGAAAGTTGGTATCCCTCTTGAGTCTAAGCCAGGGACTAAGCTCTCATTTCGAGTTCATTTGGGGTCCATGGAGCCCTTTCGTGTTGCTACAGTGAGCTCAGGATCCCTCTAGACTAGGGACAGTGATTTTGGGTTTTCTCTGGAGTGCCATCAAGGAAATCAAGGCTCCTTTCACGTTTGATGTGGAATACGGAATTGCTCTGCATGCAGGACAGGGGAATCGGACCTCAACTCGCGGCGAGGGGGAAGTCTCATGGTTTTTCTCGAGTTGCGGCCGGAACCTGGGGTATATTCTCGAGTTACGACGGGGAGGGCCCTTCCAGACACGTGTTTGTTCAGCGACGTCAGGACTCCTGCCTAGGTGCGAGGGACACCTCGGGATTCTCCTCGAGTCTTGGCATGGCAATTTGGACAAGTCTCCACGTGAGGCGGGAGACCCAGGGTCCCTTTCCACGTGCCACAGGGATCCTGGGACTCCTATCCATTTTCAAGCGGAGTCAGGCATCGTCGCCTTTGGAAGCATTGATCTCCGCGGACCTCTCGAGTTTTCAAAGGATGTGAGGCCTCCGGTCGCGATGAGGCGGAGAACTCGGTCTTTCTCTGTGGTCTCCACAGGGGATTCAGACATCCCTTCGTCTTGGGAGATGCAAGACGAGCCTGCATTCAATTCACTGCAGGGATATCCGGCCTTACTTCGAGTCAGAGCATCTCGGTGTCCATTCCACTTGAGGCCACAAACTCAGGGTCCCTCTCACATACCTGTAGCTGAGAGAAGCCTCCCCTTGAGGTGCTTGTGGAAAGTTGGTATTCCTCTTGAGTCAAAGCCAGGGACTAAGCTCTCACCTCGAGTTGATTTGGGGTCCAAAGAGCCCTTTCGTGTTGCTCCAGTGACCTCAGGATCCCTCTAGACTTGAGACAGTGATCTTGCGTTTTCTCTGCAGTGCCATCAAGGAAATCAAGGCTCCTTTCACGTTTGATGTGGAACACGGAATTGCTCTGCACGCAGTGCAGGGGAATCGGGCCTCATGTCGTGGCAAGGGGGATGTCTCATGGTTTTTCTCAAGTTGCGGCCGGAACACGGGGTATATTCTCGAGTTACGACGGGGAGGGCCCTTCCAGACACGTGTTTGTTCAGTGACGTCAGGACTCCTACCTAGGTGTGAGGGACAACTCAGGATTCTCCTCGAGTCTCGGCATGGCAATTGGGACGCGTCTCCACGTGAGGCGGGAGACCCAGGGTCCCTTTCCACGTGCCACAGGGATCCTGGGACTCCTATCCATTTTCAAGTCATCGTCTCCTTTGGAAGCATTGATCTCCGCGGACCTCTCTAATTTTCAAAGGACGTGAGGCCTCCGTTCGCGTTGAGGCTGAGAACTATGTCTTTCTCTGTGGACTCCACTGGGGATTCAGACAAACCTTCGTCTTGGAAGATGCAAGACGATCCTGCATTCAATTCACTGCAGGGATATCCGGCTTTACTTCGAGTCAGATCATCTCGGTGTCCATTCCACTTGAGGCCACAAACTCAGGGGCCCTCTCACATACCTGTAGCTGAGAGAAGCCTCCTCTTGAGGTGCTTGTGGAAAGTTGGTATTCCTCTTGAGTCGAAGCCAGGGACTAAGCTCTCATCTCGAGTTGATTTGGGGTCCACTGAGCCCTTTGGTGTTGCTCCAGTGACCTCAGGATCCCTCTAGAATTGAGACAGTGATCTTGGGTTTTCTCTGGAGTGCCATCAAGGAAATCAAGGCTCCTTTCACGTTTGATGTGAAACACGGAATTGCTCTGCATGCAGTGCTGGTGAATCGGGCCTCATCTCGCGGCCAGGGGGAAGTCTCATGGTTTTTCTCGAGTTGCGGCCGGAACCTGGGATATATTCTCGAGTTACGACGGGGAGGGCCCTTCCAGACACGTGTTTGTTCAGCGACGTAAGGAATCCTGCCTAGGTGCGAGGGACACCTCGGGATTCTCCTCGAGTCTTGGCATGGCAATTGGGACGCGTCTCCACGTGAGGCGGGAGACCCAGTGTCCCTTTCCACGTGCCACAGGGATCCTGGGACTCCTATCCATTTTCAAGAGGAGTCAGGCATCGTCTCCTTTGGAAGCATTGATTTCCGCAGACCTCTCGAGTTTTCAAAGGATGTGAGGCCTCTGGTCGCGTTGAGGCGGAGGACTAGGTATTTCTCTGTGGTCTCCACAGGGGATTCAGACATCCCTTCGTCTTGGGAGATGCAAGACGAGCCTGCATTCAATTCACTGCAGGGATATCCGGCCTTACTTCGAGTCATAGCATCTTGGTGTCCATTCCACTTGTGGCCACAAACTCAGGGTCCCTCTCACATACCTGTAGCTGAGAGAAGCCTCCTCTTGAGGTGCTTGTGGAAAGTTGGTATTCCTCTTGAGTTGAAGCCAGACACTAAGCACTCATCTCCAGTTGATTTGGGGTCCACGGAGCCCTTTCGTGTTGCTCCAGTGACCTCAGGATCCCTCTAGACTTGAGACAGTGATCTTGGGTTTTCTCTGGAGTGCCATCAAGGAAATCAAGGCTCCTTTCACGTTTGATGTGGAACACGGCATTGCTCTGCACACAGTGCAGGGGAATCGGGCCTCATCTCGCGGCGAGGGGGAAGTCTCATGGTTTTTCTCGAGTTGCAGCCGGAACCTGGGGTATATTCTCGAGTTACGACGGGGAGGGCCCTTCCAGACACGTGTTTGTTCAGCAACGTCTGGACTCCTGCCTAGGTGCGAGGGACACCTCGGGATTCTCCGCGAATCTTGGCATGGCAATTGAGACGCGTCTCCACGTGAGGCTGGAGACCCAGGGTCCCTTTCCACGTGAAACAGGGATCCTGGGACTCCTATCCATTTTCAAGAGGAGTCAGGCATCGTCTCCTTTGGAAGCATTGATCTCCGCGGACCTCTCGAGTTTTCAAAGGATGTGAGGCCTCCGGTCGCGATGAGGCGGAGAACTAGGTCTTTCTCTGTGGTCTCC
Source organism: Dama dama (assembly GCF_033118175.1). NCBI lineage: Eukaryota > Metazoa > Chordata > Mammalia > Artiodactyla > Cervidae > Dama > Dama dama. The sequence goes on along the minus strand of NC_083706.1, from coordinate 3,894,570 downwards.
ACAGGGGATTCAGACATCCCTTCATCTTGGGAGATGCAATACGAGCCTGCATTCAATTCACTGCAGGGTTATCCCGCCTTACTTGGAGTCAGAGCATCTCGGTGTCCATTCCACTTGAGGCCACAAACTCAGGGTCCCTCTCACATACCTGTAGCTGAGAGAAGCCTCCTCTTGAGGTGCTTGTGGAAATTTGGAATGCCTCTTGAGTCGAAGCCAGGGACTAAGCTCTCATCTCGAGTTGATTTGGGGTCCACGGAGCCCTTTCGTGTTGCTCCAGTGACCTCAGCATCCCTCTAGACTTGAGACAGTGATCTTGGGTTTTCTCTGGATTGCCATCAAGGAAATCAAGGCTCCTTTCACGTTTGATGTGGAACACGGAATTGCTCTGCACGCAGTGCAGGGGAATCGGGCCTCATCTCCCAGCAAGAGGGATGTCTCATCGTTTTTCTCAAGTTGCGGCTGAAACCTGGGGTATATTCTCGAGTTACGACGGGGAGGGCCTTTCCAAACACGTGTTTGTTCAGCGACGTCAGGACTCCTGCCTAGGTGCGAGGGACACCTTGGGATTCTCCTCGAGTCTTGGCATGGCAATTGGGACGCGTCTCCACGTGAGGCGGGAGACCCAGGGTCCCTTTCCACGTGCCACAGGGATCCTGGGACTCCTATCCATTTTCAAGAAGAGTCAGGCATCTTCTCCTTTGGAAGCATTGATCTCCGCGGACCTCTCGAGTTTTCAAAGGATGTGAGGCCTTCGGTCTCGATGAGGCGGAGAAGGAGGTCTTTCTCTGTGGTCTCCACAGGGGATTCAGACAACCCTTCGTCTTGGGAGATGCAAGACGATCCTGCATTCAATTCACTGCAGGGATATCCGTCCTTACTTCGAGTCAGAGCATCTCGGTGTCCATTCCACTTGAGGCCACAAACTCAGGGTCCCTCTCACATACCTGTAGCTGAGAGAAGCCTCCTCTTGAGGTGCTTGTGGAAAGTTGGTATTCCTCTTGAGTCGAAGCCAGGGACTAAGCTCTCATCTCGAGTTGATTTGGGGTCCACGGAGGCCTTTCTTGGTGCTCCAGTGACCTCAGGATCCCTCTAGACTTGAGACAGTGAACTTGGGTTTTCTCTGGAGTACCATCAAGGAAATCAAGGCTCCTTTCACGTTTGATGTGGAACACGGAATTGCTCTGCACGCAGTCCAGGGGAATCGGGCCTCATCTCGCGGCGAGGGGGAAGTCTCATGGTTTTTCTCGAGTTGCGGCCGGAACCTTTGGTATATTCTCGAGTTACGACGGGGAGGGCCCTTCCAGACACGTGTTTGTTCAGCGACGTCAGGACTCCTGCCTAGGTGCGAGGGACACCTCGGGATTCTCCTCGAGTCTTGGCATGGCAATTGGGACGCGTCTCCACGTGAGGCGCGAGACCCAAGGTCCCTTTCCACGTGCCACAGGGATCCTGGGACTCCTATCCATTTTCAAGAGGAGTCAGGCATCGTCTCCTTTGGAAGCATTGATCTCCGCGGACCTCTCGAGTTTTCAAAGGATGTGAGGCCTCCGCTCGCGATGAGGCGGAGGACTAGGTCTTTCTCTGTCATCTCCACAGGGGATTCAGACATCCCTTCGTCTTGGGAGATGCAAGACGAGCCTGCATTCAATTCACTGCAGGGATATCCAGCCTTACTTCGAGTCAGAGCATCTCGGTGTCCATTCCACTTGAGGCCACAAACTCAGGGTCCCTCTCACATACCTGTAGCTGAGAGAAGCCTCCTCTTGAGGTGCTTGTGGAAAGTTGGTATTCCTCTTGAGTCGAAGCCAGGGACTAAGCTCTCATCTCGAGTTGATTTGTGGTCCATGGAGCCCTTTCGTGTTGCTCCAGTGACCTCAGGATCCCTCTAGACTTGAGACAGTGAACTTGGGTTTTCTCTGGAGTGCCATCAAGGAAATCATGGCTCCTTTCACTTTTGATGTGGAAAACGGAATTGCTTTGCACGCAGGGCAGGGAAATCAGGCCTCATCTCGCGGCGAGGGGGAAGTCTCATGGTTTTTCTCGAGTTGGGGCCGGAACCTGGGGTATATTCTCGAGTTACGACTGGGAGGGCCCTTCCAGACACGTGTTTGTTCAGCGACGTCAGAACTCCTGCCTAGGTGCGAGGGACACCTCGGGATTCTCCTCGAGTCTTGGCATGGCAATTGGGACGCGTCTCCACGTGAGGCGGGAGACCCAGGGTCCCTTTCCACGTGCCACAGGGATCCTGGGACTCCTATCCATTTTCAAGAGGAGTCAGGCATCGTCTCCTTTGGAAGCAATGATTTCCGCGGACCTCTCGAGTTTTCAAAGGATGTGAGGCCTCTGCTCGTGATGAGGCGGAGAATTAGGTTTTTCTCTGTGGTCTCCACAGGGGATTCAGACATCCCTTCGTCTTGGGAGATGCAAGACGATCCTGCATTCATTTCACTGCAGGGATATCCGGCCTTACTTCGAGTCAGAGCATCTCGGTGTCCATTCCACTTGAGGTCACAAACTCAGGGGCCCTCTCACATACCTGTAGCTGAGAGAAGCCTCCTCTTGAGGTGCTTGTGGAAAGTTGGTATTCCTCTTGAGTCGAAGCCAGGGACTAAGCTCTCATCTCGAGTTGATTTGGGGTCCATGGAGCCCTTTCGTGTTGCTACAGTGAGCTCAGGATCCCTCTAGACTAGGGACAGTGATCTTGGGTTTTCTCTGGAGTGCCATCAAGGAAATCAAGGCTCCTTTCACTTTTGATGTGGAATACGGAATTGCTCTGCATGCAGGGCAGGGGAATCGGGCCTCATCTCGCGGCGAGGTGGAAGTCTCATGGTTTTTCTCGAGTTGCGGCTGGAACCTGGGGTATATTCTCGAGTTACGACGGGGAGGGCCCTTCCAGACACGTGTTTGTTCAGCGACGTCAGGACTCCTGCCTAGGTGCGAGGGACACCTCGGGATTCTCCTCGAGTCTTGGCATGGCAATTGGGACGCGTCTCCACGTGAGGCGGGAGACCCAGGGTCCCTTTCCACGTGCCACAGGGATCCTGGGACTCCTATCCATTTTCAAGAGGAGTCAGTCATCGTCTCCTTTGGAAGCAATGATCTCCGCGGACCTCTCGAGTTTTCAAAGGATGTGAGGCCTCCGCTCGCGATGAGGCGGAGAATTAGGTTTTTCTCTGTGGTCTCCACAGGGGATTCAGACATCCCTTCGTTTTGGGAGATGCAAGACGAACCTGCATTCAATTCACTGCAGGGATATCCGGCCTTACTTCGAGTCAGAGCATCCCGGTGTCCATTCGACTTGAGGCCACAAACTCGGGGTCCCTCAAATATATATGTAGCTGAGAGAAGCCTCCTCTTGAGGTGCTTGTGGAAAGTTGGTATTCCTCTTGAGTCGAATCCAGGGACTAAGCTCTAATCCCGAGTTGATTTGTGGTCCACGGAGCCCTTTCGTGTTGCTCCAGTTACCTCAGGATCCCTCTAGACTTGAGACAGTGAACTTGTGTTTTCTCTGGAGTGTCATCAAGGAAATCAAGGCTCCTTTCACGTTTGATGTGGAAAACGGAATTGGTTTGCACGCAGGGCAAGGGAATCAGGCCTCATCTCGCGGCGAGGGGGAAGTCTCATGGTTTTTCTCGAGTTGCGGCCCGAACCTGGGGTATATTCTCGAGTTACGACGGGGAGGGCCCTTCCAGACACGTGTTTGTTCAGCGACGTCAGGACTCCTGCCTAGGTGCGAGGGACACCTCGGGATTCTCCTCGAGTCTTGGCATGGCAATTGGGACGCGTCTCCACGTGAGGCAGGAGACCCAGGGTCCCTTTCCACGTGCCACAGTGATCCTGGGACTCCTATCCATTTTCAAGAGGAGTCAGGTATCGTCTCCTATGGAAGCATTGATCTCCGCGGACCTCTCGAGTTTTCAAAGGATGTGAGGCCTCCGCTCGCGATGAGGCGGAGAATTAGGTTTTTCTCTGTGGTCTCCACAGGGGATTCAGACATCCCTTCGTCTTGGGAGATGCAAGACGAGCCTGCATTCAATTCACTGCAGGGATATCCGGCCTTACTTCGAGTCAGAGCATCACAGTGTCCATTCCACTTGAGGCCACAAACTCAGGGGCCCTCTCACATACCTGTAGCTGAGAGAAGCCTCCTCTTGAGGTGCTTGTGGAAAGTTGGTATTCCTCTTGAGTCGAAGCCAGGGACTAAGCTCTCATCTCGAGTTGATTTGGGGTCCATGGAGACCTTTCGTGTTGTTACACTGACCTCAGGATCCCTCTAGACTAGGGACAGTGATCTTGGGTTTTCTCTGGAGTGCCATCAAGGAAATCAAGGCTCCTTTCACTTTTGATGTGGAATACGGAATTGCTCTGCATGCAGGGCAGGGGAATCGGGCCTCATCTCGTGGCGAGGGGGAAGTCTCATGGTTTTTCTCGAGTTGCGGCCGGAACCTGGGGTATATTCTCGAGTTACGACGGGGAGGGCCCTTCCAGACACGTGTTTGTTCAGCGACGTCAGGACTCCTGCCTAGGTGCAAGGGACCCCTCGGGATTCTCCTCGAGTCTTGGCATGGCAATTGGGACGCTTCTCCACGTGAGGAGGGAGACCCAGGGTCCCTTTCCACGTGCCACAGGGATCCTGGGACTCCTATCCATTTTCAAGAGGAGTCAGGCATCGTCTCCTTTGGAAGCATTGATCTCCGCGGACCTCTCGGATTTTCAAAGGATGTGAGGTCTCTGGTCGCGATGAGGCAGAAAGTTAGGTCTTTCTCTGTGGTCTCCACAGGGGATTCAGACATCCCTTCGTCTTGGGAGATGCAAGACGAGCCTGCATTCAATTCACTGCAGGGATATCCGGCCTTACTTCGAGTCAGAGCATCTCGGTGTCCATTCCATTTGAGGCCACAAACTCAGGGTCCCTCTCACATACCTGTAGCTCAGAGAAGCCTCCTCTTGAGGTGCTTGTGGAAAGTTGATATTCCTCTTGAGTTGACGCCAGGGACTAAGCTCTCATCTCGAGTTGATTTGGGGTCCACGGAGCCCTTTCGTGTTGCTCCAGTGACCTCAGGATCCCTCTAGACATGAGACAGTGATCTTGGGTTTTCTCTGGAGTGCCATCAAGGAAATCAAGGCTCCTTTCAAATTTGATGTGGAAAACGGAATTGCTCTGCACGCAGTGCAGGGGAATCGGGCCTCATCTCGTGGCAAGGGGGAAGTCTCATGTTTTTTCTCGAGTTGCGGCCGGAACTGGGGTATATTCTCGAGTTACGACGGGAGGGCCCTTCCAGACACGTGTTTGTTCAGCGACGTCAGGACTCCTGCCTAGTTGCGAGGGACACCTCGGGATTCGCCTGGAGTCTTGGCATGGCAATTGGGACGCGTCTCCACGTGAGGCGGGAGACCCACGGTCCCTTTCCACGTGCCACAGGACTGCGGGGACTCCTATCCATTTTCCAGAGGAGTCAGGCATCGTCTCCTTTGGAAGCATTGATCTCCGCGGACCTCTCGAGTTTTCAAAGGATGTGAGGCCTCCGCTCGCGATGAGACTTAGGACTAGCTCTTTCTCTGTCATCTCCACAGGGGATTCAGACATCCCTTCGTCTTGGGAGATGCAAGACGAGCCTGCATTCAATTCACTGCAGGGATATCCGGCCTTAATTCGAGTCAGAGCATCCCGATGTCCATTCCACTTGAGGCCACAAACTCAGGGTCCCTCTCACATACCTGTAGCTGAGAGAAGCCTCCTCTTGAGGTGCTTGTGGAAAGTTGGTATTCCTCTTGAGTCGAAACCAGGGACTAAGCTCTCATCTTGAGTTGATTTCGGTCCACGGAGCCCTTTCCTGTTGGTCCAGTGACCTCAGGATCCCTCTAGACTTGAGACAGTGATCTTGGGTTTTCTCTGGAGTGCCATCAAGGAAATCAAGGCTCCTTTCACTTTTGATGTGGAAAACGGAATTGCTTTGCACGCAGGGCAGGGGAATCAGACCTCATCTCGCGGCGAGGGGGAAGTCTCATGGTTTTTCTCGAGTTGCGGCCGAAACCTGGGGTATATTCTCGAGTTACGACGGATAGGGCCCTTCCAGACACGTGTTTGTTCAGTGACGTAAGGACTCCTGCCTAGGTGCGAGGGACACCTCGGGATTCTCCTCGAGTCTTGGCATGGCAATTGGGACGCGTCTCCACGTGAGGCGGGAGACCCAGGGTCCCTTTTCACGTGCCACAGGGATCCTGGGACTCCTACCCATTTTCAAGAGGAGTCAGGCATCGTCTCCTTTGGAAGCAATGATCTCCGCGTAACTCTCGAGTTTTCAAAGGATGTGAGGCCTCCGGTCGCGATGAGGCGGAGAATTAGGTTTTTCTCTGTGGTCTCCACAGGAGATTCAGACATCCCTTCATCTTGGGAGATGCAAGACGAGCCTGCATTCAATTCACTGCAGGGATATCCGGCCTTACTTCGAGTCAGAGCATCCCGGTGTCCATTCCACTTGAGGCCACAAAGTCAGGGGCCCTCTCACATACCTGTAGCTGAGAGAAGCCTCCTCTTGAGGTGCTTGTGGAAAGTTGGTATCCCTCTTGAGTCTAAGCCAGGGACTAAGCTCTCATTTCGAGTTCATTTGGGGTCCATGGAGCCCTTTCGTGTTGCTACAGTGAGCTCAGGATCCCTCTAGACTAGGGACAGTGATTTTGGGTTTTCTCTGGAGTGCCATCAAGGAAATCAAGGCTCCTTTCACGTTTGATGTGGAATACGGAATTGCTCTGCATGCAGGACAGGGGAATCGGACCTCAACTCGCGGCGAGGGGGAAGTCTCATGGTTTTTCTCGAGTTGCGGCCGGAACCTGGGGTATATTCTCGAGTTACGACGGGGAGGGCCCTTCCAGACACGTGTTTGTTCAGCGACGTCAGGACTCCTGCCTAGGTGCGAGGGACACCTCGGGATTCTCCTCGAGTCTTGGCATGGCAATTTGGACAAGTCTCCACGTGAGGCGGGAGACCCAGGGTCCCTTTCCACGTGCCACAGGGATCCTGGGACTCCTATCCATTTTCAAGCGGAGTCAGGCATCGTCGCCTTTGGAAGCATTGATCTCCGCGGACCTCTCGAGTTTTCAAAGGATGTGAGGCCTCCGGTCGCGATGAGGCGGAGAACTCGGTCTTTCTCTGTGGTCTCCACAGGGGATTCAGACATCCCTTCGTCTTGGGAGATGCAAGACGAGCCTGCATTCAATTCACTGCAGGGATATCCGGCCTTACTTCGAGTCAGAGCATCTCGGTGTCCATTCCACTTGAGGCCACAAACTCAGGGTCCCTCTCACATACCTGTAGCTGAGAGAAGCCTCCCCTTGAGGTGCTTGTGGAAAGTTGGTATTCCTCTTGAGTCAAAGCCAGGGACTAAGCTCTCACCTCGAGTTGATTTGGGGTCCAAAGAGCCCTTTCGTGTTGCTCCAGTGACCTCAGGATCCCTCTAGACTTGAGACAGTGATCTTGCGTTTTCTCTGCAGTGCCATCAAGGAAATCAAGGCTCCTTTCACGTTTGATGTGGAACACGGAATTGCTCTGCACGCAGTGCAGGGGAATCGGGCCTCATGTCGTGGCAAGGGGGATGTCTCATGGTTTTTCTCAAGTTGCGGCCGGAACACGGGGTATATTCTCGAGTTACGACGGGGAGGGCCCTTCCAGACACGTGTTTGTTCAGTGACGTCAGGACTCCTACCTAGGTGTGAGGGACAACTCAGGATTCTCCTCGAGTCTCGGCATGGCAATTGGGACGCGTCTCCACGTGAGGCGGGAGACCCAGGGTCCCTTTCCACGTGCCACAGGGATCCTGGGACTCCTATCCATTTTCAAGTCATCGTCTCCTTTGGAAGCATTGATCTCCGCGGACCTCTCTAATTTTCAAAGGACGTGAGGCCTCCGTTCGCGTTGAGGCTGAGAACTATGTCTTTCTCTGTGGACTCCACTGGGGATTCAGACAAACCTTCGTCTTGGAAGATGCAAGACGATCCTGCATTCAATTCACTGCAGGGATATCCGGCTTTACTTCGAGTCAGATCATCTCGGTGTCCATTCCACTTGAGGCCACAAACTCAGGGGCCCTCTCACATACCTGTAGCTGAGAGAAGCCTCCTCTTGAGGTGCTTGTAGAAAGTTGGTATTCCTCTTGACTCGAAGCCAGGGACTAAGCTCTCATCTCGAGTTGATTTGGGGTGCACGGATCCCTTTCGTGTTGTTCCAGTGACCTCAGGATCCCTCTAGACTTGAGACAGTGATTTTGGGTTTTCTCTGGGGTGCCATCAAGGAAATCAAGGCTCCTTTCACGTTTGATGTGGAACACGGAATTGCTCTGCACGCAGTGCAGGGGAATCGGGCCTCATGTCGCGGCGAGGGGGAAGTCTCATGGTTTTTCTCGAGATGAGGCCGGAACCTGGGGTATATTCTCGAGTTACGACGGGGAGGGCCCTTCCAGACACGTGTTTGTTCAGCGACGTCAGGAATCCTGCCTAGGTGCGAGGGACACCTCGGGGTTCTCCTCGAGTCTTGACATGGCAATTGGGACGCGTCTCCACGTGAGGCGGGAGACCCAGGGTCCCTTTCCACGTGCCACAGGGATCCTGGGACTCCTATCCATTTTCAAGAGGAGTCAGGCATCGTCTCCTTTGGAAGCATTGATCTCCGCAGACCTCTCGATTTTTCAAAGGATGTGGTGTCTCCGGTCGCGATGAGGCTGAGGACTAGGTCTTTCTCTGTCGTCTCCACAGGGGATTCAGACATCCCTTCGTCTTGGGAGATGCAAGACGAGCCTGCATTCAATTCACTGCAGGGATATCCGGCCTTACTTCGAGTCAGAGCATCTCGGTGTCCATTCCACTTGAGGCCACAAACTCAGGGTCCCTCTCACATACCTGTAGCTGAGAGAAGCCTCCTCTTGACGTGCTTGTGAAAAGTTGGTATTCCTCTTGAGTCGAAGCCAGAGACTAATCTCTCATCTCGAGTTGATTTGGCATCCACTTAGCCCTTTCGTGCTGCTTCCGTGACCTCAGGATCCCTCTAGACTTGAGACAGTGATCTTGGGTTTTCTCTGGGGTGCCTTCAAGGAAATCAAGGCTCCTTTCATGTTTGATGTGGAAAACGGAATTGCTCTGCACACAGTGCATGGGAATCGGGCCTCATCTCGCGGCAAGGGGGATGTCTCATTGTTTTTCTGAAGTTACGGTCGGAACCTAGGGAATATTCTCGAGTTACGACGGGGAGGGCCCTTCCAGACACGTGTTTGTTCAGCGACGTCAGGACTCCTGCCTAGGTGCGAGGGACACCTCGGGTATCTCCTCGAGTCTTGGCATGGTAATTGGGACGCGTCTCCACGTGAGGCGGGAGACCCAGGGTCCCTTTCCACGTGCCACAGGGATCCTGGGACTCCTATCCATTTTCAAGAAGAGTCAGGCATCCTCTCCTTTGGAAGCATTGATCTCCGCAGACCTCTCGAGTTTTCAAAGGATGGGAGGCCTCCGGTCTCGATGAGGCGGGGAACTAGGTCTTTCTCTGTGGTCTCCACAGGGGATTCAGACATCCCTTCATCTTGGGAGATGCAAGACGAGCCTGCTTTCAATTCACTGCAGGGATATCCGGACTTACTTCGAGTCAGAGCATCTCCGTGTCCATTCCACTTGAGGCCACAAACTCAGGGTCACTCTCACATACCTGTAGCTGAGAGAAGCCTCATCGTGAGGTGCTTGTGGAAATTGGTATTCCTCTTGAGTCGAAGCCAGGGACTAAGCTCTCATCTCGAGTTGATTTGGGGTCCACGGATCCCTTTCTTGTTGCTCCAGTGACCTCAGGATCCCTCTAGACTTGAGACAGTGATCTTGTGTTTTCTCTGGAGTGCCATCAAGGAAATCAAGGCTCCTTTCAGCTTTGATGTGGAACACGGAATTGCTCTGCACGCACTGCAGGGGAATCGGGCCTCATCTCGCGGCGAGGGGGAAGTCTCATGGTTTTTCTCGAGTTGCGGCCGGAACCTGGGGTATATTCGAGAGTTACGACGGGGAGGGCCCTTCCAGACACGTGTTTTTCAGCGACGTCAGGACTCCTGCCTAGGTGCGAGGGACACCTCGGGATTCTCCTCGAGTCTTGGCATGGCAATTGGGACGCGTCTCCACGTGAGGCGGGACACCCAGTGTCCCTTTCTACGTGCGACAGGGATCCCGGGACTCCTATCCATTTTCAAGAGGAGTCAGGCATCGTCTCCTTTGGAAGCATTGATCTCCGCAGACATCTCGAATTTTCTAAGGATGTGAGTCCTCCGGTCGCGATGAGGCGGAGGACTAGGTTTTTCTCTGTCGTCTCCACAGGGCATTCAGACATCCCTTCGTCTTGGGAGATGCAAGACGAGCCTGCATTCAATTCACTGCAGGGATATCCGGCCTTACTTCGAGTCAGAGCATCTCGGTGTCCATTACACTTGAGGCCACAAATTCAGGGTCACTCTCACATACCTGTAGCTGAGAGAAGCCTCATCTTGAGGTGCTTATGGAAAGTTGGTATTCCTCTTGAGTCGAAGCCAGGGACTAAGCTCTCATCTCGAGTTGATTTGGGGTCCACGGAGCCCTTTCTTGTTGCTCCAGTGACCTCAGGATCCCTCTAGACTTGAGACAGTGATCTTGGGTTTTCTCTGGAGTGCCATCAAGGAAATCAAGGCTCCTTTCACTTTTGATGTCGAACACGGAATTGCTCTGCACGCAGTGCAGGGGAATTGGGCCTCATCTCGCGGCGAAGGGGAAGTCTCATGGTTTTTCTCGAATTGCGGCCGGAACCTGGGGTATATTCTCGAGTTACGATGGGGAGGGCCCTTCCAGACACGTGTTGTTCAGCGACTTCAGGACTCCTGCCTAGGTGCGAGGTACACCTCGGGATTCTCCTCGAGTCTTGGCATGGCAATTGGGACCCGTCTCCACGTGAGGCGGGAGACCCAGTGTCCCTTTCCACGTGCCACAGGGATCCCGGGACTCCTATCCATTTTCAAGAGGAGTCAGGCATCGTCTCCTTTGGAAGCATTGATCTCCGCAGACATCTCGAGTTTTCAAAGGATGTGAGGCCTCAGGTCTCGATGAGGCGGAAAACTAGGTCTTTCTCTGTGGTCTCCAAAGGGGATTCAGACATCCCTTCGTCTTGGGAGATGAAGACGAGCCTGCTTTCAATTCACTGCAGGGATATCCGGCCTTACTTCGAGTCAGAGCATCTCCGTGTCCATTCCATTGAGGCCACAAACTCAGGGTCCCTCTCACATACCTGTAGCTGAGAGAAGCCTCCTCTTGAGATGCTTGTGGAAAGTTGGAATTCCTCTTGAGTCGATGCCAGACACTAAGCTCTCATCTCGAGTTGATTTGGGGTCCACTGAGCCGTTTCGTGTTGCTCCAATGACCTCAAGATCCCTCTAGACTTGAGACAGTGATCTTGGGTTTTCTCTGGAGTGCCTTCAAGGAAATCAAGGCTCCTTTCACGTTTGATGTGGAACACGGAATTGCTCTGCACGCACTGCAGGGGAATCGGGCCACAACTCGCGGCGAGGGGGAAGTCTCATGGTTTTTCTCGAGTAGCGGCCACAACCTGGGGTATATTCTCGAGTTACGACGGGGAGGTCCCTTACAGACACGTGTTTGTTCAGCGACGTCAGGACTCCTGCCTAGGTGCGAGGGACACCTCGGGATTCTCCTCGAGTCTTGGCATGGAAATTGGGACGCGTCTGCACGTGAGGCGGGAGACCCAGGGCCCCTTCCACGTACCACAGGGTTCCTGGGACTCCTATCCATTTTCAAGAGGAGTCAGACATCGCCTCCTTTGAAAGCATTGATCTCCGCGGACCTCTCGAATTTTCAAAGGATGTGAGGACTCCGGAAGCGATGAGGCGGAGAACTAGGTCGTTCTTGTGGTCTCCACAGGGGATTCAGACATCCCTTCGTCTTGGGAGATGCAAGACGAGCCTGCATTCAATTCACTGCAGGGATATCCGGCCTTACTTAAGTCAGAGCATCTCGCTGTCCATTCCAATTGAGGCCAAAAACTCAGGGTCCCTCTCACATACTTGTAGCTGAGAGAAACCTACTCTTCAGGTGATTGTGGAAACTTGGTATTCCTCTTGAGTCAAAGCCAGGGACTAAGCTCTAATCTCGAGTAGATTTGGGGTCCACGGAGCCCTTTCGTGCTGCTACAGTGACCTCAGGATCCCTCTAGACTTGAGACAGTGATCTTGGGTTTTCTCTGGAGTGCCATCAAGGAAATCAAGTCTCCTTTCACGTTTGATGTGGAACACGGAATTGCTCTGCATGCAGGGCGGGGAATCGGGCCTCATCTCGCGGCGAGCGGGAAGTCTCATGGTTTTTCTCGAGTTGCGGCCGGAACCTGGGGTATATTCTCGAGTTACGACGGGGAGGGCCTTTCCAGACACTTGTTTGTTCAGCGATGTAAGGACTCCTGCCTAGGTGCGAGGTACACCTCGGGATTCTCCTCGAGTCTTGGCATGGCAATTGGGACGCGTCTTCACGTGAGGCGGGAGACCCAGGGTCCCTTTCCACGTGCCACAGGGATCCTGGGACTCCTATCCATTTTCAAGAGGAGTCAGGCATCGTCTCCTTTGGAAGAATTGATCTCGGCGGACCTCTCGAGTTTTCAAAGGATGTGAGGCCTTCGGTCGCGATGAGGCTGAGGACTAGGTCTTTCTCTGTGGTCTCCACAGGGGATTCAGACATCCCTTCGTCTTGGGAGATGCAAGACGAGCCTGCATTCAATTCATTGCAGGGATATCCGGCCTTACTTCGAGTCAGAGCATCTCGGTGTCCATTCCACTTGAGGCCACAAACTCAGGGGCCCTCTCACATACCTGTAGCTGAGAGAAGCCTCCACTTGAGGTGCTTGTGGAAAGTTGGTATTCCTCTTGAGTCGAAGCCAGGGACTAAGCTCTCATCTCGAGTTGATGTGGGGTCCACGCAGCCCTTTCGTGTTGCTCCAGTGACCTCAGGATCCCTCTAGACTTATGACAGTGATCTTGGGTTTTCTCTGGAGTGCCATCAAGGAAATCAAGGCTCCTTTCACGTTTGATGTGGAACACGGAATTGCTCTGCACGCAGTGCAGGGGAATCGGGCCTCATCTCGTGGCGAGGGGGAAGTCTCATGGTTTTTCTCGAGTTGCGGCCGGAACCTGGGGTATATTCTCGAGTTACGACGGGGAGGGCCCTTCCAGACACGTGTTTATTCAGCGACATCAGGACTCCTGCCTAGGTGCGAGGGACACCTCGGGATTCTCCTCGAGTCTTGGCATGGCAATTGGGACGCGTCTCCACGTGAGGCGGGAGACCCAGGGTCCCTTTCCACGTGCCACAGGGATCCTGGGACTCCTATCCATTTTCAAGAGGAGTCAGGCATCGTCTCCTTTGGAAGCATTGATCTCCGCGGACCTCTCGAGTTTTCAAAGAATATGAGGCCTCCGGTCGTTAAGAGGCGGAGAACTCGGTCTTTCTCTGTGGTCTCCACAGGGGATTCAGACATCCCTTTGTCTTGGGAGATAGAAGACGAGCCTGCATTCAATTCACTGCAGGGATATCTGGCCTTACTTCGAGTCAGAGCATCTCGGTGTCCATTCCACTTGAGGCCACAAACTCAGGGTCCGTCTCACATACCTGTAGCTGAGAGAAGCCTCCTCTTGAGGTGCTTGTGGAAAGTTGGTATTCCTCTTGAGTCGAAGCCAGGGACTAAGCTCTCATCTCGAGTTGATGTGGGGTCCACGGAGCCCTTTCCTTTTGCTCCAGTGACCTCAGGATCCCTCTAGACTTGAGACAGTTATCTTGGGTTTTCTCTGGAGTGCCATCAAGGAAATCAAGGCTCCTTTCACGTTTGATGTGGAACACGGAATTGCTCTGCACGCAGTGCAGGGGAATCGGGCCTCATCTCGCGGCGAGGGGGAAGTCTCATGGTTTTTCTCGAGTTGCGGCCGGAACCTGGGATATATTCTCGAGTTACGACGGGGAGGGCCCTTCGAGACACGTGTTTGTTCAGCGACATCAGGACTCCTGCCTAGGTGCAAGGGACACCTCGGGATTCTCCTCGAGTCTTGGCTTGGCAATGGGGACGCGTCTCCACGTGAGGCGTGAGACCCAGGGTCCCTTTCCACGTGCCACAGGGATCCTGGGACTCCTATCCATTTTCAGGAGGAGTCAGGCATCGTCTCCTTTTGAAGCATTGATTTCCGCACACCTCTCGAGTTTTCAAAGGATGTGAGGCCTCCGGACGCGATGAGGCGGAGGACTAGTTCTTTCTCAGTCGTCTCCACAGGGGATTCAGACATCCCTTCGTCTTGGGAGATGCAAGACGAGCCTGCATTCAATTCACTGCAGGGATATCCGGCCTTACTTCGAGTCAGAGCATCTCTGTGTCCATTCCACTTGAGGCCACAAACTCAGGGTCCCTATCACATACCTGTAGCTGAAAGAAGCCTCCTCTTGAGGTGCTTGTGAAAAGCTAGTATTCCTCCAGAGTCGAAGCCAGGGACTAAGCTCTCATCTCGATTCGATTTGGGGTCCACGGAGCCATTTCGTGTTGCTACAGTGACCTCAGGATCCCTCTAGACTTGAGAGAGTGATCTTGGGTTTCCTCTGGAGTGCCATCAAGGAAATCAAGGCTCCTTTCACGTTTGATGTGGAACACGGAATTGCTCTGCACGCAGTGCATGGGAGTCGGGCCTCATCTCGCAGCGAGTGGGAAGTCTCATGGTTTTTCGCGATTTGCGGCCGGAACCTGGGGTATATTCTCCAGTTACGACGGGGAGGGCCCTTCCAGACACGTGTGTTCAGCGACGTCAGGACTCCTGCCTAGGTGCGAGGTACACCTCAGGATTCTCCTCGAGTCTTGCCATGGCAATTGGGATGCGTATCCACGTGAGGGGGGAGACCCAGGGTCCCTTTCCACGTGCCACAGGGATCCTGGGACACCTATCCATTTTCAAGAGGAGTCAGGCATCGTCTCCTTTGGAAGCATTGATCTCCATGGACCTCTCGAGTTTTCAAAGGATGTGAGGCCTCCGGTCGCGATGAGGCGGAGAATTAGGTCTTTCTCTGTGGTCTCCACAGGGGATTCAGACATCCCTTCGTCTTGGGAGATGCAAGACGAGCCTGCATTCAATTCACTATTGGGATATCCGGCCTTACTTCGAGTCAGAGCATCTCGGTGTCCATTCCACTTGAGGCCACAAACTCAGGGTCACTCTCACATACCTGTAGCTGAGAGAAGCCTCCTCTTGAGGTGCTTGTGGAAAGTTGGTATTCCTCTTGAGTCGAGGCCAGGGACTAAGCTCTCATCTCGAGTTGATTTGGGGTCCACGGAGACCTTTCGTGTTGCTCCAGTGACCTCAGGATCCCTCTAGACTTGAGACAGTGATCTTGGGTTTTCTCTGGAGTGCCATCAAGGAAATCATGGCTCCTTTCACTTTTGATGTCGAACACGGAATTGCTCTGCACGCAGTGCAGGGAAATTGGGCCTCATCTCGCGGCGAAGGGGAAGTCTCATGGTTTTTCTCGAGTTGCGGCCGGAACCTGGGGTATATTCGAGAGTTACGATGGGGAGGGCCCTTCCAGACACGTGTTGTTCAGCGACGTCAGGACTCCTGCCTAGGTGCGAGGTACACCTCGGGATTCTCCTCGAGTCT
The DNA here is from genome assembly GCF_033118175.1 of Dama dama. NCBI lineage: Eukaryota > Metazoa > Chordata > Mammalia > Artiodactyla > Cervidae > Dama > Dama dama. The sequence continues at coordinate 3,878,890 of NC_083706.1, read as the reverse complement.
TGGCATGGCAATTGGGACGCGTCTCCACGTGAGGCGGGAGACCCAGTGTCAATTTCCACGTGCCACAGGGATCCCGGGACTCCTATCCATTTTCAAGAGGAGTCAGGCATCGTCTCCTTTGGAAGCATTGATCTCCGCAGACATCTCGAATTTTCAAAGGATGTGAGGCCTCCGGTCGTGATGAGGCGGAGGACTAGGTCTTTCTCTGTCGTCTCCACAGGGGATTCAGACATCCCTTCGTCTTGGGAGATGCAAGACGAGCCTGCATTCAATTCACTGCAGGGATATCCGGCCTTATTTCGAGTCAGAGCATCTCGGTGTCCATTACACTTGAGGCCACAAATTCAGGGTCACTCTCACATACCTGTAGCTGAGAGAAGCCTCCTCTTGAGGTGCTTATGGAAAGTTGGTATTCCTCTTGAGTCGAAGCCAGGGACTAAGCTCTCATCTCGAGTTGATTTGGGGTCCACGGAGCCCTTTCTTGTTGCTCCAGTGACCTCAGGATCCCTCTAGACTTGAGACAGTGATCTTGGGTTTTCTCTGGGGTGCCATCAAGGAAATCAAGGCTCCTTTCAAGTTTGATGTGGACCACGGAATTGCTCTGCACACAGTGCATGGGAATCGGGCCTCATCTCGCGGCAAGGGGGATGTCTCATTGTTTTTCTGAAGTTACGGTCGGAACCTAGGGAATATTCTCGAGTTACGGCGGGGAGGGCCCTTCCAGACACGTGTTTGTTCAGCGACGTCAGGACTCCTGCCTAGGTGCGAGGGACACCTCGGGAATCTCCTCGAGTCTTGGCATGGTAATTGGGACGCGTCTCCACGTGAGGCGGGAGACCCAGGGTCCCTTTCCACGTGCCACAGGGATCCTGGGACTCCTATCCATTTTCAAGAAGAGTCAGGCATCGTCTCCTTTGGAAGCATTGATCTCCGCAGACCTCTCGAGTTTTCAAAGGATGGGAGGCCTCCGGTCTCGATGAGGCGGGGAACTAGGTCTTTCTCTGTGGTCTCCACAGGGGATTCAGACATCCCTTCGTCTTGGGAGATGCAAGACGAGCCTGCTTTCAATTCACTGCAGGGATATCCGGCCTTACTTCGAGTCAGAGCATCTCCGTGTCCATTCCACTTGCGGCCACAAACTCAGGGTCCCTCTCACATACCTGTAGCTGAGAGAAGCCTCATCTTGATGTGCTTGTGGAAATTGGTATTCCTCTTGAGTCGAAGCCAGGGACTAAGCTCTCATCTCGAGTTGATTTGGGGTCCACGGAGCCCTTTCTTGTTGCTCCAGTGACCTCAGGATCCCTCTAGACTTGAGACAGTGATCTTGGGTTTTCTCTGGAGTGTCATCAAGGAAATCAAGGCTCCTTTCAGCTTTGATGTGGAACACGGAATTGCTCTGCACGCACTGCAGGGGAATCGGGCCTCATCTCGCGGCGAGGGGGAAGTCTCATGGTTTTTCTCGAGTTGCGGCCGGAACCTCGGTTATATTCTCGAGTTACGACTGGGAGGGCCCTTCCAGACACGTGTTTGTTCAGCGTCGTCAGGACTCCTGGCTAGGTGCGAGGGACACCTCGGGATTCTCCTCGAGTCTTGGCATGGCAATTGGGACGCGTCTCCAGGTGAGGCGGGAGACCCAGGGTCCCTTTCCACGTGCCACAGGGATCCTGGGACACCTATCCATTTTCAAGAGGAGTCAGGCATCGTCTCCTTTGGAAGCATTGATCTCCGCGGACCTCTCGAGTTTTCAAAGGATGTGAGGCCTCCGGTCGCGATGAGGCGGAGAATTAGGTCTTTCTCTGGGGTCTCCACAGGGGATTCAGACATCCCTTCGTCTTGGGAGATTCAAGACAAGCCTGCATTCAATTCACTAATGGGATATCCGGCCTTAATTCGAGTCAGAGCATCTCGGTGTCCATTCCACTTGATGCCACAAACTCAGGGTCCCTCTCACATACCTGTAGCTGAGAGAAGCCTCCTCTTGAGGTGCTTGTGGAAAGTTGGTATTCCTCTTGAGTCGAGGCCAGGGACTAAGCTCTCATCTCGAGTTGATTTGGGGTCCACGGAGCCCTTTCGTGTTGCTCCAGTGACCTCAGGATCCCTCTAGACTTGAGACAGTGATCTTGGGTTTTCTCTGGAGTGCCATCAAGGAAATCAAGGCTCCTTTCACTTTTGCTGTCGAACACGGAATTGCTCTGCACGCAGTGCACGGGATTTGGGCCTCATCTCGCGGCGAAGGGGAAGTCTCATGGTTTTTCTCGAGTTGCGGCCGGAACCTGGGGTATATTCGAGAGTTACGAAGGGAAGGGCCCTTCCAGACACGTGTTGTTCAGCGACGTCAGGACTCCTGCCTAGGTGCGAGGTACACCTCGGGATTCTCCTCGAGTCTTGGCATGGCAATTGGGACCCGTCTCCACGTGAGGCGGGAGACCCAGTGTCCCTTTCCACGTTCCACAGGGATCCTGGGACTCCTATCCATTTTCAAGAAGAGTCAGGCATCGTCTCCTTTGGAAGCATTGATCTCCGCAGACCTCTCGAGTTTTCAAAGGATGGGAGGCCTCCGGTCTCGATGAGGCGGAGAACTAGGTCTTTCTCTGTGGTGTCCACAGGGGATTCAGATATCCCTTTGTCTTGGGAGATGCAAGACGAGCCCGCTTTCAAATCACTGCAGGGATATCCGGCCTTACTTCGAGTCAGAGCATCTCCGTGTCCATTCCACTTGAGGCCACAAACTCAGGGTCCCTCTCACATACCTGTAGCTGAGAGAAGCCTCATCTTGAGGTGCTTGTGGAAATTGGTATTCCTCTTGAGTCGAAGCCAGGGACTAAGCTCTCATCTCGAGTTGATTTGGGGTCCACGGAGCCCTTTCTTGTTGCTCCAGTGACCTCAGGATCCCTCTAGACTTGAGACAGTGATCTTGTGTTTTCTCTGGAGTGCCATCAAGGAAATCAAGGCTCCTTTCAGCTTTGATGTGGAACACGGATTTGCTCTGCACGCACTGCAGGGGAATCGGGCCTCATCTCGCGGCGAGGGGGAAGTCTCATGGTTTTTCTCGAGTTGCGGCCGGAACCTCGGTTATATTCTCGAGTTACTACGGGAGGGCCCTTCCAGACACGTGTTTGTTCAGCGACGTCAGGACTCCTGCCTAGGTGCGAGGGACACCTCGGGATTCTCCTCGAGTCTTGGCATGGCAATTGGGACGCGTCTCCAGGTGAGGCGGGAGACCCAGGGTCCCTTTCCACGTGCCACAGGGATCCTGGGACACCTATCCATTTTCAAGAGGAGTCAGGCATCGTCTCCTTTGGAAGCATTGATCTCCGCGGACCTCTCGAGTTTTCAAAGGATGTGAGGCCTCCGGTCGCGATGAGGCGGAGAATTAGGTCTTTCTCTGTGGTCTCCACAGGGGATTCAGACATCCCTTCGTCTTGGGAGATGCAAGACGAGCCTGCATTCAATTCACTGCAGGGATATCCGGCCTTACTTCGAGTCAGAGCATCTCGGTGTCCATTCCACTTGAGGCCAAAAACTCAGGGTCCCTCTCACATACCTGTAGCTGAGAAAAGCCTCCTGTTGAGGTGCTTTTGGAAAGGTCGTATTCCTCTTGATTCGAAGCCAGGGACTAAGCTCTCATCTCGAGTTGATTTGGGGTCCACGGAGCCCTTTCGTGTTGCTCCAGTGACCTCAGGATCCCTCTAGACTTGAGACAGTGATCTTGGGTTTTCTCTGGAGTGCCGTCAAGGAAATCAAGGCTCCTTTCACTTTTGATGTCGAACACGGAATTGCTCTGCACGCAGTGCAGGGGAATCGGGCCTCATCTCGCGGCGAGGGAGAAGTCTCATGGTTTTTCTCGAGTTGCGGCTGGAACCTGGGGTGTATTCTCGAGTTACGACGGGGAGGGCCCTTCCAGACACGTGTTTGTTCAGCGACGTAAGGACTCCAGCCTAGGTGCGAGGGACACCTCGGGATTCTCCTCGAGTCTTCGTATGGCAATTGGGACGCGTCTCCACGTGAGGCGGGAGACGCAGGGTCCCTTTCCACGTGCCACAGGGATCCTGGGACTCCTATCCATTTTCAAGAGGAGTCAGGTATTGTCTCCTTTGGAAGCATTGATCTCCGCGGACGTCTCGATTTTTCAAAGGATGTGCGGACTCCGGTCGCGTTGAGGCGGAGGACTAGGTCTTTCTCTGTGGTCTCCACAGGGGATTCAGACAACCCTTCGTCTTGGGAGATGCAAGACGAGCCTGCATTCAATTCACTGCAGGGATATCTGGCCTTACTTCGAGTCAGAGCATCTCGGTGTCCATTCCACTTGAGGCCACAAACTCAGGGTCCATCTCACATACCTGTAGCTGAGAGAAGCCTCCTCTTGAGGTGCTTGTGGAAACTTGGTATTCCTCTTGAGTCAAAGCCAGGGACTAAGCTCTCATCTCGAGTTGATTTGGGGTCCACGGATCCCTTTGGTGTTGCTCCAGTGACCTCAGGATCCCTCTAGACTTGAGACAGTGATCTTGGGTTTTCTCTGGAGTGCCATCAAGGAAATCAAGTCTCCTTTCACGTTTGATGTGGAACACGGAATTGCTCTGCACGCAGTGCAGGGGAATCGGGCCTCATCTCGCAGCGAGGGGGAAGTCTCATGGTTTTTCTCGAGTTGCGGCCGGAACCTGGGGTATATTCTCGAGTTAAGACGGGGAGGGCCCTTCCAGACATGTGTTTGTTCAGCGTCGTCAGGACTCCTGGCTAGGTGCGAGGGACACCTCGGGATTCTCCTCGAGTCTTGGCATGGCAATTGGGACGCGTCTCCACGTGAGGCGGGAGACCTAGGGTCCCTTTCCACGTGCCACAGGGATCCTGGGACTCCTATCCATTTTCAAGAGGAGTCAGGCATCGTCTCCTTTGGAAGCATTGATCTCCGCGGACTTCTCGAGTTTTCAAAGGATGTGAGGCCTCCGTTCGCGTTGAGGCGGAGGACTAGGTCTTTCTCTGTGGTCTCCACAGGGGATTCAGACAACCCTTCGTCTTGGGAGATGCAAGAGGAGCCTGCATTCAATTCACTGCAGGTATATCCGGCCTTACTTCAAGTCAGAGCATCCCGGTGTCCATTCCACTTGAGGCCACAAACTCAGGGTCCCTCTCACATACCTGTAGCTGAGAGAAGCCTCCTCTTGAGGTGCTTGTGGAAAGTTGGTATTCCTCTTGAGTCGAAGCCAGGGACTAAGCTCTCATCTCGAGTTGATTTGGGGTCCACGGAGCCCTTTCGTGTTGCTCCAGTGACCTCAGGATCCCTCAAGACTTGAGACAGTGATCTTGGGTTTTCTCTGGAGTGTCATCAAGGAAATCAAGGCTCCTTTCACGTTTGATGTGGAACACGGAATTGCTCTGGACGCAGTGCATAGGAATCGCGCCTCATCTCGCGGCGAGGGGGAAGACTCATGGTTTCTCTCGAGTTGAGGCCGGAACCTGGGGTATATTCTCGAGTTACAACGGGGAGGTCCCTTCCATACACGTGTTTGTTCAGCGACGTAAGGACTCCAGCCTAGGTGCGAGGGACACCTCGGGATTCTCCTCGAGTCTTCGCATGGCATTTGGGACGCGTCTCCACTTGAGGCAGGAGACGCAGGGTCCTTTTCCACGTGTCACAGGAATCCTGGGACTCCTATCCATTTTCAAGAGGAGTCAGGCATCGTCTCCTTTGGAAGCATTGATCTCCGCAGACCTCTCGAGTTTTCAAATGATGTGAGGCCTCTGGTCGCGTTGAGGCGGAGGACTAGGTCTTTCTCTGTGGTCTCCACAGGGGATTCAGACAACCCTTCGTCTTGGGAGATGCAAGACGAGCCTGCATTCAATTCATTGTAGGGATATCTGGCCTTACTTCGAGTCAGAGCATCTCGGTGACCATTCCACTTGAGGTCACAAACTCAGGGTCCCTCTCACATACCTGTAGCTCAGAGAAGCCTCCTGTTGAGGTGCTTTTGGAAAGTTGGTATTCCTCTTGAGTCGAAGCCAGGGACTAAGCTCTCATCTCGAGTTGATTTGGGGTCCACGGAGCCCTTTCGTGTTGCTCCAGTGACCTCAGGATCCCTCTAGACTTGAGACAGTGATCTTGGGTTTTCTCTGGAGTGCCGTCAAGGAAATCAAGGCTCCTATCACGTTTGAAGTGGAACAAGGAATTGCTCTGCACGCAGTGCAGGGGAATAGGGCCTCATCTCGCGGCGAGTGGGAAGTCTCATGGTTTTTCTCGAGTTGCGGCCGGAACCTGCGGTGTATTCTCGAGTTACGACGGGGAGGGCCCTTCCAGACACGTGTTTGTTCAGCGACGTAAGGACTCCAGCCTAGGTGCGAGGGACACCTCGGGATTCTCCTCGAGTCTTCGCATGGCAATTGGGACGCGTCTCCACGTGAGGCGGGAGACGCAGGGTCCATTTCCACGTGCCACAGGGATCCTGGGACTCCTATCCATTTTCAAGAGGAGTCAGGCATCGTCTCCTTTGGAAGCATTGATCTCCGCGGACGTCTTGAGTTTTCAAAGGATGTGAGGCCTCCGGTCGCGTTGAGGCGGAGGACTAGGTCTTTCTCTGTGGTCTCCACAGGGGATTCAGACAACCCTTCGTCTTGGGAGATGCAAGACGAGCCTGCATTCAATTCACTGCAGGGATATCTGGCCTTACTTCGAGTCAGAGCATCTTGGTGTCCATTCGACTTGAGGCCACAAACTCAGGGTCCCTCTCACATACCTGTAGCTGAGAGAAGCCTCCTCTTGAGGTGCTTGTGGAAACTTGGTATTCCTCTTGAGTCGAAGCCAGGGACTAAGCTCTCATCTCGAGTTGATTTGGGGTCCACGGAGCCCTTTCGTGTTGCTCCAGTGACCTCAGGATCCCTCTAGACTTGAGACAGTGATCTTGGGTTTTCTCTGGAGTGCCATCAAGGAAATCAAGTCTCCTTTCACGTTTGATGTGGAACACGGAATAGCTCTGCACGCAGTGCAGGGGAATCGGGCCTCATCTCGCAGCGAGGGGGAAGTCTCATGGTTTTTCTCGAGTTGCGGCCGGAACCTGGGGTATATTCTCGAGTTACGACGGGGAGGGCCCTTCCAGACACGTGTTTGTTCAGCGACGTCAGGACTCCTGCCTAGGTGCGAGGGACACCTCGGGATTCTCCTCGAGTCTTGGCATGGCAATTGGGACGCGTCTCCACGTGAGGCGGGAGACCCAGGGTCCCTTTCCACGTGCCTCAGGGATCCTGGGACTCCTATCCATTTTCAAGAGGAGTCAGGCATCGTCTCCTTTGGAAGCATTGATCTCCGTGGACGTCTCGAGTTTTCAAAGGATGTGAGGCCTCCAGTCGTGAAGAGGTGGAGAACTAGGTGTTCTCTGTGGTCTCAACAGGGGATTCAGACATCCCTTCATCTTGGGAGATGGAAGACGAGCCTGCATTCAATTCACTGCAGGGATATCCGGCCTTACTTAGAGTCAGAGCATCTCGGTGTCCATTCCACTTGAGGCCACAAACTCAGAGTCCCTCTCAGATACCTGTAGCTGAGAGAAGCCTCCTCTTGAGGTGCTTGTGGAAAGTTGGTATTCCTCTTGAGTCGAAGCCAGGGACTAAGCTCTCATCTCGAGTTGATTTGGGGTCCACGGAGCCCTTTCGTGTTGCTCCAGTGACCTCAGGATCCCTCTAGACTTGAGACAGTGATCTTGGGTTTTCTCTGGAGTGCCATCAAGGAAATCAAGACTCCTTTCAAGTTTGATGTGGAACACGGAATTGCTCTGCACGCAGTGCAGGGGAATCGGGCCTCATCTCGCGGCGAGAGGTAAGTCTCATGGTTTTTCTCGAGTTGCGGCCGGAACCTGGGGTATATTCTCGAGTTACGACGGGGAGGGCCCTTCCAGACTCGTGTTTGTTCAGCGACGTAAGGACTCCTGCCTAGGTGCGAGGGACACCTCGGGATTCTCTTCGATTCTTGGCATGGCAATTGAGACGCGTCTCCACGTGAGGCGGGAGACCCAGGGTCCCTTTCCACGAGCCACAGGGATCCTGGGACTCCTATCCATTTTCAAGAGGAGTCAGGCATCGTCTCCTTTGGAAGCATTGATCTCCGTGGACGTCTCGAGTTTTCAAAGGATGTGAGGCCTCTGTTCGCATTGAGGCGTAGGATTAGGTCTTTCTCTGTGGTCTCCACAGGGGATTCAGACAACCCTTCGTCTTGGGAGATGCAAGACGAGCCTGCATTCAATTCACTTCAGGGATATCCGGCCTTACTTCGAGTCAGAGCATCTCGGTGTCCATTCCACTTGAGGCCACAAACTCAGGGTCCCTCTCACATACCTGTAGCTGAGAGAAGCCTCCTCTTGAGGTGCTTGTGGAAAGTTGGTATTCCTCTTGAGTCGAAGCCAGGGACTAAGCTTTCATCTCGAGTTGATTTGGGGTCCACGGAGCCCTTTCGTGTTGCTCCAGTGACCTCAGGATCCCTCTAGACTTGAGACAGTGATCTTGGGTTTTCTCTGGAGTGCCATCAAGGAAATCAAGACTCCTTTCAAGTTTGATGTGGAACACGGAATTGCTCTGCACGCAGTGCAGGGGAATCGGGCCTCATCTCGCGGCGAGGGGGAAGTCTCATGGTTTTTCTCGAGTTGCGGCCGGAACCTGGGGTATATTCCCGAGTTACGACGGGAAGGGCCCTTCCAGACTCGTGTTTGTTCAGCGACGTCAGGACTCCTGCCTAGGTGCGAGGGACACCTCGGGATTCTCTTCGATTCTTGGCATGGCAATTGAGACGCGTCTCCACGTGAGGCGGGAGACCCAGGGTCCATTTCCACGTGTCACAGGGATCCTGGGACTCCTATCCATTTTCAAGAGGAGTCAGGCATCGTCTCCTTTGGAAGCATTGATCTCCGCGTACCCCTCGAGTTTTCAAAGGATGTGAGGCCTCTGTTCGCGTTGAGGCGTAGGACTGGGTCTTTCTCTGTGGTCTCCACAGGGGATTCAGACAACCCTTCGTCTTGGGAGATGCAAGACGAGCCTGCATTCAATTCACTGCAGGGATATCCGGCCTTACTTCGAATCAGAGCATCTCGGTGTCCATTCCACTTGAGGCCACAAACTCAGGGTCCCTCTCACATACATGTAGTTGAGAGAAGCCTCCTCTTCAGGTGCTTTTGGAAAGTTGGTATTCCTCTTGAGTCGAAGCCAGGGACTAAGCTCTCATCTCGAGTTGATTTGGGGTCCACGGAGCCCTTTCTTGTTGCTCCAGTGACCTCAGGATCCCTCTAGACTTGAGACAGTGACCTTGGGTTTTCTCTGGAGTGCCATCAAGGAAATCAAGGTGCCTTTCACGTTTGATGTGGAACACGGAATTGCTCTGCACGCAGTGCAGGGGAATCGGACTCATCTCGCGGCGAGGGGGAAGTCTCATGGTTTATCTCGAGTTGCGGCCGGAACCTGGGGTATATTCTCGAGTTACGACGGGGAGGGCCCTTCCTTACACGTGTTTGTTCAGCGACGTCAGGACTCCTGCATAGGTGCGAGGAACACCTCGGGATTCTCCTCGAGCCTTGGCATGGCAATTGGGACGTGTCTCCACTTGAAGCGGGAGACCCAGGGTCCCTTTCCACGTGCCACAGGGATCCTGGGACTCCTATCCATTTTCAAGAGGAGTCAGGCATCGTCTCCTTTGGAAGCATTGATCTCCGCGGACCTCTCGAGTTTTCAAAGGATGTGAGGCCTCCGGTCGCGATGAGGCGGAGGACTAGGTCTTTCTCTGTGGACTCCACAGGGGATTCAGACATCCCTTCGTCTTGGGAGATGCAAGACGAGCCTGCATTCAATTCACTGCAGGGATATCCGGCCTTACTTCGAGTCACAGCATCTCGGTGTCCATTCCACCTGAGGCCACAAACTCAGGGTCCCTCTCACATACCTGTAGCTGAGAGAAGACTCCTCTTGAGGTGCTTGTGGAAAGTTGGTATTCCTCTTGAGTCGAAGCCAGGGACTAAGCTCTCATCTCGAGTTGATTTGGGGTCCACGGAGCCCTTTCGTGTTGCTACAGTGACCTCAGGATCCCTCTACCCTTGAGACAGTGATCTTCGGTATTCTCTGGAGTGCCATCACGGAAATCAAGGCTCCTTTCATGTTTGATGTGGAACACGGAATTGCTCTGCACACAGTGCAGGGGCATCGGGCCTCATCTCGCCTCGAGGGGGAAGTCTCATGGTTTTTCTCGAGTTGCGGCCCGAACCTGGGGTATATTCTCGAGTTACGACGGGGAGGGCCCTTCCAGACACATGTTTGTTCAGCGACGTCAGCACTCCTGCCTAGGTGCGAGGGACACCTCGGGATTCTCCTCGAGTCTTGGCATGGCAATTGGGACGCGTCTCCACGTGAGGCGGGAGACCCAGGGTCCCTTTCCACGTGCCACAGGGATCCTGGGACTCCTATCCATTTTCAAGAGTAGTCAGGCATCGTCTCCTTTATAAGCATTGATCTCCGAGGACCTCTCGAATTTTCAAAGGATGTGAGGCCTCCGATCGCGATGTGGCGAGAACTAGGTCTTTCTTATGGTCTCCACAGGGGAATCAGACATCCCTTCGTCTTGGGAGATGCAAGACGAGCCTGCATTCAATTCACTGCAGGGATATCCGGCCTTACTTCGAGTCAGAGCATCTCGGTGTCCATTCCACTTGAGGCCACAAACTCAGGGTCCATCTCACATACCTGTAGCTGAGAGAAGCCTCCTCTTGAGGTGCTTGTGGAAAGTTGGTATTCCTCTTGAGTCGAAGCCAGGGACTAAGCTCTCATCTCGAGTTGATTTGGGGTCCACGGAGCCCTTTCCTGTTGCTCCAGTGACCTCAGGATCCCTCTAGACTTGAGACAGTGATCTCGGGTTTTCTCTGGAGTGCCATCAAGGAAATCAAGGCTCCTTTCACGTTTGATGTGGAACACGGAATTGCTCTGCACGCAGTGCAGGGGAATTGGGCCTCATCTCGCGGCGAGGGGGAAGTCTCATGGATTTTCTCGAGTTGCGGCCGGAACCTGGGGTATATTCTCGAGTTACTACGGGGAGGGCCCTTCCAGACACGTGTTTGTTCAGTGATGTCAGGACTCCTACCTAGGTGCGAGGGACACCTCGGATCCTCCTCGAGTCATGGCATGGCAATTGGGACGCGACTCCACGCGAGGAGGTAGACCCAGGGTCCCTTTCCACGTGCCACAGGGATCCTGGGACTCCTATCCATTTTCAAGAGGAGTTAGGCATCCTCCCCTTCGGAAGTATTGATCTCCGCGGACCTCTCGAGTTTTCAAAGGATGTGAGGCCTCTGGTCGCGATGAGGCGGAGAATTAGGTCTTTCTCTGTGGTCTCCACAGGGGATTCAGACATCCCTTCGTCTTGGGAGATGCAAGACGAGCCTGCATTCAATTCACTGCAGGGATATCCGGCCTTACATCGAGTCAGAGCATCTCGGTGTCCATTCCACTTGAGGCCACAAACTCAGGGGCCCTCTCACATACCTGTAGCTGAGAGAAGCCTACTCTTGAGGTGCTTGTGGAAAGTTGGTATTCCTCTTGAGTCGAAGCCAGGGACTAAGCTCTCATCTCGAGTTGATTTGGGGTCCACAGAGACCTTTCGTTTTGCTACAGTGACCTCAGGGTCCCTCTAGACTTGAGACAGTGATCTTGGGTTTTCTCTGGAGTGCCATCAAGGAAATCAAGGCTCCTTTCACGTTTGATGTGGAAAACGGAATTTCTATTCACGCAGTGCAGGGGAATCGGGCCTCATCTCGCAGCGAGGGGGAAGTCTCATGGTTTTTCTCGAGTTGCGGCCGGAACCTGGGGTATATTCTCGAGTTACGACGGGGAGGGCCCTTCCAGACACGTGTTTGTTCAGCGACGTCAGGACTCCTGCCTAGGTGCAAGGGACACCTCGGGATTCTCCTCGAGTCTTGGCATGGCAATTGGGAGGCGTCTCCACGTGAGGCGGGAGACCCAGGGGCCCTCTCCACGTGCCACAGGGATCCTGGGACTCCTATCCATTTTCAAGAGCAGTCAGGCATCGTCTCCTTCGAAAGTATTGATCTCTGCGGACCTCTCGAGTTTTCAAAGGATATGAGGCCTCCGGTTGCGTTGATTTGGAGGACTAGGTCTTTCTCTGTCGTCTCCACAGGGGATTCAGACATCCCTTCGTCTTGGGAGATGCAAGACGAGCCTGCTTTCAATTCACTGCAGGGATATCCGGCCTTACTTCGAGTCAGAGCATCTCGGTGTCCATTCCACTTGAGGCCACAAACTCAGGGTCCCTCTCACATACCTGTAGCTGAGAGAAGCCTCATCTTGAGGTGCTTGTGGAAAGTTGGTATTCCTCTTGAGTCGAAGCCAGGGACTAGGCTCTCATCTCGAGTTGATTTGGGGTCCACGGAGCCCTTTTGTGTTGCTACAGTGACCTCAGGATCCCTCTAGACTTGAGACAGTGATCTTGGGTTTTCTCTGGAGTGCCATCAAGGAAATCAAGGCTCCCATCATGTTTGATGTGGAAAACGGATTGCTCTGCACGCAGTGCAGGGAAATTGGGCCTCATATCGCGGCGAGTTGGAAGTCTCATGGTTTTTCTCGAGTTGCGGCCGGAACCTGGGGTATATTCTCGAGTTACGACGGGGAGGGCCCTTCCAGACACGTGTTTGTTCAGCGACGTCAGGACTCCTGCCTAGGTCCGAGGGACACCTCGGAATTCACCTCGAGTCTTGGCATGGAAATTGGGACGCGTCTCCACGTGAGGCGGGAGACCCAGGGTCCCTTTCCACGTGCCACAGGGATCCTGGGACTCCTATCCATTTTCAAGAGGAGTCAGACATCGTCTCCTTTGGAAGCATTGATCTCCGCGGACCTCTCGAGTTTTCAAAGGATGTGAGTCTTCCGGTCGCGATGAGGCGGAGAACTAGGACTTTCTCTGTGGTCTCCACAGGGGATTCAGACATCCCTTCGTCTTGGGAGATGCAAGACGAGCCTGCATTCAATTCACTGCAGGGATATCCGGCCTTACTTCGAGTCAGAGCATCTCGGTGTTCATTCCCGTTGAGGCCACAAACTCAGGGTCCCTCTCACATACCTGTAGATGAGAGAAGCCTTCTCTTGAGGTGCTTGTGGAAAGTTGGTATTCCTCTTGAGTCGAAGCCAGGGACTAAGCTCTCATCTCGAGTTGATTTGGGGTCCACGGAGCCCTTTCGTGTTGCTACAGTGACCTCAGGATCCCTCTAGACTTGAGACAGTGATCTGGGGTTTTCTCTGGAGTGTCATCAAGGAAATCAAGGCTCCTTTCACGTTGGATGTGGAACACGGAATAGCTCTGCACGCAGTGCAGGGGAATCGGGCCTCATCTCGCGGTGAGGGGGATGTCTCATGGTTTTTCTCGAGTTGCGGCCGGAACCTGGGGTATATTCTCGAGTTACGACGGGGAGGTCCCTTCCAGACACGTGTTTGTTCAGCGACATCAGGACTCCTGCCTAGGTGCGAGGGACACCTCGGGATTCTCCTCGAGTCTTGGCATGGCAATTGGGACGCGTCTCCACGTGAGGCGGGAGACCCAGTGTCCCATTCCACGTGCCTCAGGGATCCTGGGACTCCTATCCATTTTCAAGATGAGTCAGGCATCTTCTCCTTTGGAAGCATTGATCTCCGCGGACCTCTCGGGTTTTCAAAGGATGTGAGGCTTCCGGTCGCGATGAGGTTGAGAACTAGGTCTTTCTCTGTGGTCTCCACAGGGGATTCAGACATCCCTTCGTCTGGGGAGATGCATGAAGAGCCTGCATTCAATTCACTGCAGGGATATTCGGCCTTATTTTGAGTCAGAGCATCTCGGTGTCCATTCCACTTGAGGCCACAAAATCAGGGTCCCTCTCACATAACTGTAGCTGAGAGAAGCCTTCTCTTGAGGTGCTTGTGGAAAGTTGGTATTCCTCTTAAGTCGAAGCCAGGGACTAAGCTCTCATCTCGAGTTGATTTGGGGTCCACGGAGCCCTTTCGTGTTGCTACAGTGACCTCAGGATCCCTCTAGACTTGAGACAGTTATCTTGGGTTTTCTCTGGAGTGCCATCAAGGATATCAAGGCTCCTTTCAATTTTGATGTGGAACACGGAATTGCGCTGCACGCAGTTCAGGGGAATCGGGTCTCATCTCGCGGCGAGGGGAAGTCTGATGGTTTTTCTCGAGTTGCGGCCGGAACCTGGGGTATATTCTCGACTTACGACGGGGAGGGCCCTTCCAGACACATGTTTGTTCAGCGACGTCAGGACTCCTGCCTAGGTGCGAGGGACACCTTGGGATTCTCCTCGAGTCTAGGCATGGCCATTGGGACGCGTCTCCAAGTGAGGCGGGAGACCAGGGTCCCTTTCTACGTGCCACAGGGATCCTGGGACTCCTATCCATTTTCAAGAGGAGTCAGGCATCGTCTCCTTTGGAAGCATTGATCTCCGCAGACCTCTCGAGTTTTCAAAGGATGTGAGGCCTCCGGTCGCGATGAGGTGGAGAACTAGTTCTTTCTCTGTGGTCTCCACAGGGGATTCAGACATGCCTTCGTCTTGGCAGATGCAAGACGAGCCTGCTTTCAATTCACTGCAGGGGTATCTGGCCTTACTTCGAGTCAGAGCATCTCGGTGTCCATTCCACTTGAGGCCACAAACTCAGGGTCCTTCTCACATACCTGTGGCTGAGAGAACCCTCCTCTTGAGGTGCTTGTGGAAAGTTGGTATTCCTCTTGAGTCGAAGCCAGGGACTAAGCTCTCATCTCGAGTTAATTTGGGGTCCACGGAGCCCTTTCGTGTTGCTCCATTGACCTCAGGATCCCTCTAGATTTGAGACAGTGATCTTGGGTTTTCTCTGGAGTGCCATCAAGGAAATCAAGGCTTTTTTCTCGTTTGATGTGGAACACGGAATTGCTCTACACGCAGTGCAGGGGAATCGGGCCTCATCTCGCGGCAAGGGGGATGTCTCATGGTTTTTCTCAAGTTGCGGCCGGAACCTGGGGTATATTCTCAAGTTACGACGGGGAGGGCCCTTCCAGACACGTGTTAGTTCAGCGACGTCAGGACTCCTGCCTAGGTGCGAGGGACACCTCGGGATTCTTCTCGAGTCTTGGCATGGCAATTGGGATGCGTCTCCACGTGAGGCGGGAGACCAGGGTCCCTTTCCACGTGCCACAGGGATCCTGGGACTCCTATCCATTTTCAAGAGGAGTCAGGCATCGTCTCCTTTGAAAGCATTGATCTCCGCAGACCTCTCGAGTTTTCAAAGGATGTGAGGCCTCCGGTCGCGATGAGGCGGAGAATTAGGTCTTTCTCTGTGGTCTCCACAGGGGATTCAGACATCCCTTCGTCTTGGGAGATGAAAGACGAGCCTGCATTCAATTCACTGCAGGGATATCCGGCCTTACTTCGAGTCAGAGCATCTCGGTGTCCATTCCACTTGAGGCCACAAACTCAGGGTCCCTCTCACATACCTGTAGCTGAGAGAAGCCTCCTCTTGAGGTGCTTGTGAAACTTTGGTATTCCTCTTGAGTCAAAGCCAGGGAGTAAGCTCTCATCTCGAGTTGATTTGGCGTCCACAGAGCCCTTTCGTGTTGCTCCAGTGACCTCAGGATCCCTCTAGACTTGAGACAGTGATCTTGGGTTTTCTCTGGAGTGCCATCAAGGAAATCAAGGCTCCTTTCACTTTTGATGTCGAACACGGAATTGCTCTGCACGCAGGGCAGGGGAATCGGGCCTCATCTCGTGGTCAGGGGGAAGTCTCATGGTTTTTCTCGAGTTGCGGCCAGAACCTGGGGTATATTCTCGAGTTCGGACGGGGAGTGCCCTTCCAGACACGTGTTTGTTCAGCGACGTCAGGACTCCTGCCTAGGTGCGAGGGACAACTTGGGATTCTCCTCGAGTCTTGGCATGGCAATTGGGACGCGTCTCCACGTGAGGTGGGAGACCCAGGGTCCCTTTCCACGTGATTCAGGGATCCTGGGACTCCTATCCATTTTCAAGAGGAGTCAGGCATCGTCTCCTTTGCAAGCATTGATCTCCGCAGACCTCTCGAGTTTTCAAAGGAT
The DNA here is from genome assembly GCF_033118175.1 of Dama dama. NCBI lineage: Eukaryota > Metazoa > Chordata > Mammalia > Artiodactyla > Cervidae > Dama > Dama dama. The sequence continues at coordinate 3,862,821 of NC_083706.1, read as the reverse complement.
GTGAGGCCTCCGATCGCGTTGAGGCGGAGGACTAGGTCTTTCTCTGTGGTCTCCACAGGGGATTCAGACATCCGTTGGTCTTGGGAGATTCAAGACGAGCCTGCATTCAATTCAGTGCATGGATATCCGGCCTTACGTAGAGTCAGAGCATCTCGGTGTCCATTCCACTTGAGGCCAAAAACTCAGGGTCCCTCTCATATACCTGTAGCTGAGAGAAGCCTCCTCTTGAGGTGCTTGTGGAAAGTTGGTATTCCTCTTGACTCAAAGCCAGGGACTAAGCTCTCATCTCGAGTTGATTTGGGGTCCACGGAGCCCTTTCCTGTTGCTCCAGTGACCTCAGGATCCCTCTAGACTTGAGACAGTGATCTTTGGTTTTCTCTGGAGTGCCATCAAGGAAATCAAGACTCCTTTCACGTTTGATGTGGAACACGGAATTGCTCTGCACGCAGTGCAGGGTAATCGGGCCTCATGTCGCGGCGATGGGGAAGTCTCATGGTTTTTCTCGAGTTGCGGCCGGAACCTGGGGTATATTCTCGAGTTACGACGGGGAGGGCCCTTCCAGACACGTGTTTGTTCAGCGACGTCTGGACTCCTGCCTAGGTGCGAGGGACAACTCGGGATTCTCCTCGAGTCTTGGCATTGTAATTGGGACGCGTTTCCACGTGAGGCGGGAGACCCAGGGTCCCTTTCCACGAGCCACAGGGATCCTGGGACTCCTATCCATTTTCAAGAAGAGTCAGGCATCGTCTCCTTTGGAAGCATTGATATCTGCGGACTTCTCGAGTTTTCAAAGGATGTGAGGCCTCCGTTCGCGTTGAGGCGGAGGACTAGGTCTTTCTCTGTGGTCTCCACAGGGGATTCAGACAACCCTTCATCTTGAGAGATGCAAGACGAGCCTGCATTCAATTCACTGCAGGGATATCTGGCCTTACTTCGAGTCAGAGCATCTCCGTGTCCATTCCACTTGATGCCACAAACTCAGGGTCCCTCTCACATACCTGTAGCTGAGAGAAGCCTCCTCTTGAGGTGCTTGTGGAAAGTTGGTATTCCTCTTGAGTCGAAGCCAGGGACTAAGCTCTCATCTCGAGTTGATTTGGGGTCCACGGAGCCCTTTCGTGTTGCTCCAGTGACCTCAGGATCCCTCTAGACTTGAGACAGTGATCTTGGGTTTTCTCTGGAGTGCCATCAAGGAAATCAAGGCTCCTTTCACTTTTGATGTCGAACACGGAATTGCTCTGCACGCAGGGCAGGGGAATCGGACCTCATTTCGTGGTGAGGGGGAAGTCTCATGGTTTTTCTCGAGTTGCGGCCAGAACCTGGGGTATATTCTCGAGTTCAGACGGGGAGTGCCCTTCCAGACACGTGTTTGTTCAGCGACGTCAGGACTCCTGCCTAGGTGCGAGGGACAACTTGGGATTCTCCTCGAGTCTTGGCATGGCAATTGGGAGGCGTCTCCACGTGAGGTGGGAGACCCAGGGTCCCTTTCCACGTGATTCAGGGATCCTGGGACTCCTATCCATTTTCAATAGGAGTCAGGCATCGTCTCCTTTGGAAGCATTGATCTCCGCGGACCTCTCGAGTTTTCAAAGGATAAGAGGCCTCCGGTCGCGATGAGGCAGAGAAGTAGGTCTTTCTTGTGGTCTCCACAGGGGATTCAGACATCCCTTCGTCTTGGCAGATGCAAGACGAGCCTGCTTTCAATTCACTGCAGGGATATCCGGCCTTACTTCGAGTCAGAGCATCTCGGTTTCCATTCCACTTGAGGCCACAAACTCAGGGTCCTTCTCACATACTTGTGGCTGAGAGAACCCTTCTCTTGAGGTGCTTGTGGAAAGTTGGTATTCCTCTTCAGTCGAAGCCAGGGACTAAGCTCTCATCTCGAGTTAATTTGGGGTCCACGGAGCCCTTTCGTGTTGCTCCAGTGACCTCAGGATCCCTCTAGACTTGAGACAGTGATCTTGGGTTTTCTCTGGAGTGCCATCAAGGAAATCAAGGCTTTTTTCTCGTTTGTTGTGGAACACGGAATTGCTCTACACGCAGTGCAGGGGAATCGGGCCTCATCTCGCGGTGAGGGGGAAGTCTCATGGTTTTTCTCGAGTTGCGGCCGGAACCTGGGGTATATTCTCGAGTTACAACCGGGAGGGCCATTCCAGACACGTGTTTGTTCAGCGACGTCAGGACTCCTGCCTAGGTGCGAGGGACACCTCGGGATTCTCCTCGAGTCTTGGCATGGCAATTGGGACGCGTCTCCACGTGAGGCGGGAGACCCAGGGTCCCTTTCCACGTGCCACAGGGATCCTGGGACTCCTATCCATTTTCAAGAGGAGTCAGGCATCGTCTCCTTTGGAAGCATTGATCTCCGCGGACCTCTACAGTTTTCAAAGGATGTGAGGCCTCTGGTCGCGATGAGGCGGAGGACTAGGTCTTTCTCTGTGGTCTCCACAGGGGATTCAGACATTCCTTCGTCTTGGGAGATGCAAGACGAGCCTGCATTCAATTCACTGCAGGGATATCCGGCCTTACTTCGAGTCAGAGCATCTCGGTGTCCATTCCACTTGAGGCCACAAACTCAGGGTCCCTCTCACATACCTGTAGCTGAGAGAAGCCTCCTCTTGAGGTGCTTGTGGAAAGTTGGTATTCCTCTTGAGTCGAAGCCAGGGACTAAGCTCTCATCTCGAGTTGATTTGGGGTCCACGGAGCCCTTTCGTGTTGCTCCAGTGACCTCAGGATCCCTCTAGACTTGAGACAGTGATCTTGGGTTTTCTCTGGAGTGTCATCAAGGAAATCAAGGCTCCTTTCACGTTTGATGTGGAACACTTAATTGCTCTGCAGGCAGTGCAGGGGAATCGGGCCTCATCTCGCGGCGAGGGGGAAGTCTCATGGTTTTTCTCGAGTCGAGGCCGGAACCTGGGGTATATTCTCGAGTTACGACGGGGAGGTCCCTTCCATACACGTGTTTGGTCAGCGACGTCAGGACTCCAGCCTATGTGCGAGGGACACTTCGGGATTTTCCTTGAGTCTTGGCATGGCAATTGGGACGTGTCTCCACGTGAGGCGGGAGACGCAGGGTCCCTTTCCACGTGCCACAGGGATCCTGGGACTCCTATCCATTTTCAAGAGGAGTCAGGCATCGTCTCCTTTGCAAGCATTGATCTCCGCAGACCTCTCGAGTTTTCAAAGGATATGAGGCCTCCGATCGCGTTGAGGCGGAGGACTAGGTCTTTCTCTGTGGTCTCCACAGGGGATTCAGACATCCGTTGGTCTTGGGAGATGCAAGACGAGCCTGCATTCAATTCACTGCATGGATATCCGGCCTTACTTCGAGTCAGAGCATCTCCGTGTCGATTCCACTTGAGGCCACAAACTGAGGGTCCCTCTCACATACCTGTAGCTGAGAGAAGCCTCCTCTTGAGGTGCTTGTGGAAAGTTGGTATTCCTCTTGAGTCAAAGCCAGGGACTAAGCTCTCATCTCGAGTTGATTTGGGGTCCACGGAGCCCTTTCGTGTTGCTAAAGTGACCTCAGGATCCCTCTAGACTTGAGACAGTGATCTTGAGGTTTCTCTGGAGTGCCGTCAAGGAAATCAAGGCTCCTTTCACGTTTGATGTGGAACACGGAATTGCTCTGCACGCAGTGCAGGGGAATCGGGCCTCATGTCGCGTCGAGGGGGAAGTCTCATGGTTTTTCTCAAGTTGCGCCCGGAATCTGGGGTATATTCTCGAGTTACGACGGGGATGGCCTTCCAGACACGTGTTTGTTCAGCGATGTCAGGACTCCTGCCTAGGTGCGAGGGACACCTCGGGATTCTCCTCGAATCTTGGCATGGCAATAGGGACGCGTCTCCACGTGAGGCGGGAGACCCAGGGTCCCTTTCCACGTGCCACAGGGATCCTGGGACTCCTATCCATTTTCAAGAGGAGTCAGGCATCGTCTCCTTTGGAAGCATTGATCTCCGCAGACCTCTCGATTTTTCAAAGGATGTGAAGCCTCCGGTCGCGATGAGGCGGAGGACTAGGTCTTTCTCTGTGGTCTCCACAGGGGATTCAGACATCCCTTCGTCTTGGGAGATGCAAGACGAGCTTACATTCAATTCACTGCAGGGATATCCGGCCTTACTTCGAGTCAGAGCATCTCGGTGTCCATTCCACTTGAGGCCACAAACTCAGGGTCCCTCTCACATACCTGTAGCTGAGAGAAGCCTCCTCTTGAGGTGCTTGTGGAAACTTGGTATTCCTCTTGAGTCGAAGCCAGGGACTAAGCTCTCATCTCGAGTTGATTTGGGGTCCACGGAGCCCTTTCGTGTTGCTCCAGTGACCTCAGGATCCCTCTAGACTTGAGACAGTGATCTTCGGTTTTCTGTGGAGTGCCAGCAAGGAAATCAAGGCTCCTTTCACATTTGATGTGGAACACGGAATTGCTGTGCACGCAGTGCAGGGGAATTGGGCCTCATCTCGCGGCGAGGGGGAAGTCTCATGGTTTTTCTCGAGTTGCGGCCGGGACCTGGGGTATATTCTCGAGTTACGACGGGGAGGGCCCTTCCAGACACGTGTTTGTTCAGCGATGTCAGGACTCCTGCCTAGGTGCGAGGGACACCTCGGGATTCTCCTCGAGCCTTGGCATGGCAATTGGGACGCGTCTCCACGTGAGGCGGGAGACCCAGGGTCCCTTTCCACGTGCCACAGGGATCCTGGGACTCCTATCCGTTTTCAAGAGGAGTCAGGCATCGTCTCCTTTGGAAGCATTGATCTCCGTGGACGTCTCGAGTTTTCAAAGGATGTGAGGATTCCAGTGGTGAAGAGGTGGAGAACTAGGTCTTCTCTGTGGTCTCCACAGGTGATTCAGACATCCCTTCATCTTGGGAGATGGAAGACGAGCCTGCATTCAATTCACTGCAGGGATATCCGGCCTTACGTAGAGTCAGAGCATCTCGGTGTCCATTCCACTTGAGGCCACAAACTCAGGGTCCCTCTCACATACCTGTAGCTGAGAGAAGCCTCCTCTTGAGGTGCTTGTGGAAAGTTGGTATTCCTCTTGAGTCGAAGCCAGGGACTAAGCTCTCATCTCGAGTTGATTTGGGGTCCACGGAGCCCTTTCCTGTTGCTACAGTGACCTCAGGATCCCTCTAGACTTGAGACAGTGATCTTGGGTTTTCTCTGGAGTGCCATCAAGGAAATCAAGGCTCCTTTCACGTTTGATGTGGAACATGGAATTGCTCTGCACGCAGTGCAGGGGAATCGGGCCTCATCTCGCGGCGAGGGGGAAGTCTAATGGTTTTTCTCGAGTTGCGGCCGGGACCTGGGGTATATTCTCGAGTTACGACGGGGAGGGCCCTTCCAGACACGTGTTTGTTCAGCGACGTCAGGACTCCTGCCTAGGTGCGAGGGACACCTCGGGATTCTCTTCGAGTCTTGGCATGGCAATTGAGACGCGTCTCCATGTGAGGCAGGAGACCCAGGGTCCCTTTCGACGTGCCACAGGGAATCTGGGGCTCCTATCCATTTTCAAGAGGAGTCAGGCATCGTCTCCTATGGAAGCATTGATCTCCGCGGACCTCTCGAGTTTTCAAAGGATGTGAGGCCTCCGGTCGCAATGAGGCGGAGGACTAGATTTTTCTCTATGGTCTCCACAGGGGCTTCAGACATCCCTTCGTCTTGGGAGATGCAAGACGAGCCGGCATTCAATTCACTGCAGGGATATCTGGCCTTACTTCCAGTCAGAGCATCTCGGTGTCCATTCCACTTGAGGCCACAAACTCAGGGTCCCTCTCACATACCTGTAGCTGAGAGAAGCTTCCTCTTGAGGTGCTTGTGGAAACTTGGTATTCCTCTTGAGTCGAAGCCAGGGACTAAGCTCTCATCTCGAGTTGATTTGGGGTCCACGGAGCCCTTTCGTGTTGCTCCAGTGACCTCAGGATCCCTCTAGACTTGAGACAGTGATCTTGGGTTTTCTCTGGAGTGCCATCAAGGAAATCAAGGCTCCTTTCACGTTTGATGTGGAACACGGAATTGCTCTGCATGCAGTGCAGGGGAATCGGGCCTCATCTCGCAGCGAGGGGGAAGTCTCATGGTTTTTCTCGAGTTGCGGCCGGAACCTGGGGTATATTCTCGAGTTACGACGGGGAGGGCCCTTCCAGACACGTGTTTGTTCAGCGACGTCAGGACTCCTGCCTAGGTGCGAGGGACACCTCGGGATTCTCCTCGAGTCTTGGCATGGCAATTGGGACGCGTCTCCACGTGAGGCGGGAGACCCAGGGTCCCTTTCCAGGTGCCACAGGGATCCTGGGACTCCTATCCATTTTCAAGAGGAGTCAGGCATCGTCTCCTTTGGAAGCATTGATCTCCGCGGACTTCTCGAGTTTTCAAAGGATGTGAGGCCTCCGTTCGCGTTGAGGCGGAGGACTAGGTCTTTCTCTGTGGTCTCCACAGGGTATTCAGACAACCCTTCATCTTGGGAGATGCAAGACGAGCCTGCATTCAATTCACTGCAGGTATATCCGGCCTTACTTCGAGTCAGAGCATCTCGGTGTCCATTCCACTTGAGGCCACAAACTCAGGGTCCCTCTCACATACCTGTAGCTGAGAGAAGCCTCCTCTTGAGGTGCTTGTGGAAAGTTGGTATTCCTCTTGAGTCGAAGCCAGGGACTAAGCTCTCATCTCGAGTTGATTTGGGGTCCATGGAGCCCTTTCGTGTTGCTCCAGTGACCTCAGGATCCCTCTAGACTTGAGACAGTGATCTTGGGTTTTCTCTGGAGTGCCATCAAGGAAATCAAGGCTCCTTTCACGTTTGATGTGGAACACGGAATTGCTCTGCACGCAGTGCAGGGGAATCGGGCCTCATCTCGCGGCGAGGGGGAAGTCTCATGGTTTTTCTCGAGTTGCGGCCGGAACCTGGGTGTATACTCGAGTTACGACGGGGAGGGCCCTTCCAGACACGTGTTTGTTCAGCGACGTAAGGACTCCAGCCTAGGTGCGAGGGACACCTCGGGATTCTCCTCGAGTCTTGGCATGGCAATTGGGACGCGTCTCCACGTGAGGCGGGAGACGCAGGGTCCCTTTCCACGTGCCACAGGGATCCTTGGACTCCTATCCTTTTTCAAGAGGAGACAGGCATCGTCTCCTTTGGAAGCATTGATCTCCACAGACCTCTCGAGTTTTCAAAGGATGTGAGGCCTCCGGTCGCGTTGAGGCGGAGGACTAGGTCTTTCTCTGTGGTCTCCACAGGGGATTCAGACAACCCTTCGTCTTGGGAGATGCAAGACGAGCCTGCATTCAATTCACTGCAGGGATATCTGGCCTTACTTCGAGTCAAAGCATCCCGGTGTCCATTCGACTTGAGGCCACAAACTCAGGGTCCCTCTCACATACCTGTAGCTGAGAGAAGCCTCCTCTTGAGGTGCTTGTGGAAACTTGGTATTCCTCTTGAGTCGAAGGCAGGGACTAAGCTCTCATCTCGAGTTGATTTGGGGTCCACGGAGCCCTTTCGTGTTGCTCCAGTGACCTCAGGATCCCTCTAGACTTGAGACAGTGACCTTGGGTATTCTCTGGAGTGCCATCAAGGAAATCAAGGCTCCTTTCACGTTTGATGTGGAACACGGAATTGCTCTGCACGCAGTGCAGGGGAATCGGACCTCATCTCGCGGCGAGGGGGAAGTCTCATGGTTTATCTCGAGTTGCGGCCGGAACCTGGGGTATATTCTCGAGTTATGACGGGGAGGGCCCTTCCTTACACGTGTTTGTTCAGCGACGTCAGGACTCCTGCATAGGTGCGAGGGACACCTCGGGATTCTCCTCGAGTCTTGGCATGGCAATTGGGACGCGTCTCCACGTGAGGCGGGAGACCCAGGGTCCCTTTCCACGTGCCACAGGGATCCTGGGACTCCTATCCATTTTCAAGAGGAGTCAGGCATCGTCTCCTTTGGAAGCATTGATCTCCGCGGACCTCTCGAGTTTTCAAAGGATGTGAGGCCTCCGGTCGCGATGAGGCGGAAGACTAGGTCTTTCTCTGTGGACTCCACAGGGGATTCAGACATCCCTTCGTCTTGGGAGATGCAAGATGAGCCTGCATTCAATTCACTCCAGGGATATCTGGTCTTACTTCGAGTCACAGCATCTCGGTGTCCATTCCACTTGAGGCCACAAACTCAGGGTCCCTCTCACATACCTGTAGCTGAGAGAAGCCTCCTCTTGAGGTGCTTGTGGAAAGTTGGTATTCCTCTTGAGTCGAAGCCAGGGACTAAGCTCTCATCTCGAGTTGATTTGGGGTCCACGGAGCCCTTTCGTGTTGCTCCAGTGACCTCAGGATCCCTCTAGACTTGAGACAGTGATCTTGGGTTTTCTGTGGAGTGCCAGCAAGGAAATCAAGGCTCCTTTCACATTTGATGTGGAACACGGAATTGCTGTGCACGCAGTGCAGGGGAATCGGGCCTCATCTCGCGGCGAGGGGGAAGTCTCATGGTTTTTCTCGAGTTGCGGCCGGAACCTGGGGTATATTCTCGAGTTACGACGGGGAGGGCCCTTCCAGACACGTGTTTGTTCAGTGACGTCAGGACTCCTGCATAGGTGCGAGGGACACCTCGGGATTCTCCTCGAGTCTTGGCATGGCAATTGGGACGTGTCTCCACGTGAGGCGGGAGACCCAGGGTCCCTTTTCACGTGCCACAGGGATCCTGGGACTCCTATCCATTTTCAAGAGGAGTCAGGCATCGTCTCCTTTGGAAGCATTGATCTCCGCGGACCTCTCGAGTTTTCAAAGGATGTGAGGCCTCCGGTCGCGATGAGGCGGAGGACTAGGTCTTTCTCTGTGGACTCCACAGGGGATTCAGACATCCCTTCGTCTTGGGAGATGCAAGATGAGCCTGCATTCAATTCACTCCAGGGATATCTGGTCTTACTTCGAGTCACAGCATCTCGGTGTCCATTCCACTTGAGGCCACAAACTCAGGGTCCCTCTCACATACCTGTAGCTGAGAGAAGCCTCCTCTTGAGGTGCTTGTGAAAAGTTGGTATTCCTCTTGAGTCGAAGCCAGGGACTAAGCTCTCATCTCGAGTTGATTTGGGGTCCACGGAGCCCTTTCGTGTTGCTCCAGTGACCTCAGGATCCCTCTAGACTTGAGACAGTGATCTTGGGTTTTCTCTGGAGTGCCAGCAAGGAAATCAAGGCTCCTTTCACATTTGATGTGGAACACGGAATTGCTGTGCACGCAGTGCAGGGGAATTGGGCCTCATCTCGCGGCGAGGGGGAAGTCTCATGGTTTTTCTCGAGTTGCGGCCGGAACCTGGGGTATATTCTCGAGTTACGACGGGGAGGGCCCTTCCAGACACGTGTTTGTTCAGCGATGTCAGGACTCCTGCCTAGGTGCGAGGGACACCTCGGGATTCTCCTCGAGCCTTGGCATGGCAATTGGGACGCGTCTCCACGTGAGGCGGGAGACCCAGGGTCCCTTTCCACGTGCCACAGGGATCCTGGGACTCCTATCCATTTTCAAGAGGAGTCAGGCATCGTCTCCTTTGGAAGCATTGATCTCCGTGGACGTCTCGAGTTTTCAAAGGATGTGAGGCCTCCAGTCGTGAAGAGGTGGAGAACTAGGTCTTCTCTGTGGTCTCCACAGGTGATTCAGACATCCCTTCATCTTGGGAGATGGAAGACGAGCCTGCATTCAATTCACTGCAGGGATATCCGGCCTTACGTAGAGTCAGAGCATCTCGGTGTCCATTCCACTTGAGGCCACAAACTCAGGGTCCCTCTCAGATACCTGTAGCTGAGAGAAGCCTCCTCTTGAGGTGCTTGTGGAAAGTTGGTATTCCTCTTGAGTCGAAGCCAGGGACTAAGCTCTCATCTCGAGTTGATTTGGGGTGCACGGAGCCCTTTCGTGTTGCTCCAGTGACCTCAGGATCCCTCTAGACTAGAGACAGTGATCTTGGGTTTTCTCTGGAGTGCCATCAAGGAAATCAAGGCTCCTTTCACGTTTGATGTGGAACATGGAATTGCTCTGCACACAGTGCAGGGGAATCGGGCCTCATCTCGCGGCGAGGGGGAAGTCTCATGGTTTTTCTCGAGTTGCGGCCGGAACCTGGGGTATATTCTCCAGTTACGACGGGGAGGGCCCTTCCTGACACGTGTTTGTTCATCGACGTCAGGACTCCTGCCTAGGTGCGAGGGACACCTTGGGATTCTCCTCGAGTCTAGGCATGGCCATTGGGACGCGTCTCCACGTGAGGCGGGAGACCAGGGTCCCTTTCTACGTGCCACAGGGATCCTGGGACTCCTATCCATTTTCAAGAGGAGTCAGGCATCGTCTCCTTTGGAAGCATTGATCTCCGCAGACCTCTCGAGTTTTCAAAGGATGTGAGGCCTCCGGTCGCGATGAGGTGGAGAACTAGTTCTTTCTCTGTGGTCTCCACAGGGGATTCAGACATGCCTTCGTCTTGGCAGATGCAAGACGAGCCTGCTTTCAATTCACTGCAGGGATATCTGGCCTTACTTCGAGTCAGAGCATCTCGGTGTCCATTCCACTTGAGGCCACAAACTCAGGGTCCTTCTCACATACCTGTGGCTGAGAGAACCCTCCTCTTGAGGTGCTTGTGGAAAGTTGGTATTCCTCTTGAGTCGAAGCCAGGGACTAAGCTCTCATCTCGAGTTAATTTGGGGTCCACGGAGCCCTTTCGTGTTGCTCCAGTGACCTCAGGATCCCTCTAGACTTGAGACAGTGATCTTGGGTTTTCTCTGGAGTGCCATCAAGGAAATCAAGGCTTTTTTCTCGTTTGATGTGGAACACGGAATTGCTCTACACGCAGTGCAGGGGAATCGGGCCTCATCTCGCGGCAAGGGGGATGTCTCATGGTTTTTCTCAAGTTGCGGCCGGAACCTGGGGTATATTCTCAAGTTACGACGGGGAGGGCCCTTCCAGACACGTGTTAGTTCAGCGACGTCAGGACTCCTGCCTAGGTGCGAGGGACACCTCGGGATTCTTCTCGAGTCTTGGCATGGCAATTGGGATGCGTCTCCACGTGAGGCGGGAGACCAGGGTCCCTTTCCACGTGCCACAGGGATCCTGGGACTCCTATCCATTTTCAAGAGGAGTCAGGCATCGTCTCCTTTGAAAGCATTGATCTCCGCAGACCTCTCGAGTTTTCAAAGGATGTGAGGCCTCCGGTCGCGATGAGGCGGAGAATTAGGTCTTTCTCTGTGGTCTCCACAGGGGATTCAGACATCCCTTCGTCTTGGGAGATGAAAGACGAGCCTGCATTCAATTCACTGCAGGGATATCCGGCCTTACTTCGAGTCAGAGCATCTCGGTGTCCATTCCACTTGAGGCCACAAACTCAGGGTCCCTCTCACATACCTGTAGCTGAGAGAAGCCTCCTCTTGAGGTGCTTGTGAAACTTTGGTATTCCTCTTGAGTCAAAGCCAGGGAGTAAGCTCTCATCTCGAGTTGATTTGGCGTCCACAGAGCCCTTTCGTGTTGCTCCAGTGACCTCAGGATCCCTCTAGACTTGAGACAGTGATCTTGGGTTTTCTCTGGAGTGCCATCAAGGAAATCAAGGCTCCTTTCACTTTTGATGTCGAACACGGAATTGCTCTGCACGCACGGCAGGGGAATCGGGCCTCATCTCGTGGTCAGGGGGAAGTCTCATGGTTTTTCTCGAGTTGCGGCCAGAACCTGGGGTATATTCTCGAGTTCGGACGGGGAGTGCCCTTCCAGACACGTGTTTGTTCAGCGACGTCAGGACTCCTGCCTAGGTGCGAGGGACAACTTGGGATTCTCCTCGAGTCTTGGCATGGCAATTGGGACGCGTCTCCACGTGAGGTGGGAGACCCAGGGTCCCTTTCCACGTGATTCAGGGATCCTGGGACTCCTATCCATTTTCAAGAGGAATCAGGCATCGTCTCCTTTGCAAGCATTGATCTCCGCAGACCTCTCGAGTTTTCAAAGGATGTGAGGCCTCCGATCGCGTTGAGGCGGAGGACTAGGTCTTTCTCTGTGGTCTCCACAGGGGATTCAGACATCCGTTGGTCTTGGGAGATTCAAGACGAGCCTGCATTCAATTCAGTGCATGGATATCCGGCCTTACTTCGAGTCAGAGCATCTCCGTGTCCATTCCACTTGAGGCCAAAAACTCAGGGTCCCTCTCATATACCTGTAGCTGAGAGAAGCCTCCTCTTGAGGTGCTTGTGGAAAGTTGGTATTCCTCTTGACTCAAAGCCAGGGACTAAGCTCTCATCTCGAGTTGATTTGGGGTCCATGGAGCCCTTTCCTGTTGCTCCAGTGACCTCAGGATCCCTCCAGACTTGAGACAGTGATCTTGGGTTTTCTCTGGAGTGCCATCAAGGAAATCAAGGCTCCTTTCACGTTTGATGTGGAACACGGAATTGCTCTGCACGCAGTGCAGGGGAATCGGGCCTCATGTCGCGGCGATGGGGAAGTCTCATGGTTTTTCTCGAGTTGAGGCCGGAACCTGGGGTATATTCTCGAGTTACGACGGGGAGGGCCCTTCCAGACACGTGTTTGTTCAGCGACGTCTGGACTCCTGCCTAGGTGCGAGGGACAACTCGGGATTCTCCTCGAGTCTTGGCATTGTAATTGGGACGCGTTTCCACGTGAGGCGGGAGACCCAGGGTCCCTTTCCACGAGTCACAGGGATCCTGGGACTCCTATCCATTTTCAAGAAGAGTCAGGCATCGTCTCCTTTGGAAGCATTGATATCTGCGGACTTCTCGAGTTTTCAAAGGATGTGAGGCCTCCGTTCGCGTTGAGGCGGAGGACTAGGTCTTTCTCTGTGGTCTCCACAGGGGATTCAGACAACCCTTCATCTTGAGAGATGCAAGACGAGCCTGCATTCAATTCACTGCAGGGATATCTGGCCTTACTTCGAGTCAGAGCATCTCGGTGTCCATTCCACTTGAGGCCACAAACTCAGGGCCCCTCTCATATACCTGTAGCTGAGAGAAGCCTCCTCTTGAGGTGCTTGTGGAAAGTTGGTATTCCTCTTGAGTCAAAGCCAGGGACTAAGCTCTCATCTCGAGTTGATTTGGGGTCCACGGAGCCCTTTCGTGTTGCTCCAGTGACCTCAGGATCCCTCTAGACTTGAGACAGTGATCTTGGGTTTTCTCTGGAGTGCCATCAAGGAAATCAAGGCTCCTTTCACTTTTGATGTCGAACACGGAATTGCTCTGCACGCAGGGCAGGGGAATCGGGCCTCATCTCGTGGTGAGGGGGAAGTCTCATGGCTTTTCTCGAGTTGCGGCCAGAACCTGGGGTATATTCTCGAGTTCAGACGGGGAGTGCCCTTCCAGACACGTGTTTGTTCAGCGACGTCAGGACTCCTGCCTAGGTGCGAGGGACAACTTGGGATTCTCCTCGAGTCTTGGCATGGCAATTGGGAGGCGTCTCCACGTGAGGTGGGAGACCCAGGGTCCCTTTCCACGTGATTCAGGGATCCTGGGACTCCTATCCATTTTCAATAGGAGTCAGGCATCGTCTCCTTTGGAAGCATTGATCTCCGCGGACCTCTCGAGTTTTCAAAGGATATGAGGCCTCCGGTCGCGATGAGGCAGAGAACTAGGTCTTTCTTGTGGTCTCCACAGGGGATTCAGACATCCCTTCGTCTTGGCAGATGCAAGACGAGCCTGCTTTCAATTCACTGCAGGGATATCCGGCCTTACTTCGAGTCAGAGCATCTCGGTGTCCATTCCACTTGAGGCCACAAACTCAGGGTCCTTCTCACATACTTGTGGCTGAGAGAACCCTTCTCTTGAGGTGCTTGTGGAAAGTTGGTATTCCTCTTGAGTCGAAGCCAGGGACTAAGCTCTCATCTCGAGTTAATTTGGGGTCCACGGAGCCCTTTCGTGTTGCTCCAGTGACCTCAGGATCCCTCTAGACTTGAGACAGTGATCTTGGGTTTTCTCTGGAGTGCCATCAAGGAAATCAAGGCTTTTTTATCGTTTGTTGTGGAACACGGAATTGCTCTACACGCAGTGCAGGGGAATCGGGCCTCATCTCGCGGCGAGGGGGAAGTCTCATGGTTTTTCTCGAGTTGCGGCCGGAACCTGGGGTATATTCTCGAGTTACAACCGGGAGGGCCATTCCAGACACGTGTTTGTTCAGCGACGTCAGGACTCCTGCCTAGGTGCGAGGGACACCTCGGGATTCTCCTCGAGTCTTGGCATGGCAATTGGGACGCGTCTCCACGTGAGGCGGGAGACCCAGGGTCCCTTTCCACGTGCCACAGGGATCCTGGGACTCCTATCCATTTTCAAGAGGAGTCAGGCATCGTCTCCTTTGGAAGCATTGATCTCCGCGGACCTCTACAGTTTTCAAAGGATGTGAGGCCTCTGGTCGCGATGAGGCGGAGGACTAGGTCTTTCTCTGTGGTCTCCACAGGGGATTCAGACATTCCTTCGTCTTGGGAGATGCAAGACGAGCCTGCATTCAATTCACTGCAGGGATATCCGGCCTTACTTCGAGTCAGAGCATCTCGGTGTCCATTCCACTTGAGGCCACAAACTCAGGGTCCCTCTCACATACCTGTAGCTGAGAGAAGCCTCCTCTTGAGGTGCTTGTGGAAAGTTGGTATTCCTCTTGAGTCGAAGCCAGGGACTAAGCTCTCATCTCGAGTTGATTTGGGGTCCACGGAGCCCTTTCGTGTTGCTCCAGTGACCTCAGGATCCCTCTAGACTTGAGACAGTGATCTTGGGTTTTCTCTGGAGTGTCATCAAGGAAATCAAGGCTCCTTTCACGTTTGATGTGGAACACGGAATTGCTCTGCAGGCAGTGCAGGGGAATCGGGCCTCATCTCGCGGCTGGGGGAAGTCTCATGGTTTTTCTCGAGTCGAGGCCGGAACCTGGGGTATATTCTCGAGTTACGACGGGGAGGGCCCTTCCATACACGTGTTTGGTCAGCGACGTCAGGACTCCAACCTATGTGCGAGGGACACTTCGGGATTTTCCTTGAGTCTTGGCATGGCAATTGGGACGTGTCTCCACGTGAGGCGGGAGACGCAGGGTCCCTTTCCACGTGCCACAGGGATCCTGGGACTCCTATCCATTTTCAATAGGAGTCAGGCATCGTCTCCTTTGCAAGCATTGATCTCCGCAGACCTCTCGAGTTTTCAAAGGATATGAGGCCTCCGATCGCGTTGAGGCGGAGGACTAGGTCTTTCTCTGTGGTCTCCACAGGGGATTCAGACATCCGTTGGTCTTGGGAGATGCAAGACGAGCCTTCATTCAATTCACTGCATGGATATCCGGCCTTACTTCGAGTCAGAGCATCTCCGTGTCCATTCCACTTGAGGCCAAAAACTCAGGGTCCCTCTCACATACCTGTAGCTGAGAGAAGCCTCCTCTTGAGGTGCTTGTGGAAAGTTGGTATTCCTCTTGAGTCAAAGCCAGGGACTAAGCTCTCATCTCGAGTTGATTTGGGGTCCACGGAGCCCTTTCGTGTTGCTAAAGTGACCTCAGGATCCCTCTAGACTTGAGACAGTGATCTTGAGGTTTCTCTGGAGTGCCGTCAAGGAAATCAAGGCTCCTTTCACGTTTGATGTGGAACACGGAATTGCTCTGCACGCAGTGCAGGGGAATCGGGCCTCATGTCGCGTCGAGGGGGAAGTCTCATGGTTTTTCTCAAGTTGCGCCCGGAACCTGGGGTATATTCTCGAGTTACGACGGGGAAGGCCTTCCAGACACGTGTTTGTTCAGCGATGTCAGGACTCCTGGCTAGGTGCGAGGGACACCTCGGGATTCTCCTCGAATCTTGGCATGGCAATAGGGACGCGTCTCCACGTGAGGCGGGAGACCCAGGGTCCCTTTCCACGTGCCACAGGGATCCTGGGACTCCTATCCATTTTCAAGAGGAGTCAGGCATCGTCTCCTTTGGAAGCATTGATCTCCGCAGACCTCTCGATTTTTCAAAGGATGTGAAGCCTCCGGTCGCGATGAGGCGGAGGACTTGGTCTTTCTCTGTCGTCTCCAAAGGGGATTCAGACATCCCTTCGTCTTGGGAGATGCAAGACGAGCTTACATTCAATTCACTGCAGGGATATCCGGCCTTACTTCGAGTCAGAGCATCTCGGTGTCCATTCCACTTGAGGCCACAAACTCAGGGTCCCTCTCACATACCTGTAGCTGAGAGAAGCCTCCTCTTGAGGTGCTTGTGGAAACTTGGTATTCCTCTTGAGTCGAAGCCAGGGACTAAGCTCTCATCTCGAGTTGATTTGGGGTCCACGGAGCCCTTTCGTGTTGCTCCAGTGACCTCAGGATCCCTCTAGACTTGAGACAGTGATCTTGGGTTTTCTGTGGAGTGCCAGCAAGGAAATCAAGGCTCCTTTCACATTTGATGTGGAACACGGAATTGCTGTGCACGCAGTGCAGGGGAATTGGGCCTCATCTCGCGGCGAGGGGGAAGTCTCATGGTTTTTCTCGAGTTGCGGCCGGAACCTGGGGTATATTCTCGAGTTACGACGGGGAGGGCCCTTCCAGACACGTGTTTGTTCAGCGATGTCAGGACTCCTGCCTAGGTGCGAGGGACACCTCGGGATTCTCCTCGAGCCTTGGCATGGCAATTGGGACGCGTCTCCACGTGAGGCGGGAGACCCAGGGTCCCTTTCCACGTGCCACAGGGATCCTGGGACTCCTATCCGTTTTCAAGAGGAGTCAGGCATCGTCTCCTTTGGAAGCATTGATCTCCGTGGACGTCTCGAGTTTTCAAAGGATGTGAGGCCTCCAGTGGTGAAGAGGTGGAGAACTAGGTCTTCTCTGTGGTCTCCACAGGTGATTCAGACATCCCTTCATCTTGGGAGATGGAAGACGAGCCTGCATTCAATTCACTGCAGGGATATCCGGCCTTACGTAGAGTCAGAGCATCTCGGTGTCCATTCCACTTGAGGCCACAAACTCAGGGTCCCTCTCACATACCTGTAGCTGAGAGAAGCCTCCTCTTGAGGTGCTTGTGGAAAGTTGGTATTCCTCTTGAGTCGAAGCCAGGGACTAAGCTCTCATCTCGAGTTGATTTGGGGTCCACGGAGCCCTTTCCTGTTGCTACAGTGACCTCAGGATCCCTCTAGACTTGAGACAGTGATCTTGGGTTTTCTCTGGAGTGCCATCAAGGAAATCAAGGCTCCTTTCACGTTTGATGTGGAACATGGAATTGCTCTGCACGCAGTGCAGGGGAATCGGGCCTCATCTCGCGGCGAGGGGGAAGTCTCATGGTTTTTCTCGAGTTGCGGCCGGGACCTGGGGTATATTTTCGAGTTACGACGGGGAGGGCCCTTCCAGACACGTGTTTGTTCATCGACGTCAGGACTCCTGCCTAGGTGCGAGGGACACCTCGGGATTCTCTTCGAGTCTTGGCATGGCAATTGAGACGCGTCTCCACGTGAGGCGTGAGACCCAGGGTCCCTTTCGACGTGCCACAGGGAATCTGGGGCTCCTATCCATTTTCAAGAGGAGTCAGGCATCGTCTCCTTTGGAAGCATTGATCTCCGCGGACCTCTCGAGTTTTCAAAGGATGTGAGGCCTCCGGTCGCAATGAGGCGGAGGACTAGATTTTTCTCTATGGTCTCCACAGGGGCTTCAGACATCCCTTCGTCTTGGGAGATGCAAGACGAGCCGGCATTCAATTCACTGCAGGGATATCCGGCCTTACTTCGAGTCAGAGCATCTCGGTGTCCATTCCACTTGAGGCCACAAACTCAGGGTCCCTCTCACATACCTGTAGCTGAGAGAAGCTTCCTCTTGAGGTGCTTGTGGAAACTTGGTATTCCTCTTGAGTCGAAGCCAGGGACTAAGCTCTCATCTCGAGTTGATTTGGGGTCCACGGAGCCCTTTCGTGTTGCTCCAGTGACCTCAGGATCCCTCTAGACTTGAGACAGTGATCTTGGGTTTTCTCTGGAGTGCCATCAAGGAAATCAAGGCTCCTTTCACGTTTGATGTGGAACACGGAATTGCTCTGCATGCAGTGCAGGGGAATCGGGCCTCATCTCGCAGCGAGGGGGAAGTCTCATGGTTTTTCTCGAGTTGCGGTCGGAACCTGGGGTATATTCTCGAGTTACGACGGGGAGGGCCCTTCCAGACACGTGTTTGTTCAGCGACGTCAGGACTCTTGCCTAGGTGCGAGGGACACCTCGGGATTCTCCTCGAGTCTTGGCATGGCAATTGGGACGCGTCTCCACGTGAGGCGGGAGACCCAGGGTCCCTTTCCACGTGCCACAGGGATCCTGGGACTCCTATCCATTTTCAAGAGGAGTCAGGCATCGTCTCCTTTGGAAGCATTGATCTCCGCGGACTTCTCGAGTTTTCAAAGGATGTGAGGCCTCCGTTCGCGTTGAGGCGGAGGACTAGGTCTTTCTCTGTGGTCTCCACAGGGTATTCAGACAACCCTTCATCTTGGGAGATGCAAGACGAGCCTGCATTCAATTCACTGCAGGGATATCCGGCCTTACTTCGAGTCAGAGCATCTCGGTGTCCATTCCACTTGAGGCCACAAACTCAGGGTCCCTCTCACATACCTGTAGCTGAGAGAAGCCTCCTCTTGAGGTGCTTGTGGAAAGTTGGTATTCCTCTTGAGTCGAAGCCAGGGACTAAGCTCTCATCTCGAGTTGATTTGGGGTCCATGGAGCCCTTTCGTGTTGCTCCAGTGACCTCAGGATCCCTCTAGACTTGAGACAGTGATCTTGGGTTTTCTCTGGAGTGCCATCAAGGAAATCAAGGCTCCTTTCACGTTTGATGTGGAACACGGAATTGCTCTGCACGCAGTGCAGGGGAATCGGGCCTCATCTCGCGGCGAGGGGGAAGTCTCATGGTTTTTCTCGAGTTGCGGCCGGAACCTGGGGTGTATTCTCGAGTTACGACGGGGAGGGCCCTTCCAGACACGTGTTTTTTCAGCGACGTAAGGACTCCAGCCTAGGTGCGAGGGACACCTCGGGATTCTCCTCGAGTCTTGGCATGGCAATTGGGACGCGTCTCCACGTGAGGCGGGAGACGCAGGGTCCCTTTCCACGTGCCACAGGGATCCTTGGACTCCTATCCATTTTCAAGAGGAGACAGGCATCGTCTCCTTTGGAAGCATTGATCTCCGCAGACCTCTCGAGTTTTCAAAGGATGTGAGGCCTCCGGTCGCGTTGAGGCGGAGGACTAGGTCTTTCTCTGTGGACTCCACAGGGGATTCAGACATCCCTTCGTCTTGGGAGATGCAAGATGAGCCTGCATTCAATTCACTCCAGGGATATCTGGTCTTACTTCGAGTCACAGCATCTCGGTGTCCATTCCACTTGAGGCCACAAACTCAGGGTCCCTCTCACATACCTGTAGCTGAGAGAAGCCTCCTCTTGAGGTGCTTGTGGAAAGTTGGTATTCCTCTTGAGTCGAAGCCAGGGACTAAGCTCTCATCTCGAGTTGATTTGGGGTCCACGGAGCCCTTTCGTGTTGCTCCAGTGACCTCAGGATCCCTCTAGACTAGAGACAGTGATCTTGGGTTTTCTCTGGAGTGCCATCAAGGAAATCAAGGCTCCTTTCACGTTTGATGTGGAACATGGAATTGCTCTGCACGCAGTGCAGGGTAATCGGGCCTCATCTCGCGGCGAGGGGCAAGTCTCATGGTTTTTCTCGAGTTGCGGCCGGAACCTGGGGTATATTCTCGAGTTACGACGGGGAGGGCCCTTCCTGACACGTGTTTGTTCATCGACGTCAGGACTCCTGCCTAGGTGCGAGGGACACCTCGGGATTCTCTTCGAGTCTTGGCATGGCAATTGAGACGCGTCTCCACGTGAGGCGTGAGACCCAGGGTCCCTTTCGACGTGCCACAGGGAATCTGGGGCTCCTATCCATTTTCAAGAGGAGTCAGGCATCGTCTCCTTTGGAAGCATTGATCTCCGCGGACCTCTCGAGTTTTCAAAGGATGTGAGGCCTCCGGTCGCAATGAGGCGGAGGACTAGATTTTTCTCTATGGTCTCCACAGGGGCTTCAGACATCCCTTCGTCTTGGGAGATGCAAGACGAGCCGGCATTCAATTCACTGCAGGGATATCCGGCCTTACTTCGAGTCAGAGCATCTCGGTGTCCATTCCACTTGAGGCCACAAACTCAGGGTCCCTCTCACTACCTGTAGCTGAGAGAAGCCTCCTCTTGAGGTGCTTGTGGAAAGTTGGTATTCCTCTTGAGTCGAAGCCAGGGACTAAGCTCTCATCTCGAGTTGATTTGGGGTCCACGGAGCCCTTTCGTGTTGCTCCAGTGACCTCAGGATCCCTCTAGACTTGAGACAGTGATCTTGGGTTTTCTCTGGAGTGTCATCAAGGAAATCAAGGCTCCTTTCACGTTTGATGTGGAACACGGAATTGCTCTGCACGCAGTGCAGGGGAATCGGGCCTCATCTCGCGGCGAGGGGGAAGTCTCATGGTTTTTCTCGAGTCGAGGCCGGAACCTGGGGTATATTCTCGAGTTACGACGGGGAGGTCCCTTCCATACACGTGTTTGGTCAGCGACGTCAAGACTCCAGCCTATGTGCGAGGGACACTTCGGGATTTTCCTTGAGACTTGGCATGGCAATTGGGACGTGTCTCCACGTGAGGCGGGAGACGCAGGGTCCCTTTCCACGTGCCACAGGGATCCTGGGACTCCTATCCATTTTCAAGAGGAGTCAGCCATCGTCTCCTTTGCAAGCATTGATCTCCGCAGACCTCTCGAGTTTTCAAAGGATGTGAGGCCTCCGATCGCGTTGAGGCGGAGGACTAGGTCTTTCTCTGTGGTCTCCACAGGGGATTCAGACATCCGTTGGTCTTGGGAGATGCAAGACGAGCCTGCATTCAATTCACTGCATGGATATCCGGCCTTACTTCGAGTCAGAGCATCTCCGTGTCCATTCCACTTGAGGCCAAAAACTCAGGGTCCCTCTCACATACCTGTAGCTGAGAGAAGCCTCCTCTTGAGGTGCTTGTGGAAAGTTGGTATTCCTCTTGAGTCAAAACCAGGGACTAAGCTCTCATCTCGAGTTGATTTGGGGTCCACGGAGCCCTTTCGTGTTGCTAAAGTGACCTCAGGATCCCTCTAGACTTGAGACAGTGATCTTGGGTTTTCTCTGGAGTGCCGTCAAGGAAATCAAGGCTCCTTTCACGTTTGATGTGGAACACGGAATTGCTCTGCACGCAGTGCAGGGGAATCGGGCCTCATGTCGCGTCGAGGGGGAAGTCTCATGGTTTTTCTCAAGTTGCGCCCGGAACCTGGGGTATATTCTCGAGTTACGACGGGGAATGCCTTCCAGACACGTGTTTGTTCAGCGATGTCAGGACTCCTGCCTAGGTGCGAGGGACACCTCGGGATTCTCCTCGAATCTTGGCATGGCAATAGGGACGCGTCTCCACGTGAGGCGGGAGACCCAGGGTCCCTTTCCACGTGCCACAGGGATCCTGGGACTCCTATCCATTTTCAAGAGGAGTCAGGCATCGTCTCCTTTGGAAGCATTGATCTCCGCAGACCTCTCGATTTTTCAAAGGATGTGAAGCCTCCGGTCGCGATGAGGCTGAGGACTAGGTCTTTCTCTGTCGTCTCCACAGGGGATTCAGACATCCCTTCGTCTTGGGAGATGCAAGACGAGCTTACATTCAATTCACTGCAGGGATATCCGGCCTTACGTAGAGTCAGAGCATCTCGGTGTCCATTCCACTTGAGGCCACAAACTCAGGGTCCCTCTCACATACCTGTAGCTGAGAGAAGCCTCCTCTTGAGGTGCTTGTGGAAAGTTGGTATTCCTCTTGAGTCGAAGCCAGGGACTAAGCTCTCATCTCGAGTTGATTTGGGGTCCACGGAGCCCTTTCCTGTTGCTACAGTGACCTCAGGATCCCTCTAGACTTGAGACAGTGATCTTGGGTTTTCTCTGGAGTGCCATCAAGGAAATCAAGGCTCCTTTCACGTTTGATGTGGAACATGGAATTGCTTTGCACGCAGTGCAGGGGAATCGGGCCTCATCTCGCAGCGAGGGGGAAGTCTAATGGTTTTTCTCGAGTTGCGGCCGGGACCTGGGGTATATTCTCGAGTTACGACGGGGAGGGCCCTTCCAGACACGTGTTTGTTCATCGACGTCAGGAGTCCTGCCTAGGTGCGAGGGACACCTCGGGATTCTCTTCGAGTCTTGGCATGGCAATTGAGACGCGTCTCCACGTGAGGCGTGAGACCCAGGGTCCCTTTCAACGTGCCACAGGGAATCTGGGGCTCCTATCCATTTTCAAGAGGAGTCAGGCATCGTCTCCTTTGGAAGCATTGATCTCTGCGGACCTCTCGAGTTTTCAAAGGATGTGAGGCCTCCGGTCGCAATGAGGCGGAGGACTAGATTTTTCTCTATGGTCTCCACAGGGGCTTCAGACATCCCTTCGTCTTGGGAGATGCAAGACGAGCCGGCATTCAATTCACTGCAGGGATATCCGGCCTTACTTCGAGTCAGAGCATCTCGGTGTCCATTCCACTTGAGGCCACAAACTCAGGGTCCCTCTCACATACCTGTAGCTGAGAGAAGCTTCCTCTTGAGGTGCTTGTGGAAACTTGGTATTCCTCTTGAGTCGAAGCCAGGGACTAAGCTCTCATCTCGAGTTGATTTGGGGTCCACGGAGCCCTTTCGTGTTGCTCCAGTGACCTCAGGATCCCTCTAGACTTGAGACAGTGATCTTGGGTTTTCTCTGGAGTGCCATCAAGGAAATCAAGGCTCCTTTCACGTTTGATGTGGAACACGGAATTGCTCTGCATGCAGTGCAGGGGAATCGGGCCTCATCTCGCAGCGAGGGGGAAGTCTCATGGTTTTTCTCGAGTTGCGGCCGGAACCTGGGGTATATTCTCGAGTTACGATTGGGAGGTCCCTTCCAGACACGTGTTTGTTCAGCGACGTCAGGAGTCCTGCCTAGATGCGAGGGACACCTCGGGATTCTCCTCGAGTCTTGGCATGGCAATTGGGATGCGTCTCCACGTGAGGCATGAGACCCAGGGTCCCTTTCCACGTGCCACAGGGATCCTGGGACTCCTATCCATTTTCAAGAGGAGTCGGGCATCGTCTCCTTTGGAAGCATTGATTTCTGCAGACCTCTCGAGTTTTCAAAGGATGTGAGGCCTCCGGTCGCGATGAGGCCGAGGACTAGGTCTATCTCTGTGGTCTCCACAGGGGATTCAGACATACCTTCGTCTTGGGAGATGCAAGACGAGCCTGCATTCAATTCACTGCAGGGATATCCGGCCTTACTTCGAGTCAGAGCATCTCAGTGTCCATTCCACTTGAGGCCACAAACTCAGGGTCCCCCTCACATACCTGTAGCTGAGAGAAGCCTCCTCTTGAGGTGCTTGTGGAAAGTTGGTATTCCTCTTGAGTCTAAGCCAGGGACTAAGCTCTCATCTCGAGTTGATTTGGGGTCCACGTAGCCCTATCTTGTTGCTACAGTGTCCTCCGGATCTCTCTAGACTTGAGACAGTGATCTTGGGTTTTCTATAGAGTGCCATCAAGGAAATCAAGGCTCCTTTCATGTTTCATGTGGAACACGGAATTGCTCTGCACGCAGGGCAGGGGAATCGGGCCTCATCTCGCGGCGAGGGGGAAGTCTAATGGTTTTTCTCGAGTTGCGGCCAGAACCTGGGGTATATTCTCGAGTTACGACGGGGAGGGCCCTTCCTGACACGTGTTTGTTCAGCGACGTCAGGACTCCTGCCTAGGTGCGAGGGACACCTCGGGATTCTCCTCGAGTCTTGGCATGGCAATTGGGATGCGTCTCCACGTGAGGCGGGAGACCCAGGGTCCCTTTCCAGGTGCCACAGGGATCCTGGGACCCCTATCCATTTTCAAGATGAGTCAGGCATCGTCTCCTTTTAAGCATTAATCTCCACGGACCTCTCGAGTTTTCAAAGGATATGAGGCCTCGGGTCGCGTTGAGGCGGAGAACTAGGTCTTTCTCTGTGGTCTGCACAGGGAATTCAGACATCCCTTCGTCTTGGGACATGCAAGACGAGCCTGCATTCAGTTCACTGCAGGGATATCCGGCCTTACTTCGAGTGAGAGCATTTCGGTGTCCATTCCACTGGAGGCCACAAACTCAGGGTCCCTCTCACATACTTGGTGCTGAGAGAAGCCTCCTCTTGAGGTGCTTGTGGAAAGTTGGTATTCCTCTTGAGTCAAAGCCAGGGACTAAGCTCTCATCTCGAGTTGATTTGGGGTCCACGGAGCCCTTTCGTGTTGCTCCAGTGACCTCAGGATCCCTCTAGACTTGAGACAGTGATCTTGGGTTTTCTCTGGAGAGCCATCAAGGAAATCAAGGCTCCTTTCAAGTTTGATGTGGAACACGGAATTGCTCTGCACGCAGTTCAGGGGAATCGGGTCTCATCTCGCGGCGAGGGGGAAGTCTCATGGTTTTTCTCTTGTTGCGGCTGGAACCTGGGGTATATTCTCGAGTTACGACGGGGAGGGCCCTTCCAGACACGTGTTTGTTCAGCGACGTCATGACTCCGGCCTAGGTGTGAGGGACACCTCGGTATTCTCCTCGAGTCTTGGCATGGCAATTGGGACGCGTCTCCACGTCAGGCGGGAGACCGAGGGTCCCATTCCACGTGCCACAGGGATCCTGGGACTCCTATCCATTTTCAAGAGGAGTCAGGCATCGTCTCCTTTGGGAGCATTGATCTCCGCGGACCTCTCGAGGTTTCAAAGGATGTGAGGCCTCCGGTCGCGTTGAGGAGGCGGACTCAGTCTTTCTCTGGTCTCCACAGGGGATTCAGACATCCCTTCGTCTTGGGAGATGCAAGACGAGCCTGCATTCCATTCACTGCAGGGATATCCGGCCTTACTTCGAGTCAGAGCATATCGGTGTCCATTCCACTTGAGGCCACAAGCTCAGGGTCCCTCTCATATACCTATGGCTGAGAGAAGCCTCCTCTTGAGGTGCTTGTGGAATGTTGGTATTCCTCTTGAGTCGAAGCTAGGGACTAAGCTCTCATCTCGAGTTGATTTGGGGTCCACGGAACCCTTTCGTGTTGCTCCAGTGATCTCAGGATCCCTCTAGACTTGAGACAGTGATCTTGGGGTTTCTCTGGAGTGCCATCAAGGAAATCAAGGCTCCTTTCAGTTTTGATGTGGAACACGGAATTTCTCTGCACGCAGTGCAGGGGAATCGGGCCTCATCTCGCGGCGAGGGGGAAGTCTCATGGTTTTTCTCGAGTTGCGGCCGGAACCTGGGGTATATTCTCGAGTTACGACGGGGAGGGCCCTTCCAGACACGTGTTTGTTCAGCGACTTCAGGACTCCTGCCTAGGTGCGAGGGACACCTCGGGATTCTCCTCGAGTCTTGGCATGGCAATTGGGACGCGTCTCCATGTGAGGCGGGAGACCCAGGGTCCCTTTGCATGTGCCACAGGGATCCTGGGACTCGTATCCATTTTCAAGAGGAGTCAGGCATCGTCTCCTTTGGAAGCATTGATCTCCGTGGACTTCTCGAGTTTTCAAAGGATGTGAGGCCTCCGTTCGCGTTGAGGCGGAGGACTAGGTCTTTCTCTGTGGTCTCCACAGAGGATTCAGACATCCATTCGTCTTGGGAGATGCAATACGAGCCTGCATTCAATTCACTGCAGGGATATCCAGCCTTACTTCGAGTCAGGGCATCTCCGTGTCCATTCCACTTGAGGCCACAAACACAGGGTCCCTCTCACATACCTGTAGCTGAGAGAAGCCTCCTCTTGAGCTGCATGTGGAAAGTTGGTATTCCTCTTGAGTCGAAGCCAGGGACTAAGCTCTCATCTCGAGTTGATTTGGGGTCCACGGAGCCCTTTCGTGTTGCTCCAGTGACCGCAGGATCCCTCTAGACTTGAGACAGTGATCTTGGGTTTTATCTGGAGTGCCGTCAAGGAAATCAAGGCTCCTTTCACATTTGATGTGGAACACGGAATTGCTCTGCACGCAGTGCAGGGGAATCGGGCCTCATCTCGCGGCGAGGGGGAATTCTCATGGTTTTTCTCGAGTTGCGGCCGGAACCTGGGGTATATTCTCGAGTTACGACGGGGAGGGCCCTTCCTGACACGTGTTTGTTCAGCGACGTCAGGAGTCCTGCCTAGATGCGAGGGACACCTCGGGATTCTCCTCGAGTCTTGGCATGGCAATTGGGATGCGTCTCCACGTGAGGCATGAGACCCAGGGTCCCTTTCCACGTGCCACAGGGATCCTGGGACTCCTATCCATTTTCAAGAGGAGTCGGGCATCGTCTCCTTTGGAAGCATTGATTTCTGCAGACCTCTCGAGTTTTCAAAGGATGTGAGGCCTCCGGTCGCGATGAGGCCGAGGACTAGGTCTATCTCTGTGGTCTCCACAGGGGATTCAGACATACCTTCGTCTTGGGAGATGCAAGACGAGCCTGCATTCAATTCACTGCAGGGATATCCGGCCTTACTTCGAGTCAGAGCATCTCAGTGTCCATTCCACTTGAGGCCACAAACTCAGGGTCCCCCTCACATACCTGTAGCTGAGAGAAGCCTCCTCTTGAGGTGCTTGTGGAAAGTTGGTATTCCTCTTGAGTCTAAGCCAGGGACTAAGCTCTCATCTCGAGTTGATTTGGGGTCCACGTAGCCCTATCTTGTTGCTACAGTGTCCTCCGGATCTCTCTAGACTTGAGACAGTGATCTTGGGTTTTCTATAGAGTGCCATCAAGGAAATCAAGGCTCCTTTCATGTTTCATGTGGAACACGGAATTGCTCTGCACGCAGGGCAGGGGAATCGGGCCTCATCTCGCGGCGAGGGGGAAGTCTAATGGTTTTTCTCGAGTTGCGGCCAGAACCTGGGGTATATTCTCGAGTTACGACGGGGAGGGCCCTTCCTGACACGTGTTTGTTCAGCGACGTCAGGACTCCTGCCTAGGTGCGAGGGACACCTCGGGATTCTCCTCGAGTCTTGGCATGGCAATTGGGATGCGTCTCCACGTGAGGCGGGAGACCCAGGGTCCCTTTCCAGGTGCCACAGGGATCCTGGGACCCCTATCCATTTTCAAGATGAGTCAGGCATCGTCTCCTTTTAAGCATTAATCTCCACGGACCTCTCGAGTTTTCAAAGGATATGAGGCCTCGGGTCGCGTTGAGGCGGAGAACTAGGTCTTTCTCTGTGGTCTGCACAGGGAATTCAGACATCCCTTCGTCTTGGGACATGCAAGACGAGCCTGCATTCAGTTCACTGCAGGGATATCCGGCCTTACTTCGAGTGAGAGCATTTCGGTGTCCATTCCACTGGAGGCCACAAACTCAGGGTCCCTCTCACATACTTGGTGCTGAGAGAAGCCTCCTCTTGAGGTGCTTGTGGAAAGTTGGTATTCCTCTTGAGTCAAAGCCAGGGACTAAGCTCTCATCTCGAGTTGATTTGGGGTCCACGGAGCCCTTTCGTGTTGCTCCAGTGACCTCAGGATCCCTCTAGACTTGAGACAGTGATCTTGGGTTTTCTCTGGAGAGCCATCAAGGAAATCAAGGCTCCTTTCAAGTTTGATGTGGAACACGGAATTGCTCTGCACGCAGTTCAGGGGAATCGGGTCTCATCTCGCGGCGAGGGGGAAGTCTCATGGTTTTTCTCTTGTTGCGGCTGGAACCTGGGGTATATTCTCGAGTTACGACGGGGAGGGCCCTTCCAGACACGTGTTTGTTCAGCGACGTCATGACTCCGGCCTAGGTGTGAGGGACACCTCGGTATTCTCCTCGAGTCTTGGCATGGCAATTGGGACGCGTCTCCACGTCAGGCGGGAGACCGAGGGTCCCATTCCACGTGCCACAGGGATCCTGGGACTCCTATCCATTTTCAAGAGGAGTCAGGCATCGTCTCCTTTGGGAGCATTGATCTCCGCGGACCTCTCGAGGTTTCAAAGGATGTGAGGCCTCCGGTCGCGTTGAGGAGGCGGACTCAGTCTTTCTCTGGTCTCCACAGGGGATTCAGACATCCCTTCGTCTTGGGAGATGCAAGACGAGCCTGCATTCCATTCACTGCAGGGATATCCGGCCTTACTTCGAGTCAGAGCATATCGGTGTCCATTCCACTTGAGGCCACAAACTCAGGGTCCCTCTCATATACCTATGGCTGAGAGAAGCCTCCTCTTGAGGTGCTTGTGGAATGTTGGTATTCCTCTTGAGTCGAAGCTAGGGACTAAGCTCTCATCTCGAGTTGATTTGGGGTCCACGGAACCCTTTCGTGTTGCTCCAGTGATCTCAGGATCCCTCTAGACTTGAGACAGTGATCTTGGGGTTTCTCTGGAGTGCCATCAAGGAAATCAAGGCTCCTTTCAGTTTTGATGTGGAACACGGAATTTCTCTGCACGCAGTGCAGGGGAATCGGGCCTCATCTCGCGGCGAGGGGGAAGTCTCATGGTTTTTCTCGAGTTGCGGCCGGAACCTGGGGTATATTCTCGAGTTACGACGGGGAGGGCCCTTCCAGACACGTGTTTGTTCAGCGACTTCAGGACTCCTGCCTAGGTGCGAGGGACACCTCGGGATTCTCCTCGAGTCTTGGCATGGCAATTGGGACGCGTCTCCATGTGAGGCGGGAGACCCAGGGTCCCTTTGCATGTGCCACAGGGATCCTGGGACTCGTATCCATTTTCAAGAGGAGTCAGGCATCGTCTCCTTTGGAAGCATTGATCTCCGTGGACTTCTCGAGTTTTCAAAGGATGTGAGGCCTCCGTTCGCGTTGAGGCGGAGGACTAGGTCTTTCTCTGTGGTCTCCACAGAGGATTCAGACATCCATTCGTCTTGGGAGATGCAATACGAGCCTGCATTCAATTCACTGCAGGGATATCCAGCCTTACTTCGAGTCAGGGCATCTCCGTGTCCATTCCACTTGAGGCCACAAACACAGGGTCCCTCTCACATACCTGTAGCTGAGAGAAGCCTCCTCTTGAGCTGCATGTGGAAAGTTGGTATTCCTCTTGAGTCGAAGCCAGGGACTAAGCTCTCATCTCGAGTTGATTTGGGGTCCACGGAGCCCTTTCGTGTTGCTCCAGTGACCGCAGGATCCCTCTAGACTTGAGACAGTGATCTTGGGTTTTATCTGGAGTGCCGTCAAGGAAATCAAGGCTCCTTTCACATTTGATGTGGAACACGGAATTGCTCTGCACGCAGTGCAGGGGAATCGGGCCTCATCTCGCGGCGAGGGGGAATTCTCATGGTTTTTCTCGAGTTGCGGCCGGAACCTGGGGTATATTCTCGAGTTACGACGGGGAGGGCCCTTCCTGACACGTGTTTGTTCATCGACGTCAGGACTCCTACCTAGGTGCGAGGGACACCTCGGGATTCTCCTCTAGTCTTGGCATGGCAATTGAGACCCGTCTCCACGTGAGGCGGGAGACCCAGCATCCCTTTCCACGTGCCACAGGGATCCTGGGGCTCCTATCCATTTCCAAGAGGAGTCAGGCATCGTCTCCTTTGGAAGCATTGATCTCCGCGGACCTCTCGAGTTTTCAAAGGATGTGAGGCCTCCGGTCGCAATGAGGTGGAGGACTAGGTCTTTCTCTGTGGTATCCACAGGGGATTCAGACATCCCTTCGTCTTGGGAGATGCAAGACGAGCCTGCATTCAATTCACTGCAGGGATATCCGGACTTACTTCGAGTCAGAGCATCTCGGTGTCCATTCCACTTGAGGACACAAACTCAGGGTCCCTCTCACATACCTGTAGCTGAGAGAAGCCTCCCCT
The DNA here is from genome assembly GCF_033118175.1 of Dama dama. NCBI lineage: Eukaryota > Metazoa > Chordata > Mammalia > Artiodactyla > Cervidae > Dama > Dama dama. The sequence continues at coordinate 3,833,162 of NC_083706.1, read as the reverse complement.
TGAGGTGCTTGTGGATAGTTGGTATTCCTCTTGAGTCGAAGCCAGGGACTAAGCTCTCATCTCGAGTTGATTTGGGGTCCACGGAGCCCTTTCGTGTTGCTACAGTGACCTCAGGATCCCTCTAGACTTGAGACAGTGATCTTGGGTTTTCTCTGGAGAGCCATCAAGGAAATCAAGGCTCCTTTCAAGTTTGATGTGGAACACGGAATTGCTCTGCACGCAGTTCAGGGGAATCGGGTCTCATCTCGCGGCGAGGGGGAAGTCTCATGGTTTTTCTCTTGTTGCGGCTGGAACCTGGGGTATATTCTCGAGTTACGACGGGGAGGGCCCTTCCTGACACGTGTTTGTTCAGCGACGTCATGACTCCGGCCTAGGTGTGAGGGACACCTCGGTATTCTCCTCGAGTCTTGGCATGGCAATTGGGACGCGTCTCCACGTCAGGCGGGAGACCGAGGGTCCCATTCCACGTGCCACAGGGATCCTGGGACTCCTATCCATTTTCAAGAGGAGTCAGGCATCGTCTCCTTTGGGAGCATTGATCTCCGCGGACCTCTCGAGGTTTCAAAGGATGTGAGGCCTCCGGTCGCGTTGAGGAGGCGGACTCAGTCTTTCTCTGGTCTCCACAGGGGATTCAGACATCCCTTCGTCTTGGGAGATGCAAGACGAGCCTGCATTCCATTCACTGCAGGGATATCCGGCCTTACTTCGAGTCAGAGCATATCGGTGTCCATTCCACTTGAGGCCACAAACTCAGGGTCCCTCTCATATACCTATGGCTGAGAGAAGCCTCCTCTTGAGGTGCTTGTGGAATGTTGGTATTCCTCTCGAGTCGAAGCTAGGGACTAAGCTCTCATCTCGAGTTGATTTGGGGTCCACGGAACCCTTTCGTGTTGCTCCAGTGATCTCAGGATCCCTCTAGACTTGAGACAGTGATCTTGGGGTTTCTCTGGAGTGCCATCAAGGAAATCAAGGCTCCTTTCAGTTTTGATGTGGAACACGGAATTTCTCTGCACGCAGTGCAGGGGAATCGGGCCTCATCTCGCGGCGAGGGGGAAGTCTCATGGTTTTTCTCGAGTTGCGGCCGGAACCTGGGGTATATTCTCGAGTTACGACGGGGAGGGCCCTTCCAGACACGTGTTTGTTCAGCGACTTCAGGACTCCTGCCTAGGTGCGAGGGACACCTCGGGATTCTCCTCGAGTCTTGGCATGGCAATTGGGACGCGTCTCCATGTGAGGCGGGAGACCCAGGGTCCCTTTGCATGTGCCACAGGGATCCTGGGACTCGTATCCATTTTCAAGAGGAGTCAGGCATCGTCTCCTTTGGAAGCATTGATCTCCGTGGACTTCTCGAGTTTTCAAAGGATGTGAGGCCTCCGTTCGCGTTGAGGCGGAGGACTAGGTCTTTCTCTGTGGTCTCCACAGAGGATTCAGACATCCATTCGTCTTGGGAGATGCAATACGAGCCTGCATTCAATTCACTGCAGGGATATCCAGCCTTACTTCGAGTCAGGGCATCTCCGTGTCCATTCCACTTGAGGCCACAAACACAGGGTCCCTCTCACATACCTGTAGCTGAGAGAAGCCTCCTCTTGAGCTGCATGTGGAAAGTTGGTATTCCTCTTGAGTCGAAGCCAGGGACTAAGCTCTCATCTCGAGTTGATTTGGGGTCCACGGAGCCCTTTCGTGTTGCTCCAGTGACCGCAGGATCCCTCTAGACTTGAGACAGTGATCTTGGGTTTTATCTGGAGTGCCGTCAAGGAAATCAAGGCTCCTTTCACATTTGATGTGGAACACGGAATTGCTCTGCACGCAGTGCAGGGGAATCGGGCCTCATCTCGCGGCGAGGGGGAATTCTCATGGTTTTTCTCGAGTTGCGGCCGGAACCTGGGGTATATTCTCGAGTTACGACGGGGAGGGCCCTTCCTGACACGTGTTTGTTCATCGACGTCAGGACTCCTACCTAGGTGCGAGGGACACCTCGGGATTCTCCTCTAGTCTTGGCATGGCAATTGAGACCCGTCTCCACGTGAGGCGGGAGACCCAGCATCCCTTTCCACGTGCCACAGGGATCCTGGGGCTCCTATCCATTTCCAAGAGGAGTCAGGCATCGTCTCCTTTGGAAGCATTGATCTCCGCGGACCTCTCGAGTTTTCAAAGGATGTGAGGCCTCCGGTCGCAATGAGGTGGAGGACTAGGTCTTTCTCTTTGGTATCCACAGGGGATTCAGACATCCCTTCGTCTTGGGAGATGCAAGACGAGCCTGCATTCAATTCACTGCAGGGATATCCGGACTTACTTCGAGTCAGAGCATCTCGGTGTCCATTCCACTTGAGGACACAAACTCAGGGTCCCTCTCACATACCTGTAGCTGAGAGAAGCCTCCCCTTGAGGTGCTTGTGGAAAGTTGGTATTCCTCTTGAGTCGAAGCCAGGGACTAAGCTCTCATCTCGAGTTGATTTGGGGTCCACGGAGCCCTTTCGTGTTGCTACAGTGACCTCAGGATCCCTCTAGACTTGAGACAGTGATCTTGGGTTTTCTCTGGAGAGCCATCAAGGAAATCAAGGCTCCTTTCAAGTTTGATGTGGAACACGGAATTGCTCTGCACGCAGTTCAGGGGAATCGGGTCTCATCTCGCGGCGAGGGGGAAGTCTCATGTTTTTTCTCTTGTTGCGGCTGGAACCTGGGGTATATTCTCGAGTTACGACGGGGAGGGCCCTTCCAGACACGTGTTTGTTCAGCGACGTCATGACTCCGGCCTAGGTGTGAGGGACACCTCGGTATTCTCCTCGAGTCTTGGCATGGCAATTGGGACGCGTCTCCACGTCAGGCGGGAGACCGAGGGTCCCATTCCACGTGCCACAGGGATCCTGGGACTCCTATCCATTTTCAAGAGGAGTCAGGCATCGTCTCCTTTGGGAGCATTGATCTCCGCGGACCTCTCGAGGTTTCAAAGGATGTGAGGCCTCCGGTCGCGTTGAGGCGGCGGACTCAGTCTTTCTCTGGTCTCCACAGGGGATTCAGACATCCCTTCGTCTTGGGAGATGCAAGACGAGCCTGCATTCCATTCACTGCAGGGATATCCGGCCTTACTTCGAGTCAGAGCATATCGGTGTCCATTCCACTTGAGGCCACAAACTCAGGGTCCCTCTCATATACCTATGGCTGAGAGAAGCCTCCTCTTGAGGTGCTTGTGGAATGTTGGTATTCCTCTTGAGTCGAAGCTAGGGACTAAGCTCTCATCTCGAGTTGATTTGGGGTCCACGGAACCCTTTCGTGTTGCTCCAGTGATCTCAGGATCCCTCTAGACTTGAGACAGTGATCTTGGGGTTTCTCTGGAGTGCCATCAAGGAAATCAAGGCTCCTTTCAGTTTTGATGTGGAACACGGAATTTCTCTGCACGCAGTGCAGGGGAATCGGGCCTCATCTCGCGGCGAGGGGGAAGTCTCATGGTTTTTCTCGAGTTGCGGCCGGAACCTGGGGTATATTCTCGAGTTACGACGGGGAGGGCCCTTCCAGACACGTGTTTGTTCAGCGACTTCAGGACTCCTGCCTAGGTGCGAGGGACACCTCGGGATTCTCCTCGAGTCTTGGCATGGCAATTGGGACGCGTCTCCATGTGAGGCGGGAGACCCAGGGTCCCTTTGCATGTGCCACAGGGATCCTGGGACTCGTATCCATTTTCAAGAGGAGTCAGGCATCGTCTCCTTTGGAAGCATTGATCTCCGTGGACTTCTCGAGTTTTCAAAGGATGTGAGGCCTCCGTTCGCGTTGAGGCGGAGGACTAGGTCTTTCTCTGTGGTCTCCACAGAGGATTCAGACATCCATTCGTCTTGGGAGATGCAATACGAGCCTGCATTCAATTCACTGCAGGGATATCCAGCCTTACTTCGAGTCAGGGCATCTCCGTGTCCATTCCACTTGAGGCCACAAACACAGGGTCCCTCTCACATACCTGTAGCTGAGAGAAGCCTCCTCTTGAGCTGCATGTGGAAAGTTGGTATTCCTCTTGAGTCGAAGCCAGGGACTAAGCTCTCATCTCGAGTTGATTTGGGGTCCACGGAGCCCTTTCGTGTTGCTCCAGTGACCGCAGGATCCCTCTAGACTTGAGACAGTGATCTTGGGTTTTATCTGGAGTGCCGTCAAGGAAATCAAGGCTCCTTTCACATTTGATGTGGAACACGGAATTGCTCTGCACGCAGAGCAGGGGAATCGGGCCTCATCTCGCGGCGAGGGGGAATTCTCATGGTTTTTCTCGAGTTGCGGCCGGAACCTGGGGTATATTCTCGAGTTACGACGGGGAGGGCCCTTCCTGACACGTGTTTGTTCATCGACGTCAGGACTCCTACCTAGGTGCGAGGGACACCTCGGGATTCTCCTCTAGTCTTGGCATGGCAATTGAGACCCGTCTCCACGTGAGGCGGGAGACCCAGCATCCCTTTCCACGTGCCACAGGGATCCTGGGGCTCCTATCCATTTCCAAGAGGAGTCAGGCATCGTCTCCTTTGGAAGCATTGATCTCCGCGGACCTCTCGAGTTTTCAAAGGATGTGAGGACTCCGGTCGCAATGAGGTGGAGGACTAGGTCTTTCTCTGTGGTATCCACAGGGGATTCAGACATCCCTTCGTCTTGGGAGATGCAAGACGAGCCTGCATTCAATTCACTGCAGGGATATCCGGACTTACTTCGAGTCAGAGCATCTCGGTGTCCATTCCACTTGAGGACACAAACTCAGGGTCCCTCTCACATACCTGTAGCTGAGAGAAGCCTCCCCTTGAGGTGCTTGTGGAAAGTTGGTATTCCTCTTGAGTCGAAGCCAGGGACTAAGCTCTCATCTCGAGTTGATTTGGGGTCCACGGAGCCCTTTCGTGTTGCTACAGTGACCTCAGGATCCCTCTAGACTTGAGACAGTGATCTTGGGTTTTCTCTGGAGTGCCATCAAGGAAATCAAGGCTCCTTTCACGTTTTATGTGGAACACGGAATTGCTCTGCACGCAGTGCAGGGGAATCGGGCCTCATCTCGCGGCGAGGGGGAAGTCTCATGGTTTTTCTCGAGTTGCGGCCGGAACCTAGGGTATATTCTCGACTTACGACGGGGAGTGCCCTTCCAGACACATGATTGTTCAGCGACGTTAGGACTCCTGCCTAGGTGCGAGGGACACCTCGGGATTCTCCTCGAGTCTTGACATGGCAATTGGGACGCGTCTCCACGTGAGGCTGGATACCCAGTGTCCCTTTATATGTACCACCGGGATCCTGTGACTCGTATCCATTTTGAAGAGGAGTCAGGCATCGTCTCCTTTGGAAGCATTGATCTCCGCGGACCTCTCGAGTTTTCAAAGGTTGTGAGTCCTCCGGTCACGATGTGGCGAGAACTAGGTCTTTCTCTGTGGTCTCCACAGGGGATTCAGACATCCCTTCGTCTTGGGAGATGCAAGACGAGCATTCGTTCAATTCACTGCAGGGATATCCGGCCTTACTTCAAGTCACAGCGTCTCGGTGTCCATTCCACTCGAGGCCACAAACTCAGGGTCCCTCTCACATACCTGTAGCTGAGAGAAGCCTACTCTTGAGGTGCTTGTGGAAAGTTGGTATTCCTCTTGAGTCGAAGCCAGGGACTAAGCTCTCATCTCGAGTTGATTTGGGGTCCACGGAGCCCTTTCTTGTTGCTACAGTGACCTCAGGATCCCTCTAGACTTGAGACAGTGATCTTGGGTTTTGTATGGAGTGCCATCAAGGAAATCAAGGCTCCTTTCACGTTTGATGTGGAACACGGAATTGCTCTGCACGCAGTGCAGGGGAATCGGGCCTCATCTCGCGGCGAGGGGGAAGTCTCATGGTTGTTCTCGAGTTGCGGCCGGAACCTGGGGTATATTCTCGACTTACGACGGGGAGGGTCTTTCCAGACACATGTTTGTTCAGCGACGTCAGGACCCCTGCCTAGGTGCGAGGGACAACTCGGGATACTCCTCGAGTCTTGGCATGGCAATTGGGACGCGTCTCCACGTGAGGCGGGAGACCCAGGGTCCCTTTCCACGTGCCACAGGGATCCTGGGACTCCTATCCATTTTCAAGAGGAGTCAGGCATCGTCTCCTTTGGAAGCATTGATCTCCGTGGACCTCTCGAGTTTTCAAAGGATGTGAGGCCTCCGCTCGCGATGAGGCGGAGAATTAGGTTTTTCTCTGTGGTCTCCACAGGGGATTCAGATATCCCTTCGTCTTGGGAGATGCAAGACGAGCCTGCATTCAATTCACTGCAGGGATATCCAGCCTTACTTCGAGTCAGAGCATCCCGGTGTCCATTCTACTTGAGGCCACAAACTCGGGGTCCCTCAAATATACATGTAGCTGAGACAAGCCTCCTCTTGAGGTGCTTGTGGAAAGTTGGTATTCCTCTTGAGTCTAAGCCAGGGACTAAGCTCTCATCTCGCGTGTATTTCGGTCCACAGAGCCCTTTCCTGTTGGTCCAGTGACCTAAGGATCCCTCTAGACTAGTGACAGTGATCTTGGGTTTTCTCTGGAGTGCCATCAAGGAAATCAAGGCTCCTTTCACGTTTGATGTGGAACACGGAATTGCTCTGCATGCAGTGCAGGGGAATCGGGCCTCAACTCGCGGCGAGGGGGAAATCTCATGGTTTTTCTCGAGTTGCGGCCCAAACCTGGGGTATATTCTCGAGTTACGACGGGGAGGGCCCTTCCAGACACGTGTTTGTTCAGCGACGTCAGGACTCCTGCCTAGGTGCGAGGGACACCTCGGGATTCTCCACGAGTCTTGGCATGGCAATTTGAACGCGTCTCCACGTGAGGCGGGAGACCCAGTGTCCCTTTCCACGTGCCACAGTGATCCTGGGACTCCTATCCATTTTCAAGAGGAGTCAGGCATCGTCTCCTTTGGAAGCATTGATCTCCGCGGACCTCTCGAGTTTTCAAAGGATGTGAGGCCTCCGGTCGCGATGAGGCGGAGAACTCGGTCTTTCTCTGTGGTCTCCACAGGGGATTCAGACATCCCTTCGTCTTGGGAGATGCAAGGCGAGTCTGCATTCAATTCACTGCAGGGATATCCGGCCTTACTTCGAGTCAGAGCATCTCGGTGTCCATTCCATTTGAGGCCACAAACTCAGGGTACCTCTCACATACCTGTAGCTGACTGAAGCCTCCTCTTGATGTGCTTGTGGAAAGTTGGTATTCCTCTTGAGTCGAAGCCAGGGACTAAGCTCTCATCTAGAGTTGATTTGGGGTCCACGGAGCCCTTTCGTGTTGTTCCAGTGACCTCAGGATCCCTCTAGACTTGAGACAGTGATCTTGGGTTTTCTCTGGAGTGCCATCAAGGAAATCAAGGCTCCTTTCACTTTTGATGTGGAATACGGAATTGCTCTGCACGCAGGGCAGGGGAATCGGGCCTCATCTCTCGGCGAGGGGGAAGTCTCATGTTTTTTCTCGAGTTGCGGCCGGAACCTGGGGTATATTCTCGAGTTACAACGGGGAGGTCCCTTCCAGACAAGTGTATGTTCAGCGACGTCAGGACTCCTGCCTAGGTGCGAGGGACACCTCGGGATTCTCCTCGAGTCTTGGCATGGCAATTGGGATGCGTCTCCACGTGAGGCATGAGACGCAGGGTCCCTTTCCACGTGCCACAGGGATCCTGGGACTCCTATCCATTTTCAAGAGGAGTCGGGCATCGTCTCCTTTGGAAGCATTGATTTCTGCAGACCTCTCGAGTTTTCAAAGGATGTGAGGCCTCCGGTCGCGATGAGTCGGTGGACTAGGTCTTTCTCTGTGGTCTCCACAGGGGATTCAGACATACCTTCGTCTTGGGAGATGCAAGACGAGCCTGCATTCAATTCACTGCAGGGATATCCAGCCTTAATTCGAGTCAGAGCATCTCGGGGTCCATTCCGCTTGAGGCCACAAACTCAGGGTCCCCCTCACATACCTGTAGCTGAGAGAAGCCTCCTCTTGAGGTGCTTGTGGAAAGTTGGTATTCCTCTTGAGTCGAAGCCAGGGACTAAGCTCTCATCTCGAGTTGATTTGGGGTCCACGTAGCCCTATCGTGTTGCTACAGTGTCCTCCGGATCTCTCTAGACTTGAGACAGTGATCTTGCGTTTTCTATAGAGTGCCATCAAGGAAATCAAGGCTCCTTTCATGTTTAATCTGGAACACGGAATTGCTCTGCACGCAGTGCAGGGGAATCGGGCCTCATCTCGCGGCGAGGGGGAAGTCTAATGGTTTTTCTCGAGTTGCGGCCAGAACCTGGGGTATATTCTCGAGTTACGACGGGGAGGGCCCTTCCTGACACGTGTTTGTTCAGCGACGTCAGGACTCCTGCCTAGGTGCGAGGGACACCTCGGGATTCTCCTCGAGTCTTGGCATGGCAATTGGGATGCGTCTCCACGTGAGGCGGGAGACCCAGGGTCCCTTTCCAGGTGCCACAGGGATCCTGGGACCCCTATCCATTTTCAAGATGAGTCAGGCATCGTCTCCTTTTAAGCATTAATCTCCACGGACCTCTCGAGTTTTCAAAGGATATGAGGCCTCGGGTCGCGTTGAGGCGGAGAACTAGGTCTTTCTCTGTGGTCTGCACAGGGAATTCAGACATCCCTTCGTCTTGGGACATGCAAGACGAGCCTGCATTCAGTTCACTGCAGGGATATCCGGCCTTACTTCGAGTGAGAGCATTTCGGTGTCCATTCCACTGGAGGCCACAAACTCAGGGTCCCTCTCACATACTTGGTGCTGAGAGAAGCCTCCTCTTGAGGTGCTTGTGGAAAGTTGGTATTCCTCTTGAGTCAAAGCCAGGGACTAAGCTCTCATCTCGAGTTGATTTGGGGTCCACGGAGCCCTTTCGTGTTGCTCCAGTGACCTCAGGATCCCTCTAGACTTGAGACAGTGATCTTGGGTTTTCTCTGGAGAGCCATCAAGGAAATCAAGGCTCCTTTCAAGTTTGATGTGGAACACGGAATTGCTCTGCACGCAGTTCAGGGGAATCGGGTCTCATCTCGCGGCGAGGGGGTAGTCTCATGGTTTTTCTCTTGTTGCGGCCGGAACCTGGGGTATATTCTCGAGTTACGACGGGGAGGGCCCTTCCAGACACGTGTTTGTTCAGCGACGTCATGACTCCGGCCTAGGTGTGAGGGACACCTCGGTATTCTCCTCGAGTCTTGGCATGGCAATTGGGACGCGTCTCCACGTCAGGCGGGAGACCGAGGGTCCCATTCCACGTGCCACAGGGATCCTGGGACTCCTATCCATTTTCAAGAGGAGTCAGGCATCGTCTCCTTTGGGAGCATTGATCTCCGCGGACCTCTCGAGGTTTCAAAGGATGTGAGGCCTCCGGTCGCGTTGAGGAGGCGGACTCAGTCTTTCTCTGTGGTCTCCACAGGGGATTCAGACATCCCTTCGTCTTGGGAGATGCAAGACGAGCCTGCATTCCATTCACTGCAGGGATATCCGGCCTTACTTCGAGTCAGAGCATATCGGTGTCCATTCCACTTGAGGCCACAAACTCAGGGTCCCTCTCATATACCTATGGCTGAGAGAAGCCTCCTCTTGAGGTGCTTGTGGAATGTTGGTATTCCTCTTGAGTCGAAGCTAGGGACTAAGCTCTCATCTCGAGTTGATTTGGGGTCCACGGAACCCTTTCGTGTTGCTCCAGTGATCTCAGGATCCCTCTAGACTTGAGACAGTGATCTTGGGTTTTCTCTGGAGTGCCATCAAGGAAATCAAGGCTCCTTTCAGTTTTGATGTGGAACACGGAATTTCTCTGCACGCAGTGCAGGGGAATCGGGCCTCATCTCGCGGCGAGGGGGAAGTCTCATGGTTTTTCTCGAGTTGCGGCCGGAACCTGGGGTATATTCTCGAGTTACGACGGGGAGGGCCCTTCCAGACACGTGTTTGTTCAGCGACTTCAGGACTCCTGCCTAGGTGCGAGGGACACCTCGGGATTCTCCTCGAGTCTTGGCATGGCAATTGGGACGCGTCTCCATGTGAGGCGGGAGACCCAGGGTCCCTTTGCATGTGCCACAGGGATCCTGGGACTCGTATCCATTTTCAAGAGGAGTCAGGCATCGTCTCCTTTGGAAGCATTGATCTCCGTGGACTTCTCGAGTTTTCAAAGGATGTGAGGCCTCCGTTCGCGTTGAGGCGGAGGACTAGGTCTTTCTCTGTCGTCTCCACAGAGGATTCAGACATCCATTCGTCTTGGGAGATGCAATACGAGCCTGCATTCAATTCACTGCAGGGATATCCAGCCTTATTTCGAGTCAGGGCATCTCCGTGTCCATTCCACTTGAGGCCACAAACACAGGGTCCCTCTCACATACCTGTAGCTGAGAGAAGCCTCCTCTTGAGCTGCATGTGGAAAGTTGGTATTCCTCTTGAGTCGAAGCCAGGGACTAAGCTCTCATCTCGAGTTGATTTGGGGTCCACGGAGCCCTTTCGTGTTGCTCCAGTGACCGCAGGATCCCTCTAGACTTCAGACAGTGATCTTGGGTTTTATCTGGAGTGCCGTCAAGGAAATCAAGGCTCCTTTCACGTTTGATGTGGAACACGGAATTGCTCTGCACGCAGTGCAGGGGAATCGGGCCTCATCTCGCGGCGAGGGGGAATTCTCATGGTTTTTCTCGAGTTGCGGCCGGAACCTGGGGTATATTCTCGAGTTACGACGGGGAGGGCCCTTCCTGACACGTGTTTGTTCATCGACGTCAGGACTCCTACCTAGGTGCGAGGGACACCTCGGGATTCTCCTCTAGTCTTGGCATGGCAATTGAGACCCGTCTCCACGTGAGGCGGGAGACCCAGCATCCCTTTCCACGTGCCACAGGGATCCTGGGGCTCCTATCCATTTCCAAGAGGAGTCAGGCATCGTCTCCTTTGGAAGCATTGATCTCCGCGGACCTCTCGAGTTTTCAAAGGATGTGAGGCCTCCGGTCGCAATGAGGTGGAGGACTAGGTCTTTCTCTGTGGTATCCACAGGGGATTCAGACATCCCTTCGTCTTGGGAGATGCAAGACGAGCCTGCATTCAATTCACTGCAGGGATATCCGGACTTACTTCGAGTCAGAGCATCTCGGTGTCCATTCCACTTGAGGACACAAACTCAGGGTCCCTCTCACATACCTGTAGCTGAGAGAAGCCTCCCCTTGAGGTGCTTGTGGAAAGTTGGTATTCCTCTTGAGTCGAAGCCAGGGACTAAGCTCTCATCTCGAGTTGATTTGGGGTCCACGGAGCCCTTTCGTGTTGCTACAGTGACCTCAGGATCCCTCTAGACTTGAGACAGTGATCTTGGGTTTTCTCTGGAGTGCCATCAAGGAAATCAAGGCTCCTTTCACGTTTTATGTGGAACACGGAATTGCTCTGCACGCAGTGCAGGGGAATCGGGCCTCATCTCGCGGCGAGGGGGAAGTCTCATGGTTTTTCTCGAGTTGCGGCCGGAACCTAGGGTATATTCTCGACTTACGACGGGGAGTGCCCTTCCAGACACATGATTGTTCAGCGACGTTAGGACTCCTGCCTAGGTGCGAGGGACACCTCGGGATTCTCCTCGAGTCTTGGCATGGCAATTGGGACGCGTCTCCACGTGAGGCTGGATACCCAGTGTCCCTTTATATGTACCACCGGGATCCTGTGACTCGTATCCATTATGAAGAGGAGTCAGGCATCGTCTCCTTTGGAAGCATTGATCTCCGCGGACCTCTCGAGTTTTCAAAGGTTGTGAGTCCTCCGGTCACGATGTGGCGAGAACTAGGTCTTTCTCTGTGGTCTCCACAGGGGATTCAGACATCCCTTCGTCTTGGGAGATGCAAGACGAGCATTCGTTCAATTCACTGCAGGGATATCCGGCCTTACTTCAAGTCACAGCGTCTCGGTGTCCATTCCACTTGAGGCCACAAACTCAGGGTCCCTCTCACATACCTGTAGCTGAGAGAAGCCTACTCTTGAGGTGCTTGTGGAAAGTTGGTATTCCTCTTGAGTCGAAGCCAGGGACTAAGCTCTCATCTCGAGTTGATTTGGGGTCCACGGAGCCCTTTCTTGTTGCTACAGTGACCTCAGGATCCCTCTAGACTTGAGACAGTGATCTTGGGTTTTGTATGGAGTGCCATCAAGGAAATCAAGGCTCCTTTCACGTTTGATGTGGAACACGGAATTGCTCTGCACGCAGTGCAGGGGAATCGGGCCTCATCTCGCGGCGAGGGGGAAGTCTCATGGTTGTTCTCGAGTTGCGGCCGGAACCTGGGGTATATTCTCGAGTTACGACGGGGAGGGTCTTTCCAGACACATGTTTGTTCAGCGACGTCAGGACCCCTGCCTAGGTGCGAGGGACAACTCGGGATACTCCTCGAGTCTTGGCATGGCAATTGGGACGCGTCTCCACGTGAGGCGGGAGACCCAGGGTCCCTTTCCACGTGCCACAGGGATCCTGGGACTCCTATCCATTTTCAAGAGGAGTCAGGCATCGTCTCCTTTGGAAGCATTGATCTCCGTGGACCTCTCGAGTTTTCAAAGGATGTGAGGCCTCCGCTCGCGATGAGGCGGAGAATTAGGTTTTTCTCTGTGGTCTCCACAGGGGATTCAGATATCCCTTCGTCTTGGGAGATGCAAGACGAACCTGCATTCAATTCACTGCAGGGATATCCAGCCTTACTTCGAGTCAGAGCATCCCGGTGTCCATTCTACTTGAGGCCACAAACTCGGGGTCCCTCAAATATACATGTAGCTGAGAGAAGCCTCCTCTTGAGGTGCTTGTGGAAAGTTGGTATTCCTCTTGAGTCTAAGCCAGGGACTAAGCTCTCATCTCGCGTGTATTTCGGTCCACGGAGCCCTTTCCTGTTGGTCCAGTGACCTAAGGATCCCTCTAGACTAGTGACAGTGATCTTGGGTTTTCTCTGGAGTGCCATCAAGGAAATCAAGGCTCCTTTCACGTTTGATGTGGAACACGGAATTGCTCTGCATGCAGTGCAGGGGAATCGGGCCTCAACTCGCGGCGAGGGGGAAATCTCATGGTTTTTCTCGAGTTGCGGCCCAAACCTGGGGTATATTCTCGAGTTACGACGGGGAGGGCCCTTCCAGACACGTGTTTGTTCAGCGACGTCAGGACTCCTGCCTAGGTGCGAGGGACACCTCGGGATTCTCCACGAGTCTTGGCATGGCAATTTGAACGCGTCTCCACGTGAGGCGGGAGACCAAGTGTCCCTTTCCACGTGCCACAGTGATCCTGGGACTCCTATCCATTTTCAAGAGGAGTCAGGCATCGTCTCCTTTGGAAGCATTGATCTCCGCGGACCTCTCGAGTTTTCAAAGGATGTGAGGCCTCCGGTCGCGATGAGGCGGAGAACTCGGTCTTTCTCTGTGGTCTCCACAGGGGATTCAGACATCCCTTCGTCTTGGGAGATGCAAGGCGAGTCTGCATTCAATTCACTGCAGGGATATCCGGCCTTACTTCGAGTCAGAGCATCTCGGTGTCCATTCCATTTGAGGCCACAAACTCAGGGTACCTCTCACATACCTGTAGCTGACTGAAGCCTCCTCTTGATGTGCTTGTGGAAAGTTGGTATTCCTCTTGAGTCGAAGCCAGGGACTAAGCTCTCATCTAGAGTTGATTTGGGGTCCACGGAGCCCTTTCGTGTTGTTCCAGTGACCTCAGGATCCCTCTAGACTTGAGACAGTGATCTTGGGTTTTCTCTGGAGTGCCATCAAGGAAATCAAGGCTCCTTTCACTTTTGATGTGGAATACGGAATTGCTCTGCACGCAGGGCAGGGGAATCGGGCCTCATCTCGCGGCGAGGGGGAAGTCTCATGGTTTTTCTCGAGTTGCGGCCGGAACCTGGAGTATATTCTCGAGTTACGACGGATGCCGGCCCTTCCAGACATGTGTTTGTTCAGCGACGTCAGGACTCCTGCCTAGGTGCGAGGGTCACCTCGGGATTCTCCTCGAGTCTTGGCATGGCAATTTGGACGCTTCTCCACGTGAGGCGGGAGACCCAGGGCCCCTTTCCCCGTGCCACAGTGATCCTGGGACTCCTATCCATTTTCAAGAGGTGTCAGGCATCGTCTCCTTTGGAAGCATTGATCTCTGTGGACCTCTCGAATTTTCAAAGATGTGAGGCCTCCGGTCGCGATGAGGGGGAGAATTAGGTCTTTCTCTGTGGTCTCCACAGGGTATTCAGACATCCCTTCATCGTGGGAGATGCAAGACGAGCCTGCATTCAATTCACTGCAGGGATATCCGACCTTACTTCGAATCAGAGCATCACGGTGTCCATTCCATTTGAGGCCACAAACTCAGGGTCGCTTTCACATACCTGTAGCTGAGAGAAGCCTCCACTTGAGGTGCTTTTGGAAAGTTGGTATTCCTCTTGAGTCGAAGCCAGGGACTAAGCTCTCATCTCGAGTTGATTTGGGGTCCACGGAGCCCTTTCGTGTTGCTCCAGTGACCTCAGGATCTCTCTAGACTTGAGACAGTCATCTTGGGTTTTCTCTGGAGTGCCATCAAGGAAATCAAGGCTCCTTTCACGTTTGATGTAGAACAAGGAATTGCTCTGCACGCAGGGCAGGGGAAACGGGCCTCATCTCGCGGCGAGGGGGAAGTCTCATGGTTTTGCTCGAGTTGCGGCCGGAACCTGGGGTATATTCTCGAGTTACGACGGGGAGGGCCCTTCCAGACACGTGTTTTTTCAGCGACGTCAGGACTCCTGCCTGGGTGCGAGGGACACCTCGGGATTCTCCTCGAGTCTTGGCATGGCAATTGGGACGCGTCTCCACGTGAGGTGGGAGACCCAAGGTCCCTTTCCACGTGCCACAGGGATCCTGGGACTCCTGTCCATTGTCAAGAGGAGTCAGGCATCGTCTGCTTTGGAAGCATTGATCTCCGCGGACCTCTAGAGTTTTCAAAGGATGTGAGGCCTCCGGTCGCGATGAGGCGGAGAAATAGATCTTTCTCTGTTGTCTCCACAGGGGATTCAGACATCCCTTCGTCTTGGGAGATGCAAGACGAGCCTGCATTCAATTCACTGCAGGGATATCTGGCTTTACTTCGAGTCAGAGCATCTCGGTGTCCATTCCACTTGAGGCCACAAACTCAGGGTCCCTCTCACATACCTGTAGCTGAGAGAAGCCTCCCCTTGAGGGGCTTGTGGAAAGTTGGTATTCCTCTTGAGTCGAAGCCAGGGACTAAGCTCTCACCTCGAGTTGATTTTGGGTCCAAAGAGCCCTTTCGTGTTGCTCCAGTGACCTCAGGATCCCTCTAGACTTGAGACAGTGATCTTGCGTTTCCTCTGCAGTGCCATCAAGGAAATCAAGGCTCCTTTCACGTTTGATGTGGAACACGGAATTGTTCTGCACGCAGTGCCGGGGAATCGGGCTTCATCCAGCGGCGAGGGGGAAGTCTCATTGTTTTTCTCGAGTTGCGGCCGGAACCTGGGGTATATTCTCGAGTTACGACGGGGAGGGCCCTTCCAGACACGTTTGTTCAGCGACGTCAGGACTCCTGCCTAGGTGTGAGGGACACCTCGGGATTCCCCTCGAGTCTTGGCATGGCAATGGGGACGCGTCTCCACGTGAGGCGGGAGACCCAGGGTCCCTTTCCACGTGCCACAGGGATCCTGGGACTCCTATCCATTTTCAAGAGGAGTCAGGCATCGTCTCCTTTGGAAGCATTGATCTCCGCGGACCTCTCGGATTTTCAAAGGATGTGAGGTCTCTGGTCGCGATGAGGCAGAAAGTTAGGTCTTTCTCTGTGGTCTCCACAGGGGATTCAGACATCCCTTCGTATTGGGAGATGCAAGATGAGCCTGCATTCAATTCACTGCAGGGATATCCGGCCTTACTTCGAGTCAGAGCATCTCGGTGTCCATTCCATTTGAGGCCACAAACTCAGGGTCCCTCTCACATACCTGTAGCTCAGAGAAGCCTCCCCTTGAGGTGCTTGTGGAAAGTTGATATTCCTCTTGAGTCGAAGCCAGGGACTAAGCTCTCATCTCGAGTTGATTTGGGGTCCACGGAGCCCTTTCGTGTTGCTCCAGTGACCTCAGGATCCCTCTAGACTTGAGACAGTGATCTTGGGTTTTCTCTGGAGTGCCATCAAGGAAATCAAGGCTCGTTTCAAATTTGATGTGGAACACGGAATTGCTCTGCACGCAGTGCAGGGGAATCGGGCCTCATCTCGCGGCGAGGGGGAAGTCTCATGGTTTTTCTCGAGTTGCGGCCGGAACCTGGGGTATATTCTCGAGTTACGACAGGGAGGGCCCTTTCAGAAACGTGTTTGTTCAGCGACGTCAGGACTCCTGCCTAGGTGCGAGGGACACCTCGGGATTCTCCTCGAGTCTTGGCATGGCAATTGGGACGCGTCTCCACGTGAGGCGCGAGACCCAAGGACCCTTTCCACGTGCCACAGGGATCCTGGGACTCCTATCCATTTTCAAGAGGAGTCAGGCATCGTCTCCTTTGGAAGCATTGATCTCCGCGGACCTCTCGAGTTTTCAAAGGATGTGAGGCCTCCGCTCGCGATGAGGCGGAGGACTAGCTCTTTCTCTGTCATCTCTACAGGGGATTCAGACATCCCTTCGTCTTGGGAGATGCAAGACGAGCCTGCATTCAATTCACTGCAGGGATATCCGGCCTTACTTCGAGTCAGAGCATCTCGGTGTCCATTCCACTTGAGGCCACAAACTCAGGGTCCCTCTCACATACCTGTAGCTGAGAGAAGCCTCCCCTTGAGGTGCTTGTGGAAAGTTGGTATTCCTCTTGAGTCGAAGCCAGGGACTAAGCTCTCATCTCGAGTTGATTTGGGGTCCACAGAGCCCTTTTGTGTTGCTCCTGTGCCCTCAGGATCCCTCTAGACTTGAGACAGTGATCTTGCGTTTTCTCTGCAGTGCCATCAAGGAATTCAAGGCTCCTTTCACGTTTGATGTGGAACACGGAATTGTTCTGCACGCAGTGCAGGGGAATCTCGCTTCATCCAGCGGCGAGGGGGAAGTCTCATGGTTTTTCTCGAGTTGCGGCCGGAACCTGGGTTATATTCTCGAGTTAAGACGGGGAGGGCCCTTCCAGACACGTGTTTGTTCAGCGACGTTAGGACTCCTGCCTAGGTGCGAGGGACACCTCGGGATTCTCCTCGAGTCTTGGCATGGCAATGGGGACGCGTCTCCACGTGAGGCGGGAAACCCAGTGTCCCTTTCCACGTGCCACAGGGATCCTGGGACGCCTATCCATTTTCAAGAGGAGTCAAGCATCGTATCCTTTGGAAGCATTGATCTCCGCGGACCTCTCGGATTTTCAAAGATGTGAGGTCTCTGGTCGCGATGAGGCAGAAAGTTAGGTCTTTCTCTGTGGTCTCCACAGGGGATTCAGACATCCCTTCGTCTTGGGAGATGCAAGACGAGCCTGCATTCAATTCACTGCAGGGATATCCGGCCTTACTTCGAGTCAGAGCATCTCGGTGTCCATTCCATTTGAGGCCACAAACTCAGGGTCCCTCTCACATACCTGTAGCTCAGAGAAGCCTCCTCTTGAGGTGCTTGTGGAAAGTTGATATTCCTCTTGAGTCGAAGCCAGGGACTAAGCTCTCATCTCGAGTTGATTTGGGGTCCACGGAGCCTTTTCGTGTTGCTCCAGTGACCTCAGGATCCCTCTAGACTTGAGACAGTGATCTTGGGTTTTCTCTGGAGTGCCATCAAGGAAATCAAGGCTCCTTTCACGTTTGATGTGGAACACGGAATTTCTCTGCATGCACTGCAGGGGAATCGGGCCTCATCTCGCGGCGAGGGGGAAGTCTCATGGTTTTTCTCGAGTTGCGGCCGGAACCTGTGGTATATTCTCGAGTTACGACGGGGAGGGCCCTTCAAGACACGTGTTTGTTCAGCGACATCAGGACTCCTGCCTAGGTGCGAGGGACTCCTCGGGATTCTCCTCGAGTCTTGGCATGGCAATTGGGACGCGTCTCCACGTGAGGCGCGAGACCCAGGGTCCCTTTCCACATGCCACAGGGATCCTGGGACTCCTATCCATTTTCGAGAGGAGTCAGGCATCGTCGCCTTTGGAAGCATTGATCTCCGCGAAACTCTCGAGTTATCAAAGGACGTGAGGCCTCCGGTCGCGATGAGGCAGAGAACTAGGTCTTTCTCTGTGGTCTCCACAGTGGATTCAGACATCCCTTCATCTTGGGAGATGGAAGACGAGCCTGCATTCAATTCACTGCAGGGATATCCCGCCTTACTTCGAGTCAGAGCATCTCGGTGTCCATTCCACTTGAGGCCACAAACTCAGGGTCCCTCTCACATACCTGTAGCTGAGAGAAGCCTCCTCTTGAGGTGCTTGTGGAAAGTTGGTATTCCTCTTGAGTCGAAGCCAGGGACTAAGCTCTCATCTCGAGTTGATTTGGGGTCCACGGAGCCCTTTCTTGTTGCTACAGTGACCTCAGGATCCCTCTAGACTTGAGACAGTGATCTTGGGTTTTCTCTGGAGTGCCATCAAGAAAATCAAGGCTCCTTTCACATTTGATGTGGAACACGGAATTGCTCTGCACGCAGTGCAGGGGAATCGGGCCTCATCTCGCGGCGAGGGGGATGTCTCATGGTTTTTCTCGAGTTGCAGCCGGAACCTGGGGTACATTCTCAAGTTACGACGGGGAGGGCCCTTCCAGACACGTGTTTTTTCAGCAACGTCTGGACTCCTGCCTAGGTGCGAGGAACACTTCGGGATTCTCCGCGAATCTTGACATGGCAATTGAGACGCGTCTCCACGTGAGGCGGGAGACCAGGGCCCCTTTCCACGTGAAACAGGGATCCTGGGACTCCTATCCATTTTCAAGAGGAGTCAGGCATCGTCTCCTTTGGAAGCATTGATCTCCGCGGACCTCTCGAGATTTCAAAGGATGTGAGGCCTCCAGTCGCGTTGAGGCGGAGGACTAGGTCTTCTCTGTGGTCTCCACAGGGGATTCAGACATCCGTTCGTCTTGGGAGATGCAAGACCAGCCTACATTCAATTCACTGCAGGGATATCCGGTTTACTTCGAGTCAGAGCATCTTGGTGTCCATTCCACTTGAGGCCACAAACGCAGGGTCCCTCTCACATACCTGTAGCTGAGAGAAGCCTCCACTTGAGGTGCTTGTGAAAAGTTGGTATTCCTCTTGAGTCGAAGCCAGGGACTAAGCTCTCATCTCGAGTTGATTTGGGGTCCACGGAGACCTTTCGTGTTGCTACAGTGACCTCAGGATCGCTCTAGACTTGAGACAGTGATCTTGGGTTTTCTCTGGAGTGTCATCAAGGAAATCAAGGCTCCTCTCATGTTTGAAGGGGAACACGGAATTGCTCTGCACGCAGTGCAGGGGAATCAGGTCTCATCTCGCGGCGAGGGGGAAGTCTCCTGGTTTTTCTCGAGTTGCGGCTGGAACCTGGGGTATATTCTCGAGTTACGATGGGGAGGGCCCTTCCAGACACGTGTTTGTTCAGCGACGTCAGGACTCCTGCCTAGGTGCGAGGGACACCTCGGGATTCTCCTCGAGTCTTGGCATGGCAATTATGACGCGACTACACGTGAGTCGCGAGTCCCAGGGTCCCTTTCCACGTGCCACAGGAATCCTGGGACTCGTATCCATTTTCAATAGGACTCAGGCATCGTCTCCTTTGGAAGCATTGATCTCCGCGGACGTCTCGAGTTTTCAAAGGATGTGAGGACTCCAGTCGCGATGATGCGGAGAACTAGTTCTTTCTCTGTGGTTTCCACACGGGATTCAGACATCCGTTCATCTTGGGAGATGCAAGTCGAGCCTGCATTCAGTTCACTGCAGGGATATGAAAGGTTGCTGCTGAACGATAAGACGCGGGATTCGTGGCCTCCGGAGGAGACGAATTCAATCCGGGGCCAGAGACGAGGCTGGATCGCTCAGAGCTTTTGTGTAATAAAGTTTTATTAAAGCATAGAGAAAGCTTCTGACATAGGCATCAGAAGGGGGCAAAAGAGTACCCCCCTCCTAGTGTTTAGCTGTATGTTAGATAGTCACTCACAGTCTGTTAATGAAATGAAAGGAATGTCATAAAATTTAGAATGGCATCAGATAATCCATCCCAGGCCATAAAACGATTGACTGGAATCTTGTAGAAGGGCAGAATACCAACAAATAGTTCCATTTACATAGATTAGGGGAACAATACCTGAGTAAGTAAGTTAGGCCGTTTGGCGGAACCAACTTGAAGGTAGAGTCTGGGGTTCATTAACATAGCTTAAGACAACATTTCCATACGAAAAAGGAATGTATTGGTTAACTCAAAGTCTGAGAGTAGTTAGCTTTAGGTGAGACCAGGTGTCATGGCAACACAGAATGTTAAGAGAAACCTCCTCTTAAATTTGTATAGAGAAGGAAAAACAGATCGCTGGTTTGTTTCTTCCTGCTGCTTAAGAGAGATAAAAATGTCTGGCACTTACAGCCTCTTTCCTCCATTTGGAGACCCCTGGCCTTCCTGCCTGTTACCCTCTCAGATATCCGGCCTTTCTTCGAGTAGGAGCATCTCGGTGTCCATTCCACTTGAGGCCACAAACTCAGGGTACCTCTCACATACATGCAGCTGAAAGAAGCCTGCTCTTGACGTGCTTGTGGAAAGTTGGTATTCCTCTTGAGTCGAAGCCAGGGACTAAGCTCTCATCTCGAGTTGATTTGGGGTCCACGGAGCCCTTTCGTGTTGCTCCAGGGACCTCAGGATCCCTCTAGACTTGAGACAGTGATCTTGGGTTTTCTCTGGAGTGCCATTAAGGAAATCAAGGCTCCTTTCTTGTTTGATGTGGAACACGGAATTGCTCTGCACGCAGTGCAGGGGAATCGGGCCTCATCTCGCGGCGAGGGGGAAGTCTCATGGTTTTCCTCGGGTTGCGGCCGGAACCTGGGGTATATTCTCGAGTTACGACGGGGAGGGCCATCCCAGACACGTGTTTGTTCAGCGACGTGAGAACTCCTGCCTAGGTGCGAGGGACAACTCGGGATTCTCCTCGAGTCTTGGCATGGCGTTTGGGACGCGTCTCCACGTGAAGCGGGAGACCCAGGGTCCCTTTCCACGTGCCACAGGGATCCTGGGACTCCTATCCATTTTCAAGAAGAGTCAGGCATCCTCTCCTTTGGAAGCATTGATCTCCGCAGACCTCTCGAGTTTTCAAAGTATGTGAGGCCTCCGGTCGCGATGAGGCGGAGGACTAGGACTTTCTGTGTCGTCTCCACAGGGGATTCAGACATCCCTTTGTCTTGGGAGATGCAAGCCGAGCCTGCATTCAATTCACTGCAGGGATATCCGGCCTTACTTCGAGTCAGACCATCTCGGTGTCCATTCCACTTGAGGCAGGCAAACCAGGGTCCCTCTCACATACCTGTAGCTGAGAGAAGCCTCCTCTTGAGGTGCTTGTGGAAAGTTGGTATTCCTCTTGACTCAAAGCCAGGGACTAAGCTATCATCTCGAGTTGATTTGGGGTCCACGGAACCCTTTCGTGTGGCTCCAGTGACCTCAGGATCCCTCTAGACTTGAGACAGTGATCTTGGGTTTTCTCTGGAGTGCCATCAAGGAAATCAAGGCCCCTTTCACGTTTGATGTGGAACACGGAATTGCTCTGCACGCAGTGCAGGGGAATCGGGCCTCATGTCGCGGCGAGGGGGAAGTCTCATGGTTTTTCTCGAGTTGCGGCCGAAACCTGAGGTATATTCTCGAGTTACGACGGGTAGGGCCCTTCCAGACACGGGTTTGTTCAGTGACGTAAGGACTCCTGCCTAGGTGCGAGGGACACCTCGGGATTCTCCTCGAGTCTTGGCATGGCAATTGGGACGCGTCTCCACGTGAGGCGGGAGACCCAGGGTCCCTTTCCACGTGCCACAGGGATCCTGGGACTCCTACCCATTTTCAAGAGGAGTCAGCCATCGTCTCCGTTGGAAGCAATGATCTCCGCGGACCTCTCGAGTTTTCAAAGGATGTGAGGCCTCCGGTCGCGATGAGGCGGAGAATTAGGTTTTTCTGTGTGGTCTCCACAGGAGATTCAGACATCCCTTCGTCTTGGGAGATGCAAGACGAGCCTGCATTCAATTCACTGCAGGGATATCCGGCCTTACTTCGAGTCAGAGCATCCCGGTGTCCATTCCACTTGAGGCCACAAACTCAGGGGCCCTCTCACATACCTGTAGCTGAGAGAAGCCTCCTCTTGAGGTGCTTGTGGAAAGTTGGTATTCCTCTTGAGTCTAAGCCAGGGACTAAGCTCTCATTTCGAGTTCATTTGGGGTCCATGGAGCCCTTTCGTGTTGCTACAGTGAGCTCAGGATCCCTCTAGACTAGGGACAGTGATCTTGGGTTTTCTCTGGAGTGCCATCAAGGAAATCAAGGCTCCTTTCACTTTTGATGTGGAATACGGAATTGCTCTGCATGCAGGGCAGGGGAATCGGACCTCAACTCGCGGCGAGGGGGAAATCTCATGGTTTTTCTCGAGTTGCGGCCGGAACCTGGGGTATATTCTCGAGTTACGACGGGGAGGGCCCTTCCAGACACGTGTTTGTTCAGCGACGTCAGGACTCCTGCCTAGGTGCGAGGGACACCTCGGGATTCTCCTCGAGTCTTGGCATGGCAATTTGGACAGTCTACACGTGAGGCGGGAGACCCAGGGTCCCTTTCCACGTGCCACAGGGATCCTGGGACTCCTATCCATTTTCAAGCGGAGTCAGGCATCGTCTCCTTTGGAAGCATTGATCTCCGCGGACCTCTCGAGTTTTCAAAGGATGTGAGGCCTCCGGTCGCGATGAGGCAGAGAACTCGGTCTTTCTCTGTGGTCTCCATAGGGGATTCAGACATCCCTTCGTCTTGGGAGATGCAAGACGAGCCTGCATTCAATTCACTGCAGGGATATCCGGCCTTACTTCGAGTCAGAGCATCTCGGTGTCCATTCCACTTGAGGCCACAAACTCAGGGTCCCTCTCACATACCTGTAGCTGAGAGAAGCCTCCCCTTGAGGTGCTTGTGGAAAGTTGGTATTCCTCTTGAGTCGAAGCCAGGGACTAAGCTCTCACCTCGAGTTGATTTTGGGTCCAAAGAGCCCTTTCGTGTTGCTCCAGTGACCTCAGGATCCCTCTAGACTTGAGACAGTGATCTTGCGTTTTCTCTGCAGTGCCATCAAGGAAATCAAGGCTCCTTTCACGTTTGATGTGGAACACGGAATTGTTCTGCACGCAGTGCAGGGGAATCGGGCTTCATCCAGCGGCGAGGGGGAAGTCTCATTGTTTTTCTCGAGTTGCGGCCGGAACCTGGGGTTTATTCTCGAGTTACGACGGGGAGGGCCCTTCCAGACACGTTTGTTCAGCGACGTCAGGACTCCTGCCTAGGTGTGAGGGACACCTCGGGATTCTCGTCGAGTCTTGGCATGGCAATGGGGACGCGTCTCCACGTGAGGCGGGAGACCCAGGGTCCCTTTCCACGTGCCACAGGGATCCTGGGACTCCTATCCATTTTCAAGAGGAGTCAGGCATCGTCTCCTTTGGAAGCATTGATCTCCGCGGACCTCTCGGATTTTCAAAGGATGTGAGGTCTCTGGTCGCGATGAGGCAGAAAGTTAGATCTTTCTCTGTGGTCTCCACAGGGGATTCAGACATCCCTTCGTCTTGGGAGATGCAAGATGAGCCTGCATTCAATTCACTGCAGGGATATCCGGCCTTACTTCGAGTCAGAGCATCTCGGTGTCCATTCCATTTGAGGCCACAAACTCAGGGTCCCTCTCACATACCTGTAGCTCAGAGAAGCCTCCCCTTGAGGTGCTTGTGGAAAGTTGATATTCCTCTTGAGTCGAAGCCAGGGACTAAGCTCTCATCTCGAGTTGATTTGGGGTCCACGGAGCCCTTTCGTGTTGCTCCAGTGACCTCAGGATCCCTCTAGACTTGAGACAGTGATCTTGGGTTTTCTCTGGAGTGCCATCAAGGAAATCAAGGCTCCTTTCAAATTTGATGTGGAACACGGAATTGCTCTGCACGCAGTGCAGGGGAATCGGGCCTCATCTCGTGGCAAGGGGGAAGTCTCATGGTTTTTCTCCAGTTGCGGCCGGAACCTGGGGTATATTCTCGAGTTACGACAGGGAGGGCCCTTTCAGAAACGTGTTTGTTCAGCGACGTCAGGACTCCTGCCTAGGTGCGAGGGACACCTCGGGATTCTCCTCGAGTCTTGGCATGGCAATTGGGACGCGTCTCCACGTGAGGCGGGAGACCCAGGGTCCCTTTCCACGTGCCACAGGGATCCTGGGACTCCTATCCATTTTCAAGAGGAGTCAGGCATCGTCTCCTTTGGAAGCAATGATCTCCGCGGACCTCTCGAGTTTTCAAAGGATGTGAGGCCTCTGCTCGTGATGAGGCGGAGAATTAGGTTTTTCTCTGTGGTCTCCACAGGAGATTCAGACATCCCTTCGTCTTGGGAGATGCAAGACGAGCCTGCATTCAATTCACTGCAGGGATATCCGGCCTTACTTCGAGTCAGAGCATCCCGGTGTTCATTCCACTTGAGGCCACAAACTCAGGGTCCCTCTCACATACCTGTAGCTGAGAGAAGCCTCCTCTTGAGGTGCTTGTGGAAAGTTGGTATTCCTCTTGAGTCGAAACCAGGGACTAAGCTCTCATCTTGAGTTGATTTCGTTCCACGGAGCCCTTTCATGTTGGTCCAGTGACCTCAGGATCCCTCTAGACTTGAGACAGTGATCTTGGGTTTTCTCTGGGGTGTCATCAAGGAAATCAAGGCTCCTTTCACGTTTGATGTGGAACACGGAATTGCTCTGCATGCAGTTCAGGGGAATCGGACCTCAACTCGCGGCGAGGGGGAAATCTCATGGTTTTTCTCGAGTTGCGGCCGGAACCTGGGGTATATTCTCGAGTTACGACGGGGAGGGCCCTTCCAGACACGTGTTTGTTCAGCGACGTCAGGACTCCTGCCTAGGTGCGAGGGACACCTCGGGATTCTCCTCGAGTCTTGGCATGGCAATTTGGACGCGTCTCCACGTGAGGCGGGAGACCCAGGGTCCCTTTCCACGTGCCACAGGGATCCTGGGACTCCTCTCCATTTTCAAGAGGAGTCAGGCATCGTCTCCTTTGGAAGCATTGATCTCCGCGGACCTCTCGAGTTTTCAAAGGATGTGAGGCCTCCGGTCGCGATGAGGCGGAGAACTCGGTCTTTCTCTGTGGTCTCCACAGGGGATTCAGACATCCCTTCGTCTTGGGAGATGCAAGACGAGCCTGCATTCAATTCACTGCAGGGATATCCGGCCTTACTTCGAGTCAGAGCATCTCGGTGTCCATTCCACTTGAGGCCACAAACTCAGTGTCCCTCTCACATACCTGTAGCTGAGAGAAGCCTCCTCTTTAGGTGCTTGTGGAAAGTTGCTATTCCTCTTGAGTCGAAGCGAGGGACTAAGCTCTCATCTCGAGTTGATTTGGGGTCCACAGAGCCCTTTCGTGTTTCTACAGGGACCTCAGGATCCATCTAGACTTGAGACAGTGATCTTGCGTTTTCTCTGCAGTGCCATCAAGGAAATCAAGGCTCCTTTCACGTTTGATGTGGAACACGGAATTGTTCTGCACGCAGTGCAGGGGAATCGGGCTTCATCCAGCGGCGAGGGGAAGTCTCATGGTTTTTCTCGAGTTGCGGCCGGAACCTGGGGTATATTCTCGATTTACGACGGGGAGGGCCTTTCCAGACACGTGTTTGTTCAGCGACGTCAGGACTCCTGCCTAGGTGCGAGGGACACCTCGGGATTCTCCTCGAGTCTTGGCATGGCAATGGGGACGCGTCTCCACGTGAGGTGGGAAACCCAGTGTCCCTTTCCACGTGCCACAGGGATCCTGGGACTCCTATCCATTTTCAAGAGGAGTCAGGCGTCGTCTCCTTTGGAAGCATTGATCTCCGCGGACCTCTCGAATTTTCAAAGGATGTGAGGTCTCTGGTCGCGATGAGGCAGAAAGTTAGGTCTTTCTCTGTGGTCTCCACAGGGGATTCAGACATCCCTTCGTCTTGGGAGATGCAAGACGAGCCTGCATTCAATTCACTGCAGGGATATCCAGCCTTACTTCGAGTCAGAGCACCTCGGTGTCCATTCCATTTGAGGCCACAAACTCAGGGTCCCTCTCACATAACTGTAGATCAGAGAAGCCTCCTCTTGAGGTGCTTGTGGAAAGTTGATATTCCTCTTGAGTCGAAGCCAGGGACTAAGCTCTCATCCCGAGTTGCTTTGTGGTCCACGGAGCCCTTTCGTGTTGCTCCAGTTACCTCAGGATCCCTCTAGACTTGAGACAGTGATCTTGGGTTTTCTCTGGAGTGCCATCAAGGAAATCAAGGCTCCTTTCACGTTTGATGTGGAAAACGGAATTGGTTTGCACGCAGGGCAGGGGAATCAGGTCTCATCTCGCGGCGAGGGGGAAGTCTCATGGTTTTTCTCGAGTTGCGGGCCGAACCTGGGGTACATTCTCGAGTTACGACGGGGAGGGCCCTTCCAGACACGTGTTTGTTCAGCGACGTCAGGACTCCTGCCTAGGTGCGAGGGACACCTCGGGATTCTCCTCGAGTCTTGGCATGGCAATTGGGACGCGTCTCCACGTGAGGCAGGAGACCCAGGGTCCCTTTCCACGTGCCACAGTGATCCTGGGACTCCTATCCATTTTCAAGAGGAGTCAGGCATCGTCTCCTTTGGAAGCAATGATCTCCGCGGACCTCTCGAGTTTTCAAAGGATGTGAGGCCTCCGCTCGCGATGAGGCGGAGAATTAGGTTTTTCTCTGTGGTCTCCACAGGGGATTCAGACATCCCTTCGTCTTGGGAGATGCAAGACGAGCCTGCATTCAATTCACTGCAGGGATATCCGGCCTTACTTCGAGTCAGAGCATCACAGTGTCCATTCCACTTGAGGGACAAACTCAGGGGCCCTCTCACATACCTGTAGCTGAGAGAAGCCTCCTCTTGAGGTGCTTGTGGAAAGTTGGTATTCCTCTTGAGTCGAAGCCAGGGACTAAGCTCTCATCTCGAGTTGATTTGGGGTCCATGGAGCCCTTTCGTGTTGTTACAGTGACATCAGGATCCCTCTAGACTAGGGACAGTGATCTTGGGTTTTCTCTGGAGTGTCATCAAGGAAATCAAGGCTCCTTTCACTTTTGATGTGGAATACGGAATTGCTCTGCATGCAGGGCAGGGGAATCGGGCCTCATCTCGCGGCGAGGGGGAAGTCTCATGGTTTTTCTCGAGTTGCGGCCGGAACCTGGGGTATATTCTCGAGTTACGACGGGGAGGGTCCTTCCAGACACGTGTTTGTTCAGCGACGTCAGGACTCCTGCCTAGGTGCAAGGGACACCTCGGGATTCTCCTCGAGTCTTGGCATGGCAATTGGGACGCGTCTCCATGTGAGGAGGGAGACCCAGGGTCCCTTTCCACGTGCCACAGGGATCCTGGGACTCCTATCCATTTTCAAGAGGAGTCAGGCATCGTCTCCTTTGGAAGCATTGATCTCCGCGGACCTCTCGAGTTTTCAAAGGATGTGAGGCCTCCGCTCGCGATGAGGCGGAGGACTAGCTCTTTCTCTGTCATCTCTACAGGGGATTCAGACATCCCTTCGTCTTGGGAGATGCAAGACGATCGTGCATTCAATTCACTGCAGGGATATCCGGCCTTACTTCGAGTCAGAGCATCTCGGTGTCCATTCCACTTGAGGCCACAAACTCAGGGTCCCTCTCACATACCTGTAGCTGAGAGAAGCCTCCTCTTGAGGTGCTTGTGGAAAGTTGGTATTCCTCTTGAGTCGAAGCCAGGGACTAAGCTCTCATCTCGAGTTGATTTGTGGTCCACGGATCCCTTTCGTGTTGCTCCAGTGACCTCAGGATCCCTCTAGACTTGACACAGTGAGCTTGGGTTTTCTCTGGAGTGCCATCAAGGAAATCAAGGCTCCTTTCATGTTTGATGTGGAAAACGGAATTGCTTTGCACGCAGGGCAGGGGAATCAGACCTCATCTCGCGGCGAGGGGGAAGTCTCATGGTTTTTCTCGAGTTGCGGCCGAAACCTGGGGTATATTCTCGAGTTACGACGGGTAGGGCCCTTCCAGACACGTGTTTGTTCAGTGAGGTAAGGACTCCTGCCTAGGTGCGAGGGACACCTCGGGATTCTCCTCGAGTCTTGGCATGGCAATTGGGACGCGTCTCCACGTGAGGCGGGAGACCCAGGGTCCCTTTCCACGTGCCACAGGGATCCTGGGACTCCTACCCATTTTCAAGAGGAGTCAGCCATCGTCTCCTTTGGAAGCAATGATCTCCGCGGACCTCTCGAGTTTTCAAAGGATGTGAGGCCTCCGGTCGCGATGAGGCGGAGAATTATGTTTTTCTCTGTGGTCTCCACAGGAGATTCAGACATCCCTTCGTCTTGGGAGATGCAAGACGAGCCTGCATTCAATTCACTGCAGGGATATCCGGCCTTACTTCGAGTCAGAGCATCCCGGTGTCCATTCCACTTGAGACCAAAAACTCAGGGGCCCTCTCACATACCTGTAGCTGAGAGAAGCCTCCTCTTGAGGTGCTTGTGGAAAGTTGGTATTCCTCTTGAGTCTAAGCCAGGGACTAAGCTCTCATTTCGAGTTCATTTGGGGTCCATGGAGCCCTTTCGTGTTGCTACAGTGAGCTCAGGATCCCTCTAGACTAGGGACAGTGATCTTGGGTTTTCTCTGGAGTGCCATCAAGGAAATCAAGGCTGCTTTCACTTTTGATGTGGAATACGGAATTGCTCTGCATGCAGGGCAGGGGAATCGGACCTCAACTCGCGGCGAGGGGGAAGTCTCATGGTTTTTTTCGAGTTGCGGCCGGAACCTGGGGTATATTCTCGAGTTACGACGGGGAGGGCCCTTCCAGACACGTGTTTGTTCAGCGACGTCAGGACTCCTGCCTAGGTGCGAGGGACACCTCGGGATTCTCCTCGAGTCTTGGCATGGCAATTTGGACGCGTCTCCACGTGAGGCGGGAGACCGAGGGTCCCTTTCCACGTGCCACAGGTATCCTGGGACTCCTATCCATTTTCAAGAGGAGTCAGGCATCGTCGCCTTTGGAAGCATTGATCTCCGCGGACCTCTCGAGTTTTCAAAGGATGTGAGGCCTCCGGTCGCGATGAGGCGGAGAACTCGGTCTTTCTCTGTGGTCTCCACAGGGGATTCAGACATCCCTTCGTCTTGGGAGATGCAAGACGAGCCTGCATTCAATTCACTGCAGGGATATCCGGCCTTACTTCGAGTCAGAGCATCCCGGTGTCCATTCCACTTGAGGCCACAAACTCGGGGTCCCTCAAATATACATGTAGCTGAGAGAAGCCTCCTCTTGAGGTGCTTGTGGAAAGTTGGTATTCCTCTTGAGTCTAAGCCAGGGACTAAGCTCTCATCTCGAGTTGATTTCGGTCCACGGAGCCCTTTCCTGTTGCTTCAGTGACCTCTGGATCCCTCCAGACTTGAGACAGTGATCTTGGGTTTTCTCTGGAGTGCCATCAAGGAAATCAAGGCTCCTTTCACGTTTGATGTGGAACACGGAATTGCTCTGCATGCAGTGCAGGGGAATCGGACCTCAACTCGCGGCGAGGGGGAAATCTCATGGTTTTTCTCGAGTTGCGGCCCGAACCTGGGGTATATTCTCGAGTTACGACGGGGAGGGCCCTTCCAGACACGTGTTTGTTCAGCGACGTCAGGACTCCTGCCTAGGTGCGAGGGACACCTCGGGATTCTCCTCGAGTCTTGGCATGGCAATTTGGACGCGTCTCCACGTGAGGCGGGAGACCCAGTGTCCCTGTCCACGTGCCACAAGGATCCTGGGACTCCTATCCATTTTCAAGAGGAGTCAGGCATCGTCTCCTTTGGAAGCATTGATCTCCGCGGACCTCTCGAGTTTTCAAAGGATGTGAGGCCTCCGGTCGCGATGAGGCGGAGAACTCGGTCTTTCTCTGTGGTCTCCACAGGGGATTCAGACATCCCTTCGTCTTGGGAGTTGCAAGACGAGCCTGCATTCAATTCACTGCAGGGATATCCCACCTTAGTTCGAGTCAGAGCATCTCGGTGTCCATTCCACTTGAGGCCACAACCTCAGGGTCCCTCTCACATACCTGTAGCTGAGAGAAGCCTCCTCTTGAGGTGCTTGTGGAAAGTTGGTATTCCTCTTGAGTCGAAGCCAGGGACTAAGCTCTCATCTCGAGTTGATTTGGGGTCCACGGAGCCCTTTCGTGTTGTTCCAGTGACCTCAGGATCCCTCTAGACTTGAGACAATGATCTTGGGTTTTCTCTGGAGTGCCATCAAGGAAATCAAGGCTCCTTTCAAATTTGATGTGGAACACGGAATTGCTCTGCACGCAGTGCAGGGGAATCGGGTTTCATCTCGTGGCAAGGGGGATGTCTCATGGTTTTTCTCAAGTTGCGGCCGAAACCTGGGGTATATTCTCGAGTTACGACGGGGAGTGCCCTTCCAGACACGTGTTTGTTCAGCGACGTCAGGACTCCTGCCTAGGTGCGAGGGACACCTCGGGATTCTCCTCGAGTCTTGGCATGGCAATTGGGACACGTCTCCACGTGAGGCGGGAGACCCAGTGTCCCTTTCCACGTGCCACAGGGATCCTGGGACTCCTATCCATTTTCAAGAGGAGTCAGGCATCGTCTCCTTTGGAAGCATTGATCTCCACGGACCTCTCGAGTTTTCAAAGGATGTGAGGCCTCCGCGCAAGATGAGGCGGAGGACTAGCTCTTTCTCTGTCATCTCTACAGGGGATTCAGACATCCCTTCGTCTTGGGAGATGCAAGACGATCGTGCATTCAATTCACTGCAGGGATATCCGGCCTTACTTCGAGTCAGAGCATCTCGGTGTCCATTCCACTTGAGGCCACAAACTCAGGGTCCCTCTCACATACCTGTAGCTGAGAGAAGCCTCCTCTTGAGGTGCTTGTGGAAAGTTGGTATTCCTCTTGAGTCGAAACCAGGGACTAAGCTCTCATCTCGAGTTGATTTGTGGTCCACGGAGCCCTTTCGTGTTGCTCCAGTGACCTCAGGATCCCTCTAGACTTGACATAGTGAACTTGGGTTTTCTCTGGAGTGCCATCAAGGAACTCAATGCTCCTTTCACGGTTGATGTGTAAAACGGAATTGCTTTGCACGCAGGGCAGGGGAATCAGACCTCATCTCGCGGCGAGGGGGAAGTCTCATGGTTTTTCTCGAGTTGCGGCCGGAACCTGGGGTATATTCTCGAGTTACGACGGGTAGGGCCCTTCCAGACACGTTTTTGTTCAGTGACGTCAGGACTCCTTCCTAGGTGCGAGGGACACCTCGGGATTCTCCTCAAGTCTTGCCATGGCAATTGGGACGCGTCTCCACGTGAGGCGGGAGACCCAGGGTCCCTTTCCACGTGCCACAGGGATCCTGGGACTCCTATCCATTTTCAAGAGGAGTCAGGCATCGTCTCCTTTGGAAGCAATGATCTCCGCGGACCTCTCGAGTTTTCAAAGGATGTGAGGCCTCTGCTCGTGAAGAGGCGGAGAATTAGGTTTTTCTCTGTGGTCTCCACAGGAGATTCAGACATCCCTTCGTCTTGGGAGATGCAAGACGAGCCTGCATTCAATTCACTGCAGGGATATCCGGACTTACTTCGAGTCAGAGCATCTCGGTGTCCATTCCACTTGAGGCCACAATCTCAGGGGCCCTCTCACATACCTGTAGCTGAGAGAAGCCTCCTCTTGAGGTGCTTGTGGAAAGTTGGTATTCCTCTTGAGTCGAAGCCAGGGACTAAGCTCTCATCTCGAGTTGATT
Organism: Dama dama; assembly: GCF_033118175.1. Classification (NCBI taxonomy): domain Eukaryota; kingdom Metazoa; phylum Chordata; class Mammalia; order Artiodactyla; family Cervidae; genus Dama; species Dama dama. The sequence continues at coordinate 3,801,381 of NC_083706.1, read as the reverse complement.
TCGGTCCACGGAGCCCTTTCCTGTTGGTCCAGTGACCTCAGGATCCCTCTAGACTTGAGACAGTGATCTTGGGTTTTCTCTGGAGTGTCATCAAGGAAATCAAGGCTCCTTTCACGTTTGATGTGGAACACGGAATTGCTCTGCATGCAGTGCAGGGGAATCGGACCTCAACTCGCGGCGAGGGGGAAATCTCATGGTTTTTCTCGAGTTGCGGCCCGAACCTGGGGTATATTCTTGAGTTACGACGGGGAGTGCCCTTCCAGACACGTGTTTGTTCAGCGACGTCAGGACTCCTGCCTAGGTGCGAGGGACACCTCGGGATTCTCCTCGAGTCTTGGCATGGCAATGTGGACGCGTCTCCACGTGAGGCCGGAGACCCAGGGTCCCTTTCCACGTGCCATAGGGATCCTGAGACTCCTATCCATTTTCAAGAGGAGTCAGGCATCGTCTCCTTTGGAAGCATTGATCTCCGTGGACCTCTCGAGTTTTCAAAGGATGTGAGGCCTCCGGTCGCGATGAGGCGGAGAACTCGGTCTTTCTCTGTGGTCTCCACAGGGGATTCAGACATCCCTTCGTCTTGGGAGATGCAAGACGAGCCTGCATTCAATTCACTGCAGTGATATCCGGCCTTACTTCGAGTCAGAGTATCTCGGTGTCCATTCCACTTGAGGCCACAAACTCAGGGTCCCACTCACATACCTGTAGCTGAGAGAAGCCTCCCCTTGAGGTGCTTGTGGAAAGTTGGTATTCCTCTTGAGTCGAAGCCAGGGACTAAGCTCTCATCTCGAGTTGATTTGGGGTCCACAGAGCCCTTTCGTGTTGCTCCAGTGACCTCAGGATCCCTCTAGACTTGAGACAGTGATCTTGCGTTTTCTCTGCAGTGCCATCAAGGAAATCAAGGCTCCTTTCACGTTTGATGTGGAACACGGAATTGTTCTGCACGCAGTGCAGGGGAATCGGGCTTCATCCAGCGGCGAGGGGGAAGTCTCATGGTTTTTCTCGAGTTGCGGCCGGAACCTGGGGTATATTCTCGAGTTACGACGGGGAGGGCCCTTCCAGACACGTGTTTGTTCAGCGACGTCAGGACTCCTGCCTAGGTGCGAGGGACACCTCGGGATTCTCCTCGAGTCTTGGCATGGCAATGGGGACGCGTCTCCACGTGAGGCGGGAAACCCATTGTCCCTTTCCACGTGCCACAGGGATCCTGGGACTCCTATCCATTTTCAAGAGGAGTCAGGCATCGTCTCCTTTGGAAGCATTGATCTCCGCGGACCTCTCGGATTTTCAAAGGATGTGAGGCCTCCGCTCGCGATGAGGCAGAAAGTTAGGTCTTTCTCTGTGGTCTCCACAGGGGATTCAGACATCCCTTCGTCTTGGGAGATGCAAGACGAGCCTGCATTCAATTCACTGCAGGGATATCCGGCCTTACTTCGAGTCAGAGCATCTCGGTGTCCATTCCATTTGAGGCCACAAACTCAGGGTCCCTCTCACATACCTGTAGCTCAGAGAAGCCTCCTCTTGAGGTGCTTGTGGAAAGTTTATATTCCTCTTGAGTCGAAGCCAGGGACTAAGCTCTCATCTCGAGTTGATCTGGGGTCCACGGAGCCCTTTCGTGTTGCTCCAGTGACCTCAGGATCCCTCTAGACTTGAGACAGTGATCTTGGGTTTCCTCTGGAGTGCCATCAAGGAAATCAAGGCTCCTTTCAAATTTGATGTGGAACACGGAATTGCTCTGCACGCAGTGCTGGGGAATCGGGCCTCATCTCGTGGCAAGGGGGAAGTCTCATGGTTTTTCTCGAGTTGCGGCCGGAACCTGGGGTATATTCTCGAGTTACAACGGGGAGAGCCCTTCCAGACACGTGTTTGTTCAGCGACGTCAGGACTCCTGCCTAGGTGCGAGGGACACCTCGGGATTCTCCTCGAGTCTTGGCATGGCAATTGGGACGCGTCTCCACGTGAGGCGGGAGACCCAGGGTCCCTTTCTACGTGCCACAGGGATCCTGGGACTCCTATCCATCTTCAAGAGGAGTCAGGCATCGTCTCCTTTGGAAGCATTGATCTCCGCGGACCTCTCGAGTTTTCAAAGGATGTGAGGCCTCCGCTCGCGATGAGGCTTAGGACTAGCTCTATCTCTGTCATCTCCACAGGGGATTCAGACATCCCTTCGTCTTGGGAGATGCAAGACGAGCCTGCATTCAATTCACTGCAGGGATATCCGGCCTTATTTCGAGTCAGAGCATCTCGGTGTCCATTCCACCTGAGGCCACAAACTCAGGGTCCCTCTCACATACCTGTAGCTGAGAGAAGCCTCCTCTTGAGGTGCTTGTGGAAAGTTGGTATTCCTCTTGAGTCGAAGCCAGGGACTAAGCTCTCATCTCGAGTTGATTTGTGGTCCACGGAGGCCTTTCGTGTTGCTCCAGTGACCTCAGGATCCCTCTAGACTTGAGACAGTGAACTTGGGTTTTCTCTGGAGTGCCATCAAGGAAATCAAGGCTCCTTTCACTTTTGATGTGGAAAACGGAATTGCTTTGCACGCAGGGCAGGGGAATCAGACCTCATCTCGCGGCGAGTCGGAAGTCTCATGGTTTTTCTCGAGTTGCGGCCCGAACCTGGGGTATGTTCTCGAGTTACGACTGGGAGGTCCCTTCCAGACACGTGTTTGTTCAGCGATGTCAGGACTCCTGCCTAGGTGCGAGGGACACCTCGGGATTCTCCTCAGGTCTTGCCATGGCAATTGGGACACGTCTCCACGTGAGGCGGGAGACCCAGGGTCCCTTTCCACGTGCCACAGGGATCCTGGGACTCCTATCCATTTTCAAGAGGAGTCAGGCATCGTCTCCTTTGGAAGCAATGATCTCCGCGGACCTCTCGAGTTTTCAAAGGATGTGAGGCCTCTGCTCGTGATGAGGCGGAGAATTAGGTTTTTCTCTGTGGTCTCCACAGGAGATTCAGACATCCCTTCGTCTTGGGAGATGCAAGACTAGCCTGCATTCAATTCACTGCAGGAATATCCGGACTTACTTCGAGTCAGAGCATCTCGGTGTCCATTCCACTTGAGGCCACATTCTCAGGGGCCCTCTCACATACCTGTAGCTCAGAGAAGCCTCCTCTTGAGGTGCTTGTGGAAAGTTGGTATTCCTCTTGAGTCGAAGCCAGGGACTAAGCTCTCATCTCGAGTTGATTTGGGGTCCACGGAGCCCTTTCGTGTTGCTACAGTGAACTCAGGATCCCTCTAGACTAGGGACAGTGATCTTGGGTTTTCTCTGGAGTGCCATCAAGGAAATCAAGGCTCCTTTCACTTTTGATGTGGAATACGGAATTGCTCTGCATGCAGGGCAGGGGAATCGGGCCTCATCTCGCGGCGAGGGGGAAGTCTCATGGTTTTTCTCGAGTTGCGGCCGGAACCTGGGGTATATTCTCGAGTTACGACGGGGAGGGCCCTTCCAGACACGTGTTTGTTCAGCGACGTCAGGACTCCTGCCTAGGTGCGAGGGACACCTCGGGATTCTCCTCGAGTCTTGGCATGGCAATTGGGACGCGTCTCCACGTGAGGCGGGAGACCCAGGGTCCCTTTCCACGTGCCACAGGGATCCTGGGACTCCTATCCATTTTCAAGAGGAGTCAGTCATCGTCTCCTTTGGAAGCAATGATCTCCGCGGACCTCTCGAGTTTTCAAAGGATGTGAGGCCTCCGCTCGCAATGAGGCGGAGAATTAGGTTTTTCTCTGTGGACTCCACAGGGGATTCAGACATCCCTTCGTCTTGGGAGATGCAAGACGAGCCTGCATTCAATTCACTGCAGGGATATCCGGCCTTACTTCGAGTCAGAGCATCCCGGTGTCCATTCCATTTGAGGCCACAAACTCGGGGTCCCTCAAATATACATGTAGCTGAGAGAAGCCTCCTCTTGAGGTGCTTGTGGAAAGTTGGTATTCCTCTTGAGTCTAAGCCAGGGACTAAGCTCTCATCTCGAGTTGATTTCGGTCCACGGAGCCCTTTCCTGTTGCTCCAGTGACCTCAGGATCCCTCTAGACTTGAGACAGTGAACTTGGGTTTTCTCTGGAGTGCCATCAAGGAAATCAAGGCTCCTTTCACTTTTGATGTGGAAAACGGAATTGCTTTGCACGCAGGGCAGGGGAATCAGGCCTCATCTCGCGGCGAGGGGGAAGTCTCATGGTTTTTCTCGAGTTGCGGCGGAACCTGGGGTATATTCTCGAGTTACGACTGGGAGGGCCCTTCCAGACACGTGTTTGTTCAGCGACGTCAGGACTCCTGCCTAGGTGCGAGGGACAACTCGGGATTCTCCTCGAGTCTTGGCATGGCAATGGGGACGCGTCTCCACGTGAGGCGGGAAACCCAGTGTCCCTTTCCACGTGCCACAGGGATCCTGGGACTCCTATCCATTTTCAAGAGGAGTCAGGCATCGTCTCCTTTGGAAGCATTGATCTCCGTGGACCTCTCGAGTTTTCAAAGGATGTGAGGCCTCCGGTCGCGATGAGGCGGAGAACTCGGTCTTTCTCTGTGGTCTCCACAGGGGATTCAGACATCCCTTCGTCTTGGGAGATGCAAGACGAGCCTGCATTCAATTCACTGCAGGGATATCCGGCCTTACTTCGAGTCAGAGCATCTCGGTGTCCATTCCACTTGAGGCCACAAACTCAGGGTCCCTCTCACATACTTGTAGCTGAGAGAAGCCTCCTCTTGAGGTGCTTGTGGAAAGTTGGTATTCCTCTTGAGTGGAAGCCAGGGACTAAGCTCTCATCTCGAGTTGATTTGGGGTCCACAGAGCCCTTTCGTGTTGCTCCAGTGACCTCAGGATCCCTCTAGACTTGAGACAGTGATCTTGCGTTTTCTCTGCAGTGCCATCAAGGAAATCAAGGCTCCTTTCACGTTTGATGTGGAACACGGAATTGTTCTGCACGCAGTGCAGGGGAATCGGGCTTCATCCAGCGGCGAGGGGAAGTCTCATGGTTTTTCTCGAGTTGCGGCCGGAACCTGGGGTATATTCTCGAGTTACGACGGGGAGAGCCCTTCCAGACACGTGTTTGTTCAGCGACGTCAGGACTCCTGCCTAGATGCGAGGGACACCTCGGGATTCTCCTCGAGTCTTGGCATGGCAATGGGGACGCGTCTCCACGTGAGGCGGGAAACCCAGTGTCCCTTTCCACGTGCCACAGGGATCCTGGGACTCCTATCCATTTTCAAGAGGAGTCAGGCATCGTCTCCTTTGGAAGCATTGATCTCCGCGGACCTCTCGAATTTTCAAAGGATGTGAGGTCTCTGGTCGCGATGAGGCAGAAAGTGAGGTCTTTCTCTGTGGTCTCCACAGGGGATTCAGACATCCCTTCGTCTTGGGATATGCAAGACGAGCCTGCATTCATTTCACTGCAGGGATATCCCGCCTTACTTCGAGTCAGAGCATCTCGGTGTCCATTCCATTTGAGGCCACAACCTCAGGGTCCCTCTCACATACCTGTAGCTCAGAGAAGCCTCCTCTTGAAGTGCTTGTGGAAAGTTGATATTCCTCTTGAGTCGAAGCCAGGGACTAAGCTCTCATCTCGAGTTGATTTGGGGTCCACGGAGCCCTTTCGTGTTGCTCCAGTGACCTCAGGATCCCTCTAGACTTGAGACAGTGATCTTGGGTTTTCTCTGGAGTGCCATCAAGGAAATCAAGGCTCCTTTCAAATTTGATGTGGAACACGGAATTGCTCTGCACGCAGTGCAGGGGAATCGGGCCTCATCTCGTGGCAAGGGGGATGTCTCATGGTTTTTCTCAAGTTGCGGCCGAAACCTGGGGTATATTCTCGAGTTACGACGGGGAGTGCCCTTCCAGACACGTGTTTGTTCAGCGACGTCAGGACTCCTGCCTAGGTGCGAGGGACACCTCGGGATTCTCCTCGAGTCTTGGCATGTCAATGGGGACGCGTCTCCACGTGAGGCGGGAGACCCAGGGTCCCTTTCCACGTGCCACAGGGATCCTGGGACTCCTATCCATTTTCAAGAGGAGTCAGGCATCGTTTCCTTTGGAAGCATTGATCTCCGCGGACCTCTCGAGTTTTCAAAGGATGTGAGGCCTCCGCTCGCGATGAGGCGGAGGACTAGCTCTTTCTCTGTCATCTCTACAGGGGATTCAGACATCCCTTCGTCTTGGGAGATGCAAGACGATCGTGCATTCAATTCATTGCAGGGATATCCGGCCTTACTTCGAGTCAGAGCATCTCGATGTCCATTCCACTTGAGGCCACAAACTCAGGGTCCCTCTCACATACCTGTAGCTGAGAGAAGCCTCCTCTTGAGGTGCTTGTGGAAAGTTGGTATTCCTCTTGAGTCGAAGCCAGGGACTAAGCTCTCATCCCGAGTTGATTTGTGGTCCACGGAGCCCTTTCGTGTTGCTCCAGTTACCTCAGGATCCCTCTAGACTTGAGACAGTGATCTTGGGTTTTCTCTGGAGTGCCATCAAGGAAATTAAGGCTCCTTTCACGTTTGATGTGGAAAACGGAATTGGTTTGCACGCAGGGCAGGGGAATCAGGCCTCATCTCGCGGCGAGGGGGAAGTCTCATGGTTTTTCTCGAGTTGCGGCCCGAACCTGGGGTATATTCTCGAGTTACGACGGGGAGGGCCCTTCCAGACACGTGTTTGTTCAGCGACGTCAGGACTCCTGCCTAGGTGCGAGGGACACCTCGGGATTCTCCTCGAGTCTTGGCATGGCAATTGGGACGCGTCTCCACGTGAGGCAGGAGACCCAGGGTCCCTTTCCACGTGCCACAGGGATCCTGGGACTCCTATCCATTTTCAAGAGGAGTCAGGCATCGTCTCCTTTGGAAACAATGATCTCCGCGGACCTCTCGAGTTTTCAAAGGATGTGAGGCCTCCGCTCGCGATGAGGCGGAGAATTAGGTTTTTCTCTGTGGTCTCCACAGGGGATTCAGACATCCCTTCGTCTTGGGAGATGCAAGACGAGCCTGCATTCAATTCACTGCAGGGATATCAGGCCTTACTTCGAGTCAGAGCATCTCAATGTCCATTCCACTTGAGGCCACAAACTCAGGGGCCCTCTCACATACCTGTAGCTGAGAGAAGCCTCCTCTTGAGGTGCTTGTGGAAAGTTGGTATTCCTCTTGAGTCGAAGCCAGGGACTAAGCTCTCATCTCGAGTTGATATGGGGTCCATGGAGCCCTTTCGTGTTGTTACAGTGACCTCAGGATCCCTCTAGACTAGGGACAGTGATCTTGGGTTTTCTCTGGAGTGTCATCAAGCAAATCAAGGCTCCTTTCACTTCTGATGTGGAATACGGAATTGCTCTGCATGCAGGGCAGGGGAATCGGGCCTCATCTCGCGGCGAGGGGGAAGTCTCATGGTTTTTCTCGAGTTGCGGCCGGAACCTGGGGTATATTCTCGAGTTACGACGGGGAGGGCCCTTCCAGACACGTGTTTGTTCAGCGACATCAGGACTCCTGCCTAGGTGCAAGGGACACCTCGGGATTCTCCTCGAGTCTTGGCATGGCAATTGGGACGTGTCTCCACGTGAGGAGGGAGACCCAGGGTCCCTTTCCACATGCCACAGGGATCCTGGGACTCCTATCCATTTTCAAGAGGAGTCAGGCATCGTCTCCTTTGGAAGCATTGATCTCCGCGGACCTCTCGGATTTTCAAAGGATGTGAGGTCTCTGGTCGCGATGAGGCAGAAAGTTAGGTCTTTCTCTGTGGTCTCCACAGGGGATTCAGACATCCCTTCGTCTTGGGAGATGCAAGACGAGCCTGCATTCAATTCACTGCAGGGATATCCGGCCTTACTTCGAGTCAGAGCATCTCGGTGTCCATTCCATTTGAGGCCACAAACTCAGGGTCCCTCTCACATACCTGTAGCTCAGAGAAGCCTCCTCTTGAGGTGCTTGTGGAAAGTTGATATTTTTCTTGAGTCGAAGCCAGGGACTAAGCTCTCATCTCGAGTTGATTTGGGGTCCACGGAGCCCTTTCGTGTTGCTCCAGTGACCTCAGGATCCCTCTAGACTTGAGACAGTGATCTTGGGTTTTCTCTGGAGTGCCATCAAGGAAATCAAGGCTCCTTTCAAATTTGATGTGGAACACGGAATTGCTCTGCACGCAGTGCAGGGGAATCGGGCCTCATCTCGTGGCAAGGGGGAAGTCTCATGGTTTTTCTCGAGTTGCGGCCGGAACCTGGGGTATATTCTCGAGTTACGACAGGGAGGGCCCTTCCAGACACGTGTTTGTTCAGCGACGTCAGGACTCCTGCCTAGGTGCGAGGGACACCTCGGGATTCTCCTCGAGTCTTGGCATGGCAATTGGGACGCGTCTCCACGTGAGGCGCGAGACCCAAGGTCCCTTTCCAACGTGCCACAGGGATCCTGGGACTCCTATCCATTTTCAAGAGGAGTCAGGCATCGTCTCCTTTGGAAGCATTGATCTCCGCGGACCTCTCGAGTTTTCAAAGGATGTGAGGCCTCCGCTCGCGATGAGGCGGAGGACTAGCTCTTTCTCTGTCATCTCCACAGGGGATTCAGACATCCCTTCGTCTTGGGAGATGCAAGACGAGCTTGCATTCAATTCACTGCAGGGATATCCGGCCTTATTTCGAGTCAGAGCATCTCGGTGTCCATTCCACTTGAGGCCACAAACTCAGGGTCCCTCTCACATACCTGTAGCTGAGAGAAGCCTCCTCTTGAGGTGCTTGTGGAAAGTTGGTATTCCTCTTGAGTCGAAGCCAGGGACTAAGCTCTCATCTCGAGTTGATTTGTGGTCCACGAAGCCCTTTCGTGTTGCTCCAGTGACCTCAGGATCCCTCTAGACTTGAGACAGTGAACTTGGGTTTTCTCTGGAGTGCCATCAAGGAAATCAAGGCTCCTTTCACTTTTGATGTGGAAAACGGAATTGCTTTGCACGCAGTGCAGGGGAATCAGGCCTCATCTCGCGGCGAGGTGGAAGTCTCATGGTTTTTCTCGAGTTGCGGCCCGAACCTGGGGTATATTCTCGAGTTACGACTGGGAGGGCCCTTCCAGACACGTGTTTGTTCAGCGACGTCAGGACTCCTGCCTAGGTGCGAGGGACACCTCGGGATTCTCCTCAAGTCTTGGCCTGGCAATAGGGACGCGTCTCCACGTGAGGCGGGAGACCCAGGGTCTCTTTCCACGTGCCACAGGGATCCTGGGACTCCTATCCATTTTCAAGAGGAGTCAGGCATCGTCTCTTTTGGAAGCAATGATCTCCGCGGACCTCTCGAGTTTTCAAAGGATGTGAGGCCTCTGCTCGTGATGAGGCGGAGAATTAGGTTTTTCTCTGTGGTCTCCACAGGAGATTCAGACATCCCTTCGACTTGGGAGATGCAAGACGAGCCTGCATTCAATTCACTGCAGCGATATCCGGCCTTACTTCGAGTCAGAGCATCTCGGTGTCCTTTCCACTTGAGGCCACAAATTCAGGGGCCCTCTCACATACCTGTAGCTGAGAGAAGCCTCCTCTTGAGGTGCTTGTGGAAAGTTGGTATTCCTCTTGAGTCGAAGCCAGGGACTAAGCTCTCATCTCGAGTTGATTTGGGGTCCATGGAGCACTTTCCTGTTGCTACAGTGAGCTCAGGATCCCTCTAGACTAGGGACAGTGATCTTGGGTTTTCTCTGGAGTGCCATCAAGGAAATCAAGGCTCCTTTCACTTTTGATGTGGAATACGGAATTGCTCTGCATGCAGGGCAGGGGAATCGGGCCTCATCTCGCGGCGAGGGGGAAGTCTCATGGTTTTTCTCGAGTTGCGGCCGGAACCTGGGGTATATTCTCGAGTTACGACGGGGAGGGCCCTTCCAGACACGTGTTTGTTCAGCGACGTCAGGACTCCTGCCTAGGTGCGAGGGACACCTCGGGATTCTCCTCGAGTCTTGGCATGGCAATTGGGACGCGTCTCCACGTGAGGCGGGAGACCCAGGGTCCCTTTCCACGTGCCACAGGGATCCTGGGACTCCTATCCATTTTCAAGAGGAGTCAGTCATCGTCTCCTTTGGAAGCAATGATCTCCGCGGACCTCTCGAGTTTTCAAAGGATGTGAGGCCTCCGCTCGCGATGAGGCAGAGAATTAGGTTTTTCTCTGTGGTCTCCACAGGGGATTCAGACATCCCTTCGTCTTGGGAGATGCAAGACGAGCCTGCATTCAATTCACTGCAGGGATATCCGGCCTTACTTCGAGTCAGAGCATCTCGGTGTCCATTCCATTTGAGGCCACAAACTCAGGGTCCCTCTCACATACCTGTAGCTCAGAGAAGCCTCCTCTTGAGGTGCTTGTGGAAAGTTGATATTTTTCTTGAGTCGAAGCCAGGGACTAAGCTCTCATCTCGAGTTGATTTGGGGTCCACGGAGCCCTTTCGTGTTGCTCCAGTGACCTCAGGATCCCTCTAGACTTGAGACAGTGATCTTGGGTTTTCTCTGGAGTGCCATCAAGGAAATCAAGGCTCCTTTCAAATTTGATGTGGAACACGGAATTGCTCTGCACGCAGTGCAGGGGAATCGGGCCTCATCTCGTGGCAAGGGGGAAGTCTCATGGTTTTTCTCGAGTTGCGGCCGGAACCTGGGGTATATTCTCGAGTTACGACAGGGAGGGCCCTTCCAGACACGTGTTTGTTCAGCGACGTCAGGACTCCTGCCTAGGTGCGAGGGACACCTCGGGATTCTCCTCGAGTCTTGGCATGGCAATTGGGACGCGTCTCCACGTGAGGCGCGAGACCCAAGGTCCCTTTCCAACGTGCCACAGGGATCCTGGGACTCCTATCCATTTTCAAGAGGAGTCAGGCATCGTCTCCTTTGGAAGCATTGATCTCCGCGGACCTCTCGAGTTTTCAAAGGATGTGAGGCCTCCGCTCGCGATGAGGCGGAGGACTAGCTCTTTCTCTGTCATCTCCACAGGGGATTCAGACATCCCTTCGTCTTGGGAGATGCAAGACGAGCCTGCATTCAATTCACTGCAGGGATATCCGGCCTTATTTCGAGTCAGAGCATCTCGGTGTCCATTCCACTTGAGGCCACAAACTCAGGGTCCCTCTCACATACCTGTAGCTGAGAGAAGCCTCCTCTTGAGGTGCTTGTGGAAAGTTGGTATTCCTCTTGAGTCGAAGCCAGGGACTAAGCTCTCATCTCGAGTTGATTTGTGGTCCACGAAGCCCTTTCGTGTTGCTCCAGTGACCTCAGGATCCCTCTAGACTTGAGACAGTGAACTTGGGTTTTCTCTGGAGTGCCATCAAGGAAATCAAGGCTCCTTTCACTTTTGATGTGGAAAACGGAATTGCTTTGCACGCAGTGCAGGGGAATCAGGCCTCATCTCGCGGCGAGGTGGAAGTCTCATGGTTTTTCTCGAGTTGCGGCCCGAACCTGGGGTATATTCTCGAGTTACGACTGGGAGGGCCCTTCCAGACACGTGTTTGTTCAGCGACGTCAGGACTCCTGCCTAGGTGCGAGGGACACCTCGGGATTCTCCTCAAGTCTTGGCCTGGCAATAGGGACGCGTCTCCACGTGAGGCGGGAGACCCAGGGTCTCTTTCCACGTGCCACAGGGATCCTGGGACTCCTATCCATTTTCAAGAGGAGTCAGGCATCGTCTCTTTTGGAAGCAATGATCTCCGCGGACCTCTCGAGTTTTCAAAGGATGTGAGGCCTCTGCTCGTGATGAGGCGGAGAATTAGGTTTTTCTCTGTGGTCTCCACAGGAGATTCAGACATCCCTTCGACTTGGGAGATGCAAGACGAGCCTGCATTCAATTCACTGCAGCGATATCCGGCCTTACTTCGAGTCAGAGCATCTCGGTGTCCTTTCCACTTGAGGCCACAAATTCAGGGGCCCTCTCACATACCTGTAGCTGAGAGAAGCCTCCTCTTGAGGTGCTTGTGGAAAGTTGGTATTCCTCTTGAGTCGAAGCCAGGGACTAAGCTCTCATCTCGAGTTGATTTGGGGTCCATGGAGCACTTTCCTGTTGCTACAGTGAGCTCAGGATCCCTCTAGACTAGGGACAGTGATCTTGGGTTTTCTCTGGAGTGCCATCAAGGAAATCAAGGCTCCTTTCACTTTTGATGTGGAATACGGAATTGCTCTGCATGCAGGGCAGGGGAATCGGGCCTCATCTCGCGGCGAGGGGGAAGTCTCATGGTTTTTCTCGAGTTGCGGCCGGAACCTGGGGTATATTCTCGAGTTACGACGGGGAGGGCCCTTCCAGACACGTGTTTGTTCAGCGACGTCAGGACTCCTGCCTAGGTGCGAGGGACACCTCGGGATTCTCCTCGAGTCTTGGCATGGCAATTGGGACGCGTCTCCACGTGAGGCGGGAGACCCAGGGTCCCTTTCCACGTGCCACAGGGATCCTGGGACTCCTATCCATTTTCAAGAGGAGTCAGTCATCGTCTCCTTTGGAAGCAATGATCTCCGCGGACCTCTCGAGTTTTCAAAGGATGTGAGGCCTCCGCTCGCGATGAGGCAGAGAATTAGGTTTTTCTCTGTGGTCTCCACAGGGGATTCAGACATCCCTTCGTCTTGGGAGATGCAAGACGAGCCTGCATTCAATTCACTGCAGGGATATCCGGCCTTACTTCGAGTCAGAGCATCCCGGTGTCCATTCCACTTGAGGCCACAAACTCAGGGTCCCTCTCACATACCTGTAGCTGAGAGAAGCCTCCTCTTGAGGTGCTTGTGGAAAGTTGGTATTCCTCTTGAGTTGAAACCAGGGACTAAGCTCTCATCTTGAGTTGATTTCGGTCCACGGAGACCTTTCCTGTTGCTCCAGTGACCTCAGGATCCCTCTAGACTTGAGACAGTGATCTTGGGTTTTCTCTGGAGTGTCATCAAGGAAATCAAGGCTCCTTTCACGTTTGATGTGGAATACGGAATTGCTCTGCATGCAGTGCAGGGGAATCGGACCTCAACTCGCGGCGAGGGGGAAATCTCATGGTTTTTCTCGAGTTGCGGCCGGAACCTGGGGTATATTCTCGAGTTACGACGGGGAGGGCCCTTCCAGACACGTGTTTGTTCAGCGACGTCAGGACTCCTGCCTAGGTGCGAGGGACACCTCGGGATTCTCCTCGAGTCTTGGCATGGCAATTTGGACGCGTCTCCACGTGAGGCGGGAGACCCAGGGTCCCTTTCCACGTGCCACAGGGATCCTGGGACTCCTATCCATTTTCAAGAGGAGTCAGGCATCGTCTCCTTTGGAAGCATTGATCTCCGCGGACCTCTAGAGTTTTCAAAGGATGTGAGGCCTCCGCTCGCGGTGAGGCGGAGAACTCGGTCTTTCTCTGTGGTCTCCACAGGGGATTCAGACATCCCTTCGTCTTGGGAGATGCAAGACGAGCCTGCATTCAATTCACTGCAGGGATATCCGGCCTTACTTCGAGTCAGTGCATCTCGGTGTCCATTCCACTTGAGGCCACATACTCAGGGTCCCTCTCACATACCTGTAGCTGAGAGAAGCCTCCTCTTGAGGTGCTTGTGGAAAGTTGGTATTCCTCTTGAGTCGAAGCCAGGGACTAAGCTCTCATCTCGAGTTGATTTGGGGTCCACAGAGCCCTTTCGTGTTTCTACAGGGACCTCAGGATCCATCTAGACTTGAGACAGTGATCTTGCGTTTTCTCTGCAGTGCCATCAAGGAAATCAAGGCTCCTTTCACGTTTGATATGGAACACGGAATTGTTCTGCACGCAGTGCAGGGGAATCGGGCTTCATCCAGCGGCGAGGGGAAGTCTCATGGTTTTTCTCGAGTTGCGGCCGGAACCTGGGGTATATTCTCGAGTTACGACGGGGAGGGCCCTTCCAGACACGTGTTTGTTCAGCGACGTCAGGACTCCTGCCTAGGTGCGAGAGACACCTCGGGATTCTCCTCGAGTCGTGGCATGGCAATGGGGACGCGTCTCCACGTGAGGTGGGAAACCCAGTGTCCCTTTCCACGTGCCACAGGGATCCTGGGACTCCTATCCATTTTCAAGAGGAGTCAGGCATCGTCTCCTTTGGAAGCATTGATCTCCGCGGACCTCTCGAATTTTCAAAGGATGTGAGGTCTCTGGTCGCGATGAGGCAGAAAGTTAGGTCTTTCTCTGTGGTCTCCACAGGGGATTCGGACATCCCTTCGCCTTGGGAGATGCAAGACGAGCCTGCATTCAATTCACTGCAGGGATATCCGGCCTTACTTCGAGTCAGAGCATCTCGGTGTCCATTCCATTTGAGGCCACAAACTCAGGGTCCCTCTCACATACCTGTAGCTCAGAGAAGCCTCCTCTTGAGGTGCTTGTGGAAAGTTGATATTCCTCTTGAGTCGAAGCCAGGGACTAAGCTCTCATCTCGAGTTGATTTGGGGTCCACGGAGCCCTTTCGTGTTGCTCCAGTGACCTCAGGATCCCTCTAGACTTGAGACAGTGATCTTAGGTTTTCTCTGGAGTGCCATCAAGGAAATCAAGGCTCCTTTCAAATTTGATGTGGAACACGGAATTGCTCTGCACACAGTGCAGGGGAATCGGGCCTCATCTCGTGGCAAGGGGGATGTCTCATGGTTTTTCTCAAGTTGCGGCCGAAACCTGGGGTATATTCTCAAGTTACGACGGGGAGTGCCCTTCCAGACACGTGTTTGTTCAGCGACGTCAGGACTCCTGCTTAGGTGCGAGGGACACCTCGGGATTCTCCTCGAGTCTTGGCATGGCAATGGGGACGCGTCTCCACGTGAGGCGGGAGACCCAGGGTCCCTTTCCAAGTGCCACAGGGATCCTGGGACTCCTATCCATTTTCAAGAGGAGTCAGGCATCGTCTCCTTTGGAAGCATTGATCTCCGCGGACCTCTCGAGTTTTGAAAGGATGTGAGGCCTCCGCTCGCGATGAGGCGGAGGACTAGCTCTTTCTCTGTCATCTCCACAGGGGATTCAGACATCCCTTCGTCTTGGGAGATGCAAGACGAGCCTGCATTCAATTCACTGCAGGGATATCCGGCCTTATTTCGAGTCAGAGCATCTCGGTGTCCATTCCACTTGAGGCCACAAACTCAGGGTCCCTCTCACATACCTGTAGCTGAGAGAAGCCTCCTCTTGAGGTGCTTGTGGAAAGTTGGTATTCCTCTTGAGTCGAAGCCAGGGACTAAGCTCTCATCTCGAGTTGATTTGTGGTCCACGAAGCCCTTTCGTGTTGCTCCAGTGACCTCAGGATCCCTCTAGACTTGAGACAGTGAACTTGGGTTTTCTCTGGAGTGCCATCAAGGAAATCAAGGCTCCTTTCACTTTTGATGTGGAAAACGGAATTGCTTTGCACACAGTGCAGGGGAATCAGGCCTCATCTCGCGGCGAGGTGGAAGTCTCATGGTTTTTCTCGAGTTGCAGCCCGAACCTGGGGTATATTCTCGAGTTAGGACTGGGAGGGCCCTTCCAGACACGTGTTTGTTCAGCGACGTCAGGACTCCTGCCTAGGTGCGAGGGACACCTCAGGATTCTCCTCAAGTCTTGGCCTGGCAATAGGGACGCGTCTCCACGTGAGGCGGGAGACCCAGGGTCTCTTTCCACGTGCCACAGGGATCCTGGGACTCCTATCCATTTTCAAGAGGAGTCAGGCATCGTCTCTTTTGGAAGCAATGATCTCCGCGGACCTCTCGAGTTTTCAAAGGATGTGAGGCCTCTGCTCGTGATGAGGCGGAGAATTAGGTTTTTCTCTGTGGTCTCCACAGGAGATTCAGACATCCCTTCGACTTGGGAGATGCAAGACGAGCCTGCATTCAATTCACTGCAGCGATATCCGGCCTTACTTCGAGTCAGAGCATCTCGGTGTCCTTTCCACTTGAGGCCACAAACTCAGGGGCCCTCTCACATACCTGTAGCTGAGAGAAGCCTCCTCTTGAGGTGCTTGTGGAAAGTTGGTATTCCTCTTGAGTCGAAGCCAGGGACTAAGCTCTCATCTCGAGTTGATTTGGGGTCCATGGAGCACTTTCGTGTTGCTACAGTGAGCTCAGGATCCCTCTAGACTAGGGACAGTGATCTTGGGTTTTCTCTGGAGTGCCATCAAGGAAATCAAGGCTCCTTTCACTTTTGATGTGGAATACGGAATTGCTCTGCATGCAGGGAAGGGGAATCGGGCCTCATCTCGCGGCGAGGGGGAAGTCTCATGGTTTTTCTCGAGTTGCGGCCGGAACCTGGGGTATATTCTCGAGTTACGACGGGGAGGGCCCTTCCAGACACGTGTTTGTTCAGCGACGTCAGGACTCCTGCCTAGGTGCGAGGGACACCTCGGGATTCTCCTCGAGTCTTGGCATGGCAATTGGGACGCGTCTCCACGTGAGGCGGGAGACCCAGGGTCCCTTTCCACGTGCCACAGGGATCCTGGGACTCCTATCCATTTTCAAGAGGAGTCAGTCATCGTCTCCTTTGGAAGCAATGATCTCCGCGGACCTCTCGAGTTTTCAAAGGATGTGAGGCCTCCGCTCGCGATGAGGCGGAGAATTAGGTTTTTCTCTGTGGTCTCCACAGGGGATTCAGACATCCCTTCGTCTTGGGAGATGCAAGACGAGCCTGCATTCAATTCACTGCAGGGATATCCGGCCTTACTTCGAGTCAGAGCATCCCGGTGTCCATTCCACTTGGGGCCACAAACTCAGGGTCCCTCTCACATACCTGTAGCTGAGAGAAGCCTCCTCTTGAGGTGCTTGTGGAAAGTTGGTATTCCTCTTGAGTCTAAGCCAGGGACTAAGCTCTCATCTCGAGTTGATTTCGGTCCACGGAGCCCTTTCCTGTTGGTCCAGTGACCTCAGGATCCCTCTAGACTTGAGACAGTGATCTTGGGTTTTCTCTGGAGTGTCATCAAGGAAATCAAGGCTCCTTTCACGTTTGATGTGGAATACGGAATTGCTCTGCATGCAGTGCAGGGGAATCGGACCTCAACTCGCGGCGAGGGGGAAATCTCATGGTTTTTCTCGAGTTGCGGCCGGAACCTGGGGTATATTCTCGAGTTACGACGGGGAGGGCCCTTCCAGACACGTGTTTGTTCAGCGACGTCAGGACTCCTGCCTAGGTGCGAGGGACACCTCGGGATTCTCCTCGAGTCTTGGCATGGCAATTTGGACGCGTCTCCACGTGAGGCGGGAGACCCAGGGTCCCTTTCCACGTGCCACAGGGATCCTGGGACTCCTATCCATTTTCAAGAGGAGTCAGGCATCGTCTCCTTTGGAAGCATTGATCTCCGCGGACCTCTAGAGTTTTCAAAGGACGTGAGGCCTCCGCTCGCGGTGAGGCGGAGAACTCGGTCTTTCTCTGTGGTCTCCACAGGGGATTCAGACATCCCTTCGTCTTGGGAGATGCAAGACGAGCCTGCATTCAATTCACTGCAGGGATATCCGGCCTTACTTCGAGTCAGAGCATCTCGGTGTCCATTCCACTTGAGGCCACATACTCAGGGTCCCTCTCACATACCTGTAGCTGAGAGAAGCCTCCTCTTGAGGTGCTTGTGGAAAGTTGGTATTCCTCTTGAGTCGAAGCCAGGGACTAAGCTCTCATCTCGAGTTGATTTGGGGTCCACAGAGCCCTTTCGTGTTTCTACAGGGACCTCAGGATCCATCTAGACTTGAGACAGTGATCTTGCGTTTTCTCTGCAGTGCCATCAAGGAAATCAAGGCTCCTTTCATGTTTGATGTGGAACACGGAATTGTTCTGCACGCAGTGCAGGGGAATCGGGCTTCATCCAGCGGCGAGGGGAAGTCTCATGGTTTTTCTCGAGTTGCGGCCGGAACCTGGGGTATATTCTCGAGTTACGACGGGGAGGGCCCTTCCAGACACGTGTTTGTTCAGCGACGTCAGGACTCCTGCCTAGGTGCGAGAGACACCTCGGGATTCTCCTCGAGTCGTGGCATGGCAATGGGGACGCGTCTCCACGTGAGGTGGGAAACCCAGTGTCCCTTTCCACGTGCCACAGGGATCCTGGGACTCCTATCCATTTTCAAGAGGAGTCAGGCATCGTCTCCTTTGGAAGCATTGATCTCCGCGGACCTCTCGAATTTTCAAAGGATGTGAGGTCTCTGGTCGCGATGAGGCAGAAAGTTAGGTCTTTCTCTGTGGTCTCCACAGGGGATTCGGACCTCCCTTCGCCTTGGGAGATGCAAGACGAGCCTGCATTCAATTCACTGCAGGGATATCCGGCCTTACTTCGAGTCAGAGCATCTCGGTGTCCATTCCATTTGAGGCCACAAACTCAGGGTCCCTCTCACATACCTGTAGCTGAGAGAAGCCTCCGCTTGAGGTGCTTGTGGAAAGTTGGTATTCCTCTTGAGTCGAAGCCAGGGACTAAGCTCTCATCTCGACTTGATTTGGGGTCCATGGAGCACTTTCGTGTTGCTACAGTGAGCTCAGGATCCCTCTAGACTAGGGACAGTGATCTTGGGTTTTATCTGGAGTGCCATCAAGGAAATCAAGGCTCCTTTCACTTTTGATGTGGAATACGGAATTGCTCTGCATGCAGGGCAGGGGAATCGGGCCTCATCTCGCGGCGAGGGGGAAGTCTCATGGTTTTTCTCGAGTTGCGGCCGGAACCTGGGGTATATTCTCGAGTTACGACGGGGAGGGCCCTTCCAGACACGTGTTTGTTCAGCGACGTCAGGACTCCTGCCTAGGTGCGAGGGACACCTCGGGATTCTCCTCGAGTCTTGGCATGGCAATTGGGACGCGTCTCCACGTGAGGCGGGAGACCCAGGGTCCCTTTCCACGTGCCACAGGGATCCTGGGACTCCTATCCATTTTCAAGAGGAGTCAGTCATCGTCTCCTTTGGAAGCAATGATCTCCGCGGACCTCTCGAGTTTTCAAAGGATGTGAGGCCTCCGCTCGCGATGAGGCGGAGAATTAGCTTTTTCTCTGTGGTCTCCACAGGGGATTCAGACATCCCTTCGTCTTGGGAGATGCAAGACGAGCCTGCATTCAATTCACTGCAGGGATATCCGGCCTTACTTCGAGTCAGAGCATCCCGGTGTCCATTCCACTTGAGGCCACAAACTCAGGGTCCCTCTCACATACCTGTAGCTGAGAGAAGCCTCCTCTTGAGGTGCTTGTGGAAAGTTGGTATTCCTCTTGAGTCGAAGCCAGGGACTAAGCTCTCATCTCGAGTTGATTTGTGGTCCACGGATCCCTTTCGTGTTGCTCCAGTGACCTCAGGATCCCTCTAGACTTGACACAGTGAGCTTGGGTTTTCTCTGGAGTGCCATCAAGGAAATCAAGGCTCCTTTCACGTTTGATGTGGAAAACGGAATTGCTTTGCACGCAGGGCAGGGGAATCAGACCTCATCTCGCGGCGAGGGGGAAGTCTCATGGTTTTTCTCGAGTTGCGGCCGGAACCTGGGGTATATTCTCGAGTTACGACGGGTAGGGCCCTTCCAGACACGTGTTTGTTCAGCGACGTAAGGACTCCTGCCTAGGTGCGAGGGACACCTCGGGATTCTCCTCGAGTCTTGGCATGGCAATTGGGACGCGTCTCCACGTGAGGCGGGAGACCCAGGGTCCCTTTCCACGTGCCACAGGGATCCTGGGACTCCTACCCATTTTCAAGAGGAGTCAGCCATCGTCTCCTTTGGAAGCAATGATCTCCGCGGACCTCTCGAGTTTTCAAAGGATGTGAGGCCTCCGGTCGCGATGAGGCGGAGAATTAGGTTTTTCTCTGTGGTCTCCACAGGAGATTCAGACATCCCTTCGTCTTGGGAGATGCAAGACGAGCCTGCATTCAATTCACTGCAGGGATATCCGGCCTTACTTCGAGTCAGAACATCCCGGTGTCCATTCCACTTGAGGCCACAAACTCAGGGGCCCTCTCACATACCTGTAGCTGAGAGAAGCCTCCTTTTGAGGTGCTTGTGGAAAGTTGGTATTCCTCTTG
Source organism: Dama dama (assembly GCF_033118175.1). NCBI lineage: Eukaryota > Metazoa > Chordata > Mammalia > Artiodactyla > Cervidae > Dama > Dama dama. Next base: position 3,781,526 of record NC_083706.1, on the reverse strand, counting down.
AGTCTAAGCCAGGGACTAAGCTCTCATTTCGAGTTCATTTGGGGTCCATGGAGCCCTTTCGTGTTGCTACAGTGAGCTCAGGATCCCTCTAGACTAGGGACAGTGATCTTGGGTTTTCTCTGGAGTGCCATCAATGAAATCAAGGCTCCTTTCACTTTTGATGTGGAATACGGAATTGCTCTGCATGCAGGGCAGGGGAATCGGACCTCAACTCGCGGCGAGGGGGAAGTCTCATGGTTTTTCTCGAGTTGCGGCCGGAACCTGGGGTATATTCTCGAGTTACGACGGGGAGGGCCCTTCCAGACACGTGTTTGTTCAGCGACGTCAGGACTCCTGCCTAGGTGCGAGGGACACCTCGGGATTCTCCTCGAGTCTTGGCATGGCAATTTGGACAAGTCTCCACGTGAGGCGGGAGACCCAGGGTCCCTTTCCACGTGCCACAGGGATCCTGGGACTCCTATCCATTTTCAAGCGGAGTCAGGCATCGTCGCCTTTGGAAGCATTGATCTCCGCGGACCTCTCGAGTTTTCAAAGGATGTGAGGCCTCCGGTCGCGATGAGGCGGAGAACTCGGTCTTTCTCTGTGGTCTCCACAGGGGATTCAGACATCCCTTCGTCTTGGGAGATGCAAGACGAGCCTGCATTCAATTCACTGCAGGGATATCTGGCCTTACTTCGAGTCAGAGCATCTCGGTGTCCATTCCACTTGAGGCCACAAACTCAGGGTCCCTCTCACATACCTGTAGCTGAGAGAAGCCTCCCCTTGAGGTGCTTGTGGAAAGTTGGTATTCCTCTTGAGTCGAAGCCAGGGACTAAGCTCTCACCTCGAGTTGATTTGGGGTCCAAAGAGCCCTTTCGTGTTGCTCCAGTGACCTCCGGATCCCTCTAGACTTGAGACAGTGATCTTGCGTTTTCTCTGCAGTGCCATCAAGGAAATCAAGGCTCCTTTCACGTTTGATGTGGAACACGGAATTGTTCTGCACGCAGTGCAGGGGAATCGGGCTTCATCCAGCGGCGAGGGGGAAGTCTCATGGTTTTTCTCGAGTTGCGGCCGGAACCTGGGGTATATTCTCGAGTTACGACGGGGAGGGCCCTTCCAGACACGTGTTTGTTCAGCGACGTCAGGACTCCTGCCTAGGTGCGAGGGACACCTCGGGATTCTCCTCGAGTCTTGGCATGGCAATTGGGACGCGTCTCCACGTGAGGCGGGAGACCCAGAGTCCCTTTCCACGTGCCACAGGGATCCTGGGACTCCTATCCATTTTCAAGAGGAGTCAGTCATCGTCTCCTTTGGAAGCAATGATCTCCGCGGACCTCTCGAGTTTTCAAAGGATGTGAGGCCTCCGCTCGCAATGAGGCGGAGAATTAGGTTTTTCTCTGTGGTCTCCACAGGGGATTCAGACATCCCTTCGTCTTGGGAGATGCAAGACGAGCCTGCATTCAATTCACTGCAGGGATATCCGGCCTTACTTCGAGTCAGAGCATCCCGGTGTCCATTCCATTTGAGGCCACAAACTCGGGGTCCCTCAAATATACATGTAGCTGAGAGAAGCCTCCTCTTGAGGTGCTTGTGGAAAGTTGGTATTCCTCTTGAGTCTAAGCCAGGGACTAAGCTCTCATCTCGAGTTGATTTCGGTCCACGGAGCCCTTTCCTGTTGCTCCAGTGACCTCAGGATCCCTCTAGACTTGAGACAGTGAACTTGGGTTTTCTCTGGAGTGCCATCAAGGAAATCAAGGCTCCTTTCACTTTTGATGTGGAAAACGGAATTGCTTTGCACGCAGGGCAGGGGAATCAGGCCTCATCTCGCGGCGAGGGGGAAGTCTCATGGTTTTTCTCGAGTTGCGGCGGAACCTGGGGTATATTCTCGAGTTACGACTGGGAGGGCCCTTCCAGACACGTGTTTGTTCAGCGACGTCAGGACTCCTGCCTAGGTGCGAGGGACAACTCGGGATTCTCCTCGAGTCTTGGCATGGCAATGGGGACGCGTCTCCACGTGAGGCGGGAAACCCAGTGTCCCTTTCCACGTGCCACAGGGATCCTGGGACTCCTATCCATTTTCAAGAGGAGTCAGGCATCGTCTCCTTTGGAAGCATTGATCTCCGTGGACCTCTCGAGTTTTCAAAGGATGTGAGGCCTCCGGTCGCGATGAGGCGGAGAACTCGGTCTTTCTCTGTGGTCTCCACAGGGGATTCAGACATCCCTTCGTCTTGGGAGATGCAAGACGAGCCTGCATTCAATTCACTGCAGGGATATCCGGCCTTACTTCGAGTCAGAGCATCTCGGTGTCCATTCCACTTGAGGCCACAAACTCAGGGTCCCTCTCACATACTTGTAGCTGAGAGAAGCCTCCTCTTGAGGTGCTTGTGGAAAGTTGGTATTCCTCTTGAGTGGAAGCCAGGGACTAAGCTCTCATCTCGAGTTGATTTGGGGTCCACAGAGCCCTTTCGTGTTGCTCCAGTGACCTCAGGATCCCTCTAGACTTGAGACAGTGATCTTGCGTTTTCTCTGCAGTGCCATCAAGGAAATCAAGGCTCCTTTCACGTTTGATGTGGAACACGGAATTGTTCTGCACGCAGTGCAGGGGAATCGGGCTTCATCCAGCGGCGAGGGGAAGTCTCATGGTTTTTCTCGAGTTGCGGCCGGAACCTGGGGTATATTCTCGAGTTACGACGGGGAGAGCCCTTCCAGACACGTGTTTGTTCAGCGACGTCAGGACTCCTGCCTAGATGCGAGGGACACCTCGGGATTCTCCTCGAGTCTTGGCATGGCAATGGGGACGCGTCTCCACGTGAGGCGGGAAACCCAGTGTCCCTTTCCACGTGCCACAGGGATCCTGGGACTCCTATCCATTTTCAAGAGGAGTCAGGCATCGTCTCCTTTGGAAGCATTGATCTCCGCGGACCTCTCGAATTTTCAAAGGATGTGAGGTCTCTGGTCGCGATGAGGCAGAAAGTGAGGTCTTTCTCTGTGGTCTCCACAGGGGATTCAGACATCCCTTCGTCTTGGGAGATGCAAGACGAGCCTGCATTCATTTCACTGCAGGGATATCCCGCCTTACTTCGAGTCAGAGCATCTCGGTGTCCATTCCATTTGAGGCCACAACCTCAGGGTCCCTCTCACATACCTGTAGCTCAGAGAAGCCTCCTCTTGAAGTGCTTGTGGAAAGTTGATATTCCTCTTGAGTCGAAGCCAGGGACTAAGCTCTCATCTCGAGTTGATTTGGGGTCCACGGAGCCCTTTCGTGTTGCTCCAGTGACCTCAGGATCCCTCTAGACTTGAGACAGTGATCTTGGGTTTTCTCTGGAGTGCCATCAAGGAAATCAAGGCTCCTTTCAAATTTGATGTGGAACACGGAATTGCTCTGCACGCAGTGCAGGGGAATCGGGCCTCATCTCGTGGCAAGGGGGATGTCTCATGGTTTTTCTCAAGTTGCGGCCGAAACCTGGGGTATATTCTCGAGTTACGACGGGGAGTGCCCTTCCAGACACGTGTTTGTTCAGCGACGTCAGGACTCCTGCCTAGGTGCGAGGGACACCTCGGGATTCTCCTCGAGTCTTGGCATGTCAATGGGGACGCGTCTCCACGTGAGGCGGGAGACCCAGGGTCCCTTTCCACGTGCCACAGGGATCCTGGGACTCCTATCCATTTTCAGGAGGAGTCAGGCATCGTCTCCTTTGGAAGCATTGATCTCCGCGGACCTCTCGAGTTTTCAAAGGATGTGAGGCCTCCGCTCGCGATGAGGCGGAGGACTAGCTCTTTCTCTGTCATCTCTACAGGGGATTCAGACATCCCTTCGTCTTGGGAGATGCAAGACGATCGTGCATTCAATTCATTGCAGGGATATCCGGCCTTACTTCGAGTCAGAGCATCTCGATGTCCATTCCACTTGAGGCCACAAACTCAGGGTCCCTCTCACATACCTGTAGCTGAGAGAAGCCTCCTCTTGAGGTGCTTGTGGAAAGTTGGTATTCCTCTTGAGTCGAAGCCAGGGACTAAGCTCTCATCCCGAGTTGATTTGTGGTCCACGGAGCCCTTTCGTGTTGCTCCAGTTACCTCAGGATCCCTCTAGACTTGAGACAGTGATCTTGGGTTTTCTCTGGAGTGCCATCAAGGAAATTAAGGCTCCTTTCACGTTTGATGTGGAAAACGGAATTGGTTTGCACGCAGGGCAGGGGAATCAGGCCTCATCTCGCGGCGAGGAGGAAGTCTCATGGTTTTTCTCGAGTTGCGGCCCGAACCTGGGGTATATTCTCGAGTTACGACGGGGAGGGCCCTTCCAGACACGTGTTTGTTCAGCGACGTCAGGACTCCTGCCTAGGTGCGAGGGACACCTCGGGATTCTCCTCGAGTCTTGGCATGGCAATTGGGACGCGTCTCCACGTGAGGCAGGAGACCCAGGGTCCCTTTCCACGTGCCACAGGGATCCTGGGACTCCTATCCATTTTCAAGAGGAGTCAGGCATCGTCTCCTTTGGAAACAATGATCTCCGCGGACCTCTCGAGTTTTCAAAGGATGTGAGGCCTCCGCTCGCGATGAGGCGGAGAATTAGGTTTTTCTCTGTGGTCTCCACAGGGGATTCAGACATCCCTTCGTCTTGGGAGATGCAAGACGAGCCTGCATTCAATTCACTGCAGGGATATCAGGCCTTACTTCGAGTCAGAGCATCTCAATGTCCATTCCACTTGAGGCCACAAACTCAGGGGCCCTCTCACATACCTGTAGCTGAGAGAAGCCTCCTCTTGAGGTGCTTGTGGAAAGTTGGTATTCCTCTTGAGTCGAAGCCAGGGACTAAGCTCTCATCTCGAGTTGATTTGGGGTCCATGGAGCCCTTTCGTGTTGTTACAGTGACCTCAGGATCCCTCTAGACTAGGGACAGTGATCTTGGGTTTTCTCTGGAGTGTCATCAAGCAAATCAAGGCTCCTTTCACTTCTGATGTGGAATACGGAATTGCTCTGCATGCAGGGCAGGGGAATCGGGCCTCATCTCGCGGCGAGGGGGAAGTCTCATGGTTTTTCTCGAGTTGCGGCCGGAACCTGGGGTATATTCTCGAGTTACGACGGGGAGGGCCCTTCCAGACACGTGTTTGTTCAGCGACATCAGGACTCCTGCCTAGGTGCAAGGGACACCTCGGGATTCTCCTCGAGTCTTGGCATGGCAATTGGGACGTGTCTCCACGTGAGGAGGGAGACCCAGGGTCCCTTTCCACATGCCACAGGGATCCTGGGACTCCTATCCATTTTCAAGAGGAGTCAGGCATCGTCTCCTTTGGAAGCATTGATCTCCGCGGACCTCTCGGATTTTCAAAGGATGTGAGGTCTCTGGTCGCGATGAGGCAGAAAGTTAGGTCTTTCTCTGTGGTCTCCACAGGGGATTCAGACATCCCTTCGTCTTGGGAGATGCAAGACGAGCCTGCATTCAATTCACTGCAGGGATATCCGGCCTTACTTCGAGTCAGAGCATCTCGGTGTCCATTCCATTTGAGGCCACAAACTCAGGGTCCCTCTCACATACCTGTAGCTCAGAGAAGCCTCCTCTTGAGGTGCTTGTGGAAAGTTGATATTTTTCTTGAGTCGAAGCCAGGGACTAAGCTCTCATCTCGAGTTGATTTGGGGTCCACGGAGCCCTTTCGTGTTGCTCCAGTGACCTCAGGATCCCTCTAGACTTGAGACAGTGATCTTGGGTTTTCTCTGGAGTGCCATCAAGGAAATCAAGGCTCCTTTCAAATTTGATGTGGAACACGGAATTGCTCTGCACGCAGTGCAGGGGAATCGGGCCTCATCTCGTGGCAAGGGGCAAGTCTCATGGTTTTTCTCGAGTTGCGGCCGGAACCTGGGGTATATTCTCGAGTTACGACAGGGAGGGCCCTTCCAGACACGTGTTTGTTCAGCGACGTCAGGACTCCTGCCTAGGTGCGAGGGACACCTCGGGATTCTCCTCGAGTCTTGGCATGGCAATTGGGACGCGTCTCCACGTGAGGCGCGAGACCCAAGGTCCCTTTCCAACGTGCCACAGGGATCCTGGGACTCCTATCCATTTTCAAGAGGAGTCAGGCATCGTCTCCTTTGGAAGCATTGATCTCCGCGGACCTCTCGAGTTTTCAAAGGATGTGAGGCCTCCGCTCGCGATGAGGCGGAGGACTAGCTCTTTCTCTGTCATCTCCACAGGGGATTCAGACATCCCTTCGTCTTGGGAGATGCAAGACGAGCCTGCATTCAATTCACTGCAGGGATATCCGGCCTTATTTCGAGTCAGAGCATCTCGGTGTCCATTCCACTTGAGGCCACAAACTCAGGGTCCCTCTCACATACCTGTAGCTGAGAGAAGCCTCCTCTTGAGGTGCTTGTGGAAAGTTGGTATTCCTCTTGAGTCGAAGCCAGGGACTAAGCTCTCATCTCGAGTTGATTTGTGGTCCACGAAGCCCTTTCGTGTTGCTCCAGTGACCTCAGGATCCCTCTAGACTTGAGACAGTGAACTTGGGTTTTCTCTGGAGTGCCATCAAGGAAATCAAGGCTCCTTTCACTTTTGATGTGGAAAACGGAATTGCTTTGCACGCAGTGCAGGGGAATCAGGCCTCATCTCGCGGCGAGGTGGAAGTCTCATGGTTTTTCTCGAGTTGCGGCCCGAACCTGGGGTATATTCTCGAGTTACGACTGGGAGGGCCCTTCCAGACACGTGTTTGTTCAGCGACGTCAGGACTCCTGCCTAGGTGCGAGGGACACCTCGGGATTCTCCTCAAGTCTTGGCCTGGCAATAGGGACGCGTCTCCACGTGAGGCGGGAGACCCAGGGTCTCTTTCCACGTGCCACAGGGATCCTGGGACTCCTATCCATTTTCAAGAGGAGTCAGGCATCGTCTCTTTTGGAAGCAATGATCTCCGCGGACCTCTCGAGTTTTCAAAGGATGTGAGGCCTCTGCTCGTGATGAGGCGGAGAATTAGGTTTTTCTCTGTGGTCTCCACAGGAGATTCAGACATCCCTTCGACTTGGGAGATGCAAGACGAGCCTGCATTCAATTCACTGCAGCGATATCCGGCCTTACTTCGAGTCAGAGCATCTCGGTGTCCTTTCCACTTGAGGCCACAAATTCAGGGGCCCTCTCACATACCTGTAGCTGAGAGAAGCCTCCTCTTGAGGTGCTTGTGGAAAGTTGGTATTCCTCTTGAGTCGAAGCCAGGGACTAAGCTCTCATCTCGAGTTGATTTGGGGTCCATGGAGCACTTTCCTGTTGCTACAGTGAGCTCAGGATCCCTCTAGACTAGGGACAGTGATCTTGGGTTTTCTCTGGAGTGCCATCAAGGAAATCAAGGCTCCTTTCACTTTTGATGTGGAATACGGAATTGCTCTGCATGCAGGGCAGGGGAATCGGGCCTCATCTCGCGGCGAGGGGGAAGTCTCATGGTTTTTCTCGAGTTGCGGCCGGAACCTGGGGTATATTCTCGAGTTACGACGGGGAGGGCCCTTCCAGACACGTGTTTGTTCAGCGACGTCAGGACTCCTGCCTAGGTGCGAGGGACACCTCGGGATTCTCCTCGAGTCTTGGCATGGCAATTGGGACGCGTCTCCACGTGAGGCGGGAGACCCAGGGTCCCTTTCCACGTGCCACAGGGATCCTGGGACTCCTATCCATTTTCAAGAGGAGTCAGTCATCGTCTCCTTTGGAAGCAATGATCTCCGCGGACCTCTCGAGTTTTCAAAGGATGTGAGGCCTCCGCTCGCGATGAGGCGGAGAATTAGGTTTTTCTCTGTGGTCTCCACAGGGGATTCAGACATCCCTTCGTCTTGGGAGATGCAAGACGAGCCTGCATTCAATTCACTGCAGGGATATCCGGCCTTACTTCGAGTCAGAGCATCCCGGTGTCCATTCCACTTGAGGCCACAAACTCAGGGTCCCTCTCACATACCTGTAGCTGAGAGAAGCCTCCTCTTGAGGTGCTTGTGGAAAGTTGGTATTCCTCTTGAGTTGAAACCAGGGACTAAGCTCTCATCTTGAGTTGATTTCGGTCCACGGAGCCCTTTCCTGTTGCTCCAGTGACCTCAGGATCCCTCTAGACTTGAGACAGTGATCTTGGGTTTTCTCTGGAGTGTCATCAAGGAAATCAAGGCTCCTTTCACGTTTGATGTGGAATACGGAATTGCTCTGCATGCAGTGCAGGGGAATCGGACCTCAACTCGCGGCGAGGGGGAAATCTCATGGTTTTTCTCGAGTTGCGGCCGGAACCTGGGGTATATTCTTGAGTTACGACGGGGAGGGCCCTTCCAGACACGTGTTTGTTCAGCGACGTCAGGACTCCTGCCTAGGTGCGAGGGACACCTCGGGATTCTCCTCGAGTCTTGGCATGGCAATTTGGACGCGTCTCCACGTGAGGCGGGAGACCCAGGGTCCCTTTCCACGTGCCACAGGGATCCTGGGACTCCTATCCATTTTCAAGAGGAGTCAGGCATCGTCTCCTTTGGAAGCATTGATCTCCGCGGACCTCTAGAGTTTTCAAAGGATGTGAGGCCTCCGCTCGCGGTGAGGCGGAGAACTCGATCTTTCTCTGTGGTCTCCACAGGGGATTCAGACATCCCTTCGTCTTGGGAGATGCAAGACGAGCCTGCATTCAATTCACTGCAGGGATATCCGGCCTTACTTCGAGTCAGTGCATCTCGGTGTCCATTCCACTTGAGGCCACATACTCAGGGTCCCTCTCACATACCTGTAGCTGAGAGAAGCCTCCTCTTGAGGTGCTTGTGGAAAGTTGGTATTCCTCTTGAGTCGAAGCCAGGGACTAAGCTCTCATCTCGAGTTGATTTGGGGTCCACAGAGCCCTTTCGTGTTTCTACAGGGACCTCAGGATCCATCTAGACTTGAGACAGTGATCTTGCGTTTTCTCTGCAGTGCCATCAAGGAAATCAAGGCTCCTTTCACGTTTGATATGGAACACGGAATTGTTCTGCACGCAGTGCAGGGGAATCGGGCTTCATCCAGCGGCGAGGGGAAGTCTCATGGTTTTTCTCGAGTTGCGGCCGGAACCTGGGGTATATTCTCGAGTTACGACGGGGAGGGCCCTTCCAGACACGTGTTTGTTCAGCGACGTCAGGACTCCTGCCTAGGTGCGAGAGACACCTCGGGATTCTCCTCGAGTCGTGGCATGGCAATGGGGACGCGTCTCCACGTGAGGTGGGAAACCCAGTGTCCCTTTCCACGTGCCACAGGGATCCTGGGACTCCTATCCATTTTCAAGAGGAGTCAGGCATCGTCTCCTTTGGAAGCATTCATCTCCGCGGACCTCTCGAATTTTCAAAGGATGTGAGGTCTCTGGTCGCGATGAGGCAGAAAGTTAGGTCTTTCTCTGTGGTCTCCACAGGGGATTCGGACATCCCTTCGCCTTGGGAGATGCAAGACGAGCCTGCATTCAATTCACTGCAGGGATATCCGGCCTTACTTCGAGTCAGAGCATCTCGGTGTCCATTCCATTTGAGGCCACAAACTCAGGGTCCCTCTCACATACCTGTAGCTCAGAGAAGCCTCCTCTTGAGGTGCTTGTGGAAAGTTGATATTCCTCTTGAGTCGAAGCCAGGGACTAAGCTCTCATCTCGAGTTGATTTGGGGTCCACGGAGCCCTTTCGTGTTGCTCCAGTGACCTCAGGATCCCTCTAGACTTGAGACAGTGATCTTAGGTTTTCTCTGGAGTGCCATCAAGGAAATCAAGGCTCCTTTCAAATTTGATGTGGAACACGGAATTGCTCTGCACACAGTGCAGGGGAATCGGGCCTCATCTCGTGGCAAGGGGGATGTCTCATGGTTTTTCTCAAGTTGCGGCCGAAACCTGGGGTATATTCTCAAGTTACGACGGGGAGTGCCCTTCCAGACACGTGTTTGTTCAGCGACGTCAGGACTCCTGCTTAGGTGCGAGGGACACCTCGGGATTCTCCTCGAGTCTTGGCATGGCAATGGGGACGCGTCTCCACGTGAGGCGGGAGACCCAGGGTCCCTTTCCAAGTGCCACAGGGATCCTGGGACTCCTATCCATTTTCAAGAGGAGTCAGGCATCGTCTCCTTTGGAAGCATTGATCTCCGCGGACCTCTCGAGTTTTCAAAGGATGTGAGGCCTCCGCTCGCGATGAGGCGGAGGACTAGCTCTTTCTCTCTCATCTCCACAGGGGATTCAGACATCCCTTCGTCTTGGGAGATGCAAGACGAGCCTGCATTCAATTCACTGCAGGGATATCCGGCCTTATTTCGAGTCAGAGCATCTCGGTGTCCATTCCACTTGAGGCCACAAACTCAGGGTCCCTCTCACATACCTGTAGCTGAGAGAAGCCTCCTCTTGAGGTGCTTGTGGAAAGTTGGTATTCCTCTTGAGTCGAAGCCAGGGACTAAGCTCTCATCTCGAGTTGATTTGTGGTCCACGAAGCCCTTTCGTGTTGCTCCAGTGACCTCAGGATCCCTCTAGACTTGAGACAGTGAACTTGGGTTTTCTCTGGAGTGCCATCAAGGAAATCAAGGCTCCTTTCACTTTTGATGTGGAAAACGGAATTGCTTTGCACGCAGTGCAGGGGAATCAGGCCTCATCTCGCGGCGAGGTGGAAGTCTCATGGTTTTTCTCGAGTTGCAGCCCGAACCTGGGGTATATTCTCGAGTTAGGACTGGGAGGGCCCTTCCAGACACGTGTTTGTTCAGCGACGTCAGGACTCCTGCCTAGGTGCGAGGGACACCTCAGGATTCTCCTCAAGTCTTGGCCTGGCAATAGGGACGCGTCTCCACGTGAGGCGGGAGACCCAGGGTCTCTTTCCACGTGCCACAGGGATCCTGGGACTCCTATCCATTTTCAAGAGGAGTCAGGCATCGTCTCTTTTGGAAGCAATGATCTCCGCGGACCTCTCGAGTTTTCAAAGGATGTGAGGCCTCTGCTCGTGATGAGGCGGAGAATTAGGTTTTTCTCTGTGGTCTCCACAGGAGATTCAGACATCCCTTCGACTTGGGAGATGCAAGACGAGCCTGCATTCAATTCACTGCAGCGATATCCGGCCTTACTTCGAGTCAGAGCATCTCGGTGTCCTTTCCACTTGAGGCCACAAACTCAGGGGCCCTCTCACATACCTGTAGCTGAGAGAAGCCTCCTCTTGAGGTGCTTGTGGAAAGTTGGTATTCCTCTTGAGTCGAAGCCAGGGACTAAGCTCTCATCTCGAGTTGATTTGGGGTCCATGGAGCACTTTCGTGTTGCTACAGTGAGCTCAGGATCCCTCTAGACTAGGGACAGTGATCTTGGGTTTTCTCTGGAGTGCCATCAAGGAAATCAAGGCTCCTTTCACTTTTGATGTGGAATACGGAATTGCTCTGCATGCAGGGAAGGGGAATCGGGCCTCATCTCGCGGCGAGGGGGAAGTCTCATGGTTTTTCTCGAGTTGCGGCCGGAACCTGGGGTATATTCTCGAGTTAGGACTGGGAGGGCCCTTCCAGACACGTGTTTGTTCAGCGACGTCAGGACTCCTGCCTAGGTGCGAGGGACACCTCAGGATTCTCCTCAAGTCTTGGCCTGGCAATAGGGACGCGTCTCCACGTGAGGCGGGAGACCCAGGGTCTCTTTCCACGTGCCACAGGGATCCTGGGACTCCTATCCATTTTCAAGAGGAGTCAGGCATCGTCTCTTTTGGAAGCAATGATCTCCGCGGACCTCTCGAGTTTTCAAAGGATGTGAGGCCTCTGCTCGTGATGAGGCGGAGAATTAGGTTTTTCTCTGTGGTCTCCACAGGAGATTCAGACATCCCTTCGACTTGGGAGATGCAAGACGAGCCTGCATTCAATTCACTGCAGCGATATCCGGCCTTACTTCGAGTCAGAGCATCTCGGTGTCCTTTCCACTTGAGGCCACAAACTCAGGGGCCCTCTCACATACCTGTAGCTGAGAGAAGCCTCCTCTTGAGGTGCTTGTGGAAAGTTGGTATTCCTCTTGAGTCGAAGCCAGGGACTAAGCTCTCATCTCGAGTTGATTTGGGGTCCATGGAGCACTTTCGTGTTGCTACAGTGAGCTCAGGATCCCTCTAGACTAGGGACAGTGATCTTGGGTTTTCTCTGGAGTGCCATCAAGGAAATCAAGGCTCCTTTCACTTTTGATGTGGAATACGGAATTGCTCTGCATGCAGGGAAGGGGAATCGGGCCTCATCTCGCGGCGAGGGGGAAGTCTCATGGTTTTTCTCGAGTTGCGGCCGGAACCTGGGGTATATTCTCGAGTTACGACGGGGAGGGCCCTTCCAGACACGTGTTTGTTCAGCGACGTCAGGACTCCTGCCTAGGTGCGAGGGACACCTCGGGATTCTCCTCGAGTCTTGGCATGGCAATTGGGACGCGTCTCCACGTGAGGCGGGAGACCCTGGGTCCCTTTCCACGTGCCACAGGGATCCTGGGACTCCTATCCATTTTCAAGAGGAGTCAGTCATCGTCTCCTTTGGAAGCAATGATCTCCGCGGACCTCTCGAGTTTTCAAAGGATGTGAGGCCTCCGCTCGCGATGAGGCGGAGAATTAGGTTTTTCTCTGTGGTCTCCACAGGGGATTCAGACATCCCTTCGTCTTGGGAGATGCAAGACGAGCCTGCATTCAATTCACTGCAGGGATATCCGGCCTTACTTCGAGTCAGAGCATCCCGGTGTCCATTCCACTTGAGGCCACAAACTCAGGGTCCCTCTCACATACCTGTAGCTGAGAGAAGCCTCCTCTTGAGGTGCTTGTGGAAAGTTGGTATTCCTCTTGAGTTGAAACCAGGGACTAAGCTCTCATCTTGAGTTGATTTCGGTCCACGGAGCCCTTTCCTGTTGGTCCAGTGACCTCAGGATCCCTCTAGACTTGAGACAGTGATCTTGGGTTTTCTCTGGAGTGTCATCAAGGAAATCAAGGCTCCTTTCACGTTTGATGTGGAATACGGAATTGCTCTGCATGCAGTGCAGGGGAATCGGACCTCAACTCGCGGCGAGGGGGAAATCTCATGGTTTTTCTCGAGTTGCGGCCGGAACCTGGGGTATATTCTCGAGTTACGACGGGGAGGGCCCTTCCAGACACGTGTTTGTTCAGCGACGTCAGGACTCCTGCCTAGGTGCGAGGGACACCTCGGGATTCTCCTCGAGTCTTGGCATGGCAATTTGGACGCGTCTCCACGTGAGGCGGGAGACCCAGGGTCCCTTTCCACGTGCCACAGGGATCCTGGGACTCCTATCCATTTTCAAGAGGAGTCAGGCATCGTCTCCTTTGGAAGCATTGATCTCCGCGGACCTCTAGAGTTTTCAAAGGACGTGAGGCCTCCGCTCGCGGTGAGGCGGAGAACTCGGTCTTTCTCTGTGGTCTCCACAGGGGATTCAGACATCCCTTCGTCTTGGGAGATGCAAGACGAGCCTGCATTCAATTCACTGCAGGGATATCCGGCCTTACTTCGAGTCAGAACATCTCGGTGTCCATTCCACTTGAGGCCACATACTCAGGGTCCCTCTCACATACCTGTAGCTGAGAGAAGCCTCCTCTTGAGGTGCTTGTGGAAAGTTGGTATTCCTCTTGAGTCGAAGCCAGGGACTAAGCTCTCATCTCGAGTTGATTTGGGGTCCACAGAGCCCTTTCGTGTTTCTACAGGGACCTCAGGATCCATCTAGACTTGAGACAGTGATCTTGCGTTTTCTCTGCAGTGCCATCAAGGAAATCAAGGCTCCTTTCATGTTTGATGTGGAACACGGAATTGTTCTGCACGCAGTGCAGGGGAATCGGGCTTCATCCAGCGGCGAGGGGAAGTCTCATGGTTTTTCTCGAGTTGCGGCCGGAACCTGGGGTATATTCTCGAGTTACGACGGGGAGGGCCCTTCCAGACACGTGTTTGTTCAGCGACGTCAGGACTCCTGCCTAGGTGCGAGAGACACCTCGGGATTCTCCTCGAGTCGTGGCATGGCAATGGGGACGCGTCTCCACGTGAGGTGGGAAACCCAGTGTCCCTTTCCACGTGCCACAGGGATCCTGGGACTCCTATCCATTTTCAAGAGGAGTCAGGCATCGTCTCCTTTGGAAGCATTGATCTCCGCGGACCTCTCGAATTTTCAAAGGATGTGAGGTCTCTGGTCGCGATGAGGCAGAAAGTTAGGTCTTTCTCTGTGGTCTCCACAGGGGATTCGGACCTCCCTTCGCCTTGGGAGATGCAAGACGAGCCTGCATTCAATTCACTGCAGGGATATCCGGCCTTACTTCGAGTCAGAGCATCTCGGTGTCCATTCCATTTGAGGCCACAAACTCAGGGTCCCTCTCACATACCTGTAGCTGAGAGAAGCCTCCGCTTGAGGTGCTTGTGGAAAGTTGGTATTCCTCTTGAGTCGAAGCCAGGGACTAAGCTCTCATCTCGACTTGATTTGGGGTCCATGGAGCACTTTCGTGTTGCTACAGTGAGCTCAGGATCCCTCTAGACTAGGGACAGTGATCTTGGGTTTTATCTGGAGTGCCATCAAGGAAATCAAGGCTCCTTTCACTTTTGATGTGGAATACGGAATTGCTCTGCATGCAGGGCAGGGGAATCGGGCCTCATCTCGCGGCGAGGGGGAAGTCTCATGGTTTTTCTCGAGTTGCGGCCGGAACCTGGGGTATATTCTCGAGTTACGACGGGGAGGGCCCTTCCAGACACGTGTTTGTTCAGCGACGTCAGGACTCCTGCCTAGGTGCGAGGGACACCTCGGGATTCTCCTCGAGTCTTGGCATGGCAATTGGGACGCGTCTCCACGTGAGGCGGGAGACCCAGGGTCCCTTTCCACGTGCCACAGGGATCCTGGGACTCCTATCCATTTTCAAGAGGAGTCAGTCATCGTCTCCTTTGGAAGCAATGATCTCCGCGGACCTCTCGAGTTTTCAAAGGATGTGAGGCCTCCGCTCGCGATGAGGCGGAGAATTAGGTTTTTCTCTGTGGTCTCCACAGGGGATTCAGACATCCCTTCGTCTTGGGAGATGCAAGACGAGCCTGCATTCAATTCACTGCAGGGATATCCGGCCTTACTTCGAGTCAGAGCATCCCGGTGTCCATTCCACTTGAGGCCACAAACTCAGGGTCCCTCTCACATACCTGTAGCTGAGAGAAGCCTCCTCTTGAGGTGCTTGTGGAAAGTTGGTATTCCTCTTGAGTTGAAACCAGGGAATAAGCTCTCATCTTGAGTTGATTTCGGTCCACGGAGCCCTTTCCTGTTGGTCCAGTGACCTCAGGATCCCTCTAGACTTGAGACAGTGATCTTGGGTTTTCTCTGGAGTGTCATCAAGGAAATCAAGGCTCCTTTCACGTTTGATGTGGAAAACGGAATTGCTTTGCACGCAGGGCAGGGGAATCAGACCTCATCTCGCGGCGAGGGGGAAGTCTCATGGTTTTTCTCGAGTTGCGGCCGGAACCTGGGGTATATTCTCGAGTTACGACGGGTAGGGCCCTTCCAGACACGTGTTTGTTCAGCGACGTAAGGACTCCTGCCTAGGTGCGAGGGACACCTCGGGATTCTCCTCGAGTCTTGGCATGGCAATTGGGACGCGTCTCCACGTGAGGCGGGAGACCCAGGGTCCCTTTCCACGTGCCACAGGGATCCTGGGACTCCTACCCATTTTCAAGAGGAGTCAGCCATCGTCTCCTTTGGAAGCAATGATCTCCGCGGACCTCTCGAGTTTTCAAAGGATGTGAGGCCTCCGGTCGCGATGAGGCGGAGAATTAGGTTTTTCTCTGTGGTCTCCACAGGAGATTCAGACATCCCTTCGTCTTGGGAGATGCAAGACGAGCCTGCATTCAATTCACTGCAGGGATATCCGGCCTTACTTCGAGTCAGAACATCCCGGTGTCCATTCCACTTGAGGCCACAAACTCAGGGGCCCTCTCACATACCTGTAGCTGAGAGAAGCCTCCTTTTGAGGTGCTTGTGGAAAGTTGGTATTCCTCTTGAGTCTAAGCCAGGGACTAAGCTCTCATTTCGAGTTCATTTGGGGTCCATGGAGCCCTTTCGTGTTGCTACAGTGAGCTCAGGATCCCTCTAGACTAGGGACAGTGATCTTGGGTTTTCTCTGGAGTGCCATCAATGAAATCAAGGCTCCTTTCACTTTTGATGTGGAATACGGAATTGCTCTGCATGCAGGGCAGGGGAATCGGACCTCAACTCGCGGCGAGGGGGAAGTCTCATGGTTTTTCTCGAGTTGCGGCCGGAACCTGGGGTATATTCTCGAGTTACGACGGGGAGGGCCCTTCCAGACACGTGTTTGTTCAGCGACGTCAGGACTCCTGCCTAGGTGCGAGGGACACCTCGGGATTCTCCTCGAGTCTTGGCATGGCAATTTGGACAAGTCTCCACGTGAGGCGGGAGACCCAGGGTCCCTTTCCACGTGCCACAGGGATCCTGGGACTCCTATCCATTTTCAAGCGGAGTCAGGCATCGTCGCCTTTGGAAGCATTGATCTCCGCGGACCTCTCGAGTTTTCAAAGGATGTGAGGCCTCCGGTCGCGATGAGGCGGAGAACTCGGTCTTTCTCTGTGGTCTCCACAGGGGATTCAGACATCCCTTCGTCTTGGGAGATGCAAGACGAGCCTGCATTCAATTCACTGCAGGGATATCCGGCCTTACTTCGAGTCAGAGCATCTCGGTGTCCATTCCACTTGAGGCCACAAACTCAGGGTCCCTCTCACATACCTGTAGCTGAGAGAAGCCTCCCCTTGAGGTGCTTGTGGAAAGTTGGTATTCCTCTTGAGTCGAAGCCAGGGACTAAGCTCTCACCTCGAGTTGATTTGGGGTCCAAAGAGCCCTTTCGTGTTGCTCCAGTGACCTCCGGATCCCTCTAGACTTGAGACAGTGATCTTGCGTTTTCTCTGCAGTGCCATCAAGGAAATCAAGGCTCCTTTCACGTTTGATGTGGAACACGGAATTGTTCTGCACGCAGTGCAGGGGAATCGGGCTTCATCCAGCGGCGAGGGGGAAGTCTCATGGTTTTTCTCGAGTTGCGGCCGAAACCTGGGGTATATTCTCGAGTTACGACGGGGAGCGCCCTTCCAGACACGTGTTTGTTCAGCGACGTCAGGACTCCTGCCTAGGTGCAAGGGACACCTCGGGATTCTCCTCGAGTCTTGGCATGGCAATTGGGACGCGTCTCCACGTGAGGAGGGAGACCCAGGGTCCCTTTCCACGTGCCACAGGGATCCTGGGACTCCTATCCATTTTCAAGAGGAGTCAGGCATCGTCTCCTTTGGAAGCATTGATCTCCGCAGACCTCTCGAGTTTTCAAAGGATGTGAGGCCTCCGCTCGCGATGAGGCGGAGGACTAGCTCTTTCTCTGTCATCTCTACAGGGGATTCAGACATCCCTTCGTCTTGAGAGATGCAAGACGATCGTGCATTCAATTCACTGCAGGGATATCCGGCCTTACTTCGAGTCAGAGCATCTCGGTTTCCATTCCACTTGAGGCCACAAACTCAGGGTCCCTCTCACATACCTGTAGCTGAGAGAAGCCTCCTCTTGAGGTGCTTGTGGAAAGTTGGTATTCCTCTTGATTCGAAGCCAGGGACTAAGCTCTCATCTCGAGTTGATTTGTGGTCCACGGAGCCCTTTCGTGTTGCTCCAGTGACCTCAGGATCCCTCTAGACTTGAGACAGTGAACTTGGGTTTTCTCTGGAGTGCCATCAAGGAAATCAAGGCTCCTTTCACTTTTGATGTGGAAAACGGAATTGTTTTGCACGCAGGGCAGGGGAATCAGACCTCATCTCGCGGCGAGGGGGAAGTCTCATGGTTTTTCTCGAGTTGCGGCCCGAACCTGGGGTATATTCTCGAGTTACGACGGGTAGGGCCCTTCCAGACACGTGTTTGTTCAGTGACGTCAGGACTCCTGCCTAGGTGCGAGGGACATCTCGGGATTCGCCTCGAGTCTTGGCATGGCAATTGGGACGCGTCTCCACGTGAGGCGGGAGACCCAGGGTCCCTTTCCACGTGCCACACGGATCCTGGGACTCCTATCCATTTTCAAGAGGAGTCAGGCATCGTCTCCTTTGGAAGCATTGATCTCCGCAGACCTCTCGAGTTTTCAAAGGATGTGAGGCCTCCGGTCGCGATGAGGCGGAGAACTCGGTCTTTCTCTGTGGTCTCCACAGGGGATTCAGACATCCCTTCGTCTTGGGAGATGCAAGACGAGCCTGCATTCAATTCACTGCAGGGATATCCGGCCTTACTTCGAGTCAGAGCATCTCGGTGTCCATTCCACTTGAGGCCACAAACTCAGGGTCCCTCTCACATACCTGTAGCTGGGAGAAGCCTCCCCTTGAGGTGCTTGTGGAAAGTTGGTATTCCTCTTGAGTCGAAGCCAGGGACTAAGCTCTCATCTCGAGTTGATTTGGGGTCCACAGAGCCCTTTCGTGTTGCTCCAGTGACCTCAGGATCCCTCTAGACTTGAGACAGTGATCTTGCGTTTTCTCTGCAGTGCCATCAAGGAATTCAAGGCTCCTTTCACGTTTGATGTGGAACACGGAATTGTTCTGCTCGCAGTGCAGGGGAATCTTGCTTCATCCAGCGGCGAGGGGGAAGTCTCATGGTTTTTCTCGAGTTGCGGCCCGAACCTGGGGTATATTCTCGAGTTACGACTGGGAGGGCCCTTCCAGACACGTGTTTGTTCAGCGACGTCAGGACTCCTGCCTAGGTGCGAGGGACACCTCGGGATTCTCCTCGAGTCTTGGCATGGCAATTGGGACGCGTCTCCACGTGAGGCGGGAGACCCAGGGTCCCTTTCCACGTGCCACAGGGATCCTGGGACTCCTATCCATTTTCAAGAGGAGTCAGGCATCGTCTCCTTTGGAAGCAAAGATCTCCGCGGACCTCTCGAGTTTTCAAAGGATGTGAGGCCTCTGCTCGTGATGAGGCGGAGAATTAGGTTTTTCTCTGTGGTCTCCACAGGAGATTCAGACATCCCTTCGTCTTGGGAGATGCAAGACGAGCCTGCATTCAATTCACTGCAGGGATATCCGGCCTTACTTCGAGTCAGAGCATCTCGGTGTCCATTCCATTTGAGGCCACAAACTCAGGGTCCCTCTCACAAACCTGTAGCTCAGAGAAGCCTCCTCTTGAGGTGCTTGTGGAAAGTTGATATTCCTCTTGAGTCGACGCCAGGGACTAAGCTCTCATCTCGAGTTGATTTGGGGTCCATGGAGCCCTTTCGTGTTGCTCCAGTGACCTCAGGATCCCTCTAGACTTGAGACAGTGATCTTGGGTTTTCTCTGGTGTGCCATCAAGGAAATCAAGGCTCCTTTCAAATTTGATGTGGAACACGGAATTGCTCTGCACGCAGTGCAGGGGAATCGGGCCTCATCTCGTGGCAAGGGGGAAGTCTCATGGTTTTTCTCGAGTTGCGGCCGGAACTGGGGTATATTCTCGAGTTACGACGGGGAGGGCCCTTCCAGACACGTGTTTGTTCAGCGACGTCAGGACTCCTGCCTTGTTGCGAGGGACACCTCGGGATTCGCCTCGAGTCTTGGCATGGCAATTGGGACGCGTCTCCACGTGAGGCGGGAGACCCAGGGTCCCTTTCCACGTGCCACAGGACTGCTGGGACTCCTATCCATTTTCAAGAAGAGTCAGGCATCGTCTCTTTGGAAGAATTGATCTCCGCGGACCTCACGAGTTTTCAAAGGATGTGAGGCCTCCGGTCGCGATGAGGCGGAGAACTAGGTCTTTCTCTGTGGTCTCCACAGGGGATTCAGACATCCCTTCGTCTTGGGAGATGCAAGACGAGCCTGCATTCAATTCACTGCAGAGATATCCGGCCTTACTTCAAGTCAGAGCATCTCGGTGTCCATTCCACTTGAGGCCACAAACTCAGCGTCCCTCTCACATACCTGTAGCTGAGAGAAGCCTCGTCTTGAGGTGCTTGTGGAAATTTGGTATTCCCCTTGAGTCGAAGCCAGGGACTAAGCTCTCATCTCGAGTTAATTTGGGGTCCACGGAGCCCTTTCTTGTTGCTACAGTGACCTCAGGATCCCTCCAGACTTGAGACAGTGATCTTGGGTTTTCTCTGGAGAGCCATCAAGGAAATCAAGGCTCCTTTCACGTTTGATGTGGAACACGGAATTGCTCTGCATGCAGTGCAGTGGAAGCGGGCCTCATCTCGCAGCGAGGGGGAAGTCTTATGGTTTTTCTCGAGTTGCGGCCGGAACCTGGGATATATTCCCGAGTTCCTACAGGGAGGGCCCTTCCAGACACGTGTTTGTCCAGCGACGTCAGGACTCCTGCCTAGGTGCGAGGGTCACCTCGGGATTCTCCTCGAGTCTTGGCATGGCAATTGGGACGCGTCTCCACGTGAGGTGGGAGACCCAGGGTCCCTTTCCATGTGGCACAGGGATCCTTGGACTCCTATCCATTTTCAAGAGGAGTCAGGCATCGTCTCCTTTGGAAGCATTGATCTCCACGGACCTCTCGAGTTTTCAAAGGATGTGAGGCCTCCTTTCGCGTTGAGGCGGAGGACTAGGTCTTTCTCTTTTGTCTCCACAGTGGATTCAGACAACCCTTCGTCTTGGGAGATGCAAGACGAGCCTGCATTCAATTCACTGCAGGGATATCCGGCCTTACTTCGAGTCAGAGCATCTCGGTGTCCATTCCACTTGAGGCAACAAAGTCAGGGTCCCTCTCACATACCTGTAGCTGAGAGAAGCCTCCTCTTGAGGTGCTTGTGGAAAGTTGGTATTCCTCTTGATTCGAAGCCAGGGACTAAGCTCTCATCTCGAGTTGATTTGGGGTCCGCGGAGCCCTTTCGTGTTGCTCCAGTGACCTCAGGATCCCTCTAGACTTGAGACAGTGATCTTGGGTTTTCTCTGGAGTGCCATCAAGGAAATCAAGTCTCCTTTCGAGTTTGATGTGGAACACGGAATTGCTCTGCACGCAGTTCAGGGGAATCGGGTCTCATCTCGCGGCGAGGGGGAAGTCTCATGGTTTTTCTCTTGTTGAGGCCGGAACCTGGGGTATATTCTCGAGTTACGACGGGGAGGGCCCTTCCAGACACGTGTTTTTTCAGCGACGTCAGGACTCCTGCCTAGGTGTGAGGGACACCTCGGTATTCTCCTCGAGTCTTCGCATGGTAATTGGGACGCGTCTCCACGTCAGGCGGGAGACCGAGGGTCCCATTCCACGTGCCACAGGGATCCTGGAACTCCTATCCATTTTCAAGAGGAGTCAGGCATCGTCTCCTTTGGGAGCATTGATCTCCGCGGACCTCTCGAGGTTTCAAAGGATGTGAGGCCTCCGTTGGCGTTGAGGAGGCGGACTCACTCTTTCTCTGTGGTCTCCACAGGGGATTCAGACATCCCTTCGTCTTGGGAGATGCAAGACGAGCCTGCATTCAATTCACTGCAGGGATATCCGGCCTTACTTCGAGTCAGAGCATCTCGGTGTCCATTCCACTTGAGGCCACAAACTCAGGGTCCCTCTCATATACCTATGGCTGAGAGAAGCCTCCTCTTGAGGTGCTTGTGGAATGTTGGTATTCCTCTTGATTCGAAGCCAGGGACTAAGCTCTCATCTCGAGGTGATTTGGGGTCCACGGAACCCTTTCTTGTTGCTACAGTGACCTCAGGATCCCTCTAGACTTGAGACAGTGATCTTGGGTTTTGTATGGAGTGCCATCAAGGAAATCAAGGCTCCTTTCACGTTAGATGTGGAACACGGAATTGCTCTGCACGCAGTGCAGGGGAATTGGGCCTCATCTCGCGGCGAGGGGGAAGTCTCATGGTTGTTCTCGAGTTGCGGCCGGAACCTGGGGTATATTCTCGAGTTACGACGGGGAGGGTCTTTCCAGACTCATGTTTGTTCAGCGACGTCAGGACCCCTGCCTAGGTGCGAGGGACAACTCCGGATACTCCTCGAGTCTTGGCATGGCAATTGGGACGCGTCTCCACGTGAGGCGGGAGACCCAGGGTCCCTTTCCACGTGCCACAGGGATCCTGGGACTCCTATCCATTTTCAAGAGGAGTCAGGCATCGTCTCCTTTGGAAGCATTGATCTCCGCGGACCTCTCGAGTTTTCAAAGGATGTGAGGCCTCCGGTCGCGATGAGGCGGAGAACTCGGTCTTTCTCTGTGGTCTCCACAGGGGATTCAGACATCCCTTCGTCTTGGGAGATGCAAGGCGAGCCTGCATTCAATTCACTGCAGGGATATCCGGCCTTACTTCGAGTCAGAGCATCTCGGTGTCCATTCCATTTGAGGCCACAAACTCAGGGTACCACTCACATACCTGTAGCTGACTGAAGCCTCCTCTTGATGTGCTTGTGGAAAGTTGGTATTCCTCTTGAGTCGAAGCCAGGGACTAAGCTCTCATCTCGAGTTGATTTGGGGTCGACGGAGCCCTTTTGTGTTGCTCCTGTGACCTCAGGATCCCTCTAGACTTGAGACAGTGATCTTGGGTTTTCTCTGGAGTGCCATCAAGGAAATCAAGGCTCCTTTCACTTTTGATGTGGAATACGGAATTGCTCTGCACGCAGGGCAGGGGAATCGGGCCTCATCTCGCTGCGAGGGGGAAGTCTCATGGTTTTTCTCGAGTTGCGGCCGGAACCTGGGGTATATTCTCGAGTTACGATTGGGAGGTCCCTTCCAGACACGTGTTTGTTCAGCGACGTCAGGACTCCTGCCTAGGTGCGAGGGACACCTCGGGATTCTCCTCGAGTCTTGGCATGGCAATTGGGATGCGTCTCCACGTGAGGCATGAGACCCAGGGTCCCTTTCCACGTGCCACAGGGATCCTGGGACTCCTATCCATTTTCAAGAGGAGTCGGGCATCGTCTCCTTTGGAAGCATTGATTTCTGCAGACCTCTCGAGTTTTCAAAGGATGTGAGGCCTCCGGTCGCGATGAGGCGGAGGACTAGGTCTTTCTCTGTGGTCTCCACAGGGGATTCAGACATACCTTCGTCTTGGGAGATGCAAGACGAGCCTGCATTCAATTCACTGCAGGGATATCCGGCCTTACTTCGAGTCAGAGCATCTCGGTGTCCATTCCACTTGAGGCCACAAACTCAGGGTCCCCCTCACATACCTGTAGCTGAGAGAAGCCTCCTCTTGAGGTGCTTGTGGAAAGTTGGTATTCCTCTTGAGTCTAAGCCAGGGACTAAGCTTTCATCTCGAGTTGATTTGGGGTCCACGTAGCCCTATCGTGTTGCTACAGTGTCCTCCGGATCTCTCTAGACTTGAGACAGTGATCTTGGGTTTTCTCTGGAGTGCCATCAAGGAAATCAAGGCTCCTTTCACGTTTCATGTGGAACACGGAATTGCTCTGCACGCAGTGCAGGGGAATCGGGCCTCATCTCGCGGCGAGGGGGAAGTCTAATGGTTTTTCTCGAGGTGCGGCCAGAACCTGGGGTATATTCCCGAGTTACGACGGGGAGGGCCCTTCCAGACACGTGTTTGTTCAGCGACGTCAGGACTCCTGCCTAGGTGCGAGGGACACCTCGGGATTCTCCTCGAGTCTTGGCATGGCAATTGGGATGCGTCTCCACGTGAGGCGGGAGACCCAGGGTCCCTTTCCAGGTGCCACAGGGATCCTGGGACCCCTATCCATTTTCAAGATGAGTCAGGCATCGTCTCCTTTTAAGCATTAATCTCCACGGACCTCTCGAGTTTTCAAAGGATATGAGGCCTCGGGTCGCGTTGAGGCGGAGAACTAGGTCTTTCTCTGTGGTCTGCACAGGGAATTCAGACATCCCTTCGTCTTGGGACATGCAAGACGAGCCTGCATTCAGTTCACTGCAGGGATATCCGGCCTTACTTCGAGTGAGAGCATTTCGGTGTCCATTCCACTGGAGGCCACAAACTCAGGGTCCCTCTCACATACTTGGTGCTGAGAGAAGCCTCCTCTTGAGGTGCTTGTGGAAAGTTGGTATTCCTCTTGAGTCAAAGCCAGGGACTAAGCTCTCATCTCGAGTTGATTTGGGGTCCACGGAGCCCTTTCGTGTTGCTCCAGTGACCTCAGGATCCCTCTAGACTTGAGACAGTGATCTTGGGTTTTCTCTGGAGAGCCATCAAGGAAATCAAGGCTCCTTTCAAGTTTGATGTGGAACACGGAATTGCTCTGCACGCAGTTCAGGGGAATCGGGTCTCATCTCGCGGCGAGGGGGAAGTCTCATGGTTTTTCTCTTGTTGCGGCCGGAACCTGGGGTATATTCTCGAGTTACGACGGGGAGGGCCCTTCCAGACACGTGTTTGTTCAGCGACGTCATGACTCCGGCCTAGGTGTGAGGGACACCTCGGTATTCTCCTCGAGTCTTGGCATGGCAATTGGGACGCGTCTCCACGTCAGGCGGGAGACCGAGGGTCCCATTCAACGTGCCACAGGGATCCTGGGACTCCTATCCATTTTCAAGAGGAGTCAGGCATCGTCTCCTTTGGGAGCATTGATCTCCGCGGACCTCTCGAGGTTTCAAAGGATGTGAGGCCTCCGGTCGCGTTGAGGAGGCGGACTCAGTCTTTCTCTGTGGTCTCCACAGGGGATTCAGACATCCCTTCGTCTTGGGAGATGCAAGACGAGCCTGCATTCCATTCACTGCAGGGATATCCGGCCTTACTTCGAGTCAGAGCATATCGGTGTCCATTCCACTTGAGGCCACAAACTCAGGGTCCCTCTCATATACCTATGGCTGAGAGAAGCCTCCTCTTGAGGTGCTTGTGGAATGTTGGTATTCCTCTTGAGTCGAAGCTAGGGACTAAGCTCTCATCTCGAGTTGATTTGGGGTCCACGGAACCCTTTCGTGTTGCTCCAGTGATCTCAGGATCCCTCTAGACTTGAGACAGTGATCTTGGGGTTTCTCTGGAGTGCCATCAAGGAAATCAAGGCTTCTTTCAGTTTTGATGTGGAACACGGAATTTCTCTGCACTCAGTGCAGGGGAATCGGGCCTCATCTCGCGGCGAGGGGGAAGTCTCATGGTTTTTCTCGAGTTGCGGCCGGAATCTGGGGTATATTCTCGAGTTACGACGGGGAGGGCCCTTCCAGACACGTGTTTGTTCAGCGACTTCAGGACTCCTGCCTAGGTGCGAGGGACACCTCGGGATTCTCCTCGAGTCTTGGCATGGCAATTGGGACGCGTCTCCATGTGAGGCGGGAGACCCAGGGTCCCTTTGCATGTGCCACAGGGATCCTGGGACTCGTATCCATTTTCAAGAGGAGTCAGGCATCGTCTCCTTTGGAAGCATTGATCTCCGTGGACTTCTCGAGTTTTCAAAGGATGTGAGGCCTCCGTTCGCGTTGAGGCGGAGGACTAGGTCTTTCTCTGTGGTCTCCACAGAGGATTCAGACATCCATTCGTCTTGGGAGATGCAAGACGAGCCTGCATTCAATTCACTGCAGGGATATTCAGCCTTACTTCGAGTCAGGGCATCTCCGTGTCCATTCCACTTGAGGCCACAAACACAGGGTCCCTCTCACATACCTGTAGCTGAGAGAAGCCTCCTCTTGAGCTGCATGTGGAAAGTTGGTATTCCTCTTGAGTCGAAGCCAGGGACTAAGCTCTCATCTCGAGTTGATTTGGGGTCCACGGAGCCCTTTCGTGTTGCTCCAGTGACCGCAGGATCCCTCTAGACTTGAGACAGTGATCTTGGGTTTTATCTGGAGTGCCGTCAAGGAAATCAAGGCTCCTTTCACGTTTGATGTGGAACACGGAATTGCTCTGCACGCAGTGCAGGGGAATCGGGCCTCATCTCGCGGCGAGGGGGAATTCTCATGGTTTTTCTCGAGTTGCGGCCGGAACCTGGGGTATATTCTCGAGTTACGACGGGGAGGGCCCTTCCTGACACGTGTTTGTTCATCGACGTCAGGACTCCTGCCTAGGTGCGAGGGACACCTCGGGATTCTCCTCTAGTCTTGGCATGGCAATTGAGACCCGTCTCCACGTGAGGCGGGAGACCCAGCATCCCTTTCCACGTGCCACAGGGATCCTGGGGCTCCTATCCATTTCCAAGAGGAGTCAGGCATCGTCTCCTTTGGAAGCATTGATCTCCGCGGACCTCTCGAGTTTTCAAAGGATGTGAGGCCTCCGGTCGCAATGAGGTGGAGGACTAGGTCTTTCTCTGTGGTATCCACAGGGGATTCAGACATCCCTTCGTCTTGGGAGATGCAAGACGAGCCTGCATTCAATTCACTGCAGGGATATCCGGACTTACTTCGAGTCAGAGCATCTCGGTGTCCATTCCACTTGAGGACACAAACTCAGGGTCCCACTCACATACCTGTAGCTGAGAGAAGCCTCCTCTTGAGGTGCTTGTGGAAAGTTGGTATTCCTCTTGAGTCAAAACCAGGGACTAAGCTCTCATCTCGAGTTGATTTGGGGTCCACGGAGCCCTTTCGTGTTGCTACAGTGACCTCAGGATCCCTCTAGACTTGAGACAGTGATCTTGGGTTTTCTCTGGAGTGCCATCAAGGAAATCAAGGCTCCTTTCACGTTTTATGTGGAACACGGAATTGCTCTGCACGCAGTGCAGGGGAATCGGGCCTCATCTCGCGGCGAGGGGGAAGTCTCATGGTTTTTCTCGAGTTGCGGCCGGAACCTAGGGTATATTCTCGACTTACGACGGGGAGTGCCCTTCCAGACACATGATTGTTCAGCGACGTCAGGACTCCTGCCTAGGTGCGAGGGACACTTCGGGATTCTCCTCGAGTCTTGGCATGGCAATTGGGAGGCGTCTCCACGTGAGGCGGGAGACCCAGTGTCCCTTTTCCCGTGCCATAGGGATCCTGGGACTCCTATCCATTTTCAAGAGGAGTCAGGCATCGTCTACTTTGGAACATTGATCTCCGCGGGCCTGTCGAGTTTTCAAAGGATGTGAGGCCTCCTGTCGCGATGAAGCTGAGATCTAGGTCTTTCTCTGTGGTCTCCACAGGGGATTCAGACATCCCTTCGTCTTGGGAGATGTAAGATGAGCCTGCATTCAATTCACTGCAGGGATATCCGGCCTTACTTCGAGTCAGAGCATCTCGGTGTCCATTCCACTTGAGGCCACAAACTCAGGGTCCCACTCACATAGCTGTAGCTGAGAGAAGCCTCCTCTCGAGGTGCTTGTGGAAAGTTGGTATTCCTCTTGAGTCGAAGCCAGGGACTAAGCTCTCATCTCGAATTGATTTGGGGTCCATGGAGCCCTTTCGTGTTGCTACAGTGAACTCAGGATCCCTCTAGGCTTGAGACAGTGATTTTCGGTTTTCTCTGGAGTGCCATCAAGGAAATTAAGGCTCCTTTCTTGTTTGATGTGGAACACGGAATTGCTCTGCACGCAGTGCAGGGGAATCGTGCCTCATCTCGCGGCGAGGTGGAAGTCTCATGGTTTTTCTCGAGTTGCGGACGGAACCTGGGGTATATTCTTGAGATACGACGGGAGGGCCCTTCCGGACACGTGTTTGTTCAGCGACGTCAGGACTCCTGCCTAGGTGCGAGGGACAACTCGGGATTCTCCTCGCATCTTGGAATGGCAATTGGGACGCGTCTCCCCGTGATGCTGGATACCCAGTGTCCCTTTCCATGTACCACCAGGATCCTGTGACTCGTATCCATTTTGAAGAGGAGTCAGGCATCGTCTCCTTTGGAAGCATTGATCTCCGCGGAACTCTCGAGTTTTCAAAGGTTGTGAGTCCTCCGGTCACGATGTTGCGAGAACTAGGTCTTTCTCTGTGGTCTCCACAGGGGATTCAGACATCCCTTCGTCTTGGGAAATGCAAGACGAGCATACATTCAATTCACTGCAGGGATATCCGGCCTTACTTCGAGTCACAGCGTCTCGGTGTCCATTCCACTCGAGGCCACAAACTCAGGGTCCCTCTCACATACCTGTAGCTGAGAGAAGCCTCCTCTTGAGGTGCTTGTGGAAAGTTGGTATTCCCCTTGAGTCGAAGCCAGGGACTAAGCTCTCATCTCGAGTTGATTTGGGGTCCACGGAGCCCTTTCTTGTTGCTACAGTGACCTCAGGATCCCTCTAGACTTGAGACAGTGATCTTGGGTTTTGTATGGAGTGCCATCAAGGAAATCAAGGCTCCTTTCACGTTAGATGTGGAACACGGAATTGCTCTGCACGCAGTGCAGGGGAATTGGGCCTCATCTCGCGGCGAGGGGGAAGTCTCATGGTTGTTCTCGAGTTGCGGCCGGAACCTGGGGTATATTCTCGAGTTACGACGGGGAGGGTCTTTCCAGACACATGTTTGTTCAGCGACGTCAGGACCCCTGCCTAGGTGCGAGGGACAACTCCGGATACTCCTCGAGTCTTGGCATGGCAATTGGGACGCGTCTCCACGTGAGGCGGGAGACCCAGGGTCCCTTTCCACGTGCCACAGGGATCCTGGGACTCCTATCCATTTTCAAGAGGAGTCAGGCATCGTCTCCTTTGGAAGCATTGATCTCTGTGGACCTCTCGAGTTTTCAAAGGATGTGAGGCCTCCGGTCACGATGAGGCGGAGAACTAGTTCTTTCTCTGTCGTCTCCACAGGGGATTCAGACATCCCTTCATCTTGGGAGATGCAAGACGAGCCTGCATTCAATTCACTGCAGGGATATCCGGCCTTACTTCGAGACAGAGCATCTTGATGTCCATTCCACTTGAGACCACAAACTCAGGGTCCCTCTCACATACATGTAGCTGAGAGAAGCCTCCCCTTGAGGTGCTTGTGGAAAGTTGGAATTCCTCTTGAGTCGAAGCCAGGGACTAAGCTCTCATCTCGAGTTTATTTGGGGTGCACGGAGCCCTTTTGTGTTGCTACAGTGACCTCAGGATCCCTCTAGACCTGAGACAGTGATCTTGGGTTTTCTCTGGAGTGCCATCAAGGAAATCAAGGCTTTTTTCTCGTTTGATGTGGAACACGGAATTGCTCTGCACGCAGTGCAGGGAATCGGGCCTCAACTCGCGGCGAGGGGGAAATCTCATGGTTTTTCTCGAGTTGCGGCCCAAACCTGGGGTATATTCTCGAGTTACGACGGGGAGGGCCCTTCCAGACACGTGTTTGTTCAGCGACGTCAGGACTCCTGCCTAGGTGCGAGGGACACCTCGGGATTCTCCACGAGTCTTGGCATGGCAATTGGGACGCGTCTCCACGTGAGGCGGGAGACCCAGGGTCCCTTTCCACGTGCCACAGGGATCCTGGGACTCCTATCCATTTTCAAGAGGAGTCAGGCATCGTCTCCTTTGGAAGCATTGATCTCCGCGGACCTCTCGAGTTTTCAAAGGATGTGAGGCCTCCGGTCGCGATGAGGCGGAGAACTCGGTCTATCTCTGTGGTCTCCACAGGGGATTCAGACATCCCTTCGTCTTGGGAGATGCAAGGCGAGCCTGCATTCAATTCACTGCAGGGATATCCGGCCTTACTTCGAGTCAGAGCATCTCGGTGTCCATTCCATTTGAGGCCACAAACTCAGGGTACCACTCACATACCTGTAGCTGACTGAAGCCTCCTCTTGATGTGCTTGTGGAAAGTTGGTATTCCTCTTGAGTCGAAGCCAGGGACTAAGCTCTCATCTCGAGTTGATTTGGGGTCGACGGAGCCCTTTTGTGTTGCTCCTGTGACCTCAGGATCCCTCTAGACTTGAGACAGTGATCTTGGGTTTTCTCTGGAGTGCCATCAAGGAAATCAAGGCTCCTTTCACTTTTGATGTGGAATACGGAATTGCTCTGCACGCAGGGCAGGGGAATCGGGCCTCATCTCGCTGCGAGGGGGAAGTCTCATGGTTTTTCTCGAGTTGCGGCCGGAACCTGGGGTATATTCTCGAGTTACGATTGGGAGGTCCCTT
Organism: Dama dama; assembly: GCF_033118175.1. Classification (NCBI taxonomy): domain Eukaryota; kingdom Metazoa; phylum Chordata; class Mammalia; order Artiodactyla; family Cervidae; genus Dama; species Dama dama. The sequence goes on along the minus strand of NC_083706.1, from coordinate 3,751,789 downwards.
CCAGACACGTGTTTGTTCAGCGACGTCAGGAGTCCTGCCTAGATGCGAGGGACACCTCGGGATTCTCCTCGAGTCTTGGCATGGCAATTGGGATGCGTCTCCACGTGAGGCATGAGACCCAGGGTCCCTTTCCACGTGCCACAGGGATCCTGGGACTCCTATCCATTTTCAAGAGGAGTCGGGCATCGTCTCCTTTGGAAGCATTGATTTCTGCAGACCTCTCGAGTTTTCAAAGGATGTGAGGCCTCCGGTCGCGATGAGGCCGAGGACTAGGTCTTTCTCTGTGGTCTCCACAGGGGATTCAGACATACCTTCGTCTTGGGAGATGCAAGACGAGCCTGCATTCAATTCACTGCAGGGATATCCGGCCTTACTTCGAGTCAGAGCATCTCGGTGTCCATTCCACTTGAGGCCACAAACTCAGGGTCCCCCTCACATACCTGTAGCTGAGAGAAGCCTCCTCTTGAGGTGCTTGTGGAAAGTTGGTATTCCTCTTGAGTCTAAGCCAGGGACTAAGCTCTCATCTCGAGTTGATTTGGGGTCCACGTAGCCCTATCTTGTTGCTACAGTGTCCTCCGGATCTCTCTAGACTTGAGACAGTGATCTTGGGTTTTCTATAGAGTGCCATCAAGGAAATCAAGGCTCCTTTCATGTTTCATGTGGAACACGGGATTGCTCTGCACGCAGGGCAGGGGAATCGGGCCTCATCTCGCGGCGAGGGGGAAGTCTAATGGTTTTTCTCGAGTTGCGGCCAGAACCTGGGGTATATTCTCGAGTTACGACGGGGAGGGCCCTTCCTGACACGTGTTTGTTCAGCGACGTCAGGACTCCTGCCTAGGTGCGAGGGACACCTCGGGATTCTCCTCGAGTCTAGGCATGGCAATTGGGATGCGTCTCCACGTGAGGCGGGAGACCCAGGGTCCCTTTCCAGGTGCCACAGGGATCCTGGGACCCCTATCCATTTTCAAGATGAGTCAGGCATCGTCTCCTTTTAAGCATTAATCTCCACGGACCTCTCGAGTTTTCAAAGGATATGAGGCCTCGGGTCGCGTTGAGGCGGAGAACTAGGTCTTTCTCTGTGGTCTGCACAGGGAATTCAGACATCCCTTCGTCTTGGGACATGCAAGACGAGCCTGCATTCAGTTCACTGCAGGGATATCCGGCCTTACTTCGAGTGAGAGCATTTCGGTGTCCATTCCACTGGAGGCCACAAACTCAGGGTCCCTCTCACATACTTGGTGCTGAGAGAAGCCTCCTCTTGAGGTGCTTGTGGAAAGTTGGTATTCCTCTTGAGTCAAAGCCAGGGACTAAGCTCTCATCTCGAGTTGATTTGGGGTCCACGGAGCCCTTTCGTGTTGCTCCAGTGACCTCAGGATCCCTCTAGACTTGAGACAGTGATCTTGGGTTTTCTCTGGAGAGCCATCAAGGAAATCAAGGCTCCTTTCAAGTTTGATGTGGAACACGGAATTGCTCTGCACGCAGTTCAGGGGAATCGGGTCTCATCTCGCGGCGAGGGGGAAGTCTCATGGTTTTTCTCTTGTTGCGGCCGGAACCTGGGGTATATTCTCGAGTTACGACGGGGAGGGCCCTTCCAGACACGTGTTTGTTCAGCGACGTCATGACTCCGGCCTAGGTGTGAGGGACACCTCGGTATTCTCCTCGAGTCTTGGCATGGCAATTGGGACGCGTCTCCACGTCAGGCGGGAGACCGAGGGTCCCATTCCACGTGCCACAGGGATCCTGGGACTCCTATCCATTTTCAAGAGGAGTCAGGCATCGTCTCCTTTGGGAGCATTGATCTCCGCGGACCTCTCGAGGTTTCAAAGGATGTGAGGCCTCCCGTCGCGTTGAGGAGGCGGACTCAGTCTTTCTCTGTGGTCTCCACAGGGGATTCAGACATCCCTTCGTCTTGGGAGATGCAAGACGAGCCTGCATTCCATTCACTGCAGGGATATCCGGCCTTACTTCGAGTCAGAGCATATCGGTGTCCATTCCACTTGAGGCCACAAACTCAGGGTCCCTCTCATATACCTATGGCTGAGAGAAGCCTCCTCTTGAGGTGCTTGTGGAATGTTGGTATTCCTCTTGAGTCGAAGCTAGGGACTAAGCTCTCATCTCGAGTTGATTTGGGGTCCACGGAACCCTTTCGTGTTGCTCCAGTGATCTCAGGATCCCTCTAGACTTGAGACAGTGATCTTGGGGTTTCTCTGGAGTGCCATCAAGGAAATCAAGGCTCCTTTCAGTTTTGATGTGGAACACGGAATTGCTCTGCACGCAGTGCAGGGGAATCGGGCCTCATCTCGCGGCGAGGGGGAAGTCTCATGGTTTTTCTCGAGTTGCGGCTGGAACCTGGGGTATATTCTTGAGTTACGACGGGGAGGGCCCTTCCAGACACGTGTTTGTTCAGCGACTTCAGGACTCCTGCCTAGGTGCGAGGGACACCTCGGGATTCTCCTCGAGTCTTGGCATGGCAATTGGGACGCGTCTCCATGTGAGGCGGGAGACCCAGGGTCCCTTTGCATGTGCCACAGGGATCCTGGGACTCGTATCCATTTTCAAGAGGAGTCAGGCATCGTCTCCTTTGGAAGCATTGATCTCCGTGGACTTCTCGAGTTTTCAAAGGATGTGAGGCCTCCGTTCGCGTTGAGGCGGAGGACTAGGTCTTTCTCTGTGGTCTCCACAGAGGATTCAGACATCCATTCGTCTTGGGAGATGCAATACGAGCCTGCATTCAATTCACTGCAGGGATATCCAGCCTTACTTCGAGTCAGGGCATCTCCGTGTCCATTCCATTTGAGGCCACAAACACAGGGTCCCTCTCACATACCTGTAGCTGAGAGAAGCCTCCTCTTGAGCTGCATGTGGAAAGTTGGTATTCCTCTTGAGTCGAAGCCAGGGACTAAGCTCTCATCTCGAGTTGATTTGGGGTCCACGGAGCCCTTTCGTGTTGCTCCAGTGACCGCAGGATCCCTCTAGACTTGAGACAGTGATCTTGGGTTTTATCTGGAGTGCCGTCAAGGAAATCAAGGCTCCTTTCACGTTTGATGTGGAACACGGAATTGCTCTGCACGCAGTGCAGGGGAATCGGGCCTCATCTCGCGGCGAGGGGGAATTCTCATGGTTTTTCTCGAGTTGCGGCCGGAACCTGGGGTATATTCTCGAGTTACGACGTGGAGGGCCCTTCCTGACACGTGTTTGTTCATCGACGTCAGGACTCCTGCCTAGGTGCGAGGGACACCTCGGGATTCTCCTCTAGTCTTGGCATGGCAATTGAGACCCGTCTCCACGTGAGGCGGGAGACCCAGCATCCCTTTCCACGTGCCACAGGGATCCTGGGGCTCCTATCCATTTCCAAGAGGAGTCAGGCATCGTCTCCTTTGGAAGCATTGATCTCCGCGGACCTCTCGAGTTTTCAAAGGATGTGAGGCCTCCGGTCGCAATGAGGTGGAGGACTAGGTCTTTCTCTGTGGTATCCACAGGGGATTCAGACATCCCTTCGTCTTGGGAGATGCAAGACGAGCCTGCATTCAATTCACTGCAGGGATATCCGGACTTACTTCGAGTCAGAGCATCTCGGTGTCCATTCCACTTGAGGACACAAACTCAGGGTCCCTCTCACATACCTGTAGCTGAGAGAAGCCTCCCCTTGAGGTGCTTGTGGAAAGTTGGTATTCCTCTTGAGTCGAAGCCAGGGACTAAGCTCTCATCTCGAGTTGATTTGGGGTCCACGGAGCCCTTTCGTGTTGCTACAGTGACCTCAGGATCCCTCTAGACTTGATACAGTGATCTTGGGTTTTCTCTGGAGTGCCATCAAGGAAATCAAGGCTCCTTTCACGTTTTATGTGGAACACGGAATTGCTCTGCACGCAGTGCAGGGGAATCGGGCCTCATCTCGCGGCGAGGGGGAAGTCTCATGGTTTTTCTCGAGTTGCGGCTGGAACCTAGGGTATATTCTCGACTTACGACGGGGAGTGCCCTTCCAGACACATGATTGTTCAGCGACGTTAGGACTCCTGCCTAGGTGCGAGGGACACCTCGGGATTCTCCTCGAGTCTTGGCATGGCAATTGGGACGCGTCTCCACGTGAGGCTGGATACCCAGTGTCCCTTTATATGTACCACCGGGATCCTGTGACTCGTATCCATTTTGAAGAGTAGTCAGGCATCGTCTCCTTTGGAAGCATTGATCTCCGCGGACCTCTCGAGTTTTCAAAGGTTGTGAGTCCTCCGGTCACGATGTGGCGAGAACTAGGTCTTTCTCTGTGGTCTCCACAGGGGATTCAGACATCCCTTCGTCTTGGGAGATGCAAGACGAGCATTCGTTCAATTCACTGCAGGGATATCCGGCCTTACTTCAAGTCACAGCGTCTCGGTGTCCATTCCACTCGAGGCCACAAACTCAGGGTCCCTCTCACATACCTGTAGCTGAGAGAAGCCTACTCTTGAGGTGCTTGTGGAAAGTTGGTATTCCTCTTGAGTCGAAGCCAGGGACTAAGCTCTCATCTCGAGTTGATTTGGGGTCCACGGAGCCCTTTCTTGTTGCTACAGTGACCTCAGGATCCCTCTAGACTTGAGACAGTGATCTTGGGTTTTGTATGGAGTGCCATCAAGGAAATCAAGGCTCCTTTCACGTTTGATGTGGAACACGGAATTGCTCTGCACGCAGTGCAGGGGAATCGGGTCTCATCTCGTGGCGAGGGGGAAGTCTCATGGTTGTTCTCGAGTTGCGGCCGGAACCTGGGGTATATTCTCGAGTTACGACGGGGAGGGTCTTTCCAGACACATGTTTGTTCAGCGACGTCAGGACCCCTGCCTAGGTGCGAGAGACAACTCGGGATACTCCTCGAGTCTTGGCATGGCAATTGGGACGCGTCTCCACGTGAGGCGGGAGACCCAGGGTCCCTTTCCACGTGCCACAGGGATCCTGGGACTCCTATCCATTTTCAAGAGGAGTCAGGCATCGTCTCCTTTGGAAGCATTGATCTCCGTGGACCTCTCGAGTTTTCAAAGGATGTGAGGCCTCCGCTCGCGATGAGGCGGAGAATTAGGTTTTTCTCTGTGGTCTCCACAGGGGATTCAGATATCCCTTCGTCTTGGGAGATGCAAGACGAGCCTGCATTCAATTCACTGCAGGGATATCCAGCCTTACTTCGAGTCAGAGCATCCCAGTGTCCATTCTACTTGAGGCCACAAACTCGGGGTCCCTCAAATATACATGTAGCTGAGAGAAGCCTCCTCTTGAGGTGCTTGTGGAAAGTTGGTATTCCTCTTGAGTCTAAGCCAGGGACTAAGCTCTCATCTCGCGTGTATTTCGGTCCACGGAGCCCTTTCCTGTTGGTCCAGTGACCTCAGGATCCCTCTAGACTAGTGACAGTGATCTTGGGTTTTCTCTGGAGTGCCATCAAGGAAATCAAGGCTCCTTTCACGTTTGATGTGGAACACGGAATTGCTCTGCATGCAGTGCAGGGGAATCGGGCCTCAACTCGCGGCGAGGGGGAAATCTCATGGTTTTTCTCGAGTTGCGGCCCAAACCTGGGGTATATTCTCGAGTTACGACGGGGAGGGCCCTTCCAGACACGTGTTTGTTCAGCGACGTCAGGACTCCTGCCTAGGTGCGAGGGACACCTCCGGATTCTCCACGAGTCTTGGCATGGCAATTTGAACGCGTCTCCACGTGAGGCGTTAGACCCAGTGTCCCTTTCCACGTGCCACAGTGATCCTGGGACTCCTATCCATTTTCAAGAGGAGTCAGGCATCGTCTCCTTTGGAAGCATTGATCTCCGCGGACCTCTCGAGTTTTCAAAGGATGTGAGGCCTCCGGTCGCGATGAGGCGGAGAACTCGGTCTTTCTCTGTGGTCTCCACAGGGGATTCAGACATCCCTTCGTCTTGGGAGATGCAAGGCGAGTCTGCATTCAATTCACTGCAGGGATATCCGGCCTTACTTCGAGTCAGAGCATCTCGGTGTCCATTCCATTTGAGGCCACAAACTCAGGGTACCTCTCACATACCTGTAGCTGACTGAAGCCTCCTCTTGATGTGCTTGTGGAAAGTTGGTATTCCTCTTGAGTCGAAGCCAGGGACTAAGCTCTCATCTAGAGTTGATTTGGGGTCCACGGAGCCCTTTCGTGTTGTTCCAGTGACCTCAGGATCCCTCTAGACTTGAGACAGTGATCTTGGGTTTTCTCTGGAGTGCCATCAAGGAAATCAAGGCTCCTATCACTTTTGATGTGGAATACGGAATTGCTCTGCACGCAGGGCAGGGGAATCGGGCCTCATCTCTCGGCGAGGGGGAAGTCTCATGTTTTTTCTCGAGTTGCGGCCGGAACCTGGGGTATATTCTCGAGTTACAACGGGGAGGTCCCTTCCAGACAAGTGTATGTTCAGCGACGTCAGGACTCCTGCCTAGGTGCGAGGGACACCTCGGGATTCTCCTCGAGTCTTGGCATGGCAATTGGGATGCGTCTCCACGTGAGGCATGAGACCCAGGGTCCCTTTCCACGTGCCACAGGGATCCTGGGACTCCTATCCATTTTCAAGAGGAGTCGGGCATCGTCTCCTTTGGAAGCATTGATTTCTGCAGACCTCTCGAGTTTTCAAAGGATGTGAGGCCTCCGGTCGCGATGAGTCGGAGGACTAGGTCTTTCTCTGTGGTCTCCACAGGGGATTCAGACATACCTTCGTCTTGGGAGATGCAAGACGAGCCTGCATTCAATTCACTGCAGGGATATCCAGCCTTACTTCGAGTCAGAGCATCTCGGGGTCCATTCCGCTTGAGGCCACAAACTCAGGGTCCCCCTCACATACCTGTAGCTGAGAGAAGCCTCCTCTTGAGGTGCTTGTGGAAAGTTGGTATTCCTCTTGAGTCGAAGCCAGGGACTAAGCTCTCATCTCGAGTTGATTTGGGGTCCACGTAGCCCTATCGTGTTGCTACAGTGTCCTCCGGATCTCTCTAGACTTGAGACAGTGATCTTGCGTTTTCTATAGAGTGCCATCAAGGAAATCAAGGCTCCTTTCATGTTTGATCTGGAACACGGAATTGCTCTGCACGCAGTGCAGGGGAATCGGGCCTCATCTCGCGGCGAGGGGGAAGTCTCATGGTTTTTCTCGAGTTGCGGCCGGAACCTGGAGTATATTCTCGAGTTACGACGGATGCCGGCCCTTCCAGATATGTGTTTGTTCAGCGACGTCAGGACTCCTGCCTAGGTGCGAGGGACACCTCGGGATTCTCCTCGTGTCTTGGCATGGCAATTTGGACGCGTATCCACGTGAGGCGGGAGACCCAGGGCCCCTTTCCCCGTGCCACAGTGATCCTGGGACTCCTATCCATTTTCAAGAGGTGTCAGGCATCGTCTCCTTTGGAAGCATTGATCTCTGTGGACCTCTCGAATTTTCAAAGATGTGAGGCCTCCGGTCGCGATGAGGGGGAGAATTAGGTCTTTCTCTGTGGTCTCCACAGGGTATTCAGACATCCCTTCATCGTGGGAGATGCAAGACGAGCCTGCATTCAATTCACTGCAGGGATATCCGACCTTACTTCGAGTCAGAGCATCACGGTGTCCATTCCATTTGAGGCCACAAACTCAGGGTCGCTTTCACATACCTGTAGCTGAGAGAAGCCTCCACTTGAGGTGCTTGTGGAAAGTTGGTATTCCTCTTGAGTCGAAGCCAGGGACTAAGCTCTCATCTCGAGTTGATTTGGGGTCCACGGAGCCCTTTCGTGTTGCTCCAGTGACCTCAGCATCCCTCTAGACTTGAGACAGTCATCTTGGGTTTTCTCTGGAGTGCCATCAAGGAAATCAAGGCTCCTTTCAAGTTTGATGTCGAACACGGAAGTGCTCTGCATGCAGTGCAAGGGAATCGGGCCTCATCTCGCGGCGAGGGGGAAGTCTCATGGTTTTTCTCGAGTTGCGGCCGGAACCTGGGGTATATTCTCGAGTTACGACGGGGAGGTCCCTTCCAGACACGTGTTTGTTCAGGGACATTAGGACTCCTGCCTAGGTGCGAGGGACACCTCGGGATTCTCCTCGAGTCTTGGCATGGCAATTGGGATGCGTCTCCACGTGAGGCATGAGACCCAGGGTCCCTTTCCACGTGCCACAGGGATCCTGGGACTCCTATCCATTTTCAAGAGGAGTCGGGCATCGTCTCCTTTGGAAGCATTGATTTCTGCAGACCTCTCGAGTTTTCAAAGGATGTGAGGCCTCCGGTCGCGATGAGGCGTAGGACTAGGTCTTTCTCTGTGGTCTCCACAGGGGATTCAGACATCCCTTCGTCTTGGGAGATGCAAGACGAGCCTGCATTCAATTCACTGCAGGGATATCCGGCCTTACTTCGAGTCAGAGCATCTCGGTGTCCATTCCACTTGAGGCCACAAACTCAGGGTCCCCCTCACATACCTGTAGCTGAGAGAAGCCTCCTCTTGAGGTGCTTGTGGAAAGTTGGTATTCCTCTTGAGTCGAAGCCAGGTACAAAGCTCTCGTCTCGAGTTGATTTGGGGTCCACGGAGCCCTTTCTTGTAGCTCCAGTGACCTCAGGATCCCTCTAGACTTGAGACAGTGATCTTGGGTTTTCTCTGGAGTGCCATCAAGGAAATCAAGGCTCCTTTCACGTTTGATGTGGAACAAGGAATTGCTCTGCACGCAGGGCAGGGGAATCGGGCCTCATCTCGCGGCGAGGGGGAAGTCTCATGGTTTTTCTCGAGTTGCGGCCGGAACCTGGGGTATATTCTCGAGTTACGACGGGGAGGGCCCTTCCAGACACGTGTTTTTTCAGCGACGTCAGGACTCCTGCCTGGGTGCGAGGGACACCTCGGGATTCTCCTCGAGTCTTGGCATGGCAATTGGGACGCGTCTCCACGTGAGGCGGGAGACCCAGGGTCCCTTTAAACGTGCCACAGGGATCCTGGGACTCCTGTCCATTGTCAAGAGGAGTCAGGCATCGTCTGCTTTGGAAGCATTGATCTCCGCGGACCTCTAGAGTTTTCAAAGGATGTGAGGCCTCCGGTCGCGATGAGGCGGAGAAATAGATCTTTCTCTGTTGTCTCCACAGGGGATTCAGACATCCCTTCGTCTTGGGAGATGCAAGACGAGCCTGCATTCAATTCACTGCAGGGATATCTGGCCTTACTTCGAGTCAGAGCATCTCGGTGTCCATTCCACTTGAGGCCACAAACTCAGGGTCCCTCTCACATACCTGTAGCTGAGAGAAGCCTCCTCTTGAGGGGCTTGTGGAAAGTTCGTATTCCTCTTGAGTTGAAGCCAGGGACTAATCTCTCATCTCCAGTTGATTTGGGGTCCACGGAGCCCTTTCGTGTTGCTCCAGTGACCTCAGGATCCCTCTAGATTTGAGACAGTGATCTTGGGTTTTCTCTGGAGTGCCATCAAGGAAATCAAGGCTCCTTTCACGTTTGATGTGGAACAAGGAATTGCTCTGCACGCATTGCAGGGGAATCGGGCCTCATCCCGCGGCGAGGGGGAAGTCTCATGGTTGTTCTCGAGTTGCGGCCGGAACCTGGGGTATATTCTCGAGTTACGACGGGGAGGGTCTTTCCAGACACATGTTTGTTCAGCGACGTCAGGACCCCTGCCTAGGTGCGAGGGACAACTCGGGATACTCCTCGAGTCTTGGCATGGCAATTGGGACGCGTCTCCACGTGAGGCGGGAGACCCAGGGTCCCTTTCCACGTGCCACAGGGATCCTGGGACTCCTATCCATTTTCAAGAGGAGTCAGGCATCGTCTCCTTTGGAAGCATTGATCTCCGTGGACCTCTCGAGTTTTCAAAGGATGTGAGGCCTCCGCTCGCGATGAGGCGGAGAATTAGGTTTTTCTCTGTGGTCTCCACAGGGGATTCAGATATCCCTTCGTCTTGGGAGATGCAAGACGAGCCTGCATTCAATTCACTGCAGGGATATCCAGCCTTACTTCGAGTCAGAGCATCCCGGTGTCCATTCTACTTGAGGCCACAAACTCGGGGTCCCTCAAATATACATGTAGCTGAGAGAAGCCTCCTCTTGAGGTGCTTGTGGAAAGTTGGTATTCCTCTTGAGTCTAAGCCAGGGACTAAGCTCTCATCTCGCGTGTATTTCGGTCCACGGAGCCCTTTCCTGTTGGTCCAGTGACCTCAGGATCCCTCTAGACTAGTGACAGTGATCTTGGGTTTCCTCTGGAGTGCCATCAAGGAAATCAAGGCTCCTTTCACGTTTGATGTGGAACACGGAATTGCTCTGCATGCAGTGCAGGGGAATCGGGCCTCAACTCGCGGCGAGGGGGAAATCTCATGGTTTTTCTCGAGTTGCGGCCCAAACCTGGGGTATATTCTCGAGTTATGACGGGGAGGGCCCTTCCAGACACGTGTTTGTTCAGCGACGTCAGGACTCCTGCCTAGGTGCGAGGGACACCTCGGGATTCTCCACGAGTCTTGGCATGGCAATTTGAATGCGTCTCCACGTGAGGGGGGAGACCCAGGGTCCCTTTCCACGTGCCACAGTGATCCTGGGACTCCTATCCATTTTCAAGAGGAGTCAGGCATCGTCTCGTTTGGAAGCATTGATCTCCGCGGACCTCTCGAGTTTTCAAAGGATGTGAGGCCTACGTTCGCGATGAGGCGGAGAACTCGGTCTTTCTCTGTGGTCTCCACAGGGGATTCAGACATCCCTTCGTCTTGGGAGATGCAAGGCGAGTCTGCATTCAATTCACTGCAGGGATATCCGGCCTTACTTCGAGTCAGAGCATCTCGGTGTCCATTCCATTTGAGGCCACAAACTCAGGGTACCTCTCACATACCTGTAGCTGACTGAAGCCTCCTCTTGATGTGCTTGTGGAAAGTTGGTATTCCTCTTGAGTCGAAGCCAGGGACTAAGCTCTCATCTCGAGTTGATTTGGGGTCCACGGAGCCCTTTCGTGTTGCTCCAGTGACCTCAGGATCCCTCTAGACTTGAGACAGTGATCTTGGGTTTTCTCTGGAGTGCCATCAAGGAAATCAAGGCTCCTTTCACTTTTGATGTGGAATACGGAATTGCTCTGCACGCAGGGCAGGGGAATCGGGCCTCATCTCGCGGCGAGGGGGAAGTCTCATGGTTTTTCTCGAGTTGCGGCCGGAACCTGGGGTATATTCTCGAGTTACAACGGGGAGGTCCCTTCCAGACAAGTGTATGTTCAGCGTCGTCAGGACTCCTGCCTAGGTGCGAGGGACACCTCGGGATTCTCCTCGAGTCTTGGCATGGCAATTGGGATGCGTCTCCACGTGAGGCATGAGACCCAGGGTCCCTTTCCACGTGCCACAGGGATCCTGGGACTCCTATCCATTTTCAAGAGGAGTCGGGCATCGTCTCCTTTGGAAGCATTGATTTCTGCAGACCTCTCGAGTTTTCAAAGGATGTGAGGCCTCCGGTCGCGATGAGTCGGAGGACTAGGTCTTTCTCTGTGGTCTCCACAGGGGATTCAGACATACCTTCGTCTTGGGAGATGCAAGACGAGCCTGCATTCAATTCACTGCAGGGATATCCAGCCTTACTTCGAGTCAGAGCATCTCGGGGTCCATTCCGCTTGAGGCCACAAACTCAGGGTCCCCCTCACATACCTGTAGCTGAGAGAAGCCTCCTCTTGAGGTGCTTGTGGAAAGTTGGTATTCCTCTTGAGTCGAAGCCAGGGACTAAGCTCTCATCTCGAGTTGATTTGGGGTCCACGTAGCCCTATCGTGTTGCTACAGTGTCCTCCGGATCTCTCTAGACTTGAGACAGTGATCTTGGGTTTTCTATAGAGTGCCATCAAGGAAATCAAGGCTCCTTTCATGTTTGATCTGGAACACGGAATTGCTCTGCACGCAGTGCAGGGGAATCGGGCCTCATCTCGCGGCGAGGGGGAAGTCTCATGGTTTTTCTCGAGTTGCGGCCGGAACCTGGAGTATATTCTCGAGTTACGACGGATGCCGGCCCTTCCAGACATGTGTTTGTTCAGCGACGTCAGGACTCCTGCCTAGGTGCGAGGGACACCTCGGGATTCTCCTCGAGTCTTGGCATGGCAATTTGGACGCGTATCCACGTGAGGCGGGAGACCCAGGGCCCCTTTCCCCGTGCCACAGTGATCCTGGGACTCCTATCCATTTTCAAGAGGTGTCAGGCATCGTCTCCTTTGGAAGCATTGATCTCTGTGGACCTCTCGAATTTTCAAAGATGTGAGGCCTCTGGTCGCGATGAGGGGGAGAATTAGGTCTTTCTCTGTGGTCTCCACAGGGTATTCAGACATCCCTTCATCGTGGGAGATGCAAGACGAGCCTGCATTCAATTCACTGCAGGGATATCCGACCTTACTTCGAGTCAGAGCATCACGGTGTCCATTCCATTTGAGGCCACAAACTCAGGGTCGCTTTCACATACCTGTAGCTGAGAGAAGCCTCCACTTGAGGTGCTTGTGGAAAGTTGGTATTCCTCTTGAGTCGAAGCCAGGGACTAAGCTCTCATCTCGAGTTGATTTGGGGTCCACGGAGCCCTTTCGTGTTGCTCCAGTGACCTCAGGATCCCTCTAGACTTGAGACAGTCATCTTGGGTTTTCTCTGGAGTGCCATCAAGGAAATCAAGGATCCTTTCAAGTTTGATGTCGAACACGGAAGTGCTCTGCATGCAGTGCAAGGGAATCGGGCCTCATCTCACGGCGAGGGGGAAGTCTCATGGTTTTTCTCGAGTTGCGGCCGGAACCTGGGGTATATTCTCGAGTTACGACGGGGAGGTCCCTTCCAGACACGTGTTTGTTCAGGGACGTTAGGACTCCTGCCTAGGTGCGAGGGACACCTCGGGATTCTCCTCGAGTCTTGGCATGGCAATTGGGATGCGTCTCCACGTGAGGCATGAGACCCAGGGTCCCTTTCCACGTGCCACAGTGATCCTGGGACTCCTATCCATTTTCAAGAGGAGTCGGGCATCGTCTCCTTTGGAAGCATTGATTTCTGCAGACCTCTCGAGTTTTCAAAGGATGTGAGGCCTCCGGTCGCGATGAGGCGGAGGACTAGGTCTTTCTCTGTGGTCTCCACAGGGGATTCAGACATACCTTCGTCTTGGGAGATGCAAGACGAGCCTGCATTCAATTCACTGCAGGGATATCCGGCCTTACTTCGAGTCAGAGCATCTCGGTGTCCATTCCACTTGAGGCCACAAACTCAGGGTCCCTCTCACATACCATTAGCTGAGAGTAGCCTCCTCTTGAGGTGCTTGTGGAAAGTTGGTATTCCTCTTGAGTCGAAGCCAGGGACTAAGCTCTCATCTCGAGTTGATTTGGGGTCCACGGAGCCCTTTCGTGTTGCTCCAGTGACCTCAGGATCTCTCTAGACTTGAGACAGTGATCTTGGGCTTTCTCTGGAGTGCCATCAAGGAAATCAAGGCTCCTTTCCCGTTTGATGTGGAACACGGAATTGCTCTGCATGCAGTGCAGGGGAATCGGGCCTCAACTAGCGGCGAGGGGGAAATCTCATGGTTTTTCTCGAGTTGCGGCCGGAACCTGGGGTATATTCTCGAGTTACCACGGGGAGGCCCCTTCCAGACACGTGTTTGTTCAGCGACGTCAGGACTCCTGCCTAGGTGCGAGGGACACTTCGGTATTCTCCTCGAGTCTTGGCATGGCAATTGGGACGCGTCTCCACGTGAGGCGGGAGACCCAGGGTCCCTTTCCACGTGCCACAGGGATCCTGGGACTCCTATCCATTTTCAAGAGGAGTCAGGCATCGTCTCCTTTGGAAGCATTGATCTCCGCGGACCTCTCGAGTTTTCAAAGGATGTGAGGCTTCCGCTCGCGATGAGGCAGAGAATTAGGTCTTTCTCTGTGGTCTCCACAGGGGTTCAGACATCCCTTCATCTTGGGAGATGCAAGACGAGCCTTCATTCAATTCACTGCAGGGATATCCGGCCTTACTTCGAGTCAGAGCATCTCGGTGTCCATTCCATTTGAGGCCACAAACTCAGGGGCCCTCTCACATACATGTAGCTGAGAGAAGCCTCCTCTTGAGGTGCTTGTGGAAAGTTGGTATTCCTCTTGAGTCAAAGCCAGGGACTAAGCTCTCATCTCGAGTTGATTTGGGGACCACAGAGCCCTTTCATGTTGCTACAGTGACCTCAGGATCCCTCTAGACTTGAGACAGTGATCTTGGGTTTTCTCTGGAGTGCCATCAAAGAAATCAAGGCTCCTTTCATTTTTGATGTGGAATACGGAGTTGCTCTGCATGCAGCTCAGGGGAATCGGGCCTCATCTCGCGGCGAGGGGGAAGTCTCATGGTTTTTCTCGAGTTGCGTCCGGAACCTGGGGTATATTCTCGAGTTACGACGGGGAGGGCCCTTCCAGACACGTGATAGGTGCGAGGGACACCTTTGGATTCTCCTAAAGTCTTGGCATGACAATTGGGACGCGTCTCCACGTGAGGCGGGAGACCCAGGGTCCCTTTCCACGTGCCACAGGGATCCTGGGACTCCTATCCATTTTCAAGAGGAGTCAGGCATCGTCTCCTTTGGAAGCATTGATCTCCGCGGACCTCTCGAGTTTTCAAAGGATGTGAGGCCTCCGGTCGCGATGAGGCGGAGGACTAGGTCTTTCTCTGTGGTCTCCACAGGGGATTCAGACATCCCTTCGTCTTGGGACATGCAAGACCAGCCTGCATTCAATTCACTGCAGGGATATCCGGCCTTACTTCGAATCAGAGCATCTCGGTGTCCATTCCACTTGAGGCCACAAATTCAGGGTCCCTCTCACATACCTGTAGCTGAGAGAAGCCTCCTCTTGAGGTGCTTGTGGAAAGTTGGTATTCCTCTTGAGTCAAAGCCAGGGACTAAGCTCTCATTTAGAGTTGATTTGCGGTCCACGGAGCCCTTTTGTGTTGCTCCAGTGACCTCAGGATCCCTCTAGAATTGAGACAATGATCTTGGGTTTCCTCTTGAGTGCCATCAAGGAAATCAAGGCTCCTTTCACGTTTGATGTGGAACACGGAATTGCTCTGCACGCAGTGCTGGTGAATCGGGCCTCATCTCGCGGAGAGGGGGAAGTCTCATGGTTTTTCTCGAGTTGCGGCCGGAACCTGGGGTATATTCTCGAGTTACGACGGGGAGGGCCCTTCCAGACAAGTGTTTGTCCAGCGACTTCAGGACTCCTGCCTAGGTGCGAGGGACACCTCGCGATTCTCCTCGAGTCTTGGCATGGCAATTGGGAAACGTATCCACGTGAGGCGGGAGACCCAGGGTCCCTTTCCACGTGCCACAGGGATCCTGGGACTCCTATCCATTTTCAAGAGGAGTCAGGCATCGTCTCCTTTGGAAGCATTGATCTCCGCAGACCTCTCGAGTTTTCAAAGGATGTGAGGCCTCCGGTCGCGTTGAGGCGGTGGACTAGGTCTTTCTCTGTGGTCTCTACAGGGGATTCAGACATCCCTTGGTCTTGGGAGATGCAAGACGAGCCTGCATTCAATTCACTGCGGTGATATCCGGCCTTACTTCGAGTCAGAGCATCTCCGTGTCCATTCCACTTGAGGCCACAAACTGAGGGTCCCTCTCACATACCTGTAGCTGAGAGAAGCCTCCTCTTGAGGTGCTTGTGGAAAGTTGGTATTCCTCTTGAGTCGAAGCCAGGGACTAAGCTCTCATCTCGAGTTGATTTGGGGTCCACGGAGCCCTTTCCTGTTGCTCCAGTGACCTCAGGATCCCTCTAGACTTGAGACAGTGATCTTGGGTTTTCTCTGGAGTGCCATCAAGGAAATCAAGGCTCCTTTCACGTTTGATGTGGAACACGGAATTGCTCTGCACGCAGTGCAGGGGAATCGGGCCTCATCTCGCGGCGAGGGGGAAGTCTCATGGTTTTTCTCGAGTTGCTGCCAGAACCTGGGGTATATTCTCGAGTTACGTCGGGGAGGGCCCTTCCAGACAAGTGCCTGTTCATCGACGTCAGGACTCCTTCCTAGGTGCGAGGGACACCTCGGGATTCTCCTCGAGTCTTGGCATGGCAATTGGGACGCGTCTCCACGTGAGGCAGGAGACCCTGGGTCCCTTTCGACGTGCCACAGGGACCCTGGGACTCCTATCCACTTTCAAGAGGAGTCAGGCATCGTCTTCTTTGGAAGCATTGATCTCCGCAGACCTCTCGAGTTTTCAAAGGATGTGAGGCCTCCGGTCGCGATGAGGCGGAGGACTAAGTCTTTCTCTGTCGTCTCCACAAGGGATTCAGACATCCCTTCGTCTTGGGAGATGCAAGACGAGCCTGCATTCAATTCACTGCAGGGACACTCGGCCTTACTTCAAGTCAGAGCATCTCGGTGTCCATTCCACTTGAGGCCAAAAACTCAGTGTCCCTCTCACATACCTGTAGCTGAGAGAAGCCTCCTCTTGAGGTGCTTGTGGAAAGTTGGTATTCCTCTTGAGTTGAAGCCAGGGACTAAGCTCTCATCTCGAGTTGATTTGGGGTCCACGGAGCCCTTTCGTGTTGCTCCAGTGACCTCAGGATCCCTCTAGACTTGAGACAGTGATCTTGGGTTTTCTTTGGAGTGCCATCAAGGAAATCAAGGCTCCTTTCACGTTTGATGTGGAACACGGAATTGCACTGCACGCAGTGCAGGGGAATCGGGCCTCATCTCGTGGCGAGGGGGAAGTCTCATGGTTTTTCTCGAGTTGCGGCCAGAACCTGGGGTATATTCTCGAGTTACGACGGGGAGGGCCCTTCCAGACACGTGTTTGTTCAGCGACGTCAGGACACCTGCCTAGGTGCGAGGGACACCTCGGGATTCTCGTCGAGTCTTGGCATGGCAATTGGGACGCGTCTCCACGTGAGGCAGTAGACCCAGGGTCCCATTCCACGTGCCACAGGGATCCTGGGACTCCTATCCATTTTCAAGAGGAGTCAGGCATCGTCTCCTTTGGAAGCATTGATCTCAGCGGACCTCTCGAGTTTTCAAAGGATGTGAGGCCTCCGTTCGCGTTGAGGCGGAGGACTAGGTCTTTCTCTGTGGTCTCCACAGGGGATTCAGACATCCCTTCGTCTTGGGAGATGCAAGACGAGCCTGCATTCAATTCACTGCAGGGATATCTGGCCTTACTTCGAGTCAGAGCATCTCCGTGTCCATTCCACTTGAGGCCACAAACTCAGGGTCCCTCTCACATACCTGTAGCTGAGAGAAGCCTCCTCTTGAGGTGCTTGTGGAAAGTTGGTATTCCTCTTGAGTCGAATCCAGGGACTAAGCTCTCATCTCGAGTTGATTTGGGGTCCACGGAGCCCTTTCGTGTTACTCCAGTGACCTCAGGATCCCTCTAGACTTGAGACAGTGATCTTGGGTTTTCTCTGGAGTGCCGTCATAGAAATCAAGGCTCCTTTCACGTTTGATGTGGAACACGGAATTGCTCTGCACGCAGTGCTGGTGAATCGGGCCTCATCTCGCGGAGAGGGGGAAGTCTCATGGTTTTTCTCGAGTTGCGGCCGGAACCTGGGGTATATTCTCGAGTTACGACGGGGAGGTCCCTTCCATACACGTGTTTGTTCAGCGACGTAAGGACTCCAGCCTAGGTGCGAGGGACACCTCGGGATTCTCCTCGAGTCTTCGCATGGCAATTGGGACGCGTCTCCACGTGAGGCGGGAGACGCAGGGTCCCTTTCCACGTGCCACAGGGATCCTGGGACTCCTATCCATTTTCAAGAGGAGTCAGGCATCGTCTCCTTTGGAAGCATTGATCTCAGCGGACCTCTCGAGTTTTCAAAGGATGTGAGGCCTCCGTTCGCGTTGAGGCGGAGGACTAGGTCTTTCTCTGTGGTCTCCACAGGGGATTCAGACATCCCTTCGTCTTGGGAGATGCAAGACGAGCCTGCATTCAATTCACTGCAGGGATATCTGGCCTTACTTCGAGTCAGAGCATCTCCGTGTCCATTCCACTTGAGGCCACAAACTCAGGGTCCCTCTCACATACCTGTAGCTGAGAGAAGCCTCCTCTTGAGGTGCTTGTGGAAAGTTGGTATTCCTCTTGAGTCGAATCCAGGGACTAAGCTCTCATCTCGAGTTGATTTGGGGTCCACGGAGCCCTTTCGTGTTGCTCCAGTGACCTCAGGATCCCTCTAGACTTGAGACAGTGATCTTGGGTTTTCTCTGGAGTGCCGTCATCGAAATCAAGGCTCCTTTCACGTTTGATGTGGAACACGGAATTGCTCTGCACGCAGTGCTGGTGAATCGGGCCTCATCTCGCGGAGAGGGGGAAGTCTCATGGTTTTTCTCGAGTTGCGGCCGGAACCTGGGGTATATTCTCGAGTTACGACGGGGAGGGCCCTTCCAGACAAGTGTTTGTTCAGCGACGTCAGGACTCCTGCCTAGGTGCGAGGGACCCCTCGCGATTCTCCTCGAGTCTTGGCATGGCAATTGGGACACGTCTCCACGTGAGGCGGGAGACGCAGGGTCCCTTTCCACGTGCCACAGGGATCCTGGGACTCCTATCCATTTTCAAGAGGAGTCAGGCATCGTCTCCTTTGGAAGCATTGATCTCCGCGGACCTCTCGAGTTTTCAAAGGATGTGAGGCCTCCGGTCGCGATGAGGCGGAGGACTAGGTCTTTCTCTGTGGTCTCCACATGGGATTCAGACATCCCTTCGTCTTGGGAGATGCAAGACGAGCCTGCATTCAATTCACTGCAGGGATATCCGGCCTTACTTCGAGTCAGAGCATCTCGGAGTCCATTCCACTTGAGGCCGCAAATTCAGGGTCCCTCTCACATACCTGTAGCTGAGAGAAGCCTCCTCTTGAGGTGCTGGTGGAAAGTTGGTATTCCTCTTGAGTCAAAGCCAGGGACTAAGCTCTCATCTAGAGTTGATTTGCGGTCCACGGAGCCCTTTTGTGTTGCTCCAGTGACCTCAGGATCCCTCTAGAATTGAGACAATGATCTTGGGTTTCCTCTGGAGTGCCATCAAGGAAATCAAGGCTCCTTTCACGTTTGATGTGGAACACGGATTTGCTCTGCACGCAGTGCCGGGGAATCGGGCCTCATCTCGTGGCGAGGGGGAAGTCTCATGGTTTTTCTCGAGTTGCGGCCAGAACCTGGGGTATATTCTCGAGTTACGAGGGGGAGGGCACTTCCAGACACGTGTTTGTTCATCGACGTCAGGACTCCTGCCTAGGTGCATGGGACACCTTGCGATTCTCCTCGAGTCTTGGCATGGCAATTTAGACGCGTCTCCATGTGATGCAGGAGACCAGGGTCCCTTTCCACGTGCCACAGGGATCCTGGGGCGCCTATCCATTTTCAAGAGGAGTCAGGCATCGTCTCCTGTGGAAGCATTGATCTCCGCGGACCTCTCGAGTTTTCAAAGGATGTGAGGCCTCCGGTCGCAATGAGGCGGAGGACTAGGTCTTTCTCTGTGGTCTCCACAGGGAATTCAGACATCCCTTCGTCTTGGGAGATGCAAGACGAGCCTGCATTCAATTCACTGCAGGGATATCTGGCCTTACTTCGAGTCAGAGCATCTCGGTGTCCATTCCACTTGAGGCCACAAACTCAGGGTCCCTCTCACATACCTGTAGCTGAGAGAAGCCTCCTCTTGAGGTGCTTGTGGAAAGGTGATATTCCTCTTGAGTCGAAGCCAGGGACTAAGCTCTCATCTCTGGTTGATTTGGGGTCCACGGAGCCCTTTCGTGTTGCTACAGTGACCTCAGGATCCCTCTAGACTTGAGACAGTGATCTTGGGTTTTCTCTGGAGTGCCATCAAGGAAATCAAGGCTCCTTTCACGTTTCATGTGGAACACAGAATTGCTCTGCACGCAGTGCAGGGGAATCGGGCCTCATCTCGCGGCGAGGGGGAAGTCTCATGGTTTTTCTCGAGTTGCGGCCGGAACCTGGGGTATATTCAAGAGTTACGACAGGGAGGGCCCTTCCAGACACGTGTTTGTTCAGCGACGTCAGGACTCCTGCCTAGGTGCGAGGGCCACTTCGGGATTCTCCTCGAGTCTTGGCATGGCAATTGGGACGCGTCTCCACGTGAGGCGGGAGACCCAGTGTCCCTTTCCAGGTGCCGCAGGGATCCTGGGACTCCTATCCATTTTCAAGAGGAGTCAGGCATTGTCTCCTTTGGAAGCATTGATCTCCGCGGACCTCTCGAGTTTTCAAAGGATGTGAGGCCTCAGGTCGCGATGAGGCGGAGGACTAGTTCTTTCTCTGTGGTCTCCACATGGGATTCAGACATCCCTTCGTCTTGGGAGATGCAAGACGAGCCTGCATTCAATTCACTGCATGGATATCCGTCCTTACTTCGAGTCAGAGCATCTCAGTGTCCATTCCACTTCAGTCCACCAACTCAGGATCCCTCTCACATACCTGTAGCTAAGAGAAGCCTCCTCTTGAGGTGCTTGTGGAAAGTTGGTATTCCTCTTGAGTCGAAGCCAGGGATTAAGCCCTCATCTCGAATTGATTTGGGGTCCACGGAGCACTTTCGTGTTGCTACAGTGACCTCAGGATCCCTCTAGACTTGAGACAGTGATCCTGGATACTCTCTGGAGTGCCATCAAGGAAATCAAGGCTCCTTTCAAGTTTGATGTGGAACACGGAATTGCTCTGCACGCAGTGCAGGGGAATCGGGCCTCATCTGGCGGCGAGGGGAAGTCTCATGGTTTTTCTCGAGTTGCGGCCGGAACCTGGGATATATTCTAGAGTTACGACGCGGAGGGCCCTTCCAGACACGTGTTTGTTCAGCGACGTCAGGACTCCTGCCTAGGTGCGAGGGACACCTCGGGGTTCTCCTCGAGTCTTGGCATGGCAATTGGGACGCGTCTCCACGTGAGGCGGGAGACCCAGGGTCCCTTTCCACGTGCCACAGGGATCCTGGGACTCCTATCCATTTTCAAGAGGAGTCAGGCATCGTCTCCTTTGGAAGCATTGATCTCCGCGGACCTCTAGAGTTTTAAAAGGATGTGAGGCCTCCGGTCGCAATGAGGCGGAGGACTAGGTCTTTCTCTGTGGACTCCACAGGGGATTCAGACATCCCTTCGTTTTGGGAGATGAAAGACGAGCCTGCATTCAATTCACTGCAGGGATATCCGGCCTTATTTCGAGTCAGAGCATCTCGGTGTCCATTCCACTTGAGGCCACAAACTCAGGGTCCCTCTCACATACCTGTAGCTGAGAGAAGCCTCCTCTTGAGGTGCTTGTGGAAAGTTGGTATTCCTCTTGATTCGAAGCTAGGGACTAAGCTCTCATCTCGAGTTGATTTGGGGTCCACGGAGCCCTTTCGTGTTTCTCCACTGACCTCAGGATCCCTCTAGACTTGAGACAGTGATCTTGGGTATTCTCTGGAGTTCCATCTAGAAAATCAAGGCTCCTTTCACGTTTGATGAGGAACACGGAATTGCTCTGCACGCAGTGCAGGGGAATCGGGCCTCATCTCGCGGCGAGGGGGAAGTCTCATTGTTTTTCCCGAGTTGCGCCCAGAACCTGGGGTATATTCTCGAGTTACGACGGGGAGGGCCCTTCCAGACACGTGTTTGTTCAGCGACGTCAGGACTCCTGCCTAGGTGCGAGGGACACCTCGGGATTCTCCTCGAGTCTTGGCATGGCAATTGGGATGCGTCTCCACGTGAGGCGGGAGACCCAGCGTCCCTTTCCACATGCCACAGGGATCCTTGCACTCCTATACATTTTCAAGAGGAGTCAGGCATCCTCTCCTTTGGAAGCATTGATCTCCGCGGACCTCTCGAGTTTTCAAAGTATGTGAAGCCTCCGGTCGCGTTGAGGCGGAGTACTAGGTCTTTCTCTGTGGTCTCCACAGGGGATTCAGACATCCCTTGGTCTTGGGAGATGCAAGACGAGCCTGCATTCAATTCACTGCAGGGATATCCGGCCTTACTTCGAGTCAGAGCATCTCGGTGTCCATTCCACTTGAGGCCACAAACTCAGGGTCCCTCTCACATACCTGTAGCTGAGAGAAGACTCCTCTTGAGGTGCTTGTGGAAAGTTGGTATTCCACTTGAGTCGAAGCTAGGGACTAAGCTCTCATCTCGAGTTGATTTGGGGTCCACGGATCCCTTTCCTGTTGCTCCAATAACCCTAGGATCCCTCTAGACTTGAGACAGTGATCTTGGGTTTTCTCTGGAGTGCCATCAAGGATATCAAGGCACCTTTCACGTTTGATGTGGAACACGGAATTGCTCTGCACGAAGTGCAGGGGAATCGGGCCTCATCTCGCGGCGATGGGGAAATCTCATGGTTTTTCTCGAGTTGTGGCCGGAACCTGTGGTATATTGTCGAGTTAGGACGGGGAGGGCCCTTCCAGACACGTGTTTGTTCAGCGACGTCAGGACTCCTGCCTAGGTGCGAGGGACACCTCGGGATTCTCCTCGAGTCTTGGCATGACAATTGGGACGCGTCTCCACGTGAGGCGGGAGACCCAGCGTCCCTTTCTACGTGCCACAGGGATCCTGGGACTCCTATCTAATTTCAAGAGGAATCAGGCATCGTCTCCTTTGGAAGCATTGATCTCCGCGGACCTCTCGAGTTTTCAAAGGATGTGAGGCCTGCGGTCGCGATGAGGTGGAGGACTAGGTCTTTCTCTGTGGACTCCACAGGGGATTCAGACATCCCTTCGTCTTGGGAGATGCAAGACGAGCCTGCATTCAATTCACTGCAGGGATATCCGGCCTTACTTCGAGTCAGAGCATCTCCGTGTCCATTCCACTTGAGGCCACAAACTCAGGGTCCCTCTCACATACCTGTAGCTGAGAGAAGCCTCCTCTTGAGGTGCTTGTGGAAAGTTGGTATTCCTCTTGAGTCGAAGCCAGGGACTAAGCTCTCATCTCGAGTTGATTTGGGGTCCACGGAGCCCTTTCGTGTTGTTCCAGTGACCTCAGGATCCCTCTAGACTTGAGACAGTGATCTTGGGTTTTCTCTGGAGTGCCGTCAAGGAAATCAAGGCTCCTTTCACGTTTGATGTGGAACACGGAATTGCTCTGCACGCAGTGCTGGTGAATCGGGCCTCATCTCGCGGAGAGGGGGAAGTCTCATGGTTTTTCTCGAGTTGCGGCCGGAACCTGGGGTATATTCTCGAGTTACGACGGGGAGGGCCCTTCCAGACAAGTGTTTGTTCAGCGACTTCAGGACTCCTGCCTAGGTGCGAGGGACACCTCGCGATTCTCCTCGAGTCTTGGCATGGCAATTGGGACACGTCTCCACGTGAGGCGGGAGAACCAGGGTCCCTTTCCACGTGCCACAGGGATCCTGGGACTCCTATCCATTTTCAAGAGGAGTCAGGCATCGTCTCCTTTGGAAGCATTGATCTCCGCGGACCTCTCGAGTTTTCAAAGGATGTGAGGCCTCCGGTCGCAATGAGGCGGAGGACTAGGTCTTTCTCTGTGGTCTCCACATGGGATTCAGACATCCCTTCGTCTTGGGAGATGCAAGACGAGCCTGCATTCAATTCACTGCAGGGATATCTGGCCTTACTTCGAATCAGAGCATCTCGGTGTCCATTCCACTTGAGGCCACAAATTCAGGGTCCCTCTCACATACCTGTAGCTGAGAGAAGCCTCCTCTTGAGGTGCTTGTGGAAAGTTGGTATTCCTCTTGAGTCAAAGCCAGGGAATAAGCTCTCATTTAGAGTTGATTTGCGGTCCACGGAGCCCTTTTGTGTTGCTCCAGTGACCTCAGGATCCCTCTAGAATTGAGACAATGATCTTGGGTTTCCTCTTGAGTGCCATCAAGGAAATCAAGGCTCCTTTCACGTTTGATGTGGAAGACGGATTTGCTCTGCACGCAGTGCCGGGGAATCGGGCCTCATCTCGCGGCGAGGGGTAAGTCTCATGGTTTTTCTCGAGTTGCGGCCAGAACCTGGGGTATATTCTCGAGTTACGACAGGGAGGGCCCTTCCAGACACGTGTTTGTTCATCGACGTCAGGACTCCTGCCTAGGTACGAGGGACACCTTGCGATTCTCCTCGAGTCTTGGCATGGCAATTTAGACGCGTCTCCATGTGAGGCAGGAGACCAGGGTCCCTTTCCACGTGCCACAGGGATCCTGGGGCTCCTATCCATTTTCAAGAGGAGTCAGGCATCGTCTCCTTTGGAAGCATTGATCTCCGCGGACCTCTCGAGTTTTCAAAGGATGTGAGGCCTCCGGTCGCAATGAGGCGGAGGACTAGGTCTTTCTCTGTGGTCTCCACAGGGGATTCAGACATCCCTTCGTCTTGGGAGATGCAAGACGAGCCTGCATTCAATTCACTGCAGGGATATCTGGCCTTACTTCGAGTCAGAGCATCTCGGTGTCCATTCCACTTGAGGCCACAAACTCAGGGTCCCTCTCACATACCTGTAGCTGAGAGAAGCCTCCTCTTGAGGTGCTTGTGGAAAGTTGGTATTCCTCTTGAGTCGAAGCCAGGGACTAAGCTCTCATCTTGAGTTGATTTGGGGTCCACGGAGCCCTTTTGTGTTGCTCCAGTGACCTCAGGATCCCTCTAGACTTGAGACAGTGATCTTGGGTTTTCTCTGGAGTGTCATCAAGGAAATCAAGGCTCCTTTCACGTATGATGTGGAACACGGAATTGTTCTGGACGCAGTGCAGGGGAATCGGGCCTCATCTCGCGGCGAGGGGGAAGTCTCATGGTTTTTCTCGAGTTGCGGCCGGAACCTGGGGTATATTCTCGAGTTACGACGGGGAGGTCCCTTCCATACACGTGTTTGTTCAGCGACGTAAGGACTCCAGCCTAGGTGCGAGGGACACCTCGGGATTCTCCTCGAGTCTTGGCATGGCAATTGGGACGCGTCTCCACGTGAGGCGGGAGACCCTGGGTCCCTTTCGACGTGCCACAGGGACCCTGGGACTCCTATCCACTTTCAAGAGGCGTTAGGCATCGTCTTCTTTGGAAGCATTGATCTCCGCAGACCTCTCGAGTTTTCAAAGGATGTGAGGCCTCCGGTAGCGATGAGGCGGAGGACTAGGTCTTTCTCTGTCGTCTCCACAAGGGATTCAGACATCCCTTCGTCTTGGGAGATGCAAGACGAGCCTGCATTCAATTCACTGCAGGGAACCCGGCCTTACTTCAAGTCAGAGCATCTCGGTGTCCATTCCACTTGAGGCCAAAAACTCAGTGTCCCTCTCACATACCTGTAGCTGAGAGAAGCCTCCTCTTGAGGTGCTTGTGGAAAGTTGGTATTCCTCTTGAGTTGAAGCCAGGGACTAAGCTCTCATCTCGAGTTGATTTGGGGTCCACGGAGCCCTTTCGTGTTGCTCCAGTGACCTCAGGATCCCTCTAGACTTGAGACAGTGATCTTGGGTTTTCTTTGGAGTGCCATCAAGGAAATCAAGGCTCCTTTCACGTTTGATGTGGAACACGGAATTGCACTGCACGCAGTGCAGGGGAATCGGGCCTCATCTCGTGGCGAGGGGGAAGTCTCATGGTTTTTCTCGAGTTGCGGCCAGAACCTGGGGTATATTCTCGAGTTACGACGGGGAGGGCCCTTCCAGACACGTGTTTGTTCAGCGACGTCAGGACACCTGCCTAGGTGCGAGGGACACCTCGGGATTCTCGTCGAGTCTTGGCATGGCAATTGGGACGCGTCTCCACGTGAGGCAGTAGACCCAGGGTCCCATTCCACGTGCCACAGGGATCCTGGGACTCCTATCCATTTTCAAGAGGAGTCAGGCATCGTCTCCTTTGGAAGCATTGATCTCAGCGGACCTCTCGAGTTTTCAAAGGATGTGAGGCCTCCGGTCGCGTTGAGGCGGAGGACTAGGTCTTTCTCTGTGGTCTCCACAGGGGATTCAGACATCCCTTCGTCTTGGGAGATGCAAGACGAGCCTGCATTCAATTCACTGCAGGGATATCTGGCCTTACTTCGAGTCAGAGCATCTCCGTGTCCATTCCACTTGAGGCCACAAACTCAGGGTTCCTCTCACATACCTGTAGCTGAGAGAAGCCTCCTCTTGAGGTGCTTGTGGAAAGTTGGTATTCCTCTTGAGTCGAATCCAGGGACTAAGCTCTCATCTCGAGTTGATTTGGGGTCCACGGAGCCCTTTCGTGTTACTCCAGTGACCTCAGGATCCCTCTAGACTTGAGACAGTGATCTTGGGTTTTCTCTGGAGTGCCGTCATAGAAATCAAGGCTCCTTTCACGTTTGATGTGGAACACGGAATTGCTCTGCACGCAGTTCTGGTGAATCGGGCCTCATCTCACGGAGAGGGGGAAGTCTCATGGTTTTTCTCGAGTTGCGGCCGGAACCTGGGGTATATTCTCGAGTTACGACGGGGAGGTCCCTTCCATACACGTGTTTGTTCAGCGACGTAAGGACTCCAGCCTAGGTGCGAGGGACACCTCGGGATTCTCCTCGAGTCTTCGCATGGCAATTGGGACGCGTCTCCATGTGAGGCGGGAGACGCAGGGTCCCTTTCCACGTGCCACAGGGATCCTGGGACTCCTATCCATTTTCAAGAGGAGTCAGGCATTGTCTCCTTTGGAAGCATTGATCTCCGCAGACCTCTCGAGTTTTCAAAGGATGTGAGGCCTCCGGTCGCGTTGAGGCGGTGGACTAGGTCTTTCTCTGTGGTCTCCACAGGGGATTCAGACATCCCTTGGTCTTGGGAGATGCAAGACGAGCCTGCATTCAATTCACTGCGGTGATATCCGGCCTTACTTCGAGTCAGAGCATCTCCGTGTCGATTCCACTTGAGGCCACAAACTGAGGGTCCCTCTCACATACCTGTAGCTGAGAGAAGCCTCCTCTTGAGGTGCTTGTGGAAAGTTGGTATTCCTCTTGAGTCGAAGCCAGGGACTAAGCTCTCATCTCGAGTTGATTTGGGGTCCGCGGAGCCCTTTCCTGTTGCTCCAGTGACCTCAGGATCCCTCTAGACTTGAGACAGTGATCTTGGGTTTTCTCTTGAGTGCCATCAAGGAAATCAAGGCTCCTTTCACGTTTGATGTGGAACACGGAATTGCTATGCACGCAGTGCAGGGGAATCGGGCCTCATCTCGCGGCGAGGGGGAAGTCTCATGGTTTTTCTCGAGTTGCTGCCAGAACCTGGGGTATATTCTCGAGTTACGTCGGGGAGGGCCCTTCCAGACAAGTGCCTGTTCATCGACGTCAGGACTCCTGCCTAGGTGCGAGGGACACCTCGGGATTCTCCTCGAGTCTTGGCATGGCAATTGGGACGCGTCTCCACGTGAGGCGGGAGACCCTGGGTCCCTTTCGACATGCCACAGGGACCCTGGGACTCCTATCCACTTTCAAGAGGAGTCAGGCATCGTCTTCTTTGGAAGCATTGATCTCCGCAGACCTCTCGAGTTTTCAAAGGATGTGAGGCCTCCGGTCGCGATGAGGCGGAGGACTAGGTCTTTCTCTGTCGTCTCCACAAGGGATTCAGACATCCCTTCGTCTTGGGAGATGCAAGACGAGCCTGCATTCAATTCACTGCAGGGACACCCGGCCTTACTTCAAGTCAGAGCATCTCGGTGTCCATTCCACTTGAGGCCAAAAACTCAGTGTCCCTCTCACATACCTGTAGCTGAGAGAAGCCTCCTCTTGAGGTGCTTGTGGAAAGTTGGTATTCCTCTTGAGTTGAAGCCAGGGACTAAGCTCTCATCTCGAGTTGATTTGGGGTCCACGGATCCCTTTCGTGTTGCTCCAGTGACCTCAGGATCCCTCTAGACTTGAGACAGTGATCTTGGGTTTTCTTTGGAGTGCCATCAAGGAAATCAAGGCTCCTTTCTCGTTTGATGTGGAACACGGAATTGCACTGCACGCAGTGCAGGGGAATCGGGCCTCATCTCGTGGCGAGGGGGAAGTCTCATGGTTTTTCTCGAGTTGCGGCCAGAACCTGGGGTATATTCTCGAGTTACGACGGGGAGGGCCCTTCCAGACACGTGTTTGTTCAGCGCCGTCAGGACACCTGCCTAGGTGCGAGGGACACCTCGGGATTCTCGTCGAGTCTTGGCATGGCAATTGGGACGCGTCTCCACGTGAGGCAGTAGACCCAGGGTCCCATTCCACGTGCCACAGGGATCCTGGGACTCCTATCCATTTTCAAGAGGAGTCAGGCATCGTCTCCTTTGGAAGCATTGATCTCCGCGGACCTCGCGAGTTTTCAAAGGATGTGAGGCCTCCGGTCGCGATGAGGCGGAGGACTAGGTCTTTCTCTGTGGTCTCCACATGGGATTCAGACATCCCTTCGTCTTGGGAGATGCAAGACGAGCCTGCATTCAATTCACTGCAGGGATATCCGGCCTTACTTCGAGTCAGAGCATCTCGGTGTCCATTCCACTTGAGGCCGCAAATTCAGGGTCCCTCTCACATACCTGTAGCTGAGAGAAGCCTCCTCTTGAGGTGCTTGTGGAAAGTTGGTATTCCTCTTGAGTCAAAGCCAGGGACTAAGCTCTCATCTAGAGTTGATTTGCGGTCCACGGAGCCCTTTTGTGTTGCTCCAGTGACCTCAGGATCCCTCTAGAATTGAGACAATGATCTTGGGTTTCCTCTGGAGTGCCATCAAGGAAATCAAGGCTCCTTTCACGTTTGATGTGGAACACGGATTTGCTCTGCACGCAGTGCCGGGGAATCGGGCCTCATCTCGTGGCGAGGGGGAAGTCTCATGGTTTTTCTCGAGTTGCGGCCAGAACCTGGGGTATATTCTCGAGTTACGAGGGGGAGGGCACTTCCAGACACGTGTTTGTTCATCGACGTCAGGACTCCTGCCTAGGTGCGTGGGACACCTTGCGATTCTCCTCGAGTCTTGGCATGGCAATTTAGACGCGTCTCCATGTGAGGCAGGAGACCAGGGTCCCTTTCCACGTGCCACAGGGATCCTGGGACTCCTATCCATTTTCAAGAGGAGTCAGGCATCGTCTCCTGTGGAAGCATTGATCTCCGCGGACCTCTCGAGTTTTCAAAGGATGTGAGGCCTCCAGTCGCAATGAGGCGGAGGACTAGGTCTTTCTCTGTGGTCTCCACAGGGAATTCAGACATCCCTTCGTCTTGGGAGATGCAAGACGAGCCTGCATTCAATTCACTGCAGGGATATCTGGCCTTACTTCGAGTCAGAGCATCTCGGTGTCCATTCCACTTGAGGCCACAAACTCAGGGTCCCTCTCACATACCTGTAGCTGAGAGAAGCCTCCTCTTGAGGTGCTTGTGGAAAGTTGGTATTCCTCTTGAGTCGAAGCCAGGGACTAAGCTCTCATTTTGAGTTGATTTGGGGTCCACGGAGCCCTTTTGTGTTGCTCCAGTGACCTCAGGATCCCTCTAGACTTGAGACAGTGATCTTGGGTTTTCTCTGGAGTGTCATCAAGGAAATCAAGGCTCCTTTCACGTATGATGTGGAACACGGAATTGTTCTGGACGCAGTGCAGGGGAATCGGGCCTCATCTCGCGGCGAGGGGGAAGTCTCATGGTTTTTCTCGAGTTGCGGCCGGAACCTGGGGTATATTCTCGAGTTACGACGGGGAGGTCCCTTCCATACACGTGTTTGTTCAGCGACGTAAGGACTTCAGCCTAGGTGCGAGGGACACCTCGGGATTCTCCTCGAGTCTTCGCATGGCAATTGGGACGCGTCTCCACGTGAGGCGGGAGACGCAGGGTCCCTTTCCACGTGCCACAGGGATCCTGGGACTCCTATCCATTTTCAAGAGGAGTCAGGCATCGTCTCCTTTGGAAGCATTGATCTCCGCAGACCTCTCGAGTTTTCAAAGGATGTGAGGCCTCCAGTCGCGTTGAGGCGGTGGACTAGGTCTTTCTCTGTGGTCTCCACTGGGGATTCAGACATCCCTTCGTCTTGGGAGATGCAAGACGAGCCTGTATTCAATTCACTGCAGGGATATCCGGCCTTAATTCGAGTCAGAGCATCTCCGTGTCCATTCCACTTGATGCCACAAACTCAGGGTCCCTCTCACATACCTGTAGCTGAGAGAAGCCTCCTCTTGAGGTGCTTGTGGAAAGTTGGTATTCCTCTTGAGTCGAAGCCAGGGACTAAGCTCTCATCTCGAGTTGATTTGGGGTCCACGGAGCCCTTTCGTGTTGCTCCAGTGACCTCAGGATCCCTCTAGACTTGAGCCAGTGATCTTGGGTTTTCTTTGGAGTGCCATCAAGGAAATCAAGGCTCCTTTCACGTTTGATGAGGAACACGGAATTGCTCTGCACGCAGTGCAGGGGATTCGGGCCTCATCTCGCGGCGAGGGGAAAGTCTCATGGTTTTTCTCGAGTTGCGGCCGGAACCTGGGGCATATTCTCGAGTTACGACGGGGAGGCCCCTTCCAGACACGTGTTTGATCAGCGAAGTCAGGACTCCTGCCTAGGTGCGAGGGACACCTCGGGATTCTCCTCGAGTCTTGGCATGGCAATTTGGACGAGTCTCCACGTGAGGCGGGAGACCCAGGGTCCCTTATAACGTGCCAAAGGGATCCTGGGACTCCTATCCATTTTCAAGAGGAGTCAGGCATCGTCTCCTTTGGAAGCATTGATCTCCGCGGACCTCTCGAGTTTTCAAAGGATGTGAGGCGTCCGGTCGCGATGAGGCGGAGGACTAGGTCTTTCTCTGTGGTCTCCACAGGGGATTCAGACATCCCTTCGTCTTGGGAGATGCAAGACGAGCCTGCATTCAATTCACTGCAGGGATATCCGGCCTTACTTCGAGTCAGAACATCTCGGTGTCCATTCCACTTGAGGCCACAAACTCAGGGTCCCTCTCACATACTTGTAGCTGAGAGAAGCCTCCTCTTGAGGTGCTGGTGGAAAGTTGGTGTTCCTCTTGAGTCGAAGCCAAGGACTAAGCTCTCATCTCGAGTTGACTTGGGGTCCACGGAGCATTTCGTGTTGCTCCAGTGACCTCAGGATCCCTCTAGACTTGAGACAGTGATCTTGGGTTTTCTCTGGAGTGCCATCAAGGATATCAAGGCTCCTTTCACGTTTGATGTGGAACACGGAATTGCTCTGCACGCAGTGCAGGGGAATCGGGCCTCATCTCGCGGCGAGGGGGAAGTCTCATGGTTTTCCTCGAGTTGCGGCCGGAACCTGGGGTATATTCTCGACTTACGACAGGGAGGGCCCTTCCAGACACGTGTTTGTTCAGCGACGTCAGGACTCCTGCCTAGGTGCGAGGGACACCTCGGGATTCTCCTCGAGTCTTGGCATGGCAATTGGGACGCGTCTCCACGTGAGGCGGGAGACCCAGGGTCCCTTTCCACGTGTCACAGGGATCCTGGGACTCCTATCCATTTTCAAGAGGAGTCAGGCATCGTCTCCTTTGGAAGCATTGATCTCTGCGGACCTCTCGAGTTTTCAAAGGATGTGAGGCCTTCTGTCGCGATGAGGCGGAGAACTAGGTCTTTCTCTATGGTCTCCACAGGGGATTCAGACATCCCTTCATCTTGGAAGATGCAAGATGAGCCTGCATTCAATTCACTGCAGGGATATCCGGCCTTACTTCGAGTTAGAGCATCTCGGTGTCCATTCCACTTGAGGCCACAAACTCAGGGTCCCTCTCACATACCTCAAGCTGAGAGAAGCCTCCTCCTGAGGTGCTTGTGGAAAGTTGGTATTCCTCTTGAGTCAAAGCCAGGGACTAAGCTCTCATCTCAAGTTGATTTGGGGTTCACGGAGCCCTTTCGTGTTGCTACAGGGAACTCAGGATCCCTCTAGACTTGAGACAGTGATTTTGGGTTTTCTCTGGAGTGCCATCAAGGAAATCAAGGCTCCTTTCATGTTTGATGTGGAACACGGAATTGCTCTGCACGCAGTGCAGGGGAATCGGGCCTCATCTCGCGGCGAGGGGGAAGTCTCATGGTTTTTCTCGAGTTGCGGCCGGAACCTGGGGTATATTCTCGAGTTACGACGCGGAGGGCCCTTCCAGACACGTGGTTGTTCAGCGACGTCAGGACTCCTGCCTAGGTGGGAGGGACTCCCGCGATTCTCCTCGAGTCTCGGCATGGCAATTGGGACGCGTCTCCACGTGATGCGGGAGACCCAGGTTCCCTTTCCACGTGCCACATGGATCCTGGGACTCCTATCAATTTTCAAGAGGAGTCAGGCATCATCTCCTTTGGAAGCATTGATCTCCGCGGACCTCTCGAGTTTTCAAAGGATGTGAGGCCTCCGGTCGCGATGAGGTGGAGGACTAGGTCTTTCTCTGTGGACTCCACAGGGGATTCAGACATCCCTTCGTCTTGGGAGAGGCAAGACGAGCCTGCATTCAATTCACTGCAGGGATATCCGGCCTTACTTCGAGTCAGAGCATCTCCGTGTCCATTCCACTTGAGGCCACAAACTCAGGGTCCCTCTCACATACCTGTAGCTGAGAGAAGCCTCCTCTTGAGGTGCTTGTGGAAAGTTGGTATTCCTCTTGAGTCGAAGCCAGGGACTAAGCTCTCATCTCGAGTTGATTTGGGGTCCACGGAGCCCTTTTGTGTTGCTCCAGTGACCTCAGGATCCCTCTAGACTTGAGACAGTGATCTTGGGTTTTCTCTGGAGTGTCATCAAGGAAATCAAGGCTCCTTTCACGTATGATGTGGAACACGGAATTGTTCTGGACGCAGTGCAGGGGAATCGGGCCTCATCTCGCGGCGAGGGGGAAGTCTCATGGTTTTTCTCGAGTTGCGGCCGGAACCTGGGGTATATTCTCGAGTTACGACGGGGAGGTCCCTTCCATACACGTGTTTGTTCAGCGACGTAAGGACTCCAGCCTAGGTGCGAGGGACACCTCGGGATTCTCCTCGAGTCTTCGCATGGCAATTGGGACGCGTCTCCACGTGAGGCGGGAGACGCAGGGTCCCTTTCCACGTGCCACAGTGATCCTGGGACTCCTATCCATTTTCAAGAGGAGTCAGGCATCGTCTCCTTTGGAAGCATTGATCTCCGCAGACCTCTCGAGTTTTCAAAGGATGTGAGGCCTCCGGTCGCGTTGAGGCGGTGGACTAGGTCTTTCTCTGTGGTCTCTATAGGGGATTCAGACATCCCTTGGTCTTGGGAGATGCAAGACGAGCCTGCATTCAATTCACTGCGGTGATATCCGGCCTTACTTCGAGTCAGAGCATCTCCGTGTCCATTCCACGTGAGGCCACAAACTGAGGGTCCCTCTCACATACCTGTAGCTGAGAGAAGCCTCCTCTTGAGGTGCTTGTGGAAAGTTGGTATTCCTCTTGAGTCGAAGCCAGGGACTAAGCTCTCATCTCGAGTTGATTTGGGGTCCACGGAGCCCTTTCCTGTTGCTCCAGTGACCTCAGGATCCCTCTAGACTTGAGACAGTGATCTTGGGTTTTCTCTGGAGTGCCATCAAGGAAATCAAGGCTCCTTTCACGTTTGATGTGGAACACGGAATTGCTCTGCACGCAGTGCAGGGGAATCGGGCCTCATCTCGCGGCGAGGGGGAAGTCTCATGGTTTTTCTCGAGTTGCTGCCAGAACCTGGGGTATATTCTCGAGTTACGTCGGGGAGGGCCCTTCCAGACAAGTGCCTGTTCATCGACGTCAGGACTCCTGCCTAGGTGCGAGGGACACCTCGGGATTCTCCTCGAGTCTTGGCATGGCAATTGGGACGCGTCTCCACGTGAGGCGGGAGACCCTGGGTCCCTTTCGACGTGCCACAGGGACCCTGGGACTCCTATCCACTTTCAAGAGTAGTCAGGCATCGTCTTCTTTGGAAGCATTGATCTCCGCAGACCTCTCGAGTTTTCAAAGGATGTGAGGCCTCCGGTCGCGATGAGGCGGAGGACTAGGTCTTTCTCTGTCGTCTCCACAAGGGATTCAGACATCCCTTCGTCTTGGGAGATGCAAGACGAGCCTGCATTCAATTCACTGCAGGGACACCCGGCCTTACTTCAAGTCAGAGCATCTCGGTGTCCATTCCACTTGAGGCCAAAAACTCAGTGTCCCTCTCACATACCTGTAGCTGAGAGAAGCCTCCTCTTGAGGTGCTTGTGGAAAGTTGGTATTCCTCTTGAGTTGAAGCCAGGGACTAAGCTCTCATCTCGAGTTGATTTGGGGTCCACGGAGCCCTTTCGTGTTGCTCCAGTGACCTCAGGATCCCTCTAGACTTGAGACAGTGATCTTGGGTTTTCTTTGGAGTGCCATCAAGGAAATCAAGGCTCCTTTCACGTTTGATGTGGAACACGGAATTGCACTGCACGCAGTGCAGGGGAATCGGGCCTCATCTCGTGGCGAGGGGGAAGTCTCATGGTTTTTCTCGAGTTGCGGCCAGAACCTGGGGTATATTCTCGAGTTACGACGGGGAGGGCCCTTCCAGACACGTGTTTGTTCAGCGCCGTCAGGACACCTGCCTAGGTGCGAGGGACACCTCGGGATTCTCGTCGAGTCTTGGCATGGCAATTGGGACGCGTCTCCACGTGAGGCAGTAGACCCAGGGTCCCATTCCACGTGCCACAGGGATCCTGGGACTCCTATCCATTTTCAAGAGGAGTCAGGCATCGTCTCCTTTGGAAGCATTGATCTCAGCGGACCTCTCGAGTTTTCAAAGGATGTGAGGCCTCCGTTCGCGTTGAGGCGGAGGACTAGGTCTTTCTCTGTGGTCTCCACAGGGGATTCAGACATCCCTTCGTCTTGGGAGATGCAAGACGAGCCTGCATTCAATTCACTGCAGGGATATCTGGCCTTACTTCGAGTCAGAGCATCTCCGTGTCCATTCCACTTGAGGCCACAAACTCAGGGTCCCTCTCACATACCTGTAGCTGAGAGAAGCCTCCTCTTGAGGTGCTTGTGGAAAGTTGGTATTCCTCTTGAGTCGAATCCAGGGACTAAGCTCTCATCTCGAGTTGATTTGGGGTCCACGGAGCCCTTTCGTGTTACTCCAGTGACCTCAGGATCCCTCTAGACTTGAGACAGTGATCTTGGGTTTTCTCTGGAGTGCCGTCATAGAAATCAAGGCTCCTTTCACGTTTGATGTGGAACACGGAATTGCTCTGCACGCAGTGCTGGTGAATCGGGCCTCATCTCGCGGAGAGGGGGAAGTCTCATGGTTTTTCTCGAGTTGCGGCCGGAACCTGGGGTATATTCTCGAGTTACGACGGGGAGGTCCCTTCCATACACGTGTTTGTTCAGCGACGTAAGGACTCCAGCCTAGGTGCGAGGGACACCTCGGGATTCTCCTCGAGTCTTCGCATGGCAATTGGGACGCGTCTCCACGTGAGGCGGGAGACGCAGGGTCCCTTTCCACGTGCCACAGGGATCCTGGGACTCCTATCCATTTTCAAGAGGAGTCAGGCATCGTCTCCTTTGGAAGCATTGATCTCCGCAGACCTCTCGAGTTTTCAAAGGATGTGAGGCCTCCGGTCGCGTTGAGGCGGTGGACTAGGTCTTTCTCTGTGGTCTCCACAGGGGATTCAGACATCCCTTGGTCTTGGGAGATGCAAGACGAGCCTGCATTCAATTCACTGCGGTGATATCCGGCCTTACTTCGAGTCAGAGCATCTCCGTGTCGATTCCACTTGAGGCCACAAACTGAGGGTCCCTCTCACATACCTGTAGCTGAGAGAAGCCTCCTCTTGAGGTGCTTGTGGAAAGTTGGTATTCCTCTTGAGTCGAAGCCAGGGACTAAGCTCTCATCTCGAGTTGATTTGGGGTCCACGGAGACCTTTCCTGTTGCTCCAGTGACCTCAGGATCCCTCTAGATTTGAGACAGTGATCTTGGGTTTTCTCTGGAGTGCCATCAAGGAAATCAAGGCTCCTTTCACGTTTGATGTGGAACAAGGAATTGCTATGCACGCAGTGCAGGGGAATCGGGCCTCATCTCGCGGCGAGGGGGAAGTCTCATGGTTTTTCTCGAGTTGCTGCCAGAACCTGGGGTATATTCTCGAGTTACGTCGGGGAGGGCCCTTCCAGACAAGTGCCTGTTCATCGACGTCAGGACTCCTGCCTAGGTGCGAGGGACACCTCGGGATTCTCCTCGAGTCTTGGCATGGCAATTGGGACGCGTCTCCACGTGAGGCAGGAGACCCTGGGTCCCTTTCGACATGCCACAGGGACCCTGGGACTCCTATCCACTTTCAAGAGGAGTCAGGCATCGTCTTCTTTGGAAGCATTGATCTCCGCAGACCTCTCGAGTTTTCAAAGGATGTGAGGCCTCCGGTCGCGATGAGGCGGAGGACTAGGTCTTTCTCTGTCGTCTCCACAAGGGATTCAGACATCCCTTCGTCTTGGGAGATGCAAGACGAGCCTGCATTCAATTCACTGCAGGGACACCCGGCCTTACTTCAAGTCAGAGCATCTCGGTGTCCATTCCACTTGAGGCCAAAAACTCAGTGTCCCTCTCACATACCTGTAGCTGAGAGAAGCCTCCTCTTGAGGTGCTTGTGGAAAGTTGGTATTCCTCTTGAGTTGAAGCCAGGGACTAAGCTCTCATCTCGAGTTGACTTGGGGTCCACGGATCCCTTTCGTGTTGCTCCAGTGACCTCAGGATCCCTCTAGACTTGAGACAGTGATCTTGGGTTTTCTTTGGAGTGCCATCAAGGAAATCAAGGCTCCTTTCTCGTTTGATGTGGAACACGGAATTGCACTGCACGCAGTGCAGGGGAATCGGGCCTCATCTCGTGGCGAGGGGGAAGTCTCATGGTTTTTCTCGAGTTGCGGCCAGAACCTGGGGTATATTCTCGAGTTACGACGGGGAGGGCCCTTCCAGACACGTGTTTGTTCAGCGACGTCAGGACTCCTGCCTAGGTGCGAGGGCCACTTCGGGATTCTCCTCGAGTCTTGGCATGGCAATTGGGACGCGTCTCCACGTGAGGCGGGAGACCCAGTGTCCCTTTCCAGGTGCCGCAGGGATCCTGGGACTCCTATCCATTTTCAAGAGGAGTCAGGCATTGTCTCCTTTGGAAGCATTGATCTCCGCGGACCTCTCGAGTTTTCAAAGGATGTGAGGCCTCAGGTCGCGATGAGGCGGAGGACTAGTTCTTTCTCTGTGGGCTCCACAGGGGATTCAGACATCCCTTCGTCTTGGGAGATGCAAGACGAGCCTGCATTCAATTCACTGCATGGATATCCGTCCTTACTTCGAGTCAGAGCATCTCAGTGTCCATTCCACTTCAGTCCACCAACTCAGGATCCCTCTCACATACCTGTAGCTAAGAGAAGCCTCCCCTTGAGGTGCTTGTGGAAAGTTGGTATTCCTCTTGAGTCGAAGCCAGGGATTAAGCCCTCATCTCGAATTGATTTGGGGTCCACGGAGCACTTTCGTGTTGCTACAGTGACCTCAGGATCCCTCTAGTCTTGAGACAGTGATCCTGGATACTCTCTGGAGTGCCATCAAGGAAATCAAGGCTCCTTTCAAGTTTGATGTGGAACACGGAATTGCTCTGCACGCAGTGCAGGGGAATCGGGCCTCATCTGGCGGCGAGGGGAAGTCTCATGGTTTTTCTCGAGTTGCGGCCGGAACCTGGGATATATTCTAGAGTTACGACGCGGAGGGACCTTCCAGACACGTGTTTGTTCAGCGACGTCAGGACTCCTGCCTAGGTGCGAGGGACACCTCGGGGTTCTCCTCGAGTCTTGGCATGGCAATTGGGACGCGTCTCCACGTGAGGCGGGAGACCCAGGGTCCCTTTCCACGTGCCACAGGGATCCTGGGACTCCTATCCATTTTCAAGAGGAGTCAGGCATCGTCTCCTTTGGAAGCATTGATCTCCGCGGACCTCTAGAGTTTTAAAAGGATGTGAGGCCTCCGGTCGCAATGAGGCGGAGGACTAGGTCTTTCTCTGTGGTCTCCACAGGGGATTCAGACATCCCTTCGTTTTGGGAGATGAAAGACGAGCCTGCATTCAATTCACTGCAGGGATATCCGGCCTTATTTCGAGTCAGAGCATCTCGGTGTCCATTCCACTTGAGGCCACAAACTCAGGGTCCCTCTCACATACCTGTAGCTGAGAGAAGCCTCCTCTTGAGGTGCTTGTGGAAAGTTGGTATTCCTCTTGATTCGAAGCTAGGGACTAAGCTCTCATCTCGAGTTGATTTGGGGTCCGCGGAGCACTTTCGTGTTGCTACAGTGACCTCAGGATCCCTCTAGTCTTGAGACAGTGATCTTGGGTATTCTCTGGAGTGCCATCTAGAAAATCAAGGCTCCTTTCACGTTTGATGAGGAACACGGAATTGCTCTGCACGCAGTGCAGAGGAATCGGGCCTCATCTCGCGGCGAGGGGGAAGTCTCATTGTTTTTCCCGAGTTGCGCCCAGAACCTGGGGTATATTCTCGAGTTACGACGGGGAGGGCCCTAACCAGACACGTGTTTGTTCAGCGACGTCAGGACTCCTGCCTAGGTGCGAGGGACACCTCGGGATTCTCCTCGAGTCTTGGCATGGCAATTGGGATGCGTCTCCACGTGAGGCGGGAGACCCAGCGTCCCTTTCCACATGCCACAGGGATCCTTGCACTCCTATACATTTTCAAGAGGAGTCAGGCATCCTCTCCTTTGGAAGCATTGATCTCCGCGGACCTCTCGAGTTTTCAAAGTATGTGAGGCCTCCGGTCGCGTTGAGGCGGAGTACTAGGTCTTTTCTGTGGTCTCCACAGGGGATTCAGACATCCCTTGGTCTTGGGAGATGCAAGACGAGCCTGCATTCAATTCACTGCAGGGATATCCGGCCTTACTTCGAGTCAGAGCATCTCGGTGTCCATTCCACTTGAGGCCACAAACTCAGGGTCCCTCTCACATACCTGTAGCTGAGAGAAGCCTCCTCTTGAGGTGCTTGTGGAAAGTTGGTATTCCACTTGAGTCGAAGCTAGGGACTAAGCTCTCATCTCGAGTTGATTTGGGGTCCACGGATCCCTTTCCTGTTGCTCCAATAACCCTAGGATCCCTCTAGACTTGAGACAGTGATCTTGGGTTTTCTCTGGAGTGCCATCAAGGATATCAAGGCACCTTTCACGTTTGATGTGGAACACGGAATTGCTCTGCACGAAGTGCAGGGGAATCGGGCCTCATCTCGCGGCGATGGGGAAATCTCATGGTTTTTCTCGAGTTGTGGCCGGAACCTGTGGTATATTGTCGAGTTACGACGGGGAGGGCCCTTCCAGACACGTGTTTGTTCAGCGACGTCAGGACTCCTGCCTAGGTGCGAGGGACACCTCGGGATTCTCCTCGAGTCTTGGCATGGCAATTGGGACGCGTCTCCACGTGAGGCGGGAGACCCAGCGTCCCTTTCCACGTGCCACAGGGATCCTGGGACTCCTATCTAATTTCAAGAGGAATCAGGCATCGTCTCCTTTGGAAGCATTGATCTCCGCGGACCTCTCGAGTTTTCAAAGGATGTGAGGCCTCCGGTCGCGATGAGGTGGAGGACTAGGTCTTTCTCTGTGGACTCCACAGGGGATTCAGACATCCCTTCGTCTTGGGAGATGCAAGACGAGCCTGCATTCAATTCACTGCAGGGATATCCGGCCTTACTTCGAGTCAGAGCATCTCCGTGTCCATTCCACTTGAGGCCACAAACTCAGGGTCCCTCTCACATACCTGTAGCTGAGAGAAGCCTCCTCTTGAGGTGCTTGTGGAAAGTTGGTATTCCTCTTGAGTCGAAGCCAGGGACTAAGCTCTCATCTCGAGTTGATTTGGGGTCCACGGAGCCCTTTCGTGTTGTTCCAGTGACCTCAGGATCCCTCTAGACTTGAGACAGTGATCTTGGGTTTTCTCTGGAGTGCCGTCAAGGAAATCAAGGCTCCTTTCACGTTTGATGTGGAACACGGAATTGCTCTGCACGCAGTGCTGGTGAATCGGGCCTCATCTCGCGGAGAGGGGGAAGTCTCATGGTTTTTCTCGAGTTGCGGCCGGAACCTGGGGTATATTCTCGAGTTATGACGGGGAGGGCCCTTCCAGACAAGTGTTTGTTCAGCGACTTCAGGACTCCTGCCTAGGTGCGAGGGACACCTCGCGATTCTCCTCGAGTCTTGGCATGGCAATTGGGACACGTCTCCACGTGAGGCGGGAGACCCAGGGTCCCTTTCCACGTGCCACAGGGATCCTGGGACTCCTATCCATTTTCAAGAGGAGTCAGGCATCGTCTCCTTTGGAAGCATTGATCTCCGCGGACCTCTCGAGTTTTCAAAGGATGTGAGGCCTCCGGTCGCAATGAGGCGGAGGACTAGGTCTTTCTCTGTGGTCTCCACATGGGATTCAGACATCCCTTCGTCTTGGGAGATGCAGGACGAGCCTGCATTCAATTCACTGCAGGGATATCCGGCCTTACTTCGAATCAGAGCATCTCGGTGTCCATTCCACTTGAGGCCACAAATTCAGGGTCCCTCTCACATACCTGTAGCTGAGAGAAGCCTCCTCTTGAGGTGCTTGTGGAAAGTTGGTATTCCTCTTGAGTCAAAGCCAGGGAATAAGCTCTCATGTAGAGTTGATTTGCGGTCCACGGAGCCCTTTTGTGTTGCTCCAGTGACCTCAGGATCCCTCTAGAATTGAGACAATGATCTTGGGTTTCCTCTTGAGTGCCATCAAGGAAATCAAGGCTCCTTTCACGTTTGATGTGGAACACGGATTTGCTCTGCACGCAGTGCCGGGGAATCGGGCCTCATCTCGCGGCGAGGGGTAAGTCTCATGGTTTTTCTCGAGTTGCGGCCAGAACCTGGGGTATATTCTCGAGTTACGACAGGGAGGGCCCTTCCAGACACGTGTTTGTTCATCGACGTCAGGACTCCTGCCTAGGTACGAGGGACACCTTGCGATTCTCCTCGAGTCTTGGCATGGCAATTTAGACGCGTCTCCATGTGAGGCAGGAGACCAGGGTCCCTTTCCACGTGCCACAGGGATCCTGGGGCTCCTATCCATTTTCAAGAGGAGTCAGGCATCGTCTCCTTTGGAAGCATTGATCTCCGCGGACCTCTCGAGTTTTCAAAGGATGTGAGGCCTCCGATCGCAATGAGGCGGAGGACTAGGTCTTTCTCTGTGGTCTCCACAGGGGATTCAGACATCCCTTCGTCTTGGGAGATGCAAGACGAGCCTGCATTCAATTCACTGCAGGGATATCTGGCCTTACTTCGAGTCAGAGCATCTCGGTGTCCATTCCACTTGAGGCCACAAACTCAGGGTCCCTCTCACATACCTGTAGCTGAGAGAAGCCTCCTCTTGAGGTGCTTGTGGAAAGTTGGTATTCCTCTTGAGTCGAAGCCAGGGACTAAGCTCTCATCTTGAGTTGATTTGGGGTCCACGGAGCCCTTTTGTGTTGCTCCAGTGACCTCAGGATCCCTCTAGACTTGAGACAGTGATCTTGGGTTTTCTCTGGAGTGTCATCAAGGAAATCAAGGCTCCTTTCACGTTTGATGTGGAACACGGAATTGTTCTGGACGCAGTGCAGGGGAATCGGGCCTCATCTCGCGGCGAGGGGGAAGTCTCATGGTTTTTCTCGAGTTGCGGCCGGAACCTGGGGTATATTCTCGAGTTACGACGGGGAGGTCCCTTCCATACACGTGTTTGTTCAGCGACGTAAGGACTCCAGCCTAGGTGCGAGGGACACCTCGGGATTCTCCTCGAGTCTTCGCATGGCAATTGGGACGCGTCTCCACGTGAGGCGGGAGACGCAGGGTCCCTTTCCACGTGCCACAGTGATCCTGGGACTCCTATCCATTTTCAAGAGGAGTCAGGCATCGTCTCCTTTGGAAGCATTGATCTCCGCAGACCTCTCGAGTTTTCAAAGGATGTGAGGCCTCCGGTCGCGTTGAGGCGGTGGACTAGGTCTTTCTCTGTGGTCTCTACAGGGGATTCAGACATCCCTTGGTCTTGGGAGATGCAAGACGAGCCTGCATTCAATTCACTGCGGTGATATCCGGCCTTACTTCGAGTCAGAGCATCTCCGTGTCCATTCCACTTGAGGCCACAAACTGAGGGTCCCTCTCACATACCTGTAGCTGAGAGAAGCCTCCTCTTGAGGTGCTTGTGGAAAGTTGGTATTCCTCTTGAGTCGAAGCCAGGGACTAAGCTCTCATCTCGAGTTGATTTGGGGTCCACGGAGCCCTTTCCTGTTGCTCCAGTGACCTCAGGATCGCTCTAGACTTGAGACAGTGATCTTGGGTTTTCTCTGGAGTGCCATCAAGGAAATCAAGGCTCCTTTCACGTTTGATGTGGAACACGGAATTGCTCTGCACGCAGTGCAGGGGAATCGGGCCTCATCTCGCGGCGAGGGGGAAGTCTCATGGTTTTTCTCGAGTTGCTGCCAGAACCTGGGGTATATTCTCGAGTTACGTCGGGGAGGGCCCTTCCAGACAAGTGCCTGTTCATCGACGTCAGGACTCCTGCCTAGGTGCGAGGGACACCTCGGGATTCTCCTCGAGTCTTGGCATGGCAATTGGGACGCGTCTCCACGTGAGGCGGGAGACCCTGGGTCCCTTTCGACGTGCCACAGGGACCCTGGGACTCCTATCCACTTTCAAGAGGAGTCAGGCATCGTCTTCTTTGGAAGCATTGATCTCCGCAGACCTCTCGAGTTTTCAAAGGATGTGAGGCCTCCGGTAGCGATGAGGCGGAGGACTAGGTCTTTCTCTGTCGTCTCCACAAGGGATTCAGACATCCCTTCGTCTTGGGAGATGCAAGACGAGCCTGCATTCAATTCACTGCAGGGACACCCGGCCTTACTTCAAGTCAGAGCATCTCGGTGTCCATTCCACTTGAGGCCAAAAACTCAGTGTCCCTCTCACATACCTGTAGCTGAGAGAAGCCTCCTCTTGAGGTGCTTGTGGAAAGTTGGTATTCCTCTTGAGTTGAAGCCAGGGACTAAGCTCTCATCTCGAGTTGATTTGGGGTCCACGGAGCCCTTTCGTGTTGCTCCAGTGACCTCAGGATCCCTCTAGACTTGAGACAGTGATCTTGGGTTTTCTTTGGAGTGCCATCAAGGAAATCAAGGCTCCTTTCACGTTTGATGTGGAACACGGAATTGCACTGCACGCAGTGCAGGGGAATCGGGCCTCATCTCGTGGCGAGGGGGAAGTCTCATGGTTTTTCTCGAGTTGCGGCCAGAACCTGGGGTATATTCTCGAGTTACGACGGGGAGGGCCCTTCCAGACACGTGTTTGTTCAGCGCCGTCAGGACACCTGCCTAGGTGCGAGGGACACCTCGGGATTCTCGTCGAGTCTTGGCATGGCAATTGGGACGCGTCTCCACGTGAGGCAGTAGACCCAGGGTCCCATTCCACGTGCCACAGGGATCCTGGGACTCCTATCCACTTTCAAGAGGAGTCAGGCATCGTCTTCTTTGGAAGCATTGATCTCAGCGGACCTCTCGAGTTTTCAAAGGATGTGAGGCCTCCGTTCGCGTTGAGGCGGAGGACTAGGTCTTTCTCTGTGGTCTCCACAGGGGATTCAGACATCCCTTCGTCTTGGGAGATGCAAGACGAGCCTGCATTCAATTCACTGCAGGGATATCTGGCCTTACTTCGAGTCAGAGCATCTCCGTGTCCATTCCACTTGAGGCCACAAACTCAGGGTTCCTCTCACATACCTGTAGCTGAGAGAAGCCTCCTCTTGAGGTGCTTGTGGAAAGTTGGTATTCCTCTTGAGTCGAATCCAGGGACTAAGCTCTCATCTCGAGTTGATTTGGGGTCCACGGAGCCCTTTCGTGTTACTCCAGTGACCTCAGGATCCCTCTAGACTTGAGACAGTGATCTTGGGTTTTCTCTG
Source organism: Dama dama (assembly GCF_033118175.1). Taxonomy (NCBI): domain Eukaryota; kingdom Metazoa; phylum Chordata; class Mammalia; order Artiodactyla; family Cervidae; genus Dama; species Dama dama. The sequence goes on along the minus strand of NC_083706.1, from coordinate 3,708,227 downwards.
GAGTGCCGTCATAGAAATCAAGGCTCCTTTCACGTTTGATGTGGAACACGGAATTGCTCTGCACGCAGTGCTGGTGAATCGGGCCTCATCTCGCGGAGAGGGGGAAGTCTCATGGTTTTTCTCGAGTTGCGGCCGGAACCTGGGGTATATTCTCAAGTTACGACGGGGAGGTCCCTTCCATACACGTGTTTGTTCAGCGACGTAAGGACTCCAGCCTAGGTGCGAGGGACACCTCGGGATTCTCCTCGAGTCTTCGCATGGCAATTGGGACGCGTCTCCACGTGAGGCGGGAGACGCAGGGTCCCTTTCCACGTGCCACAGGGATCCTGGGACTCCTATCCATTTTCAAGAGGAGTCAGGCATCGTCTCCTTTGGAAGCATTGATCTCCGCAGACCTCTCGAGTTTTCAAAGGATGTGAGGCCTCCGGTCGCGTTGAGGCGGTGGACTAGGTCTTTCTCTGTGGTCTCCACAGGGGATTCAGACATCCCTTGGTCTTGGGAGATGCAAGACGAGCCTGCATTCAATTCACTGCGGTGATATCCGGCCTTACTTCGAGTCAGAGCATCTCCGTGTCGATTCCACTTGAGGCCACAAACTGAGGGTCCCTCTCACATACCTGTAGCTGAGAGAAGCCTCCTCTTGAGGTGCTTGTGGAAAGTTGGTATTCCTCTTGAGTCGAAGCCAGGGACTAAGCTCTCATCTCGAGTTGATTTGGGGTCCACGGAGCCCTTTCCTGTTGCTCCAGTGACCTCAGGATCCCTCTAGACTTGAGACAGTGATCTTGGGTTTTCTCTGGAGTGCCATCAAGGAAATCAAGGCTCCTTTCACGTTTGATGTGGAACACGGAATTGCTCTGCACGCAGTGCAGGGGAATCGGGCCTCATCTCGCGGTGAGGGGGAAGTCTCATGGTTTTTCTCGAGTTGCTGCCAGAACCTGGGGTATATTCTCGAGTTACGTCGGGGAGGGCCCTTCCAGACAAGTGCCTGTTCATCGACGTCAGGACTCCTGCCTAGGTGCGAGGGACACCTCGGGATTCTCCTCGAGTCTTGGCATGGCAATTGGGACGCGTCTCCACGTGAGGCGGGAGACCCTGGGTCCCTTTCGACATGCCACAGGGACCCTGGGACTCCTATCCACTTTCAAGAGGAGTCAGGCATCGTCTTCTTTGGAAGCATTGATCTCCGCAGACCTCTCGAGTTTTCAAAGGATGTGAGGCCTCCGGTCGCGATGAGGCGGAGGACTAGGTCTTTCTCTGTCGTCTCCACAAGGGATTCAGACATCCCTTCGTCTTGGGAGATGCAAGACGAGCCTGCATTCAATTCACTGCAGGGACACCCGGCCTTACTTCAAGTCAGAGCATCTCGGTGTCCATTCCACTTGAGGCCAAAAACTCAGTGTCCCTCTCACATACCTGTAGCTGAGAGAAGCCTCCTCTTGAGGTGCTTGTGGAAAGTTGGTATTCCTCTTGAGTTGAAGCCAGGGACTAAGCTCTCATCTCGAGTTGATTTGGGGTCCACGGATCCCTTTCGTGTTGCTCCAGTGACCTCAGGATCCCTCTAGACTTGAGACAGTGATCTTGGGTTTTCTTTGGAGTGCCATCAAGGAAATCAAGGCTCCTTTCTCGTTTGATGTGGAACACGGAATTGCACTGCACGCAGTGCAGGGGAATCGGGCCTCATCTCGTGGCGAGGGGGAAGTCTCATGGTTTTTCTCGAGTGGCGGCCAGAACCTGGGGTATATTCTCGAGTTACGACGGGGAGGGCCCTTCCATACACGTGTTTGTTCAGCGACGTCAGGACACCTGCCTAGGTGCGAGGGACACCTCGGGATTCTCGTCGAGTCTTGGCATGGCAATTGGGACGCGTCTCCACGTGAGGCAGTAGACCCAGGGTCCCATTCCACGTGCCACAGGGATCCTGGGACTCCTATCCATTTTCAAGAGGAGTCAGGCATCGTCTCCTTTGGAAGCATTGATCTCAGCGGACATCTCGAGTTTTCAAAGGATGTGAGGCCTCCGTTCGCGTTGAGGCGGAGGACTAGGTCTTTCTCTGTGGTCTCCACAGGGGATTCAGACATCCCTTCGTCTTGGGAGATGCAAGACGAGCCTGCATTCAATTCACTGCAGGGATATCCGGCCTTACTTCGAGTGAGAGCATTTCGGTGTCCATTCCACTGGAGGCCACAAACTCAGGGTCCCTCTCACATACTTGGTGCTGAGAGAAGCCTCCTCTTGAGGTGCTTGTGGAAAGTTGGTATTCCTCTTGAGTCAAAGCCAGGGACTAAGCTCTCATCTCGAGTTGATTTGGGGTCCACGGAGCCCTTTCGTGTTGCTCCAGTGACCTCAGGATCCCTCTAGACTTGAGACAGTGATCTTGGGTTTTCTCTGGAGAGCCATCAAGGAAATCAAGGCTCCTTTCAAGTTTGATGTGGAACACGGAATTGCTCTGCACGCAGTTCAGGGGAATCGGGTCTCATCTCGCGGCGAGGGGGAAGTCTCATGGTTTTTCTCTTGTTGCGGCCGGAACCTGGGGTATATTCTCGAGTTACGATGGGGAGGGCACTTCCAGACACGTGTTTGTTCAGCGACGTCATGACTCCGGCCTAGGTGTGAGGGACACCTCGGTATTCTCCTCGAGTCTTGGCATGGCAATTGGGACGCGTCTCCACGTCAGGCGGGAGACCGAGGGTCCCATTCCACGTGCCACAGGGATCCTGGGACTCCTATCCATTTTCAAGAGGAGTCAGGCATCGTCTCCTTTGGGAGCATTGATCTCCGCGGACCTCTCGAGGTTTCAAAGGATGTGAGGCCTCCGGTCGCGTTGAGGAGGCGGACTCAGTCTTTCTCTGTGGTCTCCACAGGGGATTCAGACATCCCTTCGTCTTGGGAGATGCAAGACGAGCCTGCATTCAATTCACTGCAGGGATATCCGGCCTTACTTCGAGTGAGAGCATTTCGGTGTCCATTCCACTGGAGGCCACAAACTCAGGGTCCCTCTCACATACTTGGTGCTGAGAGAAGCCTCCTCTTGAGGTGCTTGTGGAAAGTTGGTATTCCTCTTGAGTCAAAGCCAGGGACTAAGCTCTCATCTCGAGTTGATTTGGGGTCCACGGAGCCCTTTCGTGTTGCTCCAGTGACCGCAGGATCCCTCTAGACTTGAGACAGTGATCTTGGGTTTTATCTGGAGTGCCGTCAAGGAAATCAAGGCTCCTTTCACGTTTGATGTGGAACACGGAATTGCTCTGCACGCAGTGCAGGGGAATCGGGCCTCATCTCGCGGCGAGGGGGAATTCTCATGGTTTTTCTCGAGTTGCGGCCGGAACCTGGGGTATATTCTCGAGTTACGATGGGGAGGGCCCTTCCTGACACGTGTTTGTTCAGCGACGTCAGGACTCCTGCCTAGGTGCGAGGGACACCTCGGGATTCTCCTCTAGTCTTGGCATGGCAATTGAGACCCGTCTCCACGTGAGGCGGGAGACCCAGCATCCCTTTCCACGTGCCACAGGGATCCTGGGGCTCCTATCCATTTCCAAGAGGAGTCAGGCATCGTCTCCTTTGGAAGCATTGATCTCCGCGGACCTCTCGAGTTTTCAAAGGATGTGAGGCCTCCGGTCGCAATGAGGTGGAGGACTAGGTCTTTCTCTGTGGTATCCACAGGGGATTCAGACATCCCTTCGTCTTGGGAGATGCAAGACGAGCCTGCATTCAATTCACTGCAGGGATATCCGGACTTACTTCGAGTCAGAGCATCTCGGTGTCCATTCCACTTGAGGACACAAACTCAGGGTCCCTCTCACATACCTGTAGCTGAGAGAAGCCTCCCCTTGAGGTGCTTGTGGAAAGTTGGTATTCCTCTTGAGTCGAAGCCAGGGACTAAGCTCTCATCTCGAGTTGATTTGGGGTCCACGGAGCCCTTTCGTGTTGCTACAGTGACCTCAGGATCCCTCTAGACTTGAGACAGTGATCTTGGGTTTTCTCTGTAGTGCCATCAAGGAAATCAAGGCTCCTTTCACGTTTTATGTGGAACACGGAATTGCTCTGCACGCAGTGCAGGGGAATCGGGCCTCATCTCGCGGCGAGGGGGAAGTCTCATGGTTTTTCTCGAGTTGCGGCTGGAACCTAGGGTATATTCTCGACTTACGACGGGGAGTGCCCTTCCAGACACATGATTGTTCAGCGACGTTAGGACTCCTGCCTAGGTGCGAGGGACACCTCGGGATTCTCCTCGAGTCTTGACATGGCAATTGGGACGCGTCTCCACGTGAGGCTGGATACCCAGTGTCCCTTTATATGTACCACCGGGATCCTGTGACTCGTATCCATTTTGAAGAGGAGTCAGGCATCGTCTCCTTTGGAAGCATTGATCTCCGCGGACCTCTCGAGTTTTCAAAGGTTGTGAGTCCTCCGGTCACGATGTGGCGAGAACTAGGTCTTTCTCTGTGGTCTCCACAGGGGATTCAGACATCCCTTCGTCTTGGGAGATGCAAGACGAGCATTCGTTCAATTCACTGCAGGGATATCCGGCCTTACTTCAAGTCACAGCGTCTCGGTGTCCATTCCACTCGAGGCCACAAACTCAGGGTCCCTCTCACATACCTGTAGCTGAGAGAAGCCTACTCTTGAGGTGCTTGTGGAAAGTTGGTATTCCTCTTGAGTCGAAGCCAGGGACTAAGCTCTCATCTCGAGTTGATTTGGGGTCCACGGAGCCCTTTCTTGTTGCGACAGTGACCTCTGGATCCCTCTAGACTTGAGACAGTGATCTTGGGTTTTGTATGGAGTGCCATCAAGGAAATCAAGGCTCCTTTCACGTTTGATGTGGAACACGGAATTGCTCTGCACGCATTGCAGGGGAATCGGGCCTCATCTCGCGGCGAGGGGGAAGTCTCATGGTTGTTCTCGAGTTGCGGCCGGAACCTGGGGTATATTCTCGAGTTACGACGGGGAGGGTCTTTCCAGACACATGTTTGTTCAGCGACGTCAGGACCCCTGCCTAGGTGCGAGGGACAACTCGGGATACTCCTCGAGTCTTGGCATGGCAATTGGGACGCGTCTCCACGTGAGGCGGGAGACCCAGGGTCCCTTTCCACGTGCCACAGGGATCCTGGGACTCCTATCCATTTTCAAGAGGAGTCAGGCATCATCTCCTTTGGAAGCATTGATCTCCGTGGACCTCTCGAGTTTTCAAAGGATGTGAGGCCTCCGCTCGCGATGAGGCGGAGAATTAGGTTTTTCTCTGTGGTCTCCACAGGGGATTCAGATATCCCTTCGTCTTGGGAGATGCAAGACGAGCCTGCATTCAATTCACTGCAGGGATATCCAGCCTTACTTCGAGTCAGAGCATCCCGGTGTCCATTCTACTTGAGGCCACAAACTCGGGGTCCCTCAAATATACATGTAGCTGAGAGAAGCCTCCTCTTGAGGTGCTTGTGGAAAGTTGGTATTCCTCTTGAGTCTAAGCCAGGGACTAAGCTCTCATCTCGCGTGTATTTCGGTCCACGGAGCCCTTTCCTGTTGGTCCAGTGACCTCAGGATCCCTCTAGACTAGTGACAGTGATCTTGGGTTTTCTCTGGAGTGCCATCAAGGAAATCAAGGCTCCTTTCACGTTTGATGTGGAACACGGAATTGCTCTGCATGCAGTGCAGGGGAATCGGGCCTCAACTCGCGGCGAGGGGGAAATCTCATGGTTTTTCTCGAGTTGCGGCCCAAACCTGGGGTATATTCTCGAGTTATGACGGGGAGGGCCCTTCCAGACACGTGTTTGTTCAGCGACGTCAGGACTCCTGCCTAGGTGCGAGGGACACCTCGGGATTCTCCACGAGTCTTGGCATGGCAATTTGAATGCGTCTCCACGTGAGGGGGGAGACCCAGGGTCCCTTTCCACGTGCCACAGTGATCCTGGGACTCCTATCCATTTTCAAGAGGAGTCAGGCATCGTCTCCTTTGGAAGCATTGATCTCCGCGGACCTCTCGAGTTTTCAAAGGATGTGAGGCCTACGGTCGCGATGAGGCGGAGAACTCGGGCTTTCTCTGTGTTCTCCACAGGGGATTCAGACATCCCTTCGTCTTGGGAGATGCAAGGCGAGTCTGCATTCAATTCACTGCAGGGATATCCGGCCTTACTTCGAGTCAGAGCATCTCGGTGTCCATTCCATTTGAGGCCACAAACTCAGGGTACCTCTCACATACCTGTAGCTGACTGAAGCCTCCTCTTGATGTGCTTGTGGAAAGTTGGTATTCCTCTTGAGTCGAAGCCAGGGACTAAGCTCTCATCTCGAGTTGATTTGGGGTCCACGGAGCCCTTTCGTGTTGCTCCAGTGACCTCAGGATCCCTCTAGACTTGAGACAGTGATCTTGGGTTTTCTCTGGAGTGCCATCAAGGAAATCAAGGCTCCTTTCACTTTTGATGTGGAATACGGAATTGCTCTGCACGCAGGGCAGGGGAATCGGGCCTCATCTCGCGGCGAGGGGGAAGTCTCATGGTTTTTCTCGAGTTGCGGCCGGAACCTGGGGTATATTCTCGAGTTACAACGGGGAGGTCCCTTCCAGACAAGTGTATGTTCAGCGTCGTCAGGACTCCTGCCTAGGTGCGAGGGACACCTCGGGATTCTCCTCGAGTCTTGGCATGGCAATTGGGATGCGTCTCCACGTGAGGCATGAGACCCAGGGTCCCTTTCCACGTGCCACAGGGATCCTGGGACTCCTATCCATTTTCAAGAGGAGTCGGGCATCGTCTCCTTTGGAAGCATTGATTTCTGCAGACCTCTTGAGTTTTCAAAGGATGTGAGGCCTCCGGTCGCGATGAGTCGGAGGACTAGGTCTTTCTCTGTGGTCTCCACAGGGGATTCAGACATACCTTCGTCTTGGGAGATGCAAGACGAGCCTGCATTCAATTCACTGCAGGGATATCCAGCCTTACTTCGAGTCAGAGCATCTCGGGGTCCATTCCGCTTGAGGCCACAAACTCAGGGTCCCCCTCACATACCTGTAGCTGAGAGAAGCCTCCTCTTGAGGTGCTTGTGGAAAGTTGGTATTCCTCTTGAGTCGAAGCCAGGGACTAAGCTCTCATCTCGAGTTGATTTGGGGTCCACGTAGCCCTATCGTGTTGCTACAGTGTCCTCCGGATCTCTCTAGACTTGAGACAGTGATCTTGGGTTTTCTATAGAGTGCCATCAAGGAAATCAAGGCTCCTTTCATGTTTGATCTGGAACACGGAATTGCTCTGCACGCAGTGCAGGGGAATCGGGCCTCATCTCGCGGCGAGGGGGAAGTCTCATGGTTTTTCTCGAGTTGCGGCCGGAACCTGGAGTATATTCTCGAGTTACGACGGATGCCGGCCCTTCCAGACATGTGTTTGTTCAGCGACGTCAGGACTCCTGCCTAGGTGCGAGGGACACCTCGGGATTCTCCTCGAGTCTTGGCATGGCAATTTGGACGCGTATCCACGTGAGGCGGGAGACCCAGGGCCCCTTTCCCCGTGCCACAGTGATCCTGGGACTCCTATCCATTTTCAAGAGGTGTCAGGCATCGTCTCCTTTGGAAGCATTGATCTCTGTGGACCTCTCGAATTTTCAAAGATGTGAGGCCTCCGGTCGCGATGAGGGGGAGAATTAGGTCTTTCTCTGTGGTCTCCACAGGGTATTCAGACATCCCTTCATCGTGGGAGATGCAAGACGAGCCTGCATTCAATTCACTGCAGGGATATCCGACCTTACTTCGAGTCAGAGCATCACGGTGTCCATTCCATTTGAGGCCACAAACTCAGGGTCGCTTTCACATACCTGTAGCTGAGAGAAGCCTCCACTTGAGGTGCTTGTGGAAAGTTGGTATTCCTCTTGAGTCGAAGCCAGGGACTAAGCTCTCATCTCGAGTTGATTTGGGGTCCACGGAGCCCTTTCGTGTTGCTCCAGTGACCTCAGGATCCCTCTAGACTTGAGACAGTCATCTTGGGTTTTCTCTGGAGTGCCATCAAGGAAATCAAGGCTCCTTTCAAGTTTGATGTCGAACACGGAAGTGCTCTGCATGCAGTGCAAGGGAATCGGGCCTCATCTCACGGCGAGGGGGAAGTCTCATGGTTTTTCTCGAGTTGCGGCCGGAACCTGGGGTATATTCTCGAGTTACGACGGGGAGGTCCCTTCCAGACACGTGTTTGTTCAGGGACGTTAGGACTCCTGCCTAGGTGCGAGGGACACCTCGGGATTCTCCTCGAGTCTTGGCATGGCAATTGGGATGCGTCTCCACGTGAGGCATGAGACCCAGGGTCCCTTTCCACGTGCCACAGTGATCCTGGGACTCCTATCCATTTTCAAGAGGAGTCAGGCATCGTCTCCTTTGGAAGCATTGATCTCCGCAGACCTCTCGAGTTTTCAAAGGATGTGAGGCCTCCGGTCGCGATGAGGCGGAGAACTAGGTCTTTCTCTGTGGTCTCCACAGGGGATTCAGACATCCCATCGTCTTGGGAAATGCAAGACGAGCCTGCATTCAATTCACTGCAGGGATATCCGGCCTTACTTCGAGTCAGAGCATCTCGGTGTCCATTCCACTTGAGGCCACAAACTCAGGGTCCCTCTCACATACCATTAGCTGAGAGTAGCCTCCTCTTGAGGTGCTTGTGGAAAGTTGGTATTCCTCTTGAGTCGAAGCCAGGGACTAAGCACTCATCTCGAGTTGATTTGGGGTCCACGGAGCCCTTTCGTGTTGCTCCAGTGACCTCAGGATCTCTCTAGACTTGAGACAGTGATCTTGGGCTTTCTCTGGAGTGCCATCAAGGAAATCAAGGCTCCTTTCCCGTTTGATGTGGAACACGGAATTGCTCTGCATGCAGTGCAGGGGAATCGGGCCTCAACTAGCGGCGAGGGGGAAATCTCATGGTTTTTCTCGAGTTGCGGCCGGAACCTGGGGTATATTCTCGAGTTACCACGGGGAGGCCCCTTCCAGACACGTGTTTGTTCAGCGACGTCAGGACTCCTGCCTAGGTGCGAGGGACACTTCGGTATTCTCCTCGAGTCTTGGCATGGCAATTGGGACGCGTCTCCACGTGAGGCGGGAGACCCAGGGTCCCTTTCCACGTGCCACAGGGATCCTGGGACTCCTATCCATTTTCAAGAGGAGTCAGGCATCGTCTCCTTTGGAAGCATTGATCTCCGCGGACCTCTCGAGTTTTCAAAGGATGTGAGGCTTCCGCTCGCGATGAGGCAGAGAATTAGGTCTTTCTCTGTGGTCTCCACAGGGGTTCAGACATCCCTTCATCTTGGGAGATGCAAGACGAGCCTTCATTCAATTCACTGCAGGGATATCCGGCCTTACTTCGAGTCAGAGCATCTCGGTGTCCATTCCATTTGAGGCCACAAACTCAGGGGCCCTCTCACATACATGTAGCTGAGAGAAGCCTCCTCTTGAGGTGCTTGTGGAAAGTTGGTATTCCTCTTGAGTCAAAGCCAGGGACTAAGCTCTCATCTCGAGTTGATTTGGGGACCACAGAGCCCTTTCATGTTGCTACAGTGACCTCAGGATCCCTCTAGACTTGAGACAGTGATCTTGGGTTTTCTCTGGAGTGCCATCAAAGAAATCAAGGCTCCTTTCATTTTTGATGTGGAATACGGAGTTGCTCTGCATGCAGCTCAGGGGAATCGGGCCTCATCTCGCGGCGAGGGGGAAGTCTCATGGTTTTTCTCGAGTTGCGTCCGGAACCTGGGGTATATTCTCGAGTTACGACGGGGAGGGCCCTTCCAGACACGTGATAGGTGCGAGGGACACCTTTGGATTCTCCTAAAGTCTTGGCATGACAATTGGGACGCGTCTCCACGTGAGGCGGGAGACCCAGGGTCCCTTTCCACGTGCCACAGGGATCCTGGGACTCCTATCCATTTTCAAGAGGAGTCAGGCATCGTCTCCTTTGGAAGCATTGATCTCCGCGGACCTCTCGAGTTTTCAAAGGATGTGAGGCCTCCGGTCGCGATGAGGCGGAGGACTAGGTCTTTCTCTGTGGTCTCCACAGGGGATTCAGACATCCCTTCGTCTTGGGACATGCAAGACCAGCCTGCATTCAATTCACTGCAGGGATATCCGGCCTTACTTCGAATCAGAGCATCTCGGTGTCCATTCCACTTGAGGCCACAAATTCAGGGTCCCTCTCACATACCTGTAGCTGAGAGAAGCCTCCTCTTGAGGTGCTTGTGGAAAGTTGGTATTCCTCTTGAGTCAAAGCCAGGGACTAAGCTCTCATTTAGAGTTGATTTGCGGTCCACGGAGCCCTTTTGTGTTGCTCCAGTGACCTCAGGATCCCTCTAGAATTGAGACAATGATCTTGGGTTTCCTCTTGAGTGCCATCAAGGAAATCAAGGCTCCTTTCACGTTTGATGTGGAACACGGAATTGCTCTGCACGCAGTGCTGGTGAATCGGGCCTCATCTCGCGGAGAGGGGGAAGTCTCATGGTTTTTCTCGAGTTGCGGCCGGAACCTGGGGTATATTCTCGAGTTACGACGGGGAGGGCCCTTCCAGACAAGTGTTTGTTCAGCGACTTCAGGACTCCTGCCTAGGTGCGAGGGACACCTCGCGATTCTCCTCGAGTCTTGGCATGGCAATTGGGACACGTCTCCACGTGAGGCGGGAGACCCAGGGTCCCTTTCCACGTGCCACAGGGATCCTGGGACTCCTATCCATTTTCAAGAGGAGTCAGGCATCGTCTCCTTTGGAAGCATTGATCTCCGCGGACCTCTTGAGTTTTCAAAGGATGTGAGGCCTCCGGTCGCAATGAGGCGGAGGACTAGGTCTTTCTCTGTGGTCTCCACATGGGATTCAGACATCCCTTCGTCTTGGGAGATGCAAGACGAGCCTGCATTCAATTCACTGCAGGGATATCCGGCCTTACTTCGAATCAGAGCATCTCGGTGTCCATTCCACTTGAGGCCACAAATTCAGGGTCCCTCTCACATACCTGTAGCTGAGAGAAGCCTCCTCTTGAGGTGCTTGTGGAAAGTTGGTATTCCTCTTGAGTCAAAGCCAGGGACTAAGCTCTCATTTAGAGTTGATTTGCGGTCAACGGAGCCCTTTTGTGTTGCTCCAGTGACCTCAGGATCCCTCTAGAATTGAGACAATGATCTTGGGTTTCCTCTTGAGTGCCATCAAGGAAATCAAGGCTCCTTTCACGTTTGATGTGGAACACGGATTTGCTCTGCACGCAGTGCCGGGGAATCGGGCCTCATCTCGCGGCGAGGGGTAAGTCTCATGGTTTTTCTCGAGTTGCGGCCAGAACCTGGGGTATATTCTCGAGTTACGACAGGGAGGGCCCTTCCAGACACGTGTTTGTTCATCGACGTCAGGACTCCTGCCTAGGTACGAGGGACACCTTGCGATTCTCCTCGAGTCTTGGCATGGCAATTTAGACGCGTCTCCATGTGAGGCAGGAGACCAGGGTCCCTTTCCACGTGCCACAGGGATCCTGGGGCTCCTATCCATTTTCAAGAGGAGTCAGGCATCGTCTCCTTTGGAAGCATTGATCTCCGCGGACCTCTCGAGTTTTCAAAGGATGTGAGGCCTCCGGTCGCATTGAGGCGGAGGACTAGGTCTTTCTCTGTGTTCTCCACAGGGGATTCAGACATCCCTTCGTCTTGGGAGATGCAAGACGAGCCTGCATTCAATTCACTGCAGGGATATCTGGCCTTACTTCGAGTCAGAGCATCTCGGTGTCCATTCCACTTGAGGCCACAAACTCAGGGTCCCTCTCACATACCTGTAGCTGAGAGAAGCCTCCTCTTGAGGTGCTTGTGGAAAGTTGGTATTCCTCTTGAGTCGAAGCCAGGGACTAAGCTCTCATCTTGAGTTGATTTGGGGTCCACGGAGCCCTTTTGTGTTGCTCCAGTGACCTCAGGATCCCTCTAGACTTGAGACAGTGATCTTGGGTTTTCTCTGGAGTGTCATCAAGGAAATCAAGGCTCCTTTCACGTATGATGTGGAACACGGAATTGTTCTGGACGCAGTGCAGGGGAATCGGGCCTCATCTCGCGGCGAGGGGGAAGTCTCATGGTTTTTCTCGAGTTGCGGCCGGAACCTGGGGTATATTCTCGAGTTACGACGGGGAGGTCCCTTCCATACACGTGTTTGTTCAGCGACGTAAGGACTCCAGCCTAGGTGCGAGGGACACCTCGGGATTCTCCTCGAGTCTTCGCATGGCAATTGGGACGCGTCTCCACGTGAGGCGGGAGACGCAGGGTCCCTTTCCACGTGCCACAGTGATCCTGGGACTCCTATCCATTTTCAAGAGGAGTCAGGCATCGTCTCCTTTGGAAGCATTGATCTCCGCAGACCTCTCGAGTTTTCAAAGGATGTGAGGCCTCCGGTCGCGTTGAGGCGGTGGACTAGGTCTTTCTCTGTGGTCTCTACAGGGGATTCAGACATCCCTTGGTCTTGGGAGATGCAAGACGAGCCTGCATTCAATTCACTGCGGTGATATCCGGCCTTACTTCGAGTCAGAGCATCTCCGTGTCCATTCCACTTGAGGCCACAAACTGAGGGTCCCTCTCACATACCTGTAGCTGAGAGAAGCCTCCTCTTGAGGTGCTTGTGGAAAGTTGGTATTCCTCTTGAGTCGAAGCCAGGGACTAAGCTCTCATCTCGAGTTGATTTGGGGTCCACGGAGCCCTTTCCTGTTGCTCCAGTGACCTCAGGATCCCTCTAGACTTGAGACAGTGATCTTGGGTTTTCTCTGGAGTGCCATCAAGGAAATCAAGGCTCCTTTCACGTTTGATGTGGAACACGGAATTGCTCTGCACGCAGTGCAGGGGAATCGGGCCTCATCTCGCGGCGAGGGGGAAGTCTCATGGTTTTTCTCGAGTTGCTGCCAGAACCTGGGGTATATTCTCGAGTTACGTCGGGGAGGGCCCTTCCAGACAAGTGCCTGTTCATCGACGTCAGGACTCCTTCCTAGGTGCGAGGGACACCTCGGGATTCTCCTCGAGTCTTGGCATGGCAATTGGGACGTGTCTCCACGTGAGGCAGGAGACCCTGGGTCCCTTTCGACGTGCCACAGGGACCCTGGGACTCCTATCCACTTTCAAGAGGAGTCAGGCATCGTCTTCTTTGGAAGCATTGATCTCCGCAGACCTCTCGAGTTTTCAAAGGATGTGAGGCCTCCGGTCGCGATGAGGCGGAGGACTAAGTCTTTCTCTGTCGTCTCCACAAGGGATTCAGACATCCCTTCGTCTTGGGAGATGCAAGACGAGCCTGCATTCAATTCACTGCAGGGACACCCGGCCTTACTTCAAGTCAGAGCATCTCGGTGTCCATTCCACTTGAGGCCAAAAACTCAGTGTCCCTCTCACATACCTGTAGCTGAGAGAAGCCTCCTCTTGAGGTGCTTGTGGAAAGTTGGTATTCCTCTTGAGTTGAAGCCAGGGACTAAGCTCTCATCTCGAGTTGATTTGGGGTCCACGGAGCCCTTTCGTGTTGCTCCAGTGACCTCAGGATCCCTCTAGACTTGAGACAGTGATCTTGGGTTTTCTTTGGAGTGCCATCAAGGAAATCAAGGCTCCTTTCACGTTTGATGTGGAACACGGAATTGCACTGCACGCAGTGCAGGGGAATCGGGCCTCATCTCGTGGCGAGGGGGAAGTCTCATGGTTTTTCTCGAGTTGCGGCCAGAACCTGGGGTATATTCTCGAGTTACGACGGGGAGGGCCCTTCCAGACACGTGTTTGTTCAGCGACGTCAGGACACCTGCCTAGGTGCGAGGGACACCTCGGGATTCTCGTCGAGTCTTGGCATGGCAATTGGGACGCGTCTCCACGTGAGGCAGTAGACCCAGGGTCCCATTCCACGTGCCACAGGGATCCTGGGACTCCTATCCATTTTCAAGAGGAGTCAGGCATCGTCTCCTTTGGAAGCATTGATCTCAGCGGACCTCTCGAGTTTTCAAAGGATGTGAGGCCTCCGTTCGCGTTGAGGCGGAGGACTAGGTCTTTCTCTGTGGTCTCCACAGGGGATTCAGACATCCCTTCGTCTTGGGAGATGCAAGACGAGCCTGCATTCAATTCACTGCAGGGATATCTGGCCTTACTTCGAGTCAGAGCATCTCCGTGTCCATTCCACTTGAGGCCACAAACTCAGGGTCCCTCTCACATACCTGCAGCTGAGAGAAGCCTCCTCTTGAGGTGCTTGTGGAAAGTTGGTATTCCTCTTGAGTCGAATCCAGGGACTAAGCTCTCATCTCGAGTTGATTTGGGGTCCACGGAGCCCTTTCGTGTTACTCCAGTGACCTCAGGATCCCTCTAGACTTGAGACAGTGATCTTGGGTTTTCTCTGGAGTGCCGTCATAGAAATCAAGGCTCCTTTCACGTTTGATGTGGAACACGGAATTGCTCTGCACGCAGTGCTGGTGAATCGGGCCTCATCTCGCGGAGAGGGGGAAGTCTCATGGTTTTTCTCGAGTTGCGGCCGGAACCTGGGGTATATTCTCGAGTTACGACGGGGAGGTCCCTTCCATACACGTGTTTGTTCAGCGACGTAAGGACTCCAGCCTAGGTGCGAGGGACACCTCGGGATTCTCCTCGAGTCTTCGCATGGCAATTGGGACGCGTCTCCACGTGAGGCGGGAGACGCAGGGTCCCTTTCCACGTGCCACAGGGATCCTGGGACTCCTATCCATTTTCAAGAGGAGTCAGGCATCGTCTCCTTTGGAAGCATTGATCTCAGCGGACCTCTCGAGTTTTCAAAGGATGTGAGGCCTCCGTTCGCGTTGAGGCGGAGGACTAGGTCTTTCTCTGTGGTCTCCACAGGGGATTCAGACATCCCTTCGTCTTGGGAGATGCAAGACGAGCCTGCATTCAATTCACTGCAGGGATATCTGGCCTTACTTCGAGTCAGAGCATCTCCGTGTCCATTCCACTTGAGGCCACAAACTCAGGGTCCCTCTCACATACCTGTAGCTGAGAGAAGCCTCCTCTTGAGGTGCTTGTGGAAAGTTGGTATTCCTCTTGTGTCGAATCCAGGGACTAAGCTCTCATCTCGAGTTGATTTGGGGTCCACGGAGCCCTTTCGTGTTGCTCCAGTGACCTCAGGATCCCTCTAGACTTGAGACAGTGATCTTGGGTTTTCTCTGGAGTGCCGTCATCGAAATCAAGGCTCCTTTCACGTTTGATGTGGAACACGGAATTGCTCTGCACGCAGTGCTGGTGAATCGGGCCTCATCTCGCGGAGAGGGGGAAGTCTCATGGTTTTTCTCGAGTTGCGGCCGGAACCTGGGGTATATTCTCGAGTTACGATTGGGAGGGCCCTTCCAGACAAGTGTTTGTTCAGCGACGTCAGGACTCCTGCCTAGGTGCGAGGGACCCCTCGCGATTCACCTCGAGTCTTGGCATGGCAATTGGGACACGTCTCCACGTGAGGCGGGAGACCCAGGGTCCCTTTCCACGTGCCACAGGGATCCTGGGACTCCTATCCATTTTCAAGAGGAGTCAGGCATCGTCTCCTTTGGAAGCATTGATCTCCGCGGACCTCTCGAGTTTTCAAAGGATGTGAGGCCTCCGGTCGCGATGAGGCGGAGGACTAGGTCTTTCTCTGTGGTCTCCACATGGGATTCAGACATCCCTTCGTCTTGGGAGATGCAAGACGAGCCTGCATTCAATTCACTGCAGGGATATCCGGCCTTACTTCGAGTCAGAGCATCTCGGTGTCCATTCCACTTGAGGCCGCAAATTCAGGGTCCCTCTCACATACCTGTAGCTGAGAGAAGCCTCCTCTTGAGGTGCTTGTGGAAAGTTGGTATTCCTCTTGAGTCAAAGCCAGGGACTAAGCTCTCATCTAGAGTTGATTTGCGGTCCACGGAGCCCTTTTGTGTTGCTCCAGTGACCTCAGGATCCCTCTAGAATTGAGACAATGATCTTGGGTTTCCTCTGGAGTGCCATCAAGGAAATCAAGGCTCCTTTCACGTTTGATGTGGAACACGGATTTGCTCTGCACGCAGTGCCGGGGAATCGGGCCTCATCTCGTGGCGAGGGGGAAGTCTCATGGTTTTTCTCGAGTTGCGGCCAGAACCTGGGGTATATTCTCGAGTTACGAGGGGGAGGGCACTTCCAGACACGTGTTTGTTCATCGACGTCAGGACTCCTGCCTAGGTGCATTGGACACCTTGTGATTCTCCTCGAGTCTTGGCATGGCAATTTAGACGCGTCTCCATGTGAGGCAGGAGACCAGGGTCCCTTTCCACGTGCCACAGGGATCCTGGGGCGCCTATCCATTTTCAAGAGGAGTCAGGCATCGTCTCCTGTGGAAGCATTGATCTCCGCGGACCTCTCGAGTTTTCAAAGGATGTGAGGCCTCCGGTCGCAATGAGGCGGAGGACTAGGTCTTTCTCTGTGGTCTCCACAGGGAATTCAGACATCCCTTCGTCTTGGGAGATGCAAGACGAGCCTGCATTCAATTCACTGCAGGGATATCTGGCCTTACTTCGAGTCAGAGCATCTCGGTGTCCATTCCACTTGAGGCCACAAACTCAGGGTCCCTCTCACATACCTGTAGCTGAGAGAAGCCTCCTCTTGAGGTGCTTGTGGAAAGGTGGTATTCCTCTTGAGTCGAAGCTAGGGACTAAGCTCTCATCTCTGGTTGATTTGGGGTCCACGGAGCCCTTTCGTGTTGCTACAGTGACCTCAGGATCCCTCTAGACTTGAGACAGTGATCTTGGGTTTTCTCTGGAGTGCCATCAAGGAAATCAAGGCTCCTTTCACGTTTCATGTGGAACACAGAATTGCTCTGCACGCAGTGCAGGGGAATCGGGCCTCATCTCGCGGCGAGGGGGAAGTCTCATGGTTTTTCTCGAGTTGCGGCCGGAACCTGGGGTATATTCTAGAGTTACGACAGGGAGGGCCCTTCCAGACACGTGTTTGTTCAGCGACGTCAGGACTCCTGCCTAGGTGCGAGGGCCACTTCGGGATTCTCCTCGAGTCTTGGCATGGCAATTGGGACGCGTCTCCACGTGAGGCGGGAGACCCAGTGTCCCTTTCCAGGTGCCGCAGGGATCCTGGGACTCCTATCCATTTTCAAGAGGAGTCAGGCATTGTCTCCTTTGGAAGCATTGATCTCCGCGGACCTCTCGAGTTTTCAAAGGATGTGAGGCCTCAGGTCGCGATGAGGCGGAGGACTAGTTCTTTCTCTGTGGGCTCCACAGGGGATTCAGACATTCCTTCGTCTTGGGAGATGCAAGACGAGCCTGCATTCAATTCACTGCATGGATATCCGTCCTTACTTCGAGTCAGAGCATCTCAGTGTCCATTCCACTTCAGTCCACCAACTCAGGATCCCTCTCACATACCTGTAGCTAAGAGAAGCCTCCTCTTGAGGTGCTTGTGGAAAGTTGGTATTCCTCTTGAGTCGAAGCCAGGGATTAAGCCCTCATCTCGAATTGATTTGGGGTCCACGGAGCACTTTCGTGTTGCTACAGTGACCTCAGGATCCCTCTAGACTTGAGACAGTGATCCTGGATACTCTCTGGAGTGCCATCAAGGAAATCAAGGCTCCTTTCAAGTTTGATGTGGAACACGGAATTGCTCTGCACGCAGTGCAGGGGAATCGGGCCTCATCTGGCGGCGAGGGGAAGTCTCATGGTTTTTCTCGAGTTGCGGCCGGAACCTGGGATATATTCTAGAGTTACGACGCGGAGGGCCCTTCCAGACACGTGTTTGTTCAGCGACGTCAGGACTCCTGCCTAGGTGCGAGGGACACCTCGGGGTTCTCCTCGAGTCTTGGCATGGCAATTGGGACGCGTCTCCACGTGAGGCGGGAGACCCAGGGTCCCTTTCCACGTGCCACAGGGATCCTGGGACTCCTATCCATTTTCAAGAGGAGTCAGGCATCGTCTCCTTTGGAAGCATTGATCTCCGCGGACTTCTAGAGTTTTAAAAGGATGTGAGGCCTCCGGTCGCAATGAGGCGGAGGACTAGGTCTTTCTCTGTGGTCTCCACAGGGGATTCAGACATCCCTTCGTTTTGGGAGATGAAAGACGAGCCTGCATTCAATTCACTGCAGGGATATCCGGCCTTATTTCGAGTCAGAGCATCTCGGTGTCCATTCCACTTGAGGCCACAAACTCAGGGTCCCTCTCACATACCTGTAGCTGAGAGAAGCCTCCTCTTGAGGTGCTTGTGGAAAGTTGGTATTCCTCTTGATTCGAAGCTAGGGACTAAGCTCTCATCTCGAGTTGATTTGGGGTCCACGGAGCCCTTTCGTGTTTCTCCACTGACCTCAGGATCCCTCTAGACTTGAGACAGTGATCTTGGGTATTCTCTGGAGTGCCATCTAGAAAATCAAGGCTCCTTTCACGTTTGATGAGGAACACGGAATTGCTCTGCACGCAGTGCAGGGGAATCGGGCCTCATCTCGCGGCGAGGGGGAAGTCTCATTGTTTTTCCCGAGTTGCGCCCAGAACCTGGGGTATATTCTCGAGTTACGACGGGGAGGGCCCTTCCAGACACGTGTTTGTTCAGCGACGTCAGGACTCCTGCCTAGGTGCGAGGGACACCTCGGGATTCTCCTCGAGTCTTGGCATGGCAATTGGGACGCGTCTCCACGTGAGGCGGGAGACCCAGCGTCCCTTTCCACGTGCCACAGGGATCCTGGGACTCCTATCTAATTTCAAGAGGAATCAGGCATCGTCTCCTTTGGAAGCATTGATCTCCACGGACCTCTCGAGTTTTCAAAGGATGTGAGGCCTCCGGTCGCGATGAGGTGGAGGACTAGGTCTTTCTCTGTGGACTCCACAGGGGATTCAGACATCCCTTCGTCTTGGGAGATGCAAGACGAGCCTGCATTCAATTCACTGCAGGGATATCCGGCCTTACTTCGAGTCAGAGCATCTCCGTGTCCATTCCACTTGAGGCCACAAACTCAGGGTCCCTCTCACATACCTGTAGCTGAGAGAAGCCTCCTCTTGAGGTGCTTGTGGAAAGTTGGTATTCCTCTTGAGTCGAAGCCAGGGACTAAGCTCTCATCTCGAGTTGATTTGGGGTCCACGGAGCCCTTTCGTGTTGTTCCAGTGACCTCAGGATCCCTCTAGACTTGAGACAGTGATCTTGGGTTTTCTCTGGAGTGCCGTCAAGGAAATCAAGGCTCCTTTCACGTTTGATGTGGAACACGGAATTGCTCTGCACGCAGTGCTGGTGAATCGGGCCTCATCTCGCGGAGAGGGGGAAGTCTCATGGTTTTTCTCGAGTTGCGGCCGGAACCTGGGGTATATTCTCGAGTTACGACGGGGAGGGCCCTTCCAGACAAGTGTTTGTTCAGCGACTTCAGGACTCCTGCCTAGGTGCGAGGGACACCTCGCGATTCTCCTCGAGTCTTGGCATGGCAATTGGGACACGTCTCCACGTGAGGCGGGAGACCCAGGGTCCCTTTCCACGTGCCACAGGGATCCTGGGACTCCTATCCATTTTCAAGAGGAGTCAGGCATCGTCTCCTTTGGAAGCATTGATCTCCGCGGACCTCTCGAGTTTTCAAAGGATGTGAGGCCTCCGGTCGCAATGAGGCGGAGGACTAGGTCTTTCTCTGTGGTCTCCACATGGGATTCAGACATCCCTTCGTCTTGGGAGATGCAAGACGAGCCTGCATTCAATTCACTGCAGGGATATCTGGCCTTACTTCGAATCAGAGCATCTCGGTGTCCATTCCACTTGAGGCCACAAATTCAGGGTCCCTCTCACATACCTGTAGCTGAGAGAAGCCTCCTCTTGAGGTGCTTGTGGAAAGTTGGTATTCCTCTTGAGTCAAAGCCAGGGAATAAGCTCTCATTTAGAGTTGATTTGCGGTCCACGGAGCCCTTTTGTGTTGCTCCAGTGACCTCAGGATCCCTCTCGAATTGAGACAATGATCTTGGGTTTCCTCTTGAGTGCCATCAAGGAAATCAAGGCTCCTTTCACGTTTGATGTGGAACACGGATTTGCTCTGCACGCAGTGCCGGGGAATCGGGCCTCATCTCGCGGCGAGGGGTAAGTCTCATGGTTTTTCTCGAGTTGCGGCCAGAACCTGGGGTATATTCTCGAGTTACGACAGGGAGGGCCCTTCCAGACACGTGTTTGTTCATCGACGTCAGGACTCCTGCCTAGGTACGAGGGACACCTTGCGATTCTCCTCGAGTCTTGGCATGGCAATTTAGACGCGTCTCCATGTGAGGCAGGAGACCAGGGTCCCTTTCCACGTGCCACAGGGATCCTGGGGCTCCTATCCATTTTCAAGAGGAGTCAGGCATCGTCTCCTTTGGAAGCATTGATCTCCGCGGACCTCTCGAGTTTTCAAAGGATGTGAGGCCTCCGGTCGCAATGAGGCGGAGGACTAGGTCTTTCTCTGTGGTCTCCACAGGGGATTCAGACATCCCTTCGTCTTGGGAGATGCAAGACGAGCCTGCATTCAATTCACTGCAGGGATATCTGGCCTTACTTCGAGTCAGAGCATCTCGGTGTCCATTCCACTTGAGGCCACAAACTCAGGGTCCCTCTCACATACCTGTAGCTGAGAGAAGCCTCCTCTTGAGGTGCTTGTGGAAAGTTGGTATTCCTCTTGAGTCGAAGCCAGGGACTAAGCTCTCATCTTGAGTTGATTTGGGGTCCACGGAGCCCTTTTGTGTTGCTCCAGTGACCTCAGGATCCCTCTAGACTTGAGACAGTGATCTTGGGTTTTCTCTGGAGTGTCATCAAGGAAATCAAGGCTCCTTTCACGTATGATGTGGAACACGGAATTGTTCTGGACGCAGTGCAGGGGAATCGGGCCTCATCTCGCGGCGAGGGGGAAGTCTCATGGTTTTTCTCGAGTTGCGGCCGGAACCTGGGGTATATTCTCGAGTTACGACGGGGAGGTCCCTTCCATACACGTGTTTGTTCAGCGACGTAAGGACTCCAGCCTAGGTGCGAGGGACACCTCGGGATTCTCCTCGAGTCTTGGCATGGCAATTGGGACGCGTCTCCACGTGAGGCGGGAGACCCTGGGTCCCTTTCGACGTGCCACAGGGACCCTGGGACTCCTATCCACTTTCAAGAGGAGTCAGGCATCGTCTTCTTTGGAAGCATTGATCTCCGCAGACCTCTCGAGTTTTCAAAGGATGTGAGGCCTCCGGTAGCGATGAGGCGGAGGACTAGGTCTTTCTCTGTCGTCTCCACAAGGGATTCAGACATCCCTTCGTCTTGGGAGATGCAAGACGAGCCTGCATTCAATTCACTGCAGGGACACCCGGCCTTACTTCAAGTCAGAGCATCTCGGTGTCCATTCCACTTGAGGCCAAAAACTCAGTGTCCCTCTCACATACCTGTAGCTGAGAGAAGCCTCCTCTTGAGGTGCTTGTGGAAAGTTGGTATTCCTCTTGAGTTGAAGCCAGGGACTAAGCTCTCATCTCGAGTTGATTTGGGGTCCACGGAGCCCTTTCGTGTTACTCCAGTGACCTCAGGATCCCTCTAGACTTGAGACAGTGATCTTGGGTTTTCTTTGGAGTGCCATCAAGGAAATCAAGGCTCCTTTCACGTTTGATGTGGAACACGGAATTGCACTGCACGCAGTGCAGGGGAATCGGGCCTCATCTCGTGGCGAGGGGGAAGTCTCATGGTTTTTCTCGAGTTGCGGCCAGAACCTGGGGTATATTCTCGAGTTACGACGGGGAGGGCCCTTCCAGACACGTGTTTGTTCAGCGACGTCAGGACACCTGCCTAGGTGCGAGGGACACCTCGGGATTCTCGTCGAGTCTTGGCATGGCAATTGGGACGCGTCTCCACGTGAGGCAGTAGACCCAGGGTCCCATTCCACGTGCCACAGGGATCCTGGGACTCCTATCCATTTTCAAGAGGAGTCAGGCATCGTCTCCTTTGGAAGCATTGATCTCAGCGGACCTCTCGAGTTTTCAAAGGATGTGAGGCCTCCGGTCGCGTTGAGGCGGAGGACTAGGTCTTTCTCTGTGGTCTCCACAGGGGATTCAGACATCCCTTCGTCTTGGGAGATGCAAGACGAGCCTGCATTCAATTCACTGCAGGGATATCTGGCCTTACTTCGAGTCAGAGCATCTCCGTGTCCATTCCACTTGAGGCCACAAACTCAGGGTCCCTCTCACATACCTGTAGCTGAGAGAAGCCTCCTCTTGAGGTGCTTGTGGAAAGGTGGTATTCCTCTTGAGTCGAAGCTAGGGACTAAGCTCTCATCTCTGGTTGATTTGGGGTCCACGGAGCCCTTTCGTGTTGCTACAGTGACCTCAGGATCCCTCTAGACTTGAGACAGTGATCTTGGGTTTTCTCTGGAGTGCCATCAAGGAAATCAAGGCTCCTTTCACGTTTCATGTGGAACACAGAATTGCTCTGCACGCAGTGCAGGGGAATCGGGCCTCATCTCGCGGCGAGGGGGAAGTCTCATGGTTTTTCTCGAGTTGCGGCCGGAACCTGGGGTATATTCTAGAGTTACGACAGGGAGGGCCCTTCCAGACACGTGTTTGTTCAGCGACGTCAGGACTCCTGCCTAGGTGCGAGGGCCACTTCGGGATTCTCCTCGAGTCTTGGCATGGCAATTGGGACGCGTCTCCACGTGAGGCGGGAGACCCAGTGTCCCTTTCCAGGTGCCGCAGGGATCCTGGGACTCCTATCCATTTTCAAGAGGAGTCAGGCATTGTCTCCTTTGGAAGCATTGATCTCCGCGGACCTCTCGAGTTTTCAAAGGATGTGAGGCCTCAGGTCGCGATGAGGCGGAGGACTAGTTCTTTCTCTGTGGGCTCCACAGGGGATTCAGACATTCCTTCGTCTTGGGAGATGCAAGACGAGCCTGCATTCAATTCACTGCATGGATATCCGTCCTTACTTCGAGTCAGAGCATCTCAGTGTCCATTCCACTTCAGTCCACCAACTCAGGATCCCTCTCACATACCTGTAGCTAAGAGAAGCCTCCTCTTGAGGTGCTTGTGGAAAGTTGGTATTCCTCTTGAGTCGAAGCCAGGGATTAAGCCCTCATCTCGAATTGATTTGGGGTCCACGGAGCACTTTCGTGTTGCTACAGTGACCTCAGGATCCCTCTAGACTTGAGACAGTGATCCTGGATACTCTCTGGAGTGCCATCAAGGAAATCAAGGCTCCTTTCAAGTTTGATGTGGAACACGGAATTGCTCTGCACGCAGTGCAGGGGAATCGGGCCTCATCTGGCGGCGAGGGGAAGTCTCATGGTTTTTCTCGAGTTGCGGCCGGAACCTGGGATATATTCTAGAGTTACGACGCGGAGGGCCCTTCCAGACACGTGTTTGTTCAGCGACGTCAGGACTCCTGCCTAGGTGCGAGGGACACCTCGGGGTTCTCCTCGAGTCTTGGCATGGCAATTGGGACGCGTCTCCACGTGAGGCGGGAGACCCAGGGTCCCTTTCCACGTGCCACAGGGATCCTGGGACTCCTATCCATTTTCAAGAGGAGTCAGGCATCGTCTCCTTTGGAAGCATTGATCTCCGCGGACTTCTAGAGTTTTAAAAGGATGTGAGGCCTCCGGTCGCAATGAGGCGGAGGACTAGGTCTTTCTCTGTGGTCTCCACAGGGGATTCAGACATCCCTTCGTTTTGGGAGATGAAAGACGAGCCTGCATTCAATTCACTGCAGGGATATCCGGCCTTATTTCGAGTCAGAGCATCTCGGTGTCCATTCCACTTGAGGCCACAAACTCAGGGTCCCTCTCACATACCTGTAGCTGAGAGAAGCCTCCTCTTGAGGTGCTTGTGGAAAGTTGGTATTCCTCTTGATTCGAAGCTAGGGACTAAGCTCTCATCTCGAGTTGATTTGGGGTCCACGGAGCCCTTTCGTGTTTCTCCACTGACCTCAGGATCCCTCTAGACTTGAGACAGTGATCTTGGGTATTCTCTGGAGTGCCATCTAGAAAATCAAGGCTCCTTTCACGTTTGATGAGGAACACGGAATTGCTCTGCACGCAGTGCAGGGGAATCGGGCCTCATCTCGCGGCGAGGGGGAAGTCTCATTGTTTTTCCCGAGTTGCGCCCAGAACCTGGGGTATATTCTCGAGTTACGACGGGGAGGGCCCTTCCAGACACGTGTTTGTTCAGCGACGTCAGGACTCCTGCCTAGGTGCGAGGGACACCTCGGGATTCTCCTCGAGTCTTGGCATGGCAATTGGGACGCGTCTCCACGTGAGGCGGGAGACCCAGCGTCCCTTTCCACGTGCCACAGGGATCCTGGGACTCCTATCTAATTTCAAGAGGAATCAGGCATCGTCTCCTTTGGAAGCATTGATCTCCACGGACCTCTCGAGTTTTCAAAGGATGTGAGGCCTCCGGTCGCGATGAGGTGGAGGACTAGGTCTTTCTCTGTGGACTCCACAGGGGATTCAGACATCCCTTCGTCTTGGGAGATGCAAGACGAGCCTGCATTCAATTCACTGCAGGGATATCCGGCCTTACTTCGAGTCAGAGCATCTCCGTGTCCATTCCACTTGAGGCCACAAACTCAGGGTCCCTCTCACATACCTGTAGCTGAGAGAAGCCTCCTCTTGAGGTGCTTGTGGAAAGTTGGTATTCCTCTTGAGTCGAAGCCAGGGACTAAGCTCTCATCTCGAGTTGATTTGGGGTCCACGGAGCCCTTTCGTGTTGTTCCAGTGACCTCAGGATCCCTCTAGACTTGAGACAGTGATCTTGGGTTTTCTCTGGAGTGCCGTCAAGGAAATCAAGGCTCCTTTCACGTTTGATGTGGAACACGGAATTGCTCTGCACGCAGTGCTGGTGAATCGGGCCTCATCTCGCGGAGAGGGGGAAGTCTCATGGTTTTTCTCGAGTTGCGGCCGGAACCTGGGGTATATTCTCGAGTTACGACGGGGAGGGCCCTTCCAGACAAGTGTTTGTTCAGCGACTTCAGGACTCCTGCCTAGGTGCGAGGGACACCTCGCGATTCTCCTCGAGTCTTGGCATGGCAATTGGGACACGTCTCCACGTGAGGCGGGAGACCCAGGGTCCCTTTCCACGTGCCACAGGGATCCTGGGACTCCTATCCATTTTCAAGAGGAGTCAGGCATCGTCTCCTTTGGAAGCATTGATCTCCGCGGACCTCTCGAGTTTTCAAAGGATGTGAGGCCTCCGGTCGCAATGAGGCGGAGGACTAGGTCTTTCTCTGTGGTCTCCACATGGGATTCAGACATCCCTTCGTCTTGGGAGATGCAAGACGAGCCTGCATTCAATTCACTGCAGGGATATCTGGCCTTACTTCGAATCAGAGCATCTCGGTGTCCATTCCACTTGAGGCCACAAATTCAGGGTCCCTCTCACATACCTGTAGCTGAGAGAAGCCTCCTCTTGAGGTGCTTGTGGAAAGTTGGTATTCCTCTTGAGTCAAAGCCAGGGAATAAGCTCTCATTTAGAGTTGATTTGCGGTCCACGGAGCCCTTTTGTGTTGCTCCAGTGACCTCAGGATCCCTCTCGAATTGAGACAATGATCTTGGGTTTCCTCTTGAGTGCCATCAAGGAAATCAAGGCTCCTTTCACGTTTGATGTGGAACACGGATTTGCTCTGCACGCAGTGCCGGGGAATCGGGCCTCATCTCGCGGCGAGGGGTAAGTCTCATGGTTTTTCTCGAGTTGCGGCCAGAACCTGGGGTATATTCTCGAGTTACGACAGGGAGGGCCCTTCCAGACACGTGTTTGTTCATCGACGTCAGGACTCCTGCCTAGGTACGAGGGACACCTTGCGATTCTCCTCGAGTCTTGGCATGGCAATTTAGACGCGTCTCCATGTGAGGCAGGAGACCAGGGTCCCTTTCCACGTGCCACAGGGATCCTGGGGCTCCTATCCATTTTCAAGAGGAGTCAGGCATCGTCTCCTTTGGAAGCATTGATCTCCGCGGACCTCTCGAGTTTTCAAAGGATGTGAGGCCTCCGGTCGCAATGAGGCGGAGGACTAGGTCTTTCTCTGTGGTCTCCACAGGGGATTCAGACATCCCTTCGTCTTGGGAGATGCAAGACGAGCCTGCATTCAATTCACTGCAGGGATATCTGGCCTTACTTCGAGTCAGAGCATCTCGGTGTCCATTCCACTTGAGGCCACAAACTCAGGGTCCCTCTCACATACCTGTAGCTGAGAGAAGCCTCCTCTTGAGGTGCTTGTGGAAAGTTGGTATTCCTCTTGAGTCGAAGCCAGGGACTAAGCTCTCATCTTGAGTTGATTTGGGGTCCACGGAGCCCTTTTGTGTTGCTCCAGTGACCTCAGGATCCCTCTAGACTTGAGACAGTGATCTTGGGTTTTCTCTGGAGTGTCATCAAGGAAATCAAGGCTCCTTTCACGTATGATGTGGAACACGGAATTGTTCTGGACGCAGTGCAGGGGAATCGGGCCTCATCTCGCGGCGAGGGGGAAGTCTCATGGTTTTTCTCGAGTTGCGGCCGGAACCTGGGGTATATTCTCGAGTTACGACGGGGAGGTCCCTTCCATACACGTGTTTGTTCAGCGACGTAAGGACTCCAGCCTAGGTGCGAGGGACACCTCGGGATTCTCCTCGAGTCTTGGCATGGCAATTGGGACGCGTCTCCACGTGAGGCGGGAGACCCTGGGTCCCTTTCGACGTGCCACAGGGACCCTGGGACTCCTATCCACTTTCAAGAGGAGTCAGGCATCGTCTTCTTTGGAAGCATTGATCTCCGCAGACCTCTCGAGTTTTCAAAGGATGTGAGGCCTCCGGTAGCGATGAGGCGGAGGACTAGGTCTTTCTCTGTCGTCTCCACAAGGGATTCAGACATCCCTTCGTCTTGGGAGATGCAAGACGAGCCTGCATTCAATTCACTGCAGGGACACCCGGCCTTACTTCAAGTCAGAGCATCTCGGTGTCCATTCCACTTGAGGCCAAAAACTCAGTGTCCCTCTCACATACCTGTAGCTGAGAGAAGCCTCCTCTTGAGGTGCTTGTGGAAAGTTGGTATTCCTCTTGAGTTGAAGCCAGGGACTAAGCTCTCATCTCGAGTTGATTTGGGGTCCACGGAGCCCTTTCGTGTTGCTCCAGTGACCTCAGGATCCCTCTAGACTTGAGACAGTGATCTTGGGTTTTCTTTGGAGTGCCATCAAGGAAATCAAGGCTCCTTTCACGTTTGATGTGGAACACGGAATTGCACTGCACGCAGTGCAGGGGAATCGGGCCTCATCTCGTGGCGAGGGGGAAGTCTCATGGTTTTTCTCGAGTTGCGGCCAGAACCTGGGGTATATTCTCGAGTTACGACGGGGAGGGCCCTTCCAGACACGTGTTTGTTCAGCGACGTCAGGACACCTGCCTAGGTGCGAGGGACACCTCGGGATTCTCGTCGAGTCTTGGCATGGCAATTGGGACGCGTCTCCACGTGAGGCAGTAGACCCAGGGTCCCATTCCACGTGCCACAGGGATCCTGGGACTCCTATCCATTTTCAAGAGGAGTCAGGCATCGTCTCCTTTGGAAGCATTGATCTCAGCGGACCTCTCGAGTTTTCAAAGGATGTGAGGCCTCCGGTCGCGTTGAGGCGGAGGACTAGGTCTTTCTCTGTGGTCTCCACAGGGGATTCAGACATCCCTTCGTCTTGGGAGATGCAAGACGAGCCTGCATTCAATTCACTGCAGGGATATCTGGCCTTACTTCGAGTCAGAGCATCTCCGTGTCCATTCCACTTGAGGCCACAAACTCAGGGTTCCTCTCACATACCTGTAGCTGAGAGAAGCCTCCTCTTGAGGTGCTTGTGGAAAGTTGGTATTCCTCTTGAGTCGAATCCAGGGACTAAGCTCTCATCTCGAGTTGATTTGGGGTCCACGGAGCCCTTTCGTGTTACTCCAGTGACCTCAGGATCCCTCTAGACTTGAGACAGTGATCTTGGGTTTTCTCTGGAGTGCCGTCATAGAAATCAAGGCTCCTTTCACGTTTGATGTGGAACACGGAATTGCTCTGCACGCAGTTCTGGTGAATCGGGCCTCATCTCACGGAGAGGGGGAAGTCTCATGGTTTTTCTCGAGTTGCGGCCGGAACCTGGGGTATATTCTCGAGTTACGACGGGGAGGTCCCTTCCATACACGTGTTTGTTCAGCGACGTAAGGACTCCAGCCTAGGTGCGAGGGACACCTCGGGATTCTCCTCGAGTCTTCGCATGGCAATTGGGACGCGTCTCCACGTGAGGCGGGAGACGCAGGGTCCCTTTCCACGTGCCACAGGGATCCTGGGACTCCTATCCATTTTCAAGAGGAGTCAGGCATCGTCTCCTTTGGAAGCATTGATCTCCGCAGACCTCTCGAGTTTTCAAAGGATGTGAGGCCTCCGGTCGCGTTGAGGCGGTGGACTAGGTCTTTCTCTGTGGTCTCCACAGGGGATTCAGACATCCCTTGGTCTTGGGAGATGCAAGACGAGCCTGCATTCAATTCACTGCGGTGATATCCGGCCTTACTTCGAGTCAGAGCATCTCCGTGTCGATTCCACTTGAGGCCACAAACTGAGGGTCCCTCTCACATACCTGTAGCTGAGAGAAGCCTCCTCTTGAGGTGCTTGTGGAAAGTTGGTATTCCTCTTGAGTCGAAGCCAGGGACTAAGCTCTCATCTCGAGTTGATTTGGGGTCCACGGAGCCCTTTCCTGTTGCTCCAGTGACCTCAGGATCCCTCTAGACTTGAGACAGTGATCTTGGGTTTTCTCTTGAGTGCCATCAAGGAAATCAAGGCTCCTTTCACGTTTGATGTGGAACACGGAATTGCTCTGCACGCAGTGCAGGGGAATCGGGCCTCATCTCGCGGCGAGGGGGAAGTCTCATGGTTTTTCTCGAGTTGCTGCCAGAACCTGGGGTATATTCTCGAGTTACGTCGGGGAGGGCCCTTCCAGACAAGTGCCTGTTCATCGACGTCAGGACTCCTGCCTAGGTGCGAGGGACACCTCGGGATTCTCCTCGAGTCTTGGCATGGCAATTGGGACGCGTCTCCACGTGAGGCGGGAGACCCTGGGTCCCTTTCGACATGCCACAGGGACCCTGGGACTCCTATCCACTTTCAAGAGGAGTCAGGCATCGTCTTCTTTGGAAGCATTGATCTCCGCAGACCTCTCGAGTTTTCAAAGGATGTGAGGCCTCCGGTCGCGATGAGGCGGAGGACTAGGTCTTTCTCTGTGGTCTCCACATGGGATTCAGCCATCCCTTCGTCTTGGGAGATGCAAGACGAGCCTGCATTCAATTCACTGCAGGGATATCCGGCCTTACTTCGAGTCAGAGCATCTCGGTGTCCATTCCACTTGAGGCCGCAAATTCAGGGTCCCTCTCACATACCTGTAGCTGAGAGAAGCCTCCTCTTGAGGTGCTTGTGGAAAGTTGGTATTCCTCTTGAGTCAAAGCCAGGGACTAAGCTCTCATCTAGAGTTGATTTGCGGTCCACGGAGCCCTTTTGTGTTGCTCCAGTGACCTCAGGATCCCTCTAGAATTGAGACAATGATCTTGGGTTTCCTCTGGAGTGCCATCAAGGAAATCAAGGCTCCTTTCACGTTTGATGTGGAACACGGATTTGCTCTGCACGCAGTGCCGGGGAATCGGGCCTCATCTCGTGGCGAGGGGGAAGTCTCATGGTTTTTCTCGAGTTGCGGCCGGAACCTGGGGTATATTCTCGAGTTACGAGGGGGAGGGCACTTCCAGACACGTGTTTGTTCATCGACGTCAGGACTCCTGCCTAGGTGCGTGGGACACCTTGCGATTCTCCTCGAGTCTTGGCATGGCAATTTAGACGCGTCTCCATGTGAGGCAGGAGACCAGGGTCCCTTTCCACGTGCCACAGGGATCCTGGGACTCCTATCCATTTTCAAGAGGAGTCAGGCATCGTCTCCTGTGGAAGCATTGATCTCCGCGGACCTCTCGAGTTTTCAAAGGATGTGAGGCCTCCGGTCGCAATGAGGCGGAGGACTAGGTCTTTCTCTGTGGTCTCCACAGGAAATTCAGACATCCCTTCGTCTTGGGAGATGCAAGACGAGCCTGCATTCAATTCACTGCAGGGATATCTGGCCTTACTTCGAGTCAGAGCATCTCGGTGTCCATTCCACTTGAGGCCACAAACTCAGGGTCCCTCTCACATACCTGTAGCTGAGAGAAGCCTCCTCTTGAGGTGCTTGTGGAAAGTTGGTATTCCTCTTGAGTCGAAGCCAGGGACTAAGCTCTCATTTTGAGTTGATTTGGGGTCCACGGAGCCCTTTTGTGTTGCTCCAGTGACCTCAGGATCCCTCTAGACTTGAGACAGTGATCTTGGGTTTTCTCTGGAGTGTCATCAAGGAAATCAAGGCTCCTTTCACGTATGATGTGGAACACGGAATTGTTCTGGACGCAGTGCAGGGGAATCGGGCCTCATCTCGCGGCGAGGGGGAAGTCTCATGGTTTTTCTCGAGTTGCGGCCGGAACCTGGGGTATATTCTCGAGTTACGACGGGGAGGTCCCTTCCATACACGTGTTTGTTCAGCGACGTAAGGACTTCAGCCTAGGTGCGAGGGACACCTCGGGATTCTCCTCGAGTCTTCGCATGGCAATTGGGACGCGTCTCCACGTGAGGCGGGAGACGCAGGGTCCCTTTCCACGTGCCACAGGGATCCTGGGACTCCTATCCATTTTCAAGAGGAGTCAGGCATCGTCTCCTTTGGAAGCATTGATCTCCGCAGACCTCTCGAGTTTTCAAAGGATGTGAGGCCTCCAGTCGCGTTGAGGCGGTGGACTAGGTCTTTCTCTGTGGTCTCCACTGGGGATTCAGACATCCCTTCGTCTTGGGAGATGCAAGACGAGCCTGTATTCAATTCACTGCAGGGATATCCGGCCTTAATTCGAGTCAGAGCATCTCCGTGTCCATTCCACTTGATGCCACAAACTCAGGGTCCCTCTCACATACCTGTAGCTGAGAGAAGCCTCCTCTTGAGGTGCTTGTGGAAAGTTGGTATTCCTCTTGAGTCGAAGCCAGGGACTAAGCTCTCATCTCGAGTTGATTTGGGGTCCACGGAGCCCTTTCGTGTTGCTCCAGTGACCTCAGGATCCCTCTAGACTTGAGCCAGTGATCTTGGGTTTTCTTTGGAGTGCCATCAAGGAAATCAAGTCTCCTTTCACGTTTGATGAGGAACACGGAATTGCTCTGCACGCAGTGCAGGGGATTCGGGCCTCATCTCGCGGCAAGGGGAAAGTCTCATGGTTTTTCTCGAGTTGCGGCCGGAACCTGGGGCATATTCTCGAGTTACGACGGGGAGGGCCCTTCCAGACACGTGTTTGTTCAGCGAAGTCAGGACTCCTGCCTAGGTGCGAGGGACACCTCGGGATTCTCCTCGAGTCTTGGCATGGCAATTTGGACGAGTCTCCACGTGAGGCGGGAGACCCAGGGTCCCTTATAACGTGCCAAAGGGATCCTGGGACTCCTATCCATTTTCAAGAGGAGTCAGGCATCGTCTCCTTTGGAAGCATTGATCTCCGCGGACCTCTCGAGTTTTCAAAGGATGTGAGGCGTCCGGTCGCGATGAGGCGGAGGACTAGGTC
Organism: Dama dama; assembly: GCF_033118175.1. Classification (NCBI taxonomy): domain Eukaryota; kingdom Metazoa; phylum Chordata; class Mammalia; order Artiodactyla; family Cervidae; genus Dama; species Dama dama. Next base: position 3,676,767 of record NC_083706.1, on the reverse strand, counting down.
TTGCTCTGTGGTCTCCACAGGGGATTCAGACATCCCTTCGTCTTGGGAGATGCAAGACGAGCCTGCATTCAATTCACTGCAGGGATATCCGGCCTTACTTCGAGTCAGAACATCTCGGTGTCCATTCCACTTGAGGCCACAAACTCAGGGTCCCTCTCACATACTTGTAGCTGAGAGAAGCCTCCTCTTGAGGTGCTGGTGGAAAGTTGGTGTTCCTCTTGAGTCGAAGCCAAGGACTAAGCTCTCATCTCGAGTTGACTTGGGGTCCACGGAGCATTTCGTGTTGCTCCAGTGACCTCAGGATCCCTCTAGACTTGAGACAGTGATCTTGGGTTTTCTCTGGAGTGCCATCAAGGATATCAAGGCTCCTTTCACGTTTGATGTGGAACACGGAATTGCTCTGCACGCAGTGCAGGGGAATCGGGCCTCATCTCGCGGCGAGGGGGAAGTCTCATGGTTTTCCTCGAGTTGCGGCCGGAACCTGGGGTATATTCTCGAGTTACGACAGGGAGGGCCCTTCCAGACACGTGTTTGTTCAGCGACGTCAGGACTCCTGCCTAGGTGCGAGGGACACCTCGGGATTCTCCTCGAGTCTTGGCATGGCAATTGGGACGCGTCTCCACGTGAGGCGGGAGACCCAGGGTCCCTTTCCACGTGTCACAGGGATCCTGGGACTCCTATCCATTTTCAAGAGGAGTCAGGCATCGTCTCCTTTGGAAGCATTGATCTCTGCGGACCTCTCGAGTTTTCAAAGGATGTGAGGCCTTCTGTCGCGATGAGGCGGAGAACTAGGTCTTTCTCTATGGTCTCCACAGGGGATTCAGACATCCCTTCATCTTGGAAGATGCAAGATGAGCCTGCATTCAATTCACTGCAGGGATATCCGGCCTTACTTCGAGTTAGAGCATCTCGGTGTCCATTCCACTTGAGGCCACAAACTCAGGGTCCCTCTCACATACCTCAAGCTGAGAGAAGCCTCCTCCTGAGGTGCTTGTGGAAAGTTGGTATTCCTCTTGAGTCAAAGCCAGGGACTAAGCTCTCATCTCAAGTTGATTTGGGGTTCACGGAGCCCTTTCGTGTTGCTACAGTGAACTCAGGATCCCTCTAGACTTGAGACAGTGATTTTGGGTTTTCTCTGGAGTGCCATCAAGGAAATCAAGGCTCCTTTCATGTTTGATGTGGAACACGGAATTGCTCTGCACGCAGTGCAGGGGAATCGGGCCTCATCTCGCGGCGAGGGGGAAGTCTCATGGTTTTTCTCGAGTTGCGGCCGGAACCTGGGGTATATTCTCGAGTTACGACGCGGAGGGCCCTTCCAGACACGTGGTTGTTCAGCGACGTCAGGACTCCTGCCTAGGTGGGAGGGACTCCCGCGATTCTCCTCGAGTCTCGGCATGGCAATTGGGACGCGTCTCCACGTGATGCGGGAGACCCAGGTTCCCTTTCCACGTGCCACATGGATCCTGGGACTCCTATCAATTTTCAAGAGGAGTCAGGCATCATCTCCTTTGGAAGCATTGATCTCCGCGGACCTCTCGAGTTTTTAAAAGATGTGAGGCCTCCGGTCGCGATGAGGCGAGAACTTGGTCTTTCTCTGTGGTCTCCACAGTGGATTCAGACATGCCTTCGTCTTGGGAGATGCAAGACGAGCCTGCATTCCAATCACTGCAGGGATATCCGGCCTTACTTCGAGTCAGAGCATCTCGGTGTCCATTCCACTTGAGGCCACAAACTCAGGGTCCCTCTCACATACCTGTAGCTGAGAGAAGCCTCCTCTTGAGGTGCTTGTGGAAAGGTGGTATTCCTCTTGAGTCGAAGCTAGGGACTAAGCTCTCATCTCTGGTTGATTTGGGGTCCACGGAGCCCTTTCGTGTTGCTACAGTGACCTCAGGATCCCTCTAGACTTGAGACAGTGATCTTGGGTTTTCTCTGGAGTGCCATCAAGGAAATCAAGGCTCCTTTCACGTTTCATGTGGAACACAGAATTGCTCTGCACGCAGTGCAGGGGAATCGGGCCTCATCTCGCGGCGAGGGGGAAGTCTCATGGTTTTTCTCGAGTTGCGGCCGGAACCTGGGGTATATTCTAGAGTTACGACAGGGAGGGCCCTTCCAGACACGTGTTTGTTCAGCGACGTCAGGACTCCTGCCTAGGTGCGAGGGCCACTTCGGGATTCTCCTCGAGTCTTGGCATGGCAATTGGGACGCGTCTCCACGTGAGGCGGGAGACCCAGTGTCCCTTTCCAGGTGCCGCAGGGATCCTGGGACTCCTATCCATTTTCAAGAGGAGTCAGGCATTGTCTCCTTTGGAAGCATTGATCTCCGCGGACCTCTCGAGTTTTCAAAGGATGTGAGGCCTCAGGTCGCGATGAGGCGGAGGACTAGTTCTTTCTCTGCGGGCTCCACAGGGGATTCAGACATCCCTTCGTCTTGGGAGATGCAAGACGAGCCTGCATTCAATTCACTGCATGGATATCCGTCCTTACTTCGAGTCAGAGCATCTCAGTGTCCATTCCACTTCAGTCCACCAACTCAGGATCCCTCTCACATACCTGTAGATAAGAGAAGCCTCCTCTTGAGGTGCTTGTGGAAAGTTGGTATTCCTCTTGAGTCGAAGCCAGGGATTAAGCCCTCATCTCGAATTGATTTGGGGTCCACGGAGCACTTTCGTGTTGCTACAGTGACCTCAGGATCCCTCTAGACTTGAGACAGTGATCCTGGATACTCTCTGGAGTGCCATCAAGGAAATCAAGGCTCCTTTCAAGTTTGATATGGAACACGGAATTGCTCTGCACGCAGTGCAGGGGAATCGGGCCTCATCTGGCGGCGAGGGGAAGTCTCATGGTTTTTCTCGAGTTGCGGCCGGAAGCTGGGATATATTCTAGAGTTACGACGCGGAGGGCCCTTCCAGACACGTGTTTGTTCAGCGACGTCAGGACTCCTGCCTAGGTGCGAGGGACACCTCGGGGTTCTCCTCGAGTCTTGGCATGGCAATTGCGACGCGTCTCCACGTGAGGCGGGAGACCCAGGGTCCCTTTCCACGTGCCACAGGGATCCTGGGACTCCTATCCATTTTCAAGAGGAGTCAGGCATCGTCTCCTTTGGAAGCATTGATCTCCGCGGACCTCTCGAGTTTTAAAAGGATGTGAGGCCTCCGGTCGCAATGAGGCGGAGGACTAGGTCTTTCTCTGTGGTCTCCACAGGGGATTCAGACATCCCTTCGTTTTGGGAGATGCAAGACGAGCCTGCATTCAATTCACTGCAGGGATATCCGGCCTTATTTCGAGTCAGAGCATCTCGGTGTCCATTCCACTTGAGGCCACAAACTCAGGGTCCCTCTCACATACCTGTAGCTGAGAGAAGCCTCCTCTTGAGGTACTTGTGGAAAGTTGGTATTCCTCTTGAGTCGAAGCCAGGAACTAAGCTCTCATCTCGAGTTGATTTGGGGTCCACGGATCCCTTTCGTGTTGCTCCAGTGACCTCAGGATCCCTCTAGACTTGAGACAGTGATCTTGGGTTTTCTCTGGAGTGCCATCAAGGAAATCAAGGCTCCTTTCACGTTTGATGTGGGACACGGAATTGCTCTGCACGCAGTGCAGGGGAATCGGGCCTCATCTCGCGGCGAGTGTGAAGTCTCATGGTTTTTCTCGAGTTGCGGCCGGAACCTGGGGTATATTCTCGAGTTACGATGGGGAGGGCCCTTCCAGACACGTGTTTGTTCAGCGACGTTAGGACTCCTGCCTAGGTGCGAGGGACACCTCGGGATTCTACTCGAGTCTTGGCATGGCAATTGGGACGCGTCTTCCCGTGAGGCGGGAGACCCAGGGTCCCTTTCCACGTGCCACAGGGATCCTGGGACTCCTATCCATTTTCAAGAGGAGTCAGGCATCGTCTCCTTTGGAAGCATTGATCTCCGCGGACCTCTCGAGTTTTCAAATGATGTGAGGCCTCCTTTCGCGTTGGGGGGGAGGAATAGGTCTTTCTCTTTTGTCTCCACAGGGGATTCACACAACCCTTCGTCTTGGGAGATGCAAGACGAGCCTGCATTCAATTCACTGCAGGGATATCCGGCCTTACTTCGAGTCAGAGCATCTCGGTGTCCATTCCACTTGAGGCCACAAACTCAGGGTCACTCTCACATACCTGTAGCTGAGAGAAGCCTCCTCTTGAGGTGCTTGTGGAAAGTTGGTATTCCTCTTGATTCGAAGCTAGGGACTAAGCTCTCATCTCGAGTTGATTTGGGGTCCGCGGAGCCCTTTCGTGTTTCTCCACTGACCTCAGGATCCCTCTAGACTTGAGACAGTGATCTTGGGTATTCTCTGGAGTGCCATCAAGAAAATCAAGGCTCCTTTCACGTTTGATGAGGAACACGGAATTGCTCTGCACGCAGTGCAGGGGAATCGGGCCTCATCTCGCGGCAAGGGGGAAGTCTCATTGTTTTTCCCGAGTTGCGCCCAGAACCTGGGGTATATTCTCGAGTTACGACGGGGAGGGCCCTTCCAGACACGTGTTTGTTCAGCGACGTCAGGACTCCTGCCTAGGTGCGACGGACACCTCGGGATTCTCCTCGAGTCTTGGCATGGCAATTGGGATGCGTCTCCACGTGAGGCGGGAGACCCAGCGTCCCTTTCCACATGCCACAGGGATCCTTGCACTCCTATACATTTTCAAGAGGAGTCAGGCATCCTCTCCTTTGGAAGCATTGATCTCCGCTGACCTCTCGAGTTTTCAAAGTATGTCCGGCCTCCGGTCGCGTTGAGGCGGAGTACTAGGTCTTTCTCTGTGGTCTCCACAGGGGATTCAGACATCCCTTCGTCTTGGGAGATGCAAGACGAGCCTGCATTCAATTCACTGCAGGGATATCCGGCCTTACTTCGAGTCAGAGCATCTCGGTGTCCATTCCACTTGAGGCCACAAACTCAGGGTCCCTCTCACATACCTGTAGCTGAGAGAAGCCTCCTCTTGAGGTGCTTGTGGAAAGTTGGTATTCCACTTGAGTCGAAGCCAGGGACTAAGCTCTCATCTCAGGTTGATTTGGGGTCCACGGATCCCTTTCCTGTTGCTCCAATAACCCTAGGATCCCTCTAGACTTGAGACAGTGATCTTGGGTTTTCTCTGGAGTGCCATCAAGGATATCAAGGCACCTTTCACGTTTGATGTGGAACACGGAATTGCTCTGCACGCAGTGCAGGGGAATCGGGCCTCATCTCGCGGCGATGGGGAAGTCTCATGGTTTTTCTCGAGTTGTGGCCGGAACCTGTGGTATATTGTCGAGTTACGACGGGGAGGGCCCTTCCAGACACGTGTTTGTTCAGCGACGTCAGGACTCCTGCCTAGGTGCGAGGGACACCTCGGGATTCTCCTCGAGTCTTGGCATGGCAATTGGGACGCGTCTCCATGTGAGGGGGGAGACCCAGGGTCCCTTTCCACGTGCCACAGGGATCCTGGGACTCCTATCTAATTTCAAGAGGAATCAGGCATCGTCTCCTTTGGAAGCATTGATCTCCGCGGACCTCTCGAGTTTTCAAAGGATGTGAGGCCTCCGGTCGCGATGAGGTGGAGGACTCGGTCTTTCTCTGTGGACTCCACAGGGGATTCAGACATCCCTTCGTCTTGGGAGATGCAAGACGAGCCTGCATTCAATTCACTGCAGGGATATCCGGCCTTACTTCGAGTCAGAGCATCTCGGTGTCCATTCCACTTGAGGCCACAAACTCAGGGTCCCTCTCACATACCTGTAGCTGAGAGAAGCCTCCTCTTGAGGTGCTTGTGGAAAGGTGGTATTCCTCTTGAGTCGAAGCTAGGGACTAAGCTCTCATCTCTGGTTGATTTGGGGTCCACGGAGCCCTTTCGTGTTGCTACAGTGACCTCAGGATCCCTCTAGACTTGAGACAGTGATCTTGGGTTTTCTCTGGAGTGCCATCAAGGAAATCAAGGCTCCTTTCACGTTTCATGTGGAACACAGAATTGCTCTGCACGCAGTGCAGGGGAATCGGGCCTCATCTCGCGGCGAGGGGGAAGTCTCATGGTTTTTCTCGAGTTGCGGCCGGAACCTGGGGTATATTCTAGAGTTACGACAGGGAGGGCCCTTCCAGACACGTGTTTGTTCAGCGACGTCAGGACTCCTGCCTAGGTGCGAGGGCCACTTCGGGATTCTCCTCGAGTCTTGGCATGGCAATTGGGACGCGTCTCCACGTGAGGCGGGAGACCCAGTGTCCCTTTCCAGGTGCCGCAGGGATCCTGGGACTCCTATCCATTTTCAAGAGGAGTCAGGCATTGTCTCCTTTGGAAGCATTGATCTCCGCGGACCTCTCGAGTTTTCAAAGGATGTGAGGCCTCAGGTCGCGATGAGGCGGAGGACTAGTTCTTTCTCTGTGGGCTCCACAGGGGATTCAGACATCCCTTCGTCTTGGGAGATGCAAGACGAGCCTGCATTCAATTCACTGCATGGATATCCGTCCTTACTTCGAGTCAGAGCATCTCAGTGTCCATTCCACTTCAGTCCACCAACTCAGGATCCCTCTCACATACCTGTAGCTAAGAGAAGCCTCCTCTTGAGGTGCTTGTGGAAAGTTGGTATTCCTCTTGAGTCGAAGCCAGGGATTAAGCCCTCATCTCGAATTGATTTGGGGTCCACGGAGCACTTTCGTGTTGCTACAGTGACCTCAGGATCCCTCTAGACTTGAGACAGTGATCCTGGATACTCTCTGGAGTGCCATCAAGGAAATCAAGGCTCCTTTCAAGTTTGATGTGGAACACGGAATTGCTCTGCACGCAGTGCAGGGGAATCGGGCCTCATCTGGCGGCGAGGGGAAGTCTCATGGTTTTTCTCGAGTTGCGGCCGGAACCTGGGATATATTCTAGAGTTACGACGCGGAGGGCCCTTCCAGACACGTGTTTGTTCAGCGACGTCAGGACTCCTGCCTAGGTGCGAGGGACACCTCGGGGTTCTCCTCGAGTCTTGGCATGGCAATTGGGACGCGTCTCCACGTGAGGCGGGAGACCCAGGGTCCCTTTCCACGTGCCACAGGGATCCTGGGACTCCTATCCATTTTCAAGAGGAGTCAGGCATCGTCTCCTTTGGAAGCATTGATCTCCGCGGACCTCTAGAGTTTTAAAAGGATGTGAGGCCTCCGGTCGCAATGAGGCGGAGGACTAGGTCTTTCTCTGTGGTCTCCACAGGGGATTCAGACATCCCTTCGTTTTGGGAGATGAAAGACGAGCCTGCATTCAATTCACTGCAGGGATATCCGGCCTTATTTCGAGTCAGAGCATCTCGGTGTCCATTCCACTTGAGGCCACAAACTCACGGTCCCTCTCACATACCTGTAGCTGAGAGAAGCCTCCTCTTGAGGTGCTTGTGGAAAGTTGGTATTCCTCTTGATTCGAAGCTAGGGACTAAGCTCTCATCTCGAGTTGATTTGGGGTCCACGGAGCCCTTTCGTGTTTCTCCACTGACCTCAGGATCCCTCTAGACTTGAGACAGTGATCTTGGGTATTCTCTGGAGTGCCATCTAGAAAATCAAGGCTCCTTTCACGTTTGATGAGGAACACGGAATTGCTCTGCACGCAGTGCAGGGGAATCGGGCCTCATCTCGCGGCGAGGGGGAAGTCTCATTGTTTTTCCCGAGTTGCGCCCAGAACCTGGGGTATATTCTCGAGTTACGACGGGGAGGGCCCTTCCAGACACGTGTTTGTTCAGCGACGTCAGGACTCCTGCCTAGGTGCGAGGGACACCTCGGGATTCTCCTCGAGTCTTGGCATGGCAATTGGGATGCGTCTCCACGTGAGGCGGGAGACCCAGCGTCCCTTTCCACATGCCACAGGGATCCTTGCACTCCTATACATTTTCAAGAGGAGTCAGGCATCCTCTCCTTTGGAAGCATTGATCTCCGCGGACCTCTCGAGTTTTCAAAGTATGTGAGGCCTCCGGTCGCGTTGAGGCGGAGTACTAGGTCTTTCTCTGTGGTCTCCACAGGGGATTCAGACATCCCTTGGTCTTGGGAGATGCAAGACGAGCCTGCATTCAATTCACTGCAGGGATATCCGGCCTTACTTCGAGTCAGAGCATCTCGGTGTCCATTCCACTTGAGGCCACAAACTCAGGGTCCCTCTCACATACCTGTAGCTGAGAGAAGCCTCCTCTTGAGGTGCTTGTGGAAAGTTGGTATTCCACTTGAGTCGAAGCTAGGGACTAAGCTCTCATCTCGAGTTGATTTGGGGTCCACGGATCCCTTTCCTGTTGCTCCAATAACCCTAGGATCCCTCTAGACTTGAGACAGTGATCTTGGGTTTTCTCTGGAGTGCCATCAAGGATATCAAGGCACCTTTCACGTTTGATGTGGAACACGGAATTGCTCTGCACGAAGTGCAGGGGAATCGGGCCTCATCTCGCGGCGATGGGGAAATCTCATGGTTTTTCTCGAGTTGTGGCCGGAACCTGTGGTATATTGTCGAGTTACGACGGGGAGGGCCCTTCCAGACACGTGTTTGTTCAGCGACGTCAGGACTCCTGCCTAGGTGCGAGGGACCCCTCGCGATTCTCCTCGAGTCTTGGCATGGCAATTGGGACACGTCTCCACGTGAGGCGGGAGACCCAGGGTCCCTTTCCACGTGCCACAGGTATCCTGGGACTCCTATCCATTTTCAAGAGGAGTCAGGCATCGTCTCCTTTGGAAGCATTGATCTCCGCGGACCTCTCGAGTTTTCAAAGGATGTGAGGCCTCCGGTCGCGATGAGGCGGAGGACTAGGTCTTTCTCTGTGGTCTCCACATGGGATTCAGACATCCCTTCGTCTTGGGAGATGCAAGACGAGCCTGCATTCAATTCACTGCAGGGATATCCGGCCTTACTTCGAGTCAGAGCATCTCGGTGTCCATTCCACTTGAGGCCGCAAATTCAGGGTCCCTCTCACATACCTGTAGCTGAGAGAAGCCTCCTCTTGAGGTGCTTGTGGAAAGTTGGTATTCCTCTTGAGTCAAAGCCAGGGACTAAGCTCTCATCTAGAGTTGATTTGCGGTCCACGGAGCCCTTTTGTGTTGTTCCAGTGACCTCAGGATCCCTCTAGAATTGAGACAATGATCTTGGGTTTCCTCTGGAGTGCCATCAAGGAAATCAAGGCTCCTTTCACGTTTGATGTGGAACACGGATTTGCTCTGCACGCAGTGCCGGGGAATCGGGCCTCATCTCGTGGCGAGGGGGAAGTCTCATGGTTTTTCTCGAGTTGCGGCCAGAACCTGGGGTATATTCTCGAGTTACGAGGGGGAGGGCACTTCCAGACACGTGTTTGTTCATCGACGTCAGGACTCCTGCCTAGGTGCATGGGACACCTTGCGATTCTCCTCGAGTCTTGGCATGGCAATTTAGACGCGTCTCCATGTGAGGCAGGAGACCAGGGTCCCTTTCCACGTGCCACAGGGATCCTGGGGCGCCTATCCATTTTCAAGAGGAGTCAGGCATCGTCTCCTGTGGAAGCATTGATCTCCGCGGACCTCTCGAGTTTTCAAAGGATGTGAGGCCTCCGGTCGCAATGAGGCGGAGGACTAGGTCTTTCTCTGTGGTCTCCACAGGGAATTCAGACATCCCTTCGTCTTGGGAGATGCAAGACGAGCCTGCATTCAATTCACTGCAGGGACACCCGGCCTTACTTCAAGTCAGAGCATCTCGGTGTCCATTCCACTTGAGGCCAAAAACTCAGTGTCCCTCTCACATACCTGTAGCTGAGAGAAGCCTCCTCTTGAGGTGCTTGTGGAAAGTTGGTATTCCTCTTGAGTTGAAGCCAGGGACTAAGCTCTCATCTCGAGTTGATTTGGGGTCCACGGATCCCTTTCGTGTTGCTCCAGTGACCTCAGGATCCCTCTAGACTTGAGACAGTGATCTTGGGTTTTCTTTGGAGTGCCATCAAGGAAATCAAGGCTCCTTTCTCGTTTGATGTGGTACACGGAATTGCACTGCACGCAGTGCAGGGGAATCGGGCCTCATCTCGTGGCGAGGGGGAAGTCTCATGGTTTTTCTCGAGTTGCGGCCAGAACCTGGGGTATATTCTCGAGTTACGACGGGGAGGGCCCTTCCAGACACGTGTTTGTTCAGCGACGTCAGGACTCCTGCCTAGGTGCGAGGGCCACTTCGGGATTCTCCTCGAGTCTTGGCATGGCAATTGGGACGCGTCTCCACGTGAGGCGGGAGACCCAGTGTCCCTTTCCAGGTGCCGCAGGGATCCTGGGACTCCTATCCATTTTCAAGAGGAGTCAGGCATTGTCTCCTTTGGAAGCATTGATCTCCGCGGACCTCTCGAGTTTTCAAAGGATGTGAGGCCTCAGGTCGCGATGAGGCGGAGGACTAGTTCTTTCTCTGTGGGCTCCACAGGGGATTCAGACATCCCTTCGTCTTGGGAGATGCAAGACGAGCCTGCATTCAATTCACTGCATGGATATCCGTCCTTACTTCGAGTCAGAGCATCTCAGTGTCCATTCCACTTCAGTCCACCAACTCAGGATCCCTCTCACATACCTGTAGCTAAGAGAAGCCTCCTCTTGAGGTGCTTGTGGAAAGTTGGTATTCCTCTTGAGTCGAAGCCAGGGATTAAGCCCTCATCTCGAATTGATTTGGGGTCCACGGAGCACTTTCGTGTTGCTACAGTGACCTCAGGATCCCTCTAGACTTGAGACAGTGATCCTGGATACTCTCTGGAGTGCCATCAAGGAAATCAAGGCTCCTTTCAAGTTTGATGTGGAACACGGAATTGCTCTGCACGCAGTGCAGGGGAATCGGGCCTCATCTGGCGGCGAGGGGAAGTCTCATGGTTTTTCTCGAGTTGCGGCCGGAACCTGGGATATATTCTAGAGTTACGACGCGGAGGGCCCTTCCAGACACGTGTTTGTTCAGCGACGTCAGGACTCCTGCCTAGGTGCGAGGGACACCTCGGGGTTCTCCTCGAGTCTTGGCATGGCAATTGGGACGCGTCTCCACGTGAGGCGGGAGACCCAGGGTCCCTTTCCACGTGCCACAGGGATCCTGGGACTCCTATCCATTTTCAAGAGGAGTCAGGCATCGTCTCCTTTGGAAGCATTGATCTCCGCGGACCTCTAGAGTTTTAAAAGGATGTGAGGCCTCCGGTCGCAATGAGGCGGACGACTAGGTCTTTCTCTGTGGTCTCCACAGGGGATTCAGACATCCCTTCGTTTTGGGAGATGAAAGACGAGCCTGCATTCAATTCACTGCAGGGATATCCGGCCTTATTTCGAGTCAGAGCATCTCGGTGTCCATTCCACTTGAGGCCACAAACTCAGGGTCCCTCTCACATACCTGTAGCTGAGAGAAGCCTCCTCTTGAGGTGCTTGTGGAAAGTTGGTATTCCTCTTGATTCGAAGCTAGGGACTAAGCTCTCATCTCGAGTTGATTTGGGGTCCACGGAGCCCTTTCGTGTTTCTCCACTGACCTCAGGATCCCTCTAGACTTGAGACAGTGATCTTGGGTATTCTCTGGAGTGCCATCTAGAAAATCAAGGCTCCTTTCACGTTTGATGAGGAACACGGAATTGCTCTGCACGCAGTGCAGGGGAATCGGGCCTCATCTCGCGGCGAGGGGGAAGTCTCATTGTTTTTCCCGAGTTGCGCCCAGAACCTGGGGTATATTCTCGAGTTACGACGGGGAGGGCCCTTCCAGACACGTGTTTGTTCAGCGACGTCAGGACTCCTGCCTAGGTGCGAGGGACACCTCGGGATTCTCCTCGAGTCTTGGCATGGCAATTGGGATGCGTCTCCACGTGAGGCGGGAGACCCAGCGTCCCTTTCCACATGCCACAGGGATCCTTGCACTCCTATACATTTTCAAGAGGAGTCAGGCATCCTCTCCTTTGGAAGCATTGATCTCCGCGGACCTCTCGAGTTTTCAAAGTATGTGAGGCCTCCGGTCGCGTTGAGGCGGAGTACTAGGTCTTTCTCTGTGGTCTCCACAGGGGATTCAGACATCCCTTGGTCTTGGGAGATGCAAGACGAGCCTGCATTCAATTCACTGCAGGGATATCCGGCCTTACTTCGAGTCAGAGCATCTCGGTGTCCATTCCACTTGAGGCCACAAACTCAGGGTCCCTCTCACATACCTGTAGCTGAGAGAAGCCTCCTCTTGAGGTGCTTGTGGAAAGTTGGTATTCCACTTGAGTCGAAGCTAGGGACTAAGCTCTCATCTCGAGTTGATTTGGGGTCCACGGATCCCTTTCCTGTTGCTCCAATAACCCTAGGATCCCTCTAGACTTGAGACAGTGATCTTGGGTTTTCTCTGGAGTGCCATCAAGGATATCAAGGCACCTTTCACGTTTGATGTGGAACACGGAATTGCTCTGCACGAAGTGCAGGGGAATCGGGCCTCATCTCGCGGCGATGGGGAAATCTCATGGTTTTTCTCGAGTTGTGGCCGGAACCTGTGGTATATTGTCGAGTTACGACGGGGAGGGCCCTTCCAGACACGTGTTTGTTCAGCGACGTCAGGACTCCTGCCTAGGTGCGAGGGACCCCTCGCGATTCTCCTCGAGTCTTGGCATGGCAATTGGGACACGTCTCCACGTGAGGCGGGAGACCCAGGGTCCCTTTCCACGTGCCACAGGGATCCTGGGACTCCTATCCATTTTCAAGAGGAGTCAGGCATCGTCTCCTTTGGAAGCATTGATCTCCGCGGACCTCTCGAGTTTTCAAAGGATGTGAGGCCTCCGGTCGCGATGAGGCGGAGGACTAGGTCTTTCTCTGTGGTCTCCACATGGGATTCAGACATCCCTTCGTCTTGGGAGATGCAAGACGAGCCTGCATTCAATTCACTGCAGGGATATCCGGCCTTACTTCGAGTCAGAGCATCTCGGTGTCCATTCCACTTGAGGCCGCAAATTCAGGGTCCCTCTCACATACCTGTAGCTGAGAGAAGCCTCCTCTTGAGGTGCTTGTGGAAAGTTGGTATTCCTCTTGAGTCAAAGCCAGGGACTAAGCTCTCATCTAGAGTTGATTTGCGGTCCACGGAGCCCTTTTGTGTTGCTCCAGTGACCTCAGGATCCCTCTAGAATTGAGACAATGATCTTGGGTTTCCTCTGGAGTGCCATCAAGGAAATCAAGGCTCCTTTCACGTTTGATGTGGAACACGGATTTGCTCTGCACGCAGTGCCGGGGAATCGGGCCTCATCTCGTGGCGAGGGGGAAGTCTCATGGTTTTTCTCGAGTTGCGGCCAGAACCTGGGGTATATTCTCGAGTTACGAGGGGGAGGGCACTTCCAGACACGTGTTTGTTCATCGACGTCAGGACTCCTGCCTAGGTGCATGGGACACCTTGCGATTCTCCTCGAGTCTTGGCATGGCAATTTAGACGCGTCTCCATGTGAGGCAGGAGACCAGGGTCCCTTTCCACGTGCCACAGGGATCCTGGGGCGCCTATCCATTTTCAAGAGGAGTCAGGCATCGTCTCCTGTGGAAGCATTGATCTCCGCGGACCTCTCGAGTTTTCAAAGGATGTGAGGCCTCCGGTCGCAATGAGGCGGAGGACTAGGTCTTTCTCTGTGGTCTCCACAGGGAATTCAGACATCCCTTCGTCTTGGGAGATGCAAGACGAGCCTGCATTCAATTCACTGCAGGGATATCTGGCCTTACTTCGAGTCAGAGCATCTCGGTGTCCATTCCACTTGAGGCCACAAACTCAGGGTCCCTCTCACATACCTGTAGCTGAGAGAAGCCTCCTCTTGAGGTGCTTGTGGAAAGGTGGTATTCCTCTTGAGTCGAAGCTAGGGACTAAGCTCTCATCTCTGGTTGATTTGGGGTCCACGGAGCCCTTTCGTGTTGCTACAGTGACCTCAGGATCCCTCTAGACTTGAGACAGTGATCTTGGGTTTTCTCTGGAGTGCCATCAAGGAAATCAAGGCTCCTTTCACGTTTCATGTGGAACACAGAATTGCTCTGCACGCAGTGCAGGGGAATCGGGCCTCATCTCGCGGCGAGGGGGAAGTCTCATGGTTTTTCTCGAGTTGCGGCCGGAACCTGGGGTATATTCTAGAGTTACGACAGGGAGGGCCCTTCCAGACACGTGTTTGTTCAGCGACGTCAGGACTCCTGCCTAGGTGCGAGGGCCACTTCGGGATTCTCCTCGAGTCTTGGCATGGCAATTGGGACGCGTCTCCACGTGAGGCGGGAGACCCAGTGTCCCTTTCCAGGTGCCGCAGGGATCCTGGGACTCCTATCCATTTTCAAGAGGAGTCAGGCATTGTCTCCTTTGGAAGCATTGATCTCCGCGGACCTCTCGAGTTTTCAAAGGATGTGAGGCCTCAGGTCGCGATGAGGCGGAGGACTAGTTCTTTCTCTGTGGGCTCCACAGGGGATTCAGACATCCCTTCGTCTTGGGAGATGCAAGACGAGCCTGCATTCAATTCACTGCATGGATATCCGTCCTTACTTCGAGTCAGAGCATCTCAGTGTCCATTCCACTTCAGTCCACCAACTCAGGATCCCTCTCACATACCTGTAGCTAAGAGAAGCCTCCTCTTGAGGTGCTTGTGGAAAGTTGGTATTCCTCTTGAGTCGAAGCCAGGGATTAAGCCCTCATCTCGAATTGATTTGGGGTCCACGGAGCACTTTCGTGTTGCTACAGTGACCTCAGGATCCCTCTAGACTTGAGACAGTGATCCTGGATACTCTCTGGAGTGCCATCAAGGAAATCAAGGCTCCTTTCAAGTTTGATGTGGAACACGGAATTGCTCTGCACGCAGTGCAGGGGAATCGGGCCTCATCTGGCGGCGAGGGGAAGTCTCATGGTTTTTCTCGAGTTGCGGCCGGAACCTGGGATATATTCTAGAGTTACGACGCGGAGGGCCCTTCCAGACACGTGTTTGTTCAGCGACGTCAGGACTCCTGCCTAGGTGCGAGGGACACCTCGGGGTTCTCCTCGAGTCTTGGCATGGCAATTGCGACGCGTCTCCACGTGAGGCGGGAGACCCAGGGTCCCTTTCCACGTGCCACAGGGATCCTGGGACTCCTATCCATTTTCAAGAGGAGTACAGGCATCGTCTCCTTTGGAAGCATTGATCTCCGCGGACCTCTAGAGTTTTAAAAGGATGTGAGGCCTCCGGTCGCAATGAGGCGGAGGACTAGGTCTTTCTCTGTGGTCTCCACAGGGGATTCAGACATCCCTTCGTTTTGGGAGATGAAAGACGAGCCTGCATTCAATTCACTGCAGGGATATCCGGCCTTATTTCGAGTCAGAGCATCTCGGTGTCCATTCCACTTGAGGCCACAAACTCAGGGTCCCTCTCACATACCTGTAGCTGAGAGAAGCCTCCTCTTGAGGTGCTTGTGGAAAGTTGGTATTCCTCTTGATTCGAAGCTAGGGACTAAGCTCTCATCTCGAGTTGATTTGGGGTCCACGGAGCCCTTTCGTGTTTCTCCACTGACCTCAGGATCCCTCTAGACTTGAGACAGTGATCTTGGGTATTCTCTGGAGTGCCATCTAGAAAATCAAGGCTCCTTTCACGTTTGATGAGGAACACGGAATTGCTCTGCACGCAGTGCAGGGGAATCGGGCCTCATCTCGCGGCGAGGGGGAAGTCTCATTGTTTTTCCCGAGTTGCGCCCAGAACCTGGGGTATATTCTCGAGTTACGACGGGGAGGGCCCTTCCAGACACGTGTTTGTTCAGCGACGTCAGGACTCCTGCCTAGGTGCGAGGGACACCTCTGGATTCTCCTCGAGTCTTGGCATGGCAATTGGGATGCGTCTCCACGTGAGGCGGGAGACCCAGCGTCCCTTTCCACATGCCACAGGGATCCTTGCACTCCTATACATTTTCAAGAGGAGTCAGGCATCCTCTCCTTTGGAAGCATTGATCTCCGCGGACCTCTCGAGTTTTCAAAGTATGTGAGGCCTCCGGTCGCGTTGAGGCGGAGTACTAGGTCTTTCTCTGTGGTCTCCACAGGGGATTCAGACATCCCTTGGTCTTGGGAGATGCAAGACGAGCCTGCATTCAATTCACTGCAGGGATATCCGGCCTTACTTCGAGTCAGAGCATCTCCGTGTCCATTCCACTTGAGGCCACAAACTCAGGGTCCCTCTCACATACCTGTAGCTGAGAGAAGCCTCCTCTTGAGGTGCTTGTGGAAAGTTGGTATTCCACTTGAGTCGAAGCTAGGGACTAAGCTCTCATCTCGAGTTGATTTGGGGTCCACGGAGCCCTTTCCTGTTGCTCCAATAACCCTAGGATCCCTCTAGACTTGAGACAGTGATCTTGGGTTTTCTCTGGAGTGCCATCAAGGAAATCAAGGCTCCTTTCACGTTTGATGTGGAACACGGAATTGCTCTGCACGCAGTGCAGGGGAATCGGGCCTCATCTCGCGGCGAGGGGGAAGTCTCATGGTTTTTCTCGAGTTGCTGCCAGAACCTGGGGTATATTCTCGAGTTACGTCGGGGAGGGCCCTTCCAGACAAGTGCCTGTTCATCGACGTCAGGACTCCTGCCTAGGTGCGAGGGACACCTCGGGATTCTCCTCGAGTCTTGGCATGGCAATTGGGACGCGTCTCCACGTGAGGCGGGAGACCCTGGGTCCCTTTCGACGTGCCACAGGGACCCTGGGACTCCTATCCACTTTCAAGAGGAGTCAGGCATCGTCTTCTTTGGAAGCATTGATCTCCGCAGACCTCTCGAGTTTTCAAAGGATGTGAGGCCTCCGGTAGCGATGAGGCGGAGGACTAGGTCTTTCTCTGTCGTCTCCACAAGGGATTCAGACATCCCTTCGTCTTGGGAGATGCAAGACGAGCCTGCATTCAATTCACTGCAGGGATATCTGGCCTTACTTCGAGTCAGAGCATCTCCGTGTCCATTCCACTTGAGGCCACAAACTCAGGGTTCCTCTCACATACCTGTAGCTGAGAGAAGCCTCCTCTTGAGGTGCTTGTGGAAAGTTGGTATTCCTCTTGAGTCGAATCCAGGGACTAAGCTCTCATCTCGAGTTGATTTGGGGTCCACGGAGCCCTTTCGTGTTACTCCAGTGACCTCAGGATCCCTCTAGACTTGAGACAGTGATCTTGGGTTTTCTCTGGAGTGCCGTCATAGAAATCAAGGCTCCTTTCACGTTTTATGTGGAACACGGAATTGCTCTGCACGCAGTGCTGGTGAATCGGGCCTCATCTCGCGGAGAGGGGGAAGTCTCATGGTTTTTCTCGAGTTGCGGCCGGAACCTGGGGTATATTCTCGAGTTACGACGGGGAGGTCCCTTCCATACACGTGTTTGTTCAGCGACGTAAGGACTCCAGCCTAGGTGCGAGGGACACCTCGGGATTCTCCTCGAGTCTTCGCATGGCAATTGGGACGCGTCTCCACGTGAGGCGGGAGACGCAGGGTCCCTTTCCACGTGCCACAGGGATCCTGGGACTCCTATCCATTTTCAAGAGGAGTCAGGCATCGTCTCCTTTGGAAGCATTGATCTCCGCAGACCTCTCGAGTTTTCAAAGGATGTGAGGCCTCCGGTCGCGTTGAGGCGGTGGACTAGGTCTTTCTCTGTGGTCTCCACAGGGGATTCAGACATCCCTTGGTCTTGGGAGATGCAAGACGAGCCTGCATTCAATTCACTGCGGTGATATCCGGCCTTACTTCGAGTCAGAGCATCTCCGTGTCGATTCCACTTGAGGCCACAAACTGAGGGTCCCTCTCACATACCTGTAGCTGAGAGAAGCCTCCTCTTGAGGTGCTTGTGGAAAGTTGGTATTCCTCTTGAGTCGAAGCCAGGGACTAAGCTCTCATCTCGAGTTGATTTGGGGTCCACGGAGCCCTTTCCTGTTGCTCCAGTGACCTCAGGATCCCTCTAGACTTGAGACAGTGATCTTGGGTTTTCTCTGGAGTGCCATCAAGGAAATCAAGGCTCCTTTCACGTTTGATGTGGAACACGGAATTGCTCTGCACGCAGTGCAGGGGAATCGGGCCTCATCTCGCTGCGAGGGGGAAGTCTCATGGTTTTTCTCGAGTTGCTGCCAGAACCTGGGGTATATTCTCGAGTTACGTCGGGGAGGGCCCTTCCAGACAAGTGCCTGTTCATCGACATCAGGACTCCTGCCTAGGTGCGAGGGACACCTCGGGATTCTCCTCGAGTCTTGGCATGGCAATTGGGACGCGTCTCCACGTGAGGCGGGAGACCCTGGGTCCCTTTCGACATGCCACAGGGACCCTGGGACTCCTATCCACTTTCAAGAGGAGTCAGGCATCGTCTTCTTTGGAAGCATTGATCTCCGCAGACCTCTCGAGTTTTCAAAGGATGTGAGGCCTCCGGTCGCGATGAGGCGGAGGACTAGGTCTTTCTCTGTCGTCTCCACAAGGGATTCAGACATCCCTTCGTCTTGGGAGATGCAAGACGAGCCTGCATTCAATTCACTGCAGGGACACCCGGCCTTACTTCAAGTCAGAGCATCTCGGTGTCCATTCCACTTGAGGCCAAAAACTCAGTGTCCCTCTCACATACCTGTAGCTGAGAGAAGCCTCCTCTTGAGGTGCTTGTGGAAAGTTGGTATTCCTCTTGAGTTGAAGCCAGGGACTAAGCTCTCATCTCGAGTAGATTTGGGTTCCACGGATCCCTTTCGTGTTGCTCCAGTGACCTCAGGATCCCTCTAGACTTGAGACAGTGATCTTGGGTTTTCTTTGGAGTGCCATCAAGGAAATCAAGGCTCCTTTCTCGTTTGATGTGGAACACGGAATTGCACTGCACGCAGTGCAGGGGAATCGGGCCTCATCTCGTGGCGAGGGGGAAGTCTCATGGTTTTTCTCGAGTTGCGGCCAGAACCTGGGGTATATTCTCGAGTTACGACGGGGAGGGCCCTTCCAGACACGTGTTTGTTCAGCGCCGTCAGGACACCTGCCTAGGTGCGAGGGACACCTCGGGATTCTCGTCGAGTCTTGGCATGGCAATTGGGACGCGTCTCCACGTGAGGCAGTAGACCCAGGGTCCCATTCCACGTGCCACAGGGATCCTGGGACTCCTATCCATTTTCAAGAGGAGTCAGGCATCGTCTCCTTTGGAAGCATTGATCTCAGCGGACCTCTCGAGTTTTCAAAGGATGTGAGGCCTCCGTTCGCGTTGAGGCGGAGGACTAGGTCTTTCTCTGTGGTCTCCACAGGGGATTCAGACATCCCTTCGTCTTGGGAGATGCAAGACGAGCCTGCATTCAATTCACTGCAGGGATATCTGGCCTTACTTCGAGTCAGAGCATCTCCGTGTCCATTCCACTTGAGGCCACAAACTCAGGGTCCCTCTCACATACCTGTAGCTGAGAGAAGCCTCCTCTTGAGGTGCTTGTGGAAAGTTGGTATTCCTCTTGAGTCGAATCCAGGGACTAAGCTCTCATCTCGAGTTGATTTGTGGTCCACGGAGCCCTTTCGTGTTGCTCCAGTGACCTCAGGATCCCTCTAGACTTGAGACAGTGATCTTGGGTTTTCTCTGGAGTGCCGTCATCGAAAGCAAGGCTCCTTTCACGTTTGATGTGGAACACGGAATTGCTCTGCACGCAGTGCTGGTGAATCGGGCCTCATCTCGCGGAGAGGGGGAAGTCTCATGGTTTTTCTCGAGTTGCGGCCGGAACCTGGGGTATATTCTCGAGTTACGACGGGGAGGGCCCTTCCAGACAAGTGTTTGTTCAGCGACGTCAGGACTCCTGCCTAGGTGCGAGGGACCCCTCGCGATTCTCCTCGAGTCTTGGCATGGCAATTGGGACACGTCTCCACGTGAGGCGGGAGACCCAGGGTCCCTTTCCACGTGCCACAGGGATCCTGGGTCTCCTATCCATTTTCAAGAGGAGTCAGGCATCGTCTCCTTTGGAAGCATTGATCTCTGCGGACCTCTCGAGTTTTCAAAGGATGTGAGGCCTCCGGTCGCGATGAGGCGGAGGACTAGGTCTTTCTCTGTGGTCTCCACATGGGATTCAGACATCCCTTCGTCTTGGTAGATGCAAGACGAGCCTGCATTCAATTCACTGCAGGGATATCCGGCCTTACTTCGAGTCAGAGCATCTCGGTGTCCATTCCACTTGAGGCCGCAAATTCAGGGTCCCTCTCACATACCTGTAGCTGAGAGAAGCCTCCTCTTGAGGTGCTTGTGGAAAGTTGGTATTCCTCTTGAGTCAAAGCCAGGGACTAAGCTCTCATCTAGAGTTGATTTGCGGTCCACGGAGCCCTTTTGTGTTGCTCCAGTGACCTCAGGATCTCTCTAGAATTGAGACAATGATCTTGGGTTTCCTCTGGAGTGCCATCAAGGAAATCAAGGCTCCTTTCACGTTTGATGTGGAACACGGATTTGCTCTGCACGCAGTGCCGGGGAATCGGGCCTCATCTCGTGGCGAGGGGGAAGTCTGATGGTTTTTCTCGAGTTGCGGCCAGAACCTAGGGTATATTCTCGAGTTACGAGGGGGAGGGCACTTCCAGACACGTGTTTGTTCATCGACGTCAGGACTCCTGCCTAGGTGCGTGGGACACCTTGCGATTCTCCTCGAGTCTTGGCATGGCAATTTAGACGCGTCTCCATGTGAGGCAGGAGACCAGGGTCCCTTTCCACGTGCCACAGGGATCCTGGGACTCCTATCCATTTTCAAGAGGAGTCAGGCATCGTCTCCTGTGGAAGCATTGATCTCCGCGGACCTCTCGAGTTTTCAAAGGATGTGAGGCCTCCGGTCGCAATGAGGCGGAGGACTAGGTCTTTCTCTGTGGTCTCCACAGGGAATTCAGACATCCCTTCGTCTTGGGAGATGCAAGACGAGCCTGCATTCAATTCACTGCAGGGATATCTGGCCTTACTTCGAGTCAGAGCATCTCGGTGTCCATTCCACTTGAGGCCACAAACTCAGGGTCCCTCTCACATACCTGTAGCTGAGAGAAGCCTCCTCTTGAGGTGCTTGTGGAAAGTTGGTATTCCTCTTGAGTCGAAGCCAGGGACTAAGCTCTCATTTTGAGTTGATTTGGGGTCCACGGAGCCCTTTTGTGTTGCTCCAGTGACCTCAGGATCCCTCTAGACTTGAGACAGTGATCTTGGGTTTTCTCTGGAGTGTCATCAAGGAAATCAAGGCTCCTTTCACGTATGATGTGGAACACGGAATTGTTCTGGACGCAGTGCAGGGGAATCGGGCCTCATCTCGCGGCGAGGGGGAAGTCTCATGGTTTTTCTCGAGTTGCGGCCGGAACCTGGGGTATATTCTCGAGTTACGACGGGGAGGTCCCTTCCATACACGTGTTTGTTCAGCGACGTAAGGACTTCAGCCTAGGTGCGAGGGACACCTCGGGATTCTCCTCGAGTCTTCGCATGGCAATTGGGACGCGTCTCCACGTGAGGCGGGAGACGCAGTGTCCCTTTCCACGTGCCACAGGGATCCTGGGACTCCTATCCATTTTCAAGAGGAGTCAGGCATCGTCTCCTTTGGAAGCATTGATCTCCGCAGACCTCTCGAGTTTTCAAAGGATGTGAGGCCTCCAGTCGCGTTGAGGCGGTGGACTAGGTCTTTCTCTGTGGTCTCCACTGGGGATTCAGACATCCCTTCGTCTTGGGAGATGCAAGACGAGCCTGTATTCAATTCACTGCAGGGATATCCGGCCTTAATTCGAGTCAGAGCATCTCCGTGTCCATTCCACTTGATGCCACAAACTCAGGGTCCCTCTCACATACCTGTAGCTGAGAGAAGCCTCCTCTTGAGGTGCTTGTGGAAAGTTGGTATTCCTCTTGAGTCGAAGCCAGGGACTAAGCTCTCATCTCGAGTTGATTTGGGGTCCACGGAGCCCTTTCGTGTTGCTCCAGTGACCTCAGGATCCCTCTAGACTTGAGCCAGTGATCTTGGGTTTTCTCTGGAGTGCCATCAAGGAAATCAAGGCTCCTTTCACGTTTGATGAGGAACACGGAATTGCTCTGCACGCAGTGCAGGGGATTCGGGCCTCATCTCGCGGCGAGGGGAAAGTCTCATGGTTTTTCTCGAGTTGCGGCCGGAACCTGGGGCATATTCTCGAGTTACGACGGGGAGGCCCCTTCCAGACACGTGTTTGTTCAGCGAAGTCAGGACTCCTGCCTAGGTGCGAGGGACACCTCGGGATTCTCCTCGAGTCTTGGCATGGCAATTTGGACGAGTCTCCACGTGAGGCGGGAGACCCAGGGTCCCTTATAACGTGCCAAAGGGATCCTGGGACTCCTATCCATTTTCAAGAGGAGTCAGGCATCGTCTCCTTTGGAAGCATTGATCTCCGCGGACCTCTCGAGTTTTCAAAGGATGTGAGGCGTCCGGTCGCGATGAGGCGGAGGACTAGGTCTTTCTCTGTGGTCTCCACAGGGGATTCAGACATCCCTTCGTCTTGGGAGCTGCAAGACGAGCCTGCATTCAATTCACTGCAGGGATATCCGGCCTTACTTCGAGTCAGAACATCTCGGTGTCCATTCCACTTGAGGCCACAAACTCAGGGTCCCTCTCACATACTTGTAGCTGAGAGAAGCCTCCTCTTGAGGTGCTGGTGGAAAGTTGGTGTTCCTCTTGAGTCGAAGCCAAGGACTAAGCTCTCATCTCGAGTTGACTTGGGGTCCACGGAGCACTTTCGTGTTGCTCCAGTGACCTCAGGATCCCTCTAGAGTTGAGACAGTGATCTTGGGTTTTCTCTGGAGTGCCATCAAGGATATCAAGGCTCCTTTCACGTTTGATGTGGAACACGGAATTGCTCTGCACGCAGTGCAGGGGAATCGGGCCTCATCTCGCGGCGAGGGGGAAGTCTCATGGTTTTCCTCGAGTTGCGGCCGGAACCTGGGGTATATTCTCGAGTTACGACAGGGAGGGCCCTTCCAGACACGTGTTTGTTCAGCGACGTCAGGACTCCTGCCTAGGTGCGAGGGACACCTCGGGATTCTCCTCGAGTCTTGGCATGGCAATTGGGACGCGTCTCCACGTGAGGCGGGAGACCCAGGGTCCCTTTCCACGTGTCACAGGGATCCTGGGACTCCTATCCATTTTCAAGAGGAGTCAGGCATCGTCTCCTTTGGAAGCATTGATCTCTGCGGACCTCTCGAGTTTTCAAAGGATGTGAGGCCTTCTGTCGCGATGAGGCGGAGAACTAGGTCTTTCTCTATGGTCTCCACAGGGGATTCAGACATCCCTTCATCTTGGAAGATGCAAGATGAGCCTGCATTCAATTCACTGCAGGGATATCCGGCCTTACTTCGAGTTAGAGCATCTCGGTGTCCATTCCACTTGAGGCCACAAACTCAGGGTCCCTCTCACATACCTCAAGCTGAGAGAAGCCTCCTCCTGAGGTGCTTGTGGAAAGTTGGTATTCCTCTTGAGTCAAAGCCAGGGACTAAGCTCTCATCTCAAGTTGATTTGGGGTTCACGGAGCCCTTTCGTGTTGCTACAGTGAACTCAGGATCCCTCTAGACTTGAGACAGTGATTTTGGGTTTTCTCTGGAGTGCCATCAAGGAAATCAAGGCTCCTTTCATGTTTGATGTGGAACACGGAATTGCTCTGCACGCAGTGCAGGGGAATCGGGCCTCATCTCGCGGCGAGGGGGAAGTCTCATGGTTTTTCTCGAGTTCCGGCCGGAACCTGGGGTATATTCTCGAGTTACGACGCGGAGGGCCCTTCCAGACACGTGGTTGTTCAGCGACGTCAGGACTCCTGCCTAGGTGGGAGGGACTCCCGCGATTCTCCTCGAGTCTCGGCATGGCAATTGGGACGCGTCTCCACGTGATGCGGGAGACCCAGGTTCCCTTTCCACGTGCCACATGGATCCTGGGACTTCTATCAATTTTCAAGAGGAGTCAGGCATCATCTCCTTTGGAAGCATTGATCTCCGTGGACCTCTCGAGTTTTTAAAAGATGTGAGGCCTCCGGTCGCGATGAGGCGAGAACTTGGTCTTTCTCTGTGGTCTCCACAGTGGATTCAGACATGCCTTCGTCTTGGGAGATGCAAGACGAGCCTGCATTCCAATCACTGCAGGGATATCCGGCCTTACTTCGAGTCAGAACATCTCGGTGTCCATTCCACTTGAGGCCACAAACTCAGGGTCCCTCTCACATACCTGTAGCTGAGAGAAGCCTCCTCTTGAGGTGCTTGTGGAAAGGTGGTATTCCTCTTGAGTCGAAGCTAGGGACTAAGCTCTCATCTCTGGTTGATTTGGGGTCCACGGAGCCCTTTCGTGTTGCTACAGTGACCTCAGGATCCCTCTAGACTTGAGACAGTGATCTTGGGTTTTCTCTGGAGTGCCATCAAGGAAATCAAGGCTCCTTTCACGTTTCATGTGGAACACAGAATTGCTCTGCACGCAGTGCAGGGGAATCGGGCCTCATCTCGCGGCGAGGGGGAAGTCTCATGGTTTTTCTCGAGTTGCGGCCGGAACCTGGGGTATATTCTAGAGTTACGATAGGGAGGGCCCTTCCAGACACGTGTTTGTTCAGCGACGTCAGGACTCCTGCCTAGGTGCGAGGGCCACTTCGGGATTCTCCTCGAGTCTTGGCATGGCAATTGGGACGCGTCTCCACGTGAGGCGGGAGACCCAGTGTCCCTTTCCAGGTGCCGCAGGGATCCTGGGACTCCTATCCATTTTCAAGAGGAGTCAGGCATTGTCTCCTTTGGAAGCATTGATCTCCGCGGACCTCTCGAGTTTTCAAAGGATGTGAGGCCTCAGGTCGCGATGAGGCGGAGGACTAGTTCTTTCTCTGCGGGCTCCACAGGGGATTCAGACATCCCTTCGTCGTGGGAGATGCAAGACGAGCCTGCATTCAATTCACTGCAGGGATATCCGGCCTTAATTCGAGTCAGAGCATCTCGGTGTCCATTCCACTTGAGGCCACAAACTCAGGGTCCCTCTCACATACCTGTAGCTGAGAGAAGCCTCCTCTTGAGGTGCTTGTGGAAAGTTGGTATTCCTCTTGAGTCGAAGCCAGGAACTAAGCTCTCATCTCGAGTTGATTTGGGGTCCACGGATCCCTTTCGTGTTGCTCCAGGTACCTCAGGATCCCTCTAGACTTGAGACAGTGATCTTGGGTTTTCTCTGGAGTGCCATCAAGGAAATCAAGGCTCCTTTCACGTTTGATGTGGGACACGGAATTGCTCTGCACGCAGTGCAGGGGAATCGGGCCTCATCTCGCGGCGAGTGTGAAGTCTCATGGTTTTTCTCGAGTTGCGGCCGGAACCTGGGGTATATTCTCGAGTTACGATGGGGAGGGCCCATCCAGACACGTGTTTGTTCAGCGACGTTAGGACTCCTGCCTAGGTGCGAGGGACACCTCGGGATTCTCCTCGAGTCTTGGCATGGCAATTGGGACGCGTCTCCCGGTGAGGCGGGAGACCCAGGGTCCCTTTCCACGTGCCACAGGGATCCTGGGACTCCTATCCATTTTCAAGAGGAGTCAGGCATCGTCTCCTTTGGAAGCATTGATCTCCGTGGACCTCTCGAGTTTTCAAATGATGTGAGGCCTCCTTTCGCGTTGAGGGGGAGGACTAGGTCTTTCTCTATTGTCTCCACAGGGGATTCAGACAACCCTTCGTCTTGGGAGATGCAAGACGAGCCTGCATTCAATTCACTGCAGGGATATCCGGCCTTACTTCGAGTCAGAGCATCTCGGTGTCCATTCCACTTGAGGCCACAAACTCAGGGTCACTCTCACATACCTGTAGCTGAGAGAAGCCTCCTCTTGAGGTGCTTGTGGAAAGTTGGTATTCCTCTTGATTCGAAGCTAGGGACTAAGCTCTCATCTCGAGTTGATTTGGGGTCCGCGGAGCCCTTTCGTGTTTCTCCACTGACCTCAGGATCCCTCTAGACTTGAGACAGTGATCTTGGGTATTCTCTGGAGTGCCATCAAGAAAATCAAGGTCCTTTCACGTTTGATGAGGAACACGGAATTGCTCTGCACGCAGTGCAGGGGAATCGGGCCTCATCTCGCGGCGAGGGGGAAGTCTCATTGTTTTTCCCGAGTTGCGCCCAGAACCTGGGGTATATTCTCGAGTTACGACGGGGAGGGCCCTTCCAGACACGTGTTTGTTCAGCGACGTCAGGACTCCTGCCTAGGTGCGAGGGACACCTCGGGATTCTCCTCGAGTCTTGGCATGGCAATTGGGATGCGTCTCCACGTGAGGCGGGAGACCCAGGGTCCCTTTCCACATGCCACAGGGATCCTTGCACTCCTATACATTTTCAAGAGGAGTCAGGCATCCTCTCCTTTGGAAGCATTGATCTCCGCGAACCTCTCGAGTTTTCAAAGTATGTGAGGCCTCCGGTCGCGTTGAGGCGGAGTACTAGGTCTTTCTCTGTGGTCTCCACAGGGGATTCAGACATCCCTTGGTCTTGGGAGATGCAAGACGAGCCTGCATTCAATTCACTGCAGGGATATCCGGCCTTACTTCGATTCAAGGCATCTCTGTGTCCATTCCACTTGAGGCCACAAACTCAGGGTCCCTCTCACATACCTGTAGCTGAGAGAAGCCTCCTCTTGAGGTGCTTGTGGAAAGTTGGTATTCCACTTGAGTCGAAGCTAGGGACTAAGCTCTCATCTCGAGTTGATTTGGGGTCCACGGATCCCTTTCCTGTTGCTCCAATAACCCTAGGATCCCTCTAGACTTGAGACAGTGATCTTGGGTTTTCTCTGGAGTGCCATCAAGGATATCAAGGCACATTTCACGTTTGATGTGGAACACGGAATTGCTCTGCACGCAGTGCAGGGGAATC
The DNA here is from genome assembly GCF_033118175.1 of Dama dama. NCBI lineage: Eukaryota > Metazoa > Chordata > Mammalia > Artiodactyla > Cervidae > Dama > Dama dama. Next base: position 3,650,088 of record NC_083706.1, on the reverse strand, counting down.
GGGCCTCATCTCACGGCGATGGGGAAGTCTCATGGTTTTTCTCGAGTTGTGGCCGGAACCTGTGGTATATTGTCGAGTTACGACGGGGAGGGCCCTTCCAGACACGTGTTTGTTCAGCGACGTCAGGACTCCTGCCTAGGTGCGAGGGACACCTCGGGATTCTCCTCGAGTCTTGGCATGGCAATTGGGACGCGTCTCCATGTGAGGCGGGAGACCCAGGGTCCCTTTCCACGTGCCACAGGGATCCTGGGACTCCTATCTAATTTCAAGAGGAATCAGGCATCGTCTCCTTTGGAAGCATTGATCTCCGCGGAACTCTCGAGTTTTCAAAGAATGTGAGGCCTCCGGTCGCGATGAGGTGGAGGACTAGGTCTTTCTCTGTGGACTCCACAGGGGATTCAGACATCCCTTCGTCTTGGGAGATGCAAGACGAGCCTGCATTCAATTCACTGCAGGGATATCCGGCCTTACTTCGAGTCAGAGCATCTCCGTGTCCATTCCACTTGAGGCCACAAACTCAGGGTCCCTCTCACATACCTGTAGCTGAGAGAAGCCTCCTCTTGAGGTGCTTGTGGAAAGTTGGTATTCCTCTTGAGTCGAATCCAGGGACTAAGCTCTCATCTCGAGTTGATTTGGGGTCCACGGAGCCCTTTCGTGTTGTTCCAGTGACCTCAGGATCTCTCTAGACTTGAGACAGTGATCTTGGGTTTTCTCTGGAGTGCCGTCAAGGAAATCAAGGCTCCTTTCACGTTTGATGTGGAACACGGAATTGCTCTGCACGCAGTGCTGGTGAATCGGGCCTCATCTCGCGGAGAGGGGGAAGTCTCATGGTTTTTCTCGAGTTGCGGCCGGAACCTGGGGTATATTCTCGAGTTACGAAGGGGAGGGCCCTTCCAGACAAGTGTTTGTTCAGCGACTTCAGGACTCCTGCCTAGGTGCGAGGGACACCTCGCGATTCTCCTCGAGTCTTGGCATGGCAATTGGGACACGTCTCCATGTGAGGCGGGAGACCCAGGGTCCCTTTCCACGTGCCACAGGGATCCTGGGACTCCTATCCATTTTCAAGAGGAGTCAGGCATCGTCTCCTTTGGAAGCATTGATCTCCGCGGACCTCTCGAGTTTTCAAAGGATGTGAGGCCTCCGGTCGCAATGAGGCGGAGGACTAGGTCTTTCTCTGTGGTCTCCACATGGGATTCAGACATCCCTTCGTCTTGGGAGATGCAAGACGAGCCTGCATTCAATTCACTGCAGGGATATCCGGCCTTACTTCGAATCAGAGCATCTCGGTGTCCATTCCACTTGAGGCCACAAATTCAGGGTCCCTCTCACATACCTGTAGCTGAGAGAAGCCTCCTCTTGAGGTGCTTGTGGAAAGTTGGTATTCCTCTTGAGTCAAAGCCAGGGACTAAGCTCGCATCTAGAGTTGATTTGCGGTCCACGGAGCCCTTTTGTGTTGCTCCAGTGACCTCAGGATCCCTCTAGAATTGAGACAATGATCTTGGGTTTCCTCTTGAGTGCCATCAAGGAAATCAAGGCTCCTTTCAAGTTTGATGTGGAACACGGATTTGCTCTGCACGCAGTGCCGGGGAATCGGGCCTCGTCTCGCGGCGAGGGGGAAGTCTCATGGTTTTTCTCGAGTTGCGGCCAGAACCTGGGGTATATTCTCGAGTTACGAGGGGGAGGGCCCTTCCAGACACGTGTTTGTTCATCGACGTCAGGACTCCTGCCTAGGTACGAGGGACACCTTGCGATTCTCCTCGAGTCTTGGCATGGCAATTTAGACGCGTCTCCATGTGAGGCAGGAGACCAGGGTCCCTTTCCACGTGCCACAGGGATCCTGGGGCTCCTATCCATTTTCAAGAGGAGTCAGGCATCGTCTCCTTTGGAAGCATTGATCTCCGCGGACCTCTCGAGTTTTCAAAGGATGTGAGGCCTCCGGTCGCAATGAGGCGGAGGACTCGGTCTTTCTCTGTGGTCTCCACAGGGGATTCAGACATCCCTTCGTCTTGGGAGATGCAAGACGAGCCTGCATTCAATTCACTGCAGGGATATCTGGCCTTACTTCGAGTCAGAGCATCTCGGTGTCCATTCCACTTGAGGCCACAAACTCAGGGTCCCTCTCACATACCTGTAGCTGAGAGAAGCCTCCTCTTGAGGTGCTTGTGGAAAGTTGGTATTCCTCTTGAGTCGAAGCCAGGGACTAAGCTCTCATCTTGAGTTGATTTGGGGTCCACGGAGCCCTTTTGTGTTGCTCCAGTGACCTCAGGATCCCTCTAGACTTGAGACAGTGATCTTGGGTTTTCTCTGGAGTGTCATCAAGGAAATCAAGGCTCCTTTCACGTATGATGTGTAACACGGAATTGTTCTGGACGCAGTGCAGGGGAATCGGGCCTCATCTCGCGGCGAGGGGGAAGTCTCATGGTTTTTCTCGAGTTGCGGCCGGAACCTGGGGTATATTCTCGAGTTACGACGGGGAGGTCCCTTCCATACACGTGTTTGTTCAGCGACGTAAGGACTCCAGCCTAGGTGCGAGGGACACCTCGGTATTCTCCTCGAGACTTCGCATGGCAATTGGGACGCGTCTCCACGTGAGGCGGGAGACGCAGGGTCCCTTTCCACGTGCCACAGTGATCCTGGGACTCCTATCCAATTTCAAGAGGAGTCAGGCATCGTCTCCTTTGGAAGCATTGATCTCCGCAGACCTCTCGAGTTTTCAAAGGATGTGAGGCCTCCGGTCGCGTTGAGGCGGTGGACTAGGTCTTTCTCTGTGGTCTCTACAGGGGATTCAGACATCCCTTGGTCTTGGGAGATGCAAGACGAGCCTGCATTCAATTCACTGCGGTGATATCCGGCCTTACTTCGAGTCAGAGCATCTCCGTGTCCATTCCACTTGAGGCCACAAACTGAGGGTCCCTCTCACATACCTGTAGCTGAGAGAAGCCTCCTCTTGAGGTGCTTGTGGAAAGTTGGTATTCCTCTTGAGTCGAAGCCAGGGACTAAGCTCTCATCTCGAGTTGATTTGGGGTCCACGGAGCCCTTTCCTGTTGTTCCAGTGACCTCAGGATCCCTCTAGACTTGAGACAGTGATCTTGGGTTTTCTCTGGAGTGCCATCAAGGAAATCAAGGCTCCTTTCACGTTTGATGTGGAACACGGAATTGCTCTGCACGCAGTGCAGGGGAATCGGGCCTCATCTCGCGGCGAGGGGGAAGTCTCATGGTTTTTCTCGAGTTGCTGCCAGAACCTGGGGTATATTCTCGAGTTACGTCGGGGAGGGCCCTTCCAGACAAGTGCCTGTTCATCGACGTCAGGACTCCTGCCTAGGTGCGAGGGACACCTCGGGATTCTCCTCGAGTCTTGGCATGGCAATTGGGACGCGTCTCCACGTGAGGCGGGAGACCCTGGGTCCCTTTCGACGTGCCACAGGGACCCTGTGACTCCTATCCACTTTCAAGAGGAGTCAGGCATCGTCTTCTTTGGAAGCATTGATCTCCGCAGACCTCTCGAGTTTTCAAAGGATGTGAGGCCTCCGGTCGCGATGAGGCGGAGGACTAGGTCTTTCTCTGTCGTCTCCACAAGGGATTCAGACATCCCTTCGTCTTGGGAGATGCAAGACGAGCCTGCATTCAATTCACTGCAGGGACACCCGGCCTTACTTCAAGTCAGAGCATCTCGGTGTCCATTCCACTTGAGGCCACAAACTCAGTGTCCCTCTCACATACCTGTAGCTGAGAGAAGCCTCCTCTTGAGGTGCTTGTGGAAAGTTGGTATTCCTCTTGAGTCAAAGCCAGGGACTAAGCTCTCATCGCGAGTTGATTTGGGGTCCACGGATCCCTTTCGTGTTGCTCCAGTGACCTCAGGATCCCTCTAGACTTGAGACAGTGATCTTGGGTTTTCTTTGGAGTGCCATCAAGGAAATCAAGGCTCCTTTCACGTTTGATGTGGAACACGGAATTGCACTGCACGCAGTGCAGGGGAATCGGGCCTCATCTCGTGGCGAGGGGGAAGTCTCATGGTTTTTCTCGAGTTGCGGCCAGAACCTGGGGTATATTCTCGAGTTACGACGGGGAGGGCCCTTCCAGACACGTGTTTGTTCAGCGACGTCAGGACACCTGCCTAGGTGCGAGGGACACCTCGGGATTCTCGTCGAGTCTTGGCATGGCAATTGGGACGCGTCTCCACGTGAGGCAGTAGACCCAGGGTCCCATTCCACGTGCCACTGGGATCCTGGGACTCCTATCCATTTTCAAGAGGAGTCAGGCATCGTCTCCTTTGGAAGCATTGATCTCAGCGGACCTCTCGAGTTTTCAAAGGATGTGAGGCCTCCGTTCGCGTTGAGGCGGAGGACTAGGTCTTTCTCTGTGGTCTCCACAGGGGATTCAGATATCCCTTCGTCTTGGGAGATGCAAGACGAGCCTGCATTCAATTCACTGCAGGGATATCTGGCCTTACTTCGAGTCAGAGCATCTCCGTGTCCATTCCACTTGAGGCCACAAACTCAGGGTCCCTCTCACATACCTGTAGCTGAGAGAAGCCTCCTCTTGAGGTGCTTGTGGAAAGTTGGTATTCCTCTTGAGTCGAATCCAGGGACTAAGCTCTCATCTCGAATTGATTTGGGGTCCACGGAGCCCTTTCGTGTTGCTCCAGTGACATCAGGATCCCTCTAGACTTGAGACAGTGATCTTGGGTTTTCTCTGGAGTGCCGTCATCGAAATCAAGGCTCCTTTCACGTTTGATGTGGAACACGGAATTGCTCTGCACGCAGTGCTGGTGAATCGGGCCTCATTTCGCGGAGAGGGGGAAGTCTCATGGTTTTTCTCGAGTTGCGGCCGGAACCTGGGGTATATTCTCGAGTTACGACGGGGAGGGCCCTTCCAGACAAGTGTTTGTTCAGTGACGTCAGGACTCCTGCCTAGGTGCGAGGGACCCCTCGCGATTCTCCTCGAGTCTTGGCATGGAAATTGGGACACGTCTCCACGTGAGGCGGGAGACCCAGGGTCCCTTTCCACGTGCCACAGGGATCCTGGGACTCCTATCCATTTTCAAGAGGAGTCAGGCATCGTCTCCTTTTGAAGCATTGATCTCCGCGGACCTCTCGAGTTTTCAAAGGATGTGAGGCCTCCGGTCGCGATGAGGCGGAGGACTAGGTCTTTCTCTGTGGTCTCCACATGGGATTCAGACATCCCTTCGTCTTGGGAGATGCAAGACGAGCCTGCATTCAATTCACTGCAGGGATATCCGGCCTTACTTCGAGTCAGAGCATCTCGGTGTCCATTCCACTTGAGGCCGCAAATTCAGGGTCCCTCTCACATACCTGTAGCTGAGAGAAGCCTCCTCTTGAGGTGCTTGTGGAAAGTTGGTATTCCTCTTGAGTCAAAGCCAGGGACTAAGCTCTCATCTAAAGTTGATTTGCGGTCCACGGAGCCCTTTTGTGTTGCTCCAGTGACCTCAGGATCCCTCTAGAATTGAGACAATGATCTTGGGTTTCCTCTGGAGTGCCATCAAGGAAATCAAGGCTCCTTTCACGTTTGATGTGGAACACGGATTTGCTCTGCACGCAGTGCCGGGGAATCGGGCCTCATCTCGTGGCGAGGGGGAAGTCTCATGGTTTTTCTCGAGTTGCGGCCAGAACCTGGGGTATATTCTCGAGTTACGAGGGGGAGGGCACTTCCAGACACGTGTTTGTTCATCGACGTCAGGACTCCTGCCTAGGTGCGTGGGACACCTTGCGATTCTCCTCGAGTTTTGGCATGGAAATTTAGACGCGTCTCCATGTGAGGCAGGAGACCAGGGTCCCTTTCCACGTGCCACAGGGATCCTGGGGCGCCTATCCATTTTCAAGAGGAGTCAGGCATCGTCTCCTGTGGAAGCATTGATCTCCGCGGACCTCTCGAGTTTTCAAAGGATGTGAGGCCTCCGGTCGCAATGAGGCGGAGGACTAGGTCTTTCTCTGTGGTCTCCACAGGGAATTCAGACATCCCTTAGTCTTGGGAGATGCAAGACGAGCCTGCATTCAATTCACTGCAGGGATATCTGGCCTTACTTCGAGTCAGAGCATCACGGTGTCCATTCCACTTGAGGCCACAAACTCAGGGTCCCTCTCACATACCTGTAGCTGAGAGAAGCCTCCTCTTGAGGTGCTTGTGGAAAGTTGATATTCCTCTTGAGCGAAGCCAGGGACTAAGCTCTCATCTTGAGTTGATTTGGGGTCCACGGAGCCCTTTTGTGTTGCTCCAGTGACCTCAGGATCCCTCTAGACTTGAGACAGTGATCTTGGGTTTTCTCTGGAGTGTCATCAAGGGAATCAAGGCTCCTTTCACGTATGATGTGGAACACGGAATTGTTCTGGACGCAGTGCAGGGGAATCGGGCCTCATCTCGCGGCGAGGGGGAAGTCTCATGGTTTTTCTCGAGTTGCGGCCGGAACCTGGGGTATATTCTCGAGTTACGACGGGGAGGTCCCTTCCATACACGTGTTAGTTCAGCGACGTAAGGACTCCAGCCTAGGTGCGAGGGACACCTCGGGATTCTCCTCGAGTCTTCGCATGGCAATTGGGACGCGTCTCCACGTGAGGCGGGAGACCCAGGGTCCCTTTCCACGTGCCACAGGGATCCTGGGACTCCTATCCATTTTCAAGAGGAGTCAGGCATCGTCTCCTTTGGAAGCATTGATCTCCGCAGACCTCTCGAGTTTTCAAAGGATGTGAGGCCTCCAGTCGCGTTGAAGCGGTGGACTAGGTCTTTCTCTGTGGTCTCCACAGGGGATTCAGACATCCCTTCGTCTTGGGAGATGCAAGACGAGCCTGCATTCAATTCACTGCAGGGATATCCGGCCTTACTTCGAGTCAGAGCATCTCGGTGTCCATTCCACTTGAGGCCACAAACTCAGGGTCCCTCTCACATACCTGTAGCTGAGAGAAGCCTCCTCTTGAGGTGCTTGTGGAAAGTTGGTATTCCTCTTGAGTCGAAGCCAGGGACTAAGCTCTCATCTCGAGTTGATTTGGGGTCCACGGAGCCCTTTCGTGTTGCTCCAGTGACCTCAGGATCCCTCTAGACTTCAGACAGTGATCTTGGGTTTTCTCTGGAGTGCCATCAAGGAAATCAAGGCTCCTTTCACGTTTGATGAGGAACACGGAATTGCTCTGCACGCAGTGCAATGGATTCGGGCCTCATCTCGCGGCGAGGGGGAAGTCTCATGGTTTTTCTCGAGTTGCGGCCGGAACCTGGGGTATATTCTCGAGTTACGACGGGGAGGGCCCTTCCAGACACGTGTTTGTTCAGCGAAGTCAGGACTCCTGCCTAGGTGCGAGGGACACCTCGGGATTCTCCTCGAGTCTTTGCATGGCAATTTGGACGAGTCTCCACGTGAGGCGGGAAACCCAGGGTCCCTTATTACGTGCCAAAGGGATCCTGGGACTCCTATCCATTTTCAAGAGGAGTCAGGCATCGTCTCCTTTGGAAGCATTGATCTCCGCGGACCTCTCGAGTTTTCAAAGGATGTGAGGCGTCCGGTCGCGATGAGGCGGAGGACTAGGTCTTTCTCTGTGGTCTCCACAGGGGATTCAGACATCCCTTCGTCTTGGGAGATGCAAGACGAGCCTGCATTCAATTCACTGCAGGGATATCCGGCCTTACTTCGAGTCAGAGCATCTCGGTGTCCATTCCACTTGAGGCCACAAACTCAGGGTCCCTCTCACATACTTGTAGCTGAGAGAAGCCTCCTCTTGAGGTGCTGGTGGAAAGTTGGTGTTCCTCTTGAGTCGAAGCCAAGGACTAAGCTCTCATCTCGAGTTGACTTGGGGTCCACGGAGCACTTTCGTGTTGCTCCAGTGACCTCAGGATCCCTCTAGACTTGAGACAGTGATCTTGGGTTTTCTCTGGAGTGCCATCAAGGAAATCAAGGCTCCTTTCACGTTTGATGTGGAACACGGAATTGCTCTGCACGCAGTGCAGGGGAATCGGGCCTCATCTCGCGGCGAGGGGGAAGTCTCATGGTTTTCCTTGAGTTGCGGCCCGAACCTGGGGTATATTCTCGAGTTACGACGGGGAGGGCCCTTCCAGACACGTGTTTGTTCAGCGACGTCAGGACTCCGGCCTAGGTGCGAGGGACACCTCGGGATTCTCCTCGAGTCTTGGCATGGCAATTGGGACGCGTCTCCACGTAAGGCGGGAGACCCAGGGTCCCTTTCCACGTGTCACAGGGATCCTGGGACTCCTATCATTTTCAAGAGGAGTCAGGCATCGTCTCATTTGGAAGCATTGATCTCTGCGGACCTCTCGAGTTTTCAAAGGATGTGAGGCATTCTGTCGTGATGAGGCGGAGAACTAGGTCTTTCTCTATGGTCACCACAGGGGATTCAGACATCCCTTCATCTTGGGAGATGCAAGACGAGCCTGCATTCCAATCACTGCAGGGATATCCGGCCTTACTTCGAGTCAGAGCATCTCGGTGTCCATTCCACTTGAGGCCACAAACTCAGGGTCCCTCTCACATACCTGTAGCTGAGAGAAGCCTCCTCTTGAGGTGCTTGTGGAAAGGTGGTATTCCTCTTGAGTCGAAGCTAGGGACTAAGCTCTCATCTCTGGTTGATTTGGGGTCCACGGAGCCCTTTCGTGTTGCTACAGTGACCTCAGGATTCCTCTAGACTTGAGACAGTGATCTTGCGTTTTCTCTGGAGTGCCATCAAGGAAATCAAGGCTCCTTTCACGTTTCATGTGGAACACAGAATTGCTCTGCACGCAGTGCAGGGGAATCGGGCCTCATCTCGCGGCGAGGGGGAAGTCTCATGGTTTTCCTCGAGTTGCGGCCGGAACCTGGGGTATATTCTCGAGTTACGACGGGGAGGGCCCTTCCAGACACGTGTTTGTTCAGCGACGTCAGGACTCCTGGCTAGGTGCGAGGGACACCTCGGGGTTCTCCTCGAGTCTTGGCATGGCAATTGGGACGCGTCTCCACGTGAGGCGGGAGACCCAGAGTCCCTTTCCACGAGCCACAGGGATCCTGGGACTCCTATCCATTTTCAAGAGGAGTCAGGCATCGTCTCCTTCGGAAGTATTGATTTCCGCGGACGTCTCGAGTTTTCAAAGGATGTGAGGCCTCCGGTTGCGTTGAGGCGTAGGACTAGGTCTTTCTCTGTCGTCTCCACAGGGGATTCAGACAACCGTTCGTCTTGGGAGATGCAAGACAAGCCTGCATTCAATTCACTGCAGGGATATCCGGCCTTACTTCGAGTCAGAGCATCTCGGTGTCCATTCCACTTGAGGCCACAAACTCAGGGTCCCTCTCACATACCTGTAGCTGAGAGAAGCCTGCTCTTGAGGTGCTTGTGGAAAGTTGGTATTCCTCTTCAGTCGAAGCCAAGGACTAAGCTCTCATCTCGAGTTGATTTGGGGTCCACGGATCCCTTTCTTGTTGCTACAGTGACCTCAGGATCCCTCTAGACTTGAGACAGTGATCTTGGGTTTTCTATGGAGTGCCATCAAGGAAATCAAGGCTCCTTTCACGTTTGATGTGGAACACGGAATTGCTCTGCACGCATTGCAGTGGAATCAGACCTCATCTCGCGGCGAGGGGGAAGTCTCATGGTTTTTCTCGAGTTGCGGCCGGAACCTGGTTTATATTCTCGAGTTACGAGGGGGAGGGCCCTTCCAGACACGTGTTTGTTCAGCGACGTCAGGACTCCTGTCTAGGTGCGAGGGACACCTCGGGATTCTCCTCGAGTCTTGGCATGGCAATTGGGACGCGTCTCCACTTGAGGCGGGAGACCGAGTGTCCCTTTCCACATGCCACACGGATCTTGGGACTCCTATCCATTTTCAAGAGGAGTCAGGCATCGTCTCCTTTGGAAGCATTGATCTCCGCGGACCTCTCCAGTTTTGAACGGATGTGAGGCCTCCGGTCGTGATGAGGCGGAGAACTAGGTCTTTCTCTGTGGTCTCCACAGGGGATTCAGACATCCCTTCGTATTGGGAGATGCAAGACGAGCCTGCATTCAATTCACTGCATGGATATCCGTCCTTACTTTGAGTCAGAGCATCTCAGTGTCCATTCCACTTGAGTCCACCAACTCAGGATCCCTCTCACATACCTGTAGCTGAGAGAAGCCTCCTCTTGAGGTGCTTGTGGAAAGTTGGTATTCCTCTTGAGTCGAAGCCAGGGATTAAGCCCTCATCTCGAGTTGATTTGGGGTCCACGGAGCACTTTCGTGTTGCTACAGTGACCTCAGGATCCCTCTAGGCTTGAGACAGTGATCCTGGATACTCTCTGGAGTGCCATCAAGGAAATCAAGGCTCCTTTCAAGTTTGATGTGGAATAAGAAATTGCTCTGCACGCAGTGCAGGGGAATCGGGCCTCATCTGGCGGCGAGGGGAAGTCTCATGGTTTTTCTCGAGTTGCGGCCGGAACCTGGGGTATATTCTCGAGTCACGACGCGGAGGGCTCTTCCAGACACGTGTTTGTTCAGCGACATCAGGACTCCTGCCTAGGTGCGAGGGACACCTCGGGATTCTCCTCGAGTCTTGGCATGGCAATTGGGACGCCTCTCCATGTGGTGCGGGAGACCCAGGGTCCCTTTCCACGTGCCACAGGGATCCTGGGACTCCTATCCATTTTCGAGAGGAGTCAGGCATCGTCTCCTTTGGAAGCATTGATCTCCGCGGACCTCTCGAGTTTTCAAAGGATGTGAGGCCTCCGGTCGCGTTGAGGTGGAGACTGGGTCTTTCTCTGTGGTCTCCACAGGGGATTCAGACATCCCTTCGCTTGGGAGATGAAAGACGAGCCTGCATTCAATTCACTGCAGGGATATCCGGGTTACTTCGAGTCAGAGCATCTCGGTGTCCATTCCACTTAAGGCCACAAACTCAGGGTCCCTCTCACATACCTGTAGCTGAGAGAAGCCTCCTCTTGAAGTGCTTGTGGAAAGTTTGTATTCCTCTTGAGTCAAAACCAGGGACTAAGTTCTCATCTCGAGTTGATTTGTGGTCCACGGAGCCCTTTCGTGTTGCTCCAGTGACCTCAGGATTCCTCTAGACTTGAGACAGTGATCTTGGGTTTTCTCTGGAGTGCCATCAAGGAAATCCAGGCTCCTTTCACGTTTGATGTGGAACACGGAATTGCTCTGCCCGCAGTGCAGGGGAATCGGGGCTCATCTCTCGGCGAGGGGGAAGTCTCATGGTTTTTCTCAAGTTGCGGCCGGAACCTGGGGTATATTCTCGAGTTACGACAGGGAGGGCCCTTCCAGACACGTGTTTGTTCAGCGACGTCAGGAGTCCTGCCTAGGTCTGAGGGACATCTCGGGATTCTCCTCGAGTCTTGGCATGGCAATTGGGACGCGTCTCCACGTGAGCCGGGAGACCCAGGGTCCCTTTCCACGTGCCACAGGGATTCTGGGACTCCTATCCATTTTCGAGAGTAGTCAGGCATCGTCCCCTTTGGGAGGACTGATCTCCGCGGAACTCTCGAGTTTTCAAAGGACGTGAGGCCTCCGGTCGCGATGAGGCGGAGAACTAGGTCTTTCTCTGTGGTCTCCACAGGGGATTCACACTTCGCTTCGTCTTGGGAGATGCAAGACGAGCCTGCATTCAATTCACTGCAAGGATATCCGGCCTTACTTCGAGTCAGAGCATCTCAGTGTCCATTCCACTTTAGACCACAAACTCAGGGTCCCTCTCACATACCTGTAGCTGAGAGAAGCCTCCTCTTGAGGTGCTTATGAAAAGTTGCTATTCCTCTTGAGTCGAAGCCAGGGACTAAGCTCCCATCTCGAGTTGATTTGGGGTCCACGGAGCCCTTTCGTGTTGCTCCAGTGACCTCAGGATCCCTCTAGACTTGAGACAGTGATTTTGGGTTTTATCTGGAATGCCATCAAGGAAATCAAGGCTCCTTTCACGTTTGATGTGGAACACGGAATTGCTCTGCATTCAGTGCAGGGAAATCGGGCCTCATCTCGCGGCGAGGCGGAAGTCTCCTGGTTTTTCTCGAGTTGCGGCCGGAACCTGGGGTATATTCTCGAGTTACGATGGGGAGGGCCCTTCCAGACACGTGTTTGTTCAGCGGCGTCAGGACTCCTGCCTAAGTGCGAGGGACACCTCGGGATTCTCCTCGAGTCTTGGCATGGCAAATGGGACGCGTCTCCTCGTGAGGCGGGAGCCCCAGTGTCCCTTTCCAAGTGCCACAGGGATCCTGGGACTCGTATCCATTTTCAATAGGACTCAGGCATCGTCTCCTTTGGAAGCATTGATCTCCGAGGACCTCTTGAGTTTTCAAAGGATGTGAGGACTCCAGTCGCGATGATGCGGAGAACTAGTTCTTTCTCTGTGGTTTCCACACGGGATTCAGACATCCGTTCATCTTGGAAGATGCAAGACGAGCCTGCATTCAGTTCACTGCAGGGATATGAAAGGTTGCTGCTGAACGATAAGACGCGGGATTCTTGGCCTCCGGAGGAGACGAATTCAATCCGGGGCCAGAGACGAGGCTGGATCGCTCAGAGCTTTTGTGTAATAAAGTTTTATTAAAGTATAGAGAAAGCTTCTGACATAGGCATCAGAAGGGGGCAAAAGAGTACCCCCCTCCTAGTGTTTAGCTGTATGTTAGATAGTCACTCACAGTCTGTTAATGAAATGAAAGGAATGTCATAAAATTTAGAATGGCATCAGATAATCCATCCCAGGCCATAAAACGATTGACTGGAATCTTGTAGAAGGGCAGAATACCAACAAATAGTTCCATTTACATAGATTAGGGGAACAATACCTGAGTAAGTAAGTTAGGCCGTTTGGCGGAACCAACTTGAAGGTAGAGTCTGGGGTTCATTAACATAGCTTAAGACAACATTTCCATACGAAAAAGGAATGTATTGGTTAACTCAAAGTCTGAGAGTAGTTAGCTTTAGGTGAGACCAGGTGTCATGGCAACACAGAATGTTAAGAGAAACCTCCTTTTAATTTGTATAGAGAAGGAAAAACAGATCGCTGGTTTGTTTCTTCCTGCCGCTTAAGAGAGATAAAAATGTCTGGCACTTACAGCCTCTTTCCTCCATTTGGAGACCCCTGGCCTTCCTGCCTTTTACCCTCTCATTCCTCCCTTTTCTTTTAGGAGAATTATGTTGCCTAGGGAAAAGGGGCGTCGTTTTCATTCCATAACTGCTTCAGAGCTGACAAGGGGCGTTGTCCCTAAATTGGTGAGGCAACATATTCTCCTAATCCTCATAGTGAGGATGTCTGATCCAGGGGCCCCAAATAGTAGTTAGAAGAAGCTGCAGTGATAGCAGGAGTTTGAGCAACCATTTGTAACTTAAAAGCTTTTATGCGACTAGAAAAAATCCAGTCACACAGTTACAAATGCAGGGAGCAAAGAGCAAAAACAAAACAATTAGAATTATATGTCAGGTTATGTCCATAGTTAAGGTACAAAGTATGGCACCAGTCCATTCTAGGGTTGTTAGATGTCATCAGACGAAGGAGAGGCATCACATATGATTGTTGTCGAATGTATTCGCAGACTTGGAGAAAGTCTTTTCCTTGAAGTGGAGATGTCCACCACGGGAAGCCTTCCACTGATGAAGAGGGGAGTGCTCCGCAGACCCAGCAGTTAGACCGATTGTGGAATGCAGCATAGGAGTGAGCCCAGGACAGGAAGGCATTGTCTTGAGGATCAAAGGGCAGACTCAGGATTTCTGGAGTCAGCAGAAGTAGGCTCACATAGATTATCAGGCCCATCTGAAACATACAAAGTCAGAGCATAGAAAGTAAAAACATAAAATGACATCACTTAGTTCTGGTCAGGGTGCCACCTCTTGACTCGAGTGTGATGTACCCACGAATCAATTCCTGGGACTTTGACAGCTGTGGGAGAAGAAAGAATAACCTGTTAAGGGCCTTCCCAGAGGGGCTCGAGGGATGAGCCCCCAGATCCCAATGTTTTTATGAGGACCTCGGTTCCTGGCTCAAATAGAGGCTTGCTGGATTCAGAGGCTGGGTCAGGAGTCGTCTCCCGGAGTTCTGTTAATGCCTGTTGAAAAGCTGAGAGTTGAGTTACATAATTAGTTAACTCTAAGGCCTCAGGATCTATAACAATGTCTGTGCGTAAGAAAGGCCTTCCATAAATACATTCAAAGGGGGACAGTCCCTCCTTTTTTGGGGCAGTTCGAGCCCTCATTAAAGCTATGGGTAGGACTTTAATCCAGTTGTCCTGCGTTTCTTGAGTTAATTTGCGCAGATGTCTTTTGATAATGTCATTAGCTTTTTCAACCTTTCCTGAGGATTGGGGTCTCCAGGAACAGTGTAAGTGATACTCTATTCCTAGAGCTTTAGACACCCCCTGAGTTATAGCAGCTTTAAAGGCGGAGCCATTGTCACTCTGAAGGCTCCGTGGCAGCCCAAACCTGGGGATAATTTCATGGATTAAAATCTTTATAACCTCCTTAGCTTGTTCACTATGACAGGGGAACGCCTCAATCCATCCAGTAAAAGTATCCACCCAAACTTGTAAGCAAGAATATCCATTAGCTTTTGGCATATGAGTAAAATCAATTTCCCAGCCCTCTCCAGGATACTTTCCCTTTCGTTGTAATCCAGATTTTGCTAGCTTTTCAGTCTTTGGGTTATTTTTCTGACAAACCTCACACCGTTTGATAATGTTCTTTAGAGTTTTCATTATATTTTTACCTTCAAACAAACGAGAAGCCATCTGGTAAGTACTTTCTACACCCAAATGAAAACTCTGATGTAAACCCTTAAGAATTTTCCACTGAGCATTTTCAGGAATTATTAATCGTCCATCCTCGGACTGTAACCATTCTTTATCAGTAATCTTTGCTCCTCTTTTCTCATATCTTTCTAATTCTTCCTCAGTATATTGTGGCTTTTCCTGTTCCACAGGACCTGTCCAGATCAAAGGCGTCTGTAAGGAGGGGGTTTCGTAAAGTGCCGCTTTTTTGGCTTGAGAGTCAGCTAACAGGTTACCGGCAGCTACTTTACTCCCATCCCTGCTGTGCCCTTTGCAATGCATAACCGCTACTTCTTTAGGACAATAGATAGCAGTTAAAAGTCTCTCAATCTCTCTGAAATGCTTAATAGGTTCTCCTGTTGCTGTTTTAAACTGTCTTTCTTTCCATATTGCAGCATGAGCATGTAAAGTCAAATAAGCATACTTAGAATCAGTGTAGATATTCACTCGTTGCCCTTTGCTTAACTCTAGAGCTCGGGTAAGAGCCACGAGCTCCGCTAACTGGGCACTGGTTCCCTGGGGGAGAGATTTTGCTTCTAAAACCTGTTCAGCAGTCACCACAGCGTAACCTGCTTTGCGCTTTCCATCCCGAACAAAAGAACTGCCGTCTGTAAATATTTCCATGTCAGGATTGTCTAATGGGGTATCCATTAGATCCTCCCGAGCTGCATAGTTTAAAGTTAGGAATTGGGAACAATCGTGATCAGGTGTTTCATCTTCCTTCTCAGGAAGGAAGGTGGCAGGATTTAAATTTCCACAAACTTTAAGCTTAGTTACTGGTCCTTCTAACAACAGTGACTGATATTTAAGAAGCCTACTGTCTGTCATCCAAATATTAACCTTAGAATTTAAGATTCCATTCACATCATGAGAAGTCAGTACAGTAAGGTTTCGTCCATTAATTACTTTTAAAGCTTCAGGTGCTAATAAAGCCGCTGCCCCAATTACTCTTAGGCAGTGGGGCCACCCACGTGCAATTACATCTAATTTTTTGCTTAGATAAGCAATAGGTTGCTGGTGAGGCCCCCGGGGTTGTGTCAAAACTCCCAAGGCCATACCTTTTCTTTCAGTGACAAACAGGTTAAATTCTGACCCTGTGGGCAAACTCAAAGCCGGAGCTTGCAGGAGAGCAGTCTGAAGAACCTTAAAAGCCTTTTGAGTATCTGGAGACCAAACCAGTTTGTCGGTTTGGGCCTGCTGAGTTTCAGCTATAAGTTTATATAAAGGCCGGGCAAGTTCCCCATAGCCTGGAATCCAAATACGAGAGTAGCCTGTGATTCCCAAAAATCCTCTCAATTGTCTTAAAGTCATAGGTAGGGGATGGTTTAGTATAGGTTTAATTCTTTCAGGGCCTATGGCCCTAGTCCCTTTTGAGATGATTAGGCCCAGATATCTAACAGATTGTTGACAAAGCTGAGCCTTTTCTCTTGATGCCTTGTAACCGCAGCCTGCCAGAAAGTTTAAGAAATCTTCTGAGGCTCGTGAACAAGCTTCCTGTGTCTCAGCACAGAGCAAAATATCATCTACATATTGTAACACTACCGCTTCAGAGCTATTAAAGTTTTGTAGATCCCGTGACAAACTTTGTCCAAATAAGTGAGGACTGTCACGAAATCCCTGGGGCAAAACTGTCCAGGTTAACTGGGAAGCTGCCTGTGTGGGGTCTTCAAAGGCAAATAGAAATTGACTTTCCTCCGCCAAAGGCACTGAATAGAAGGCATCTTTTAAATCAATTACTGAAAAATATTTGGCTCGTTCAGGAATTTCAGACAATAAAGTATAAGGATTAGGCACCACGGGGTGTAAAGGAACCACAGCCTCATTTATTATTCATAAATCTTGAACTAATCTCCATTTATCATTTGATTTTTTTACACCCAAAATAGGAGTGTTGCATGGACTGTTACAGGGAACTAATAGTCCCTGCTCCTTTAAATTCTCAATGATGGGTTTTAACCCTTCTTTAACCTCAGGTTTCAGTGGATACTGCTTCTTCTGTGGGAATAAGTGTGGGTCTTTGAGCTTGACAACCACAGGAATAGCATTTTGTGCTCGACCCACAGATTTTCCATCAGCCCATACTCTAGGATTCACATTTTGTTCAACTAAAGGTAGAGAAAGGGAAGGCTCCATATTCATGAAAACAGAGGCATGGACCTTGCTCAGTATATCCCTCCCCAAAAGGGGTGAGGGTGATTCTGGCACGATAAGAAACTCGTGTGAAAATAGCACAGAATCCCAGTTGCACGATAGAGAATAACTGAAGTAATACCTTTAGGCTCGTCCAGACAGTCCCATTACGGAAGCGGATCGGGAAGAAAGTGGGCCAGGGGCTTCAGTAAGCACGGAGTAAGTTGCCCCAGTATCTAAAAGGAAATTGATGGATTGGCCTCCCACCGTTATCAATACCCGGGGTTCCTCAGGTGTAATTAGGACGGGAGCTTGTGTGGGGACCCCCGGGCACCTTCAGTCCTGATTGTCTTGAGAGTCAGACCCCTGAGACCTACGCCTCTGGGGGCAGTCTCTCCTCCAGTGTGGTCCCTTGCAGACCGGACATGGAGCCGGGGGCGGCTTAGATGCCTGAGGGCAATCCCGCTTGAGATGCCCCTCCTTTCCACAGCAATAGCAAGCCCATCTCTTTTCACCTGGGTCCCTCTGGGCATTTTTCTCAGGCTGCTTAAGAACGGTTTTCATAGCCATTGCGAGGGCTTCCGCCTTTTCCTTCGTCTTTCTCTGCCTTTCTTTCTTTTCCTCATATTCCCTACCATAATAGACTGTCTGAGCCAGTTGTAACAGATTATCTAAAGACTGATTTGGTCCATACGCCCGTTTTGATAACTTACGGCGAATATCTGGAGCCGACAGAGTGAGAAATTTATCTTTTAAGATCACTTTCCCCTCTTCACTTTCGGGATCAATCTCAGTGAATCTGCGAAGGGCTTCTCTCAGTCTATCTAGGAATTTACAAGGAGCTTCCTTCTCCTCCTGTTCTATGTCTGCCAGTTTGCCATAGTTCAAAGGCTTAGAATGCGCCTGCCTGAGTCCTTCAAGAATACATCTGACAAAATGACTCTGATCCCATCTTCCTTTAGCAGTGTTATAGTCCCAGTCTGGTTCTGTAGCTGGGACCGCCTGACTCCCAGTGGGGAGGGCAGTTATCTCGTCCTCCCTCTTTCCCACTGATTCATTACCAAGCCATTCATCTCCATAAGCAACCGCTTTTCCCAAAACTCGAGCCTTTGAGTCGGGAGTCAACGTTTGTCCCAAGATATACATCACATCCTTCCAAGTGAGGTCATAATGCAGAGTAACACCTTTAAAAGCTCTAATATAATTTTCTGGGTCTTCTAAATAGTCTCCCAGATCTTCCTTAATTCTTTGTATCTCTTGATAAGAAAAAGGCTTATTAACTCTCATAGACTGATAATTTCTCCCGGTGGGTACTTCATGAAGGGGCAACAGCATGAGTGGCTGTCCCTCAGTCTCTCTGGCTGCTCTGCACACATCCCAGGGATAGATTGGAGAAACCTGCTTTTCTTTATCTCTTTGCCTCCTGTCCTCTATCTCATCTCCTACTTCGATGGTCTGAGTTTCTACTGAAACCAGAGTAGTCTGAAGTCGTACTGAGACAGGAGTTGTTTGGACCTCTACAGGAGCAGTTCGAATCTCAATTTGGGTTCCCACTGAGACCGAGGCAGTTTGAGTCTCAGTTTGTGTTTCCACTGAGACTAAAGCAGTTTGAACCTCATCTCGGAGACCCGGATACGGGGGCAAAGTAGGAGGACAGGGGGGAGCGGAAGGTTTCACACCCAAATCTATACCCTTAGGACATAAGTCTGGCATATTTCGCAGAGAGAAAAAGGGCAACACATACGCTACTTCTACCCATTTCCCTTGCTTTTTACAGAACCGGTCTAATTGTAAAACAGTGTTATACTTAAGAGACCCTCCAACTGGCCACCGTTCGCCGTCCTCCAGTGGGTACCGCGGCCATGCAGTATCACATAGGAAGACCAGGTGTGTCTTCTTTAAGCCCTGGGGATCAAATCTATCCCAGTTTTTCAGGATACAGTTCAAAGGAGTGAGGCTGGAATTGTTAGCTCCCATCTGTAAGAGAGAAAAAAAGCGACCAGCGCCATTTTTTCTACCGGAGGCGTCCCTCCCTGCTCTAGATGGGGGTGTAGACAGACGTTACACCAAAAGCTTTTCCTTCCTGGTCGGACTTAGTCTGTCCCTTACCGACGCAGGCGTCACACTCGTCCCTCCCGGTTCTACCACCGAGATGGGGTGGGGCTGCACCAGGGGTAGACCTGATGGCATCCCTGACTGACGTCCAGCTCTTCACCTCGCTTGCCTTTGATGCCACCCAGGGCGCAATCAGAGTAACCTTTCGGAATGCCTCCCAAGCTAAGACCTCTGGGGGAAACATTCGTCACCTGAGTGCCTGTGCACAACCCTGAGTATATTCATGACTGCAATAAGACCGATACCAACATGAAACTGAGATGTTCCTTCCAAGCGTCACCACACCGGTATAAGAGCCTCCTCTGGTCCACTAAGAGCCAGTGTTACCAAAGGAAAAAACCATTGCAGTTCCAATCCGAGTAACCTTTAACCTCAGAGATGCTCTGGGAGTTGGAGCTCCATCCAGCTTCCGAACTTTCCATGCCTAGCGAGGCTAGGCGCTTCCTGACAACCAATTCAAGTTTGAGACCTAGGCCACAGTACAGTAGCAACATAGATTACAAGTCCCTGGAAAGTCTATGATCCGATAGATTAGGTTAGTACTTCTAATTCCCAAGGAGTTATGAAATGGTCAAAGAGACTGAAAAGTTTGACCGAGAAAGGAGAGTTCGGTCCACACGCTTTGCCCGTTTCTGGTCAGTTCCCGAAGGAGACATTGGTTGCCTCTTGGCATTGGCAGGTTGGTATAAACCCCCGACAGGTTTCTGCCATAGCCTTATGAGATCACCGCGGGCCCGCAGAGCAGGGCTCCTCACTTGCTTCGCGCAGGGCGTTTTATTCATTTACACAAGCACACCATAGAGTTAGTAAAGTACAGAGGAAAACGTGTTCACTAGGAGGACAAAGAACTAGAGCTCCAAGCATCCTTACCTTGTCCTGAAGGATCACGGACGAGCCCCCAAGATGAAAGGTTGCTGCTGAACGATAAGACGCGGGATTCTTGGCCTCCGGAGGAGACGAATTCAATCCGGGGCCAGAGACGAGGCTGGATCGCTCAGAGCTTCTGTGTAATAAAGTTTTATTAAAGCATAGAGAAAGCTTCTGACATAGGCATCAGAAGGGGGCAAAAGAGTACCCCCCTCCTAGTGTTTAGCTGTATGTTAGATAGTCACTCACAGTCTGTTAATGAAATGAAAGGAATGTCATAAAATTTAGAATGGCATCAGATAATCCATCCCAGGCCATAAAACGATTGACTGGAATCTTGTAGAAGGGCAGAATACCAACAAATAGTTCCATTTACATAGATTAGGGGAACAATACCTGAGAAAGTAAGTTAGGCCGTTTGGCGGAACCAACTTGAAGGTAGAGTCTGGGGTTCATTAACATAGCTTAAGACAACATTTCCATACGAAAAAGGAATGTATTGGTTAACTCAAAGTCTGAGAGTAGTTAGCTTTAGGTGAGACCAGGTGTCATGGCAACACAGAATGTTAAGAGAAACCTCTTTTTAAATTTGTATAGAGAAGGAAAAACAGATCGCTGGTTTGTTTCTTCCTGCCGCTTAAGAGAGATAAAAATGTCTGGCACTTACAGCCTCTTTCCTCCATTTGGAGACCCCTGGCCTTCCTGCCTGTTACCCTCTCAGATATCCGGCCTTTCTTCGAGTAGGAGCATTTCGGTGTCCATTCCACTTGAGGCCACAAACTCAGGGTACCTCTCACATACATGTAGCTGAGAGAAGCCTGCTCTTGACGTGCTTGTGGAAAGTTGGTATTCCTCTTGAGTCGAAGCCAGGGACTAAGCCCTCATCTCGAGTTGATTTGGGGTCCACGGAGCCCTTTCCTGTTGCTCCAGTGACCTCAGGATCCCTCTAGACTTGAGACAGTGATCTTGGGTTTTCTCTGGAGTGCCATTAAGGAAATCAAGGCTCCTTTCACGTTTGATGTGGAACACGGAATTGCTCTGCACGCAGTGCAGGGGAATCGGGCCTCATCTCGCGGCGAGGGGGAAGTCTCATGATTTTTCTAGAGTTGCGGCCGGAACCTGGGGTATATTCTCGAGTTACGACGGGGAGGGCCATCCCAGACACGTCTTTGTTCAGCGACGTGAGAACTCCTGCCTAGGTGCGAGAGACACCTCGGGATTCTCCTCGAGTCTTGGCATGGCAGTTTGGACGAGTCTCCACGTGAGGCCGGAGACAAAGGGTCCCTTTCCACGTGCCACAGGGATCCTGGGCCTCCTATCCATTTTCCAGAGGAGTCAGGCCTCGTCTCCTTTGGAAGCATTGATCTCCGCGGACCTCTCAAGTTTTCAAATTATGTGAGGCCTCCGGTCGCAATGAGGTGGAGAACTAGGTCTTTCTCTGTGGTCTCCACAGGGGATTCAGACATCCCTTCGTCTTGGGAGATGGAAGACGAGCCTGCATTCAATTCACTGCAGGGATATCCGGCCTTACTTCGAGTCAGAGCATCACGGTGTCAATTCCACATGAGACCACAAAATCAGGGTCCCTCTCACATACCTGTAGCTGAGAGAAGCCTCCTCTTGAGGTGCTTGTGGAAAGGTGGTATTCCTCTTGAGTCGAAGCCAGGGACTAAGCTCTCATCTCGAGTTGATTTCGGGTCTACGGGGCCGTTTCGTGTTGCTACAGTGACCTCAGGATCCCTCTAGACTTGAGACAGTGATCTTGGGTTTCCTCTGGAGGGCCATCAAGGAAATCAAAGCTCCTTTCATGTTTGATGTGGAACACGGAATTGCTCTGCACGCAGGGCAGGGGAACGGGCCTCATCTCGCGGCGAGGGTGAAGTCTCATGGTTTTTCTCGAGTTGCGGCCGAAACCTGCAGTATATTCTCGAGTTCCGATGGGGAGGGCCCTTCAGGACGCGTGTTTGTTCAGCGATGTCAGGACTACTGCCTAGGTGCTAGGGACTCCTCGGGATTCTCCTCGAGTCTTGGCATGGCAATTGGGACGCGTCTCCACGTGAGGCGGGAGACACAGGGTCCCATTCCACGTGTCACAGGGATCCTGGGACTCCTATCCATTTTCAAGAGGAGTCAGGCATCGTCTCCTTTGGAAGCATTGATCTCCGTGGACCTCTCGAGATTTCAAAGGATGTGAGGCCTCCGGTCGCGTTGAGGCGGAGGACTAGGTCTTTCTCTGTGGTCTCCACAGGGGATTCCGACATCCCTTCGTCTTGGGAGACGCAAGCCGAGCCTGCATTCAATTCACTGCAGGGATATCGGGCCTTACTTCGAGTCAGAGCATCTCGGTGTCCATTCCACTTGAGGCCACAAACTCAGGGTCCCTCACACATACCTCTAGCTGAGAGAAGCCTCCTCTTGAGGTGCTTGTGGAAAGTTGGTATTCCTCTTGAGTCGAAGCCAGGGACTAAGCTCTCATCTCGAGTTGATTTGGGGTCCACGGAGCCCTTTCGTGTTGCTACAGTGACCTCAGGATCCCGCTAGACTTGAGACAGTGATCTTGGGTTTTCTCTGGAGTGCCATCAAGGAAATCAAGGCTCCTTTCAAGTTTGATGTGGAACACGGAATTGCCCTGCACGCAGTGCAGGGGAATTGGGCCTCATCTCGCGGCGAGGGGGAAGTCTCATGGTTTTTCTCGAGTTGCGGCCAGAACCTGGGGTATATTCTCGAGTTACGAGGGGGAGGGCCCTTCCAGACACGTGTTTGTTCAGCGACGTCAGGATTCCTGCGTAGGTGCGAGGGACACCTCGGGATTCTCCTCGAGTCTTTGCATGGCAATAGGGACGCGTCTCCACGTGAGGCGGGAGACCCAGGGTCCCTTTCCACGTGCCACAGGGATCCTAGGACTCCTATCCATTTTCAAGAGGAGTCAGGCATCGTCTCCTTTGGAAGCATTGATCTCCGCGGACCTCTCCAGTTTTGAACGGATGTGAGGCCTCCGGTCGCGATGAGGCGGAGAACTAGGTCTTTCTCTGTGGTCTCCACAGGGGATTCAGACATCCCTTCGTATTGGGAGATGCAAGACGAGCCTGCATTCAATTCACTGCATGGATATCCGGCCTTACTTCGAGTCAGAGCATCTCAGTGTCCATTCCACTTGAGTCCACCAACTCAGGATCCCTCTCACATACCTGTAGCTGAGAGAAGCCTCCTCTTGAGGTGCTTGTGGAAAGTTGGTATTCCTCTTGAGTCGAAGCCAGGGATTAAGCCCTCATCTCGAGTTGATTTGGGGTCCATGGAGCCCTTTCGTGTTGCTACAGTGACCTCAGGATCCATCTAGACTTGAGACAGTGATCCTGGATACTCTCTGGAGTGCCATCAAGGAAATCAAGGCTCCTTACAAGTTTGATGTGGAACACGGAATTGCTCTGCAAGCAGTGCAGGGGAATCGGGCCTCATTTCTCGGCGAGGGGGAAGTCTCATGGTTTTTCTCGAGTTGCGGCCGGATCCTGGGGTATATTCTCGAGTTACGACGGGGAGGGCCCTTCCAGACACGTGTTTGTTCAGCCACGGCAGGACTCCTGCCTAGGTGCGAGGGACACCTCGGGATTCTCCTCGAGTCTTGGCATGGCAATTGGGACGCGTCTCCACGTGAGGCGGGAGACCCAGGGTCCCTTTCCACGTGCCACAGGGATCCTGGGACTCCTATCCATTTTCAAGAGGAGTCAGGCATCGTCTCCTTTGGAAGCATTGATCTCCGCAGACCTCTTGAGTTTTCAAAAGATGTGAGGACTCCGGTCGCGATGAGGCGGAGAACCAGGTCTTTCTCTGTGGTCTCGATAGGGGATTCAGACATCCCTTCGTCTTGGGAAATGCAAAACGAGCCTGCATTCAATTCACTGCAGGGATATCCGGCCTTACTTCGAGTCAGAGCATCTCGGTGTCCATTCCACTTGAGGCCACAAACTCAGGGTCCCTCTCACATACCTGTAGCTGAGAGAAGCCTCCTCTTGAGGTGCTTGTGGAAAGTTGGTATTCCTCTTGAGTCGAAGCCAGGGACTAAGCTCTCATCTCGAGTTGATTTGGGGTCCACGGAGCCTTTTCGTGTTGCTCCAGTGACCTCAGGATCCCTCTAGACTTGAGACAGTGATCTTGGGTTTTCTCTGGAGTGCCATCAAGGAAATCAAGGCTCCTTTCACGTTTGATGTGGAACACGGAATTTCTCTGCATGCAGTGCAGGGGAATCGGGCCTCATCTCGCGGCGAGGGGGAAGTCTCATGGTTTTTCTCGAGTTGCGGCCGGAACCTGTGGTATATTCTCGAGTTACGACGGGGAGGGCCCTTCAAGACACGTGTTTGTTCAGCGACATCAGGACTCCTGCCTAGGTGCGAGGGACTCCTCGGGATTCTCCTCGAGTCTTGGCATGGCAATTGGGACGCGTCTCCACGTGAGGCGCGAGACCCAGGGTCCCTTTCCACATGCCACAGGGATCCTGGGACTCCTATCCATTTTCGAGAGGAGTCAGGCATCGTCGCCTTTGGAAGCATTGATCTCCGCGAAACTCTCGAGTTATCAAAGGACGTGAGGCCTCCGGTCGCGATGAGGCAGAGAACTAGGTCTTTCTCTGTGGTCTCCACAGTGGATTCAGACATCCCTTCATCTTGGGAGATGGAAGACGAGCCTGCATTCAATTCACTGCAGGGATATCCCGCCTTACTTCGAGTCAGAGCATCTCGGTGTCCATTCCACTTGAGGCCACAAACTCAGGGTCCCTCTCACATACCTGTAGCTGAGAGAAGCCTCCTCTTGAGGTGCTTGTGGAAAGTTGGTATTCCTCTTGAGTCGAAGCCAGGGACTAAGCTCTCATCTCGAGTTGATTTGGGGTCCACGGAGCCCTTTCTTGTTGCTACAGTGACCTCAGGATCCCTCTAGACTTGAGACAGTGATCTTGGGTTTTCTCTGGAGTGCCATCAAGAAAATCAAGGCTCCTTTCACATTTGATGTGGAACACGGAATTGCTCTGCACGCAGTGCAGGGGAATCGGGCCTCATCTCGCGGCGAGGGGGATGTCTCATGGTTTTTCTCGAGTTGCAGCCGGAACCTGGGGTATATTCTCAAGTTACGACGGGGAGGGCCCTTCCAGACACGTGTTTTTTCAGCAACGTCTGGACTCCTGCCTAGGTGCGAGGAACACTTCGTGATTCTCCGCGAATCTTGACATGGCAATTGAGACGCGTCTCCACGTGAGGCGGGAGACCAGGGCCCCTTTCCACGTGAAACAGGGATCCTGGGACTCCTATCCATTTTCAAGAGGAGTCAGGCATCGTCTCCTTTGGAAGCATTGATCTCCGCGGACCTCTCGAGATTTCAAAGGATGTGAGGCCTCCAGTCGCGTTGAGGCGGAGAACTAGGTCTTCTCTGTGGTCTCCACAGGGGATTCAGACATCCGTTCGTCTTGGGAGATGCAAGACCAGCCTACATTCAATTCACTGCAGGGATATCCGGTTTACTTCGAGTCAGAGCATCTTGGTGTCCATTCCACTTGAGGCCACAAACGCAGGGTCCCTCTCACATACCTGTAGCTGAGAGAAGCCTCCTCTTGAGGTGCTTGTGAAAAGTTGGTATTCCTCTTGAGTCGAAGCCAGGGACTAAGCTCTCATCTCGAGTTGATCTGGGGTCCACGGAGACCTTTCGTGTTGCTACAGTGACCTCAGGATCGCTCTAGACTTGAGACAGTGATCTTAGGTTTTCTCTGGAGTGTCATCAAGGAAATCAAGGCTCCTCTCATGTTTGAAGGGGAACACGGAATTGCTCTGCACGCAGTGCAGGGGAATCAGGTCTCATCTCGCGGCGAGGGGGAAGTCTCCTGGTTTTTCTCGAGTTGCGGCTGGAACCTGGGGTATATTCTCGAGTTACGATGGGGAGGGCCCTTCCAGACACGTGTTTGTTCAGCGACGTCAGGACTCCTGCCTAGGTGCGAGGGACACCTCGGGATTCTCCTCGAGTCTTGGCATGGCAATTATGACGCGACTACACGTGAGTCGCGAGTCCCAGGGTCCCTTTCCACGTGCCACAGGAATCCTGGGACTCGTATCCATTTTCAATAGGACTCAGGCATCGTCTCCTTTGGAAGCATTGATCTCCGCGGACGTCTCGAGTTTTCAAAGGATGTGAGGACTCCAGTCGCGATGATGCGGAGAACTAGTTCTTTCTCTGTGGTTTCCACACGGGATTCAGACATCCGTTCATCTTGGGAGATGCAAGTCGAGCCTGCATTCAGTTCACTGCAGGGATATGAAAGGTTGCTGCTGAACGATAAGACGCGGGATTCGTGGCCTCCGGAGGAGACGAATTCAATCCGGGGCCAGAGACGAGGCTGGATCGCTCAGAGCTTTTGTGTAATAAAGTTTTATTAAAGCATAGAGAAAGCTTCTGACATAGGCATCAGAAGGGGGCAAAAGAGTACCCCCCTCCTAGTGTTTAGCTGTATGTTAGATAGTCACTCACAGTCTGTTAATGAAATGAAAGGAATGTCATAAAATTTAGAATGGCATCAGATAATCCATCCCAGGCCATAAAACGATTGACTGGAATCTTGTAGAAGGGCAGAATACCAACAAATAGTTCCATTTACATAGATTAGGGGAACAATACCTGAGTAAGTAAGTTAGGCCGTTTGGCGGAACCAACTTGAAGGTAGAGTCTGGGGTTCATTAACATAGCTTAAGACAACATTTCCATACGAAAAAGGAATGTATTGGTTAACTCAAAGTCTGAGAGTAGTTAGCTTTAGGTGAGACCAGGTGTCATGGCAACACAGAATGTTAAGAGAAACCTCCTCTTAAATTTGTATAGAGAAGGAAAAACAGATCGCTGGTTTGTTTCTTCCTGCCGCTTAAGAGAGATAAAAATGTCTGGCACTTACAGCCTCTTTCCTCCATTTGGAGACCCCTGGCCTTCCTGCCTGTTACCCTCTCAGATATCCGGCCTTTCTTCGAGTAGGAGCATCTCGGTGTCCATTCCACTTGAGGCCACAAACTCAGGGTACCTCTCACATACATGCAGCTGAGAGAAGCCTGCTCTTGACGTGCTTGTGGAAAGTTGGTATTCCTCTTGAGTCGAAGCCAGGGACTAAGCTCTCATCTCGAGTTGATTTGGGGTCCACGGAGCCCTTTCGTGTTGCTCCAGTGACCTCAGGATCCCTCTAGACTTGAGACAGTGATCTTGGGTTTTCTCTGGAGTGCCATTAAGGAAATCAAGGCTCCTTTCTTGTTTGATGTGGAACACGGAATTGCTCTGCACGCAGTGCAGGGGAATCGGGCCTCATCTCGCGGCGAGGGGGAAGTCTCATGGTTTTCCTCGGGTTGCGGCCGGAACCTGGGGTATATTCTCGAGTTACGACGGGGAGGGCCATCCCAGACACGTGTTTGTTCAGCGACGTGAGAACTCCTGCCTAGGTGCGAGGGACAACTCGGGATTCTCCTCGAGTCTTGGCATGGCGTTTGGGACGCGTCTCCACGTGAAGTGGGAGACCCAGGGTCCCTTTCCACGTGCCACAGGGATCCTGGGACTCCTATCCATTTTCAAGAAGAGTCAGGCATCCTCTCCTTTGGAAGCATTGATCTCCGCAGACCTCTCGAGTTTTCAAAGTATGTGAGGCCTCCGGTCGCGATGAGGCAGAGGACTAGGACTTTCTGTGTCGTCTCCACAGGGGATTCAGACATCCCTTCGTCTTGGGAGATGCAAGCCGAGCCTGCATTCAATTCACTGCAGGGATATCCGGCCTTACTTCGAGTCAGACCATCTCGGTGTCCATTCCACTTGAGGCAGGCAAACCAGGGTCCCTCTCACATACCTGTAGCTGAGAGAAGCCTCCTCTTGAGGTGCTTGTGGAAAGTTGGTATTCCTCTTGACTCAAAGCCAGGGACTAAGCTATCATCTCGAGTTGATTTGGGGTCCACGGAACCCTTTCGTGTGGCTCCAGTGACCTCAGGATCCCTCTAGACTTGAGACAGTGATCTTGGGTTTTCTCTGGAGTGCCATCAAGGAAATCAAGGCCCCTTTCACGTTTGATGTGGAACACGGAATTGCTCTGCACGCAGTGCAGGGGAATCGGGCCTCATGTCGCGGCGAGGGGGAAGTCTCATGGTTTTTCTCGAGTTGCGGCCGAAACCTGGGGTATATTCTCGAGTTACGACGGGTAGGGCCCTTCCAGACACGTGTTTGTTCAGTGACGTAAGGACTCCTGCCTAGGTGCGAGGGACACCTCGGGATTCTCCTCGAGTCTTGGCATGGCAATTGGGACGCGTCTCCACGTGAGGCGGGAGACCCAGGGTCCCTTTCCACG
This sequence comes from Dama dama, assembly GCF_033118175.1. NCBI lineage: Eukaryota > Metazoa > Chordata > Mammalia > Artiodactyla > Cervidae > Dama > Dama dama. The sequence continues at coordinate 3,621,907 of NC_083706.1, read as the reverse complement.
TGCCACAGGGATCCTGGGACTCCTACCCATTTTCAAGAGGAGTCAGCCATCGTCTCCTTTGGAAGCAATGATCTCCGCGGACCTCTCCAGTTTTCAAAGGATGTGAGGCCTCCGGTCGCGATGAGGCGGAGAATTAGGTTTTTCTGTGTGGTCTCCACAGGAGATTCAGACATCCCTTCGTCTTGGGAGATGCAAGACGAGCCTGCATTCAATTCACTGCAGGGATATCCGGCCTTACTTCGAGTCAGAGCATCCCGGTGTCCATTCCACTTGAGGCCACAAACTCAGGGGCCCTCTCACATACCTGTAGCTGAGAGAAGCCTCCTCTTGAGGTGCTTGTGGAAAGTTGGTATTCCTCTTGAGTCTAAGCCAGGGACTAAGCTCTCATTTCGAGTTCATTTGGGGTCCATGGAGCCCTTTCGTGTTGCTACAGTGAGCTCAGGATCCCTCTAGACTAGGGACAGTGATCTTGGGTTTTCTCTGGAGTGCCATCAAGGAAATCAAGGCTCCTTTCAAATTTGATGTGGAATACGGAATTGCTCTGCATGCAGGGCAGGGAAATCGGACCTCAACTCGCGCGAGGGGGAAATCTCATGGTTTTTCTCGAGTTGCGGCCGGAACCTGGGGTATATTCTCGAGTTACGACGGGGAGGGCCCTTCCAGACACGTGTTTGTTCAGCGACGTCAGGACTCCTGCCTAGGTGCGAGGGACACCTCGGGATTCTCCTCGAGTCTTGGCATGGCAATTTGGACAAGTCTCCACGTGAGGCGGGAGACCCAGGGTCCCTTTCCACGTGCCACAGGGATCCTGGGACTCCTATCCATATTCAAGAGGAGTCAGGCATCGTCTCCTTTGGAAGCATTGATCTCCGCGGACCTCTCGAGTTTTCAAAGGATGTGAGGCCTCCGGTCGCGATGAGGCGGAGAACTCGGTCTTTCTCTGTGGTCTCCATAGGGGATTCAGACATCCCTTCGTCTTGGGAGATGCAAGACGAGCCTGCATTCAATTCACTGCAGGGATATCCGGCCTTACTTCGAGTCAGAGCATCTCGGTGTCCATTCCACTTGAGGCCACAAACTCAGGGTCCCTCTCACATACCTGTAGCTGAGAGAAGCCTCCCCTTGAGGTGCTTGTGGAAAGTTGGTATTCCTCTTGAGTCGAAGCCAGGGACTAAGCTCTCACCTCGAGTTGATTTTGGGTCCAAAGAGCCCTTTCGTGTTGCTCCAGTGACCTCAGGATCCCTCTAGACTTGAGACAGTGATCTTGCGTTTTCTCTGCAGTGCCATCAAGGAAATCAAGGCTCCTTTCACGTTTGATGTGGAACACGGAATTGTTCTGCACGCAGTGCAGGGGAATCGGGCTTCATCCAGCGGCGAGGGGGAAGTCTCATTGTTTTTCTCGAGTTGCGGCCGAACCTGGGGTATATTCTCGAGTTACGACGGGGAGGGCCCTTCCAGACACGTTTGTTCAGCGACGTCAGGACTCCTGCCTAGGTGTGAGGGACACCTCGGGATTCTCCCCGAGTCTTGGCATGGCAATGGGGACGCGTCTCCACGTGAGGCGGGAGACCCAGGGTCCCTTTCCACGTGCCACAGGGATCCTGGGACTCCTATCCATTTTCAAGAGGAGTCAGGCATCGTCTCCTTTGGAAGCATTGATCTCCGCGGACCTCTCGGATTTTCAAAGGATGTGAGGTCTCTGGTCGCGATGAGGCAGAAAGTTAGGTCTTTCTCTGTGGTCTCCACAGGGGATTCAGACATCCCTTCGTCTTGGGAGATGCAAGATGAGCCTGCATTCAATTCACTGCAGGGATATCCGGCCTTACTTCGAGTCAGAGCATCTCGGTGTCCTTTCCATTTGAGGCCACAAACTCAGGGTCCCTCTCACATACCTGTAGCTCAGAGAAGCCTCCTCTTGAGGTGCTTGTGGAAAGTTGGTATTCCTCTTGAGTCGAAGCCAGGGACTAAGCTCTCATCTCGAGTTGATTTGGGGTCCACGGAGCCCTTTCGTGTTGCTCCAGTGACCTCAGGATCCCTCTAGACTTGACACAGTGATCTTGGGTTTTCTCTGGAGTGCCATCAAGGAAATCAAGGCTCCTTTCAAATTTGATGTGGAACACGGAATTGCTCTGCACGCAGTGCAGGGGAATCGGGCCTCATCTCGTGGCAAGGGGGAAGTCTCATGGTTTTTCTCGAGTTGCGGCCGGAACCTGGGGTATATTCTCGAGTTACGACAGGGAGGGCCCTTTCAGAAACGTGTTTGTTCAGCGACGTCAGGACTCCTGCCTAGGTGCGAGGGACACCTCGGGATTCTCCTCGAGTCTTGGCATGGCAATTGGGACGCGTCTCCACGTGAGGCGCGAGACCCAAGGTCCCTTTCCACGTGCCACAGGGATCCTGGGACTCCTATCCATTTTCAAGAGGAGTCAGGCATCGTCTCCTTTGGAAGCATTGATCTCCGCGGACCTCTCGAGTTTTCAAAGGATGTGAGGCCTCCGCTCGCGATGAGGCGGAGGACTAGCTCTTTCTCTGTCATCTCCACAGGGGATTCAGACATCCCTTCGTCTTGGGAGATGCAAGACGAGCCTGCATTCAATTCACTGCAGGGATATCCGGCCTTACTTCGAGTCAGAGCATCTCGGTGTCCATTCCACTTGAGGCCACAAACTCAGGGTCCCTCTCACATACCTGTAGCTGAGAGAAGCCTCCTCTTGAGGTGCTTGTGGAAAGTTGGTATTCCTCTTGAGTCGAAGCCAGGGACTAAGCTCTCATCTCGAGTTGATTTGTGGTCCACGGAGCCCTTTCGTGTTGCTCCAGTGACCTCAGGATCCCTCTAGACTTGAGACAGTGAACTTGGGTTTTCTCTGGAGTGCCATCAAGGAAATCAAGGCTCCTTTCACTTTTGATGTGGAAAACGGAATTGCTTTGCACTCAGGGCAGGGGAATCAGGCCTCATCTCGCGGCGAGGGGGAAGTCTCATGGTTTTTCTCGAGTTGCGGCCCGAACCTGGGGTATATTCTCGACTTACGACTGGGAGGGCCCTTCCAGACACGTGTTTGTTCAGCGACGTCAGGACTCCTGCCTAGGTGCGAGGGACACCTCGGGATTCTCCTCGAGTCTTGGCATGGCAATTGGGACGCGTCTCCACGTGAGGCGGGAGACCCAGGGTCCCTTTCCACGTGCCACAGGGATCCTGGGACTCCTATCCATTTTCAAGAGGAGTCAGGCATCGTCTCCTTTGGAAGCAATGATCTCCGCGGACCTCTCGAGTTTTCAAAGGATGTGAGGCCTCTGCTCGTGATGAGGCGGAGAATTAGGTTTTTCTCTGTGGTCTCCACAGGAGATTCAGACATCCCTTCGTCTTGGGAGATGCAAGACGAGCCTGCATTCAATTCACTGCAGGGATATCCGGCCTTACTTCGAGTCAGAGCATCCCGGTGTTCATTCCACTTGAGGCCACAAACTCAGGGTCCCTCTCACATACCTGTAGCTGAGAGAAGCCTCCTCTTGAGGTGCTTGTGGAAAGTTGGTATTCCTCTTGAGTCGAAACCAGGGACTAAGCTCTCATCTTGAGTTGATTTCGGTCCACGGAGCCCTTTCATGTTGGTCCAGTGACCTCAGGATCCCTCTAGACTTGAGACAGTGATCTTGGGTTTTCTCTGGAGTGTCATCAAGGAAATCAAGGCTCCTTTCACGTTTGATGTGGAACACGGAATTGCTCTGCATGCAGTTCAGGGGAATCGGACCTCAACTCGCGGCGAGGGGGAAATCTCATGGTTTTTCTCGAGTTGCGGCCGGAACCTGGGGTATATTCTCGAGTTACGACGGGGAGGGCCCTTCCAGACACGTGTTTGTTCAGCGACGTCAGGACTCCTGCCTAGGTGCGAGGGACACCTCGGGATTCTCCTCGAGTCTTGGCATGGCAATTGGGACGCGTCTCCACGTGAGGCGGGAGACCCAGGGTCCCTTTCCACGTGCCACAGGGATCCTGGGACTCCTCTCCATTTTCAAGAGGAGTCAGGCATCGTCTCCTTTGGAAGCATTGATCTCCGCGGACCTCTCGAGTTTTCAAAGGATGTGAGGCCTCCGGTCGCGATGAGGCGGAGAACTCGGTCTTTCTCTGTGGTCTCCACAGGGGATTCAGACATCCCTTCGTCTTGGGAGATGCAAGACGAGCCTGCATTCAATTCACTGCAGGGATATCCGGCCTTACTTCGAGTCAGAGCATCTCGGTGTCCATTCCACTTGAGGCCACAAATTCAGGGTCCCTCTCACATACATGTAGCTGAGAGAAGCCTCCTCTTTAGGTGCTTGTGGAAAGTTGCTATTCCTCTTGAGTCGAAGCGAGGGACTAAGCTCTCATCTCGAGTTGATTTGGGGTCCACAGAGCCCTTTCGTGTTTCTACAGGGACCTCAGGATCCATCTAGACTTGAGACAGTGATCTTGCGTTTTCTCTGCAGTGCCATCAAGGAAATCAAGGCTCCTTTCACGTTTGATGTGGAACACGGAATTGTTCTGCACGCAGTGCAGGGGAATCGGGCTTCATCCAGCGGCGAGGGGAAGTCTCATGGTTTTTCTCGAGTTGCGGCCGGAACCTGGGGTATATTCTCGAGTTACGACGGGGAGGGCCCTTCCAGACACGTGTTTGTTCAGCGACGTCAGGACTCCTGCCTAGGTGCGAGGGACACCTCGGGATTCTCCTCGAGTCTTGGCATGGCAATGGGGACGCGTCTCCACGTGAGGTGGGAAACCCAGTGTCCCTTTCCACGTGCCACAGGGATCCTGGGACTCCTATCCATTTTCAAGAGGAGTCAGGCATCGTCTCCTTTGGAAGCATTGATCTCCGCGGACCTCTCGAATTTTCAAAGGATGTGAGGTCTCTGGTCGCGATGAGGCAGAAAGTTAGGTATTTCTCTGTGGTCTCCACAGGGGATTCAGACAACCCTTCGTCTTGGGAGATGCAAGACGAGCCTGTATTCAATCCACTGCAGGGATATCCGGCCTTACTTCGAGTCAGAGCATCCCGGTGTCCATTCCACTTGAGGCCACAAACTCGGGGTCCCTCAAATATACATGTAGCTGAGAGAAACCTCCTCTTGAGGTGCTTGTGGAAAGTTGGTATTCCTCTTGAGTCTAAGACAGGGACTAAGCTCTCATCTCGAGTTGATTTCGGTCCACGGAGCCATTTCCTGTTGGTCCAGTGACCTCAGGATCCCTCTAGACTTGAGACAGTGATCTTGGGTTTTCTCTGGAGTGTCATCAAGGAAATCAAGGCTCATTTCACGTTTGATGTGGGACACGGAATTGCTCTGCATGCAGTGCAGGGGAATCGGGCCTCATCTCCCGGCGAGGGGGAAGTCTCATGGTTTTTCTCGAGTTGCGGCCGGAACCTGGGATATATTCCCGAGTTAAGATGGGGAGGGCCCTTTCAGACACGTGTTTGTTCAGCGACGTCAGGACTCCTGCCTAGGTGTGAGGGACACCTCGGGATTCTCCTCGATTCTTGGCATGGCAATTGGGACGCATCTCCACGTGAGGCGGGAGACCCAGGGTCCCTTTCCATGTGCCACAGGGATCCTTGGACTCCTATCCATTTTCAAGAGGAGTCAGGCATCGTCTCCTTTGGAAGCATTGATCTCCGTGGACCTCTCGAGTTTTCAAAGGATGTGAGGCCTCCTTTCGCGTTGAGGGGGAGGAATAGGTCTTTCTCTTTTGTCTCCACAGGGGATTCACACAACCCTTCGTCTTGGGAGATGCAAGACGAGCCTGCATTCAATTCACTGCAGGGATATCCGGCCTTACTTCGATTCAGAGCATCTCGGTGTCCATTCCACTTGAGGCCACAAACTCAGGGTCCCTCTCACATACCTGTAGCTGAGAGAAGCCTCCTCTTGAGGTGCTTGTGGAAAGTTGGTATTCCTCTTGAGTCGAAGCCTGGGACTAAGCTCTCATCTCGAGTTGATTTGGGGTCCATGGAGCCCTTTCGTGTTGCTACAGTGAGCTCAGGATCCCTCTAGACTAGGGACAGTGATCTTGGGTTTTCTCTGGAGTGCCATCAAGGAAATCAAGGCTCCTTTCACTTTTGATGTGGAATACGGAATTGCTCTGCATGCAGGTCAGGGGAATCGGGCCTCATCTCGCGGCGAGGGGGAAGTCTCATGGTTTTTCTCGAGTTGCGGCCGGAACCTGGGGTATATTCTCGACTTACGACGGGGAGGGCCCTTCCAGACACGTGTTTGTTCAGCGACGTCAGGACTCCTGCCTAGGTGCGAGGGACACCTCGGGATTCTCCTCGAGTCTTGGCATGGCAATTGGTACGCGTCTCCACGTGAGGCGGGAGACCCAGGGTCCCTTTCCACGTGCCACAGGGATCCTGGGACTCCTATCCATTTTCAAGAGGAGTCAGTCTTCGTCTCCTTTGGAAGCAATGATCTCCGCGGACCTCTCGAGTTTTCAAAGGATGTGAGGCCTCCGCTCGCGATGAGGCGGAGAATTAGGTTTTTCTCTGTGGTCTCCACAGCGGATTCAGACATCCCTTCGTCTTGGGAGATGCAAGACGAGCCTGCATTCAATTCACTGCAGGGATATCCGGCCTTACTTCGAGTCAGAGCATCCCGGTGTCCATTCCACTTGAGGCCACAAACTCAGGGTCCCTCTCACATACCTGTAGCTGAGAGAAGCCTCCTCTTGAGGTGCTTGTGGAAAGTTGGTATTCCTCTTGAGTCGAAACCAGGGACTAAGCTCTCATCTCGAGTTGATTTGTGGTCCACGGAGCCCTTTCGTGTTGCTCCAGTGACCTCAGGATCCCTCTAGACTTGACACAGTGAACTTGGGTTTTCTCTGGAGTGCCATCAAGGAAATCAATGCTCCTTTCACGGTTGATGTGGAAAACGGAATTGCTTTGCACGCAGGGCAGGGGAATCAGACCTCATCTCGCGGCGAGGGGGAAGTCTCATGGTTTTTCTCGAGTTGCGGCCCGAACCTGGGGTATATTCTCGAGTTACGACGGGTAGGGCCCTTCCAGACACGTTTTTGTTCAGTGACGTCAGGACTCCTTCCTAGGTGCGAGGGACACCTCGGGATTCTCCTCTAGTCTTGGCATGGCAATTGAGACCCGTCTCCACCTGAGGCGGGAGACCCAGCATCCCTTTCCACGTGCCACAGGGATCCTGGGGCTCCTATCCATTTCCAAGAGGAGTCAGGCATCGTCTCCTTTGGAAGCATTGATCTCCGCGGACCTCTCGAGTTTTCAAAGGATGTGAGGCCTCCGGTCGCAATGAGGTGGAGGACTAGGTCTTTCTCTGTGGTATCCACAGGGGATTCAGATATCCCTTCGTCTTGGGAGATGCAAGACGAGCCTGCATTCAATTCACTGCAGGGATATCCGGCCTTACTTCGAGTCAGAGCATCTCGGTGTCCATTCCACTTGAGGACACAAACTCAGGGTCCCTCTCACATACCTGTAGCTGAGAGAAGCCTCCCCTTGAGGTGCTTGTGGAAAGTTGGTATTCCTCTTGAGTCGAAGCCAGGGACTAAGCTCTCATCTCGAGTTGATTTGGGGTCCACGGAGCACTTTCGTGTTGCTACAGTGACCTCAGGATCCCTCTAGACTTGAGACAGTGATCTTGCGTTTTCTCTGGAGTGCCATCAAGGAAATCAAGGCTCCTTTCATGTTTGATGTGGAACACGGAATTGCTCTGCACGGAGTGCAGGGGAATCGGGCCTCATCTCGCGGCGAGGGGGAAGTCTCATGGTTTTTCTCGAGTTGCGGCCGGAACCTAGGGTATATTCTCGACTTACGACGGGGAGTGCCCTTCCAGACACATGATTGTTCAGCGACGTCAGGACTCCTGCCTAGGTGCGAGGGACACCTCGGGATTCTCCTCGAGTCTTGGCATGGCAATTGGGACGCGTCTCCACGTGAGGCGGGAGACCCAGTGTCCCTTTCCCCGTGCCATAAGGATCCTGGGACTCCTATCCATTTTCAAGAGGAGTCAGGCATCGTCTACTTTGGAAGCATTGATCTCCGCGGGCCTCTCGAGTTTTCAAAGGATGTGAGGCCTCCTGTCGCGATGAAGCTGAGATCTAGGTCTTTCTCTGTGGTCTCCACAGGGGATTCAGACATCCCTTCGTCTTGGGAGATGTAAGATGAGCCTGCATTCAATTCACTGCAGGGATATCCGGCCTTACTTCGAGTCAGAGCATCTCGGTGTCCATTCCACTTGAGGCCACAAACTCAGGGTCCCTCTCACATACCTGTAGCTGAGAGAAGCCTCCCCTTGAGGTGCTTGTGGAAAGTTGGTATTCCTCTTGAGTCGAAGCCAGGGACTAAGCTCTCACCTCGAGTTGATTTTGGGTCCAAAGAGCCCTTTCGTGTTGCTCCAGTGACCTCAGGATCCCTCTAGACTTGAGACAGTGATCTTGCGTTTTCTCTGCAGTGCCATCAAGGAAATCAAGGCTCCTTTCACGTTTGATGTGGAACACGGAATTGTTCTGCACGCAGTGCAGGGGAATCGGGCTTCATCCAGCGGCGAGGGGGAAGTCTCATTGTTTTTCTCGAGTTGCGGCCGGAACCTGGGGTATATTCTCGAGTTACGACGGGGAGGGCCCTTTCAGAAACGTGTTTGTTCAGCGACGTCAGGACTCCTGCCTAGGTGCGAGGGACACCTCGGGATTCTCCTCGAGTCTTGGCATGGCAATTGGGACGCGTCTCCACGTGAGGCGCGAGACCCAAGGTCCCTTTCCACGTGCCACAGGGATCCTGGGACTCCTATCCATTTTCAAGAGGAGTCAGGCATCGTCTCCTTTGGAAGCATTGATCTCCGCGGACCTCTCGAGTTTTCAAAGGATGTGAGGCCTCCGCTCGCGATGAGGCGGAGGACTAGCTCTTTCTCTGTCATCTCCACAGGGGATTCAGACATCCCTTCGTGTTGGGAGATGCAAGACGAGCCTGCATTCAATTCACTGCAGGGATATCCGGCCTTACTTCGAGTCAGAGCATCTCAATGTCCATTCCACTTGAGGCCACAAACTCAGGGGCCCTCTCACATACCTGTAGCTGAGAGAAGCCTCCTCTTGAGGTGCTTGTGGAAAGTTGGTATTCCTCTTGAGTCGAAGCCAGGGACTAAGCTCTCATCTCGAGTTGATTTGGGGTCCATGGAGCCCTTTCGTGTTGTTACAGTGACCTCAGGATCCCTCTAGTCTAGGGACAGTGATCTTGGGTTTTCTCTGGAGTGTCATCAATGAAATCAAGGCTCCTTTCACATCTGATGTGGAATACGGAATTGCTCTGCATGCAGGGCAGGGGAATCGGGCCTCATCTCGTGGCGAGGGGGAAGTCTCATGGTTTTTCTCGAGTTGCGGCCGGAACCTGGGGTATATTCTCGAGTTACGACGGGGAGGGCCCTTCCAGACACGTGTTTGTTCAGCGACGTCAGGACTCCTGCCTAGGTGCAAGGTACATCTCGGGATTCTCCTCGAGTCTTGGCATGGCAATTGGGATGTGTCTCCACGTGAGGAGGGAGACCCAGGGTCCCTTTCCACGTGCCACAGGGATCCTGGGACTCCTATCCATTTTCAAGAGGAGTCAGGCATCGTCTCCTTTGGAAGCATTGATCTCCGCGGACCTCTCGAATTTTCAAAGGATGTGAGGCCTCCGCTCGCGATGAGGCGGAGGACTAGCTCTTTCTCTGTCATCTCTACAGGGGATTCAGACATCCCTTCGTCTTGGGAGATGCAAGACGATCGTGCATTCAATTCACTGCAGGGATATCCGGCCTTACTTCGAGTCAGAGCATCTCGGTGTCCATTCCACTTGAGGCCACAAACTCAGGGTCCCTCTCACATACCTGTAGCTGAGAGAAGCCTCCCCTTGAGGTGCTTGTGGAAAGTTGGTATTCCTCTTGAGTCGAAGCCAGGGACTAAGCTCTCATCTCGAGTTGATTTGGGGTCCACAGAGCCCTTTTGTGTTGCTCCTGTGCCCTCAGGATCCCTCTAGACTTGAGACAGTGATCTTGCGTTTTCTCTGCAGTGCCATCAAGGAATTCAAGGGTCCTTTCACGTTTGATGTGGAACACGGAATTGTTCTGCACGCAGTGCAGGGGAATCTCGCTTCATCCAGCGGCGAGGGGGAAGTCTCATGGTTTTTCTCGAGTTGCGGCCGGAACCTGGGTTATATTCTCGAGTTTCGACGGGGAGGGCCCTTCCAGACACGTGTTTGTTCAGCGACGTTAGGACTCCTGCCTAGGTGCGAGGGACACCTCGGGATTCTCCTCGAGTCTTGGCATGGCAATGGGGACGCGTCTCCACGTGAGGCGGGAAACCCAGTGTCCCTTTCCACGTGCCACAGGGATCCTGGGACGCCTATCCATTTTCAAGAGGAGTCAGGCATCGTCTCCTTTGGAAGCATTGATCTCCGCGGACCTCTCGGATTTTCAAAGATGTGAGGTCTCTGGTCGCGATGAGGCAGAAAGTTAGGTCTTTCTCTGTGGTCTCCACAGGGGATTCAGACATCCCTTCGTCTTGGGAGATGCAAGACGAGCCTGCATTCAATTCACTGCAGGGATATCCGGCCTTACTTCGAGTCAGAGCATCTCGGTGTCCATTCCATTTGAGGCCACAAACTCAGGGTCCCTCTCACATACCTGTAGCTCAGAGAAGCCTCCTCTTGAGGTGCTTGTGGAAAGTTGATATTCCTCTTGAGTCGAAGCCAGGGACTAAGCTCTCATCTCGAGTTGATTTGGGGTCCACGGAGCCCTTTCGTGTGCTCCAGTGATCTCAGGATCCCTCTAGACTTGAGACAGTGATCTTGGGTTTTCTCTGGAGTGCCATCAAGGAAATCAAGGCTCCTTTCAAATTTGATGTGGAACACGGAATTGCTCTGCACGCAGTGCAGGGGAATCGGGCCTCATCTCGTGGCAAGGGGGAAGTCTCATGTTTTTCTCGAGTTGCGGCCGGAACCTGGGGTATATTCTCGAGTTACGACGGGGAGGGCCCTTCCAGAAACGTGTTTGTTCAGCGACGTCAGGACTCCTGCCTAGGTGCGAGGGACACCTCGGGATTCTCCTCGAGTCTTGGCATGGCAATTGGGACGCGTCTCCACGTGAGGCGCGAGACCCAAGGTCCCTTTCCACGTGCCACAGGGATCCTGGGACTCCTATCCATTTTCAAGAGGAGTCAGGCATCGTCTCCTTTGGAAGCATTGATCTCCGCGGACCTCTCGAGTTTTCAAAGGATGTGAGGCCTCCGCTCGCGATGAGGCGGAGGACTAGCTCTTTCTCTGTCATCTCCACAGGGGATTCAGACATCCCTTCGTCTTGGGAGATGCAAGACGAGCCTGCATTCAATTCACTGCAGGGATATCCGGCCTTACTTCGAGTCAGAGCATCTCGGTGTCCATTCCACTTGAGGCCACAAACTCAGGGTCCCTCTCACATACCTGTAGCTGAGAGAAGCCTCCTCTTGAGGTGCTTGTGGAAAGTTGGTATTCCTCTTGAGTCGAAGCCAGGGACTAAGCTCTCATCTCGAGTTGATTTGTGGTCCACGGAGCCCTTTCGTGTTGCTCCAGTGACCTCAGGATCCCTCTAGACTTGAGACAGTGAACTTGGGTTTTCTCTGGAGTGCCATCAAGGTAATCAAGGCTCCTTTCACTTTTGATGTGGAAAACGGAATTGCTTTGCACTCAGGGCAGGGGAATCAGGCCTCATCTCGCGGCGAGGGGGAAGTCTCATGGTTTTTCTCGAGTTGCGGCCCGAACCTGGGGTATATTCTCGACTTACGACTGGGAGGGCCCTTCCAGACACGTGTTTGTTCAGCGACGTCAGGACTCCTGCCTAGGTGCGAGGGACACCTCGGGATTCTCCTCGAGTCTTGGCATGGCAATTGGGACGCGTCTCCACGTGAGGCGGGAGACCCAGGGTCCCTTTCCACGTGCCACAGGGATCCTGGGACTCCTATCCATTTTCAAGAGGAGTCAGGCATCGTCTCCTTTGGAAGCAATGATCTCCGCGGACCTCTCGAATTTTCAAAGGATGTGAGGCCTCTGCTCGTGATGAGGCGGAGAATTAGGTTTTTCTCTGTGGTCTCCACAGGAGATTCAGACATCCCTTCGTCTTGGGAGATGCAAGACGAGCCTGCATTCAATTCACTGCAGGGATATCCGGCCTTACTTCGAGTCAGACCATCCCGGTGTTCATTCCACTTGAGGCCACAAACTCAGGGTCCCTCTCACATACCTGTAGCTGAGAGAAGCCTCCTCTTGAGGTGCTTGTGGAAAGTTGGTATTCCTCTTGAGTCGAAACCAGGGACTAAGCTCTCATCTTGAGTTGATTTCGGTCCACGGAGCCCTTTCATGTTGGTCCAGTGACCTCAGGATCCCTCTAGACTTGAGACAGTGATCTTGGGTTTTCTCTGGAGTGTCATCAAGGAAATCAAGGCTCCTTTCACGTTTGATGTGGAACACGGAATTGCTCTGCATGCAGTTCAGGGGAATCGGACCTCAACTCGCGGCGAGGGGGAAATCTCATGGTTTTTCTCGAGTTGCGGCCGGAACCTGGGGTATATTCTCGAGTTACGACGGGGAGGGCCCTTCCAGACACGTGTTTGTTCAGCGACGTCAGGACTCCTGCCTAGGTGCGAGGGACACCTCGGGATTCTCCTCGAGTCTTGGCATGGCAATTTGGACGCGTCTCCACGTGAGGCGGGAGACCCAGGGTCCCTTTCCACGTGCCACAGGGATCCTGGGACTCCTCTCCATTTTCAAGAGGAGTCAGGCATCGTCTCCTTTGGAAGCATTGATCTCCGCGGACCTCTCGAGTTTTCAAAGGATGTGAGGCCTCCGGTCGCGATGAGGCGGAGAACTCGGTCTTTCTCTGTGGTCTCCACAGGGGATTCAGACATCCCTTCGTCTTGGGAGATGCAAGACGAGCCTGCATTCAATTCACTGCAGGGATATCCGGCCTTACTTCGAGTCAGAGCATCTCGGTGTCCATTCCACTTGATGCCACAAACTCAGGGTCCCTCTCACATACCTGTAGCTGAGAGAAGCCTCCTCTTGAGGTGCTTGTGGAAAGTTGGTATTCCTCTTGAGTCGAAGCCAGGGACTAAGCTCTCATCTCGAGTTGATTTGTGGTCCACGGATCCCTTTCGTGTTGCTCCAGTGACCTCAGGATCCCTCTAGACTTGACACAGTGAGCTTGGGTTTTCTCTGGAGTGCCATCAAGGAAATCAAGGCTCCTTTCATGTTTGATGTGGAAAACGGAATTGCTTTGCACGCAGGGCAGGGGAATCAGACCTCATCTCGCGGCGAGGGGGAAGTCTCATGGTTTTTCTCGAGTTGCGGCCGAAACCTGGGGTATATTCTCGAGTTACGACGGGTAGGGCCCTTCCAGACACGTGTTTGTTCAGTGACGTAAGGACTCCTGCCTAGGTGCGAGGGACACCTCGGGATTCTCCTCGAGTCTTGGCATGGCAATTGGGACGCGTCTCCACGTGAGGCGGGAGACCCAGGGTCCCTTTCCACGTGCCACAGGGATCCTGGGACTCCTACCCATTTTCAAGAGGAGTCAGCCATCGTCTCCTTTGGAAGCAATGATCTCCGCGGACCTCTCGAGTTTTCAAAGGATGTGAGGCCTCCGGTCGCGATGAGGCGGAGAATTATGTTTTTCTCTGTGGTCTCCACAGGAGATTCAGACATCCCTTCGTCTTGGGAGATGCAAGACGAGCCTGCATTCAATTCACTGCAGGGATATCCGGCCTTACTTCGAGTCAGAGCATCCCGGTGTCCATTCCACTTGAGACCAAAAACTCAGGGGCCCTCTCACATACCTGTAGCTGAGAGAAGCCTCCTCTTGAGGTGCTTGTGGAAAGTTGGTATTCCTCTTGAGTCTAAGCCAGGGACTAAGCTCTCATTTCGAGTTCATTTGGGGTCCATGGAGCACTTTCGTGTTGCTACAGTGAGCTCAGGATCCCTCTAGACTAGGGACAGTGATCTTGGGTTTTCTCTGGAGTGCCATCAAGGAAATCAAGGCTGCTTTCACTTTTGATGTGGAATACGGAATTGCTCTGCATGCAGGGCAGGGGAATCGGACCTCAACTCGCGGCGAGGGGGAAGTCTCATGGTTTTTTTCGAGTTGCGGCCGGAACCTGGGGTATATTCTCGAGTTACGACGGGGAGGGCCCTTCCAGACACGTGTTTGTTCAGCGACGTCAGGACTCCTGCCTAGGTGCGAGGGACACCTCGGGATTCTCCTCGAGTCTTGGCATGGCAATTTGGACGCGTCTCCACGTGAGGCGGGAGACCGAAGGTCCCTTTCCACGTGCCACAGGGATCCTGGGACTCCTATCCATTTTCAAGAGGAGTCAGGCATCGTCGCCTTTGGAAGCATTGATCTCCGCGGACCTCTCGAGTTTTCAAAGGATGTGAGGCCTCCGGTCGCGATGAGGCGGAGAACTCGGTCTTTCTCTGTGGTCTCCACAGGGGATTCAGACATCCCTTCCTCTTGGGAGATGCAAGACGAGCCTGCATTCAATTCACTGCAGGGATATCCGGCCTTACTTCGAGTCAGAGCATCTCAATGTCCATTCCACTTGAGGCCACAAACTCAGGGGCCCTCTCACATACCTGTAGCTGAGAGAAGCCTCCTCTTGAGGTGCTTGTGGAAAGTTGGTATTCCTCTTGAGTCGAAGCCAGGGACTAAGCTCTCATCACGAGTTGATTTGGGGTCCATGGAGCCCTTTCGTGTTGTTACAGTGACCTCAGGATCCCTCTAGACTTGAGACAGTGATCTTGGGTTTTCTCTGGAGTGTCATCAAGGAAATCAAGGCTCCTTTCACTTCTGATGTGGAATACGGAATTGCTCTGCATGCAGGGCAGGGGAATCGGGCCTCATCTCGCGGCGAGGGGGAAGTCTCATGGTTTTTCTCGAGTTGCGGCCGGAACCTGGGGTATATTCTCGAGTTACGACGGGGAGGGCCCTTCCAGACACGTGTTTGTTCAGCGACGTCAGGATTCCTGCCTAGGTGCAAGGGACACCTCGGGATTCTCCTCGAGTCTTGGCATGGCAATTGGGACGCGTCTCCATGTGAGGAGGGAGACCCAGGGTCCCTTTCCACGTGCCACAGGGATCCTGGGACTCCTATCCATTTTCAAGAGGAGTCAGGCATCGTCTCCTTTGGAAGCATTGATCTCCGAGGACCTCTCGAGTTTTCAAAGGATGTGAGGCCTCCGCTCGCGATGAGGCGGAGGACTAGCTCTTTCTCTGTCATCTCTACAGGGGATTCAGACATCCCTTCGTCTTGGGAGATGCAAGACGAGCCTGCATTCAATTCACTGCAGGGATATCCGGCCTTACTTCGAGTCAGAGCATCTCGGTGTCCATTCCACTTGAGGCCACAAACTCAGGGTCCCTCTCACATACCTGTAGCTGAGAGAAGCCTCCTCTTGAGGTGCTTGTGGAAAGTTGGTATTCCTCTTGAGTCGAAGCCAGGGACTAAGCTCTCATCTCGAGTTGATTTGTGGTCCACGGATCCCTTTCGTGTTGCTCCAGTGACCTCAGGATCCCTCTAGACTTGACACAGTGAGCTTGGGTTTTCTCTGGAGTGCCATCAAGGAAATCAAGGCTCCTTTCATGTTTGATGTGGAAAACGGAATTGCTTTGCACGCAGGGCAGGGGAATCAGACCTCATCTCGCGGCGAGGGGGAAGTCTCATGGTTTTTCTCGAGTTGCGGCCGAAACCTGGGGTATATTCTCGAGTTACGACGGGTAGGGCCCTTCCAGACACGTGTTTGTTCAGTGACGTAAGGACTCCTGCCTAGGTGCGAGGGACACCTCGGGATTCTCCTCGAGTCTTGGCATGGCAATTGGGACGCGTCTCCACGTGAGGCGGGAGACCCAGGGTCCCTTTCCACGTGCCACAGGGATCCTGGGACTCCTACCCATTTTCAAGAGGAGTCAGCCATCGTCTCCTTTGGAAGCAATGATCTCCGCGGACCTCTCGAGTTTTCAAAGGATGTGAGGCCTCCGGTCGCGATGAGGCGGAGAATTATGTTTTTCTCTGTGGTCTCCACAGGAGATT
This sequence comes from Dama dama, assembly GCF_033118175.1. Lineage (NCBI taxonomy): Eukaryota > Metazoa > Chordata > Mammalia > Artiodactyla > Cervidae > Dama > Dama dama. Next base: position 3,605,832 of record NC_083706.1, on the reverse strand, counting down.
CAGACATCCCTTCGTCTTGGGAGATGCAAGACGAGCCTGCATTCAATTCACTGCAGGGATATCCGGCCTTACTTCGAGTCAGAGCATCCCGGTGTCCATTCCACTTGAGACCAAAAACTCAGGGGCCCTCTCACATACCTGTAGCTGAGAGAAGCCTCCTCTTGAGGTGCTTGTGGAAAGTTGGTATTCCTCTTGAGTCTAAGCCAGGGACTAAGCTCTCATTTCGAGTTCATTTGGGGTCCATGGAGCCCTTTCGTGTTGCTACAGTGAGCTCAGGATCCCTCTAGACTAGGGACAGTGATCTTGGGTATTCTCTGGAGTGCCATCAAGGAAATCAAGGCTGCTTTCACTTTTGATGTGGAATACGGAATTGCTCTGCATGCAGGGCAGGGGAATCGGACCTCAACTCGCGGCGAGGGGGAAGTCTCATGGTTTTTTTCGAGTTGCGGCCGGAACCTGGGGTATATTCTCGAGTTACGACGGGGAGGGCCCTTCCAGACACGTGTTTGTTCAGCGACGTCAGGACTCCTGCCTAGGTGCGAGGGACACCTCGGGATTCTCCTCGAGTCTTGGCATGGCAATTTGGACGCGTCTCCACGTGAGGCGGGAGACCGAAGGTCCCTTTCCACGTGCCACAGGGATCCTGGGACTCCTATCCATTTTCAAGAGGAGTCAGGCATCGTCGCCTTTGGAAGCATTGATCTCCGCGGACCTCTCGAGTTTTCAAAGGATGTGAGGCCTCCGGTCGCGATGAGGCGGAGAACTCGGTCTTTCTCTGTGGTCTCCACAGGGGATTCAGACATCCCTTCGTCTTGGGAGATGCAAGACGAGCCTGCATTCAATTCACTGCAGGGATATCCGGCCTTACTTCGAGTCAGAGCATCTCGGTGTCCATTCCACTTGAGGCCACAAACTCAGGGTCCCTCTCACATACCTGTAGCTGAGAGAAGCCTCCTCTTGAGGTGCTTGTGGAAAGTTGGTGTTCCTCTTGAGTCGAAGCCAGGGACTAAGCTCTCATCTCGAGTTGATTTGGGGTCCATGGAGCCCTTTCGTGTTGCTACAGTGAGCTCAGGATCCCTCTAGACTAGGGACAGTGATCTTGGGTTTTCTCTGGAGTGCCATCAAGGAAATCAAGGCTCCTTTCACTTTTGATGTGGAATACGGAATTGCTCTGCATGCAGGGCAGGGGAATCGGGCCTCATCTCGCGGTGAGGGGGAAGTCTCATGGTTTTTCTCGAGTTGCGGCCGGAACCTGGGGTATATTCTCGAGTTACGACGGGGAGGGCCCTTCCAGACACGTGTTTGTTCAGCGACGTCAGGACTCCTGCCTAGGTGCGAGGGACACCTCGGGATTCTCCTCGAGTCTTGGCATGGCAATTGGTACGCGTCTCCACGTAAGGCGGGAGACCCAGGGTCCCTTTCCACGTGCCACAGGGATCCTGGGACTCCTATCCATTTTCAAGAGGAGTCAGTCTTCGTCTCCTTTGGAAGCAATGATCTCCGCGGACCTCTCGAGTTTTCAAAGGATGTGAGGCCTCCGCTCGCAATGAGGCGGAGAATTAGGTTTTTCTCTGTGGTCTCCACAGGGGATTCAGACATCCCTTTGTCTTGGGAGATGCAAGACGAGCCTGCATTCAATTCACTGCAGGGATATCCGGCCTTACTTCGAGTCAGAGCATCTCGGTGTCCATTCCACTTGAGGCCACAAACTCAGGGTCCCTCTCACATACCTGTAGCTGAGAGGAGCCTCCTCTTGAGGTGCTTGTGGAAAGTTGGTATTCCTCTTGAGTCGAAGCCAGGGACTAAGCTCTCATCTCGAGTTGATTTGTGGTCCACGGAGCCCTTTCGTGTTGCTCCAGTGACCTCAGGATCCCTCTAGACTTGACACAGTGAACTTGGGTTTTCTCTGGAGTGCCATCAAGGAAATCAATGCTTCTTTCACGGTTGATGTGGAAAACGGAATTGCTTTGCACGCAGGGCAGGGGAATCAGACCTCATCTCGCGGCGAGTCGGAAGTCTCATGGTTTTTCTCGAGTTGCGGCCAGAACCTGGGGTATATTCTCGAGTTACGACGGCGAGGGCCCTTCCAGACACGTTTTTGTTCAGTGACGTCAGGACTCCTGCTTAGGTGCAAGGGACACCTCGGGATTCTCCTCGAGTCTTGGCATGGCAATTGGGACGCGTCTCCACGTGAGGCGGGAGACCCAGGGTCCCTTTCCACGTGCCACAGGGATCCTGTGACTCCTATCCATTTTCAAGATGAGTCAGGCATCGTCTCCTTTGAAAGCATTGATCTCCGCGGACCTCTCGAGTTTTCAAAGGATGTGAGGCCTCCGCTCGCGATGAGGCGGAGAATTAGGTTTTTCTCTGTGGTCTCCACAGGGGATTCAGACATCCCTTCGTCTTGGGAGATGCAAGACGAGCCTGTATTCAATCCACTGCAGGGATATCCGGCCTTACTTCGAGTCAGAGCATCCCGGTGTCCATTCCACTTGAGGCCACAAACTCGGGGTCCCTCAAATATACATGTAGCTGAGAGAAACCTCCTCTTGAGGTGCTTGTGGAAAGTTGGTATTCCTCTTGAGTCTAAGCCAGGGACTAAGCTCTCATCTCGAGTTGATTTCGGTCCACGGAGCCATTTCCTGTTGGTCCAGTGACCTCAGGATCCCTCTAGACTTGAGACAGTGATCTTGGGTTTTCTCTGGAGTGTCATCAAGGAAATCAAGGCTCCTTTCACGTTTGATGTGGGACACGGAATTGCTCTGCATGCAGTGCAGGGGAATCGGGCCTCATCTCCCGGCGAGGGGGAAGTCTCATGGTTTTTCTCGAGTTGCGGTCGGAACCTGGGATATATTCCCGAGTTAAGATGGGGAGGGCCCTTTCAGACACGTGTTTGTTCAGCGACGTCAGGACTCCTGCCTAGGTGTGAGGGACACCTCGGGATTCTCCTCGATTCTTGGCATGGCAATTGGGACGCGTCTCCACGTGAGGCGGGAGACCCAGGGTCCCTTTCCATGTGCCACAGGGATCCTTGGACTCCTATCCATTTTCAAGAGGAGTCAGGCATCGTCTCCTTTGGAAGCATTGATCTCCGTGGACCTCTCGAGTTTTCAAAGGATGTGAGGCCTCCTTTCGCGTTGAGGGGGAGGAATAGGTCTTTCTCTTTTGTCTCCACAGGGGATTCACACAACCCTTCGTCTTGGGAGATGCAAGACGAGCCTGCATTCAATTCACTGCAAGGATATCCGGCCTTACTTCGATTCAGAGCATCTCGGTGTCCATTCCACTTGAGGCCACAAACTCAGGGTCCCTCTCACATACCTGTAGCTGAGAGAAGCCTCCTCTTGAGGTGCTTGTGGAAAGTTGGTATTCCTCTTGAGTCGAAGCCTGGGACTAAGCTCTCATCTCGAGTTGATTTGGGGTCCATGGAGCCCTTTCGTGTTGCTACAGTGAGCTCAGGATCCCTCTAGACTAGGGACAGTGATCTTGGGTTTTCTCTGGAGTGCCATCAAGGAAATCAAGGCTCCTTTCACTTTTGATGTGGAATACGGAATTGCTCTGCATGCAGGTCAGGGGAATCGGGCCTCATCTCGCGGCGAGGGGGAAGTCTCATGGTTTTTCTCGAGTTGCGGCCGGAACCTGGGGTATATTCTCGACTTACGACGGGGAGGGCCCTTCCAGACACGTGTTTGTTCAGCGACGTCAGGACTCCTGCCTAGGTGCGAGGGACACCTCGGGATTCTCCTCGAGTCTTGGCATGGCAATTGGGACGCGTCTCCACGTGAGGCGGGAGACCCAGGGTCCCTTTCCACGTGCCACAGGGATCCTGGGACTCCTATCCATTTTCAAGAGGAGTCAGTCTTCGTCTCCTTTGGAAGCAATGATCTCCGCGGACCTCTCGAGTTTTCAAAGGATGTGAGGCCTCCGCTCGCGATGAGGCGGAGAATTAGGTTTTTCTCTGTGGTCTCCACAGGGGATTCAGACATCCCTTCGTCTTGGGAGATGCAAGACGAGCCTGCATTCAATTCACTGAAGGGATATCCGGCCTTACTTCGAGTCAGAGCATCCCGGTGTCCATTCCACTTGAGGCCACAAACTCGGGGTCCCTCAAATATACATGTAGCTGAGAGAAGCCTCCTCTTGAGGTGCTTGTGGAAAGTTGGTATTCCTCTTGAGTCTAAGCCAGGGACTAAGCTCTCATCTCGAGTTGATTTCGGTCCACGGAGCCCTTTCCTGTTGCTCCAGTGACCTCTGGATCCCTCCAGACTTGAGACAGTGATCTTGGGTTTTCTCTGGAGTGCCATCAAGGAAATCAAGGCTCCTTTCACGTTTGATGTGGAACACGGAATTGCTCTGCATGCAGTGCAGGGGAATCGGACCTCAACTCGCGGCGAGGGGGAAATCTCATGGTTTTTCTCGAGTTGCGGCCCGAACCTGGGGTATATTCTCGAGTTACGACGGGGAGGGCCCTTCCAGACACGTGTTTGTTCAGCGACGTCAGGACTCCTGCCTAGGTGCGAGGGACACCTCGGGATTCTCCTCGAGTCTTGGCATGGCAATTTGGACGCGTCTCCACGTGAGGCGGGAGACCCAGTGTCCCTTTCCACGTGCCACAAGGATCCTGGGACTCCTATCCATTTTCAAGAGGAGTCAGGCATCGTCTCCTTTGGAAGCATTGATCTCCGCGGACCTCTCGAGTTTTCAAAGGATGTGAGGCCTCCGGTCGCGATGAGGCGGAGAACTCGGTCTTTCTCTGTGGTCTCCACAGGGGATTCAGACATCCCTTCGTCTTGGGAGTTGCAAGACGAGCCTGCATTCAATTCACTGCAGGGATATCCCGCCTTAGTTCGAGTCAGAGCATCTCGGTGTCCATTCCACTTGAGGCCACAACCTCAGGGTCCCTCTCACATACCTGTAGCTGAGAGAAGCCTCCTCTTGAGATGCTTGTGGAAAGTTGGTATTCCTCTTGAGTCGAAGCCAGGGACTAAGCTCTCATCTCGAGTTGATTTGGGGTCCACGGAGCCCTTTCGTGTTGTTCCAGTGACCTCAGGATCCCTCTAGACTTGAGACAATGATCTTGGGTTTTCTCTGGAGTGCCATCAAGGAAATCAAGGCTCCTTTCAAATTTGATGTGGAACACGGAATTGCTCTGCACGCAGTGCAGGGGAATCGGGTTTCATCTCGTGGCAAGGGGGATGTCTCATGGTTTTTCTCAAGTTGCGGCCGAAACCTGGGGTATATTCTCGAGTTACGACGGGGAGTGCCCTTCCAGACACGTGTTTGTTCAGCGACGTCAGGACTCCTGCCTAGGTGCGAGGGACACCTCGGGATTCTCCTCGAGTCTTGGCATGGCAATTGGGACGCGTCTCCACGTGAGGCGGGAGACCCAGGGTCCCTTTCCACGTGCCACAGGGATCCTGGGACTCCTATCCATTTTCAAGAGGAGTCAGGCATCGTCTCCTTTGGAAGCATTGATCTCCACGGACCTCTCGAGTTTTCAAAGGATGTGAGGCCTCCGCGCAAGATGAGGCGGAGGACTAGCTCTTTCTCTGTCATCTCTACAGGGGATTCAGACATCCCTTCGTCTTGGGAGATGCAAGACGATCGTGCATTCAATTCACTGCAGGGATATCCGGCCTTACTTCGAGTCAGAGCATCTCGGTGTCCATTCCACTTGAGGCCACAAACTCAGGGTCCCTCTCACATACCTGTAGCTGAGAGAAGCCTCCTCTTGAGGTGCTTGTGGAAAGTTGGTATTCCTCTTGAGTCGAAACCAGGGACTAAGCTCTCATCTCGAGTTGATTTGTGGTCCACGGAGCCCTTTCGTGTTGCTCCAGTGACCTCAGGATCCCTCTAGACTTGACACAGTGAACTTGGGTTTTCTCTGGAGTGCCATCAAGGAAATCAATGCTCCTTTCACGGTTGATGTGGAAAACGGAATTGCTTTGCACGCAGGGCAGGGGAATCAGACCTCATCTCGCGGCGAGGGGGAAGTCTCATGGTTTTTCTCGAGTTGCGGCCGGAACCTGGTGTATATTCTCGAGTTACGACGGGTAGGGCCCTTCCAGACACGTTTTTGTTCAGTGACGTCAGGACTCCTTCCTAGGTGCAAGGGACACCTCGGGATTCTCCTCTAGTCTTGGCATGGCAATTGAGACCTGTCTCCACCTGAGGCGGGAGACCCAGCATCCCTTTCCACGTGCCACAGGGATCCTGGGGCTCCTATCCATTTCCAAGAGGAGTCAGGCATCGTCTCCTTTGGAAGCATTGATCTCCGCGGACCTCTCGAGTTTTCAAAGGATGTGAGGCCTCCGGTCGCAATGAGGTGGAGGACTAGGTCTTTCTCTGTGGTATCCACAGGGGATTCAGATATCCCTTCGTCTTGGGAGATGCAAGACGAGCCTGCATTCAATTCACTGCAGGGATATCCGGCCTTACTTCGAGTCAGAGCATCTCGGTGTCCATTCCACTTGAGGACACAAACTCAGGGTCCCTCTCACATACCTGTAGCTGAGAGAAGCCTCCCCTTGAGGTGCTTGTGGAAAGTTGGTATTCCTCTTGAGTCGAAGCCAGGGACTAAGCTCTCATCTCGAGTTGATTTGGGGTCCACGGAGCCCTTTCGTGTTGCTACAGTGACCTCAGGATCCCTCTAGACTTGAGACAGTGATCTTGCGTTTTCTCTGGAGTGCCATCAAGGAAATCAAGGCTCCTTTCAGGTTTGATGTGGAACACGGAATTGCTCTGCACGGAGTGCAGGGGAATCGGGCCTCATCTCGCGGCGAGGGGGAAGTCTCATGGTTTTTCTCGAGTTGCGGCCGGAACCTGGGGTATATTCTCGAGTTACGACGGGGAGGGCCCTTCCAGACACGTGTTTGTTCAGCGAAGTCAGGACTCCTGCCTAGGTGCGAGGGACACTTCGGGATTCTCCTCGAATCTTGGCATGGCAATTTGGACGACTCTCCACGTGAGGCGGGAGACCCAGGGTCCCTTATAACATGCCAAAGGGATCCTGGGACTCCTATCCATTTTCAAGAGGAGTCAGGCATCGTCTCCTTTGGAAGCATTGATCTCCGCGGACCTCTCGAGTTTTCAAAGGTTGTGAGTCCTCCGGTCACGATGTGGCGAGAACTAGGTCTTTCTCTGTGGTCTCCACAGGGTATTCAGACATCCCTTCGTCTTGGGAGATGCAAGACGAGCATTCATTCAATTCACTGCAGGGATATCCGGCCTTACTTCAAGTCACAGCGTCTCGGTGTACATTCCACTTGAGGCCACAAACTCAGGGTCCCTCTCACATACCTGTAGCTGAGAGAAGCCTCCTCTTGAGGTGCTTGTGGAAAGTTGGTATTCCTCTTGAGTCGAAGCCAGGGACTAAGCTCTCATCTCGAGTTGATTTGGGGTCCACGGAGCCCTTTCGTGTTGCTCCAGTGACCTCAGGATCCCTCTAGACTTGAGACAGTGATCTTGGGTTTTCTCTGGAGTGCCATCAAGGAAATCAAGGCTCCTTTCACGTTTGATGAGGAACACGGAATTGCTCTGCACGCAGTGCAGGGGATTCGGGCCTCATCTCGCGGCGAGGGGGAAGTCTCATGGTTTTTCTCGAGTTGCGGCCGGAACCTGGGGTATATTCTCGAGTTACGACGGGGAGGGCCCTTCCAGACACGTGTTTGTTCAGCGAAGTCAGGACTCCTGCCTAGGTGCGAGGGACACCTCGGGATTCTCCTCGAGTCTTGGCATGGCAATTTGGACGAGTCTCCACGTGAGGCGGGAGACCCAGGGTCCCTTATTACGTGCCAAAGGGATCCTGGGACTCCTATCCATTTTCAAGAGGAGTCAGGCATCGTCTCCTTTGGAAGCATTGATCTCCGCGGACCTCTCGAGTTTTCAAAGGATGTGAGGCGTCCGGTCGCGATGAGGCGGAGGACTAGGTCTTTCTCTGTGGTCTCCACAGGGGATTCAGACATCCCTTCGTCTTGGGAGATGCAAGACGAGCCTGCACTCAATTCACTGCAGGGATATCCGGCCTTACTTCGAGTCAGAGCATCTCGGTGTCCATTCCACTTGAGGCCACAAACTCAGGGGCCCTCTCACATACCTGTAGCTGAGAGAAGCCTCCTCTTGAGGTGCTTGTGGAAAGGTGGTATTCCTCTTGAGTCGAAGCTAGGGACTAAGCTCTCATCTCTGGTTGATTTGGGGTCCACGGAGCCCTTTCGTGTTGCTCCAGTGACCTCAGGAGCCCTCTAGACTTGAGACAGTGATCTTGGGTTTTCTCTGGAGTGCCATCAAGGAAATCAAGGCTCCTTTCAGGTTTCATGTGGAACACAGAATTGCTCTGCACGCAGTGCAAGGGAATCGGGCCTCATCTCGCGGCGAGGGGGAAGTCTCATGGTTTTTCTCGAGTTGCGGCCGGAACCTGGGGTATATTCTCGAGTTACGACGGGGAGGGCCCTTCCAGACACGTGTTTGTTCAGCGACGTCAGGACTCCTGCCTAGGTGCGAGGGACACCTCGGGATTCTCCTCGAGTCTTGGCATGGCAATTGGGACGCGTCTCCACGTGAGGCGGGAGACCCAGGGTCCCTTTCCACGTGCCACAGGGATCCTGGGACTCCTATCCAATTTCAAGAGGAGTCAGGCATCGTCTCCTTTGGAAGCATTGACCTCTGCAGACCTCTTGAATTTTCAAAGGATGTGAGGCCTCCGGTCGCGATGAGGCAGAGAACTAGGTCTTTCTCTGTGGCCTCCACAGGGGATTCAGACATCCCTTCGTCTTGGGAGATGCAAGACGAGCCTGCATTCAATTCACTGCAGGGATATCCGGCCTTACTTCGAGTCAGAGCATCTTGGTGTCCATTCCACTTGAGGCCAAAAACTCAGGGGCCCTCTCACATACCTGTAGCTGAGAGAAGCCTCCTCTTGAGGTGCTTGTGGAAATTTGGTATTCCTCTTGAGTCGAAGCCAGGGACTAAGCTCTCATCTCGAGTTGATTTGGGGTCCACGGAGCCCTTTCGTGTTGCTCCAGTGACCTCAGGATCCCTCTAGACTTGAGACAGTGATCTTGGGTTTTTTCTGGAGTGCCATCAAGGAAATCAAGGCTCCTTTCACGTTTGATGTGGAACACGGAATTGCTCTGCATTCAGTGCAGGGGAATCGGGCCTCAATTCGCGGCGAGGGGAAAATCTCATGGTTTTTCTCGAGTTGCGGCCAGAAGCTGGGTATATTCTCGAGTTACGACGGGGAGGGCCCTTCCAGACACGTGTTTGTTCAGCGACGTCTGGACTCCTGCCTAGGTGCGAGGGACACCTCGGGATTCTCCTCGAGTCTTCGCATGGCAATTGGGACGCGTCTCCACCTGAGGCGGGAGACCCAGGGTCCCTTTCCACGTGCCACAGGGATCCTGGGACTCCTATCCATTTTCAAGAGGAGTCAGGCATCTTCTCCTTTGGAAGCATTGATCTCCGCGGACCTCTCGAGTTTTCAAAGGATATGAGGCCTCGGCTCGCGATGAGGAGGAAAATTTGGTCTTTCTCTGTGGTCTCCACAGGGGATTCAGACATCCCTTCGTCTTGGGAGATGCAAGACGATCCTGCATTCAATTCACTGCAGGGATATTCGGCCTTACTTCAGGTCAGAGCATCTCGGTGTCCATTCCATTTGAGGCCACAAACTCAGGGGCCTTCTCACATACCTGTAGCTGAGAGAAGCCTCCTCTTGAGGTGCTTGTGGAAAGTTGGTATTCCTCTTGTGTCGAAGCCAGGGACTAAGCTCTCATCTCGAGTTGATTTCGGGTCCACGGAGCCCTTTCATGTTGCTACAGTGACCTCAGGATCCCTCTAGACTTGAGACAGTGATCTTGGGTTTTCTCTGGAGTGCCATCAAGGAAATCAAGGTTCCTTTCATTTTTGATGTGGAACACGGAATTGCTCTGCACGCAGTGCCAGGGAATCGGGCCTCATCTCGCGGCGAGGGGGAAGTCTCATGGTTTTTCTCGAGTTGCGGCCGGAACCTGGGGTATATTCTCGAGTTACGACGGGGAGGGCCCTTCCAGACACGTGTTTGTTCAGAGACGTCAGGACTCCTGCCTAGGTGCGAGGGACACCTCGAGATTCTCCTCGAGTCTTGGCATGGCAATTGGGACGCGTCTCCACGTGAGGCGGGAGACCCAGGGTCCCTTTCCACGTGCCACAGGGATCCTGGGACTCCTATCCAATTTCAAGAGGAGTCAGGCATCGTCTCCTTTGGAAGCATTGACCTCCGCAGACCTCTTGAATTTTCAAAGGATGTGAGGCCTCCGGTCGCTATGAGGCAGAGAATTTGGTCTTTCTCTGTGGTCTCCACAGGGGATTCAGACATCCCTTCGTCTTGGGAGATGCAAGACGAGCCTGCATTCAATTCACTGCAGGGATATCCGGCCTTACTTCGAGTCATAGCATCTTGGTGTCCATTCCACTTGAGGCCAAAAACTCAGGGGCCCTCTCACATACATGTAGCTGAGAGAAGCCTCCTCTCGAGGTGCTTGTGGAAAGTTGGTATTCCTCTTGAGTCGAAGCCAGGGAATAATCTCTCATCTCGAGTTGATTTGAAGTCCACGGAACCCTTTCGTGTTGCTACAGTGACCTCAGGATCCCTCTAGACTTGAGACAGTGATCTTGGGTTTTCTCTGGAGTGCCATCAAGGAAATCAAGTCTCCTTTCATTTTTGATGTGGAATACGGAGTTGCTCTGCACGCAGGGCAGGGGAATCGGGCCTCATCTCGCGGCGAGGGGGAAGTCTCATGGTTTTTCTCGAGTTGCGGCCAGAACCTGGGGTATATTCTCCAGTTACGACGGGGAGGGCCCTTAGACACGTGTTTGTTCAGCGACGTCAGGACTCCTGCCTAGGTGTAAGGCACACCTCGTGATTCTCCTCGAGTCTTGGCATGGCAATTGGGACGCGTCTCCACGTGAGGCGGGAGACCCAGTGTCCCTTTCCACGTGCCACAGTGATCCTGGGACTCCTATCCATTTTCAAGAGGAGTCAGGAATCGTCTCCTTAGGAAGCATTGATCTCCGCGGACCTCTCGAGTTTTCAATGGATGTGCGGCCTCCGGTCTCAAAGAGGCGGAGGACTAGGTCTTTCTCTGTGGTCTCCACAGGGGATTCAGACATCCCTTCCTCTTGGGAGATGCAAGACGAGCCTGCATTCAATTCACTGCAGGGATATCCAGCCTTACTTCGAGTCAGAGCATCTCGGTGTCCATTGCACTTGAGGCAACAAACTCAGGGTCCCTCTCACATACCTGTAGCTGAGAGAAACCTCCTCTTGAGGTGCTTGTGGAAAGTTGGTATTCCGCTTGAGTCGAAGGCAGGGACTAAGCTCTCATCTCGAGTTGATTTGGGGTCCACGGAGCCCTTTCGTGTTGCTCCAGTGACCTCAGGATCCCTCTAGACTTGAGACAGTGATCTTGGGTTTTCTCTGGAGTCCCATCAAGGAAATCAAGGCTCCTTTCACGTTTGATGTGGAACACGGAATTGCTCTGCATTCAGTGCAGGGGAATCGGGCCTCAACTCGCGGTGAGGGGAAAATCTCATGGTTTTTCTCGAGTTGCGGCCAGAACCTTGGGTATATTCTCGAGTTACGACGGGGAGGGCCCTTCCAGACACGTGTTTGTTCAGCGACGTCAGGACTCCTGCCTAGGTGCGAGGGACAACTCGGGATTCTCCTCGAGTCTTGGCATGGCAATTGGGACGCGTCTCCACGTGTGGCGGGAGACCCAGTGTCCCTTTCAACGTGCCACAGGGATCCTGGGACTCCTACCTATTTTCAAGAGGAGTCAGGCATCGTCTCTGTTGGAAGCATTGATCTCTGCGGACCTTTCGAGTTTTCAAAGGATGTGAGGCCTCCGGTCGCGATGAGGCGGAGGACTAGGTCTTTCTTTGTTGTCTCCACAGGGGATTCAGACATCCCTTCGTCTTGGGAGATGCAAGACGAGCCTGCATTCAATTCACTGCAGGGATATCCAGCCTTACTTCGAGTCAGAGCATCTCGGTGTCCATTTCAATTGAGGCCACAAACTCAGGGTCCCTCTCACATACCTGTAGCTGAGAGAAGCCTCCTCTTGAGGTGCTTGTGGAAAGTTAGTATTCCTCTTGAGTCGAAGCCAGGGACTAAGCTCTCATCTCGAGTTGATTTGGGGTCCACGGAGCCCTTTCGTGTTGCTCCAGTGACCTCAGGATCCCTCTAGACTTGAGACAGTGATCTTGGGTTTTCTCTGGAGTGCCATCAAGGAAATCAAGGCTCCTTTCACGTTTGATGTGGAACACGGAATTGCTCTGCATTCAGTGCAGGGGAATCGGGCCTCATCTCGCGGTGAAGGCGAAATCTCATGGTTTTTCTCGAGTTGCGGCCGGAACCTGGGGTATATTCTCCAGTTACGACGGGGAGGGCCCTTCCAGACACGTGTTTGTTCAGCGTCGTCTAGACTCCTGCCTAGGTGCGAGGGACACCTCGGGATTCTCCTCGAGTCTTCGCATGGCAATTGGGACGCGTCTCCACGTGAGGCGGGAGACCCAGGGTCCCTTTCCACGTGCCACAGGGATCCTGGGACTCCTATCCATTTTCAAGAGGAGTCAGGCATCGTCTCCTTTGGAAGCATTGATCTCCGCGGACCTCTCGAGTTTTCAAAGGATGTGAGGCCTCCGCTCGCGATGAGGCGGAGAACTTGGTCTTTCTCTGTGGTCTCCACAGGGGATTCAGACAGCCCTTCGTCTTGGGAGATGCAAGACGAGCCTGCATTCAATTCACTGCAGGGATATCTGGCCTTACTTCGAGTCAGAGCATCTCAGTGTCCATTCCACTGGAGGCCACAAACTCAGGGTCCTTCTCACATACCTGTGGCTGAGAGAACCCTCCTCTTGAGGTGCTTGTGGAAAGTTGGTATTCCTCTTGAGTCGAAGCCAGGTACTAAGCTCTCATCTCGAGTTGATTTGGGGTCCACGGAGCCCTTTCGTGTTGCTCCAGTGACCTCAGGATCCCTCTAGACTTGAGACAGTGATCTTGGGTTTTCTCTGGAGTGCCATCAAGGAAATCAAGGCTCCTTTCACGTTTGATGTAGAACACTGAATTGCTCTGCACGCAGTGCAGGGGAATCGGGCCTCATCTCGGGGCGAGGGGGAAGTCTCATGGTTTTTCTCGAGTTGCGGCCGGAACCTTTGGTATATTCTCGAGTTACGACGGGGAGGGCCCTTCCAGACACGTGTTTGTTCAGCGACGTCAGGACTCCTGCCTAGGTGCGAGGGACACCTCGGGATTCTCCTCGAGTCTTGGCATGGCAATTGGGACGCGTCTCCACGTGAGGCGGGAGACCCAGTGTCCCTTTCAACGTGCCACATGGATCCTGGGACTCCTGCCTATTTTCAAGAGGAGTCAGGCATCGTCTCCGTTGGAAGCATTGATCTCCGCGGATGTCTCGAGTTTTCAAAGGATGTGAGGCCTCCGGTCGCGTTGAGGCGGAGGACTAGGTCTTTCTCTGTGGTCTCCACAGGGGATTCAGACATCCCTTCGTCTTGGGAGATGCAAGACGAGCCTGCATTCAATTCACTGCAAGGATATCCGGCCTTACTTCGAGTCAGAGCTTCTCGGTGTCCATTCCACTTGATGCCACAAATTCAGGGTCCTTCTCACATACCAGTAGCTGAGAGAAGCCTCCTCTTGAGGGGCTTGTGGAAAGTTCATATTCCTCTTGCGTCGAAGCCAGGTACTAAGCTCTCATCTCGAGTAGATTTGGGGTCCATGGAGCCCTTTCGTGTTGCTCCAGTGACCTCAGGATCCCTCTAGACTTGAGACAGTGATCTTGGGTTTTCTCTGGAGTGCCATCAAGGAAATCAAGGATCCTTTCACGTTTGATGTGGAACACGGAATTGCTCTGCACGCAGGGCAGGGGAATCGAGCCTCACCTCGCGGCGAGGGGGAAGTCTCATAGTTTTTTTCGAGTTGGGGCCGGAACCTTGGGTATATTCTCGAGTTACGACGGGGAGGGCCCTTCCAGACACGTGTTTGTTCAGCGACGTCAGGACTCCTGCCTAGGTGCGAGGGACACCTCGGGATTCTCCTCGAGTCTTGGCATGGCAATTGGGACGCGTCTCCACGTGAGGCGGGAGACCCAGTGTCCCTTTCCACGTGCCACAGGGATCCTGGGACTCCTATCCATTTTCAAGAGGAATCAGGCATCGTCTCCTTTGGAAGCATTGATCTCCGCGGACCTCTCGAGTTTTCAAAGGATATGAGGCCTCGGCTCGCGATGAGGAGGACAATTAGGTCTTTCTCTGTGGTCTCCACAGGGGATTCAGACAACCCTTCGTCTTGGGAGATGCAAGACGATCCTGCATTCAATTCACTGCAGGGATATTCGGCCTTACTTCAGGTCAGAGCATCTCAGTGCCCATTCCATTTGAGGCCACAAACTCAGGGGCCCTCTCACATACCTGTAGCTGAGAGAAGCCTCCTCTTGAGGTGCTTGTGGAAAGTTGGTATTCCTCTTGTGTAGAAGCCAGGGACTAAGCTCTCATCTCGAGTTGATTTGGGGTCCATGGAGCCCTTTCATGTTGCTACAGTGACCTCAGGATCCCTCTAGACTTGAGACAGTGATCTTGGGTTTTCTCTGGAGTGCCATCAAGGAAATCAAGGTTCCTTTCATTTTTGATATGGAACACGGAATTGCTCTGCACGCAGTGCAAGGGAATCGGGCCTCATCTCGCGGCGAGGGGGAAGTCTCATGGTTTTTCTCGAGTTGCGGCCGGAACCTGGGGTATATTCTCGAGTTACGTCGGGGAGGGCCCTTCCAGACACGTGTTTGTTCAGCGACGTCAGGACTCCTGCCTAGGTGCGAGGGACACCTCGGGATTCTCCTCGAGTCTTGGCATGGCAATTGGGACGCGTCTCCTCGTGAGGCGGGAGTCGCAGGGTCCCTTTCCACGTGCCACAGGGATCCTGGGACTCCTATCCAATTTCAAGAGGAGTCAGGCATCGTCTCCTTTGGAAGCATTGACCTCTGCAGACCTCTTGAATTTTCAAAGAATGTGAGGCCTCCGGTCGCGATGAGGCAGAGAACTAGGTCTTTCTCTGTGGCCTCCACAGGGGATTCAGACATCCCTTCGTCTTGGGAGATGCAAGACGAGCCTGCATTCAACTCACTGCAGGGATATTCGGTCTTACTTCAGGTCAGAGCATCTCGGTGTCCATTCCATTTGAGGCCACAAACTCAGGGGCCCTCTCACATACCTGTAGCTGAGAGAAGCCTCCTCTTGAGGTGCTTGTGGAAAGTTGGTATTCCTCTTGTGTCGAAGCCAGGGACTAAGCTCTCATCTCGAGTTGATTTCGGGTCCACGGAGCCCTTTCATGTTGCTACAGTGACCTCAGGATCCCTCTAGACTTGAGACAGTGATCTTGGGTTTTCTCTGGAGTGCCATCAAGGAAATCAAGGTTCCTTTCATTTTTGATGTGGAACACGGAATTGCTCTGCACGCAGTGCAAGGGAATCGGGCCTCATCTCCCGGCGAGGGGGAAGTCTCATGGTTTTTCTCGAGTTGCGGCCGGAACCTGGGGTATATTCTCGAGTTACGACGGGGAGGGCCCTTCCAGACACGTGTTTGTTCAGCGACGTCAGGACTCCTGCCTAGGTGCGAGGGACACCTCGGGATTCTCCTCGAGTCTTGGCATGGCAATTGGGACGCGTCTCCACGTGAGGCGGGAGACCCAGGGTCCCTTTCCACGTGCCACAGGGATCCTGGGACTCCTATCCAATTTCAAGAGGAGTCAGGCATCTTCTCCTTTGGAAGCATTGACCTCCGCAGACCTCTTGAATTTTCAAAGGATGTGAGGCCTCCGGTCGCTATGAGGCAGAGAACTTGGTCTTTCTCTGTGGTCTCCACAGGGGATTCAGACATCCCTTCGTCTTGGGAGATGCAAGACGAGCCTGCATTCAATTCACTGCAGGGATATCCGGCCTTACTTCGAGTCAGAGCATCTTGGTGTCCATTCCACTTGAGGCCAAAAACTCAGGGGCCCTCTCACATACCTGTAGCTGAGAGAAGCCTCCTCTCGAGGTGCTTGTGGAAAGTTGGTATTCCTCTTGAGTCGAAGCCAGGGAATAATCTCTCATCTCGAGTTGATTTGAAGTCCACGGAACCCTTTCGTGTTGCTACAGTGACCTCTGGATCTCTCTAGACTTGAGACAGTGATCTTGGGTTTTCTCTGGAGTGCCATCAAGGAAATCAAGTCTCCTTTCATTTTTGATGTGGAATACGGAGTTGCTCTGCACGCAGGGCAGGGGAATCGGGCCTCATCTCGCGGCGAGGGGGAAGTCTCATGGTTTTTCTCGAGTTGCGGCCAGAACCTGGGGTATATTCTCCAGTTACGACGGGGAGGGCCCTTAGACACGTGTTTGTTCAGCGACGTAAGGACTCCTGCCTAGGTGTAAGGGACACCTCGTGATTCTCCTCGAGTCTTGGCATGGCAATTGGGACGCGTCTCCACGTGAGGCGGGAGACCCAGTGTCCCTTTCCACGTGCCACAGTGATCCTGGGACTCCTATCCATTTTCAAGAGGAGTCAGGAATCGTCTCCTTTGGAAGCATTGATCTCCGCGGACCTCTCGAGTTTTCAATGGATGTGCGGCCTCCGGTCTCAAAGAGGCGGAGGACTAGGTCTTTCTCTGTGGTCTCCACAGGGGATTCAGACATCCCTTCCTCTTGGGAGATGCAAGACGAGCCTGCATTCAATTCACTGCAGGGATATCCAGCCTTACTTCGAGTCAGAGCATCTCGGTGTCCATTGCACTTGAGGCAACAAACTCAGGGTCCCTCTCACATACCTGTAGCTGAGAGAAGCCTCCTCTTGAGGTGCTTGTGGAAAGTTGGTATTCCTCTTGAGTCGAAGGCAGGGACTAAGCTCTCATCTCGAGTTGATTTGGGGTCCACGGAGCCCTTTCGTGTTGCTCCAGTGACCTCAGGATCCCTCTAGACTTGAGACAGTGATCTTGGGTTTTCTCTGGAGTCCCCTCAAAGAAATCAAGGCTCCTTTCACGTTTGATGTGGAACACGGAATTGCTCTGCATTCAGTGCAGGGGAATCGGGCCTCAACTCGCGGCGAGGGGAAAATCTCATGGTTTTTCTCGAGTTGCGGCCAGAACCTTGGGTATATTCTCGAGTTACGACGGGGAGGGCCCTTACAGACACGTGTTTGTTCAGCGACGTCTGGACTCCTGCCTAGGTGCGAGGGACACCTCGGGATTCTCCTCGAGTCTTCGCATGGCAATTGGGACGCGCCTCCACGTGAGGCGGGAGACCCAGGGTCCCTTTCCACGTGCCACAGGGATCCTGGGACTCCTATCCATTTTCAAGAGGAGTCAGGCATCGTCTCCTTTGGAAGCATTGATCTCCGCGGACCTCTCGAGTTTTCAAAGGATGTGAGGCCTCCGCTCGCGATGAGGCGGAGGACTAGCTCTTTCTCTGTGGTCTCCACAGGGGATTCAGACATCCCTTCCTCTTGGGAGATGCAAGACGAGCCTGCATTCAATTCACTGCAGGGATATCCAGCCTTACTTCGAGTCAGAGCATCTCGGTGTCCATTGCACTTGAGGCAACAAACTCAGGGTCCTTCTCACATACCTGTGGCTGAGAGAACCCTCCTCTTGAGGTGCTTGTGGAAAGTTGGTATTCCTATTGAGTCGAAGCCAGGTACTAAGCTCTCATCTCGAGTTGATTTGGGGTCCACGGAGCCCTTTCATGTTGCTCCAGTGACCTCAGGATCCCTCTAGACTTGAGACAGTGATCTTGGGTTTTCTCTGGAGTGCCATCAAGGAAATCAAGGCTCCTTTCACGTTTGATGTGGAACACGGAATTGCTCTGCACGCAGTGCAGGGGAATCGGGCCTCATCTCGCGGCGAGGGGGAAGTCTCATGGTTTTTCTCGAGTTGCGGCCGGAAACTGGGGTATATTCTCGAGTTACGACGGGGAGGGCCCTTCCAGACACGTGTTTGTTCAGCGACGTCAGGACTCCTGCCTAGGTGCGAGGGACACCTCGGGATTCTCCTCGAGTCTTGGCATGGCAATTGGGACGCGTCTCCACATGAGGCGGGAGACCCAGGGTCCCTTTCCACGTGCCACAGGGATCCTGGGACTCCTATCCATTTTCAAGAGGAGTCAGGAATCGTCTCCTTTGGAAGCATTGATCTGCGCGGACCTCTCGAGTTTTCTAAGGATGTTAGGGCTCCGGTCGCGTTGAGGCGGAGGACTAGGTCTTTCTCTGTGTTCTGCACGGGGGATTCAGACATCCCTTCGTCTTGGGAGATGCAAGATGAGCCTGCATTCAATTCAGTGCAGGAATATCCGGCCTTATTTCAAGTCAGAGCATCTCGGTGTCCATTCCACTTGATGCCACAAACTCAGGGTCCCTCTCACATACCTGTAGCTGAGAGAAGCCTCCTCTTGAGGGGCTTGTGGAAAGTTCGTATTCCTCTTGAGTTGAAGCCAGGGACTAATCTCTCATCTCGAGTAGATTTGGGGTCCACGGAGCCCTTTCGTGTTGCTCCAGTGACCTCAGGATCCCTCTAGACTTGAGACAGTGATCTTGGGTTTTCTCTGGAGTGCCATCAAGGAAATCAAGGCTCCTGTCATTTTTGATGTGGAATACGGAATTGCTCTGCATGCAGGGCAGGGGAATCGGGCCTCACCTCGCGGCGAGGGGGAAGTCTCATGGTTTTTTTCGAGTTGCGGCCGGAACCTTGGGTATATTCTCGAGTTACGATGGGGAGGGCCCTTCCAGACACGTGTTTGTTCAGCGACGTCAGGACTCCTGCCTAGGTGCGAGGGACACCTCGGGATTCTCCTCGAGTCTTGGCATGGCAATTGGGACACGTCTCCACCTGAGGCGGGAGACCCAGTGTCCCTTTCCACATGCCACAGGGATCCTGGGACTCCTATCCATTTTCAAGAGGAATCAGGCAGCGTCTCCTTTGGAAGCATTGATCTCCGCGGACCTCTCGAGTTTTCAAAGGATATGAGGCCTCGGCTCGCGATGAGGAGGAAAATTAGGTCTTTCTCTGTGGTCTCCACAGGGGATTCAGACATCCCTTCGTCTTGGGAGATGCAAGACGATCCTGCATTCAATTCACTGCAGGGATATTCGGCCTTACTTCAGGTCAGAGCATCTCGGTGTCCATTCCATTTGAGGCCACAAACTCAGGGGCCCTCTCACATACCTGTAGCTGAGAGAAGCCTCCTCTTGAGGTGCTTGTTTAATGTTGGTATTCCTCTTGTGTCGAAGCCAGGGACTAAGCTCTCATCTCGAGTTGATTTGGGGTCCACGGAGCCCTTTCATGTTGCTACAGTGACCTCAGGATCCCTCTAGACTTGAGACAGTGATCTTGGGTTTTCTCTGGAGTGCCATCAAGGAAATCAAGGTTCCTTTCATTTTTGATGTGGAACACGGAATTGCTCTGCACGCAGTGCCAGGGAATCGGGCCTCATCTCGCGGCGAGGGGGAAGTCTCATGGTTTTTCTCGAGTTGCGGCCGGAACCTGGGGTATATTCTCGAGTTACGACGGGGAGGGCCCTTCCAGACACGTGTTTGTTCAGAGACGTCAGGACTCCTGCCTAGGTGCGAGGGACACCTCGAGATTCTCCTCGAGTCTTGGCATGGCAATTGGGACGCGTCTCCACGTGAGGCGGGAGACCCAGGGTCCCTTTCCACGTGCCACAGGGATCCTGGGACTCCTATCCAATTTCAAGAGGAGTCAGGCATCGTCTCCTTTGGAAGCATTGACCTCCGCAGACCTCTTGAATTTTCAAAGGATGTGAGGCCTCCGGTCGCTATGAGGCAGAGAATTTGGTCTTTCTCTGTGGTCTCCACAGGGGATTCAGACATCCCTTCGTCTTGGGAGATGCAAGACGAGCCTGCATTCAATTCACTGCAGGGATATCCGGCCTTACTTCGAGTCATAGCATCTTGGTGTCCATTCCACTTGAGGCCAAAAACTCAGGGGCCCTCTCACATACATGTAGCTGAGAGAAGCCTCCTCTCGAGGTGCTTGTGGAAAGTTGGTATTCCTCTTGAGTCGAAGCCAGGGAATAATCTCTCATCTCGAGTTGATTTGAAGTCCACGGAACCCTTTCGTGTTGCTACAGTGACCTCAGGATCCCTCTAGACTTGAGACAGTGATCTTGGGTTTTCTCTGGAGTGCCATCAAGGAAATCAAGTCTCCTTTCATTTTTGATGTGGAATACGGAGTTGCTCTGCACGCAGGGCAGGGGAATCGGGCCTCATCTCGCGGCGAGGGGGAAGTCTCATGGTTTTTCTCGAGTTGCGGCCAGAACCTGGGGTATATTCTCCAGTTACGACGGGGAGGGCCCTTAGACACGTGTTTGTTCAGCGACG
Organism: Dama dama; assembly: GCF_033118175.1. Taxonomy (NCBI): domain Eukaryota; kingdom Metazoa; phylum Chordata; class Mammalia; order Artiodactyla; family Cervidae; genus Dama; species Dama dama. Next base: position 3,585,423 of record NC_083706.1, on the reverse strand, counting down.
TCAGGACTCCTGCCTAGGTGTAAGGCACACCTCGTGATTCTCCTCGAGTCTTGGCATGGCAATTGGGACGCGTCTCCACGTGAGGCGGGAGACCCAGTGTCCCTTTCCACGTGCCACAGTGATCCTGGGACTCCTATCCATTTTCAAGAGGAGTCAGGAATCGTCTCCTTAGGAAGCATTGATCTCCGCGGACCTCTCGAGTTTTCAATGGATGTGCGGCCTCCGGTCTCAAAGAGGCGGAGGACTAGGTCTTTCTCTGTGGTCTCCACAGGGGATTCAGACATCCCTTCCTCTTGGGAGATGCAAGACGAGCCTGCATTCAATTCACTGCAGGGATATCCAGCCTTACTTCGAGTCAGAGCATCTCGGTGTCCATTGCACTTGAGGCAACAAACTCAGGGTCCCTCTCACATACCTGTAGCTGAGAGAAGCCTCCTCTTGAGGTGCTTGTGGAAAGTTGGTATTCCTCTTGAGTCGAAGGCAGGGACTAAGCTCTCATCTCGAGTTGATTTGGGGTCCACGGAGCCCTTTCGTGTTGCTCCAGTGACCTCAGGATCCCTCTAGACTTGAGACAGTGATCTTGGGTTTTCTCTGGAGTCCCATCAAGGAAATCAAGGCTCCTTTCACGTTTGATGTGGAACACGGAATTGCTCTGCATTCAGTGCAGGGGAATCGGGCCTCAACTCGCGGCGAGGGGAAAATCTCATGGTTTTTCTCGAGTTGCGGCCAGAACCTTGGGTATATTCTCGAGTTACGACGGGGAGGGCCCTTCCAGACACGTGTTTGTTCAGCGACGTCAGGACTCCTGCCTAGGTGCGAGGGACAACTCGGGATTCTCCTCGAGTCTTGGCATGGCAATTGGGACGCGTCTCCATGTGTGGCGGGAGACCCAGTGTCCCTTTCAACGTGCCACAGGGATCCTGGGACTCCTACCTATTTTCAAGAGGAGTCAGGCATCGTCTCTGTTGGAAGCATTGATCTCTGCGGACCTTTCGAGTTTTCAAAGGATGTGAGGCCTCCGGTCGCGTTGAGGCGGAGGACTAGGTCTTTCTCTGTTGTCTCCACAGGGGATTCAGACATCCCTTCGTCTTGGGAGATGCAAGACGAGCCTGCATTCAATTCACTGCAGGGATATCCAGCCTTACTTCGAGTCAGAGCATCTCGGTGTCCATTTCAATTGAGGCCACAAACTCAGGGTCCCTCTCACATACCTGTAGCTGAGAGAAGCCTCCTCTTGAGGTGCTTGTGGAAAGTTAGTATTCCTCTTGAGTCGAAGCCAGGGACTAAGCTCTCATCTCGAGTTGATTTGGGGTCCACGGAGCCCTTTCGTGTTGCTCCAGTGACCTCAGGATCCCTCTAGACTTGAGACAGTGATCTTGGGTTTTCTCTGGAGTGCCATCAAGGAAATCAAGGCTCCTTTCACGTTTGATGTGGAACACGGAATTGCTCTGCATTCAGTGCAGGGGAATCGGGCCTCATCTCGCGGTGAAGGCGAAATCTCATGGTTTTTCTCGAGTTGCGGCCGGAACCTGGGGTATATTCTCCAGTTACGACGGGGAGGGCCCTTCCAGACACGTGTTTGTTCAGCGTCGTCTAGACTCCTGCCTAGGTGCGAGGGACACCTCGGGATTCTCCTCGAGTCTTCGCATGGCAATTGGGACGCGTCTCCACGTGAGGCGGGAGACCCAGGGTCCCTTTCCACGTGCCACAGGGATCCTGGGACTCCTATCCATTTTCAAGAGGAGTCAGGCATCGTCTCCTTTGGAAGCATTGATCTCCGCGGACCTCTCGAGTTTTCAAAGGATGTGAGGCCTCCGCTCGCGATGAGGCGGAGAACTTGGTCTTTCTCTGTGGTCTCCACAGGGGATTCAGACAGCCCTTCGTCTTGGGAGATGCAAGACGAGCCTGCATTCAATTCACTGCAGGGATATCTGGCCTTACTTCGAGTCAGAGCATCTCAGTGTCCATTCCACTGGAGGCCACAAACTCAGGGTCCTTCTCACATACCTGTGGCTGAGAGAACCCTCCTCTTGAGGTGCTTGTGGAAAGTTGGTATTCCTCTTGAGTCGAAGCCAGGTACTAAGCTCTCATCTCGAGTTGATTTGGGGTCCACGGAGCCCTTTCGTGTTGCTCCAGTGACCTCAGGATCCCTCTAGACTTGAGACAGTGATCTTGGGTTTTCTCTGGACTGCCATCACGGAAATCAAGGCTCCTTTCACGTTTGATGTAGAACACCGAATTGCTCTGCACGCAGTGCAGGGGAATCGGGCCTCATCTCGGGGCGAGGGGGAAGTCTCATTGTTTTTCTCGAGTTGCGGCCGGAACCTTTGGTATATTCTCGAGTTACGACGGGGAGGGCCCTTCCAGACACGTGTTTGTTCAGCGACGTCAGGACTCCTGCCTAGGTGCGAGGGACACCTCGGGATTCTCCTCGAGTCTTGGCATGGCAATTGGGACGCGTCTCCACGTGTGGCGGGAGACCCAGTGTCCCTTTCAACGTGCCACATGGATCCTGGGACTCCTGCCTATTTTCAAGAGGAGTCAGGCATCGTCTCCGTTGGAAGCATTGATCTCCGCGGATGTTTCGAGTTTTCAAAGGATGTTAGGCCTCAGGTCGCGTTGAGGCGGAGGACTAGGTCTTTCTCTGTTGTCTCCACAGGGGATTCAGACATCCCTTCGTCTTGGGAGATGCAAGACGAGCCTGCATTCAATTCACTGCAGGGATATCCAGCCTTACTTCGAGTCAGAGCATCTCGGTGTCCATTTCAATTGAGGCCACAAACTCAGGGTCCCTCTCACATACCTGTAGCTGAGAGAAGCCTCCTCTTGAGGTGCTTGTGGAAAGTTAGTATTCCTCTTGAGTCGAAGCCAGGGACTAAGCTCTCATCTCGAGTTGATTTGGGATCCACGGAGCCCTTTCGTGTTGCTCCAGTGACCTCAGGATCCCTCCAGACTTGAGACAGTGATCTTGCGTTTTCTCTGGAGTGCCATCAAGGAAATCAAGGCTCCTTTCACGTTTGATGTGGAACACGGAATTGCTCTGCATTCAGTGCAGGGGAATCGGGCCTCATCTCGCGGTGAAGGCGAAATCTCATGGTTTTTCTCGAGTTGCGGCCGGAACCTGGGGTATATTCTCCAGTTACGACGGGGAGGGCCCTTCCAGACACGTGTTTGTTCAGCGACGTCTGGACTCCTGCCCAGGTGCGAGGGACACCTCGGGATTCTCCTCGAGTCTTGGCATGGCAATTGGGACGCGTCTCCACGTGAGGCGGGAGACCCAGGGTCCCTTTCCACGTGCCACAGGGATCCTGGGACTCCTATCCATTTTCAAGAGGAGTCAGGCATCGTCTCCTTTGGAAGCATTGATCTCCGCGGACCTCTCGAGTTTTCAAAGGATGTGAGGCCTCCGCTCGCGATGAGGCGGAGAACTTGGTCTTTCTCTGTGGTCTCCACAGGGGATTCAGACAGCCCTTCGTCTTGGGAGATGCAAGACGAGCCTGCATTCAATTCACTGCAGGGATATCTGGCCTTACTTCGAGTCAGAGCATCTCAGTGTCCATTCCACTGGAGGCCACAAACTCAGGGTCCTTCTCACATACCTGTGGCTGAGAGAACCCTCCTCTTGAGGTGCTTGTGGAAAGTTGGTATTCCTCTTGAGTCGAAGCCAGGTACTAAGCTCTCATCTCGAGTTGATTTGGGGTCCACGGAGCCCTTTCGTGTTGCTCCAGTGACCTCAGGATCCCTCTAGACTTGAGACAGTGATCTTGGGTTTTCTCTGGAGTGCCATCAAGGAAATCAAGGCTCCTTTCACGTTTGATGTAGAACACTGAATTGCTCTGCACGCAGTGCAGGGGAATCGGGCCTCATCTCGGGGCGAGGGGGAAGTCTCATGGTTTTTCTCGAGTTGCGGCCGGAACCTTTGGTATATTCTCGAGTTACGACGGGGAGGGCCCTTCCAGACACGTGTTTGTTCAGCGACGTCAGGACTCCTGCCTAGGTGCGAGGGACACCTCGGGATTCTCCTCGAGTCTTGGCATGGCAATTGGGACGCGTCTCCACGTGAGGCGGGAGACCCAGTGTCCCTTTCAACGTGCCACATGGATCCTGGGACTCCTGCCTATTTTCAAGAGGAGTCAGGCATCGTCTCCGTTGGAAGCATTGATCTCCGCGGATGTCTCGAGTTTTCAAAGGATGTGAGGCCTCCGGTCGCGTTGAGGCGGAGGACTAGGTCTTTCTCTGTGGTCTCCACAGGGGATTCAGACATCCCTTCGTCTTGGGAGATGCAAGACGAGCCTGCATTCAATTCACTGCAAGGATATCCGGCCTTACTTCGAGTCAGAGCTTCTCGGTGTCCATTCCACTTGATGCCACAAATTCAGGGTCCTTCTCACATACCAGTAGCTGAGAGAAGCCTCCTCTTGAGGGGCTTGTGGAAAGTTCATATTCCTCTTGCGTCGAAGCCAGGTACTAAGCTCTCATCTCGAGTAGATTTGGGGTCCATGGAGCCCTTTCGTGTTGCTCCAGTGACCTCAGGATCCCTCTAGACTTGAGACAGTGATCTTGGGTTTTCTCTGGAGTGCCATCAAGGAAATCAAGGATCCTTTCACGTTTGATGTGGAACACGGAATTGCTCTGCACGCAGGGCAGGGGAATCGAGCCTCACCTCGCGGCGAGGGGGAAGTCTCATAGTTTTTTTCGAGTTGGGGCCGGAACCTTGGGTATATTCTCGAGTTACGACGGGGAGGGCCCTTCCAGACACGTGTTTGTTCAGCGACGTCAGGACTCCTGCCTAGGTGCGAGGGACACCTCGGGATTCTCCTCGAGTCTTGGCATGGCAATTGGGACGCGTCTCCACGTGAGGCGGGAGACCCAGTGTCCCTTTCCACGTGCCACAGGGATCCTGGGACTCCTATCCATTTTCAAGAGGAATCAGGCATCGTCTCCTTTGGAAGCATTGATCTCCGCGGACCTCTCGAGTTTTCAAAGGATATGAGGCCTCGGCTCGCGATGAGGAGGACAATTAGGTCTTTCTCTGTGGTCTCCACAGGGGATTCAGACAACCCTTCGTCTTGGGAGATGCAAGACGATCCTGCATTCAATTCACTGCAGGGATATTCGGCCTTACTTCAGGTCAGAGCATCTCAGTGCCCATTCCATTTGAGGCCACAAACTCAGGGGCCCTCTCACATACCTGTAGCTGAGAGAAGCCTCCTCTTGAGGTGCTTGTGGAAAGTTGGTATTCCTCTTGTGTAGAAGCCAGGGACTAAGCTCTCATCTCGAGTTGATTTGGGGTCCATGGAGCCCTTTCATGTTGCTACAGTGACCTCAGGATCCCTCTAGACTTGAGACAGTGATCTTGGGTTTTCTCTGGAGTGCCATCAAGGAAATCAAGGTTCCTTTCATTTTTGATATGGAACACGGAATTGCTCTGCACGCAGTGCAAGGGAATCGGGCCTCATCTCGCGGCGAGGGGGAAGTCTCATGGTTTTTCTCGAGTTGCGGCCGGAACCTGGGGTATATTCTCGAGTTACGTCGGGGAGGGCCCTTCCAGACACGTGTTTGTTCAGCGACGTCAGGACTCCTGCCTAGGTGCGAGGGACACCTCGGGATTCTCCTCGAGTCTTGGCATGGCAATTGGGACGCGTCTCCTCGTGAGGCGGGAGTCGCAGGGTCCCTTTCCACGTGCCACAGGGATCCTGGGACTCCTATCCAATTTCAAGAGGAGTCAGGCATCGTCTCCTTTGGAAGCATTGACCTCTGCAGACCTCTTGAATTTTCAAAGAATGTGAGGCCTCCGGTCGCGATGAGGCAGAGAACTAGGTCTTTCTCTGTGGCCTCCACAGGGGATTCAGACATCCCTTCGTCTTGGGAGATGCAAGACGAGCCTGCATTCAACTCACTGCAGGGATATTCGGTCTTACTTCAGGTCAGAGCATCTCGGTGTCCATTCCATTTGAGGCCACAAACTCAGGGGCCCTCTCACATACCTGTAGCTGAGAGAAGCCTCCTCTTGAGGTGCTTGTGGAAAGTTGGTATTCCTCTTGTGTCGAAGCCAGGGACTAAGCTCTCATCTCGAGTTGATTTCGGGTCCACGGAGCCCTTTCATGTTGCTACAGTGACCTCAGGATCCCTCTAGACTTGAGACAGTGATCTTGGGTTTTCTCTGGAGTGCCATCAAGGAAATCAAGGTTCCTTTCATTTTTGATGTGGAACACGGAATTGCTCTGCACGCAGTGCAAGGGAATCGGGCCTCATCTCCCGGCGAGGGGGAAGTCTCATGGTTTTTCTCGAGTTGCGGCCGGAACCTGGGGTATATTCTCGAGTTACGACGGGGAGGGCCCTTCCAGACACGTGTTTGTTCAGCGACGTCAGGACTCCTGCCTAGGTGCGAGGGACACCTCGGGATTCTCCTCGAGTCTTGGCATGGCAATTGGGACGCGTCTCCACGTGAGGCGGGAGACCCAGGGTCCCTTTCCACGTGCCACAGGGATCCTGGGACTCCTATCCAATTTCAAGAGGAGTCAGGCATCTTCTCCTTTGGAAGCATTGACCTCCGCAGACCTCTTGAATTTTCAAAGGATGTGAGGCCTCCGGTCGCTATGAGGCAGAGAACTTGGTCTTTCTCTGTGGTCTCCACAGGGGATTCAGACATCCCTTCGTCTTGGGAGATGCAAGACGAGCCTGCATTCAATTCACTGCAGGGATATCCGGCCTTACTTCGAGTCAGAGCATCTTGGTGTCCATTCCACTTGAGGCCAAAAACTCAGGGGCCCTCTCACATACCTGTAGCTGAGAGAAGCCTCCTCTCGAGGTGCTTGTGGAAAGTTGGTATTCCTCTTGAGTCGAAGCCAGGGAATAATCTCTCATCTCGAGTTGATTTGAAGTCCACGGAACCCTTTCGTGTTGCTACAGTGACCTCTGGATCTCTCTAGACTTGAGACAGTGATCTTGGGTTTTCTCTGGAGTGCCATCAAGGAAATCAAGTCTCCTTTCATTTTTGATGTGGAATACGGAGTTGCTCTGCACGCAGGGCAGGGGAATCGGGCCTCATCTCGCGGCGAGGGGGAAGTCTCATGGTTTTTCTCGAGTTGCGGCCAGAACCTGGGGTATATTCTCCAGTTACGACGGGGAGGGCCCTTAGACACGTGTTTGTTCAGCGACGTAAGGACTCCTGCCTAGGTGTAAGGGACACCTCGTGATTCTCCTCGAGTCTTGGCATGGCAATTGGGACGCGTCTCCACGTGAGGCGGGAGACCCAGTGTCCCTTTCCACGTGCCACAGTGATCCTGGGACTCCTATCCATTTTCAAGAGGAGTCAGGAATCGTCTCCTTTGGAAGCATTGATCTCCGCGGACCTCTCGAGTTTTCAATGGATGTGCGGCCTCCGGTCTCAAAGAGGCGGAGGACTAGGTCTTTCTCTGTGGTCTCCACAGGGGATTCAGACATCCCTTCCTCTTGGGAGATGCAAGACGAGCCTGCATTCAATTCACTGCAGGGATATCCAGCCTTACTTCGAGTCAGAGCATCTCGGTGTCCATTGCACTTGAGGCAACAAACTCAGGGTCCCTCTCACATACCTGTAGCTGAGAGAAGCCTCCTCTTGAGGTGCTTGTGGAAAGTTGGTATTCCTCTTGAGTCGAAGGCAGGGACTAAGCTCTCATCTCGAGTTGATTTGGGGTCCACGGAGCCCTTTCGTGTTGCTCCAGTGACCTCAGGATCCCTCTAGACTTGAGACAGTGATCTTGGGTTTTCTCTGGAGTCCCCTCAAAGAAATCAAGGCTCCTTTCACGTTTGATGTGGAACACGGAATTGCTCTGCATTCAGTGCAGGGGAATCGGGCCTCAACTCGCGGCGAGGGGAAAATCTCATGGTTTTTCTCGAGTTGCGGCCAGAACCTTGGGTATATTCTCGAGTTACGACGGGGAGGGCCCTTACAGACACGTGTTTGTTCAGCGACGTCTGGACTCCTGCCTAGGTGCGAGGGACACCTCGGGATTCTCCTCGAGTCTTCGCATGGCAATTGGGACGCGCCTCCACGTGAGGCGGGAGACCCAGGGTCCCTTTCCACGTGCCACAGGGATCCTGGGACTCCTATCCATTTTCAAGAGGAGTCAGGCATCGTCTCCTTTGGAAGCATTGATCTCCGCGGACCTCTCGAGTTTTCAAAGGATGTGAGGCCTCCGCTCGCGATGAGGCGGAGGACTAGCTCTTTCTCTGTGGTCTCCACAGGGGATTCAGACATCCCTTCCTCTTGGGAGATGCAAGACGAGCCTGCATTCAATTCACTGCAGGGATATCCAGCCTTACTTCGAGTCAGAGCATCTCGGTGTCCATTGCACTTGAGGCAACAAACTCAGGGTCCTTCTCACATACCTGTGGCTGAGAGAACCCTCCTCTTGAGGTGCTTGTGGAAAGTTGGTATTCCTATTGAGTCGAAGCCAGGTACTAAGCTCTCATCTCGAGTTGATTTGGGGTCCACGGAGCCCTTTCATGTTGCTCCAGTGACCTCAGGATCCCTCTAGACTTGAGACAGTGATCTTGGGTTTTCTCTGGAGTGCCATCAAGGAAATCAAGGCTCCTTTCACGTTTGATGTGGAACACGGAATTGCTCTGCACGCAGTGCAGGGGAATCGGGCCTCATCTCGCGGCGAGGGGGAAGTCTCATGGTTTTTCTCGAGTTGCGGCCGGAAACTGGGGTATATTCTCGAGTTACGACGGGGAGGGCCCTTCCAGACACGTGTTTGTTCAGCGACGTCAGGACTCCTGCCTAGGTGCGAGGGACACCTCGGGATTCTCCTCGAGTCTTGGCATGGCAATTGGGACGCGTCTCCACATGAGGCGGGAGACCCAGGGTCCCTTTCCACGTGCCACAGGGATCCTGGGACTCCTATCCATTTTCAAGAGGAGTCAGGAATCGTCTCCTTTGGAAGCATTGATCTGCGCGTTCCTCTCGAGTTTTCTAAGGATGTTAGGGCTCCGGTCGCGTTGAGGCGGAGGACTAGGTCTTTCTCTGTGTTCTGCACGGGGGATTCAGACATCCCTTCGTCTTGGGAGATGCAAGATGAGCCTGCATTCAATTCAGTGCAGGAATATCCGGCCTTATTTCAAGTCAGAGCATCTCGGTGTCCATTCCACTTGATGCCACAAACTCAGGGTCCCTCTCACATACCTGTAGCTGAGAGAAGCCTCCTCTTGAGGGGCTTGTGGAAAGTTCGTATTCCTCTTGAGTTGAAGCCAGGGACTAATCTCTCATCTCGAGTAGATTTGGGGTCCACGGAGCCCTTTCGTGTTGCTCCAGTGACCTCAGGATCCCTCTAGACTTGAGACAGTGATCTTGGGTTTTCTCTGGAGTGCCATCAAGGAAATCAAGGCTCCTGTCATTTTTGATGTGGAATACGGAATTGCTCTGCATGCAGGGCAGGGGAATCGGGCCTCACCTCGCGGCGAGGGGGAAGTCTCATGGTTTTTTTCGAGTTGCGGCCGGAACCTTGGGTATATTCTCGAGTTACGATGGGGAGGGCCCTTCCAGACACGTGTTTGTTCAGCGACGTCAGGACTCCTGCCTAGGTGCGAGGGACACCTCGGGATTCTCCTCGAGTCTTGGCATGGCAATTGGGACACGTCTCCACCTGAGGCGGGAGACCCAGTGTCCCTTTCCACATGCCACAGGGATCCTGGGACTCCTATCCATTTTCAAGAGGAATCAGGCAGCGTCTCCTTTGGAAGCATTGATCTCCGCGGACCTCTCGAGTTTTCAAAGGATATGAGGCCTCGGCTCGCGATGAGGAGGAAAATTAGGTCTTTCTCTGTGGTCTCCACAGGGGATTCAGACATCCCTTCGTCTTGGGAGATGCAAGACGATCCTGCATTCAATTCACTGCAGGGATATTCGGCCTTACTTCAGGTCAGAGCATCTCGGTGTCCATTCCATTTGAGGCCACAAACTCAGGGGCCCTCTCACATACCTGTAGCTGAGAGAAGCCTCCTCTTGAGGTGCTTGTTTAATGTTGGTATTCCTCTTGTGTCGAAGCCAGGGACTAAGCTCTCATCTCGAGTTGATTTGGGGTCCACGGAGCCCTTTCATGTTGCTACAGTGACCTCAGGATCCCTCTAGACTTGAGACAGTGATCTTGGGTTTTCTCTGGAGTGCCATCAAGGAAATCAAGGTTCCTTTCATTTTTGATGTGGAACACGGAATTGCTCTGCACGCAGTGCAAGGGAATCGGGCCTCATCTCGCGGCGAGGGGGAAGTCTCATGGTTTTTCTCGAGTTGCGGCCGGAACCTGGAGTATATTCTCGAGTTACGACGGATGCCGGCCCTTCCAGACACGTGTTTGTTCAGCGACGTCAGGACTCCTGCCTAGGTGCGAGGGACACCTCGGGATTCTCCTCGAGTCTTGGCATGGCAATTTGGACGCGTATCCACGTGAGGCGGGAGACCCAGGGCCCCTTTCCCCGTGCCACAGTGATCCTGGGACTCCTATCCATTTTCAAGAGGTGTCAGGCATCGTCTCCTTTGGAAGCATTGATCTCTGTGGACCTCTCGAATTTTCAAAGATGTGAGGCCTCCGGTCGCGATGAGGGGGAGAATTAGGTCTTTCTCTGTGGTCTCCACAGGGTATTCAGACATCCCTTCATCGTGGGAGATGCAAGACGAGCCTGCATTCAATTCACTGCAGGGATATCCGACCTTACTTCGAGTCAGAGCATCACGGTGTCCGTTCCATTTGAGGCCACAAACTCAGGGTCGCTTTCACATACCTGTAGCTGAGAGAAGCCTCCACTTGAGGTGCTTGTGGAAAGTTGGTATTCCTCTTGAGTCGAAGCCAGGGACTAAGCTCTCATCTCGAGTTGATTTGGGGTCCACGGAGCCCTTTCGTGTTGCTCCAGTGACCTCAGCATCCCTCTAGACTTGAGACAGTCATCTTGGGTTTTCTCTGGAGTGCCATCAAGGAAATCAAGGCTCCTTTCAAGTTTGATGTCGAACACGGAAGTGCTCTGCATGCAGTGCAAGGGAATCGGGCCTCATCTCGCGGCGAGGGGGAAGTCTCATGGTTTTTCTCGAGTTGCGGCCGGAACCTGGGGTATATTCTCGAGTTACGACGGGGAGGTCCCTTCCAGACACGTGTTTGTTCAGGGACATTAGGACTCCTGCCTAGGTGCGAGGGACACCTCGGGATTCTCCTCGAGTCTTGGCATGGCAATTGCGATGCGTCTCCACGTGAGGCATGAGACCCAGGGTCCCTTTCCACGTGCCACAGGGATCCTGGGACTCCTATCCATTTTCAAGAGGAGTCGGGCATCGTCTCCTTTGGAAGCATTGATTTCTGCAGACCTCTCGAGTTTTCAAAGGATGTGAGGCCTCCGGTCGCGATGAGGCGTAGGACTAGGTCTTTCTCTGTGGTCTCCACAGGGGATTCAGACATACCTTCGTCTTGGGAGATGCAAGACGAGCCTGCATTCAATTCACTGCAGGGATATCCGGCCTTACTTCGAGTCAGAGCATCTCGGTGTCCATTCCACTTGAGGCCACAAACTCAGGGTCCCCCTCACATACCTGTAGCTGAGAGAAGCCTCCTCTTGAGGTGCTTGTGGAAAGTTGGTATTCCTCTTGAGTCGAAGCCAGGTACAAAGCTCTCGTCTCGAGTTGATTTGGGGTCCACGGAGCCCTTTCTTGTAGCTCCAGTGACCTCAGGATCCCTCTAGACTTGAGACAGTGATTTGGGTTTTCTCTGGAGTGCCATCAAGGAAATCAAGGCTCCTTTCACGTTTGATGTGGAACAAGGAATTGCTCTGCACGCATTGCAGGGGAATCGGGCCTCATCTCGCGGCGAGGGGGAAGTCTCATGGTTGTTCTCGAATTGCGGCCGGAACCTGGGGTATATTCTCGAGTTACGACGGGGAGGGTCTTTCCAGACACATGTTTGTTCAGCGACGTCAGGAACCCTGCCTAGGTGCGAGGGACAACTCGGGATACTCCTCGAGTCTTGGCATGGCAATTGGGACGCGTCTCCTCGTGAGGCGGGAGTCGCAGGGTCCCTTTCCACGTGCCACAGGGATCCTGGGACTCCTATCCAATTTCAAGAGGAATCAGGCATCGGCTCCTTTGGAAGCATTGATGTCCGCGGACCTCTCGAGTTTTCAAAGGATATGAGGCCTCGGCTCGCGATGAGGAGGACAATTAGGTCTTTCTCTGTGGTCTCCACAGGGGATTCAGACAACCCTTCGTCTTGGGAGATGCAAGACGATCCTGCATTCAATTCACTGCAGGGATATTCGGCCTTACTTCAGGTCAGAGCATCTCAGTGCCCATTCCATTTGAGGCCACAAACTCAGGGGCCCTCTCACATACCTGTAGCTGAGAGAAGCCTCCTCTTGAGGTGCTTGTGGAAAGTTGGTATTCCTCTTGTGTAGAAGCCAGGGACTAAGCTCTCATCTCGAGTTGATTTGGGGTCCATGGAGCCCTTTCATGTTGCTACAGTGACCTCAGGATCCCTCTAGACTTGAGACAGTGATCTTGGGTTTTCTCTGGAGTGCCATCAAGGAAATCAAGGTTCCTTTCATTTTTGATATGGAACACGGAATTGCTCTGCACGCAGTGCAAGGGAATCGGGCCTCATCTCGCGGCGAGGGGGAAGTCTCATGGTTTTTCTCGAGTTGCGGCCGGAACCTGGGGTATATTCTCGAGTTACGTCGGGGAGGGCCCTTCCAGACACGTGTTTGTTCAGCGACGTCAGGACTCCTGCCTAGGTGCGAGGGACACCTCGGGATTCTCCTCGAGTCTTGGCATGGCAATTGGGACGCGTCTCCTCGTGAGGCGGGAGTCGCAGGGTCCCTTTCCACGTGCCACAGGGATCCTGGGACTCCTATCCAATTTCAAGAGGAGTCAGGCATCGTCTCCTTTGGAAGCATTGACCTCTGCAGACCTCTTGAATTTTCAAAGAATGTGAGGCCTCCGGTCGCGATGAGGCAGAGAACTAGGTCTTTCTCTGTGGCCTCCACAGGGGATTCAGACATCCCTTCGTCTTGGGAGATGCAAGACGAGCCTGCATTCAACTCACTGCAGGGATATTCGGTCTTACTTCAGGTCAGAGCATCTCGGTGTCCATTCCATTTGAGGCCACAAACTCAGGGGCCCTCTCACATACCTGTAGCTGAGAGAAGCCTCCTCTTGAGGTGCTTGTGGAAAGTTGGTATTCCTCTTGTGTCGAAGCCAGGGACTAAGCTCTCATCTCGAGTTGATTTCGGGTCCACGGAGCCCTTTCATGTTGCTACAGTGACCTCAGGATCCCTCTAGACTTGAGACAGTGATCTTGGGTTTTCTCTGGAGTGCCATCAAGGAAATCAAGGTTCCTTTCATTTTTGATGTGGAACACGGAATTGCTCTGCACGCAGTGCAAGGGAATCGGGCCTCATCTCCCGGCGAGGGGGAAGTCTCATGGTTTTTCTCGAGTTGCGGCCGGAACCTGGGGTATATTCTCGAGTTACGACGGGGAGGGCCCTTCCAGACACGTGTTTGTTCAGCGACGTCAGGACTCCTGCCTAGGTGCGAGGGACACCTCGGGATTCTCCTCGAGTCTTGGCATGGCAATTGGGACGCGTCTCCACGTGAGGCGGGAGACCCAGGGTCCCTTTCCACGTGCCACAGGGATCCTGGGACTCCTATCCAATTTCAAGAGGAGTCAGGCATCTTCTCCTTTGGAAGCATTGACCTCCGCAGACCTCTTGAATTTTCAAAGGATGTGAGGCCTCCGGTCGCTATGAGGCAGAGAACTTGGTCTTTCTCTGTGGTCTCCACAGGGGATTCAGACATCCCTTCGTCTTGGGAGATGCAAGACGAGCCTGCATTCAATTCACTGCAGGGATATCCGGCCTTACTTCGAGTCAGAGCATCTTGGTGTCCATTCCACTTGAGGCCAAAAACTCAGGGGCCCTCTCACATACCTGTAGCTGAGAGAAGCCTCCTCTCGAGGTGCTTGTGGAAAGTTGGTATTCCTCTTGAGTCGAAGCCAGGGAATAATCTCTCATCTCGAGTTGATTTGAAGTCCACGGAACCCTTTCGTGTTGCTACAGTGACCTCTGGATCTCTCTAGACTTGAGACAGTGATCTTGGGTTTTCTCTGGAGTGCCATCAAGGAAATCAAGTCTCCTTTCATTTTTGATGTGGAATACGGAGTTGCTCTGCACGCAGGGCAGGGGAATCGGGCCTCATCTCGCGGCGAGGGGGAAGTCTCATGGTTTTTCTCGAGTTGCGGCCAGAACCTGGGGTATATTCTCCAGTTACGACGGGGAGGGCCCTTAGACACGTGTTTGTTCAGCGACGTAAGGACTCCTGCCTAGGTGTAAGGGACACCTCGTGATTCTCCTCGAGTCTTGGCATGGCAATTGGGACGCGTCTCCACGTGAGGCGGGAGACCCAGTGTCCCTTTCCACGTGCCACAGTGATCCTGGGACTCCTATCCATTTTCAAGAGGAGTCAGGAATCGTCTCCTTTGGAAGCATTGATCTCCGCGGACCTCTCGAGTTTTCAATGGATGTGCGGCCTCCGGTCTCAAAGAGGCGGAGGACTAGGTCTTTCTCTGTGGTCTCCACAGGGGATTCAGACATCCCTTCCTCTTGGGAGATGCAAGACGAGCCTGCATTCAATTCACTGCAGGGATATCCAGCCTTACTTCGAGTCAGAGCATCTCGGTGTCCATTGCACTTGAGGCAACAAACTCAGGGTCCCTCTCACATACCTGTAGCTGAGAGAAGCCTCCTCTTGAGGTGCTTGTGGAAAGTTGGTATTCCTCTTGAGTCGAAGGCAGGGACTAAGCTCTCATCTCGAGTTGATTTGGGGTCCACGGAGCCCTTTCGTGTTGCTCCAGTGACCTCAGGATCCCTCTAGACTTGAGACAGTGATCTTGGGTTTTCTCTGGAGTCCCCTCAAAGAAATCAAGGCTCCTTTCACGTTTGATGTGGAACACGGAATTGCTCTGCATTCAGTGCAGGGGAATCGGGCCTCAACTCGCGGCGAGGGGAAAATCTCATGGTTTTTCTCGAGTTGCGGCCAGAACCTTGGGTATATTCTCGAGTTACGACGGGGAGGGCCCTTACAGACACGTGTTTGTTCAGCGACGTCTGGACTCCTGCCTAGGTGCGAGGGACACCTCGGGATTCTCCTCGAGTCTTCGCATGGCAATTGGGACGCGCCTCCACGTGAGGCGGGAGACCCAGGGTCCCTTTCCACGTGCCACAGGGATCCTGGGACTCCTATCCATTTTCAAGAGGAGTCAGGCATCGTCTCCTTTGGAAGCATTGATCTCCGCGGACCTCTCGAGTTTTCAAAGGATGTGAGGCCTCCGCTCGCGATGAGGCGGAGGACTAGCTCTTTCTCTGTGGTCTCCACAGGGGATTCAGACATCCCTTCCTCTTGGGAGATGCAAGACGAGCCTGCATTCAATTCACTGCAGGGATATCCAGCCTTACTTCGAGTCAGAGCATCTCGGTGTCCATTGCACTTGAGGCAACAAACTCAGGGTCCTTCTCACATACCTGTGGCTGAGAGAACCCTCCTCTTGAGGTGCTTGTGGAAAGTTGGTATTCCTATTGAGTCGAAGCCAGGTACTAAGCTCTCATCTCGAGTTGATTTGGGGTCCACGGAGCCCTTTCATGTTGCTCCAGTGACCTCAGGATCCCTCTAGACTTGAGACAGTGATCTTGGGTTTTCTCTGGAGTGCCATCAAGGAAATCAAGGCTCCTTTCACGTTTGATGTGGAACACGGAATTGCTCTGCACGCAGTGCAGGGGAATCGGGCCTCATCTCGCGGCGAGGGGGAAGTCTCATGGTTTTTCTCGAGTTGCGGCCGGAAACTGGGGTATATTCTCGAGTTACGACGGGGAGGGCCCTTCCAGACACGTGTTTGTTCAGCGACGTCAGGACTCCTGCCTAGGTGCGAGGGACACCTCGGGATTCTCCTCGAGTCTTGGCATGGCAATTGGGACGCGTCTCCACATGAGGCGGGAGACCCAGGGTCCCTTTCCACGTGCCACAGGGATCCTGGGACTCCTATCCATTTTCAAGAGGAGTCAGGAATCGTCTCCTTTGGAAGCATTGATCTGCGCGGACCTCTCGAGTTTTCTAAGGATGTTAGGGCTCCGGTCGCGTTGAGGCGGAGGACTAGGTCTTTCTCTGTGTTCTGCACGGGGGATTCAGACATCCCTTCGTCTTGGGAGATGCAAGATGAGCCTGCATTCAATTCAGTGCAGGAATATCCGGCCTTATTTCAAGTCAGAGCATCTCGGTGTCCATTCCACTTGATGCCACAAACTCAGGGTCCCTCTCACATACCTGTAGCTGAGAGAAGCCTCCTCTTGAGGGGCTTGTGGAAAGTTCGTATTCCTCTTGAGTTGAAGCCAGGGACTAATCTCTCATCTCGAGTAGATTTGGGGTCCACGGAGCCCTTTCGTGTTGCTCCAGTGACCTCAGGATCCCTCTAGACTTGAGACAGTGATCTTGGGTTTTCTCTGGAGTGCCATCAAGGAAATCAAGGCTCCTGTCATTTTTGATGTGGAATACGGAATTGCTCTGCATGCAGGGCAGGGGAATCGGGCCTCACCTCGCGGCGAGGGGGAAGTCTCATGGTTTTTTTCGAGTTGCGGCCGGAACCTTGGGTATATTCTCGAGTTACGATGGGGAGGGCCCTTCCAGACACGTGTTTGTTCAGCGACGTCAGGACTCCTGCCTAGGTGCGAGGGACACCTCGGGATTCTCCTCGAGTCTTGGCATGGCAATTGGGACACGTCTCCACCTGAGGCGGGAGACCCAGTGTCCCTTTCCACATGCCACAGGGATCCTGGGACTCCTATCCATTTTCAAGAGGAATCAGGCAGCGTCTCCTTTGGAAGCATTGATCTCCGCGGACCTCTCGAGTTTTCAAAGGATATGAGGCCTCGGCTCGCGATGAGGAGGAAAATTAGGTCTTTCTCTGTGGTCTCCACAGGGGATTCAGACATCCCTTCGTCTTGGGAGATGCAAGACGATCCTGCATTCAATTCACTGCAGGGATATTCGGCCTTACTTCAGGTCAGAGCATCTCGGTGTCCATTCCATTTGAGGCCACAAACTCAGGGGCCCTCTCACATACCTGTAGCTGAGAGAAGCCTCCTCTTGAGGTGCTTGTTTAATGTTGGTATTCCTCTTGTGTCGAAGCCAGGGACTAAGCTCTCATCTCGAGTTGATTTGGGGTCCACGGAGCCCTTTCATGTTGCTACAGTGACCTCAGGATCCCTCTAGACTTGAGACAGTGATCTTGGGTTTTCTCTGGAGTGCCATCAAGGAAATCAAGGTTCCTTTCATTTTTGATGTGGAACACGGAATTGCTCTGCACGCAGTGCAAGGGAATCGGGCCTCATCTCGCGGCGAGGGGGAAGTCTCATGGTTTTTCTCGAGTTGCGGCCGGAACCTGGAGTATATTCTCGAGTTACGACGGATGCCGGCCCTTCCAGACACGTGTTTGTTCAGCGACGTCAGGACTCCTGCCTAGGTGCGAGGGACACCTCGGGATTCTCCTCGAGTCTTGGCATGGCAATTTGGACGCGTATCCACGTGAGGCGGGAGACCCAGGGCCCCTTTCCCCGTGCCACAGTGATCCTGGGACTCCTATCCATTTTCAAGAGGTGTCAGGCATCGTCTCCTTTGGAAGCATTGATCTCTGTGGACCTCTCGAATTTTCAAAGATGTGAGGCCTCCGGTCGCGATGAGGGGGAGAATTAGGTCTTTCTCTGTGGTCTCCACAGGGTATTCAGACATCCCTTCATCGTGGGAGATGCAAGACGAGCCTGCATTCAATTCACTGCAGGGATATCCGACCTTACTTCGAGTCAGAGCATCACGGTGTCCGTTCCATTTGAGGCCACAAACTCAGGGTCGCTTTCACATACCTGTAGCTGAGAGAAGCCTCCACTTGAAGTGCTTGTGGAAAGTTGGTATTCCTCTTGAGTCGAAGCCAGGGACTAAGCTCTCATCTCGAGTTGATTTGGGGTCCACGGAGCCCTTTCGTGTTGCTCCAGTGACCTCAGCATCCCTCTAGACTTGAGACAGTCATCTTGGGTTTTCTCTGGAGTGCCATCAAGGAAATCAAGGCTCCTTTCAAGTTTGATGTCGAACACGGAAGTGCTCTGCATGCAGTGCAAGGGAATCGGGCCTCATCTCGCGGCGAGGGGGAAGTCTCATGGTTTTTCTCGAGTTGCGGCCGGAACCTGGGGTATATTCTCGAGTTACGACGGGGAGGTCCCTTCCAGACACGTGTTTGTTCAGGGACATTAGGACTCCTGCCTAGGTGCGAGGGACACCTCGGGATTCTCCTCGAGTCTTGGCATGGCAATTGGGATGCGTCTCCACGTGAGGCATGAGACCCAGGGTCCCTTTCCACGTGCCACAGGGATCCTGGGACTCCTATCCATTTTCAAGAGGAGTCGGGCATCGTCTCCTTTGGAAGCATTGATTTCTGCAGACCTCTCGAGTTTTCAAAGGATGTGAGGCCTCCGGTCGCGATGAGGCGTAGGACTAGGTCTTTCTCTGTGGTCTCCACAGGGGATTCAGACATACCTTCGTCTTGGGAGATGCAAGACGAGCCTGCATTCAATTCACTGCAGGGATATCCGGCCTTACTTCGAGTCAGAGCATCTCGGTGTCCATTCCACTTGAGGCCACAAACTCAGGGTCCCCCTCACATACCTGTAGCTGAGAGAAGCCTCCTCTTGAGGTGCTTGTGGAAAGTTGGTATTCCTCTTGAGTCGAAGCCAGGTACAAAGCTCTCGTCTCGAGTTGATTTGGGGTCCACGGAGCCCTTTCTTGTAGCTCCAGTGACCTCAGGATCCCTCTAGACTTGAGACAGTGATTTGGGTTTTCTCTGGAGTGCCATCAAGGAAATCAAGGCTCCTTTCACGTTTGATGTGGAACAAGGAATTGCTCTGCACGCATTGCAGGGGAATCGGGCCTCATCTCGCGGCGAGGGGGAAGTCTCATGGTTGTTCTCGAATTGCGGCCGGAACCTGGGGTATATTCTCGAGTTACGACGGGGAGGGTCTTTCCAGACACATGTTTGTTCAGCGACGTCAGGAACCCTGCCTAGGTGCGAGGGACAACTCGGGATACTCCTCGAGTCTTGGCATGGCAATTGGGACGCGTCTCCACGTGAGGCGGGAGACCCAGGGTCCCTTTCCACGTGCCACAGGGATCCTGGGACTCCTATCCATTTTCAAGAGGAGTCAGGCATCGTCTCCTTTGGAAGCATTGATCTCCGTGGACCTCTCGAGTTTTCAAAGGATGTGAGGCCTCCGCTCGCGATGAGGCGGAGAATTAGGTTTTTCTCTGTGGTCTCCACAGGGGATTCAGATATCCCTTCGTCTTGGGAGATGCAAGACGAGCCTGCATTCAATTCACTGCAGGGATATCCAGCCTTACTTCGAGTCAGAGCATCCCGGTGTCCATTCTACTTGAGGCCACAAACTCGGGGTCCCTCAAATATACATGTAGCTGAGAGAAGCCTCCTCTTGAGGTGCTTGTGGAAAGTTGGTATTCCTCTTGAGTCTAAGCCAGGGACTAAGCTCTCATCTCGCGTGTATTTCGGTCCACGGAGCCCTTTCCTGTTGGTCCAGTGACCTCAGGATCCCTCTAGACTAGTGACAGTGATCTTGGGTTTTCTCTGGAGTGCCATCAAGGAAATCAAGGCTCCTTTCACGTTTGATGTGGAACACGGAATTGCTCTGCATGCAGTGCAGGGGAATCGGGCCTCAACTCGCGGCGAGGGGGAAATCTCATGGTTTTTCTCGAGTTGCGGCCCAAACCTGGGGTATATTCTCGAGTTATGACGGGGAGGGCCCTTCCAGACACGTGTTTGTTCAGCGACGTCAGGACTCCTGCCTAGGTGCGAGGGACACCTCGGGATTCTCCACGAGTCTTGGCATGGCAATTTGAACGCGTCTCCACGTGAGGGGGGAGACCCAGGGTCCCTTTCCACGTGCCACAGTGATCCTGGGACTCCTGTCCATTTTCAAGAGGAGTCAGGCATCGTCTTCTTTGGAAGCATTGATCTCCGCAGACCTCTCGAGTTTTCAAAGGATGTGAGGCCTCCGGTCGCGATGAGGCGGAGAACTAGGTCTTTCTCTGTGGTCTCCACAGGGGATTCAGACATCCCATCGTCTTGGGAAATGCAAGACGAGCCTGCATTCAATTCACTGCAGGGATATCTGGTCTTACTTCGAGTCAGAGCATCTCGGTGTCCATTCCACTTGAGGCCACAAACTCAGGGTCCCTCTCACATACCATTAGCTGAGAGTAGCCTCCTCTTGAGGTGCTTGTGGAAAGTTGGTATTCCTCTTGAGTCGAAGCCAGGGACTAAGCTCTCATCTCGAGTTGATTTGGGGTCCACGGAGCCCTTTCGTGTTGCTCCAGTGACCTCAGGATCTCTCTAGACTTGAGACAGTGATCTTGGGCTTTCTCTGGAGTGCCATCAAGGAAATCAAGGCTCCTTTCCCGTTTGATGTGGAACACGGAATTGCTCTGCATGCAGTGCAGGGGAATCGGGCCTCAACTAGCGGCGAGGGGGAAATCTCATGGTTTTTCTCGAGTTGCGGCCGGAACCTGGGGTATATTCTCGAGTTACCACGGGGAGGCCCCTTCCAGACACGTGTTTGTTCAGCGACGTCAGGACTCCTGCCTAGGTGCGAGGGACACTTCGGTATTCTCCTCGAGTCTTGGCATGGCAATTGGGACGCGTCTCCACGTGAGGCGGGAGACCCAGGGTCCCTTTCCACGTGCCACAGGGATCCTGGGACTCCTATCCATTTTCAAGAGGAGTCAGGCATCGTCTCCTTTGGAAGCATTGATCTCCGCGGACCTCTCGAGTTTTCAAAGGATGTGAGGCTTCCGCTCGCGATGAGGCAGAGAATTAGGTCTTTCTCTGTGGTCTCCACAGGGGTTCAGACATCCCTTCATCTTGGGAGATGCAAGACGAGCCTTCATTCAATTCAACTGCAGGGATATCCGGCCTTACTTCGAGTCAGAGCATCTCGGTGTCCATTCCATTTGAGGCCACAAACTCAGGGGCCCTCTCACATACATGTAGCTGAGAGAAGCCTCCTCTTGAGGTGCTTGTGGAAAGTTGGTATTCCTCTTGAGTCAAAGCCAGGGACTAAGCTCTCATCTCGAGTTGATTTGGGGACCACAGAGCCCTTTCATGTTGCTACAGTGACCTCAGGATCCCTCTAGACTTGAGACAGTGATCTTGGGTTTTCTCTGGTGTGCCATCAAAGAAATCAAGGCTCCTTTCATTTTTGATGTGGAATACGGAGTTGCTCTGCATGCAGCTCAGGGGAATCGGGCCTCATCTCGCGGCGAGGGGGAAGTCTCATGGTTTTTCTCGAGTTGCGTCCGGAACCTGGGGTATATTCTCGAGTTACGACGGGGAGGGCCCTTCCAGACACGTGATAGGTGCGAGGGACACCTTTGGATTCTCCTAAAGTCTTGGCATGACAATTGGGACGCGTCTCCACGTGAGGCGGGAGACCCAGGGTCCCTTTCCACGTGCCACAGGGATCCTGGGACCTCTATCCATTTTCAAGAGGAGTCAGGCATCGTCTCCTTTGGAAGCATTGATCTCCGCGGACCTCTCGAGTTTTCAAAGGATGTGAGGCCTCCGGTCGCGATGAGGCGGAGGACTAGGTCTTTCTCTGTGGTCTCCACAGGGGATTCAGACATCCCTTCGTCTTGGGAGATGCAAGACCAGCCTGCATTCAATTCACTGCAGGGATATCCGGCCTTACTTCGAATCAGAGCATCTCGGTGTCCATTCCACTTGAGGCCACAAATTCAGGGTCCCTCTCACATACCTGTAGCTGAGAGAAGCCTCCTCTTGAGGTGCTTGTGGAAAGTTGGTATTCCTCTTGAGTCAAAGCCAGGGACTAAGCTCTCATTTAGAGTTGATTTGCGGTCCACGGAGCCCTTTTGTGTTGCTCCAGTGACCTCAGGATCCCTCTAGAATTGAGACAATGATCTTGGGTTTCCTCTTGAGTGCCATCAAGGAAATCAAGGCTCCTTTCACGTTTGATGTGGAACACGGATTTGCTCTGCACGCAGTGCCGGGGAATCGGGCCTCATCTCGCGGCGAGGGGTAAGTCTCATGGTTTTTCTCGAGTTGCGGCCAGAACCTGGGGTATATTCTCGAGTTACGACAGGGAGGGCCCTTCCAGACACGTGTTTGTTCATCGACGTCAGGACTCCTGCCTAGGTACGAGGGACACCTTGCGATTCTCCTCGAGTCTTGGCATGGCAATTTAGACGCGTCTCCATGTGAGGCAGGAGACCAGGGTCCCTTTCCATGTGCCACAGGGATCCTGGGGCTCCTATCCATTTTCAAGAGGAGTCAGGCATCGTCTCCTTTGGAAGCATTGATCTCCGCGGACCTCTCGAGTTTTCAAAGGATGTGAGGCCTCCGGTCGCATTGAGGCGGAGGACTAGGTCTTTCTCTGTGGTCTCCACAGGGGATTCAGACATCCCTTCGTCTTGGGAGATGCAAGACGAGCCTGCATTCAATTCACTGCAGGGATATCTGGCCTTACTTCGAGTCAGAGCATCTCGGTGTCCATTCCACTTGAGGCCACAAACTCAGGGTCCCTCTCACATACCTGTAGCTGAGAGAAGCCTCCTCTTGAGGTGCTTGTGGAAAGTTGGTATTCCTCTTGAGTCGAAGCCAGGGACTAAGCTCTCATCTTGAGTTGATTTGGGGTCCACGGAGCCCTTTTGTGTTGCTCCA
This sequence comes from Dama dama, assembly GCF_033118175.1. Classification (NCBI taxonomy): domain Eukaryota; kingdom Metazoa; phylum Chordata; class Mammalia; order Artiodactyla; family Cervidae; genus Dama; species Dama dama. Next base: position 3,562,627 of record NC_083706.1, on the reverse strand, counting down.
GTGACCTCAGGATCCCTCTAGACTTGAGACAGTGATCTTGGGTTTTCTCTGGAGTGTCATCAAGGAAATCAAGGCTCCTTTCACGTATGATGTGGAACACGGAATTGTTCTGGACGCAGTGCTGGGGAATCGGGCCTCATCTCGCGGTGAGGGGGAAGTCTCATGGTTTTTCTCGAGTTGCGGCCGGAACCTGGGGTATATTCTCGAGTTACGACGGGGAGGTCCCTTCCATACACGTGTTTGTTCAGCGACGTAAGGACTCCAGCCTAGGTGCGAGGGACACCTCGGGATTCTCCTCGAGTCTTCGCATGGCAATTGGGACGCGTCTCCACGTGAGGCGGGAGACGCAGGGTCCCTTTCCACGTGCCACAGTGATCCTGGGACTCCTATCCATTTTCAAGAGGAGTCAGGCATCGTCTCCTTTGGAAGCATTGATCTCCGCAGACCTCTCGAGTTTTCAAAGGATGTGAGGCCTCCGGTCGCGTTGAGGCGGTGGACTAGGTCTTTCTCTGTGGTCTCTACAGGGGATTCAGACATCCCTTGGTCTTGGGAGATGCAAGACGAGCCTGCATTCAATTCACTGCGGTGATATCCGGCCTTACTTCGAGTCAGAGCATCTCCGTGTCCATTCCACTTGAGGCCACAAACTGAGGGTCCCTCTCACATACCTGTAGCTGAGAGAAGCCTCCTCTTGAGGTGCTTGTGGAAAGTTGGTATTCCTCTTGAGTCGAAGCCAGGGACTAAGCTCTCATCTCGAGTTGATTTGGGGTCCACGGAGCCCTTTCCTGTTGCTCCAGTGACCTCAGGATCCCTCTAGACTTGAGACAGTGATCTTGGGTTTTCTCTGGAGTGCCATCAAGGAAATCAAGGCTCCTTTCACGTTTGATGTGGAACACGGAATTGCTCTGCACGCAGTGCAGGGCAATCGGGCCTCATCTCGCGGCGAGGGGGAAGTCTCATGGTTTTTCTCGAGTTGCTGCCAGAACCTGGGGTATATTCTCGAGTTACGTCGGGGAGGGCCCTTCCAGACAAGTGCCTGTTCATCGACGTCAGGACTCCTTCCTAGGTGCGAGGGACACCTCGGGATTCTCCTCGAGTCTTGGCATGGCAATTGGGACGCGTCTCCACGTGAGGCAGGAGACCCTGGGTCCCTTTCGACGTGCCACAGGGACCCTGGGACTCCTATCCACTTTCAAGAGGAGTCAGGCATCGTCTTCTTTGGAAGCATTGATCTCCGCAGACCTCTCGAGTTTTCAAAGGATGTGAGGCCTCCGGTCGCGATGAGGCGGAGGACTAGGTCTTTCTCTGTCGTCTCCACAAGGGATTCAGACATCCCTTCGTCTTGGGAGATGCAAGACGAGCCTGCATTCAATTCACTGCAGGGACACCCGGCCTTACTTCAAGTCAGAGCATCTCGGTGTCCATTCCACTTGAGGCCAAAAACTCAGTGTCCCTCTCACATACCTGTAGCTGAGAGAAGCCTCCTCTTGAGGTGCTTGTGGAAAGTTGGTATTCCTCTTGAGTTGAAGCCAGGGACTAAGCTCTCATCTCGAGTTGATTTGGGGTCCACGGAGCCCTTTCGTGTTGCTCCAGTGACCTCAGGATCCCTCTAGACTTGAGACAGTGATCTTGGGTTTTCTTTGGAGTGCCATCAAGGAAATCAAGGCTCCTTTCACGTTTGATGTGGAACACGGAATTGCACTGCACGCAGTGCAGGGGAATCGGGCCTCATCTCGTGGCGAGGGGGAAGTCTCATGGTTTTTCTCGAGTTGCGGCCAGAACCTGGGGTATATTCTCGAGTTACGACGGGGAGGGCCCTTCCAGACACGTGTTTGTTCAGCGACGTCAGGACACCTGCCTAGGTGCGAGGGACACCTCGGGATTCTCGTCGAGTCTTGGCATGGCAATTGGGACGCGTCTCCACGTGAGGCAGTAGAACCAGGGTCCCATTCCACGTGCCACAGGGATCCTGGGACTCATATCCATTTTCAAGAGGAGTCAGGCATCGTCTCCTTTGGAAGCATTGATCTCCGCCGACCTCTCGAGTTTTCAAAGGATGTGAGGTCTCCGGTCGCGATGATGCGGAGGACTAGGTCTTTCTCTGTGGTCTCCACAGGGGATTCAGACATCCCTTCGTCTTGGGAGATGCTAGACGAGCCTGCATTCAATTCACTGCAGGGATGTCCGGCCTTACTTCGAGTCAGAGCATCTCGGTGTCCATTCCACTTGAGGCCACAAACTCAGGGTCCCTCTCACATACCTGTAGCTGTGAGAAGCCTCCTCTTGAGGTGCTTGTGGAAAGTTGGTATTGCTCTTGAGTCGAAGCCAGGGACTAAGCTCTCATCTCGAGTTGATTTGGGGTCCACGGAGCCCTTTCGTGTTGCTCCAGTGACCTCAGGATCCTTCTAGACTTGAGACAGTGATCTTGGGTTTTCTCTGGAGTGCCATCAAGTAAATCAAGTCTCCTTTCACGTTCGATGTGGAACACGGAATTGCTCTGCTCGCAGTGCAGGAGAATCGGGCCTCATCTCACGGCGAGGGGGAAGTCTCATGGTTATTCTGGAGTTGGGGCCGGAACCTGGGGTATATTCTCGAGTTACGACGGGGAGGGCCCTTCCAGACACGTGTTTGTTCAGCGACGTCAGGACTCCTGCCTAGGTGCGAGGGACACCTCGGGATTCTCCTCGAGTCTTGTCATGGCAATTGGGACGCGTCTCCACGTGAGGCAGGAGACGCAGCATCCCTTTCCACGTGCCACAGGGATCCTGGGACTCCTATCCATTTTCAAGAGGAGTCAGGCATCGGGTCCTTTGGAAGCATTGATCTCTGCAGACCTCTCGAATTTTCAAAGGATGTGAGGCCTCCGGTCGCGATGAGGCGGGGGACTAGGTCTTTCTCTGTGGTCTCCACAGCGGATTCTGACATCTCTTCGTCTTGGGAGATGCAAGACGAGCCTGCATTCACTTCACTGCAGGGATATCCGGCCTTACTTCGAGTCAGAGCATCTCGGTGTCCATTCCACTTGAGGCCACAAACTCAGGGTCCCTCTCACATAACTGTTGCTGAGAGAAGACTCCTCTTGAGGTGCTTGTGGAAAGTTGGTATTCCTCTTGAGTCGAAGCCAGGGACTAAGCTCTCATCTCGAGTTGATTTGGGGTCCACGGAGCCCTTTCCTTTTGCTCCAGTGACCTCAGGATCCCTCTAGACTTGAGACAGTGATCTTGGGTTTTCTCTGGAGTGCCATCAAGGAAATCAAGGCTCCTTTCACTTTTGATTTGGAACACGGAATTGCTCTGCATGCAGTGCAGGGAAATCGGGGCTCATGTCGCGGCGAGGGGGAAGTCTCATAGTTTTTCTCGAGTTGCGGCCGGAACCTGGGGTATATTCTCGAGTTACGATGGGGAGGGCCCTTCCAGACACGTGTTTGTTCAGCGACGTCAGGACTCCTGCCTAGGTGCGAGGGACACCTCGGGATTCTCCTCGAGTCTTGGCATGGCAATTGGGAGGCGTCTCCACGTGAGGCGGGAGACCCAAGGTCCCTTTCCACGTGCCACAGGGATACTGGGACTATTATCCATTTTCAAGAGGAGTCAGGCATCGTCTCCTTTGGAAGCATTGATCTCCGCGGACCTCTCGAGTTTTCAAAGGATATGAGGCCTCCGTTTGCGTTGATGCGGAGGACTAGGTCTTTCTCTGTGGTCTCCACAGGGGATTCAGACAACCCTTCGTCTTGGGAGATGCAAGACGAGCCTGCATTCAATTCACTGCAGGGATATCCGGCCTTCCTTCGAGTCAGAGCATCTCGGTGTCCATTCCACTTGAGGCCACAAACTCAGGGTCCCTCTCACATACCTGTAGCTGAGAGAAGCCTCCTCTTGAGGTGCTTGTGGAAAGTTGGTATTCCTCTTGAGTCGAAGCCAGGGACTAAGCTCTCATCTCGAGTTGATTTGGGGTCCACGGAGCCCTTTCCTGTTGCTCCAGTGACCTCAGGATCCCTCTAGACTTGAGACAGTGATCTTGGGTTTTCTCTGGAGTGCCATCAAGGAAATCAAGGCTCCTTTCACGTTTGATTTGGAACACGGAATTGCTCTGCACGCAGTGAAGGGGAATCGAGCATCATGTCGCGGAGAGGGGGAAGTCTCATGGTTTTTCTCGTGTTACGGCCGTAACCTGGGGTATATTCTTGATTTACGACGGGGAGGGCCCTTCCAGACACGTGTTTGTTCAGCGACGTCAGGACTCCTGCCTAGGTGCGAGGGACACCTCGGGATTCTGCTCGAGTCTTGGCATGGCAATTGGGCCGCGTCTCCACGTGAGGCGGGAGACCCAGGGTCCCTTTCCACGTGCCACAGGGATCCTGGGACTCCTATCCATTTTCAAGAGGAGTCAGGCATCGTCTCCTTTGGAAGCATTGATCTCCGCGGACCTCTCGAGTTTTCAAAGGATGTGAGGCCTCCGTTCGCGTTGAGGCGGAGAACTAGGTATTTCTCTGTGGTCTCCACAGGGGATTCAGACATCCCTTCGTCTTGGGAGATGCAAGACGAGCCTGCACTCAATTCACTGCACGGATATCCGGCCTTATTCGAGTCAGAGCATCTCGGTGTCCATTCCACCTGAGGCCACAAACTCAGGGTCCCTCTCACATACCTGTAGCTGAGAGAAGCCTCGTCTTGATGTGCTTGTGGAAACATGGTATTCCTCTTGAGTCTAAGCCAGGGACTAAGCTCTCATCTCGAGTTGATTTGGGGTCCACGGAGCCCTTTCTTGGTGCTCCAGTGACCTCAGGATCCCTCTAGACTTGAGACAGTGATCTTGGGTTTTCTCTGGAGTGCCATCAAGGAAATCAAGGCTCCTTTCACGTTTGATGTGGAACACGGAACTGCTATGCAAGCAGTGCAGGGAAATCGGCCCTCATCTCGCGGCGAGGGGGAAGTCTCATGGTTTTTCTCGAGTTGCAGCCAGGACTTGGGGTATATTCTCGAGTTACAACGGGGAGGGCCCTTCCAGACACGTGTTTGTTTAGCGACGTCAGGACTCCTGCCTTGGTGCGAGGGACACCTCGGGATTCTCCTCGAGTCTTGGCATGGCAATTGGGACGGGTCTCCACGTGAGGCGGGAGACCCAGTGTCCCTTTCCACGTGCCACAGGGATCCTGGGACTCCTATGCATTTTCCAGAGGAGTCAGGCATCGTCTCCTTTGGAAGCATTGATCTCCGCTGACCACTCGAGTTTTCAAAGAATGTGAGGCCACAGGTCGCGATGAGGAGGAGGACTAGGTCTTTCTCTGTGGTCTGCACAGGGGTTTCAGACATCCCTTCGTCTTGGGAGATGCAAGATGAGCCTGCATTCCATTCACTGCAGGGATATCCGGCCTTATTTCGAGTCAGAGCATCTCGGTGTCCATTCCACTTGAGGCCACAAACTCAGGGTCCCTCTCACATACCATTAGCTGAGAGAAGCCTCCTCTTGAGGTGCTTGTGGAAAGTTGGTATTCCTCTTGAGTCTAAGCCAGGGACTAAGCTCTCATCTCGAGTTGATTTGGGGTCCACGGAGCCCTTTCGTGTTGCTCCAGTGACCTCAGGATCCCTCTAGACTTGAGACAGTGATCTTGGGTTTTCTCTGGCGTGCCATCAAAGAAATCAAGGCTCCTTTCATTTTTGATGTGGAATACGGAATTGCTCTGCATGCAGTGCAGGGGAATCGGGCCTCATGTATTGGCGAGGGGGAAGTCTCATGGTTTTTCTCGAGTTGCGGCCGGAACCTGGGGTATATTCTCGAGTTACGACGGGGAGGGCCCTTCCAGACACGTGTTTGTTCAGCGACGTCAGGACTCCTGCCTAGGTGCGAGGGACACCTCGGGATTCTCCTCGAGTCTTGGCATGGCAATTGGGACGCGTCTCCACGTGAGGCGGGAGACCCAGGGTCCCTTTCCACGTGCCACAGGGATCCTGGGACTCCTATCAATTTTCAAGAGGAGTCAGGCATCGTCTCCTTTGGAAGCATTGATCTCCGCGGACCTCTTGAGTTTTCAAAGGATGTGAGGCCTCCGGTCGCGATGAGGCGGAGAAGTAGGTCTTTCTCTGTGGTCTCCACAGGGGATTCAGGCATTCCTTCGTCTTGAGAGATGCAAGGCGAGCCTGCATTCAATTCACTGCAGGGATATCCGGCCTTACTTCGAGTCAGAGCATCTCGGTGTCCATTCCACTTGAGGCCACAAACTCAGGGTCCTTCTCACATACCTGTGGCTGAGAGAACCCTCCTCTTGGGGTGCTTGTGGAGAGTTGGTATTCCTCTTGCATCGAAGCCAGGTACTAAGCTCTCATCTCGAGTTGATTTGGGGTCCACGGAGCCCTTTCGTGTTGCTCCAGTGACCTCAGGATCCCTTTAGACTTGAGACAGTGATCCTGGGTTTTCTCTGGAGTGCCATCAAGGAAATCAAGGCTCCTTTCAGGATTGATGTGGAACACGGAATTGCTCTGCACGCAGTCCAGGGGAATCGGGCCTCATCTCGCGGCGAGGGGAAAGTCTCATGGTTTTTCTCTAGTTGCGGCCGGAACCTGGGGTATATTTTCGATTTACGACGGGGAGGACCCTTCCAGACACGTGATAGGTGCGAGGGACACCTCGGGATTCTCCTCGAGTATTGGCATGGCAATTGGGACGCGTCTCCACGTAAGGCCGGAGACCCAGGGTCCCTTTCCACGTGCCACAGGGATCCTGGGACTCCTATCCATTTTCAAGAGGAGTCAGGCATCGCCTCCTTTGAAAGCATTGATCTCCACGGACCTCTCGAGTTTTCAAAGAATGTGAGGCCTTCGCTTGCGATGAGGCGGAGAACTAGGTCTTTCTTGTGGTCTCCACAGGGGATTCAGACATCCCTTCGTCTTGGGAGATGCAAGACGAGCCTGCATTCAATTCACTGCAGGGATATCCGGCCTTACTTAAGTCAGAGCATCTCGGTGTCCATTCCACTTGAGGCCAAAAACTCAGGGTCCCTCTCACATACATGTAGCTGAGAGAAACCTCCTCTTGAGGTGCTTGTGGAAACTAGGTATTCCTCTTGAGTCGAAGCCAGGGACTAAGCTCTCATCTCGAGCAGATTTGGGGTCCACGGAGCCCTTTGGTGTTGCTCCAGTGACCGCAGGATCCCTCTAGACTTGAGACAGTGGTCTTGCGTTTTCTCTGGAGTGCCATCAAGGAAATTAAGGCTCCTTTCACGTTTGATGTGGAACACGGAATTGCTCTGCACGCAGTGCAGGGGAATCAGGCCTCATCTCGCGGCGAGGGGGAAGTCTCATGGTTTTTCTCGAGTTGCGGCCGGAACCTGGGGTATATTCCCGAGTTACGACGGGGAGGGCCCTTCCAGACACGTGTTTGTTCAGCGACGTCAGTACTCCTGCCTAGGTGCGAGGGACACCTCGGGATTCTCCTCGAGTCTTGGCATGGCAATTGGGAGGCGTCTCCACGTGAGGCGGGAGACCCAGGGTCCCTTTCCACGTGCCACAGGGATCCTGGGACTCCTATCCATTTTCGAGAGGAGTCAGGCATCGCCTCCTGTGGAAGCATTGATCTCCGCGGACCTCTCCAGTTTTCAAAAGATGTGAGGCCTCCGGTCGCGATGAGTCGGAGAACTAGGTCTTTCTCTGTGGTCTGAACAGGGGATTCAGACATCCCTTCGTCTTGGGAGATGCAAGACGCGCCGGCATTCAATTCTCTGCAGGGATATCCGACCTTACTTCGAGTCACAGCATCTCAGGGTCCATTCCTGCTGAGGCCACAAACTCAGGGATCCTCTCACATACCTGTAGCTGAGAGAAACCTCCTCTTGAGGTGCTTGTGGAAAGTTGGTATGACACTTGAGTCGAAGACAGGGACTAAACTCTCATCTCGAGTTGATTTGGGGTCCATGGAGCCATTTCGTTTTGCTACAGTGACTTCAGGATCCCTCTAGACTTGAGACAGTGATCTTGGGTTTTCTCTGGAGTGCCATCAAGGAAATCAAGGCTCCTTTCACGTTTGATGTGGAACACGGAATTGCTCTGCACGCAGTGCAGGGGATTCGGGCCTCATCTCGCGGCGAGGGGGAAGTCTCATGGTTTTTCTCGAGTTGCGGCCGGAACATAGGGTATATTCTCGAGTTACGACGGGAAGGGCCCTTCCAGACACATGTTTGTTCAGCGACGTCAGGACTCCTGCCTTGGTGCGAGGGACACCTCGGGTTTCTCCTCGAGTCTTGGCATGGCAATTGTTTCGCGTCTCCACGTGAGGCGGGAGACCCACTGTCCCTTTCCACATGTCACAGGGATCCTGGGACTCCTATCCATTTTCAAGAGTAGTCAGGCATCGTCTCCTTTGGAAACCTTGATCTCCGCGGACCTCTCGAGTTTTCAAAGGATGTGAGGCCTCCGGTCGCGATGAAGCGGAGAACTAGGTCTTTCTCTGTTGTCTCCACAGGGGATTCAGATATCCCTTCGTCTTGGGAGATGCAAGACGAGCCTGCATTCAATTCACTGCAGGGATATCCGGCCTTACTTCGAGTCAGAGCATCTCGGTGTCCATTCCATTTGAGGCCACAAACTCAGGGTCCCTCTCACATACCTGTAGCTGAGAGAAGCCTCCTCTTGAGGTGCTTGTGGAAAGTTGGTATTCCTCTTGAGTCGAAGCCAGGGACTAAGCTCTCATTTCGAGTTGATTTGGGGTCCACGGAGCCCTTTCGTGTTGCTCCAGTGACCTCAGGATCCCTCTAGACTTGAGACAGTGATCTTGGGTTTTCTCTGGAGTGCCATCAAGGAAATCAAGGCTCCTTTCACGTTTGATGTGGAACACGGAATTGCTCTGCATGCAGTGCAGGGGAATCGGGCCTCAACTCGCGGCGAGGGGGAATTCTCATGGTTTTTCTCTAGTTGCGGCTGGAACCTTGGGTATATTCTCGAGTTATGACGGGGAGGTCCCTTCCAGACACGTGTTAGTTCAGCGAAGTCAGGACTCCTGCCTAGGTGCGAGGGACACCTCGGGATTCTCCTCGAGTCTTGGCATGGCAATTGGGACGCGTCTCCACGTGAGGCGGGAGACCCAGGGTCCCTTTCCACGTGCCACAGGAATCCTGGGACTCCTATCCATTTTCAAGAGGAGTCAGGCATCGTCTCCTTTGGAAGCATTGATCTCCGCAGACCTCTCGAGTTTTCAAAGGCTGTGAGGCCTCCGGTCGGGATGAGGCGGAGGACTAGGTCTTTCTCTGTCGTCTCCACAGGGGATTCAGACATCCCTTCGTCTTGGGAGATGCAAGACGAGCCTGCATTCAATTCACTGCAGGGATAACCGGACTTACTTCGAGTCAGAGCATCTCGGTGTCCATTCCACTTGAGGCACAAACACAGGGTCCCTCTCACATACCTGTAGCTGAGAGAAGCCTCCTCTTGAGGTACTTGTGTAAAGTTGGTATTCCTCTTGAGTCGAATTCAGGGACTAAGCTCTCATCTCAGGTTGATTTGTGGTCCACGGAGCCCTTTCTTGTTGCTCCACTGACCTCAGGATCCCTCTAGACTTGAGACAGTGATCTTGGGTTTTCTCTGGAGTGCCATCAAGGAAATCAAGGCTCCTTTCACGTTTGATGTGGAACACGGAATTGCTCGGCATGCAGTGCAGGGTAATCGGGCCTCATGTCGCGGCGAGGGGGAAGTCTCATGGTTTTTCTCGAGTTGCGGCCGGAACCTGGGGTATATTCTCGAGTTACGACGGGGAGGGCCCTTCCAGACTCGTGTTTGTTCAGCGACGTCAGGACTCCTGCCTAGGTGCGAGATACACCTCGGGATTCTCCTCGAGTCTTGGCATGTCAATTGGGACGCGTCTCCACGTGATGCGGGAGACCCAGGGTCCCTTTGCACGTGCCACAGGCATCCTGGGACTCCTATCCATTTTCAAGAAGAGTCAGGCATTGTCTCCTTTGGAAGCATTGATCTCCGCAGATCTCTAAAGTTTTCAAAGGATGTCAGGCGTCCGGTCGCGATGAGGCGGAGGACTAGGTCTTTCTCTGTGGTCTAGACAGGGGATTCAGACATCCCTTCGTCTTGGGAGATGCAAGACGAGCCTGCATTCAATTCACTGCAGGGATATCCGGCCTTACTTCGAGTCAGAGCATCTCGGTGTCCATTCCACTTGAGGCCACAAACTCAGGGTCCCTCTCACATACCTGTAGCTGAGAGAAGCCTCCTCTTGAGGTGCTTGTGGAAAGTTGGTATTCCTCTTGAGTCGAAGCCAGGGACTAAGCTCTCATCTCGAGTTGATTTGGGGTCCATGGAGCCCTTTCGTGTTGCTCCAGTGACCTCAGGATCCCTCTAACTTGAGACAGTGATCTTGGGTTTTCTCTGGAGTGCCATCAAGGAAATCAAGGCTCCTTTCACTTTTGATGTGGAACACGGAATTGCTCTGCACGCAGTGCAGGGGAATTGGGCCTCATCTCGCTGCGAAGGGGAAGTCTCATGGTTTTTATCGAGTTGCGGCCGGAACCTGGGGTATATTCGAGAGTTACGACGGGGAGGGCCCTTCCAGACACGTGTTGTTCAGCGACGTCAGGAATCCTGCCTAGGTGCGAGATACACCTCGGGATTCTCCTCGAGTCTTGGCATGGCAATTGGGACCCGTCTCCACGTGAGGCGGGAGACCCAGTGTCCCTTTCCATGTGCCACAGGGATCCCGGGACTCCTATCCATTTTCAAGAGGAGTCAGGCATCGTCTCCTTTGGAAGCATTGATCTCCGCAGACATCTCGAATTTTCAAAGGATGTGAGGCCTCCGGTCGCGATGAGGCGGAGGACTAGGTCTTTCTCTGTCGTCTCCACAGGGCATTCAGACATCCCATCGTCTTGGGAAATGCAAGACGAGCCTGCATTTCATTCACTGCAGGGATATCCGGCCTTACTTCGAGTCAGAGCATCTCGGTGTCCATTACACTTGAGGCCACAAATTCAGGGTCACTCTCACATACCTGTAGCTGAGAGAAGCCTCCTCTTGAGGTGCTTATGGAAAGTTGGTATTCCTCTTGAGTCGAAGCCAGGGACTAAGCTCTCTTCTCGAGTTGATTTGGGGTCCACGGAGCACTTTCTTGTTGCTCCAGTGACCTCAGGATCCCTCTAGACTTGAGACAGTGATCTTGGGTTTTCTCTGGGGTGCCTTCAAGGAAATCAAGGCTCCTTTCAAGTTTGATGTGGAACACGGAATCGCTCTGCACACAGTGCATGGGAATCGGGCCTCATCTCGCGGCAAGGGGGATGTCTCATTGTTTTTCTGAAGTTACGGTCGGAACCTAGGGAATATTCTCGAGTTACGACGGGGAGGGCCCTTCCAGACCCGTGTTTGTTCAGCGACGTCAGGACTTTGCCGAGGTGCGAGGGACACCTCGGGATTCTCCTCGAGTCTTGGCATGGCAATTGGAACGCGTCTCCACGTGAGGCGGGAGACCCAGGATCCCTCTCCACGTGCCACAGTGATCCTGGGACTCCTATCCATTTTCAGGAGGAGTCAGGCATCGTCTCCTTTGGAAGCATTGATCTCCGCAGCCCTCTCGAGTTTTCAAAGGATGTTAGGCCTCCAGACGCGATGAGGCGGAGGACTAGTTTTTTCTCTGTCGTCTCCACAGGGCATATAGACATCCCTTCGTCTTTGGAGATGCAAGACGAGCCTGCATTCAATTCACTGCAGGGATATTCGGCCTTACTTCGAGTCAGAGCATCTCGGTGTCCATTCCACTTGAGGCCACAAACTCAGGGTCCCTCTCACATACCTGTAGCTGAGAGAAGCCTCCTCTTGAGGTGCTTGTGGAAAGTTGGTATTCCTCTTGAGTCGAACCAGGGACTAAGCTCTCATCTCGAGTTAATTTGAGGTCCACGGAGCCCTTTCTTGTTGCTTCAGTGACCGCAGGATCCCTCTAGACTTGAGACAGTGATCTTGCGTTTTCTCTCGAGTGCCATCAAGGAAATCAAGGCTCCTTTCCCGTTTAATGTGGAACACGGAATTGCTCTGAACCCAGTGCAGGGGTATCGGGCCTCATCTCGCGGCGAGGGAGAAGTCTCATGGTTTTTCTCGAGTTGCGGCCGGAACCTGGGGTATATTCCCGAGTTACGACGGGGAGGGCCCTTCCAGACACGTGTTTGTTCAGCGATGTCAGGACTCCTGCTTAGGTGCGAGGGACACCTCGGGATTCTCCTCGAGTCTTGTCATGGCAATTGGGACGCGTCTCCATGTGAGGCGGGAGACCCAGTGTCCCATTCCACGTGCCACACGGATCCTGGGACTCCTATCCATTTTCAAGAGGATTCAGGCAACGTCTCCTTTGGAAGCATTGATCTCCGCGCACCTCTCGAGTTTTCAAAGAATGTGAGGCCTCCGTTCGCGTTGATGCGGAGAACCAGGTCTTTCTCTGTGGTCTACACAGGGGATTCAGACATCCCTTCGTCTTGGGAGATGCAAGACAAGCCTGCATTCAATTCACTGCAGGGATATCCGGCCTTACTTCGAGTCAGAGCATCTCGGTGTCCATTCCACTTGAGGCCACAAACTCAGGGTCCCTCTCACATACCTGTAGCTGAGAGAAGCCTCCTCTTGAGGTGCTTCTGGAAAGTTGGTATTCTTCTTGAGTCGAAGCCAGGGACTAAGCTCTCATCTCGAGTTGATATGGGGTCCCGGAGCCCTTTCGTGTTGCTCCAGTGACCTCAGGATCCCTCTAGACTTGAGACAGTGATCTTGGGTTTTCTCTGGAGTGCCATCAAGGAAATCAAGGCTCCTTTCACGTTTGATGTGGAACACGGAATTGCTCTGCCCGCAGTGCAGGGGAATCGGGCCTCATCTCGCGGCGAGGGGGAAGTCTCATGGTTTTTCTCGAGTTGCGGCCAGAACCTTGGGTATATTCTCGAGTTATGATGGGGAGGGCCCTTCCAGACACGTGTTTGTTCAGCGACGTCAGGACTCCTGCCTAGGTGCGAGGGAAATCTCGGGATTCTCCTCGATTCTTGGCATGGCAATTGGGATGCGTCTCCACGTGAGGCAGGAGACCCAGGGTCCCTTTCCACGTGCCACAGGGATCCTGGGACTACTATCCATTTTCAAGAGGAGTCAGGCATCGTCTCCTTTGGAAGCATTGATCTCCGTGGACCTCTCGAGTTTTCAAGGATGAGAGTCCTCCGGTCGCGATGATGCGGAGATTTAGGTCTTTCTCTGTGGTCTCCACAGGGGTTTCAGACATCCCTTCGTCTTGGGAGATGCAAGACGAGCCTGCATTCAATTCACTGCAGGGATATCCAGCCTTACTTCGAGTCAGAGCATCTCGGTGTCCATTCCACTTGAGGCCACAACTCAGGGTCCCACTCACATACCTGTAGCTGAGAGATGCCTCCTTTTGAGGTGCTTGTGGAAAGTTGGTATTCCTCTTGAGTCTAAGCCAGGGACTAAGCTCTCATCTCGAGTTGATTTGGGGTCCACGGAGCCCTTTCGTGTTGCTACAATGACCTCAGGATCCCTCTAGACTTGAGACAGTGATCTTGGGTTTTCTCTGGAGTGCCATCAAGGAAATCAAGTCTCCTTTCACGTTTGATGTGGAACACGGAATTGCTCTGCATGCAGTGCAGGGGAATCGGGCCTCAACTCGCGGCGAGGGGGAAATCTCATGGTTTTTCTCGAGTTGCGGCCGGAACCAGGGGTATATTCTCGAGTTATGACGGGGAGGGCCCTTCCAGACAAGTGTTTGTTCAGCGACGTCAGGACTCCTTCCTTGGTGCGAGGGACACCTCGGGATTCTCCTCGAGTCTTGGCATGGCAATTGGGACGCGTCTCCACGTGAGGCGGGAGACCCAGGGTCCCTTTCCACGTGCGACAGGGATCCTGGGACTCCTATCCATTTTCAAGAGGAGTCAGGCATCGTCTCCTTTGGAAGCATTGATCTCCGCTGACCTCTCGAATTTTCAAAGAATGTGAGGCCACAGGTCGCGATGAGGCTGAGAACTAGGTCTTTCTCTGTGGTCTCCACAGGGGATTCAGACATCCCTTCGTCTTGGGAGATGCAAGACGAGCCTGCATTCCATTCACTGCAGGGATATCCGGCCTTTCTTCGAGTCAGAGCATCTCGGTGTCCATTCCACTTGAGGCCAAAAACTCAGGGTCCCTCTCACACACTTGTAGCTGAGAGAAGCCTCCTCTTGAGGTGCTTGTGGAAAGTTGGTATTCTTCTTGAGTCGAAGCCAGGGACTAAGCTCTCATCTCGAGTTGATTTGGGGTCCTGGAGCCCTTTCGTGTTGCTACAATGACCTCAGGACCCTCTACACTTGAAACAGTGATCTTGGGTTTTCTCTGGAGTGCCATCAAGGAAATCAAGGCTCCTTTCACGTTTGATGTGGAACACGGAATTGCTCTGCACGCAGTGCAGGGGAATCGGGCCTCATCTCGCGGCGAGGAGTAAGTCTCATGGTTATTCTCGAGTTGCGACCCGAACCCTGGGTATATTCTCGAGTTATGACGGGGAGGGCCCTTCCAGACAAGTGTTTGTTCAGCGACGTCAGGACTCCTTCCTTGGTGCGAGGGACACCTCGGGATTCTCCACGAGTCTTGGCATGGTAATTGGGACGCGTCTCCACGTGATGCGGGAGACCCAGTGTCCCTTTCCACGTGCCACGGCGATCCTGGGACTCCTATCCATTTTCAAGAGGAGTCAGGCAACGTCTCCTTTGGAAGCATTGATCTCCGTGCACCTCTCGTGTTTTCAAAGGATGGGAGGCCTCCGGTCGCGATGAGGCGGAGATCTAGGTCTTTCTCAGTGGTCTCCACAGGGGATTCAGACATCCCTTCCTCTTGGGAGATGCAAGACGAGCCTGCATTCAATTCACTCCAGGGATATCGGGCCTTATTTCCAGTCAGAGCACCTCGATGTCCATTCCACTTGAGGCCACAATCTGAGGGTCCCTTTCACTTACCTGTAGCTGAGAGAAGCCTCCTCTTGAGGTGGTTGTGGTAAGTTGGTATTCCTCTTGAGTTGAAGCCAGGGACTAAGCTCCCATCTCGAGTTGATTTGGGGTCCACGGAGCCATTTCGTGTTGCTCCAGTGATCTCAGGATCCCTCTAGACTTGAGACAGTGATCTTGGGTTTTCTCCGGAGTGCCATCAAGGAAATCAAGGCTCCTTTCCCGTTCGATGTGGAACACGGAATTGCTCTGCACGCAGTGCAGGGGAATCGGGCCTCATCTCGCGGCGAGGGGGAAGTCTCATGGTTTTTCTCGATTTGCGGCCAGAACCTGGGGTATATTCTCGAGTTACTATGGGGAGGGCCCTTCCAGACACGTGTTTGTTCAGCGACTTCAGGACTCCTGCCTAGGTGCGAGGACACCTCGGGATTCTCGTAGAGTCTTGGCATGGCAATTCGGACGCGTCTCCACATGAGGCAGTAGACCCAGGGTCCCTTTCCACGTGCCACAGGGATCCTGGGACTCCTATCCATTTTCAAGAGGAGTCAGGCATCTTCTCCTTTGGAAGCATTGATCTCCGTGGACCTCTCGAGTTTTCAAAGGATGAGAGGCCTCCGGTCGCGATGATGCGGAGATCTAGGTCTTTCTCTGTGGTCTCAACAGGGGATTCAGACATCCCTTCGTCTTGGGAGATGCAAAACGAGCCTGCATTCAATTCACTGCAGGGATATCGGGCCTTACTTCGAGTCAGAGCATCTCTGTGTCCATTCCACTTGAGGCCACAATCTCAGGGTCCCTCTCACATACCTGTAGCTGAGAGAAACCTCCTCTTGAGGGTCTTGTGGAAAGTTGGTATTCCTCTTGAGTCGAAGCCAGGGACTAAGCTCTCATCTCGAGTTGATTTGGGGTCCACGGAGCCCTTTCGAGTTGCTACAGTGACCTCAGGATCCCTCTAGACTTGAGACAGTGATCTTGGGTTTTCTCTGGAGTGCCATCAAGGAAATCAAGGCTCCTTTCACGTTTGATGTGTAACACGGAATTGCTCTGCACGCAGTGCAGGGGAATCGGGCCTCATCTCGCGGCGAGGGGGAAGTCTCATGGTTTTTCTCGACTTACGGCCGGAACATGGGCTATATTCTCGAGTTACAACGGGGAGGGTCTTTCCAAACACGTGTTTGTTCAGCGACGTCAGGACTCCTTCCTAGGTGCGAGGGACACCTTGGGATTCTCTTCGAGTCTTGGCATGGCAATTGGGACGCGTCTCCATGTGAGGCGGGAGACCCAGTGTCCCTTTCCACGTGCCACAGGGATCCTGGGACTCCTATCCATTTTCAAGAGGTGTCAGGCATCGTCTCCTTTGGAAGTATTGATCTCCGCAGACCTCTCGAGTTTTCAATGGATATGAGGCCTCCGGTTGCGTTGAGGCGGAGGACTAGGTCTTTCTCTGTGGTCTCCACAGGGGATTCAGACAACCCTTCGTCTTGGGAGATGCAAGACGAGCCTGCATTCAATTCACTGCAGGGATATCCGCCTTACTTCGAGTCAGAGCATCTCGGTGTCCATTCCACTTGAGGCCACAAACTCAGGGTCCCTCTCACATACCTGTAGCTGAGAGAAGCCTCCTCTTGAGGTGCTTGTGGAAAGTTGGTATTCCTCTTGAGTCGAAGCCAGGGACTAAGCTCTCATCTCGAGTTAATTGGGGTCCACGGAGCCCTTTCTTGTTGCTACAGTGACCTCAGGATCCCTCTAGACTTGAGACAGTGATCTTGGGTTTTCTCTGGAGTGCCATCAAGGAAATCAAGGCTCCTTTCCCGTTTGATGTGGAACACAGAATTGCTCTGCACGCAGTGCAGGGGAATCGGGCCTCATCTCGCGGCGAGGGGGAAGTCTCATGGTTTTTCGCGATTTGCGGCCGGAACCTGGGGTATATTCTCGAGTTACGACGTGGAGGGCCCTTCCAGACACGTGTTTGTTCAGCGACGTCAGCACTCCTGCCTAGGTGCGAGGGACACCTCGGGATTCTCCTCGAGTCTTGGCATGGCAATTGGGAAGCGTCTCCACGTGAGGCGGGAGACCCAGGGTCCCTTTCCACGTGCCACAGGGATCCTGGGACTCCTTTCCATTTTCAAGAGGAGTCAGGCATCGTCTCCTTTGGAAGCATTGATCTCCGCTGACCTCTCGAGTTTTCAAAGGATGTGAGGCCACAGGTCGCGATGAGGCGGAGAACTAGGTCTTTCTCTGTGTTCTCCACAGGGGATTCATACATCCCTTCGTCTTGGGAGATGCAAGACGAGCCTGCATTCCATTCACTGCAGGGATATCCGGCCTTACTTCGAGTCAGAGCATCTCAGTGTCCATTCCACTTGAGGCCAAAAACTCAGGGTCCCTCTCACATACCTGTAGCTGAGAGAAGCCTCCTCTTGAGGTGCTTGTGGAAAGTTGGTATTCTTCTTGAGTCGAAGCCAGGGACTAAGCTCTCATCTCGAGTTGATTTGGGGTCCACGGAGCCCTTTCGTGTTGCTACAGTGACCTCAGGATCCCTCTAGACTTGAGACAGTGATCTTGGGTTTTCTCTGGAATGCCATCATGGAAATCAAGACTCCTTTCACGTTTGATGTGGAACACAGAATTGCTCTGCACGCAGTGCAGGGGAATGGGGCCTCATCTCGCGGCGAGGAGTAAGTCTCATGGTTTTTCTCGAGTTGCGGCCGGAACCTGGGGTATATTCTCGAGTTATGACTGGGAGGGCCCTTCCAGACACGTGTTTGTTCAGCGACGTCAGGACTCCTGCCTAGGTGCGAGGGACACCTTGGGATTCTCCTCGAATCTTTGCATGGCAATTGGGACGCGTCTCCACGTTAGGCGGGAGATGCAGGGTCCCTTTCCACGTGCCACAGGGATCCTGGGACTCCTATCCATTTTCAAGAGGAGTCAGGCATCGTCTCCTTTGGAAGCATTGATCTCCGCGGACCTCTCGAGTTTTCAAAGGATGTGAGGCCTCCGGTCGCGATGAGACGGAGAACTCGGTCTTTCCCTGTGGTCTCCACAGGGGATTCAGACATCCCTTCGTCTTGGGAGATGCAAGACGAGCCTGCATTCATTTCACTGCAGGGATAAATGGCCTTACTTCGAGTCAGAGCATCTCGGTGTCCATTCCACTTGAGGCCACAAACTCAGGGTCCTTCTCACATACCTGTGGTTGAGAGAACCCACCTCTTGAGGTGCTTGTGGAAAGTTGGTATTCCTCTTGAGTCGAAGCCAGGGACTAAGCTCTCATCTCGAGTTGATTTGGGGTCCTCGGAGCCCTTTCGTGTTTCTCCAGTGACCTCAGGATCCCTCTAGACTTGAGACAGTGATCTTGGGTTTTCTCTGGAGTGCCATCAAGGAAATCAAGGCTCCTTTCCCATTTGATGTGGAACACGGAATTGCTCTGCATGCAGTGCAGGGGAATCGGGCCTCAACTAGCGGCGAGGGGGAAATCTCATGGTTTTTCTCGAGTTGCGGCCGGAACCTGGGGTATATTCTCGAATTACCACGGGGAGGCCCCTTCCAGACACGTGTTTGTTCAGCGACGTCAGGACTCCTGCCTAGGAGCGAGGGACACCTCGGGATTCTCCTCCCGTCTTGGCGTGGCAATTGGGACGCGTCTCCACGTCAGGCGGGAGACCCAGGGTCCCTTTACACGTGCCACAGGGATCCTGGGACTCTTATCCATTTTAAAGAGGAGTCAGGCATCGTCTACTTTGGAAGCATTGATCTCCGTGGACCTCTCGAGTTTTCAAACGATGTGAGGCCTCCGCTCGCGATGAGGCGGAGAATTAGGTCTTTCTCTGTGGTCTCCACAGGGGTTGAGACATCCCTTCATCTTGGGAGATGCAAGATGAGCCTGCATTCAATTCACTGCAGGGATATCCGGCCTTACTTTGAATCAGAGCATCTCGGTGTCCATTCCATTTGAGGCCACAAACTCAGGGGCCCTCTCACATACCTGTAGCTGAGAGAAGCCTCCTCTTGAGGTGCTTGTGGAAAGTTGGTATTCCTCTTGAGTCGAAGCCAGGGACTAAGCTCTCATCACGAGTTGATATGGGGACCACAGAGCCCATTCATGTTGCTACAGTGACCTCAGGATCCCTCTAGACTTGAGACAGTGATCTTGGGTTTTCTCTTTCTCGGGCCTCATCTCACGGCGAGGGGAAAGTCTCATGGTTTTTCTCGAGTTGCGGCTGGAAACTGGGCTATATTCTCGAGTTACAACGGGGAGGGCCTTTCCAGACACGTGTTTGTTCAGCGACGTCAGGACTCCTGCCTAGGTGCGAGGGACACCTCGGGATTCTCCTCGAGTCTTGGCATGGCAATTGGGATGCGTCTCCACATGAGGCGGGAGACCCAGGGTCCCTTTCCACGTGCCACAGGGATCCTGGGACTCCTATCCATTTTCAAGAGGAGGCAGGCAACGTTTCCTTTGGAAGCATTGATCTCCGTGCACCTCTCCAATTTTCAAAGGACGTGAGGCCTCTGTTCGCGTTGAGGCGGAGAACTAGGTCTTTCTCTGTGGTCTCCACAGGGGATTCAGACATCCCTTCGTCTTGGGAGATGCAAGACGAGCCTGCATTCAATTCACTGCATTGATATCGGGCCTTATTTTCAGTCAGAGCACCTCGGTGTCCATTCCACTTGAGGCCACAATCTGAGGGTCCCTCTCACATACCGGTAGCTGAGAGAAGCCTCCTCTTGCGGTGCTTGTGGAAAGTTGTTATTCCTCTTGAGTCTAAGCCAGGGACTAAGCTCTCATCTCGAGTTGATTTGGGGTCCACGGAGCCATTACATGTTGCTCCAGTGACCTCAGGATCCCTCTAGACTTGAAACAGTGATCTTGGGTTTTCTCTGGAGCGCCATCAAGGAAATCAAGGCTCCTTTCAAGTTTGATTTGGAACACGGAATTGTTCTGCACGCAGTGCAGGGGAATCGGGCCTCATCTCGCGTCAAGGGGGATGTCTCATGGTTTTTCTCAAGTTGCGGCCGAAACCTGGGGTATATTCTCAAGTTACGACGGGGAGGGCCCTTCCAGACACGTTTTTGTTCAGCGACGTCAGGACTCCTGCCTAGGTGCGAGGGACACCTCGGGATTCTCCTCGAGTCTTGGCATGGCAATTGGGACGCGTCTCCACGTGAGGCGGGAGACCCAGGGTTCCTTTCCACGTGCCACAGGGATCCTGGGACTCCTATCCATTTTCAAGAAGAGTCAGGCATCTTCTCCTTTGGAAGCATTGATCTCCGCGGACCTCTCGAGTTTTCAAAGGATGTGAGGCCTCCGGTCTCGATGAGGCGGAGAACGAGGTCTTTCTCTGTGGTCTCCACAGGGGATTCAGACAACCCTTCGTCTTGGGAGATGCAAGACGAGCCTGCATTCAATTCACTGCAGGGATATCCGGCCTTACTTCGAGTCAGAGCATCTCGGTGTCCATTCCACTTGAGGCCACAAACTCAGGGTCCCTCTCACATACCTGTAGCTGAGAGAGCCCCCTCTTGAGGTGCTTGTGGAAAGGTGGTATTCCTCTTGAGTCGAAGCCAGGGACTAAGCTCTCATCTCGAGTTGATTTGGGGTCCACGCAGCCCTTTCATGTTGCTCCAGTGACCTCAGGATACCTCTAGACTTGAGACAGTGAACTTGAGTTTTCTCTGGAGTGCCATCAAGGAAATCAAGGCTCTTTTCACGTTTGATGTGGAACAAGGAATTTCTCTGCATGCAATGCAGGGGAATCGGGCCTCAACTCGCGGCGCGGGGGAAATCTCATGGTTTTTCTCGAGTTGCGGCCGGAACCTGGGGTATGTTCTCGAGTTACGACGGGGAGGGCCCTTACAGACACGTGTTTGTTCAGCGACGTCAGGACTCCTGCCTAGGTGCGAGGGACACCTCGGGATTCTCCTCGAGTCTTGGGATGACAATTGGGACGCGTCTCACCGTGAGGCGGGAGACCCAGGGTTCCTTTCCACGTGCCACAGGGATCCTGAGACTCCTATCCATTTTCAAGAGGGGTCAGGCATCGTCTCCTTTGGAAGCATTGATCTCTGCAGACCTCTCGAGTTTTCAAAGGATGTGAGGCCTCCGGTCACGATGAGGCGGAGGACTAGGTCTTTCTCTGTGGTCTCCACAGGGGTTTCAGACATCCCTTCATCTTGGGAGATGCAAGACGAGCCTGCATTCAATTCACTGCAGGGATATCCGGACTTACTTCGGATCAGAGCATCTCGGTGTCCATTCCACTTGAGGCCACAAACTCAGGGTCCTTCAAATATACCTGTAGCTGAGAGAAGCCTCCTCTTGAGGTGCTTGTGGAAAGTTGGTATTCCTCTTGAGTCTAAGCCAGGGACTAAGCTCTCATCTCGAGTTGATTTGGGGTCGACGGAGCCCTTTCCTGTTGGTCCAGTGACCTCAGGATCCCTCTAGACTTGAGACAGTGATCTTGGGTTTCCTCTGGAGTGCCATCAAGGAAATCAAGGCTCCTTTCACGTTTGATGTGGAACACGGAATTTCTCTGCATGCAGTGCAGTGGAATCGGGCCTCAACTCGCGGCGCGGGGGAAATCTCATGGTTTTTCTTGAGTTGCGGCCGGAACCTGGGTTATATTCTCGAGTTACGACGAGGAGGGCCCTTCCAGACACGTGTTTGTTCAGCGACATCAGGACTCCTGCCTAGGTGCGAGGGACACCTCGGGATTCTCCTCGAGTCTTGGCATGGCAATTGGGACGCGTCTCCACGTGAGGCGGGAGACCCAGGGTCCCTTTCCACGTGCCACAGGGATCCTGGGACTCCTATCCATTTTCAAAAGGAGTCAGGCATCGTCTCCTTTGGAAGCATTGATCTCCGCGGACTTTTCGAGTTTTCAAAGGATGTGAGGCCTCTGGTCGCGATGAGGCGGAGAACTCGGTCTTTCTCTGTGGTCTCCACAGGGGATTCAGACATCCCTTCGTCTTGGGAGATGCAAGACGAGCCTGCATTCAATTCACTGCAGGGATATCCGGCCTTACTTTGAGTCAGAGCATCTCGGTGTCCATTACACTTGAAGCCACAAATTCAGGGTCCCTCAAATATACATGTAGCTGAGAGAAGCCTCCTCTTGTGGTGCTTGTGGAAAGTTGGTATTCCTCTTGTGTCGAAGCCAGGGACTAAGCTCTCATCTCGAGTTGATTTGGGGTCCACGGAGCCCTTTCGTGTTGCTCCAGTGACCTCAAGATCCCTCTAGACTTGAGACAGTGATCTTGGGTTTTCTCTAGAGTGCCATCAAAGAAATCAAGGCTCCTTTCATGTTTGATGTGGAACACGGAATTGCTCTGCACGCAGTGCAGGGGAATCGGGCCTCATCTCGCGGCGAGGGGGAAGTCTCATGGTTTTTCTCGAGTTGCGGCCGGAACCTGGGGTATATTCTCGAGTTACGACGGGGAGGGCCCTTCCAGACACGTGTTTGTTCAGTGATGTCAGGACTCCTGCCTAGGTGCGAGGGACACCTCGGGATTCTCCTCGAGTCTTGGCATTGCAATTGGGACGCGTCTCCACGTGAGGCGGGAGACCCAGGGTCCCTTTCCACGTGCCAAAGGGATCCTGGGACTCCTATCCATTTTCAAGAGGAGTCAGGCATCGTCTCCTTTGGAAGCATTGATCTTCGCAGACCTCTCGAGTTATCAAAGGATGTGAGGCCTCCGGTCGCGATGAGGCGGAGGACTAGGTATTTCTCTGTGGTCTCCACAGGGGATTCAGACATCCCTTCGTCTTGGAAGATGAAATACGAGCCTACATTCAATTCACTGCAGGGATATCCGGCCTTACTTCGAGTCAGAGCATCTCGGTGCCCATTTCACTTGAGGCCAGAAACTCAGGGGCCCTCTCACAACCTGTAGCTGAGAGAAGCCTCCTCTTGAGGTGCTTCTGGAAAGTGGGTATTCCTCTTGAGTCGAAGCAAGGGTCTAAGCTCTCATCTCGAGTTGATTTGGGGTCCACGGAGCCCTTTCGTGTTGCTACAGTGACCTCAGGATCCCTCTAGACTTGAGACAGTGATCTTGGGTTTTCTCTGGTGTGCCATCAAGGAAATCAAGGCTCCTTTCAAGTTTGATGTGGAACACGGAATTGCTCTGCACGCAGTGCAGGGGAATCGGGCCTCATCTCGCGGCGAGGGGGAAGTCTCATGGTGTTTCTCGAGTTGCGGCCGGAACCTGTGGTATATTATCGAGTTACGACGGGGAGGGCCCTTCCAGACACGTGTTTGTTCAGCGACGTCAGGACTCCTGCCTAGGTGCGAGGGACACCTCGGGATTCTCCTCGAGTCTTGGCATGGCAATGGGGACGCGTCTCCACGTGAGGCGGGAGACCCAGGGTCCCTTTCCACGTGCCACAGGGATCCTGGGACTCCTATCCATTTTCAAGAGGAGTCAGGCATCGTCTCCTTTGGAAGCATTGATCTCCGCGGACCTCTCGAGTTTTCAAAGGATGTGAGGCCTCCGCTCGCGATGAGGCGGAGAATTAGGTCTTTCTCTGTGGTCTCCACAGTGGATTCATACATCCCTTAGTCTTGGGAGATGCAAGACGAGCCTGCATTCCATTCACTGCAGGGATATCCGGCCTTACTTCGAGTCAGAGCATCTCAGTGTCCATTCCACTTGAGGCCAAAAACTCAGGGTCCCTCTCACATACCTGTAGCTGAGAGAAGCCTCCTCTTGAGGTGCTTGTGGAAAGTTGGTATTCTTCTTGAGTCGAAGCCAGGGACTAAGCTCTCATCTCGAGTTGATTTGGGGTCCTGGAGCCCTTTCGTTTTGCTACAGTGACCTCAGGATCCCTCTAGACTTGAGACAGTGATCTTGGGTTTTCTCTGGAATGCCATCATGGAAATCAAGACTCCTTTCACGTTTGATGTGGAACACAGAATTGCTCTGCACGCAGTGCAGGGGAATGGGGCCTCATCTCGCGGCGAGGAGTAAGTCTCATGGTTTTTCTCGAGTTGCGGCCGGAACCTGGGGTATATTCTCGAGTTATGACTGGGAGGGCCCTTCCAGACACGTGTTTGTTCAGCGACGTCAGGACTCCTGCCTAGGTGCGAGGGACACCTCGGGATTCTCCACGAGTCTTGGCATGGTAATTGGGACGCGTCTCCACGTGATGCGGGAGACCCAGGGTCCCATTCCACGTGCCACAGGGATCATGGGACTCCTATCCATTTTCAAGAGGAGGCAGGCAACGTCTCCTTTGGAAGCATTGATCTCCGTGCACCTCTCCAATTTTCAAAGGATGTGAGGCCTCCGTTCGCGTTGAGGCGGAGAACTAGGTCTTTCTCTGTGGTCTCCACAGGGGATTCAGACATCCCTTCGTCTTGGGAGATGCAAGACGAGCCTGCATTCATTCACTGCATTGATATCGGGCCTTATTTCCAGTCAGAGCACCTCGGTGTCCATTCCACTTGAGGCCACAATCTTAGGGTCCCTCTCACATAACGGTAGCTGAGAGAAGCCTCCTCTTGCGGTGCTTGTGGAAAGTTGGTATTCCTCTTGAGTTGAAGCCAGGGACTAAGCTTTCATCTCGAGTTGATTTGGGGTCCTCGGAGCCATTTCGTGTTACTCCAGTGACCTCAGGATCCCTCTAGACTTGAGACAGTGATCTTGGGTTTTCTCTGGAGTGCCATCAAGGAAATCAAGTCTCCTTTCACGTTTGATGTGGAACACGGAATTGCTCTGCACGCAGTGCAGGGGAAACGGGCCTCATCTCGCGTCAAGGGGGATGTCTCATGGTTTTTCTCAAGTTGCGGCCGAAACCTGGGTTATGTTCTCAAGTTACGACGGGGAGGGCCCTTCCAGACACGTTTTTGTTCAGCGACGTCAGGACTCCTGCCTAGGTGCGTGGGACACCTCGGGATTCTCCTCGAGTCTTGGCATGGCAATTGGGACGCGTCTCCACGTGAGGCGGGAGACCCAGGGTTCCTTTCCACGTGCCACAGGGATCCTGGGACTCCTATCCATTTTCAAGAAGAGTCAGGCATCTTCTCCTTTGGAAGCATTGATCTCCGCGGACCTCTCGAGTTTTCAAAGGATGTGAGGCCTCCGGTCTCGATGAGGCGGAGAACGAGGTCTTTCTCTGTGGTCTCCACAGGGGATTCAGACAACCCTTCGTCTTGGGAGATGCAAGACGAGCCTGCATTCAATTCACTGCAGGGATATCCGGCCTTACTTCGAGTCAGAGCATCTCGGTGTCCATTCCACTTGAGGCCACAAACTCAGGGTCCCTCTCACATACTTGTAGCTGAGAGAGCCCCCTCTTGAGGTGCTTGTGGAAAGTTGGTATTCCTCTTGAGTCGAAGCCAGGGACTAAGCTCTCATCTCGAGTTGATTTGGGGTCCACGGAGCCCTTTCATGTTGCTCCCGTGACCTCAGGATACCTCTAGACTTGAGACAGTGAACTTGAGTTTTCTCTGGAGGGCCATCAAGGAAATCAAGGCTCCTTTCACGTTTGATGTGGAACACGGAATTTCTCTGCATGCAGTGCAGGGGAATCGGGCCTCAACTCGCGGCGCTGGGGAAATCTCATGGTTTTTCTTGAGTTGCGGCTGGAACCTGGGTTATATTCTCGAGTTACGACGAGGAGGGCTCTTCCAGACACGTGTTTGTTCAGCGACATCAGGACTCCTGCCTAGGTGCGAGGGACACCTCGGATTCTCCTCGAGTCTTGGCATGGCAATTGGGAGGCGTCTCCACGTGAGGCGGGAGACCCAGCATCCCTTTCCAAATGCCACAGGGATCCTGGGACTCCTATCCATTTTCAAGAGGAGTCAGGCATCGTCTCCTTTGGAAGCATTGATCTCCGCGGACCTCTCAAGTTTTCAAAGGATGTGAGGCCTCCGGTCGCGATGAGGCGGAGGACTCGGACTTTCTCTGTGGTCTCCACAGGGGATTCATACATCCCTTCGTCTTGGGAGATGCAAGACGAGCCTGCATTCAATTCACTGCAAGGATATCCGGCCTTACTTCGAGTCAGAGCATCTCGGTGTTCATTCCCGTTGAGGCCACAAACTCAGGGTCCCTCTCACATACCTGTAGCTGAGAGAAGCCTTCTCTTGAGGTGCTTGTGGAAAGTTGGTATTCCTCTTGAGTCGAAGCCAGGGACTAAGCTCTCATCTCGAGTTGATTTGGGGTCCACGGAGCCCTTTCGTGTTGCTCCAGTGACCTCAGGATCCCTCTAGACTTGAGACAATGATCTGGGGTTTTCTCTGGAGTTCCATCAAGGAAATCAAGGCTCCTTTCACGTTTGATGTGGAACACGGAATAGCTCTGCACGCAGTGCAGGGGAATCGGGCCTCATCTCGCGGTGAGGGGGATGTCTCATGGTTTTTCTCGAGTTGCGGCCGGAACCTGGGGTATATTCTCGAGTTACGACGGGGAGGTCCCTTCCAGACACGTGTTTGTTCAGCGACATCAGGACTCCTGCCTAGGTGCGAGGGACACCTCGGGATTCTCCTCGAGTCTTGGCATGGCAATTGGGACGCGTCTCCACGTGAGGCGGGAGACCCAGTGTCCCATTCCACGTGCCTCAGGGATCCTGGGACTCCTATCCATTTTCAAGATGAGTCAGGCATCTTCTCCTTTGGAAGCATTGATCTCCGCGGACCTCTCGGGTTTTCAAAGGATGTGAGGCCTCCGGTCGCGATGAGGTCTAGAACTAGGTCTTTTTCTGTGGTCTCCACAGGGGATTCAGACATCCCTTCGTCTGGGGAGATGCGTGAAGAGCCTGCATTCAATTCACTGCAGGGATATTCGGCCTTATTTTGAGTCATAGCATCTTGGTGTCCATTCCACTTGAGGCCAGAAACTCAGGGTCCCTCTCACATAACTGTAGCTGAGAGAAGCCTCCTCTTGAGGTGCTTGTGGAAAGTTGCTATTGCTCTTAAGTCGAAGCCAGGGACTAAGCTCTCATCTCGAGTTGATTTGGGGTCCACGGAGCCCTTTCGTGTTGCTACAGTGACCTCAGAATCCCTCTAGACTTGAGACAGTGATCTTGGGTTTTCTCTGGAGTGCCATCAAGGATATCAAGGCTCCTTTCAATTTTGATGTGGAACACGGAATTGCTCTGCACGCAGTGCAGGGGAATCGGGTCTCATCTCGCGGTGAGGGTTAAGTCTGATGGTTTTTCTCGAGTTGCGGCCGGAACCTGGGGTATATTCTCGACTTACGACGGGGAGGGCCCTTCTAGACAAGTGTTTGTTCAGCGACGTCAGGACTCCTGCCTAGGTGCCCGGGACACCTCTGGATTCTCCTCGAGTCTTGACATGGCAATTGGGACGCGTCTCCACGTGAGGCGGGAGACCCAGGGTCCCTTTCCACGTGCCACACGGATCCTGGGACTGCTATCCATTTTCAAGAGTAGTCAGGCATCGTCTCCTTTATAAGCATTGATCTCCGAGGACCTCTCGAATTTTCAAAGGATGTGAGGCCTCCGGTCGCGATGTGGCGAGAACTAGGTCTTTCTTATGGTCTCCACAGGGGATTCAGACATCCCTTCGTCTTGGGAGATGCAAGATGAGCCTGCATTCAATTCACTGCAGGGATATCCGGCCTTACTTCGAGTCAGAGCATCTCGGTGTCCATTCCACTTGAGGCCACAAAATCAGGGTCCCTCTCACATAACTGTAGCTGAGAGAAGCCTCCTCTTGAGGTGCTTGTGGAAAGCTGGTATTCCTCTTGAGTCGAAGCCAGGGACTAAGCTATCATCTCGAGTTGATTTGGGGTCCACGGAGCCCTTTCGTGTTGCTACAGTGACCTCAGGATCCCTCTAGACTTGAGACAGTGATCTTGGGTTTTCTCTGGAGTGCCATCAAGGATATCAAGGCTCCTTTCAACTTTGATGTGGAACACGGCATTGCTCTGCACGCAGTGCAGGGAAATTCGGCCTCATCTCGCGGCGAGTTTGAAGTCTCATGGTTTTACTCGAGTTGCGGCCGGAACCTGGGGTATATTCCCGAGTTACGACGGTGAGGTCCCTTCCAGACACGTGTTTGTTCAGCGACGTCAGGACTCCTGCCTAGGTGCGAGGGACAACTGGGGATTCTCCTCGAGTCTTGGCATGGCAATTGGGACGCGTCTCCACGTGAGGTGGGAGACCCAGGGTCCCTTTCCACGTGATTCAGGGATCCTGGGACTCCTATCCATTTTCAAGAAGAGTCAGGCATCGTCTCCTTTGGAAGCATTGATCTCCGCGGACCTCTCGAGTTTTCAAAGGATATGAGGCCTCCGGTCGCGATGAGGCGGAGAACTAGGTCTTTCTTGTGGTCTCCACAGGGGATTCAGACATCCCTTCGTCTTGGCAGATGCATGACGAGCCTGCTTTCAATTCACTGCAGGGATATCCGGCCTTACTTCGAGTCAGAGCATCTCGGTGTCCATTCCACTTGAGGCCACAAATTCAGGGTCCTTCTCACATACTTGTGGCTGAGAGAACCCTACCCTTGAGGTGCTTGTGGAAAGTTGGTATTCCTCTTGAGTCGAAGCCAGGGACGAAGCTCTCATCTCGAGTTAATTTGGGGTCCACGGAGCCCTTTCGTGTTGCTCCAGTGACCTCAGGATCCCTCTAGACTTGAGACAGTGATCTTGGGTTTTCTCTGGAGTGCCATCAAGGAAATCAAGGCTTTTTTCTCGTTTGATGTGGAACACGGAATTGCTCTACACGCAGTGCAGGGGAATCGGGCCTCATCTCGCGGTAAGGGGGAAGTCTCATGGTTTTTCTCGAGTTGCGGCCGGAACCTGGGGTATATTCTCGAGTTACGACGGGGAGGGCCCTTCCAGACTCGTGTTTGTTCAGCGACGTCAGGACTCCTGCCTAGGTGCGAGGGACTCCTCGGGATTCTCCTCTAGTCTTGGCATGGCAATTGGGACGCGTCTCCACGCGCGGCGGGAGACCCAGGGTCCCTTTCCACGTGCCACAGGGATCCTGGGACTCCTATCCATTTTCAAGAGGAGTCAGGCATCCTCTCCTTCGGAAGTATTGAACTCCGCAGACTTCTCGAGTTTTCAAAGGATATGAGGCCTCCGGTTGCGTTGAGGCGGAGGACTAGGTCTTTCTCTGTGGTCTGCACAGGGGATTCAGACAACCCTTCGTCTTGGGAGATGCAAGACGAGCCTGCATTCAATTCACTGCAGGGATATCCGGCCTTACTTCGAGTCAGAGCGTCTCGGTGTCCATTCCACTTGAGGCCACAAACTCAGGGTCCCTCTCACATACCTGTAGCTGAGAGAAGCCTCCTCTTGAGGTGCTTGTGGAAAGTTGGTATTCCTCTTGAGTCGAAGCCAGGGACTAAGCTCTCATCTCGAGTTGATTTGGGGTCCACGGAGCCCTTTCGTGTTGCTCCAGTGACCTCAGGATCCCTCTAGACTTGAGACAGTGATTTTGGGTATTCTCTGGAGTGCCATCAAGGAAATCAAGGCTCCTTTCACGTTTGATGTGGAACACGGAATTGCTCTGCACGAAGTGCAGGGGAATCGGGCCTCATCTCGCGGCGAGGGGGAAGTCTCATGGTTTTTCTCGA
Source organism: Dama dama (assembly GCF_033118175.1). Taxonomy (NCBI): domain Eukaryota; kingdom Metazoa; phylum Chordata; class Mammalia; order Artiodactyla; family Cervidae; genus Dama; species Dama dama. The sequence goes on along the minus strand of NC_083706.1, from coordinate 3,533,128 downwards.
GTTGCGGCCGGAACCTGGGGTATATTCTCGAGTTACGACGGGGAGGGCCCTTCCAGACACGTGTTTGTTCAGCGACGTCAGGACTCCTGCCTAGGTGCGAGGGACACCTTGGAATTGTCCTCGAGTCTTGGCATGGCAATTGGGATGCGTCTCCACGTGAGGCGGGAGACCCAGGGTCCCTTTCGACGTGCCACAGGGATCCTGGGACTCCTATCCGTTTTCAAGAAGAGTCAGGCATCTTCTCCTTTGGAAGCATTGATCTCCGCGGACCTCTCGAGTTTTCAAAGGATGTGAGGCCTTCGGTCTCGATGAGGCGGAGAACGAGGTCTTTCTCTGTGGTCTCCACAGGGGATTCAGACAACCCTTCGTCTTGGGAGATGCAAGACGATCCTGCATTCAATTCACTGCAGGGATATCCGGCCTTACTTCGAGTCAGAGCATCTCGGTGTCCATTCCACTTGAGGCCACAAACTCAGGGTCCCTCTCACATACCTGTGGCTGAGAGAAGCCTCCTCTTGAGGTGCTTGTGGAAAGTTGGTATTCCTCTTGAGTCGAAGCCAGGGACTAAGCTCTCATCTCGAGTTGATTTGGGGTCCACAGAGCCCTTTCTTGTTGCTCCAGTGACCTCAGGATCCCTCTAGACTTGAGACAGTGATCTTGGGTTTTCTCTGTAGTGCCGTCAAGGAAATCAAGGCTCCTTTCACGTTTGATGTGGAACACGGAATTGCTCTGCACGCAGTGCAGGCGAATCGGGCCTCATCTCGCGGCGAGGGGGAAGTCTCATGGTTTTTCTCGAGTTGCGGCCGGAACTTGGGGTATATTCTCGAGTTAGAACGGGGAGGGCCCTTCCAGACACGTGTTTGTTCAGCGACGTCAGGACTCCTGCCTAGGTGCGAGGGACACCTCGGGATTCTCCTCTAGTCTTGGCATGGCAATTGCGCCGCGTCTCCACGTGTTGCGGGAGACCCAGTGTCCCTTTCCACGTGCTACAGTAATCCTGGGACTCCTATCCATTTTCAAGAGGAGTCAGGCATCGTCTCCTTTGGAAGCATTGATCTCTGCAGACCTCTCGAGTTTTCAAAGGATGTGAGGCCTCCGGTCACGATGAGGCGGAGGACTAGGTCTTTCTCTGTGGTCTCCACAGGGGATTCAGACATCCCTCCTTCTTGGGAGATGCAAGACGAGCCTGCATTCAATTCGCTGCAGGGATATCCGGCCTTATTTCGAGTCAGAGCATCTCGGTGTCCATTGCACTTGAGGCCACACATTCAGGGTTCCTCTCACATACCTGTAGCTGAGAGAAACTTCCTCTTGAGGTGCTTGTGGAAAGTTGGTATTCCTCTTGAGTCTAAGCCAGGGACTAAGCTCTCATCTCGAGTTGATTTGGGGTCCTTGGAGCCCTTTCGTGTTGCTCCAGTGACCTCAGGATCACTCTAGACTTGAGACACTGATCTTGGGTTTTCTCTGGAGTGCCATCAAGGAAATCAAGGCTCCTTTCATTTTTGATATGAAATACGGAATTGCTCTGCACGCAGGGCAGGGGAATCGGGCCTCAACTCGCGGCGAGGGGGAAGTCTCGTGGTTTTTCTCGAGTTGCGGCCGGAACCTGGGGTATATTCCAGAGTTACGACGTGGAGGTGACTTCCAGACACGTGTTTGTTCAGCGACGTCAGGACTCCTGCCTAGGTGCGAGGGACACCTCGGGATTCTCCTCGAGTCTGGCATCGCAATTGGGACGTGTCTCCACGTGAGGCGGGAGACCCAGGTTCCCTTTCCAAGTGCCACAGTGATCCTGGGACTCCTATCCATTTTTAAGAAAAGTCAGGCATCGTCTCCTTTAGAAGCATTGATCTCTTCAGACCTCTCGAGTTTTCAAAGGATGTGAGGCCTCCGGTCGCGATGAGGTGGAGGAGTAGGTCTTTCTCTGTGGTCTCCACAGGGGATTCAGATAACCCTTCGTCTTGGGAGATGCAAGACGAGCCTGCATTCAATTCACTGCAGGGATATCCGGCCTTACTTCGAGTCAGAGCATCTCGGTGTCCATTCCACTTGAGGCCACAAACTCAGGGTCCCTCTCACATACCTGTAGCTGAGAGAAGCCTCCTCTTGAGTTGCTTGTGGAAAGTTGGTATTCCTCTTGTGTCGAAGCCAGGGACTAAGCTCTCATCTCGAGTTGATTTGGGGTCCATGGAGCCCTTTCATGTTGCTCCAGTGACCTCAGGATCTTTCTAGACTTGAGACAGTGATCTTGGGTTTTCTCTGGAGTGCCATCAAGGAAATCAAGGCTACTCTCACGTTTGATGTGGAAAACGGAATTGCTCTGCATGCAGTGCAGGGGAATCGGGCTTCAACTCGCGGCGAGGGGGAAATCTCATGGTTTTTCTCGAGTTGCGGCCGGAACCTGGGGTATATTCTCGAGTTACAACGGGGAGGGCCCTTCCAGACACGTGTTTGTTCAGCGACGTCAGGACTCCTGCCTAGGTGTGAGGGACACCTCGGGATTCTCCTCGAGTCTTGGCATGGCAATTGGGACGCGTCTCCACGTGAGGCGGGAGATCCAGTGTCCCTTTCCACGTGCCACAGGGATCCTGGGACTCCTATCCATTTTCAAGAGGAGTCAGGCATCGTCTCCTTTGGAAGCATTGATCTCCGCAGACCTCTCGAGTTTTCAAAGGATGTGAGGCCTCTGGTCGCGATGAGGCGGAGAACTCGGTCTTTCTCTGTGGTCTCCACAGGGGATTCAGACATCCCTTCTTCTTGGGAGATGGAAGACGAGCCTGCATTCAATTCACTGCAGGGATATCCGGCCTTACTTCGAGTCAGAGCATCTCGGTGTCCTTTCCACTTGAGGCCACAAACTCGGGGTCCCTCAATATACCTGTAGCTGAGAGAAGCCTCCTCTTGAGGTGCTTGTGGAAAGTTGGTATTCCTCTTGAGTCTAAGCCAGGGACTAAGCTCTCATCTCGAGTTGATTTGGGGTCCACGAAGCCATTTCATGTTGCTCCAGTGACCTCAGGATCCCTCTAGACTTGAGACAGTGATCTTGGGTTTTCTCTGGAGTGCCATCAAGGAAATCAAGGCTCCTTTCACGTTTGATGAGGAACACGGAATTGCTCTGCATGCAGTGCAGGGGAATCGGGCCTCAACTCGCGGCGAGGGGGAAATCTCATGGTTTTTCTCGAGTTGCGGCCGGAACCTGGGGTATATTCTCGAGTTACGACGGGGAGGGCCCTTCCAGACACGTGTTTGTTCAGCGACGTCAGGACTCCTGCCTAGGTGCCAGGGACACCTCTGGATTTTCCTCGAGTCTTGACTTGGCAATTGGGACGCGTCTCCACGTGAGGCGGGAGACCCAGGGTCCCTTTCCACGTGCCACACGGATCCTGGGACTCCTATCCATTTTCAAGAGGAGTCAGGCATCGTCTCCTTTGGAAGCATTGATCTCCGCGGTCCTCTCGAGTTTTCAAAGCATGTGAGGCTTCCCGTCGCGATGAGGCGGAGAACTGGGTCTTTCTCTGTGGTCTCCACAGGGGATTCAGACATCCCTTCGTCTTGGGAGATGCAAGACGAGCCTGCATTCAATTCACTGCAGGGATATCCGGCCTAACTTCGAGTCAGAGCTTCTCGGTTTCCATTCCACTTGAGGTCACAAACTCAGGGTCCCTCTCACATACCTGTAGCTGAGAGAAGCCTCCTCTTGAGGTGCTTGTGGAAAATTGGTATTCCTCTTGAGTCAAAGCCAGGGACTAAGCTCTCATCTCGAGTTGATTTGGGGTCCACGGAGCCATTTCGTGTTGCTACAGTGACCTCAGGATCCCTCTAGACTTGAGACACTGATCTTGGGTTTTCTCTGGAGTTCCATCAAGGAAATCAAGGCTCCTTTCATTTTTGATGTGGAATACGGAATTTCTGTGCACGCAGGGCAGGGGAATTGGGCCTCATCTCGCGGCGAGGGGGAAGTCTCATGGTTTTTCTCGAGTTGCGGCCGGAACCTGGGGTATATTCTCGAGTTACGACGGGGAGGTCCCTTCCAGACACGTGTTTGTTCAGCGACGTCAGGACTCCTGCCTAGGTGCGAGGGACACCTCGGGATTCTCCTCGAGTCTGGCATGGCAATTGGGACGTGTCTCCACGTGAGGCGGGAGACCCAGGGTCCCTTTCCAAGTGCCACAGTGATCCTGGGACTCCTTTCCATTTTCAAGAAGAGTCAGGCATCGTCTCCTTTAGAAGCATTGATCTCTTCAGACCTCTCGAGTTTTCAAAGGATGTGAGGCCTCCGGTCGCGATGAGGCGGAGGAGTAGGTCTTTCTCTGTGGTCTCCACAGGGGATTCAGACATCCCTTCGTCTTGGGAGATGCAAGACGAGCCTGCATTCAATTCACTGCAGGGATATCCGGCCTTACTTCGAGTCAGAGCATCTCGGTGTCCATTCCACTTGAGGCCACAAACTCAGGGTCCCTCTCACATACCTGTAGCTGAGAGAAGCCTCGTCTTGAGTTGCTTGTGGAAAGTTGGTATTCCACTTGTGTCGAAGCCAGGGACTAAGCTCTCATCTCGAGTTGATTTGGGGTCCATGGAGCCCTTTCATGTTGCTCCAGTGACCTCAGGATCCCTCTAGACTTGAGACAGTGATCTTGCGTTTTCTCTGGAGTGCCATCAAGGAAATCAAGGCTACTTTCACGTTTGATGTGGAAAACGGAATTGCTCTGCATGCAGTGCAGGGGAATCGGGCCTCAACTCGCGGCGAGGGGGAAATCTCATGGTTTTTCTCGAGTTGCGGCCGGAACCTGGGGTATATTCTCGAGTTACAACGGGGAGGGCCCTTCCAGACACGTGTTTGTTCAGCGACGTCAGGACTCCTGCCTAAGTGCGAGGGACACTTCGGGATTCTCCTCGAGTCTTGGCATGGCAACTGGGACGCGTCTCCACGTGAGGCGGGAGACCCAGTGTCCCTTTCCACGTGCCACAGGAATCCTGGGACTCCTATCCATTTTCAAGAGGAGTCAGGCATCGTCTCCTTTGGAAGCATTGATCTCCGCAGACCTCTCGAGTTTTCAAAGGATGTGAGGCCTCTGGTCGCGATGAGGCGGAGAACTCGGTCTTTCTCTGTGGTCTCCACAGGGGATTCAGACAACCCTTCGTCTTGGGAGATGCAAGACGAGCCTGCATTCAATTCACTGCAGGGATATCCGGCCTTACTTCGAGTCAGAGCATCTCGGTGTCCTTTCCACTTGAGGCCACAAACTCGGGGTCCCTGAAATATACCTGAAGCTGAGAGAAGCCTCCTCTTGAGGTGCTTGTGGAAAGTTGGTATTCCTCTTGAGTCTAAGCCAGGTACTAAGCTCTCATCTCGAGTTGATTTGGGGTCCACGGAGCCATTTCATGTTGCTCCAGTGACCTCAGGATCCCTCTAGACTTGAGTCAGTGATCTTGGGTTTTCTCTGGAGTGCCATCAAGGAAATCAAGGCTCCTTTCACGTTTGATGTGGAAAACGGAATTGCTCTGCACGCAGTGCAGGGGAATCGGGCCTCATCTCGCGGCGAGGGGGAAATCTCATGGTTTTCCTCGAGTTGCGGCCGGTACTTGGGGTATATTCTCGAGTTACGACGGGGAGGGCCCTTCCAGACATGTGTTTGTTCAGCGATGTCAGGACTCCTGCCTAGGTGCGAGGGACACCTCGGGATTCTCCTCGAGACTTGGCATGGCAATTGGGCCGCGTCTCCACGTGTGGCGGGAGACCCAGTGTCCCTTTCCACGTGCCACAGTAATCCTGGGACTCCTATCCATTTTCAAGAGGAGTCAGGCATCGTCTCCTTTGGAAGCATTGATCTCTGCAGACCTCTCGAATTTTCAAAGGATGTGAGGCCTCCGGTCACGATGAGGCGGAGGACTAGGTCTTTCTCTGTCATCTCCACAGGGGATTCAGACATCCCTTCGTCTTGGGATATGCAAGACGAGCCTGCATTCAATTCACTGCAGGGATATCCGGCCTTACTTCGAGTCAGAGCATCTCGGTGTCCATTGCACTTGAGGCCACAAATTCAGGGTTCCTCTCACATACCTGTAGCTGAGAGAAGCTTCCTCTTGAGGTGCTTGTGCAAAGTTGGTATTCCTCTTGAGTCTAAGCCAGGGACTAAGCTCTCATCTCGAGTTGATTTGGGGTCCTTGGAGCCCTTTCGTGTTGCTCCAGTGACCTCAGGATCCCTCTAGACTTGAGACACTGATCTTGGGTTTTCTCTGGAGTGCCATCAAGGAAATCAAGGCTCCTTTCATTTTTGATGTGGAATACGGAATTGCTCTGCACGCAGGGCAGGGGAATCGGGCCTCATCTCGCGGCGAGGGGGAAGTCTCATGGTTTTTCTCGAGTTGCGGCCGGAACCTGGGGTATATTCTCGAGTTACGACGGGGAGGTCCCTTCAAGACACGTGTTTGTTCAGCGACGTCAGGACTCCTGCCTAGGTGCGAGGGACACCTCGGGATTCTCCTCGAGTCTTGCATGGCAATTGGGACGTGTCTCCACGTGAGGCGGGAGACCCAGGGTCCCTTTCCAAGTGTCACAGTGATCCTGGGACCCCTATTCATTTTCAAGAAGAGTCAGGCATCGTCTCCTTTATAAGCATTGATCTCTTCAGACCTCTCGAGTTTTCAAAGGATGTGAGGCCTCCGGTCGCGATGAGGCGGAGGAGTAGGTCTTTCTCTGTGGTCTCCACAGGGGATTCAGACAACCCTTCGTCTTGGTAGATGCAAGACGAGCCTGCATTCAATTCACTGCCGGGATATCCGGCCTTATTTCGAGTCAGAGCATCTCGGTGTCCATTCCAATTGAGGCCACAAACTCAGGGTCCCTCAAATATACCTGTAGCTGAGAGAAGCCTCCTCTTGAGGTGCTTGTGGAAAGTTGGTATTCCACTTGAGTTGAAGCCAGGGACTAAGCTCTCATCTCGAGTTGATTTGGAGTCCACGGAGCCCTTTCCTATTGGTCCAGTGACCTCAGATTCCTCTAGACTTGAAACAGTGATCTTGGGTTTTCTCTGGAGTGCCATCAAGGAAATCAAGGCTCATTTCAAGTTTGATGTGGAACACGGAATTGCTCTGCACGCAGTGCAGCGGAATCAGGCATCATCTCGCGGCAAGGGGGATGTCTCATGGTTTTTCTCAAGTTGCGGCTGAAACCTGGGGTATATTCTCGAGTTACGATGAGGAGGGCCCTTCCAGACACGTGTTTGTTCAGGGACGTCAGGACTCCTGCCTAGGTGCGAGGGACACCTTGGGATTCTCCTCGAGTCTTGGCATGGCAATTCGGATGCGTCTCCACGTGAGGCGGGAGACCCAGTGTCCCTTTCCACGTGCCACAGGGATCCTGGGACTCCTATCCATTTTCAAGAGGAGTCAGGCATCGTCTCCTTTGGAAGCATTGATCTCCGCGGACCTCTCGAGTTTTCAAAGGATGTGAGGCCTCCGCTCGCGATGAGGCGGAGAATTAGGTCTTTCTCTGTGGTCTCCACAGGGGATTCAGACATCCCTTCGTCTTGGGAGATGCAAGATGAGCCTGCATTCAATTCACTGCAGGGATATCCAGTCTTACTTCGAGTCAGAGCATCTCGGTGTCCATTCCACTTGATGCCACAAACTCAGGGTCCCTCTCACATACCTGTAGCTGAGAGAAGCCTCCTCTTGAGGGGCTTGTGGAAAGTTCGTATTCCTCTTGAGTCGAAGCCAGGGACTAAGCTCGCATCTCGAGTTGATTTGGTGTCCACGGAGCCCTTTCGTGTTGTTCCAGTGACCTCAGGATCCCTCTAGACTTGAGACAGTGAACTTGGGTTTTCTCTGGAGTGCCATCAAGGAAATCAAGGCTCCTTTCACGTTTGATGTGGAACACGGAATTGCTCTGCATGCAGTGCAGGGGCATCGGGCCTCATCTCGCGGCGAGGGGGAAGTCTCATGGTTTTTCTCGAGTTGCGGCTGGAACCTGGGCTATATTCTCGAGTTACGACGGGGAGGGCCCTTCCAGACACGTGTTTGTTCAGCGAGGTCAGGACTCCTGCCTAGGTGCGAGAGAAACCTCGGGATTCTCCTCGAGTCTTGGCATGGCAATTGGGACGCGTCTCCACGTGAGGCGGGAGACCCAGGGTCCCTTTCCACGTGCCACAGGGATCCTGGGACTCCTATCCATTTTCAAGAGGAGTCAGGCATCGTCTCCTTCGGAAGTATTGATCTCCGTGGACCTCTCGAATTTTCAAAGGATATGAGGCCTCCGGTTGCGTTGAGGTGGAGGACTAGGTCTTTCTCTGTGGTCTCCACAGGGGATTCAGACATCCCTTCGTCTTGGGAGATGCAAGACGAGCCTGCATTCAATTCACTGCAGGGATATCCGGCCTTACTTCGAGTCAGAGCCTCTCGGTGTCCATTCCACTTGAGGCCACAAACTCAGGGTAACTCTCACATACTTGTAGCTGAGAGAAGCCTCCTCTTGAGGTGCTTGTGGAAAGTTGGTATTCCTCTTGAGTCGAAGCCAGGGACTAAGCTCGCATCGCGAGTTCATTTGGGGTCCACGAAGCCCTTTCGTGTTGCTCCAGTGACCTCAGGATCCCTCTAGACTTGAGACAGTGATCTTGGGTTTTCTCTGGATTGCAATCAAGGAAATCAAGGCTCCTTTCACGTTTGATGTGGAACACGGAATTGCTCTGCATGCAGGGCAGGGGATTCGGGCCTCAAATCGCGGCGAGGGAGAAATCTCATGGTTTTTCTCGAGTTGCGGCCGGAACCTGGGGTATATTCTCGAGTTACGATGGGGAGGGCCCTTCCAGACACGTGTTTGTTCAGCGACGTCAGGACTCCTGCCTAGGTGCGAGGGACACCTCGGGATTCTCCTCGAGTCTTGGCATGGCAATTGGGACGCGTCTCCACGTGAGGCGGGAGACCCAGTGTCCCTTTCCACGTGCCACAGGGATCCTGGGACTCCTATCCATTTTCAAGAGGAGTCAGGCATCGGCTCCTTTGGAAGCATTGATCTCCGCGGACCTCTCGAGTTTTCAAAGGATGTGAGGCCTCCGGACGCGATGAGGCGGAGAACTAGGTCTTTCTCTGTGGTCTCCACAGGGGATTCAGACATCCCTTCGTCTTGGGAGATGCAAGATGAGCCTGCATTCAATTCACTGCAGGGATATCCGGCCTTAATTCGAGTCAGAGCATCTCGGTTTCCATTCCACTTGAGGCAACAAACTCAGGGTCCCTCTCACATACCTGTAGCTGAGAGAAGCCTCCTCTTGAGGGGCTTGTGGAAAGTTCGTATTCCTCTTGAGTCGAAGCCAGGGACTAAGCTCTCATCTCGAGTTGATTTGGGGTCCATGGAGCCCTTTCGTGTTGCTCCAGTGACCTCAGGATCCCTCTAGACTTGAGACAGTTATCTTGGGTTTTCTCTGGAGTGCCATCAAGGAAATCAAGGCTCCTTTCAAGTTTGATGTGGAACACGGAATTGCTCTGCCCGCAGTGCAGGGGAATCGGGCCTCATCTCGCGGCAAGGGGGATGTCTCATGGTTTTTCTCAAGTTGCGGCTGAAACCTGGAGTATATTCTCGAGTTACGACGGGGAGGGCCCTTCCAGACACGTGTTTGTTCAGCGACGTCAGGACTCCTGCCTAGGTGCGAGGGACACCTCGGGAATCTCCTCGAGTCTTGGCATGGCAATTGGGACGCGTCTCCACGTGAGGCGGGAGACCCAGGGTCACTTTCCACGTGCCACAGGGATCCTGGGACTCCTATCCATATTCAAGAAGAGTCAGGCATCTTCTCCTTTGGAAGCATTGATCTCCGCGGACCTCTCGAGTTTTCAAATTATGTGAGGCCTTCGGTCTCGATGAGGCGGAGAACGAGGTCTTTCTCTGTGGTCTCCACAGGGGATTCAGACAACCCTTCGTCTTGGGAGATGCAAGACGATCCTGCATTCAATTCACTTCAGGGATATCCAGCCTTACTTCGAGTCAGAGCATCTCGGTGTCCATTCCACTTGAGGCCACAAACTCAGGGTCCCTCTCACATACCTGTAGCTGAGAGAAGCCTCCTCTTGAGGTGCTTGTGGAAAGTTGGTATTCCTCTTGAGTCGAAGCCAGGGACTAAGCTCTCATCTCGAGTTGATTTGGGGTCCATGGAGCCCTTTCGTGTTGCTCCAGTGACCCCAGGATCCCTCTAGACTTGAGACAGTTATCTTGGGTTTTCTCTGGAGTGCCATCAAGGAAATCAAGGCTCCTTTCAAGTTTGATGTGGAACACGGAATTGCTCTGCCCGCAGTGCAGGGGAATCGGGCCTCATCTCGCGGCAAGGGGGATGTCTCATGGTTTTTCTCAAGTTGCGGCTGAAACCTGGAGTATATTCTCGAGTTACGACGGGGAGGGCCCTTCCAGACACGTGTTTGTTCAGCGACGTCAGGACTCCTGCCTAGGTGCGAGGGACACCTCGGGAATCTACTCGAGTCTTGGCATGGCAATTGGGACGCGTCTCCACGTGAGGCGGGAGACCCAGGGTCACTTTCCACGTGCCACAGGGATCCTGGGACTCCTATCCATATTCAAGAAGAGTCAGGCATCTTCTCCTTTGGAAGCATTGATCTCCGCGGACCTCTCGAGTTTTCAAATTATGTGAGGCCTTCGGTCTCGATGAGGCGGAGAACGAGGTCTTTCTCTGTGGTCTCCACAGGGGATTCAGACAACCCTTCGTCTTGGGAGATGCAAGACGATCCTGCATTCAATTCACTTCAGGGATATCCGGCCTTACTTCGAGTCAGAGCATCTCGGTGTCCATTCCACTTGAGGCCACAAACTCAGGGTCCCTCTCACATACCTGTAGCTGAGAGAAGCCTCCTCTTGAGGTGCTTGTGGAAAGTTGGTATTCCTCTTGAGTCGAAGCCAGGGACTAAACTCTCATCTCGAGTTGATTTGGGGTCCACGGAGCCCTTTCGTGTTGTTCCAGTGACCTCAGGATCCCTCTAGACTTGAGACAGTGAACTTGGGTTTTCTCTGGAGTGCCATCAAGGAAATCAAGGCTCCTTTCACGTTTGATGTGGAACACGGAATTGCTCTGCATGCAGTGCAGGGGCATCGGGCCTCATCTCGCGGCGAGGGGGAAGTCTCATGGTTTTTCTCGAGTTGCGGCTGGAACCTGGGCTATATTCTCGAGTTACGATGGGGAGGGCCCTTCCAGACACGTGTTTGTTCAGCGAGGTCAGGACTCCTGCCTAGGTGCGAGAGAAAACTCGGGATTCTCCTCGAGTCTTGGCATGGCAATTGGGACGCGTCTCCACGTGAGGCGGGAGACCCAGGGTCCCTTTCCACGTGCCACAGGGATCCTGGGACTCCTATCCATTTTCAAGAGGAGTCAGGCATCGTCTCCTTCGGAAGTATTGATCTCCGTGGACCTCTCGAATTTTCAAAGGATATGAGGCCTCCGGTTGCGTTGAGGTGGAGGAGTAGGTCTTTCTCTGTGGTCTCCACAGGGCATTCAGACATCCCTTCGTCTTGGGAGATGCAAGACGAGCCTGCATTCAATTCACTGCAGGGATATCCGGCCTTACTTCGAGTCAGAGCCTCTCGGTGTCCATTCCACTTGTGGCCACAAACTCAGGGTAACTCTCACATACTTGTAGCTGAGAGAAGCCTCCTCTTGAGGTGCTTGTGGAAAGTTGGTATTCCTCTTGAGTCGAAGCCAGGGACTAAGCTCGCATCGCGAGTTCATTTGGGGTCCACGAAGCCCTTTCGTGTTGCTCCAGTGACCTCAGGATCCCTCTAGACTTGAGACAGTGATCTTGGGTTTTCTCTGGAGTTCAATCAAGGAAATCAAGGGTCCTTTCTCATTTGATGTGGAACAGGGAATTGCTCTGCACGCACTGCAGTGAAATCTGGCCTCATCTCGCGGCGAGGGGGAAGTCTCATAATTTTTCTAGAGTTTTGGCCAGAACCTGGGGTATATTCTTGAGTTACGACGGGGAGGGCCCTTCCAGACACTTGTTTGTTCAGCGACATCAGGACTCCTGCCTAGGTGCGAGGGACACCTCGGGATTCTCCTCGAGTCTTGCCATGGCAATTGGGAGGCGTCTACACGTGAGGCGGGAGACCCAGGGCCCCTTTCCACGTGCCACAGGGATCCTGGGTCTCCTATCAATTTTCAAGAGGAGTCAGGCATCGTCTCCTTTGGAAGCATTGATGTCCGCGGACCTCTCGAGTTTTCAAAGGATGTGAGGCCTCCGGTCGCGATGAGGCGGAGAACTAGGTCTTTCTCTGTGTTCTCCACAGGGGATTCAGACATCCCTTCGTCTTGGGAGATGCAAGACGAGCCTGCATTCAATTCACTGCAGGGATATCCAGCCTTACTTCGAGTCACAGCGTGTCGGTGTCCATTCCACTTGAGGACACAAACTCAGGGTCCCTCTCACATACGTGTCGCTGAGAGAAACCTCCTCTTGAGGTGCTTGTGGAAAGTTGGTATTCCTCTTGAGTCGAATCCAGGGACTAAGCTCTCATCTCGAGTTGATTTGGGGTCCTCGGAGCCCTTTCGTGTTGCTCCAGTGACGTCAGCATCCCTCTAGTCTTGAGACAGTGATCTTGGGTTTTCTCTGGAGTGCCATCAAGGAAATCAAGGCTCCTTTCACGTTTGATGTGAAACACGGAATTTCTCTGCACGCAGTGCAGGGGAATCGGGCCTCATCTCGCGGCGAGGGGGAAGTCTCAGGGTTTTTCTCGAGTTGCGAACGGAATCTGGGGTATATTCTCGAGTTACGATTGGGAGGACCCTTCCAGACACGTGTTTGTTCAGCGACGTCAGGACTCCTGCCTAGGTGCGAGGGACAACTCGAGATTCTCCTCGAGTCTTGGCATGGCAATATGGACGCGTCTCCACGTGTGGCGGGAGACCCAGTGTCCCTTTCAACGTGCCACAGGGATCCTGGGACTCCTATCCATTTTCAAGAGGAGTCAGGAATCGTCTCCTTTGAAAGCATTGATCTCTGTGGACCTCTTGAATTTTCAAAGGATGTGAGGCCTCCGGTCGCAATGAGAGGGAGAACTAGGTCTTTCTCTGTGGTCTCCACAGGGGATTCAGAAATCCCTTCATCTTGGGAGATGCAAGACGAGCCTGCATTCAATTCACTGCAGGGATAACCGGCCTTACTTCGGGTCAGAGCATCTCGGTGTCCATTCCACTTGAGGCCACAAACTGCGGGTCCCTCTCACATAACTGTAGCTGAGAGAAGCCTCCTCTTGAGGTGCTTGTGGAAACGTGGTATTCCTCTTGAGTCGAAGCCAGGGACTAAGCTCTCATCTCGAGTTGATTTTGGATCCACGGAGCCCTTTCGTGTTGCTCCAGTGACCTCAGGATCCCTCTAGACTTGAGCCAGTGATCTTGGGTTTTCTCTGGAGTGCCATCAAGGAAATCAAGGCTCCTTTCACGTTTGATGTGGAACACGGAATTGCTCTGCACGCAGTGCAGGGGAATCGGGCCTCATCTCGCGGCGAGGGTGAAGTCTCATGGTTTTTCTCTAGTTGCAGCCGGAACCTGGAGTATATTCTCGAGTCGACGGGGAGGGTCTTCCCAGACACGTGTTTGTTCAGCGACGTCAGAACTCCTGCCTAGGTGCGAGGGACACATCGGGATTCTCCTCGAGTCTTGCCATGGCAATTGGGACGCGTCTCCACGTGTGGCGGGAGACCCAGGGTCCCTTTGCACGTGCCACAGGCATCCTGGGACTCCTATCCATTTTCAAGAAGAGTCAGGCATCGTCTCCTTTGGAAGCATTCATCTCTGAAGACTTCTCGAGTTTTCAAAGGATGTGAGTCCTCCGGACGCGATGAGGCAAAGGACTAGTTCTTTCTCTGTGGTCTCCACAGGGGATTCAGACATCCCTTCGTCTTGGGAGATGCAAGACGAGCCTGCATTCAATTCACTGCACGGATATCCGGCCTTACTTCGAGTCAAAGCATCTCGGTGTCCATTCCACTTGAGGCCACAAACTCAGGGTCCCTCTCACATACCTGTAGCTGAGAGAAGCCTCCTCTTGAGGTGCTTGTGGAAAGTTGGTATTCCTCTTGAGTCGAAGCCAGGGACTAAGCTCTCATCTCGAGTTGATTTGGGGTCCACGGAGCCCTTTCATGTTGCTAAAGTGACCTCAGGATCCCTCTAGACTTGAGACAGTGATCTTGGGTTTTCTCTAGAGTGCCATCAAGGAAATCAAGGCTCCTTTCACGTTTGATGTGGAACACGGAATTGCTCTGCACGCAGGGCAGGGGAATCGGGCCTCATCTCGCGGCGAGGGGGAAGTCTCATTGTTTTTCTCGAGTTACGGCCGGAACATGGGGTATATTCTCGAGTTACGACGGGGAGGGCTCTTCGAGAGACGTGTATGTTCAGCGACGTCATGACTCCTGCCTAGGTGCGAGGGACACCTCGGGATTCTCCTCGAGTTTTGGCATGGCAATTGGGTCGCGTCTCCACGTCAGGCGGGAGCCCCAGAGTCCCTTTCCACGTGCCACAGGGATCCTGGGACTCCTATCCATTTTCAAGAAGAGTCAGGAATCGTCTCCTTTGGAAGCATTGATCTCTGTGGACCTCTTGAATTTTCAAAGGATGTGAGGCCTCCGGTCGCAATGAGAGGGAGAACTAGGTCTTTCTCTGTGGTCTCCACAGGGGATTCAGACATCCCTTCATCTTGGGAGATGCAAGACGAGCCTGCATTCAATTCACTGCAGGGATAACCGGCCTTACTTCGAGTCAGAGCATCTCGGTGTCCATTCCACTTGAGGCCACAAACTGCGGGTCTCTCTCACATACCTGTAGCTGAGAGAAGCCTCCTCTTGAGGTGATTGTGGAAATGTGGTATTCCTCTTGAGTCGAAGCCAGGGACTAAGCTCTCATCTCGAATTGATTTTGGGTCCACGGAGCCCTTTTGTGTTGCTCCAGTGACCTCAGGATCCCTCTAGACTTGAGCCATTGATCTTGGGTTTTCTCTGGAGTGCCATCAAGGAAATCAAGGCTCCTTTCACGTTTGATGTGGAACACGGAATTGCTCTGCACACAGTGCAGGGGAATCGGGCCTCATCTCGCGGCGAGGGGGAAGTCTCATGGTTTTTCTCTAGTTGCAGCCGGAACCTGGGGTATATTCTCGAGTTACGACGGTGAGGGCCCTCCCAGATACGTGTTTGTTCAGCGACGTCAGAACTCCTGCCTAGGTGTGAGGGACACATTGGGATTCTCCTCGAGTCTTGCCATGGCAATTGGGACGCGTCTCCACGTGAGGCGGGAGACCAAGGGCCCCTTTCCACCTTCCACAGGGATCCTGGGACTCCTATCCATTTTCAAGAGGAGTCAGGCATCGTCTCCTTTGGAAGCATTGATCTCCGCGGACCTCTCGAGTTTTCAAAGGATGTGAGGCCTCTGGTCGCGATGAGGCGGAGAACTAGTTCTTTCTCTGTGGTCTCCACAGTGGATTCAGACATCCCTTCGTCTTGGGAGATGCAAGACGAGACTGCATTCAATTCACTGCAGGGATATCCGGCCTTACTTCTAGTCAGAGCCTCTCGGTGTCCATTCCACTTGTGGCCACAAACTCAGGGTATCTCTCACATACTTGTAGCTGAGAGAAGCCTCCTCTTGAGGTGCTTGTGGAAAGTTGGTATTCCTCCTGAGTCGAAGCCAGGGACTAAGCTCGCATCTCGAGTTGATTTGGGGTCCACGGAGCCCTTTCGTGTTGCTCCAGTGACCTCAGGATCCCTCTAGACTTGAGACAGTGATCTTGGGTTTTCTCTGGAGTTCAATCAAGGAAATCAAGGGTCCTTTCTCATTTGATGTGGAACACGGAATTGCTCTGCACGCACTGCAGTGAAATCTGGCCTCATCTCGCGGCGAGGGGGAAGTCTCATAATTTTTCTAGAGTTGTGGCCAGAACTTGGGGTATATTCTTGAGTTACGACGGGGAGGGCCCTTCCAGATACGTGTTTGTTCAGCGACATCTGGACTCCTGCCTAGGAGCGAGGGACACCTCGGGATTCTCCTCGAGTCTTGCCATGGCAATTGGGAGGCGTCTACACGTGAGGCGGGAGACCCAGGGCCCCTTTCACCGTGCCACAGGGATCCTGGGACTCCTATCCATTTTCAAGAGGAGTCAGGCATCGTCCTCTTGGGAAGCATTAATCTCTGTGGACCTCTCGAATTTTCAAAGGATGTGAGGCCTCCGGTTGCGATGAGGGGAAGAATTAGGTCTTTCTCTGTGGTCTCCACAGGGGATTCAGACATCCCTTCGTCTTGGGAGATGCAAGACGAGCCTGCATTCAATTCACTGCAGGGATGTCCGGCCTTACTTCGAGTCAGAGCATCTCGGTGTCCATTACACTTGAGGCCACAAACTCAGGGTCCCTCTCACATACCTGTAGCTGAGAGAAGCCTCCTCTTGAGGTGCTTGTGGAAAGTTGGTATTGCTCTTGAGTCGAAGCCAGGGACTAAGCTCTCATCTCGAGTTGATTTGGGGTCCACGGAGCCCTTTCTTGTTCCTCCAGTGACCTCAGGATCCCTCTAGGCTTGAGACAGTGATCTTGGGTTTTCTCTGGAGTGCCATCAAGGAACTCAAGGCTCCTTTCACATTTGATGTGGAACACGGAATTGCTCTGCACGCAGGGCAGGGGAATCGGGCCTCATCTCGCGGCGAGGGGGAAGTCTCATGGTTTTTCTCTAGTTGCAGCCGGAACCTGGGGTATATTCTCGAGTTACGACGGGGAGGGCCCTCAAAGACACGTGTTTGTTCAGCGACGTCAGAACTCCTGCCTAGGTGGGAGGGACACATCGGGATTCTCCTCGAGTCTTGCCATGGCAATTGGGACGCGTCTCCACGTGTGGCGGGAGACCCAGGGTCCCTTTCCACGTGCCACAGGGATCCTGGGACTCCTATCCATTTTCAAGAGGAGTCAGGCATCGTCTCCTTTGGAAGCATTGATCTCCGCGGACCTCTCGAGTTTTCAAAGGATGTGAGGCCTCTGGTCGCGATGAGGCGGAGAACTAGTTCTTTCTCTGTGGTCTGCACAGTTGATTCAGACATCCCTTCGTCTTGGGAGATGCAAGACGAGCCTGCATTCAATTCACTGCAGGGATATCCGGCCTTACTTCGAGTCATAGCCTCTCGGTGTCCATTCCACTTGTGGCCACAAACTCAGGGTAACTCTCACATACTTGTAGCTGAGAGAAGCCTCCTCTTGAGGTGCTTGTGGAAAGTTGGTATTCCTCTTGAGTCGAAGCCAGGGACTAAGCTCGCATCTCGAGTTCATTTGGGGTCCACGGAGCCCTTTCGTGTTGCTCCAGTGACCTCAGGATCCCTCTAGATTGAGACAGTGATCTTGGGTTTTCTCTGGAGTGCCATCAAGGAAATCAAGGGTCCTTTCTCATTTGATGTGGAACACGGAATTGCTCTGCACGCACTGCAGTGAAATCTGGCCTCATCTCGCGGCGAGGGGGAAGTCTCATAATTTTTCTAGAGTTGTGGCCAGAACTTGGGGTATATTCTTGAGTTACGACGGGGAGGGCCCTTCCAGACACGTGTTTGTTCAGCGACATCAGGACTCCTGCCTAGGTGCGAGGGACACCTCGGGATTCTCCTCGAGTCTTGCCATGGCAATTGGGAGGCGTCTACACGTGAGGCGGGAGACCCAGGGCCCCTTTCCACCTTCCACAGGGATCCTGGGACTCCTATCCATTTTCAAGAGGAGTCAGGCATCGTCATCTTTGGAAGCATTAATCTCTGTGGACCTCTGAATTTTCAAAGGATGTGAGGCCTCCGGTGCGATGAGGGGAAGAATTAGGTCTTTCTCTGTGGTCTCCACAGGGGATTCAGACATCCCTTCGTCTTGGGAGATGCAAGACGAGCGTGCATTCAATTCCCTGCAGGGATATCCGGCCTTACATCGAGTCAGAGCATCTCAGTGTCCATTCCACTTGAGGCCACAAAATCATGGTCGCTATCACATACATGTAGCTCAGAGAAGCCTCCTCTTGAGGTGCTTGTGGAAACTTGGTATTCCTCTTCAGTTGAAGCCAGGGACTAAGCTCTCATCTCGAGTTGATTTTCAGTCCACGGAGCCCTTTCCTGTTGCTCCAGTGACCTCAGGATCCCTCTAGACTTGAGAGAGTGAACTTGGGTTTTCTCTGGAGTGCCATCAAGGAAATCAAGGCTCCTTTCACGTTTGATGTCGAACACGGAATTGTGCTGCACGCAGTGCAGGGGAATCGGGCCTCATCTCTCGGCGAGGGGGAAGTCTCATGGTTTTTCTCGAGTTGTGGCCGGAACCTGGGGTATATTCTCGAGTAACGACGGGGAGGGCCCTTCCAGACACGTGTTTGTTCAGCGACGTCAGGACTCCTGCCTAGGTGCGAGGGACACCTCGGGATTCTCCTCGAGTCTTGGCATGGCAATTGGGACGCGTCTCCACGTGAGGCGGGAGACCCAGGGTACCTTTCCACGTGCCACAGGGATCCTGGGACTCATATCCATTTTCAAGAGGAGTCAGGCATCGTCTCCTTTGGAAGCATTGATCTCCGCGGACCTCTTGAGTTTTCAAAGGATGTGAGGCCTCCGGTCGCGATGAGGCGGAGAACTAGGTCTTTCTCTGTGGTCTCCACAGGGGATTCAGACATTCCTTCGTCTTGAGAGATGCAAGACGAGCCTGCATTCAATTCACTGCAGGGATATCTGGCCTTACTTCGAGTCAGAGCATCTCGGTGTCCATTCCACTTGAGGCCACAAACTCAGGGTCCTTCTCACATACCTGTGGCTGAGAGAACCCTCCTCTTGGGGTGCTTGTGGAGAGTTGGTATTCCTCTTGCGTCGAAGCCAGGTACTAAGCTCTCATCTCGAGTTGATTTGGGGTCCACGGAGCCCTTTCGTGTTGCTCCAGTGACCTCAGGATCCCTCTAGACTTGAGACAGTGATCCTGGGTTTTCTCTGGAGTGCCATCAAGGAAATCAAGGCTCCTTTCAGGTTTGATGTGGAACACGGAATTGCACTGCACGCAGTCCAGGGGAATCGGGCCTCATCTCGCGGCGAGGGGAAAGTCTCATGGTTTTTCTCGAGTTGCGGCCGGAACCTGGGGTATATTCTCGATTTACAACGGGGAGGACCCTTCCAGACACGTGATAGGTGCGAGGGACACCTCGGGATTCTCCTAAAGTCTTGGCATGGCAATTGGAACGCGTCTCCACATGAGGCGGGAGACCCAGGGTCCCTTTCCACGTGCCACAGGGGTCCTGGGACTCCTATCCATTTTCAAGAGGAGTCAGGCATTGTCTCTTTGGAAGCATTGATCTCCGCGGACCTCTCGAGTTTTCAAAGGATGTGAGGCCTCCGGTCGCGATGAGGCGGAGGACTAGGTCTTTCTCTGCGGTCTCCGCAGGGGATTCAGACATCCCTTCGTCTTGGGAGATGCAAGACGAGCCTGCATTCAATTCACTGCAGGGATATGCTGCCTTACTTCGAGTCAGAGCATCTCGGTGTCCATTCCACCTGAGGCCACAAACTCAGGGTCCCTCTCACATACCTTTAGCAGAGAGAAGCCTCCTCTTGAGGTGCTTGTGGAAAGTTAGTATTCCTCTTGACTCGACCAGGATCTAAGCTCTCATTTTGAGTTGATTTGGTGTCCACGGAACACTTTCGTGTTGCTCCAGTGACCTCAGGATCCCTCTAGACTTGAGACAGTGATCTTGGGTTTTCTCTGGAGTGCCATCAAGGAAATCAAGGCTCCTTTCCCATTTGATGTGGAACACGGAATTGCTCTGCACGCAGTGCAGGGGAATCGGGCCTCATCTCGCGGCGAGCGGGAAGTCTCATGGTTTTTTTTAGTTGCGGCCGGAACCTGGTGTATATTTTCGAGTTACAACGGGGAGGGCCCTTCCAGACACGTGTTTGTTCAGCGACGTCAGGACTCCTGCCTAGGTGCGAGGGACACCTCGGGATTCTCCTCGAGTCTTGGCATGGCAATTGGGACGCGACTCCACATGAGGCGGGAGACCCAAGGTCCCTTTCCACGTGCCACAGGGATCCTGAGGCTCCTATCCATTTTTAAGAGGAGTCAGGCATCGCCTCCTTTGAAAGCATTGATCTCCAGGGACCTCTCGAGTTTTCAAAGAATGTGAGGCCTCCGGTCGCGATGAGGCGGAGAACTAGGTCTTTCTCTGTGGTCTCCACAGGGGATTCAGACATCCCTTCGTCTTGGGAGATGTAAGACGAGCCTGCATTCAATTCACTGCAGGGATATCCGGCCTTACTTCGAGTCAGAGCATCTCGGTGTCCATTCCACTTGAGGCCACAAACTCAGTGTCCCTCTCACATTCCTGTAGCTGAGAGAAACCTCCTCTTGAGTTGCTTGTGGAAAGTTGGTATGACTCTTGAGTCGAAGCCAGGGACTAAGCTCTCATCTCGAGTTGATTTGGGGTCCACGGAGCCCTTTCGTGTTGCTCCAGTGACCTCAGGATCCCTCTAGACTTGAGACAGTGATCTTGGGTTTCCTCTGGAGTGCCATCAAGGAAATCAAGGCTCCTTTCACGTTTGATGTGGAACACGGAATTGCTCTGCACGCAGTGCAGGGGATTTGGGCCTCATCTCGCGGCGAGGGGGAAGTCTCATTGTTTTTCTCGAGTTGCGGCCGGATCATGGGGTATATTCTCGAGTTACGACGGAAAGGGCCCTTCCAGACACGTGTTTGTTCAGTGACGTCAGGACTCCTGCCTAGGTGCGAGGGACACCTCGGGTTTCTCCTCGAGTCTTGGCATGGCAATTGGGACGCGTCTCCACGTGAGGCGGGAGACCCACTGTTCCTTTCCACATGTCACAGGGATCCTGGGACTCCTATCCATTTTCTAGAGTAGTCAGGCATCGTCTCCTTTGGAAACATTGATCTCCGCGGACCTCTCGAGTTTTCAAAGGATGTGAGTCCACCGGTCGCGATGAAGCGGAGAACTAGGTCTTTCTCTGTTGTCTCCACAGGGGATTCAGATATCCCTTCGTCTTGGGAGATGCAAGACGAGCCTGCATTCAATTCACTGCAGGGATATCCGGCCTTATTTCGAGTCAGAGCATCTCGGTGTCCATTCCACTTGAGGCCACAAACTCAGGGTCCCGCTCTCATACCTGTAGCTGAGAGAAACCTCCTCTTCAGGTGCTTGTGGAAAGTTGGTATTTCTCCTGAGTGAAAGCCAGGGACTAGGCTCTCATCTCGAGTTGATTTGGGGTCCACAGAGCCCTTTCGTGTTGCTACAGTGACCTCAGAATGCCTCTAGACTTGAGACAGTGATCTTGGGTTTTCTCTGGAGTGCCATCAAGGATATCAAGGCTCCTTTCACGTTTGATGTTTAACACGGAATTGCTCTGCACGCAGTGCTGGGGAATCGGGCCTAATCTCGCGGCGAGGGGAAATCTCATTGTTTTTCTCAACTTGCGGCCAGAAACTGGGGTATATTCTCGAGTTACGACGGGTAGGGTCCTTCCAGACACATTTTTGTTCAGCGACGTCAGGACTCCTGCCTAGGTGCGAGGGACACCTCGGGATTCTCCTCGATTCTTGGCATGGCAATTGGGAGGCGTCTCCACGTGAGGTGGGAGACCCAGTGTCCCTTTTCACGTGCCACAAATATCCTGGGACTCCTATCCATTTTCAAGAGGAGTCAGGCATCGTCTCCGTTGGAAGCATTGATCTCCGCGGACCTCTCGAGTTTTCAAAGGATGTGAGGCCTCCGGTCGAGATGAGGCGGAGAACTAGGTCTTTCTCTGTGGTCTCCACAGGGGATTCAGACATCCCTTCGTCTTGGGAGATGCGAGACGAGCCTGCATTCCATTCACTGCAGGGATATCCGGCCTTACTTCGAGTCAGAGCATCTCGGTGTCCATTCCACTTGAGGACACAAACTCAGGGTGCTTCTCACATACCTGTAGCTGAGAGAAGCCTCCTCTTGAGGTGCTTGTGGAAAGTTGGTATGCCTGTTGAGTCGAAGCCATGGACTAAGCTCTCATCTCGAGTTGATTGGGGGTCCACGGAGCCCTTTCGTGTTGTTCCAGTGACCTCAGGATCCCTCTAGACTTGAGACAGTGATCCTGGGTTTTCTCTGGAGTGCCATCAAGGAAATCAAGGCTCCTTTCAGGTTGGATGTGGAACACGGAATTGCTCTGCACGCATTCCAGGGGAATCGGGCCTCATCTCGCGGCGAAGGGGAAGTCTCATGGTTTTTCTCGAGTTGCGGCCGGAACCTGGGGTATATTCTCGAGTTACGACGGGGAGGGCCCTTCCAGACACGTGTTTGTTCAGCGACGTCAGGACCCCTGCCTAGGTGCGAGGGAGAAGTCGGGATTCTTCTCGAGTCTTGGCATGCCAATTGGGACGCTTTTCTACATGAGGCGGGAGACCCAGGGTCCCTTTCCACGTGCCACAGGGATCCTGGGACTCCTATCCATTTTCAAGAGGAGTCAGGCATCGTCTCCTTTGGAAGCATTGATCTCCTCGGACCTCTCGAGTTTTCAAAGGATTTGAGGCTTCTGGTCGCGATGAGGCGGAGAACTCGGTCTTTCTCTGTGGTCTCCACAGGGGATTCAGACATCCCTTCTTCTTGGGAGATGCAAGACGAGCCTGCATTCAATTCACTGCAGGGATATACGGCCTTACTTCGAGTCAGAGCATCTCGGTGTCCATTCCACTTGAGGCCACAAACTCAGGGTCCCTCTCACATACCTGTAGTTGAGAGAAGCTTCCTCTTGAGGTGCTTGTGGAAAGTTGGTATTCCTCTTGAGTCTAAGCCAGGGACTAAGCTCTCATCTCGAGTTGATTTGGGGTCCACGAAGCCCTTTCCTGTTGGTCCAGTGACCTCAGGATACCTCTAGACTTGAGACAGTTATCTTGGGTTTTCTCTGGAGTGCCATCAAGGAAATCAAGGCTCCTTTCACGTTTGATGTGGAACACGGAATTGCTCTGCATGCAGTGCAGGGGAATCGGGCCTCAACTCGCGGCGAACGGGAAATCTCAAGGTTTTTCTTGAGTTGCGGCCCCAACCTGGGGTATATTCTCGAGTTACGACGGGGAAGGCCCTTCCAGACACGTGTTTGTTCAGCGACGTCAGGACTCCTGCCTAGGTGCCAGGGACACCTCGGGATTCTCCTCGAGTCTTGGCATGGCAATTGGGACGCGTCTCCATGTGAGGCGGGAGACCCAGGGTCCCTTTCCACGTGCCACAGGGATCCTGGGACTCCTATCCATTTTCAAGAGGAGTCAGGCATCGTCTCCTTTGGAAGCATTGATCTCCGCGGACCTCTCGAGTTTTCAAAGGCTGTGAGGCCTCCGGTCGCGATGAGGGGGAGGACTAGGACTTTCTCTGTGGTCTCCACAGGGGATTCATACATCCCTTCGTCTTGGGAGATGCAAGACGAGCCTGCATTCAATTCACTGCAGGGATATCCGGCCTTACTTCGAGTCAGAGCATCTCGGTGTCCATTCCATTTGAGGACACAAACTCAGGGTCCCTCTCGCATACCTGTAGCTGAGAGAAGCCTGCTCTTGAGGTGCTTGTGGAAAGTTGGTATTCCTCTTGAGTCGAGGCCAGGGACTAAGCTCTCATCTCGAGTTGATTTGGGGTCCACGGAGCCCTTTCTTGTTGCTACAGTGACCTCAGGATCCCTCTAGACTTGAGACAGTGATCTTGGGTTTTCTCTGGAGTGCCATCAAGGAAATCAAGGCTCCTTTCAATTTTGATGTCGAACACGGAATTGCTCTGCACGCAGGGTAGGGGAATCGGGCCTCATCTCTCGGCGAGGGGGAAGTCTCTTGGTTTTTCTCGAGTTGCGGCCGGAACCTGGGGTATATTCTCGAGTTACGACGGGGAGGGCCCTTCCAGACACATGTTCGTTCAGCGACGTCAGGACTCCTGCCTAGGTGCGAGGGACACCTCGGGATTCTCCTCGAGTCTTGGCATGGCAATTGGGACGCGTCTCCACGTGAGGCGGTAGACCCAGGGTCCCTTTCCACGTGCTACAGGGATCCTGGGACTCCTATCCATTTTCAAGAGGAGTCAGGCATCGTCTCCTTTGGAAGCATTGATCTTCGCAGACCTCTGGAGTTTTCAAAGGATGTGAGGCCTCCGGTCGCGATGAGGCGGAGGACTAGGACTTTCTCTGTGGTCTCCACAGGAGATTCAGACATCCCTTCTTCTTGGGAGATGCAAGACGAGCCTGCATTCAATTCACTGCAGGGATATCCAGCCATACTTCGAGTCAGAGCATCTCGGTGTCCATTCCACTTGAGGACACAAACTCAGGGTCGCTCTCACATAACTGTGGCTGAGAGAAGCCTCCTCTTGAGGTGCTTGTGGAAAGTTGGTATTCCTCTTGAGTCGAAGCCAGGGACTAAGCTATCATCTCGAGTTGATTTGGAGTCCACGGAGCCTTTTAGTGTTGCTCCAGTGACCTCAGGATCCCTCTAGACTTGAGACAGTGATCTTGGGTTTTCTCTGGAGTGCCATCAAGGAAATCAAGGCTCCTTTCACGTTTGATGTGGAACACGGAATTGCTCTGCACGCAGTGCAGGGGAATCGGGCCTCATCTCGCAGTGAAGGGGAAATCTCATGGTTTATCTCGAGTTGCCGCCGGAACCTGGGGTATATTCTCGAGTTACGACGGGGAGGGCCCTTCCAGACACGTGTTTGTTCAGCGATGTCAGGACTCCTGCCTAGGTGCGAGGGACATCTCGGGATTCTCTTCGAGTCTTGGCATGGCAATTGGGACGCGTCTCCACGTGAGGCGGGAGACCCAGGGTCCCTTTCCACGTGCCACAGTGATCCTGGGACTCCTATCCATTTTCAAGAAGAGTCAGGCATCGTCTCCTTTGGAAGTATTCATCTCTGCAGACCTCTCGAGTTTTCAAAGGATGTGAGGCCTGCGGTCGCGATGAGGCGGAGGACTAGGTCTTTATCTGTGGTCTCCACAGGGGATTCAGACATCCCTTTGTCTTGGGCGATGCAAGACGAGCCTGCATTCCATTCACTGCAGGGATATCCAGCCTTACTTCCAGTCAGAGCATCTCGGTGTCCATTCCACTTGAGGCCACAAACTCAGGGTCCCTCTCACATACCTGTAGCTGAGAGCAGCCTCCTCTTGAGGTGTTTGTGGAAAGTTGGGATTCCTCTTGAGTCGAAGCCAGGGACTAAGCTCTCATCTCGAGTTGATTTGGGGTCCACGGAGCCCTTTCGTGGTGCTCCAGTCACCTCAGGATCCCTCTAGCCTTGAGACAGTGATCTTGGGTTTTCTCTGGAGTGCCATCAAGGAAATCAATTCTCCTTTCAGGTTTGATATGGAACACGGAATTGCTCTGCACGCAGTTCTGGGGAATCGGGCCTAAACTCGCAGCGATGGGGAAGTCTCATGTTTTTTCTCGAGTTGCCGCCGGAACCAGGGGTATATTCTCGAGTTACGCCGGGGAGGGCCCTTCCAGAAACGTGTTTGTTCAGCGATGTCAGGGCTCCTGCCTTGGTGCTAGGGACACCCCGGGATTCTCCTCGAGGCTTGACATGGCAATTGGGACGCGTTTCCACGTGAGGTGTGAGACCCAGGGTCCCTTTCCAAGTGAAACAGGGATCCTGGGACTCCTATCCATTTTCAACAGGAGTCTGGCATCGTCTCCTTTGGAAGCATTGATCTCCGCGGACTTTTCGAATTTTCAAAGGATGTGAGGCCTTGTCGCAATGAGGCGGAGAACTAGGTCTTTCTCTGTGGTCTCCCCAGGGGATACAGACATCCCTTCGTCTTGGGAGATGCAAGACGAGCCTGCATTCAATTCACTGCAGCGAAATCCAGCCTTACTTCGAGTCAGAGCATCTCGGTGTCCATTCCACTTGAGGCCACAAACTCAGGGTCCCTCTCACATACATATAGCTGAGAAAAGCCTCCTCTTGAGGTTCTTGGGGAAAGTTGGTATTCCTCTTGACTCGAAGCCAGGGACTAAGCTCTCATCTCGAGTTGATTTGAGGTCCACGGAGCCATTTCGTGTTGCTACAGTGACCTCAGGATCCCTCTAGACTTGAAACAGTGATCTTGGGTTTTCTCTGGAGTGCCATCAAGGAAATCAAGGCTCCTTTCACGTTTGATCTGGAACACAGAATTGCTCTGCCCGCAGTGCAGGGGAATCGGGCCTCATCTCGCGGCGAGGCGGAAGTCTCATGGTTTTACTCCACTTGTGGCCGGAACCTGGGGTATATTCTCGAGTTACGACGTGGGTGGCCCTTCCAGAAACGTGTTTGTTTAACGACGTCAGAACTCCTGCCTTGGTTCGATGGACAACTCGGGATTCTCCTCGAGTCTTGGCATGGCAATTGCGAGGCGTCTCCACGTGAAAGGGAGACCCAGGGTCCCTTTCCCCGTGCCACAGGGATCCTGGGACTCCTATCAATTTTCAAGAGGAGTCAGGCATCCTCTCCTTTGGAAGCATTGATCTCCGAGGACCTCTCAAGTTTTCAAAGGATGTGAGTCCTCCGCTCACGATGTGGCGAGAACTAGGTCTTTCTCTGTGGTATCCTCAGGGGATTCAGACATCCCTTCATCTTGGGAGATGCAAGACGAGCCTGCATTCAATTCACTGCAGGGATATCGGGCCTTACTTCGAGTCACAGCGTCTCGGTGTCCATTCCACTTGAGGCCACAAACTCAGGGTCCCTCTCACATACCTGTAGCTGAGAGAAGCCTCCTCTTCAGGTGCTTGTGGAAAGTTGGTATTCCCCTTGAGTCGAAGCCAGGGACTAAGCTCTCATCTCGAGTTGATTTGGGGTCCACGGAGCCCTGTCTTGTTGCTACAGTGACCTCACGATCCCTCTAGACTTTAGACAGTGATCTTGGGTTTTGTATGGAGTGCCATCAAGGAAATCAAGGCTCCTTTCACGTTTGATGTGGAACACGGAATTGCTCTGCACGCAGTGCAGAGGAATCGGGCCTCTTTTCGCGGCGAGTGGGAAGTCTCATGGTTGTTCTCGAGTTGCGGCCGGAACCTGCGGTATATTCTCGATTTACGACGGGGAGTGTCTTTCCATACACGTGTTTGTTCAGCGACCTCAGGACGCCTGCCTAGGGGCGAGGGACACCTCGGGATTCTCCTCGAGTCTTGCCATGGCAATTGGGACGCGTCTCCACGTGAGGCGGGAGACCAAGGGCCCCTTTCCACCTTCCACAGGGATCCTGGGACTCCTATCCATTTTCAAGAGGAGTCAGGCATCGTCTCCTTTGGAAGCATTGATCTCCGCGGACCTCTCGAGTTTTCAAAGGATGTGAGGCTTCTGGTCGCGATGAGGCGGAGAACTAGTTCTTTCTCTGTGGTCTCCACAGTGGATTTAGACATCCCTTCGTCTTGGGAGATGCAAGACGAGCCTGCATTCAATTCACTGCAGGGATATCCGGCCTTACTTCGAGTCAGAGCCTCTCGGTGTCCATTCCACTTGTGGC
The DNA here is from genome assembly GCF_033118175.1 of Dama dama. Taxonomy (NCBI): domain Eukaryota; kingdom Metazoa; phylum Chordata; class Mammalia; order Artiodactyla; family Cervidae; genus Dama; species Dama dama. Next base: position 3,505,645 of record NC_083706.1, on the reverse strand, counting down.
CACAAACTCAGTGTAACTCTCACATACTTGTAGCTGAGAGAAGCCTCCTCTTGAGGTGCTTGTGGAAAGTTGGTATTCCTCTTGAGTCGAAGCCAGGGACTAAGCTCGCATCTCGAGTTCATTTGGGGTCCACGGAGCCCTTTCCTGTTGCTCCAGTGACCTCAGGATCCCTCTAGACTTGAGACAGTGATCTTGGGTTTTCTCTGGAGTTCCATCAAGGAAATCAAGGGTCCTTTCTCATTTGATGTGGAACACGGAATTGCTCTGCACGCACTGCAGTGAAATCTGGCCTCATCTCGCGGCGAGGGGGAAGTCTCATAATTTTTCTAGAGTTGTGGCCAGAACTTGGGGTATATTCTTGAGTTACGACGGGGAGGGCCCTTCCAGACACGTGTTTGTTCAGCGACGTCAGGACTCCTGCCTAGGTGTGAAGGACACCTCGGGGTTCTCCTCGAGTCTTGGCATGGCAATTGGGACGCGTCCCCATGTGAGACGGGAGACCCAGGGTCCCTTTCCACGTACCACAGGGATCCTGGGTCTCCTATGCATTTTCAAGAAGAGTCAGGCATCGTCTCCTTTGGAAGCATTGATCTCCGGGCACCTCTCGAGTTTTCAAAGATGGGAGGCCTCCGTTCGCGTTGAGGCGGAGAACTAGGTATTTCTCTGTGGTCTCCACAGGGGATTCAGACATCCCTTCGTCTTGGGAGATGCAAGACGAGCCTGCACTCAATTCACTGCACGGATATCCGGCCTTACTTCGAGTCAGAGCATCTCGGTGTCCATTCCACCTGAGGCCACAAACTCAGGGTCCCTCTCACATACCTGTAGCTGAGAGAAGCCTCGTCTTGATGTGCTTGTGGAAACTTGGTATTCCTCTTGACTCGAAGCCAGCGACTAAGCTCTCATCTCGAGTTGATTTGGGGTCCACGGAGCCCTTTCTTGGTGCTCCAGTGACCTCAGGATCCCTCTAGACTTGAGACAGTGATCTTGGGTTTTCTCTGGAGTGCCATCAAGGAAATCAAGGCTCCTTTCACGTTTGATGTGGAACACGGAACTGCTCTGCAAGCAGTGCAGGGAAATCGGCCCTCATCTCGCGGCGAGGGGGAAGTCTCATGGTTTTTCTCGAGTTGCAGCCAGGACCTGGGGTATATTCTCGAGTTACAACGGGGAGGGCCCTTCCAGACACGTGTTTGTTCAGCGACGTCAGGACTCCTGCCTTGGTGCGAGGGACACCTCGGGATTCTCCTCGAGTCTTGGCATGGCAATTGGGACGCGTCTCCACGTGAGGCGGGAGACCCAGGGTCCCTTTCCACGTGCCACAGGGATCCTGGGACTCCTATGCATTTTCCAGAGGAGTCAGGCATCGTCTCCTTTGGAAGCATTGATCTCTGCAGACCTCTCGAGTTTTCAAAGGATATGAGGCCTCCGATCACGATGAGGCGGAGGACTAGGTCTTTCTCTGTGGTCTCCACAGGGGATTCAGACATCCCTTCGTCTTGGGAGATGCAAGACGAGCCTGAATTCAATTCACTGCAGGGATATCCGGCCTTACTTCGAGTCAGAGCATCTCGGTGTCCATTGCACTTGAGGCCACAAACTCAGGGTCCCTCTCACATAACTGTAGCTGGGAGAAGCCTCCTCTTGAGGTGCTTGTGGAAAGTTGGTATTCCTCTTGAGTCGAAGCGAGGGACTAAGCTCTCATCACGAGTTGATTTGGGGTCCACGGAGCCCTTTCGTGTTGCTCCAGTGACCTCAGGATCCCTCTAGACTTGAGACAGTGATCTTGGGTTTTCTCTGGAGTGCCATCAAGTAAATCAAGGCTCCTTTCCCGTTTGATGTGGAACAGGAATTGCTCTGCACGCAGTGCAGGGAAATCGGGCCTCATCTCGCGGCGAGGGGGAAGTCTCATGGTTTTTCTCGAGTTGCGGCCGGAACCTGGGGTATATTCTCGAGTTATGACGGGGAGGGCCCTCCCAGACACGTGTTTGTTCAGCGACGTCAGCACTCCTGCCTAGGTGCGAGGGATACCTCGGGATTCTCCTCGAGTCTTGGCATGGCAATTGGGACGCGTCTCCACGTGAGGCGGAAGACCCAGGGTCCCTTTCCACGTGCCACAGGGATCCTGGGACTCCTATCCATTTTCAAGAGGAGTCAGGCATCGTCTCCTTTTGAAGCATTGATCTCCGCGGACCTCTCGAGTTTTCAAAGAATGTGAGGCCACATGTCGCGATGAGGAGGAGGACTAGGTCTTTCTCTGTGGTCTGCACAGGGATTTCAGACATCCCTTCGTCTTGGGAGATGCAAGACGAGCCTGCATTCCATTCACTGCAGGGATATCCGGCCTTATTTCCAGTCAGAGCATCTCGGTGTCCATTCCACTTGAGGCCACAAACTCAGGGTCCCTCTCAAATAACACTAGCTCAGAGAAGCCTCCTCTTGAGGTGCTTGTGGAAAGTTGGTATTCCTCTTGAGTCTAAGCCAGGGACTAAGCTCTCATCTCGAGTTGATTTGGGGTCCACGGAGTCCTTTCGTGTTGCTCCAGTGACCTCAGGATCCCTCTAGACTTGAGACAGTGATCTTGGGTTTTCTCTGGCGTGCCATCAAAGAAATCAAGGCTCCTTTCATTTTTGATGTGGAATACGGAATTGCTCTGCATGCAGTGCAGTGTAATCGGGCCTCATGTATTGGCGAGGGGGAAGTCTCATGGTTTTTCTCGAGTTGCGGCCGGAACCTGGGGTATATTCTCGAGTTACGACGGGGAGGGCCCTTCCAGACACGTGTTTATTCAGCGACGTCAGGACTCCTGCCTAGGTGCGAGGGACACTTCGGGATTCTCCTCGAGTCTTGGCCTGGCAATTGGGACGCGTCTCCACTTGAGGCGGGAGACCCAGGGTCCCTTTCCAAGTGCCACAGGGATCCTGGGACTCCTATCTATTTTCAAGAAGAGTCAGGCATTGTCTCCTTTGGAAGCATTGATCTCCGCGAACCTCTTGAGTTTTCAAAGGATGTGAGGCCTCCGGTCGCAATGAGGCGGAGAAGTAGGTCTTTCTCTGTGGTCTCCACAGGGGATTTAGACATTGCTTCGTCTTGAGAGATGCAAGACGAGCCTGCATTCAATTCACTGCAGGGATATCCGGCCTTACTTCGAGTCAGAGCATCTCGGTGTCCATTGCACTTGAGGCCACAAACTCAGGGTCCTTGTCACATACCTGTGGCTGAGAGAACCCTCCTCTTGGGGTGCTTGTGGAGATTTGGTATTCCTCTTGCATCGAAGCCAGGTACTAAGCTCTCATCTCGAGTTGATTTGTGGTCCACGGAGCCCTTTCGTGTTGCTCCAGTGACCTCAGGATCCCTCTAGACTTGAGACAGTGATCCTGGGTTTTCTCAGGAGTGCCATCAAGGAAATCAAGGCTCCTTTCAGGTTTGATGTGGAACACGGAATTGCTCTGCACGCAGTGCAGGGGAATCGGGCCTCATATCGCGGCGAGGGGAAAGTCTCATGGTTTTTCTCGAGTTGCGGCCGGAACCTGGAGTATATTCTCGAGTTACGACGGGGAGGGCCCTTCCAGACACGTGTTTGTTCAGCGACGTCAGGACTCCTGCCTAGGTGCGAGGGACACCCCGGGATTCTCCTCGAGTCTTGGCATGGCAATTGGGACGCGTCTCCACGTGAGGCGGGAGACCCAGAGTCCCTTTCCACGTGCCACAGGCATCCTGGGACTCCTATCCTTTTTCAAGAGGAGTCAGGCATCGTCTCCTTTGGAAGCATTGATCTCCGCGGACCTCTCGAGTTTTCAAAGATGGGAGGCCTCCGGTCGCAATGAGGAGGAGAACTAGGTATTTCTCTGTGGTCTCCACAGGGGATTCAGACATCCCTTCGTCTTGGGAGATGCAAGACGAGCCTGCACTCAATTCACTGCACGGATATCCGGCCTTACTTCGAGTCAGAGCATCTCGGTGTCCATTCCACCTGAGGCCATAAACTCAGGGTCCCTCTCACATACCTGTAGCTGAGAGAAGCCTCGTCTTGATGTGCTTGTGGAAACTTGGTATTCCTCTTGTCTCGAAGCCAGGGACTAAGCTCTCATCTCGAGTTGATTTGGGGTCCACGGAGCCCTTTCGTGGTGCTCCAGTGACCTCAGGATGCCTCTAGACTTGAGACAGTGATCTTGGGTTTTCTCTGGAGTGCCACCAAGGAAATCAAGGCTCCTTTCACGTTTGATGTGGAACACGGAACTGCTCTGCAAGCAGTGCAGGGAAATCGGCCCTCATCTCGCGGCGAGGGGGAAGTCTCATGGTTTTTCTCGAGTTGCAGCCAGGACCTGGGGTATATTCTCGAGTTACAACGGGGAGGGCCCTTCCAGACACGTGTTTGTTCAGCGACGTCAGGACTCCTGCCTTGGTGCGAGGGACTCCTCAGGATTCTCCTCGAGTCTTGGCATGGCAATTGGGACGCGTCTCCACGTGAGGCGGGAGACCCAGGGTCCCTTTCCACGTGCCATAGGGATCCTGGGACTCCTATGCATTTTCAAGAGGAGTCAGGCATCGTCTCCTTTGGAAGCATTGATCTCTGCAGACCTCTCGAGTTTTCAAAGGATATGAGGCCTCCGGTCACGATGAGGCGGAGGACTAGGTCTTTCTCTGTGGTCTCCACAGGGGATTCAGACATCCCTTCGTCTTGGGAGATGCAAGACGAGCCTGCATTCAATTCACTGCAGGGATATCCGGCCTTACTTCGAGTCAGAGCATCTCGGTGTCCATTGCACTTGAGGCCACAAACTCAGGGTCCCTCTCACATAACTGTAGCTGAGAGAAGCCTCCTCTTGAGGTGCTTGTGGAAAGTTGGTATTCCTCTTGAGTCGAAGCCAGGGACTAAGCTCTCATCACAAGTTGATTTGGGGTCCACGGAGCCCTTTCGTATTGCTCCAGTGACCTCAGGATCCCTCTAGACTTGAGACAGTGATCTTGGGTTTTCTCTGAAGTGCCATCAAGGAAATCAAGGCTCCTTTCACGTTTGATGTGGAACATGGAATTGCTCTGCACGCAGTGCAGGGGAATCGGGCCTCATCTCGCGGCGAGGGGGAAGTCTCATGGTTTTTCTCGAGTTGCGGCCGGAACCTGGGGTATATTCTCGAGTTACGACGGGGAGGGCCCTTCCAGACATGTGTTTGTTCAGCGACGTCAGGACTCCTTCCTAGGTGCGAGGGACACTTCGGGATTCTCCTCGAGTCTTGGCATGGCAATTGGGACGCGTCTCCACGTGAGGCGGGAGACCCAGGGTCCCTTTCTACGTGCCACAGTGATCCTGGGACTCCTATCCATTTTCAAGAGGAGTCAGACATAGTCTCCTTTGGAAGCATTGATCTCTGCAGACCTCTCGAGTTTTCAAATGATGTGAGGTCTCCGGTCACGATGAGGCAGATGACTTGGTCTTTCTCTGTGGTCTCCACAGGGGATTCAGACATCCCTTCGTCTTGGGAGATGCAAGACGAGCCTGCATTCAATTCACTGCAGGGATATCCGGCCTTACTTCGAGTCAGAGCATCTCGGTGTCCATTGCACTTGAGGCCACAAACTCAGGGTCCCTCTCACATACCTGTAGCTGAGAGAAGCCTCCTCTTGAGGTGCTTGTGGAAAGTTGGTATTCCTCTCGAGTCGAAGCCGGGGACTAAGCTCTCATCTCGAGTTGATTTGGGGTCCACGGAGCCCTTTCGTGTTGCTCCAGTGACCTCAGGATCCCTCTAGACTTGAGACAGTGATCTTGGGTTTTCTCTGGAGTGCCATCAAGGAAATCAAGGCTCCTTTCCCGTTTGATGTGGAACACGGAATTGCTCTGCACGCAGTGCAGGGGAATCGGGCCTCATCTCGCGGCGAGGGGGAAGTCTCATGGTTTTTCTCGAGTTGCGGCTGGAACCTGGGGTATATTCCCGAGTTATGACGGGGAGGGCCCTTCCAGACACGTGTTTGTTCAGCGACGTCAGCACTCCTGCCTAGGTGCGAGGGACACCTCGGGATTCTCCGCGAGTCTTGGAATGGCAATTGGGACCCGTCTCCACGTGAGCCGGGAGACCCAGGTTCCCTTTCCACGTGCCACAGGGATCGTGGAACTCCTATCCATTTTCAAGAGGAGTCAGGCATCGTCTCCTTTGGAAGCATTGATCTCCGCTGACCTCTCGAGTTTTCAAAGAATGTGAGGCCACAGGTCGTGATGAGGAGGAGGACTATGTCTTTCTCTGTGGTCTGCACAGGGGTTTCAGACATCCCTTCGTCTTGGGAGATGCAAGACGAGCCTGCATTCCATTCACTGCAGGGATATCCGGCCTTACTTCGAGTCAGAGCATCCCGGTGTCCATTCCACTTGAGGCCACAAACTCGGGGTCCCTCAAATATACATGTAGCTGAGAGAAGCCTCCTCTTGAGGTGCTTGTGAAAAGTTGGTATTCCTCTTGAGTCTAAGCCAAGGACTAAGGTCTCATCTCGAGTGTATTTCGGTCCACGTAGACATTTCCTGTTGGTCCAGTGACCTCAGGATCCCTCTAGACTTGAGACAGTGATCTTGGGTTTTCTCTGGAGTGTCATCAAGGAAATCAAGGCTCCTTTCACGTTTCATGTCGAACACGGAATTGCGCTGCATGCAGTGCAGGGGAATCGGGCCTCAACTCGCGGCGAGGGGGAAATCTCATGGTTTTTCTCGAGTTGCGGCCCGAACCTGGGGTATATTCTCGAGTTACGACGGGGAGGGCCCTTCCAGACATGTGTTTGTTCAGCGACGTCAGGACTCCTGCCTAGGTGCGAGGGACACCTCGGGATTCTCCTCGAGTCTTGGCATGGCAATTGGGACGCGTCTCCACGTGAGGCGGGAGACCCAGGGTCCCTTTCCCCGTGCCACAGGGATCCTGGGACTCCTATCCATTTTCAAGAGGAGTCAGGCATCGTCTCCTTTGGAAGCATTGATCTCCGCGGACCTCTAGAGTTTTCAAAGGATGTGAGGCCTCCGGTCGCGATGAGGCGGAGAACTCGGTCTTTCTCTGTGGTCTCCACAGGGGATTCAGACATCCCTTCGTCTTGGGAGATGCAAGACGAGCCTGCATTCAATTCACTGCAGGGATATCCGGCCTTACTTCGAGTCAGAGCATCTCGGTGTCCATTCCACTTGAGGCCACAAACTCAGGGTCCCTCTCACATACCTGTAGCTGAGAGAAGCCTCCCCTTGAGGTGCTTGTGGAAAGGTGGTATTCCTCTTGAGTCGAAGCCAGGGACTAAGCTCTCATCTCGAGTTGATTTGGGGTCCACGGAGCCCTTTCGTGTTGCTCCAGTGACCTCAGGATCCCTCTAGACTTGAGACAGTGATCTTGGGTTTTCTCTGGAGTGCCATCAAGGAAATCAAGGCTCCTTTCACGTTTGATGTGGAAAACAGAATTGTTCTGCACGCAGTTCAGGGGAATCGGGCTTCATCCAGCGGCGAGGGGGAATTCTCATGGTTTTTCTCGAGTTGCGGCCGGAACCTGGGGTATATTCTCGAGTTACGACGGGGAGGGCCCTTCCAGACACGTGTTTGTTCAGCGACGTCAGGACTCCTGCCTAGGTGCGAGGGACACCTCGGGATTCTCCTCGAGTCTTGGAATGGCAATGGGGACGCGTCTCCACGTGAGGCGGGAGACCCAGGGTCCCTTTCCACGTGCCACAGGGATCCTGGGACTCCTATCCATTTTCAAGAGGAGTCAGGCATCGTCTCCTTTGAAAGCATTGATCTCCGCGGACCTCTTGAATTTTCAAAGGATGTGAGGCGTCCGTTCGCAATGAGGCGGAGACCTAGGTCTTTCTCTGTGGTCTCCACAGGGGATTCAGACATCCCTTCGTCTTGGGAGATGCAAGGCGAGCCTCCATTCAATTCACTGCAGGGATATCAGGCCTTACTTCGAGTCAGAACATCCCGGTGTCCATTCCACTTTAGGCCACAAACTCAGGGTCCCTCTCACATACCTGTAGCTGAGAGAAGCCTCCTCTTGAGGTGCTTGTGGAAAGTTGGTATTCCTCTTGAGTCGAAGCCAGGGACTAAGCTCTCATCTCGAGTTGATTTGGGGTCCACGGAGCCCTTTCATGTTGCTACAGTGACCTCAGGATCCCTCTAGACTTGAGACAGTCATCTTGGGTTTTCTCTGGAGTGCCATAGGGAAATCAAGGCTCCTTTCACGTTTGATGTGGAACACGGAATTGCTCTGCACGCAGTGCAGGGGAATCGGGCCTCATCTCGCGGCGAGGCGGAAGTCTCATGGTTTTACTCCACTTGTGGACGGATCCTGGGGTATATTCTCGAGTTACGACGTGGGTGGCCCTTCCAGAAACGTGTTTGTTCAGCGACGTTAGGACCCCTGCCTAGGTGCGAGGGACAACTCGGGATACTCCTCGAGTCTTGGCATGGCAATTGGGACGCGTCTCCACGTGAGGCGGGAGACCCAGGGTCCCTTTCCACGTGCCACAGGGATCCTGGGACTACTATCCATTTTCAAGAGGAGTCAGGCATCGTCTCCTTTGGAAACATTGATCACCGTGGACCTCTCGAGTTTTCAAAGGATGTGAGGCCTCCGCTCGCGATGAGGCGGAGAATTAGGTTTTTCTCTGTGGTCTCCACAGGGGATTCAGACATCCCTTCATCTTGGGAGATGCAAGACGAGCCTGCATTCAATTCACTGCAGGGATATCCGGCTTTACTTCGAGTCAGAGCATCCCGGTGTCCATTCCACTTGAGGCCACAAACTCGGGGTCACTCAAATATACATGTAGCTGAGAGAAGCCTCCTCTCGTGGTGCTTGTGGAAAGTTGGTATTCCTCTTGAGTCTAAGCCAGGGACTAAGCTCTCATCTCGAGTGTATTTCGGTCCACGTAGACCTTTCCTGTTGGTCCAGTGACCTCAGGATCCCTCTAGACTTGAGACAGTGATCTTGGGTTTTCTCTGGAGTGTCATCAAGGAAATCAAGGCTCCTTTCACGTTTCATCTGTAACACGGAATTGCGCTGCATGCAGTGCAGGGGAATCGGGCCTCAACTCGCGGCGAGGGGGAAATCTCATGATTTTTCTCAAGTTGCGGCCCGAACCTGGGGTATATTCTCGAGTTACGACGGGGAGGGCCCTTCCAGACATGTGTTTGTTCAGCGACGTCAGGACTTCTGCCTAGGTGCGAGGGACACCTCGGGATTCTCCTCGAGTCTTGGCATGGCAATTGGGACGCGTCTCCACGTGAGGCGGGAGACCCAGTGTCCCTTTCCCCGTGCCACAGGGATCCTGGGACTCCTATCCATTTTCAAGAGGAGTCAGGCATCGTCTCCTTTGGAAGCATTGACCTCCGCGGACCTCTAGAGTTTTCAAAGGATGTGAGGCCTCCGGTCGCGATGAGACGGAGAACTCGGTCTTTCTCTGTGGTCTCCACAGGGGATTCAGACATCCCTTCGTCTTGGGAGATGCAAGACGAGCCTGCATTCAATTCACTGCAGGGATATCCGGCCTTACTTCGAGTCAGAGCATCTCGGTGTCCATTCCACTTGAGGCCACAATTTCAGGGTCCCTCTCACATACCTGTAGCTGAGAGAAGCCTCCCCTTGAGGTGCTTGTGGAAAGTTGGTATTCCTCTCGAGTCGAAGCCGGGGACTAAGCTCTCATCTCGAGTTGATTTGGGGTCCACGGAGCCCTTTCGTGTTGCTCCAGTGACCTCAGGATCCCTCTAGACTTGAGACAGTGATCTTGGGTTTTCTCTGGAGTGCCATCAAGGAAATCAAGGCTCCTTTCCCGTTTGATGTGGAACACGGAATTGCTCTGCACGCAGTGCAGGGGAATCGGGCCTCATCTCGCGGCGAGGGGGAAGTCTCATGGTTTTTCTCGAGTTGCGGCTGGAACCTGGGGTATATTCCCGAGTTATGACGGGGAGGGCCCTTCCAGACACGTGTTTGTTCAGCGACGTCAGCACTCCTGCCTAGGTGCGAGGGACACCTCGGGATTCTCCTCGAGTCTTGGAATGGCAATGGGGACCCGTCTCCACGTGAGCCGGGAGACCCAGGGTCCCTTTCCACGTGCCACAGGGATCGTGGAACTCCTATCCATTTTCAAGAGGAGTCAGGCATCGTCTCCTTTGGAAGCATTGATCTCCGCTGACCTCTCGAGTTTTCAAAGAATGTGAGGCCACAGGTCGTGATGAGGAGGAGGACTATGTCTTTCTCTGTGGTCTGCACAGGGGTTTCAGACATCCCTTCGTCTTGGGAGATGCAAGACGAGCCTGCATTCCATTCACTGCAGGGATATCCGGCCTTACTTCGAGTCAGAGCATCCCGGTGTCCATTCCACTTGAGGCCACAAACTCGGGGTCCCTCAAATATACATGTAGCTGAGAGAAGCCTCCTCTTGAGGTGCTTGTGAAAAGTTGGTATTCCTCTTGAGTCTAAGCCAAGGACTAAGGTCTCATCTCGAGTGTATTTCGGTCCACGTAGACATTTCCTGTTGGTCCAGTGACCTCAGGATCCCTCTAGACTTGAGACAGTGATCTTGGGTTTTCTCTGGAGTGTCATCAAGGAAATCAAGGCTCCTTTCACGTTTCATGTCGAACACGGAATTGCGCTGCATGCAGTGCAGGGGAATCGGGCCTCAACTCGCGGCGAGGGGGAAATCTCATGGTTTTTCTCGAGTTGCGGCCCGAACCTGGGGTATATTCTCGAGTTACGACGGGGAGGGCCCTTCCAGACATGTGTTTGTTCAGCGACGTCAGGACTCCTGCCTAGGTGCGAGGGACACCTCGGGATTCTCCTCGAGTCTTGGCATGGCAATTGGGACGCGTCTCCACGTGAGGCGGGAGACCCAGTGTCCCTTTCCCCGTGCCACAGGGATCCTGGGACTCCTATCCATTTTCAAGAGGAGTCAGGCATCGTCTCCTTTGGAAGCATTGATCTCCGCGGACCTCTAGAGTTTTCAAAGGATGTGAGGCCTCCGGTCGCGATGAGGCGGAGAACTAGGTCTTTCTCTGTGGTCTCCACAGGGGATTCAGACATCCCTTCGTCTTGGGAGATGCAAGACGAGCCTGCATTCAATTCACTGCAGGGATATCCGGCCTTACTTCGAGTCAGAGCATCTCGGTGTCCATTCCACTTGAGGCCACAAACTCAGGGTCCCTCTCACATACCTGTAGCTGAGAGAAGCCTCCCCTTGAGGTGCTTGTGGAAAGGTGGTATTCCTCTTGAGTCGAAGCCAGGGACTAAGCTCTCATCTCGAGTTGATTTGGGGTCCACGGAGCCCTTTCGTGTTGCTCCAGTGACCTCAGGATCCCTCTAGACTTGAGACAGTGATCTTGGGTTTTCTCTGGAGTGCCATCAAGGAAATCAAGGCTCCTTTCACGTTTGATGTGGAAAACAGAATTGTTCTGCACGCAGTTCAGGGGAATCGGGCTTCATCCAGCGGCGAGGGGGAAGTCTCATGGTTTTTCTCGAGTTGCGGCCGGAACCTGGGGTATATTCTCGAGTTACGACGGGGAGGGCCCTTCCAGACACGTGTTTGTTCAGCGACGTCAGGACTCCTGCCTAGGTGCGAGGGACACCTCGGGATTCTCCTCGAGTCTTGGAATGGCAATGGGGACGCGTCTCCACGTGAGGCGGGAGACCCAGGGTCCCTTTCCACGTGCCACAGGGATCCTGGGACTCCTATCCATTTTCAAGAGGAGTCAGGCATCGTCTCCTTTGAAAGCATTGATCTCCGCGGACCTCTTGAATTTTCAAAGGATGTGAGGCGTCCGTTCGCAATGAGGCGGAGACCTAGGTCTTTCTCTGTGGTCTCCACATTGGATTCAGACATCCCTTCGTCTTGGGAGATGCAAGGCGGGCCTCCATTCAATTCACTGCAGGGATATCAGGCCTTACTTCGAGTCAGAACATCCCGGTGTCCATTCCACTTTAGGCCACAAACTCAGGGTCCCTCTCACATACCTGTAGCTGAGAGAAGCCTCCTCTTGAGGTGCTTGTGGAAAGTTGGTATTCCTCTTGAGTCGAAGCCAGGGACTAAGCTCTCATCTCGAGTTGATTTGGGGTCCACGGAGCCCTTTCATGTTGCTACAGTGACCTCAGGATCCCTCTAGACTTGAGACAGTCATCTTGGGTTTTCTCTGGAGTGCCATAGGGAAATCAAGGCTCCTTTCACGTTTGATGTGGAACACGGAATTGCTCTGCACGCAGTGCAGGGGAATCGGGCCTCATCTCGCGGCGAGGCGGAAGTCTCATGGTTTTACTCCACTTGTGGACGGATCCTGGGGTATATTCTCGAGTTACGACGTGGGTGGCCCTTCCAGAAACGTGTTTGTTCAGCGACGTTAGGACCCCTGCCTAGGTGCGAGGGACAACTCGGGATACTCCTCGAGTCTTGGCATGGCAATTGGGACGCGTCTCCACGTGAGGCGGGAGACCCAGGGTCCCTTTCCACGTGCCACTGGGATCCTGGGACTACTATCCATTTTCAAGAGGAGTCAGGCATCGTCTCCTTTGGAAACATTGATCACCGTGGACCTCTCGAGTTTTCAAAGGATGTGAGGCCTCCGCTCGCGATGAGGCGGAGAATTAGGTTTTTCTCTGTGGTCTCCACAGGGGATTCAGACATTCCTTCATCTTGGGAGATGCAAGACGAGCCTGCATTCAATTCACTGCAGGGATATCCGGCCTTACTTCGAGTCAGAGCATCCCGGTGTCCATTCCACTTGAGGCCACAAACTCGGGGTCACTCAAATATACATGTAGCTGAGAGAAGCCTCCTCTCGTGGTGCTTGTGGAAAGTTGGTATTCCTCTTGAGTCTAAGCCAGGGACTAAGCTCTCATCTCGAGTGTATTTCGGTCCACGTAGACCTTTCCTGTTGGTCCAGTGACCTCAGGATCCCTCTAGACTTGAGACAGTGATCTTGGGTTTTCTCTGGAGTGTCATCAAGGAAATCAAGGCTCCTTTCACGTTTCATCTGTAACACGGAATTGCGCTGCATGCAGTGCAGGGGAATCGGGCCTCAACTCGCGGCGAGGGGGAAATCTCATGATTTTTCTCAAGTTGCGGCCCGAACCTGGGGTATATTCTCGAGGTACGACGGGGAGGGCCCTTCCAGACATGTGTTTGTTCAGCGACGTCAGGACTTCTGCCTAGGTGCGAGGGACACCTCGGGATTCTCCTCGAGTCTTGGCATGGCAATTGGGACGCGTCTCCACGTGAGGCGGGAGACCCAGTGTCCCTTTCCCCGTGCCACAGGGATCCTGGGACTCCTATCCATTTTCAAGAGGAGTCAGGCATCGTCTCCTTTGGAAGCATTGACCTCCGCGGACCTCTCGAGTTTTCAAAGGATGTGAGGCCTCCGGTCGCGATGAGACGAAGAACTCGGTCTTTCTCTGTGGTCTCCACAGGGGATTCAGACATCCCTTCGTCTTGGGAGATGCAAGACGAGCCTGCATTCAATTCACTGCAGGGATATCCGGCCTTACTTCGAGTCAGAGCATCTCGGTGTCCATTCCACTTGAGGCCACAATTTCAGGGTCCCTCTCACATACCTGTAGCTGAGAGAAGCCTCCCCTTGAGGTGCTTGTGGAAAGTTGGAATTCCTCTTGAGTCGAAGCCAGGGACTAAGCTCTCATCTCGAGTTGATTTGGGGTCCACGGAGCCCTTTCGTGTTGCTCCAGTGACATCAGGATCCCTCTAGACTTGAGACAGTGATCTTGGGTTTTCTCTGGAGTGCCATCAAGGAAATCAAGGCTCCTTTCACGTTTGATGTGGAACACGGAATTGTTCTGCATGCAGTTCAGGGGAATCGGGCTTCATCCAGCGGCGAGGGGGAAGTCTCATGGTTTTTCTCGAGTTGCGGCCGGAACCTGGGGTATATTCTCGAGTTACGACGGGGAGGGCCCTTCCAGACACGTGTTTGTTCAGCGACGTCAGGACTCCTGCCTAGGTGCGAGGGACACCTCGGGTATTCTCCTCGAGTCTTGGCATGGCAATGGGGACGCGTCTCCACGTGAGGCGGGAGACCCAGGGTCCCTTTCCACGTGCCACAGGGATCCTGGGACACCTATCCATTTTCAAGAGGATTCAGGCATCGTCTCCTTTGGAAGCATTGATCTCCGCGGACCTCTCGAATTTTCAAAGGATGTGAGGCCTCTGGTCGCAATGAGGCAGAAAGTTAGGTCTTTCTCTGTGGTCTCCACAGGGGATTCAGACATCCCTTCGTCTTGGGAGATGCAAGACGAGCCTGCATTCAATTCACTGAAGGGATATCCGGCCTTACTTCGAGTCAGAGCATCTCGTGTCCATTCCACTTGAGGCCACAAACTCAGGGTCCCTCTCACATACCTGTAGCTGAGAGAAGCCTCCTCTTGAGGTGCTTGTGGAAAGTTGATATTCCTCTTGATTCGAAGCCAGGGACTAAGCTCTCATCTCGAGTTGATTTGGGGTCCCGGAGCCCTTTCATGTTGCTACAGTGACCTCAACATCCCTCTAGACTTGAGACAGTGATCTTGGGTTTTCTCTGGAGTGCCATCAAGGAAATCAAGGCTCCTTTCACGTTTGATGTGGAACACAGAATTGCTCTGCACGCAGTGCAGGGGAATCGGGCCTCATCTCACGGCGAGGGGGAAGTCTCATGGTTTTTCTCGAGTTGCGGCCGGAAACTGGGCTATATTCTCGAGTTACAACGGGGAGGGCCTTTCCAGACACGTGTTTGTTCAGTGAAGTCAGGACTCCTGCCTAGGTGCGAGGGACACCTCGGGATTCTCTTCGAGTCTTGGCATGGCAATTGAGACGCGTCTCCACGTGAGGCGTGAGACCCAGGGTCCCTTTCGACGTGCCACAGGGAATCTGGGGCTCCTATCCATTTTCAAGAGGAGTCAGGCATCGTCTCCTTTGGAAGCATTGATCTCCGCGGACCTCTCGAGTTTTCAAAGGATGTGAGGCCTCCGGTCGCAATGAGGCGGAGGACTAGATTTTTCTCTATGGTCTCCACAGGGGCTTCAGACATCCCTTCGTCTTGGGAGATGCAAGACGAGCCGGCATTCAATTCACTGCAGGGATATCCGGCCTTACTTCGAGTCAGAGCATCTCGGTGTCCATTCCACTTGAGGCCACAAACTCAGGGTCCCTCTCACATACCTGTAGCTGAGAGAAGCCTCCTCTTGAGGTGCTTGTGTAAAGTTGGTATTCCTCTTGAGTTGAAGCCAGGGACTAAGCTCTCATCTCGAGTTGATTTGGGGTCCACGGAGCCCTTTCGTGTTGCTCCAGTGTCCTCAGGATCCCTCTAGACTTGAGACAGTGATCTTGGGTTTTCTCTGGAGTGTCATCAAGGAAATCAAGGCTCCTTTCACGTTTGATGTGGAACACGGAATTGCTCTGCACGCAGTGCAGGGGAATCGGGCCTCATCTCGCGGCGAGGGGGAAGTCTCATGGTTTTTCTCGAGTCGAGGCCGGAACCTGGGGTATATTCTCGAGTTACGACGGGGAGGTCCCTTCCATACACGTGTTTGGTCAGCGACGTCAGGACTCCAGCCTATGTGCGAGGGACACTTTGGGATTTTCCTTGAGTCTTGGCATGGCAATTGGGACGTGTCTCCACGTGAGGCGGGAAACGCAGGGTCCCTTTCCACGTGCCACAGGGATCCTGGGACTCCTATCCATTTTCAAGAGGAGTCAGGCATCGTCTCCTTTGCAAGCATTGATCTCCGCAGACCTCTCGAGTTTTCAAAGGATGTGAGGCCTCCGATCGCATTGAGGCGGAGGACTAGGTCTTTCTCTGTGGTCTCCACAGGGGATTCAGACATCCGTTGGTCTTGGGAGATGCAAGACGAGCCTGCATTCAATTCACTGCATGGATATCCGGCCTTACTTCGAGTCAGAGCATCTCCGTGTCCATTCCACTTGAGGCCAAAAACTCAGGGTCCCTCTCACATACCTGTAGCTGAGAGAAGCCTCCTCTTGAGGTGCTTGTGGAAAGTTGGTATTCCTCTTGAGTCAAAGCCAGGGACTAAGCTCTCATCTCGAGTTGATTTGGGGTCCACGGAGCCCTTTCGTGTTGCTAAAGTGACCTCAGGATCCCTCTAGACTTGAGACAGTGATCTTGGGGTTTCTCTGGAGTGCCGTCAAGGAAATCAAGGCTCCTTTCACGTTTGATGTGGAACACGGAATTGCTCTGCACGCAGTGCAGGGGAATCGGGCCTCATGTCGCGTCGAGGGGGAAGTCTCATGGTTTTTCTCAAGTTGCGCCCGGAACCTGGGGTATATTCTCGAGTTACGACGGGGAATGCCTTCCAGACACGTGTTTGTTCAGCGATGTCAGGACTCCTGCCTAGGTGCGAGGGACACCTCGGGATTCTCCTCGAATCTTGGCATGGCAATAGGGACGCGTCTCCACGTGAGGCGGGAAACCCAGGGTCCCTTTCCACGTGCCACAGGGATCCTGGGACTCCTATCCATTTTCAAGAGGAGTCAGGCATCGTCTCCTTTGGAAGCATTGATCTCCGCAGACCTCTCGATTTTTCAAAGGATGTGAAGCCTCCGGTCGCGATGAGGCTGAGGACTAGGTCTTTCTCTGTCGTCTCCACAGGGGATTCAGACATCCCTTCGTCTTGGGAGATGCAAGACGAGCTTACATTCAATTCACTGCAGGGATATCCGGCCTTACGTAGAGTCAGAGCATCTCGGTGTCCATTCCACTTGAGGCCACAAACTCAGGGTCCCTCTCACATACCTGTAGCTGAGAGAAGCCTCCTCTTGAGGTGCTTGTGGAAAGTTGATATTCCTCTTGAGTCGAAGCCAGGGAGTAAGCTCTCATCTCGAGTTGATTTGGCGTCCACAGAGCCCTTTCGTGTTGCTCCAGTGACCTCAGAATCCCTCTAGACTTGAGACAGTGATCTTGGGTTTTCTCTGGAGTGTCGTCAAGGAAATCAAGGCTCCTTTCACGTTTGATGTGGAACACGGAATTGTTCTGGATGCAGTGCAGGGGAATCGGGCCTCATCTCGCGGCGAGGGGGAAGTCTCATGCTTTTTCTCGAGTTGCGGCCGGAACCTGGGGTATATTCTCGAGTTACGACGGGGAGGTCCCTTCCATACACGTGTTTGTTCAGCGACATAAGGACTCCAGCCTAGGTGCGAGGGACACCTCGGGATTTTCCTCGAGTCTTGGCATGGCAATTGGGACGCGTCTCCACGTGAGGCGGGAGACCCAGGGTCCCTTTCCATGTGCCACAGGGATCCTGGGACTCCTATCCATTTTCAAGAGGAGTCAGGCATCGTCTCCTTTGGAAGCATTGATCTCCGCAGACCTCTCGAGTTTTCCAAGGATGTGAGGCCTCCGGTCGCGTTGAGGCGGAGGACTAGGTCTTTCTCTGTGGTCTCCACAGGGGATTCAGACATCCCTTCGTCTTGGGAGATGCAAGACGAGCCTGCATTCAATTCACTGCAGGGATATCCGGCCTTACTTGGAGTCAGAGCATCTCGGTGTCCATTCCACTTGAGGCCAAAAACTCAGGGTCCCTCTCACATACCTGTAGCTGAGAGAAGCCTCCTGTTGAGGTGCTTTTGGAAAGTTGGTATTCCTGTTGAGTCGAAGCCAGGGACTAAGCTCTCATCTCGAGTTGATTTGGGGTCCACAGAGCCCTTTCGTGTTGCTCCAGTGACCTCAGGATCCCTCTAGACTTGAGACAGTGATCTTGGGTTTTCTCTGGAGTGCCGTCAAGGAAATCAAGGCTCCTTTCACGTTTGATGTGGAACACGGAATTGCTCTGCACGCAGTGCAGGGGAATCGATCCTCATCTCGCGGCGAGGGGGAAGTCTCATGGTTTTTCTCGAGTTGCGGCCGGAACCTGGGGTGTATTCTCGAGTTACGACGGGGAGGGCCCTTCCAGATACGTGTTTGTACAGCGACGTAAGGACTCCAGCCTAGGTGCGAGGGACACGTCGGGATTCTCCTCGAGTTTTGGCATGGCAATTGGGACGCGTCTCCACGTGAGGCGGGAGACGCAGGGTCCCTTTCCACGTGCCACACGGATCGTGGGACTCCTATCCATTTTCAAGAGGAGTCAGGCATCGTCTCCTTTGGAAGCATTGATCTCCGCGGACGTCTCGAGTTTTCAAAGGATGTGAGGCCTCCGTTCGCGTTGAGACGGAAGACTAGGTCTTTCTCTGTGGTCTCCACAGGGGATTCAGACAACCCTTCGTCTTGGGAGATGCAAGACGAGCCTGCATTCAATTCACTGCAGGGATATCCGGCCTTACTTCGAGTCAGAGCATCTCGGTGTCCATTCCACTTGAGGCCACAAACTCAGGGTCCCTCTCACATACATGTAGTTGAGAGAAGCCTCCTCTTGAGGTGCTTGTGGAAAGTTGGTATTCCTCTTGAGTCGAAGCCAGGGACTAAGCTCTCATCTCGAGTTGATTTGGGGTCCACGGAGCCCTTTCTTGTTGCTCCAGTGACCTCAGGATCCCTCTAGACTTGAGACAGTGACCTTGGGTTTTCTCTGGAGTGCCATCAAGGAAATCAAGGCTCCTTTTACGTTTGATGTGAAACACGGAATTGCTCTGCAGGCAGTGCAGGGGAATCGGACCTCATCTCGCGGCGAGGGGGAAGTCTCATGGTTTATCTCGAGTTGCGGCCTGAACCTGGGGTATATTCTCGAGTTACGACGGGGAGGGCCCTTCCTTACACGTGTTTGTTCAGCGACGTCAGGACTCCTGCATAGGTGCGAGGGACACCTCGGGATTCTCCTCGAGTCTTGGCATGGCAATTGGGACGTGTCTCCACGTGAGGCGGGAGACCCAGGGTCCCTTTCCACGTGCCACAGGGATCCTGGGACTCCTATCCATTTTCAAGAGGAGTCAGGCATCGTCTCCTTTGGAAGCATTGATCTCCGCGGACCTCTCGAGTTTTCAAAGGATGTGAGGCCTCCGGTCGCGATGAGGCGGAGGACTAGGTCTTTCTCTGTGGACTCCACAGGGGATTCAGACATCCCTTCGTCTTGGGAGATGCAAGATGAGCCTGCATTCAATTCACTCCAGGGATATCTGGTCTTACTTCGAGTCACAGCATCTCGGTGTCCATTCCACTTGAGGCCACAAACTCAGGGTCCCTCTCACATACCTGTAGCTGAGAGAAGCCTCCTCTTGAGGTGCTTGTGGAAACTTGGTATTCCTCTTGAGTCGAAGCCAGGGACTAAGCTCTCATTTCGAGTTGATTTGGGGTCCACGGAGCCCTTTCGTGTTGCTCCAGTGACCTCAGGATCCCTCTAGACTTGAGACAGTGATCTTGGGTTTTCTGGGGAGTGCCAGCAAGGAAATCAAGACTCCTTTCACATTTGATGTGGAACACGGAATTGCTGTGCACGCAGTGCAGGGGAATTGGGCCTCATCTCGCGGCGAGGGGGAAGTCTCATGGTTTTCTCGAGTTGCGGCCGGAACCTGGGGTATATTCTCGAGTTACGACGGGGAGGGCCCTTCCAGACACGTGTTTGTTCAGCGATGTCAGGACTCCTGCCTAGGTGCGAGGGACACCTCGGGATTCTCCTCGAGCCTTGGCATGGCAATTGGGACGCGTGTCCACGTGAGGCGGGAGACCCAGGGTCCCTTTCCACGTGCCACAGGGATCCTGGGACTCCTATCCGTTTTCAAGAGGAGTCAGGCATCGTCTCCTTTGGAAGCATTGATCTCCGTGGACGTCTCGAGTTTTCAAAGGATGTGAGGCCTCCAGTGGTGAAGAGGTGGAGAACTACTTCTTCTCTGTGGTCTCCACAGGTGATTCAGACATCCCTTCATCTTGGGAGATGGAAGACGAGCCTGCATTCAATTCACTGCAGTGATATCCGGCCTTACTTCGAGTCAGAGCATCTCGGTGTCCATTCCACTTGAGGCCACAAACTCAGGGTCCCTCTCACATACCTGTAGCTGAGAGAAGCCTCCTCTTGAGGTGCTTGTGGAAAGTTGGTATTCCTCTTGAGTCGAAGCCAGGGACTAAGCTCTCATCTCGAGTTGATTTGGGGTCCACGGAGTCCTTTCCTGTTGCTACAGTGACCTCAGGATCCCTCTAGACTTGAGACAGTGATCTTGGGTTTTCTCTGGAGTGCCATCAAGGAAATCAAGGCTCCTTTCACGTTTGATGTGGAACATGGAATTGCTCTGCACACAGTGCAGGGGAATCGGGCCTCATCTCGCGGCGAGGGGGAAGTCTAATGGTTTTTCTCGAGTTGCGGCCGGGACCTGGGGTATATTCTCGAGATACGACGGGGAGGGCCCTTCCAGACACGTGTTTGTTCATCGACGTCAGGACTCCTGCCTAGGTGCGAGGGACACCTCGGGATTCTCTTCGAGTCTTGGCATGGCAATTGAGACGCGTCTCCACGTGAGGCGGGAGACCCAGGGTCCCTTTCGACGTGCCGCAGGGAATCTGGGGCTCCTATCCATTTTCAAGAGGAGTCAGGCATCGTCTCCGGTGGAAGCATTGATCTCCGCGGACCTCTCGAGTTTTCAAAGGATGTGAGGCCTCCGGTCGCAATGAGGCGGAGGACTAGATTTTTCTCTATGGTCTCCACAGGGGCTTCAGACATCCCTTAGTCTTGGGAGATGCAAGACGAGCCGGCATTCAATTCACTGCAGGGATATCCGGCCTTACTTCGAGTCAGAGCATCTCGGTGTCCATTCCACTTGAGGCCACAAACTCAGAGTCCCTCTCACATACCTGTAGCTGAGAGAAGCTTCCTCTTGAGGTGCTTGTGGAAACTTGGTATTCCTCTTGAGTCGAAGCCAGGGACTAAGCTCTCATCTCGAGTTGATTTGGGGTCCACGGAGCCCTTTCGTGTTGCTCCAGTGACCTCAGGATCCCTCTAGACTTGAGACAGTGATCTTGGGTTTTCTCTGGAGTGCCATCAAGGAAATCAAGGCTCCTTTCACGTTTGATGTGGAACACGGAATTGCTCTGCATGCAGTGCAGGGGAATCGGGCCTCATCTCGCAGCGAGGGGGAAGTCTCATGCTTTTTCTCGAGTTGCGGCCGGAACCTGGGGTATATTCTCGAGTTACGACGGGGAGGGCCCTTCCAGACACGTGTTTGTTCAGCGACGTCAGGACTCCTGCCTAGGTGCGAGGGACACCTCGGGATTCTCCTCGAGTCTTGGCATGGCAATTGGGACGCGTCTCCACGTGAGGCGGGAGACCCAGTGTCCCTTTCCACGTGCCACAGGGATCCTGGGACTCCTATTCATTTTCAAGAGGAGTCAGGCATCGTCTCCTTTGGAAGCATTGATCTCCGTGGACGTCTCGAGTTTTCAAAGGATGTGAGGCCTCCAGTCGTGAAGAGGTGGAGAACTAGGTCTTCTCTGTGGTCTCCACAGGTGATTCAGACATCCCTTCATCTTGGGAGATGGAAGACGAGCCTGCATGCAATTCACTGCAGGGATATCCGGCCTTACGTAGAGTCAGAGCATCTCGGTGTCCATTCCACTTGAGGCCACAAACTCAGGGTCCCTCTCAGATACCTGTAGCTGAGAGAAGCCTCCTCTTGAGGTGCTTGTGGAAAGTTGGTATTCCTCTTGAGTCGAAGCCAGGGACTAAGCTCTCATCTCGAGTTGATTTGGGGTCCACGGAGCCCTTTCGTGTTGCTCCAGTGACCTCAGGATCCCTCTAGACTTGAGACAGTGATCTTGGGTTTTCTCTGGAGTGCCATCAAGGAAATCAAGGCTCCTTTCACGTTTGATGTGGAACATGGAATTGCTCTGCACGCAGTGCAGGGGAATCGGGCCTCATCTCGCGGCGAGGGGAAGTCTCATGGTTTTTCTCGAGTTGCGGCTGGAACCTGGGGTATATTCTCCAGTTACGACGGGGAGGGCCCTTCCTGACACGTGTTTGTTCATCGACGTCAGGACTCCTGCCTAGGTGCGAGGGACACCTCGGGATTCTCTTCGAGTCTTGGCATGGCAATTGAGACGCGTCTCCACGTGAGGCGTGAGACCCAGGGTCCCTTTCGACGTGCCACAGGGAATCTGGGGCTCCTATCCATTTTCAAGAGGAGTCAGGCATCGTCTCCTTTGGAAGCATTGATCTCCACGGACCTCTCGAGTTTTCAAAGGATGTGAGGCCTCCGGTCGCAATGAGGCGGAGGACTAGATTTTTCTCTATGGTCTCCACAGGGGCTTCAGACATCCCTTCGTCTTGGGAGATGCAAGACGAGCCGGCATTCAATTCACTGCAGGGATATCCGGCCTTACTTCGAGTCAGAGCATCTCGGTGTCCACTCCACTTGAGGCCACAAACTCAGGGTCCCTCTCACATACATGTAGCTGAGAGAAGCTTCCTCTTGAGGTGCTTGTGGAAACTTGGTATTCCTCTTGAGTCGAAGGCAGGGACTAAGCTCTCATCTCGAGTTGATTTGGGGTCCACGGAGCCCTTTCGTGTTGCTCCAGTGACCTCAGGATCCCTCTAGACTTGAGACAGTGATCTTGGGTTTTCTCTGGAGTGCCATCAAGGAAATCAAGGCTCCTTTCACGTTTGATGTGGAACACGGAATTGCTCTGCACGCAGTGCAGGGGAATCGGGCCTCATCTCGCAGCGAGGGGGAAGTCTCATGGTTTTTCTCGAGTTGCGGCCGGAACCTGGGGTATATTCTCGAGTTACGACGGGGAGGGACCTTCCAGACACGTGTTTGTTCAGCGACGTCAGGACTCCTGCCTAGGTGCGAGGGACACCTCGGGATTCTCCTCGAGTCTTGGCATGGCAATTGGGACGCGTCTCCACGTGAGGCGGGAGACCCAGGGTCCCTTTCCACGTGACACAGGGATCCTGGGACTCCTATCCATTTTCAAGAGGAGTCAGGCATCGTCTCCTTTGGAAGCATTGATCTCCGCGGACTTCTCGAGTTTTCAAAGGATGTGAGGCCTCCGTTCGCGTTGAGGCGGAGGACTAGGTCTTTCTCTGTGGTCTCCACAGGGTATTCAGACAACCCTTCGTCTTGGGAGATGCAAGACGAGCCTGCATTCAATTCACTGCAGGTATATCCGGCCTTACTTCGAGTCAGAGCATCTCGGTGTCCATTCCACTTGAGGCCACAAACTCAGGGTCCCTCTCACATACCTGTAGCTGAGAGAAGCTTCCTCTTGAGGTGCTTTTGGAAAGTTGGTATTCCTCTTGAGTCGAAGCCAGGGACTAAGCTCTCATCTCGAGTTGATTTGGGGTCCATGGAGCCCTTTCGTGTTGCTCCAGTGACCTCAGGATCCCTCTAGACTTGAGACAGTGATCTTGGGTTTTCTCTGGATTGCCATCAAGGAAATCAAGGCTCCTTTCACGTTTGATGTGGAACACGGAATTGCTCTGCACGCAGTGCAGGGGAATCGGGCCTCATCTCGCGGCGAGGGGGAAGTCTCATGGTTTTTCTCGAGTTGCGGCCGGAACCTGGGGTGTATTCTCGAGTTACGACGGGGAGGGCCCTTCCAGACACGTGTTTGTTCAGCGACGTAAGGACTCCTGCCTAGGTGCGAGGGACACCTCGGGATTCTCCTCGAGTCTTGGCATGGCAATTGGGACGCGTCTCCACGTGAGGCGGGAGACGCAGGGTCCCTTTCCACGTGCCACAGGGATCTTTGGACTCCTATCCATTTTCAAGAGGAGTCAGGCATCGTCTCCTTTGGAAGCATTGATCTCCGCAGACCTCTCGAGTTTTCAAAGGATGTGAGGCCTCCGGTCGCGTTGAGGCGGAGGACTAGGTCTTTCTCTGTGGTCTCCACAGGGGATTCAGACAACCCTTCGTCTTGGGAGATGCAAGACGAGCCTGCGTTCAATTCACTGCAGGGATATCCGGCCTTACTTCGAGTCAGAGCATCTCGGTGTCCATTCCACTTGAGGAAACAAACTCAGGGTCCCTCAAATATACCTGTAGTTGAGAGAAGCCTCCTCTTGAGGTGCTTTTGGAAAGTTGGTATTCCACTTGAGTTGAAGCCAGGGACTAAGCTCTCATCTCGAGTTGATTTGGGGTCCTTGGAGCCCTTTCGTGTTGCTCCAGTGACCTCAGGATCCCTCTAGACTTGAGACACTGATCTTGGGTTTTCTCTGGAGTGCCATCAAGGAAATCAAGGCTCCTTTCATTTTTGATATGGAATACGGAATTGCTCTGCACGCAGGGCAGGGGAATCGGGCCTCATCTCGCGGCGAGGGGGAAGTCTCATGGTTTTTCTCGAGTTGCGGCCGGAACCTGGGGTATATTCCCGAGTTACGACGGGGAGGTGACTCCCAGACATGTGTTTGTTCAGCGACGTCAGGACTCCTGCCTAGGTGCGAGGGACACCTCGGGATTCTCCTCGAGTCTGGCATCGCAATTGGGACGTGTCTCCACGTGAGGTGGGAGACCCAGGTTCCCTTTCCAAGTGCCACAATGATCCTGGGACTCCTATCCATTTTTAAGAAATGTCAGGCATCGTCTCCTTTAGAAGCATTGATCTCTTCAGACTTCTCGAGTTTTCAAAGGATGTGAGGCCTCCGGTCGCGATGAGGCGGAGGAGTAGGTCTTTCTCTGTGGTCTCCACAGGGGATTCAGACAACCCTTCGTCTTGGGAGATGCAAGACGAGCCTGCATTCAATTCACTGCAGGGATATCCGGCCTTACTTCGAGTCAGAGCATCTCGGTGTCCTTTCCACTTGAGCCCACAAACTCAGGGTCCCTCTCACATACCTGTAGCTGAGAGAAGCCTCCTCTTGAGTTGCTTGTGGAAAGTTGGTATTCCTCTTGTGTCGAAGCCAGGGACTAAGCTCTCATCTCGAGTTGATTTGGGGCCCATGGAGCCCTTTCATGTTGCTCCAGTGACCTCAGGATCTTTCTAGACTTGAGACAGTGATCTTGGGTTTTCTCTGGAGTGCCATCAAGGAAATCAAGGCTACTTTCACGTTTAATGTGGAAAACGGAATTGCTCTGCATGCAGTGCAGGGGAAACAGGCCTCAACTCGCGGCGAGGGGGAAATCTCATGGTTTTTCTCGAGTTGCGGCCGGAACCTGGGGTATATTCTCGAGTTACGACGGGGAGGGCCCTTCCAGACACGTGTTTGTTCAGCGACGTCAGGACTCCTGCCTACGTGCGAGGGACACCTCGGGATTCTCCTCGAGCCTTGGCATGGCAATTGGGATGCGTCTCCACGTGAGGCGGGAGATCCAGTGTCCCTTCCCACGTGCCACAGGGATCCTGGGACTCCTATCCATTTTCAAGAGGAGTCAGGCATCGTCTCCTTTGGAAGCATTGATCTCCGCGGACCTCTCGAATTTTCAAAGGATGTGAGGCCTCCGGTCGCGATGAGGCGGAGAACTCGGTCTTTCTCTGTGGTCTCACCAGCGGATTCAGACATCCCTTCATCTTGGGAGATGCAAGACGAGCCTGCATTCAATTCACTGCAGGGATATCCGGCCTTACTTCGAGTCAGAGCATCTCGGTGTCCATTGCATTTGAGGCCACAAATTCAGGGTTCCTCTCACATACCTGTAGCTGAGAGAAGCTTCCTCTTGAGGTGCTTGTGGAAATTTGGTATTCCTCTTGAGTCTAAGCCAGGGACTAAGCTCTCATCTCGAGTTGATTTGGGGTCCTTGGAGCCCTTTCGTGTTGCTCCAGTGACCTCAGGATCCCTCTAGACTTGAGACACTGATCTTGGGTTTTCTCTGGAGTGCCATCAAGGAAATCAAGGCTCCTTTCATTTTTGATGTGGAATACGGAATTGCTCTGCATGCAGGGCAGGGGAATCGGGCCTCACCTCGCGGCGAGGGGGAAGTCTCATGGTTTTTCTCGAGTTGCGGCCGGAACCTGGGGTATATTCTCGAGTTACGACGGGGAGGTCCCTTCCAGACATGTGTTTGTTCAGCGACGTCAGGACTCCTGCCTAGGTGCGAGGAACACCTCGGGATTCTCCTCGAGTCTGGCATGGCAATTGGGACGTGTCCCCCTGTGAGGCGGGAGACCCAGGTTCCCTTTCCAAGTGCCACAGAGATCCTGGGACTCCTATCCATTTTCAAGAAGAGTCAGGCCTCGTCTCCTTTAGAAGCATTGATCTCTTCAGACCTCTTCAGTTTTCAAAGGATGTGAGGCCTCCGGTCGCGATGAGGCGGAGGAGTAGGTCTTTCTCTGTGGTCTCCACAGGGGATTCAGACAACCCTTCGTCTTGGGAGATGCAAGACGAGCCTGCATTCAATTCACTGCAGGGATATCCGGTCTTACTTCGAGTCAGAGCATCTCGGTGTCCTTTCCACTTGAGGCCACAAACTCGGGGTCCCTCAAATATACCTGTAGCTGAGAGAAGCCTCCTCTTGAGGTACTTTTAGAAAGTTGGTATTCCTCTTGAGTTGAAGCCAGGGACTAAGCTCTCATCTCGAGTTGATTTGGGGTCCACGGAGCCCTTTCGTGTTGCTCCAGTGACCTCAGGATCCCTCTAGACTTGAGAGAGTGATCTTGGGTTTTCTCTGGTGTGCCATCAAGGAAATCAAGGCTCCTTTCACGTTTGATGTGGTACACGGAATTGCTGTGCACGCAGTGCAGGGGAATCGGGCCTCATCTCGCGGCGAGGGGGAAGTCTCATAATTTTTCTAGAGTTGTGGCCAGAACTTGGGGTATATACTTGAGTTACGACGGGGAGGGCCCTTCCAGACACGTGTTTGTTCAGCGACATAAGGACTCCTGCCTAGGTGCGAGGGACACCTCGGGATTCTCCTCGAGTCTTGCCATGGCAATTGGGAGGCGTCTACACGTGAGGCGGGAGACCCAGGGCCCCTTTCCACGTGCCACAGGGATCCTGGGACTCCTATCCATTTTCAAGAGGAGTCAGGCATCGTCCTCTTTGGAAGCATTAATCTCTGTGGACCTCTCGAATTTTCAAAGGATGTGAGGCCTCCGGTTGCGATGAGGGGAAGAATTAGGTCTTTCTCTGTGGTCTCCACAGGGGATTCAGACATCCCTTCGTCTTGGGAGATGCAAGACGAGCGTGCATTCAATTCCCTGCAGGGATATCCGGCCTTACATCGAGTCAGAGCATCTCAGTGTCCATTCCACTTGAGGCCACAAAATCATGGTCGCTATCACATACCTGTAGCTCAGAGAAGCCTCCTCTTGAGGTGCTTGTGGAAACTTGGTATTCCTCTTCAGTTGAAGCCAGGGACTAAGCTCTCATCTCGAGTTGATTTGGGGTCCACGGAGCCCTTTCGTGTTGCTCCAGTGACCTCAGGATCCCTCTAGACTTGAGAGAGTAATCTTGAGTTTTCTCTGGAGTGCCATCAAGGAAATCAAGGCTCCTTTCACGTTTGATGTCGAACACGGAATTGTGCTGCACGCAGTGCAAGGGAATCGGGCCTCATCTCGGGGCGAGGGGGAAGTCTCATGGTTTTTCTCGAGTTGCGGCCGGAACCTGGGGTATATTCTTGAGTTACGACGGGGAGGGCCCTTCCAGACACGTGTTTGTTCAGCGACGTCAGGACTCCTGCCTAGGTGCGAGGGACACCTCGGGGTTCTCCTCGAGTCTTGGCATGGCAATTGGGACGCGTCCCCACGTGAGGCGGGAGACCCAGGGTCCCTTTCCACGTGCCACAGGGATCCTGGGTCTCCTATCAATTTTCAAGAGGGGTCAGGCATCCTCTCCTTTGGAAGCATTGATCTCCGCGGTCCTCTCGAGTTTTCAAAGGATGCGAGGCCTCCAGTCGCGATGAGGCGGAGAAGTAGGTCTTTCTCTGTGGTCTCCACAGGGGATTCAGACATCCCTTCGTCTTGGGAGATGCAAGACGAGCCTGCATTCAATTCACTGCAGCGATATCCGGCCTTACTTCAAGTCAGAGCATCTCGGTGTCCATTCCACTTGAGGCCACAGACTCAGGGTCCCTCTCACATACCTGTAGCTGAGAGAGGCCTCCTCTTGAGGTGCTTGTGGAAAGTTGGTATTCCTCTTGAGTCGAAGCCAGGGACTAAAGCTCTCATCTCGTGTTGATTTGGGGTCCACGGAGCCCTTTCATGTTGCTCCAGTGACCTCAGGATCCCTCTAGTCTTGAGACAGTGATCTTGGGTTTTCTCTGGAGTGCCATCAAGGAAATCAAGGCTCCTCTCATGTTTGATGTGGAGCACGGATATGCTCTGCACGCAGTGCAGGGGAATCGGGCCTCATCTCGCGGCGAGGGGGAAGTCTCATGGTTTTTCTCGAGTTGCGGCCGGAACCGGGGTATACTCTCGAGTTACGACGGGGAGGGCCCTTCCAGACACATGTTTGTTCAGCAACGTCAGGACTCCTGCCTAGGTGCGAGGGACACCTCGGGATTCTCTTCGAGTCTTGGCATGGCAATTGGGACGCGTCTCCAAGTGAGGCGGGAGACCCAGGGTCCCTTTCCACGTGCCACAGGGATCCTGGGACTCCTATCCATGTTCAAGAGGAGTCAGGCATCGTCTCCTTTGGAAGCATTGATGTCCGCGGACCTCTCGAGTTTTCAAATGATGTGAGGCCTCCGGTCGCGATGAGGCGGAGAACTAGGTCTTTCTCTGTGGTCTCCAGAGGGGTTTCAGACATCCCTTCGTCTTGGGTGATGCAAGACGAGCCTGAATTCAATTCACTGCAGGGATATCCGGCCTTACTTTGAGTCACAGCGCGTCGGTGTCCATTCCACTTGAGGCCACAAACTCAGGGTCCCTCTCACATACCTGTAGCTGAGAGAAGCCTCCTCTTGAGGTGCTTGGGGAAAGTTGGTATTCCACTTGAGTCGAAGCCAGGGACTAAGCTCTCATCTCGAGTTGATTTGGGGTCCACGGAGACCTTTCATGTTTCTACAGTCACCTGAGGATCCCTCTAGACTTGAGACAGTGATCTTGGGTTTTCTCTGGAGTGCCATCAAGGAAATCAAGGCTCCTTTCACGTTTGATGTGGAACACGGAATTGCTCTGCACGCAGTGCAGGGGATTCGGGCCTCATCTCGCAGCAAAGGGTATGTCTCATGGTTTTTCTCCACTTGTGGCCGGAACCTGGGGTATATTCTCGAGTTACGACGGGGAGGGCCCTTCCAGACACGTGATTGTTCAGCGACGTCAGGACTCCTGCCTAGGTGCGAAGGACACCTCAGGATTCTCCTCGAGTCTTGGCATGGCAATTGGGATGCGTCCCCACGTGAGGCGGGAGACCCAGGGTCCGTTTCCACGTGCCACAGGGATCCTGGGACTCCTATCCATTTTCAAGAGGAGTCAGGCATCGTCTCCTTTGGAAGCATTGATGTCCGCGGACCTCTCGAGTTTTCAAAGGAAGTGAGGCCTCCGGTCGCGATGAGGCGGAGAACTATGTCTTTCTTTGTGGTCTCCACAGGGGATTCAGACATCCCTTCGTCTTGGGAGATGCAAGACGAGCCTGCACTCAATTCACTGCAGGGCTATCCGGCCTTACTTCGAGTCAGAACATCTCGGTGTCCATTCCATTTGAGGCCACAAACTCAGGGTCCCTCTCACATACCTGTAGCTGAGAGAAGCCTCCTCTTGAGGTGCTTGTGGAAAGTTGGTATTCCACTTGAGTCGAAGCCAGGAACTAAGTTCTCATCTCGAGTTGATTTGGGGTCCATGGAGCCCTTTCGTGTTGCTCCAGTGACCTCAGGATCCCTCTAGACTTGAGACAGTGATCTTGGGTTTTCTCTGGAGTGCCATCAAGGAAATCAAGTCTCCTTTCACGTTTGATGTGGAACACGGAATTGCTCTGCACGCAGTGCAGGGGAATCGGGCCTCATCTCGCGGCGAGGGGGAAGTCTCATTGTTTTTCTCGAGTTGCGGCCGGGACCTGGGGTATATTCTCGAGTTACGACAAGGAGGGCCCTTCCAGACACGTGTTTGTTCAGCGACGTCAGGACTCCTGCCTACGTGCGAGGGACACCTCGGGATTCTCCTCGAGCCTTGGCATGGCAATTGGGACGCGTCTCCACGTGAGGCGGGAGACCCAGGGTCCCTTTCCACGTGCCACAGGTATCCTGGGACTCCTATCCATTTTCAAGAGGAGTCAGGCATCGTCTCCTTTGGAAGCATTGATCTCCGCCGACCTCTCGAGTTCTCAAAGGATGTGAGGTCTCCGGTCGCGATGATGCGGAGGACTAGGTCTTTCTCTGTGGTCTCAACAGGGGATTCAGACATCCCTTCGTCTTGGGAGATGCAAGACGAGCCTGCATTCAATTCACTGCAGGGATGTCCGGCCTTACTTCGAGTCAGAGCATCTCGGTGTCCATTACACTAGAGGCCACAAACTCAGGGTCCCTCTCACATACCTGTAGCTGAGAGAAGCCTCCTCTTGAGGTGCTTGTGGAAAGTTGGTATTGCTCTTGAGTCGAAGCCAGGGACTAAGCTCTCATCTCGAGTTGATTTGGGGTCCACGGAGCCCTTTCGTGTTGCTCCAGTGACCTCAGGATCCCTCTAGACTTGAGACAGTGATCTTGGGTTTTCTCTGGAGTGCCATCAAGTAAATCAGGGCTCCTTTCACGTTTGATGTGGAACACGGAATTGCTCTGCTCGCAGTGCAGGAGAATCGGGCCTCATCTCACGGCGAGGGGGAAGTCTCATGGTTATTCTGGAGTTGGGGCCTGAACCTGGGGTATATTCTCGAGTTACGACGGGGAGGGCCCTTCCAGACACGTGTTTGTTCAGCGACGTCAGGACTCCTGCCTAGGTGCGAGGGACACCTCGGGATTCTCCTCGAGTCTTGGCATGGCAATTGGGACGCGTCTCCCCGTGAGGCGGGAGAGGCAGTGTCCCTTTCCACGTGCCACAGGGATCCTGGGACTCCTATCCATTTTCAAGAGGAGTCAGGCATCGTCTCCTTTGGAAGCATTGATCTCCGCAGACCTCTCGAATTTTCAAAGGATGTGAGGCCTCCGGTCGCGATGAGGCGGAGAAGTAGGTCTTTCTCTGTGGTCTCCACAGCGGATTCAGACATCTCTTCGTCTTGGGAGATGCAAGACGAGCCTGCATTCACTTCACTGCAGG
The DNA here is from genome assembly GCF_033118175.1 of Dama dama. Lineage (NCBI taxonomy): Eukaryota > Metazoa > Chordata > Mammalia > Artiodactyla > Cervidae > Dama > Dama dama. The sequence continues at coordinate 3,474,672 of NC_083706.1, read as the reverse complement.
GATATCCGGCCTTACTTCGAGTCAGAGCATCTCGGTGTCCATTCCACTTGAGGCCACAAACTCAGGGTCCCTCTCACATAACTGTTGCTGAGAGAAGTCTCCTCTTGAGGTGCTTGTGGAAACATGGTATTCCTCTTGAGTCGAAGCCAGGGAATAAGCTGTCATCTCGAGTTGATTTGGGGTCCACGGAGTCCTTTCCTTTTGCTCCAGTGACCTCAGGATCCCTCTAGACTTGAGACAGTGATCTTGGGTTTTCTCTGGAGTGCCATCAAGGAAATCAAGGCTCCTTTCACTTTTGATTTGGAACACGGAATTGCTCTGCATGCAGTGCAGGGAAATCGGGGCTCATGTCGCGGTGAGGGGGAAGTCTCATAGTTTTTCTCGAGTTGCGGCCGGAACCTGGTGTATATTCTCGAGTTACGATGGGGAGGGCCCTTCCAGACACGTGTTTGTTCAGCGACGTCAGGACTCCTGCCTAGGTGCGAGGGACACCTCGGGATTCTCCTCGAGTCTTGGCATGGCAATTGGGACGCGTCTCCACGTGAGGCGGGAGACCCAAGGTCCCTTTCCACTTGCCACAGGGATACTGGGACTCCTATCCATTTTCAAGAGGAGTCAGGCATCGTCTCCTTTGGAAGTATTGATCTCCGCGGACCTCTCGAGTTTTCAAAGGATATGAGGCCTCCGTTTGCGTTGATGCGGAGGACTAGGTCTTTCTCTGTGGTCTCCACCGGGGATTCAGACATCCCTTCGTCTTGGGAGATGCAAGACGAGCCTGCATTCAATTCACTGCAGGGATATGCGGCCTTACTTCGAGTCAGAGCATCTCGGTGTCCATTCCACTTGAGGCCACAATCTCAGGGTCCCTCTCACATACTTGTAGCTGAGAGAAGCCTCCTCTTGAGGTGCTTGTGGAAAGTTGGTATTCCTCTTGAGTCGAAGCCAGGGACTATGCTCTCATCTCGAGTTGATTTGGGGTCCACGGAGCCCTTTCCTGTTGCTCCAGTGACCTTAGGATCCCTCTAGACTTGAGACAGTGATCTTGGGTTTTCTCTGGAGTGCCATCAAGGAAATCAAGGCTCCTTTCACGTTTGATTTGGAACACGGAATTGCTCTGCACGCAGTGAAGGCGAATCGGGCATCATGTCGCGGAGAGGAGGAAGTCTCATGGTTTTTCTCGAGTTACGGCCGGAACCTGGGGTACATTCTCGATTTACGATGGGGAGGGCCCTTCCAGACACGTGTTTGTTCAGCGACGTCAGGACTCCTGCCTAGGTGCGAGGGACACCTCGGGATTCTGCTCGAGTCTTGGCAGGGCAATTGGGAGGCGTCTCCACGTGAGGCGGGAGACCCAGGGTCCCTTTCCACGTGCCACAGGGATCCTGGGACTCCTATCCATTTTCAAGAGGAGTCAGGCATCGTCTCCTTTGGAAGCATTGATCTCCGCGGACCTCTCGAGTTTTCAAAGGATGTGAGGCCTCCGGTCGCGGTGAGGCGGAGAATTATGTCTTTCCCTGTGGCCTCCACAGGGGATTCAGACATCCCTTCGTCTTGGGAGATGCAAGACGAGCCTGCATTCAATTCACTGCAGGGATATCCGGCCTTCCTTCGAGTCAGAGCATCTCGGTGTCCATTCCACTTGATGCCACAAACTCAGGGGCCCTCTCACATACCTGTAGCTGAGAGAAGCCTCCTCTTGAGGTGCTTGTGGAAAGTTGGTATTCCTCTTGAGTCGAAGCCGGGGACTAAGCTCTCATCTCGAGTTGATTTGGGGTCCACGGAGCCCTTTCGTGTTGCTCCAGTGACCCCGGGATCCCTCTAGACTTGAGACAGTGATCTTGGGTTTTCTCTGGAGTGCCATCAAGGAAATCAAGGCTCCTTTCACTTTTGATGTCGAACACGGAATTGCTCTGCACGCAGTACAGGGGAATCGGGCCTCATCTCGCCGTGAGGGGGAAGTCTCATGGTTTTTCTCGAGTTGTGGCCGGAACCTGCGGTATATTCTCGAGTTACGACGGGGAGGGCCCTTCCAGACACGTGTTTGTTCAGCGACGTCAGGACTCCTGCCTAGGTGCAAGGGACACCTCGGGATTCTCCTCGAGCCTTGGCATGGCAATTGGGACGCGTCTCTACGTGAGGCGGGAGACCAAGGGTCCCTTTCCACGGGCCACAGTGATCCTGGGACTCCTATGCATTTTCAAGAGGAGTCAGGCATCGTCTCCTTTGGAAGCATTGATCTCCGCGCACCTCTCGAGTTTTCAAAGGATGTGAGGCCTCCGTTCGCGTTGAGGCGGAGAACTAGGTATTTCTCTGTGGTCTCCACAGGGGATTCAGACATCCCTTCGTCTTGGGAGATGCAAGACGAGCCTGCACTCAATTCACTGCACGGATATCCAGCCTTACTTCGAGTCAGAGCATCTCGGTGTCCATTCCACCTGAGGCCACAAACTCAGGGTCCCTCTCACATACCTGTAGCTGAGAGAAGCCTCGTCCTGATGTGCTTGTGGAAAGTTGGTATTCCTCTTGAGTCGAAGCCAGGGACTAAGCTCTCATCACGAGTTGATTTGGGGTCCACGGAGCCCTTTCATATTTCTCCAGTGACCTCAGGATCCCTCTAGACTTGAGACAGTGATCTTGGGTTTTCTCTGGAGTGCCATCAAGGAAATCAAGGCTCCTTTCACGTTTGATGTGGAACACGGAATTGCTGTGCACGCAGTGCAGGGGAATCGGGCCTCATCTCGCGGCGAGGGGGAAGTTTCATGGTTTTTCTCGAGTTGTGGCCGGAACCTGGGGTATATTCTCGAGTTACAACGGGGAGGGCCCTTCCAGACACGTGTTTGTTCAGCGACGTCAGGACTCCTTCCTAGGTGCGAGGGACACTTCGGGATTCTCCTCGAGTCTTGGCATGGCAATTGGGACGCGTCTCCACGTGAGGCGGGAGACCCAGGGTCCCTTTCCACGTGCCACAGGGATCCTGGGACTCCTATCCATTTTCAAGAGGAGTCAGGCATCGTCTCCTTTGGAAGCATTGATCTCTGCAGACCTCTCGAGTTTTCAAATGATGTGAGGCCTCCGGTCACGATGAGGCGGAGGACTTGGTCTTTCTCTGTGGTCTCCACATGGGATTCAGACATCCCTTCGTCTTGGGAGATGCAAGACGAGCCTGCATTCAATTCACTGCAGGGATATCCGGGCTTACTTCGAGTCAGAGCATCTCGGTGTCCATTGCACTTGAGGCCACAAACTCAGGGTCCCTCTCACATACCTGTAGCTGAGAGAAGCCTCCTCTTGAGGTGCTTGTGGAAAGTTGGTATTCCTCTCGAGTCGAAGCCGGGGACTAAGCTCTCATCTCGAGTTGATTTGGGGTCCACGGAGCCCTTTCGTGTTGCTCCAGTGACCTCAGGATCCCTCTAGACTTGAGACAGTGATCCTGGGTTTTCTCTGGAGTGCCATCAAGGAAATCAAGGCTCCTTTCACGTTTGATGTGGAACACGGAATTGCTCTGCACGCAGTCCAGGGGAATCGGGCCTCATCTCGCGGCGAGGGGAAAGTCTCATGGTTTTTCTCGAGTTGCGGCGGGAACCTGGGGTATATTCTCGATTTACGACGGGGAGGACCCTTCCAGACACGTGATAGGTGCGAGGGACACCTCGGGTCTCCTAAAGTCTTGGCATGGCAATTGGAACGCGTCTCCACATGAGGCGGGAGACCCAGGGTCCCTTTCCACGTACCACAGGGATCCTGGGACTCCTATGCATTTTCAAGAGGAGTCAGGCATCGTCTCTTTGGAAGCATTGATCTCCGCAGACCTCTCGAGTTTTCAAAGGATGTGAGGTCTCCGATCGCGATGAGGCGGAGGACTAGGTCTTTCTCTGCGGTCTCCGCAGGGGATTCAGACATCCCTTCGTCTTGGGAGATGCAAGACGAGCCTGCATTCAATTCACTGCAGGGATATGCGGCCTTACTTCGAGTCAGAGCATCTCGGTGTCCATTCCACCTGAGGCCACAAACTCAGGGTCCCTCTCACATACCTTTAGCAGAGAGAAGCCTCCTCTTGAGGTGCTTGTGGAAAGTTAGTATTCCTCTTGATTCGAAACCAGGATATAAGCTCTCATCTCGAGTTGATTTTGGGTCCACGGAACCCTTTCGTGTTGCTCCAGTGACCTCAGGATCCCTCTAGACTTGAGACAGTGATCTTGGGTTTTCTCTGGAGTGCCATCAAGGAAATCAAGGCTCCTTTCCCATTTGATGTGGAACACGGAATTGCTCTGCATGCAGTGCAGGGGAATCGGGCCTCATCTCGCGGCGAGGGGGAAGTCTCATGGTTTTTCTCGAGTTGCGGCCGGAACCTGAGGTATATTTTCGAGTTACAACGGGGAGGGCCCTTCCAGACACGTGTTTGTTCAGCGATGTCAGGACTCGTGCCTAGGTGCGAGGGACACCTCGGGAATCTCCTCGAGTCTTGGCATGGCAATTGGGACGCGTCTCCACGTGAGGCGGGAGACCCAGGGTCCCTTTCGACGTGCCACAGGGATCCTGGGACTCCTATCCATTTTCAAGAGGAGTCAGGCATCGCCTCCTTTGAAAGCATTGATCTCCACGGACCTCTCGAGTTTTCAAAGAATGTGAGGCCTTCGCTCGCGATGAGGCGGAGAACTAGGTCTTTCTTGTGGTCTCCACAGGGGATTCAGACATCCCTTCGTCTTGGGAGATGCAAGACGAGCCTGCATTCAATTCACTGCAGGGATATCCGGCCTTACTTAAGTCAGAGCATCTCGGTGTTCATTCCACTTGAGGCCACAAACTCAGGGTCCCTCTCACATACATGTAGCTGAGAGAAACCTCCTCTTGAGGTGCTTGTGGAAACTAGGTATTCCTCTTGAGTCGAAGCCAGGGACTAAGCTCTCATCTCGAGCAGATTTATGGTCCACGGAGCCCTTTGGTGTTGCTCCAGTGACCACAGGATCCCTCTAGACTTGAGACAGTGGTCTTGTGTTTTCTCTGGAGTGCCATCAAGGAAATCAAGGCTCCTTTCACGTTTGATGTGGAACACGGAATTACTCTGCACGCAGTGCAGGGGAATCAGGCCTCATCTCGCGGCGAGGGGGAAGTCTCATGGTTTTTCTCGAGTTGCGGCCGGAACCTGGGGTATATTCTCGAGTTACGACGGGGAGGGCCCTTCCAGACACGTGTTTGTTCAGCGACGTCAGTACTCCTGCCTAGGTGCGAGGGACACCTCGGGATTCTCCTCGAGTCTTGGCATGGCAATTGTGACGCGTCTCCACGTGAGGCGGGATACCCAGGCTCCCTTTCCACGTGCCACAGGGATCCTGGGACTCCTATCCATTTTCAAGAGGAGTCAGGCATCGTCTCCTGTGGAAGCATTGATCTCCGCGGACCTCTCCAGTTTTCAAAAGATGTGAGGCCTCCGGTCGCGATGAGGCGGAGAACTAGGTCTTTCTCTGTGGTTTGCACAGGGGATTCAGACATCCCTTCGTCTTGGGAGATGCAAGACGCGCCGGCATTCAATTCTCTGCAGGGATATCCGGCCTTACTTCGAGTAACAGCATCTCAGGGTCCATTCCACCTGAGGCCACAAACTCAGGGACCCTCTCACATACCTGTAGCTGAGAGAAACCTCCTCTTGAGGTGCTTGTGGAAAGTTGGTATGACTCTTGAGTCGAAGCCAGGGACTAAGCTCTCATCTCGAGTTGATTTGGGGTCCATGGAGCCATTTCATTTTGCTACAGTGACTTCAGGATCCCTCTAGACTTGAGACAGTGATCTTGGGTTTTCTCTGGAGTGCCATCAAGGAAATCAAGGCTCCTTTCACGTTTGATGTGGAACACGGAATTGCTCTGCACGCAGTGCAGGGGAATCGGGCCTCATCTCGCGGCGAGGGGGAAGTCTCATGGTTTTTCTCGAGTTGCGGCCGGAACCTGGGGTATATTCTCGAGTTACAACGGGGAGGGCCCTTCCAGACACGTGTTTGTTCAGCGACGTCAGGACTCCTTCCTAGGTGCGAGGGACACTTCGGGATTCTCCTCGAGTCTTGGCATGGCAATTGGGACGCGTCTCCACGTGAGGCGGGAGACCCAGGGTCCCTTTCCACGTGCCACAGGGATCCTGGGACTCCTATCCATTTTCAAGAGGAGTCAGGCATCGTCTCCTTTGGAAGCATTGATCTCTGCAGACCTCTCGAGTTTTCAAATGATGTGAGGCCTCCGGTCACGATGAGGCGGAGGACTTGGTCTTTCTCTGTGGTCTCCACATGGGATTCAGACATCCCTTCGTCTTGGGAGATGCAAGACGAGCCTGCATTCAACTCACTGCAAGGATATCCGGCCTTACTTCGAGTCAGAGCATCTCGGTGTCCATTGCACTTGAGGCCACAAACTCAGGGTCCCTCTCACATACCTGTAGCTGAGAGAAGCCTCCTCTTGAGGTGCTTGTGGAAAGTTGGTATTCCTCTCGAGTCGAAGCCGGGGACTAAGCTCTCATCTCGAGTTGATTTGGGGTCCACGGAGCCCTTTCGTGTTGCTCCAGTGACCTCAGGATCCCTCTAGGCTTGAGACAGTGATCCTGGGTTTTCTCTGGACTGCCATCAAGGAAATCAAGGCTCCTTTCAGGTTTGATGTGGAACACGGAATTGCTCTGCACGCAGTCCAGGGGAATCGGGCCTCATCTCGCGGCGAGGGGAAAGTCTCATGGTTTTATCTCGAGTTGCGGCGGGAACCTGGGGTATATTCTCGATTTACGACGGGGAGGACCCTTCCAGACACGTGATAGGTGCGAGGGACACCTCGGGATTCTCCTAAAGTCTTGGCATGGCAATTGGAACGCGTCTCCACATGAGGCGGGAGACCCAGGGTCCCTTTCCACGTACCACAGGGATCCTGGGACTCCTATCCATTTTCAAGAGGAGTCAGGCATCGTCTCTTTGGAAGCATTGATCTCCGCAGACCTCTCGAGTTTTCAAAGGATGTGAGGTCTCCGATCGCGATGAGGCGGAGGACTAGGTCTTTCTCTGCGGTCTCCGCAGGGGATTCAGACATCCCTTCGTCTTGGGAGATGCAAGACGAGCCTGCATTCAATTCACTGCAGGGATATGCGGCCTTACTTCGAGTCAGAGCATCTCGGTGTCCATTCCACCTGAGGCCACAAACTCAGGGTCCCTCTCACATACCTTTAGCAGAGAGAAGCCTCCTCTTGAGGTGCTTGTGGAAAGTTAGTATTCCTCTTGACTCGAAACCAGGATATAAGCTCTCATCTCGAGTTGATTTGGGGTCCACGGAACCCTTTCGTGTTGCTCCAGTGACCTCAGGATCCCTCTAGACTTGAGACAGTGATCTTGGGTTTTCTCTGGAGTGCCATCAAGGAAATCAAGGCTCCTTACACGTTTGATGTGGAACACGGAATTGCTCTGCACGCAGTGCAGGGGAATCGGGCCTCATCTCGCGGCGAGGGGGAAGTCTCATGGTTTTTCTCGAGTTGCGGCCGGAACCTGGGGTATATTCTCGAGTTACAACGGGGAGGGCCCTTCCAGACACGTGTTTGTTCAGCGACGTCAGGACTCCTTCCTAGGTGCGAGGGACACTTCGGGATTCTCCTCGAGTCTTGGCATGGCAATTGGGACGCGTCTCCACGTGAGGCGGGAGACCCAGGGTCCCTTTCGACGTGCCACAGGGATCCTGGGACTCCTATCCATTTTCAAGAGGAGTCAGGCATCGCCTCCTTTGAAAGCATTGATCTCCGCAGACCTCTCGAGTTTTCAAAGGATGTGAGGCCACCGGTCGCGATGAAGCGGAGAACTAGGTTTTTCTCTGTTGTCTCCACAGGGGATTCAGATATCCCTTCGTCTTGGGAGATGCAAGACGAGCCTGCATTCAATTCACTGCAGGGATATCCGGCCTTATTTCGAGTCAGAGCATCTCGGTGTCCATTCCACTTGAGGCCACAAACTCAGGGTCCCGCTCTCATACCTGTAGCTGAGAGAAACCTCCTCTTCAGGTGCTTGTGGAAAGTTGGTATTTCTCCTGAGTCAAAGCCAGGGACTAGGCTCTCATCTCGAGTTGATTTGTGGTCCACGGAGCCCTTTCGTGTTGCTACAGTGACCTCAGAATGCCTCTAGACTTGAGACAGTGATCTTGGGTTTTCTCTGGAGTGCCATCAAGGATATCAAGGCTCCTTTCACGTTTGATGTTTAACACGGAATTGCTCTGCACGCAGTGCTTTGGAATCGGGCCTCATCTCGCGGCGAGGGGGAAGTCTCATGGTTTTTCTCAACTTGCGGCCAGAAACTGGGGTATATTCTCGAGTTACGACGGGGAGGGCCCTTCCAGACACGTGTTTGTTCAGCGATGTCAGGACTCGTGCCTAGGTGCGAGGGACACCTCGGGAATCTCCTCGAGTCTTGGCATGGCAATTGGGACGCGTCTCCACGTGAGGCGGGAGACCCAGGGTCCCTTTCGACGTGCCACAGGGATCCTGGGACTCCTATCCATTTTCAAGAGGAGTCAGGCATCGCCTCCTTTGAAAGCATTGATCTCCACGGACCTCTCGAGTTTTCAAAGAATGTGAGGCCTTCGCTCGCGATGAGGCGGAGAACTAGGTCTTTCTTGTGGTCTCCACAGGGGATTCAGACATCCCTTCGTCTTGGGAGATGCAAGACGAGCCTGCATTCAATTCACTGCAGGGATATCCGGCCTTACTTAAGTCAGAGCATCTCGGTGTTCATTCCACTTGAGGCCACAAACTCAGGGTCCCTCTCACATACATGTAGCTGAGAGAAACCTCCTCTTGAGGTGCTTGTGGAAACTAGGTATTCCTCTTGAGTCGAAGCCAGGGACTAAGCTCTCATCTCGAGCAGATTTATGGTCCACGGAGCCCTTTGGTGTTGCTCCAGTGACCACAGGATCCCTCTAGACTTGAGACAGTGGTCTTGTGTTTTCTCTGGAGTGCCATTAAGGAAATCAAGGCTCCTTTCACGTTTGATGTGGAACACGGAATTACTCTGCACGCAGTGCAGGGGAATCAGGCCTCATCTCGCGGCGAGGGGGAAGTCTCATGGTTTTTCTCGAGTTGCGGCCGGAACCTGGGGTATATTCTCGAGTTACGACGGGGAGGGCCCTTCCAGACACGTGTTTGTTCAGCGACGTCAGTACTCCTGCCTAGGTGCGAGGGACACCTCGGGATTCTCCTCGAGTCTTGGCATGGCAATTGTGACGCGTCTCCACGTGAGGCGGGATACCCAGGCTCCCTTTCCACGTGCCACAGGGATCCTGGGACTCCTATCCATTTTCAAGAGGAGTCAGGCATCGTCTCCTGTGGAAGCATTGATCTCCGCGGACCTCTCCAGTTTTCAAAAGATGTGAGGCCTCCGGTCGCGATGAGGCGGAGAACTAGGTCTTTCTCTGTGGTTTGCACAGGGGATTCAGACATCCCTTCGTCTTGGGAGATGCAAGACGCGCCGGCATTCAATTCTCTGCAGGGATATCCGGCCTTACTTCGAGTAACAGCATCTCAGGGTCCATTCCACCTGAGGCCACAAACTCAGGGACCCTCTCACATACCTGTAGCTGAGAGAAACCTCCTCTTGAGGTGCTTGTGGAAAGTTGGTATGACTCTTGAGTCGAAGCCAGGGACTAAGCTCTCATCTCGAGTTGATTTGGGGTCCATGGAGCCATTTCATTTTGCTACAGTGACTTCAGGATCCCTCTAGACTTGAGACAGTGATCTTGGGTTTTCTCTGGAGTGCCATCAAGGAAATCAAGGCTCCTTTCACGTTTGATGTGGAACACGGAATTGCTCTGCACGCAGTGCAGGGGAATCGGGCCTCATCTCGCGGCGAGGGGGAAGTCTCATGGTTTTTCTCGAGTTGCGGCCGGAACCTGGGGTATATTCTCGAGTTACAACGGGGAGGGCCCTTCCAGACACGTGTTTGTTCAGCGACGTCAGGACTCCTTCCTAGGTGCGAGGGACACTTCGGGATTCTCCTCGAGTCTTGGCATGGCAATTGGGACGCGTCTCCACGTGAGGCGGGAGACCCAGGGTCCCTTTCCACGTGCCACAGGGATCCTGGGACTCCTATCCATTTTCAAGAGGAGTCAGGCATCGTCTCCTTTGGAAGCATTGATCTCTGCAGACCTCTCGAGTTTTCAAATGATGTGAGGCCTCCGGTCACGATGAGGCGGAGGACTTGGTCTTTCTCTGTGGTCTCCACATGGGATTCAGACATCCCTTCGTCTTGGGAGATGCAAGACGAGCCTGCATTCAACTCACTGCAGGGATATCCGGCCTTACTTCGAGTCAGAGCATCTCGGTGTCCATTGCACTTGAGGCCACAAACTCAGGGTCCCTCTCACATACCTGTAGCTGAGAGAAGCCTCCTCTTGAGGTGCTTGTGGAAAGTTGGTATTCCTCTCGAGTCGAAGCCGGGGACTAAGCTCTCATCTCGAGTTGATTTGGGGTCCACGGAGCCCTTTCGTGTTGCTCCAGTGACCTCAGGATCCCTCTAGGCTTGAGACAGTGATCCTGGGTTTTCTCTGGACTGCCATCAAGGAAATCAAGGCTCCTTTCAGGTTTGATGTGGAACACGGAATTGCTCTGCACGCAGTCCAGGGGAATCGGGCCTCATCTCGCGGCGAGGGGAAAGTCTCATGGTTTTATCTCGAGTTGCGGCGGGAACCTGGGGTATATTCTCGATTTACGACGGGGACGACCCTTCCAGACACGTGATAGGTGCGAGGGACACCTCGGGATTCTCCTAAAGTCTTGGCATGGCAATTGGAACGCGTCTCCACATGAGGCGGGAGACCCAGGGTCCCTTTCCACGTACCACAGGGATCCTGGGACTCCTATCCATTTTCAAGAGGAGTCAGGCATCGTCTCTTTGGAAGCATTGATCTCCGCAGACCTCTCGAGTTTTCAAAGGATGTGAGGTCTCCGATCGCGATGAGGCGGAGGACTAGGTCTTTCTCTGCGGTCTCCGCAGGGGATTCAGACATCCCTTCGTCTTGGGAGATGCAAGACGAGCCTGCATTCAATTCACTGCAGGGATATCCGGCCTTACTTCGAGTCAGAGCATCTCGGTGTCCATTCCACCTGAGGCCACAAACTCAGGGTCCCTCTCACATACCTTTAGCAGAGAGAAGCCTCCTCTTGAGGTGCTTGTGGAAAGTTAGTATTCCTCTTGACTCGAAACCAGGATATAAGCTCTCATCTCGAGTTGATTTGAGGTCCACGGAACCCTTTCGTGTTGCTCCAGTGACCTCAGGATCCCTCTAGACTTGAGACAGTGATCTTGGGTTTTCTCTGGAGTGCCATCAAGGAAATCAAGGCTCCTTACACGTTTGATGTGGAACACGGAATTGCTCTGCACGCAGTGCAGGGGAATCGGGCCTCATCTCGCGGCGAGGGGGAAGTCTCATGGTTTTTCTCGAGTTGCGGCCGGAACCTGGGGTATATTCTCAAGTTACAACGGGGAGGGCCCTTCCAGACACGTGTTTGTTCAGCGACGTCAGGACTCCTTCCTAGGTGCGAGGGACACTTCGGGATTCTCCTCGAGTCTTGGCATGGCAATTGGGACGCGTCTCCACGTGAGGCGGGAGACCCAGGGTCCCTTTCGACGTGCCACAGGGATCCTGGGACTCCTATCCATTTTCAAGAGGAGTCAGGCATCGCCTCCTTTGAAAGCATTGATCTCCGCAGACCTCTCGAGTTTTCAAAGGATGTGAGGCCACCGGTCGCGATGAAGCGGAGAACTAGGTTTTTCTCTGTTGTCTCCACAGGGGATTCAGATATCCCTTCGTCTTGGGAGATGCAAGACGAGCCTGCATTCAATTCACTGCAGGGATATCCGGCCTTATTTCGAGTCAGAGCATCTCGGTGTCCATTCCACTTGAGGCCACAAACTCAGGGTCCCGCTCTCATACCTGTAGCTGAGAGAAACCTCCTCTTCAGGTGCTTGTGGAAAGTTGGTATTTCTCCTGAGTCAAAGCCAGGGACTAGGCTCTCATCTCGAGTTGATTTGTGGTCCACGGAGCCCTTTCGTGTTGCTACAGTGACCTCAGAATGCCTCTAGACTTGAGACAGTGATCTTGGGTTTTCTCTGGAGTGCCATCAAGGATATCAAGGCTCCTTTCACGTTTGATGTTTAACACGGAATTGCTCTGCACGCAGTGCTTTGGAATCGGGCCTCATCTCGCGGCGAGGGGGAAGTCTCATGGTTTTTCTCAACTTGCGGCCAGAAACTGGGGTATATTCTCGAGTTACGACGGGGAGGGCCCTTCCAGACACGTGTTTGTTCAGCGACGTCAGGACTCGGGCCTAGGTGCGAGAGACACCTCGGGATTCTCCTCGAGTCTTGGCATGGCAATTGGGACGCGTCTCCACGTGAGGCGGGAGACCCAGGGTCCCTTTCCACGTGCCACAAATATCCTGGGATTCCTATCCATTTTCAAGAGGAGTCAGGCATCGTCTCCTTTGGAAGCATTGATCTCCGCGGACCTCTCGAGTTTTCAAAGGATGTGAGGCCTCCGGTCGCGATGAGGTGGAGAACTAGGTCTTTCTCTGTGGTCTCCACAGGGGATTCAGACATCCCTTCGTCTTGGGAGATTCGAGACGAGCCTGCATTCAATTCACTGCAGGGATATCCGGCCTTAGTTCGAGTCAGAGCATCTCGGTGTCCATTCCAACTGAGGACACAAACTCAGGGTCCCTCTCACATACCTGTAGCTGAGAGAAGCCTCCTCTTGAGGTGCTTGTGGAAAGTTGGTATGCCTGTTGAGTCGAAGCCATGGACTAAGCTCTCATCTCGAATTGATTGGGGGTTCACGGAGCCCTTTCGTGTTGCTCCAGTGACCTCAGGATCTAGACTTGAGACAGTGATCTTGGGTTTGCTCTGGAGTGCCATCAAGGAAATCAAGGCTCCTTTCACGTTCGATGTGGAACACGGAATTGCTCAGCACGCAGTGCAGGGGATTCGGGCCTCATCTCGCGGCGAGCGGGAATTTCATGTTTTGTCTAGAGTTGCGGACAGAACCTGGGGTATATTCTCGAGTTACGACGGGGAGGGCCCTTCCAGCCACGTGTTTGTTCAGCGACGTCAGGATTCCTGCCTAGGTGCGAGGAACACCACGGGATTCTCCTCGATTTTTGGCATGGCAATTGGGACTCGTCTCCACGTGAGGCGGGAGACCCAGGGTCCCTTTCGACGTGCCACAGGGATTCTGGGACTCCTATCCATTTTGAAGAGTAGTCAGGCATGGTCTCCTTTGGAAGCATTGATCTCCGCTGACCCCTCGAGTTTTCAAAGGATGTGAGGCCTCCGGTCGCGATGAGGCAGAGAACTAGGTCTTTCTCTGTGGTCTACACAGGGGATTCAGACATCCCTTCGTCTTGGGAGATGCAAGACGAGCCTGCATTCAATTCACTGCAGGGATATCCGGCCTTACTTCGAGTCAGAGCATCTCGGTGTCCATTCCACTTGAGGCCACAACCTCAGGGTCCCTCTCACTTTCCTGTAGCTGAGAGAAGCCTCCTCTTGAGGTGCTTGTGGAAAGTTGGTATTCCTCTTGAGTCGAAGCCAGGGACTAAGCTCTCATCTCGAGTTGATTTGGGGTCCACGGAGCCCTTTCGTGTTGCTCCAGTGACCTCAGGATCCCTCTAGACTTGAGACAGTGATCCTGGGTTTTCTCTGGAGTGCCATCAAGGAAATCAAGGCTCCTTTCAGGTTTGATGTGGAACACGGAATTGCTCTGCACACAGTCCAGGGGAATCGGGCCTCATCTCGCGGCGAGGGGAAAGTCTCATGGATTTTCTCGAGTTGCGGCGGGAACCTGGGGTATATTCTCGATTTACGACGGGGAGGACCCTTCCAGACACGTGATAGGTGCGAGGGACACCTCGGGATTCTCCTAAAGTCTTGGCATGGCAATTGGAACGCGTCTCCACATGAGGCGGGAGACCCAGGGTCCCTTTCCACGTACCACAGGGATCCTGGGACTCCTATCCATTTTCAAGAGGAGTCAGGCATCGTCTCTTTGGAAGCATTGATCTCCGCAGACCTCTCGAGTTTTCAAAGGATGTGAGGTCTCCGATCGCGATGAGGCGGAGGACTAGGTCTTTCTCTGCGGTCTCCGCAGGGGATTCAGACATCCCTTCGTCTTGGGAGATGCAAGACGAGCCTGCATTCAATTCACTGCAGGGATATGCGGCCTTACTTCGAGTCAGAGCATCTCGGTGTCCATTCCACCTGAGGCCACAAACTCAGGGTCCCTCTCACATACCTTTAGCAAAGAGAAGCCTCCTCTTGAGGTGCTTGTGGAAAGTTAGTATTCCTCTTGACTCGAAACCAGGATATAAGCTCTCATCTCGAGTTGATTTGGGGTCCACGGAACCCTTTCGTGTTGCTCCAGTGACCTCAGGATCCCTCTAGACTTGAGACAGTGATCTTGGGTTTTCTCTGGAGTGCCATCAAGGAAATCAAGGCTCCTTTCCCATTTGATGTGGAACACGGAATTGCTCTGCATGCAGTGCAGGGGAATCGGGCCTCATCTCGCGGCGAGGGGGAAGTCTCATGGTTTTTCTCGAGTTGCGGCCGGAACCTGGGGTATATTTTCGAGTTACAACGGGGAGGGCCCTTCCAGACACGTGTTTGTTCAGCGATGTCAGGACTCGTGCCTAGGTGCGAGGGACACCTCGGGATTCTCCTCGAGTCTTGGCATGGCAATTTGGACGCGTCTCCACGTGAGGCGGGAGACCCAGGGTCCCTTTCGACGTGCCACAGGGATCCTGGGACTCCTATCCATTTTCAAGAGGAGTCAGGCATCGCCTCCTTTGAAAGCATTGATCTCCACGGACCTCTCGAGTTTTCAAAGAATGTGAGGCCTTCGCTCGCGATGAGGCGGAGAACTAGGTCTTTCTTGTGGTCTCCACAGGGGATTCAGACATCCCTTCGTCTTGGGATATGCAAGACGAGCCTGCATTCAATTCACTGCAGGGATATCCGGCCTTACTTAAGTCAGAGCATCTCGGTGTTCATTCCACTTGAGGCCACAAACTCAGGGTCCCTCTCACATACATGTAGCTGAGAGAAACCTCCTCTTGAGGTGCTTGTGGAAACTAGGTATTCCTCTTGAGTCGAAGCCAGGGACTAAGCTCTCATCTCGAGCAGATTTATGGTCCACGGAGCCCTTTGGTGTTGCTCCAGTGACCGCAGGATCCCTCTAGACTTGAGACAGTGGTCTTGTGTTTTCTCTGGAGTGCCATCAAGGAAATCAAGGCTCCTTTCACGTTTGATGTGGAACACGGAATTGCTCTGCACGCAGTGCAGGGGAATCAGGCCTCATCTCGCGGGGAAGGGGAAGTCTCATGGTTTTTCTCGAGTTGCGGCCGGAACCTGGGGTATATTCTCGAGTTACGACGGGGAGGGCCCTTCCAGACACGTGTTTGTTCAGCGACGTCAGGACCCCTGCCTAGGTGCGAGGGACAACTCGGGATTCTCCTCGAGTCTTGGCATGGCAATTGGGACGCGTCTCCACATGAGGCGGGAGACCCAGGGTCCCTTTCCACGTGCCACAGATATCCTGGGACTCTTATCCATTTTCAAGAGGAGTCAGGCATCGTCTCCTTCGGAAGTATTGATCTCAGGGGACCTCTGGAATTTTCAAAGGATATGAGGCCTCCGGTCGCGAGGAGGCGGAGGACTAGGTCTTTCTCTGTGGTCTCCACAGGGGATTCAGACAACCCTTCATCTTGGGAGATGCAAGACGAGCCTGCATTCAATTCACTGCAGGGATATCCGGCCTTACTTCGAGTCAGAGCATCTCGCTGTCCATTCCAATTGAGGCCACAAACTCAGGGTCCCTGTCACATACCTGTAGCTGAGAGAAGCCTCCTCTTGAGGTGCTTGTGGAAAGTTGGCATTCCTCTTGAGTCGAAGCCAGGGACTAAGCTCTCATCTCGAGTTGATTTGTGGTCCACGGAGCCCTTTCGTGTTGCTACAGTGACCTCAGGATCCGTCTAGACTTGAGACAGTGATCTTGGGTTTTCCCTGGAGTGCCATCAAGGAAATCAAGGCTCCTTTCATGTTTGATGTGGAACACGGAATTGCTCTGCACGCAGTCCAGGGGAATCGGGCCTCATGTCGCGGCGAGGGGGAAGTCTCATGGTTTTTCTCTAGTTGCGGCCGGAACCTGGGGTATATTCTCGAGTTACGACGGGGAGGGCCCTTCCAGACACGTGTTTGTTCAGCGACGTCAGGACTCCTGCCTAGGAGCGAGGGACACCTCGGGATTCTCCTCGAGTCTTGGCATGGCAATTGGAACGCGTCTCCACGTGAGGCGGGAGACCCAGGGTCCCTTGCCACGTGCCACAGGGATCCTGGGACTCCTATCCATTTTCATGAGGAGTCAGGCATCGTCTCCTTTGGAAGCATTGATCTCCGCGGACCTCTCGGGTTTTCAAAGGATGTGAGGCCTCCGCTCGCGATGAGGCAAAGAATTAGGTTTTTCTCTGTGGTCTCCACAGGGGATTCAGACATCCCTTCGTCTTGGGAGATGCAAGACGAGCCTGCATTCAATTCACTGCAGGGATATCCGGCCTTACTTCGAGTCAGAGCATCTCGGTGTCCATTCCACTTGAGGCCACAAACTCAGGGTCCCTCTCACATACCTGTAGCTGAGAGAAGCCTCCTCTTGAGGTGCATGTGGAAAGTTGGTATTCCTCTTGAGTCGAAGCCAGGGACTAAGCTCTCATCTCGAGTTGATTGGGGTCCACGGAGCCCTTTCGTGTTCTTCCAGTGACCTCAGGATCCCTCTAGGCTTGAGACAGTGATCTTGGGTTTTCTCTGGAGTGCCATCAAGGAAATCAAGGCTCCTTTCACGTTTGATGTGGAACACGGAATTGCTCTGCACGCAGTGCAGGGGAATCGGGCCTCATCTTGCGGCGAGGTGTAAGTCTCATGGTTTTTCTCGAGTTGCAGAAGGACCCTGGGGTATATTCTCGAGTTACGACGGGGAGGGCCCTTCCAGACACGTGTTTGTTCAGCGACGTCAGGACTCGGGCCTAGGTGCGAGGGACACCTCGGGATTCTCCTCGAGTCTTGGCATGGCAATTGGGACGCGTCTCCACGTGAGGCGGGAGACCCAGGGTCCCTTTCCACGTGCCACAGGGATCCTGGGACTCCTATCCATTTTCAAGAGGAGTCAGGCATCGTCTCCTTTGGAAGCATTTATCTCCGCGGACCTCTCGAATTTTCAAAGGATGTGAGGCCTCCGGTCTCAATGAGGCGGAGAACTAGGTCTTTCTCTGTGGTCTCCACAGGGGATTCAGACATCCCTTCATCTTGCGAGATGCAAGACAAGCCTGCATTCAATTCACTGCAGGGATATCCGGCCTTACTTCGAGTCAGAGCATCTCTGTGTCCATTCCACTTGAGGCCAAAAACTCAGGGTCCCTCTCACATACCTGTAGCTGAGAGAAGCCTCCTCTTGAGGTGCTTGTGGAAAGTTGGTATTCCTCTTGAGTCGAAGCCAGCGACGAAGCTCTCATCTCGAGGTGATATGGGGTCCATGGAGCCTTTCGTCTTGCTCCAGTAACCTCAAGATCCCTCTAGACTTGAGACAGTGATCTTCGATTTTCTCTGCAGCGCCATGAAGGAAATCAAGGCTCCTTTCACGTGTGATGTGGAACACGGAATTGCTCTGCACGCAGTGCATGGGAATCGGGCCTCATCTCGCGGCGAGGGGGAAGTCTCATGGTTTTTCTCGAGTTGCGGCCGGAACCTGGGGTATATTCTCGAGTTAGAAGGGGAGGGCCCTTCCAGACACTTGTTTGTTCAGCGAAGTCAGGACTCCTGCCTTGGTGCGAGGGACACCTCGGGATTGTCTTCGAGTCTTTGCATGGCAATTATGACGCGTCTCCAAGTGAGTCGGGAGACCCAGTTACCCTTTCCAAGTTCCACAGGTGTCCTGGAACTCCTATCCATTTTCAAGAGGAGTCAGGCATCGTCTGCTTTGGAAGCATTGATCTCCGCGGACCTCTCGAGTTTTCAAAGGATGTGAGGCCTCCAGTCGCGATGAGGCGGAGACCTAGGTCTTTCTCTGTGGTCTCCCCAGGGGATTCAGACATCCCTTCGTCTTGGGAGATGCAAGACGAGCCTGCATTCAATTCACTGCAGGGATATCCGGCCTTACTTCGAGTCAGAGCATCTCGGTGTCCATTCCACTTGAAGCCACAAACTCAGGGTCCCTCTCACATACCTGTAGCTGAGAGAAGCCTCCTCTTGAGGTGCTTGTGGAAAGTTGGTATTGCTCTTGAGTCGAAGCCAGGGACTAAGCTCTGATCTCGAGTTGATTTGGGGTCCACGGAGCCCTTTCCTGTTGCTCCAGTGACCTCAGGTTCCCTCTAGACTTGAGACAGTGATCTTGGGTTTTGTCTGGAGTGCCATCAAGGAAATCAAGGCTCCTTTCACGTTTGATGTGGAACACGGAATTGCTCTGCACGCAGTGCAGGGGAATAGGGCCTCATGTTGCGGCGAGCGGGAAGTCTCATGATTTTTCTCGAGGTGCGGAAGGAACTTGGGGTATATTCTCGAGTTACGACGGGGAGGGCCCTTCCAGACACGTGTTTGTTCAGCGACGTCATGACTCCTGCCTAGGTGCGAGGGAAACCTCGGGATTCTCCTCGAGTTTTGACATGGCAATTGGGACGCGTCTCCTCGTGAGGCGGCAGACCCAGGGTCCCTTTCCACGTGCCACAGGGATCCTGGGACTCCTATCCATTTTCAAGAGTAGTCAGGCATTGTCTCCTTTGGAAGCATTGATCTTCGCGGACCTCTCGAGTTTTCAAAGAATGGGAGGCCTCCGGATGCGATGAGGCGGAGAACTAGGTCTTTCTCTGTGGTCTCCACAGGGGATTCAGACATCCCTTCGTCTTGGGAGATGCAAGAGGAGCCTGCTTTCAATTCACTGCAGGGATATCCGGCCTTAATTCGAATCAGAGCATCTCTGTGTCCATTCCACTTGAGGCAAAAAACTCAGGGTCCCTCTCACATACCTGTAGCTGGGAAAAGCCTCCTCTTGAGGTGCTTGTGGAAAGTTGGTATTCCTCTTTAGTCGAAGCCAGGGACTAAGCTCTCATCTCGAGTTGATTTGGGGTCCTCAGAGCCCTTTCGTGTTGCTCCAGTGACCTCAGGATCCCTCTAGTCTGGAGACAGTGATCTTGGGTTTTCTCTGGAGTGCCATCAAGGAAATCAAGGCTCCTTTCACGTTTGATGTGGAACACGGAATTTCTCTGCACGCAGTGCAGGGGAATCGGGCCTCATTTCGCGGCGAGCGGGAAGTCTCATGGTTTTTCTCGAGTTGCGGCCGGAACCTGGGGTATATTCTCGAGTTACGACGGGGAGGGCCCTTCCACACACGTGTTTGTTCAGCGACGTCAGGACTCCTGCCTAGGTGCGAGGGACACCTCGGGATTCTCCTCGAGTCTTGGCATGGCAATTGGGACGCGTCTCCACGTGAGGCGGGAGACCCAGGGTCCCTTTCCACGTGCCACAGGGATCCTGGGACTCCTATCAATTTTCAAGAGGAGTCAGGCATCGTCTCCTTTGGAAGCATTGATCTCCGCGGACCTATTGAGTTTTCAAAGGATGTGAGGTCTCCGGTCGCGATGAGGCGGAGAAGTAGGTCTTTCTCTGTGGTCTCCACAGGGGATTCAGACATTCCTTCGTCTTGAGAGATGCAAGGCGAGCCTGCATTCAATTCACTGCAGGGATATCTGGCCTTACTTCGAGTCAGAGCATCTCGGTGTCCATTCCACTTGAGGCCACAAACTCAGGGTCCTTCTCACATACCTGTGGCTGAGAGAACCCTCCTCTTGGGGTGCTTGTGGAGAGTTTGTATTCCTCTTGCATCGAAGCCAGGTACTAAGCTCTCATCTCGAGTTGATTTGGGGTCCACGGAGCACTTTCGTGTTGCTCCAGTGACCTCAGGATCCCTCTAGACTTGAGACAGTGATCCTGGGTTTTCTCTGGAGTGCCATCAAGGAAATCAAGGCTCCTTTCAGGTTTGATGTGGAACACGGAATTGCTCTGCACGCAGTCCAGGGGAATCGGGCCTCATCTCGCGGCGAGGGGAAAGTGTCATGGTTTTTCTCTAGTTGCGGCCGGAACCTGGGGTATATTTTCGATTTACGACGGGGAGGACCCTTCCAGACACGTGATAGGTGCGAGGGACACCTCGGGATTCTCCTCGAGTATTGGCATGGCAATTGGGACGCGTCTCCACGTGAGGCGGGAGACCCAGTGTCCCTTTCCACGTGCCACAGGGATCCTGGGACTCCTATCCATTTTCAAGAGGAGTCAGGCATCGCCTCCTTTGAAAGCATTGATCTCCACGGACCTCTCGAGTTTTCAAAGAATGTGAGGCCTTCGCTCGCGATGAGGCGGAGAACTAGGTTTTTCTTGTGGTCTCCACAGGGGATTCAGACATCCCTTCGTCTTGGGAGATGCAAGACGAGCCTGCATTCAATTCACTGCAGGGATATCCGGCCTTACTTCGAGTCAGAGCATCTCGGTGTCCATTCCACTTGAGGCCACAAACTCAGGGTCCCTCTCACATACCTGTAGTTGAGAGAAGCTTCCTCTTGAGGTGCTTGTGGAAAGTTGGTATTCCTCTTGAGTCTAAGCCAGGGACTAAGCTCTCATCTCGAGTTGATTTGGGGTCCACGAAGCCCTTTCCTGTTGGTCCAGTGACCTCAGGATACCTCTAGACTTGAGACAGTTATCTTGGGTTTTCTCTGGAGTGCCATCAAGGAAATCAAGGCTCCTTTCAGGTTGGATGTGAAACACGGAATTGCTCTGCACGCAGTCCAGGGGAATCGGGCCTCATCCTGCGGCGAAGGGGAAGTCTCCTGGTTTTTCTCGATTTGCGGCCGGAACCTGGGGTATATTCTCGAGTTACGACGGGGAGGGCCCTTCCAGACACGTGTTTGTTCAGCGACGTCAGGACCCCTGCCTAGGTGCGAGGGACAACTCGGGATTCTCCTCGAGTCTTGGCATGGCAATTGAGACGCGTCTCCTCGTGAGGCGGCAGACCCAGGGTCCCTTTCCACATGCCACAGAGATCCTGAGACTCCTATCCATTTTCAAGAGGAGTCAGGCATCGTCTCCTTTGGAAGCATTGATCTCCGCGGACCTCTCGAGTTTTCAAAGAATGGGAGGCCTCCGGATGCGATGAGGCGGAGAACTTGGTCTTTCTCTGTGGTCTCCACAGGGGATTCAGACATCCCTTCGTCTTGGGAGATGCAAGAGGAGTCTGCTTTCAATTCACTGCAGGGATATCCGGCCTTAATTCGAATCAGAGCATCTCGGTGTCCATTCCACTTGAGGCAACAAACTCAGGGTCCCTCTCACATACCTGTAGCTGAGAGAAGCCTCCTCTTGAGGTGCTTGTGGAAAGTTGGTATTCCGCTTGTGTGGAAGCCAGGGACTAAGCTCTCATTTCGAGTTGAGTTGGGGTCCACGGATCGCTTTCTTGTTGCTCCAGTGACCTCAGGATCCCTCTAGACTTGAGACAGTGATCTTGGGTTTTCTCTGGAGTGCCATCAACGAAATCAAGGCTCCTTTCACGTTTGAGGTGGAACACAGAATTGCTCTGCACGCATTGCCGGGGAATCGGGCCTCATCTTGCGGCGAGGTGTAAGTCTCATGGTTTTTCTCGAGTTGCAGAAGGACCCTGGGGTATATTCTCGAGTTACGACGGGGAGGGCCCTTCCAGACACGTGTTTGTTCAGCGACGTCAGGACTCGGGCCTAGGTGCGAGGGAAAACTCGGGATTCTCCTCGATTCTTGGCATGGCAATTGGGACGCGTCTCCACGTGAGGCGGGAGACCCAGGGTCCCTTTCCAAGTGCCACAGGGATCCTGGGACTCCTATCCATTTTCAAGAGGAGTCAGGCATCGTCTCCTTTGGAAGCATTGATCTCCGCGGACCTCTCGAGTTTTCAAAGGATGTGAGGCCTCCGGTCACGATGAGGTGGAGAACTAGGTCTTTCTCTGTGGTCTCCACAGGGGATTCAGACATCCCTTCGTCTTGGGAGATGCAAGACGAGCCTGCATTCAATTCACTGCAGGGATATCCGGCCTTACTTCGAGTCAGAGCATCTCGGTGTCCATTCCACTTGAGGCCACAAACTCAGGGTCCCTCTCACATACCTGTACCTGAGAGAAGCCTCCTCTTGAGGTGCTTGTGGAAAGTTGGTATTCCTCTTGAGTCGAAGCCAGGGACTAAGCTCTCATCTCGAGTTGATTTGGGGTCCATGGAGAACTTTCTTGTTGCTCCAGTGACCTCAGGATCGCTCTAGACTTGAGACAGTGATCTTGGATTTTCTCTGGAGTGCCATCAAGGAAATCAAGGCTCCTTTCACGTTTGATGTGGAACTCAGAATTGCTCTGCATGCAGTGCAGGGGATTCGGGCTTCATCTCGCGGCGAGGGGGAAGTCTCATGGTTTTTCTCGTGTTGCGGCCGGAACCTGGGGTATATTCTCGAGTTACGACGAGGAGGGCCCTTCCAGACACGTGTTTGTTCAGCGACGTCAGGACTCCTGCCTAGGTGCGAGGGACACCCCGGGATTCTCCTCGAGTCTTGGCATGGCAATTGGGACGCGTCTCCACGTGAGGCGGGAGACCCAGAGTCCCTTTCCACGTGCCACAGGCATCCTGGGACTCCTATCCTTTTTCAAGAGGAGTCAGGCATCGTCTCCTTTGGAAGCATTGATCTCCGCGGACCTCTCGAGTTTTCAAAGATGGGAGGCCTCCGGTCGCAATGAGGAGGAGAACTAGGTATTTTCTGTGGTCTCCACAGGGGATTCAGACATCCCTTCGTCTTGGGAGATGCAAGACGAGCCTGCACTCAATTCACTGCACGGATATCCGGCCTTACTTCGAGTCAGAGCATCTCGGTGTCCATTCCACCTGAGGCCACAAACTCAGGGTCCCTCTCACATACCTGTTGCTGAGAGAAGCCTCGTCTTGATGTGCTTGTGGAAACTTGGTATTCCTCTTGTCTCGAAGCCAGGGACTAAGCTCTCATCTCGAGTTGATTTGGGGTCCACGGAGCCCTTTCGTGGTGCTCCAGTGACCTCAGGATCCCTCTAGACTTGAGACAGTGATCTTGGGTTTTCTCTGGAGTGCCATCAAGGAAATCAAGGCTCCTTTCACGTTTGATGTGGAACACGGAACAGCTCTGCAAGCAGTGCAGGGAAATCGGCCCTCATCTCGCGGCGAGGGGGAAGTCTCATGGTTTTTCTCGAGTTGCAGCCAGGACCTGGGGTATATTCTCGAGTTACAACGGGGAGGGCCCTTCCAGACACGTGTTTGTTCTGCGACGTCAGGACTCCTGCCTTGGTGCGAGGGACTCCTCAGGATTCTCCTCGAGTCTTGGCATGGCAATTGGGACGCGTCTCCACGTGAGGCGGGAGACCCAGGGTCCCTTTCCAAGTGCCACAGGGATCCTGGGACTCCTATCCATTTTCAAGAGGAGTCAGGCATCGTCTCCTTTGGAAGCATTGATCTCCGCGGACCTCTTGAGTTTTCAAAGGATGTGAGGCCTCCGGTCGCGATGAGGCGGAGAACTAGGACTTTCTCTGTGGTCTCCACAGGGGATTCAGACATTCCTTCGTCTTGAGAGATGCAAGACGAGCCTGCATTCAATTCATTGCAGGGATATCTGGCCTTAGTTCGAGTCAGAGCATCTCGGTGTCCATTCCACTTGAGGCCACAAACTCAGGGTCCTTCTCACATACCTGTGGCTGAGAGAACCCTCCTCTTGGGGTGCTTGTGGAGAGTTGGTATTCCTCTTGCGTCGAAGCCAGGTACTAAGCTCTCATCTCGAGTTGATTTGGGGTCCACGGAGCCCTTTCGTGTTGCTCCAGTGACCTCAGGATCCCTCTAGACTTGAGACAGTGATCCTGGGTTTTCTCTGGAGTGCCATCAAGGAAATCAAGGCTCCTTTCAGGTTTGATGTGGAATACGGAATTGCTCTGCACGCAGTCCAGGGGAATCGGGCCTCATCTCGCGTCGAGGTTAAAGTCTCATGGTTTTTCTCGAGTTGCGGCCGGAACCTGGGGTATATTCTCGATTTACGACGGGGAGGACCCTTCCAGACACGTGATAGTTGCGAGGGACACCTCGGGATTCTCCTAAAGCCTTGGCATGGCAATTGGAACGCGTCTCCACATGAGGCGGGAGACCCAGGGTCCCTTTCCACGTGCCACAGGGATCCTGGTACTCCTATCCATTTTCAAGAGGAGTCAGGCATCGTCTCTTTGGAAGCATTGATCTCCGCGGACCTCTCGAGTTTTCAAAGGATGTGAGGCCTCCGGTCGCGATGAGGCGGAGGACTAGGTCTTTCTCTGCGGTCTCCGCAGGGGATTCAGACATCCCTTCGTCTTGGGAGATGCAAGACGAGCCTGCATTCAATTCACTGCAGGGATATCCGGACTTACTTCGAGTCAGAGCATCTCGGTGTCCATTCCACTTGAGGCACAAACACAGGGTCCCTCTCACATACCTGTAGCTGAGAGAAGCCTCCTCTTGAGGTACTTGTGTAAAGTTGGTATTCCTCTTGAGTCGAATTCAGGGACTAAGCTCTCATCTCAGGTTGATTTGTGGTCCACGGAGCCCTTTCTTTTTGCTCCACTGACCTCAGGATCCCTCTAGACTTGAGACAGTGATCTTGGGTTTTCTCTGGAGTGCCATCAAGGAAATCAAGGCTCCTTTCACGTTTGATGTGGAACACGGAATTGCTCGGCACGCAGTGCAGGGTAATCGGGCCTCATCTCGCGGCGAGGGGGAAGTCTCATGGTTTTTTTCGAGTTGCGGCCGGAACCTGGGTTATATTCCCGAGTTACGACGGGGAGGGCCCTTCCAGACACGTGTTTGTTCAGCGACGTCAGGACTCCTGCCTAGGTGCGAGGGACACCTCGGGATTCTCCTCGAGTCTTGGCATGGCAATTGGGACACGTCTCCACGTGAGGCGGGAGACCCAGGGTCCCTTTCCTCGTGCCACAGGGATCCTGGTACTCCTATCCATTTTCAAGAGGAGTCAGTCATCGTCTCCTTTGGAAGCATTGATCTCGGCGGACCTCTCGAGTTTTCAAAGGATGTGAGGCCTCCGGTCGAGATGAGGCGGAGAACTAGGTCTTTCTCTGTGGTCTCTGCAGGGGATTCAGACATCCCTTCGTCTTGGGAGATGCAAGACGAGCCTGCATTCAATTCACTGCAGGGATATCCGGCCTTACATCGAGTCAGAGAATCTCCGTGTCCATTCCACTTGAGGCCACAAACTCAGGGTCCCTCTCACATACCTGTAGCTGAGAGAAGCCTCCTCTTGAGGTGCTTGTGGAAAGTTGGTATTCCTCTTGAGTCGAAGCCAGGGACTAAGCTCTCATCTCGAGTTGATTTGGGGTCCACGGAGGCCTTTCCTGTTGCTCCAGTGACCTCAGGATCCCTCTAGACTTGAGACACTGATCTTGGGTTTTCTCTGGAGTGCCATCAAGGAAATCAAGGCTCCTTTCACGTTTGATGTGGAACGCGGAATTGCTCTGCACGCAGTGCAGGGGAATCGGGCCTCATCTCACGGTGAGGGGGAAGTCTCATGGTTTTTCTCGAGTTGCGGCCGGAACCTGGGGTATATTCTCGAGTTACGACGGGGAGGGCCCTTCCAGAAACGTGTTTCTTCAGCGACGTCAGGACTCCTGCCTAGGTGCGAGGGACACCTCGGGATTCTCCTCTAGTCTTGGCATGGCAATTGGGACCCGTCTCCACGTGAGGCGGGAGACCCAGTGTCCCTTTCCACGTGCCACAGTGATCCCGGGACTCCTATCCATTTTCAAGAGGTGTCAGGAATCGTCTCCTTTGGAAGCATTGATCTCCGCATACCTCTCGAGTTGTCAAAGGATGTGAGGCCTCCGGTTGCGTTGAGGCAGAGGACTAGGTCTTTCTCTGTGGTCTCCACAGGGGATTCAGACAACCCTTCGTCTTGGGAGATGCAAGACGAGCCTGCATTCAATTCACTGCAGGGATATCCAGCCTTACTTCGAGTCAGAGCATCTCGGTGTCCATTCCACGTGAGGCCACAAACTCAGGGTCCCTCTCACATACCTGTAGCTGAGAGAAGCCTCCTCTTGAGGTGCTTGTGGAAAGTTGGTATTCCTCTTGAGTCGAAGCCAGGGACTAAGCTCTCATCTCGAGTTATTTGAGGTCCACGGAGCCCTTTCTTGTTGCTACAGTGACCTCCGGATCCCTCTAGACTTGAGACAGTGATCTTGGGTTTTCTCTGGAGTGCCATCAAGGAAATCAAGGCTCCTTTCCCGTTTGATGTGGAACACGGAATTGCTCTGCACGCGGTGCAGGGGAATCGGGCCTCATCTCGCGGCGAGGGGGAAGTCTCATGGTTTTTCGCGATTTGCGGCCGGAACCTGGGGTATATTCTCGAGTTACGACCTGGAGGGCCCTTCCAGACACGTGTTTGTTCAGCGACGTCAGCACTCCTGCCTAGGTGCGAGGGACACCTCGGGATTCTCCTCGAGTCTTGGCATGGCAATTGGGACGTGTCTCCACGTGAGGCGGGAGAACCAGGGTCCCTTTCCACGTGCCACAGGGATCCTGGGACTGCTATCCATTTTCAAGAGGAGTCAGGCATCGTCTCCTTTGGAAGCATTGATCTCCGCTGACCTCTCGAGTTTTCAAAGGATGTGAGGCCACAGGTCGCGATGAGGCGGAGAACTAGGTCTTTCTCTGTGTTCTCCACAGGGGATTCATACAACCCTTCGTCTTGGGAGATGCAAGACGAGCCTGCATTCCATTCACTGCAGGGATATCCGGCCTTACTTCGAGTCAGAGCATCTCGGTGTCCATTCCACTTGAGGCCACAAACTCAGGGTCCCTCTCACATACCTGTAGCTGAGAGAAGCCTCCTCTTGAGGTGCTTGTGGAAAGTTGGTATTCCTCTTGAGTCGAAGCCAGGGACTAAGCTCTCATCTCGTGTTGATTTGGGGTCCAGGGAGCCCTTTCATGTTGCTACAGTGACCTCAGGATCCCTGTAGACTTGAGACAGTGATCTTGGGTTTTCTCTGGAGTGCCATCAAGGAAATCAAGGCTCCTTTCACGTTTGATGTGGAACACGGAATTGCTCTGCACACAGTGCAGGGGAATCGGGCCTCATCTCGCGGCGAGGGGGAAGTCTCATGATTTTTCTAGAGTTGCGGCCAGAACCTAGGGTATATTCTCGAGTTACGATGGGGAGGGCCTTTCCAGACACGTGTTTGTTCAGCGACGTCAGGACTCCTGCCTAGGTGCGAGGGACACCTCGGGATTCTCCTCGAGTCTTTTCATGGCAATTGGGACTCGTCTCCACGTGAGGCAGGAGACCCAGGGTCCCTTTCCACGTGCCACAGGGATCCTGGGACTCCTATCCATTTTCAAGAGGAGTCAGGCATCGTCTCCTTTGGAAGCATTGATCTCCGTGGTCCTCTCGAGTTTTCAAAGGATGCGAGGACTCCGGTCGCGATGAGGCGGAGATCTAGGTCTTTCTCTGTGGTCTCCACAGGGGATTCAGACATCCCTTCGTCTTGGGAGATGCAAGACGAGCCTGCATTCAATTCACTGCATTGATATCGGGCCTTATTTCCAGTCAGAGCACCTCGGTGTCCATTCCACTTGAGGCCACAATCTGAGGGTCCCTCTCACTTACCTGTAGCTGAGAGAAGCCTCCTCTTGAGGTGGTTGTGGTAAGTTGGTATTCCTCTTGAGTTGAAGCCAGGGACTAAGCTCTCATCTCGAGTTGATTTGGGGTCCACGGAGCCATTTCGTGTTGCTCCAGTGACCTCAGGATCCCTCTAGACTTGAGACAGTGATCTTGGGTTTTCTCCGGAGTGCCATCAAGGAAATCAAGGCTCCTTTCCCGTTCGATGTGGAACACGGAATTCCTCTGCACGCAGTGCAGGGGAATCGGGCCTCATCTCGCAGCGAGGGGGAAGTCTCATGGTTTTTCTCGATTTGCGGCCAGAACCTGGGGTATATTCTCGAGTTACTATGGGGAGGGCCCTTCCAGACACGTGTTTGTTCAGCGACTTCAGGACTCCTGCCTAGGTGCGAGGACACCTCGGGATTCTCGTAGAGTCTTGGCATGGCAATTCGGACGCGTCTCCACATGAGGCAGTAGACCCAGGGTCCCTTTCCACGTGCCACAGTGATCCTGGGACTCCTATCCATTTTCAAGAGGAGTCAGGCATCTTCTCCTTTGGAAGCATTGACTCCGTGGACCTCTCGAGTTTTCAAAGGATGAGAGGCCTCCGGTCGCGATGATGCGGAGATCTAGGTCTTTCTCTGTGGTCTCCACAGGGGATTCAGACATCCCTTCGTCTTGGGAGATGCAAAACGAGCCTGCATTCAATTCACTGCAGGGATATCGGGCCTTACTTCGAGTCAGAGCATTTCTGTGTCCATTCCACTTGAGGCCACAATCTCAGGGTCCCTCTCACATACCTGTAGCTGAGAGAAACCTCCTCTTGAGGGTCTTGTGGAAAGTTGGTATTCCTCTTGAGTCGAAGCCAGGGACTAAGCTCTCATCTCGAGTTGATTTGGGGTCCACGCAGCCCTTTCGTGTTGCTACAGTGACCTCAGGATCCCTCTAGACTTGAGACAGTGATCTTGGGTTTTCTCTGGAGTGCCATCAAGGAAATCAAGGCTCCTTTCACGTTTGATGTGTAACACGGAATTGCTCTGCACGCAGTGCAGGGGAATCGGTCCTCAACTCGTGGCGAGGGGGAAATCTCATGGTTTTTCTCGAGTTGCGGCCGGAACCAGGGGTATATTCTCGAGTTACGACGGGGAGGGCCCTTCCAGACACGTGTTTGTTCAGCGACGTTAGGACTCCTGCCGAGGTGCGAGGGACACCTCGGGATTGTCCTCGAGTCTTGTCATGGCAATTGGAACGCGTCTCCACGTGAGGCGGGAGACCCAGGATCCCTCTCCTCGTGCCACAGTGATCCTGGGACTCCTATTCATTTTCAGAAGGAGTCAGGCATCGTCTCCTTTGGAAGCATTGATCTCCGCACACCTCTCGAGTTTTCAAAGGATGTGAGGCCTCTGGTCGCGATGAGGCGGAGAACTCGGTCTTTCTCTGTGGTCTCCACAGGGGATTCAGACATCCCTTCGTCTTGGGAGATGCAAGACGAGCCTGCATTCAATTCACTGCAGGGATATCCGGCCTTACTTCGAGTCAGAGCATCTCGGTGTCCTTTCCACTTGAGGCCAAAAACTCGGGGTCCCTCAAATATACCAGTAGCTGAGAGAAGCCTCCTCTTGAGGTGCTTGTGGAAAGTTGGTATTCCTCTTGAGTCTAAGCCAGGGACTAAGCTCTCATCTCGAGTTGATTTGGGGTCCACGGAGCCATTACATGTTGCTCCAGTGACCTCAGGATCCCTCTAGACTTGAGACAGTGATCTTGGGGTTTCTCTGGAGCGCCATCAAGGAAATCAAGGCTCCTTTCAAGTTTGATGTGGAACACGGAATTGTTCTGCACGCAGTGTAGGGGAATCGGGCCTCATCTCGCGGCAAGGGGGATGTCTCATGATTTTTCTCAAGTTACGGCCGAAACCTGGGGTATATTCTCGAGTTCCGACGGGGAGGGCCCTTCCAGACACGTGTTTGTTCAGCGACGTCAGGACTCCTGCCTAGGTGCGAGGGACACCTCGGGATTCTCCTCGAGTCTTGGCATGGCCATTGGGACGCGTCTCCACGTGAGGCGGGAGAACCAGGGTTACTTTCCACGTGCCACAGTGAGCCTGGAACTCCTATCCATTTTCAAGAAGAGTCAGGCATCTTCTCCTTTGGAAGCATTGATCTCCGCACACCTCTCGAGTTTTCAAAGGATATGAGGCCTCCGGTCACGATGAGGTGGAGAACTAGGTCTTTCTCTGTGGTCTCCACAGGGGATTCAGACATCCCTTCGTCTTGGGAGATGCAAGACGAGCCTGCATTCAATTCACTGCAGGGATATCCGGCCTTACTTCGAGTCAGAGCATCTCGGTGTCCATTCCACTTGAGGCCACAAACTCAGGGTCCCTCTCACATACCTGTACCTGAGAGAAGCCTCCTCTTGAGGTGCTTGTGGAAAGTTGGTATTCCTCTTGAGTCGAAGCCAGGGACTAAGCTCTCATCTCGAGTTGATTTGGGGTCCATGGAGAACTTTCTTGTTGCTCCAGTGACCTCAGGATCGCTCTAGACTTGAGACAGTGATCTTGGGTTTTCTCTGGAGTGCCATCAAGGAAATCAAGGCTCCTTTCACGTTTGATGTGGAACTCAGAATTGCTCTGCATGCAGTGCAGGGGATTCGGGCTTCATCTCGCGGCGAGGGGGAAGTCTCATGGTTTTTCTCGTGTTGCGGCCGGAACCTGGGGTATATTTTCGAGTTACGACGGGGAGGGCCCTTCCAGACACGTGTTTGTTCAGCGACGTCAGGACTCCTGCCTAGGTGCGAGGGACACCTCGGGATTCTCCTCGAGTCTTGGCATGGCAATTGGGACGCGTCTCCACGTGAGGCGGGAGACCCAGAGACCCTTTCCACGTGCCACAGGCATCCTGGGACTCCTATCCTTTTTCAAGAGGAGTCAGGCATCGTCTCCTTTGGAAGCATTGATCTCCGCGGACCTCTCGAGTTTTCAAAGATGGGAGGCCTCCGGTCGCAATGAGGAGGAGAACTAGGTATTTTCTGTGGTCTCCACAGGGGATTCAGACATCCCTTCGTCTTGGGAGATGCAAGACGAGCCTGCACTCAATTCACTGCACGGATATCCGGCCTTACTTCGAGTCAGAGCATCTCGGTGTCCATTCCACCTGAGGCCACAAACTCAGGGTCCCTCTCACATACCTGTTGCTGAGAGAAGCCTCGTCTTGATGTGCTTGTGGAAACTTGGTATTCCTCTTGTCTCGAAGCCAGGGACTAAGCTCTCATCTCGAGTTGATTTGGGGTCCACGGAGCCCTTTCGTGGTGCTCCAGTGACCTCAGGATCCCTCTAGACTTGAGACAGTGATCTTGGGTTTTCTCTGGAGTGCCATCAAGGAAATCAAGGCTCCTTTCACGTTTGATGTGGAACACGGAACAGCTCTGCAAGCAGTGCAGGGAAATCGGCCCTCATCTCGCGGCGAGGGGGAAGTCTCATGGTTTTTCTCGAGTTGCAGCCAGGACCTGGGGTATATTCTCGAGTTACAACGGGGAGGGCCCTTCCAGACACGTGTTTGTTCAGCGACGTCAGGACTCCTGCCTTGGTGCGAGGGACTCCTCAGGATTCTCCTCGAGTCTTGGCATGGCAATTGGGACGCGTCTCCACGTGAGGCGGGAGACCCAGGGTCCCTTTCCAAGTGCCACAGGGATCCTGGGACTCCTATCCATTTTCAAGAGGAGTCAGGCATCGTCTCCTTTGGAAGCATTGATCTCCGCGGACCTCTTGAGTTTTCAAAGGATGTGAGGCCTCCGGTCGCGATGAGGCGGAGAACTAGGACTTTCTCTGTGGTCTCCACAGGGGATTCAGACATTCCTTCGTCTTGAGAGATGCAAGACGAGCCTGCATTCAATTCATTGCAGGGATATCTGGCCTTAGTTCGAGTCAGAGCATCTCGGTGTCCATTCCACTTGAGGCCACAAACTCAGGGTCCTTCTCACATACCTGTGGCTGAGAGAACCCTCCTCTTGGGGTGCTTGTGGAGAGTTGGTATTCCTCTTGCGTCGAAGCCAGGTACTAAGCTCTCATCTCGAGTTGATTTGGGGTCCACGGAGCCCTTTCGTGTTGCTCCAGTGACCTCAGGATCCCTCTAGACTTGAGACAGTGATCCTGGGTTTTCTCTGGAGTGCCATCAAGGAAATCAAGGCTCCTTTCAGGTTTGATGTGGAATACGGAATTGCTCTGCACGCAGTCCAGGGGAATCGGGCCTCATCTCGCGTCGAGGTTAAAGTCTCATGGTTTTTCTCGAGTTGCGGCCGGAACCTGGAGTATATTCTCGATTTACGACGGGGAGGACCCTTCCAGACACGTGATAGTTGCGAGGGATACCTCGGGATTCTCCTAAAGCCTTGGCATGGCAATTGGAACGCGTCTCCACATGAGGCGGGAGACCCAGGGTCCCTTTCCACGTGCCACAGGGATCCTGGTACTCCTATCCATTTTCAAGAGGAGTCAGGCATCGTCTCTTTGGAAGCATTGATCTCCGCGGACCTCTCGAGTTTTCAAAGGATGTGAGGCCTCCGGTCGCGATGAGGCGGAGGACTAGGTCTTTCTCTGCGGTCTCCGCAGGGGATTCAGACATCCCTTCGTCTTGGGAGATGCAAGACGAGCCTGCATTCAATTCACTGCAGGGATATCCGGACTTACTTCGAGTCAGAGCATCTCGGTGTCCATTCCACTTGAGGCACAAACACAGGGTCCCTCTCACATACCTGTAGCTGAGAGAAGCCTCCTCTTGAGGTACTTGTGTAAAGTTGGTATTCCTCTTGAGTCGAATTCAGGGACTAAGCTCTCATCTCAGGTTGATTTGTGGTCCACGGAGCCCTTTCTTTTTGCTCCACTGACCTCAGGATCCCTCTAGACTTGAGACAGTGATCTTGGGTTTTCTCTGGAGTGCCATCAAGGAAATCAAGGCTCCTTTCACGTTTGATGTGGAACACGGAATTGCTCGGCACGCAGTGCAGGGTAATCGGGCCTCATCTCGCGGCGAGGGGGAAGTCTCATGGTTTTTTTCGAGTTGCGGCCGGAACCTGGGTTATATTCCCGAGTTACGACGGGGAGGGCCCTTCCAGACACGTGTTTGTTCAGCGACGTCAGGACTCCTGCCTAGGTGCGAGGGACACCTCGGGATTCTCCTCGAGTCTTGGCATGGCAATTGGGACACGTCTCCACGTGAGGCGGGAGACCCAGGGTCCCTTTCCTCGTGCCACAGGGAACCTGGTACTCCTATCCATTTTCAAGAGGAGTCAGTCATCGTCTCCTTTGGAAGCATTGATCTCGGCGGACCTCTCGAGTTTTCAAAGGATGTGAGGCCTCCGGTCGAGATGAGGCGGAGAACTAGGTCTTTCTCTGTGGTCTCTGCAGGGGATTCAGACATCCCTTCGTCTTGGGAGATGCAAGACGAGCCTGCATTCAATTCACTGCAGGGATATCCGGCCTTACATCGAGTCAGAGCATCTGCGTGTCCATTCCACTTGAGGCCACAAACTCAGGGTCCCTCTCACATACCTGTAGCTGAGAGAAGCCTCCTCTTGAGGTGCTTGTGGAAAGTTGGTATTCCTCTTGAGTCGAAGCCAGGGACTAAGCTCTCATCTCGAGTTGATTTGGGGTCCACGGAGCCCTTTCTTGTTGCTCCAGTGACCTCAGGATCCCTCTAGACTTGAGACACTGATCTTGGGTTTTCTCTGGAGTGCCATCAAGGAAATCAAGGCTCCTTTCACGTTTGATGTGGAACGCGGAATTGCTCTGCACGCAGTGCAGGGGAATCGGGCCTCATCTCACGGTGAGGGGGAAGTCTCATGGTTTTTCTCGAGTTGCGGCCGGAACCTGGGGTATATTCTCGAGTTACGACGGGGAGGGCCCTTCCAGAAACGTGTTTGTTCAGCGACGTCAGGACTCCTGCCTAGGTGCGAGGGACACCTCGGGATTCTCCTCGAGTCTTGGCATGGCAATTGGGACCCGTCTCCACGTGAGGCGGGAGACCCAGTGTCCCTTTCCACGTGCCACAGTGATCCCGGGACTCCTATCCATTTTCAAGAGGTGTCAGGCATCGTCTCCTTTGGAAGCATTGATCTCCGCATACCTCTCGAGTTGTCAAAGGATGTGAGGCCTCCGGTTGCGTTGAGGCAGAGGACTAGGTCTTTCTCTGTGGTCTCCACAGGGGATTCAGACAACCCTTCGTCTTGGGAGATGCAAGACGAGCCTGCATTCAATTCACTGCAGGGATATCCAGCCTTACTTCGAGTCAGAGCATCTCGGTGTCCATTCCACGTGAGGCCACAAACTCAGGGTCCCTCTCACATACCTGTAGCTGAGAGAAGCCTCCTCTTGAGGTGCTTGTGGAAAGTTGGTATTCCTCTTGAGTCGAAGCCAGGGACTAAGCTCTCATCTCGAGTTATTTGGGGTCCACGGAGCCCTTTCTTGTTGCTACAGTGACCTCCGGATCCCTCTAGACTTGAGACAGTGATCTTGGGTTTTCTCTGGAGTGCCATCAAGGAAATCAAGGCTCCTTTCCCGTTTGATGTGGAACACGGAATTGCTCTGCACGCAGTGCAGGGGAATCGGGCCTCATCTCGCGGCGAGGGGGAAGTCTCATGGTTTTTCGCGATTTGCGGCCGGAACCTGGGGTATATTCTCGAGTTACGACCTGGAGGGCCCTTCCAGACACGTGTTTGTTCAGCGACGTCAGCACTCCTGCCTAGGTGCGAGGGACACCTCGGGATTCTCCTCGAGTCTTGGCATGGCAATTGGGACGCGTCTCCACGTGAGGCGGGAGAACCAGGGTCCCTTTCCACGTGCCACAGGGATCCTGGGACTGCTATCCATTTTCAAGAGGAGTCAGGCATCGTCTCCTTTGGAAGCATTGATCTCCGCTGACCTCTCGAGTTTTCAAAGGATGTGAGGCCACAGGTCGCGATGAGGCGGAGAACTAGGTCTTTCTCTGTGTTCTCCACAGGGGATTCATACAACCCTTCGTCTTGGGAGATGCAAGACGAGCCTGCATTCCATTCACTGCAGGGATATCCGGCCTTACTTCGAGTCAGAGCATCTCGGTGTCCATTCCACTTGAGGCCACAAACTCAGGGTCCCTCTCACATACCTGTAGCTGAGAGAAGCCTCCTCTTGAGGTGCTTGTGGAAAGTTGGTATTCCTCTTGAGTCGAAGCCAGGGACTAAGCTCTCATCTCGTGTTGATTTGGGGTCCAGGGAGCCCTTTCATGTTGCTACAGTGACCTCAGGATCCCTCTAGACTTGAGACAGTGATCTTGGGTTTTCTCTGGAGTGCCATCAAGGATATCAAGGCTCCTTTCACGTTTGATGTGGAACACGGAATTGCTCTGCACACAGTGCAGGGGAATCGGGCCTCATCTCGCGGCGAGGGGGAAGTCTCATGATTTTTCTAGAGTTGCGGCCAGAACCTAGGGTATATTCTCGAGTTACGATGGGGAGGGCCTTTCCAGACACGTGTTTGTTCAGCAACGTCAGGACTCCTGCCTAGGTGCGAGGGACACCTCGGGATTCTCCTCGAGTCTTTTCATGGCAATTGGGACTCGTCTCCACGTGAGGCAGGAGACCCAGGGTCCCTTTCCACGTGCCACAGGGATCCTGGGACTCCTATCCATTTTCAAGAGGAGTCAGGCATCGTCTCCTTTGGAAGCATTGATCTCCGTGGTCCTCTCGAGTTTTCAAAGGATGCGAGGCCTCCGGTCGCGATGAGGCGGAGATCTAGGTCTTTCTTTGTGGTCTCCACAGGGGATTCAGACATCCCTTCGTCTTGGGAGATGCAAGAAGAGCCTGCATTCAATTCACTGCATTGATATCGGGCCTTATTTCCAGTCAGAGCACCTCGGTGTCCATTCCACTTGAGGCCACAATCTGAGGGTCCCTCTCACTTACCTGTAGCTGAGAGAAGCCTCCTCTTGAGGTGGTTGTGGTAAGTTGGTATTCCTCTTGAGTTGAAGCCAGGGACTAAGCTCTCATCTCGAGTTGATTTGGGGTCCACGGAGCCATTTCGTGTTGCTCCAGTGACCTCAGGATCCCTCTAGACTTGAGACAGTGATCTTGGGTTTTCTCCGGAGTGCCATCAAGGAAATCAAAGCTCCTTTCCCGTTCGATGTGGAACACGGAATTCCTCTGCACGCAGTGCAGGGGAATCGGGCCTCATCTCGCAGCGAGGGGGAAGTCTCATGGTTTTTCTCGATTTGCGGCCAGAACCTGGGGTATATTCTCGAGTTACTATGGGGAGGGCCCTTCCAGACACGTGTTTGTTCAGCGACTTCAGGACTCCTGCCTAGGTGCGAGGACACCTCGGGATTCTCGTAGAGTCTTGGCATGGCAATTCGGACGCGTCTCCACATGAGGCAGTAGACC
Organism: Dama dama; assembly: GCF_033118175.1. NCBI lineage: Eukaryota > Metazoa > Chordata > Mammalia > Artiodactyla > Cervidae > Dama > Dama dama. Next base: position 3,438,517 of record NC_083706.1, on the reverse strand, counting down.
CAGGGTCCCTTTCCACGTGCCACAGGGATCCTGGGACTCCTATCCATTTTCAAGAGGAGTCAGGCATCTTCTCCTTTGGAAGCATTGACTCCGTGGACCTCTCGAGTTTTCAAAGGATGAGAGGCCTCCGGTCGCGATGATGCGGAGATCTAGGTCTTTCTCTGTGGTCTCCACAGGGGATTCAGACATCCCTTCGTCTTGGGAGATGCAAAACGAGCCTGCATTCAATTCACTGCAGGGATATCGGGCCTTACTTCGAGTCAGAGCATCTCTGTGTCCATTCCACTTGAGGCCACAATCTCAGGGTCCCTCTCACATACCTGTAGCTGAGAGAAACCTCCTCTTGAGGGTCTTGTGGAAAATTGGTATTCCTCTTGAGTCGAAGCCAGGGACTAAGCTCTCATCTCGAGTTGATTTGGGGTCCACGGAGCCCTTTCGTGTTGCTACAGTGACCTCAGGATCCCTCTAGACTTGAGACAGTGATCTTGGGTTTTCTCTGGAGTGCCATCAAGGAAATCAAGGCTCCTTTCACGTTTGATGTGTAACACGGAATTGCTCTGCACGCAGTGCAGGGGAATCGGTCCTCAACTCGTGGCGAGGGGGAAATCTCATGGTTTTTCTCGAGTTGCGGCCGGAACCAGGGGTATATTCTCGAGTTACGACGGGGAGGGCCCTTCCAGACACGTGTTTGTTCAGCGACGTTAGGACTCCTGCCGAGGTGCGAGGGACACCTCGGGATTGTCCTCGAGTCTTGTCATGGCAATTGGAACGCGTCTCCACGTGAGGCGGGAGACCCAGGATCCCTCTCCACGTGCCACAGTGATCCTGGGACTCCTATTCATTTTCAGAAGGAGTCAGGCATCGTCTCCTTTGGAAGCATTGATCTCCGCACACCTCTCGAGTTTTCAAAGGATGTGAGGCCTCTGGTCGCGATGAGGCGGAGAACTCGGTCTTTCTCTGTGGTCTCCACAGGGGATTCAGACATCCCTTCGTCTTGGGAGATGCAAGACGAGCCTGCATTCAATTCACTGCAGGGATATCCGGCCTTACTTCGAGTCAGAGCATCTCGGTGTCCTTTCCACTTGAGGCCAAAAACTCGGGGTCCCTCAAATATACCAGTAGCTGAGAGAAGCCTCCTCTTGAGGTGCTTGTGGAAAGTTGGTATTCCTCTTGAGTCTAAGCCAGGGACTAAGCTCTCATCTCGAGTTGATTTGGGGTCCACGGAGCCATTACATGTTGCTCCAGTGACCTCAGGATCCCTCTAGACTTGAGACACTGATCTTGGGGTTTCCCTGGAGCGCCATCAAGGAAATCAAGGCTCCTTTCAAGTTTGATGTGGAACACGGAATTGTTCTGCACGCAGTGTAGGGGAATCGGGCCTCATCTCGCGGCAAGGGGGATGTCTCATGATTTTTCTCAAGTTGCGGCCGAAACCTGGGGTATATTCTCGAGTTACGACGGGGAGGGCCCTTCCAGACACGTGTTTGTTCAGCGACGTCAGGACTCCTGCCTAGGTGCGAGGGACACCTCGGGATTCTCCTCGAGTCTTGGCATGGCCATTGGGACGCGTCTCCACGTGAGGCGGGAGACCCAGGGTTACTTTCCACGTGCCACAGTGAGCCTGGAACTCCTATCCATTTTCAAGAAGAGTCAGGCATCTTCTCCTTTGGAAGCATTGATCTCCGCACACCTCTCGAGTTTTCAAAGGATGTGAGGCCTCCGGTCTCGATGAGGCTGAGAACGAGTTCTTTCTCTGTGGTCTCCACAGGGGATTCAGACATCCCGTCGTCTTGGGAGATGCAAGACGAGCCTGCATTCAATTCACTGCAGGGATATCCGGCCTTACTTCGAGTCAGAGCATCTCGGTCTCCATTCCACTTGAGGCCACAAACTCAGGGGCCCTCTCACATACCTGTAGCTGAGAGAAGCCTCCTCTTGGGTGCTTGTGGAAGGTTTGTATTCCTCCTGAGTCGAAGCCAGGGACTAAGCTCTCATCTCGAGTTGATTTGGGGTCCACGGAGCCCTTTCGTGTTGCTACAGTGACCTCAGGATCCCTCTAGACTTGAGACAGTGATCTTGGGTTTTCTCTGGAGTGCCATCAAGGAAATCAAGGCTCCTTTCACGTTTGATGTGGAACGCGGAATTGCTCTGCACGCAGTGCAGGGGAATCGGGCCTCATCTCACGGTGAGGGGGAAGTCTCATGGTTTTTCTCGAGTTGCGGCCGGAACCTGGGGTATATTCTCGAGTTACGACGGGGAGGGCCCTTCCAGAAACGTGTTTCTTCAGCGACGTCAGGACTCCTGCCTAGGTGCGAGGGACACCTCGGGATTCTCCTCGAGTCTTGGCATGGCAATTGGGACCCGTCTCCACGTGAGGCGGGAGACCCAGTGTCCCTTTCCACGTGCCACAGTGATCCCGGGACTCCTATCCATTTTCAAGAGGTGTCAGGCATCGTCTCCTTTGGAAGCATTGATCTCCGCATACCTCTCGAGTTGTCAAAGGATGTGAGGCCTCCGGTTGCGTTGAGGCAGAGGACTAGGTCTTTCTCTGTGGTCTCCACAGGGGATTCAGACAACCCTTCGTCTTGGGAGATGCAAGACGAGCCTGCATTCAATTCACTGCAGGGATATCCAGCCTTACTTCGAGTCAGAGCATCTCGGTGTCCATTCCACGTGAGGCCACAAACTCAGGGTCCCTCTCACATACCTGTAGCTGAGAGAAGCCTCCTCTTGAGGTGCTTGTGGAAAGTTGGTATTCCTCTTGAGTCGAAGCCAGGGACTAAGCTCTCATCTCGAGTTATTTGGGGTCCACGGAGCCCTTTCTTGTTGCTACAGTGACCTCCGGATCCCTCTAGACTTGAGACAGTGATCTTGGGTTTTCTCTGGAGTGCCATCAAGGAAATCAAGGCTCCTTTCCCGTTTGATGTGGAACACGGAATTGCTCTGCACGCAGTGCAGGGGAATCGGGCCTCATCTCGCGGCGAGGGGGAAGTCTCATGGTTTTTCGCGATTTGCGGCCGGAACCTGGGGTATATTCTCGAGTTACGACCTGGAGGGCCCTTCCAGACACGTGTTTGTTCAGCGACGTCAGGACTCCTGCCTAGGTGCGAGGGACACCTCGGGATTCTCCTCGAGTCTTGGCATGGCAATTGGGACGCGTCTCCACGTGAGGCGGGAGAACCAGGGTCCCTTTCCACGTGCCACAGGGATCCTGGGACTGCTATCCATTTTCAAGAGGAGTCAGGCATCGTCTCCTTTGGAAGCATTGATCTCCGCTGACCTCTCGAGTTTTCAAAGGATGTGAGGCCACAGGTCGCGATGAGGCGGAGAACTAGGTCTTTCTCTGTGTTCTCCACAGGGGATTCATACAACCCTTCGTCTTGGGAGATGCAAGACGAGCCTGCATTCCATTCACTGCAGGGATATCCGGCCTTACTTCGAGTCAGAGCATCTCGGTGTCCATTCCACTTGAGGCCACAAACTCAGGGTCCCTCTCACATACCTGTAGCTGAGAGAAGCCTCCTCTTGAGGTGCTTGTGGAAAGTTGGTATTCCTCTTGAGTCGAAGCCAGGGACTAAGCTCTCATCTCGTGTTGATTTGGGGTCCAGGGAGCCCTTTCATGTTGCTACAGTGACCTCAGGATCCCTCTAGACTTGAGACAGTGATCTTGGGTTTTCTCTGGAGTGCCATCAAGGATATCAAGGCTCCTTTCACGTTTGATGTGGAACACGGAATTGCTCTGCACACAGTGCAGGGGAATCGGGCCTCATCTCGCGGCGAGGGGGAAGTCTCATGATTTTTCTAGAGTTGCGGCCAGAACCTAGGGTATATTCTCGAGTTACGATGGGGAGGGCCTTTCCAGACACGTGTTTGTTCAGCAACGTCAGGACTCCTGCCTAGGTGCGAGGGACACCTCGGGATTCTCCTCGAGTCTTTTCATGGCAATTGGGACTCGTCTCCACGTGAGGCAGGAGACCCAGGGTCCCTTTCCACGTGCCACAGGGATCCTGGGACTCCTATCCATTTTCAAGAGGAGTCAGGCATCGTCTCCTTTGGAAGCATTGATCTCCGTGGTCCTCTCGAGTTTTCAAAGGATGCGAGGCCTCCGGTCGCGATGAGGCGGAGATCTAGGTCTTTCTTTGTGGTCTCCACAGGGGATTCAGACATCCCTTCGTCTTGGGAGATGCAAGAAGAGCCTGCATTCAATTCACTGCATTGATATCGGGCCTTATTTCCAGTCAGAGCACCTCGGTGTCCATTCCACTTGAGGCCACAATCTGAGGGTCCCTCTCACTTACCTGTAGCTGAGAGAAGCCTCCTCTTGAGGTGGTTGTGGTAAGTTGGTATTCCTCTTGAGTTGAAGCCAGGGACTAAGCTCTCATCTCGAGTTGATTTGGGGTCCACGGAGCCATTTCGTGTTGCTCCAGTGACCTCAGGATCCCTCTAGACTTGAGACAGTGATCTTGGGTTTTCTCCGGAGTGCCATCAAGGAAATCAAAGCTCCTTTCCCGTTCGATGTGGAACACGGAATTCCTCTGCACGCAGTGCAGGGGAATCGGGCCTCACCTCGCAGCGAGGGGGAAGTCTCATGGTTTTTCTCGATTTGCGGCCAGAACCTGGGGTATATTCTCGAGTTACTATGGGGAGGGCCCTTCCAGACACGTGTTTGTTCAGCGACTTCAGGACTCCTGCCTAGGTGCGAGGACACCTCGGGATTCTCGTAGAGTCTTGGCATGGCAATTCGGACGCGTCTCCACATGAGGCAGTAGACCCAGGGTCCCTTTCCACGTGCCACAGGGATCCTGGGACTCCTATCCATTTTCAAGAGGAGTCAGGCATCTTCTCCTTTGGAAGCATTGACTCCGTGGACCTCTCGAGTTTTCAAAGGATGAGAGGCCTCCGGTCGCGATGATGCGGAGATCTAGGTCTTTCTCTGTGGTCTCCACAGGGGATTCAGACATCCCTTCGTCTTGGGAGATGCAAAACGAGCCTGCATTCAATTCACTGCAGGGATATCGGGCCTTACTTCGAGTCAGAGCATCTCTGTGTCCATTCCACTTGAGGCCACAATCTCAGGGTCCCTCTCACATACCTGTAGCTGAGAGAAACCTCCTCTTGAGGGTCTTGTGGAAAGTTGGTATTCCTCTTGAGTCGAAGCCAGGGACTAAGCTCTCATCTCGAGTTGATTTGGGGTCCACGGAGCCCTTTCGTGTTGCTACAGTGACCTCAGGATCCCTCTAGACTTGAGACAGTGATCTTGGGTTTTCTCTGGAGTGCCATCAAGGAAATCAAGGCTCCTTTCACGTTTGATGTGTAACACGGAATTGCTCTGCACGCAGTGCAGGGGAATCGGTCCTCAACTCGTGGCGAGGGGGAAATCTCATGGTTTTTCTCGAGTTGCGGCCGGAACCAGGGGTATATTCTCGAGTTACGACGGGGAGGGCCCTTCCAGACACGTGTTTGTTCAGCGACGTTAGGACTCCTGCCGAGGTGCGAGGGACACCTCGGGATTGTCCTCGAGTCTTGTCATGGCAATTGGAACGCGTCTCCACGTGAGGCGGGAGACCCAGGATCCCTCTCCACGTGCCACAGTGATCCTGGGACTCCTATTCATTTTCAGAAGGAGTCAGGCATCGTCTCCTTTGGAAGCATTGATCTCCGCACACCTCTCGAGTTTTCAAAGGATGTGAGGCCTCTGGTCGCGATGAGGCGGAGAACTCGGTCTTTCTCTGTGGTCTCCACAGGGGATTCAGACATCCCTTCGTCTTGGGAGATGCAAGACGAGCCTGCATTCAATTCACTGCAGGGATATCCGGCCTTACTTCGAGTCAGAGCATCTCGGTGTCCTTTCCACTTGAGGCCAAAAACTCGGGGTCCCTCAAATATACCAGTAGCTGAGAGAAGCCTCCTCTTGAGGTGCTTGTGGAAAGTTGGTATTCCTCTTGAGTCTAAGCCAGGGACTAAGCTCTCATCTCGAGTTGATTTGGGGTCCACGGAGCCATTACATGTTGCTCCAGTGACCTCAGGATCCCTCTAGACTTGAGACACTGATCTTGGGGTTTCCCTGGAGCGCCATCAAGGAAATCAAGGCTCCTTTCAAGTTTGATGTGGAACACGGAATTGTTCTGCACGCAGTGTAGGGGAATCGGGCCTCATCTCGCGGCAAGGGGGATGTCTCATGATTTTTCTCAAGTTGCGGCCGAAACCTGGGGTATATTCTCGAGTTACGACGGGGAGGGCCCTTCCAGACACGTGTTTGTTCAGCGACGTCAGGACTCCTGCCTAGGTGCGAGGGACACCTCGGGATTCTCCTCGAGTCTTGGCATGGCCATTGGGACGCGTCTCCACGTGAGGCGGGAGACCCAGGGTTACTTTCCACGTGCCACAGTGAGCCTGGAACTCCTATCCATTTTCAAGAAGAGTCAGGCATCTTCTCCTTTGGAAGCATTGATCTCCGCAGACCTCTCGAATTTTCAAAGGATGTGAGGCCTCCGGTCGCGATGAGGCGGGGGACTAGGTCTTTCTCTGTGGTCTCCACAGCGGATTCAGACATCTCTTCGTCCTGGGAGATGCAAGACGAGCCTGCATTCACTTCACTGCAGGGATATCCGGCCTTACTTCGAGTCAGAGCATCTCGGTGTCCATTCCACTTGAGGCCACAAACTCAGGGTCCCTCTCACATAACTGTAGCTGAGAGAAGCCTCCTCTTGAGGTGCTTGTGGAAAGTGGGTATTCCTCTTGAGTCGAAGCCAGGGACTAAGCTCTCATCTCGAGTTGATTTGGGGTCCACAGAGCACTTTCGTGTTGCTCCAGTGCCCTCAGGATCCCTCTAGACTTGAGACAGTGATCTTGCGTTTTCTCTGCAGTGCCATCAAGGAATTCAAGGCTCCTTTCACGTTTGATGTGGAACACGGAATTGTTCTGCACGCAGTGCAGGGGAATCTTGCTTCATCCAGCGGTGAGGGGGAAGTCTCATGGTTTTTCTCGAGTTGCGGCCGGAACCTGGGTTATATTCTCGAGTTACGACGGGGAGGGCCCTTCCAGACACGTGTTTGTTCAGCGACGTTAGGACTCCTGCCTAGGTGCGAGGGACACCTCGGGATTCTCCTCGAGTCTTGGCATGGCAATGGGGACGCGTCTCCACGTGAGGCGGGAAACCCAGTGTTCCTTTCCACGTGCCACAGGGATCCTGGGACGCCTATCCATTTTCAAGAGGAGTCAGGCATCGTCTCCTTTGGAAGCATTGATCTCCGCGGACCTCTCAGATTTTCAAAGGATGTGAGGTCTCTGGTCGCGATGAAGCAGAAAGTTAGGTCTTTCTCTGTGGTCTCCACAGGGGATTCAGACATCCCTTCGTCTTGGGAGATGCAAGACGAGCCTGCATTCAATTCACTGCAGGGATATCCGGCCTTACTTCGAGTCAGAGAATCTCGGTGTCCATTCCATTTGAGGCCACAAACTCAGGGTCCCTCTCACATACCTGTAGCTCAGAGAAGCCTCCTCTTGAGGTGCTTGTGGAAAGTTGGTATTCCTCTTGAGTCGAAACCAGGGACTAAGCTCTCATCTCGAGTTGATTTGGGGTCCCGGAGCCCTTTCCTGTTGCTACAGTGACCTCAGGATCCCTCTAGACTTGAGACAGTGATCTTGGGTTTTCTCTGGAGTGCCATCAAGGAAATCAAGGCTCCTTTCACGTTTGATGTGGAACACGGAATTGCTCTGCACGCAGTGCAGGGGAATCGGGCCTCATCTCGCGGCGAGGGGGAAGTCTCATGGTTTTTCTCGAGTTGCGGCCGGAACCTTGGGTATATTCTCGAGTTACGACGGGGAGGGCCCTTCCAGACACGTGTTTGTACAGCGACGTCAGGACTCCTGCCTACGTGCGAGGGACACCTCGGGATTCCCCTCGAGTCTTGGCATGGCAATTGGGACGCGTCTCCACGTGAGGCGGGAGACCCAGGGTCCCTTTCCACGTGCCACAGGGATCCTGGGACTCCTATCCATTTTCAAGAGGAGTCAGGCATCGTCTCCTTTGGAAGCATTGATCCCCGCGGACCTCTCGAGTTTTCAAAGGATATGAGGCCTCCGGTTGCGTTGAGGTGGAGGACTAGGTCTTTCTCTGTGGTCTCCACAGGGGATTCAGACAACCCTTCGTCTTGGGAGATGCAAAACGAGCCTGCATTCAATTCACTGCAGGGATATCCGGCCTTACTTCGAGTCAGAGCATCTCGGTGTCCATTCCACTTGAGGCCACAAACTCAGGGTCCCTCTCACATACTTGTAGCTGAGAGAAGCCTCCTCTTGAGGTGCTTGTGGAAACGTGGTATTCCTCTTGAGTCGAAGCCAGGGACTAAGCTCTCATCTCGAGTTGATTTGGGGTCCACGGAGCTCTTTTGTGTTGCTACAGTGACCTCAGGATCCCTCTAGACTTGAGACAGTGATCTTGGATTTTCTCTGGAGTGCCATCAAGGAAATCAAGGCTCCTTTCACGTTTGATGTGGAACACGGAATTGCTCTGCACGCAGTGCAGGGGAATCGGGCCTCATCTCGCGGCGAGGGGGAAGTCTCATGCTTCTTCTCGAGTTGCGGCCGGAACCTGGGGTATATTCTCTAGTTACGACGGGGAGGGCCCTTCCAGACACGTGTTTGTTCAGCGACGTCAGGACTCCTGCCTACGTGCGAGGGACACCTCGGGATTCTCCTCGAGTCTTGGCATGGCAATTGGGACGCGTCTCCACGTGAGGCGGGAGACCCAGGGTCCCTTTCCACGTGCCACAGGGATCCTGGGACTCCTATCCATTTTCAAGAGGAGTCAGGCATCGTCTCCTTTGGAAGCATTGATCTCCGCGGACCTCTCGAGTTTTCAAAGGATGTGAGGCCTCCGGTGTCGATGAGGCGGAGGACTAGGTCTTTCTCTATCGTCTCCACAGCGGATTCAGACATCCCTTCGTCTTGGGAGATGCAAGAGGAGCCTGCATTCAATTCACTGCAGGGATATCCGGCATTACTTCGAGTCAGAGAATCTCGGTGTCCATTCCACTTGAGGCCACAAACTCAGGGTCCCTCTCACATACCTGTAGCTAAGAGAAGCCTCCTCTTGAGGTGCTTGTGGAAAGTTGGTATTCCTCTTGAGTCGAAGCCAGGGACTAAGCTCTCATCTCGAGTTGATTTGGGGTCCACGGAGCCCTTTCGTGTTGCTCCAGTGACTTCAGGATCCCTCTAGACTTGAGACAGTGATCTTGGGTTTTCTCTGGAGTGCCATCAAGGAAATCAAGTCTCCTTTCACGTTTGATGTGGAACATGGAATTGCTCTGCACGCAATCTAGGGGAATCGGGCCTCATGTCGCGGCGAGGGGGAAGTCTCATGGTTTTTCTCGAGTTGCGGCCGGAACCTGGGGTATATTCTCGAGTTACGACGGGGAGGGCCCTTCCAGACACGTGTTTGTTCAGCGACGTCAGGACTCCTGCATAGGTGCGAGGGACACCTCGGGATTCTCCTCGAGTCTTGGAATGGCAATTGGGACGTGTCTCCACGTGAGGCGGGAGACCCAGGGTCCCTTTCCACGTGCCACATGGATCCTGGGACTCCTATCCATTTTCAAGAGGAGTCAGGCATCGTCTCCTTTGGAAGCATTGATCTCCGCGGACCTCTCGAGTTTTCAAAGGATGTGAGGCCTCCGGTCGCGATGAGGCGGAGGACTAGGTCTTTCTCTGTGGACTCCACAGGGGATTCAGACATCCCTTCGTCTTGGGAGAATCAAGATGAGCCTGCATTCAATTCACTGCAGGGATATCCGGCCTTACTTAGAGTCAGAGCATCTCGGTGTCCATTCCACTTGAGGCCACAACCTCAGGGTCCCTCTCACATACCTGTAGCTGAGAGAAGCCTCCTGTTGAGGTGCTTGTGGAAAGTTGGTATTCCTCTTGAGTCGAAGCCAGGGACTAAGCTCTCATCTCGAGTTGATTTGTGGTCCACGGAGCCCTTTCGTGTTGCTCCAGTGACCTCAGGATCCCTCTAGACTTGAGACAGTGATCTTGGGTTTTCTCTGGAGTGCCATCAAGGAAATCAAGACTCCTTTCAAGTTTGATGTGGAACACGGAATTGCTCTGCACGCAGTGCAGGGGAATCGGGCCTCATCTCGCGGCGAGGGGGAAGTCTCATGGTTTTTCTCGAGTTGCGGCCGGAACCTGGGGTATATTCTCGAGTTACGACGGGGAGGGCCCTTCCAGACTCGTGTTTGTTCAGCGACGTCAGGACTCCTGCCTAGGTGCGAGGGACACCTCGGGATTCTCTTCGATTCTTGGCATGGCAATTGAGACGCGTCTCCACGTGAGGCGGGAGACCCAGGGTCCCTTTCCACGAGCCACAGGGATCCTGGGACTCCTATCCATTTTCAAGAGGAGTCAGGCATCGTCTCCTTTGGAAGCATTGATCTCCGCGGACGTCTCGATTTTTCATAGGATGTGAGGCCTCCAGTCGTGAAGAGGTGGAGAACTAGGTCTTCTCTGTGGTCTCCACAGGGGATTCAGACAACCCTTCGTCTTGGGAGATGGAAGACGAGCCTGCATTCAATTCACTTCAGGGATATCCGGCCTTACTTCGAGTCAGAGCATCTCGGTGTCCATTCCACTTGAGGCCACAAACTCAGGGTCCCTCTCACATACCTGTAGCTGAGAGAAGCCTCCTCTTGAGGTGCTTGTGGAAAGTTGGTATTCCTCTTGAGTCGAAGCCAGGGACTAAGCTCTCATCTCGAGTTGATTTGGGGTCCACGGAGCCCTTTCGTGTTGCTCCAGTGACCTCAGGATCCCTCTAGACTTGAGACAGTGATCTTGGGTTTTCTCTGGAGTGCCGTCAAGGAAATCAAGACTCCTTTCAAGTTTGATGTGGAACACGGAATTGCTCTGCACGCAGTGCAGGGGAATCGGGCCTCATCTCGCGGCGAGGGGGAAGTCTCATGGTTTTTCTCGAGTTGCGGCCGGAACCTGGGGTATATTCTCGAGTTACGACGGGGAGGGCCCTTCCAGACTCGTGTTTGTTCAGCGACGTCAGGACTCCTGCCTAGGTGCGAGGGACACCTCGGGATTCTCTTCGATTCTTGGCATTGCAATTGAGACGCGTCTCCACGTGAGGCGGGAGACCCAGTGTCCCTTTCCACGTGCCACAGGGATCCTGGGACTCCTATCCATTTTCAAGAGGAGTCAGGCATCGTCTCCTTTGGAAGCATTGATCTCCGCGTACCCCTCGAGGTTTCAAAGGATGTGAGGCCTCTGTTCGCGTTGAGGCGTAGAACTAGGTCTTTCTCTGTGGTCTCCACAGGGGATTCAGACAACCCTTCGTCTTGGGAGATGCAAGACGAGCCTGCATTCAATTCACTGCAGGGATATCCGGCCTTACTTCGAGTCAGAGCATCTCGGTGTCCATTCCACTTGAGGCCACAAACTCAGTGTCCCTCTCACATACCTGTAGCTGAGAGAAGCCTCCTCTTGAGGTGCTTGTGGAAAGTTGGTATTCCTCTTGAGTCGAAGCCAGGGACTAAGCTCTCATCTCGAGTTGATTTGGGGTCCACGGAGCCCTTTCTTGTTGCTCCAGTGACCACAGGATCCCTCTAGACTTGAGACAGTGATCTTGGGTTTTCTCTGGAGTGCCATTAGGAAATCAAGGCTCCTTTCTTTTTTGATGTGGAATACGGAATTCCACTGCACGCAGGGCAGGGGAATCGGGCCTCATCTCGCGGCGAGGGCGAAGTTTCATGGTTTTTCTCGAGTTGCGGCCGGAACTTGGGGTATATTCTCGAGTTACGACGGGGAGGGCCCTTCCAGACACGTGTTTGTTCAGCGACGTCAGGACTCCTGCCTAGGTGCGAGGGACACCTCGGGATTCTTCTCGAGTCTTGGCATGGCAATTGCGACGCCTCTCCATGTGAGGCGGGAGACCCAGGGTCCCTTTCCACGTGCCACAGGGATCCTGGGACTCCTATCCATTTTCAAGAGGAGTCAGGCATCGTCTCCTTTGGAAGCATTGATCTCCTCGGACCTCTCGAGTTTTCAAACGATGTGGGGCCTTCGGGCTCGATGAGGCGGAGAACGATGTCTTTCTCTGTGGTCTCCACAGGGGATTCAGACAACCCTTCGTCTTGGGAGATGCAAGACGATCCTGCATTCAATTCACTGCAGGGATATCCGGCCTTACTTCGAGTCAGAGCATCTCGGTGTCCAATGCACTTGAGGCCACAAACTCAGGGTCCCTCTCACATACCTGTAGCTGAGAGAAGCCTCCTCTTGAGGTGCTTGTGGAAAGTTGGTATTCCTCTTGAGTCGAAGCCAGGGACTAAGCTCTCATCTCGAGTTGATTTGGGGTCCACGGAGCCCTTTCTTGTTGCTCCAGTGACCACAGGATCCCTCTAGACTTGAGACAGTGATCTTGGGTTTTCTCTGGAGTGCCATTAGGAAATCAAGGCTCCTTTCTTTTTTGATGTGGAATACGGAATTCCACTGCACGCAGGGCAGGGGAATCGGGCCTCATCTCGCGGCGAGGGCGAAGTTTCATGGTTTTTCTCAAGTTGCGGCCGGAACATGGGGTATATTCTCGAGTTACGACGGGGAGGGCCCTTCCAGACACGTGTTTGTTCAGCGAAGTCAGGATTCCTGCCTAGGTGCGAGGGACACCTCGGGATTCTCCTCGAGTCTGGCATGGCAATTGGGACGCATCTCCACGTGAGGCGGGAGACCCAGTGTCCCTTTCCACGTGCCACAGTAATCCTGGGACTCCTATCCATTTTCAAGAGGAGTCAGCCATCGCCTCCTTTGGAAGCATTGATCTCCGCGGACCTCTCGAGTTTTCAAAGGATGTGAGGCCTCCGGTCGCGATGAGGCGGAGAACTCGGTCTTTCTCTGTGGTCTCCACAGGGGATTCACACATCCCTTCGTCTTGGGAGATGCAAGACGAGCCTGCATTCAATTCACTGCAGGGATATCCGGCCTTACTTCGAGTCAGAGCATCTCGGTGTCCATTCCACTTGAGGCCACAAACTCAGGGTCCCTCAAATATACCTGTAGCTGAGAGAAGCCTCCTGTTGAGGTGCTTGTGGAAAGTTGGTATTCCTCTTGAGTCAAAGCCAGGGACTAAGCTCTCATCTCGAGTTGATTTGGGGTCCACGGAGCCCTTTCTTGTTGCTCCAGTGACCTCAGGATCCCTCTAGACTTGAGACAGTGATCTTGGGTTTTCTCTGGAGTGCCATCAAGGAAATCAAGGCTCCTTTCTTTTTTGATGTGGAATACGGAATTGCTCTGCACGCAGGGCAGGGGAATCGGGCCTCATCTCGCGGCGAGGGGGAAGTCTCATGGTTTTTCTCGAGTTGCGGCCGGAACCTGGGGTATATTCTCGAGTTACAATGGGGAGGGGCCTTCCAGACACGTGTTTGTTCAGTGACGTCAGGACTCCTGCCTAGGTGCGAGGGACACCTCGGGATTCTCCTCGAGTCTTGGCATGGCAATTGGGACGCCTCTCCACGTGAGGCGGGAGACCCAGTGTCCCTTTCCCCGTGCCACAGGGATCCTGGGACTCCTATCCATTTTCAAGAGGAGTCAGGTATCGTCTCCTATGGAAGCATTGATCTCCTCGGACCTCTCGAGTTTTCAAAGGATGTGAGGACTCCGTTCGCGATGAGGCGGAGAACTCGGTCTTTCTCTGTGGTCTCCCCAGCGGATTCAGACATCCCTTCGTCTTGGGAGATGCAAGATGAGCCTGCATTCAATTCACTGCAGGGATATCCGGCCTTACTTCGAGTCAGAGCATCTCGGTGTCCATTCCATTTGAGGCAACAAACTCAGGGTCCCTCTCACATACCTTTAGCTGAGAGAAGCCTCCTCTTGAGGTGCTTGTGGAAAGTTGGTATTCCTCCTGAGTCGAAGCCAGGGACTAAGCTCTCATCTCGAGTTGATTTGGGGTCCATGGAGCCCTTTGGTGTTGCTCCAGTGACCTCAGGATCCCTCTAGACTTGAGACAGTGATCTTGGGTTTTCTCTGGAGTGAGATCAAGGAAATCAAGGCTCCTTTCACGTTTGATGTGGAACACGGAATTGCTCTGCACGCAGGGCAGGGGAAATGGGCCTCATCCCGCGGCGAGGGGGAAGTCTCATGGTTTTTCTCGAGTTGCGGCCGGAACCTGGGGTATATTCTCGAGTTACGACGGGGAGGGCCCTTCCAGACACGTGTTTGTTCAGCGACGTCAGGACTCCTGCCTAGGTGCGAGGGACAACTCGGGATTCTCCTCGAGTTTTGGCATGGCAATTGAGACGCGTCTCCACGTGAGGCGGGAGACCCAGTGTCCCTTTCCACGTGCCACTCGGATCCTGGGACTCCTATCCATTTTCAAGAGGAGTCAGGCATCGTCTCCTTTGGAAGCATTGATCTCCGAGGACCTCTTGAGTTTTCAAAGGATCCGAGGCCTCCGTTCGCGATGAGGCGGAGAACTAGGTCTTTCTCTGCGGTCTCCACAGGGGATTCAGACATCCCTTCGTCTTGGGAGATTCAAGACGGGCCGGCATTCAATTCACTGAAGGGATATCCGGCCTTACTTCGAGTCAGAGCATCTCGGTGTCCATTCCACATGAGGCCACAAATTCAGGGTCCCTCTCACATACCTGTAGCTGAGAGAAGCCTCCTCTTGAGGTGCTTGTGGAAACTTGGTATTCCTCTTGAGTCGAGGCCAGGGACTAAGCTCTCATCTCGAGTTGATTTGGGTTCCACGGAGCCCTTTGGTGTTGCAACAGTGACGTCAGGATCCCTCTAGACTTGAGACAGTGATCTTGGGTTTTCTCTGGAGTGCCACCAAGGAAATCAAGTCTCCTTTCACGTTGATGTGGAACACGGAATTGCTCTGCACGCAGTGCAGGGGCATCGGGCCTCATCTCGCGCCGAGGGGGAAGTCTCATGGTTTTTCTCGAGTTGCGGCCGGAACCTGGGGTATATACTCGAGTTACGACGGGGAGGGCCCTTCCAGACAAGTGTTTGTTCAGCGACGTCAGGACTCCTGCCTAGGTGCCAGGGACACCTCTGGATTCTCCTCGAGTCTTGACATGGCAATTGGGATGCGTCTCCACGGGAGGCGGGAGACCCAGGGTCCCTTTCCACGTTTCACAGGGATCCTGGGACTCCTATCCATTTTCAAGAGGAGTCAGGCATCGTCTCCTTTGGAAGCATTGATCTCCGCGGTCCTCTCGAGTTTTCAAAGGATGTGAGGCTTCCCGTCGCGATGAGGTGGAGAACTGGGTCTTTCTCTGTGGTCTCCACGGGGGATTCAGACATCCCTTCGTCTTGGGAGATGCAAGACGAGCCTGCATTCAATTCACTGCAGGGATATCTGGCCTTACTTCGAGTCAGAGCATCTCGGTGTCCATTCCACTTGAGGTCACAAACTCAGGGTCCCTCTCACATACCTGTAGCTGAGAGAAGCCTCCTGTTGAGGTGCTTTTGGAAAGTTGGTATTCCTCTTGAGACGAAGCCAGGGACTAAGTTCTCATCTCGAGTTGATTTGGGGTCCACGGAGCCCTTTCGTGTTGCTCCAGTGACCTCAGGATCCCTCTAGACTTGAGACAGTGATCTTGGCTTTTCTCTGGAGTGCCGTCAAGGAAATCAAGGCTCCTTTCACGTTTGATGTGGAACACGGAATTGCTCTGCACGCAGTGCAGGGGAATCGGGCCTCATCTCGCAGTGAGGGGGAAGTCTCATGGTTTTTCTCGAGTTGCGGCCGGAACCTGGGGTGTATTCTCGAGTTACGACGGGGAGGGACCTTCCAGACACGTGTTTGTTCAGCGACGTAAGGACTCCAGCCTAGGTGGGAGGGACACCTCGGGATTCTCCTCGAGTCTTCGCATGGCAATTGGGACGCGTCTCCACGTGAGGCGGGAGACGCAGGGTCCCTTTCCACGTGCCACAGGGATCCTGGGACTCCTATCCATTTTCAAGAGGAGTCAGGCATCGTCTCCTTTGGAAGCATTGATCTCCGCGGACGTCTCGTGTTTTCAAAGGATGTGAGGCCTCCGGTCGCGTTGAGGCGGAGAACTAGGTCTTTCTCTGTGGTCTCCACAGGGGATTCAGACAACCCTTCGTCTTGGGAGATGCAAGACGAGCCTGCATTCAATTCACTGCAGGGATATCTGGCCTTACTTCGAGTCAGATCATCTCAGTGTCCATTCGACTTGAGGCCACAAACTCAGGGTCCCTCTCACATACCTGTAGCTGAGAGAAGCCTCCTCTTGAGGTGCTTGTGGAAACTTGGTATTCCTCTTGAGTCGAAGCCAGGGACTAAGCTCTCATCTCGAGTTGATTTGGGGTCCACGGAGCCCTTTCGTGTTGCTCCAGTGACCTCAGGATCCCTCTAGACTTGAGACAGTGATCTTGGGTTTTCTCTGGAGTGCCATCAAGGAAATCAAGTCTCCTTTCTTTTTTGATGTGGAATACGGAATTGCTCTGCACGCAGTGCAGGGGAATCGGGCCTCATCTCGCAGCGAGGGGGAAGTCTCATGGTTTTTCTCGAGTTGCGGCCGGAACCTGGGGTATATTCTCGAGTTACGACGGGGAGGGCCCTTCCAGACATGTGTTTGTTCAGCGACGTCAGGACTCCTGCCTAGGTGCGAGGGACACCTCGGGATTCTCCTCGAGTCTTGGCATGGCAATTGGGACGCGTCTCCACGTGAGGCGGGAGACGCAGGGTCCCTTTCCACGTGCCACAGGGATCCTGGGACTCCTATCCATTTTCAAGAGGAGTCAGGCATCGTCTCCTTTGGAAGCATTGATCTCCGCGGACTTCTCGAGTTTTCAAAGGATGTGAGGCCTCTGTTCGCGTTGAGACGGAGGACTAGGTCTTTCTCTGTGGTCTCCACAGGGGATTCAGACAACCCTTCGTCTTGGGAGATGCAAGACGAGCCTGCATTCAATTCACTGCAGGGATATCCAGCCTTACTTCGAGTCAGAGCATCTCGGTGTCCATTCCACCTGAGGCCACAAACTCAGGGTCCCTCTCACATACATGTAGTTGAGAGAAGCCTCCTCTTGAGGTGCTTGTGGAAAGTTGGTATTCCTCTTGAGTCGAAGCCAGGGACTAAGCTCTCATCTCGAGTTGATTTGGGGTCCACGGAGCCCTTTCGTGTTGCTCCAGTGACCTCAGGATCCCTCTAGACTTGAGACAGTGACCTTGGGTTTTCTCTGGAGTGCCATCAAGGATATCAAGGCTCCTTTCACGTTTGATGTGGAACACGGAATTGCTCTGCACGCAGTGCAGGGGAATCGGGCCTCATCTCGCGGCGAGGGGGAAGTCTCATGGTTTTTCTCGAGTTGCGGCCGGAACCTGGGGTATATTCTCGAGTTACGACGGGGAGGGCCCTCCCAGACACGTGTTTGTTCAGCGACGTCAGGACTCCTGCCTAGGTGCGAGGGACACCTCGGGATTCTTCTCGAGTCTTGGCATGGCAATTGCGACGCCTCTCCATGTGAGGCGGGAGACCCAGGGTCCCTTTCCACGTGCCACAGGGATCCTGGGACTCCTATCCATTTTCAAGAGGAGTCAGGCATCGTCTCCTTTGGAAGCATTGATCTCCTCGGACCTCTCGAGTTTTCAAAGGATGTGGGGCCTTCGGGCTCGATGAGGGGGAGAACGATGTCTTTCTCTGTGGTCTCCACAGGGGATTCAGACAACCCTTCGTCTTGGGAGATGTAAGACGATCCTGCATTCAATTCACTGCAGGGATATCCGGCCTTACTTCGAGTCAGAGCATCTCGGTGTCCATTCCACTTGAGGCCACAAATTCAGGGTTCCTCTCACATACCTGTAGCAGAGCGAAGCTTCCTCTTGAGGTGCTTGTGGAAAGTTGGTATTCCCCTTGAGTCTAAGCCAGGGACTAAGCTCTCATCTCGAGTTGATTTGGGGTCCTTGGAGCCCTTTCGTGTTGCTCCAGTGACCTCAGGATCCCTCTAGACTTGAGACACTGATCTTGGGTTTTCTCTGGAGTGCCATCAAGGAAATCAAGGCTCCTTTCATTTTTGATGTGGAATACGGAATTGCTCTGCACGCAGGGCAGGGGAATCGGGCCTCATCTCGCGGTGAGGGGGAAGTCTCATGGTTTTTCTCGAGTTGCGGCCGGAACCTGGGGTATATTCTCGAGTTACGACGGGGAGGTCCCTTCCAGACATGTGTTTGTTCAGCGACGTCAGGACTCCTGCCTAGGTGCGAGGGACACCTCGGGATTCTCCTCGAGTCTGGCATGGCAATTGGGACGTGTGTCCATGTGAGGCGGGAGACCCAGGTTCCCTTTCCAAGGGCCACAGAGATCCTGGGACTCCTATCCATTTTCAAGAAGAGTCAGGCATCGTCTCCTTTAGAAGCATTGATCTCTTCAGACCTCTCCATTTTTCAAAGAATGTGAGGCCTCCAGTCGCGATGAGGCGGAGGAGTAGGTCTTTCTCTGTGGTCTCCACAGGGGATTCAGACAACCCTTCGTCTTGGGAGATGCAAGACGAGCCTGCATTCAATTCACTGCAGGGATATCCGGTCTTACTTCGAGTCAGAGCATCTCGGTGTCCTTTCCACTTGAGGCCACAAACTCGGGGTCCCTCAAATATACCTGTAGCTGAGAGAAGCCTCCTCTTGAGGTGCTTGTGGAAAGTTGGTATTCCTCTTGAGTCTAAGCCAGGGACTAAGCTCTCATCTCGAGTTGATTTGGGGTCCACGGAGCCATTTCATGTTGCTCCAGTGACCTCAGGATCCCTCTAGACTTGAGACAGTGATCTTGGGTTTTCTCTGGAGTGCCATCAAGGAAATCAAGGCTCCTTTCACGTTTGATGTGGAACACGGAATTGCTCTGCACGCAGGGCAGGGGAAATGGGCCTCATCCCGCGGCGAGGGGGAAGTCTCATGGTTTTTCTCGAGTTGCGGCCGGAACCTGGGGTATATTCTCGAGTTACGACGGGGAGGGCCCTTCCAGACACGTGTTTGTTCAGCGACGTCTGGACTCCTGCCTAGGTGCGAGGGACAACTCGGGATTCTCCTCGAGTTTTGGCATGGCAATTGAGACGCGTCTCCACGTGAGGCGGGAGACCCAGTGTCCCTTTCCACGTGCCACTCGGATCCTGGGACTCCTATCCATTTTCAAGAGGAGTCAGGCATCGTCTCCTTTGGAAGCATTGATCTCCGAGGACCTCTTGAGTTTTCAAAGGATCCGAGGGTCCGTTCGCGATGAGGCGGAGAACTAGGTCTTTCTCTGCGGTCTCCACAGGGGATTCAGACATCCCTTCGTCTTGGGAGATTCAAGACGGGCCGGCATTCAATTAACTGAAGGGATATCCGGCCTTACTTCGAGTCAGAGCATCTCGGTGTCCATTCCACATGAGGCCACAAATTCAGGGTCCCTCTCACATACCTGTAGCTGAGAGAAGCCTCCTCTTGAGGTGCTTGTGGAAACTTGGTATTCCTCTTGAGTCGAAGCCAGGGACTAAGCTCTCATCTCGAGTTGATTTGGGTTCCACGGAGCCCTTTGGTGTTGCAACAGTGACGTCAGGATCCCTCTAGACTTGAGACAGTGATCTTGGGTTTTCTCTGGAGTGCCACCAAGGAAATCAAGTCTCCTTTCACGTTTGATGTGGAACACGGAATTGCTCTGCACGCAGTGCAGGGGCATCGGGCCTCATCTCGCGCCGAGGGGGAACTCTCATGGTTTTTCTCTAGTTGCGGCCGGAACCTGGGGTATATACTCGAGTTACGACGGGGAGGGCCCTTCCAGACAAGTGTTTGTTCAGCGATGTCAGGACTCCTGCCTAGGTGCCAGGGCCACCTCTGGATTCTCCTCGAGTCTTGACGTGGCAATTGAGATGCGTCTTCACGTGAGGCGGGAGACCCAGGGTCCCTTTCCACGTGTCACAGGGATCCTGGGACTCCTATCCATTTTCAAGAGGAGTCAGGCATCGTCTCCTTTGGAAGCATTGATCTCCGCGGACCTCTCGAGTTTTCAAAGGATGTGAGGCTTCCCGTCGCGATGAGGCGGAGAACTGGGTCTTTCTCTGTGGTCTCCACAGGGGATTCAGACATCCCTTCATCTTGGGAGATGCAAGACGACCCTGCATTCAATTCACTGCAGGGATATCCGGCCTAAGTTCGAGTCAGAGCTTCTCGGTGTCCATTCCACTTGAGGTCACAAACTCAGGGTCCCTCTCACATACCTGTAGCTGAGAGAAGCCTCCTCTTGAGGTGCTTGGGGAAAATTGGTATTCCTCTTGAGTCGAAGCCAGGGACTAAGCTCTCATCTCGGGTTGATTTGGGGTCCACGGAGCCATTTCGTGTTGCTACAGTGACCTCAGGATCCCTCTAGACTTGAGACACTGATCTTGGGTTTTCTCTGGAGTGCCATCAAGGAAATCAAGGCTCCTTTCATTTTTGATGTGGAATACGGAATTGCTCTGCAGGCAGGGCAGGGGAATTTGGCCTCATCTCGCGGCGAGGGGGAAGTCTCATGGTTTTCCTCGAGTTGCGGCCGGAACTTGGGGTATATTCTCGAGTTACGACGGGGAGGGCCCTTCCAGACACGTGTTTGTTCAGCGACGTCAGGACTCCTGCCTAGGTGCGAGGGACACCTCGGGATTCTCCTCGAGTCTTGGCATGGCAATTGGGACGCGTCTCCACGTGAGGCGGGAGACCCAGGGTCCCTTTCCACGTGCCACAGGGATCCTGGGACTCCTATCCATTTTCAAGAGGAGTCAGGCATCGTCTCCTTTGGAAGCATTGATCTCCGCGGACCTCTCGAGTTTTCAAAGGATGTGAGGCCTCCGCTCGCGATGAGGCGGAGAACTAGGACTTTCTCTGTGGTCTCCACAGGGGATTCAGACATTCCTTCGTCTTGAGAGATGCAAGACGAGCCTGCATTCAATTCATTGCAGGGATATCTGGCCTTACTTCGAGTCAGAGCATCTCGGTGTCCATTCCACTTGAGGCCACAAACTCAGAGTCCTTCTCACATACCTGTGGCTGAGAGAACCCTCCTCTTGGGGTGCTTGTGGAGAGTTGGTATTCCTCTTGCGTCGAAGCCAGGTACTAAGCTCTCATCTCGAGTTGATTTGGGGTCCACGGAGCCCTTTCGTGTTGCTCCAGTGACCTCAGGATCCCTCTAGACTTGAGACAGTGATCCTGGGTTTTCTCTGGAGTGCCATCAAGGAAATCAAGGCTCCTTTCAGGTTTGATGTGGAACACGGAATTGCACTGAACGCAGTCCAGGGGAATCGGGCCTCATCTCGCGTCGAGGGGAAAGTCTCATGGTTTTTCTCGAGTTGCGGCCGGAACCTGGGGTATATTCTCGATTTACGACGGGGAAGGCCCTTCCAGACACGTGTTTGTTCAGCGACGCCAGGACTCCTGCCTAGGTGCCAGGGACACCTCGGGATTCTCCTCGAGTCTTGGCATGGCAATTGGGACGCGTCTCCACGTGAGGCGGGAGACCCAGGGTCCCTTTCCACGTGCCACAGGGAACCTGGGACTCCTATCCATTTTCAAGAGGAGTCAGGCATCATCTCCTTTGGATGCATTGATCTCCGCAGACCTCTCAAGTTTTCAAAGGATGTGAGGCCTCCGGGCGCAATGAGGCGGAGGACTAGGTCTTTCTCTGTCGTCTCCACAGGGGATTCAGACATCCCTTCGTCTTGGGAGATGCAAGACGAGCCTGCATTCAATTCACTGCAGGGATATCCGGCCTTACTTCGAGTCAAGCATCTCGGTGTCCATTACACTTGAGGCCACAAACTCAGGGTCCCTCTCACATACCTGTAGCTCAGAGAAGCCTCCTCTTGAGGTGCTTGTGGAAAGTTGATATTCCTCTTGAGTCGAAGCCAGGGACTAAGCTCTCATCTCGAGTTGATTTGGGGTCCACGAGCCTTTTCGTGTTGCTCCAGTGACCTCAGGATCCCTCTATACTTGAGACAGTGATCTTGGGATTTCTCTGGAGTGTCATCAAGGAAATCAAGGCTCCTTTCACGTTTGATGTGGAACACGGAATTGTTCTGCACGCAGTGCTGGGGAATCGGGTCTCATCTCGCAGCGAGGGGGAAGTCTCATGGTTTTTCTCGAGTTGCGGCCGGAACCTGGGGTATATTCTCGAGTTACGACGGGGAGGGCCCTTCCAGACACGTGTTTGTTCAGCGACGTCAGGACTCCTGCCTAGGTGCGAGGGACACCTCGGGATTCTCCTCGAGTCTTGGCATGGCAATTGGGAGGCGTGTCCACGTGAGGCGGGAGACCCAGGCTCCCTTTCCACGTGCCACAGGGATCCTGGGACTCCTATCCATTTTCAAGAGGAGTCAGGCATCGTCTCCTGTGGAAGCATTGATCTCTGCAGACCTCTCCAGTTTTCAAAAGATGTGAGGTCTCCGGTCGCGATGAGGCGGAGAACTAGGTCTTTCTCTGTGGTCTCCAAAGGGGATTCAGACATCCCTTCGTCTTGGGAGATGCAAGACGCGCCGGCATTCAATTCTTTGCAGGGATATCCGGCCTTACTTCGAGTTACAGCATCTCAGGGTCCATTCCACCTGAGGCCACAAACTCAGGGACCCTCTCACATACCTGTAGCTGAGAGAAACCTTCTCTTGAGGTGCTTGTTGAAAGTTGGTATGACACTTGAGTCGAAGCCAGGGACTAAGCTCTCATCTCGAGTTGATTTGGGGTCCATGGAGCCATTTCGTTTTGCTACAGTGACTTCAGGATCCCTCTAGACTTGAGACAGTGATCTTGGGTTTTCTCTGAAGTGCCATCAAGGAAATCAAGGCTCATTTCACGTTTGATGAGGAACACGGAATTTCTCTGCATGCAGTGCAGGGGAATCGGGCCTCATCTCGCGGCCAGGGGGAAGTCTCATGGTTTTCCTCGAGTTGCGGCCGGAACCTGGGGTATATTATCGAGCTACGACGGGGAGGGCCCTTCCAGACACGTGTTTGTTCAGTGGCGTCAGGACTTCTGCCTAGGTGCGAGGGACACCTCGGGATTCTCCTCGAGTCTTGGCATGGCAATTGGGACGCGTCTCCACGTGAGGCGGGAGACCCAGGGTCCCTTTCCACGTGCCACAAGGATCCTGGGACTCCTATCCATTTTCAAGAGGAGTCAGGCATCGTCTCCTTTGGAAGCATTGATCTCCGCGGACCTCTCGAGTTTTCAAAGGATGTGAGGCCTCCGGTCGCGATGAGGCGGAGAACTCGGTCTTTCTCTGTGGTCTCCACAGGGGATTCAGACATCCTTTCATCTTGGGAGATGTAAGATGAGCCTGCATTCAATTCACTGCAGGGATATCCGGCCTTACATCGAGTCAGAGCATCTCGGTGTCCATTCCACTTGAGGCCACAAACTCAGGGTCCCTCTCACATTCCTGTAGCTGAGAGAAACCTCCTCTTGAGGTGCTTGTGGAAAGTTGGTATGACTCTTGAGTCGAAGCCAGGGACTAAGCTCTCATCTCAAGTTGATTTGGGGTCCACGGAGCCCTTTCGTGTTGCTACAGTGACCTCAGGATCACTCTAGACTTGAGACAGTGATCTTGGGTTTCCTCTGGAGTGCCATCAAGGAAATCAAGGCTCCTTTCACGTTTGATGTGGAACACGGAATTGCTCTGCACGCAGTGCAGGGGATTCGGGCCTCATCTCGCGGCGAGGGGGAAGGCTCATGGTTTTTCTCGAGTTGCAGCCGGAACCTGGGGTATATTCTCGAGTTACGACGGGGAGGGCCCTTCCAGACACGTGTTTGTTCAGCGACGTCAGGACTCCTGCCTAGGTGCGAGGGACACCTCGGGATTCTCCTCGAGTCATGGAATGGCAATTGGGAGGCGTGTCCACGTGAGGCGGGAGACCCAGTGTCCCTTTCCACGTGCCACAGATATCCTGGGACTCCTATCCATTTTCAAGAGGAGTCAGGCACCGTCTCGTTTGGAAGCATTGATCTCCGCGGACCTCTCGAGTTTTCAAAGGATGTGAGGCCTCCGGTCGCGATGAGGCGGAGAACTAGGTCTTTCTCTGTGGTCTCCACAGGGGATTCAGACATCCCTTCGTCTTGGGAGATGCGAGACGAGCCTGCATTCAATTCACTGCAGGGATATCCGGCCTTACTTCGAGTCAGAGCATCTCGGTGTCCATTCCACTTGAGGACACAAACTCAGGGTCCCTCTCACATACCTGTAGCTGAGAGAAGCCTCCTCTTGAGGTGCTTGTGGAAAGTTGGTATGCCTGTTGAGTCGAAGCCATGGACTAAGCTCTCATCTCGAGTTGATTGGGGGTTCACGCAGCCCTTTCGTGTTGCTCCAGTGACCTCAGGATCTAGACTTGAGACAGTGATCTTGGGTTTGCTCTGGAGTGCCATCAAGGAAATGAAGGCTCCTTTCACGTTCGATGTGGAACTCGGAATTGCTCAGCACGCAGTGCAGGGGATTCGGACCTCATCTCGCGGCGAGGGTGAATTTCATGGTTTGTTTCCAGTTGCGGACAGAACCTGGGGTATATTCTTGAGTTACGACGGGGAGGGCCCTTCCAGACACGTGTTTGTTCAGCGACGTCAGGACTCCTGCCTAGGTGCGAGGGAAACCTCGGGATTCTCCTCGATTCTTGGCATGGCAATTGGGACGCGTCTCCACGTGAGGCGGGAGACCCAGAGTCCCATTCGACGTGCCACAGGGATCCTGGGACTCCTATCCATTTTCAAGAGGAGTCAGGCATCGTCTCCTTTGGAAGCATTGATCTCCGCTGACCTCTCGAGTTTTCAAAGGATGTGAGGTCTCCGGTCGCGATGAGGCAGAGAACTAGGTCTTTCTCTGTGGTCTACACAGGGGATTCAGACATCCCTTCGTCTTGGGAGATGCAAGACGAGCCTGCATTCAATTCACTGCAGGGATATCCGGCCTTACTTCGAGTCAGAGCATCTCGGTGTCCATTCCACTTGAGGCCACAACCTCAGGGTCCCTCTCACATTCCTGTAGCTGAGAGAAGCCTCCTCTTGAGGTGCTTGTGGAATGTTGGTATTCCTCTTGAGTCGAAGCCAGGGACTAAGCTCTCATCTCGAGTTGATTTGGGGTCCACGGAGCCCTTTCGTGTTGCTCCAGTGACCTCAGGATCCCTCTAGACTTGAGACAGTGATCTTGGGTTTTCTCTGGAGTGCCATCAAGGAAATCAAGGCTCCTTTCACGTTTGATGTGGAACACGGAATTGCTCTGCATGCAGTGCAGGGGAATCGGGCCTCAACTCGCGGCGAGGGGGAAATCTCATGGTTTTTCTCTAGTTGCGGCCGGAACCTTGGGTATATTCTCGAGTTGCGACGGGGAGGGCCCTTCCAGACACGTGTTTGTTCAGCGACATCAGGACTCCTGCCTAGGTGCGAGGGACACCTCGCGATTCTCCTCGAGTCTTGGCATGGCAATTGGGACGCGTCTCCACGTGAGGCGGGAGACCCAGGGTCCCTTCCCACGTGCCACAGGGATCCTGGGACTCCTATCCATTTTCAAGAGGAGTCAGGCATCGTCTCCTTTGGAAGCATTGATCTCCGCGGACCTCTTGAGTTTTCAAAGGATGTGAGGCCTCCGGTCGCAATGAGGCGGTGAACTAGGTCTTTCTCTGTGGTCTCCACAGGGGATTCAGACATCCCTTCGTCTTGGGAGATGCAAGACGAGCCTGCATTCAATTCACTGCAGGGATATCTGGCCTTACTTCGAGTCAGAGCATCTCGGTGTCCATTCCACTTGAGGCTACAAACTCAGGGTCCTTCTCACATACCTGTGGCTGAGAGAAGCCTCCTCTTGAGGTGCTTGTGGAAAGTTGGTATTCCTCTTGAGTCGAAGCCAGGTACTAAGCTCTCATCTCGAGTTGATTTGGGGTCCACGGAGCCCTTTCGTGTTGCTCCAGTGACCTCAGGATCCCTCTAGACTTGAGATAGTGATCCTGGGTTTTCTCTGGAGTGCCATCAAGGAAATCAAGGCTCCTTTCATGTTGGATGTGGAACACGGAATTGCTCTGCACGCAGTGCAGGGGAATCGGGCCTCATCTCGCGGGGAAGGGGAAGTCTCATGGTTTTTCTCGAGTTGCGGCCGGAACCTGGGGTATATTCTCGAGTTGCGACGGGGAGGGCCCTTCCAGACACGTGTTTGTTCAGCGACGTCAGGACCCCTGCCTAGGTGCGAGGGACAACTCGGGATTCTCCTCGAGTCTTGGCATGGCAATTGGGACGCGTCTCCACATGAGGCGGGAGACCCAGGGTCCCTTTCGACGTGCCACAGATATCCTGGGACTCCTATCCATTTTCAAGAGGAGTCAGGCATCGTTTCCTTCGGAAGTATTGATCTCAGTGGACCTCTGGAGTTTTCAAAGGATATGAGGCCTCCGGTCGCGAGGAGGCGGAGGCCTAGGTCTTTCTCTGTGGTCTCCACAGGGGATTCAGACAACCCTTCGTCTTGGGAGATGCAAGACGAGCCTGCATTCAATTCACTGCAGGGATATCCGGCCTTACTTCGAGTCAGAGCATCTCGGTGTCCATTCCACTTGAGGCCACAAACTCAGGGTCCCTCTCACATACCTGTAGCTGAGAGAAGCCTCCTCTTGAGGTGCTTGTGGAAAGTTGGCATTCCTCTTGAGTCGAAGCCAGGGACTAAGCTCTCATCTCGAGTTGATTTGTGGTCCACGGAGCCCTTTCGTGTTGCTACAGTGACCTCAGGATCCGTCTAGACTTGAGACAGTGATCTTGGGTTTTCCCTGGAGTGCCATCAAGGAAATCAAGGCTCCTTTCATGTTGGATGTGGAACACGGAATTGCTCTGCACGCAGTCCAGGGGAATCGGGCATCATGTCGCGGCGAGGGGGAAGTCTCATGGTTTTTCTCGAGTTGCAGCCGGAACCTGGGGTATATTCTCGAGTTACGACTGGGAGGGCCCTTCCAGACACGTGTTTGTTCACCGACGTCAGGACTCCTGCCTAGGAGCGAGGGACACCTCGGGATTCTCCTCGAGTCTTGGCATGGCAATTGGGAGGCGTCTCCACGTGAGGCGGGAAACCCAGCGTCCCTTTCCACGTGCCACAGGGATCCTGGGACTCCTGTCCATTTTCATGAGGAGTCAGGCATCGTCTCCTTTGGAAGCATTGATCTCCGCGGACCTCTCGGGTTTTCAAAGGATGTGAGGCCTCCGCTCGCGATGAGGCGGAGAATTAGGTTTTTCTCTGTGGTCTCCACAGGGGATTCAGACATCCCTTCGTCTTGGGAGATGCAAGACGAGCCTGCATTCAATTCACTGCAGGGATATCCGGCCTTACTTCGAGTCAGAGCATCTCGGTGTCCATTCCACTTGAGGCCACAAACTCAGGGTCCCTCTCACATACCTGTAGCTGAGAGAAGCCTCCTCTTGAGGTGCTTGTGGAAAGTTGGTATTCCTCTTGATTCGAAGCCAGGGACTAAGCTCTCATCTCGAGTTGATTTGGGGTCTGAGGAGCCCTTTCGTGTTGCTCCAGTGACCTCAGGATCCCTCTAGACTTGAAACAGTGATCTTGGGTTTTCTCTGGAGTGCCATCAAGGAAATCAAGGCTCCTTTCACGTTTGATGTGGAACACGGAATTGCTTGCACGCAGTGTAGGGGAATCGGGCCTCATCTTGCGGCGAGGGGGAAGTCTCATGTTTTTTCTCCAGTATCGGAAGGACCCTGGGGTATATTCTCGAGTTACGACGGGGAGGGCCCTTCCAGACACGTGTTTGTTCAGGGACGTCAGGACTCGGGCCTAGGTGCGAGGGACACCTACGGATTCTCCTCGAGTCTTGGCATGGCAATTGGGACGCGTCTCCACGTGTGGCGGGAGACCCAGGGTCCCTTTCCACGTGCCACAGGGATCCTGGGACTCCTATCCATTTTCAAGAGGAGTCAGGCATCGTCTCCTTTGGAAGCATTGATCTCCGCGGACCTCTCGAGTTTTCAAAGATGTGAGGCCTCCGGTCGCGATGATGCGGAGAACTAGGGCTTTCTCTGTGGTCTCCACAGGGGATTCAGACATCCCTTCGTCTTGGGAAATGCAAGACGAGCCTGCACTCAATTCACTGCAGTGATATCCGGCCTTACTTCCTGTCAGAGCATCTCGGTGTCCAGTCCACTTGAGGCCACAAACTCAGGGTCCCTCTCACATACCTGTAGCTGAGAGAAGCCTCCTCTTGAGGTGCTTGTGTAAAGTTGGTAATCCTCTTGAGTCGAAGCCAGACACTAAGCTCTCATCTCGAGTTGATTTGGGGTCCACGGAGCCCTTTCGTGTTACTCCAGTGACCTCAGGATCCCTCTAGACATGAGACAGTGATCTTGAGTTTTCTCTGGAGTGCCATCAAGGAAATCAAGGCTCCTTTCACGTTTGATGTGGAACACGGCATTGCTCTGCACACAGTGCAGGGGAATCGGGCCTCATCTCCCGGCGAGCGGGAAGTCTCATGGTTTTTCTCGAGTTGCGGCCGGAACCTGGGGTATATTCTCGAGTTACGACGGGGAGGGCCCTTCCAGACATGTGTTTGTTCAGCAACGTCAGGACTCCTGCCTAGGTGCGAGGGACACCTCGGGATTCTCCTCGAGTCTTGGCATGGCAATTGGGACGCGTCCCCACATGAGGCGGGAGACCCAGTGTCCCTTTCGACGTGCCACAGGGATCCTGGGACTCCTATCCATTTTGAAGAGGAGTCAGGCATGGTCTCCTTTGGAAGCATTGATCTCCGCTGACCTCTCGAGTTTTCAAAGGATGTGAGGCCTCCGGTCGCGATGAGTCGGAGGACTAGATCTTTCTCTGTCGTCTCCACAGGGGATTCAGACATCCCTTCGTCTTGGGAGATGCAAGACGAGCCTGCTTTCAATTCACTGCAGGGATATCCGGCCTTACTTCGAGTCAGAGCATCTCGGTGTCCATTCCACTTGAGGCCACAAACTCAGGGTCCCTCTCACATACCTGTAGCTGAGAGAAGCCTCCTCTTGAGGTGCTTGTGGAAAGTTGGTATTCCTCTTGAGTCGAAGCCAGGGACTAAGCTCTCATCTCGAGTTGATTTGGGGTCCACGGAGCCCTTTCGTGTTGCTCCATTGACCTCAGGATCCCTCTAGACTTGAGAGTGTGATCTTGGGTTTTCTCTGAGGTGCCATCAAGGAAATCAAGGCTCCTTTCATTTTTGATGTGGAACACGGAATTGCTCTGCATGCAGTGCAGGGTAATCGGGCCTCATCTCGCGGCGAGGGGGAAGTTTCATGGTTTTTCTCGAGTTGCGGCCGGAACCTGTGGTATATTCTCGAGTTACGATGGGGAGGGCCCTTCCAGACACGTGTTTGTTCAGCGACGTCAGGACTCCTGCCTAGGTGCGAGGGACACCTCGGGATTCTCCTTGAGTCTTGGCATGGCAATTGGGACGCGTCTCCACGTGAGGCGGG
The DNA here is from genome assembly GCF_033118175.1 of Dama dama. Lineage (NCBI taxonomy): Eukaryota > Metazoa > Chordata > Mammalia > Artiodactyla > Cervidae > Dama > Dama dama. The sequence goes on along the minus strand of NC_083706.1, from coordinate 3,409,092 downwards.
AGACCCAGGGTCCCTTTCCACGTGCCACAGGGAACCTGGGACTCCTATCCATTTTCAAGAGGAGTCAGGCATCATCTCCTTTGGATGCATTGATCTCCGCAGACCTCTCAAGTTTTCAAAGGATGTGAGGCCTCCGGGCGCAATGAGGCGGAGGACTAGGTCTTTCTCTGTCGTCTCCACAGGGGACTCAGACATCCCTTCGTCTTGGGAGATGCAAGACGAGCCTGCATTCAATTCACTGCAGGGATATCCGGCCTTACTTCGAGTCAGAGCATCTCGATGTCCATTCCACTTGAGGCCACAAACTCAGGGTCCCTCTCACATTCCTGTAGCTGAGAGAAGCCTCCTCTTGAGGTGCTTGTGGAAAGTTGGTATTCCTCTTGAGTCGAAGCCAGGGACTAAGCTCTCATCTCGAGTTGATTTGGGGTCTGAGGAGCCCTTTCGTGTTGCTCCAGTGACCTCAGGATCCCTCTAGACTTGAAACAGTGATCTTGGGTTTTCTCTGGAGTGCCATCAAGGAAATCAAGGCTCCTTTCACGTTTGATGTGGAACACGGAATTGCTCTGCACGCAGTACACGGGAATCGGGCCTCATCTCGCGCCGAGGGGAAAGTCTCATGGTTTTTCTCGAGTTGCGGCCAGAACCTGGGGTATCTTCTCGAGTTATGACGGAGAGGGCCCTTCCAGACACGTGTTTGTTCAGTGACGTCAGGACTCCTGCCTAGGTGCGAGGGACAACTCAGGATTCTCCTCGAGTCTTGGCATGGCAATTGGGACGTGTCTCCACGTGAGGCGGGAGACCCAGGGTCCCTTTCCACGTGCCACAGGGATCCTGGGACTCCTATCCATTGTCAAGTCATCGTCTCCTTTGGAAGCATTGATCTCCGCGGACCTCTCTAATTTTCAAAGGACGTGAGGCCTCCGTTCGCGTTGAGGCTGAGAACTATGTCTTTCTCTGTGGACTCCACAGGGGATTCAGACAAACCTTCGTCTTGGGAGATGCAAGACGAGCCTGCATTCAATTCACTGCAGGGATATCTTGCTTTACTTCGAGTCAGAGCATCTCGGTGTCCATTCCACTTGCGGCCACAAACTCAGGAGCCCTCTCACATACCTGTAGCTGAGAGAAGCCTCCTCTTGAGGTGCTTGTGGAAAGTTGGTATTCCTCTTGAGTCGAAGCCAGGGACTAAGCTCTCATCTCGAGTTGATATGGGGTCCACTGAGCCCTTTGGTGTTGCTCCAGTGACCTCAGGATCCCTCTAGAATTGAGACAGTGATCTTGGGTTTTCTCTGGAGTGCCATCAAGGAAATCAAGGTTCCTTTCACGTTTCATGTGGAACACGGAATTGCTCTGCACGCAGTGCAGGGGAATCGGGCCTCATCTCGTGGCGAGGGGGAAGTCTCATGGTTTTTCTCGAGTTGCGGCCGAAACCTGGGGTATATTCTCGAGTTACGACGGGGAGGGCCCTTCCAGACAAGTGTTTGTTCAGCGACGTCAGGACTCCTGACTTGGTGCGAGGGACACCTCGGGATTCTCTTCGAGTCTTTGCATGGCAATTATGACGCGTCTCCAAGTGAGTCGGGAGACCCAGTGTCCCTTTCCAAGTTCCACAGGTGTCCTGGAACTCCTATCCATTTTCAAGAGGAGTCAGGCATCGTCTCTTTTGGAAGCATTGATCTCCGCGGACCTCTCGAGTTTTCAAAGGATGTGAGGCCTCCGGTCGCGATGAGGCGGAGAACTAGGTCTTTCTCTGTGGTCTCCACAGGGGATTCAGACATCCCTTCGTCTTGGGAGATGCAAGACGAGCCTGCATTCAATTCACTGCAGGGATATCCGGCCTTACTTCGAGTCAGAGCATCTCGGTGTCCATTCCACTTGAGGCCACAAACTCAGTGTCCCTCTCACATACCTGTAGCTGAGAGAAGCCTCCTCTTGAGGTGCTTGTGGAAAGTTGGTATTCCTCTTGAGTCGATGCCAGGGATGAAGCTCTCATCTTGAGTTGATTTGGGGTCGACTGAGCCCTTTCGTTTTGCTCCAGTGACCTCAGGATCCCTCTAGACTTGAGACAGTGATCTTGGGTTTTCTCTAGAGTGCCATCAAGGAAATCAAGGCTCCTTTCACGTTTGATGTGGAACACGGAATTGCTCTGCACGCAGTGTAGGGGAATCGGGCCTCATCTCGCGGCGAGGGGGAAGTCTCATATTTTTTCTCCAGTTGCGGAAGGACCCTGGTGTATATTCTCGAGTTACGACGGGGAGGGCCCTTCCAGACACGTGTTTGTTCAGGGACGTCAGGACTCGGGCCTAGGTGTGAGGGACACCTACGGATTCTCCTCGAGTCTTGGCATGGCAATTGGGACGCGTCTCAACGTGAGGCGGGAGACCCAGGGTCCCTTTCCACGTACCACAGGGATCCTGGGACTCCTATCCATTTTGAAGAGGAGTCAGGCATGGTCTCCTTCGGAAGCATTGATCTCCGCGGACGTCTCGAGTTTTCAAAGGATGTGAGGCCTCTGGTCGCGATGATGCGGAGAACTAGGTCTTTCTCTGTGGTCTCCACAGGGGATTCAGACATCCCTTCGTCTTGGGAAATGCAAGACGAGCCTGCACTCAATTCACTGCAGTGATATCCGGCCTTACTTCCTGTCAGAGCATCTCGGTGTCCAGTCCACTTGAGGCCACAAACTCAGGGTCCCTCTCACATACCTGTAGCTGAGAGAAGTCTCCACTTGAGGTGCTTGTGTAAAGTTGGTAATCCTCTTGAGTCGAAGCCAGACACTAAGCTCTCATCTCGAGTTGATTTGGGGTCCACGGAGCCCTTTCGTGTTACTCCAGTGACCTCAGGATCCCTCTAGACATGAGACAGTGATCTTGAGTTTTCTCTGGAGTGCCATCAAGGAAATCAATGCTCCTTTCACGTTTGATGTGGAACACGGAATTGCTCTGCACACAGTGCAGGGGAATCGGGCCTCATGTCGCGGCGAGGGGGAAATCTCATGGTTTTTCTCGAGTTGCGGCCGGAACCTGGTGTATATTCTCGAGTTGCGACGGGGAGGGCCCTTCCAGACACGTGTTTGTTCAGCGACGTCAGGACTCCTGCCTAGGTGCGAGGGACACCTCGGGATTCTCCTCGAGTCTTGGCATGGCAATTGGGACGCGTCTCCACGAGAGGCGGGAGACCCAGGGTCCCTTTCCACGTGCCACAGGGATCCTGGGACTCCTATCCATTTTCAAGAGGAGTCAGGCATCGTCTCCTTTGGAAGCATTGATCTCCGCAGACCTCTCGATTTTTCAAAGGATGTGATGTCTCCGGTCGCGATGAGGCTGAGGACTAGGTTTTTCTCTGTGGTCTCCACAGGGGATTCAGACATCCCTTCGTCTTAGGAGATGCAAGACGAGAGTGCATTCAATTCACTGCAGGGATATCCGGCCTTACTTCGAGTCAGAGCATCTCGGTGTCCATTCCACTTGAGGCCACAAACTCAGGGTCCATCTCACATACCTGTAGCTGAGAGAAGCCTCCTCTTGAGGTGCTTGTGGAAAGTTGGTATTCCTCTTGAGTCGAAGCCAGGGACTAAGCTCTCATCTCGAGTTGATTTGGGGTCCACGGAGCCCTTTCGTGTTGCTCCAGTGACCTCAGGATCCCTCTAGACTTGAGACAGTGATCTTGGGTTTTCTCTGGAGTGCCATCAAGGAAATCAAGGTTCCTTTCACGTTTCATGTGGAACACGGAATTGCTCTGCACGCAGTGCAGGGGAATCGGGCCTCATCTCGTGGCGAGGGGGAAGTCTCATGGTTTTTCTCGAGTTGCGGCCGAAACCTGGGGTATATTCTCGAGTTACGACGGGGAGGGCCCTTCCAGACAAGTGTTTGTTCAGCGACGTCAGGACTCCTGACTTGGTGCGAGGGACACCTCGGGATTCTCTTCGAGTCTTTGCATGGCAATTATGACGCGTCTCCAAGTGAGTCGGGAGACCCAGTGTCCCTTTCCAAGTTCCACAGGTGTCCTGGAACTCCTATCCATTTTCAAGAGGAGTCAGGCATCGTCTCTTTTGGAAGCATTGATCTCCGCGGACCTCTCGAGTTTTCAAAGGATGTGAGGCCTCCGGTCGCGATGAGGCGGAGAACTAGGTCTTTCTCTGTGGTCTCCACAGGGGATTCAGACATCCCTTCGTCTTGGGAGATGCAAGACGAGCCTGCATTCAATTCACTGCAGGGATATCCGGCCTTACTTCGAGTCAGAGCATCTCGGTGTCCATTCCACTTGAGGCCACAAACTCAGTGTCCCTCTCACATACCTGTAGCTGAGAGAAGCCTCCTCTTGAGGTGCTTGTGGAAAGTTGGTATTCCTCTTGAGTCGATGCCAGGGATGAAGCTCTCATCTTGAGTTGATTTGGGGTCGACTGAGCCCTTTCGTTTTGCTCCAGTGACCTCAGGATCCCTCTAGACTTGAGACAGTGATCTTGGGTTTTCTCTAGAGTGCCATCAAGGAAATCAAGGCTCCTTTCACGTTTGATGTGGAACACGGAATTGCTCTGCACGCAGTGTAGGGGAATCGGGCCTCATCTCGCGGCGAGGGGGAAGTCTCATATTTTTTCTCCAGTTGCGGAAGGACCCTGGTGTATATTCTCGAGTTACGACGGGGAGGGCCCTTCCAGACACGTGTTTGTTCAGGGACGTCAGGACTCGGGCCTAGGTGTGAGGGACACCTACGGATTCTCCTCGAGTCTTGGCATGGCAATTGGGACGCGTCTCAACGTGAGGCGGGAGACCCAGGGTCCCTTTCCACGTACCACAGGGATCCTGGGACTCCTATCCATTTTGAAGAGGAGTCAGGCATGGTCTCCTTCGGAAGCATTGATCTCCGCGGACGTCTCGAGTTTTCAAAGGATGTGAGGCCTCTGGTCGCGATGATGCGGAGAACTAGGTCTTTCTCTGTGGTCTCCACAGGGGATTCAGACATCCCTTCGTCTTGGGAAATGCAAGACGAGCCTGCACTCAATTCACTGCAGTGATATCCGGCCTTACTTCCTGTCAGAGCATCTCGGTGTCCAGTCCACTTGAGGCCACAAACTCAGGGTCCCTCTCACATACCTGTAGCTGAGAGAAGTCTCCACTTGAGGTGCTTGTGTAAAGTTGGTAATCCTCTTGAGTCGAAGCCAGACACTAAGCTCTCATCTCGAGTTGATTTGGGGTCCACGGAGCCCTTTCGTGTTACTCCAGTGACCTCAGGATCCCTCTAGACATGAGACAGTGATCTTGAGTTTTCTCTGGAGTGCCATCAAGGAAATCAATGCTCCTTTCACGTTTGATGTGGAACACGGAATTGCTCTGCACACAGTGCAGGGGAATCGGGCCTCATGTCGCGGCGAGGGGGAAATCTCATGGTTTTTCTCGAGTTGCGGCCGGAACCTGGTGTATATTCTCGAGTTGCGACGGGGAGGGCCCTTCCAGACACGTGTTTGTTCAGCGACGTCAGGACTCCTGCCTAGGTGCGAGGGACACCTCGGGATTCTCCTCGAGTCTTGGCATGGCAATTGGGACGCGTCTCCACGAGAGGCGGGAGACCCAGGGTCCCTTTCCACGTGCCACAGGGATCCTGGGACTCCTATCCATTTTCAAGAGGAGTCAGGCATCGTCTCCTTTGGAAGCATTGATCTCCGCAGACCTCTCGATTTTTCAAAGGATGTGATGTCTCCGGTCGCGATGAGGCTGAGGACTAGGTTTTTCTCTGTGGTCTCCACAGGGGATTCAGACATCCCTTCGTCTTAGGAGATGCAAGACGAGAGTGCATTCAATTCACTGCAGGGATATCCGGCCTTACTTCGAGTCAGAGCATCTCGGTGTCCATTCCACTTGAGGCCACAAACTCAGGGTCCATCTCACATACCTGTAGCTGAGAGAAGCCTCCTCTTGAGGTGCTTGTGGAAAGTTGGTATTCCTCTTGAGTCGAAGCCAGGGACTAAGCTCTCATCTCGAGTTGATTTGGGGTCCACGGAGCCCTTTCGTGTTGCTCCAGTGACCTCAGGATCCCTCTAGACTTGAGACAGTGATCTTGGGTTTTCTCTGGAGTGCCATCAAGGAAATCAAGGTTCCTTTCACGTTTCATGTGGAACACGGAATTGCTCTGCACGCAGTGCAGGGGAATCGGGCCTCATCTCGTGGCGAGGGGGAAGTCTCATGGTTTTTCTCGAGTTGCGGCCGAAACCTGGGGTATATTCTCGAGTTACGACGGGGAGGGCCCTTCCAGACAAGTGTTTGTTCAGCGACGTCAGGACTCCTGACTTGGTGCGAGGGACACCTCGGGATTCTCTTCGAGTCTTTGCATGGCAATTATGACGCGTCTCCAAGTGAGTCGGGAGACCCAGTGTCCCTTTCCAAGTTCCACAGGTGTCCTGGAACTCCTATCCATTTTCAAGAGGAGTCAGGCATCGTCTCTTTTGGAAGCATTGATCTCCGCGGACCTCTCGAGTTTTCAAAGGATGTGAGGCCTCCGGTCGCGATGAGGCGGAGAACTAGGTCTTTCTCTGTGGTCTCCACAGGGGATTCAGACATCCCTTCGTCTTGGGAGATGCAAGACGAGCCTGCATTCAATTCACTGCAGGGATATCCGGCCTTACTTCGAGTCAGAGCATCTCGGTGTCCATTCCACTTGAGGCCACAAACTCAGTGTCCCTCTCACATACCTGTAGCTGAGAGAAGCCTCCTCTTGAGGTGCTTGTGGAAAGTTGGTATTCCTCTTGAGTCGATGCCAGGGATGAAGCTCTCATCTTGAGTTGATTTGGGGTCGACTGAGCCCTTTCGTTTTGCTCCAGTGACCTCAGGATCCCTCTAGACTTGAGACAGTGATCTTGGGTTTTCTCTAGAGTGCCATCAAGGAAATCAAGGCTCCTTTCACGTTTGATGTGGAACACGGAATTGCTCTGCACGCAGTGTAGGGGAATCGGGCCTCATCTCGCGGCGAGGGGGAAGTCTCATATTTTTTCTCCAGTTGCGGAAGGACCATGGTGTATATTCTCGAGTTACGACGGGGAGGGCCCTTCCAGACATGTGTTTGTTCAGCGACGTCAGGACTCCTGCCTAGGTGCGAGGGACACCTCGGGATTCTCCTCGAGTCTTGGCATGGCAATTGGGACGCGTCCCCACATGAGGCGGAGAAACAGTGTCCCTTTCGACGTGCCACAGGGATCCTTGGACTCCTATCCATTTTGAAGAGGAGTCAGGCATGGTCTCCTTTGGAAGCATTGATCTCCGCTGACCTCTCGAGTTTTCAAAGGATGTGAGGCCTCCGGTCGCGATGAGTCGGAGGACTAGGTCTTTCTCTGTCGTCTCCACAGGGGATTCAGACATCCCTTCGTCTTGGGAGATGCAAGACGAGCCTGCTTTCAATTCACTGCAGGGATATCCGGCCTTACTTCGAGTCAGAGCATCTCGGTGTCCATTCCACTTGAGGCAACAAACTCAGGGTCCCTCTCACATACCTGTAGCTGAGAGAAGCCTCCTCTTGAGGTGCTTGTGGAAAGTTGGTATTCCTCTTGAGTCGAAGCCAGGGACTAAGCTCTCATCTCGAGTTGATTTGGGGTCCACGGAGCCCTTTCGTGTTGCTCCATTGACCTCAGGATCCCTCTAGACTTGAGAGTGTGATCTTGGGTTTTCTCTGGAGTGCCATCAAGGAAATCAAGGCTCCTTTCACGTTTGATGTGGAACACGGAATTGCTCTGCATGCAGTGCAGGGTAATCGGGCCTCATCTCGCGGCGAGGGGGAAGTTTCATGGTTTTTCTCGAGTTGCGGCCGGAACCTGTGGTATATTCTCGAGTTACGATGGGGAGGGCCCTTCCAGACACGTGTTTGTTCAGCGACGTCAGGACTCCTGCCTAGGTGCGGGGGACACCTCGGGATTCTCCTTGAGTCTTGGCATGGCAATTGGGACGCGTCTCCACGTGAGGCGGGAGACCCAGGGTCCCTTTCCACGTGCCACAGGGAACCTGGGACTCCTATCCATTTTCAAGAGGAGTCAGGCATCATCTCCTTTGGATGCATTGATCTCCGCAGACCTCTCAAGTTTTCAAAGGATGTGAGGCCTCCGGGCGCAATGAGGCGGAGGACTAGGTCTTTCTCTGTCGTCTCCACAGGGGATTCAGACATCCCTTCGTCTTGGGAGATGCAAGACGAGCCTGCATTCAATTCACTGCAGGGATATCCGGCCTTACTTCGAGTCAGAGCATCTCGATGTCCATTCCACTTGAGGCCACAAACTCAGGGTCCCTCTCACATTCCTGTAGCTGAGAGAAGCCTCCTCTTGAGGTGCTTGTGGAAAGTTGGTATTCCTCTTGAGTCGAAGCCAGGGACTAAGCTCTCATCTCGAGTTGATTTGGGGTCTGAGGAGCCCTTTCGTGTTGCTCCAGTGACCTCAGGATCCCTCTAGACTTGAAACAGTGATCTTGGGTTTTCTCTGGAGTGCCATCAAGGAAATCAAGGCTCCTTTCACGTTTGATGTGGAACACGGAATTGCTCTGCACGCAGTACACGGGAATCGGGCCTCATCTCGCGCCGAGGGGAAAGTCTCATGGTTTTTCTCGAGTTGCGGCCAGAACCTGGGGTATCTTCTCGAGTTATGACGGAGAGGGCCCTTCCAGACACGTATTTGTTCAGTGACGTCAGGACTCCTGCCTAGGTGCGAGGGACAACTCAGGATTCTCCTCGAGTCTTGGCATGGCATTTGGGACGTGTCTCCACATGAGGCGGGAGACCCAGGGTCCCTTTCCACGTGCCACAGGGATCCTGGGACTCCTATCCATTGTCAAGTCATCGTCTCCTTTGGAAGCATTGATCTCCGGGGACCTCTCTAATTTTCAAAGGACGTGAGGCCTCCGTTCGCGTTGAGGCTGAGAACTATGTCTTTCTCTGTGGACTCCACAGGGGATTCAGACAAACCTTCGTCTTGGGAGATGCAAGACGAGCCTGCATTCAATTCACTGCAGGGATATCCTGCTTTACTTCGAGTCAGAGCATCTCGGTGTCCATTCCACTTGCGGCCACAAACTCAGGAGCCCTCTCACATACCTGTAGCTGAGAGAAGCCTCCTCTTGAGGTGCTTGTGGAAAGTTGGTATTCCTCTTGAGTCGAAGCCAGGGACTAAGCTCTCATCTCGAGTTGATATGGGGTCCACTGAGCCCTTTGGTGTTGCTCCAGTGACCTCAGGATCCCTCTAGAATTGAGACAGTGATCTTGGGTTTTCTCTGGAGTGCCATCAAGGAAATCAAGGTTCCTTTCACGTTTCATGTGGAACACGGAATTGCTCTGCACGCAGTGCAGGGGAATCGGGCCTCATCTCGTGGCGAGGGGGAAGTCTCATGGTTTTTCGCGAGTTGCGGCCGAAACCTGGGGTATATTCTCGAGTTACGACGGGGAGGGCCCTTCCAGACAAGTGTTTGTTCAGCGACGTCAGGACTCCTGACTTGGTGCGAGGGACACCTCGGGATTCTCTTCGAGTCTTTGCATGGCAATTATGACGCGTCTCCAAGTGAGTCGGGAGACCCAGTGTCCCTTTCCAAGTTCCACAGGTGTCCTGGAACTCCTATCCATTTTCAAGAGGAGTCAGGCATCGTCTCTTTTGGAAGCATTGATCTCCGCGGACCTCTCGAGTTTTCAAAGGATGTGAGGCCTCCGGTCGCGATGAGGCGGAGAACTAGGTCTTTCTCTGTGGTCTCCACAGGGGATTCAGACATCCCTTCGTCTTGGGAGATGCAAGACGAGCCTGCATTCAATTCACTGCAGGGATATCCGGCCTTACTTCGAGTCAGAGCATCTCGGTGTCCATTCCACTTGAGGCCACAAACTCAGTGTCCCTCTCACATACCTGTAGCTGAGAGAAGCCTCCTCTTGAGGTGCTTGTGGAAAGTTGGTATTCCTCTTGAGTCGATGCCAGGGATGAAGCTCTCATCTTGAGTTGATTTGGGGTCGACTGAGCCCTTTCGTTTTGCTCCAGTGACCTCAGGATCCCTCTAGACTTGAGACAGTGATCTTGGGTTTTCTCTAGAGTGCCATCAAGGAAATCAAGGCTCCTTTCACGTTTGATGTGGAACACGGAATTGCTCTGCACGCAGTGTAGGGGAATCGGGCCTCATCTCGCGGCGAGTGGGAAGTCTCATATTTTTTCTCCAGTTGCGGAAGGACCCTGGTGTATATTCTCGAGTTACGATAGGGAGGGCCCTTCCAGACACGTGTTTGTTCAGGGACGTCAGGACTCGGGCCTAGGTGCGAGGGACACCTACGGATTCTCCTCGAGTCTTGGCATGGCAATTGGGACGCGTCTCCACGTGAGGCGGGAGACCCAGGGTCCCTTTCCACGTGCCACAGGGATCCTGGGACTCCTATCCATTTTGAAGAGGAGTCAGGCATGGTCTCCTTTGGAAGCATTGATCTCTGCGGACGTCTCGAGTTTTCAAAGGATGTGAGGCCTCTGGTCGCGATGATGCGGAGAACTAGGTCTTTCTCTGTGGTCTCCACAGGGGATTCAGACATCCCTTCGTCTTGGGAAATGCAAGACGAGCCTGCACTCAATTCACTGCAGTGATATCCGGCCTTACTTCCTGTCAGAGCATCTCGGTGTCCAGTCCACTTGAGGCCACAAACTCAGGGTCCCTCTCACATACCTGTAGCTGAGAGAAGTCTCCTCTTGAGGTGCTTGTGTAAAGTTGGTAATCCTCTTGAGTCGAAGCCAGACACTAAGCTCTCATCTCGAGTTGATTTGGGGTCCACGGAGCCCTTTCATGTTACTCCAGTGACCTCAGGATCCCTCTAGACATGAGACAGTGATCTTGAGTTTTCTCTGGAGTGCCATCAAGGAAATCAAGGCTCCTTTCACGTTTGATGTGGAACACGGAATTGCTCTGCACACAGTGCAGGGGAAACGGGCCTCATGTCGCGGCGAGGGGGAAATCTCATGGTTTTTCTCGAGTTGCGGCCGGAACCTGGTGTATATTCTCGAGTTGCGACGGGGAGGGCCCTTCCAGACACGTGTTTGTTCAGCGACGTCAGGACTCCTGCCTAGGTGCGAGGGACACCTCGGGATTCTCCTCGAGTCTTGGCATGGCAATTGGGACGCGTCTCCACGAGAGGCGGGAGACCCAGGGTCCCTTTCCACGTGCCACAGGGATCCTGGGACTCCTATCCATTTTCAAGAGGAGTCAGGCATCGTCTCCTTTGTAAGCATTGATCTCCGCGGACCTCTCGAGTTTTCAAAGGATGTGAGGCCTCCACTCGCGATGAGGGGGAGGACTAGGTCTTTCTCTGTGGTCTCCACAGGGGATTCAGACAACCCTTCGTCTTGGGAGATGCAAGACGAGCCTGCATTCAATTCACTGCAGGGATATCCGGCCTTACTTCAAGTCAGAGCATCTCGGTGTCCATTCCACTTGAGGCCACAAACTCAGGGTCCCTCTCACATACCTGTAGCTGAGAGAAGCCTCCTCTTGAGGTGCTTGTGGAAAGTTGGTATTCCTCTTGAGTCGAAGCCAGGGACTAAGCTCTCATCTCGAGTTGATTTGGGGTCCACGGAGCCCTTTTGTGTTGCTCCAGTGACCTCAGGATCCCTCTAGACTTGAGACAGTGATCTTGGGTTTGCTCTGGAGTGCCATCAAGGAATACAAGGCTCCTTTCACGTTCGATGTGGTACACGGAATTGCTCTGCACGCAGTGCAGGGGATTCGGGCCTCATCTCGTGGCGAGGGGGAATTTCATGGTTTGTCTCGAGTTGCGGACAGAACCTGGGGTATATTCTCGAGTTACGACGGGGAGGGCCCTTCCAGACAAGTGTTTGTTCAGCGACGTCAGGACCCCTGCATAGGTGCGAGGGACAACTCGGGATTCTCCTCGATTCTTGGCATGGCAATTGGGACGCGTCTCCACGTGAGGCGGGAGACCCAGGGTCCCTTTCGACGTGCCACAGGGATCCTGGGACTCCTATCCATTTTGAAGAGGAGTCAGGCATGGTCTCCTTTGGAAGCATTGATCTCCGCTGACCTCTCGAGTTTTCAAAGGATGTGAGGCCTCCGGTCGCGATGAGGCAGAGAACTAGGTCTTTCTCTGTGGTCTACACAGGGGATTCAGACATCCCTTCGTCTTGGGAGATGCAAGACGAGCCTGCATTCAATTCACTGCAGGGATATCCGGCCTTACTTCGAGTCAGAGCATCTCGGTGTCCATTCCACTTGAGGCCACAAACTCAGGGGCCCTCTCACATACATGTAGCTGAGAGAAGCCTTCTCTTGAGGGGCTTGTGGAAAGTTGGTATTCCTCTTGAGTCGAAGCCAGGGACTAAGCTCTCATCTCGGGTTGATTTGGGTTCCACGGAGCCCTTTCCTGTTGCTCCAGTGACCTCAGGATCCCTCTAGCCTTCAGACAGTGATCTTGGGTTTTCTCTGGAGTGCCATCAAGGAAATCAAGGCTCCTTTCACGTTTGATGTGGAACACGGAATTGCTCTGCACGCAGTGCAGGGGAATCGGGCCTCATCTGGCGGCGAGGGGGATGTCTCATGGTTTTTCTCGAGTTGCGGCCTGAACCTGGGGTATATTCTCGATTTACGACGGGGAGGGCCCTTCCAGACACGTGTTTGTTCATCGACGTCAGGACTCCTGCCTAGGTGCGAGGGACACCTCGGGATTCTCCTCGTGTCTTGGCATGGAAATTGGGACGCGTCTCCACGTGAGGTGGGAGACCCAGTGGCCCTTTCCACGTGCCACAGGGATCCTGGGACTCCTATCCATTTTCAAGAGGAGTCAGGCATCGTCTCCTTTGGAAGCATTGATCTCCGCGGACCTCTCGAGTTTTCAAAGATATGAGGCCTCCGGTCGCGATGAGGCGGAGAATTATGTCTTTCCCTGTGGTCTCCACAGGGGATTCAGACATCCCTTCGTCTTGGGAGATGCAAGACGAGCCTGCATTCAATTCACTGCAGGGATATCCGGCCTTACTTCGAGTCAGAGCATCTCGGTTTCCATTCCACTTGAGGCCACAAACTCAGGGGCCCTCTCACATACCTGTAGCTGAGAGAACCCTCCTCTTGAGGTGCTTGTGGAAAGTTGGTATTCCTCTTGAGTCTACGCCAGGGACTAAGTTCTCATCTCGAGTTAATTTGGGGTCCACGGAGCCCTTTCGTGTTGCTCCAGTGACCTCAGGATCCCTCTAGACTTGAGACAGTGATCTTGGGTTTTCTTTGGAGTGCCATCAAGGAAATCAAGGCTCCTTTCACTTTTGATGTCGAACACGGAATTGCTCTGCACGCAGTACAGGGGAATCGGGCCTCATCTCGCCGTGAGGGGGAAGTCTCATGGTTTTTCTCGAGTTGCGGCCGGAACCTGGGGTATATTCTCGAGTTACGACGGGGAGGGCCCTTCCAGACACGTGTTTGTTCAGCGACGTCAGGACTCCTGCCTAGGTGCGAGGGACACCTCTGGATTCTCTTCGAGTCTTGGCATGGCAATTGGGACGCGTCTCCACATGAGGCGGGAGACCCAGGGTCCCTTTCCACGTGCCACAGTGATCCTGGGACTCCTATGCATTTTCAAGAGGAGCCAGGCATCGTATCCTTTGGAAGCATTGATCTCTGCAGACCTCTCGAGTTTTCAAATGATATGAGGCCTCCGGTCATGATGAGGCGGAGGACTAGGTTTTTCTCTGTGGTCTCCACAGGGGATTCAGACATCCCTTCGTCTTGGGAGATGCAAGACGAGCCTGCATTCAATTCACTGCAGGGATATCCGGACTTACTTCGAGTCAGAGCATCTCGGTGTCCATTGCACTTGAGGGCACAAACTCAGGGTCCCTCTCACATACCTGTAGCTGAGAGAAGCCTCCTCTTGAGGTGCTTGTGGAAAGTTGGTATTCCTCTTGCGTCGAAGCCAGGGACTAAGCTGTCATCTGGAGTTGATTTGGGGTCCACGGAGCCCTTTCGGGTTGCTCCAGTGACCTCAGGATCCCTCTAGACTTGAGACAGTTATCTTGGGTTTTCTCTTGAGTGCCATCAGGGAAATCAAGGCTCCTTTCATGTTTGATGTGGAACACGGAATTTCTCTGCACGCAGTGCACGGGAATCGGGCCTCATGTCGCGGCCAGCGGGAAGTCTCATGGTTTTTCTCGAGTTGCGGCCGGAACCTGGGGTATATTCTCGAGTTACGACGGCGAGGGCCCTTCCAGACATGTGTTTGTTCAGCGACATCAGGACTCCTGCCTAGGTGCGAGGGACACCTCGGGATTCTCCTCGAGTCTTGGCATGGCAATTGGGACGCGTCTCCACGTGAGGCGGGAGACCCAGGGTCCCTTTCCACGTGCCACAGGGATCCTGGGACTCATATCCATTTTCAAGAGGAGTCAGGCATCGTCTCCTTTGGAAGCATTGATCTCCGCGGACCTCTCGAGTTTTCAAAGGATGTGAGGCCTCCGGTCGCGATGAGGCGGAGGACTAGGTCTTTCTCTGTGGTCTCCACAGGGGATTCAGACAAACCTTCGTCTTGGGAGATGCAAGACGAGCCTGCATTCAATTCACTGCAGGGATATCCGGCCTTACTTCGAGTCAGAGCATCTCGGTGTCCATTCCACTTGAGGCCACAAACTCAGGGTCCCTCTCACATACCTATAGCTGAGAGAAGCCTCCTCTTGAGGTGCTTGTGGAAAGTTGGTTTTCCTCTTGAGTCGAAGCCAGGGACTAAGCTCTCATCTCGAGTTGATTCGGGGTCCACGGAGCCCTTTCGTGTTGCTCCAGTGACCTCAGGATCCCTCTAGACTTGAGACAGTGATCTTGGGTTTTCTCTGGAGTGCCATCAAGGAAATCAAGGCTCCTTTCACGTTTGATGTGGAACACGGAATTGCTCTGCACGCAGTGCAGGGGAATCGGGCCTCATCTGGCGGCGAGGGGGAAGTCTCATGGTTTTTCTAGAGTTGCGGCCAGAACCTAGGGTATATTCTCGAGTTACGATGGGGAGGGCACTTCCAGACACGTGTTTGTTCAGCGACGTTAGGACTCCTGCCTAGGTGCGAGGGACACCTCGGGATTCTCGTCGAGTCTTAGCATGGCAATTGGGACGCGTCTCCACATGAGGCGGGAGATGCAGGGTCCCTTTCCACGTGCCACAGGGAACCTGGGACTCCTATCCATTTTCAAGAGGAGTCGGGCATCGTCTCCTTTGGAAGCATTGATCTCCGCGCACCTCTCGAGTTTTCAAAGGATGTGAGGCCTCCGTCCGCGATGAGGCGGAGAACTAGGTCTTTCTCTGTCGTCTCCACAGAGGATTCAGACATCCCTTCGTCTTGGGAGATGCAAGACGAGCCTGCATTCAATTCACTGCAGGGATATCCGGCCTTACTTCGAGTCAGAGCATCTCGGTGTCCATTCCACTTGAGGCCACAAACTCAGGGTCCCTCTCACATACCTGTAGCTGAGAGAGGTGCTTGTGGAAAGTTGGTATTCCTCTTGAGTCGAAGCCAGGGACTAAGCTCTCATCTCGAGTTGATTTGGGGTCCACGGAGCCCTTTCGTGTTGCTCCAGTGACCTCAGGATCACTCTAGACTTGAGACAGAGATCTTGGGTTTTCTCTGGAGTGCCATCAAGGAAATCAAGGCTCCTTTCACGTTTGATGTGGAACACGGAATTGCTCTGCACGCAGTGCAGGGGAATCGGGCCTCATCTCGCGGCGAGGAGTAAGTCTCATGGTTTTTCTCGAGTTGCGGCCGGAACCTGGGGTATATTCTCAAAGAACGACGGCGAGGGCCCTTCCAGACACGTGTTTGTTCAGCGACGTCAGGACTCCTGCCTTGGTGCGAGGGACACCTGGGTATTCTCCACGAGTCTTGGCATGGTAATTGGGACGCGTATCCACGTGATGCGGGAAACCCAGGGTCACATTCCACGTTCCATAGGGATTCTGGGACTCCTATCCATTTTCAAGAGGAGTCAGGCATCGTCTCCTTTGGAAGCATTGATCTCCGCGCACCTCTTGAGTTTTCAAAGGATGTGAGGCCTCCGTTCGCGTTGAGGCGGAGAAGTAGGTCTTTCTCTGTGGTCTCCACAGGGGATTCAGACATCCCTTCGTCTTGGGAGATGCAAGACGAGCCTGCATTCAATTCACTGCAGGGATATCCGGCCTTACGTCGAGTCAGAGAATCTCGGTGTCCATTCCACTTGAGGCCACAAACTCAGGGGCCCTCTCACATACCTGTAGCAGAGAGAAGCCTCCTCTTGAGGTGCTTGTGGAAAGTTGGTATTCCTCTTGAGTTGAAGCCCGACACTAAGCACTCATCTCGAGTTGATTTGGGGTCCACGGAGCCCTTTCGAGTTGCTACAGTGACCTCAGGATCCCTCTAGACTTGAGACAGTGATCTTGGGTTTTCTCTGGAGTGCCATCAAGGAAATCAAGGCTCCTTTCACGTTTGATGTGGAACACGGAATTGCTCTGCACGCAGTCCAGGGGAATCGGGCCTCATCTCGCGGCGAGGGGGAAGTCTCATGGTTTTTCTCGAGTTGCGGCCGGAATCTGGGTATATTCTCGAGTTACGAAGGGGAGGGCCCTTGCAGACACGTGTTTGTTCAGCGACGTCAGGACTCCTGCCTAGGTGCGAGGGACACCTCGGGATTCTCCTCGAGTCTTGGCATGGCATTTGGGACGCGTCTCCACGTGAGGCGGGAGACCCAGGGTCCCTTTCCACGTGCCACAGGGATCCTGGGACTCCTATCCATTTTCAAGAGGAGTCAGGCATCGTCTCCTTTGGAAGCATTGATCTCCGCGGACCTCTCGAGTTTTCAAAGGATATGAGGCCTCCGGTCGCGAAGAGGCGGAGAACTCGGTCTTTCTCTGTGGTCTCCACAGGGGATTCAGACATCCCTTCGTCTTGGGAGATGCAAGACGAGCCTGCATTCAATTCACTGCAGGGATATCCGGCCTTACTTCGAGTCAGACCATCTCGGTGTCCATTCCACTTGAGGCCACAAACTCAGGGTCCCTCTCACATACCTGTAGCTGAGAGAAGCCTCCTCTTGCGGTGCTTGTAGAAAGTTGGTATTCCTCTTGAGTCTAAGCCAGGGACTAAGCTCTCATCTCGAGTTGATTTCAGGTCCACGGAACCCTTTCGTGTTGCTCCAGTGACTTCAGGATCCCTCTAGACTTGAGACAGTGATCTTGGGTTTTCTCTGGAGTGCCATCAAGGAAATCAAGGCTCCTTTCACGTTTGATGTGGAACACGGAATTGCTCTGCACGCAGTGCAGGGGAGTCGGGCCTCATCTCGCAGCGAGGGGGAAGTCTCATGGTTTTTCGCGAGTTGCGGCCGGAACCTGGGGTATATTCTCGAGTTACGACGGGGAGGGCCCTTCCAGACACGTGTTTGTTCAGCGACGTCACGACTCCTGCCTAGGTGCGAGGGACACCTCGGGATTCTCCTCGAGTCTTGGCGTGGCAATTGGGACGCGTCTCCACATGAGGCGGGAGACCCAGGGTCCCTTTCCACATGCCACAGGGATCCTGGGACTCCTATCCATTTTCAAGAGGAGCCAGGCATCGTATCCTTTGGAAGCATTGATCTCTGCAGACCTCTCGAGTTTTCAAATGATATGAGGCCTCCGGTCATGATGAGGCGGAGGACTAGGTTTTTCTCTGTGGTCTCCACAGGGGATTCAGACATCCCTTCGTCTTGGGAGATGCAAGACGTGCCTGCATTCAATTCACTGCAGGGATATCCGGACTTACTTCGAGTCAGAGCATCTCGGTGTCCATTGCACTTGAGGGCACAAACTCAGGGTCCCTCTCACATACCTGTAGCTGAGAGAAGCCTCCTCTTGAGGTGCTTGTGGAAAGTTGGTATTCCTCTTGCGTCGAAGCCAGGGACTAAGCTGTCATCTCGAGTTGATTTGGGGTCCACGGAGCCCTTTCGGGTTGCTCCAGTGACCTCAGGATCCCTCTAGACTTGAGACAGTGATCTTGGGTTTTCTCTTGAGTGCCATCAGGGAAATCAAGGCTCCTTTCATGTTTGATGTGGAACACGGAATTGCTCTGCACGCAGTGCACGGGAATCGGGCCTCATGTCGCGGCCAGCGGGAAGTCTCATGGTTTTTCTCGAGTTGCGGCCGGAACCTGGGGTATATTCTCGAGTTACGACGGCGAGGGCCCTTCCAGACATGTGTTTGTTCAGCGACATCAGGACTCCTGCCTAGGTGCGAGGGACACCTCGGGATTCTCCTCGAGTCTTGGCATGGCAATTGGGACGCGTCTCCACGTGAGGCGGGAGACCCAGGGTCCCTTTCCACGTGCCACAGGGATCCTGGGACTCATATCCATTTTCAAGAGGAGTCAGGCATCGTCTCCTTTGAAAGCATTGATCTCCGCGGACGTCTTGAATTTTCAAAGGATGTGAGGCCTCCGGTCGCGATGAGGCGGAGAACTCGGTCTTTCTCTGTGGTCTCCACAGGGGATTCAGACAAACCTTCGTCTTGGGAGATGCAAGACGAGCCTGCATTCAATTCACTGCAGGGATATCCGGCCTTACTTCGAGTCAGAGCATCTCGGTGTCCATTCCACTTGAGGCCACAAACTCAGGGTCCCTCTCACATACCTGTAGCTGAGAGAAGCCTCCTCTTGAGGTGCTTGTGGAAAGTTGGTATTCCTCTTGAGTCGAAGCCAGGGACTAAGCTCTCATCTCGAGTTGATTTGGGGTCCACGGAGCCCTTTCGTGTTGCTCCAGTGACCTCAGGATCCCTCTAGACTTGAGACAGTGATCTTGGGTTTTCTCTGGAGTGCCATCAAGGAAATCAAGGCTCCTTTCACGTTTGATGTGGAACACGGAATTGCTCTGCACGCAGTGCAGGGGAATCGGGCCTCATCTGGCGGCGAGGGGGAAGTCTCATGGTTTTTCTAGAGTTGCGGCCAGAACCTAGGGTATATTCTCGAGTTACGATGGGGAGGGCACTTCCAGACACGTGTTTGTTCAGCGACGTTAGGACTCCTGCCTAGGTGCGAGGGACACCTCGGGATTCTCGTCGAGTCTTAGCATGGCAATTGGGACGCGTCTCCACATGAGGCGGGAGATGCAGGGTCCCTTTCCACGTGCCTCAGGGATCCTGGGACTCCTATCCATTTTCAAGAGGAGTCGGGCATCGTCTCCTTTGGAAGCATTGATCTCCGCGCACCTCTCGAGTTTTCAAAGGATGTGAGGCCTCCGTCCGCGATGAGGCGGAGAACTAGGTCTTTCTCTGTCGTCTCCACAGAGGATTCAGACATCCCTTCGTCTTGGGAGATGCAAGACGAGCCTGCATTCAATTCACTGCAGGGATATCCGGCCTTACGTCGAGTCAGAGCATCTCGGTGTCCATTCCACTTGAGGCCACAAACTCAGGGTCCCTCTCACATACCTGTAGCTGAGAGAGGTGCTTGTGGAAAGTTGGTATTCCTCTTGAGTCGAAGCCAGGGACTAAGCTCTCATCTCGAGTTGATTTGGGGTCCACGGAGCCCTTTCGTGTTGCTCCAGTGACCTCAGGATCACTCTAGACTTGAGACAGAGATCTTGGGTTTTCTCTGGAGTGCCATCAAGGAAATCAAGGCTCCTTTCACGTTTGATGTGGAACACGGAATTGCTCTGCACGCAGTGCAGGGGAATCGGGCCTCATCTCGCGGCGAGGAGTAAGTCTCATGGTTTTTCTCGAGTTGCGGCCGGAATCTGGGTATATTCTCGAGTTACGAAGGGGAGGGCCCTTGCAGACACGTGTTTGTTCAGCGACGTCAGGACTCCTGCCTAGGTGCGAGGGACACCTCGGGATTCTCCTCGAGTCTTGGCATGGCATTTGGGACGCGTCTCCACGTGAGGCGGGAGACCCAGGGTCCCTTTCCACGTGCCACAGGGATCCTGGGACTCCTATCCATTTTCAAGAGGAGTCAGGCATCGTCTCCTTTGGAAGCATTGATCTCCGCGAACCTCTCGAGTTTTCAAAGGATGTGAGGCCTCCGGTCGCGAAGAGGCGGAGAACTCGGTCTTTCTCTGTGGTCTCCACAGGGGATTCAGACATCCCTTCGTCTTGGGAGATGCAAGACGAGCCTGCATTCAATTCACTGCAGGGATATCCGGCCTTACTTCGAGTAAGACCATCTCGGTGTCCATTCCACTTGAGGCCACAAACTCAGGGTCCCTCTCACATACCTGTAGCTGAGAGAAGCCTCCTCTTGCGGTGCTTGTAGAAAGTTGGTATTCCTCTTGAGTCTAAGCCAGGGACTAAGCTCTCATCTCGAGTTGATTTCAGGTCCACGGAACCCTTTCGTGTTGCTCCAGTGACTTCAGGATCCCTCTAGACTTGAGACAGTGATCTTGGGTTTTCTCTGGAGTGCCATCAAGGAAATCAAGGCTCCTTTCACGTTTGATGTGGAACACGGAATTGCTCTGCACGCAGTGCAGGGGAGTCGGGCCTCATCTCGCAGCGAGGGGGAAGTCTCATGGTTTTTCGCGAGTTGCGGCCGGAACCTGGGGTATATTCTCGAGTTACGACGGGGAGGGCCCTTCCAGACACGTGTTTGTTCAGCGACGTCACGACTCCTGCCTAGGTGCGAGGGACACCTCGGGATTCTCCTCGAGTCTTGGCGTGGCAATTGGGACGCGTCTCCACGTGAGACGTGAGACCCAGGCTCCCTTTCCACGTGCCACAGTGATCCTGGGACTCCTATCCATTTTCAAGAGGAGTCAGGCATCGGCTCCTTTGGAAGCATTGATCTCCGCAGACCTCTCGAGTTTTCAAAGGATGTGAGGCCTCAGGTCGCGTTGAGGCGGAGGACTAGGTCTTTCTCTGTGGTCTGCACAGGGCTTTCAGACATCCCTTCGTCTTGGGAGATGCAAGACGAGCCTGCATTCAATTCACTGCAGGGATATCCGGCCTTACTTTGAGTGAGAGCATCTCGGTGTCCATTCCACTTGAGGCCACAAACTCAGGGTCCCTCTCACATACCTGTAGCTGAGAGAAGCCTCCTCTTGAGGTGCTTGTGGAAAGTTGGTATTCCTCTTGAGTCGAAGCCAGGGACTAAGCTCTCATCTCGAGTTGATTTGGGGTCCACGGAGCCCTTTCGAGTTGCTCCAGTGACCTCAGGATCCCTCTAGACTTGAGACAGTGATCTCGGGTTTTCTCTGGAGTGCCATCAAGGAAATCAAGGCTCCTTTCACTTTTGATGTCGAACACGGAATTGCTCTGCACGCAGTGCAGGGGAATTGGGCCTCATATCGCGGCGAGGGGGAAGTCTCATGGTTTTTCTCGAGTTGCGGCCTGAACCTGGGGTATATTCTCGAGTTGCGATGGGGAGGGCCCTTCCAGACACGTGTTTGTTCAGCGACGTCAGCACTCCTGCCTTGGTGCGAGGGACACCTCGGGATTCTCCTCGAGTCTTGGCATGGCAATTGGGATGCGTCTCCACGTGAGGCGGGAGACCCAGGGTCCCTTTCTAAGTGCCACAGGGATCCTGTGACTCCTATCCATTTTCAAGAGGAGTCAGGCATCGTCTCCTTTGGAAGCATTGATCTCCGCTGACCTCTCGAGTTTTCAAAGAATGTGAGGCCTCCGTTTGCGTTGAGTCGGAGAACTCGGTCTTTCTCTGTGGTCTCCACAGGGGATTCAGACATCCCTTCGTCTTGGGAGATGCAAGACGAGCCTGCATTCCATTCACTGCAGGGATATCCGGCCTTACTTCGAGTCAGAGCATCTCGGTGTCCATTCCACTTGAGGCCACAAACTCAGGGTCAAGCTCACATACCTGCAGCTGAGAGAAGCCTCCTCTTGAGGTGCATGTGGAAAGTTGGTATATTCTTGAGTCGAAACCAGGGAATAAGCTCTCATCTCGAGTTGATTTGGGGTCCCGGAGCCCTTTCCTGTTGCTACAGTGACCTCAGGATCCCTCTAGACTTGAGACAGTGATCTTGGGTTTTCTCTGGAGTGCCATCAAGGAAATCAAGGCTCCTTTCACGTTTGATGTGGAACACGGAATTGCTCTGCACGCACTGCATGGGAATCGGGCCTCATCTCGCGGCGAGGAGTAATTCTCATGGTTTTTCTCGAGTTGCGGCCGGAACCTGGAGTATATTCTCGAGTTACGACGGGGAGGCCCCTTCCAGACACGTGTTTGTTCAGCGACGTCAGGACTCCTGCCTAGGTGCGAGGGACACCTCGGGATTCTCCTCGAGTCTTGGCATGGTAATTGGGACGCGTCTCCACATGAGACGGGAGACCCAGGGTCCCTTTGGACGTGCCACAGGGATCCTGGAACTCCTATCCATTTTCAAGAGGAGTCAGACATCGTCTCCTTTAGAAGCATTGATCTCCGCGGACCTTTCGAGTTTTCAAAGGATGTGAGGCCTCCGTTCCCGTTGAGGCGGAGAACTCGGTCTTTCTCTGTGGTCTCCACAGGGGATTCAGACATTCCTTCGTCTTCGGAGATGCAAGACGAGCCTGCATTCAATTCACTGCAGGGATATCCGGCCTTACTTCGAGTCAGAGCATCTCGGTGTCCATTCCACTTGAGGCCACAAACTCAGGGTCCCTCTCACATACCTGTAGCTGAGAGAGGTGCTTGTGGAAAGTTGGTATTCTTCTTGAGTCGAAGCCAGGGACTAAGCTCTCATCTCGAGTTGATTTGGGGTCCACGGAGCCATTTCGTGTTGGTACAGTGACCTCAGGATCCCTCTAGACTTGAGACAGTGATCTTGGGTTTTCTCTGGAGTGCCATCAAGGAAATCAAGGCTCCTTTCACTTTTGATGTGGAATAGGGAATTGCTCTGCACGCAGGGCAGATGAATCGGGCCTGATGTCGCGGCGAGGGGGAAGTCGCATGGTTTTTCTCGAGTTGCGGCCGGAACCTCGGCTCTATTCTCGAGTTAAGATGGGGAGGGCCCTTCCAGACATGTGTTTGTTCAGCGACGTCAGGACTCCTGCCTAGGTGCGAGGGACACCTCGGGATTCTCCTCGAGTCTTGGCATGGCAATTGGGATGCGTCTCCACGTGAGGCGGGAGACCCAGGGTCCCTTTCCACGTGCCACAGGGATCCTGGGACTCCTATCCATTTTCAAGAGGAGTCAGGCATCGTCTCCTTTGGAAGCATTGATCTCCGCAGACCTCTCGAAATATCAAAGGATGTCAGGCCTCCGGTCGCATTGAGGCGGAGGACTAGGTTTTTCTCTGTGGTCTCCACAGGGGATTCAGATATTCCTTCGTCTTGGGAGATGCAAGACGAGCCTGCATTCAATTCACTGCAGGGATATCCGGCCTTACTTCGAGTCAGAGCATCTCGGTGTCCATTCCACTTGAGGCCACAAACTCAGGGTCCCTCAAATATACCTGTAGTTGAGAGAAGCCTCCTCTTGAGGTGCTTGTGGAAAGTTGGTATTCCTCTTGGGTCTAAGCCAGGGACTAAGCTCTCATCTCGTGTGGATTTTTTGTCGACGGAGCCCTTTCATATTGGTCCAGTGACCTCAGGATCCCTCTAGACTTGAAACAGTGATCTTGGGTTTCTCTGGAGTGCCATCAAGGAAATCAAGGCTCCTTTCACGTTTGATGTGGAACACGGAATTGCTCTGCATGCAGTGCAGGGGAATCGGGCCTCAACTCACGGCGAGGGGGATATCTCATGGGTTTTCTCGAGTTGCGGCCGGAACCTGGGTTATATTCTCGAGTTACGACGGGGAGGGCCCTTCCAGACACGTGTTTGTTCAGCGACATCAAGACTCCTGCCTAGGTGCGAGGGACACCTCGGGATTCCCCTCGAGTCCTGGCATGGCAATTGGGACGCGTCTCCACGTGAGGCGGGAGACCCAGGGTCCCTTTCCACGTGCCACAGGGATCCTGGGACTCCTATCCATTTTCAAGAGGAGTCAGGGATCATCTCCTTTGGAAGCATTGATCTCCTCGGACCTCTCGAGTTTTCAAAGGATGTGAGGCCTCCGCTCGCGATGAGGCGGAGAATTAGGTCTTTCTCTGTGGTCTCCACAGGGGATTCAGACATCCCTTCGTTTTGGGAGATGCAAGACGAGCCTGCATTCAATTCACTGCAGGGATATCCGGCCTTACTTCGAGTCAGAGCATCTCGGTGTCCATTCCACTTGAGGCCACAAACTCAGGGGCCCTCTCACATACCTGTAGCTGAGTGAAGCCTCCTCTTGAGGTGCTTGTGGAAAGTTGGTATTCCTCTTGAGTCGAAGCCAGGGACTAAGCTCTCATCTCGAGTTGATTTCGGGTCCACGGAGCCCTTTCGTGTTGCTCCAGTGACCTCAGGATCCCTCTAGACTTGAGACAGTGATCTTGGGTTTTCTCTGGAGTACCATCAAGGAAATCAAGGCTCCTTTCACTTTTGATGTGGAATACGGAATTGCTCTGCACGCAGGGCAGGGGAATCGGGCCTCATCTCGCCGTGAGGGGGAATTCTCATGGTTTTTCTCGAGTTGCGTCCGGATCCAGGGGTATATTCTCGAGTTACCATGGGGAGGGCCCTTCCAGACATGTGTTTGCTCAGCGAAGTCAGGACTCCTGCCTAGGTGCGAGGGACACCTCGGGATTCTCCTCGAGTCTTGGCATGGCAATTGTGATGCGTCTCCACGTGAGGCTGGAGACCCAGGGTCCCTTTCCACTTGCCAGAGTGATCCTGGGACTCCTATCCATTTTCAAGTGGAGTCAGGCATCGTCTCCTTTGGAAGCATTGATCTCCGCATACCTCTCGAGTTTTCAAAGGATGTCAGGCCTCCGGGCGCATTGAGGCGGAAGACTAGGTCTTTCTCTGTGGTCTCCACAGGGGATTCAGACATCCCTTCGTCTTGGGAGATGCAAGACGAGCCTGCATTCAATTCACTGCAGGGATATCCGGCCTTACTTCGAGTCAGAGCATCTCGGTGTCCATTCCACTTGAGGCCACAAACTCAGGGTTCCTCAAATATACCTGTAGCTGAGAGAAGCCTCCTCTTGAGGTGCATGTGGAAAGTTGGTATTCCTCTTGAGTCGAAGCCAGGGACTAAGCTCTCATCTCGAGTTGATTTGGGGTAGACGGAGCCCTTTCATGTTGGTCCAGTGACCTCAGGATCCCTCTAGACTTGAGACAGTGATCTTGGGTTTTCTCTGGAGTGCCGTCAAGTAAATCAAGGCTCCTTTCACGTTTGATGTGGAACACGGAATTGCTCTGCATGCAGTGCAGGGGATCGGGCCTCAACTCGCGGCGAGGGGGAAATCTCATGGTTTTTCTCGAGTTGCGGACGGAACCTGGGTTATATTCTCTAGTTACGACGGGGAGGGCCCTTCCAGACACGTGTTTGTTCAGCGACGTCAGGACTCCTGCCTAGGTGCGAGGGACACCTCGGGATTCTCCTCGAGTCTTGGCATGGCAATTGGGACGCGTCTCCACGTGAGGCGGGAGACCCAGGGTCCCTTTCCACGTGCCACAGGGATCCTGGGACTCCTATCCATTTTCAAAAGGAGTCAGGCATCGTCTCCTTTGGAAGCATTGATCTCCGCGGACCTCTCGAGTTTTCAAAGGATGTGAGGCCTCCGGTCGCGATGAGGCGGAGAACTCGGTCTTTCTCTGTGGTCTCCACAGGGGATTCAGACATCCCTTCGTCTTCGGAGATGCAAGACGAGCCTGCATTCAATTCACTGCAGGGATATCCGGCCTTACTTCGAGTCAGAGCATCACGGTGTACATTACACTTGAGGCCACAAATTCAGGGTCCCTCAAATATACCTGTAGCTGAGAGAAGCCTCCTCTTGACGTGCTTGTGGAAAGTTGGTATTCCTCTTGAGTGGAAGCCAGGGACTAACCTCTCATCTCGAGTTGATTTGGGGTCCACGGAGCCCTTTCGTGTTGCTCCAGTGACCTCAGGATCCCTCTAGACTTGAGACAGTGATCTTGTGTTTTCTCTGGAGTGCCATCAAGGAAATCAATGCTCCTTTCACGTTTG
The DNA here is from genome assembly GCF_033118175.1 of Dama dama. Lineage (NCBI taxonomy): Eukaryota > Metazoa > Chordata > Mammalia > Artiodactyla > Cervidae > Dama > Dama dama. The sequence continues at coordinate 3,383,143 of NC_083706.1, read as the reverse complement.
ATGTGGAACACGGAATTGCTCTGCACGCAGTGCAGGGGAATCGGGCCTCATCTCGCGGCGAGGGGGAAGTCTCATGGTTTTTCTCGAGTTGCGGCCGGAACCTGGGGTATATTCTCGAGTTACGCCGGGGAGGGCCCTTCCAGACACGTGTTTGTTCAGCGACGTCAGGACTCCTGCCTACGTGCGAGGGACATCTCGGGATTCTCCTCGAGTCTTGGCATGGCAATTGGGACGCGTATCCACGTGAGGCGGGAGACCCACGGTCCCTTTCCACGTGCCACAGGGATCCTGGGACTCCTATCCATTTTCAAGAGGAGTCAGGCATCGTCTCCTTTGGAAGCATTGATCTCCGCGGACCTATCGAGTTTTCAAAGGATATGTGGCCTCCGGTTGCGTTGAGGTGGAGGACTAGATCTTTCTCTATGGTCTCCACAGGGGATTCAGACAACCCTTCGTCTTGGGAGATGCAAGACGAGCCTGCATTCAATTCACTGCAGGGATATCCGGCCTTACTTCGAGTCAGACCATCTCGGTGTCCATTCCACTTGAGGCCACAAACTCAGGGTCCCTCTTACATACTTGTAGCTGAGAGAAGCCTCCTCTTGAGGTGCTTGTGGAAAGTTGGTATTCCTCTTGAGTCGAAGCCAGGGACTAAGCTCTCATCTCGAGTTGATTTGGGGTCCACGGAGCCCTTTTGTGTTGCTACAGTGACCTCAGGATCCCTCTAGACTTGAGACAGTGATCTTGGATTTTCTCTGGAGTGCCATCAAGGAAATCAAGGCTCCTTTCACGTTTGATGTGGAACACGGAACTGCTTGGCACGCAGTGCAGGGGAATCGGGCCTCATCTCGCGGCGAGGGGGAAGTCTCATGGTTTTTCACGAGTTGCGGCCGGAACCTGGGGTATATTCTCGAGTTACGACGGGGAGGGCCCTTCCAGACACGTGTTTGTTCAGCGACGTCAGGACTCCTGCCTACGTGCGAGGGACACCTCGGGATTCTCCTCGAGTCTTGGCATGGCAATTGGGACGCGTATCCACGTGAGGCGGGAGACCCAGGGTCCCTTTCCACGTGCCACAGGGATCCTGGGACTCCTATCCATTTTCAAGAGGAGTCAGGCATCGTCTCCTTTGGAAGCATTGATCTCCGCGGACCTATCGAGTTTTCAAAGGATATGAGGCCTCCGGTTGCGTTGAGGTGGAGGACTAGATCTTTCTCTATGGTCTCCACAGGGGATTCAGACAACCCTTCTTCTTGGGAGATGCAAGACGAGCCTGCATTCAATTCACTGCAGGGATATCCGGCCTTACTTCGAGTCAGACCATCTCGGTGTCCATTCCACTTGAGGCCACAAACTCAGGGTCCCTCTTACATACTTGTAGCTGAGAGAAGCCTCCTCTTGAGGTGCTTGTGGAAAGTTGGTATTCCTCTTGAGTCGAAGCCAGGGACTAAGCTCTCATCTCGTGTTGATTTGGGATCCACGGAGCCCTTTCGTGTTGCTACAGTGACCTCAGGATCCCTCTAGACTTGAGACAGTGATCTTGGGTTTTCTCTGGAGTGCCATCAAAGAAATCAAGGCTCCTTTCATGTTTGATGTGGAACATGGAATTGCTCTGCACGCAGTGCAGGGGAATCGGGCCACATCTCGCGGCGAGGGGGAAGTCTCATGGTTTTTCTCGAGTTGCGGCCGGAACCTGGGGTATATTCTCGAGTTACGATGGGGAGGGCCCTTCCAGACACGTGTTTGTTCAGCGACGTCAGGACTCCTGCCTAGGTGCGAGGGACACCTCGGGATTCTCCTCGAGTCTTGGCATGGCAATTGGGACGCGTCTCCACGTGAGGCGCGAGACCCAGGGTCCCTTTAAACGTGCCACAGGGATCCTGGAACTCCTATCCATTTTCAAGAGGAGTCAGGCATCATCTCCTTTGGAAGCATTGATCTCCTCGGACCTCTCGAGTTTTCAAAGGATGTGAGGCCTCCGCTCGCGATGAGGCGGAGAATTAGGTCTTTCTCTGTGGTCTCGACAGGGGATTCAGACATCCCTTCGTCTTGGGAGATGCAAGGCGAGCCTGCATTCAATTCACTGCAGGGATATCCGGCCTTACTTCGAGTCAGAGCATCTCAGTGTCCATTCCACTTGAGGCCACAAATTCAGGGTCCCTCTCACATACTTTTAGCTGAGAGAAGCCTCCTCTTGAGGTGCCTGTGGAAAGTTGGTATTCCTCTTGACTCGAAGCCAGGGACTAAGCTCTCATCTCGAGTTGATTTGGGGTCCCCGGAGCACTTTCGTGTTGCTCCAGTGACCTCAGGATCCCTCTAGACTTGAGACAGTGATCTTGGGTTTTTGCTGGAGTGCCATCAACGAAATCAAGGCTCCTTTCACGTTTGAAGTGGAACACGGAATTGCTCTGTACGCAGTGCAGGGGAATCGGGCCTCATCTCGCGGCGAGGGGGAAGTCTCATGGTTTTTCTCGAGTTGCGGCCGGAACCTGGGGTATATTCTCGAGTTACGACGGGGAGGGCCCTTCCAGACACGTGTTTGTACAGCGACGTCAGGACTCCTGCCTACGTGCGAGGGACACCTCGGGATTCTCCTCGAGTCTTGGCATGGCAATTGGGACGTGTCTCCACGTGAGGCGGGAGACCCAGGGTCCCTTTCCACGTGCCACAGGGATCCTGGGACTCCTATCCATTTTCAAGAGGAGTCAGGCATCGTCTCCTTTGGAAGCATTGATCCCCGCGGACCTCTCGAGTTTTCAAAGGATATGAGGCCTCCGGTTGCGTTGAGGTGGAGGACTAGGTCTTTCTCTGTGGTCTCCACAGGGGTTTCAGACAACCCTTCGTCTTGGGAGATTCAAAACGAGCCTGCATTCAATTCACTGCAGGGATATCCAGCATTACTTCGAGTCAGAGAATCTCGGTGTCCATTCCACTTGAGGCCACAAACTCAGGGGCCCTCTCACATACCTGTAGCTAAGAGAAGCCTCCTCTTGAGGTGCTTGTGGAAAGTTGGTATTCCTCTTGAGTCGAAGCCAGGGACTAAGCTCTCATCTCGAGTTGATTTGGGGTCCACGGAGCCCTTTCGTGTTGCTCCAGTGACTTCAGGATCCCTCTAGACTTGAGACAGTGATCTTGGGTTTTCTCTGGAGTGCCATCAAGGAAATCAAGTCTCCTTTCACGTTTGATGTGGAACACGGAATTGCTCTGCACGCAATCTAGGGGAATCGGGCCTCATGTCGCGGCGAGGGGGAAGTCTCATGGTTTTTCTCGAGTTGCGGCCGGAACCTGGGGTATATTCTTGAGTTACGACGGGGAGGGCCCTTCCAGACACGTGTTTGTTCAGCGACGTCAGGACTCCTGCCTAGGTGCGAGGGACACCTCGGGATTCTCCTCGAGTCTTGGCATGGCAATTGGGACGCGTCTCCACGTGAGGCGGGAGACCCAGTGTCCTTTTCTACGTGCCACAGGGATGCTGGGACTCCTATCCATTTTCAAGAGGAGTCAGGCATCGTCTCCTTTGGAAGCATTGATATCCGCAGACCTCTCGAGTTTTCAAAGGATGTGAGGCCTCTGGTCGCGATGAGGCGGAGAATTAGGTCTTTCTCTGTGGTCTCATCAGGGGATTCAGACATCCCTTCGTCTTGGGAGATGCAAGACGAGCCTGCATTCAATTCACTGCAGGGATATCCGGCCTTACTTCGAGTCAGAGCATCTCGGTGTCCATTCCACTTGAGGCCACAAACTCAGGGGCCCTCTCACATACCTGTAGCTGAGAGAAGCCTCCTCTTGAGGTGCTTGTGGAAATTTGGTATTCCTCTTGAGTCGAAGGCAGGGACTAAGCTCTCATCTCGAGTTGATTTGGGGTCCACAGAGCCCTTTCGTTTTGCTACAGTGACCTCAGGGTCAATCTAGACTTGGGAGAGTGATCTTGGGTTTTCTCTGGAGTGCCATCAAGGAAATCAAGGCTCCTTTCACTTTTGATGTGCAATACGGCATTGCTCTGCACGCAGGGTACGGGAATCGGGCCTGATGTCGCGGCGAGGGGGAAGTCTCATGGTTTTTCTCGAGTTGCGGCCGGAACCTGGGTTATATTCTCGAGTTACGACGGGGAGGGCCCTTCCAGACACGTGTTTGTTCAGCGACATCAAGACTCCTGCCTAGGTGCGAGGGACACCTCGGGATTCCCCTCGAGTCCTGGCATGGCAATTGGGACGCGTCTCCACGTGAGGCGGGAGACCCAGGGTCCCTTTCCACGTGCCACAGGGATCCTGGGACTCCTATCCATTTTCAAGAGGAGTCAGGCATCATCTCCATTGGAAGCATTGATCTCCTCGGACCTCTCGAGTTTTCAAAGGATGTGAGGCCTCCGCTCGCGATGAGGCGGAGAATTTGGTCTTACTCTGTGGTCTCCACAGGGGATTCAGACATCCCTTCGTCTTGGGAGATGCAAGACGAGCCTGCATTCAATTCACTGCAGGGATATCCGGCCTTACTTCGAGTCAGAGCATCTCGGTGTCCATTCCACTTGAGGCCACAAACTCAGGGTTCCTCAAATATACCTGTAGCTGAGAGAAGCCTCCTCTTGAGGTGCATGTGGAAAGTTGGTATTCCTCTTGAGTCGAAGCCAGGGACTAAGCTCTCATCTCGAGTTGATTTGGGGTCGACGGAGACTTTTCATGTTGGTCCAGTGACCTCAGGATCCCTCTAGACTTGAGACAGTGATCTTGGGTTTTCTCTGGAGTGCCATCAAGTAAATCAAGGCTCCTTTCACGTTTGATGTGGAACACGGAATTGCTCTGCATGCAGTGCAGGGGAATCGGGCCTCAACTCGCGGCGCGGGGGAAATCTCATGGTTTTTCTCGAGTTGCGGCCGGAACCTGGGGTATATTCTCGAGTTACGACGGGGAGGGCCCTTCCAGACACGTGTTTGTTCAGCGACGTCAGGACTCCTGCCTAGGTGCGAGGGACACCTCGGGATTCTCCTCGAGTCTTGGCATGGCAATTGGGACGCGTCTCCACGTGAGGCGGGAGACCCAGGGTCCCTTTCCACGTGCCACAGGGATCCTGGGACTCCTATCCATTTTCAAAAGGAGTCAGGCATCGTCTCCTTTGGAAGCATTGATCTCCGCGGACCTCTCGAGTTTTCAAAGGATGGGAGGCCTCCGGTCGCGATGAGGCGGAGAACTCGGTCTTTCTCTGTGGTCTCCACAGGGGTTTCAGACATCCCTTCGTCTTCGGAGATGCAAGACGAGCCTGCATTCAATTCACTGCAGGGATATCCGGCCTTACTTCGAGTCAGAGCATCTCGGTGTCCATTCCACTTGAGGCCACAAACTCAGGGTCCCTCAAATATACCTGTAGCTGAGAGAAGCCTCCTCTTGAGGTGCATGTGGAAAGTTGGTATTCCTCTTGAGTCGAAGCCAGGGACTAAGCTCTCATCTCGAGTTGATTTGGGGTCGATGGAGCCCTTTCATGTTGGTCCAGTGACCTCAGGATCCCTCTAGACTTGAGACAGTGATCTTGGGTTTTCTCTGGAGTGCCATCAACGAAATCAAGGCTCCTTTCACGTTTGATGTGGAACACGGAATTGCTCTGCTCGCATTGCAGGGGAATCGGGCCTGATGTCGCGGCGAGGGGGAAGTCTCATGGTTTTTCTCGAGTTGCGGCCGGAACCTGGGTTATATTCTCGAGTTACGACGGGGAGGGCCCTTCCAGACACGTGTTTGTTCAGCGACATCAAGACTCCTGCCTAGGTGCGAGGGACACCTCGGGATTCCCCTCGAGTCCTGGCATGGCAATTGGGACGCGTCTCCACATGAGGCGGGAGACCCAGGGTCCCTTTCCACGTGCCACAGGAATCCTGGGACACCTACCCATTTTCAAGCGGAGTCAGGCATCATCTCCATTGGAAGCATTGATCTCCTCGGACCTCTCGAGTTTTCAAAGGATGTGAGGCCTCCGCTCGCGATGAGGCGGAGAATTAGGTCTTTCTCTGTGGTCTCCACAGGGGATTCAGACATCCCTTCGTCTTGGGAGATGCAAGACGAGCCTGCATTCAATTCACTGCAGGGATATCCGGCCTTACTTCGAGTCAGACCATCTCGGTGTCCATTCCACTTGAGGCCACAAACTCAGGGTCCCTCTCACATACCTGTAGCTGAGTGAAGCCTCCTCTTGAGGTGCTTGTGGAAAGTTGGTATTCCTCTTGAGTCGAAGCCAGGGACTAAGCTCTCATCTCGAGTTGATTTGGGGTCCACGGAGCCCTTTCGTGTTGCTCCAGTGACCTCAGGATCCCTCTAGACTTGAGACAGTGATCTTGGGTTTTCTCTGCAGTGCCATCAAGGAAATCAAGGCTCCTTTCACTTTTGATGTGGAATACGGAATTGCTCTGCACGCAGGGCAGGGGAATCGGGCCTCATCTCGCGGCGAGTGGGAAGTCTCATGGTTTTTCTCGAGTTGCGGCCGGAACCTGGGGTATATTCTCGAGTTACGATGGGGAGGGCCCTTCCAGACACGTGTTTGTTCAGCGACGTCAGGACTCCTGCCTAGGTGCGAGGGACACCTCGGGATTCTCCTCGAGTCTTGGCATGGCAATTGGGATGCGTCTCCACGTGAGGCGGGAGACCCAGTGTCCCTTTCCACTTGCCAGAGTAATCCTGGGACTCCTATCCATTTTCAAGAGGAGTCAGGCATCGTCTCCTTTGGAAGCATTGATCTCCGCAGACCTTTCGAGTTTTGAAAGGATGTCAGGCCTCCGGGCGCATTGAGGCGGAAGACTAGGTCTTTCTCTTTGGTCTCCACAGGGGATTCAGACATCCCTTCGTCTTGGGAGATCCAAGACGAGCTTGCATTCAATTCACTGCAGGGATATCCGGCCTTACTTCGAGTCAGAGCATCTCGGTGTCCATTCCATTTGAGGCCACAAACTCAGGGTCCCTCTCACATACCTGTAGCTGAGAGAAGCCTCCTCGTGAGGTGCTTGTGGAAAGTTGGTATTCCTCTTGAGTCGAAGCCAGGGACTAAGCTCTCATCTCGAGTTGATTTATAGTCCACGGATCACTTTCGTGTTGATACAGTGAACTCAGGATCCCTCTAGACTTGAGACAGTGATCTGGGGTTTTCTCTGGAGTGCCATAAAGGAAATCATGGCTCCTTTCATGTTTGATGTGGAACAAGGAATTTCTCTGCACGCAGTGCATGGGAATCGGGACTCATCTCGCGGCGAGGGGGAAGTCTCATGGTTTTTCTCGAGTTGCGGCCGGAACCTGGGGTATATTCTCGAGTTACAACGGGGAGGGCCCTTCCAGACCCGTGTTTGTTCAGCGATGTCAGGACTCCTGCCTAGGTGCGAGGGACACCTCGGGATTCTCCTCGAGTCATGGCATGTCAATTGGGATGCGTCTCGACGTGAGGCGGGAGACCCAGGGTCCCTTTCCACGTGCCACAGGGATCCTGGGACTCCTATCCATTTTCAAGAGGAGTCAGGCATCGTCTCCTTCGGAAGTATTGATCTCCACGGACCTCTCGAGTTTTCAAAGGATGTGAGGCATCCGGTCGCGTTGAGGCGGAGGACTAGGTCTTTCTCTGTGGTCTCCACAGGGGATTCAGACAACCCTTCGTCTTGGGAGATGCAAGACGAACCTGCATTCAATTCACTGCAGGGATATCTGGCCTTACTTCGAGTCAGACCATCTCGGTGTCCATTCCACTTGAGGTCAGCAACTCAGGGTCCCTCTCACATACCTGTAGCTGAGAGAAGCCTCCTCTTGAGGTGCTTGTGGAAAGTTGGTATTCCTCTTGAGTCGAAGCCAGGGACTAAGCTCTCATCTCGAGTTGATTTGGGGTGCACAGAGCCCTTTCGAGTTGCTCCAGTGACCTCAGGATCCCTCTAGACTTGAGACAGTGATTTTGGGTTTTCTCTGGAGTGCCATCAAGGAAATCAAGTCTCATTTCACGTTTGATGTGGAACACCGAATTGCTCTGCACGCAGTGGAGGGGAATCGGGCCTCATCTCGCGGCGAGGAGTAAGTCTCATGGTTTATCTCGAGTTGCGGCTGGAACATGGGGTATATTCTCGAGTTACGACGGGGAGTGCCCTTCCAGACACGTGTTTGTTCAGAGACGTCAGGACTCCTGCCTAGGTGCAAGGGACACCTCGGGATTCTCCTCGAGTCTTGGCATGCCAAATGGGACGCGTCTCCACGTGAGGCGGGAGACCCAGGGTCCCTTTCCCCGTGCCACAGGGATCCTGGGACTCCTATCCATTTTCAAGAGGAGTCAGGCATCGTCTCCTTTGGAAGCATTGATCTCCGCTGACCTCTCGAGTTTTCAAAAAATGTGAGGCCACAGGTCGCGATGAGGCGGAGAACTAGGTCTTTCTCTGTGGTCTCCACAGGGGATTCAGACATCCCTTCGTCTTGGGAGATGCAAGACGAGCCTGCATTCAATTCACTGCAGGGATATCCGGCCTTACTTCGAGTCAGAGCATCTCGGTGTCCATTCCACTTGAGGCCACAAACTCAGGGTCCCACTCACATACATGTAGCTGAGAGAAGCCTCCTCTTTAGGTGCTTGTGGAAAGTTGGTATTCTTCTTGAGTCGAAGCCAGGGACTAAGCTCTCATCTCGAGTTGATTTGGGGTCCCGGAGCCCTTTCGTGTTGCTCCAGTGACCTCAGGATCCCTCTAGACTTGAGACAGTGATCTTGGGTTTTCTCTGGAGTGCCATCAAGGAAATCAAGGCTCCTTTCACGTTTGATGTGGAACACGGAATTGCTCTGCACGCATTGCAGGGGATTCGGGCCTCATCTCGCGGCGCGGAGTAAGTCTCATGGTTTTTCTCGAGTTGCGGCCGGAACCTGGGGTATATTCTCGAGTTATGACGGGGAGGGCCCTTCCAGACACGTGTTTGTTCAGCGACGTCAGGACTCCTGCCTAGGTGCGAGGGACACCTCGGGATTCTCCACGAGTCGTGGCATGGTAATTGGGACGCGTCTCCACGTGATGCGGGAGACCCAGGGTCCCTTTCCACGTGCCACAGGGATCCTGGGACTCCTATCCATTTTCAAGAGGAGTCAGGCAACGTCTCCTTGGAAGAGTTGATCTCCGCGCACCTCTCGAGTTTTCAAAGGATGTGAGGCCTCCGTTCGCGTTGAGGCGGAGAACTAGGTTTTTCTCTGTGGTCTCCACAGGGGATTCAGACATCCCTTCGTCTTGGGAGATGCAAGACGAGCCTGCATTCAATTCACTGCAGGGATATCCGGCCTTACTTCGAGTCAGAGCATCTCGGTGTCCATTCCACTTGAGGCCACAAACTCAGGGTCCCTCTCACATACCTGTAGCTGAGAGAAGCCTCCTCTTGAGGTGCTTGTGGAAAGTTGGTATTCCTCTTGCATCAAAGCCAGGGACCAAGCTCTCATCTCGAGTTGATTTGGGGTCCACAGAGCCCTTTCGTGTTGCTCCAGTGACCTCAGGATCCCTCTAGACTTGAGACAGTGATCTTGGGTTTTCTCTGGAGTGCCATCAAGGAAATCAAGGCTCCTTTCACGTTTGTTGTGGAACACGGAATTGCTCTGCATGCAGTGCAGGGGAATCGGGCCTCATCTCCCGGCGAGGAGTAAGTCTCATGGTTTTTCTCGAGTTGCGGCCGGAACCTGGGGTGTATTCTCGAGTTATGACGGGGAGGGCCCTTCCAGACACGTGTTTGTTCAGCGACGTCAGGACTCCTGCCTAGGTGCGAGGGACACCTCGGGATTCTCCACGAGTCTTGGCATGGTAATTGGGACGCGTCTCCACGTGATGCGGGAGACCCAGGGTCCCTTTCCACGTGCCACAGGGATCCTGGGACTCCTATCCATTTTCAAGAGGAGTCAGGCAACGTCTCCTTGGAAGCATTGATCTCCGCGCATCTCTCGAGTTTTCAAAGGATGTGAGGCCTCCGTTCGCGTTGAGGCGGAGAACTAGGTTTTTCTCTGTGGTCTCCACAGGGGATTCAGACATCCCTTCGTCTTGGGAGATGCAAGACGAGCCTTCATTCAATTCACTGCAGGGATATCCGGGCTTACTTCGAGTCAGAGCATCTCGGTGTCCATTCCACTTGAGGCCACAAACTCAGGGTCCCTCTCACATAACTGTAGCTGAGAGAAGCCTCCTCTTGAGGTGCTTGTGGAAAGTTGGTATTCCTCTTGAGTCGAAGCCAGGGACTAAGCTCTCATCTCGAGTTGATTTGGGGTCCACGGAGCCCTTTCGTGTTGCTCCAGTGACCTCAGGATCCCTCTAGACTTGAGACAGTGATCTTGGGTTTTCTCTGGAGTGCCATCAAGGAAATCAAGGCTCCTTTCACTTTTGATGTCGAACACCGAATTGCTCTGCACGCAGTACAGGGGAATCGGGCCTCATCTCGCCGTGAGGGGGAAGTCTCATGGTTTTTCTCGAGTTGCGTCCGGAACCAGGGGTATATTCTCGAGTTACGACGGGGAGGGCCCTTCCAGACACGTGTTTGTTCAGCGACGTCAGGACTCCTGCCTAGGTGCGAGGGACACCTCGGGATTCTCCTCGAGTCTTGGCATGGCAATTGGGACGCGTCTCCACGTGAGGCGGGAGACCCAGGGTCCCTTTCGACGTGCCACAGTGATCCTGGGCCTCCTATGCATTTTCAAGAGGAGTCAGGCATCGTCTCCTTTGGAAGCATTGATCTCTGCAGACCTCTTGAGTTTTCAAAGGATATGAGGCCTCCGGTCATGATGAGGCGGAGGAATAGGTCTTTCTCTGTGGTCTCCACAGGGGATTCATACATCCCTTCGTCTTGGGAGATGCAAGACGAGCCTGCATTCAATTCACTGCAGGGACATCTGGACTTACTTCGAGTCAGAGCATCTCGGTGTCCATTGCACTTGAGGCCACAAACTCAGGGTCCCTCTCACATACCTGTAGCTGAGAGAAGCCTCCTCTTGAGGTGCTTGTGGAAAGTTGGTATTCCTCTTGAGTCGAAGCCAGGGACTAAGCTCTCATCTCGAGTTGATTTGGGGTCCACGGAGCCCTTTCATGTTGCTCCAGTTACCTCAGGATCCCTCTAGACTTGAGACAGTGATCTTGGGTTTTCTCTGGAGTGCCATGAAGGAAATCAAGGCTCCTTTCACTTTTGATGTCGAACACGGAATTGCTCTGCACGCAGTACAGGGGAATCGGGCCTCATCTCGCCGTGATGGGGAAGTCTCATGGTTTTTCTCGAGTTGCGGCCGGAATCTGGGGTATATTCTCGAGTTACGACGGGGAGGGCCCTTCCAGACACGTGTTTGTTCAGCGACGTCAGGACTCCTGCCTAGGTGCGAGGGACACCTCGGGATTCTCCTCGAGTCTTGGCATGGCAATTGGGACGCGTCTCCACATGAGGCGGGAGACCCAGGGTCCCTTTCCACGTGCCACAGTGATCCTGGGCCTCCTATGCATTTTCAAGAGGAGTCAGGCATCGTCTCCTTTGGAAGCATTGATCTCTGCAGACCTCTCGAGTTTTCAAAGGATATGAGGCCTCCGGTCATGATGAGGCGGAGGAATAGGTCTTTCTCTGTGGTCTCCACAGGGGATTCAGACATCCCTTCGTCTTGGGAGATGCAAGACGAGCCTGCATTCAATTCACTGCAGGGATATCCGGACTTACTTCGAGTCAGAGCATCTCGGTGTCCATCGCACTTGCGGCCACAAACTCAGGGTCCCTCTCACATACCTGTAGCTGAGAGAAGCCTCCTCTTGAGGTGCTTGTGGAAACTTGGTATTCCTCTTGAGTCGAAGCCAGGGACTAAGCTCTCATCTCTAGTTGATTTGGGGTCCATGGACCCCTTTCATGTTGCTCCAGTGACTTCAGGATCCATCTAGACTTGAGACAGTGATATTGGGTTTACTCTGGAGTGCCATCAAGGAAATCAAGGATCCTTTCACGTTTGATGTGGAACACGGAATTGCTCTCCACGCAGTGCAGGGGAATCGGGCCTCATCTCGCGGCGAGGGGGAAGTCTCATGGTTTTTCTCGACTTGCGGCCGGATCCTGGGGTATATTCTCGAGTTACGACGGGGAGGGCCCTTCCAGACACGTGTTTGTTCAGCGACGTCAGGACTCCTGCCTAGGTGCGAGGGACACCTCGGGATTCTCCTCGAGTCTTGGCATGGCAATGGGGACGCGTCTCCACGTGAGGCGGGAAACCCAGTGTCCCTTTCCACGTGCCACAGGGATCCTGGGACTCCTATCCATTTTCAAGAGGAGTCAGGCATCGTCTCCTTTGGAAGCATTGATCTCCGTGGACCTTTCGAGTTTTCAAAGGATGTGAGGTCTCTGGACGCGATGAGGCAGAAAGTTAGGTCTTTCTCTGTGGTCTCCACAGGGGATTCAGACATCCCTTCGTCTTGGGAGATGCAAGACGAGCCTGCATTCAATTCACTGCAGGGATATCCGGCCTTTCTTCGAGTCAGAGCATCTCGGTGTCCATTCCATTTGAGGCCACAAACTCAGGGTCCCTCTCACATACCTGTAGCTCAGAGAAGCCTCCTCTTGAGGTGCTTGTGGAAAGTTGGTATTCCTCTTGAGTCGAAGCCAGGGACTAAGCTCTCATCTCGAGTTGATTTGTGGTCCACGGAGCCCTTTCGTGTTGCTACAGTGAGCTCAGGATCCCTCTAGACTAGGGACAGTGATCTTGGGTTTTCTCTGGAGTGCCATCAAGGAAATCAAGGCTCCTTTCACTTTTGATGTGGAATACGGAATTGCTCTGCATGCAGGGCAGGGGAATCGGGCCTCATCTCGCGGCGAGGGGGAAGTCTCATGGTTTTTCTCGAGTTGCGGCCGGAACCTGGGGTATATTCTCGAGTTACGACAGGGAGGGCCCTTCCAGACATGTGTTTGTTCAGCGACGTCAGGACTCCTGCCTAGGTGCGAGGGACACCTCGGGATTCTCCTCGCGTCTTGTCATCGCAATTGGGACGCGTCTCCACGTGAGGCGGGAGACCCAGGGTCCCTTTCCACGTGCCACAGGGATCCTGGGACTCCTATCCATTTTCAAGAGGAGTCAGTCATCGTCTCCTTTGGAAGCAATGATCTCCGCGGACCTCTCGAGTTTTCAAAGGATGTGAGGCCTCCGCTCGCGATGAGGCGGAGAATTAGGTTTTTCTCTGTGGTCTCCACAGGGGATTCAGACATCCCTTCGTCTTGGGAGATGCAAGACGAGCCTGCATTCAATTCACTGCAGGGATATCCGGCCTTACTTCGAGTCAGAGCATCCCGGTGTCCATTCCACTTGAGGCCACAAACTCGGGGTCCCTCAAATATACATGTAGCTGAGAGAAGCCTCCTCTTGAGGTGCTTGTGGAAAGTTGGTATTCCTCTTGAGTCTAAGCCAGGGACTAAGCTCTCATCTCGAGTTGATTTCGGTCCACGGAGCCCTTTCCTGTTGGTCCAGTGACCTCAGGATCCCTCTAGACTTGAGACAGTGATCTTGGGTTTTCTCTGGAGTGTCATCAAGGAAATCAAGGCTCCTTTCACGTTTGATGTGGAACACGGAATTGCTCTGCATGCAGTGCAGGGGAATCGGACCTCAACTCGCGGCGAGGGGGAAATCTCATGGTTTTTCTCGAGTTGCGGCCGGAACCTGGGGTATATTCTCGAGTTACGACGGGGAGGGCCCTTCCAGACACGTGTTTGTTCAGCGACGTCAGGACTCCTGCCTAGGTGCGAGGTACACCTCGGGATTCTCCTCGAGTCTTGGCATGGCAATTGGGACGCGTCTCCACGTGAGGCGGGAGACCCAGGGTCCCTTTCCACGTGCCACAGGGATCCTGGGACTCCTATCCATTTTCAAGAGGAGTCAGGCATCGTCTCCTTTGGAAGCATTGATCTCCACGGACCTCTCGAGTTTTCAAAGGATGTGAGGCCTCCGGTCGCAATGAGGCGGAGAACTCGGTCTTTCTCTGTGGTCTCCACAGGGGATTCAGACATCCCTTCGTCTTGGGAGATGCAAGACGAGCCTGCATTCAATTCACTGCAGGGATATCCGGCCTTACTTCGAGTCAGAGCATCTCGGTGTCCATTCCACTTGAGGCCACAAACTCAGGGTCCCTCTCACATACCTGTAGCTGAGAGAAGCCTCCCCTTGAGGTGCTTGTGGAAAGTTGGTTTTCCTCTTGAGTCGAAGCCAGGGACTAAGCTCTCATCTCGAGTTGATTTGGGGTCCACAGAGCCCTTTCGTGTTGCTCCAGTGACCTCCGGATCCCTCTAGACTTGAGACAGTGATCTTGCGTTTTCTCTGCAGTGCCATCAAGGAAATCAAGGCTCCTTTCACGTTTGATGTGGAACACCGAATTGTTCTGCACGCAGTGCAGGGGAATCGGGCTTCATCCAGCGGCGAGGGGGAAGTCTCATGGTTTTTCTCGAGTTGCGGCCGGAACCTGGGGTATATTCTCGAGTTACGACGGGGAGGGCCCTTCCAGACACGTGTTTGTTCAGCGACGTCAGGACTCCTGCCTAGGTGCGAGGGACACCTCGGGATTCTCCTCGAGTCTTGGCATGGCAATGGGGACGCGTCTCCACGTGAGGCGGGAAACCCAGTGTCCCTTTCCACGTGCCACAGGGATCCTGGGACTCCTATCCATTTTCAAGAGGAGTCAGGCATCGTCTCCTTTGGAAGCATTGATCTCCGCGGACCTCTCGGATTTTCAAAGGATGTGAGGTCTCTGGTCGCGATGAGGCAGAAAGTTAGGTCTTTCTCTGTGGTCTCCACAGGGGATTCAGACATCCCTTCGTCTTGGGAGATGCAAGACGAGCCTGCATTCAATTCACTGCAGGAATATCCGGCCTTACTTCGAGTCAGAGCATCTCGGTGTCCATTACACTTGAGGCCACAAACTCAGGGTCCCTCTCACATACCTGTAGCTCAGAGAAGCCTCCTCTTGAGGTGCTTGTGGAAAGTTGATATTCCTCTTGAGTCGAAGCCAGGGACTAAGCTCTCATCTCGAGTTGATTTGGGGTCCACGGAGCCCTTTCGGGTTGCTCCAGTGACCTCAGGATCCCTCTAGACTTGAGACAGTGATCTTGGGTTTTCTCTGGAGTGCCATCAAGGAAATCAAGGCTCCTTTCAAATTTGATGTGGAACACGGAATTGCTCTGCACGCAGTGCAGGGGAATCGGGCCTCATCTCGTGGCAAGGGGGAAGTCTCATGGTTTTTCTCGAGTTGCGGCCGGAACCTGGGGTATATTCTCGAGTTTCGACGGGGAGGGCCCTTCCAGACGCGTGTTTGTTCAGCGACGTCAGGACTCCTGCCTAGGTGCGAGGGACACCTCGGGATTCTCCTCGAGTCTTGGCATGGCAATTGGGACGCGTCTCCACGTGAGGCGGGACACCCAGGGTCCCTTTCCACGTGCCACAGGGATCCTGGGACTCCTATCCATTTTCAAGAGGAGTCAGGCATCGTCTCCTTTGGAAGCAATGATCTCCGCGGACCTCTCGAGTTTTCAAAGGATGTGAGGCCTCTGCTCGTGATGAGGCGGAGAATTAGGTTTTTCTCTGTGGTCTCCACAGGAGATTCAGACATCCCTTCGTCTTGGGAGATGCAAGACGATCGTGCATTCAATTCACTGCAGGGATATCCGGCCTTACTTCGAGTCAGAGCATCTCGGTGTCCATTCCACTTGAGGCCACAAACTCAGGGGCCCTCTCACATACCTGTAGCTGAGAGAAGCCTCCTCTTGAGGTGCTTGTGGAAAGTTGGTATTCCTCTTGAGTTGAAGCCAGGGACTAAGCTCTCATCTCGAGTTGATTTGGGGTCCATGGAGCCCTTTCTTGTTGCTACAGTGAGCTCAGGATCCCTCTAGACTAGGGACAGTGATCTTGGGTTTTCTCTGGAGGGCCATCAAGGAAATCAAGGCTCCTTTCACTTTTGATGTGGAATACGGAATTGCTCTGCATGCAGGGCAGGGGAATCGGGCCTCATCTCGCGGCGAGGGGGAAGTCTCATGGTTTTTCTCAAGTTGCGGCCGGAACCTGGGGTATATTCTCGAGTTACGACGGGGCGGGCCCTTCCAGACACGTGTTTGTTCAGCGACGTCAGGACTCCTGCCTAGGTGCGAGGGACACCTCGGGATTCCCCTCGAGTCCTGGCATGGCAATTGGGACGCGTCTCCACGTGAGGCGGGAGACCCAGGGTCCCTTTCCACGTGCCACAGGGATCCTGGGACTCCTATCCATTTTCAAGAGGAGTCAGGCATCATCTCCTTTGGAAGCATTGATCTCCTCGGACCTCTCGAGTTTTCAAAGGATGTGAGGCCTCTGGTCGCGATGAGGCGGAGAATTAGGTCTTTCTCTGTGGTCTCCACAGGGGATTCAGACATCCCTTCGTTTTGGGAGATGCAAGACGAGCCTGCATTCAATTCACTGCAGGGATATCCGGCCTTACTTCGAGTCAGAGCATCTCGGTGTCCATTCCACTTGAGGCCACAAACTCAGGGTCCCTCTCACATACCTGTAGCTGAGTGAAGCCTCCTCTTGAGGTGCTTGTGGAAAGTTGGTATTCCTCTTGAGTCGAAGCCAGGGACTAAGCTCTCATCTCGAGTTGATTTCGGGTCCACGGAGCCCTTTCGTGTTGCTCCAGTGACCTCAGGATCCCTCTAGACTTGAGACAGTCATCTTGGGTTTTCTCTGGAGTGCCATCAAGGAAATGAAGGCTCCTTTCACTTTTGATGTGGAATACGGAATTGCTCTGCACGCAGGGCAGGGGAATCGGGCCTCATCTCGCCGTGAGGGGGAATTCTCATGGTTTTTCTCGAGTTGCGTCCGGATCCCGGGGTATATTCTCGAGTTACGACGGGGAGGGCCCTTCCAGACACGTGTTTGTTCAGCGACGTCAGGACTCCTGCCTAGGTGCGAGGGACACCTCGGGATTCTCCTCGAGTCTTGGCATGGCAATGGGGACGCGTCTCCACGTGAGGCGCGAAACCCAGTGTCCCTTTCCACGTGCCACAGGGATCCTGGGACTCCTATCCATTTTCAAGAGGAGTCAGGCATCGTCTCCTTTGGAAGCATTGATCTCCGCGGACCTCTCGGATTTTCAAAAGATGTGAGGTCTCTGGTCGCGATGAGGCAGAAAGTTAGGTCTTTCTCTGTGGTCTCCACAGGGGATTCAGACATCCCTTCGTCTTGGGAGATGCAAGACGAGCCTGCATTCAATTCACTGCAGGGATATCCGGCCTTACTTCGAGTCAGAGCATCTCGGTGTCCATTCCATTTGAGGCCACAAACTCAGGGTCCCTCTCACATACCTGTAGCTCAGAGAAGCCTCCTCTTGAGGTGCTTGTGGAAAGTTGATATTCCTCTTGAGTCGAAGCCAGGGACTAAGCTCTCATCTCGAGTTGATCTGGGGTCCACGGAGCCCTTTCGTGTTGCTCCAGTGACCTCAGGATCCCTCTAGACTTGTGACAGTGATCTTGGGTTTCCTCTGGAGTGCCATCAAGGAAATCAAGGCTCCTTTCAAATTTGATGTGGAACACGGAATTGCTCTGCACGCAGTGCAGGGGAATCGGGCCTCATCTCGTGGCAAGGGGGAAGTCTCATGGTTTTTCTCGAGTTGCGGCCGGAACCTGGGGTATATTCTCGAGTTACGACGGGGAGAGCCCTTCCAGACACGTGTTTGTTCAGCGATGTCAGGACTCCTGCCTAGGTGCGAGGGACACCTCGGGATTCTCCTTAAGTCTTGCCATGGCAATTGGGACGCGTCTCCACGTGAGGCGGGAGACCCAGGGTCCCTTTCCACGTGCCACAGGGATCCTGGGACTCCTATCCATTTTCAAGAGGAGTCAGGCATCGTCTCCTTTGGAAGCAATGATCTCCGCGGACCTCTCGAGTTTTCAAAGGATGTGAGGCCTCTGCTCGTGATGAGGCGGAGAATTAGGTTTTTCTCTGTGGTCTCCACAGGATATTCAGACATCCCTTCGTCTTGGGAGATGCAAGACGAGCCTGCATTCAATTCACTGCAGGGATATCCGGCCTTACTTCGAGTCAGAGCATCTCGGTGTCCATTCCACTTGAGGCCACAATCTCAGGGGCCCTCTCACATACCTGTAGCTGAGAGAAGCCTCCTCTTGAGGTGCTTGTGGAAAGTTGGTATTCCTCTTGAGTCGAAGCCAGGTACTAAGCTCTCATCTCGAGTTGATTTGGGGTCCATGGAGCCCTTTCGTGTTGCTACAGTGAGCTCAGGATCCCTCTAGACTAGGGACAGTGATCTTGGGTTTTCTCTGGAGTGCCATCAAGGAAATCAAGGCTCCTTTCACTTTTGATGTGGAATACGGAATTGCTCTGCATGCAGGGCAGGGGAATCGGGCCTCATCTCGCGGCGAGGGGGAAGTCTCATGGTTTTTCTCGAGTTGCGGCCGGAACCTGGGGTATATTCTCGAGTTAGGACAGGGAGGGCCCTTCCAGACACGTGTTTGTTCAGCGACGTCAGGACTCCTGCCTAGGTGCGAGGGACACCTCGGGATTCTCCTCGAGTCTTGGCATGGCAATTGGGACGCGTCTCCACGTGAGGCGGGAGACCCAGGGTCCCTTTCCACGTGCCACAGGGATCCTGGGACTCCTATCCATTTTCAAGAGGAGTCAGTCATCGTCTCCTTTGGAAGCAATGATCTCCGCGGACCTCTCGAGTTTTCAAAGGATGTGAGGCCTCCGCTCGCGATGAGGCGGAGAATTAGGTTTTTCTCTGTGGTCTCCACAGGGGATTCAGACATCCCTTCGTCTTGGGAGATGCAAGACGAGCCTGCATTCAATTCACTGCAGGGATATCCGGCCTTACTTCGAGTCAGAGCATCCCGGTGTCCATTCCACTTGAGGCCACAAACTCGGGGTCCCTCTCACATACCTGTAGCTGAGAGAAGCCTCCCCTTGAGGTGCTTGTGGAAAGTTGGTATTCCTCTTGAGTCGAAGCCAGGGACTAAGCTCTCATCTCGAGTTGATTTGGGGTCCACACAGCCCTTTCGTGTTGCTCCAGTGCCCTCCGGATCCCTCTAGACTTGAGACAGTGATCTTGCGTTTTCTCTGCAGTGCCATCAAGGAATTCAAGGCTCCTTTCACGTTTGATGTGGAACAGGGAATTGTTCTGCACGCAGTGCAGGGGAATCGGGCTTCATCCATCGGCGAGGGGGAAGTCTCATGGTTTTTCTCGAGTTGCGGCCGGAACCTGGGTTATATTCTCGAGTTACGACGGGGAGGGCCCTTCCAGACACGTGTTTGTTCAGCGACGTTAGGACTCCTGCCTAGGTGCGAGGGACACCTCGGGATTCTCCTCGATTCTTGGCATGGCAATGGGGACGCGTCTCCAGGTGAGGCGGGAAACCCAGTGTCCCTTTCCACGTGCCGCAGGGATCCTGGGACGCCTATCCATTTTCAAGAGGAGTCAGGCATCGTCTCCTTTGGAAGCATTGATCTCCGCGGACTTCTCGAGTTTTCAAAGGATGTGAGGTCTCTGGTCGCGATGAGGCAGATAGTTAGGTCTTTCTCTGTGGTCTCCACAGGGGATTCAGACATCCCTTCGTCTTGGGAGATGCAAGACGAGCCTGCATTCAATTCACTGCAGGGATATCCGGCCTTACTTCGAGTCAGAGCATCTCGGTGTCCATTCCATTTGAGGCCACAAACTCAGGGTCCCTCTCACATACCTGTAGCTCAGAGAAGCCTCCTCTTGAGGTGCTTGTGGAAAGTTGATATTCCTCTTGAGTCGAAGCCAGGGACTAAGCTCTCACCTCGAGTTGATTTGTGGTCCACGGATCCCTTTCGTGTTGCTCCAGTGACCTCAGGATCCCTCTAGACTTGACACAGTGAGCTTGGGTTTTCTCTGGAGTGCCATCAAGGAAATCAAGGCTCCTTTCACTTTTGATGTGGAATACGGAATTGCTCTGCATGCAGGGCAGGGGAATCGGACCTCAACTCGCAGCGAGGGGGAAGTCTCATGGTTTTTCTCGAGTTGCGGCCGGAACCTCGGTTATATTCTCGAGTTACGACTGGGAGGGCCCTTCCAGACACGTGTTTGTTCAGCGACGTCAGGACTCCTGCCTAGGTGCGAGGGACACCTCGGGATTCTCCTCGAGTCTTGGCATGGCAATTGGGACGCGTCTCCACGTGAGGCGGGAGACCCAGGGTCCCTTTCCACGTGCCGCAGGGATCCTGGGACGCCTATCCATTTTCAAGAGGAGTCAGGCATCGTCTCCTTTGGAAGCATTGATCTCCGCGGACCTCTCGAGTTTTCAAAGTATGTGAGGCCTCCGGTCGCGAAGAGGCGGAGAATTAGGTCTTTCTCTGTGGTCTCCACAGGGGATTCAGACATCCCTTCGTCTTGGGAGATGCAAGACGAGCCTGCATTCAATTCACTATTGGGATATCCGGCCTTACTTCGAGTCAGAGCATCTCGGTGTCCATTCCACTTGATGCCACAAATTCAGGGTCCCTCTCACATACCTGTAGCTGAGAGAAGCCTCCTCTTGAGGTGCTTGTGGAAAGTTGGTATTCCTCTTGAGTCGAGGCCAGGGACTAAGCTCTCATCTCGAGTTGATTTGGGGTCCACGGAGACCTTTCGTGTTGCTCCAGTGACCTCAGGATCCCTCTAGACTTGAGACAGTGATCTTGGGTTTTCTCTGGAGTGCCATCAAGGAAATCAAGGCTCCTTTCACTTTTGATGTCGAACACGGAATTGCTCTGCACGCAGTGCAGGGGAATTAGGCCTCATCTCGCGGCGAAGGGGAAGTCTCATGGTTTTTCTCGAGTTGCGGCCGGAACCTGGGGTATATACTCGAGTTACGACGGGGAGGGCCCTTCCAGACACGTGTTTGCTCAGCGACGTCAGGACTCCTGCCTAGGTGCGAGGGACACCTCGGGATTCTCCTCGAGTCTTGGCATGGCAATTGGGACGCGTCTCCACTTGAGGCGGGAGACCCAGCGTCCGTTTCCACGTGATACAGGGATCCTGGGACTCCTATCCATTTTCAAGAGGAGTCAGGCACTGTCTCATTTGGAAGCATTGATCTCCGCAGACCTCTCGGGTTTTCAAAGGATGTGAGGCCTCCGGTCGCGATGAGGCGGAGGACTAGGTCTTTCTCTGTCGTCTCCACAGGGGATTCAGACAACCCTTCGTCTTGGGAGATGCAAGACGAGCCTGCATTCAATTCACTGCAGGGATATCCGGCCTTACTTCGAGTCAGAGCATCTCGGTGTCCATTACACTTGAGGCCACAAATTCAGGGTCACTCTCACATACCTGTAGCTGAGAGAAGCCTCCTCTTGAGGTGCTTATGGAAAGTTGGTATTGCTCTTGAGTCGAAGCCAGGGACTAAGCTCTCATCTCGAGTGATTTGGGGTCCACGGAGCCCTTTCTTGTTGCTCCAGTGACCTCAGGATCCCTCTAGACTTGAGACAGTGATCTTGGGTTTTCTCTGGAGTGCCATCAAGGAAATCAAGGCTCCTTTCAAGTTTGATGTGGAACACGGAATTGCTCTGCACACAGTGCATGGGAATCGGGCCTCATCTCGGGGCAATGGGGATGTCTCATGGTTTTTCTCAAGTTGCTGGCGGAACCTAGGGTATATTCTCGAGTTACGACGGGGAGGGCCCTTCCAGACACGTGTTTGTTCAGCGATGTCAGGACTCCTGCCTAGGTGCGAGGGACATCTCGGGATTCTCCTCGAGTCTTGGCATGGCAATTGGGACGCGTCTCCACGTGAGGCGGGAACCCCAGGGTCCCTTTCTACGTGCCACAGGGATCCTGGGACTCCTATCCATTTTCAAGAAGAGTCAGGCATCATCTCCTTTGGAAGCATTGATCTCCGCAGACCTCTCGAGTTTTCAAAGGATGTGAGGCCTCAGGTCTCGATGAGGCGGAAAACTAGGTCTTTCTCTGTGGTCTCCACAGGGGATTCAGACATCCCTTCGTCTTGGGAGATGAAGACGAGCCTGCTTTCAATTCACTGCAGGGATATCCGGCCTTACTTCGAGTCAGAGCATCTCCGTGTCCATTCCACTTGAGGCCACAAACTCAGGGTCCCTCTCACATACCTGTAGCTGAGAGAAGCCTCCTCTTGAGATGCTTGTGGAAAGTTGGTATTCCTCTTGAGTCGAAGCCAGACACTAAGCTCTCATCTCGAGTTGATTTGGGGTCCACTGAGCCGTTTCTTGTACCTCCAGTGACCTAAGGATCCCTCTAGACTTGAGACAGTGATCTTGGGTTTTCTCTGGAGTGCCATCAAGGAAATCAAGGCTCCTTTCACGTTTGATGTGGAACACGGAATTGCTCTGCACGCACTGCAGGGGAATCGGGCCCCAACTCGCGGCGAGGGGGAAGTCTCATTGTTTTTCTCGAGTAGCGGCCACAACCTGGGGTATATTCTCGAGTTACGACGGGGAGGTCCCTTACAGACACGTGTTTGTTCAGCGACGTCAGGACTCCTGCCTAGGTGCGAGGGACACCTCGGGATTCTCCTCGAGTCTTGGCATGGAAATTGGGACGCGTCTCCACGTGAGGCGGGAGACCCAGGGCCCCTTCCACGTACCACAGGGTTCCTGGGACTCCTATCCATTTTCAAGAGGAGTCAGACATCGCCTCCTTTGAAAGCATTGATCTCCGCGGACCTCTCGAATTTTCAAAGGATGTGAGGACTCCGGAAGCGATGAGGCGGAGAACTAGGTCGTTCTTGTGGTCTCCACAGGGGATTCAGACATCCCTTCGTCTTGGGAGATGCAAGACGAGCCTGCATTCAATTCACTGCAGGGATATCCGGCCTTACTTAAGTCAGAGCATCTCGCTGTCCATTCCAATTGAGGCCAAAAACTCAGGGTCCCTCTCACATACTTGTAGCTGAGAGAAACCTACTCTTCAGGTGATTGTGGAAACTTGGTATTCCTCTTGAGTCAAAGCCAGGGACTAAGCTCTCATCTCGAGTAGATTTGGGGTCCACGGAGCCCTTTCGTGCTGCTACAGTGACCTCAGGATCCCTCTAGACTTGAGACAGTGATCTTGGGTTTTCTCTGGAGTGCCATCAAGGAAATCAAGGCTCCTTTCACGTTTGATGTGGAACACGGAATTGCTCTGCACGCAGGGCAGGGGAATCGGGCCTCATCTCGCGGCGAGGGGGAAGTCTCATGGTTTTTCTCGAGTTGCGGCCGGAACCTGGGGTATATTCTCGAGTTACGACGGGGAGGGCCCTTCCAGACACGTGTTTATTCAGCGACATCAGGACTCCTGCCTAGGTGCGAGGGACACCTCGGGAATCTCCTCGAGTCTTGGCATGGCAATTGGGACGCGTCTCCACGTGAGGCGGGAGACCCAGGGTCCCTTTCCACGTGCCACAGGGATCCTGGGACTCCTATCCATTTTCAAGAGGAGTCAGGCATCGACTCCTTTGGAAGCATTGATCTCCGCGGACCTCTCGAGTTTTCAAAGAATGTGAGGCCTCCGGTCGTTAAGAGGCGGAGAACTCGGTCTTTCTCTGTGGTCTCCACAGGGGATTCAGACATCCCTTTGTCTTGGGAGATAGAAGACGAGCCTGCATTCAATTCACTGCAGGGATATCTGGCCTTACTTCGAGTCAGAGCATCTCGGTGTCCATTCCACTTGAGGCCACAAACTCAGGGTCCGTCTCACATACCTGTAGCTGAGAGAAGCCTCCTCTTGAGGTGCTTGTGGAAAGTTGGTATTCCTCTTGAGTCGAAGCCAGGGACTAAGCTCTCATCTCGAGTTGATGTGGGGTCCACGGAGCCCTTTCCTTTTGCTCCAGTGACCTCAGGATCCCTCTAGACTTGAGACAGTTATCTTGGGTTTTCTCTGGAGTGCCATCAAGGAAATCAAGGCTCCTTTCACGTTTGATTTGGAACAAGGAATTGCTCTGCACGCAGTGCAGGGGAATCGGGCCTCATCTCGCGGCGAGGGGGAAGTCTCATGGTTTTTCTCGAGTTGCGGCCGGAACCTGGGATATATTCTCGAGTTACGACGGGGAGGGCCCTTCGAGACACGTGTTTGTTCAGCGACATCAGGACTCCTGCCTAGGTGCAAGGGACACCTCGGGATTCTCCTCGAGTCTTGGCATGGCAATGGGGACGCGTCTCCACGTGAGGCGTGAGACCCAGGGTCCCTTTCCACGTGCCACAGGGATCCTGGGACTCCTATCCATTTTCAGGAGGAGTCAGGCATCGTCTCCTTTGGAAGCATTGGTTTCCGCACACCTCTCGAGTTTTCAAAGGATGTGAGGCCTCCGGACGCGATGAGGCGGAGGACTAGTTCTTTCTCAGTCGTCTCCACAGGGGATTCAGACATCCCTTCGTCTTGGGAGATGCAAGACGAGCCTGCATTCAATTCACTGCAGGGATATCCGGCCTTACTTCGAGTCAGAGCATCTCTGTGTCCATTCCACTTGAGGCCACAAACTCAGGGTCCCTATCACATACCTGTAGCTGAAAGAAGCCTCCTCTTGAGGTGCTTGTGAAAAGCTAGTATTCCTCCAGAGTCGAAGCCAGGGACTAAGCTCTCATCTCGATTCGATTTGGGGTCCACGGAGCCCTTTCGTGTTGCTACAGTGACCTCAGGAACCCTCTAGACTTGAGAGAGTGATCTTGGGTTTCCTCTGGAGTGCCATCAAGGAAATCAAGGCTCCTTTCACGTTTGATGTGGAACACGGAATTGCTCTGCACGCACTGCAGGGGAATCGGGCCTCATCTCGCGGCGAGGGGGAAGTCTCATGGTTTTTCTCGAGTTGCGGCCGGAACCTGGGGTATATTCTCGAGTTACGACTGGGAGGGCCCTTCCAGACACGTGTTTGTTCAGCGACGTCAGGACTCCTGCCTAGGTGCGAGGGACACCTCGGGATTCTCCTCGAGTCTTGGCATGGCAATTGGGACGCGTCTCCACGTGAGGCGGGAGACCCAGGGTCCCTTTCCACGTGCCACAGGGATCCTGGGCCACCTATCCATTTTCAAGAGGAGTCAGGCATCGTCTCCTTTGGAAGCATTGATCTCCGCGGACCTCTCGAGTTTTCAAAGGATGTGAGGCCTCCGGTCGCGATGAGGCGGAGAATTAGGTCTTTCTCTGTGGTCTCCACAGGGGATTCAGACATCCCTTCGTCTTGGGAGATGCAAGCCGAGCCTGCATTCAATTCACTATTGGGATATCCGGCCTTACTTCGAGTCAGAGCATCTCGGTGTCCATTCCACTTGATGCCACAAACTCAGGGTCACTCTCACATACCTGTAGCTGAGAGAAGCCTCCTCTTGAGGTGCTTGTGGAAAGTTGGTATTCCTCTTGAGTCGAGGCCAGGGACTACGCTCTCATCTCGAGTTGATTTGGGGTCCACGGAGACCTTTCGTGTTGCTCCAGTGACCTCAGGATCCCTCTAGACTTGAGACAGTGATCTTGGGTTTTCTCTGGAGTGCCATCAAGGAAATCATGGCTCCTTTCACTTTTGATGTCGAACACGGAATTGCTCTGCACGCAGTGCAGGGGAATTGGGCCTCATCTCGCGGCGAAGGGGAAGTCTCATGGTTTTTCTCGAGTTGCGGCCGGAACCAGGGGTATATTCGAGAGTTACGACGGGGAGGGCCCTTCCAGACACGTGTTGTTCAGCGACGTCAGGACTCCTGCCTAGGTGCGAGGTACACCTCGGGATTCTCCTCGAGTCTTGGCATGGCAATTGGGACGCGTCTCCACGTGAGGCGGGAGACCCAGGGTCCCTTTCCACGTGCCACAGGGATCCCGGGACTCCTATCCATTTTCAAGAGGAGTCAGGCATCGTCTCCTTTGGAAGCATTGATCTCCGCGGACCTCTCGGATTTTCAAAGGATGTGAGGCCTCCGGTCGTGATGTGGCGGAGGACTAGGTCTTTCTCTGTCGTCTCCACAGGGGATTCAGACATCCCTTCGTCTTGGGAGATGCAAGACGAGCCTGCATTCAATTCACTGCAGGGATATCCGGCCTTATTTCGAGTCAGAGCATCTCGGTGTCCATTACACTTGAGGCCACAAATTCAGGGTCACTCTCACATACCTTTAGCTGAGAGAAGCCTCCTCTTGAGGTGCTTATGGAAAGTTGGTATTCCTCTTGAGTCGAAGCCAGGGACTAAGCTCTCATCTCGAGTTGATTTGGGGTCCACGGAGCCCTTTCTTGTTGCTCCAGTTACCTCAGGATCCCTCTAGACTTGAGACAGTGATCTTGGGTTTTCTCTGTGGTGCCATCAAGGAAATCAAGGCTCCTTTCAAGTTTGATGTGGACCACGGAATTGCTCTGCACACAGTGCATGGGAATCGGGCCTCATCTCGCGGCAAGGGGGATGTCTCATTGTTTTTCTGAAGTTACGGTCGGAACCTAGGGAATATTCTCGAGTTACGACGGGGAGGGCCCTTCCAGACACGTGTTTGTTCAGCGACGTCAGGACTCCTGCCTAGGTGCGAGGGACACCTCGGGAATCTCCTCGAGTCTTGGCATGGTAATTGGGACGCGTCTCCACGTGACGCGGGAGACCCAGGGTCCCTTTCCACGTGCCACAGGGATCCTGGGACTCCTATCCATTTTCAAGAAGAGTCAGGCATCGTCTCCTTTGGAAGCATTGATCTCCGCAGACCTCTCGAGTTTTCAAAGGATGGGAGGCCTCCGGTCTCGATGAGGCGGGGAACTAGGTCTTTCTCTGTGGTCTCCACAGGGGATTCAGACATCCCTTCGTCTTGGGAGATGCAAGACGAGCCGGCATTCAATTCACTGCAGGGATATCCGGCCTTACTTCGAGTCAGAGCATCTCGGTGTCCATTCCACTTGAGGCCACAAACTCAGGGTCCCTCTCACATACCTGTAGCTGAGAGAAGCCTCATCTTGATGTGCTTGTGGAAATTGGTATTCCTCTTGAGTCGAAGCCAGGGACTAAGCTCTCATCTCGAGTTGATTTGGGGTCCACGGAGCCCTTTCTTGTTGCTCCAGTGACCTCAGGATCCCTCTAGACTTGAGACAGTGATCTTGGGTTTTCTCTGGAGTGTCATCAAGGAAATCAAGGCTTCTTTCAGCTTTGATGTGGAACACGGAATTGCTCTGCACGCACTGCAGGGGAATCGGGCCTCATCTCGCGGCGAGGGGGAAGTCTCATGGTTTTTCTGAAGTTACGGTCGGAACCTAGGGAATATTCTCGAGTTACGACGGGGAGGGCCCTTCCAGACACGTGTTTGTTCAGCGACGTCAGGACTCCTGCCTAGGTGCGAGGGACAAGTCGGGAATCTCCTCGAGTCTTGGCATGGTAATTGGTACGCGTCTCCACGTGAGGCGGGAGACCCAGGGTCCCTTTCCACGTGCCACAGGGATCCTGGGACTCCTATCCATTTTCAAGAAGAGTCAGGCATCGTCTCCTTTGGAAGCATTGATCTCCGCGGACCTCTCGAGTTTTCAAAGGATGGGAGGCCTCCGGTCTCGATGACGCGGAGAACTAGGTCTTTCTCTGTGGTGTCCACAGGGGATTCAGACATCCCTTCGTCTTGGGAGATGCAAGACGAGCCCGCTTTCAAATCACTGCAGGGATATCCGGCCTTACTTCGAGTCAGAGCATCTCCGTGTCCATTCCACTTGAGGCCACAAACTCAGGGTCCCTCTCACATACCTGTAGCTGAGAGAAGCCTCATCTTGAGGTGCTTGTGGAAATTGGTATTCCTCTTGAGTCGAAGCCAGGGACTAAGCTCTCATCTCGAGTTGATTTGGGGTCCACGGAGCCCTTTCTTGTTGCTCCAGTGACCTCAGGATCCCTCTAGACTTGAGACAGTGATCTTGTGTTTTCTCTGGAGTGCCATCAAGGAAATCAAGGCTCCTTTCAGCTTTGATGTGGAACACGGAATTGCTCTGCACGCACTGCAGGGGAATCGGGCCTCATCTCGCGGCGAGGGGGAAGTCTCATGGTTTTTCTCGAGTTGCGGCCGGAACCTCGGTTATATTCTCGAGTTACGACTGTGAGGGCCCTTCCAGACACGTGTTTGTTCAGCGACGTCAGGACTCCTGCCTAGGTGCGAGGGACACCTCGGGATTCTCCTCGAGTCTTGGCATGGCAATTGGGACGCGTCTCCAGGTGAGGCGGGAGACCCAGGGTCCCTTTCCACGTGCCACAGGGATCCTGGGACACCTATCCATTTTCAAGAGGAGTCAGGCATCGTCTCCTTTCGAAGCATTGATCTCTGCGGACCTCTCGAGTTTTCAAAGGATGTGAGGCCTCCGGTCGCGATGAGGCGGAGAATTAGGTCTTTCTCTGTGGTCTCCACAGGGGATTCAGACATCCCTTCGTCTTGGGAGATGCAAGACGAGCCTGCATTCAATTCACTATTGGGATATCCGGCCTTACTTCGAGTCAGAGGATCTCGGTGTCCATTCCACTTGATGCCACAAACTCAGGGTCCCTCTCACATACCTGTAGCTGAGAGAAGCCTCCTCTTGAGGTGCCTGTGGAAAGTTGGTATTCGTCTTGAGTCGAAGCCAGGGACTAAGCTCTCATCTCGAGTTGATTTGGGGTCCACGGAGCCCTTTCTTGTTGCTCCAGTGACCTCAGGATCCCTCTAGACTTGAGACAGTGATTTTGGGTTTTCTCTGGAGTGCCATCAAGGAAATCAAGGCTCGTTTCACGTTTGATGTGGAACACGGAATGGCTCTGCACGCAGTGCAGGGGAATCGGGCCTCATGTCGCGTCGAGGGGGAAGTCTCATGGTTTTTCTCAAGTTGCGCCCGGAACCTGGGGTATATTCTCGAGTTACCACGGGGAGGGCCTTCCAGACACGTGTTTGTTCAGCGACGTCAGGACTCCTGCCTAGGTGCGAGGGACACCTCGGGATTCTCCTCGAGTCTTGGCATGGCAATTGGGACGCGTTTCCACGTGAGGCGGGAGACCCAGGGTCCCTTTCCACGTGCCACAGGGATCCTGGGACTCCTATCCATTGTCAAGAGGAGTCAGGCATCGTGTCCTTTGGAAGCATTGATCTCCGCAGACCTCTCGAGTTTTCAAAGGATGTGAGGCCTCCGGTCGCGTTGAGGCGGAGGACTAGGTCTTTCTCTGTGGTCTCCACAGGGGATTCAGACATCCCTTCGTCTTGGGAGATGCAAGACGAGCCTGCATTCAATTCACTGCAGGGATATCCGGCCTTACTTGGAGTCAGAGCATCTCGGTGTCCATTCCACTTGAGGCCAAAAACTCAGGGTCCCTCTCACATACCTGTAGCTGAGAGAAGCCTCCTGTTGAGGTGCTTTTGGAAAGTTGGTATTCCTCTTGATTCGAAGCCAGGGACTAAGCTCTCATCTCGAGTTGATTTGGGGTCCACGGAGCCCTTTCGTGTTGCTCCAGTGACCTCAGGATCCCTCTAGACTTGAGACAGTGATCTTGGGTTTTCTCTGGAGTGCCGTCAAGGAAATCAAGGCTCCTTTCACGTTTGATGTGGAACACGGAATTGCTCTGCACGCAGTGCAGGGGAATCGGGCCTCATCTCGCGGCGAGGGGGAAGTC
Source organism: Dama dama (assembly GCF_033118175.1). NCBI lineage: Eukaryota > Metazoa > Chordata > Mammalia > Artiodactyla > Cervidae > Dama > Dama dama. The sequence continues at coordinate 3,353,633 of NC_083706.1, read as the reverse complement.
TCATGGTTTTTCTCGAGTTGCGGCCGGAACCTGGGGTGTATTCTCGAGTTACGACGGGGAGGGCCCTTCCAGACACGTGTTTGTTCAGCGACGTAAGGACTCCAGCCTAGGTGCGAGGGACACCTCGGGATTCTCCTCGAGTCTTCGCATGGCAATTGGGACTCGCCTCCACGTGAGGCGGGAGACGCAGGGTCCCTTTCCACGTGCCACAGGGATCCTGGGACTCCTATCCATTTTCAAGAGGAGTCAGGCATCGTCTCCTTTGGAAGCATTGATCTCCGCGGACGTCTCAATTTTTCAAAGGATGTGCGGCCTCCGGTCGCGTTGAGGCGGAGGACTAGGTCTTTCTCTGTGGTCTCCACAGGGGATTCAGACAACCCTTCGTCTTGGGAGATGCAAGACGAGCCTGCATTCAATGCACTGCAGGGATATCTGGCCTTACTTCGAGTCAGAGCATCTCGGTGTCCATTCCACTTGAGGCCACAAACTCAGGGTCCATCTCACATACCTGTAGCTGAGAGAAGCCTCCTCTTGAGGTGCTTGTGGAAACTTGGTATTCCTCTTGAGTCGAAGCCAGGGACTAAGCTCTCATCTCGAGTTGATTTGGGGTCCACGGAGCCCTTTGGTGTTGCTCCAGTGACCTCAGGATCCCTCTAGACTTGAGACAGTGATCTTGGGTTTTCTCTGGAGTGCCATCAAGGAAATCAAGTCTCCTTTCACGTTTGATGTGGAACACGGAATTGCTCTGCACGCAGTGCAGGGGAATCGGGCCTCATCTCGCAGCGAGGGGGAAGTCTCATGGTTTTTCTCGAGATGCGGCCGGAACCTGGGGTATATTCTCGAGTTAAGACGGGGAGGGCCCTTCCAGACATGTGTTTGTTCAGCGAAGTCAGGACTCCTGGCTAGGTGCGAGGGACACCTCGGGATTCTCCTCGAGTCTTGGCATGGCAATTGGGACGCGTTTCCACGTGAGGCGGGAGACCCAGGGTCCCTTTCCACGTGCCACAGGGATCCTGGGACTCCTATCCATTTTCAAGAGGAGTCAGGCATCGTCTCCTTTGGAAGCATTGATCTCCGCGGACTTCTCGAGTTTTCAAAGGATGTGAGGCCTCCGTTCGTGTTGAGGCGGAGGACTAGGTCTTTCTCTGTGGTCTCCACAGGGGATTCAGACAACCCTTCGTCTTGGGAGATGCAAGAGGAGCCTGCATTCAATTCACTGCAGGTATATCCGGCCTTACTTCAAGTCAGAGCATCCCGGTGTCCATTCCACTTGAGGCCACAAACTCAGGGTTCCTCTCACATACCTGTAGCTGAGAGAAGCCTCCTCTTGAGGTGCTTGTGGAAAGTTGGTATTCCTCTTGAGTCGAAGCCAGGGACTAAGCTCTCATCTCGAGTTGATTTGGGGTCCTCGGAGCCCTTTCGTGTTGCTCCAGTGACCTCAGGATCCCTCAAGACTTGAGACAGTGATCTTGGGTTTTCTCTGGAGTGTCATCAAGGAAATCAAGGCTCCTTTCACGTTTGATGTGGAACACGGAATTGCTCTGGACGCAGTGCATAGGAATCGCGCCTCATCTCGCAGCGAGGGGGAAGACTCATGGTTTCTCTCGAGTTGAGGCCGGAACCTGGGGTATATTCTCGAGTTACAACGGGGAGGTCCCTTCCATACACGTGTTTGTTCAGCGACGTAAGGACTCCAGCCTAGGTGCGAGGGACACCTCGGGATTCTCCTCGAGTCTTCGCATGGCATTTGGGTCGCGTCTCCACTTGAGGCGGGAGACGCAGGGTCCTTTTCCACGTGTCACAGGGATCCTGGGACTCCTATCCATTTTCAAGAGGAGTCAGGCATCGTCTCCTTTGGAAGCATTGATCTCCGCAGACCTCTCGAGTTTTCAAAGGATGTGAGGCCTCTGGTCGCGTTGAGGCGGAGGACTAGGTCTTTCTCTGTGGTCTCCACAGGGGATTCAGACAACCCTTCGTCTTGGGAGATGCAAGACGAGCCTGCATTCAATTCAGTGCAGGGATATCTGGCCTTACTTCGAGTCAGAGCATCTCGGTGACCATTCCACTGGAGGTCACAAACTCAGGGTCCCTCTCACATACCTGTAGCTCAGAGAAGCCTCCTGTTGAGGTGCTTTTGGAAAGTTGGTATTCCTCTTGAGTCGAAGCCAGGGACTAAGCTCTCATCTCGAGTTGATTTGGGGTCCACGGAGCCCTTTCGTGTTGCTCCAGTGACCTCAGGATCCCTCTAGACTTGAGACAGTGATCTTGGGTTTTCTCTGGAGTGCCGTCAAGGAAATCAAGGCTCCTTTCACGTTTGAAGTGGAACACGGAATTGCTCTGCACTCAGTGCAGGGGAATAGGGCCTCATCTCGCGGCGAGGGGGAAGTCTCATGGTTTTTCTCGAGTTTCGGCCGGAACCTGGGGTGTATTCTCGAGTTACGACGGAGAGGGCCCTTCCAGACACGTGTTTGTTCAGCGACGTAAGGACTCCAGCCTAGGTGCGAGGGACACCTCGGGATTCTCCTCGAGTCTTCGCATGGCAATTGGGACGCGTCTCCGCGTGAGGCGGGAGACCCAGGGTCCCTTTCCACGTGCCACAGGGATCCTGGGACTCCTATCCATTTTCAAGAGGAGTCAGGCATCGTCTCCTTTGGAAGCATTGATCTCCGCGGACGTCTCGAGTTTTCAAAGGATGTGAGGCCTCCGGTCGCGTAGAGGCGGAGGACTAGGTCTTTCTCTGTGGTCTCCACAGGGGATTCAGACAACCCTTCGTCTTGGGAGATGCAAGACGAGCCTGCATTCAATTCACTGCAGGGATATCTGGCCTTACTTCGAGTCAGAGCATCTCGGTGTCCATTCCACTTGAGGCCACAAACTCAGGGTCCTCTCACATACCTGTAGCTGAGAGAAGCCTCCTCTTGAGGTGCTTGTGGACACTTGGTATTCCTCTTGAGTCGAAGCCAGGGACTAAGCTCTCATCTCGAGTTGATTTGGGGTCCACGGAGCCCTTTCGTGTTGCTCCAGTGACCTCAGGATCCCTCTAGACTTGAGACAGTGATCTTGGGTTTTCTCTGGAGTGCCATCAAGGAAATCAAGTCTCCTTTCACGTTTGATGTGGAACACGGAATAGCTCTGCACGCAGTGCAGGGGAATCGGGCCTCATCTCGCAGCGAGGGGGAAGTCTCATGGTTTTTCTCGAGTTGCGGCCGGAACCTGGGGTATATTCTCGAGTTACGACGGGGAGGGCCCTTCCAGACATGTGTTTGTTCAGCGACGTCAGGACTCCTGCCTAGGTGCGAGGGACACCTCGGGATTCTCCTCGAGTCTTGGCATGGCAATTGGGACGCGTCTCCACGTGAGGCGGGAGACCCAGGGTCCCTTTCCACGTGCCACAGGGATCCTGGGACTCCTATCCATTTTCAAGAGGAGTCAGGCATCGTCTCCTTTGGAAGCATTGATCTCCGCGGACTTCTCGAATTTTCAAAGGATGTGAGGCCTCTGTTCGCGTTGAGACGGAGGACTAGGTCTTTCTCTGTGGTCTCCACAGGGGATTCAGACAACCCTTCGTCTTGGGAGATGCAAGACGAGCCTGCATTCAATTCACTGCAGGGATATCCGGCCTTACTTCGAGTCAGAGCATCTCGGTGTCCATTCCACTTGAGGCCACAAACTCAGGGTCCCTCTCACATACATGTAGTTGAGAGAAGCCTCCTCTTGAGGTGCTTGTGGAAAGTTGGTATTCCTCTTGAGTCGAAGCCAGGGACTAAGCTCTCATCTCGAGTTGATTTGGGGTCCACGGAGCCCTTTCGTGTTGCTCCAGTGACCTCAGGATCCTTCTAGACTTGAGAAAGTGACCTTGGGTTTTCTCTGGAGTGCCATCAGGGAAATCAAGGCTCCTTTCACGTTTGATGTGGAACACGGAATTGCTCTGCACGAAGTGCAGGGGAATCGGACCTCATCTCGCGGCGAGGGGGAAGTGTCATGGTTTATCTCGAGTTGCGGCCGGAACCTGGGGTATATTCTCGAGTTACAACGGGGAGGGCCCTTCCTTACACGTGTTTGTTCAGCGACGTCAGGACTCCTGCATAGGTGCGAGGGACACCTCGGGATTCTCCTCGAGTCTTGGCATGGCAATAGGGACGCGTCTCCACGTGAGGCGGGAGACCCAGGGTCCCTTTCCACGTGCCACATGGATCCTGGGACTCCTATCCATTTTCAAGAGGAGTCAGGCATCGTCTCCTTTGGAAGCATTGATCTCCGCGGACCTCTCGAGTTTTCAAAGGATGTGAGGCCTCCGTTCGCGTTGAGGCGGAGGACTAGGTCTTTCTCTGTGGTCTCCACAGGGGATTCAGACAACCCTTCGTCTTGGGAGATGCAAGACGAGCCTGCATTCAATTCACTGCAGGTATATCCGGCCTTACTTCGAGTCAGAGCATCTCGATGTCCATTCCACTTGAGGCCACAAACTCAGGGTCCCTCTCACATACCTGTAGCTGAGAGAAGCCTCCTCTTGAGGTGCTTGTGGAAAGTTGGTATTCCTCTTGAGTCGAAGCCAGGGACTAAGCTCTCATCTCGAGTTGATTTGGGGTCCACGGATCCCTTTCGTGTTGCTCCAGTGACCTCAGGATCCCTCTAGACTTGAGACAGTGATCTTGGGTTTTCTCTGGAGTGTCATCAAGGAAATCAAGGCTCCTTTCACGTTTGATGTGGAACACGGAATTGCTCTGGACGCAGTGCATAGGAATCGCGCCTCATCTCGCGGCGAGGGGGAAGACTCATGGTTTCTCTCGAGTTGAGGCCGGAACCTGGGGTATATTCTCGAGTTACGATGGGGAGGTCCCTTCCAAACACGTGTTTGTTCAGCGACGTAAGGACTCCAGCCTAGGTGCGAGGGACACCTCGGGATTCTCCTCGAGTCTTCGCATGGCATTTGAGACGCGTCTCCACTTGAGGCGGGAGACGCAGGGCCCTTTCCACGTGTCACAGGGATCCTGGGACTCCTATCCATTTTCAAGAGGAGTCAGGCATCGTCTCCTTTGGAAGCAATGATCTCCGCAGACCTCTCGAGTTTTCAAAGGATGTGAGGCCTCTGGTCGCGTTGAGGCGGAAGACTAGGTCTTTCTCTGTGGTCTCCACAGGGGATTCAGACAACCCTTCGTCTTGGTAGATGCAAGACGAGCCTGCATTCAATTCACTGCAGGGATATCTGGCCTTACTTCGAGTCAGAGCATCTCGGTGTCCATTCCACTTGAGGTCACAAACTCAGGGTCCCTCTCACATACCTGTAGCTGAGAGAAGCCTCCTGTTGAGGTGCTTTTGGAAAGTTGGTATTCCTCTTGAGTCGAAGCCAGGGACTAAGCTCTCATCTCGAGTTGATTTGGGGTCCACGGAGCCCTTTCGTGTTGCTCCAGTGACCTCAGGATCCCTCTAGACTTGAGATAGTGATCTTGGGTTTTCTCTGGAGTGCCGTCAAGGACATCAAGTCTCCTTTCACGTTTGATGTGGAACACGGAATTGCTCTGCACGCAGTGCAGGGGAATCGGGCCTCATCTCGCGGCGAGGGGGAAGTCTCATGGTTTTTCTCGAGTTGCGGCCGGAACCTGGGGTGTATTCTCGAGTTACGACGGGGAGGGCCCTTCCAGACACGTGTTTGTTCAGCGACGTAAGGACTCCAGCCTAGGTGCGAGGGACACCTCGGGATTCTCCTCGAGTCTTCGCATGGCAATTGGGACGCGTCTCCACGTGAGGCGGGAGAAGCAGGGTCCCTTTCCACGTGCCACAGGGATCCTGGGACTCCTATCCATTTTCAAGAGGAGTCAGGCATCGTCTCCTTTGGAAGCATTGATCTCCGCGGACTTCTCGAGTTTTGAAAGGATGTGAGGCCTCTGTTCGCGTTGAGACGGAGGACTAGGTCTGTCTCTGTGGTCTCCACGGGGATTCAGACAACCCTTCGTCTTGGGAGATGCAAGACGAGCCTGCATTCAATTCACTGCAGGGATATCCAGCCTTACTTCGAGTCAGAGCATCTCGGTGTCCATTCCACTTGAGGCCACAAACTCAGGGTCCCTCTCACATACATGTAGTTGAGAGAAGCCTCCTCTTGAGGTGCTTGTGGAAAGTTGGTATTCCTCTTGAGTCGAAGGCAGGGACTAAGCTCTCATCTCGAGTTGATTTGGGGTCCACGGAGCCCTTTCGTGTTGCTCCAGTGACCTCAGGATCCCTCTAGACTTGAGACAGTGACCTTGGGTTTTCTCTGGAGTGCCATCAAGGAAATCAAGGCTCCTTTCACGTTTGATGTGGAACACGGAATTGCTCTGCACGCACTGCAGGGGAATCGGACCTCATCTCGAGCGAGGGGGAAGTGTCATGGTTTATCTCGAGTTGCGGCCGGAACCTGGGGTATATTCTCGAGTTACGACGGGGAGGGCCTTTCCTTACACGTGTTTGTTCAGCGACGTCAGGACTCCTGCATAGGTGCGAGGGACACCTCGGGATTCTCCTCGAGTCTTGGCATGGCAATTGGGACGTGTCTCCACGTGAGGCGGGAGACCCAGTGTCCCTTTCCACGTGCCACAGGGATCCTGGGACTCCTATCCATTTTCAAGAGGAGTCAGGCATCGTCTCCTTTGGAAGCATTGATCTCCGCAGACCTCTCGAGTTTTCAAAGGATGTGAGGCCTCCGGTCGCGATGAGGCGGAGGACTAGGTCTTTCTCTGTGGACTCCACAGGGGATTCAGACATCCCTTCGTCTTGGGAGATGCAAGATGAGCCTGCATTCAATTCACTCCAGGGATATCTGGTCTTACTTCGAGTCACAGCATCTCGGTGTCCATTCCACTTGAGGCCACAAACTCAGGGTCCCTCTCACATACCTGTAGCTGAGAGAAGCCTCCTCTTGAGGTGCTTGTGGAAAGTTGGTATTCCTCTTGAGTCGAAGCCAGGGACTAAGCTCTCATCTCGAGTTGATTTGGGGTCCACGGATCCCTTTCGTGTTGCTCCAGTGACCTCAGGATCCCTCTAGACTTGAGACAGTGATCTTGGGTTTTCTGTGGAGTGCCATCAAGGAAATCAAGGCTCCTTTCACGTTTGATGTGGAACACGGAATTGCTGTGCACGCAGTGCAGGGGAATCGGGCTTCATCTCGCGGCGAGGGGGAAGTCTCATGGTTTTTCTCGAGTTGCGGCCGGAACCTGGGGTATATTCTCGAGTTACGACGGGGACGGCCCTTCCAGACACGTGTTTGTTCAGCGACGTCAGGACTCCTGCCTAGGTGCGAGGGACACCTCGGGATTCTCCTCGAGCCTTGGCATGGCAATTGGGACGCGTCTCCACGTGAGGCGGGAGACCCAGGGTCCCTTTCCACGTGCCACAGGGATCCTGGGACTCCTATCCATTTTCAAGAGGAGTCAGGCATCGTCTCCTTTGGAAGCATTGATCTCCGTGGACGTCTCGAGTTTTCAAAGGATCTGAGGCATCCAGTCGTGAAGAGGTGGAGAACTAGGTGTTCTCTGTGGTCTCCACAGGGGATTCAGACATCCCTTCATCTTCGGAGATGGAAGACGAACCTGCATTCAATTCACTGCAGGGATATCCGGCCTTACTTAGAGTCAGAGCATCTCGGTGTCCATTCCACTTGAGGCCACAAACTCAGGGTCCCTCTCACATACCTGTAGCTGAGAGAAGCCTCCTCTTGAGGTGCTTGTGGAAAGTTGGTATTCCTCTTGAGTCGAAGCCAGGGACTAAGCTCTCATCTCGAGTTGATTTGGGGTCCACGGAGCCCTTTCGTGTTGCTCCAGTGACCTCAGGATCCCTCTAGACTTGAGACAGTGATCTTGGGTTTTCTCTGGAGTGCCATCAAGGAAATCAAGACTCCTTTCAAGTTTGATGCGGAACACGGAATTGCTCTGCACGCAGTGCAGGGGAATCGGGCCTCATCTCGCGGCGAGAGGTAAGTCTCATGGTTTTCCTCGAGTTGCGGACGGAACCTGGGGTATATTCTCGAGTTACGACGGGGAGGGCCCTTCCAGACTCGTGTTTGTTCAGCGACGTCAGGACTCCTGCCTAGGTGCGAGGGACACCTCGGGATTCTCTTCGATTCTTGGCATGGCAATTGAGACGCGTCTCCACGTGAGGCGGGAGACACAGGGTCCCTTTCCACGAGCCACAGGGATCCTGGGACTCCTATCTATTTTCAAGAGGAGTCAGGCATCGTCTCCTTTGGAAGCATTGATCTCCGCGGACGTCTCGATTTTTCATAGGATGTGAGGCCTCCAGTCGTGAAGAGGTGGAGAACTAGGTATTCTCTGTGGTCTCCACAGGGGATTCAGACATCCCTTCATCTTGGGAGATGGAAGACGAGCCTGCATTCAATTCACTGCAGGGATATCCGGCCTTACTTCGAGTCAGAGCATCTCGGTGTCCATTCCACTTGAGGCCACAAACTCAGGGTCCCTCTCACATACCTGTAGCTGAGAGAAGCCTCCTCTTGAGGTGCTTGTGGAAAGTTGGTATTCCTCTTGAGTCGAAGCCAGGGACTAAGCTCTCATCTCGAGTTGATTTGGGGTCCACGGAGCCCTTTCGTGTTGCTCCAGTGACCTCAGGATCCCTCTAGACTTGAGACAGTGATCTTGGGTTTTCTCTGGAGTGCCATCAAGGAAATCAAGACTCCTTTCAAGTTTGATGTGGAACACGGAATTGCTCTGCACGCAGTGCAGGGGAATCGGGCCTCATCTCGCGGCGAGGGGGAAGTCTCATGGTTTTTCTCGAGTTGCGGCCGGAACCTGGGGTATATTCCCGAGTTACGACGGGGAGGGCCCTTCCAGACTCGTGTTTGTTCAGCGACGTCAGGACTCCTGCCTAGGTGCGAGGGACACCTCGGGATTCTCTTCGATTCTTGGCATGGCAATTGAGACGCGTCTCCACGTGAGGCGGGAGACCCAGTATCCCTTTCCACGTGCCACAGGGATCCTGGGACTCCTATCCATTTTCAAGAGGAGTCAGGCATCGTCTCCTTTGGAAGCATTGATCTCCGCGTACCCCTTGAGTTTTCAAAGGATGTGAGGCCTCTGTTCGCGTTGAGGCGTAGGACTAGGTCTTTCTCTGTGGTCTCCACAGGGGATTCAGACATCCCTTCGTCTTGGGAGATGCAAGACGAGCCTGCATTCAATTCACTGCAGGGATATCCGGCCTTACTTCGAGTCAGAGCATCTCGGTGTCCATTCCACTTGAGGCCACAAACTCAGGGTCCCTCTCACATACGTGTAGTTGAGAGAAGCCTCCTCTTGAGGTGCTTTTGGAAAGTTGGTATTCCTCTTGAGTCGAAGCCAGGGACTAAGCTCTCATCTCGAGTTGATTTGGGGTCCACGGAGCCCTTTCTTGTTGCTCCAGTGACCTCAGGATCCCTCTAGACTTGAGACAGTGACCTTGGGTTTTCTCTGGAGTGCCATCAAGGAAATCAAGGTGCCTTTCACGTTTGATGTGGAACACGGAATTGCTCTGCACGCAGTGCAGGGGAATCTGACTCATCTCGCGGCGAGGGGGAAGTCTCATGGTTTATCTCGAGTTGCGGCCGGAACCTGGGTTATATTCTCGAGTTACGACGGGGAGGGCCCTTCCTTACACTTGTTTGTTCAGCGACGTCAGGACTCCTGCATAGGTGCGAGGGACACCTCAGGATTCTCCTCGAGCCTTGGCATGGCAATTGGGACGTGTCTCCACGTGAAGCGGGAGACCCAGGGTCCCTTTCCACGTGCCACAGGGATCCTGGGACTCCTATCCATTTTCAAGAGGAGTCAGGCATCATCTCCTTTGGAAGCATTGATCTCCGCAGACCTCTCGAATTTTCAAAGGATGTGAGGCCTCCGGTCGCGATGAGGCGGAGGACTAGGTCTTCCTCTGTGGACTCCACAGGGGATTCAGACATCCCTTCGTCTTGGGAGATGCAAGACGAGCCTGCATTCAATTCACTGCAGGGATATCCGGCCTTACTTCGAGTCACAGCATCTCGGTGTCCATTCCACCAGAGGCCACAAACTCAGGGTCCCTCTCACATACCTGTAGCTGAGAGAAGACTCCTCTTGAGGTGCTTGTGGAAAGTTGGTATTCCTCTTGAGTCGAAGCCAGGGACTAAGCTCTCATCTCGAGTTGATTTGGGGTCCACGGAGCCCTTTCGTGTTGCTACAGTGACCTCAGGATCCCTCTACACTTGAGACAGTGATCTTCGGTATTCTCTGGAGTGCCATCACGGAAATCAAGGCTCCTTTCACGTTTGATGTGGAACACGGAATTGCTCTGCACGCAGTGCAGGGGAATCGGGCCTCATCTCGCCTCGAGGATGAAGTCTCATGGTTTTTCTCGAGTTGCGGCCCGAACCTGGGGTATATTCTCGAGTTACGACGGGGAGGGTCCTTCCAGACACATGTTTGTTCAGCGACGTCAGGACTCCTGCCTAGGTGCGAGGGACACCTCGGGATTCTCCTCGAGTCTTGGCATGGCAATTGGGACGCGTCTCCACGTGAGGCGGGAGACCCAGGGTCCCTTTCCATGTGCCACAGGGATCCTGGGACTCCTATCCATTTTCAAGAGTAGTCAGGCATCGTCTCCTTTATAAGCATTGATCTCCGAGGACCTCTCGAATTTTCAAAGGATGTGAGGCCTCCGGTCGCGATGTGGCGAGAACTAGGTCTTTCTTATGGTCTCCACAGGGGACTCAGACATCCCTTCGTCTTGGGAGATGCAAGACGAGCCTGCATTCAATTCACTGCAGGGATATCCGGCCTTACTTCGAGTCAGAGCATCTCGGTGTCCATTCCACTTGAGGCCACAAACTCAGGGTCCATCTCACATACCTGTAGCTGAGAGAAGCCTCCTCTTGAGGTGCTTGTGGAAAGTTGGTGTTCCTCTTGAGTCGAAGCCAGGGACTAAGCTCTCATCTCGAGTTGATTTGGGGTCCACGGAGCACTTTCGTGTTGCTACAGTGACCTCAGAATCCCTCTAGACTTGAGACAGTGATCTTGGGTTTTCTCTGGAGCGCCATCAAGGAAATCAAGGCTCCCCTCAAGTTTGATGTGGAACACGGAATTGTTCTGCACGCAGTGCAGGGGAATCGGGCCTCATCTCGCGGCAAGGGGGATGTCTCATGGTTTTTCTCAAGTTGCGGCCAAAACCTGGGTTATATTCTCGAGTTACGACGGGGAGGGCCCTTCCAGACACGTTTTTGTTCAGCGACGTCAGGACTCCTGCCTAGGTGCGAGGGACACCTCGGGATTCTCCTCGAGTCTTGGCATGGCAATTGGGACGCGTCTCCACGTGAGGCGGGAGACCCAGGGTTCCTTTCCACGTGCCACAGGGATCCTGGGACTCCTATCCATTTTCAAGAAGAGTCAGTCATCTTCTCCTTTGGAAGCATTGATCGCCGCGGACCTCTCGAGTTTTCAAAGGATGTGAGGCCTCCGGTCTCGATGAGGCGGAGAACGAGGTCTTTCTTTGTGGTCTCCACAGGGGATTCAGACATCCCTTCGTCTTGGGAGATGCAAGACGAGCCTGCATTCAATTCACTGCAGGGATATCCGGCCTTACTTCGAGTCAGAGCATCTCGGTGTCCATTCCACTTGAGGCCACAAACTCAGGGTCCCTCTCACATACCTGTAGCTGAGAGAAGCCCCCTCTTGAGATGCTTGTGGAAAGTTGTTATTCCTCTTGAGTCGAAGCCAGGGATTAAGCTCTCATCTCGAGTTGATTTGGGGTCCACGGAGCCCTTTCGTGTTGCTCCAGTGACCTCAGGATACCTCTAGACTTGAGACAGTGAACTTGGGTTTTCTCTGGAGTGCCATCAAGGAAATCAAGGCTCCTTTCACGTTTAATGTGGAACACGGAATTTCTCTGCATGCAGTGCAGGGGAATCGGGCCTCAACTCGCGCCACGGGGGAAATCTCATGGTTTTTCTCGAGTTGCGGCCGGAACCTGGGGTATATTCTCGAGTTACGACGGGGAGGGCCCTTCCAGACACGTGTTTGGTCAGCGACGTCCGGACTCCTGCCTAGGTGCGAGGGACACCTCGGGATTCTCCTCGAGTCTTGGCATGGCAATTGGGACGCGTATCCACGTGAGGCGGGAGACCCAGGGTCCCTTTCCACATGCCACAGGGATCCTGGGACTCCTATCCATTTTCAAAAGGAGTCAGGCATCGTCTCCTTTGGAAGCATTGATCTCCGCGGACCTCTCGAGTTTTCAAAGGATGTGAGGCCTCTGGTCGCGATGAGGCGGAGAACTCGGTCTTTCTCTGTGGTCTCCACAGGGGATTCAGACATACCTTCGTCTTCGGAGATGCAAGACGAGCCTGCATTCAATTCACTGCAGGGATATCCGGCCTTACTTCGAGTCAGAGCATCTCGGTGTCCATTACACTTGAAGCCACAAATTCAGGGTCCCTCAAATATACCTGTAGCTGAGAGAAGCCTCCTCTTGTGGTGCTTGTGGAAAGTTGGTATTCCTCTTGAGTCGAAGCCAGGGACTAAGCTCTCATCTCGAGTTGATTTGGGGTCCACGGAGCCCTTTCCTGTTGCTCCAGTGACCTCAGGATCCCTCTAGACTTGAGACAGTGAACTTGGGTTTTCTCTGGAGTGCCATCGAGGAAATCAAGGCTCCTTTCACGTTTGATGTGGAACACGGAATTGCTCTGCACGCAGTGCAGGGGAATCGGGCCTCATCTCGCGGCGAGGGGGAAGTCTCATGGTTTTTCTCGAGTTGCGGCCGGAACCTGGGGTATATTCTCGAGTTACGACGGGGAGGGCCCTTCCTTACACGTGTTTGTTCAGTGATGTCAGGACTCCAGCCTAGGTGCGAGGGACACCTCGGGATTCTCCTCGAGTCTTGGCATTGCAATTGGGACGCGTCTCCACGTGAGGCGGGAGACCCAGGTTCCCTTTCCACATGCCAAAGGGATCCTGGGACTCCTATCCATTTTCAAGAGGAGTCAGGCATCGTCTCCTTTGGAAGCATTGATCTCCGCAGACCTCTCGAGTTATCAAAGGATGTGAGGCCTCCGGTCGCGATGAGGCGGATGACTAGGTCTTTCTCTGTGGCCTCCACAGGGGATTCAGACATCCCTTCGTCTTGGAAGATGAAATACGAGCCTGTATACAATTCACTGCAGGGATATCCGGACTTACATCGAGTCAGAGCATCTCGGTGTCCATTCCACTTGAGGCCACAAACTCAGGGGCCCTCTCACATACCTGTAGCTGAGAGAAGCCTCCTCTTGAGGTGCTTGTGGAAAGTTGGTATTCCTCTTGAGTCGAAGCCAGGGAATAAGCTCTCATATCGAGTTGATTTGGGGTCCACGGAGCCCTTTCGTTTTGCTCCAGTGACCTCAGGATCCCTCTAGACTTGAGACAGTGATCTTGGGTTTTCTCTGTAGTGCCATCAAGGAAATCAAGGCTCCTTTCACGTTTGATGTGGAACACGGAATTTCTCTGCACGCAGTGCAGGGGAATCGGGACTCATGTCGCGGCGAGGGTGAAGTCTCATGGTTTTTCTCGAGTTGCGACCAGAACCTGGGTTATATTCTCGAGTTACGATGGGGAGGGCCCTTCCAGACACGTGTTTGTTCAGCGACGTCAGGACTCCTGCCTAGGTGCGAGGGACACCTCGGATTCTCCTCGAGTCTTGGCATGGCAATTGGGAGGCGTCTCCACGTGAGACGGGAGACCCAGTGTCCCTCTCCACGTGCCACAGGGATCCTGGGACTCCTATCCATTTTCAAGAGGAGTCAGGCATCGTCTCCTTCGGAAGTATTGATCTCTGCGGACCTCTCGAGTTTTCAAAGGATATGAGGCCTCCGTTTGCGTTGATTTGGAGGACTTGGTCTTTCTCTGTCGTCTCCACAGGGGATTCAGACATCCCTTCGTCTTGGGAGATGCAAGACGAGCCTGCTTTCAATTCACTGCAGGGATATCCGGCCTTACTTCGAGTCAGAGCATCTCGGTGTCCATTCCACTTGAGGCCACAAACTCAGGGTCCCTCTCACATACCTGTAGCTGAGAGAAGCCTCATCTTGAGGTGCTTGTGGAAAGTTGGTATTCCTCTTGAGTCGAAGCCAGGGACTAGGCTCTCATCTCGAGATGATTTGGGGTCCACGGAGCCCTTTTGTGTTGCTCCAGTGACCTCAGGATCCCTCTAGACTTGAGACAGTGATCTTGGGTTTTCTCTGGAGTGCCATCAAGGAAATCAAGGCTCCCATCATGTTTGATGTGGAACACGGAATTGCTCTGCACGCAGTGCAGGGAAATTGGGCCTCATATCGCGGCGAGTTGGAAGTCTCATGGTTTTTCTCGAGTTGCGGCCGGAACCTGGGGTATATTCTCGAGTTACGACGGGGAGGGCCCTTCCAGACACGTGTTTGTTCAGCGACGTCAGGACTCCTGCCTAGGTCCGAGGGACACCTCGGAATACACCTCGAGTCTTGGCATGGAAATTGGGACGCGTCTCCACGTGAGGCGGGAGACCCAGGGTCCCTTTCCACGTGCCACAGGGATCCTGGGACTCCTATCCATTTTCAAGAGGAGTCAGGCATCGTCTCCTTTGGAAGCATTGATCTCCGCAGACTTCTCGAGTTTTCAAAGGATGTGAGGCCTCCGGTCGCGATGAGGCGGAGAATTAGGTCTTTCTCTGAGGTCTCCACAGGGGATTCAGACATCCCTTCGTCTTGGGAGATGCAAGACCAGCCTGCATTCAATTCACTGCAGGGATATCCTGCCTTACTTCGAGTCAGAGCATCTCGGTGTCCATTCCACTTGAGGCCACAAACTCAGGGTCCCTCTCACATACCTGTAGCTGAGAGAAGCCTCCTCTTGAGGTGCTTGTGGAAAGTTGGTATTCCTCTTGAGTCGAAGCCAGGGACTAAGCTCTCATCTCGAGTTGATTTGGGGTCCACGGAGCACTTTCGTGTTTCTCCAGTGACCTCAGGATCCCTCTTGACTTGAGACAGTGATCTTGGGTTTTCTCTGGAGTGCCATCAGGAAATCAAGGCTCCTTTCACGTTTGATGTGGAACACGGAATTGCTCTGCATGCATTGCAAGGGAATCGGGCCTCATCTCGCGGCGAGGGGGAAGTCTCATGGTTTTTCTCGAGTTGCGGCCGGAACCTGGGGTATATTCCCGAGTTACGACGGGGAGGTCCCTTCCAGACACGTGTTTGTTCGGCGACGTCAGGACTCCTGCCTAGATGCAAGGGACAACTCGGGATTCTCCTCGAGTCTTGGCATGGCAATTGGGACGCGTCTCCACGTGAGGCGGGAGACCTAGGATCCCTTTCCACGTGCCTCAGCGATCCTGGCACTCCTATCCATTTTCAAGAAGAGTCAAGCATCGTCTCCTTTGGAAGCATTGATCTCCGCGGACCTCTCGAGTTTTCAAAGGATATGAGGCCTCCGGTCGCGATGAGGCGGAGAACTCGGTCTTTCTCTGTGGTCTCCACAGGGGATACAGACATCCCTTCGTCTTGGCAGATGCAAGAATAGCCTGATTTCAATTCACTGCAGGGATATCCGGCCTTACTTCGAGTCAGAGCATCTCGGTGTCCATTCCACTTGAGGCCACAAACTCAGGGTCCTTCTCACATACCTGTGGCTGAGAGAACCCTCCACTTCAGGTGCTTGTGCAAAGTGGGTATTCCTCTTGTGTCAAAGCCAGGGACTAAGCTCTCATCTCGAGTTAATTTGCGGTCCACGGAGCCCTTTCTTGTTGCTCCAGTGACCTCAGAATCCCTCTAGACTTGAGACAGTGATCTTGGGTTTTCTCTGGAGTGCCATCAAGGAAATCAAGGCTTTTTTCTCGTTTGATGTGGAACACGGAATTGCTCTACATGCAGTGCAGGGGAATCGGGCCTCATCTCGCGGCAAGGGGGATGTCTCATGGTTTTTCTCAAGTTGCGGCCGGAACCTGGGGTATATTCTCGAGTTACGACGGGGAGGGCCCTTGCAGACACGTGTTAGTTCAGCGACGTCAGGACTCCTGCCTAGGTGCGAGGGACACCTCGGGATTCTCCTCGAGTCTTGGCATGGCAATTGGGACGCGTCTCCACGTGAGGCGGGAGACCCAGGGTCCCTTTCCACGTGCCACAGGGATCCTGGGCCTCCTATCCATTTTCAAGAGGAGTCAGGCATCGTCTCCTTTGGAAGCATTGATCTCTGCGGACCTCTCGAGTTTTCAAAGGATGTGAGGCCTCCGGTCGCGATGAGGTGGAGAACTAGTTCTTTCTCTGTGGTCTCCACAGGGGATTCAGACATCCCTTCGCCTTGGGAGATGCAAGACGAGCCGGCATTCAATTCACTGCAGGGATATCCGGCCTAACTTCGAGTCAGAGCTTCTCGGTGTCCATTCCACTTGAGGCCACAAACTCAGGGTCCCTCTCACATACCTGTAGCTTAGAGAAGCCTCCTCTTGAGGTGCTTGTGGAAAGTTGGTATTCCTCTTGAGTCGAAGCCAGGGACTAAGCTCTCATCTCGAGTTGATTTTGGGTCCACGGAGCACTTTCGTGTTGCTCCAGTGACCTCAGGATCCCTCTAGACTTGAGACAATGATCTTGGGTTTTCTCTGGAGTGCCATCAAGACTTTTTTCTCGTTTGATGTGGAACACGGAATTGCTCTGCACGCAGTGCAGGGGAATCGGGCCTCATCTCGCGGCGAGGTGGAAGTCTCATGGTTTTTCTCGTGTTGCGGCCGGAACCTGGGGTATATCTCGACTTACGATGGGGAGAGCCCTTCCAGTCAACTGTTTGTTGAGCGACGTCATTACTCCTGCCTAGGTGCGAGGGACACCTCTGGATTCTCCTCGAGTCTTGACAGGGCAATTGGGACGCGTCTCCACATGAGGCGGAAGACCCAGGGTCCCTTTCCACGTGCCACACGGATCCTGGGACTCCTATCCATTTTCAAGTGGAGTCAGGCATCGTCTCCTTTGGAAGCATTGATCTCCGCGGACCTCTCGAGTTTTGAAAGGATGTGAGGCTTCCGGTCGCGATGAGGCGGAGAACTAGGTTTTTCTCTGTGGTCTCCACAGGGGATTCAGACATCTCTTCGTCTTGGGAGATGCAAGACGAGCCTGCATTCAATTCACTGCAGGGATATCCGGCCTAACTTCGAGTCAGAGCTTCTCGGTGTCCATTCCACTTGAGGCCACAAACTCAGGGTCCCTCTCACATACCTGTAGCTGAGAGAAGCCTCCTCTTGAGGTGCTTGTGGAAACTTGGTATTCCTCTTGAGTCGAAGCCAGGGACTAAGCTCTCATCTCGAGTTGATTTGGGGTCCACGGAGCCCTTTGGTGTTGCTACAGTGACCTCAGGATCCCTCTAGTCTTGAGACACTGATCTTGGGTTTTGTCTGGAGTGCCATCAAGGAAATCAAGGCTCCTTTCACGTTTGATGTGGAACACGGAATTGCTCTGCACCCAGTGCAGGGGAATCGGGCCTCATCTCTCGCCGAGGGGGAAGTCTCATTGTTTCTCTAGAGTTGCGGCCGGAACCTGGGGTATATTCTCGAGTTATGACGGGGAGGGCCCTTTCAGACACGTGTTTGTTCAGCGACGTCAGGACTCCTGCCTAGGTGCCAGGGACACCTCGGGATTCTCCTCGAGTCTTGGCATTGCCATAGGGACACGTCTCCACGTGCTGCGGGAGACCCAGGGTCCCTTTCCACGTGCCACAGGTATCCTGGGACTCCTATCCATTTTCAAGAGGAGTCAGGCATCTTCTCCTTTGAAAGCATTGATCTCCGCGGACCTCTCGAGTTTTCAAAGGATGTGAGGCCTCCGGTCGCGATGAGGCGGAGGACTCGGACTTTCTCTGTGGTCTCCACAGGGGATTAAGACATCCCTTCGTCTTGGGAGATGCAAGACGAGGCTGCATTCAATTCACTGCAAGGATATCCGGCCTTACTTCGAGTCAGAGCATCTCGGTGTTCATTCCCGTTGAGGCCACAAACTCAGGGTCCCTCTCACATACCTGTAGCTGAGAGAAGCCTCCTCTTGAGGTGCTTGTGGAAAGTTGGTATTCCTCTTGAGTCGAAGCCAGGGACTAAGCTCTCATCTCGAGTTGATTTGGGGTCCACGGAGCCCTTTCGTGTTGCTCCAGTGACCTCAGGATCCCTCTAGACTTGAGACAGTGATCTGGGGTTTTCTCTGGAGTGCCATCAAGGAAATCAAGGCTCCTTTCACGTTTGATGTGGAACACGGAATAGCTCTGCACGCAGTGCAGGGGAATCGGGCCTCATCTCGCGGTGAGGGGGATGTCTCATGGTTTTTCTCGAGTTGCGGCCGGAACCTGGGGTATATTCTCGAGTTACGACGGGGAGGTCCCTTCCAGACACGTGTTTGTTCAGCGACATCAGGACTCCTGCCTAGGTGCGAGGGACACTTCGGGATTCTCCTCGAGTCTTGGCATGGCAATTGGGACGCGTCTCCACGTGAGGCGGGAGACCCAGTGTCCCATTCCACGTGCCTCAGGGATCCTGGGACTCCTATCCATTTTCAAGATGAGTCAGGCATCTTCTCCTTTGGAAGCATTGATCTCCGCGGACCTCTCGGGTTTTCAAAGGATGTGAGGCCTCCGGTCGCGATGAGGTGGAGAACTAGGTCTTTCTCTGTGGTCTCCACAGGGGATTCAGACATCCCTTCGTCTGGGGAAATGCATGAAGAGCCTGCATTCAATTCACTGCAGGGATATTCGGCCTTATTTTGAGTCAGAGCATCTCGGTGTCCATTCCACTTGAGGCCATAAAATCAGGGTCCCTCTCACATAACTGTAGCTGAGAGAAGCCTCCTCTTGAGGTGCTTGTGGAAAGTTGGTATTCCTCTTGAGTCGAAGCCAGGGACTAAGCTCTCATCTCGAGTTAATTTGGGGTCCACGGAGCCCTTTCGTGTTGCTCCAGTGACCTCAGGATCCCTCTAGACTTGAGACAGTTATCTTGGGTTTTCTCTGGAGTGCCATCAAGGATATCAAGGCTCCTTTCAATTTTGATGTGGAACACGGAATTGCTCTGCACGCAGTTGAGGGGAATCGGGTCTCATCTCGCGGCGAGGGGGAAGTCTGATGGTTTTTCTCGAGTTGCGGCCGGAACCTGGGGTATATTCTCGAGTTACAACCGGGAGGGCCCTTCCAGACACGTGTTTGTTCAGCGACGTCAGGACTCCTGCCTAGGTGCGAGGGACACCTCGGGATTCTCCTCGAGTCTAGGCATGGCCATTGGGACGCGTCTCCACGTGAGGCGGGAGACCAGGGTCCCTTTCTACGTGCCACAGGGATCCTGGGACTCCTATCCATTTTCAAGAGGAGTCAGGCATCGTCTCCTTTGGAAGCATTGATCTCCGCGGACCTCTCGAGTTTTCAAAGGATGTGAGGCCTCCGATCGCGATGAGGCGGAGAACTAGTTCTTTCTCTGTGGTCTCCACAGGGGATTCAGACATGCCTTCGTCTTGGCAGATGCAAGACGAGCCTGCTTTCAATTCACTGCAGGGATATCTGGCCTTACTTCGAGTCAGAGCATCTCGGTGTCCATTCCACTTGAGGCCACAAACTCAGGGTCCTTCTCACATACCTGTGGCTGAGAGAACCCTCCTCTTGAGGTGCTTGTGGAAAGTTGGTATTCCTCTTGAGTCGAAGCCAGGGACTAAGCTCTCATCTCGAGTTAATTTGGGGTCCACGGAGCCCTTTCGTGTTGCTCCAGTGACCTCAGGATCCCTCTAGACTTGAGACAGTGATCTTGGGTTTTCTCTGGAGTGCCATCAAGGAAATCAAGGCTTTTTTCTCGTTTGATGTGGAACACGGAATTGCTCTACACGCAGTGCAGGGGAATCGGGCCTCATCTCGCGGCAAGGGGGATGTCTCATGGTTTTTCTCAAGTTGCGGCCGGAACCTGGGGTATATTCTCAAGTTACGATGGGGAGGGCCCTTCCAGACACGTGTTAGTTCAGCGACGTCAGGACTCCTGCCTAGGTGCGAGGGACACCTCGGGATTCTCCTCGAGTCTTGGCATGGCAATTGGGATGCGTCTCCACGTGAGGCGGGAGACCAGGGTCCCTTTCCACGTGCCACAGGGATCCTGGGACTCCTATCCATTTTCAAGAGGAGTCAGGCATCGTCTCCTTTGAAAGCATTCATCTCCGCAGACCTCTCGAGTTTTCAAAGGATGTGAGGCCTCCGGTCGCGATGAGGCGGATAATTAGGTCTTTCTCTGTGGTCTCCACAGGGGATTCAGACATCCCTTCGTCTTGGGAGATGAAAGACGAGCCTGCATTCAATTCACTGCAGGGATATCCGGCCTTACTTCGAGTCAGAGCATCTCGGTGTCCATTCCACTTGAGGCCACAAACTCAGGGTCCCTCTCACATACCTGTAGCTGAGAGAAGCCTCCTCTTGAGGTGCTTGTGAAACGTTGGTATTCCTCTTGAGTCAAAGCCAGGGACTAAGCTCTCATCTCGAGTTGATTTGGTGTCCACGGAGCCCTTTCGTGTTGCTCCAGTGACCTCAGGATCCCTCTAGATTTGAGACAGTGATCTTGGGTTTTCTCTGGAGTGCCATCAAGGAAATCAAGGCTCCTTTCACTTTTGATGTCGAACACGGAATTGCTCTGCACGCAGGGCAGGGGAATCGGGCCTCATCTCGTGGTGAGGGGGAAGTCTCATGGTTTTTCTCGAGTTGCGGCCAGAACCTGGGGTATATTCTCGAGTTCGGACGGGGAGTGCCCTTCCAGACACGTGTTTGTTCAGGGACGTCAGGACTCCTGCCTAGGTGCGAGGGACAACTTGGGATTCTCCTCGAGTCTTGGCATGGCAATTGGGACACGTCTCCACGTGAGGTGGGAGACCCAGGGTCCCTTTCCACGTGATTCAGGGATCCTGGGACTCCTATCCATTTTCAAGAAGAGTCAGGCATCGTCTCCTTTGGAAGCAATGATCTCCGCGGACCTCTCGAGTTTTCAAAGGATATGAGGCTTCCGGTCGCGATGAGGCGGAGAACTAGGTCTTTCTCTGTGGTCTCCACAGGGGATTCAGACATTCCTTCGTCTTGGGAGATGCAAGACGAGCCTGCATTCAATTCACTGCAGGGATATCCGGCCTTACTTCGAGTCAGAGCATCTCGGTGTCCATTCCACTTGAGGCCACAAACTCAGGGTCCCTCTCACATACCTGTAGCTGAGAGAAGCATCCTCTTGAGGTGCTTGAGGAAAGTTGGTATTCCTCTTGAGTCGAATCCAGGGACTAAGCTCTCATCTCGAGTTGATTTGGGGTCCACGGAGCCCTTTCGTGTTGCTCCAGTGATCTCAGGATCCCTCTAGACTTGAGACAGTGATCTTGGGTTTTCTCTGGAGTGTCATCAAGGAAATCAAGGCTCCTTTCACGTTTGACGTGGAACACGGAATTGCTCTGGACGCAGTGCAGGGGAATCGGGCCTCATCTCGCGGCGAGGGGGAAGTCTCATGGTTTTTCTCGAGTCGAGGCCGGAACCTGGGGTATATTCTCGAGTTACGACGGGGAGGGCCCTTCCATACACGTGTTTGTTCAGCGACGTCAGGACTCCTGCCTAGGTGCGAGGGACACCTCGGGATTTTCCTCGAGTCTTGGCATGGCAATTGGGACGCGTCTCCACGTGAGGCGGGAGACGCAGGGTCCCTTTCCACGTGCCACAGGGATCCTGGGACTCCTATCCATTTTCAAGAGGAGTCAGGCATCGTCTCCTTTGCAAGCATTGATCTCCGCAGACCTCTCGAGTTTTCAAAGGATGTGAGGCCTCCGATCGCGTTGAGGCGGAGGACTAGGTCTTTCTCTGTGGTCTCCACAGGGGATTCAGACATCCGTTGGTCTTGGGAGATGCAAGACGAGCCTGCATTCAATTCACTGCATGGATATCCGGCCTTACTTCGAGTCAGAGCATCTCCGTGTCCATTCCACTTGAGGCCAAAAACTCAGGGTCCCTCTCACATACCTGTAGCTGAGAGAAGCCTCCTCTTGAGGTGCTTGTGGAAAGTTGGTATTCCTCTTGAGTGAAAGCCAGGGACTAAGCTCTCATCTCGAGTTGATTTGGGGTCCACGGAGCCCTTTCCTGTTGCTCCAGTGACCTCAGGATCCCTTTAGACTTGAGACAGTGATCTTGGGTTTTCTCTGGAGTGCCATCAAGGAAATCAAGGCTCCTTTCACGTTTGATGTGGAACACGGAATTGCTCTGCACGCAGTGCAGGGGAATCGGGGCTCATGTCGCGGCGAGGGGGAAGTCTCATGGTTTTTCTCGAGTTGCGGCCGGAACCTGGGGTATATTCTCGAGTTACGACGGGGAGGGCCCTTCCAGACACGTGTTTGTTCAGCGACGTCTGGACTCCTGCCTAGGTGCGAGGGACAACTCGGGATTCTCCACGAGTCTTGGCATGGCAATTGGGACGCGTTTCCACGTGAGGCGGGAGACCCAGGGTCCCTTTCCACGAGCCACAGGGATCCTGGGACTCCTATCCATTTTCAAGAAGAGTCAGGCATCGTCTCCTTTGGAAGCATTGATATCCGCGGACTTCTCGAGTTTTCAAAGGATGTGAGGCCTCCGTTCGCGTTGAGGCGGAGGACTAGGTCTTTCTCTGTGGTCTCCACAGGGGATTCAGACAACCCTTCATCTTGAGAGATGCAAGACGAGCCTCCATTCAATTCACTTCAGGGATATCTGGCCTTACTTCGAGTCAGAGCATCTCGGTGTCCATTCCACTTGAGGCCACAAACTCAGGGCCCCTCTCATATACCTGTAGCTGAGAGAAGCCTCCTCTTGAGGTGCTTGTGGAAAGTTGGTATTCCTCTTGAGTCGAAGCCAGGGACTAAGCTCTCATCTCGAGTTAATTTGGGGTCCACGGAGCCCTTTCGTGTTGCTCCAGTGACCTCAGGATCCCTCTAGACTTGAGACAGTGATCTTGGGTTTTCTCTGGAGTGCCATCAAGGAAATCAAGGCTCCTTTCACTTTTGATGTCGAACACGGAATTGCTCTGCACGCAGGGCAGGGGAATCGGGCCTCATCTCGTGGTGAGGGGGAAGTCTCATGGTTTTTCTCGAGTTGCGGCCAGAACCTGGGGTATATTCTCGAGTTCAGACGGGGAGTGCCCTTCCAGACACGTGTTTGTTCAGCGACGTCAGGACTCCTGCCTAGGTGCGAGGGACAACTTGGGATTCTCCTCGAGTCTTGGCATGGCAATTGGGACGCGTCTCCACGTGAGGTGGGGCACCCAGGGTTCCTTTCCACGTGATTCAGGGATCCTGGGACTCCTATCCATTTTCAATAGGAGTCAGGCATCGTCTCCTTTGGAAGCATTGATCTCCGCGGACCTCTCGAGTTTTCAAAGGATATGAGGCCTCCGGTCGCGATGAGGCAGAGAACTAGGTCTTTCTCTGTGGTCTCCACAGGGGATTCAGACATCCCTTCGTCTTGGCAGATGCAAGACGAGCCTGCTTTCAATTCACTGCAGGGATATCCGGCCTTACTTCGAGTCAGAGCATCTCGGTGTCCATTCCACTTGAGGCCACAAACTCAGGGTCCTTCTCACATACTTGTGGCTGAGAGAACCCTTCTCTTGAGGTGCTTGTGGAAAGTTGGTATTCCTCTTGAGTCGAAGCCAGGGACTAAGCTCTCATCTCGAGTTAATTTGGGGTCCACGGAGCCCTTTCGTGTTGCTCCAGTGACCTCAGGATCCCTCTAGACTTGAGACAGTGATCTTGGGTTTTCTCTGGAGTGCCATCAAGGAAATCAAGGCTTTTTTCTCGTTTGTTGTGGAACACGGAATTGCTCTACACGCAGTGCAGGGGAATCGGGCCTCATCTCGCGGTGAGGGGGAAGTCTCATGGTTTTTCTCGAGTTGCGGCCGGAACCTGGGGTATATTCTCGAGTTACAACCGGGAGGGCCATTCCAGACACGTGTTTGTTCAGCGACGTCAGGACTCCTGCCTAGGTGCGAGGGACACCTCGGGATTCTCCTCGAGTCTTGGCATGGCAATTGGGACGCGTCTCCACGTGAGGCGGGAGACCCAGGGTCCCTTTCCACGTGCCACAGGGATCCTGGGACTCCTATCCATTTTCAAGAGGAGTCAGGCATCGTCTCCTTTGGAAGCATTGATCTCCGCGGACCTCTACAGTTTTCAAAGGATGTGAGGCCTCCGGTCGCGATGAGGCGGAGGACTAGGTCTTTCTCTGTGGTCTCCACAGGGGATTCAGACATCCCTTCGTCTTGGGAGATGCAAGACGAGCCTGCATTCAATTCACTGCAGTGATATCCGGCCTTACTTCGAGTCAGAGCATCTCGGTGTCCATTCCACTTGAGGCCACAAACTCAGGGTCCCTCTCACATACCTGTAGCTGAGAGAAGCCTCCTCTTGAGGTGCTTGTGGAAAGTTGGTATTCCTCTTGAGTCGAAGCCAGGGACTAAGCTCTCATCTCGAGTTGATTTGGGGTCCACGGAGCCTTTCGTGTTGCTCCAGTGACCTCAGTATCCCTCTAGACTTGAGACAATGATCTTGGGGTTTCTCTGGAGTGCCGTCAAGGAAATCAAGGCTCCTTTCACGTTTGATGTGGAACACGGAATTGCTCTGCACGCAGTGCAGGGGAATCGGGCCTCCTGTCGCGTCGAGGGGGAAGTCTCATGGTTTTTCTCAAGTTGCGCCCGGAACCTGGGGTATATTCTCGAGTTACGACGGGGAAGGACTTCCAGACACGTGTTTGTTCAGCGATGTCAGGACTCCTGCCTAGGTGCGAGGGACACCTCGGGATTCTCCTCGAGTCTTGGCATGGCAATAGGGACGCGTCTCCACGTGAGGCGTGAGACCCAGGGTCCCTTTCCACGTGCCACAGGGATCCTGGGACTCCTATCCATTTTCAAGAGGAGTCAGGCATCGTCTCCTTTGGAAGCATTGATCTCCGCAGACCTCTCGATTTTTCAAAGGATGTGAAGCCTCCGGTCGCGATGAGGCTGAGGACTAGGTCTTTCTCTGTGGTCTCCACAGGGGATTCAGACATCCCTTCGTCTTGGGAGATGCAAGACGAGCTTACATTCAATTCACTGCAGGGATATCCGGCCTTACTTGGAGTCAGAGCATCTCGGTGTCCATTTCACTTGAGGCCACAAACTCAGGGTCCCTCTCACATACCTGTAGCTGAGAGAAGCCTCCTCTTGAGGTGCTTGTGGAAAGTTGATATTCCTCTTGAGTCGAAGCCAGGGAGTAAGCTCTCATCTCGAGTTGATTTGGCGTCCACAGAGCCCTTTCGTGTTGCTCCAGTGACCTCAGGATCCCTCTAGACTTGAGACAGTGATCTTGGGTTTTCTCTGGAGTGTCATCAAGGAAATCAAGGCTCCTTTCACGTTTGATGTGGAACACGGAATTTTTCTGGATGCAGTGCAGGGGAATCGGGCCTCATCTCGCGGCGAGGGGGAAGTCTCATGCTTTTTCTCGAGTTGCGGCCGGAACCTGGGGTATATTCTCGAGTTACGACGGGGAGGTCCCTTCCATACACGTGTTTGTTCAGCGACGTAAGGACTCCAGCCTAGGTGCGAGGGACACCTTGGGATTTTCCTCGAGTCTTGGCATGGCAATTGGGACGCGTCTCCACGTGAGGCGGGAGACCCAGGGTCCCTTTCCATGTGCCACAGGGATCCTGGGACTCCTATCCATTTTTAAGAGGAGTCAGGCATCGTCTCCTTTGGAAGCATTGATCTCCGCAGACCTCTCGAGTTTTCCAAGGATGTGACGCCTCCGGTCGCGTTGAGGCGGAGGACTAGGTCTTTCTCTGTGGTCTCCACAGGGGATTCAGACATCCCTTCGTCTTGGGAGATGCAAGACGAGCCTGCATTCAATTCACTGCAGGGATATCCGGCCTTACTTGGAGTCAGAGCATCTCGGTGTCCATTCCACTTGAGGCCAAAAACTCAGGGTCCCTCTCACATACCTGTAGCTGAGAGAAGCCTCCTGTTGAGGTGCTTTTGGAAAGTTGGTATTCCTGTTGAGTCGAAGCCAGGGACTAAGCTCTCATCTCGAGTTGATTTGGGGTCCACAGAGCCCTTTCGTGTTGCTCCAGTGACCTCAGGATCCCTCTAGACTTGAGACAGTGATCTGGGGTTTTCTCTGGAGTGCCGTCAAGGAAATCAAGGCTCCTTTCACGTTTGATGTGGAACACGGAATTGCTCTGCACGCAGTGCAGGGGAATCGATCCTCATCTCGCGGCGAGGGGGAAGTCTCATGGTTTTTCTCGAGTTGCGGCCGGAACCTGGGGTGTATTCTCGAGTTACGACGGGGAGGGCCCTTCCAGATACGTGTTTGTTCAGCGACGTAAGGACTCCAGCCTAGGTGCGAGGGACACGTCGGGATTCTCCTCGAGTCTTGGCATGGCATTTGGGACGCGTCTCCACGTGAGGCGGGAGACGCAGGGTCCCTTTCCACGTGCCACACGGATCCTGGGACTCCTATCCATTTTCAAGAGGAGTCAGGCATCGTCTCCTTTGGAAGCATTGATCTCCGCGGACGTCTCGAGTTTTCAAAGGATGTGAGGCCTCCGGTCGCGTTGAGGCGGAGGACTAGGTCTTTCTCTGTGGTCTCCACAGGGGATTCAGACAACCCTTCGTCTTGGGAGATGCAAGACGAGCCTGCATTCAATTCACTGCAGGGATATCTGGCCTTACTTCGAGTAAGAGCATCTCGGTGTCCATTCGACTTGAGGCCACAAACTCAGGGTCCTTCTCACATACCTGTATCTGAGAGAAGCCTCCTCTTGAGGTGCTTGTGGAAACTTGGTATTCCTCTTGAGTCGAAGCCAGGGACTAAGCTCTCATCTCGAGTTGATTTGGGGTCCACGGAGCCCTTTCGTGTTGCTCCAGTCACCTCAGGATCCCTCTAGACTTGAGACAGTGATCTTGGGTTTTCTCTGGAGTGCCATCAAGGAAATCAAGTCTCCTTTCACGTTTGATGTGGAACACGGAATTGCTCTGCACGCAGTGCAGGGGAATCGGGCCTCATCTCGCAGCGAGGGGGAAGTCTCATGGTTTTTCTCGAGTTGCGGCCGGAACCTGGGGTATATTCTCGAGTTACGACGGGGAGGGCCCTTCCAGACATATGTTTGTTCAGCGACGTCAGGACTCCTGCCTAGGTGCGAGGGACACCTCGGGATTCTCCTCGAGTCTTGGCATGGCAATTGGGACGCGTCTCCACGTGAGGCGGGAGACCCAGGGTCCCTTTCCACGTGCCACAGGGATCCTGGGACTCCTATCCATTTTCAAGAGGAGTCAGGCATCGTCTCCTTTGGAAGCATTGATCTCCGCGGACCTCTCGAGTTTTCAAAGGATGTGAGGCCTACGTTCGCGTTGAGACGGAGGACTAGGTCTTTCTCTGTGGTCTCCACAGGGGATTCAGACAACCCTTCGTCTTGGGAGATGCAAGACGAGCCTGCATTCAATTCACTGCAGGGATATCCGGCCTTACTTCGAGTCAGAGCATCTCGGTGTCCATTCCACTTGAGGCCACAAACTCAGGGTCCCTCTCACATACATGTAGTTGAGAGAAGCCTCCTCTTGAGGTGCTTGTGGAAAGTTGGTATTCCTCTTGAGTCGAAGCCAGGGACTAAGCTCTCATCTCGAGTTGATTTGGGGTCCACGGAGCCCTTTCGTGTTGCTCCAGTGACCTCAGGATCCCTCTAGACTTGAGACAGTGACCTTGGGTTTTCTCTGGAGTGCCATCAAGGAAATCAAGGCTCCTTTCACGTTTGATGTGGAACACGGAATTGCTCTGCAGGCAGTGCAGGGGAATCGGACCTCATCTCGCGGCGAGGGGGAAGTCTCATGGTTTATCTCGAGTTGCGGCCGGAACCTGGGGTATATTCTCGAGTTACGATGGGGAGGGCCCTTCCTTACACGTGTTTGTTCAGCGACGTCAGGACTCCTGCATAGGTGCGAGGGACACCTCGGGATTCTCCTCGAGTCTTGGCATGGCAATTGGGACGTGTCTCCACGTGAGGCGGGAGACCCAGGGTCCCTTTCCACGTGCCACAGGGATCCTGGGACTCCTATCCATTTTCAAGAGGAGTCAGGCATCGTCTCCTTTGGAAGCATTGATCTCCGCGGACCTCTCGAGTTTTCAAAGGATGTGAGGCCTCCGGTCGCGATGGGGCGGAGAACTAGGTCTTTCTCTGTGGACTCCACAGGGGATTCAGACATCCCTTCGTCTTGGGAGATGCAAGATGAGCCTGCATTCAATTCACTCCAGGGATATCCGGTCTTACTTCGAGTCACAGCATCTCGGTGTCCATTCCACTTGAGGCCACAAACTCAGGGTCCCTCTCACATACCTGTAGCTGAGAGACGCCTCCTCTTGAGGTGCTTGTGGAAACTTGGTATTCCTCTTGAGTCGAAGCCAGGGACTAAGCTCTCATCTCGAGTTGATTTGGGGTCCACGGAGCCCTTTCGTGTTGCTCCAGTGACCTCAGGATCCCTCTAGACTTGAGACAGTGATCTTGGGTTTTCTGTGGAGTGCCAGCAAGAAATCAAGGCTCCTTTCACATTTGATGTGGAACACGGAATTGCTGTGCACGCAGTGCAGGGGAATTGGGCCTCATCTCGCGGCAAGGGGGAAGTCTCATTGTTTTTCTCGAGTTGCGGCCGGAACCTGGGGTATATTCTCGAGTTACGACGGGGAGGGCCCTTCCAGACACGTGTTTGTTCAGCGATGTCAGGACTCCTGGCTAGGTGCGAGGGACACCTCGGGATTCTCCTCGAGCCTTGGCATGGCAATTGGGACGCGTCTCCACGTGAGGCGGGAGACCCAGGGTCCCTTTCCACGAGCCACAGGGATCCTGGGACTCCTATCCATTTTCCAGAGGAGTCAGGCATCGTCTCCTTTGGAAGCATTGATCTGCGCAGACCTCTCGAGTTTTCAAAGGATGTGAGGCCTCCAGTCGTGAAGAGGTGGAGAACTAGGTCTTCTCTGTGGTCTCCACAGGTGATTCAGAAATCCCTTCATCTTGGGAGATGGAAGACGAGCCTGCATTCAATTCACTGCAGGGATATCCGGCCTTACGTAGAGTCAGAGCATCTCGGTTTCCATTCCACTTGAGGCCACAAACTCAGGGTCCCTCTCACATACCTGTAGCTGAGAGAAGCCTCCTCTTGAGGTGCTTGTGGAAAGTTGGTATTCCTCTTGAGTCGAAGCCAGGGACTAAGCTCTCATCTCGAGTTGATTTGGGGTCCACGGAGCCCTTTCCTGTTGCTCCAGTGACCTCAGGATCCCTCTAGACTTGAGACAGTGATCTTGGGTTTTCTCTGGAGTGCCATCAAGGAAATCAAGGCTCCTTTCACGTTTGATGTGGAACATGGAATTGCTCTGCACGCAGTGCAGGGGAATCGGGCCTCATCTCGCGGCGAGGGGGAAGTCTAATGGTTTTTCTCGAGTTGCGGCCGGAACCTGGGGTATATTCTCGAGTTACGACGGGGAGGGCCCTTCCTGACACGTGTTTGTTCATCGACGTCAGGACTCCTGCCTAGGTGCGAGGGACACCTCGGGATTCTCTTCGAGTCTTGCCATGGCAATTGAGACGCGTCTCCACGTGAGGCGTGAGACCCAGGGTCCCTTTCGACGTGCCACAGGGAATCTGGGGCTCCTATCCATTTTCAAGAGGAGTCAGGCATCGTCTCCTTTGGAAGCATTGATCTCCGCGGACCTCTCGAGTTTTCAAAGGATGTGAGGCCTCCGGTCGCAATGAGGCGGAGGACTAGGTCTTTCTCTGTGGACTCCACAGGGGCTTCAGACATCCCTTCGTCTTGGGAGATGCAAGACGAGCCGGCATTCAATTCACTGCAGGGATATCCGGCCTTACTTCGAGTCAGAGCATCTCGGTGTCCATTCCACTTGAGGCCACAAACTCAGGGTCCCTCTCACATACCTGTAGCTGAGAGAAGCTTCCTCTTGAGGTGCTTGTGGAAACTTGGTATTCCTCTTGAGTCGAAGCCAGGGACTAAGCTCTCATCTCGAGTTGATTTGTGGTCCACGGAGCCCTTTCGTGTTGCTCCAGTGACCTCAGGATCCCTCTAGACTTGAGACAGTGATCTTGGGTTTTCTCTGGAGTGCCATCAAGGAAATCAAGGCTCCTTTCACGTTTGATGTGGAACACGGAATTGCTCTGCACGCAGTGCAGGGGAATCGGGCCTCATCTCGCAGCGAGGGGGAAGTCTCATGGTTTTTCTCGAGTTGCGGCCGGAACCTGGGGTATATTCTCGAGTTACGACGGGGAGGGCCCTTCCAGACACGTGTTTGTTCAGCGACGTCAGGACTCCTGCCTAGGTGCGAGGGACACCTCGGGATTCTCCTCGAGTCTTGGCATGGCAATTGGGACGCGTCTCCACGTGAGGCGGGAGACCCAGGGTCCCTTTCCACGTGCCACAGGGATCCTGGGACTCCTATCCATTTTCAAGAGGAGTCAGGCATCGTCTCCTTTGGAAGCATTGATCTCGGCGGACTTCTCGAGTTTTCAAAGGATGTGAGGCCTCCGTTCGCGTTGAGGCGGAGGACTAGGTCTTTCTCTGTGGTCTCCACAGGGTATTCAGACAACCCTTCGTCTTGGGAGATGCAAGATGAGCCTGCATTCAATTCACTCCAGGGATATCTGGTCTTACTTCGAGTCACAGCATCTCGGTGACCATTCCACTTGAGGCCACAAACTCAGGGTCCCTCTCACATACCTGTAGCTGAGAGAAGCCTCCTCTTGAGGTGCTTGTGGAAACTTGGTATTCCTCTTGAGTCGAAGCCAGGGACTAAGCTCTCATCTCGAGTTGATTTAGGGTCCACGGAGCCCTTTCGTGTTGCTCCAGTGACCTCAGGATCCCTCTAGACTTGAGACAGTGATCTTGGGTTTTCTGTGGAGTGCCAGCAAGGAAATCAAGGCTCCATTCACATTTGATGTGGAACACGGAATTGCTGTGCACGCAGTGCAGGGGAATTGGGCCTCATCTCGCGGCAAGGGGGAAGTCTCATGGTTTTTCTCGAGTTGCGGCCGGAACCTGGGGTATATTCTCGAGTTACGACGGGGAGGGCCCTTCCAGACACGTGTTTGTTCAGCGATGTCAGGACTCCTGGCTAGGTGCGAGGGACACCTCGGGATTCTCCTCGAGCCTTGGCATGGCAATTGGGACTCGTCTCCACGTGAGGCGGGAGACCCAGGGTCCCTTTCCACGTGCCACAGGGATCCTGGGACTCCTATCCATTTTCAAGAGGAGTCAGGCATCGTCTCCTTTGGAAGCATTGATCTCCGTGGACGTCTCGAGTTTTCAAAGGATGTGAGGCCTCCAGTCGTGAAGAGGTGGAGAACTAGGTCTTCTCTGTGGTCTCCACAGGTGATTCAGACATCCCTTCATCTTGGGAGATGGAAGACGAGCCTGCATTCAATTCACTGCAGGGATATCCGGCCTTACGTAGAGTCAGAGCATCTCGGTGTCCATTCCACTTGAGGCCACAAACTCAGGGTCCCTCTCACATACCTGTAGCTGAGAGAAGCCTCCTCTTGAGGTGCTTGTGGAAAGTTGGTATTCCTCTTGAGTCGAAGCCAGGGACTAAGCTCTCATCTCGAGTTGATTTGGGGTCCACGGAGCCCTTTCCTGTTGCTACAGTGACCTCAGGATCCCTCTAGACTTGAGACAGTGATCTTGGGTTTTCTCTGGAGTGCCATCAAGGAAATCAAGGCTCCTTTCACGTTTGATGTGGAACATGGAATTGCTCTGCACGCAGTGCAGGGGAATCGGGCCTCATCTCGCGGCGAGGGGGAAGTCTAATGGTTTTTCTCGAGTTGCGGCCGGAACCTGGGGTATATTCTCGAGTTACGACGGGGAGGGCCCTTCCTGACACGTGTTTGTTCATCGACGTCAGGACTCCTGCCTAGGTGCGAGGGACACCTCGGGATTCTCTTCGAGTCTTGGCATGGCAATTGAGACGCGTCTCCACGTGAGGCGTGAGACCCAGGGTCCCTTTCGACGTGCCACAGGGAATCTGGGGCTCCTATCCATTTTCAAGAGGAGTCAGGCATCGTCTCCTTTGGAAGCATTGATCTCCGCGGACCTCTCGAGTTTTCAAAGGATGTGAGGCCTCCGGTCGCAATGAGGCGGAGGACTAGATTTTTCTCTATGGTCTCCACAGGGGCTTCAGACATCCCTTCGTCTTGGGAGATGCAAGACGAGCCGGCATTCAATTCACTGCAGGGATATCCGGCCTTACTTCGAGTCAGAGCATCTCGGTGTCCATTCCACTTGAGGCCACAAACTCAGGGTCCCTCTCACATACCTGTAGCTGAGAGAAGCTTCCTCTTGAGGTGCTTGTGGAAACTTGGTATTCCTCTTGAGTCGAAGCCAGGGACTAAGCTCTCATCTCGAGTTGATTTGGGGTCCACGGAGCCCTTTCGTGTTGCTCCAGTGACCTCAGGATCCCTCTAGACTTGAGACAGTGATCTTGGGTTTTCTCTGGAGTGCCATCAAGGAAATCAAGGCTCCTTTCACGTTTGATGTGGAACACGGAATTGCTCTGCACGCAGTGCAGGGGAATCGGGCCTCATCTCGCAGCGAGGGGGAAGTCTCATGGTTTTTCTCGAGTTGCGGCCGGAACCTGGGGTATATTCTCGAGTTACGACGGGGAGGGCCCTTCCAGACACGTGTTTGTTCAGCGACGTCAGGACTCCTGCCTAGGTGCGAGGGACACCTCGGGATTCTCCTCGAGTCTTGGCATGGCAATTGGGACGCGTCTCCACGTGAGGCGGGAGACCCAGGGTCCCTTTCCACGTGCCACAGGGATCCTGGGACTCCTATCCATTTTCAAGAGGAGTCAGGCATCGTCTCCTTTGGAAGCATTGATCTCCGCGGACTTCTCGAGTTTTCAAAGGATGTGAGGCCTCCGTTCGCGTTGAGGCGGAGGACTAGGTCTTTCTCTGTGGTCTCCACAGGGTATTCAGACAACCCTTCGTCTTGGGAGATGCAAGACGAGCCTGCATTCAATTCACTGCAGGGATATCCGGCCTTACTTAAGTCAGAGCATCTCGGTGTCCATTCCACTTGAGGCCACAAACTCAGGGTCCCTCTCACATACCTGTAGCTGAGAGAAGCCTCCTCTTGAGGTGCTTTTGGAAAGTTGGTATTCCTCTTGAGTCGAAGCCAGGGACTAAGCTCTCATCTCGAGTTGATTTGGGGTCCATGGAGCCCTTTCGTGTTGCTCCAGTGACCTCAGGATCCCTCTAGACTTGAGACAGTGATCTTGGGTTTTCTCTGGAGTGCCATCAAGGAAATCAAGGCTCCTTTCACGTTTGATGTGGAACACGGAATTGCTCTGCACGCAGTGCAGGGGAATCGGGCCTCATCTCGCGGCGAGGGGGAAGTCTCATGGTTTTTCTCGAGTTGCGGCCGGAACCTGGGGTGTATTCTCGAGTTACGACGGGGAGGGTCCTTCCAGACACGTGTTTGTTCAGCGACGTAAGGACTCCAGCCTAGGTGCGAGGGAAACCTGGGGATTCTCCTCGAGTCTTGGCATGGCAATTGGGACGCGTCTCCACGTGAGGCGGGAGACGCAGGGTCCCTTTCCACGTGCCACAGGGATCCTTGGACTCCTATCCATTTTCAAGAGGAGTCAGGCATCGTCTCCTTTGGCAGCATTGATCTCCGCAGACCTCTCGAGTTTTCAAAGGATGTGAGGCCTCCGGTCGCGTTGAGGCGGAGGACTAGGTCTTTCTCTGTGGTCTCCACAGGGGATTCAGACAACCCTTCGTGTTGGGAGATGCAAGACGAGCCTGCATTCAATTCACTGCAGGGATATCTGGCCTTACTTCGAGTCAGAGCATCTCGGTGTCCATTCGACTTGAGGCCACAAACTCAGGGTCCCTCTCACATACCTGTAGCTGAGAGAAGCCTCCTCTTGAGGTGCTTGTGGAAACTTGGTATTCCTCTTGAGTCGAAGGCAGGGACTAAGCTCTCATCTCGAGTTGATTTGGGGTCCACGGAGCCCTTTCGTGTTGCTCCAGTGACCTCAGGATCCCTCTAGACTTGAGACAGTGACCTTGGGTTTTCTCTGGAGTGCCATCAAGGAAATCAAGGCTCCTTTCACGTTTGATGTGGAACACGGAATTGCTCTGCACGCAGTGCAGGGGAATCGGACCTCATCTCGCGGCGAGGGGGAAGTCTCATGGTTTATCTCGAGTTGCGGCCGGAACCTGGGGTATATTCTCGAGTTACGACGGGGAGGGCCCTTCCTTACACGTGTTTGTTCAGCGACGTCAGGACTCCTGCATAGGTGCGAGGGACACCTCGGGATTCTCCTCGAGTCTTGGCATGGCAATTGGGACGCGTCTCCACGTGAGGCGGGAGACCCAGGGTCCCTTTCCACGTGCCACAGGGATCCTGGGACTCCTATCCATTTTCAAGAGGAGTCAGGCATCGTCTCCTTTGGAAGCATTGATCTCCGCGGACCTCTCGAGTTTTCAAAGGATGTGAGGCCTCCGGTCGCGATGAGGCGGAAGACTAGGTCTTTCTCTGTGGACTCCACAGGGGATTCAGACATCCCTTCGTCTTGGGAGATGCAAGATGAGCCTGCATTCAGTTCACTCCAGGGATATCTGGTCTTACTTCGAGTCACAGCATCTCGGTCTCCATTCCACTTGAGGTCACAAACTCAGGGTCCCTCTCACATACCTGTAGCTGAGAGAAGCCTCCTCTTGAGGTGCTTGTGGAAAATTGGTATTCCTCTTGAGTCGAAGCCAGGGACTAAGCTCTCATCTCGAGTTGATTTGGGGTCCACGGAGCCCTTTCGTGTTGCTCCAGTGACCTCAGGATCCCTCTAGACTTGAGACACTGATCTTGGGTTTTCTCTGGAGTGCCATCAAGGAAATCAAGGCTCCTTTCATTTTTGATGTGGAATACGGAATTGTTCTGCACGCAGTGCAGGGGAATTGGGCCTCATCTCGCGGCGAGGGGGAAGTTTCATGGTTTTTCTCGAGTTGCGGCCGGAACCTGTGGTATATTCTCGAGTTACGACGGGGAGGTCCCTTCCAGACACGTGTTTGTTCAGCGACGTCAGGACTCCTGCCTAGGTGCGAGGGACACCTCGGGATTCTCCTCGAGTCTGGCATGGCAATTGGGACGCGTATCCACGTGAGGCGGGAGACCCAGGGTCCCTTTCCAAGTGCCACAGTGATCCTGGGACTCCTATCCATTTTCAAGAAGAGTCAGGCATCGTCTCCTTTAGAAGCATTGATCTCTGCAGACCTCTCGAGTTTTCAAAGGATGTGAGGCCTCCGGTCGCGATGAGGCGGAGGAGTAGGTCTTTCTCTGTGGTCTCCACAGGGGATTCAGACATCCCTTCGTCTTGGGAGATGCAAGACGAGCCTGCATTCAATTCACTGCAGGGATATCCGGCCTTACTTCGAGTCAGAGCATCTCGGTGTCCATTCCACTTGAGGCCACAAACTCAGGGTCCCTCTCACATACCTGTAGCTGAGAGAAGCCTCCTCTTGAGTTGCTTGTGGAAAGTTGGTATTCCACTTGTGTCGAAGCCAGGGACTAAGCTCTCATCTCGAGTTGATTTGGGGTCCATGGAGCCCTTTCATGTTGCTCCAGTGACCTCAGGATCCCTCTAGACTTGAGACAGTGATCTTGCGTTTTCTCTGGAGTGCCATCAAGGAAATCAAGGCTACTTTCAAGTTTGATGTGGAAAATGGAATTGCTCTGCATGCAGTGCAGGGGAATCGGGCCTCAACTCGCGGCAAGGGGGAAATCTCATGGTTTTTCTCGAGTTGAGGCCCGAACATGGGGTATATTCTCGAGTTACGACGGGGAGGGCCCTTCCAGACACGTGTTTGTTCAGCGACGTCAGGACTCCTGCCTAGGTGCGAGGGACACCTCGGGATTCTCCTCGAGTCTTGCCATGGCAATTGGGACGCGTCTCCACGTGAGGCGGGAGACCCAGGGTCCCTTTCCACGTGCCACAGGGATCCTGGGACTCCTATCCATTTTCAAGAGAAGTCAGGCATCGTTTCCTTGGAAGCATTGATCTCCGCGGACCTCTCGAGTTTTCAAAGGATATGAGGCCTCCGGTCGCGATGAGGCGGAGAACTCGGTCTTTCTCTGTGGTCTCCACAGGGGATTCAGACATCCCTTTGTCTTGGGCGATGCAAGACGAGCCTGCATTCCATTCACTGCAGGGATATCCAGCCTTACTTCCAGTCAGAGCATCTCGGTGTCCATTCCACTTGAGGCCACAAACTCAGGGTCCCTCTCACATACCTGCAGCTGAGAGAAGCCTCCTCTTGAGGTGCTTGTGGAAAGTTGGTATTCCTCTTGAGTCGAAGCCAGGGACTAAGCTCTCATCTCGAGATGATTTGGGGTCCACGGATCCCTTTCTTTTTGCACCAGTGACCTCAGGATCCCTCTAGACTAGAGACAGTGACTTTGGGTTTTCTCTGGAGTGCCATCAAGGAAATCAAGGCTCCTTTCACGTTTGATGTGCAACACGGAATTGCTCTGCACGCAGTGCAGGGGAATCGGGCCTCATCTCCCGGCGAGTGCGAAGTCTCATGGTTTTTCTCGAGTTGCGACCGCAACCTGGGGTATATTCTCGAGTTACGACGGGGAGGGCCCTTCCAGAAACGTGTTTGTTCAGCGAAGTCAGGACTCCTGCCTAGGTGGGAGGGACACCCGGGATTCTCCTCGAGTCTCGTCATGGCAATTGGCTCGCGTCTCCATGTGAGTCGGGAGACCCAGGGTCCCTTTCCACGTGCAACAGGGATCCTGGGACTCCTATCCATTTTCAAGAGGAGTCAGGCATCATCTCCTTTGGAAGCATTGAACTCCACGGAGCTCTCCAGTTTTCAAAGGATGTGAGGCCTCCTGTCGCGATGAGGAGGAGAACTAGGT
Source organism: Dama dama (assembly GCF_033118175.1). NCBI lineage: Eukaryota > Metazoa > Chordata > Mammalia > Artiodactyla > Cervidae > Dama > Dama dama. The sequence continues at coordinate 3,316,706 of NC_083706.1, read as the reverse complement.
CTTTCTCTGTGGTCTCCACAGGGGATTCAGACATCCCTTCGTCTTGGGAGATGCAAGACGAGCCTGCATTCAATTCACTGCAGCGATATCCGGGCTTACCTCAAGTCAGAGCATCTCGGTTTACATTCCACTTGAGGCCACAGACTCAGGGTCCCTCTCACATACCTGTAGCTGAGAGAGGCCTCCTCTTGAGGTGCTTGTGGAAAGTTGGTATTCCTCTTGAGTCGAAGTCAGGGACTAAAGCTCTCATCTCGTGTTGATTTGGGGTCCACGGAGCCCTTTCATGTTGCTCCAGTGACCTCAGGATCCCTCTAGTCTTGAGACAGTGATCTTGGGTTTTCTCTGGAGTGCCATCAAGGAAATCAAGGCTCCTCTCATGTTTGATGTGGAACACGGAATTGCTCTGCACGCAGTGCAGGGGAATCGGGCCTCATCTCGCGGCGAGGGGGAAGTCTCATGGTTTTTCTCGAGTTGCGGCCGGGACCTGGGGTATATTCTCGAGTTACGATGGGGAGGGCCCTTCCAGACACGTGTTTGTTCAGCGACGTCAGGACTCCTGCCTAGGTGCGAGGGACACCTCGGGATTCTCCTCGAGTCTTGGCATGGCAATTGGGACGCGTCTCCACGTGAGGCGGGAGACCCAGGGTCCCTTTCCACGTGCCACAGGGATCCTGGGACTCCTATCCATTTTCAAGACGAGTCAGGCATCGTCTCCTTTGGAAGCATTGATCTCCGCCGACCTCTCGAGTTTTCAAAGGATGTGAGGTCTCCGGTCGCGATGATGCGGAGGACTAGGTCTTTCTCTGTGGTCTCCACAGGGGATTCAGACATCCCTTCGTCTTGTGAGATGCAAGACGAGCCTGCATTCAAATCACTGCAGGGATGTCTGGCCTTACTTCAAGTCAGAGCATCTCGGGGTCCATTCCACTTGAGGCCACAAACTCAGGGTCCCTCTCACATACCTGTAGCTGAGAGAAGCCTCCTCTTGTGCTTGTGGAAAGTTGGTATTGCTCTTGAGTCGAAGCCAGGGACTAAGCTCTCATCTCGAGTTGATTTGGGGTCCACGGAGCCCTTTCGTGTTGCTCCAGTGACCTCAGGATCCCTCTAGACTTGAGACAGTGATCTTCGGTTTTCTCTGGAGTGCCATCAAGTAAATCAAGTCTCCTTTCACGTTTGATGTGGAACACGGAATTGCTCTGCTCGCAGTGCAGGAGAATCGGGCCTCATCTCACGGCGAGGGGGAAGTCTCATGGTTATTCTGGAGTTGGGGCCGGAACCTGGGGTATATTCTCGAGTTACGACGGGGAGGGCCCTTCCAGACACGTGTTTGTTCAGCGACGTCAGGACTCCTGCCTAGGTGCGAGGGACACCTCGGGATTTTCCTCGAGTCTTGTCATGGCAATTGGGACGCGTCTCCACGTGAGGCGGGAGACGCAGGGTCCCTTTCCACGTGCCACAGGGATCCTGGGACTCCTATCCATTTTCAAGAGGAGTCAGGCATCGGCTCATTTGGAAGCATTGATCTCTGCAGACCTCTCGAATTTTCAAAGGATGTGAGGCCTCCGGTCGCGATGAGGCGGGGGACTAGGTCTTTCTCTGTGGTCTCCACAGCGGATTCAGACATCTCTTCGTCTTGGGAGATGCAAGACGAGCCTGCATTCAATTCACTGCAGGGATATCCGGCCTTACTTCGAGTCAGAGCATCTCGGTGTCCATTCAACTTGAGGCCACAAACTCAGGGTCCCTCTCACATAACTGTTGCTGAGAGAAGACTCCTCTTGAGGTGCTTGTGGAAAGTTGGTATTCCTCTTGAGTCGAAGCCAGGGACTAAGCTCTCATCTCGAGTTGATTTGGGGTCCACGGAGCCCTTTCCTTTTGCTCCAGTGACCTCAGGATCCCTCTAGACTTGAGACAGTGATCTTGGGTTTTCTCTGGAGTGCCATCAAGGAAATCAAGGCTCCTTTCACTTTTGATTTGGAACACGGAATTGCTCTGCATGCAGTGCAGGGAAATCGGGGCTCATGTCGCGGCGAGGGGGAAGTCTCATAGTTTTTCTCGAGTTGCGGCCGGAACCTGGGGTATATTCTCGAGTTACGACGGGTAGGGCCCTTCCAGACACGTGTTTGTTCAGCGACGTCAGGACTCCTGCCTAGGTGCGAGGGACACCTCGGGATTCTCCTCGAGTCTTGGCATGGCAATTGGGACGCGTCTCCACGTGAGGCGGGAGACCCAGGGTCCCTTTCCACGTGCCACAGGGATCCTGGGACTCCTATCAATTTTCAAGAGGAGTCAGGCATCGTCTCCTTTGGAAGCATTGATCTCCGCGGACCTCTTGAGTTTTCAAAGGATGTGAGGCCTCCGGTCGCGTTGAGGCGGAGAAGTAGGTCTTTCTCTGTGGTCTCCACAGGGGACTCAGACATCCCTTCGTCTTGGGAGATGGAAGACGAGCCTGCATTCAATTCACTGCAGGGATATCTGGCCTTACTTCGAGTCAGAGCATCTCGGTGTCCATTCCACTTGAGGCCACAAACTCAGGGTCCTTCTCACATACCTGTGGCTGAGAGAACCCTCCTCTTGAGGTGCTTGTGGAAAGTTGGTATTCCTCTTGAGGCGAAGCCAGGTACTAAGCTCTCATCTCGAGTTGATTTGGGGTCCACGGAGCCCTTTCGTGTTGCTCCAGTGACCTCAGGATCCCTCTAGACTTGAGACAGTGATCCTGGGTTTTCTCTGGAGTGCCATCAAGGAATTCAAGGCTCCTTTCAGGTTGGATGTGAAACACGGAATTGCTCTGCACGCAGTCCAGGGGAATCGGGCCTCATCCTGCGGCGAAGGGGAAGTCTCCTGGTTTTTCTCGATTTGCGGCCGTAACCTGGGGTATATTCTCGAGTTACGACGGGGAGGGCCCTTCCAGACACGTGTTTGTTCAGAGACGTCAGGAACCCTGCCTAGGTGCGAAGGACAACTCGGGATTCTCCTCGAGTCTTGGCATGGCAATTGGGACGCGTCTCCTCGTGAGGCGGCAGACCCAGAGTCCCTTTCCACATGCCACAGAGATCCTGAGACTCCTATCCATTTTCAAGAGGAGTCAGGCATCGTCTCCTTTGGAAGCATTGATCTCCGCGGACCTCTCGAGTTTTCAAAGAATGGGAGGCCTCCGGATGCGTTGAGGCGGAGAACTAGGTCTTTCTCTGTGGTCTCCACAGGGGATTCAGACATCCCTTCGTCTTGGGAGATGCAAGAGGAGCCTGCTTTCAATTCACTGCAGGGATATCCGGCCTTAATTCGAATCAGAGCACCTCGGTGTCCATTCCACTTGAGGCAACAAACTCAGGGTCCCTCTCACATACCTGTAGCTGAGAGAAGCCTCCTCTTGAGGTGCTTGTGGAAAGTTGGTATTCCGCTTGTGTCGAAGCCAGGGACTAAGCTCTCATTTCGAATTGAGTTGGGGTCCACGGAGCGCTTTCGTGTTGCTCCAGTGACCTCAGGATCCCTCTAGACTTGAGACAGTGGTCTTGGGTTTTCTCTGGAGTGCCATCAAGGAAATCAAGGCTCCTTTCACGTTTGAGGTGGAACACGGAATTGCTCTGCACGCATTGCCGGGGAATCGGGCCTCATCGTGCGGCGAGGTGTAAGTCTCATGGTTTTTCTCGAGTTGCAGAAGGACCCTGGGGTATATTCTCGAGTTTCGACGGGGAGGGCCCCTCCAGACACGTGTTTGTTCAGCGACGTCAGGACTCGGGCCTAGGTGCGAGGGAAACCTCGGGATTCTCCTCGATTCTTGGCATGGCAATTGGGACGCGTCTCCACGTGAGGCGGGAGACCCAGGGTCCCTTTCCAAGTGCCACAGGGATCCTGGGACTCCTATCCATTTTCAAGAGGAGTCAGGCATCGTCTCCTTTGGAAGCATTGATCTCCGCGGACCTCTCGAGTTTTCAAAGGATGTGAGGCCTCCGGTCGCGATGAGGTGGAGAACTAGGTCTTTCTCTGTGGTCTCCACAGGGGATTCAGACATCCCTTCGTCTTGGGAGATGCAAGACGAGCCTGCATTCAATTCACTGCAGGGATATCCGGACTTACTTCGAGTCAGAGCATCTCGGTGTCCATTCCACTTGAGGCACAAACACAGGGTCCCTCTCACATACCTGTAGCTGAGAGAAGCCTCCTCTTGAGGTACTTGTGTAAAGTTGGTATTCCTCTTGAGTCGAATTCAGGGACTAAGCTCTCATCTCAGGTTGATTTGTGGTCCACGGAGCCCTTTCTTTTTGCTCCACTGACCTCAGGATCCCTCTAGACTTGAGACAGTGATCTTGGGTTTTCTCTGGAGTGCCATCAAGGAAATCAAGGCTCCTTTCACGTTTGATGTGGAACACGAAATTGCTCGGCACGCAGTGCAGGGTAATCGGGCCTCATCTCGCGGCGAGGGGGAAGTCTCATGGTTTTTCTCGAGTTGCGGCCGGAACCTGGGGTATATTCCCGAGTTACGACGGGTAGGGCCCTTCCAGACACGTGTTTGTTCAGCGACGTCAGGACTCCTGCCTAGGTGCGAGGGACACCTCGGGATTCTCCACGAGTCTTGGCATGGCAATTGGGACGCGTCTCCACGTGAGGCGGGAGACCCAGGGTCCCTTTCCTCGTGCCACAGGGATCCTGGTACTCCTATCCATTTTCAAGAGGAGTCAGTCATCGTCTCCTTTGGAAGCATTGATCTCCGCGGACCTCTCGAGTTTTCAAAGGATGTGAGGCCTCCGGTCGAGATGAGGCGGAGAACTAGGTCTTTCTCTGTGGTCTCTGCAGGGGATTCAGACATCCCTTCGTCTTGGGAGATGCAAGACGAGCCTGCATTCAATTCACTGCAGGGATATCCGGCCTTACATCGAGTCAGAGCATCTCCGTGTACATTCCACTTGAGGCCACAAACTCAGGGTCCCTCTCACATACCTGTAGCTGAGAGAAGCCTCCTCTTGAGGTGCTTGTGGAAAGTTGGTATTCCTCTTGAGTCGAAGCCAGGGACTAAGCTCTCATCTCGAGTTGATTTGGGGTCCACGGAGCCCTTTCTTGTTGCTCCAGTGACCTCCGGATCCCTCTAGACTTGAGACAGTGATCTTGGGTTTTCTCTGGAGTGCCATCAAGGAAATCAAGGCTCCTTTCCCATTTGATGTGGAACACGGAATTGCTCTGCACGCAGTGCAGGGGAAACGGGCCTCATCTCGCGGCGAGGGGGAATTCTCATGGTTTTTCGCGATTTGCGGCCGGAACCTGGGGTATATTCTCGAGTTACGACCTGGAGGGCCCTTCCAGACACGTGTTTGTTCAGCGACGTCAGCACTCCTGCCTAGGTGCGAGGGACACCTCGGGATTCTCCTCGAGTCTTGGCATGGCAATTGGGACGCGTCTCCACGTGAGGCGGGAGAACCAGGTTCCCTTTCCACGTGCCACAGGGATCCTGGGACTGCTATCCATTTTCAAGAGGAGTCAGGCATCGTCTCCTTTGGAAGCATTGATCTCCGCTGACCTCTCGAGTTTTCAAAGGATGTGAGGCCACAGGTCGCGATGAGGCGGAGAACTAGGTCTTTCTCTGTGTTCTCCACAGGGGATTCATACATCCCTTCGTCTTGGGAGATGCAAGACGAGCCTGCATTCCATTCACTGCAGGGATATCCGGCCTTACTTCGAGTCAGAGCATCTCAGTGTCCATTCCACTTGAGGCCAAAAACTCAGGGTCCCTCTAACATACCTGTAGCTGAGAGAAGCCTCCTCTTGAGGTGCTTGTGGAAAGTTGGTATTCCTCTTGAGTCGATGCCAGGGACTAAGCTCTCATCTCGTGTTGATTTGGGGTCCACGGAGCCCTTTCATGTTGCTCCAGTGACCTCAGGATCCCTCTAGACTTGAGACAGTGATCTTGGGTTTTCTCTGGAGTGCCATCAAGGAAATCAAGGCTCCTTTCACGTTTGATGTGGAACACGGAATTGCTCTGCACGCAGTGCAGGGGAATCGGGCCTCATCTCGCGACGAGGGGGAAGTCTCATGATTTTTCTAGAGTTGCGGCCAGAACCTAGGGTATATTCTCGAGTTACGATGGGGAGGGCCTTTCCAGACACGTGTTTGTTCAGCGACGTCAGGACTCCTGCCTAGGTGCGAGGGACACCTCGGGATTCTCCTCGAGTCTTTTCATGGCAATTGGGACTCGTCTCCACGTGAGGCAGGAGACCCAGGGTCCCTTTCCACGTGCCACAGGGATCCTGGGACTCCTATCCATTTTCAAGAGGATTCAGGCATCGTCTCCTTTGGAAGCATTGATCTCCGTGGTCCTCTCGAGTTTTCAAAGGATCCGAGGCCTCCGGTCGCGATGAGGCGGAGATCTAGGTCTTTCTCTGTGGTCTCCACAGGGGATTCAGACATCCCTTCGTCTTGGGAGATGCAAGACGAGCCTGCATTCAATTCACTGCATTAATATCGGGCCTTATTTCCAGTCAGAGCACCTCGGTGTCCATTCCACTTGAGGCCACAATCTGAGGGTCCCTCTCACATACCGGTAGCTGAGAGAAGCCTCCTCTTGCGGTGCTTGTGGAAACTTGGTATTCCTCTTGAGTTGAAGCCAGGGACTAAGCTTTCATCTCGAGTTGATTTGGGGTCCACGGAGCCCTTTCGTGTTGCTCCAGTGACCTCAGGATCCCTCTAGGCTTGAGACAGTGATCTTGGGTATTCTCTGGAGTGCCATCAAGGAAATCAAGGCTCCTTTCACGTTTGAGGTGGAACACGGAATTGCTCTGCACGCAGTGCAGGGGAATCGGTCCTCATCTCGCGGCGAGAGGGAAGTCTCATGGTTTTTCTCGAATTGCGGCCAGAACCTGGGGTATATTCTCGAGTTACGATGGGGAGGGCCCTTCCAGACACGTGTTTGTTCAGCGACTTCAGTACTCCTGCCTAGGTGCGAGGACACCTCGGGATTCTCGTAGAGTCTTGGCATGGCAATTGGGACGCGTCTCCACATGAGGCAGTAGACCCAGGGTCCCTTTCCACGTGCCACAGGGATCCTGGGACTCCTATCCATTTTCAAGAGAAGTCAGGCATCTTCTCCTTTGGAAGCATTGATCTCCGTGGACCTCTCGAGTTTTCAAAGGATGAGAGGCCTCCGGTCGCGATGATGCGGAGATCTAGGGCTTTCTCTGTGGTCTCCACAGGAGATTCAGACATCCCTTCGTCTTGGGAGATGCAAGACGAGCCTGCATTCAATTCACTGCAGGGATATCGGGCCTTACTTCGAGTTAGAGCATCTCTGTGTCCATTCCATTTGAGGCCACAATCTCAGGGTCCCTCTCACATACCTGTAGCTGAGAGAAACCTCCTCTTGAGGGTCTTGTGGAAAGTTGGTATTCCTCTTGAGTCTAAGCCAGGGACTAAGCTCTCATCTCGAGTTGATTTGGGGTCCACGGAGCCCTTTCTTGTTGCTCCAGTGACCTCAGGATCCCTCTAGACTTGAGACAGTGATCTTGGGTTTTCTCTGGAGTGCCATCAAGGAAATCAAGGCTCCTTTCACGTTTGATGTGGAACACGGAATTGGTCTGCATGCAGTGCAGGGGAATCGGACCTCAACTCGCGGCGAACGGGAAATCTCATGGTTTTTCTCGAGTTGCGGCCGGAACCTGGGGTATATTCTCGAGTTACGACGGGGAGGGCCCTTCCAGACACGTGTTTGTTCAGCGACGTCAGGACTCCTGACTAGGTGCGAGGGACACCTCGGGATTCTCCTCGAGTCTTGGCATGGCAATTGGGACGCGTCTCCACGTGAGGCGGGAGACCCAGGGTCCCTTTCCACGTGCCATAGGGATCCTGGGACTCCTATCCATTTTCAAGAGGAGTCAGGCATCGTCTCCTTTGGAAGCATTGATCTCCGCAGACCTCTCGAATTATCAAAGGATGTGAGGTCTCCGGTCGTGATGAGGCGGAGGACTAGGTCTTTCTCTGTGGTCTCCTCAGAGGATTCACACATCCTTTCGTCTTGGCAGATGCAAGACGAGCCTGCATTCAATTCACTGCAGGGATATCCGGCCTTATTTCGAGTCAGAGCATCTCGGTGTCCATTCCACTTGAGGCCACAAACTCAGGGTCCCTCTCACATACCTGTAGCTGAGAGAAGCCTCCTCTTGAGGTGCTTGTGGAAAGTTGGTATTCCGCTTGAGTCGAAGCCAGGGACTAACCTCTCATCTCGAGTTGATTTGGTGTCCACGGAGCCCTTTCGTGTTGCTCCAGTGACCTCAGGATCCCTCTAGGCTTGAGACAGTGATCTTGGGTTTTCTCTGGAGTGCCATCAAGTAAATCAAGGCTCCTTTCACGTTTGATGTGGAACACGGAATTGCTCTGCACGCAGTGCAGGGGAATCGGGCCTCATGTCGCGGCGGGAGGGAAGTCTCATGGTTTTTCTCGAATTGCGGCCAGAACCTGGGGTATATTCTCGAGTCACGATAGGGAGGGCCCTTCCAGACACGTGTTTGTTCAGCGACTTCAGGACACCTGCCTAGGTGCCAGGACACCTCGGGATTCTCCTCGAGTCTTGGCATGGCAATTGGGACGCGTCTCCACATAAGGCAGTAGACCCAGGGTCCCTTTCCACGTGCCACAGGGATCCTGGGACTCCTATCCATTTTCAAGAGGAGTCAGGCATCGTCTCCTTTGGAAACATTGATCTCCGCAGACCTCTCGAGTTATCAAAGGATATGAAGTCTCCAGTCGCGATGAGGTGGAGGACTAGGTCTTTCTCTGTGGTCTCCTCTGGGGATTCAGACATCCCTTCTTCTTGGGAGATGCAAGACGAGCCTGCATTCAATTCACTGCAGGGATATCCGGCCTTACTTCTAGTCAAAGCATCTCGGTGTCCATTCCACGTGAGGCCACAAACTCAGGGTCCCTCTCACATACCTGTAGCTGAGAGAAGCCTCCTCTTGAGGTGCTTGTGGAAAGTTGGTATTCCTCTTGAGTCGAAGCCAGGGACTAAGCTCTCATCTCGAGTTGATTTGGGGTCCACGGAGCCCTTTCGTGTTGCTCCAGTGACCTCAGGATCCCTCTAGACTTGAGACAGTGATCTTGGGTTTTCTCTGGAGTGCCATCAAGGAAATCAAGGCTCCTTTCACGTTTGATGTGGAACACCGAATTGCTCTGCACGCAGTGCAGGGGAATCGGGCCTCATCTCGCGGCGAGGGGGAAGTCTCATGGTTTTTCTCGAATTGCGGCCGGAACCTGGGGTATATTCTCGACTTACAACGGGGAGGGACCTTCCAGACACGTGTTTGTTCAGCGACGTCAGGACTCCTGCCTAGGTGCGAGAGACACCTCGGGATTCTCCTCCAGTCTTGGCATGGCAATTGGGACGCGTCTCCACGTGAGGCGGGAGACCCAGGGTCCCTTTCCACGTGCCACAGGGATCCTGGAACTCCTATCCATTTTCAAGAGGAGTCAGGCATCGTCTCCTTTAGAAGCATTGATCTCCGCGGACCTCTCGAGTTTTCAAAGGATGTGAGGCCTCCGGTCGCGATGAGGCGGAGAATTAGGTCTTTCTCTGTGGTCTCCACAGGGGATTCAGACATCCCTTTGTCTTGGGAGATGCAAGACGAGCCTGCATTCAATTCACTGCAGGGATATCCGGCCTTACTTCGAGTCAGAACATCTCGGTGTCCATTCCACTTGAGGCCACAAACTCAGGGACCCTCTCACATACCTGTAGCTGAGAGAAGCCTCCTCTTGAGGTGCTTGTGGAAAGTTGGTATTCCTCTTGAGTCGAAGCCAGGGACTAAGCTCTCATCTCGAATTGATTTGCGGTCCACGGAGCCCTTTCGTGTTGTTCCAGTGACCTCAGGATCCCTCTAGACTTGAGACAGTGATCTTGGGTTTTCTCTGGAGTGCCATCAAGGAAATCAAGGCTCCTTTCAGGTTTGATGTGGAACACTGAACTGCTCTGCACGCAGTGCAGGGGAATCGGGACTCATGTCGCGGCGAGGGGGAAGTCTCATGGTTTTTCTCGAGTTGCGGCCGGAACCTGGGGTATATTCTCGAGTTACGACGGGGAGGGCCCTTACAGACACGTGTTTGTTCAGCGACGTCAGGACTCCTGCCTAGGTGCGAGGGACACCTCGGGATTCTCCTCGAGTCTTGGCATGGCAATTGGGACGCGTCTCCACGTGAGGCGGGAGACCCAGGGTTCCTTTCCACGTGCCACAGGGATCCTGAGACTCCTATCCATTTTCGAGAGGAGTCAGGCATCGTCTCCTTTGGAAGCATTGATCTCTGCAGACCTCTCGAGTTTTCAAAGGATGTGAGGCCTCCGGTCACGATGAGGCGGAGGACTAGGTCTTTCTCTGTGGTCTCCACAGGGGTTTCAGACATCCCTTCATCTTGGGAGATGCAAGACGAGCCTGCATTCAATTCACTGCAGGGATATCCGGACTTACTTCGGATCAGAGCATCTCGGTGTCCATTCCACTTGAGGCCACAAACTCAGGGTCCTTCAAATATACCTGTAGCTGAGAGAAGCCTCCTCTTGAGGTGCTTGTGGAAAGTTGGTATTCCTCTTGAGTCTAAGCCAGGGACTAAGCTCTCATCTCGAGTTGATTTGGGGTCGACGGAGCCCTTTCCTGTTGGTCCAGTGACCTCAGTATCCCTCTAGACTTGAGACAGTGATCTTGGGTTTTCTCTGGAGTGCCATCAAGGAAATCAAGGCTCCTTTCACGTTTGATGTGGAACACGGAATTTCTCTGCATGCAGTGAAGGGGAATCGGGCCTCAACTCGCGGCGCGGGGGAAATCTCATGGTTTTTCTTGAGTTGCGGCCGGAACCTGGGGTATATTCTCGAGTTACGACGAGGAGTGCCCTTCCAGACACGTGTTTGTTCAGCGACATCAGGACTCCTGCCTAGGTGCGAGGGACACCTCGGATTCTCCTCGAGTCTTGGCATGGCAACTGGGACGTGTATCCACGTGAGGCGGGAGACCCAGGGTCCCTTTCCACGTGCCACAGCGATCCTGGGACTCCTATCCATTTTCAAGAGAAGTTAGGCATCCTCCCCTTCGGAAGTATTGATCTCCGCGGACCTCTTGAGTTTTCAAAGGATGTGAGGCCTCTGGTCGCGATGAGGCGGAGAATTAGGTCTTTCTCTGTGGTCTCCACAGGGGATTCAGACATCCCTTTGTCTTGGGAGATGCAAGACGAGCCTGCATTCAATTCACTGCAGGGATATCCGGCCTTACATTGAGTCAGAGCATCTCGGTGTCCATTCCACTTGAGGCCACAAACTCAGGGGCCCTCTCACATACCTGTAGCTGAGAGAAGCCTCCTCTTGAGGTGCTTGTGGAAAGTTGGTATTCCTCTTGAGTCGAAGCCAGGGACTAAGCTCTCATCTCGAGTTGATTTGGGGTCCATGGAGCCCTTTCCTGTTGCTCCAGTGACCTCAGGATCCCTCTAGACTTGAGACAGTGATCTTGGGTTTTCTCTGGAGTGTCATCAAGGAAATCAAGGCTCCTTTCACGTTTGATGTGGAACACGGAATTGTTCTGGATGCAGTGCAGGGGAATCGGGCCTAATCTCGCGGCGAGGGGGAAGTCTCATGGTTTTTCTCGAGTTGCGGTCGGAACCTGTGGTATATTCTCGAGTTACGACGGGGAGGTCCCTTCCATACACGTGTTTGTTCAGCGACGTAAGGACTCCAGCCTAGGTGCGAGGGACACCTCGGGATTTTCCTCGAGTCTTGGCATGGCAATTGGGACGCGTCTCCACGTGAGGCGGGAGACCCAGGGTCCCTTTCCATGTGCCGCAGGGATCCTGGGACTCCTATCCATTTTCAAGAGGAGTCAGGCATCGTCTCCTTTGGAAGCATTGATCTCCGCAGACCTCTCGAGTTTTCAAAGGATGTGAGGCCTCTGGTCGCGATGAGGCGGAGAACTCGGTCTTTCTCTGTGGTCTCCACAGGGGATTCAGACATCCCTTCTTCTTGGGAGATGCAAGACGAGCCTGCATTCAATTCACTGCAGGGATATCCGGCCTTACTTCGAGTCAGAGCATCTCGGTGTCCTTTCCACTTGAGGCCACAAACTCGGGGTCCCTCAAATATACCTATAGCTGAGAGAAGCCTCCTCTTGAGGTGCTTGTGGAAAGTTGGTATTCCTCTTGAGTCGAAGCCAGGGACTAAGCTCTCATCTCGAGTTGATTTGGGGTCCATGGAGCCCTTTCCTGTTGCTCCAGTGACCTCAGGATCCCTCTAGACTTGAGACAGTGATCTTGGGTTTTCTCTGGAGTGTCATCAAGGAAATCAAGGCTCCTTTCACGTTTGATGTGGAACACGGAATTGTTCTGCACGCAGTGCAGGGGAATCGGGCCTCAACTCGCGGCGAGGGGTAAATCTCATGGTATTGTTCAGTTGCGGCCGGAACCAGGGGAATAGGGCCTCATCTCGCGGCGAGGGGGAAGTCTGTTTGTTTTTCTCGAGTTGCGGCCGGAACCTGGGGTATATTCTCGAGTTACGACGGGGAGGGCCCTTCCAGACACGTGTTTGTTCAGCGACGTCAGGACTCCTGCCTAGGTGCGAGGGACAACTCGGGATTCTCCTCGGGTTTTGGCATGGCAATTGGGACGCCTCTCCACGTGAGGCGGGAGACCCAGTGTCCCTTTCCACGTGCCACACGGATCCTGGGACTCCTATCCATTTTCAAGAGAAGTCAGGCATCGTCTCCTTTGGAAGCATTGATCTCCGAGGACCTCTTGAGTTTTCAAAGGATCCGAGGCCTCCGTTCGCGATGAGGCGGAGAACTAGGTCTTTCTCTGTGGTCTCCACAGGGGATTCAGACATCCCTTCGTCTTGGGAGATTCAAGACGGGCCGGCATTCAATTCACTGAAAGGATATCCGGCCTTACTTCGAGTCAGAGCATCTCGGTGTCCATTCCACATGAGGCCACAAATTCAGGGTCCCTCTCACATACCTGTAGCTGAGAGAAGCCTCCTCTTGTGGTGCTTGTGGAAACTTGGTATTCTTCTTGAGTCGAAGCCAGGGACTAAGCTCTCATCTCGAGTTGATTTGGGTTCCACGGAGCCCTTTGGTGTTGCAACAGTGACCTCAGGATCCCTCTAGACTTGACACAGTGATCTTGGGTTTTCTCTGGAGTGCCACCAAGGAAATCAAGTCTCCTTTCACGTTTGATGTGGAACACGGAATTGCTCTGCACGCAGTGCAGGGGCATCGGGCCTCATCTCGCGCCGAGGGGGAAGTCTCATGGTTTTTCTCGAGTTGCGGCCGGAACCTGGGGTATATTCCCAAGTTACGACGGGGAGGGCCCTTCCAGACACGTGTTTGTTCAGCGACGTCAGGACTCCTGCCTAGGTGCGAGGGACACCTCGGGTTTCTCCTCGAGTCTTGGCATGGCAATTGGGACGCGTCTCCACGTGAGGCGGGAGACCCAGGGTCCCTTTCCACGTGCTACAGGGATCCTGGGACTCCTATCCATTTTCAAGAGGAGTCAGGCATCGTCTCCTTTGGAAGCATTGATCTTCGCAGACCTCTCGAGTTTTCAAAGGATGTGAGGCCTCCGGTCGCGATGAGGCGGAGGACTAGGACTTTCTCTGTGGTCTCGACAGGGGATTCAGACATCCCTTCGTCTTGGGAGATGCAAGACGAGCCTGCATTCAATTCACTGCAGGGATATCCAGCCTTACTTCGAGTCAGAGCATCTCGATGTCCATTCCACTTGAGGCCACAAACTCAGGGTCCCTCCCACATACCTGTAGCTAAGAGAAGCCTCCTATTGAGGTGCTTGTGGAAAGTTGGTATTCCTCTTGAGTCGAAGCCAAGGACTAATCTCTCATCACGAGTTGATTTGGGGACCACGGAGCCCTTTGGTGTTGCTCCAGTGACCTCAGGATCCCTCTAGACTTGAGACACTGATCTTGGGTTTTCTCTGGAGTGCCATCAAGGAAATCAAGGCTCCTTTCACGTTTGATGTGGAACACGGCATTGCTCTGCACACAGTGCAGGGGAATCGGGCCTCATCCCCGGCGAGGGGGAAGTCTCATGGTTTTTCTCGAGTTGCGGCCGATACCTGGGGTATATTCTCGAGTTACGACGGGGAGGGCCCTTCCAGACATGTGTTTGTTCAGTGACGTCAGGACTCCTGCCTAGGTGCGAGGGACACCTCGGGATTCTCCTCGAGTCTTGGCATGGCAATTGGGACGCGTCTCCAAGTGAGTCGGGAGACCCAGTGTCCCTTTCCAAGTTCCACAGGTGTCCTGGAACTCCTATCCATTTTCAAGAGGAGTCAGGCATCGTCTCCTTTGGAAGCATTGATCTCCGCGGACCTCTCGAGTTTTCAAAGGATGTGAGGCCTCCGGTCGCGATGAGGCGGAGAACTAGGTCTTTCTCTGTGGTCTCCACAGGGGATTCAGACAACCCTTCGTCTTGGGAGATGCAAGACGAGCCTGCATTCAATTCACTGCAGGGATATCCGGCCTTACTTCGAGTCAGAGCATCTCGGTGTCCATTCCACTTGAGGCCACAAACTCAGTGGCCCTCTCACATACCTGTACCTGAGAGAAGCCTCCTCTTGAGGTGCTTGTGGAAAGTTGGTATTCCTCTTGAGTCGATGCCAGGGATGAAGCTCTCATCTCGAGTTGATTTGGGGTCCACGGAGAACTTTCGTGTTGCTCCAGTGACCTCAGGATCCCTCTAGACTTGAGACAGTGATCTTGGGTTTTCTCTGGAGTGCCATCTAGGAAATCAAGGCTCCTTTCACGTTTGATGTGGAACACGGCATTGCTCTGCACACAGTGCAGGGGAATCGGGCCTCATGTCGCGGCGAGGGGGAAGTCTCATGGTTTTTCTCGAGTTGCGGCCGGAACCTGGGGTATATTCTCGAGTTGCGACGGGGAGGGCCCTTCCAGACACGTGTTTGTTCAGCGACGTCAGGACTCCTGCCTAGGTGCGAGGGACACCTCGGGATTCTCCTCGAGTATTGGCATGGCAATTGGGACGCGTCTCCACGAGAGGCAGGAGACCCAGGGTCCCTTTCCACGTGCCACAGGGATCCTGGGACTCCTATCCATTTTCAAGAGGAGTCAGGCATCGTCTCCTTTGGAATCATTGATCTCCGCAGACCTCTCGATTTTTCAAAGGATGTGATGTCTCAGGTCGCGATGAGGCTGAGGACTAGGTTTTTCTCTGTGGTCTCCACAGGGGATTCAGACATCCCTTCGTCTTAGGAGATGCAAGACGAGCCTGCATTCAATTCACTGCAGGGATATCCGGCCTTTCTTCGAGTCAGAGCATCTCGGTGTCCATTCCACTTGAGGCCACAAACTCAGGGTCCATCTCACATACCTGTAGCTGAGAGAAGCCTCCTCTTGAGGTGCTTGTGGAAAGTTGGTATTCCTCTTGAGTCGAAGCCAGGGACTAAGCTCTCATCTCGAGTTGATTTGGGGTCCACGGAGCCCTTTCGTGTTGCTCCAGTGACCTCAGGATCCCTCTAGACTTGAGACAGTGATCTTGGGTTTTCTCTGGAGTGCCATCAAGGAAATCAAGGTTCCTTTCACGTTTCATGTGGAACACGGAATTGCTCTGCACGCAGTGCAGGGGAATCGGGCCTCATCTCGTGGCGAGGGGGAAGTCTCATGGTTTTTCTCGAGTTGCGGCCGAAACCTGGGGTATATTCTCGAGTTACGACGGGGAGGGCCCTTCCAGACACGTGTTTGTTCAGCGACGTCAGGACTCCTGACTTGGTGCGAGGGACACCTCGGGATTCTCTTCGAGTCTTTGCATGGCAATTATGACGCGTCTCCAAGTGAGTCGGGAGACCCAGTGTCCCTTTCCAAGTTCCACAGGTGTCCTGGAACTCCTATCCGTTTTCAAGAGGAGTCAGGCATCGTCTGCTTTGGAAGCATTGATCTCCGCGGACCTCTCGAGTTTTCAAAGGATGTGAGGCCTCCGGTCGCGATGAGGCGGAGAACTAGGTCTTTCTCTGTGGTCTCCACAGGCGATTCAGACATCCCTTCGTCTTGGGAGATGCAAGACGAGCCTGCATTCAATTCACTGCAGGGATATCCGGCCTTACTTCGAGTCAGAGCATCTCGGTGTCCATTCCACTTGAGGCCACAAACTCAGGGTACCTCTCACATACCTGTAGCTGAGAGAAGCCTCCTCTTGAGGTGCTTGTGGAAAGTTGGTATTCCTCTTGAGTCGATGCCAGGGATGAAGCTCTCATCTTGAGTTGATTTGGGGTCGACTGATCCCTTTCATTTTGCTCCAGTGACATCAGGATCCGTCTAGACTTTAGACAGTGATCTTGGGTTTTCTCTGGAGTGCCATCAAGGAAATCATGGCTCCTTTCACGTTTGATGTGGAAAACGGAATTGCTCTGCACGCAGTGTAGGGGAATCGGGCCTCATCTCGCGGCGAGGGGGAAGTCTCATGTTTTTTCTCCAGTTGCGGAAGGACACTGGGGTATATTCTCGAGTTACGACGGGGAGGGCCCTTCCAGACACGTGTTTGTTCAGCGACGTCAGGACTCCTGCCTAGGTGCGAGGGACACCTACGGATTCTCCTCGAGTCTTGGCATGGCAATTGGGACGCGTCTCCACGTGAGGCGGGAGACCCAGGGTCCCTTTCCACGTGCCACAGGGATCCTGGGACTCCTATCCATTTTCAAGAGGAGTCAGGCATCGTCTCCTTTGGAAGCATTGATCTCCGCGGACCTCTCGAGTTTTCAAAGGATGTGAGGCCTCCGGTCGCGATGAGGCAGAGGACTAGGTTTTTTTCTGTGGTCTCCACAGGGGATTCAGACATCCCTTCGTCTTGGGAGATGCAAGACGAGCCTGCATTCAATTCACTGCAGGGATATCCGGCCTTACTTCGAGTCAGAGCATCTCGGTGTCCATTCCACTTGAGGCCACAACCTCAGGGTCCCTCTCACTTTCCTGTAGCTGAGAGAAGCCTCCTCTTGAGGTGCTTGTGGAAAGTTGGTATTCCTCTTGAGTCGAAGCCAGGGACTAAGCTCTCATCTCGAGTTGATTTGGGGTCCACGGAGCCCTTTCGTGTTGCTCCAGTGACCTCAGGATCCCTCTAGACTTGAGACAGTGATCTTGGGTTTTCTCTGGAGTGCCATCAAGGAAATCAAGGCTCCTTTCACGTTTGATGTGGAACACGGAATTGCTCTGCATGCAGTGCAGGGAAATCGGGCCTCAACTCGCGGCGAGGGGGAAATCTCATGGTTTTTCTCTAGTTGCGGCCGGAACCTTGGGTATATTCTCGAGTTACGATGGGGAGGGCCCTTCCAGACACGTGTTTGTTCAGCGACGTCAGAACTCCTGCCTAGGTGCGAGGGACACCTCGGGATTCTCCTCGAGTCTTGGCATGGCAATTGGGACGCGTCTCCACGTGAGGCGGGAGACCCAGGGTCCCTTCCCACGTGCCACAGGGATCCTGGGACTCCTATCCATTTTCAAGAGGAGTCAGGCATCGTCTCCTTTGGAAGCATTGATCTCCGCGGACCTCTTGAGTTTTCAAAGGATGTGAGGCCTCCGGTCGCAATGAGGCGGTGAACTAGGTGTTTCTCTGTGGTCTCCACAGGGGATTCAGACATCCCTTCGTCTTGGGAAATGCAAGACGAGCCTGCACTCAATTCACTGCAGTGATATCCGGCCTTACTTCCTGTCAGAGCATCTCGGTGTCCAGTCCACTTGAGGCCACAAACTCAGGGTCCCTCTCACATACATGTAGCTGAGAGAAGCCTCCTCTTGAGGTGCTTGTGGAAAGTTGGTAATCCTCTTGAGTCGAAGCCAGACACTAAGCTCTCATCTCGAGTTGATTTGGGGTCCACGGAGCCCTTTCGTGTTACTCCAGTGACCTCAGGATCCCTCTAGACATGAGACAGTGATCTTGAGTTTTCTCTGGAGTGCCATCAAAGAAATCAAGGCTCCTTTCACGTTTGATGTGGAACACGGAATTGCTCTGCACACAGTGCAGGGGAATCGGGCCTCATCTCCCGGCGAGGGGGAAGTCTCATGGTTTTTCTCGAGTTGCGGCCGGAACCTGGGGTATATTCTCGAGTTACGATGGGGAGGGCCCTTCCAGACATGTGTTTGTTCAGCGACGTCAGGACTCCTGCCTAGGTGCGAGGGACACCTCGGGATTCTCCTCGAGTCTTGGCATGGCAATTGGGACGCGTCCCCACATGAGGCGGGAGACCCAGTGTCCCTTTCGACATGCCACAGGGATCCTGGGACTCCTATCCATTTTGAAGAGGAGTCAGGCATGGTCTCCTTTGGAAGCATTGATCTCCGCTGACCTCTCGAGTTTTCAAAGGATGTGAGGCCTCCGGTCGCGATGATTCGGAGGACTAGGTCTTTCTCTGTCGTCCCCACAGGGGATTCAGACAACCCTTCGTCTTGGGAGATGCAAGACGGGCCTGCTTTCAATTCACTGCAGGGATATCCGGCCTTACTTCGAGTCAGAGCATCTCGGTGTCCATTCCACTTGAGGCCACAAACTCAGGGTCCCTCTCACATACCTGTAGCTGAGAGAAGCCTCCTCTTGAGGTGCTTGTGGAAAGTTGGTATTCCTCTTGAGTCGAAGCCAGGGACTAAGCTCTCATCTCGAGTTGATTTGGGGTCCACCGAGACCTTTCGTGTTGCTCCAGTGACCTCAGGATCCCTCTAGACTTGAGACAGTGATCTTGGGTTTTCTCTGGAGTGCCATCAAGGAAATCAAGGCTCCTTTCACGTTTGATGTGGAACGCGGAATTGCTATGCACGCAGTGCAGGGGAATCGGGCCTCATCTCGCGGCGAGGGGGAAGTCTCATGGTTTTTCTCGAATTGCGGCCGGAACCTGGGGTATATTCTCGAGTTACGACGGGGAGGGCCCTTCCTGACACGTGTTTGTTCAGCGACGTCAGGACTCCTGCCTAGGTGTGAGGGACAACTCAGGATTCTCCTCGAGTCTCGGCATGGCAATTGGGAAGCGTCTCCGCGTGAGGCGGGAGACCCAGTGTCCCTTTCCACGTGCCACAGGGATCCTGGGACTCCTATCCATTTTCAAGTCATCGTCTCCTTTGGAAGCATTGATCTCCGCGGACCTCTCTAGTTTTCAAAGGACGTGAGGCCTCCGTTCGCGTTGAGGCGGAGGACTAGGTCTTTCTCTGTGGACTCCACAGGGGATTCAGACAACCCTTCGTCTTGGGAGATGCAAGACGAGCCTGCATTCAATTCACTGCAGGGATATCTGGCCTTACTTCGAGTCAGAGCATCTCGGTGTCCATTCCACTTGAGGCCACAAACTCAGGGGCCCTCTCACATACCTGTAGCTGAGAGAAGCCTCCTCTTGAGGTGCTTGTGGAAAGTTGGTATTCCTCTTGAGTCGAAGCCAGGGACTAAGCTCTCATCTCGAGTTGATTTGGGGTCCACTGAGCCCTTTGGTGTTGCTCCAGTGACCTCAGGATCGCTCTAGAATTGAGACAGTGATCTTGGGTTTTCTCTGGAGTGCCATCAAGGAAATCAAGGTTCCTTTCACGTTTCATGTGGAACACGGAATTGCTCTGCACGCAGTACAGGGGAATCAGGCCTCATCTCGCGGCGAGGGGGAAGTCGAATGGTTTTTCTCGAGTTGCGGCCGAAACCTGGGGTATATTCTCGAGTTACAACGGGGAGGGCCCTTCCATACACGTGTTTGTTCAGCGACGTCAGGACTCCTACCTAGGTGCGAAGGACACCTCGGGATTCTCCTCGAGTGTTGGCATGGCAATTGGGACGCGTCTCCACGTGAGGCGGGACACCCAGGGTCCCTTTCCATGTGCCACAGGGATCCTGGGACTCCTATCCATTTTCAAGAGGAGTCAGGCATCGTCTCCTTTGGAAGCATTGATCTCCGTGGACCTCTCGAGTTTTCAAAGGATGTGAGGCCTCTGGTCGCGTTGAGGCGGAGGACTAGGTCTTTCTCAGTCGTCTCCACAGGGGATTCAGACATCCCTTCGTCTTGTGAGATGGAAGACGAGCCTGCATTCAATTCACTGCAGGGATATCCGGCCTTACTTCTAGTCAGAGCATCTCGGTGTCCATTCAACTTGAGGCCACAAACTCAGGGTCCCTCTCACATACATGTAGCTGAGAGAAGCCTTCTCTTGAGGGGCTTGTGGAAAGTTGGTATTCCTCTTGAGTCGAAGCCAGGGACTAAGCTCTCATCTCGAGTTGATTTGGGTTCCACGGAGCCCTTTCCTGTTGCTCCAGTGACCTCAGGATCCCTCTAGACTTCAGACAGTGATCTTGGGTTTTCTCTGGAGTGCCATCAAGGAAATCAAGGCTCCTTTCACGTTTGATGTGGAAAACGGAATTGCTCTGCACGCAGTGCAGGGGAATCGGGCCTCATGTCGCGGCGAGGGGGAAGTCTCATGGTTTTTCTCGAGTTGCGGCCGGAACCTGGTGTATATTCTCGAGTTACGACGGGGAGGGCCCTTCCTGACACGTGTTTGTTCAGCGACGTCAGGACTCCTGCCTAGGTGCGACTGACAACTCGAGATTCTCCTCGAGTCTTGGCATGGCAATTGGGACGCGTCTCCACGAGAGGCGGGAGACCCAGGGACCCTTTCCACGTGCCACAGGGATCCTGGGACTCCTATCCTTTTTCAAGAGGAGTCAGGCATCGTCTCCTTTGGAAGCATTGATCTCCGCAGACCTCTCGATTTTTCAAAGGATGTGATGTCTCCGGTCGCGATGAGGCTGAGGACTAGGTCTTTCTCTGTGGTCTCCACAGGGGATTCAGACATCCCTTCGTCTTGCGAGATGCAAGACGAGCCTGCATTCAATTCACTGCAGGGATATCCGGCCTTACTTCGAGTCAGAGCATCTCCGTGTCCATTCGACTTGAGGCCACAAACTCAGGGTCCCTCTCACATACCTGTAGCTGAGAGAAGCCTCCTCTTGAGGTGCTTGTGGAAAGTTGGTATTCCTCTTGAGTCGAAGCCAGGGACTAAGCTCTCATCTCGAGTTGATTTGGGTTCCACGGAGCCATTTCGTGTTGCTCCAGTGACCTCAGGATCCCTCTAGACTTGAGACAGTGATCTTGGGTTTTCTCTGGAGTGCCATCAAGGAAATCAAGGCTCCTTTCAAGTTGAATGTGGAACACGGAATTGCTCTGCACGCAGTGCAGGGGAATCGGGCCTCATCTCGTGGCAAGGGGGATGTCTCATGGTTTTTCTCAAGTTGCGGCTGGAACCTGGGGTATATTCTCGAGTTATGACGGGGAGGGCCCTTCCAGACACGTGTTTGTTCAGCGACGTCAGGACTCCTACCTAGTTGCGAGGGACACCTCGGGATTCTCCTCGAGTCATGGCATGTCAATTGGGACTTGTCTCCAAGTGAGGCGGGAGACCCAGGGTCCCTTTCCACGTGCCACAGGGATCCTGGGACTCCTATCCATTTTCAAGTCATCGTCTCCTTTGGAAGCTTTGATCTCCGCGGACCTCTCGAGTTTTCAAAGGATGTGAGGCCTCCGGTCGCGATGAGGCGGAGGACTAGGTCTTTCTCTGTCGTCTCCACAGGGGATTCAGACATCCCTTCGTCTTGGGAGATGCAAGACGAGCCTGCATTCAATTCACTGCAGGGATATCCGGCCTTACTTCGAGTCAGAGCATCTCGGTGTCCATTCCACTTGAGGCCACAAACTCAGGGTCCCTCTCACATACCTGTAGCTGAGAGAAGCCTCCTCTTGAGGTGCTTGTGGAAAGTTGGTATTCCTCTTGAGTCGAAGCCAGGGACTAAGCTCTCATCTCGAGTTGATTTGGGGTCCACGGAGCCCTTTCGTGTTGCCACAGTGACCTCAGGATCCCTCTAGACTGGGGACAGTGATCTTGGGTTTTCTCTGCAGTGCCATCAAGGAAATCAAGGCTCCTTTCTCTTTTGATGTGGAATACGGAATTGCTCTGCATGCAGGGCAGGGGAATCGGGCCTCATCTGGCGGCGAGGGGGATGTCTCATGGTTTTTCTCGAGTTGCGGCCGGAACCTGGGGTATATTCTCGACTTACGACGGGGAGGGCCCTTCCAGACACGTGTTTGTTCAGCGACGTCAGGACTCCTGCCTAGGTGCGAGGGACACCTCGGGATTCTCCTTGAGTCTTGGCATGGCAATTGGGACGCGTCTCCACGTGAGGCGGGAGACCCAGGGTCCCTTTCCACGTGCCACAGGGAACCTGGGACTCCTATCCATTTTCAAGAGGAGTCAGGCATCATCTCCTATGGATGCATTGATCTCCGCTGACCTCTCGAGTTTTCAAAGGATGTGAGGCCTCCGGTCGCGATGAGGCGGAGGACTAGGTCTTTCTCTGTCGTCTCCACAGGGGATTCAGACATCCCTTCGTCTTGGGAGATGCAAGACGAGCCTGCATTCAATTCACTGCAGGGATATCCGGCCTTACTTCGAGTCAGAGCATCTCGGTGTCCATTCCACTTGAGGCCACAAACTCAGGGTCCCTCTCACATACCTGTAACTGAGAGAAGGCTCCTCTTGAGGTGCTTGTGAAAAGTTGGTATTCCTCTTGAGTCGAAGCCAGGGACTAATCTCTCATCTCGAGTTGATTTGGCATCCACTTAGCCCTTTCGTGTTGCTCCCGTGACCTCAGGATCCCTCTAGACTTGAGACAGTGATCTTGGGTTTTCTCTGGAGTGCCATCAAGGAAATCAAGGCTCCTTTCACGTTTGATGTGGAACACGGAATTGCTCTGCACGCAGTGCAGGGGAATCGGGTCTCATCTCGCGGCGAGGGGGAAGTCTGTTTGTTTTTCTCGAGTTGCGGCCGGAACCTGGGGTATATTCTCGAATTACGAAGGGGAGGGCCCTTCCAGAAACGTGTTCGTTCAGCGACGTCAGGACTCCTGCCTAGTTGCGAGGGACACATCGTCATTCTCCTCGAGTCTTGGCATGGCAATTGGGACGCGTATCCACGTGAGGAGGGAGACCCAGGGTCCCTTTCCACGTGCCACAGGGATCCTGGGACTCCTATCCATTTTCAAGAGGAGTCAGGCATCGTCTCCTTTGGAAGCATTGATCTACGTGGACCTCTCGAGATTTCAAAGGATGTGAGGCCTCCGGTCGTGATGAGGCGGAGGACTGGGTCTGTCTCTGTGGTCTCCCCAGCGGATTCAGACACCCCTTCGTCTTGGGAGATGCAAGACGAGCCTGCGTTCAATTCACTGCAGGGATATCCGGCCTTACTTCGAGTCAGAGCATCTCGGTGTCCATTCCACTTGAGGCCACAATTTCAGGGTCCCTCTCACATACCTGTAGCTGAGAGAAACCTCCTCTTGAGGTGCTTGTGGAAAGTTGGTATTCCTCTTGAGTCGTAGCCAGGGACTAAGCTCTCATCTCGAGTTGATTTGGCGTCCACGGAACCCTTTCGTGTTGCTCCAGTGACCTCAGGATCCCTCTAGACTTGAGACAGTGATCTTGGGTTTTCTCTGGAGTGCCATCAAGGAAATCAAGGCTCCTTTTACGTTAGATGTGGAACACGGAATTGCTCTGCACGCAGTGCAGGGGAATCGGGCCTCATCTCGCGGCGAGGGGGAAGTCTCATGGTTTTTCTCGAGTTGCGGCCAGAACTTGGGGTATATTCCCGAGTTACGACGGGGAGGGCCCTTGAAAACACGTGTTTGTTCAGCGACGTCAGGACTCCTGCCTACGTGCGAGGGACACCTCGGGATTCTCCTCGAGTCTTGGCATGGCAATTGGGACGCGTCTCTACGTGAGGTGAGAGACCCAGAATCCCTTTCCACGTGCCACAGGGATCCTGGGACTCCTCTACATTTTCAAGAAGAGTCAGGCATCGTCTCCTTTCGAAGCATTGATCTCCGCAGACCTCTCGAGTTCTCAAAGGATGTGAGGCCTCCGGTCGCGATGAGGCGGAGGACTATGTCTTTCTCTGTGGTCTCCACAGGGGATTCAGACATCCCTTCGTCTTGGGAGATGCAAGATGAGCCTGCATTCAATTCACTGTTGGGATATCCGAACTTACTTCGAGTCAGAGCATCTCGGTGTCCATTCCACTTGAGGCCACAAACTCAGGGTCCCTCTCACATACCTGTAGCTGAGAGAAGCCTCCTCTTGAGGTGCTTGTGGAAAGTTGGTATTCCTCTTGAGTCGAAGCCAGGGACTAAGCTCTCATCTTGAGTTGATTTGGGGTCCATGGAGCCCTTTCCTTTTGCTCCAGTGACCTCAGGATCCCTCTAGACTTGAGACAGTGATCTTGGGTTTTCTCTGGAGTGCCATCCATGAAATCAAGGCTCCTTTCAGCTTTGATGTGGAACACGGAATTGCTCTGCACGCAGTGCAGGGTAATCGGGCCTCATCTCGCGGCGAGGGGGAAGTCTCATGGTTTTTCTCAAGTTGCGGCCGGAACATGGGGTACATTCTCGAGTTACAACGGGGAGGGCCCTTCCAGACACGTGTTTGTTCAGGGACGTCAGGACTCCTTCCTAGGTGCGAGGGACACCTCGGGATTCTCCTCTAGTTTTGGCATGGCAATTGGGACGCGTCTCCACGTGAGGCGGGAGACGCAGGGTCCCTTTCCACGTGCCAAAGTGATCCTGGGACTCCTATCCATTTTCAGGAGGAGTCAGGCATCGTCTCCTTTGGAAGCATTGATCTCCGCATACCTCTCGAATTTCCAAAGATGTGAGGCCTCCGGTCGCGATGAGGCGGAGAACTAGGTCTTTCTCTGTGGTCTCCACAGCGGATTCAGACAACTCTTCGTCTTGGGAGATGCAAGACGAGCCTGCTTTCCATTCACTGCAGGGATATCCGCCCTTACTTCGAGTCAGAGCATCTCGGTTTCCATTCCACTTGAGGCCACAAACTCAGGGTCCCTCTCACATACATGTAGCTGAGATAAGCCTCCTCTTGAGGTGCTTATGGAAAGTTGGTATTCCTCTTGAGTCGAAGGCAGGGACTAAGCTCTCATCTCGAGTTGATTTGGGGTCCACGTAGCCCTTTCCTGTTGCGCCAGTGACCTCAGGATCCCTCTAGACTTGAGACAGTGATCTTGGGTTTCTCTGGAGTGCCATCAAGGAAATCAAGGCTCTTTCACGTTTGATGTGGAACACGGAATTGCTCTGCACGCAGTGCAGGGGAATCGGGCCTCATCTCGCGGCGAGGGGGAAGTCTCATGGTTTTTCTCGAGTTGCGGCTGGAACCTGGGGTATATTCTCGAGTTACGACGGGGAGGGCCCTTCCAGACACGTGTTTGTTCAGCGACGTCAGGACTCCTGCCTAGGTGCGAGGGACACCTCGGGATTCTCCTCGAGTCATGGCATGTCAATTGGGATGCGTCTCCAAGAGAGGCGGGAGACCCAGGGTCCCTTTTCACCTTCCACAGGGATCCTGGGACTCCTATCCATTTTCAAGAGGAGTCAGGCATCGTCTCCTTTGGAAGCATTGATCTCCGCACACCTCTCGAGTTTTCAAAGGATGTGATGTCTCCGGTCGCGATGAGGCTGAGGACTAGGTTTTTCTCTGTGGTCTCCACAGGGGATTCAGACATCCCTTCGTCTTAGGCAATGCAAGACGAGCCTGCATTCAATTCACTGCAGGGGTATCCGGCCTTACTTCGAGTCAGAGCATCTCGGTGTCCATTCCACTTGAGGCCACAAACTCAGGGTCCATCTCACATCCCTGTAGCTGAGAGAAGCCTCCTCTTGAGGTGCTTGTGGAAAGTTGGTATTCCTCTTGAGTCGAAGCCAGGGACTAAGCTCTCATCTCGAGTTGATTTGGGGTCCACGGAGCCCTTTCGTGTTGCTACAGTGACCTCAGGATCCCTCTAGACTTGAGACAGTGATCTTGGGTTTTCTCTGGGGTGCCATCAAGGAAATCAAGGCTCCTTTCATGTTTGATGTCTACACGGAATTGCTCTGCACACAGTGCATGGGAATCGGGCCTCATCTCGCGACAAGGCGGATGTCTCATTGTTTTTCTGAAGTTACGGTCGGAACCTATGGAATATTCTCGAGTTACGACGGGGAGGGCCCTTCCAGACACGTGTTTGTTCAGCGACGTCAGGACTCCTTCCTAGGTGCGAGGGACACCTCGGGATTCTCCTCTAGTTTTGGCATGGCAATTGGGACGCGTCTCCACGTGAGGCGGGAGACGCAGGGTCCCTTTCCACGTGCCAAAGTGATCCTGGGACTCCTATCCATTTTCAGGAGGAGTCAGGCATCGTCTCCTTTGGAAGCATTGATCTCCGCATACCTCTCGAATTTCCAAAGATGTGAGGCCTCCGGTCGCGATGAGGCGGAGAACTAGGTCTTTCTCTGTGGTCTCCACAGCGGATTCAGACAACTCTTCGTCTTGGGAGATGCAAGACGAGCCTGCTTTCCATTCACTGCAGGGATATCCGCCCTTACTTCGAGTCAGAGCATCTCGGTTTCCATTCCACTTGAGGCCACAAACTCAGGGTCCCTCTCACATACATGTAGCTGAGATAAGCCTCCTCTTGAGGTGCTTATGGAAAGTTGGTATTCCTCTTGAGTCGAAGGCAGGGACTAAGCTCTCATCTCGAGTTGATTTGGGGTCCACGTAGCCCTTTCCTGTTGCGCCAGTGACCTCAGGATCCCTCTAGACTTGAGACAGTGATCTTGGGTTTCTCTGGAGTGCCATCAAGGAAATCAAGGCTCTTTCACGTTTGATGTGGAACACGGAATTGCTCTGCACGCAGTGCAGGGGAATCGGGCCTCATCTCGCGGCGAGGGGGAAGTCTCATGGTTTTTCTCGAGTTGCGGCTGGAACCTGGGGTATATTCTCGAGTTACGACGGGGAGGGCCCTTCCAGACACGTGTTTGTTCAGCGACGTCAGGACTCCTGCCTAGGTGCGAGGGACACCTCGGGATTCTCCTCGAGTCATGGCATGTCAATTGGGATGCGTCTCCAAGAGAGGCGGGAGACCCAGGGTCCCTTTTCACCTTCCACAGGGATCCTGGGACTCCTATCCATTTTCAAGAGGAGTCAGGCATCGTCTCCTTTGGAAGCATTGATCTCCGCACACCTCTCGAGTTTTCAAAGGATGTGATGTCTCCGGTCGCGATGAGGCTGAGGACTAGGTTTTTCTCTGTGGTCTCCACAGGGGATTCAGACATCCCTTCGTCTTAGGCAATGCAAGACGAGCCTGCATTCAATTCACTGCAGGGGTATCCGGCCTTACTTCGAGTCAGAGCATCTCGGTGTCCATTCCACTTGAGGCCACAAACTCAGGGTCCATCTCACATCCCTGTAGCTGAGAGAAGCCTCCTCTTGAGGTGCTTGTGGAAAGTTGGTATTCCTCTTGAGTCGAAGCCAGGGACTAAGCTCTCATCTCGAGTTGATTTGGGGTCCACGGAGCCCTTTCGTGTTGCTACAGTGACCTCAGGATCCCTCTAGACTTGAGACAGTGATCTTGGGTTTTCTCTGGGGTGCCATCAAGGAAATCAAGGCTCCTTTCATGTTTGATGTCTACACGGAATTGCTCTGCACACAGTGCATGGGAATCGGGCCTCATCTCGCGACAAGGCGGATGTCTCATTGTTTTTCTGAAGTTACGGTCGGAACCTATGGAATATTCTCGAGTTACGACGGGGAGGGCCCTTCCAGACACGTGTTTGTTCAGCGACGTCAGGACTCCTGCCTAGGTGCGAGGGACACCTCGGGAATCTCCTCGAGTCTTGGCATGCTAATTGGGACGCGTCTCCACGTGAGGCGGGAGACCCAGGGTCCCTTTCCACGTGCCACAGGGATCCTGGGACTCCTATCCATTTTCAAGAAGAGTCAGGCATCGTCTCCTTTGGAAGCATTGATCTCCGCAGACCTCTTGTGTTTTCAAAGGATGGGAGGCCTCCGGTCTCGAGGCGGAGAACTAGGTCTTTCTCTGTGGTCTCCACAGGGGATTCAGACATCCCTTCGTCTTGGGAGATGCAAGACGAGCCTGCTTTCAATTCACTGCAGGGATATCCGGCCTTACTTCGAGTCAGAGCATCTCCGTGTCCATTCCACTTGAGGCCACAAACTCAGGGTCCCTCTCACATACCTGTAGCTGAGAGAAGCCTCATCTTGAGGTGCTTGTGGAAATTGGTATTCCTCTTGAGTCGAAGCCAGGGACTAAGCTGTCATCTCGAGTTGATTTGGGGTCCACGGAGCCCTTTCGTGTTGCTCCAGTGACCTCAGGATCCCTCTAGACTTGAGACAGTGATCTTGTGTTTTCTCTGGAGTGCCATCAAGGAAATCAAGGCTCCTTTCAGCTTTGATGTCGAACACGGAATTGCTCTGCACACACTGCAGGGGAATCGGGCCTCATCTCGCGGCGAGGGGGAAGTCTCATGGTTTTTCTCGAGTTGCGGCCGGAACCTCGGTTATATTCTCGAGTTACGACTGGGAGGGCCCTTCCAGACACGTGTTTGTTCAGCGACGTCAGGACTCCTGCCTAGGTGCGAGGGACACCTCGGGATTCTCCTCGAGTCTTGGCATGGCAATTGGGACGCGTCTCCATGTGAGGCGGGAGACCCAGGGTCCCTTTCCACGTGCCACAGGGATCCTGGGACACCTATCCATTTTCAAGAGGAGTCAGGCATCGTCGCCTTTGGAAGCATTGATCTCCGCGGACCTCTCGAGTTTTCAAAGGATGTGAGGCCTCCGGTCGCGATGAGGCGGAGAATTACGTCTTTCTCTGTGGTCTCCACAGGGGATTCACACATCCCTTCGTCTTGGGAGATGCAAGACGAGCCTGCATTCAATTCACTATTGGGATATCCGGCCTTACTTCGAGTCAGAGCATCTCGGTGTCCATTCCACTTGATGCCACAAACTCAGGGTCCCTCTCACATACCTGTAGCTGAGAGAAGCCTCCTCTTGAGGTGCTTGTGGAAAGTTGGTATTCCTCTTGAGTCGAGGCCAGGGACTAAGCTCTCATCTCGAGTTGATTTGTGGTCCACGGAGACCTTTCGTGTTGCTCCAGTGACCTCAGGATCCCTCTAGACTTGAGACAGTGACCTTGGGTTTTCTCTGGAGTGCCATCAAGGAAATCAAGGCTCCTTTCACTTTTGATGTCGAACACGGAATTGCTCTGCACGCAGTGCAGGGGAATTGGGCCTAATCTCTCGGCGAAGGGGAAGTCTCATGGTTTTTCTCAAGTTGCGGCCGGAACCTGGGGTATATTCGAGAGTTACGACGGGGAGGGCCCTTCCAACACGTGTTGTTCAGCGACGTCAGGACTCCTGCCTATGTGCGAGGTACACCTCGGGATTCTCCTCGAGTCTTGGCATGGCAATTGGGACGCGTCTCCAAGTGAGGCGGGAGACCCAGTGTCCCTTTCCACGTGCCACAGGGATCCCGGGACTCCTATCCATTTTCAAGAGGAGTCAGGCATCGTCTCCTTTGAAAGCATTGATCTCCGCAGACAACTCGAATTTTCAAAGGATGTGAGGCCTCCGGTCGCGATGAGGCGGAGGACTAGGTCTTTCTCTGTCGTCTCCACAGGGCATTCAGACATCCCTTCGTCTTGGGAGATGCAAGACGAGCCTGCATTCAATTCACTGCAGGGATATCCGGCCTTACTTCGAGTCAGAGCATCTCGGTGTCCATTACACTTGAGGCCACAAATTCAGGGTCACTCTCACATACCTGTAGCTGAGAGAAGCCTCCTCTTGAGGTGCTTATGGAAAGTTGGTATTCCTCTTGAGTCGAAGCCAGGGACTAAGCTCTCATCTCGAGTTGATTTGGGGTCCACGGAGCCCTTTCTTGTTGCTCCAGTGACCTCAGGATCCCTCTAGACTTGAGACAGTGATCTTGGGTTTTCTCTGGGGTGCCATCAAGGAAATCAAGGCTCCTTTCAAGTTTGATGTGGAACACGGAATTGCTCTGCACACAGTGCATGGGAATCGGGCCTCATCTCGCGGCAAGGGGGATGTCTCATTGTTTTTCTGAAGTTACGGTCGGAACCCAGGGAATATTCTCGAGTTACGACGGGGAGGGCCCTTCCAGACACGTGTTTGTTCAGCGACGTCAGGACTCCTGCCTAGGAGCGAGGGACACCTCGGGAATCTCCTCGAGTCTTGGCATGGTAATTGGGATGCGTCTCCACGTGAGGCGGGAGACCCAGTGTCCCTTTCCACGTGCCACAGGGATCCTGGGACTCCTATCCATTTTCAAGAAGAGTCAGGCATCGTCTCCTTTGGAAGCATTGATCTCCTCGGACCTCTCGACTTTTCAAAGGATGGGAGGCCTCCGGTCTCGATGAGGCGGAGAACTAGGTCTTTCTCTGTGGTTTCCCCAGGTGATTCAGACATCCCTTCGTCTTGGGAGATGCAAGACGAGCCTGCATTCAATTCATTGCAGGGATATCCGGCCTTACTTCGAGTCAGAGCATCTCCGTGTCCATTCCACTTGAGGCCACAAACTCAGGGTCCCTCTCACATACCTGTAGCTGAGAGAAGCCTCATCTTGAGGTGCTTGTGGAAATTGGTATTCCTCTTGAGTCGAAGCCAGGGACTAAGCTCTCATCTCAAGTTGATTTGGGGTCTACGGAGCCCTTTCCTGTTGCTCCAGTGACC
The DNA here is from genome assembly GCF_033118175.1 of Dama dama. NCBI lineage: Eukaryota > Metazoa > Chordata > Mammalia > Artiodactyla > Cervidae > Dama > Dama dama. Next base: position 3,286,131 of record NC_083706.1, on the reverse strand, counting down.
TCAGGATCCCTCTAGACTTGAGACAGTGATCTTGGGTTTTCTCTGGAGTGCCATCAAGGAAATCAAGGCTCCTTTCACGTTTGATTTGGAACACGGAATTGCTCTGCATGCAGTGCAGGGGAATCGGGCCTCATGTCGCGGCGAGGGGGAAGTCTCATGGTTTTTCTCGAGTTGCGGCCGGAACCTGGGGTATATTCTCGATTTACGACGGGGAGAGCCCTTCCAGACACGTGTTTGTTCAGCGACGTCAGGACTCCTGCCTAGGTGCGAGGGACACCTCGGGATTCTCCACGAGTCTTGGCAAGGCAACTGGGACGCGTCTCCACGTGAGGCGGGAGACCCAGGGTCCCTTTCCACGTGCCACAGGGATCCTGGGACTCCTATCCATTTTCAAGAAGAGTCAGGCATCATCTCCTTTGGAAGCATTGATCTCCGCGGACCTCTCGAGTTTTAAAAGGATGTGAGGCCTCCGCTCGCGGTGAGGCGGAAAATTATGTCTTTCTCTGTGGTCTCCACATGGGATTCAGACATCCCTTCGTCTTGGGAGATGCAAGAGGAGCCTGCGTTCAATTCACTGCAGGGATATCCGGCCTTACTTCGAGTCAGAGCATCTCGGTGTCCATTCCACTTGAGGCCACAAACTCAGGGTCCCTCTCACATACCTGTAGCTGAGAGAAGCCTCCTCTTGAGGTGCTTGTGGAAAGTTGGTATTCCTTTTGAGTCGAAGCCAGGGACTAAGCTCTCATCTCGAGTTGATGTGGGGTCCACGCAACCCTTTCGTGTTGCTCCAGTGACCTCAGGATCCCTCTAGACTTGTGACAGGGATCTTGGGTTTTCTCTGGAGTGCCATCAAGGAAATCAAGGCTCCTTTCACGTTTGATGTGGAACACGGAATTGCTCTGCACGCAGTGCAGGGGAATAGGGCCTCATCTCGCGGCGAGGGGGAAGTCTCATGGTTTTTCTCGAGTTGCGGCCGGAACCTGGGTATATTCTCGAGTTACGACGGGGAGGGCCCTTCCAGACACGTGTTTGTTCAGCGACATCAGGACTCCTGCCTAGGTGCGAGGGACACTTCGGGATTCTCCTCGAGTCTTGGCATTGCAATTGGGACGCGTCTCCACGTGAGGCGGGAGACCCAGTGTCCCTTTCCACGTGCCAGAGGGATCCCGGGACTCCTATCCATTTTCAAGAAGAGTCAGGCATCGTCTCCTTTGGAAGCATTGATCTCCGCAGACATCTCGAATTTTCAAAGGATGTGAGGCCTCCGGTCGCGATGAGGCGAAGGACTAGGTCTTTCTCTGTCGTCTCCACAGGGCATTCAGACATCCCTTCGTCTTGGGAGATGCAAGACGAGCCTGCATTCAATTCACTGCAGGGATATCCGGCCTTACTTCGAGTCAGAGCATCTCGGTGTCCATTACACTTGAGGCCACAAATTCAGGGTTACTCTCACATACCTGTAGCTGAGAGAAGCCTCCTCTTGAGGTGCTTATGGAAAGTTGGTATTCCTCTTGAGTCGAGGCCAGGGACTAAGCTCTCATCTCGAGTTGATTTGGTGTCCACGGAGCCCTTTCTTGTTGCTCCAGTGACCTCAGGATCCCTCTAGACTTGAGACAGTGATCTTGGGTTTTCTCTGGGGTGCCATCAAGGAAATCAAGGCTCCTTTCATGTTTGATGTGGAACACGGAATTGCTCTGCACACAGTGCATGGGAATCGGGACTCATCTCGCGGCAAGGGGGATGTCTCATTGTTTTTCTGAAGTTACGGTCGGAACCTAGGGAATATTCTCGAGTTAGGACGGGGAGGGCCCTTCCAGACACGTGTTTGTTCAGCGACGTCAGGACTCCTGCCTGGGTGCGAGGGACACCTCGCGAATCTCCTCGAGTCTTGGCATGGCAATTGGGACGCGTCTCCACGTGAGGCGGGAGACCCAGGGTCCCTTTCCACGTGCCACAGGGATCCTGGGACTCCTATCCATTTTCAAGAAGAGTCAGGCATCGTCTCCTTTGGAAGCATTGATCTCCGCAGACCTCTCGAGTTTTCAAAGGATGGGAGGCCTCCGGTCTCGATGAGGCGGAGAACTAGGTCTTTCTCTGTGGTCTCCACAGGGGATTCAGACATCCCTTCGTCTTGGGAGATGCAAGACGAGCCTGCTTTCAATTCACTGCAGGGATATCCGGCCTTACTTCGAGTCAGAGCATCTCCGTGTCCATTCCACTTGAGGCCACAAACTCAGGGTCCCTCTCACATACCTGTAGCTGAGAGAAGCCTCATCTTGAGGTGCTTGTGGAAATTGGTATTCCTCTTGAGTCGAAGCCAGGGACTAAGCTCTCATCTCGAGTTGATTTGGGGTCCACGGAGCCCTTTCTTGTTGCTCCAGTGACCTCAGGATCCCTCTAGACTTGAGACAGTGATCTTGTGTTTTCTCTGGAGTGCCATCAAGGAAATCAAGGCTCCTTTCAGCTTTGATGTGGAACACGGAATTGCTCTGCACGCACTGCAGGGGAATCGGGCCTCATCTCGCGGCGAGGGGGAAGTCTCATGGTTTTTCTCGAGTTGCGGCCGGAACCTGGGGTATATTCTCGAGTTACGACGGGGAGGGCCCTTCCAGACACGTGTTTGTTCAGCGACGTCAGGACTCCTGCCTAGGTGCGAGGGACACCTCGGGATTCTCCTCGAGTCTTGGCATGGCAATTGTGACGCGTCTCCACGTGAGGCGGGAGACCCAGGGTCCCTTTCCACGTGCCACAGGGATCCTGGGACACCTATCCATTTTCAAGAGGAGTCAGGCTTCGTCTCCTTTGGAAGCATTGATCTCCGCGGACCTCTCGAGTTTTCAAAGGATGTGAGGCCTCCGGTCGCGATGAGGCGGAGAATTAGGTTTTTCTCTGTGGTCTCCACAGGGGATTCAGACATCCCTTCGTCTTGGGAGATGCAAGACGAGCCTGCATTCAATTCACTATTCGGATATCCGGCCTTACTTCGAGTCAGAGCATCTCGGTGTCCATTCCACTTGATGCCACAAACTTAGGGTCCCTCTCACATACCTGTAGCTGAGAGAAGCCTCCTCTTGAGGTGCTTGTGGAAAGTTGGTATTCCTCTTGAGTCGAGGCCAGGGACTAAGCTCTCATCTCGAGTTGATTTGGGGTCCATGGAGACCTTTCGTGTTGCTCCAGAGACCTCAGGATCCCTCTAGACTTGAGACAGTGATCTTGGGTTTTCTCTGGAGTGCCATCAAGGAAATCAAGGCTCCTTTCTCTTTTGATGTCGAACACGGAATTGCTCTGCACGCAGTGCAGGGGAATTGGGCCTCATCTCGCGGCGAAGGGGAAGTCTCATGGTTTTTCTCAAGTTGCGGCCGGAACCTGGGGTATATTCGAGAGTTACGACGGGGAGGGCCCTTCCAACACGTGTTGTTCAGCGACGTCAGGACTCCTGCCTATGTGCGAGGTACACCTCGGGATTCTCCTCGAGTCTTGGCATGGCAATTGGGACGCGTCTCCAAGTGAGGCGGGAGACCCAGTGTCCCTTTCCACGTGCCACAGGGATCCCGGGACTCCTATCCATTTTCAAGAGGAGTCAGGCATCGTCTCCTTTGAAAGCATTGATCTCCGCAGACATCTCGAATTTTCAAAGGATGTGAGGCCTCCGGTCGCGATGAGGCGGAGGACTAGGTCTTTCTCTGTCGTCTCCACAGGGCATTCAGACATCCCTTCGTCTTGGGAGATGCAAGACGAGCCTGCATTCAATTCACTGCAGGGATATCCGGCCTTACTTCGAGTCAGAGCATCTCGGTGTCCATTACACTTGAGGCCACAAATTCAGGGTCACTCTCACATACCTGTAGCTGAGAGAAGCCTCCTCTTGAGGTGCTTATGGAAAGTTGGTATTCCTCTTGAGTCGAAGCCAGGGACTAAGCTCTCATCTCGAGTTGATTTGGTGTCCACGGAGCCCTTTCTTGTTGCTCCAGTGACCTCAGGATCCCTCTAGACTTGAGACAGTGATCTTGGGTTTTCTCTGGGGTGCCATCAAGGAAATCAAGGCTCCTTTCAAGTTTGATGTGGAACACGGAATTGCTCTGCACACAGTGCATGGGAATCGGGCCTCATCTCGCGGCAAGGGGGATGTCTCATTGTTTTTCTGAAGTTACGGTCGGAACCCAGGGAATATTCTCGAGTTACGACGGGGAGGGCCCTTCCAGACACGTGTTTGTTCAGCGACGTCAGGACTCCTGCCTAGGTGCGAGGGACACCTCGGGAATCTCCTCGAGTCTTGGCATGGTAATTGGGATGCGTCTCCACGTGAGGCGGGAGACCCAGTGTCCCTTTCCACGTGCCACAGGGATCCTGGGACTCCTATCCATTTTCAAGAAGAGTCAGGCATCGTCTCCTTTGGAAGCATTGATCTCCTCGGACCTCTCGACTTTTCAAAGGATGGGAGGCCTCCGGTCTCGATGAGGCGGAGAACTAGGTCTTTCTCTGTGGTTTCCCCAGGTGATTCAGACATCCCTTCGTCTTGGGAGATGCAAGACGAGCCTGCATTCAATTCATTGCAGGGATATCCGGCCTTACTTCGAGTCAGAGCATCTCCGTGTCCATTCCACTTGAGGCCACAAACTCAGGGTCCCTCTCACATACCTGTAGCTGAGAGAAGCCTCATCTTGAGGTGCTTGTGGAAATTGGTATTCCTCTTGAGTCGAAGCCAGGGACTAAGCTCTCATCTCAAGTTGATTTGGGGTCTACGGAGCCCTTTCCTGTTGCTCCAGTGACCTCAGGATCCCTCTAGACTTGAGACAGTGATCTTGGGTTTTCTCTGGAGTGCCATCAAGGAAATCAAGGCTCCTTTCACGTTTGATTTGAAACACGGAATTGCTCTGCATGCAGTGCAGGGGAATCGGGCCTCATGTTGCGGCGAGGGGGAAGTCTCATGGTTTTTCTCGAGTTGCGGCCGGAACCTGGGGTATATTCTCGATTTACGACGGGGAGAGCCCTTCCAGACACGGGTTTGTTCAGCGACGTCAGGACTCCTGCCTAGGTGCGAGGGACACCTCGGGATTCTCCACGAGTCTTGGCAAGGCAACTGGGACGCGTCTCCACGTGAGGCGGGAGACCCAGGGTCCCTTTCCACGTGCCACAGGGATCCTGGGACTCCTATCCATTTTCAAGAAGAGTCAGGCATCATCTCCTTTGGAAGCATTGATCTCCGCGGACCTCTCGAGTTTTAAAAGGATGTGAGGCCTCCGCTCGCGGTGAGGCGGAGAATTATGTCTTTCTCTGTGGTCTCCACATGGGATTCAGACATCCCTTCGTCTTGGGAGATGCAAGACGAGCCTGCGTTCAATTCACTGCAGGGATATCCGGCCTTACTTCGAGTCAGAGCATCTCGGTGTCCATTCCACTTGAGGCCACAAACTCAGGGTCCCTCTCACATACCTGTAGCTGAGAGAAGCCTCATCTTGAGGTGCTGTGGAAATTGGTATTCCTCTTGAGTCGAAGCCAGGGACTAAGCTCTCATCTCGAGTTGATTTCGGGTCCACGGAGCCCTTTCTTGTTGCTCCAGTGACCTCAGGATCCCTCTAGACTTGAGACAGTGATCTTGTGTTTTCTCTGGAGTGCCATCAAGGAAATCAAGGCTCCTTTCAGCTTTGATGTGGAACACGGAATTGCTCTGCACGCACTGCAGGGGAATCGGGCCTCATCTCGCGGCGAGGGGGAAGTCTCATGGTTTTTCTCGAGTTGCGGCCGGAACCTGGGGTATATTCTCGAGTTACGACTGGGAGGGCCCTTCCAGACACGTGTTTGTTCAGCGACGTCAGGACTCCTGCCTAGGTGCGAGGGACACCTCGGGATTCTCCTCGAGTCTTGGCATGGCAATTGTGACGCGTCTCCACGTGAGGCGGGAGACCCAGTGTCCCTTTCCACGTGCCACAGGGATCCTGGGACTCCTATCCATTTTCAAGAAGAGTCAGGCATCGTCTCCTTTGGAAGCATTGATCTCCGCGGACCTCTCGAGTTTTCAAAGGATGGGAGTCCTCCGGTCTCGATGAGGCGGAGAAATAGGTCTTTCTCTGTCGTCTCCACAGGGGATTCAGACATCCCTTCGTCTTGGGAGATGCAAGACGAGCCTCATTCAATTCACTGCAGGGATATCCGGCCTTACTTCGAGTCAGAGCATCTCGGTGTCCATTCCACTTGAGGCCACAAACTCAGGGGCCCTCTCACATACCTGTAGCTGAGAGAAGCCTCCTCTTGAGGTGCTTGTGGAAAGTTGGTATTCCTCTTGCGTCGAAGCCAGGGACTAAGTTCTCATCTCGAGTTGATTTGGGGTCCACGGAGCCCTTTCTTGTTGCTCCAGTGACCTCAGGATCCCTCTAGACTTGAGACAGTGATCTTGGGTTTTCTCTGGAGTGCCATCAAGGAAATCAAGGCTCCTTTCACTTTTGATGTCGAACACGGAATTGCTCTGCACGCAGTACAGGGGAATCGGGCCTCATCTCGCCGTGAGGGGGAAGTCTCATGGTTTTTCTCGAGTTGCGTCCGGAACCAGGGGTATATTCTCGAGTTACGACGGGGAGGGCCCTTCCAGACACGTGTTTGTTCAGCAACGTCAGGACTCCTGCCTAGGTGCGAGGGACACCTCAGGATTCTCCTCGAGTCTTGGCATGGCAATTGGGACGTGTCTCCACGTGAGGCAGGAGACCCAGGGTCCCTTTCCACGTGCCACAGTGATCCTGGGACTCCTATGCATTTTCAAAAGGAGTCAGGCATCGTCTCCTTTGGAAGCATTGATCTCTGCAGACCTCTCGAGTTTTCAAAGGATATGAGGCCTCCGGTCACGATGAGGTGGAGGACTAGGTCTTTCTCTGTGGTCTCCACAGGGGATTCAGACATCCCTTCGTCTTGGAAGATGCAAGACGAGCCTGCATTCAATTCACTGCAGGGACATAGGGCCTTACTTCGAGTCAGAGCATCTCAGTGTCCATTGCACTTGAGGCCACAAACTCAGGGTCCCTCTCACATACCTGTAGCTGAGAGAAACCTCCTCTTGAGGTGCTTGTGGAAAGTTGGTATTCCTCTTGAGTCAAAGCTAGGGACTAAGCTCTCATCTCGAGTTGATTTGGGGTCCACGGAGTCCTTTCGTGTTGCTACAGTGACCTAAGGATCCCTCTAGACTTGAGACAGTGATCTTGGGTTTTCTCTGGAGTGCCATCAAGGAAATCAAGGCTCCTTTCACTTTTGATGTGGAACATGGAATTGCTCTGCATGCAGTGCAGGGGAATCGGGCCTCAACTCGTGGCTAGGGGGAAATCTCATGGTTTTTCTCGAGTTGTGGCCCGAACCTGGGGTATATTCTCGAGTTACGACGGGGAGGGCCCTTCCAGACACGTGTTTGTTCAGCGACATCAGGACTCCTGCCTAGGTGCGAGGGATACCTCGGGATTCTCCTCGAGTCTTGGCATGGCGATTTGGACGCGTCTCCACGTGAGGCGGGAGACCCAGGGTCCTTTTCCACATGCCACAGGGATCCTGGGACTCCTATCCATTTTCAAGAGGAGTCAGGCATCCTCTCCTTTGGAAGCATTGATCTCCGCGGACCTCTCGAGTTTTCAAAGGATGTGAGGCCTCCGGTCGCGATGAGGCAGAGAACTCGGTCTTTCTCTGTGGTCTCCACAGGGGATTCAGACATCCCTTCGTCTTGGGAGATGCAAGACGAGCCTGCATTCAATTCCCTGCAGGGATATCCGGCCTTACTTCGAGTCAGAGCATCTCGGTGTCCATTCCACTTGAGGCCACAAACTCAGGGTCTCTCTCACATACCTGTAGCTGAGAGAAGCCTCCTCTTGAGGTACTTGTGGAAAGTTGGTATTCCTCTTGAGTCGAAGCCAGGGACTAAGCTCTCATCTCGAGTTGATTTGGGGTCCACGGAGCCCTTTCGTGTTGCTCCAGTGACCTCAGGATCCCTCTAGACTTGAGACAGTGATCTTGAGTTTTCTCTGGAGTGCCATCAAGGAAATCAAGGCTCCTTTCACGTTTGATGTGGAACACGGAATTGCTCTGCACGCAGTGCAGGGGAATCGAGCCTCATCTCGCGGCGAGGGGAATGTCTCATGGTTTTTCTCAAGTTGCGGCCGAAACCTGGGGTATATTCTCGAGTTACGACGCGGAGGGCCCTTCCAGACACGTGTTTGTTCAGCGACGTCAGGACTCCTGCCTAGGTGCGAGGGACACCTCGGGATTCTCCTCGAGTTTTGGCATGGCAATTGGGACGCGTCTCCACGTGACGAAGGAGACCCAGGGTCCCTTTCCACGTGCCACAGGGATCCTGGGTCTCCGATCCATTTTCAAGAGGAATCAGGCATCGTCTCCTTTGGAAGCATTGATCTCCGCGGACCTCTCGAGTTCTCAAAGGATGTGAGGCCTCCGCTCGCGATGAGGCGGAGAACTCGGTCTTTCTCTGTGGTCTCCACAGGGGATTCAGACTTCCCTTCGTCTTGGGAGATGCAAGACGGGCCTGCATTCAATTCACTGCAGGGATATCCGGCCTGACTTAGAGTCAGAGCATCTCGGTGTCCATTCCACTTGAGGCCACAAACTCAGGGTCCCTCTCACATACCCGTAGCTGAGAGAAGCCTCCCCTTGAGGTGCATGTGGAAAGTTGGTATTCCTCTTGAGTCGAAGCCAGGGACTAAGCTCTCATCTCCAGTTGATTTGGGGTCCACGGAGCCCTTTCGTGTTGCTCCAGTGACCTCAGGATCCCTCTAGACTTGAGACAGTGATCTTGGGTTTTCTCTGGAGTGCCATCAAGGAAATCAAGGCTCCTTTCACGTTTCATGTGGAACACGGAATTGTTCTGCACGCAGTGCAGGGGAATCGGGTCTCATCTCGAGGCTAGGGGGAAGTCTCATGGTTTTTCTCGAGTTGCGGCCGGAACCTGGGGTATATTCTCGAGTTACGACGGGGAGGGCCCTTCCAGACACGTGTTTGTTTAGCGACGTCAGGGCTCCTGCCTAGGTGCGAGGGACACCTCGGGATTCTCCTCGAGTCTTGGCATGGCAATTGGGATGCGTCTCCACGTGAGGCATGAAACCCAGTGTCCCTTTCCACGTGCCACAGGGATCCTGGGACTCCTATCCATTTTCAAGTGGAGTCGGGCATCGTCTCCTTTGGAAGCATTGATTTCTGCAGACCTCTCGAGTTTTCAAAGGATGTGAGGCCTCCGCTCGCGATGAGGCGGAGAATTAGGTTTTTCTCTGTGGTCTCCACAGGGGATTCAGACATCCCTTCGTCTTGGGAGATGCAAGACGAGCCTGCATTCAATTCACTGCAGGGATATCCGGCCTTACGTCGAGTCAGAGCATCTCGGTGTCCATTCCACTTGAGGCCACAAACTCGGGGTCCCTCAAATATACCTGTAGCTGAGAGAAGCCTCTTCTTGAGGTGCTTGTGGAAAGTTGGTATTCCTCTTGAGTCTAAACCAGGGACTAAGCTCTCATCTCAAGTTGATTTCGGTCCACGGAGCCCTTTCCTGTTGGTCCAGTGACCTCAGGATCCGTCTAGACTTGAGACAGTGATCTTGGGTTTTCTCTGGTGTGCCATCAAGGAAATCAAGGCTCCTTTCACGTTTGATGTGGAACACGGAATTGCTCTGCATGAAGTGCAGGGGAATCGGGCCTCAACTCGCAGCGAGGGGGAACTGTCATGGTTTTTCTCGAGTTGCGGTCCAAACCTGGGATATACTCTCGAGTTACGACGGGGAGGGCCCTTCCAGACACGTGTTTGTTCAGCGACGTCAGGACTCCTGCCTAGGTGCGAGGGACACCTCGGGATTCTCCACGAGTCTTGGCATGGCAATTTGGACGCTTCTCCACGTGAGGCGGGAGACCCAGGGTCCCTTTCCACGTGCCACAGGGATCCTGGGACTCCTATCCATTTTCAAGAGGAGTCAGGCATCGTCTCCTTTGGAAGCATTTATCTCCGCGGACCTCTCGAGTTTTCAAAGGATGTGAGACCTCCGGTCGCGAGTAGGCGGAGAACTCGGTCTTTCTCTGTGGTCTCCACAGGGGATTCAGACATCCCTTCGTTTTGGGAGATGCAAGACGAGCCTGCATTCAATTCACTGCAGGGATATCCGGCCTTATTTAGAGTCAGAGCATCTCGGTGTCCATTCCACTTGAGGCCACAAACTCAGGGTCCCTCTCACATACCTGTAGCTGAGAGAAGCCTCCCCTTGAGGTGCTTTTGGAAAATTGTTATTCCTCTTGAGTCGAAGCCAGGGACTAAGATTTCATCTCGAGTTGATTTGGGGTCCACGGAGAACTTTCCTTTTGCTCCAGTGACCTCAGGATCCCTCTAGACTTGAGACAGTGATCTTGGGTTTTCTCTGGAGTGCCATCAAGGAAATCAAGGCTCCTTTCACTTTTGATGTGGAACACGGAATTGCTCTGCACGCAGGGCAGGGGAATCGGGCCTCATCTCGTGGCGAGGGGGAAGTCTCATGGTTTTTCTCGAGTTGCGGCCGGAACCTGGGGTATATTCTCGAGTTACGACGGGGAGGTCCCTTTCAGACACTTGTTTGTTCAGCGACGTCAGGACTCCTGCCTAGTTGCGAGGGACACCTCGGTATTCTCCTCGAGTCTTGGCATGGCAATTGGGATGTGTCTCCACGTGAGGCATGAGACCCAGGGTCCCTTTCCACGTGCCACAGGGATCCTGGGACTCCTATCCATTTTCAAGAGAAGTCAGGCATCTTCTCCTTTGGAAGCATTGATCTCCGCTGACCTCTCGAGTTTTCAAAGGATGTGAGGCCTCCGGTCGCGATGAGGCGGAGAACTCGGTCTTTCTCTGTGGTCTCCACAGGGGATTCAGACATCCCTTCGTCTTGGGAGATGCACGACGAGCCTGCATTCAATTCACTGCAGGGATATCCGGCCTTACTTAGAGTCAGAGCATCTCGGTGTCCATTCCACTTGAGGCCACAAACTCAGGGTCCCTCTCACATACCTGTAGCTGAGAGAAGCCTCCTCTTGAGGTGCTTGTGGAAAGTTGGTATTCCTCTTGAGTCGAAGCCAGGGACTAAGCTCTCATCTCGAGTTGATTTGGGGTCCACGGAGCCCTTTCGTGTTGCTCCAGTGACGTCAGGATCCCTCTAGACTTGAGACAGTGATCTTGGGTTTTCTCTGGAGTGCCATCAAGGAAATCAAGGCTCCTTTCACGTTTGATGTGGAACACGGAATTGTTCTGCACGCAGTGCAGGGGAATCGGGTCTCATCTCGCGGCGAGGGGGAAATCTCATGGTTTTTCTCGAGTTGCGGCCGGAACCTGGGGTATATTCTCGAGTTACGACGGGGAGGGCCCTTCCAGACACGTGTTTGTTCAGCAACGTCAGGACTCCTGCCTAGGTGCGAGGGACACCTCGGGATTCTCCTCGAGTCTTGGCATGGCAATGGGGACGCGTCTCCACATGAGGCGAGAGACCCAGTGTCCCTTTCCACGTGCCACAGGGATCCTGGGACTCCTATCCATTTTCAAGAGGAGTCAGGCATCATTTCCTTTGGAAGCATTGATCTAAGCGGACCTCTCGAATTTTCAAAGGATGTGAGGCCTCTGGTCGCGATGAGGCAGAAAATTAGGTCTTTCTCTGTGGTCTCCACAGGGGATTCAGACATCCCTTCGTCTTGGAAGATGCAAGACGAGCCTGCATTCAATTCACTGCAGGGATATCCGGCCTTACTTCGAGTCAGAGCATCTCGGTGTCCATTCCACTTGAGGCCACAAACTCAGGGGCCCTCTCACATACCTGTAGCTGAGAGAAGCCTCCTCTTGAGGTGCTTGTGGAAAGTTGATATTCCTCTTGAATCGAAGCCAGGGACTAAGCTCTCATCTCGAGTTGATTTGGGGTCCACGGAGCCCTTTCCTGTTGCTCCAGTGACCTCAGGATCCCTCTAGACTTGAGACAGTGATTTTGGGTTTTCTCTGGAGTGCCATCAAGGAAATCAAGGCTCCTTTCACGTTTGATGTGGAACACGGAATTGCTCTGCATGCAGTGCAGGGGAATCGGGCCTCAACTCGCGGCGAGGGGGAAATCTCATGGTTTTTCTCGAGTTGCGGCCCAAACCTGGGGTATACTCACGAGTTTCGACGGGGAGGGCCCTTCCAGACACGTGTTTGTTCAGCGACGTCAGGACTCCTGCCTAGGTGCGAGGGACAGCTCGGGATTCTCCTCGAGTCTTGGCATGGCAATTGGGACGCGTCTCCACATGAGGCGGGAGACCCAGGGTCCCTTTCCACGTGACACAGGGATCCTTGGACTCCTATCCATTTTCAAGAGGAGTCAGGCATCGTCTCCTTTGGAAGCATTGATCTCCGTGGACCTCTCGAGTTTTCAAAGGATGTGAGGCCTCCGCTCGCGATGAGCGGAGAATTAGGTTTTTCTCTGTGGTCTCCACAGGGGATTCAGACATCCCTTCGTCTTGGGAGATGCAAGACGAGCCTGCATTCAATTCCCTGCAGGGATATCCGGCCTTACTTCGAGTCAGAGCATCTCGGTGTCCATTCCACTTGAGGCCACAAAATCAGGGGCCCTCTCACATACCTGTAGCTGAGAGAAGCCTCCTCTTGAGGTGCTTGTGGAAAGTTGGTATTCCTCTTGAGTCGAAGCCAGGGACTAAGCTCTCATCTCGAGTTGATTTGGGGTCCAGGGAGACCTTTCGCGTTGCTACAGTGACCTCAGGGTCCCTCTAGACTAGAGACAGTGATCTTGGCTTTTCTCTGGAGTGCCATCAAGGAAATCAAGGCTCCTTTCACGTTTGATGTGGAACACGGAATTGTTCTGCACGCAGTGCAGGGGAATCGGGCTTCATCCAGTGGCGAGGGGGAAGTCTCATGGTTTTTCTCGAGTTGCGGCCGGAACCTGGGGTATATTCTCGAGTTACGACGGGGAGGGCCCTTCCAGACACGTGTTTGTTCAGCGACGTCAGGACTCCTGCCTAGGTGCGAGGGACACCTATGAATTCACCTCGAGTCTTGGCATGGCAATGGGGACGCGTCTCCACGTGAGGCGGGAGACCCAGGGTCCCTTTCCACGTGCCACAGGGATCCTGGGACTCCTGTCTATTTTCAAGAGGAGTCAGGCATCGTCTCCTTCGGAAGCATTGATCTCCGCGGACCTCTCGAATTTTCAAAGGATGTGAGGCCTCTGGTCGCGATGAGGTGGAGGACTAGGTCTTTCACTGTCGTCTCCACAGGGGATTCAGACATCCCTTCGTCTTGGGAGATGCAAGACGAGTCTGCATTCAATTCACTGCAGGGATATCTGGCCTTACTTGGAGTCAGAGCAACTCGGTGTCCATTCCACTTGAGGCCACAAACTCAGGCGCCCTCTCACCTACCTGTAGCTGAGAGAAGCCTCCTCTTGAGGTGCTTTTGGAAAGTTGGTATTCCTCTTGAGTCGAAGCCAGGGACTAAGATCTCATCTCGAGTTGATTTGGGGTCCACGGAGGACTTTCCTTTTGCTCCAGTGAACTCAGGATCCCTCTAGACTTGAGACAGTGATCTTGGGTTTTCTCTGGAGTGCCATCAAGGAAATCAAGGCTCCTTTCACGTTTGATGTGGAACTCGGAATTGCTCTGCACGCAGTGCAGGGGAATCGGGCCTCATCTCGCGGCGAGTGGGAAGCCTCATGGTTTTTCTCGAGTTGCGGCCGGAACCTTGGGTATATTCTCGAGTTACGACGGGGAGGGCCCTTCCAGACACGTGTTTGTTCAGCGACCTCAGGACTCCTGCCTAGGTGCGAGGGACACCTCGGGATTCTCCTCGAGTCCTGGCATGGCAATGGGGACGCGTCTCCACGTGAGGCGGGAGACTCAGTGTCCCTTTCCACGTGCCACAGGGATCCTTGGACTCCTATCCATTTTCAAGAGGAGTCAGGCATCGTCTCCTTTGGAAGCATTGATCTCCGCGGACCTCTCGAGTTTTCAAAGGATGTGAGGCCTCCGCTCGCGATGAGGCGGAGAATTAGGTTTTTCTCTGTGGTCTCCACAGGGGATTCAGACATCCCTTCGTCTTGGGAGATGCAAGACGAGCCTGCATTCAATTCACTGCAGGGATATCCGGCCTTACGTCGAGTCAGAGCATCTCGGTGTCCATTCCACTTGAGGCCACAAACTCAGGGGCCCTCTCACATACCTGTAGCTGAGAGAAGCCTCCTCTTGAGGTGCTTTTGGAAAGTTGGTATTCCTCTTGAGTCGAAGCCAGGGACTAAGCTCTCATCTCGAATTGATTTGGGGTCCACGGAGCCCTTTCGTGTTGCTACAGTGACCTCAGGATCCCTCTAGACTTGAGACAGTGATCTTGGGTTTTCTCTGGAGTGCCATCAAGGAAATCAAGGCTCCTTTCCCTTTTGATGTGGATTACGGAATTGCTCTGCACGCAGGGCAGGGGAATCGGGCCTCATCTCGCGGCGAGGGGTTAGTCTCATGGTTTTTCTCGAGTTGCGGCCGGAACCTGGGGTATATTCTCGAGTTACGACGGGGAGGTCCCTTCCAGACATGTGTTTGTTCAGCGACGTCAGGGCTCCTGCCTAGGTGCGAGGGACACCTCGGGATTCTCCTCGAGTCTTGGCATGGCAATTGGGATGCGTCTCCACGTGAGGCATGAAGCCCAGTGTCCCTTTCCACGTGCCACAGGGATCCTGGGACTCCTATCCATTTTCAAGTGGAGTCGGGCATCGTCTCCTTTGGAAGCATTGATCTCTGCAGACCTCTCGAGTTTTCAAAGGATGTGAGGCCTCCGCTCGCGATGAGGCGGAGAATTAGGTTTTTCTCTGTGGTCTCCACAGGGGATTCAGACATCCCTTCGTCTTGGGAGATGCAAGACGAGCCTGCATTCAATTCACTGCAGGGATATCCGGCCTTACGTCGAGTCAGAGCATCTCGGTGTCCTTTCCACTTGAGGCCACAAACTCTGGGTCCCTCAAATATACATGTAGCTGAGAGAAGCCTCCTCTTGAGGTGCTTGTGGAAAGTTGGTATTTCTCTTGAGTCTAAGCCAGGGACTAAGCTCTCATCTCAAGTTGATTTCGGTCCACGGAGCCCTTTCCTGTTGGTCCAGTGACCTCAGGATCCCTCTAGACTTGAGACAGTGATCTTGGGTTTTCTCTGGTGTGCCATCAAGGAAATCAAGGCTCCTTTCACGTTTGATGTGGAACACGGAATTGCTCTGCATGCAGTGAAGATGAATCGGGCCTCAACTCGCGGCGAGGGGGAAATCTCATGGTTTTTCTCGAGTTGCGGCCCAAACCTGGGATATACTCTCGAGTTACGACGGGGAGGGCCCTTCCAGACACGTGTTTGTTCAGCGACGTCAGGACTCCTGCCTAGGTGCGAGGGACACCTCGGGATTCTCCACGAGTCTTGGCATGGCAATTTGGACGCTTCTCCACGTGAGGCGTGAGACCCAGGCTCCCTTTCCACGTGCCACAGGGATCCTGGGACTCCTATCCATTTTCAAGAGGAGTCAGGCATCGTCTCCTTTGGAAGCATTGAGCTCCGCGGACCTCTCGAGTTTTCAAAGGATGTGAGACCTCCGGTCGCGATGAGGCGGAGAACTCGGTCTTTCTCTGTGGTCTCCACAGGGGATTCAGACATCCCTTCGTCTTGGGAGATGCAAGACGAGCCTGCATTCAATTCACTGCAGGGATATCCGGCCTTACTTAGAGTCAGAGCATCTCGGTGTCCATTCCACTTGAGGCCACAAACTCAGGGTCCCTCTCACATACCTGTAGCTGAGAGAAGCCTCCCCTTGAGGTGCTTTTGGAAAGTTGTTATTTCTCTTGAGTCGAAGCCAGGGACTAAGATCTCATCTCGAATTGATTTGGGGTCCACGGAGAACTTTCGTGTTGCTCCAGAGACCTCAGGATCCCTCTAGACTTGAGACAGTGAACTTGCGTTTTCTCTGGAGTGCCATCAAGGAAATCAAGGCTCCTTTCACTTTTGCTGTGGAACACGGAATTGCTCTGCACGCAGTGCAGGGGAATCGGGCCTCATCTCGCGGCGAGGGGGAAGTCTCATGGTTTTTCTCGAGTTGCGGCCGGAACCTGGGGTATATTCTCGAGTTACGACGGGGAGGGCCCTTCCAGACACGTGTTTGTTCAGCGACGTCAGGACTCCTGCCTAGGTGCGAGGGACACCTCGGGATTCTCCTCGAGTCTTGGCATGGCAATTGGGACGCGTCTCCACGTGAGGCGGGAGACCCAGTGTCCCTTTCCACGTGCCACAGGGATCCTGGGACTCCTATCCATTTTCAAGAGGAGTCAGGCATCGTCTCCTTTGGAAGCATTGATCTCCGCGGACCTCTCGAGTTTTCAAAGGATGTGAGGCCTCCGGTCGCGAGGAAGCGGAGGACTAGGTCTTTCTCTGTGGTCTCCACAGGGGATTCAGACATCCCTTCGTCTTGGGAGATGCAAGACGAGCCTGCATTCAATTCACTGCAGGGATATCCAGCCTTACTTCCAGTCAGAGCATCTCGGTGTCCATTCCACTTGAGGCCACAAACTCAGGGTCCCTCTCACATACCTGTAGCTGAGAGAAGCCTCCTCTTGAGGTGCTTGTGGAAAGTTGGTATTCCTCTTGAGTCGAAGCCAGGGACTAAGCTCTCATCTCGAGTTGATTTGGGGTCCACGGAGCCCTTTCGGGTTGCTCCAGTGACGTCAGGATCCCTCTAGACTTGAGACAGTGATCTTGGGTTTTCTCGGGAGTGCCATCAAGGAAATCAAGTCTCCTTTCAAATTTGATGTGGAAAACGGAATTGCTCTGCACGCAGTGCAGGGGAATCGGGCCTCATCTCGCGGCGAGGGGGATGTCTCATGGTTTTTCTCAAGCTGCAGCCGAAACCTGGGGTATATTCTCGAGTTACGACGGGGAGGGCCCTTCCAGACACGTGTTTGTTCAGCGACGTCAGGACTCCTGCCTCGGTGCGAGGGACACCTCGGGATTCTCCTCGAGTCTTGGCATGGCAATTGGGACGCGTCTCCACGTGAGGCGGGAGACCCAGTGTCCCTTTCCACGTGCCACAGGGATCCTGGGACTCCTATCCATTTTCAAGGGGAGTCAGGCATCGTCTCCTTTGGAAGCATTGATCTCCGCGGACCTCTCGAATTTTCAAAGGATGTGAGGCCTCCGGTCGCGATGAGGCGGAGAACTCGGTCTTTCTCTGTGGTCTCCACAGGGGATTCAGACATCCCTTCGTCTTGGGAGATGCAAGACGAGCCTGCATTCAATTCACTGCAGGGATATCCGGCCTTACTTCGAGTCAGAACATCTCGGTGTCCATTCCACTTGAGGCCACAAACTCAGGGGCCCTCTCACATACCTGTAGCTGAGAGAAGCCTCCTCTTGAGGTGCTTGTGGAAAGTTGGTATTCCTCTTGAGTCTAAGCCAGGGACTAAGCTCTCATCTCGAGTTGATTTCGGTCCACGGAGCCTTTCCTGTTGGTCCAGTGACCTCAGGATCCCTCTAGACTTGAGACAGTGATCTTGTGTTTTCTCTGGAGTGCCATCAAGGAAATCAAGGCTCCTTTCTCGTTTGATGTGGAACACGGAATTGCTCTGCATGCAGTGCAGGGGAATCGGGCCTCAACTCGCGGAGAGGGGGAAATCTCATGGTTTTTCTCGAGTTGCGGCCCGAACATGGGGTATATTCTCGAGTTACGACGGGGCGGGCCCTTCCAGACACGTGTTTGTTCAGCGACGTCAGGACTCCTGCCTAGGTGCGAGGGACAGCTCGGGATTCTCCTCGAGTCTTGGCATGGCAATTGGGACGCATCTCCACGTGAGGCGGGAGACCCAGGGTCCCTTTCCACGTGACACAGGGATCCTTGGACTCCTATCCATTTTCAAGAGGAGTCAGGCATCGTCTCCTTTGGAAGCATTGATCTCCGTGGACCTCTCGAGTTTTCAAAGGATGTGAGGCCTCCGCTCGCGATGAGCAGAGAATTAGGTTTTTCTCTGTGGTCTCCACAGGGGATTCAGACATCCCTTCGTCTTGGGAGATGCAAGACGAGCCTGCATTCAATTCCCTGCAGGGATATCCGGCCTTACTTCGAGTCAGAGCATCTCGGTGTCCATTCCACTTGAGGCCACAAACTCAGGGGCCCTCTCACATACCTGAAGCTGAGAGAAGCCTCCTCTTGAGGTGCTTGTGGAAAGTTGGTATTCCTCTTGAGTCGAAGCCAGGGACTAAGCTCTCATCTCGAGTTGATTTGGGGTCCAGGGAGCCCTTTCGTGTTGCTACAGTGACCTCAGGATCCCTCTAGACTAGAGACAGTGATCTTGGGTTTTCTCTGGAGTGCCATCAAGGAAATCAAGGCTCCTTTCACTTTTGATGTGGAATACGGAATTGCTCTGCACGCAGGGCAGGGGAATTGGGCCTCATCTCGCGGCGAGGGGGAAGTCTCATGGTTTTTCTCGAGTTGCGGCCGGAACCTGGGGTATAATCTCGAGTTACGACGGGGAGGTCCCTTCCAGACATGTGTTTGTTCAGCTACGTCAGGACTCCTGCCTAGGTGCGAGGGACACCTCGGGATTCTCCTCGAGTCTTGGCATGGCAATTGGGATGCGTCTCCACGTGAGGCATGAGACCCAGGCTCCCTTTCCACGTGCCACAGGGATCCTGGGACTCCTATCCATTTTCAAGAGGAGTCCGGCATCGTCTCCTTTGGAAGCATTGATCTCTGCAGACCTCTCGAGTTTTCAAAGGATGTGAGGCCTCTGGTCGCGATGAGGCGGAGGACTAGGTCTTTCTCTGTGGTCTCCACAGGGGATTCAGACAACCCTTCGTCTTGGGAGATGCACGACGAGCCTGCATTCAATTCACTGCAGGGATATCCGGCCTTACTTCGAGTCAGAGCATCCCGCTGTCCATTCCACTTGAGGCCACAAACTCGGGGTCCCTCAAATATACCTGTAGCTGAGAGAAGCCTCCTCTTGAGGTGCTTGTGGAAAGTTGGTATTCCTCTTGAGTCTAAGCCAGGGACTAAGCTCTCATCTCGAGTTGATTTCGGTCCACGGAGCCGTTTCCTTTTGGTCCAGTGACCTCAGGATCCCTCTAGACTTGATACAGTGATCTTGGGTTTTCTCTGGAGTGCCATCAAGGAAATCAAGGCTCCTTTCACGTTTGATGTGGAACACGGAATTGCTCTGCATGCGGTGCAGGTGAATCGGGCCTCAACTCGCGGCGAGGGGGAAATCTCATGGTTTTTCTCGAGTTGCGGCCCAAACCTGGGGTATACTCACGAGTTACGACGGGGAGGGCACTTCCAGACACGTGTTTGTTCAGCGACGTCAGGACTCCTGCCTAGGTGCGAGTGACACCTCGGGATTCTCCTTGAGTCCTGGTATGGCAATTTGGACGCGTCTCCACGTGAGGCGGGAGACCCAGGGTCCCTTTCCACGTGCCACAGGGATCCTGGGACTCCTATCCATTTTCAAGAGGAGTCAGGCATCATCTCCTTTGGAAGCATTTATCTCCGCCGATCTCTCGAGTTTTCAAAGGATGTGAGGCCTCCGGTCGCGATGAGGCGGAGAACTCGGTCTTTCTCTGTGGTCTCCACAGGGGATTCAGACATCCCTTCGTCTTGGGAGATGCAAGACGAGCCTGCATTCAATTCACTGCAGGGATATCCGGCCTTACTTAGAGTCAGAGCATCTCGGTGTCCATTCCACTTGAGGCCACAAACTCAGGGTCCCTCTCACATACCTGTAGCTGAGAGAAGCCTCCTCTTGAGGTGCTTGTGGAAAGTTGATATTCCTCTTGAGTCGAAGCCAGGGACTAAGCTCTCATCTCGAGTTGATTTGGGGTCCACGGAGCCCTTTCGTGTTGCTCCAGTGACCTCAGGATCCCTCTAGACTTGAGACAGTGATCTTGGGTTTTCTCTGGAGTGCCATCAAGGAAATCAAGGCTCCTTTCACGTTTGATGTGGAACACGGAATTGCTCTGCACGCAGTGCAGGGGAATCGGGCCTCATTTCGCGGTGAGGGGGAAGTCTCATTGTTTTTCTCGATTTGCGGGCGGAACCTGGGGTATATTCTCAAGTAACGACTGGGAGGGCCCTTCCAGACACGTGTTTGTTCAGCGACGTCAGAACTCCTGCCTAGGTGCGAGGGACACCTCGGGATTCTCCTCGAGTCTTGGCATGGCAATTGGGACGCGTCTCCACGTGAAGCAGGAGACCCAGGGTCCCTTTCGACGTGCCACAGGGATCCTGGGACTCCTATCCGTTTTCAAGAGGAGTCAGGCATCGTCTCCTTTGGAAGCATTGATCTCCGCGGACCTCTCGAGTTTTCAAAGGATATGAGGCCTCCGGTCGCGAGGAGGCGGAGGACTAGGTCTTTCTCTGTGGTCTCCACAGGGGATTCAGACATCCCTTCGTCTTGGGAGATGCAAGACGAGCCTGCATTGAATTCACTGCAGGGATATCCGGCCTTATTTCGAGTCAGAGCATCTCGGTGTCCATTCCACTTGAGGCCACAAACTCAGGGTCCCTCTCACATACCTGTAGCTGAGAGAAGCCTCCTCTTGAGGTGCTTGTGGAAAGTTGGTATTCCTCTTGAGTCTAAGCCAGGGACTAAGCTCTCATCTCGAGTTGATTTGGGGTCCACGGAGCCCCTTCGTGTTGCTCCAGTGACCTCAGGATCCCTCTAGACTTGAGACAGTGATCTTGGGTTTTCTCTGGAGTGCCATCAAGGAAATCAAGGCTCCTTTCACGTTTGATGTGGAACACGGAATTGTTCTGCACGCAATGCAGGGGAATCGGGCTTCATCCAGTGGCGAGGGGGAAGTCTCATGGTTTTTCTCGAGTTGCGGCCGGAACCTGGGGTATATTCTCGAGTTACGACGGGGAGGGCCCTTCCAGACACGTGTTTGTTCAGCGACGTCAGGACTCCTGCCTAGGTGCGAGGGACACCTCGGAATTCACCTCGAGTCTTGGCATGGCAATGGGGACGCGTCTCCACGTGAGGCGGGAGACCCAGGGTCCCTTTCCACGTGCCACAGGGATCCTGGGACTCCTATCCATTTTCAAGAGGAGTCAGGCATCGTCTCCTTTGGAAGCATTGATCTCTGCGGACCTCTCGAATTTTCAAAGGATGTGAGGCCTCTGGTCGCGATGAGGCAGAAAATTAGGTCTTTCTCTGTGGTCTCCACAGGGGATTCAGACATCCCTTCGTCTTGGGAGATGCAAGACGACCCTGCATTCAATTCACTGCAGGGATATCCGGCCTTACGTGGAGTCAGAGCAACTCGGTGTCCATTCCACTTGAGGCCACAAACTCGGGGTCCCTCTCACATACCTGTAGCTGAGAGAAGCCTCCTCTTGAGGTGCTTGCTGAAAGTTGATATTCCTCTTGATTCGAAGCCAGGGACTAAGCTCTCATCTCGAGTTGATTTGGGGTCAACGGAGCCCTTTCATGTTGCTCCAGTGACCTCAGGATCCCTCTAGACTTGAGACAGTGATCTTGGGTTTTCTCTGGAGTGCCATCAAGGAAATCAAGGCTCCTTTCACTTTTGATGTGGTACAAGGAATTGCTCTGCACGCAGTGCAGGGGAATCCGGCCTCATCTCGCGGCGAGGGGGAAGTCTCATGGTTTTTCTCGAGTTGCGGCCGGAACCTGGGGTATATTCTCGAGTTACGACGGGGAGGGCCCTTCCAGACACGTGTTTGTTCAGCGACGTCAGGACTCCTGCCTAGGTGCGAGGGACAGCTCGGGATTCTCCTCGAGTCTTGGCATGGCAATTGGGACGCGTCTCCACGTGAGGCGAGAGACCCAGGGTCCCTTTCCACGTGCCACAGGGATCCTGGGACTCCTATCCATTTTCAAGAGGAGTCAGGCATCGTCTCCTTTGGAAGCATTGATCTCCGCGGACCTCTCGAGTTTTCAAAGGATGTGAGGCCTCCGGTCGCGATGAGGCGGAGAACTCGGTCTTTCTCTGTGGTCTCCACAGGGGATTCAGACATCCCTTCGTCTTGGGAGATGCAAGACGAGCCTGCATTCAATTGACTGCAGGGATATCCGGCCTTACTTCGAGTCAGAGCATCTCGGTGTCCATTCCACTTGAGGCCACAAACTCAGGGTCCCTCTCACATACCTGTAGCTGAGAGAAGCCTCCTCTTGAGGTGCTTGTGGAAAGTTGGTATTCCTCTTGAGTCGAAGCCAGGGACTAAGCTCTCATCTCGAGTTGATTTGGGGTCCACGGAGCCCTTTCGTGTTGCTCCAGTGACCTCAGGATCCCTCTAGACTTGAGACAGTGATCTTGGGTTTTCTCTGGAGTGCCATCATGGAAATCAAGGCTCCTTTCACGTTTGATGTGGAACACGGAATTGCTCTGCATGCAGTGCGGGGAATCGGGCCTCAACTCGCGGCTAGGTGGAAATCTCATGGTTTTTCTCGATTTGCGGCCGGAACCTGGGGTATATTCTCGAGTTACGATTGGGAGGACCCTTCCAGACACGTGTTTGTTCAGAGACGTCAGGACTCCTGCCTAGGTGCGAGGGACAGCTCGGGATTCTCCTCGAGTCTTGGCATGGCAATTGGGACGCGTCTCCACGTGAGGCCGGAGACCCAGGGTCCCTTTCCACGTGCCACAGGGATCCTGGGACTCCTATCCATTTTCAAGAAGAGTCAGGCATCGTCTCCTTTGGAAGCATTGATCTCCGCAGACCTCTCGAGTTTTCAAAGGATGTGAGGCCCCCGGTCTTGATGAGTCGGAGGACTAGGTCTTTCTCTGTGGTCTCCAAAGGGGATTCAGACATCCCTTCGTCTTGGGAGATGCAAGACCAGCCTGCATTCAATTCAATGCAGGGATATCCGGCCTTACTTCGAGTCAGAGCATCTCGGTGTCCATTCCACTTGAGGCCACAAACTCAGGGTCCCTCTCACATACCTGTAGCTGAGAGAAGCCTCCTCTTGAGGTCCTTGTGGAAAGTTGGTATTCCTCTTGAGTCTAAGCCAGGGACTAAGCTGTCATCTTGAGTTGCTTTGGGGTCCACGGAGCCGTTTCGTGTAGCTCCAGTGACCTCAGGATCCCTCTAGACTTCAGACAGTGATCTTGGGTTTTCTCTGGAGTGCCATCAAGGAAATCAAGGCTCCTTTCACGTTTGATGTGGAACACGGAATTGCTCTGCAGGCAGTGCAGGGGAATCGGGCCTCAACTCGCGGCGAGGGGGAAATCTCATGGTTTTTCTCGAGTTGCGACCGGAAACTGGGGTATATTCTCGAGTTGTGACGGGGAGGGCCCTTCCAGACACGTATTTGTTCAGCGACGTCAGGACTCCTGCCTAGGTGCGAGGGACACCTCGGGATTCTCCTCGAGTCTTGGCATGGCAATTGGGACGCGTGTCCACGTGAGGCGGGAGACCCAGTGTCCCTTTCCACGTGCCACAGGGATCCTGGGTCTCCTATTCATTTTCAAGAGGAGTCAGGCATCATCTCCTTTCGAAGCATTGATCTTCGCGACCTCTCGAGTTTTCAAAGGATGTGAGGCCTCCTCTCGCGATGAGGCGGAGAATTAGGTCTTTCTCTGTGGTCTCCACAGGGGATTCAGACATCCCTTCGTCTTGGGAGATGCAAGACGAGCCTGCATTCAATTCACTGCAGGGATATCCGGCCTTACTTCGAGTCCGAGCATCTCGGTGTCCATTCCACTTGAGGACACAACTTCAGGGTCCCTCAAACATACCTGTAGCTAAGAGAAGCCTCCTCTTGAGATGCTTGTGGAAAGTTGGTATTCCTCTTGAGTCTAAGCCAGGGACTAAGCTCTCATCTCGAGTTGATTTGGGGTCGACGGAGCCCTTTCGTGTTGCTCCAGTGACCTCAGGATCCTTCTAGACTTGAGACAGTGATCTTGGGTTTTCTCTGGAGTGCCATCAAGGAAATCAAGGCTCCTTTCACCTTTGATGTGGAACACGGAATTGCTCTGCACGCAGTGCAGGGGAATCGGGCCTCATCTCGCGGCGAGGGGGAAATCTCATGGTTTTTCTCGAGTTGCGGCCGGAACCTGGGGTATATTCTCGAGTTACGACGGGGAGGGCCCTTCCAGACACGTGTTTGTTCAGCGACGTCAGGCTCCTTCCTAGGTGAGAGGGACACCTCGGGATTCTCCTCGAGTCTTGGCATGGCAATTGTGACGCGTCTCCACGTGACGCGGGAGACCCAGGGTCCCTTTGCACGTGCCACAGGGATCCTGGGACTCCTATACATTTTCAAGAGGAGTCAGGCATCGTCTCCTTTGGAAGCATTGATCTCCGCAGACCTCTCGAGTTTTCAAAGGATGTGAGGCCTCTGGTCGCGATGAGGCGGAGGACTAGGTCTTTCTCTGTCGTCTACACAGGGGATTCAGACAGCCCTTCGTCTTGGGAGATGCAAGATGAGCCTGCATTCAATTCACTGTTGGGATATCTGGCCTTACTTCGAGTCAGAGCATCTCGGTGTCCATTCCACTTGAGGCCACAAACTCAGGGTCCCTCTCACATACCTGTAGCTGAGAGAAGCCTCTTCTTGAGGTGCTTGTGGAAAGTTGGTATTCCTCTTGAGTCGAAGCCAGGGACTAAGCTCTCATCTCGAGTTGATTTGGAGTCCATGGAGCCCTTTGGTGTTGCTCCAGTTACCTCAGGATCCCTCTAGACTTGAGACAGTGATCTTGGGTTTTCTCTGGAGTGCCATCAAGGAAATCAAGGCTCCTTTCACGTTTGATGTGGACCACGGAATTGCTCTGCAGGCAGTGCAGGGGAATCGGGCCTCAACTCACGGCGAGGGGGAAGTCTCATGGTTTTTCTCGAGTTGCGGCCGGAACTTGGGGTATATTCTCGAGTTACGACGGTGAGGGCCCTTCCAGACACCTGTTTGTTCAGCGACGTCAGGACTCCTGCCTAGGTGCGAGGGACACCTCGGGATTCTCCTCGAGTCTTGGCATGGCAATTGGGACGCGTCTCCACGTGAGGCGGGATACCCAGGGTCCCGTTCCACGTGCCACATGGATCCTGGGACTCCTATCCATTTTCAGTAGGAGTCAGGCATCGTCTCCTTTGGAAGCATTGATCTCCGCGGACCTCTCGACTTTTCAAAGGATGTGAGGCCTCCGGTCGCGATGAGGCGGAGAACTAGGTCTTTCTCTGTGGTCTCCACAGGGGATTCAGACATCCCTTCGTCTTGGGAGATGCAAGACGAGCCTGCATTCAATTCACTGCAGGGATATCCGGCCTTACTTCGAGTCAGAGCATCTCGGTGTCCATTCCCCTTGAGGCCACAAACTCAGGGTCCCTCTCACATACCTGTAGCTGAGAGAAGCCTCCTCTTGAGGTGCTTGTGGAAAGTTGGTATTCCTCTTGACTTGAAGCCAGGGACTAAGCTCTCATCTCGAGTTGATTTGGGGTGCTCGGAGCCCTTTCCTGTTGTTCCAGTGACCTCAGGATCCCTCTAGACTTGAGACAGTGATTTTGGGTTTTCTCTGGAGTGCCATCAAGGAAATCAAGGCTTCTTTCACGTTTGATGTGGAACACGGAATTGCTCTGCACGCAGTGCAGGGGAATCGGGCCTCATGTCGGGTCAAGGGGGAAGTCTCATGGTTTTTCTCAAGTTGAGGCCGGAACATGGGGTATATTCTCGAGTTCCGACGGGGAGGGCCCTTCCAGACACGTGTTTGTTCAGCGACGTCAGGACTCCTGCCTAGGTGCGAGGGACACCTCGGGATCCTCCTCGAGCCTTGGCATGGCAATTGGGACGTGTCTCCACGTGAGGCGGGAGACCCAGGGTCCCTTTCCACGTGCCACAGGGATCCTGGGACTCCTATCCATTTTCAAGAGGAGTCAGGCATCGTCTCCTTTGGAAGCATTGATCTCCGTGGACGTCTCGAGTTTTCAAAGGATGTGAGGCCTCCAATCGTGAAGAGGTGGAGAACTAGGTGTTCTCTGTGGTCTCCACATGGGATTCAGACATCCCTTCATCTTGGGAGATGGAAGACGAGCCTGCATTCAATTCACTGCAGGGATATCCGGCCTTACTTAGAGTCAGAGCATCTCGGTGTCCATTCCACTTGAGGCCACAACCTCAGGGTCCCTCTCACATACCTGTAGCTGAGAGAAGCCTCCTCTTGAGGTGCTTGTGGAAAGTTGGTATTCCTCTTGAGTCGAAGCCAGGGACTAAGCTCTCATCTCGAGTTGATTTGGGGTCCACGGAGCCCTTTCCTGTTGCTACAGTGACCTCAGGATCCCTCTAGACTTGAGACAGTGATCTTGGGTTTTCTCTGGAGTGCCATCAAGGAAATCAAGACTCCTTTCAAGTTTGATGTGGAACACGGAATTGCTCTGCACGCAGTGCAGGGGAATCGGGCCTCATCTTGCGGCGAGGGGTAAGTCTCATGGTTTTCCTCGAGTTGCGGCCGGAACCTGGGGTATATTCTCGAGTTACAACGGGGAGGGACCTTCCAGACTCGTGTTTGTTCAGCGACGTCAGGACTCCTGCCTAGGTGCGAGGGACACCTCGGGATTCTCTTCGATTCTTGGCATGGCAATTGAGACGCGTCTCCACGTGAGGCGGGAGACCCAGGGTCCCTTTCCACGAGCCACAGGGATCCTGGGACTCCTATCCATTTTCAAGAGGAGTCAGGCATCGTCTCCTTTGGAAGCATTGATCTCCGCGGACCTCTCGAGTTTTCAAAGGATGTGAGGCCTCCGCTCGTGATGAGGCGGAGGACTAGCTCTTTCTCTGTCATCTCCACAGGGGATTCAGACATCCCTTCGTTTTGGGAGATGCATGGCGATCGTGCATTCAATTCACTGCAGGGATATACGGCCTTACTTCGAGTCAGAGCATCTCGGTGTCCATTCCACTTGAGGCCACAAACTCAGGGTCCCTCTCACATACCTGTAACTGAGAGAAGCCTCCTCTTGAGGTGCTTGTGGAAAGTTGGTATTCCTCTTGAGTCGAAGCTAGGGACTAAGCTCTCATCTCGAGTTGATTTGTGGTCCACGGAGCCCTTTCGTGTTGCTCCAGTGACCTCAGGATCCCTCTAGACTTGAGACAGAGAACTTGGGTTTTCTCTGGAGCGCCATCAAGGAAATCAAGGCTCCTTTCACGTTTGATGTGGAAAACGGAATTGCTTTGCACGCAGGGCAGGGGAATCAGGCCTCATCTCGCGGCGAGGGGGAAGTCTCATGGTTTTTCTCGAGTTGCGGCCGGAACCTGGGGTATATTCTCGAGTTACAACGGGGAGGGCCCCTCCAGACACGTGTTTGTTCAGCGACGTCAGGACTCCTGCCTAGGTGCGAGGGACACCTCGGGGTTCTCCTCGAGTCTTGGCATGGCAATGGGGACGTGTCTCCACGTGAGGCGGGAGACCCAGGGTCCCTTTCCACGTGCCACAGGGATCCTGGGACTCCTATCCATTTTCAAGAGGAGTCAGTCAACGTCTCCTTTGGAAGCAATGATCTCCGCGGACCTCTCGAGTTTTCAAAGGATGTGAGGCCTCCGCTCGCGATGAGGTGGAGAATTAGGTTTTTCTCCGTGGTCTCCACAGGGGATTCAGACATCCCTTCGTCTTGGGAGATGCAAGACGAGCCTGCATTCAATTCACTGCAGGGATATCCGGCCTTACGTCGAGTCAGAGCATCCCGGTGTCCATTCCACTTGAGGCCACAAACTCGGGGTCCCTCAAATATACATGTAGCTGAGAGAAGCCACCTCTTGAGGTGCTTGTGGAAAGTTGGTATTCCTCTTGAGTCGAAGCCAGGGACTAAGCTCTCATCTCGAGTTGATTTGGGGTCCACAGAGCCCTTTCTTGTTGCTCCAGTGACCTCAGGATCCCTCTAGACTTGAGACAGTCATCTTGAGGTTTCTCTGGAGTGCCATCAAGGAAATCAAGGCTCCTTTCCCGTTTGATGTGGAACACGGAATTGCTCTGCACGCAGTGCAGTGGAATCGGGCCTCATCTCGCGGCGAGGGGGAAGTCTCATGGTTTTTCTCGAGTTGCGGCCGGAACCTGGGGTATATTCTCGAGTTACGACAGGGAGGGCCCTTCCAGACACGTGTTTGTTCAGCGACGTCGGACTCCTGCCTAGGTGCGAGGGACACCTCGGGATTCTCCTCGAGTCTTGGCATGGCAATTGGGACGCGTCTCCACATGAGGCGGGAGACCCAGGGTCCCTTTCCACGTGCCACAGGAATCCTGGGACTCCTATCCATTTTGAAGAGGAGTCAGGCATCATCTCCTTTGGAAGCATTGATCTCCGCAGAACTCTCGAGTTTTCAAAGGATGTGAGGCCTCCGGTCTTGATGAGGTGGAGGACTAGGTCTTTCTCTGTGGTCTCCACAGGGGATTCAGACATCCCTTCATCTATGGAGATGCAAGACGAGCCTGCATTCAATTCACTGCAGGGATATCCGGCCTTACTTCGAGTCCGAGCATCTCGGTGTCCATTCCACTTGAGGCCACAAACTCAGTGGCCCTCTCACATAGCTGTAGCTGAGAGAAGCCTCCTCTTGAAGTGCTTGTGGAAAGTTGGTATTCCTCTTGAGTCGAAGCCAGGGACTAAGCTCTCATCTCGAGTTGATTTGGGGTCCACGTAGCCCTTTCGTCTTGCTACAGTGACCTCAGGATCCCTCTAGACTTGAGACAGTGATCTTGGGTTTTCTCTGGAGTGCCATCAAGGAAATCAAGGCTCCTTTCACGTTTGATGTGGAACACGGAATTGCTCTGCATGCAGTGCAGGGGAATCGGTCCTCAACTCGCGGCGAGGGGGAAATCTCATGGTTTTTCTCGAGTTGCGGCCGGAAACAGGGGTATATTCTCGAGTTACGATGGGGAGGTCCCTTCCAGACACGTGTTTGTTCAGCGACGTCAGGACTCCTGCCGAGGTGCGAGGGACACCTCGGGATTCTCCTCGAGTCTTGGCATGGCAATTGGAACGCGTCTCCACGTGAGGCGGGAGACCCAGGATCCCTCTCCACGTGCCACAGTGATCCTGGGACTCCTATCCATTTTCAGGAGGAGTCAGGCATCGTCTCCTTTGGAAGCATTGATCTCCGCACACTTCTCGAGTTTTCAAAGGATGTGAGGCCTCTGCTCGCGATGAGGCGGAGGACTAGGTCTTTCTGTGTGGTCTGCACAGGGGATTCAGACAAAACTTCGTCTTGGGAGATGCAAGACGAGCCTGCATTCAATTCACTGCAGGGATATCCGGCCTTACTTCGAGTCAGAGCATCTCGGTGTCCATTCCACTTGATGCCACAAACTCAGGGTTCCTCTCACATACCTGTAGCTGAGAGAAGCCTCAACTTGAGGGGCTTGTGGAAAGTTCGTATTCCTCTTGAGTTGAAGCCACGGACTAAGCTCTCATCTCGAGTTGATTTGGGGTCCACGGAGCCCTTTCGTGTTGCTCCAGTGACCTCAGGATCCCTCTAGACTTGAGACAGTGATCTTGGGTTTTCTCTGGAGTGCCATCAAGGAAATCAAGGCTCCTTTCACGTTTGATGTGGAACACGGAATTGCTCTGCAGGCAGTGCAGGGGAATCGGGCCTCATGTCGCGGCGAAGGGGAAGTCTCATGGTTTTTCTCGACTTGCGGCCGGAACCTGGTGTATATTCTCGAGTTACGACGGGGAGGGCCCTTCCAGACACGTGTTTGTTCAGCGACGTCAGGACTCCTGCCTAGGTGCGAGGGACGCCTCGGGATTCTCCTCGATTCTTGGCATGGCAACTGGGACGCGACTCCACGTGAGGCGGGAGACCCAGGGTCCCTTTCCACGTGCCACAGGGATCCTGGGACTCCTTTCCATTTTCAAGAGGAGTCAGGCATCGTCTCCTTTGGAAGCATTGATCTCCGCGGACCTCTCGAGTTTTCAAAGGATGTGAGGCCTCCGCTCGCGATGAGGCGGAGAACTCGGTCTTTCTCTGTGGTCTCCACAGGGGATTCACACATCCCTTCGTCTTGGGAGATGCAAGACGAGCCTGCATTCAATTCACTGCAGGGATATCCGGCCTTACTTCGAGTCAGAGCATCTCGGTGTCCATTCCACTTGAGGCCACAAACTCAGGGTCCCTCTCACATACCTGTAGCTAATAGAAGCCTCCTCTTGAGGTGCTTGTGGAAAGTTGGTATTCCTCTTGAGTCGAAGCCAGGGACTAAGCTCTCATCACGAGTTGATTTGTGGTCCACGGAGCCCTTTCGTATTGCTCCAGTGACCTCAGGATCCCTCTAGACTTGAGCCAGTGATCTTGGGTTTTCTCTGGAGTGCCATCAAGGAAATCAAGGCTCCTTTCACTTTTGATGTGGAATACGGAATTGCTCTGCATGCAGGGCAGGGGAATCGGGCCTCATCTTGCGGCGAGGGGGAAGTCTCATGGTTTTTCTCGAGTTCCGGCCGGAACCTGGGGTATATTCTCGAGTTACGACGGGGAGGGCCCTTCCAGACACGTGTTTGTTCAGCGACGTCAGGACTCCTGCCTAGGTGCGAGGGCCACCTCGGGATTCTCCTCGAGTCTTGGCATGGCAATGGGGACGTGTCTCCACGTGAGGCGGGAGACCCAGGGTCCCTTTCCACGTGCCACAGGGATCCTGGGACTCCTATCCATTTTCAAGAGGAGTCAGTCAACGTCTCCTTTGGAAGCAATGATCTCCGCGGACCTCTCGAGTTTTCAAAGGATGTGAGGCCTCCGCTCGCGATGAGGTGGAGAATTAGGTTTTTCTCCGTGGTCTCCACAGGGGATTCAGACATCCCTTCGTCTTGGGAGATGCAAGACGAGCCTGCATTCAATTCACTGCAGGGATATCCGGCCTTACGTCGAGTCAGAGCATCCCGGTGTCCATTCCACTTGAGGCCACAAACTCGGGGTCCCTCAAATATACATGTAGCTGAGAGAAGCCACCTCTTGAGGTGCTTGTGGAAAGTTGGTATTCCTCTTGAGTCGAAGCCAGGGACTAAGCTCTCATCTCGAGTTGATTTGGGGTCCACAGAGCCCTTTCTTGTTGCTCCAGTGACCTCAGGATCCCTCTAGACTTGAGACAGTCATCTTGAGGTTTCTCTGGAGTGCCATCAAGGAAATCAAGGCTCCTTTCCCGTTTGATGTGGAACACGGAATTGCTCTGCACGCAGTGCAGTGGAATCGGGCCTCATCTCGCGGCGAGGGGGAAGTCTCATGGTTTTTCTCGAGTTGCGGCCGGAACCTGGGGTATATTCTCGAGTTACGACAGGGAGGGCCCTTCCAAACACGTGTTTGTTCAGCGACGTCGGACTCCTGCCTAGGTGCGAGGGACACCTCGGGATTCTCCTCGAGTCTTGGCATGGCAATTGGGACGCGTCTCCACATGAGGCGGGAGACCCAGGGTCCCTTTCCACGTGCCACGGGAATCCTGGGACTCCTATCCATTTTGAAGAGGAGTCAGGCATCATCTCCTTTGGAAGCATTGATCTCCGCAGAACTCTCGAGTTTTCAAAGGATGTGAGGCCTCCGGTCTTGATGAGGTGGAGGACTAGGTCTTTCTCTGTGGTCTCCACAGGGGATTCAGACATCCCTTCATCTATGGAGATGCAAGACGAGCCTGCATTCAATTCACTGCAGGGATATCCGGCCTTACTTCGAGTCCGAGCATCTCGGTGTCCATTCCACTTGAGGCCACAAACTCAGTGGCCCTCTCACATAGCTGTAGCTGAGAGAAGCCTCCTCTTGAAGTGCTTGTGGAAAGTTGGTATTCCTCTTGAGTCGAAGCCAGGGACTAAGCTCTCATCTCGAGTTGATTTGGGGTCCACGTAGCCCTTTCGTCTTGCTACAGTGACCTCAGGATCCCTCTAGACTTGAGACAGTGATCTTGGGTTTTCTCTGGAGTGCCATCAAGGAAATCAAGGCTCCTTTCACGTTTGATGTGGAACACGGAATTGCTCTGCATGCAGTGCAGGGGAATCGGTCCTCAACTCGCGGCGAGGGGGAAATCTCATGGTTTTTCTCGAGTTGCGGCCGGAAACAGGGGTATATTCTCGAGTTACGATGGGGAGGTCCCTTCCAGACACGTGTTTGTTCAGCGACGTCAGGACTCCTGCCGAGGTGCGAGGGACACTTCGGGATTCTCCTCGAGTCTTGGCATGGCAATTGGAACGCGTCTCCACGTGAGGCGGGAGACCCAGGATCCCTCTCCACGTGCCACATTGATCCTGGGACTCCTATCCATTTTCAGGAGGAGTCAGGCATCGTCTCCTTTGGAAGCATTGATCTCCGCACACTTCTCGAGTTTTCAAAGGATGTGAGGCCTCTGCTCGCGATGAGGCGGAGGACTAGGTCTTTCTGTGTGGTCTGCACAGGGGATTCAGACAAAACTTCGTCTTGGGAGATGCAAGACGAGCCTGCATTCAATTCACTGCAGGGATATCCGGCCTTACTTCGAGTCAGAGCATCTCGGTGTCCATTCCACTTGATGCCACAAACTCAGGGTTCCTCTCACATACCTGTAGCTGAGAGAAGCCTCAACTTGAGGGGCTTGTGGAAAGTTCGTATTCCTCTTGAGTTGAAGCCACGGACTAAGCTCTCATCTCGAGTTGATTTGGGGTCCACGGAGCCCTTTCGTGTTGCTCCAGTGACCTCAGGATCCCTCTAGACTTGAGACAGTGATCTTGGGTTTTCTCTGGAGTGCCATCAAGGAAATCAAGGCTCCTTTCACGTTTGATGTGGAACACGGAATTGCTCTGCAGGCAGTGCAGGGGAATCGGGCCTCATGTCGCGGCGAAGGGGAAGTCTCATGGTTTTTCTCGACTTGCGGCCGGAACCTGGTGTATATTCTCGAGTTACGACGGGGAGGGCCCTTCCAGACACGTGTTTGTTCAGCGACGTCAGGACTCCTGCCTAGGTGCGAGGGACGCCTCGGGATTCTCCTCGATTCTTGGCATGGCAACTGGGACGCGACTCCACGTGAGGCGGGAGACCCAGGGTCCCTTTCCACGTGCCACAGGGATCCTGGGACTCCTATCCATTTTCAAGAGGAGTCAGGCATCGTCTCCTTTGGAAGCATTGATCTCCGCGGACCTCTCGAGTTTTCAAAGGATGTGAGGCCTCCGCTCGCGATGAGGCGGAGAACTCGGTCTTTCTCTGTGGTCTCCACAGGGGATTCACACATCCCTTCGTCTTGGGAGATGCAAGACGAGCCTGCATTCAATTCACTGCAGGGATATCCGGCCTTACTTCGAGTCAGAGCATCGCTGTGTCCATTCCACTTGAGGACACAACTTCAGGGTCCCTCAAATATACCTGTAGCTGAGAGAAGCCTCCTCTTGAGATGCTTGTGGAAAGTTGGTATTCCTCTTGAGTCTAAGCCAGGGACTAAGCTCTCATCTCGAGTTGATTTGGGGTCCACGGAGCCCTTTCGTGTTGCTCCAGTGACCTCAGGATCCCTCTAGACTTGAGACAGTGATCTTGGGTTTTCTCTGGAGTGCCATCAAGGAAATCAAGGCTCCTTTCACCTTTGATGTGGAACACGGAATTGCTCTGCACGCAGTGCAGGGGAATCGGGCCTCATCTCGCGGCGAGGGGGAAATCTCATGGTTTTTCTCGAGTTGCGGCCGGAACCTGGGGTATATTCTCGAGTTACGACGGGGAGGGCCCTTCCAGACACGTGTTTGTTCAGCGACGTCAGGCTCCTTCCTAGGTGAGAGGGACACCTCGGGATTCTCCTCGAGTCTTGGCATGGCAATTGGAACGCGTCTCCACGTGACGCGGGAGACCCAGGGTCCCTTTGCACGTGCCACAGGGATCCTGGGACTCCTATACATTTTCAAGAGGAGTCAGGCATCGTCTCCTTTGGAAGCATTGATCTCCGCAGACCTCTCGAGTTTTCAAAGGATGTGAGGCCTCTGGTCGCGATGAGGCGGAGGACTAGGTCTTTCTCTGTCGTCTACACAGGGGATTCAGACAGCCCTTCGTCTTGGGAGATGCAAGATGAGCCTGCATTCAATTCACTGTTGGGATATCTGGCCTTACTTCGAGTCAGAGCATCTCGGTGTCCATTCCACTTGAGGCCACAAACTCAGGGTCCCTCTCACATACCTGTAGCTGAGAGAAGCCTCTTCTTGAGGTGCTTGTGGAAAGTTGGTATTCCTCTTGAGTCGAAGCCAGGGACTAAGCTCTCATCTCGAGTTGATTTGGAGTCCATGGAGCCCTTTGGTGTTGCTCCAGTTACCTCAGGATCCCTCTAGACTTGAGACAGTGATCTTGGGTTTTCTCTGGAGTGCCATCAAGGAAATCAAGGCTCCTTTCACGTTTGATGTGGACCACGGAATTGCTCTGCAGGCAGTGCAGGGGAATCGGGCCTCAACTCACGGCGAGGGGGAAGTCTCATGGTTTTTCTCGAGTTGCGGCCGGAACTTGGGGTATATTCTCGAGTTACGACGGTGAGGGCCCTTCCAGACACCTGTTTGTTCAGCGACGTCAGGACTCCTGCCTAGGTGCGAGGGACACCTCGGGATTCTCCTCGAGTCTTGGCATGGCAATTGGGACGCGTCTCCACGTGAGGCGGGATACCCAGGGTCCCGTTCCACGTGCCACAGGGATCCTGGGACTCCTATCCATTTTCAGTAGGAGTCAGGCATCGTCTCCTTTGGAAGCATTGATCTCCGCGGACCTCTCGACTTTTCAAAGGATGTGAGGCCTCCGGTCGCGATGAGGCGGAGAACTAGGTCTTTATCTGTGGTCTCCACAGGGGATTCAGACATCCCTTCGTCTTGGGAGATGCAAGACGAGCCTGCATTCAATTCACTGCAGGGATATCCGGCCTTACTTCGAGTCAGAGCATATCGGTGTCCATTCCCCTTGAGGCCACAAACTCAGGGTCCCTCTCACATACCTGTAGCTGAGAGAAGCCTCCTCTTGAGGTGCTTGTGGAAAGTTGGTATTCCTCTTGACTCGAAGCCAGGGACTAAGCTCTCATCTCGAGTTGATTTGGGGTGCTCGGAGCCCTTTCGTGTTGTTCCAGTGACCTCAGGATCCCTCTAGACTTGAGACAGTGATTTTGGGTTTTCTCTGGAGTGCCATCAAGGAAATCAAGGCTTCTTTCACGTTTGATGTGGAACACGGAATTGCTCTGCACGCAGTGCAGGGGAATCGGGCCTCATGTCGCGTCAAGGGGGAAGTCTCATGGTTTTTCTCAAGTTGAGGCCGGAACATGGGGCATATTCTCAAGTTCCGACGGGGAGGGCCCTTCCAGACACGTGTTTGTTCAGCGACGTCAGGACTCCTGCCTAGGTGCGAGGGACACCTCGGGATCCTCCTCGAGCCTTGGCATGGCAATTGGGACGTGTCTCCACGTGAGGCGGGAGACCCAGGGTCCCTTTCCACGTGCCACAGGGATCCTGGGACTCCTATCCATTTTCAAGAGGAGTCAGGCATCGTCTCCTTTGGAAGCATTGATCTCCGTGGACGTCTCGAGTTTTCAAAGGATGTGAGGCCTCCAATCGTGAAGAGGTGGAGAACTAGGTGTTCTCTGTGGTCTCCACATGGGATTCAGACATCCCTTTATCTTGGGAGATGGAAGACGAGCCTGCATTCAATTCACTGCAGGGATATCCGGCCTTACTTAGAGTCAGAGCATCTCGGTGTCCATTCCACTTGAGGCCACAACCTCAGGGTCCCTCTCACATACCTGTAGCTGAGAGAAGCCTCCTCTTGAGGT
Source organism: Dama dama (assembly GCF_033118175.1). Lineage (NCBI taxonomy): Eukaryota > Metazoa > Chordata > Mammalia > Artiodactyla > Cervidae > Dama > Dama dama. The sequence goes on along the minus strand of NC_083706.1, from coordinate 3,250,438 downwards.
GCTTGTGGAAAGTTGGTATTCCTCTTGAGTCGAAGCCAGGGACTAAGCTCTCATCTCGAGTTGATTTGGGGTCCACGGAGCCCTTTCCTGTTGCTACAGTGACCTCAGGATCCCTCTAGACTTGAGACAGTGATCTTGGGTTTTCTCTGGAGTGCCATCAAGGAAATCAAGGCTCCTTTCATTTTTGATGTGGAATACGGAATTGCTCTGCACGCAGGGCAGGGGAATCGGGCCTCATCTCGCGGCGAGGGGGAAGTCTCATGGTTTTTCTCGAGTTGCGGCCGGAACCTGGGGTATATTCTCGAGTTACGACGGGGAGGTCCCTTCCAGACACGTGTTTGTTCAGCGACGTCAGGACTCCTGCCTAGGTGCGAGGGACACCTCGGGATTCTCCTCGAGTCTTGCATGGCAATTGGGACGTGTCTCCACGTGAGGCGGGAGACCCAGGGTCCCTTTCCAAGTGTCACAGTGATCCTGGGACCCCTATCCATTTTCAAGAAGAGTCAGGCATTGTCTCCTTTGTAAGCATTGATCTCTTCAGACCTCTCGAGTTTTCAAAGGATGTGAGGCCTCCGGTCGCGATGAGGCGGAGGAGTAGGTCTTTCTCTGTGGTCTCCACAGGGGATTCAGACAACCCTTCGTCTTGGGAGATGCAAGACGAGCCTGCATTCAATTCACTGCAGGGATATCCGGCCTTACTTCGAGTCAGAGCATCTCGGTGTCCATTCCACATGAGGCCACAAACTCAGGGTCCCTCTCACATACCTGTAGCTGAGAGAAGCCTCCTCTTGAGTTGCTTGTGGAAAGTTGGTATTCCTCTTGTGTCGAAGACAGGGACTAAGCTCTCATCTCGAGTTGATTTGGGGTCCATGGAGCCCTTTCATTTTGCTCCAGTGACCTCAGGATCCCTCTAGACTTGAGACAGTGATCTTGGGTTTTCTCTGGAGTGCCATCAAGGAAATCAAGGCTCCTTTCACGTTTGATGTGGAAAACGGAATTGCTCTGCATGCAGTGCAGGGGAATCGGGCCTCAACTCGCGGCGAGGGGGAATTCTCATGGTTTTTCTCGAGTTGCGGCCGGAACCTGGGGTATATTCTCGAGTTACGACGGGGAGGGCCCTTCCTTACACGTGTTTGTTCAGCGACGTCAGGACTCCTGCCTAAGTGCGAGGGACACTTCGGGATTCTCCTCGAGTCTTGGCATGGCAATTGGGACGCGTCTCCACGTGAGGCGGGAGACCCAGTGTCCCTTTCCACGTGCCACAGGGATCCTGGGACTCCTATCCATTTTCAAGAGGAGTCAGGCATCGTCTCCTTTGGAAGCATTGATCTCCGCAGACCTCTCGAGTTTTCAAAGGATGTGAGGCCTCTGGTCGCGATGAGGCGGAGAACTCGGTCTTTCTCTGTGGTCTCCACAGGGGATTCAGACATCCCTTCTACTTGGGAGATGCAAGACGAGCCTGCATTCAATTCACTGCAGGGATATCCGGCCTTACTTCGAGTCAGAGCATCTCGGTGTCCTTTCCACTTGAGGCCACAAACTCGGGGTCCCTCAAATATACCTGAAGCTGAGAGAAGCCTCCTCTTGAGATGCTTGTGGAAAGTTGGTATTCCTCTTGAGTCTAAGCCAGGGACTAAGCTCTCATCTCGAGTTGATTTGGGGTCCACGGAGCCATTTCATGTTGCTCCAGTGACCTCAGGATCCCTCTAGACTTGAGTCAGTGATCTTGGGTTTTCTCTGGAGTGCCATCAAGGAAATCAAGGCTCCTTTCACGTTTGATGTGGAAAACCGAATTGCTCTGCACGCAGTGCAGGGGAATCGGGCCTCATCTCGCGGCGAGGGGGAAGTCTCATGGTTTTCCTCGAGTTGCGGCCGGAACTTGGGGTATATTCTCGAGTTACGACGGGGAGGGCCCTTCCAGACATGTGTTTGTTCAGCGACGTCAGGACTCCTGCCTAGGTGCGAGGGACACCTCGGGATTCTCCTCGAGTCTTGGCAGGGCAATTGGGACGCGTCTCCACGTGTGGCGGGAGACCCAGTGTCCCTTTCCACGTGCCACAGTAGTCCTGGGACTCCTATCCATTTTCAAGAGGAGTCAGGCATCGTCTCCTTTGGAAGCATTGATCTCTGCAGACCTCTCGAGTTTTCAAAGGATGTGAGGCCTCCGGTCACGATGAGGCGGAGGACTAGGTCTTTCTCTGTGGTCTCCACAGGGGATTCAGACATCTCTTCGTCTTGGGAGATGCAAGACGAGCCTGCATTCAATTCACTGCAGGGATATCCGGCCTTACTTCGAGTCAGAGCATCTCGGTGTACATTGCACTTGAGGCCACAAATTCAGGGTTCCACTCACATACCTCTAGCTGAGAGAAGCTTCCTCTTGAGGTGCTTGTGCAAAGTTGGTATTCCTCTTGAGTCTAAGCCAGGGACTAAGCTCTCATCTCGAGTTGATTTGGGGTCCTTGGAGCCCTTTCTTGTTGCTCCAGTGACCTCAGGATCCCTCTAGACTTGAGACACTGATCTTGGGTTTTCTCTGGAGTGCCATCAAGGAAATCAAGGCTCCTTTCATTTTTGATGTGGAATACGGAATTGCTCTGCACACAGTGCAGGGGAATCGGGCCTCATGTCGCGGCGCGGGGGAAGTCTCATGGTTTTTCTCGAGTTGCGGCCGGAACCTGGTGTATATTCTCGAGTTGCGATGGGGAGGGCCCTTCCAGACACGTGTTTGTTCAGCGACGTCAGGACTCCTGCCTAAGTGCGAGGGACACTTCGGGATTCTCCTCGAGTCTTGGCATGGCAATTGGGACGCGTCTCCACGTGAGGCGGGAGACCCAGTGTCCCTTTCCACGTGCCACAGGGATCCTGGGACTCCTATCCATTTTCAAGAGGAGTCAGGCATCGTCTCCTTTGGAAGCATTGATCTCCGCAGACCTCTCGAGTTTTCAAAGGATGTGAGGCCTCTGGTCGCGATGAGGCGGAGAACTCGGTCTTTCTCTGTGGTCTCCACAGGGGATTCAGACATCCCTTCTACTTGGGAGATGCAAGACGAGCCTGCATTCAATTCACTGCAGGGATATCCGGCCTTATTTCGAGTCAGAGCATCTCGGTGTCCTTTCCACTTGAGGCCACAAACTCGGGGTCCCTCAAATATACCTGAAGCTGAGAGAAGCCTCCTCTTGAGATGCTTGTGGAAAGTTGGTATTCCTCTTGAGTCTAAGCCAGGGACTAAGCTCTCATCTCGAGTTGATTTGGGGTCCACGGAGCCATTTCATGTTGCTCCAGTGACCTCAGGATCCCTCTAGACTTGAGTCAGTGATCTTGGGTTTTCTCTGGAGTGCCATCAAGGAAATCAAGGCTCCTTTCACGTTTGATGTGGAAAACCGAATTGCTCTGCAGGCAGTGCAGGGGAATCGGGCCTTATCTCGCAGCGAGGGGGAAGTCTCATGGTTTTCCTCGAGTTGCGGCCGGAACTTGGGGTATATTCTCGAGTTACGACGGGGAGGGCCCTTCCAGACATGTGTTTGTTCAGCGACGTCAGGACTCCTGCCTAGGTGCGAGGGACACCTCGGGATTCTCCTCGAGTCTTGGCATGGCAATTGGGACGCGTCTCCACGTGTGGCGGGAGACCCAGTGTCCCTTTCCACGTGCCACAGTAATCCTGGGACTCCTATCCATTTTCAAGTGGAGTCAGGCATCGTCTCCTTTGGAAGCATTGATCTCTGCAGACCTCTCGAGTTTTCAAAGGATGTGAGGCCTCCGGTCACGATGAGGCGGAGGACTAGGTCTTTCTCTGTGGTCTCCACAGGGGATTCAGACATCCCTTCGTCTTGGGAGATGCAAGACGAGCCTGCATTCAATTCACTGCAGGGATATGCGGCCTTACTTCGAGTCAGAGCATCTCGGTGTACATTGCACTTGAGGCCACAAATTCAGGGTTCCACTCACATACCTCTAGCTGAGAGAAGCTTCCTCTTGAGGTGCTTGTGCAAAGTTGGTATTCCTCTTGAGTCTAAGCCAGGGACTAAGCTCTCATCTCGAGTTGATTTGGGGTCCTTGGAGCCCTTTCTTGTTGCTCCAGTGACCTCAGGATCCCTCTAGACTTGAGACACTGATCTTGGGTTTTCTCTGGAGTGCCATCAAGGAAATCAAGGCTCCTTTCATTTTTGATGTGGAATACGGAATTGCTCTGCACGCAGGGCAGGGGAATCGGGCCTCATCTCGCGGCGAGGGGGAAGTCTCATGGTTTTTCTCGAGGTGCGGCCGGAACCTGGGGTATATTCTCGAGTTACGACGGGGAGGTCCCTTCCAGACACGTGTTTGTTCAGCGACGTCAGGACTCCTGCCTAGGTGCGAGGGACACCTCGGGATTCTCCTCGAGTCTTGCATGGCAATTGGGACGTGTCTCCACGTGAGGCGGGAGACCCAGGGTCCCTTTCCAAGTGTCACAGTGATCCTGGGACCCCTATCCATTTTCAAGAAGAGTCAGGCATGGTCTCCTTTGTAAGCATTGATCTCTTCAGACCTCTCGAGTTTTCAAAGGATGTGAGGCCTCCGGTCGCGATGAGGCGGAGGAGTAGGTCTTTCTCTGTGGTCTCCACAGGGGATTCAGACAACCCTTCGTCTTGGGAGATGCAAGACGAGCCTGCATTCAATGCACTGCAGGGATATCCGGCCTTACTTCGAGTCAGAGCATCTCGGTGTCCATTCCACATGAGGCCACAAACTCAGGGTCCCTCTCACATACCTGTAGCTGAGAGAAGCCTCCTCTTGAGTTGCTTGTGGAAAGTTGGTATTCCTCTTGTGTCGAAGCCAGGGACTAAGCTCTCATCTCGAGTTGATTTGGGGTCCATGGAGCCCTTTCATTTTGCTCCAGTGACCTCAGGATCCCTCTAGACTTGAGACAGTGATCTTGGGTTTTCTCTGGAGTGCCATCAAGGAAATCAAGGCTCCTTTCACGTTTGATGTGGAAAACGGAATTGCTCTGCATGCAGTGCAGGGGAATCGGGCCTCATGTCCCGTCGAGGGGGAAGTCTCATGGTTTTTCTCGAGTTGCGGCCGGAACCTGGGGTATATTCTCGAGTTATGATGGGGAGGGCCCTTCCATACACGTGTGTGTTCAGCGACATCAGGACTCCTGCCTAGGTGCGACGGACACCTCGGGATTCTCCTCGAGTCTTGGCATGGCAATTGGGACGCGTCTCCACGTGAGGCGGGAGACCCAGGGTCCCTTTCCACGTGCCACAGGGATCCTGGGACTCCTATCCATTTTCAAGAGGAGTCAGGCATCGTCTCCTTTGGAAGCATTGATCTCCGCAGACCTCTCGAGTTTTCAAAGGATGTGAGGCCTCTGGTCGCGATGAGGCGGAGAACTCGTTCTTTCTCTGTGGTCTCCACAGGGGATTCAGATATCCCTTCTTCTTGGGAGATGCAAGACGAGCCTGCATTCAATTCACTGCAGGGATATCCGGCCTTACTTCGAGTCAGAGCATCTCGGTGTCCTTTCCACTTGAGGCCACAAACTCGGGGTCCCTCAAATATACCTGTAGCGGAGAGAAGCCTCCTCTTGAGGTGCTGTTGGAAAGTTGGTATTCCTCTTGAGTCGAAGCCAGGGACTAAGCTCTCATCTCCAGTTGATTTGGGGTCCACGGAGCCATTTCATGTTGCTCCAGTGACCTCAGGATCCCTCTAGACTTGAGACAGTGATCTTGGGTTTTCTCTGGAGTGCCATCAAGGAAATCAAGGCTCCTTTCACGTTTGATGTGGAACACGGAATTGCTCTGCATGCAGTGCAGGGGAATCGGGTCTCAACTCGCGGCGAGGGGGAAATCTCATGGTTTTTCTCGAGTTGCGGCCGGAACCTGGGGTATATTCTCGAGTTACGATGGGGAGGGCCCTTCCAGACACGTGTTTGTTCAGCGACGTCAGGACTCCTGCCTAGGTGCGAGGGACACCTCGGGATTCTCCTCGAGTCTTGGCATGGCAATTGGGACGCGTCTCCACGTGAGGCGGGAGACCCAGTGTCCCTTTCCACGTGCCACAGGGATCCTGGGACTCCTGTCCATTTTCAAGAGGAGTCAGGCATCGTCTCCTTTGGAAGCATTGATCTCCGCGGACCTCTCGAGTTTTCAAAGGATGTGAGGCCTCCGCTCGCGATGAGGCGGAGAATTAGGTCTTTCTCTGTGGTCTCCACAGGGTATTCAGACATCCCTTCGTCTTGGGAGATGCAAGATGAGCCTGCATTCAATTCACTGCAGGGATATCCGGTCTTACTTCGAGTCAGAGCATCTCGGTGTCCATTCCACTTGATGCCACAAACTCAGGGTCCCTCTCACATACCTGTAGCTGAGAGAAGCCTCCTCTTGAGGGGCTTGTGGAAAGTTCATATTCCTCTTGAGTTGAAGCCAGGGACTAAGCTCTCATCTCGAGTTGATTTGTGGTCCACGGAGCCCTTTCCTGTTGGTCCAGTGACCTCAGGATCCCTCTAGACTTGAAACAGTGATCTTGGGTTTTCTCTGGAGTGCCATCAAGGAAATCAAGGCTCCTTTCACGTTTGATGTCGAACACGGAATTGCTCTGCATGCAGTGCAGGGGAATCGGGCCTCAACTCGCGGGGAGGGGTAAATCTCATGGTATTTTTCAGTTGCGGCCGGAACCTGGGATATATTCTCGAGTTACGACAGGGAGGGCCCTTCCAGACACGTGTTTGTTGAGCGACGTCAGGACTCCTGCCTAGGTGCGAGGGACACCTCGGGATTCTCCTCGAGTCTTGCCATGGCAATGGGGACGCGTCTCCATGTGAGGCGGGAGACCCAGGGTCCCTTTTCACGTGCCACAGGAATCCTAGGACTCCTATCCATTTTCAAGAGGAGTCAGGCATCGTCTCCTTTGGAAGCATTGATCTCCGGGGACCTCTCGAGTTTTCAAAGGATGTGAGGCCTCCGGTCGCGATGAGGCGGAGAACACGGTCTTTCTCTGTGGTCTCCACAGGGGATTCACACATCCCTTCGTCTTGGGAGATGCAAGACGAGCCTGCATTCAATTCACTGCAGGAATATCCGGCCTTACTTCGAGTCAGAGCATCTCGGTGTCCATTCCACTTGAGGCCACAAACTCAGGGTCCCTCAAATATACCTGTAGCTGAGAGAAGCCTCCTCTTGAGGTGCTTGTGGAAAGTTGGTATTCCTCTTGAGTCAAAACCAGGGACTAAGCTCTCATCTCGAGTTGATTTGGGGTCCACGGAGCCCTTTCTTGTTGCTCCAGTGACCTCAGGATCCCTCTAGACTTGAGACAGTGATCTTGGGTTTTCTCTGGAGTGCCATCAAGGAAATCAAGGCTCCTTTCTTTTTTGATGTGGAATACGGAATTGCTCTGCACGCAGGGCAGGGGAATCGGGCCTCATCTCGCGGCGAGGGGGAAGTCTCATGGTTTTTCTCGAGTTGCGGCCGGAACCTGGGGTATATTCTCGAGTTACAACGAGGAGGGGCCTTCCAGACACGTGTTTGTTCAGTGACGTCAGGAGTCCTGCCTAGGTGCGAGGGACACCTCGGGATTCTCCTCGAGTCTTGGCATGGCAATTGGGACGCCTCTCCACGTGAGGCGGGAGACCCAGTGTCCCTTTCCCCGTGCCACAGGGATCCTGGGACTCCTATCCATTTTCAAGAGGAGTCAGGTATCGTTTCCTTTGGAAGCATTGATCTCCGCGGACCTCTCGAGTTTTCAAAGGATGTGAGGCCTCCGCTCGCGATGAGGCGGAGAATTAGGTCTTTCTCTGTGGTCTCCACAGGGGATTCAGACATCCCTTCGCCTTGGGAGATGCAAGACGAGCCTGCATTCAATTCACTGCAGGGATATCCGGCCTTACTTCGAGTCAGAGCATCTCGGTGTCCATTCCATTTGAGGCCACAAACTCCGGGGCCCTCTCACATACCTGTAGCTGAGAGAAGCCTCCTCTTGAGGTGCTTGTGGAAAGTTGGTATTCTTCTTGAGTCGAAGCCAGGGACTAAACTCTCATCTCGAGTTGATTTCGGGTCCACAGAGCCCGTTCGTGTTGCTACAGTGACCTCAGGATCGCTCTAGACTTGAAACAGTGATCTTGGGTTTTCTCTGGAGTGCCATCAAGGAAATCAAGGCTCCTTTCACGTTTGATGTCGAACACGGAATTGCTCTGCATGCAGTGCAGGGGAATCGGGCCTCAACTCGCGGCGAGGGGTAAATCTCATGGTTTTGTTCAGTTCCGGCTGGAACCTGGGATATATTCTCGAGTTACGACGCGGAGGGCCCTTCCAGACACGTGTTTGTTGAGCGACGTCAGGACTCCTGCCTAGGTGCGAGGGACACCTCGGGATTCTCCTCGAGTCTTGGCATGGCATTTTGGACGCGTCTCCACGTGAGGCGGGAGACCCAGGGTCCCTTTTCACGTGCCACAGGGATCCTGGGACTCCTATCCATTTTCAAGAGGAGTCAGGCATCGTCTCCTTTGGAAGCATTGATCTCCTCGGACCTCTCGAGTTTTCAAAGGATGTGAGGCCTCCGGTCGCGATGAGGCGGAGAACTCGGTCTTTCTCTGTGGTCTCCCCAGCGGATTCAGACATCCCTTCGTCTTGGGAGATGCAAGATGAGCCTGCATTCAATTCACTGCAGGGATATCCGGCCTTACTTCGAGTCAGAGCATCTCGGTGTCCATTCCACTTGAGGCAACAAACTCAGGGTCCCTCTCACATACCTTTAGCTGAGAGAAGCCTCCTCTTGAGGTGCTTGTGGAAAGTTCGTATTCCTCTTGAGTCGAAGCCAGGGACTAAGCTCTCATCTCGAGTTGATTTGGGGTTCATGGAGCCCTTTGGTGTTGCTCCAGTGACCTCAGGATCCCTCTAGACTTGAGACAGTGATCTTGGGTTTTCTCTGGAGTGCCATCAAGGAAATCAAGGCTCCTTTCACGTTTGATGTGGAACACGGAATTGCTCTGCACGCAGGGCAGGGGAAATGGGCCTCATCCCGCGGCGAGGGGGAAGTCTCATGGTTTTTCTCGAGTTGCGGCCGGAACCTGGGGTATATTCTCGAGGTACGACGGGGAGGGCCCTTCCAGACACGTGTTTGTTCAGCGACGTCTGGACTCCTGCCTAGGTGCGAGGGACAACTCGGGATTCTCCTCGAGTTTTGGCATGGCAATTGAGACGCGTCTCCACGTGAGGCGGGAGACCCAGTGTCCCTTTCCACGTGCCACTCGGATCCTGGGACTCCTATCCATTTTCAAGAGGAGTCAGGCATCGTCTCCTTTGGAAGCATTGATCTCCGAGGACCTCTTGAGTTTTCAAAGGATCCGAGGCCTCCGTTCGCGATGAGGCGGAGAACTAGGTCTTTCTCTGCGGTCTCCACAGGGGATTCAGACATCCCTTCGTCTTGGGAGATTCAAGACGGGCCGGCATTCAATTCACTGAAGGGATATCCGGCCTTACTTCGAGTCAGAGCATCTCGGTGTCCATTCCACATGAGGCCACAAATTCAGGGTCCCTCTCACATACCTGTAGCTGAGAGAAGCCTCCTCTTGAGGTGCTTGTGGAAACTTGGTATTCCTCTTGAGTCGAAGCCAGGGACTAAGCTCTCATCTCGAGTTGATTTGGGTTCCACGGAGCCCTTTGGTGTTGCAACAGTGACGTCAGGATCCCTCTAGACTTGAGACAGTGATCTTGGGTTTTCTCTGGAGTGCCACCAAGGAAATCAAGTCTCCTTTCACGTTTGATGTGGAACACGGAATTGCTCTGCACGCAGTGCAGGGGCATCGGGCCTCATCTCGCGCCGAGGGGGAACTCTCATGGTTTTTCTCGAGTTGCGGCCGGAACCTGGGGTATATACTCGAGTTACGACGGGGAGGGCCCTTCCAGACAAGTGTTTGTTCAGGGATGTCAGGACTCCTGCCTAGGTGCCAGGGACACCTCTGGATTCTCCTCGAGTCTTGACATGGCAATTGGGATGCGTCTTCACGTGAGGCGGGAGACCCAGGGTCCCTTTCCACGTGTCACAGGGATCCTGGGACTCCTATCCATTTTCAAGAAGAGTCAGGCATCGTCTCCTTTAGAAGCATTGATCTCTGCAGACCTCTCGAGTTTTCAAAGGATGTGAGGCCTCCGGTCGCGATGAGGCGGAGGAGTAGGTCTTTCTCTGTGGTCTCCACAGGGGATTCAGACATCCCTTCGTCTTGGGAGATGCAAGACGAGCCTGCATTCAATTCACTGCAGGGATATCCGGCCTTACTTCGAGTCAGAGCATCTCGGTGTCCATTCCACTTGAGGTCACAAACTCAGGGTCCCTCTCACATACCTGTAGCTGAGAGAAGCCTCCTCTTGAGTTGCTTGTGGAAAGTTGGTATTCCACTTGTGTCGAAGCCAGGGACTAAGCTCTCATCTCGAGTTGATTTGGGGTCCATGGAGCCCTTTCATGTGGCTCCAGTGTCCTCAGGATCCCTCTAGAACTGAGACAGTGATCTTGCGTTTTCTCTGGAGTGCCATCAAGGAAATCAAGGCTACTTTCACTTTTGATGTGGAAAACGGAATTGCTCTGCATGCAGTGCAGGGGAATCGGGCCTCAACTCGCGGCGAGGGGGAAATCTCATGGTTTTTCTCGAGTTGCGGCCGGAACCTGGGGTATATTCTCGAGTTACGACGGGGAGGGCCCTTCCAGACACGTGTTTGTTCAGCGACGTCAGGACTCCTGCCTAAGTGCGAGGGACACCTCGGGATTTTCCTCGAGTCTGGCATGGCTATTGGGACGTGTCTCCACGTGAGGCGGGAGACCCAGGTTCCCTTTCCAAGTACCACAGTGATCCTGGGACTACTATCCATTTTCAAGAAGAGTCAGGCATCGTCTCCTTTAGAAGCATTGATCTCTGCAGACCTCTCGAGTTTTCAAAGGATGTGAGGCCTCCGGTCGCGATGAGGCGGAGGAGTAGGTCTTTCTCTGTGGTCTCCACAGGGGATTCAGACATCCCTTCGTCTTGGGAGATGCAAGACGAGCCTGCATTCAATTCACTGCAGGGATATCCGGCCTTACTTCGAGTCAGAGCATCTCGGTGTCCATTCCACTTGAGGTCACAAACTCAGGGTCCCTCTCACATACCTGTAGCTGAGGAAGCCTCCTCTTGAGTTGCTTGTGGAAAGTTGGTATTCCACTTGTGTCGAAGCCAGGGACTAAGCTCTCATCTCGAGTTGATTTGGGGTCCATGGAGCCCTTTCATGTGGCTCCAGTGACCTCAGGATCCCTCTAGACTTGAGACAGTGATCTTGCGTTTTCTCTGGAGTGCCATCAAGGAAATCAAGGCTACTTTCACGTTTGATGTGGAAAACGGAATTGCTCTGCATGCAGTGCAGGGGAATCGGGCCTCAACTCGCGGCGAGGGGGAAATCTCATGGTTTTTCTCGAGTTGCGGCCGGAACCTGGGGTATATTCTCGAGTTACGACGGGGAGGGCCCTTCCAGACACGTGTTTGTTCAGCGACGTCAGGACTCCTGCCTAAGTGCGAGGGACACTTCGGGATTCTCCTCGAGTCTTGGCATGGCAATTGGGACGCGTCTCCACGTGAGGCGGGAGACCCAGTGTCCCTTTCCACGTGCCACAGGGATCCTGGGACTCCTATCCATTTTCAAGAGGAGTCAGGCATCGTCTCCTTTGGAAGCATTGATCTCCGCAGACCTCTCGAGTTTTCAAAGGATGTGAGGCCTCTGGTCGCGATGAGGCGGAGAACTCGGTCTTTCTCTGTGGTCTCCACAGGGGATTCAGACATCCCTTCTACTTGGGAGATGCAAGACGAGCCTGCATTCAATTCACTGCAGGGATATCCGGCCTTACTTCGAGTCAGAGCATCTCGGTGTCCTTTCCACTTGAGGCCACAAACTCGGGGTCCCTCAAATATACCTGAAGCTGAGAGAAGCCTCCTCTTGAGATGCTTGTGGAAAGTTGGTATTCCTCTTGAGTCTAAGCCAGGGACTAAGCTCTCATCTCGAGTTGATTTGGGGTCCACGGAGCCATTTCATGTTGCTCCAGTGACCTCAGGATCCCTCTAGACTTGAGTCAGTGATCTTGGGTTTTCTCTGGAGTGCCATCAAGGAAATCAAGGCTCCTTTCACGTTTGATGTGGAAAACCGAATTGCTCTGCACGCAGTGCAGGGGAATCGGGCCTCATCTCGCGGAGAGGGGGAAGTCTCATGGTTTTCCTCGAGTTGCGGCCGGAACTTGGGGTATATTCTCGAGTTACGACGGGGAGGGCCCTTCCAGACATGTGTTTGTTCAGCGACGTCAGGACTCCTGCCTAGGTGCGAGGGACACCTCGGGATTCTCCTCGAGTCTTGGCATGGCAATTGGGACGCGTCTCCACGTGTGGCGGGAGACCCAGTGTCCCTTTCCACGTGCCACAGTAATCCTGGGACTCCTATCCATTTTCAAGAGGAGTCAGGCATCGTCTCCTTTGGAAGCATTGATCTCTGCAGACCTCTCGAGTTTTCAAAGGATGTGAGGCCTCCGGTCACGATGAGGCGGAGGACTAGGTCTTTCTCTGTGGTCTCCACAGGGGATTCAGACATCTCTTCGTCTTGGGAGATGCAAGACGAGCCTGCATTCAATTCACTGCAGGGATATCCGGCCTTACTTCGAGTCAGAGCATCTCGGTGTACATTGCACTTGAGGCCACAAATTCAGGGTTCCACTCACATACCTCTAGCTGAGAGAAGCTTCCTCTTGAGGTGCTTGTGCAAAGTTGGTATTCCTCTTGAGTCTAAGCCAGGGACTAAGCTCTCATCTCGAGTTGATTTGGGGTCCTTGGAGCCCTTTCTTGTTGCTCCAGTGACCTCAGGATCCCTCTAGACTTGAGACACTGATCTTGGGTTTTCTCTGGAGTGCCATCAAGGAAATCAAGGCTCCTTTCATTTTTGATGTGGAATACGGAATTGCTCTGCACACAGTGCAGGGGAATCGGGCCTCATGTCGCGGCGAGGGGGAAGTCTCATGGTTTTTCTCGAGTTGCGGCCGGAACCTGGTGTATATTCTCGAGTTGCGATGGGGAGGGCCCTTCCAGACACGTGTTTGTTCAGCGACGTCAGGACTCCTGCCTAAGTGCGAGGGACACTTCGGGATTCTCCTCGAGTCTTGGCATGGCAATTGGGACGCGTCTCCACGTGAGGCGGGAGACCCAGTGTCCCTTTCCACGTGCCACAGGGATCCTGGGACTCCTATCCATTTTCAAGAGGAGTCAGGCATCGTCTCCTTTGGAAGCATTGATCTCCGCAGACCTCTCGAGTTTTCAAAGGATGTGAGGCCTCTGGTCGCGATGAGGCGGAGAACTCGGTCTTTCTCTGTGGTCTCCACAGGGGATTCAGACATCCCTTCTACTTGGGAGATGCAAGACGAGCCTGCATTCAATTCACTGCAGGGATATCCGGCCTTACTTCGAGTCAGAGCATCTCGGTGTCCTTTCCACTTGAGGCCACAAACTCGGGGTCCCTCAAATATACCTGAAGCTGAGAGAAGCCTCCTATTGAGATGCTTGTGGAAAGTTGGTATTCCTCTTGAGTCTAAGCCAGGGACTAAGCTCTCATCTCGAGTTGATTTGGGGTCCACGGAGCCATTTCATGTTGCTCCAGTGACCTCAGGATCCCTCTAGCCTTGAGTCAGTGATCTTGGGTTTTCTCTGGAGTGCCATCAAGGAAATCAAGGCTCCTTTCACGTTTGATGTGGAAAACCGAATTGCTCTGCACGCAGTGCAGGGGAATCGGGCCTCATCTCGCGGCGAGGGGGAAGTCTCATGGTTTTCCTCGAGTTGCGGCCGGAACTTGGGGTATATTCTCGAGTTACGACGGGGAGGGCCCTTCCAGACACGTGTTTGTTGAGCGACGTCAGGACTCCTGCCTAGGTGCGAGGGACACCTCGGGATTCTCCTCGAGTCTTGGCATGGCATTTTGGACGCGTCTCCACGTGAGGCGGGAGACCCAGGGTCCCTTTTCACGTGCCACAGGGATCCTGGGACTCCTATCCATTTTCAAGAGGAATCAGGCATCGTCTCTTTGGAAGCATTGATCTCCTCGGACCTCTCGAGTTTTCAAAGGATGTGAGGCCTCCGGTCGCGATCAGGCGGAGAACTCGCTCTTTCTCTGTGGTCTCCCCAGCGGATTCAGACATCCCTTCGTCTTGGGAGATGCAAGATGAGCCTGCATTCAATTCACTGCAGGGATGTCCGGCCTTACTTCGAGTCAGAGCATCTCGGTGTCCATTCCACTTGAGGCAACAAACTCAGGGTCCCTCTCACATACCTGTAGCTGAGAGAAGCCTCCTCTTGAGGTGCTTGTGGAAAGTTCGTATTCCTCTTGAGTCGAAGCCAGGGACTAAACTCTCATCTCGAGTTGATTTGGGGTCCACTGAGCCCTTTGTTGTTGCTACAGTGACCTCAGGATCCCTCTAGATTTGAGACACTGATCTTGGGTTTTCTCTGGAGTGCCATCAAGGAAATCAAGGCTCCTTTCATTTTTGATGTGGAATACGGAATTGCTCTGCACGCAGGGCAGGGGAATTGGGCCTCATCTCGCGGCGAGGGGGAAGTCTCATGGTTTTTCTCGAGTTGCGGCCGGAACCTGGGGTATATTCTCGAGTTACGACGGGGAGGTCCCTTCCAGACACGTGTTTGTACAGCGACGTCAGGACTCCTGCCTAGGTGCGAGGGACACCTCGGGATTCTCCTCGAGTCTGGCATGGCAATTGGGACGCGTCTCCACGTGAGGCGAGAGACCCAGTGTCCCTTTCCACGTGCCACAGGGATCCTGGGACTCCTATCCATTTTCAAGAGGAGTCAGGCATCGTCTCCTTTGGAAGCATTGATCTCCGCAGACCTCTCGAGTTTTCAAAGGATGTGAGGCCTCCGGTCGCGATGAGGCGGAGGAGTAGGTCTTTCTCTGTGGTCTCCACAGGGGATTCAGACATCCCTTCTTCTTGGGAGATGCAAGACGAGACTGCATTCAATTCACTGCAGGGATATCCGGCCTTACTTCGAGTCAGAGCATCTCGGTGTCCATTCCACTTGATGCCACAAACTCAGGGTCCCTCTCACATACCTGTAGCTGAGAGAAGCCTCCTCTTGAGGGGCTTGTGGAAAGTTCATATTCCTCTTGAGTTGAAGCCAGGGACTAAGCTCTCATCTCGAGTTGATTTGTGGTCCACGGAGCCCTTTCCTGTTGGTCCAGTGACCTCAGGATCCCTCTAGACTTGAAACAGTGATCTTGGGTTTTCTCTGGAGTGCCATCAAGGAAATCAAGGCTCCTTTCACGTTTGATGTCGAACACGGAATTGCTCTGCATGCAGTGCAGGGGAATCGGGCCTCAACTCGCGGCGAGGGGTAAATCTCATGGTATTTTTCAGTTGCGGCCGGAACCTGGGATATATTCTCGAGTTACGACAGGGAGGGCCCTTCCAGACACGTGTTTGTTGAGCGACGTCAGGACTCCTGCCTAGGTGCGAGGGACACCTCGGGATTCTCCTAAAGTCTTGGCATGGCAATTGGAACGCGTCTTCACATGAGGCGGGAGACCCAGGGTCCCTTTCCACGTGCCACAGTGATCCTGGGACTCCTATCCATTTTCAAGAGGAGTCAGGAATCGTCTCTTTGGAAGCATTGATCTCCGCGGACCTCTCGAGTTTTCAAAGGATGTGAGGCCTCCGGTCGCGATGAAGCGGAGGACTAGGTCTTTCTCTGCGGTCTCCGCAGGGGATTCAGACATCCCTTCGTCTTGGGAGATGCAAGACGAGCCTGCATTCAATTCACTGCAGGGATATCCGGCCTTACTTCGAGTCAGAGCATCTCGGTGTCCATTCCACCTGAGGCCACAAACTCAGGGTCCCTCTCACATACCTTTAGCAGAGAGAAGCCTCCTCTTGAGGTGCTTGTGGAAAGTTAGTATTCCTCTTGACTCGAATCCAGGATCTAAGCTCTCATCTCGAGTTGATTTGGGGTCCACGGAACCCTTTCGTGTTGCTCCAGTGACCTCAGGATCCCTCTAGACTTGAGACAGTGATCTTGGGTTTTCTCTGGAGTGCCATCAAGGAAATCAAGGCTCCTTTCCCATTTGATGTGGAACACGGAATTGCTCTGCACGCAGTGCAGGGGAATCGGGCCTCATCTCGCGGCGATGGGGAAGTCTCATGGTTTTTCTCGAGTTGCGGCCGGAACCTGGGGTATATTTTCGAGTTACGACGGGGAGGGCCCTTCCAGACACGTGTTTGTTCAGCGACGTCAGGACCCCTGCCTAGGTGCGAGGGACAACTCGGGATTCTCCTCGAGTCTTGGCATGGCAATTGGGACGCGTCTCCACATGAGGCGGGAGACCCAGGGTCCCTTTCCACGTGCCACAGATATCCTGGGACTCTTATCCATTTTCAAGAGGAGTCAGGCATCCTCTCCTTCGGAAGTATTGATCTCAGCGGACCTCTGGAGTTTTCAAAGGATATGAGGCCTCCGGTCGCGAGGAGGCGGAGGACTAGGTCTTTCTCTGTGGTCTCCACAGGGGATTCAGACAACCCTTCGTCTTGGGAGATGCAAGACGAGCCTGCATTCAATTCACTGCAGGGATATCCGGCCTTACTTCGAGTCAGAGCATCTCGGTGTCCATTCCACTTGAGGCCACAAACTCAGGGTCCCTGTCACATACCTGTAGCTGAGAGAAGCCTCCTCTTGAGGTGCTTGTGGAAAGTTGGCATTTCTCTTGAGTCGAAGCCAGGGACTAAGCTCGCATCTCGAGTTGATTTGTGGTCCACGGAGCCCTTTCGTGTCGCTACAGTGACCTCAGGATCCGTCTAGACTTGAGACAGTGATCTTGGGTTTTCCCTGGAGTGCCATCAAGGAAATCAAGGCTCCTTTCATGTTTGATGTGGAACACGGAATTGCTCTGCACGCAGTCCAGGGGAATCGGGCCTCATGTCGCGGCGAGGGGGAAGTCTCATGGTTTTTCTCGAGTTGCAGCCGGAACCTGGGGTATATTCTCGAGTTACGACGGGGAGGGCCCTTCCAGACACGTGTTTGTTCAGCGACGTCAGGACTCCTGCCTAGGAGCGAGGGACACCTCGGGATTCTCCTCGAGTCTTGGCATGGCAATTGGGACGCGTCTCCACGTGAGGCGGGAGACCCAGTGTCCCTTCCTACGTGCCACAGGGATCCTGGGGCTCCTATCCATTTTCATGAGGAGTCAGGCATCGTCTCCTTTGGAAGCATTGATCTCCGCGGACCTCTCGGGTTTTCAAAGGATGTGATTCCTCCGCTCGCTGTGAGGCGGAGAATTAGGTTTTTCTCTGTGGTCTCCACAGGGGATTCAGACATCCCTTCGTCTTGGGAGATGCAAGACGAGCCTGCATTCAATTCACTGCAGGGATATCCGGCCTTACTTCGAGTCAGAGCATCTCGGTGTCCATTCCACTTGAGGCCACAAACTCAGGGTCCCTCTCACATACCTGTAGCTGAGAGAAGCCTCCTCTTGAGGTGCTTGTGGAAAGTTGGTATTCCTCTTGAGTCGAAGCCAGGGACTAAGCTCTCATCTCGAGTTGATTTGGGGTCCACGGAGCCCTTTCGTGTTCTTCCAGTGACCTCAGGATCCCTCTAGGCTTGAGACAGTGAACTTGGGTTTTCTCTGGAGTGCCATCAAGGAAATCAAGGCTCCTTTTACGTTTGATGTGGAACACGGAATTGCTCTGCACGCAGTGCAGGGGATTCGGGCCTCATCTCGCGGCGAGGGGGAATTTCATGGTTTGTCTCGAGTTGCGGACAGAACCTGGGGTATATTCTCGAGTTACGATGGGGAGGGCCCTTCCAGACACGTGTTTGTTCAGCGACGTCAGGACTCCTGCCTAGGTGCGAGGGACACCTCAGGATTCTCCTCGATTCTTGGCATGGCAATTGGGACGTGTCTCCACGTGAGGCGGGAGACCCAGGGTCCCTTTCCACGTGCCACAGGGATCCTGGGACTCCTATCCTTTTTCAAGAGGAGTCAGGATCGTCTCCTTTGGAAGCATTGATCTCCGCGGACCTCTCGAGTTTTCAAAGATGGGAGGCCTCCGGTCACAATGAGGAAGAGAACTAGGTATTTCTCTGTGGTCTCCACAGGGGATTCAGACATCCCTTCGTCTTGGGAGATGCAAGACGAGCCTGCACTCAATTCACTGCACGGATATCCGGCCTTACTTGGAGTCAGAGCATCTCGGTGTCCATTCCCCCTGAGGCCACAAACTCAGGGTCCCTCTCACATACCTGTAGCTGAGAGAAGCCTCGTCTTGATGTGCTTGTGGAAACTTGGTATTCCTCTTGACTCGAAGCAAGGGACTAAGCTCTCATCTCGAGTTGATTTGGGGTCCACGGAGCCCTTTCGTGGTGCTCCAGTGACCTCAGGATCCCTCTAGACTTGAGACAGTGATCTTGGGTTTTCTCTGGAGTGCCATCAAGGAAATCAAGGCTCCTTTCACGTTTGATGTGGAACACGGAATTGCTCTGCACGCACTGCAGGGGAATCGGGCCTCATCTCGCGGCGAGGGGGAAGTCTCATGGTTTTTCTCGAGTTGCGGCCGGAACCTGCGGTATATTCTCGATTTATGACGGGGAGGGTCTTTCCAGACACGTGTTTGTTCAGCGACTTCAGGACCCCTGCTTAGGTGCGAGGGACACCTCGGGATTCTCCTCGAGTCTTGGCATGGCAATTGGGACGCGTCTCCACGTGAGGCGGGAGACCCAGGGTCCCTTTCCACGTGCCACAGGGATCCTGGGACTCCTATCCATTTTCAAGAGGAGTCAGGCATCCTCTCCTTTGGAAGCATTGATCTCCGCGGACCTCTTGAGTTTTCAAAGGATATGAGGCCTCCGGTCGCAATGAGGCGGAGAACTAGGTCTTTCTCTGTGGTCTCCACAGGGGATTCAGACATCCCTTCGTCTTGGGAGATGGAAGACGAGCCTGCATTCAATTCACTGCAGGGATATCTGGCCTTACTTCGAGTCAGAGCATCTCGGTGTCCATTCCACTTGAGGCCACAAACTCAGGGTCCTTCTCACATACCTGTGGCTGAGAGAACCCTCCTCTTGAGGTGCTTGTGGAAAGTTGGTATTCCTCTTGAGTCGAAGCCAGGGACTAAGCTCTCATCTCGAGTTGATTTGGGGTCCACAGAGCCCTTTCGTGTTGCTCCAGTGACCTCAGGATCCCTCTAGACTTGAGACAGTGATCTTGGGTTTTCTCTGGAATGCCATCAAGGAAATCAAGGCTCCTTTCTCTTTTGATGTGGAACACGGAATTGCTCTGCATGCAGTGCAGGGTAATCGGGCCTCATCTCGCGGCGAGGGCGAATTCTCATGGTTTTTCTCGAGTTGCGACCGCAACCTGGGGTATATTCTCGAGTTACGACGGGGAGGGCCCTTCCAGAAACGTGTTTGTTCAGCGACGTCAGGACTCCTGCCTCGGTGGGAGGGACACCCGGGATTCTCCTCGAGTCTCGTCATGGCAATTGGCTCGCGTCTCCACGTGAGGCGGGAGACCCAGGGTCCCTTTCCACGTGCAACAGGGATCCTCGGACTCCTATCCATTTTCAAGAGGAGTCAGTCATCGTCTCCTTTGGAAGCATTGATCTCCGCGGACCTCTCCATTTTTCAAAGGATGTGAGGACTCCAGTGGCGATGATGCGGAGAACTAGGTCTTTCTCTGTGGTCTCCACAGGGGATTCAGACATGCCTTCGTCCTGGGAGATGCAAGACGAGCCTGCATTCAATTCACTGCAGGGATATCTGGCCTTACTTCGAGTCAGAACACCTCGATGTCCATTCCACTTCAGGCCACAAACTCAGGGTCCCTCTCACATACCTGCAGCTGAGAGAAGCATCCTCTTGAGGTGCTTGTGGAAAGTTGGTATTGCTCTTGAGTCGAAGCCAGGACTAAGCTCTCATCTCGAGTTGATTTCGGGTCCTCGGAGCCCTTTCATGTTGCTACAGTGACCTCAGGATCCCTCTAGACTTGAGACAGTGATCTTTGGTTTTCTCTGGAGGGCCATCAAGGAAATCAAGGCTCCTTTCACGTTTGATGTGGAACACGGAATTGCTCTGCAGCCAGTCCAGGGAAATCGGCCCTCATCTCGTGGCGAGGGGGAAGTCTCATGGTTTTTCTCGAGTTGCGGCCGGATCCTGGGGTATATTCTCGAGTTACGACGGGGAGGGACCTTCCAGAAACGTGTTTGTTCAGCGATGTCAGGACTCCTGCCTTGGTGCTAGGGACACCTCGGGATTCTCCTCGAGGCTTGACATGGCAATTGGGACGCGTCTCCACGTGAGGTGAGAGACCCAGGGTCCCTTTCCACGTGAAACAGGGATCCTGGGACTCCTATCCATTTTCAAGAGGAGTCAGGCATCGTCTCCTTTGGAAGCATTGATCTCCGCGGACTTTTCGAATTTTCAAAGGATGTGAGGCCTTGTCGCAATGAGGCGGAGAACTAGGTCTTTCTCTGTGGTCTCCACAGGGGATACAGACATCCCTTCGTCTTGGGAGATGCAAGACGAGCCTGCATTCAATTCACTGCAGCGAAATCCAGCCTTACTTCGAGTCAGAGCATCTCGGTGTCCATTCCACTTGAGGCCACAAACTCAGGGTCCCTCTCACATACCTGTAGCTGAGAGAAGCCTCCTCTTGACGTGCTTGTGGAACGTTGGTATACCTCTTGAGTCGAAGTTAGGGACTAAGCTCTCATCTCGAGTTGATTTCGGGTCCACGGAGCCCTTTCTTTTTGCTCCAATGACCTCAGGATCCCTCTAGACTTGGGACAGTGATCTTGGGTTTTCTCTGGAGTGCCATCAAGGAAATCAAGTCTCCTTTCCCGTTTGATGTGGAACACGGAATTGCTCTGCATGCAGTGCAGGGGAATCGGGCCTCATGTCGCGGCGAGGGGGAAGTCTCATGGTTTTTCTCGAGTTGCGGCTGGAACCTGGGGTATATTCTCGAGTTACGACGGGGAGGTCCCTTCCAGACACGTGTTTGTTCAGGGACGTCTGGACTCCTGCCTAGGTGCGAAGGACACCTCGGTATTCTCCTCGAGTCTTGGCATGGCAATTGCGAGGCATCTCCACGTGAAAGGGAGACCCAGGGTCCCTTTCCCCGTGCCACAGGGATCCTGGGACTCCTATCCTTTTTCAAGAGGAGTCAGGCATCCTCTCCGTTGGAAGCATTGATCTCCGAGGACCTCTCGAGTTTTCAAAGGATGTGAGTCCTCCGCTCACGATGTGGTGAGAACTAGATCTTTCTCTGTGGTCTCCACAGGGGATTCAGACATCCCTTCGTCTTGGGAGATGCAAGACGAGCCTGCACTCAATTCACTGCACGGATATCCGGCCTTACTTCGAGTCAGAGCATCTCGGTGTCCATTGCACTTGAGGCCACAAACTCAGGGTCCCTCTCACATACCTGTAGCTGAGAGAAGCCTCCTCTTGAGGTGCTTGTGGAAAGTTGGTATTCCTCTCGAGTCGAAGCCGGGGACTAAGCTCTCATCTCGAGTTGATTTGGGGTCCATGGAGCCCTTTCGTGTTGCTCCAGTGACCTCAGGATCCCTCTAGACTTGAGACAGTGATCTTGGGTTTTCTCTGGAGTGCCATCAAAGAAATCAAGGCTCCTTTCTTTTTTGATGTGGAATACGGAATTGCTCTGCATGCAGTGCAGGGGAATCGGGCCTCATCTCTCGGCGAGGGGGAAGTCTCATGGTTTTTCTCGAGTTGCGGCCAGAACATGGGGTATATTCTCGAGTTACGACGGGGACGGCCCTTCCAGACACGTGTTTGTTCAGCGACGTCAGGACTCCTGCCTAGGTGCGAGGGACACCTCGGGATTCTCCTCGAGTCTTGGCATGGCAATTGGGACGCGTCTCCACGTGAGGCGGGAGACCCAGGGTCCCTTTCCACGTGCCACAGGGATCCTGGGACTCCTATCCATTTTCAAGA
Source organism: Dama dama (assembly GCF_033118175.1). Lineage (NCBI taxonomy): Eukaryota > Metazoa > Chordata > Mammalia > Artiodactyla > Cervidae > Dama > Dama dama. The sequence continues at coordinate 3,228,465 of NC_083706.1, read as the reverse complement.
GGAGTCAGGCATCGTCTCCTTTGGAAGCATTGATCTCCGCGGACCTCTTGAGTTTTCAAAGGATGTGAGGCCTCCGGTCGCGATGAGGCGGAGAACTAAGACTTTCTCTGTGGTCTCCACAGGGGATTCAGACATTCCTTCGTCTTGAGAGATGCAAGACGAGCCTGCATTCAATTCATTGCAGGGATATCTGGCCTTACTTCGAGTCAGAGCATCTCGGTGTCCATTCCACTTGAGGCCACAAACTCAGAGTCCTTCTCACATACCTGTGGCTGAGAGAACCCTCCTCTTGGGGTGCTTGTGGAGAGTTGGTATTCCTCTTGCGTCGAAGCCAGGTACTAAGCTCTCATCTCGAGTTGATTTGGGGTCCACGGAGCCCTTTCGTGTTTCTCCAGTGACCTCAGGATCCCTCTAGACTTGAGACAGTGATCCTGGGTTTTCTCTGGAGTGCCATCAAGGAAATCAAGGCTCCTTTCACGTTTGATGTGGAACACGGAATTGCTCTGCACGCAGTCCAGGGGAATCGGGCCTCATCTCGCGTCGAGGGGAAAGTCTCATGGTTTTTCTCGAGTTGCGGCCGGAACCTGGGGTATATTCTCGATTTACGACGAGGAGGACCCTTCCAGACACGTGATAGGTGCGAGGGACACCTCGGGATTCTCCGCGAGTCTTGGCATGGCAATTGGGATGCGTCTCCACGTGAGGCGGGAGACCCAGGGTCCCTTTCCACGTGCCACAGGGATCCTGGGACTCCTATCCATTTTCAAGAGGAGTCAGGCATCGTCTCCTTTGGAAGCATTGATCTCCGCTGACCTCTCGAGTTTTCAAAGAATGTGAGGCCACAGGTCGCGATGAGGAGGAGGACTATGTCATTCTCTGTGGTCTGCACAGGGGTTTCAGACATCCCTTCGTCTTGGGAGATGCAAGACGAGCCTGCATTCACTTCACTGCAGGGATATCCGGCCTTACTTCGAGTCAGAGCATCTCGGTGTCCATTCCCCTTGAGGCCACAAACTCAGGGTCCCTCTCACATTCCTGGAGCTGAGAGAAGCCTCCTCTTGAGGTGCTTGTGGAAAGTTGGTATTCCTCTTGAGTCGAAGCCAGGGACTAAGCTCTCATCTCGAGTTGATTTGGGGTCCACGGAGCCCTTTCGTGTTGCTCCAGTGACCTCAGGATCCCTCTAGACTTGAGACAGTGATCTTGGGTTTTCTCTGGAGTGCCATCAAAGAAATCAAGGCTCCTTTCATTTTTGATGTGGAATACGGAATTTCTCTGCATGCAGTGCAGGGGAATCGGGCCTCATCTCTCGGCGAGGGGGAAGTCTCATGGTTTTTCTCGAGTTGCGGCCGGAACCTGGGGTATATTCTCGAGTTACGACGGGGACGGCCCTTCCAGACACATGTTTGTTCAGCGACGTCAGGACTCCTGCCTAGGTGCGAGGGACACCTCGGGATTCTCCTCGAGTCTTGGAATGGCAATTGGGACGCGTCTCCACGTGAGGCGGGAGACCCAGGGTCCCTTTCCACGTGCCACAGGGATCCTGGGACTCCTATCCATTTTCAAGAGGAGTCAGGCATCGTCTTCTTTGGAAGCATTGATCTCCGCGGACCTCTTGAGTTTTCAAAGGATGTGAGGCCTCCGGTCGCGATGAGGCGGAAAACTAGTACTTTCTCTGCGGTCTCCACAGGGGATTCAGACATTCCTTCGTCTTGAGAGATGCAAGACGAGCCTGCGTTCAATTCATTGCTGGGATATCTGGCCTTACTTCGAGTCAGAGCATCTCGGTGTCCATTCCACTTGAGGCCACAAACTCAGAGTCCTTCTCACATACCTGTGGCTGAGAGAACCCTCCTCTTGGGGTGCTTGTGGAGAGTTGGTATTCCTCTTGCGTAGAAGCCAGGTACTAAGCTCTCATCTCGAGTTGATTTGGGGTCCACGGAGCCCTTTCGTGTTGCTCCAGTGACCTCAGGATCCCTCTAGACTTGAGACAGTGATCCTGGGTTTTCTCTGGAGTGCCATCAAGGAAATCAAGGCTCCTTTCAGGTTTGATGTGGAACACGGAATTGCTCTGCACGCAGTCCAGGGGAATCGGGCCTCATCTCGCGTCGAGGGGAAAGTCTCATGGTTTTTCTCGAGTTGCGGCCGGAACCTCGGGTATATTCTCGATTTACGACGGGGAAGGCCCTTCCAGACACGTGTTTGTTCAGCGACGTCAGGACTCCTGCCTAGGTGCCAGGGACACCTCGGGATTCTCCTCGAGTATTGGCATGGCAATTGGGACGCGTCTCCACGTGAGGCGGGAGACCCAGGGTCCCTTTCCACGTGCCACAGGAATCCTGGGACTCCTATCCATTTTCAAGAGGAGTCAGGCATCGTCTCCTTTGGAAGCATTGATCTCCGCGGACCTCTCGAGTTTTCAAACGATGTGAGGCCTCCGGTCGCGATGAGGCGGAGAACTCGGTCTTTCTCTCTGGTCTCCACAGGGGATTCAGACATCCCTTCGTCTTGGGAGATGCAAGACGAGCCTGCATTCAATTCACTGCAGGGATATACGGCCTTACTTCGAGTCAGAGCATCTCGGTGTATATTCCACTTGAGGCCACAAACTCAGGGTCCCACTCACATACCTGTACCTGAGAGAAGCCTCCTCTTGAGGTGCTTGTGGAAAGGTGGTATTCCTCTTGAGTCGAAGCCAGGGACTAAGCTCTCATCTCGAGTTGATTTGGGGTCCACGAGCCCTTTCGTGTTGCTCCAGTGACCTCAGGATCCCTCTAGACTTGAGACAGTGATCTTGGGATTTCTCTGGAGTGTCATCAAGGAAATCAAGGCTCCTTTCAGGTTTGATGTGGAACACGGAATTGTTCTGCACGCAGTGCAGGGGAATCGGGTCTCATCTCACAGCGAGGGGGAAGTCTCATGGTTTTTCTCGAGTTGCGGCCGGAACCTGGGGTATATTCTCGAGTTACGACGGGGAGGGCCCTTCCAGACACGTGTTTGTTCAGCGACGTCAGGACTCCTGCCTAGGTGCGAGGGACACCTCGGGATTCTCCTCGAGTCTTGGCATGGCAATTGGGATGCGTCTCCACGTGAGGCGGGAGACCCAGGGTCCCTTTCCCCGTGCCACAGGGATCCTGGGACTCCTATCCATTTTCAAGAGGAGTCAGGCATCGTCTCCTTTGGAAGCATTGATCTCCGCGAACGTCTCGAGTTTTCAAAGGATGTGAGGCCTCCGATCGCGATGATGCGGAGAACTAGGGCTTTCTCTGTGGTCTCCACAGGGGATTCAGACATCCCTTCGTCTTGGGAAATGCAAGACGAGCCTGCACTCAATTCACTGCAGTGATATCCGGCCTTACTTCCTGTCAGAGCATCTCGGTGTCCAGTCCACTTGAGGCCACAAACTCAGGGTCCGTCTCACATACCTGTAGCTGAGAGAAGCCTCCTCTTGAGGTGCTTGTGGAAAGTTGGTATTCCTCTTGAGTCGAAGCCAGGGACTAAGCTCTCATCTCGCGTTGATTTGGGGTCCACGGAGCCCTTTCGTGTTGCTCCATTGACCTCAGGATCCCTCTAGACTTGAGAGTGTGATCTTGGGTTTTCTCTGGAGTGCCATCAAGGAAATCAAGGCTCCTTTCACGTTTGATATGGAACACGGAATTGCTCTGCATGCAGTGCAGGGTAATCGGGCCTCATCTCGCGGCGAGGGGGAAGTTTCATGGTTTTTCTCGCGTTGCGGCCGGAACCTGGGTTACATTCTCGAGTTACGACGGGGAGGGCCTTTCCAGACACGTGTTTGTTCAGCGACGTCAGGACTCCTGCCTAGGTGCGAGGGACACCTCGGGATTCTCCTCAAGTCTTGACATGGCAATTGGGATGCGTCTCCACGTGAGGCGGGAGACCCAGTGTCCCTTTCCACGTGCCACAAGGATCCTGGAACTCCTATATATTTTCAAGAGGAGTCAGGCATCGTCTCCTTTGGGAGCATTGATCTCCGCAGACCTCTCGAGTTTTCAAAGGATGTGAGGCCTCCGGTCGCGTTGAGGCGGCGGACTCGGTCTTTCTCTGTTGTCTCCACAGGGGATTCAGACATCACTTTGTCTTGGGAGATGCAAGAAGAGCCTGCATTCAATTCACTGTTGGGATATCCGGCCTTACTTCGAGTCAGAGCATCTCGGTGTCCATTCCACTTGAGGCCACAAATTCAGGGTCCCTCTCACATACCTGTAGCTGAGAGAAGCCTCCTCTTGAGGTGCTTGTGGAAAGTTGGTATTCCTCTTGAGTCGAAGCCAGGGACTAAGCTCTCATCTCGAGTTGATTTGGGGTCCACCGAGCCCTTTCCTGTTGCTCCAGTGACCTCAGAATCATTCTAGACTTGAGACAGTGATCTTGGGTTTTCTCTGGAGTGCCATCAAGGAAATCAAGGCTCCTTTCACGTTTGATGTGGAACGCGGAATTGCTCTGCACGCAGTGCAGGGGAATCGGGCCTAATCTCGCGGCGAGGGGGAAGTCTCATGGTTTTTCTCGAATTCCGGCCGGAACCTGGGGTATATTCTCGAGTTACGACGGGGAGGGCCCTTCCAGAAACGTGTTTGTTCAGCGACGTCAGGACTCCTGCCTAGGTGTGAGGGACAATTCAGGATTCTCCTCGAGTCTCGGCATGGCAATTGGGACGCGTCTCCACGTGAGGCGGGAGACCCAGGGTCCCTTTCCATGTGCCACAGGGATCCTGGGACTCCTATCCATTTTCTAGTCATCGTCTCCTTTGGAAGCATTGATCTCCGCGGACCTCTCTAGTTTTCAAAGGACGTGAGGCCTCCGTTCGCGTTGAGGCGGAGGACTAGGTTTTTCTCTGTGGACTCCACAGGGGATTCAGACAACCCTTCGTCTTGGGAGATGCAAGACGAGCCTGCATTCAATTCACTGCAGGGATATCCGGCTTTACTTCGAGTCAGAGCATCTCGGTGTCCATTCCACTTGAGGCCACAAACTCAGGGGCCCTCTCACATACCTGTAGCTGAGAGAAGCCTCCTCTTGAGGTGCTTGTGGAAAGTTGGTATTCCTCTTGAGTCGAAGCCAGGGACTAAGCTCTCATCTCGAGTTGATTTGGGGTCCACTGAGCCCTTTGGTGTTGCTCCAGTGACCTCAGGATCCCTCTAGAATTGAGACAGTGATCTTGGGTTTTCTCTGGAGTGCCATCAAGGAAATCAAGGTTCCTTTCACGTTTGATGTGGAACACGGAATTGCTCTGCACGCAGTACAGGGGAATCGGGCCTCATCTCTCGGCGAGGGGGAAGTCTCATGGTTTTTCTCGAGTTGCGGTCGAAACCTGGGGTATATTCTCGAGTTACGACGGGGAGGGCCCTTCCATACACGTGTTTGTTCAGCGACGTCAGGACTCCTGCCTAGGTGCGAAGGACACCTCGGGATTCTCCTCGAGTCTTGGCATGGCAATTGGGACGCGTCTCCACGTGAGGCGGGAGACCCAGGGTCCCTTTCCATGTCCCACAGGGATCCTGGGACTCCTATCCATTTTCAAGAGGAGTCAGGCATCGTCTCCTTTGGAAGCATTGATCTCCGTGGACCTCTCGAGTTTTCAAAGGATGTGAGGCCTCCGGTCGCGATGAGGCGGAGAATTATGTCTTTCCCTGTGGTCTCCACAGGGGATTCAGACATCCCTTCGTCTTGGGAGATGCAAGACGAGCCTGCATTCAATTCACTGCAGGGATATCCGGCCTTACTTCGAGTCAGAGCATCTCGGTGTCCATTCCACTTGAGGCCACAAACTCAGGGGCCCTCTCACATACCTGTAGCTGAGAGAACCCTCCTCTTGAGGTGCTTGTGGAAAGTTGGTATTCCTCTTGAGTCTAAGCCAGGGACTAAGTTCTCATCTCGAGTTAATTTGGGGTCCACGGAGCCCTTTCGTGTTGCTCCAGTGACCTCAGGATCCCTCTAGACTTGAGACAGTGATCTTGGGTTTTCTCTGGAGTGCCATCAAGGAAATCAAGGCTCCTTTCACTTTTGATGTGGAACACGGAATTGCTCTGCACGCAGTACAGGGGAATCGGGCCTCATCTCGCCGTGAGGGGGAAGTCTCATGGTTTTTCTCGAGTTGCGGCCGGAACCTGGGGTATATTCTCGAGTTACGACGGGGAGGGCCCTTCCAGACACGTGTTTGTTCAGCGACGTCAGGACTCCTGCCTAGGTGCGAGGGACACCTCGGGATTCTCCTCGAGTCTTGGCATGGCAATTGGGACGCGTCTCCACATGAGGCGGGAGACCCAGGGTCCCTTTCCACGTGCCACAGTGATCCTGGGACTCCTATGCATTTTCAAGAGGAGCCAGGCATCGTATCCTTTGGAAGCATTGATCTCTGCAGACCTCTCGAGTTTTCAAATGATATGAGGCCTCCGGTCATGATGAGGCGGAGGACTAGGTTTTTCTCTGTGGTCTCCACAGGGGATTCAGACATCCCTTCGTCTTGGGAGATGCAAGACGAGCCTGCATTCAATTCACTGCAGGGATATCCGGACTTACTTCGAGTCACAGCATCTCGGTGTCCATTCCACTTGAGGCCACAAACTCAGGGTCCCTCTCACATACCTGTATCTGAGAGAAGCCTCCTCTTGAGGTGCTTGTGGAAAGTTGGTATTCCTCTTGAGTCGAAGCCAGGGACTAAGCTCTCATCTCGAGGTGATTTGGGGTCCACGGAGCCCTTTCGTGTTGCTACAGTGACTTCAGGATCCCTCTAGACTTGAGACAGTGATCTTGGGTTTTCTCTGGAGTGCCATCAAGGAAATCAAGGCTCCTTTCACGTTTGATGTGGAACACGGAATTGCTCTGCACGCAGTGCAGGGGAATCGGGCCTCATCTGGCGGCGAGGGGGAAGTCTCATGGTTTTTCGCGAGTTGCGGCCGGAACCTGGGGTATATTCTCGAGTTACGATGGGGAGGCCACTTCCAGACACGTGTTTGTTCAGCGACGTTAGGACTCCTTCCTAGGTGCGAGGGACACCTCGGGATTCTCGTCGAGGCTTAGCATGGCAATTGGGACGCTTCTCCACGTGAGACGTGAGACCCAGGCTCCCTTTCCACGTGCCACAGTGATCCTGGGACTCCTATCCATTTTCAAGAGGAGTCAGGCATCGGCTCCTTTGGAAGCATTGATCTCCGCAGACCTCTCGAGTTTTCAAAGGATGTGAGGCCTCAGGTCGCGTTGAGGCGGAGGACTAGGTCTTTCTCTGTGGTCTGCACAGGGCTTTCAGACATCCCTTCGTCTTGGGAGATGCAAGACGAGCCTGCATTCAATTCACTGCAGGGATATCCGGCCTTACTTTGAGTGAGAGCATCTCGGTGTCCATTCCACTTGAGGCCACAAACTCAGGGTCCCTCTCACATACCTGTAGCTGAGAGAAGCCTCCTCTTGAGGTGCTTGTGGAAAGTTCGTATTCCTCTTGAGTCGAAGCCAGGGACTAAGCTCTCATCTCGAGTTGATTTGGGGTCCACGGAGCCCTTTCGAGTTGCTCCAGTGACCTCAGGATCCCTCTAGACTTGAGACAGTGATCTTGGGTTTTCTCTGGAGTGCCATCAAGGAAATCAAGGCTCCTTTCACTTTTGATGTCGAACACGGAATTGCTCTGCACGCAGTGCAGGGGAATTGGGCCTCATATCGCGGCGAGGGGGAAGTCTCATGGTTTTTCTCGAGTTGCGGCCTGAACCTGGGGTATATTCTCGAGTTGCGATGGGGAGGGCCCTTCCAGACACGTGTTTGTTCAGCGACGTCAGGACTCCTGCCTTGGTGCGAGGGACACCTCGCGATTCTCCTCGAGTCTTGGCATGGCAATTGGGATGCGTCTCCACGTGAGGCGGGAGACCCAGGGTCCCTTTCCACGTGCCACAGGGATCCTGGGACTCCTATCCATTTTCAAGAGTAGTCAGGCATCGTCTCCTTTGGAAGCATTGATCTCCGCTGACCTCTCGAGTTTTCAAAGAATGTGAGGCCTCCGTTTGCGTTGAGTCGGAGAACTCGGTCTTTCTCTGTGGTCTCCACAGGGAATTCAGACATCCCTTCGTCTTGGGAGATGCAAGACGAGCCTGCATTCCATTCACTGCAGGGATATCCGGCCTTACTTCGAGTCAGAGCATCTCGGTGTCCATTCCACTTGAGGCCACAAACTCAGGGTCCCTCTCACATACCTGCAGCTGAGAGAAGCCTCCTCTTGAGGTGCTTGTGGAAAGTTGGTATATTCTTGAGTCGAAACCAGGGACTAAGCTCTCATCTCGAGTTGATTTGGGGTCCCGGAGCCCTTTCCTGTTGCTACAGTGACCTCAGGATCCCTCTAGACTTGAGACAGTGATCTTGGGTTTTCTCTGGAGTGCCATCAAGGAAATCAAGGCTCCTTTCACGTTTGATGTGGAACACGGAATTGCTCTGCACGCACTGCAGGGGAATCGGGCCTCATCTCGCGGCGAGGAGTAATTCTCATGGTTTTTCTCGAGTTGCGGCCGGAACCTGGAGTATATTCTCGAGTTACGACGGGGAGGGCCCTTCCAGACACGTGTTTGTTCAGCGACGTCAGGACTCCTGCCTAGGTGCGAGGGACACCTCGGGATTCTCCTCGAGTCTTGGCATGGTAATTGGGACGCGTCTCCACATGAGACGGGAGACCCAGGGTCCCTTTGGACGTGCCACAGGGATCCTGGAACTCCTATCCATTTTCAAGAGGAGTCAGACATCGTCTCCTTTGGAAGCATTGATCTCCGCGGACCTTTCGAGTTTTCAAAGGATGTGAGGCCTCCGTTCCCGTTGAGGCGGAGAACTCGGTCTTTCTCTGTGGTCTCCACAGGGGATTCAGACATTCCTTCGTCTTCGGAGATGCAAGACGAGCCTGCATTCAATTCACTGCAGGGATATCCGGCCTTACTTCGAGTCAGAGCATCTCGGTGTCCATTCCACTTGAGGCCACAAACTCAGGGTCCCTCTCACATACCTGTAGCTGAGAGAGGTGCTTGTGGAAAGTTGGTATTCCTCTTGAGTCGAAGCCAGGGACTAAGCTCTCATCTCGGGTTGATTTGGGGTCCACGGAGCCCTTTCGAGTTGCTACAGTGACCTCAGGATCCCTCTAGACTTGAGACAGTGATCTTGGGTTTTCTCTGGAGTGCCATCAAGGAAATCAAGGCTCCTTTCACGTTTGATGTGGAACACGGAATTGCTCTGCACGCAGTCCAGGGGAATCGGGCCTCATCTCGCGGCGAGGGGGAAGTCTCATGGTTTTTCTCGAGTTGCGGCCGGAACCTGGGTATATTCTCGAGTTACGAAGGGGAGGGCCCTTGCAGACACGTGTTTGTTCAGCGACGTCAGGACTCCTGCCTAGGTGCGAGGGACACCTCGGGATTCTCCTCGAGTCTTGGCATGGCATTTGGGACGCGTCTCCACGTGAGGCGGGAGACCCAGGGTCCCTTTCCACGTGCCACAGGGATCCTGGGACTCCTATCCATTTTCATGAGGAGTCAGGCATCGTCTCCTTTGGAAGCATTGATCTCCGCGGACCTCTCGAGTTTTCAAAGGATATGAGGCCTCCGGTCGCGAAGAGGCGGAGAACTCGGTCTTTCTCTGTGGTCTCCACAGGGGATTCAGACATCCCTTCGTCTTGGGAGATGCAAGACGAGCCTGCATTCAATTCACTGCAGGGATATCCGGCCTTACTTCGAGTCAGACCATCTCGGTGTCCATTCCACTTGAGGCCACAAACTCAGGGTCCCTCTCACATACCTGTAGCTGAGAGAAGCCTCCTCTTGCGGTGCTTGTAGAAAGTTGGTATTCCTCTTGAGTCTAAGCCAGGGACTAAGCTCTCATCTCGAGTTGATTTCAGGTCCACGGAGCCCTTTCGTGTTGCTACAGTGACTTCAGGATCCCTCTAGACTTGAGACAGTGATCTTGGGTTTTCTCTGGAGTGCCATCAAGGAAATCAAGGCTCCTTTCACGTTTGATGTGGAACACGGAATTGCTCTGCACGCAGTGCAGGGGAGTCGGGCCTCATCTCGCAGCGAGGGGGAAGTCTCATGGTTTTTCGCGAGTTGCGGCCGGAACCTGGGGTATATTCTCGAGTTACGACGGGGAGGGCCCTTCCAGACACGTGTTTGTTCAGCGACGTCACGACTCCTGCCTAGGTGCGAGGGACACCTCGGGATTCTCCTCGAGTCTTGGCGTGGCAATTGGGACGCGTCTCCACGTGAGACGTGAGACCCAGGCTCCCTTTCCACGTGCCACAGTGATCCTGGGACTCCTATCCATTTTCAAGAGTAGTCAGGCATCGGCTCCTTTGGAAGCATTGATCTCCGCAGACCTCTCGAGTTTTCAAAGGATGTGAGGCCTCAGGTCGCGTTGAGGCGGAGGACTAGGTCTTTCTCTGTGGTCTGCACAGGGCTTTCAGACATCCCTTCGTCTTGGGAGATGCAAGACGAGCCTGCATTCAATTCACTGCAGGGATATCCGGCCTTACTTTGAGTGAGAGCATCTCGGTGTCCATTCCACTTGAGGCCACAAACTCAGGGTCCCTCTCACATACCTGTAGCTGAGAGAAGCCTCCTCTTGAGGTGCTTGTGGAAAGTTCGTATTCCTCTTGAGTCGAAGCCAGGGACTAAGCTCTCATCTCGAGTTGATTTGGGGTCCACGGAGCCCTTTCGAGTTGCTCCAGTGACCTCAGGATCCCTCTAGACTTGAGACAGTGATCTTGGGTTTTCTCTGGAGTGCCATCAAGGAAATCAAGGCTCCTTTCACTTTGGATGTCGAACACGGAATTGCTCTGCACGCAGTGCAGGGGAATTGGGCCTCATATCGCGGCGAGGGGGAAGTCTCATGGTTTTTCTCGAGTTGCGGCCTGAACCTGGGGTATATTCTCGAGTTGCGATGGGGAGGGCCCTTCCAGACACGTGTTTATTCAGCGACGTCAGGACTCCTGCCTTGGTGCGAGGGACACCTCGCGATTCTCCTCGAGTCTTGGCATGGCAATTGGGATGCGTCTCCACGTGAGGCGGGAGACCCAGGGTCCCTTTCCACGTGCCACAGGGATCCTGGGACTCCTATCCATTTTCAAGAGTAGTCAGGCATCGTCTCCTTTGGAAGCATTGATCTCCGCTGACCTCTCGAGTTTTCAAAGAATGTGAGGCCTCCGTTTGCGTTGAGTCGGAGAACTCGGTCTTTCTCTGTGGTCTCCACAGGGAATTCAGACATCCCTTCGTCTTGGGAGATGCAAGACGAGCCTGCATTCCATTCACTGCAGGGATATCCGGCCTTACTTCGAGTCAGAGCATCTCGGTGTCCATTCCACTTGAGGCCACAAACTCAGGGTCCCTCTCACATACCTGCAGCTGAGAGAAGCCTCCTCTTGAGGTGCTTGTGGAAAGTTGGTATATTCTTGAGTCGAAACCAGGGACTAAGCTCTCATCTCGAGTTGATTTGGGGTCCCGGAGCCCTTTCCTGTTGCTACAGTGACCTCAGGATCCCTCTAGACTTGAGACAGTGATCTTGGGTTTTCTCTGGAGTGCCATCAAGGAAATCAAGGCTCCTTTCACGTTTGATGTGGAACACGGAATTGCTCTGCACGCACTGCAGGGGAATCGGGCCTCATCTCGCGGCGAGGAGTAATTCTCATGGTTTTTCTCGAGTTGCGGCCGGAACCTGGAGTATATTCTCGAGTTACGACGGGGAGGGCCCTTCCAGACACGTGTTTGTTCAGCGACGTCAGGACTCCTGCCTAGGTGCGAGGGACACCTCGGGATTCTCCTCGAGTCTTGGCATGGTAATTGGGACGCGTCTCCACATGAGACGGGAGACCCAGGGTCCCTTTGGACGTGCCACAGGGATCCTGGAACTCCTATCCATTTTCAAGAGGAGTCAGACATCGTCTCCTTTGGAAGCATTGATCTCCGCGGACCTTTCGAGTTTTCAAAGGATGTGAGGCCTCCGTTCCCGTTGAGGCGGAGAACTCGGTCTTTCTCTGTGGTCTCCACAGGGGATTCAGACATTCCTTCGTCTTCGGAGATGCAAGACGAGCCTGCATTCAATTCACTGCAGGGATATCCGGCCTTACTTCGAGTCAGAGCATCTCGGTGTCCATTCCACTTGAGGCCACAAACTCAGGGTCCCTCTCACATACCTGTAGCTGAGAGAGGTGCTTGTGGAAAGTTGGTATTCCTCTTGAGTCGAAGCCAGGGACTAAGCTCTCATCTCGGGTTGATTTGGGGTCCACGGAGCCCTTTCGAGTTGCTACAGTGACCTCAGGATCCCTCTAGACTTGAGACAGTGATCTTGGGTTTTCTCTGGAGTGCCATCAAGGAAATCAAGGCTCCTTTCACGTTTGATGTGGAACACGGAATTGCTCTGCACGCAGTCCAGGGGAATCGGGCCTCATCTCGCGGCGAGGGGGAAGTCTCATGGTTTTTCTCGAGTTGCGGCCGGAACCTGGGTATATTCTCGAGTTACGAAGGGGAGGGCCCTTGCAGACACGTGTTTGTTCAGCGACGTCAGGACTCCTGCCTAGGTGCGAGGGACACCTCGGGATTCTCCTCGAGTCTTGGCATGGCATTTGGGACGCGTCTCCACGTGAGGCGGGAGACCCAGGGTCCCTTTCCACGTGCCACAGGGATCCTGGGACTCCTATCCATTTTCAAGAGGAGTCAGGCATCGTCTCCTTTGGAAGCATTGATCTCCGCGGACCTCTCGAGTTTTCAAAGGATATGAGGCCTCCTGTCGCGAAGAGGCGGAGAACTCGGTCTTTCTCTGTGGTCTCCACAGGGGATTCAGACATCCCTTCGTCTTGGGAGATGCAAGACGAGCCTGCATTCAATTCACTGCAGGGATATCCGGCCTTACTTCGAGTCAGACCATCTCGGTGTCCATTCCACTTGAGGCCACAAACTCAGGGTCCCTCTCACATACCTGTAGCTGAGAGAAGCCTCCTCTTGCGGTGCTTGTAGAAAGTTGGTATTCCTCTTGAGTCTAAGCCAGGGACTAAGCTCTCATCTCGAGTTGATTTCAGGTCCACGGAGCCCTTTCGTGTTGCTACAGTGACTTCAGGATCCCTCTAGACTTGAGACAGTGATCTTGGGTTTTCTCTGGAGTGCCATCAAGGAAATCAAGGCTCCTTTCACGTTTGATGTGGAACACGGAATTGCTCTGCACGCAGTGCAGGGGAGTCGGGCCTCATCTCGCAGCGAGGGGGAAGTCTCATGGTTTTTCGCGAGTTGCGGCCGGAACCTGGGGTATATTCTCGAGTTACGACGGGGAGGGCCCTTCCAGACACGTGTTTGTTCAGCGACGTCACGACTCCTGCCTAGGTGCGAGGGACACCTCGGGATTCTCCTCGAGTCTTGGCGTGGCAATTGGGACGCGTCTCCACGTGAGACGTGAGACCCAGGCTCCCTTTCCACGTGCCACAGTGATCCTGGGACTCCTATCCATTTTCAAGAGGAGTCAGGCATCGGCTCCTTTGGAAGCATTGATCTCCGCAGACCTCTCGAGTTTTCAAAGGATGTGAGGCCTCAGGTCGCGTTGAGGCGGAGGACTAGGTCTTTCTCTGTGGTCTGCACAGGGCTTTCAGACATCCCTTCGTCTTGGGAGATGCAAGACGAGCCTGCATTCAATTCACTGCAGGGATATCCGGACTTACTTCGAGTCAGAGCATCTCGGTGTCCATTGCACTTGAGGCCACAAACTCAGGGTCCCTCTCACATACCTGTAGCTGAGAGAAGCCTCCTCTTGAGGTGCTTGTGGAAAGTTGGTATTCCTCTTGCGTCGAAGCCAGGGACTAAGCTGTCATCTCGAGTTGATTTGGGGTCCACGGAGCCCTTTCGGGTTGCTCCAGTGACCTCAGGATCCCTCTAGACTTGAGACAGTGATCTTGGGTTTTCTCTGGAGTGCCATCAGGGAAATCAAGGCTCCTTTCATGTTTGATGTGGAACACTGAATTGCTCTGCACGCAGTGCACGGGAAACGGGCCTCATGTCGCGGCCAGCGGGAAGTCTCATGGTTTTTCTCGAGTTGCGGCCGGAACCTGGGGTATATTCTCGAGTTATGACGGCGAGGGCCCTTCCAGACATGTGTTTGTTCAGCGACATCAGGACTCCTGCCTAGGTGCGAGGGACACCTCGGGATTCTCCTCGAGTCTTGGCATGGCAATTGGGACGCGTCTCCACGTGAGGTGGGAGACCCAGGGTCCCTTTCCACGTGCCACAGGGATCCTGGGACTCATATCCATTTTCAAGAGGAGTCAGGCATCGTCTCCTTTGGAAGCATTGATCTCCGCGGACGTCTTGAATTTTCAAAGGATGTGAGGCCTCCCTTCGCGATGAGTCGGAGAACTAGGTCTTTCTCTGTGGTCTCCACAGGGGATTCAGACAAACCTTCGTCTTGGGAGATGCAGGACGAGCCTGCATTCAATTCACTGCAGGGATATCCGGCCTTACTTCGAGTCAGAGCATCTCGGTGTCCGTTCCACTTGAGGCCACAAACTCAGGGTCCCTCTCACATACCTGTATCTGAGAGAAGCCTCCTCTTGAGGTGCTTGTGGAAAGTTGGTATTCCTCTTGAGTCGAAGCCAGGGACTAAGCTCTCATCTCGAGTTGATTTGGGGTCCACGGAGCCCTTTCGTGTTGCTCCAGTGACCTCAGGATCACTCTAGACTTGAGACAGAGATCTTGGGTTTTCTCTGGAGTGCCATCAAGGAAATCAAGGCTCCTTTCACGTTTGATGTGGAACACGGAATTGCTCTGCACGCAGTGCAGGGGAATCGGGCCTCATCTCGCGGCGAGGAGTAATTCTCATGGTTTTTCTCGAGTTGCGGCCGGAACCTGGGGTATGTTCTCGAAGTACGACGGCGAGGGCCCTTCCAGACACGTGTTTGTTCAGCGACGTCAGGACTCCTGCCTTGGTGCGAGGGACACCTGGGTATTCTCCACGAGTCTTGGCATGGTAATTGGGACGCGTATCCACGTGATGCGGGAAACCCAGGGTCACTTTCCACGTTCCATAGGGATCCTGGGACTCCTATCCATTTTCAAGAGGAGTCAGGCAACGTCGCCTTTGGAAGCATTGATCTCCGCGCACCTCTTGAGTTTTCAAAGGATGTGAGGCCTCCGTTCGCGTTGAGGCGGAGAAGTAGGTCTTTCTCTGTGGTCTCCACAGGGGATTCAGACATCCCTTCGTCTTGGGAGATGCAAGACGAGCCTGCATTCAATTCACTGCAGGGATATCCGGCCTTACGTCGAGTCAGAGCATCTCGGTGTCCATTCCACTTGAGGCCACAAACTCAGAGGCCCTCTCACATACCTGTAGCAGAGAGAAGCCTCCTCTTGAGGTGCTTGTGGAAAGTTGGTATTCCTCTTGAGTCGAAGCCAGGGACTAAGCTCTCATCTCGAGTTGATTTGGGGTCCACGGAGCCCTTTCGAGTTGCTACAGTGACCTCAGGATCCCTCTAGACTTGAGACAGTGATCTTGGGTTTTCTCTGGAGTGCCATCAAGGAAATCAAGGCTCCTTTCACGTTTGATGTGGAACACGGAATTGCTCTGCACGCAGTCCAGGGGAATCGGGCCTCATCTCGCGGCGAGGGGGAAGTCTCATGGTTTTTCTCGAGTTGCGGCCGGAACCTGGGTATATTCTCGAGTTACGAAGGGGAGGGCCCTTGCAGACACGTGTTTGTTCAGCGACGTCAGGACTCCTGCCTAGGTGCGAGGGACACCTCGGGATTCTCCTCGAGTCTTGGCATGGCATTTGGGACGCGTCTCCACGTGAGGCGGGAGACCCAGGGTCCCTTTCCACGTGCCACAGGGATCCTGGGACTCCTATCCATTTTCATGAGGAGTCAGGCATCGTCTCCTTTGGAAGCATTGATCTCCGCGGACCTCTCGAGTTTTCAAAGGATATGAGGCCTCCGGTCGCGAAGAGGCGGAGAACTCGGTCTTTCTCTGTGGTCTCCACAGGGGATTCAGACATCCCTTCGTCTTGGGAGATGCAAGACGAGCCTGCATTCAATTCACTGCAGGGATATCCGGCCTTACTTCGAGTCAGACCATCTCGGTGTCCATTCCACTTGAGGCCACAAACTCAGGGTCCCTCTCACATACCTGTAGCTGAGAGAAGCCTCCTCTTGCGGTGCTTGTAGAAAGTTGGTATTCCTCTTGAGTCTAAGCCAGGGACTAAGCTCTCATCTCGAGTTGATTTCAGGTCCACGGAGCCCTTTCGTGTTGCTACAGTGACTTCAGGATCCCTCTAGACTTGAGACAGTGATCTTGGGTTTTCTCTGGAGTGCCATCAAGGAAATCAAGGCTCCTTTCACGTTTGATGTGGAACACGGAATTGCTCTGCACGCAGTGCAGGGGAGTCGGGCCTCATCTCGCAGCGAGGGGGAAGTCTCATGGTTTTTCGCGAGTTGCGGCCGGAACCTGGGGTATATTCTCGAGTTACGACGGGGAGGGCCCTTCCAGACACGTGTTTGTTCAGCGACGTCAGGACTCCTGCCTAGGTGCGAGGGACACCTCGGGATTCTCCTCGAGTCTTGGCGTGGCAATTGGGACGCGTCTCCACGTGAGACGTGAGACCCAGGCTCCCTTTCCACGTGCCACAGTGATCCTGGGACTCCTATCCATTTTCAAGAGGAGTCAGGCATCGGCTCCTTTGGAAGCATTGATCTCCGCAGACCTCTCGAGTTTTCAAAGGATGTGAGGCCTCAGGTCGCGTTGAGGCGGAGGACTAGGTCTTTCTCTGTGGTCTGCACAGGGCTTTCAGACATCCCTTCGTCTTGGGAGATGCAAGACGAGCCTGCATTCAATTCACTGCAGGGATATCCGGCCTTACTTTGAGTGAGAGCATCTCGGTGTCCATTCCACTTGAGGCCACAAACTCAGGGTCCCTCTCACATACCTGTAGCTGAGAGAAGCCTCCTCTTGAGGTGCTTGTGGAAAGTTCGTATTCCTCTTGAGTCGAAGCCAGGGACTAAGCTCTCATCTCGAGTTGATTTGGGGTCCACGGAGCCCTTTCGAGTTGCTCCAGTGACCTCAGGATCCCTCTAGACTTGAGACAGTGATCTTGGGTTTTCTCTGGAGTGCCATCAAGGAAATCAAGGCTCCTTTCACTTTTGATGTCGAACACGGAATTGCTCTGCACGCAGTGCAGGGGAATTGGGCCTCATATCGCGGCGAGGGGGAAGTCTCATGGTTTTTCTCGAGTTGCGGCCTGAACCTGGGGTATATTCTCGAGTTGCGATGGGGAGGGCCCTTCCAGACACGTGTTTGTTCAGCGACGTCAGGACTCCTGCCTTGGTGCGAGGGACACCTCGCGATTCTCCTCGAGTCTTGGCATGGCAATTGGGATGCGTCTCCACGTGAGGCGGGAGACCCAGGGTCCCTTTCCACGTGCCACAGGGATCCTGGGACTCCTATCCATTTTCAAGAGTAGTCAGGCATCGTCTCCTTTGGAAGCATTGATCTCCGCTGACCTCTCGAGTTTTCAAAGAATGTGAGGCCTCCGTTTGCGTTGAGTCGGAGAACTCGGTCTTTCTCTGTGGTCTCCACAGGGAATTCAGACATCCCTTCGTCTTGGGAGATGCAAGACGAGCCTGCATTCCATTCACTGCAGGGATATCCGGCCTTACTTCGAGTCAGAGCATCTCGGTGTCCATTCCACTTGAGGCCACAAACTCAGGGTCCCTCTCACATACCTGCAGCTGAGAGAAGCCTCCTCTTGAGGTGCTTGTGGAAAGTTGGTATATTCTTGAGTCGAAACCAGGGACTAAGCTCTCATCTCGAGTTGATTTGGGGTCCCGGAGCCCTTTCCTGTTGCTACAGTGACCTCAGGATCCCTCTAGACTTGAGACATTGATCTTGGGTTTTCTCTGGAGTGCCATCAAGGAAATCAAGGCTCCTTTCACGTTTGATGTGGAACACGGAATTGCTCTGCACGCACTGCAGGGGAATCGGGCCTCATCTCGCGGCGAGGAGTAATTCTCATGGTTTTTCTCGAGTTGCGGCCGGAACCTGGAGTATATTCTCGAGTTACGACGGGGAGGGCCCTTCCAGACACGTGTTTGTTCAGCGACGTCAGGACTCCTGCCTAGGTGCGAGGGACACCTCGGGATTCTCCTCGAGTCTTGGCATGGTAATTGGGACGCGTCTCCACATGAGACGGGAGACCCAGGGTCCCTTTGGACGTGCCACAGGGATCCTGGAACTCCTATCCATTTTCAAGAGGAGTCAGACATCGTCTCCTTTGGAAGCATTGATCTCCGCGGACCTTTCGAGTTTTCAAAGGATGTGAGGCCTCCGTTCCCGTTGAGGCGGAGAACTCGGTCTTTCTCTGTGGTCTCCACAGGGGATTCAGACATTCCTTCGTCTTCGGAGATGCAAGACGAGCCTGCATTCAATTCACTGCAGGGATATCCGGCCTTACTTCGAGTCAGAGCATCTCGGTGTCCATTCCACTTGAGGCCACAAACTCAGGGTCCCTCTCACATACCTGTAGCTGAGAGAGGTGCTTGTGGAAAGTTGGTATTCCTCTTGAGTCGAAGCCAGGGACTAAGCTCTCATCTCGAGTTGATTTGGGGTCCACGGAGCCCTTTCGTGTTGGTACAGTGACCTCAGGATCCCTCTAGACTTGAGACAGTGATCTTGGGTTTTCTCTGGAGTGCCATCAAGGAAATCAAGGCTCCTTTCACTTTTGATGTGGAATAGGGAATTGCTCTGCACGCAGGGCAGATGAATCGGGCCTGATGTCGCGGCGAGGGGGAAGTCGCATGGTTTTTCTCGAGTTGCGGCCGGAACCTCGGCTATATTCTCGAGTTAAGATGGGGAGGGCCCTTCCAGACATGTGTTTGTTCAGCGACGTCAGGACTCCTGCCTAGGTGCGAGGGACACCTCGGGATTCTCCTCGATTCTTGGCATGTCAATTGGGACGTGTCTCCACGTGAGTCAGGAGACCCAGGGTCCCTTTCCACGTGCCACAGGGATCCTGGGACTCCTATCCATTTTCAAGAGGAGTCAGGCATCGTCTCCTTTGGAAGCATTGATCTCCGCAGACCTCTCGAATTATCAAAGGATGTCAGGCCTCCGGTCGCATTGAGGCGGAGGACTAGGTTTTTCTCTGTGGTCTCCACAGGGGATTCAGATATTCCTTCGTCTTGGGAGATGCAAGACGAGCCTGCATTCAATTCACTGCAGGGATATCCGGCCTTACTTCGAGTCAGAGCATCTCGGTGTCCATTCCACTTGAGGCCACAAACTCAGGGTCCCTCAAATATACCTGTAGTTGAGAGAAGCCTCCTCTTGAGGTGCTTGTGGAAAGTTGGTATTCCTCTTGGGTCTAAGCCAGGGACTAAGCTCTCATCTCGTGTGGATTTTTTGTCGACGGAGCCCTTTCATATTGGTCCAGTGACCTCAGGATCCCTCTAGACTTGAAACAGTGATCTTGGGTTTCTCTGGAGTGCCATCAAGGAAATCAAGGCTCCTTTCACGTTTGATGTGGAACACGGAATTGCTCTGCATGCAGTGCAGGGGAATCGGGCCTCAACTCACGGCGAGGGGGATATCTCATGGGTTTTCTCGAGTTGCGGCCGGAACCTGGGTTATATTCTCGAGTTACGACGGTGAGGGCCCTTCCAGACACGTGTTTGTTCAGCGACATCAAGACTCCTGCCTAGGTGCGAGGGACACCTCGGGATTCCCCTCGAGTCCTGGCATGGCAATTGGGACGCGTCTCCACGTGAGGCGGGAGACCCAGGGTCCGTTTCCACGTGCCACAGGGATCCTGGGACTCCTATCCATTTTCAAGAGGAGTCAGGCATCATCTCCTTTGGAAGCATTGATCTCCTCGGCCCTCTCGAGTTTTCAAAGGATGTGAGGCCTCCGCTCGCGATGAGGCGGAGAATTAGGTCTTTCTCTGTGGTCTCCACAGGGGATTCAGACATCCCTTCGTCTTGGGAGATGCAAGACGAGCCTGCATTCAATTCACTGCAGGGATATCCGGCCTTACTTCGAGTCAGAGCATCTCGGTGTCCATTCCACTTGAGGCCACAAACTCAGGGTCCCTCTCACATACCTGTAGCTGAGAGAAGCCTCCTCTTGCGGTGCTTGTAGAAAGTTGGTATTCCTCTTGAGTCTAAGCCAGGGACTAAGCTCTCATCTCGAGTTGATTTCAGGTCCACGGAGCCCTTTCGTGTTGCTACAGTGACTTCAGGATCCCTCTAGACTTGAGACAGTGATCTTGGGTTTTCTCTGGAGTGCCATCAAGGAAATCAAGGCTCCTTTCACGTTTGATGTGGAACACGGAATTGCTCTGCACGCAGTGCAGGGGAGTCGGGCCTCATCTCGCAGCGAGGGGGAAGTCTCATGGTTTTTCGCGAGTTGCGGCCGGAACCTGGGGTATATTCTCGAGTTACGACGGGGAGGGCCCTTCCAGACACGTGTTTGTTCAGCGACGTCAGGACTCCTGCCTAGGTGCGAGGGACACCTCGGGATTCTCCTCGAGTCTTGGCGTGGCAATTGGGACGCGTCTCCACGTGAGACGTGAGACCCAGGCTCCCTTTCCACGTGCCACAGTGATCCTGGGACTCCTATCCATTTTCAAGAGGAGTCAGGCATCGGCTCCTTTGGAAGCATTGATCTCCGCAGACCTCTCGAGTTTTCAAAGGATGTGAGGCCTCAGGTCGCGTTGAGGCGGAGGACTAGGTCTTTCTCTGTGGTCTGCACAGGGCTTTCAGACATCCCTTCGTCTTGGGAGATGCAAGACGAGCCTGCATTCAATTCACTGCAGGGATATCCGGCCTTACTTTGAGTGAGAGCATCTCGGTGTCCATTCCACTTGAGGCCACAAACTCAGGGTCCCTCTCACATACCTGTAGCTGAGAGAAGCCTCCTCTTGAGGTGCTTGTGGAAAGTTCGTATTCCTCTTGAGTCGAAGCCAGGGACTAAGCTCTCATCTCGAGTTGATTTGGGGTCCACGGAGCCCTTTCGAGTTGCTCCAGTGACCTCAGGATCCCTCTAGACTTGAGACAGTGATCTTGGGTTTTCTCTGGAGTGCCATCAAGGAAATCAAGGCTCCTTTCACTTTTGATGTCGAACACGGAATTGCTCTGCACGCAGTGCAGGGGAATTGGGCCTCATATCGCGGCGAGGGGGAAGTCTCATGGTTTTTCTCGAGTTGCGGCCTGAACCTGGGGTATATTCTCGAGTTGCGATGGGGAGGGCCCTTCCAGACACGTGTTTGTTCAGCGACGTCAGGACTCCTGCCTTGGTGCGAGGGACACCTCGCGATTCTCCTCGAGTCTTGGCATGGCAATTGGGATGCGTCTCCACGTGAGGCGGGAGACCCAGGGTCCCTTTCCACGTGCCACAGGGATCCTGGGACTCCTATCCATTTTCAAGAGTAGTCAGGCATCGTCTCCTTTGGAAGCATTGATCTCCGCTGACCTCTCGAGTTTTCAAAGAATGTGAGGCCTCCGTTTGCGTTGAGTCGGAGAACTCGGTCTTTCTCTGTGGTCTCCACAGGGAATTCAGACATCCCTTCGTCTTGGGAGATGCAAGACGAGCCTGCATTCCATTCACTGCAGGGATATCCGGCCTTACTTCGAGTCAGAGCATCTCGGTGTCCATTCCACTTGAGGCCACAAACTCAGGGTCCCTCTCACATACCTGCAGCTGAGAGAAGCCTCCTCTTGAGGTGCTTGTGGAAAGTTGGTATATTCTTGAGTCGAAACCAGGGACTAAGCTCTCATCTCGAGTTGATTTGGGGTCCCGGAGCCCTTTCCTGTTGCTACAGTGACCTCAGGATCCCTCTAGACTTGAGACATTGATCTTGGGTTTTCTCTGGAGTGCCATCAAGGAAATCAAGGCTCCTTTCACGTTTGATGTGGAACACGGAATTGCTCTGCACGCACTGCAGGGGAATCGGGCCTCATCTCGCGGCGAGGAGTAATTCTCATGGTTTTTCTCGAGTTGCGGCCGGAACCTGGAGTATATTCTCGAGTTACGACGGGGAGGGCCCTTCCAGACACGTGTTTGTTCAGCGACGTCAGGACTCCTGCCTAGGTGCGAGGGACACCTCGGGATTCTCCTCGAGTCTTGGCATGGTAATTGGGACGCGTCTCCACATGAGACGGGAGACCCAGGGTCCCTTTGGACGTGCCACAGGGATCCTGGAACTCCTATCCATTTTCAAGAGGAGTCAGACATCGTCTCCTTTGGAAGCATTGATCTCCGCGGACCTTTCGAGTTTTCAAAGGATGTGAGGCCTCCGTTCCCGTTGAGGCGGAGAACTCGGTCTTTCTCTGTGGTCTCCACAGGGGATTCAGACATTCCTTCGTCTTCGGAGATGCAAGACGAGCCTGCATTCAATTCACTGCAGGGATATCCGGCCTTACTTCGAGTCAGAGCATCTCGGTGTCCATTCCACTTGAGGCCACAAACTCAGGGTCCCTCTCACATACCTGTAGCTGAGAGAGGTGCTTGTGGAAAGTTGGTATTCCTCTTGAGTCGAAGCCAGGGACTAAGCTCTCATCTCGAGTTGATTTGGGGTCCACGGAGCCCTTTCGTGTTGGTACAGTGACCTCAGGATCCCTCTAGACTTGAGACAGTGATCTTGGGTTTTCTCTGGAGTGCCATCAAGGAAATCAAGGCTCCTTTCACTTTTGATGTGGAATAGGGAATTGCTCTGCACGCAGGGCAGATGAATCGGGCCTGATGTCGCGGCGAGGGGGAAGTCGCATGGTTTTTCTCGAGTTGCGGCCGGAACCTCGGCTATATTCTCGAGTTAAGATGGGGAGGGCCCTTCCAGACATGTGTTTGTTCAGCGACGTCAGGACTCCTGCCTAGGTGCGAGGGACACCTCGGGATTCTCCTCGATTCTTGGCATGTCAATTGGGACGTGTCTCCACGTGAGTCAGGAGACCCAGGGTCCCTTTCCACGTGCCACAGGGATCCTGGGACTCCTATCCATTTTCAAGAGGAGTCAGGCATCGTCTCCTTTGGAAGCATTGATCTCCGCAGACCTCTCGAATTATCAAAGGATGTCAGGCCTCCGGTCGCATTGAGGCGGAGGACTAGGTTTTTCTCTGTGGTCTCCACAGGGGATTCAGATATTCCTTCGTCTTGGGAGATGCAAGACGAGCCTGCATTCAATTCACTGCAGGGATATCCGGCCTTACTTCGAGTCAGAGCATCTCGGTGTCCATTCCACTTGAGGCCACAAACTCAGGGTCCCTCAAATATACCTGTAGTTGAGAGAAGCCTCCTCTTGAGGTGCTTGTGGAAAGTTGGTATTCCTCTTGGGTCTAAGCCAGGGACTAAGCTCTCATCTCGTGTGGATTTTTTGTCGACGGAGCCCTTTCATATTGGTCCAGTGACCTCAGGATCCCTCTAGACTTGAAACAGTGATCTTGGGGTTCTCTGGAGTGCCATCAAGGAAATCAAGGCTCCTTTCACGTTTGATGTGGAACACGGAATTGCTCTGCATGCAGTGCAGGGGAATCGGGCCTCAACTCACGGCGAGGGGGATATCTCATGGGTTTTCTCGAGTTGCGGCCGGAACCTGGGTTATATTCTCGAGTTACGACGGTGAGGGCCCTTCCAGACACGTGTTTGTTCAGCGACATCAAGACTCCTGCCTAGGTGCGAGGGACACCTCGGGATTCCCCTCGAGTCCTGGCATGGCAATTGGGACGCGTCTCCACGTGAGGCGGGAGACCCAGGGTCCGTTTCCACGTGCCACAGGGATCCTGGGACTCCTATCCATTTTCAAGAGGAGTCAGGCATCATCTCCTTTGGAAGCATTGATCTCCTCGGCCCTCTCGAGTTTTCAAAGGATGTGAGGCCTCCGCTCGCGATGAGGCGGAGAATTAGGTCTTTCTCTGTGGTCTCCACAGGGGATTCAGACATCCCTTCGTCTTGGGAGATGCAAGACGAGCCTGCATTCAATTCACTGCAGGGATATCCGGCCTTACTTCGAGTCAGAGCATCTCGGTGTCCATTCCACTTGAGGCCACAAACTCAGGGTCCCTCTCACATACCTGTAGCTGAGTGAAGCCTCCTCTTGAGGTGCTTGTGGAAAGTTGGTATACCTCTTGAGTCGAAGCCAGGGACTAAGCTCTCATCTCGAGTTGATTTCGGGTCCACGGAGCCCTTTCGTGTTGCTCCAGTGACCTCAGGATCCCTCTAGACTTGAGACAGTGATCTTGGGTTTTCTCTGGAGTGCCATCAAGGAAATCAAGGCTCCTTTCACTTTTGATGTGGAATACGGAATTGCTCTGCACGCAGGGCAGGGGAATCGGGCCTCATCTCGCCGTGAGGGGGAATTCTCATGGTTTTTCTCGAGTTGCGTCCGGATCCAGGGGTATATTCTCGAGTTACGATGGGGAGGGCCCTTCCAGACATGTGTTTGTTCAGCGAAGTCAGGACTCCTGACTAGGTGCGAGGGACACCTCGGGATTCTCCTCGAGTCTTGGCATGGCAATTGTGATGCGTCTCCACGTGAGGCGGGAGACCCAGGGTCCCTTTCCACTTGCCAGAGTGATCCTGGGACTCCTATCCATTTTCAAGAGGAGTCAGGCATCGTCTCCTTTGGAAGCATTGATCTCCGCATACCTCTCGAGTTTTCAAAGGATGTCAGGCCTCCGGGCGCATTGAGGCGGAAGACTACGTCTTTCTCTGTGGTCTCCACAGGGGATTCAGACATCCCTTCGTCTTGGGAGATGCAAGACGAGCCTGCATTCAATTCACTGCAGGGATATCCGGCCTTACTTCGAGTCAGAGCATCTCGGTGTCCATTCCACTTGAGGCCACAAACTCAGGGTTCCTCAAATATACCTGTAGCTGAGAGAAGCCTCCTCTTGAGGTGCATGTGGAAAGTTGGTATTCCTCTTGAGTCGAAGCCAGGGACTAAGCTCTCATCTCGAGTTGATTTGGGGTCGACGGAGCCCTTTCATGTTGGTCCAGTGACCTCAGGATCCCTCTAGACTTGAGACAGTGATCTTGGGTTTTCTCTGGAGTGCCGTCAAGTAAATCAAGTCTCCTTTCACGTTTGATGTGGAACACGGAATTGCTCTGCATGCAGTGCAGGGGAATCGGGCCTCAACTCGCGGCGAGGGGGAAATCTCATGGTTTTTCTCGAGTTGCGGACGGAACCTGGGTTATATTCTCTAGTTACGACGGGGAGGGCCCTTCCAGACACGTGTTTGTTCAGCGACGTCAGGACTCCTGCCTAGGTGCGAGGGACACCTCGGGATTCTCCTCGAGTCTTGGCATGGCAATTGGGACGCGTCTCCACGTGAGGCGGGAGACCCAGGGTCCCTTTCCACGTGCCACAGGGATCCTGGGACTCCTATCCATTTTCAAAAGGAGTCAGGCATCGTCTCCTTTGGAAGCATTGATCTCCGCGGAACTATCGAGTTTTCAAAGGATATGAGGCCTCCGGTTGCGTTGAGGTGGAGGAATAGATCTTTCTCTATGGTCTCCACAGGGGATTCAGACAACCCTTCTTCTTGGGAGATGCAAGACGAGCCTGCATTCAATTCACTGCAGGGATATCCGGCCTTACTTCGAGTCAGACCATCTCGGTGTCCATTCCACTTGAGGCCACAAACTCAGGGTCCCTCTTACATACTTGTAGCTGAGAGAAGCCTCCTCTTGAGGTGCTTGTGGAAAGTTGGTATTCCTCTTGAGTCGAAGCCAGGGACTAAGCTCTCATCTCGAGTTGATTTGGGGTCCACGGAGCCCTTTCGTGTTGCTACAGTGACCTCAGGATCCCTCTAGACTTGAGACAGTGATCTTGGGTTTTCTCTGGAGTGCCATCAAAGAAATCAAGGCTCCTTTCACGTTTGATGTGGAACATGGAATTGCTCTGCACGCAGTGCAGGGGAATCGGGCCTCATCTCGCGGCGAGGGGGAAGTCTCATGGTTTTTCTCGAGTTGCGGCCGGAACCTGGGGTATATTCTCGAGTTACGACGGGGAGGGCCCTTCCAGACACGTGTTTGTTCAGCGACGTCAGGACTCCTGCCTAGGTGCGAGGGACACCTCGGGATTCTCCTCGAGTCTTGGCATGGCAATTTGGACGCGTCTCCACGTGAGGCGGGAGACCCAGGGTCCCTTTCCACGTGCCACAGGGATCCTGGGACTCCTATCCATTTTCAAGAGGAGTCAGGCATCGTCTCCTTTGGAAGCATTGATCTCCGCGGACCTCTCGAATTTTCAAAGGATGTGAGGCCTCCACTCGCGATGAGGCGGAGAATTAGGTTTTTCTCTGTGGTCTCCACAGGGGATTCAGACATCCCTTCGTCTTGGGAGATGCAAGACGAGCCTGCATTCAATTCACTGCAGGGATATCCGGCCTTACTTCGAGTCAGAGCATCACAGTGTCCATTCCACTTGAGGCCACAAACTCAGGGGCCCTCTCACATACCTGTAGCTGAGAGAAGCCTCCTCTTGAGGTGCTTGTGGAAAGTTGGTATTCCTCTTGAGTCGAAGCCAGGGACTAAGCTCTCATCTCGAGTTGATTTGGGGTCCATGGAGCCCTTTCGTGTTGTTACAGTGACATCAGGATCCCTCTAGACTAGGGACAGTGATCTTGGGTTTTCTCTGGAGTGTCATCAAGGAAATCAAGGCTCCTTTCACTTTTGATGTGGAATACGGAATTGCTCTGCATGCAGGGCAGGGGAATCGGGCCTCATCTCACGGCGAGGGGGAAGTCTCATGGTTTTTCTCGAGTTGCGGCCGGAACCTGGGGTATATTCTCGAGTTACGACGGGGAGGGCCCTTCCAGACACGTGTTTGTTCAGAGACGTCAGGACTCCTGCCTAGGTGCAAGGGACACCTCGGGATTCTCCTCGAGTCTTGGCATGGCAATTGGGACGCGTCTCCACGTGAGGAGGGAGACCAAGGGTCCCTTTCCAGGTGCCACAGGGATCCTGGGACTCCTATCCATTTTCAAGAGGAGTCAGGCATCGTCTCCTTTGGAAGCATTGATCTCCGCGGACCTCTCGAGTTTTCAAAGGATGTGAGGCCTCCGCTCGAGATGAGGCGGAGGACTAGCTCTTTCTCTGTCATCTCTACAGGGGATTCAGACTTCCCTTCGTCTTGGGAGATGCAAGACGAGCCTGCATTCAATTCACTGCAGGGATATCCGGCCTTACTTCGAGTCAGAGCATCTCGGTGTCCATTCCACTTGAGGCCACAAACTCAGGGTCCCTCTCACATACCTGTAGCTGAGAGAAGCCTCCTCTTGAGGTGCTTGTGGAAAGTTGGTATTCCTCTTGAGTCGAAGCCAGGGACTAAGCTCTCATCTCGAGTTGATTTGGGGTCCACGGAGCCCTTTCGTGTTGCTCCAGTGACCTCAGGATCCCTCTAGACTTGAGAGTGTGATCTTGGGTTTTCTCTGGAGTGCCATCACGGAAATCAAGGCTCCTTTCACGTTTGATGTGGAACACGGAATTGCTCTGCATGCAGGGCAGGGGAATCGGGCCTCATCTCGCGGCGAGGGGGAAGTCTCATGGTTTTTCTCGAGTTGCGGCCGGAACCTGTGGTATATTCTCGAGTTACGACTGGGAGGGCCCTTCCAGACACGTGTTTGTTCAGCGACGTCAGGACTCCTGCCTAGGTGCGAGGGACACCTCGGGATTCTCCTCGAGTCTTGGCATGGCAATTGGGACGCGTCTCCACGTGAGGCGGGAGACCCAGGGTCCCTTTGCACGTGCCACAGGGATCCTGGGACTCCTATCCATTTTCAAGAAGAGTCAGGCATTGTCTCCTTTGGAAGCATTGATCTCCGCAGATCTCTCAAGTTTTCAAAGGATGTCAGGCGTCCGGTCGCGATGAGGCGGAGGACTAGGTCTTTCTCTGTGGTCTAGACAGGGGATTCAGACCTCCCTTCGTCTTGGGAGATGCAAGACGAGCCTGCATTCAATTCACTGCAGGGATATCCGGCCTTACTTCGAGTCAGAGCATCTCGGTGTCCATTCCACTTGAGGCCACAAACTCAGGGTCCCTCTCACATACCTGTAGCTGAGAGAAGCCTCCTCTTGAGGTGCTTGTGGAAAGTTGGTATTCCTCTTGAGTCGAAGCCAGGGACTAAGCTCTCATCTCGAGTTGATTTGGGGTCGACGGAGCCCTTTCTTGTTGCTCCAGTGACCTCAGGATCCCTCTAGACTTGAGACAGTGATCTTGGGTTTTCTCTGGGGTGCCATCAAGGAAATCAATGCTCCTTTCAAGTTTGATGTGGAACACGGAATTGCTCTGCACGCAGTGCAGGGGAATCGGGCCTCATCTCTCGGCGAGGGGGAAGTCTCATGGTTTTTCTCGAGTTGCGGCCAGAACCTGGGGTATATTCTCGAGTTACGACAGGGAGGGCCCTTCCAGACACGTGTTTGTTCAGCGAAATCAGGACTCCTGCCTAGGTGCGAGGGACTCCTCGGGATTCTCCTCGAGTCTTGGCATGGAAATTGGGACGCGTCTCCACGTGAGGCGCGAGACCCAGGGTCCCTTTCCACGTGCCACACGGATCCTGGGACTCCTATCCATTTTCGAGAGGAGTCAGGCATCGTCTCCTTTGGAAGCATTGATCTCCGCGGACCTCTCGAGTTTTCAAAGGACGTGAGGCCTCCGGTCGCGATGAGGCGGAGAACTAGGTCTTTCTCTGTGGTCTCCACAGTGGATTCAGACATCCCTTCATCTTGGGAGATGCAAGACGAGCCTGCATTCAATTCACTGCAAGGATATCCCGCCTTACTTCGAGTCAGAGCATCTCGGTGTCCATTCCACTTGAGGCCACAAACTCAGGGTCCCTCTCACATACCTGTAGCTGAGAGAAGCCTCCTCTTGAGGTGCTTGTGGAAAGGTGGTATTCCTCTTGAGTCGAAGCCAGGGACTAAGCTCTCATCTCGAGTTGATTTGGGGTCCACGGAGCCCTTTCGTGTTGCTACAGTGACCTCAGGATCCCTCTAGACTTGAGACAGTGATCTTGGGTTTTTTCTGGAGTGCCATCAAGAAAATCAAGGCTCCTTTCACGTTTGATGTGAAACACGGAATTGCTCTGCACGCAGTGCAGGGTAATCGGGCCTCATCTCGCGGCGAGGGGGAAGTCTCATGGTTTTTCTCGAGTTGCAGCCGGAACCTGGGGTATATTTTCGAGTTACGACGGGGAGGGCCCTTCCAGACACGTGTTTGTTCAGCAACGTCTGGACTCCTGCCTAGGTGCGAGGGAAACCTCGGGATTCTCCGCGAATCTTGGCATGGCAATTGAGACGCGTCTCCACGTGAGGCTGGAGACCCAGGGTCCCTTTCCACGTGAAACAGGGATCCTGGGACTCCTATCCATTTTCAAGAGGAGTCAGGCATCGTCTCCTTTGGAAGCATTGATCTCCGCGGACCTCTCGAGTTTTCAAAGGATGTGAGGCCTCCGGTCGCGATGAGGCGGAGAACTAGGTCTTTCTCTGTGGTCTCCACAGGGGATTCAGACATCCCTTCATCTTGGGAGATGCAAGACGAGCCTGCATTCAATTCACTGCAGGGTTATCCCGCCTTACTTGGAGTCAGAGCATCTCGGTGTCCATTCCACTTGAGGCCACAAACTCAGGGTCCCTCTCACATACCTGTAGCTGAGAGAAGCCTCCTCTTGAGGTGCTTGTGGAAATTTGGAATGCCTCTTGAGTCGAAGCCAGGGACTAAGCTCTCATCTCGAGTTGATTTGGGGTCCACGGAGCCCTTTCGTGTTGCTCCAGTGACCTCAGCATCCCTCTAGACTTGAGACAGTGATCTTGGGTTTTCTCTGGAGTGCCATCAAGGAAATCAAGGCTCCTTTCACGTTTGATGTGGAACACGGAATTGCTCTGCACGCAGTGCAGGGGAATCGGGCCTCATCTCCCAGCAAGAGGGATGTCTCATCGTTTTTCTCAAGTTGCGGCTGAAACCTGGGGTATATTCTCGAGTTACGACGGGGAGGGCCCTTCCAAACACGTGTTTGTTCAGCGACGTCAGGACTCCTGCCTAGGTGCGAGGGACACCTCGGGATTCTCCTCGAGTCTTGGCATGGCATTTGGGACGCGTCTCCACGTGAGGCGGGAGACCCAGGGTCCCTTTCCACGTGCCACAGGGATCCTGGGACTCCTATCCATTTTCAAGAAGAGTCAGGCATCTTCTCCTTTGGAAGCATTGATCTCCGCGGACCTCTCGAGTTTTCAAAGGATGTGAGGCCTTCGGTCTCGATGAGGCGGAGAAGGAGGTCTTTCTCTGTGGTCTCCACAGGGGATTCAGACAACCCTTCGTCTTGGGAGATGCAAGACGATCCTGCATTCAATTCACTGCAGGGATATCCGTCCTTACTTCGAGTCAGAGCATCTCGGTGTCCATTCCACTTGAGGCCACAAACTCAGGGTCCCTCTCACATACCTGTAGCTGAGAGAAGCCTCCTCTTGAGGTGCTTGTGGAAAGTTGGTATTCCTCTTGAGTCGAAGCCAGGGACTAAGCTCTCATCTCGAGCTGATTTGGGGTCCACGGAGGCCTTTCTTGGTGCTCCAGTGACCTCAGGATCCCTCTAGACTTCAGACAGTGAACTTGGGTTTTCTCTGGAGTGCCATCAAGGAAATCAAGGCTCCTTTCACGTTTGATGTGGAACACGGAATTGCTCTGCACGCAGTCCAGGGGAATCGGGCCTCATCTCGCGGCGAGGGGGAAGTCTCATGGTTTTTCTCGAGTTGCGGCCGGAACCTTTGGTATATTCTCGAGTTACGACGGGGAGGGCCCTTCCAGACACGTGTTTGTTCAGCGACGTCAGGACTCCTGCCTAGGTGCGAGGGACACCTCGGGATTCTCTTTGAGTCTTGGCATGGCAATTGGGACGCGTCTCCACGTGAGGCGGGAGACCCAGGATCCCTTTCCACGTGCCACAGGGATCCTGGGACTCCTATCCATTTTCAAGAGGAGTCAGGCATCGTCTCCTTTGGAGGCATTGATCTGCGCGGACCTCTCGAGTTTTCAAAGGATGTGAGGCCTCCGGTCGCGTTGAGGCGGAGAACTAGGTCTTTCTCTGTGTTCTGCACAGGGGATTCAGACATCCCTTCGTCTTGGGAGATGCAAGATGAGTCTGCATTCAATTCACTGCAGGGATATCCGGCCGTACTTCGAGTCAGAGCATCTCGGTGTCCATTCCACTTGATGCCACAAACTGAGGGTCCTTCTCACTTACCTGTAGCTGAGAGAAGCCTCGTCTTGAGGGGCTTGTGGAAAGTTCGTATTCCTCTTGAGTTGAAGCCGATGACT
Source organism: Dama dama (assembly GCF_033118175.1). Classification (NCBI taxonomy): domain Eukaryota; kingdom Metazoa; phylum Chordata; class Mammalia; order Artiodactyla; family Cervidae; genus Dama; species Dama dama. The sequence goes on along the minus strand of NC_083706.1, from coordinate 3,197,183 downwards.
AATCTCTCAACTCGAGTTGATTTGGGGTCCACGGAGCCCTTTCTTGTTGCTCCAGTGACCTCAGGATCCCTCTAGACTTGAGACAGTGATCTTGGTTTTTCTCTGGAGTGCCATCAAGGAAATCAAGGCTCCTTTCACGTTTGATGTGGAACACGGAATTGCTCTGCACGCATTACAGGGGAATCGGGCCTCATCTCACGGCGAGGGGGAAGTCTCATGGTTTTCCTCGAGTTGCGGCAGGAACCTGGGGTATATTCTCGAGTTACGATGGGGAGGGCCCTTCCAGTCACATGTTTGTTCAGCGACGTCAGGACTCCTGACTAGGTGCGAGGGACACCTCGGGATTCTCCTCGAGTCTTGGCATGGCAATTGGGACGCGTTTCCACATGAGGCGGGAGACCCAGGGTCCCTTTCCACGTGCCACAGTGATCCTGGGACTCCTATCCATTTTCAAGAGGAGTCAGGCATCGTCTCCTTTGGAAGCATTGATCTCTGCAGACCTCTCGAGTTTTCAAAGGATGTGAGGCCTCCGGTCGCGATGAGGCGGAGGACTAGGTCTTTCTCTGTGCTCTCCACAAGGGATTCAGACATCCCTTCATCTTGGGAGATGCAAGACGAGCCTGCATTCAATTCACTGCAGGGATATCCGGCCTTACTTCGAGTCAGAGCATCTCGGTGTCCATTGCACTTGAGGCCACAAACTCAGGGTCCCTCTCACATACCTGTAGCTGAGAGAAGCCTCCTCTTGAGGTGCTTGTGGAAAGTTGGTATTCCTCTTGAGTCTAAGCCAGGGACTAAGCTCTCATCTCGAGTTGATTTGGGGTCCACGGAGCCCTTTCGTGTTGCTCCAGTGACCTCAGGATCCCTCGAGACTTGAGAAAGTGATCTTGGGTTTTCTCTGGAGTGCCATCAAGGAAATCAAGGCTCCTTTCACGTTTGATGTGGAACACGGAATTGCTCTGCATGCAGTGCAGGGGAATCGGGCCTAAGCTCGCGGCAAGGGCGAAATCTCATGGTTTTTCTCGAGTTGCGGCCGGAACCTTGGGTATATTCTCGAGTTACGACGAGGAGGGCCCTTCCAGACACGTGTTTGTTCAGCGACGTCAGGACTCCTGCCTAGGTGCGAGGGATACCTCGGGATTCTCCTCGATTCTTGGCATGGCAATTGGGACGCGTCTCCACGGGAGGCGGGAGACCCAGTGTCCCTTTTAACGTGCCACAGGGATCCTGGGACTCCTATCCATTTTCAAGAGGAGTCAGGCATCGTCTCCTTTGGAAGCATTGATCTCCGCGGACCTCTCGAGTTTTCAAAGGATGTGAGGTCTCCGTTCGCGTAGAGGCGGAGGGCTAGGTCTTTCTCTGTGGTCTCCACAGGGGATTCAGACATCCCTTCGTCTTGGGAAATGCAAGACGAGCCTGCATTCAATTCACTGCAGGGATATCCGGCCTTACTTCGAGTCAGAGCATCTCGGTGTCCATTCCACTTGAGGCCACAAACTCAGGGGCCCGCTCACATACCTGTAGCTGAGAGAAGGCTCCTCTTGACGTGCTTGTGGAAACTTGGTATTCCTCTTGAGTTGAAGCCAGGGACTAAGCTCTCATCTCGAGTTGATTTGGGGTCCACGGAGCCCTTTCGTGTTGCTCCAGTGACCTCAGGATGACTCGAGACTTGAGAAAGTGATCTTGGGTTTTCTATGGAGTGCCATCAAGGAAATCAAGGCTTCTTTTTCGTTTGATGTGGAACACGGAATTGCTCTACACGCAGTGCAGGGGAATCGGGCCTCATCTCCCAGCAAGGGGGATGTCTCATGGTTTTTCTCAAGTTGCGGCTGAAACCTGGGGTATATTCTCGAGTTACGACGGGGAGGTCCCTTCCAGACACGTGTTTGTTCAGCGACGTCAGGACTCCTGCCTAGGTGCGAGGGACACCTCGGGATTCTCCTCGAGTCTTGGCATGGCAATTGGGACGCGTCTCCACGTGAGGCGGGAGACCCAGGGTCCCTTTCCACGTGCCACAGGGATCCTGGGACTCCTATCCATTTTCAAGAAGAGTCAGGCATCTTCTCCTTTGGAAGCATTGATCTCCGCGGACCTCTCGAGTTTTCAAAGGATGTGAGGCCTTCGGTCTCGATGAGGCGGAGAAGGAGGTCTTTCTCTGTGGTCTCCACAGGGGATTCAGACAACCCTTCGTCTTGGGAGATGCAAGACGATCCTGCATTCAATTCACTGCAGGGATATCCGTCCTTACTTCGAGTCAGAGCATCTCGGTGTCCATTCCAATTGAGGCCACAAACACAGGGGCCCTCTCACATACCTGTAGCTGAGAGAAGCCTCCTCTTGAGGTGCTTGTGGAAAGTTGGTATTCCTCTTGAGTCGAAGCCAGTGACTAAGCTCTCATCTCGAGTTGATTTGGGGTCCACGGAGCCCTTTCGTGTTGCTCCAGTGACCTCAGGATCCCTCTAGACTTGAGACAGTGATCTTGGGTTTTCTCTGGAGTGCCATCAAGGAAATCAAGGCTCCTTTCACGTTTGATGTGGAACACGGAATTGCTCTGCACGCAGTGCAGGGGAATCGGGTCTCATCTCGCGGCGAGGGGGAAGTCTCATGGTTTTTCTCGAGTTGCGGCCGGAACCTGGGGTATATTCTCGAGTTACGACGGGGAGGGCCCTTCCAGACACGTGTTTGTTCAGCGACGTCCGGACTCCTGCCTAGGTGCGAAGGACACCTCGGGATACTCCTCGAGTCTTGGCATGGCAATTGGGACGCGTCTCCACGTGAGGCGGGAGACCCAGGGTCCCTTTCCACGTGCCACAGGGATCCTGGGACTCCTATCCATTTTCAAGAGGAGTCAGGCATCGTCTCCTTTGGAAGCATTGATCTCCGCAGACCTCTCGAGTTTTCAAAGGATATAAGGCCTCCGGTTGCGTTGAGGTGGAGGACTAGGTCTTTCTCTGTGGTCTCCACAGGGGATTCAGACATCCCTTCGTCTTGGGAGATGCAAGACGAGCCTGCATTCAATTCACTGCAGGGATATCCGGCCTTACTTCGAGTCAGAGCATTTCGGTGTCCATTCCACTTGAGGCCACAAACTCAGGGTCCCTCAAATATACCTGTAGCTGAGAGAAGCCTCCTCTTGAGGTGCCCGTGGAAAGTTGGTATTCCTCTTGAGTTGAAGCCAGGGACTAAGCTCTCATCTCGAGTTGATTTGGGGTCCACGGAGCCGTTTCGTGTTGCTCCAGTGACCTCAGGATCCCTCTATACTTGAGACAGTGATCTTGGGTTTTCTCTGGAGTGCCATCAAGGAAATCAAGGCCCCTTTAACGTTTGATGTGGAACACGGAATTGCTCTGCATGCAGTGCAGGGGAATCGGGCCTCATCTCGCGGCGAGGGGGAAGTCTCATGGTTTTTCTCGAGTTGCGGCCGGAACCTGGGGTATATTCTCGAGTTACGACGGGGAGGGCCCTTCCAGACACGTGTTTGTTCAGCGACGTCAGGACTCCTGCCTAGGTGCGAGGGACTCCTCGGGATTCTCCTCGAGTCTTGGCATGGCAATTGGGACGCGTCTCCACGTGAGGCGGGAGACCCAGGGTCCCTTTCCACGTGCCACAGGGATCCTGGGACTCCTATCCATTTTCAAGAGGAGTCAGGCATCGTCTCCTTTGGAAGCATTGTTCTCCGCGGACCTCTCGAGTTTTCAAAGGATGTGAGTCCTCCGGTCACGATGAGGCGGAGAATTAGGTCTTTCTCTGTGTTCTGCACAGGGGATTCAGACATCCCTTCGTCTTGGGAGATGCAAGACGAGCCTGCATTCAATTCACTGCAGGGACATCTGGCCTTACTTCGAGTCAGAGCATCTCGGTGTCCATTCCACTTGAGGCCACAAACTCAGGGTCCTTCTCACATACATGTGGCTGAGAGAACCCTCCTCTTGAGGTGCTTGTGGAAAGTTGGTATTCCTCTTGAGCCGAAGCCAGGGACTAAGCTCTCATCTCGAGTTGATTTGGGGTCGACGGAGCCCTTTCGTGTTGCTCCAGTGACCTCAGGATCCCTCTAGACTTGAGACAGTGATGTTGGGTTTTCTCTGGACTGCCATCAAGAAAATCAAGGCTCCTGTCACGTTCGATGTGGAACACGGAATTGCTCTGCACGCAGTCCAGGGGAATCGGGCCTCATCTCGCGGCGAGGGGGAAGTCTCATGGTTTTTCTCGAGTTGCGGCCGGAACCTTTGGTATATTCTCGAGTTACGACGGGGAGGGCCCTTCCAGACACGTGTTTGTTCAGCGACGTCAGGCCTCCTGCCTAGGTGCGAAGGACACCTCGGGATTCTCCTTGAGTCTTGGCATGGCAATTGGGACGCGTCTCCATGTGAGGCGGGAGACCCAGGATCCCTTTCCACGTGCCACAGGGATCCTGGGACACCTATCCATTTTCAGGAGGAGTCAGGCATCGTCTCCTTTGGAAGCATTGATCTGCGCGGACCTCTCGAGTTTTCAAAGGATGTGAGGCCTCCGGTCGCGTTGAGGCGGAGAACTAGGTCTTTCTCTGTGTTCTACACAGGGGATTCAGACATCCCTTCGTCTTGGGAGATGCAAGATGAGTCTGCATTCAATTCACTGCAGGGATATCCGGCCGTACTTCGAGTCAGAGCATCTCGGTGTCCATTCCACTTGATGCCACAAACGCAGGGTCCCTCTCACATACCTGTAGCTGAGAGAAGCCTCGTCTTGAGGGGCTTGTGGAAAGTTCGTATTCCTCTTCAGTTGAAGCCGATGACTAATCTCTCAATTCGAGTTGATTTGGGGTCCAAGGAGCCCTTTCGTGTTGCTCCAGTGACCTCAGGATCCCTCTAGACTTGAGACAGTGGTCTTGGGATTTCTCTGGAGTGCCATCAAGGAAATCAAGGCTCCTTTCACGTTTGATGTGGAACACGGAATTGCTCTGCACGCATTACAGGGGAATCGGGCCTCATCTCGCGGCGAGGGGGAAGTCTCATGGTTTTTCTCGAGTTGCGGCAGGAACCTGGGGTATATTCTCGAGTTACGATGGGGGGGGCCCTTCCAGACACGTGTTTGTTACGCGACGTCAGGAATCCTGCCTAGGTGCGAGGGACACCTCGGGATTTTCCTCAAGTCTTGGCATGGCAATTGGGACGCGTCTCCAAGTGAGCCGGGAGACCCAGGGTCCCTTTCCACGTGCCACAGGGATCCTGGGACTCCTATCTATTTTCAAGAGGAGTCAGGCATCGTCTCCTTTGGAAGCATTGATCTCCGCGGACCTCTCGAGTTTTCAAAGGATGTGAGGCGTCCGGTCTCGTTGAGCCGGAGGACTAGGTGTTTCTCTGTGGTCTCCACAGGGGATTCAGACATCCCTTCCTCTTGAGAGGTGCAAGACGAGCCTGCATTCAATTCACTGCAGGGATATCCGGCCTTACTTCGAGTCAGAGCATCTCGGTGTCCATTCCACTTGAGGCCACAAACTCAAGGTCCCTCTCACATACCTGTAGCTGAGAGAAGCCTCCTCTTGAGGTGCTTGGGGCAAGTTGGTATTCCTCTTGAGTCGAAGCCAAGGACTAAGCTCTCATCTCGAGTTGATTTGGGGTCCACGGAGCCCTTTCGTGTTGCTACAGTGACCTCAGGATCCCTCTAGACTTGAAACAGTGATCTTGGGTATTCTCTGGAGTGCCATCAAGGAAATCAATGCTCCTTTCACTTTTGATGTGGAACACGGAATTGCTCTGCACGCAGTGCAGGGGAATCGGGCCTCATCTCGCGGAGAGGGGGAAGTCTCATGGTTTTTCTCCAGTTGCGGCCGGAACCTGGTTTATATTCTCGAGTTACGACGGGGAGGGCCCTTCCAGACACATGTTTGTTCAGCGACGTCAGGACTCCTGCCTAGGTGGGAGGGACACCCGGGATTCTTCTCGAGTCTCGTCATGGCAATTGGCTCGCGTCTCCACATGAGGCGGGAGACCCAGGGTCCCTTTCCACATGCCACAGTGTCCTGGGACTCCTATCCATTTTCAAGAGGAGTCAGGCATCGTCTCCTTTGGAAGCATTGATCTCCGCGGACCTCTCGAGTTTTCAAAGGATGAGAGGCATCTGGTCGCGATGTGGCGAAAACTAGGTCTTTCTCTGTGGTCTCCACATGGGATTCAGACATCTCTTCGTCTTGGGAGATGCAAGATGAGCCTGGATTCAATTCACTGTTGGGATATCCGGCCTTACTACGAGTCAGAGCATCTCGGTGTCCATTCCACTTGAGGCCACAAACTCAGGGTCCCTCTCACATACCTGTAGCTGAGAGAAGCCTCCTCTTTAGGAGCTTGTGGAAAGTTGGTATTCCTCTTGAGTCGAAGCTAGGGACTAAGCTCTCATCTCGAGTTGATCTGGGGTCCACGGAGCCCTTTCGTGTTCCTCCAGTGACCTCGGGATCCCATTATTCTTGAGACAGTGATCTTGGGTTTTCTCTGGAGTGCCATCAAGGAAATCAAGGCTCCTTTCACGTTTGATGTGGAACACGGAATTGCTCTGCACGCAGTGCAGGGGAATCTGGCCTCATCTCGCGGCGAGGGGGAAGTCTCATGGTTTTTCTCGAGTTGCGGCCGGAACCTGGGGTATATTCTCGAGTTACGACGGGGAGGGCCCTTCCAGACACGTGTTTGTTCAGCGACGTCAGGACTCCTGCCTAGGTTCGAGGGACACCTCGGGATTCTCCTCGAGTCTTGGCATGGCAATTGGGACGCGTCTCCACGTGAGGCGGGAGACCCAGGGTCCCTTTCCACGTGCCACAGGGATCCTGGGACTCCTATCCATTTTCAAGAGAGTCAGGCATCGTCTCCTTTGGAAGCATTGATCTCCGTGGACCTCTCGAGTTTTCAAAGGATGTGAGGCCTCCGGTCGCGATGAGGCGGAGGACTAGGTCTTTCTCTGTGGTCTCCACACCGGATTCAGACATCCCTTCGTCTTGGGAGATGCAAGACGAGCCTGCATTCAATTCACTGCAGGGATATCCGGCCTTACTTCGAGTCAAAGTCTCGGTGTACATTCCACTTCAGGCCGCAAACTCAGTGTCCCTCTCACATACCTGTAGCTGAGAGAAGCCTCCTCTTGAGGTGCTTGTGGAAAGTTGGTATTCCTCTTGACTCGAAGCCAGGGACTAAGCTCTCATCTCGAGTTGAGTTGGGGTGCACGGAGCCCTTTCGTGTTGTTCCAGTGACCTCAGGATCCCTCTAGACTTGAGACAGTGATTTTGGGTTTTCTCTGGAGTGCGATCAAGGAAATCAAGGCTCCTTTCACGTTTGATGTGGAACACGGAATTGCTCTGCACGCAGTGCAGGGGAATCGGGCCTCATGTCGCGTCGAGGGGGAAGTCTCATGGTTTTTCTCGAGTTGAGGCCGGAACCTGGGGTATATTCTCGAGTTACGACGGGCAGGGCCCTTCCACACACATGTTTGTTCAGCGACGTCAGGACTCCTGCCTAGGTGCGAGGGACACTTCGGAATTCACCTCGAGTCTTGGCATGGCAATTGGGATGCGTCTCCACGTGAGGCGGGAGACCCAGGGTCCCTTTCCACGTGCCACAGGGATCCTGGGACTCCTATCCATTTTCAAGAGGAGTCAGGCATCGTCTCCTTTGGAAGCATTGATCTCCGCAGACCTCTCGAATTTTCAAAGGATGTGAGGCCTCCGGTCGCGATGAGGCGGAGGACTAGGTCTTTCTCTGTGGTCTCCACACCGGATTCAGACATCCCTTCGTCTTGGGAGATGCAAGACGAGCCTGCATTCAATTCACTGCAGGGATATCCGGCCTTACTTCGAGTCAAAGCATCTCGGTGTCCATTCCACTTCAGGCCACAAACTCAGTGTCCCTCTCACATACCTGTAGCTGAGAGAAGCCTATTCTTGAGGTGCTTGTAGAAAGTTGGTATTCCTCTTGACTCGAAGCCAGGGACTAAGCTCTCATCTCGAGTTGATTTGGGGTGCTCGGAGCCCTTTCGTGTTGTTCCAGTGACCTCAGGATCCCTCTAGACTTGAGACAGTGATTTTGGGTTTTCTCTGGAGTGCCATCAAGGAAATCAAGGCTCCTTTCACGTTTGATGTGGAACACGGAATTGCTCTGCACGCAGTGCAGGGGAATCGGGCCTCATGTCGCGGCGAGGGGGAAGTCTCATGGTTTTTCTCGAGTTGAGGCCGGAACCTGGGGTATATTCTCGAGTTACGACGGGGAGGGCCCTTCCAGACACGTGTTTGTTCAGCGAAGTCAGGAATCCTGCCTAGGTGCGAGGGACACCTCGGGGTTCTCCTCGAGTCTTGACATGGCAATTGGGACGCGTCTCCACGTGAGGCGGGAGACCCAGGGTCCCTTTCCACGTGCCACAGGGATCCTGGGACTCCTATCCATTTTCAAGAGGAGTCAGGCATCGTCTCCTTTGGAAGCATTGATCTCCGCAGACCTCTCGATTTTTCAAAGGATGTGGGGTCTCCGGTCGCGATGAGGCTGAGGACTAGGTCTTTCTCTGTCGTCTCCACAGGGGATTCAGACATCCCTTCGTCTTGGGAGATGCAAGACGAGCCTGCATTCAATTCACTGCAGGGATATCCGGCCTTACTTCGAGTCAGAGCATCTCGGTGTCCATTCCACTTGAGGCCACAAACTCAGGGTCCCTCTCACATACCTGTAGCTGAGAGAAGCCTCCTCTTGAGGTGCTTGTGAAAAGTTGGTATTCCTCTTGAGTCGAAGCCAGGGACTAATCTCTCATCTCGAGTTGATTTGGCATCCACTTAGCCCTTTCGTGCTGCTTCCGTGACCTCAGGATCCCTCTAGACTTGAGACAGTGATCTTGGGTTTTATCTGGGGTGCCATCAAGGAAATCAAGGCTCCTTTCATGTTTGATGTGGAAAACGGAATTGCTCTGCACACAGTGCATGGGAATCGGGCCTCATCTCGCGGCAAGGGGGATGTCTCATTGTTTTTCTGAAGTTATGGTCGGAACCTAGGGAATATTCTCGAGTTACGACGGGGAGGGCCCTTCCAGACACGTGTTTGTTCAGCGACGTCAGGACTCCTGCCTAGGTGCGAGGGACACTTCGGAATTCACCTCGAGTCTTGGCATGGCAATTGGGACGCGTCTCCACGTGAGGCGGGAGACCCAGGGTCCCTTTCCACGTGCCACAGGGATCCTGGGACTCCTATCCATTTTCAAGAGGAGTCAGGCATCGTCTCCTTTGGAAGCATTGATCTCCACAGACCTCTCGAATTTTCAAAGGATGTGAGGCCTCCGGTCGCGATGAGGCGGAGGACTAGGTCTTTCTCTGTCGTCTCCAGAGGGGATTCAGACATCTCTTCGTCTTGGGAGATGCAAGATGAGCCTGCATTCAATTCACTCCAGGGATATCCGGCCTTACTACGAGTCAGAGCATCTCGGTGTCCATTCCACTTGAGGCCACAAACTCAGGGTCCCTCTCACATACCTGTAGCTGAGAGAAGCCTCCTCTTGAGGTGCTTGTGGAAAGTTGGTATTCCTCTTGAGTCGAAGCTAGGGACTAAGCTCTCATCTCGAGTTGATTTGGGGTCCACGGAGCCCTTTCGTGTTCCTCCAGTGACCTCGGGATCCCTCTATTCTTGAGACAGTGATCTTGGGTTTTCTCTGGAGTGCCATCAAGGAAATCAAGGCTCCTTTCACGTTTCATGTGGAACACGGAATTGCTCTGCACGCAGTGCAGGGGAATCTGGCCTCATCTCGCGGCGAGGGGGAAGTCTCATGGTTTTTCTCGAATTGCGGCCGGAACCTGGGGTATATTCTCCAGTTACGACGGGGAGGGCCCTTCCAGACACGTGTTTGTTCAGCGACGTCAGGACTCCTGCCTAGGTGCGAGGGACACCTCGGGATTCTCCTCGAGTCTTGGCATGGCAATTGGGACGCGTCCCCACGTGAGACGGGAGACGCAGAGTCCCTTTCCACGTGCCACAGGGATCCTGGGACTCCTATCCATTTTCAAGAGAGTCAGGCATCGTCTCCTTTGGAAGCATTGATCTCCGTGGACCTCTCGAGTTTTCAAAGGATGTGAGGCCTCCGGTCGCGATGAGGCGGAGGACTAGGTCTTTCTCTGTGGTCTCCACACCGGATTCAGACATCCCTTCGTCTTGGGAGATGCAAGACGAGCCTGCATTCAATTCACTGCAGGGATATCCGGCCTTACTTCGAGTCAAAGCATCTCGGTGTCCATTCCACTTCAGGCCACAAACTCAGTGTCCTTCTCACATACCTGTAGCTGAGAGAAGCCTCCTCTTGAGGTGCTTGTAGAAAGTTGGTATTCCTCTTGACTCGAAGCCAGGGACTAAGCTCTCATCTCGAGTTGATTTGGGGTGCACGGAGCCCTTTCGTGTTGTTCCAGTGACCTCAGGATCCCTCTAGACTTGAGACAGTGATTTTGGGTTTTCTCTGGGGTGCCATCAAGGAAATCAAGGCTCCTTTCACGTTTGATGTGGAACACGGAATTGCTCTGCACGCAGTGCAGGGGAATCGGGCCTCATGTCGCGGCGAGGGGGAAGTCTCATGGTTTTTCTCGAGATGAGGCCGGAACCTGGGGTATATTCTCGAGTTACGACGGGGAGGGCCCTTCCAGACACGTGTTTGTTCAGCGACGTCAGGAATCCTGCCTAGGTGCGAGGGACACCTCGGGGTTCTCCTCGAGTCTTGACATGGCAATTGGGACGCGTCTCCACGTGAGGCGGGAGACCCAGGGTGCCTTTCCACGTGCCACAGGGATCCTGGGACTCCTATCCATTTTCAAGAGGAGTCAGGCATCGTCTCCTTTGGAAGCATTGATCTCCGCAGACCTCTCGATTTTTCAAAGGATGTGGTGTCTCCGGTCGCGATGAGGCTGAGGACTAGGTCTTTCTCTGTCGTCTCCACAGGGGATTCAGACATCCCTTCGTCTTGGGAGATGCAAGACGAGCCTGCATTCAATTCACTGCAGGGATATCCGGCCTTACTTCGAGTCAGAGCATCTCGGTGTCCATTCCACTTGAGGCCACAAACTCAGGGTCCCTCTCACATACCTGTAGCTGAGAGAAGCCTCCTGTTGAGGTGCTTATGGAAAGTTGGTATTCCTCTTGAGTCGAAGCCAGGGACTAAGCTCTCATCTCGAGTTGATTTGGGGTCCACGGAGCCCTTTCTTGTTGCTCCAGTGACCTCAGGATCCCTCTAGACTTGAGACAGTGATCTTGGGTTTTCTCTGGGGTGCCATCAAGGAAATCAAGGCTCCTTTCAAGTTTGATGTGGATCACGGAATTGCTCTGCACACAGTGCATGGGAATCGGGCCTCATCTCGCGGCAAGGGGGATGTCTCATTGTTTTTCTGAAGTTACGGTCGGAACCTAGGGAATATTCTCGAGTTACGACGGGGAGGGCCCTTCCAGACACGTGTTTGTTCAGCGACGTCAGGACTCCTGCCTAGGTGCGAGGGACACCTCGGGAATCTCCTCGAGTCTTGGCATGGTAATTGGGACGCGTCTCCACGTGACGCGGGAGACCCAGGGTCCCTTTCCACGTGCCACAGGGATCCTGGGACTCCTATCCATTTTCAAGAAGAGTCAGGCATCGTCTCCTTTGGAAGCATTGATCTCCGCAGACCTCTCGAGTTTTCAAAGGATGGGAGGCCTCCGGTCTCGATGAGGCGGGGAACTAGGTCTTTCTCTGTGGTCTCCACAGGGGATTCAGACATCCCTTCGTCTTGGGAGATGCAAGACGAGCCTGCTTTCAATTCACTGCAGGGATATCCGGCCTTACTTCGAGTCAGAGCATCTCCGTGTCCATTCCACTTGAGGCCACAAACTCAGGGTCCCTCTCACATACCTGTAGCTGAGAGAAGCCTCATCTTGAGGTGCTTGTGGAAATTGGTATTCCTCTTGAGTCGAAGCCAGGGACTAAGCTCTCATCTCGAGTTGATTTGGGGTCCACGGAGCCCTTTCTTGTTGCTCCAGTGACCTCAGGATCCCTCTAGACTTGAGACAGTGATCTTGGGTTTTCTCTGGAGTGTCATCAAGGAAATCAAGGCTCCTTTCAGGTTTGATGTGGAACACGGAATTGCTCTGCACGCACTGCAGGGGAATCGGGCCTCATCTCGCGGCGAGGGGGAAGTCTCATGGTTTTTCTCGAGTTGCGGCCGGAACCTCGGTTATATTCTCGAGTTACGACTGGGAGGGCCCTTCCAGACACGTGTTTGTTCAGCGACGTCAGGACTCCTGCCTAGGTGCGAGGGACACCTCGGGATTCTCCTCGAGTCTTGGCATGGCAATTGGGACGCGTCTCCAGGTGAGGCGGGAGACCCAGGGTCCCTTTCCACGTGCCACAGGGATCCTGGGACACCTATCCATTTTCAAGAGGAGTCAGGCATCGTCTCCTTTGGAAGCATTGATCTCCTCGGCCCTCTCGAGTTTTCAAAGGATGTGAGGCCTCCGGTCGCGATGAGGCGGAGGACTAGGTCTTTCTCTGTCGTCTCCACAGGGCATTCAGACATCCCTTCGTCTTGGGAGATGCAAGACGAGCCTGCATTCAATTCACTGCAGGGATATCCGGCCTTACTTCGAGTCAGAGCATCTCGGTGTGCATTACACTTGAGGCCACAAATTCAGGGTCACTCTCACATACCTGTAGCTGAGAGAAGCCTCCTCTTGAGGTGCTTATGGAAAGTTGGTATTCCTCTTGAGTCGAAGCCAGGGACTAAGCTCTCATCTCGAGTTGATTTGGGGTCCACGGAGCCCTTTCGTGTTGCTCCAGTGACCTCAGGATCCCTCTAGACTTGAGACAGTGATCTTGGGTTTTCTCTGGGGTGCCATCAAGGAAATCAAGGCTCCTTTCAAGTTTGATGTGGAACACGGAATTGCTCTGCACACAGTGCATGGGAATCGGGCCTCATCTCGCGGCAAGGGGGATGTCTCATTGTTTTTCTGAAGTTACGGTCGGAACCTAGGGAATATTCTCGAGTTACGACGGGGAGGGCCCTTCCAGACACGTGTTTGTTCAGCGACGTCAGGACTCCTGCCTAGGTGCGAGGGACAACTCGGGAATCTCCTCGAGTCTTGGCATGGTAATTGGTACGCGTCTCCACGTGAGGCGGGAGACCCAGGGTCCCTTTCCACGTGCCACAGGGATCCTGGGACTCCTATCCATTTTCAAGAAGAGTCAGGCATCGTCTCCTTTGGAAGCATTGATCTCCGCGGACCTCTCGAGTTTTCAAAGGATGGGAGGCCTCCGGTCTCGATGAGGCGGAGAACTAGGTCTTTCTCTGTGGTGTCCACAGGGGATTCAGATATCCCTTTGTCTTGGGAGATGCAAGACGAGCCCGCTTTCAAATCACTGCAGGGATATCCGGCCTTACTTCGAGTCAGAGCATCTCCGTGTCCATTCCACTTGAGGCCACAAACTCAGGGTCCCTCTCACATACCTGTAGCTGAGAGAAGCCTCATCTTGAGGTGCTTGTGGAAATTGGTATTCCTCTTGAGTCGAAGCCAGGGACTAAGCTCTCATCTCGAGTTGATTTGGGGTCCACGGAGCCCTTTCTTGTTGCTCCAGTGACCTCAGGATACCTCTAGACTTGAGACAGTGATCTTGTGTTTTCTCTGGAGTGCCATCAAGGAAATCAAGGCTCCTTTCAGCTTTGATGTGGAACACGGAATTGCTCTGCACGCACTGCAGGGGAATCGGGCCTCATCTCGCGGCGAGGGGGAAGTCTCATGGCTTTTCTCGAGTTGCGGCCGGAACCTCGGTTATATTCTCGAGTTACGACTGGGAGGTCCCTTCCAGACACGTGTTTGTTCAGCGACGTCAGGACTCCTGCCTAGGTGCGAGGGACACCTCGGGATTCTCCTCGAGTCTTGGCATGGCAATTGGGACGCGTCTCCAGGTGAGGCGGGAGACCCAGGGTCCCTTTCCACGTGGACAGGGATCCGGGGACACCTATCCATTTTCAAGAGGAGTCAGGCATCGTCTCCTTTGGAAGCATTGATCTCCGCGGACCTCTCGAGTTTTCAAAGGATGTGAGGCCTCCGGTCGCGATGAGGCGGAGAATTAGGTCTTTCTCTGTGGTCTCCACAGGGGATTCAGACAACCCTTCGTCTTGGGAGATGCAAGACGAGCCTGCATTCAATTCACTATTGGGATATCCGGCCTTACTTCGAGTCAGAGCATCTCGGTGTCCATTCCACTTGATGCCACAAACTCAGGGTCCCTCTCACATACCTGTAGCTGAGAGAAGCCTCCTCTTGAGGTGCTTGTGGAAAGTTGGTATTCCTCTTGAGTCGAAGCCAGGGACTAAGCTCTCATCTCGAGTTGATTTGGGGTCCACGGAGCCCTTTCTTGTTGCTCCAGTGACCTCAGGATCCCTCTAGACTTGAGACAGTGATTTTGGGTTTTCTCTGGAGTGCCATCAAGGAAATCAAGGCTCCTTTCACGTTTGATGTGGAACACGGAATGGCTCTGCACGCAGTTCAGGGGAATCGGGCCTCATGTCGCGTCGAGGGGGAAGTCTCATGGTTTTTCTCAAGTTGCGCCTGGAACCTGGGGTATATTCTCGAGTTACGACGGGGAGGGCCTTCCAGACACGTGTTTGTTCAGCGACGTCAGGACTCCTGTCTAGGTGCGAGGGACACCTCGGGATTCTCCTCGAGTCTTGGCATGGCAATTGGGACGCGTTTCCACGTGAGGCGGGAGACCCAGGGTCCCTTTCCACGTGCCACAGGGATCCTATGACTCCTATCCATTGTCAAGAGGAGTCAGGCATCGTCTCCTTTGGAAGCATTGATCTCCGCAGACCTCTCGAGTTTTCAAAGGATGTGAGGCCTCCGGTCGCGTTGAGGCGGAGGACTAGGTCTTTCTCTGTGGTCTCCACAGGGGATTCAGACATCCCTTCGTCTTGGGAGATGCAAGACGAGCCTGCATTCAATTCACTGCAGGGATATCCGGCCTTACTTCGAGTCAGAGCATCTCGGTGTCCATTCCACTTGAGGCCAAAAACTCAGGGTCCCTCTCACATACCTGTAGCTGAGAGAAGCCTCCTGTTGAGGTGCTTTTGGAAAGTTGGTATTCCTCTTGATTCGAAGCCAGGGACTAAGCTCTCATCTCGAGTTGATTTGGGGTCCACGGAGCCCTTTCGTGTTGCTCCAGTGACCTCAGGATCCCTCTAGACTTGAGACAGTGATCTTGGGTTTTCTCTGGAGTGCCGTCAAGGAAATCAAGGCTCCTTTCACTTTTGATGTCGAACACGGAATTGCTCTGCACGCAGTGCAGGGGAATCGGGCCTCATCTCGCGGCGAGGGAGAAGTCTCATGGTTTTTCTCGAGTTGCGGCCGGAACCTGGGGTGTATTCTCGAGTTACGACGGGGAGGGCCCTTCCAGACACGTGTTTGTTCAGCGACGTAAGGACTCCAGCCTAGGTGCGAGGGACACCTCGGGATTCTCCTCGAGTCTTCGCATGGCAATTGGGACGCGTCTCCACGTGAGGCGGGAGACGCAGTGTCCCTTTCCACGTGCCACAGCGATCCTGGGACTCCTATCCATTTTCAAGAGGAGTCAGGCATCGTCTCCTTTGGAAGCATTGATCTCCGCGGACGTCTCGATTTTTCAAAGGATGTGCGGCCTCCGGTCGCGTTGAGGCGGAGGACTAGGTCTTTCTCTGTGGTCTCCACAGGGGATTCAGACAACCCTTCGTCTTGGGAGATGCAAGACGAGCCTGCATTCAATTCACTGCAGGGATATCTGGCCTTACTTCGAGTCAGAGCATCTCGGTGTCCATTCCACTTGAGGCCACAAACTCAGGGTCCATCTCACATACCTGTAGCTGAGAGAAGCCTCCTCTTGAGGTGCTTGTGGAAACTTGGTATTCCTCTTGAGTCGAAGCCAGGGACTAAGCTCTCATCTCGAGTTGATTTGGGGTCCACGGAGCCCTTTGGTGTTGCTCCAGTGACCTCAGGATCCCTCTAGACTTGAGACAGTGATCTTGGGTTTTCTCTGGAGTGCCATCAAGGAAATCAAGTCTCCTTTCACGTTTGATGTGGAACACGGAATTGCTCTGCACGCAGTGCAGGGGAATCGGGCCTCATCTCGCAGCGAGGGGGAAGTCTCATGGTTTTTCTCGAGTTGCGGCCGGAACCTGGGGTATATTCTCGAGTTAAGACGGGGAGGGCCCTTCCAGACATGTGTTTGTTCAGCGACGTCAGGACTCCTGGCTAGGTGCGAGGGACACCTCGGGATTCTCCTCGAGTCTTGGCATGGCAATTGGGACGCGTCTCCACGTGAGGCGGGAGACCCAGGGTCCCTTTCCACGTGCCACAGGGATCCTGGGACTCCTATCAATTTTCAAGAGGAGTCAGGCATCGTCTCCTTTGGAAGCATTGATCTCCGCGGACTTCTCGAGTTTTCAAAGGATGTGAGGCCTCCGTTCGCGTTGAGGCGGAGGACTAGGTCTTTCTCTGTGGTCTCCACATGGGATTCAGACAACCCTTCGTCTTGGGAGATGCAAGAGGAGCCTGCATTCAATTAACTGCAGGTATATCCGGCCTTACTTCAAGTCAGAGCATCCCGGTGTCCATTCCACTTGAGGCCACAAACTCAGGGTCCCTCTCACATACCTGTAGCTGAGAGAAGCCTCCTCTTGAGGTGCTTGTGGAAAGTTGGTATTCCTCTTGAGTCGAAGCCAGGGACTAAGCTCTCATCTCGAGTTGATTTGGGGTCCACGGAGCCCTTTCGTGTTGCTCCAGTGACCTCAGGATCCCTCAAGACTTGAGACAGTGATCTTGGGTTTTCTCTGGAGTGTCATCAAGGAAATCAAGGCTCCTTTCACGTTTGATGTGGAACACGGAATTGCTCTGGACGCAGTGCATAGGAATCGCGCCTCATCTCGTGGCGAGGGGGAAGACTCATGGTTTCTCTCGAGTTGAGGCCGGAACCTGGGGTATATTCTCGAGTTACAAGCGGGAGTTCCCTTCCATACACGTGTTTGTTCAGCGACGTAAGGACTCCAGCCTAGGTGCGAGGGACACCTCGGGATTCTCCTCGAGTCTTCGCATGGCATTTGGGACGCGTCTCCACTTGAGGCGGGAGACGCAGGGTCCTTTTCCACGTGTCACAGGGATCCTGGGACTCCTATCCATTTTCAAGAGGAGTCAGGCATCGTCTCCTTTGGAAGCGTTGATCTCCGCAGACCTCTCGAGTTTTCAAAGGATGTGAGGCCTCTGGTCGCGTTGAGGCGGAGGACTAGGTCTTTCTCTGTGGTCTCCACAGGGGATTCAGACAACCCTTCGTCTTGGGAGATGCAAGACGAGCCTGCATTCAATTCATTGTAGGGATATCTGGCCTTACTTCGAGTCAGAGCATCTCGGTGACCATTCCACTTGAGGTCACAAACTCAGGGTCCCTCTCACATACCTGTAGCTCAGAGAAGCCTCCTGTTGAGGTGCTTTTGGAAAGTTGGTATTCCTCTTGAGTCGAAGCCAGGGACTAAGCTCTCATCTCGAGTTGATTTGGGGTCCACGGAGCCCTTTCGTGTTGCTCCAGTGACCTCAGGATCCCTCTAGACTTGAGACAGTGATCTTGGGTTTTCTCTGGAGTGCCGTCAAGGAAATCAAGGCTCCTTTCACGTTTGAAGTGGAACACGGAATTGCTCTGCACGCAGTGCAGGGGAATAGGGCCTCATCTCGCGGCGAGGGGGAAGTCTCATGGTTTTTCTCGAGTTGCGGCCGGAACCTGGGGTGTATTCTCGAGTTACGACGGGGAGGGCCCTTCCAGACACGTGTTTGTTCAGCGACGTAAGGACTCCAGCCTAGGTGCGAGGGACACCTCGGGATTCTCCTCGAGTCTTGGCATGGCAATTGGGACGCGTCTCCACGTGAGGCGGGAGACCCAGGGTCCCTTTCCACGTGCCACAGGGATCCTGGGACTCCTATCCATTTTCAAGAGGAGTCAGGCATCGTCTCCTTTGGAAGCATTGATCTCCGCGGATTTCTCGAGTTTTCAAAGGATGTGAGGCCTCTGTTCGCGTTGAGACGGAGGACTAGGTCTTTCTCTGTGGTCTCCACAGGGGATTCAGACAACCCTTCGTCTTGGGAGATGCAAGACGAGCCTTCATTCAATTCACTGCAGGGATATCCGGCCTTACTTCGAGTCAGAGCATCTCGGTGTCCATTCCACTTGAGGCCACAAACTCAGGGTCCCTGTCACATACATGTAGTTGAGAGAAGCCTCCTCTTGAGGTGCTTGTGGAAAGTTGGTATTCCTCTTGAGTCGAAGCCAGGGACTAAGCTCTCATCTCGAGTTGATTTGGGGTCCACGGAGCCCTTTCTTGTTGCGCCAGTGACCTCAGGATCCCTCTAGACTTGAGACAGTGACCTTGGGTTTTCTCTGTAGTGCCATCAAGGAAATCAAGGCTCCTTTCACGTTTGATGTGGAACACGGAATTGCTCTGCACGCAGTGCAGGGGAATCGGACCTCATCTCGCGGCGAGGGGGAAGTGTCATGGTTTATCTCGAGTTGCGGCCGGAACCTGGGGTATATTCTCGAGTTACAACGGGGAGGGCCCTTCCTTACACGTGTTTGTTCAGCGACGTCAGGACTCCTGCATAGGTGCGAGGGACACCTTGGGATTCTCCTCGAGTCTTGGCATGGCAATTGGGACGTGTCTCCACGTGAGGCGGGAGACCCAGGGTCCCTTTCCACGTGCCACATGGATCCTGGGACTCCTATCCATTTTCAAGAGGAGTCAGGCATCGTCTCCTTTGGAAGCATTGATCTCCGCGGACCTCTCGAGTTTTCAAAGGATGTGAGGCCTCCGTTCGCGTTGAGGCGGAGGACTAGGTCTTTCTCTGTGGTCTCCACAGGGGATTCAGACAACCCTTCGTCTTGGGAGATGCAAGACGAGCCTGCATTCAATTCACTGGAGGTATATCCAGCCTTACTTCGAGTCAGAGCATCTCGGTGTCCATTGCACTTGAGGCCACAAACTCAGGGTCCCTCTCACATACCTGTAGCTGAGAGAAGCCTCCTCTTGAGGTTCTTTTGGAAAGTTGGTATTCCCCTTGAGTCGAAGCCAGGGACTAAGCTCTCATCTCGAGTTGATTTGGGGTCCACGGAGCCCTTTCGTGTTGCTCCAGTGACCTCAGGATCCCTCTAGACTTGAGACAGTGATCTTGGGTTTTCTCTGGAGTGCCGTCAAGGACATCAAGGCTCCTTTCACGTTTGATGTGGAACACGGAATTGCTCTGCACGCAGTGCAGGGGAATCGGGCCTCATCTCGCAGCGAGGGGGAAGTCTCATGGTTTTTCTCGAGTTGCGGCCGGAACCTGGGATGTATTCTCGAGTTACGACGGGGAGGGCCCTTCCAGACACGTGTTTGTTCAGCGACGTAAGTACTCCAGCCTAGGTGCGAGGGACACCTCGGGATTCTCCTCGAGTTTCGCATGGCAATTGGGACGCGTCTCCACATGAGGCGGGAGACGCAGGGTCCCTTTCCACGTGCCACAGGGATCCTGGGACTCCTATCCATTTTCAAGAGGAGTCAGGCATCGTCTCCTTTGGAAGCATTGATCTCCGCGGACGTCTCGAGTTTTCAAAGGATGTGAGGCCTCCGGTCGCGTTGAGGCGGAGAACTAGGTCTTTCTCTGTGGTCTCCACAGGGGATTCCGACATCCCTTCGTCTTGGGAGATGCAAGACGAGCCTGCATTCAATTCACTGCAGGGATATCTGGCCTTACTTCGAGTCAGAGCATCTCGGTGTCCATTCGACTTGAGGCCACAAACTCAGGGTCCCTCTCACATACCTGTAGCTGAGAGAAGCCTCCTCTTGAGGTGCTTGTGGAAACTTGGTATTCCTCTTGAGTCGAAGCCAGGGACTAAGCTCTCATCTCGAGTTGATTTGGGGTCCACGGAGCCCTTTCGTGTTGCTCCAGTGACCTCAGGATCCCTCTAGACTTGAGACAGTGATCTTGGGTTTTCTCTGGAGTGCCATCAAGGAAATCAAGTCTCCTTTCACGTTTGATGTGGAACACGGAATTGCTCTGCACGCAGTGCAGGGGAATCGGCCTCATCTCGCAGCGAGGGGGAAGTGTCATGGTTTATCTCGAGTTGCGGCCGGAACCTGGGGTATATTCTCGAGTTACGACGGGGAGGGCCTTTCCTTACACGTGTTTGTTCAGCGACGTCAGGACTCCTGCATAGGTGCGAGGGACACCTCGGGATTCTCCTCGAGTCTTGGCATGGCAATTGGGACGTGTCTCCACGTGAGGCGGGAGACCCAGGGTCCCTGTCCACGTGCCACATGGATCCTGGGACTCCTATCCATTTTCAAGAGGAGTCAGGCATCGTCTCCTTTGGAAGCATTGATCTCCGCGGACCTCTCGAGTTTTCAAAGGATGTGAGGCCTCCGGTCGCGATGAGGCGGAGGACTAGGTCTTTCTCTGTGGACTCCACAGGGGATTCAGACATCCCTTCGTCTTGGGAGATGCAAGACGAGCCTGCATTCAATTCACTGCAGGGATATCCAGCCTTACTTCGAGTCAGAGCATCTCGGTGTCCATTCCACTTGAGGCCACAAACTCAGGGTCCCTCTCACATACCTGTAGCTGAGAGAAGCCTCCTCTTGAGGTGCTTGTGGAAAGTTGGTATTCCTCTTGAGTCGAAGCCAGGGACTAAGCTCTCATCTCGAGTTGATTTGGGGTCCACGGAGCCCTTTCGTGTTGCTCCAGTGACCTCAGGATCCCTCTAGACTTGAGACAGTGATCTTGGGTTTTCTCTGGAGTGCCATCAAGGAAATCAAGACTCCTTTCAAGTTTGATGTGGAACACGGAATTGCTCTGCACGCAGTGCAGGGGAATCGGGCCTCATCTCGCGGCGAGAGGTAAGTCTCATGGTTTTTCTCGAGTTGCGGCCGGAACCTGGGGTATATTCTCGAGTTACGACGGGGAGGGCCCTTCCAGACTCGTGTTTGTTCAGCGACGTCAGGACTCCTGCCTAGGTGCGAGGGACACCTCGGGATTCTCTTCGATTCTTGGCATGGCAATTGAGACGCGTCTCCACGTGAGGCGGGAGACCCAGGGTCCCTTTCCACGAGCCACAGGGATCCTGGGACTCCTATCCATTTTCAAGAGGAGTCAGGCATCGTCTCCTTTGGAAGCATTGATCTCCGCGGACGTCTCGAGTTTTCAAAGGATGTGAGGCCTCTGTTCGCATTGAGGCGTAGGACTAGGTCTTTCTCTGTGGTCTCCACAGGGGATTCAGACAACCCTTCGTCTTGGGAGATGCAAGACGAGCCTGCATTCAATTCACTTCAGGGATATCCGGCCTTACTTCGAGTCAGAGCATCTCGGTGTCCATTCCATTTGAGGCCACAAACTCAGGGTCCCTCTCACATACCTGTAGCTGAGAGAAGCCTCCTCTTGAGGTGCTTGTGGAAAGTTGGTATTCCTCTTGAGTCGAAGCCAGGGACTAAGCTTTCATCTCGAGTTGATTTGGGGTCCACGGAGCCCTTTCGTGTTGCTCCAGTGACCTCAGGATCCCTCTAGACTTGAGACAGTGATCTTGGGTTTTCTCTGGAGTGCCATCAAGGAAATCAAGACTCCTTTCAAGTTTGATGTGGAACACGGAATTGCTCTGCACGCAGTGCAGAGGAATCGGGCCTCATCTCGCGGCGAAGGGGAAGTCTCATGGTTTTTCTCGAGTTGCGGCCGGAACCTGGGGTATATTCCCGAGTTACGACGGGGAGGGCCCTTCCAGACTCGTGTTTGTTCAGCGACGTCAGGACTCCTGCCTAGGTGCGAGGGACACCTCGGGATTCTCTTCGATTCTTGGCATGGCAATTGAGACGCGTCTCCACGTGAGGCGGGAGACCCAGGGTCCCTTTCCACGTGCCACAGGGATCCTGGGACTCCTATCCATTTTCAAGAGGAGTCAGGCATCGTCTCCTTTGGAAGCATTGATCTCCGCGTACCCCTCGAGTTTTCAAAGGATGTGAGGCCTCCGGTCGCGTTGAGGCGTAGGACTGGGTCTTTCTCTGTGGTCTCCACAGGGGATTCAGACAACCCTTCGTCTTGGGAGATGCAAGACGAGCCTGCATTCAATTCACTGCAGGGATATCCGGCCTTACTTCGAGTCAGAGCATCTCGGTGTCCATTCCACTTGAGGCCACAAACTCAGGGTCCCTCTCACATACATGTAGTTGAGAGAAGCCTCCTCTTGAGGTGCTTTTGGAAAGTTGGTATTCCTCTTGAGTCGAAGCCAGGGACTAAGCTCTCATCTCGAGTTGATTTGGGGTCCACGGAGCCCTTTCTTGTTGCTCCAGTGACCTCAGGATCCCTCTAGACTTGAGACAGTGACCTTGGGTTTTCTCTGGAGTGCCGTCAAGGAAATCAAGGTGCCTTTCACGTTTGATGTGGAACACGGAATTGCTCTGCACGCAGTGCAGGGGAATCGGACTCATCTCGCGGCGAGGGGGAAGTCTCATGGTTTATCTCGAGTTGCGGCCGGAACCTGGGGTATATTCTCGAGTTACGACGGGGAGGGCCCTTCCTTACACGTGTTTGTTCAGCGACGTCAGGACTCCTGCATAGGTGCGAGGGACACCTCGGGATTCTCCTCGAGCCTTGGCATGGCAATTGGGACGTGTCTCCACGTGAAGCGGGAGACCCAGTGTCCCTTTCCACGTGCCACAGGGATCCTGGGACTCCTATCCATTTTCAAGAGGAGTCAGGCATCGTCTCCTTTGGAAGCATTGATCTCCGCGGACCTCTCGAGTTTTCAAAGGATGTGAGGCCTCCGGTCGCGATGAGGCGGAGGACTAGGTCTTTCTCTGTGGACTCCACAGGGGATTCAGACATCCCTTCGTCTTGGGAGATGCAAGACGAGCCTGCATTCAATTCACTGCAGGGATATCCGGCCTTACTTCGAGTCACAGCATCTCGGTGTCCATTCCACCTGAGGCCACAAACTCAGGGTCCCTCTCACATACCTGTAGCTGAGAGAAGACTCCTCTTGAGGTGCTTGTGGAAAGTTGGTATTCCTCTTGAGTCGAAGCCAGGGACTAAGCTCTCATCTCGAGTTGATTTGGGGTCCACGGAGCCCTTTCGTGTTGCTACAGTGACCTCAGGATCCCTCTACACTTGAGACAGTGATCTTCGGTATTCTCTGGTGTGCCATCACGGAAATCAAGGCTCCTTTCACTTTTGATGTGGAACACGGAATTGCTCTGCACACAGTGCAGGGGAATCGGGACTCATCTCGCCTCGAGGGGGAAGTCTCATGGTTTTTCTCGAGTTGCGGCCCGAACCTGGGGTATATTTTCGAGTTACGACGGGGAGGGCCCTTCCAGACACATGTTTGTTCAGCGACGTCAGCACTCCTGCCTAGGTGCGAGGGACACCTCGGGATTCTCCTCGAGTCTTGGCATGGCAATTGGGACGCGTCTCCACGTGAGGCGGGAGACCCAGGGTCCCTTTCCACGTGCCACAGGGATCCTGGGACTCCTATCCATTTTCAAGAGTAGTCAGGCATCGTCTCCTTTATAAGCATTGATCTCCGAGGACCTCTCGAATTTTCAAAGGATGTGAGGCCTCCGGTCGCGATGTGGCGAGAACTAGGTCTTTCTTATGGTCTCCACAGGGGACTCAGACATCCCTTCGTCTTGGGAGATGCAAGACGAGCCTGCATTCAATTCACTGCAGGGATATCCGGCCTTACTTCGAGTCAGAGCATCTCGGTGTCCATTCCACTTGAGGCCACAAACTCAGGGTCCATCTCACATACCTGTAGCTGAGAGAAGCCTCCTCTTGAGGTGCTTGTGGAAAGTTGGTATTCCTCTTGAGTCGAAGCCAGGGACTAAGCTCTCATCTCGAGTTGATTTGGGGTCCACGGAGCACTTTCGTGTTGCTACAGTGACCTCAGGATACCTCTAGACTTGAGACAGTGATCTTGGGTTTTCTCTGGAGCGCCATCAAGGAAATCAAGGCTCCCCTCAAGTTTGATGTGGAACACGGAATTGTTCTGCACGCAGTGCAGGGGAATCGGGCCTCATCTCGCGGCAAGGGGGATGTCTCATGGTTTTTCTCAAGTTGCGGCCGAAACCTGGGGTATATTCTCGAGTTACGACGGGGAGGGCCCTTCCAGACACGTTTTTGTTCAGCGACGTCAGGACTCCTGCCTAGGTGCGAGGGACACCTCGGGATTCTCCTCGAGTCTTGGCATGGTAATTGGGACGCGTCTCCACGTGAGGCGGGAGACCCAGGGTTCCTTTCCACGTGCCACAGGGATCCTGGGACTCCTATCCATTTTCAAGAAGAGTCAGGCATCTTCTCCTTTGGAAGCATTGATCGCCGCGGACCTCTCGAGTTTTCAAAGGATGTGAGGCCTCCGGTCTCGATGAGGCGGAGAACGAGGTCTTTCTTTGTGGTCTCCACAGGGGATTCAGACATCCCTTCGTCTTGGGAGATGCAAGACGAGCCTGCATTCAATTCACTGCAGGGATATCCGGCCTTACTTCGAGTCAGAGCATCTCGGTGTCCATTCCACTTGAGGCCACAAACTCAGGGTCCCTCTCACATACCTGTAGCTGAGAGAAGCCCCCTCTTGAGATGCTTGTGGAAAGTTGTTATTCCTCTTGAGTCGAAGCCAGGGACTAAGCTCTCATCTCGAGTTGATTTGGGGTCCACGGAGCCCTTTCGTGTTGCTCCAGTGACCTCAGGATACCTCTAGACTTGAGACAGTGAACTTGGGTTTTCTCTGGAGTGCCATCAAGGAAATCAAGGCTCCTTTCACGTTTAATGTGGAACACGGAATTTCTCTGCATGCAGTGCAGGGGAATCGGGCCTCAACTCACGCCGCGGGGGAAATCTCATGGTTTTTCTCGAGTTGCGGCTGGAACCTGGGGTATATTCTCGAGTTACGACGGGGAGGGCCCTTCCAGACACGTGTTTGGTCAGCGACGTCCGGACTCCTGCCTAGGTGCGAGGGACACCTCGGGATTCTCCTCGAGTCTTGGCATGGCAATTGGGACGCGTATCCACGTGAGGCGGGAGACCCAGGGTCCCTTTCCACATGCCACAGGGATCCTGGGACTCCTATCCATTTTCAAAAGGAGTCAGGCATCGTCTCCTTTGGAAGCATTGATCTCCGCGGACCTCTCGAGTTTTCAAAGGATGTGAGGTCTCTGGTCGCGATGAGGCGGAGAACTCGGTCTTTCTCTGTGGTCTCCACAGGGGATTCAGACATCCCTTCGTCTTCGGAGATGCAAGACGAGCCTGCATTCAATTCACTGCAGGGATATCCGGCCTTACTTCGAGTCAGAGCATCTCGGTGTCCATTACACTTGAAGCCACAAATTCAGGGTCCCTCAAATATACCTGTAGCTGAGAGAAGCCTCCTCTTGTGGTGCTTGTGGAAAGTTGGTATTCCTCTTGAGTCGAAGCCAGGGACTAAGCTCTCATCTCGAGTTGATTTGGGGTCCACGGAGCCCTTTCCTGTTGCTCCAGTGACCTTAGGATCCCTCTAGACTTGAGACAGTGATCTTGGGTTTTCTCTGGAGTGCCATCAAGGAAATCAAGGCTCCTTTCACGTTTGATGTGGAACTCGGAATTGCTCTGCACGCAGTGCAGGGGAATCGGGCCTCATCTCGCGGCGAGGGGGAAGTCTCATGGATTTTCTCGAGTTGCGGCCGGAACCTGGGGTATATTCTCGAGTTACTACGGGGAGGGCCCTTCCAGACACGTGTTTGTTCAGTGATGTCAGGACTCCTGCCTAGGTGCGAGGGACACCTCGGGATTCTCCTCGAGTCTTGGCATTGCAATTGGGACGCGTCTCCACGTGAGGCGGGAGACACAGGTTCCCTTTCCACGTGCCAAAGGGATCCTGGGACTCCTATCCATTTTCAAGAGGAGTCAGGCATCGTCTCCTTTGGAAGCATTGATCTCCGCAGACCTCTCGAGTTATCAAAGGATGTGAGGCCTCCGGTCGCGATGAGGCGGAGGACTGGGTCTTTCTCTGTGGTCTCCACAGGGGATTCAGACATCCCTTCGTCTTGGAAGATGAAATACGAGCCTGCATTCAATTCACTGCAGGGATATCGGGACTTACATCGAGTCAGAGCATCTCGGTGTCCATTCCACTTGAGGCCACAAACTCAGGGGCCCTCTCACATACCTGTAGCTGAGAGAAGCCTCCTCTTGAGGTGCTTGTGGAAAGTTGGTATTCCTCTTGAGTCGAAGCCAGGGAATAAGCTCTCATATCGAGTTGATTTGGGGTCCACGGAGCCCTTTCGTTTTGCTCCAGTGACCTCAGGATCCCTCTAGACTTGAGACAGTGATCTTGGGTTTTCTCTGTAGTGCCATCAAGGAAATCAAGGCTCCTTTCACGTTTGATGTGGAACACGGAATTTCTCTGCACGCAGTGCAGGGGAATCGGGACTCATGTCGCGGCGAGGGGGAAGTCTCATGGTTTTTCTCGAGTTGCGACCGGAACCTGGGTTATATTCTCGAGTTACGATGGGGAGGGCCCTTCCAGACACGTGTTTGTTCAGCGACGTCAGGACTCCTGCCTAGGTGCGAGGGACACCTCGGATTCTCCTCGAGTCATGGCATGGCAATTGGGACGCGACTCCACGCGAGGAGGTAGACCCAGGGTCCCTTTCCACGTGCCACAGCGATCCTGGGACTCCTATCCATTTTCAAGAGGAGTTAGGCATCCTCCCCTTCGGAAGTATTGATCTCCGCGGACCTCTCGAGTTTTCAAAGGATGTGAGGCCTCTGGTCGCGATGAGGCGGAGAATTAGGTCTTTCTGTGTGGTCTCCACAGGGGATTCAGACATCCCTTCGTCTTGGGAGATGCAAGACGAGCCTGCATTCAATTCACTGCAGGGATATCCGGCCTTACATCGAGTCAGAGCATCTCGGTGTCCATTCCACTTGAGGCCACAAAATCAGGGGCCCTCTCACATACCTGTAGCTGAGAGAAGCCTCCTCTTGAGGTGCTTGTGGAAAGTTGGTATTCCTCTTGAGTCGAAGCCAGGGACTAAGCTCTCATCTCGAGTTGATTTGGGGTCCACAGAGCCCTTTCGTTTTGCTACAGTGACCTCAGGGTCCCTCTAGACTTGAGACAGTGATCTTGGGTTTTCTCTGGAGTGCCATCAAGGAAATCAAGGCTCCTTTCACGTTTGATGTGGAAAACGGAATTGCTCTTCACGCAGTGCAGGGGAATCGGGCCTCATCTCGCGGCGAGGGGGAAGTCTCATGGTTTTTCTCGAGTTGCGGCCGGAACCTGGGGTATATTTTCGAGTTACGACGGGGAGGGCCCTTCCAGACACGTGTTTGTTCAGCGACGTCAGGACTCCTGCCTAGGTGCAAGGGACACCTCGGGATTCTCCTCGAGTCTTGGCATGGCAATTGGGAGGCGTCTCCACGTGAGGCGGGAGACCCAGGGTCCCTCTCCACGTGCCACAGGGATCCTGGGACTCCTATCCATTTTCAAGAGGAGTCAGGCATCGTCTCCTTCGAAAGTATTGATCTCTGCGGACCTCTCGAGTTTTCAAAGGATATGAGGCCTCCGGTTGCGTTGATTTGGAGGACTAGGTCTTTCTCTGTCGTCTCCACAGGGGATTCAGACATCCCTTCGTCTTGGGAGATGCAAGACGAGCCTGCTTTCAATTCACTGCAGGGATATCCGGCCTTACTTCGAGTCAGAGCATCTCGGTGTCCATTCCATTTGAGGCCACAAACTCAGGGTCCCTCTCACATACCTGTAGCTGAGAGAAGCCTCATCTTGAGGTGCTTGTGGAAAGTTGGTATTCCTCTTGAGTCGAAGCCAGGGACTAGGCTCTCATCTCGAGTTGATTTGGGGTCCACGGAGCCCTTTTGTGTTGCTACAGTGACCTCAGGATCCCTCTAGACTTGAGACAGTGATCTTGGGTTTTCTCTGGAGTGCCATCAAGGAAATCAAGGCTCCCATCATGTTTGATGTGGAACACGGATTGCTCTGCACGCAGTGCAAGGAAATTGGGCCTCATATCGCGGCGAGTTGGAAGTCTCATGGTTTTTCTCGAGTTGCGGCCGGAACCTGGGGTATATTCTCGAGTTACGACGGGGAGGGCCCTTCCAGACACGTGTTTGTTCATCGACGTCAGGACTCCTGCCTTGGTCCGAGGGACACCTCGGAATTCACCTCGAGTCTTGGCATGGAAATTGGGACGCGTCTCCACGTGAGGCGGGAGACCCAGGGTCCCTTTCCACGTGCCACAGGGATCCTGGGACTCCTATCCATTTTCAAGAGGAGTCAGGCATCTTCTCCTTTGGAAGCATTGATCTCCGCGGACCTCTCGGGTTTTCAAAGGATGTGAGGCCTCCGGTCGCGATGAGGTTGAGAACTAGGTCTTTCTCTGTGGTCTCCACAGGGGATTCAGACATCCCTTCGTCTGGGGAGATGCATGAAGAGCCTGCATTCAATTCACTGCAGGGATATTCGGCCTTATTTTGAGTCAGAGCATCTCGGTGTCCATTCCACTTGAGGCCACAAAATCAGGGTCCCTCTCACATAACTGTAGCTGAGAGAAGCCTCCTCTTGAGGTGCTTGTGGAAAGTTGGTATTCCTCTTAAGTCGAAGCCAGGGACTAAGCTCTCATCTCGAGTTGATTTGGGGTCCACGGAGCCCTTTCGTGTTGCTACAGTGACCTCAGGATCCCTCTAGACTTGAGACAGTTATCTTGGGTTTTCTCTGGAGTGCCATCAAGGATATCAAGGCTCCTTTCAATTTTGATGTGGAACACGGAATTGCTCTGCACGCAGTTCAGGGGAATCGGGTCTCATCTCGCGGCGAGGGGGAAGTCTGATGGTTTTTCTCGAGTTGCGACCGGAACCTGGGGTATATTCTCGACTTACGACGGGGAGGGCCCTTCCAGACACATGTTTGTTCAGCGACGTCAGGACTCCTGCCTAGGTGCTAGGGACACCTTGGGATTCTCCTCGAGTCTAGGCATGGCCATTGGGACGCGTCTCCAGGTGAGGCGGGAGACCAGGGTCCCTTTCTACGTGCCACAGGGATCCTGGGACTCCTATCCATTTTCAAGAGGAGTCAGGCATCGTCTCCTTTGGAAGCATTGATCTCCGCAGACCTCTCGAGTTTTCAAAGGATGTGAGGCCTCCGGTCGCGATGAGGCGGAGAACTAGTTCTTTCTCTGTGGTCTCCACAGGGGATTCAGACATGCCTTCGTCTTGGCAGATGCAAGACGAGCCTGCTTTCAATTCACTGCAGGGATATCTGGCCTTACTTCGAGTCAGAGCATCTCGGTGTCCATTCCACTTGAGGCCACAAACTCAGGGTCCTTCTCACATACCTGTGGCTGAGAGAACCCTCCTCTTGAGGTGCTTGTGGAAAGTTGGTATTCCTCTTGAGTCGAAGCCAGGGACTAAGCTCTCATCTCGAGTTAATTTGGGGTCCACGGAGCCCTTTCGTGTTGCTCCAGTGACCTCAGGATCCCTCTAGACTTGAGACAGTGATCTTGGGTTTTCTCTGGAGTGCCATCAAGGAAATCAAGGCTTTTTTCTCGTTTGATGTGGAACACGGAATTGCTCTACACGCAGTGCAGGGGAATCGGGCCTCATCTCGCGGCAAGGGGGATGTCTCATGGTTTTTCTCAAGTTGCGGCCGGAACCTGGGGTATATTCTCAAGTTACGACTGGGAGGGCCCTTCCAGACACGTGTTAGTTCAGCGACGTCAGGACTCCTGCCTAGGTGCGAGGGACACCTCGGGATTCTTCTCGAGTCTTGGCATGGCAATTGGGATGCGTCTCCACGTGAGGCGGGAGACCAGGGTCCCTTTCCACGTGCCACAGGGATCCTGGGACTCCTATCCATTTTCAAGAGGAGTCAGGCATCGTCTCCTTTGAAAGCATTGATCTCCGCAGACCTCTCGAGTTTTCAAAGGATGTGAGGCCTCCGATCGCGTTGAGGCGGAGAATTAGGTCTTTCTCTGTGGTCTCCACAGGGGATTCAGACATCCCTTCGTCTTGGGAGATGAAAGACGAGCCTGCATTCAATTCACTGCAGGGATATCCGGCCTTACTTCGAGTCAGAGCATCTCGGTGTCCATTCCACTTGAGGCCACAAACTCAGGGGCCCTCTCACATACCTGTAGCTCAGAGAAGCCTCCTCTTGAGGTGCTTGTGAAACTTTGGTATTCCTCTTGAGTCAAAGCCAGGGACTAAGCTCTCATCTCGAGTTGATTTGGTGTCCACGGAGCCCTTTCGTGTTGCTCCAGTGACCTCAGGATCTCTCTAGACTTGAGACAGTGATCTTGGGTTTTCTCTGGAGTGCCATCAAGGAAATCAAGGCTCCTTTCACTTTTGATGTCGAACACGGAATTGCTCTGCACGCAGGGCAGGGGAATCGGGCCTCATCTCGTGGTCAGGGGGAAGTCTCATGGTTTTTCTCGAGTTGCGGCCAGAACCTGGGGTATATTCTCGAGTTCGGACGGGGAGTGCCCTTCCAGACACGTGTTTGTTCAGCGACGTCAGGACTCCTGCCTAGGTGCGAGGGACAACTTGGGATTCTCCTCGAGTCTTGGCATGGCAATTGGGACGCGTCTCCACGTGAGGTGGGAGACCCAGGGTCCCTTTCCACGTGATTCAGGGATCCTGGGACTCCTATCCATTTTCAAGAAGAGTCAGGCATCGTCTCCTTTGGAAGCATTGATCTCCGCGGACCTCTCGAGTTTTCAAAGGATATGAGGCCTCCGGTCGCGATGAGGCGGAGAACTAGGTCTTTCTCTGTGGTCTCCACAGGGGATTCAGACATTCCTTCGTCTTGGGAGATGCAAGACGAGCCTGCATTCAATTCACTGCAGGGATATCCGGCCTTACTTGGAGTCAGAGCATCTCGGTGTCCATTCCACTTGAGGCCACAAACTCAGGGTCCCTCTCACATACCTGTAGCTGAGAGAAGCCTCCTCTTGAGGTGCTTGTGGAAAGTTGGTATTCCTCTTGAGTCGAAGCCAGGGACTAAGCTCTCATCTCGAGTTGATTTGGGGTCCACGGAGCCCTTTCGTGTTGCTCCAGTGACCTCAGGATCCCTCTAGACTTGAGACAGTGATCTTGGGTTTTCTCTGGAGTGTCATCAAGGAAATCAAGGCTCCTTTCACGTTTGACGTGGAACACGGAATTGCTCTGGACACAGTGCAGGGGAATCGGGCCTCATCTCGCGGCGAGGGGGAAGTCTCATGGTTTTTCTCTGGTTGCAGCCGGAACCTGGGGTATATTCTCGAGTTACGACGGGGAGGGCCCTTCCATACACGTGTTTGTTCAGCGACGTCAGGACTCCAGCCTAGGTGCGAGGGACACCTCGGGATTTTCCTTGAGTCTTGGCATGGCAATTGGGACGCGTCTCCACGTGAGGCGGGAGACGCAGGGTCCCTTTCCACGTGCCACAGCGATCCTGGGACTCCTATCCATTTTCAAGAGGAGTCAGGCATCGTCTCCTTTGCAAGCATTGATCTCCGCAGACCTCTCGAGTTTTCAAAGGATGTGAGGCCTCCGATCGCGTTGAGGCGGAGGACTAGGTCTTTCTCTGTGGTCTCCACAGGGGATTCAGACATCCGTTGGTCTTGGGAGATGCAAGACGAGCCTGCATTCAATTCACTGCAGGGATATCCGGCCTTACTTCGAGTCAGAGCATCTCCGTGTCCATTCCACTTGAGGCCACAAACTCAGGGTCCCTCTCATATACCTGTAGCTGAGAGAAGCCTCCTCTTGAGGTGCTTGTGGAAAGTTGGTATTCCTCTTGAGTCATAGCCAGGGACTAAGCTCTCATCTCGAGTTGATTTGGGGTCCACGGAGCCCTTTCCTGTTGCTCCAGTGACCTCAGGATCCCTCTAGACTTGAGACAGTGATCTTGGGTTTTCTCTGGAGTGCCATCAAGGAAATCAAGGCTCCTTTCACGTTTGATGTGGAACACGGAATTGCTCTGCACGCAGTGCAGGGGAATCGGGCCTCATGTCGCGGCGAGGGGGAAGTCTCATGGTTTTTCTCGAGTTGCGGCCGGAACCTGGGGTATATTCTCGAGTTACGACGGGGAGGGCCCTTCCAGACACGTGTTTGTTCAGCGACGTCTGGACTCCTGCCTAGGTGCGAGGAACAACTCGGGATTCTCCTCGAGTCTTGGCATTGTAATTGGGACGCGTTTCCACGTGAGGCGGGAGACCCAGGGTCCCTTTCCACGAGCCACAGGAATCCTGGGACTCCTATCCATTTTCAAGAAGAGTCAGGCATCGTCTCCTTTGGAAGCATTGATATCCGCGGACTTCTCGAGTTTTCAAAGGATGTGAGGCCTCCGTTCGCGTTGAGGCGGAGGACTAGGTCTTTCTCTGTGGTCTCCACAGGGGATTCAGACAACCCTTCATCTTGAGAGATGCAAGACGAGCCTGCATTCAATTCACTGCAGGGATATCTGGCCTTACTTCGAGTCAGAGCATCTCGGTGTCCATTCCACTTGAGGCCACAAACTCAGGGCCCCTCTCATATACCTGTAGCTGAGAGAAGCCTCCTCTTGAGGTGCTTGTGGAAAGTTGGTATTCCTCTTGAGTCAAAGCCAGGGACTAAGCTCTCATCTCGAGTTGATTTGGGGTCCACGGAGCCCTTTCGTGTTGCTCCAGTGACCTCAGGATCCCTCTAGACTTGAGACAGTGATCTTGGGTTTTCTCTGGAGTGCCATCAAGGAAATCAAGGCTCCTTTCACTTTTGATGTCGAACACGGAATTGCTCTGCACGCAGGGCAGGGGAATCGGGCCTCATCTCGTGGTGAGGGGGAAGTCTCATGGTTTTTCTCGAGTTGCGGCCAGAACCTGGGGTATATTCTCGAGTTCAGACGGGGAGTGCCCTTCCAGACACGTGTTTGTTCAGCGACGTCAGGACTCCTGCCTAGGTGCGAGGGACAACTTGGGATTCTCCTCGAGTCTTGGCATGGCAATTGGGACGCGTCTCCACGTGAGGTGGGAGACCCAGGGTCCCTTTCCACGTGATTCAGGGATCCTGGGACTCCTATCCATTTTCAATAGGAGTCAGGCATCGTCTCCTTTGGAAGCATTGATCTCCGCGGACCTCTCGAGTTTTCAAAGGATATGAGGCCTCCGGTCGCGATGAGGCAGAGAACTAGGTCTTTCTTGTGGTCTCCACAGGGGATTCAGACATCCCTTCGTCTTGGCAGATGCAAGACGAGCCTGCTTTCAATTCACTGCAGGGATATCCGGCCTTACTTCGAGTCAGAGCATCTCGGTGTCCATTCCACTTGAGGCCACAAACTCAGGGTCCTTCTCACATACTTGTGGCTGAGAGAACCCTTCTCTTGAGGTGCTTGTGGAAAGTTGGTATTCCTCTTGAGTCGAAACCAGGGACTAAGCTCTCATCTCGAGTTAATTTGGGGTCCACGGAGCCCTTTCGTGTTGCTCCAGTGACCTCAGGATCCCGCTAGACTTGAGACAGTGATCTTGGGTTTTCTCTGGAGTGCCATCAAGGAAATCAAGGCTTTTTTCTCGTTTGTTGTGGAACACGGAATTGCTCTACACGCAGTGCAGGGG
This sequence comes from Dama dama, assembly GCF_033118175.1. NCBI lineage: Eukaryota > Metazoa > Chordata > Mammalia > Artiodactyla > Cervidae > Dama > Dama dama. The sequence goes on along the minus strand of NC_083706.1, from coordinate 3,163,591 downwards.
AATCGGGCCTCATCTCGCGGTGAGGGGGAAGTCTCATGGTTTTTCTCGAGTTGCGGCCGGAACCTGGGGTATATTCTCGAGTTACAACCGGGAGGGCCATTCCAGACACGTGTTTGTTCAGCGACGTCAGGACTCCTGCCTAGGTGCGAGGGACACCTCGGGATTCTCCTCGAGTCTTGGCATGGCAATTGGGACGCGTCTCCACGTGAGGCGGGAGACCCAGGGTCCCTTTCCACGTGCCACAGGGATCCTAGGACTCCTATCCATTTTCAAGAGGAGTCAGGCATCGTCTCCTTTGGAAGCATTGATCTCCGCGGACCTCTACAGTTTTCAAAGGATGTGAGGCCTCTGGTCGCGATGAGGCGGAGGACTAGGTCTTTCTCTGTGGTCTCCACAGGGGATTCAGACATTCCTTCGTCTTGGGAGATGCAAGACGAGCCTGCATTCAATTCACTGCAGGGATATCCGGCCTTACTTCGAGTCAGAGCATCTCGGTGTCCATTCCACTTGAGGCCACAAACTCAGGGTCCCTCTCACATACCTGTAGCTGAGAGAAGCCTCCTCTTGAGGTGCTTGTGGAAAGTTGGTATTCCTCTTGAGTCGAAGCCAGGGACTAAGCTCTCATCTCGAGTTGATTTCGGGTCCACGGAGCCCTTTCGTGTTGCTCCAGTGACCTCAGGATCCCTCTAGACTTGAGACAGTGATCTTGGGTTTTCTCTGGAGTGTCATCAAGGAAATCAAGGCTCCTTTCACGTTTGATGTGGAACACGGAATTGCTCTGCACGCAGTGCAGGGGAATCGGGCCTCATCTCGCGGCGAGGGGGAAGTCTCATGGTTTTTCTCGAGTCGAGGCCGGAACCTGGGGTATATTCTCGAGTTACGACGGGGAGGTCCCTTCCATACACGTGTTTGGTCAGCGACGTCAGGACTCCAGCCTATGTGCGAGGGATACTTCGGGATTTTCCTTGAGTCTTGGCATGGCAATTGGGACGTGTCTCCACGTGAGGCGGGAGACGCAGGGTCCCTTTCCACGTGCCACAGGGATCCTGGGACTCCTATCCATTTTCAAGAGGAGTCAGGCATCGTCTCCTTTGCAAGCATTGATCTCCGCAGACCTCTCGAGTTTTCAAAGGATGTGAGGCCTCCGATCGCGTTGAGGCGGAGGACTAGGTCTTTCTCTGTGGTCTCCACAGGGGATTCAGACATCCGTTGGTCTTGGGAGATGCAAGACGAGCCTGCATTCAATTCACTGCATGGATATCCGGCCTTACTTCGAGTCAGAGCATCTCCGTGTCCATTCCACTTGAGGCCAAAAACTCAGGGTCCCTCTCACATACCTGTAGCTGAGAGAAGCCTCCTCTTGAGGTGCTTGTGGAAAGTTGGTATTCCTCTTGAGTCAAAGCCAGGGACTAAGCTCTCATCTCGAGTTGATTTGGGGTCCATGGAGCCCTTTCGTGTTGCTCCAGTGACCTCAGGATCCCTCTAGACTTGAGACAGTGATCTTGGGGTTTCTCTGGAGTGCCGTCAAGGAAATCAAGGCTCCTTTCACGTTTGATGTGGAACACGGAATTGCTCTGCACGCAGTGCAGGGGAATCGGGCCTCATGTCGCGTCGAGGGGGAAGTCTCATGGTTTTTCTCAAGTTGCGCCCGGAACCTGGGGTATATTCTCGAGTTACGACGGGGAAGGCCTTCCAGACACGTGTTTGTTCAGCGATGTCAGGACTCCTGCCTAGGTGCGAGGGACACCTCGGGATTCTCCTCGAATCTTGGCATGGCAATAGGGACGCGTCTCCACGTGAGGCGGGAGACCCAGAGTCCCTTTCCACGTGCCACAGGGATCCTGGGACTCCTATCCATTTTCAAGAGGAGTCAGGCATCGTCTCCTTTGGAAGCATTGATCTCCGCAGACCTCTCGATTTTTCAAAGGATGTGAAGCCTCCGGTCGCGATGAGGCTGAGGACTAGGTCTTTCTCTGTCGTCTCCACAGGGGATTCAGACATCCCTTCGTCTTGGGAGATGCAAGACGAGCTTACATTCAATTCACTGCAGGGATATCCGGCCTTACGTAGAGTCAGAGCATCTCGGTGTTCATTCCACTTGAGGCCACAAACTCAGGGTCCCTCTCACATACCTGTAGCTGAGAGAAGCCTCCTCTTGAGGTGCTTGTGGAAAGTTGATATTCCTCTTGAGTCGAAGCCAGGGAGTAAGCTCTCATCTCGAGTTGATTTGGCGTCCACAGAGCCCTTTCGTGTTTCTCCAGTGACCTCAGAATCCCTCTAGACTTGAGACAGTGATCTTGGGTTTTCTCTGGAGTGTCATCAAGGAAATCAAGGCTCCTTTCACGTTTGATGTGGAACACGGAATTTCTCTGCATGCAGTGCAGGGGAATCGAGCCTCATCTCGCGGCGAGGGGGAAGTCTCATGGTTTTTCTCGAGTTGCGGCCGGAACCTGGGGTATATTCTCGAGTTACGACGGGGAGGTCCCTTCCATACACGTGTTTGTTCAGCGATGTAAGGACTCCAGCCTAGGTGCGAGGGACACCTCGGGATTTTCCTCGAGTCTTGGCATGGCAATTGGGACGCGTCTCCACGTGAGGCGGGAGACCCAGGGTCCCTTTCCATGTGCCACAGGGATCCTGGGACTCCTATCCATTTTCAAGAGGAGTCAGGCATCGTCTCCTTTGGAAGCATTGATCTCCGCAGACCTCTCGAATTTTCCAAGGATGTGAGGCCTCCGGTCGCGTTGAGGCGGAGGACTAGGTCTTTCTCTGTGGTCTCCACAGGGGATTCAGACATCCCTTCGTCTTGGGAGATGCAAGACGAGCCTGCATTCAATTCACTGCAGGGATATCCGGCCTTACTTGGAGTCAGAGCATCTCGGTGTCCATTCCACTTGAGGCCAAAAACTCAGGGTCCCTCTCACATACCTGTAGCTGAGAGAAGCCTCCTGTTGAGGTGCTTTTGGAAAGTTGGTATTCCTGTTGAGTCGAAGCCAGGGACTAAGCTCTCATCTCGAGTTGATTTGGGGTCCACAGAGCCCTTTCGTGTTGCTCCAGTGACCTCAGGATCCCTCTAGACTTGAGACAGTGATCTTGGGTTTTCTCTGGAGTGCCGTCAAGGAAATCAAGGCTCCTTTCACGTTTGATGTGGAACACGGAATTGCTCTGCACGCAGTGCAGGGGAATCGATCCTCATCTCGCGGCGAGGGGGAAGTCTCATGGTTTTTCTCGAGTTGCGGCCGGAACCTGGGGTGTATTCTCGAGTTACGACGGGGAGGGCCCTTCCTGATACGTGTTTGTTCAGCGACGTAAGGACTCCAGCCTAGGTGCGAGGGACACGTCGGGATTCTCCTCGAGTTTTGGCATGGCAATTGGGACGCGTCTCCACGTGAGGCGGGAGACGCAGGGTCCCTTTCCACGTGCCACACGGATCCTGGGACTCCTATCCATTTTCAAGAGGAGTCAGGCATCGTCTCCTTTGGAAGCATTGATCTCCGCGGACCTCTCGAGTTTTCAAAGGATGTGAGGCCTCCGTTCGCATTGAGAAGGAGGACTAGGTCTTCCTCTGTGGTCTCCACAGGGGATTCAGACAACCCTTCGTCTTGGGAGATGCAAGACGAGCCTGCATTCAATTCACTGCAGGGATATCCGGCCTTACTTCGAGTCAGAGCATCTCGGTGTCCATTCCACTTGAGGCCACAAACTCAGGGTCCCTCTCACATACATGTAGTTGAGAGAAGCCTCCTCTTGAGGTGCTTGTGGAAAGTTGGTATTCCTCTTGAGTCGAAGCCAGGGACTAAGCTCTCATCTCGAGTTGATTTGGGGTCCACGGAGCCCTTTCTTGTTGCTCCAGTGACCTCAGGATCCCTCTAGACTTGAGACAGTGACCTTGGGTTTTCTCTGGAGTGCCATCAAGGAAATCAAGGCTCCTTTCACGTTTGATGTGGAACACGGAATTGCTCTGCAGGCAGTGCAGGGGAATCGGACCTCATCTCGCGGCGAGGGGGAAGTCTCATGGTTTATCTCGAGTTGCGGCCGGAACCTGGGGTATATTCTCGAGTTACGACGGGGAGGGCCCTTCCTTACACGTGTTTGTTCAGCGACGTCAGGACTCCTGCATAGGTGCGAGGGACACCTCGGGATTCTCCTCGAGTCTTGGCATGGCAATTGGGACGTGTCTCCACGTGAGGCGGGAGACCCAGGGTCCCTTTCCACGTGCCACAGGGATCCTGGGACTCCTATCCATTTTCAAGAGGAGTCAGGCATCGTCTCCTTTGGAAGCATTGATCTCCGCGGTCCTCTCGAGTTTTCAAAGGATGTGAGGCCTCCGGTCGCGATGAGGCGGAGGACTAGGTCTTTCTCTGTGGACTCCACAGGGGATTCAGACATCCCTTCGTCTTGGGAGATGCAAGATGAGCCTGCATTCAATTCACTCCAGGGATATCTGGTCTTACTTCGAGTCACAGCATCTCGGTGTCCATTCCACTTGAGGCCACAAACTCAGGGTCCCTCTCACATACCTGTAGCTGAGAGAAGCCTCCTCTTGAGGTGCTTGTGGAAACTTGGTATTCCTCTTGAGTCGAAGCCAGGGACTAAGCTCTCATCTCGAGTTGATTTGGGGTCCACGGAGCCCTTTCGTGTTGCTCCAGTGACCTCAGGATCCCTCTAGACTTGAGACAGTGATCTTGGGTTTTCTGTGGAGTGCCATCAAGGAAATCAAGGCTCCTTTCACGTTTGATGTGGAACATGGAATTGCTCTGCACGCAGTGCAGGGGAATCGGGCCTCATCTCGCGGCGAGGGGGAAGTCTAATGGTTTTTCTCGAGTTGCGGCCGGGACCTGGGGTATATTCTCGAGTTACGACGGGGAGGGCCCTTCCAGACACGTGTTTGTTCATCGACGTCAGGACTCCTGCCTAGGTGCGAGGGACACCTCGGGATTCTCTTCGAGTCTTGGCATGGCAATTGAGACGCGTCTCCACGTGAGGCGTGAGACCCAGGGTCCCTTTCGACGTGCCACAGGGAATCTGGGGCTCCTATCCATTTTCAAGAGGAGTCAGGCATCGTCTCCTTTGGAAGCATTGATCTCCGCGGACCTCTCGAGTTTTCAAAGGATGTGAGGCCTCCGGTCGCAATGAGGCGGAGGACTAGATTTTTCTCTATGGTCTCCACAGGGGCTTCAGACATCCCTTCGTCTTGGGAGATGCAAGACGAGCCGGCATTCAATTCACTGCAGGGATATCCGGCCTTACTTCGAGTCAGAGCATCTCGGTGTCCATTCCACTTGAGGCCACAAACTCAGGGTCCCTCTCACATACCTGTAGCTGAGAGAAGCTTCCTCTTGAGGTGCTTGTGGAAACTTGGTATTCCTCTTGAGTCGAAGCCAGGGACTAAGCTCTCATCTCGAGTTGATTTGGGGTCCACAGAGCCCTTTCGTGTTGCTCCAGTGACCTCAGGATCCCTCTAGACTTGAGACAGTGATCTTGGGTTTTCTCTGGAGTGCCATCAAGGAAATCAAGGCTCCTTTCACGTTTGATGTGGAACACGGAATTGCTCTGCATGCAGTGCAGGGGAATCGGGCCTCATCTCGCAGCGAGGGGGAAGTCTCATGGTTTTTCTCGAGTTGCGGCCGGAACCTGGGGTATATTCTCGAGTTACGACGGGGAGGGCCCTTCCAGACACGTGTTTGTTCAGCGACGTCAGGACTCCTGCCTAGGTGCGAGGGACACCTCGGGATTCTCCTCGAGTCTTGGCATGGCAATTGGGACGCGTCTCCACGTGAGGCGGGAGACCCAGGGTCCCTTTCCACGTGCCACAGGGATCCTGGGACTCCTATCCATTTTCAAGAGGAGTCAGGCATCGTCTCCTTTGGAAGCATTGATCTCCGCGGACTTCTCGAGTTTTAAAAGGATGTGAGGCCTCCGTTCGCGTTGAGGCGGAGGACTAGGTCTTTCTCTGTGGTCTCCACAGGGTATTCAGACAACCCTTCATCTTGGGAGATGCAAGACGAGCCTGCATTCAATTCACTGCAGGTATATCCGGCCTTACTTCGAGTCAGAGCATCTCGGTGTCCATTCCACTTGAGGCCACAAACTCAGGGTCCCTCTCACATACCTGTAGCTGAGAGAAGCCTCCTCTTGAGGTGCTTTTGGAAAGTTGGTATTCCTCTTGAGTCGAAGCCAGGGACTAAGCTCTCATCTCGAGTTGATTTGGGGTCCATGGAGCCCTTTCGTGTTGCTCCAGTGACCTCAGGATCCGTCTAGACTTGAGACAGTGATCTTGGGTTTTCTCTGGAGTGCCATCAAGGAAATCAAGGCTCCTTTCACGTTTGATGTGGAACACGGAATTGCTCTGCACGCAGTGCAGGGGAATCGGGCCTCATCTCGCGGCGAGGGGGAAGTCTCATGGTTTTTCTCGAGTTGCGGCCGGAACCTGGGGTGTATTCTCGAGTTACGACGGGGAGGGCCCTTCCAGACACGTGTTTGTTCAGCGACGTAAGGACTCCAGCCTAGGTGCGAGGGACACCTCGGGATTCTCCTCGAGTCTTGGCATGGCAATTGGGACGCGTCTCCACGTGAGGCGGGAGACCCAGGGTCCCTTTCCACGTGCCACAGGGATCCTGGGACTCCTATCCATTTTCAAGAGGAGTCAGGCATCGTCTCCTTTGGAAGCATTGATCTCCGCGGACCTCTCGAGTTTTCAAAGGATGTGAGGCCTCCGGTCGCGATGAGGCGGAAGACTATGTCTTTCTCTGTGGACTCCACAGGGGATTCAGACATCCCTTCGTCTTGGGAGATGCAAGATGAGCCTGCATTCAATTCACTCCAGGGATATCTGGTCTTACTTCGAGTCACAGCATCTCGGTGTCCATTCCACTTGAGGCCACAAACTCAGGGTCCCTCTCACATACCTGTAGCTGAGAGAAGCCTCCTCTTGAGGTGCTTGTGGAAAGTTGGTATTCCTCTTGAGTCGAAACCAGGGACTAAGCTCTCATCTCGAGTTGATTTGGGGTCCACGGAGCCCTTTCGTGTTGCTCCAGTTACCTCAGGATCCCTCTAGACTTGAGACAGTGATCTTGGGTTTTCTGTGGAGTGCCAGCAAGGAAATCAAGGCTCCTTTCACATTTGATGTGGAACACGGAATTGCTGTGCACGCAGTGCAGGGGAATCGGGACTCATCTCGCGGCGAGGGGGAAGTCTCATGGTTTTTCTCGAGTTGAGGCCGGAACCTGGGGTATATTCTCGAGTTACGACGGGGAGGGCCCTTCCAGACACGTGTTTGTTCAGTGACGTCAGGACTCCTGCATAGGTGCGAGGGACACCTCGGGATTCTCCTCGAGTCTTGGCATGGCAATTGGGACATGTCTCCACGTGAGGCGGGAGACCCAGGGTCCCTTTCCACGTGCCACAGGGATCCTGGGACTCCTATCCATTTTCAAGAGGAGTCAGGCATCGTCTCCTTTGGAAGCATTGATCTCCGCGGACCTCTCGAGTTTTCAAAGGATGTGAGGCCTCCGGTCGCGATGAGGCGGAGGACTAGGTCTTTCTCTGTGGACTCCACAGGGGATTCAGACATCCCTTCGTCTTGGGAGATGCAAGATGAGCCTGCATTCAATTCACTCCAGGGATATCTGGTCTTACTTCGAGTCACAGCATCTCGGTGTCCATTCCACTTGAGGCCACAAACTCAGGGTCCCTCTCACATACCTGTAGCTGAGAGAAGCCTCCTCTTGAGGTGCTTGTGGAAAGTTGGTATTCCTCTTGAGTCGAAGCCAGGGACTAAGCTCTCATCTCGAGTTGATTTGGGGTCCACGGAGCCCTTTCGTGTTGCTCCAGTGACCTCAGGATCCCTCTAGACTTGAGACAGTGATCTTGGGTTTTCTCTGGAGTGCCAGCAAGGAAATCAAGGCTCCTTTCACATTTGATGTGGAACACGGAATTGCTGTGCACGCAGTGCAGGGGAATTGGGCCTCATCTCGCGGCGAGGGGGAAGTCTCATGGTTTTTCTCGAGTTGCGGCCGGAACCTGGGGTATATTCTCGAGTTACGACGGGGAGGGCCCTTCCAGACACGTGTTTGTTCAGCGATGTCAGGACTCCTGGCTAGGTGCGAGGGACACCTCGGGATTCTCCTCGAGCCTTGGCATGGCAATTGGGACGCGTCTCCACGTGAGGCGGGAGACCCAGGGTCCCTTTCCACGTGCCACAGGGATCCTGGGACTCCTATCCATTTTCAAGAGGAGTCAGGCATCGTCTCCTTTGGAAGCATTGATCTCCGTGGACGTCTCGAGTTTTCAAAGGATGTGAGGCCTCCAGTCGTGAAGAGGTGGAGAACTAGGTCTTCTCTGTGGTCTCCACAGGTGATTCAGACATCCCTTCATCTTGGGAGATGGAAGACGAGCCTGCATTCAATTCACTGCAGGGATATCCGGCCTTACGTAGAGTCAGAGCATCTCGGTGTCCATTCCACTTGAGGCCACAAACTCAGGGTCCCTCTCACATACCTGTAGCTGAGAGAAGCCTCCTCTTGAGGTGCTTGTGGAAAGTTGGTATTCCTCTTGAGTCGAAGCCAGGGACTAAGCTCTCATCTCGAGTTGATTTGGGGTCCACGGAGCCCTTTCGTGTTGCTCCAGTGACCTCAGGATCCCTCTAGACTTGAGACAGTGATCTTGGGTTTTCTCTGGAGTGCCATCAAGGAAATCAAGGCTCCTTTCACGTTTGATGTGGAACATGGAATTGCTCTGCACGCAGTGCAGGGGAATCGGGCCTCATCTCGCGGCGAGGGGGAAGTCTCATGGTTTTTCTCGAGTTGCGGCCGGGACCTGGGGTATATTCTCCAGTTACGACGGGAAGGGCCCTTCCTGACACGTGTTTGTTCATCGACGTCAGGACTCCTGCCTAGGTGCGAGGGACACCTCGGGATTCTCTTCGAGTCTTGGCATGGCAATTGAGACGCGTCTCCACGTGAGGCGTGAGACCCAGGGTCCCTTTCGACGTGCCACAGGGAATCTGGGGCTCCTATCCATTTTCAAGAGGAGTCAGGCATCGTCTCCTTTGGAAGCATTGATCTCCGCGGACCTCTCGAGTTTTCAAAGGATGTGAGGCCTCCGGTCGCAATGAGGCGGAGGACTAGATTTTTCTCTATGGTCTCCACAGGGGCTTCAGACATCCCTTCGTCTTGGGAGATGCAAGACGAGCCGGCATTCAATTCACTGCAGGGATATCCGGCCTTACTTCGAGTCAGAGCATCTCGGTGTCCATTCCACTTGAGGCCACAAACTCAGGGTCCCTCTCACATACCTGTAGCTGAGAGAAGCCTCCTCTTGAGGTGCTTGTGGAAAGTTGGTATTCCTCTTGAGTTGAAGCCAGGGACTAAGCTCTCATCTCGAGTTGATTTGGGGTCCACGGAGCCCTTTCGTGTTGCTCCAGTGACCTCAGGATCCCTCTAGACTTGAGACAGTGATCTTGGGTTTTCTCTGGAGTGTCATCAAGGAAATCAAGGCTCCTTTCACGTTTGATGTGGAACACGGAATTGCTCTGCACGCAGTGCAGGGGAATCGCGCCTCATCTCGCGGCGAGGGGGAAGTCTCATGGTTTTTCTCGAGTCGAGGCCGGAACCTGGGGTATATTCTCGAGTTACGACGGGGAGGTCCCTTCCATACACGTGTTTGGTCAGCGACGTCAGGACTCCAGCCTATGTGCGAGGGACACTTTGGGATTTTCCTTGAGTCTTGGCATGGCAATTGGGACGTGTCTCCACGTGAGGCGGGAGACGCAGGGTCCCTTTCCACGTGCCACAGGGATCCTGGGACTCCTATCCATTTTCAAGAGGAGTCAGGCATCGTCTCCTTTGCAAGCATTGATCTCCGCAGACCTCTCGAGTTTTCAAAGGATGTGAGGCCTCCGATCGCGTTGAGGCGGAGGACTAGGTCTTTCTCTGTGGTCTCCACAGGGGATTCAGACATCCGTTGGTCTTGGGAGATGCAAGACGAGCCTGCATTCAATTCACTGCATGGATATCCGGCCTTACTTTGAGTCAGAGCATCTCCGTGTCCATTCCACTTGAGGCCAAAAACTCAGGGTCCCTCTCACATACCTGTAGCTGAGAGAAGCCTCCTCTTGAGGTGCTTGTGGAAAGTTGGTATTCCTCTTGAGTCAAAGCCAGGGACTAAGCTCTCATCTCGAGTTGATTTGGGGTCCACGGAGCCCTTTCGTGTTGCTAAAGTGACCTCAGGATCCCTCTAGACTTGAGACAGTGATCTTGGGGTTTCTCTGGAGTGCCGTCAAGGAAATCAAGGCTCCTTTCACGTTTGATGTGGAACACGGAATTGCTCTGCACGCAGTGCAGCGGAATCGGGCCTCATGTCGCGTCGAAGGGGAAGTCTCATGGTTTTTCTCAAGTTGCGCCCGGAACCTGGGGTATATTCTCGAGTTACGACGGGGAATGCCTTCCAGACACGTGTTTGTTCAGCGATGTCAGGACTCCTGCCTAGGTGCGAGGGACACCTCGGGATTCTCCTCGAATCTTGGCATGGCAATAGGGACGCGTTTCCACGTGAGGCGGGAGACCCAGGGTCCCTTTCCACGTGCCACAGGGATCCTGGGACTCCTATCCATTTTCAAGAGGAGTCAGGCATCGTCTCCTTTGGAAGCATTGATCTCCGCAGACCTCTCGATTTTTCAAAGGATGTGAAGCCTCCGGTCGCGATGAGGCTGAGGACTAGGTCTTTCTCTGTCGTCTCCACAGGGGATTCAGACATCCCTTCGTCTTGGGAGATGCAAGACGAGCTTACATTCAATTCACTGCAGGGATATCCGGCCTTACGTAGAGTCAGAGCATCTCGGTGTCCATTCCACTTGAGGCCACAAACTCAGGGTCCCTCTCACATACCTGTAGCTGAGAGAAGCCTCCTCTTGAGGTGCTTGTGGAAAGTTGATATTCCTCTTGAGTCGAAGCCAGGGAGTAAGCTCTCATCTCGAGTTGATTTGGCGTCCACAGAGCCCTTCCGTGTTGCTCCAGTGACCTCAGAATCCCTCTAGACTTGAGACAGTGATCTTGGGTTTTCTCTGGAGTGTCATCAAGGAAATCAAGGCTCCTTTCACGTTTGATGTGGAACACGGAATTGTTCTGGATGCAGTGCAGGGTAATCGGGCCTCATCTCGCGGCGAGGGGGAAGTCTCATGCTTTTTCTCGAGTTGCGGCCGGAACCTGGGGTATATTCTCGAGTTACGACGGGGAGGTCTCTTCCATACACGTGTTTGTTCAGCGACGAAAGGACTCCAGCCTAGGTGCGAGGGACACCTCGGGATTTTCCTCGAGTCTTGGCATGGCAATTGGGACGCGTCTCCACGTGAGGCGGGAGACCCAGGGTCCCTTTCCATGTGCCACAGGGATCCTGGGACTCCTATCCATTTTCAAGAGGAGTCAGGCATCGTCTCCTTTGGAAGCATTGATCTCCGCAGACCTCTCGAGTTTTCCAAGGATGTGAGGCCTCCAGTCGCGTTGAGGCGGAGGACTAGGTCTTTCTCTGTGGTCTCCACAGGGGATTCAGACAACCCTTTGTCTTGGGAGATGCAAGACGAGCCTGCATTCAATTCACTGCAGGGATATCCGGCCTTACTTGGAGTCAGAGCATCTCGGTGTCCATTCCACTTGAGGCCAAAAACTCAGGGTCCCTCTCACATACCTGTAGCTGAGAGAAGCCTCCTGTTGAGGTGCTTTTGGAAAGTTGGTATTCCTCTTGAGTCGAAGCCAGGGACTAAGCTCTCATCTCGAGTTGATTTGGGGTCCACAGAGCCCTTTCGTGTTGCTCCAGTGACCTCAGGATCCCTCTAGACTTGAGACAGTGATCTTGGGTTTTCTCTGGAGTGCCGTCAAGGAAATCAAGGCTCCTTTCACGTTTGATGTGGAACACGGAATTGCTCTGCACGCAGTGCAGGGGAATCGATCCTCATCTCGCGGCGAGGGGGAAGTCTCATGGTTTTTCTCGAGTTGCGGCCGGAACCTGGGGTGTATTCTCGAGTTACGACGGGGAGGGCCCTTCCAGATACGTGTTTGTACAGCGACGTAAGGACTCCAGCCTAGGTGCGAGGGACACGTCGGGATTCTCCTCGAGTTTTGGCATGGCAATTGGGACGCGTCTCCACGTGAGGCGGGAGACGCAGGGTCCCTTTCCACGTGCCACACGGATCCTGGGACTCCTATCCATTTTCAAGAGGAGTCAGGCATCGTCTCCTTTGGAAGCATTGATCTCCGCGGACGTCTCGAGTTTTGAAAGGATGTGAGGCCTCCGTTCGCGTTGAGACGGAGGACTAGGTCTTTCTCTGTGGTCTCCACAGGGGATTCAGACAACCCTTCGTCTTGGGAGATGCAAGACGAGCCTGCATTCAATTCACTGCAGGGATATCCGGCCTTACTTCGAGTCAGAGCATCTCGGTGTCCATTCCACTTGAGGCCACAAACTCAGGGTCCCTCTCACATACATGTAGTTGAGAGAAGCCTCCTCTTGAGGTGCTTGTGGAAAGTTGGTATTCCTCTTGAGTCGAAGCCAGGGACTAAGCTCTCATCTCGAGTTGATTTGGGGTCCACGGAGCCCTTTCTTGTTGCTCCAGTGACCTCAGGATCCCTCTAGACTTGAGACAGTGACCTTGGGTTTTCTCTGGAGTGCCATCAAGGAAATCAAGGCTCCTTTCACGTTTGATGTGGAACACGGAATTGCTCTGCAGGCAGTGCAGGGGAATCGGACCTCATCTCGCGGCGAGGGGGAAGTCTCATGGTTTATCTCGAGTTGCGGCCGGAACCTGGGGTATATTCTCGAGTTACGAAGGGGAGGGCCCTTCCTTACACGTGTTTGTTCAGCGACGTCAGGACTCCTGCATAGGTGCGAGGGACACCTCGGGATTCTCCTCGAGTCTTGGCATGGCAATTGGGACGTGTCTCCACGTGAGGCGGGAGACCCAGGGTCCCTTTCCACGTGCCACAGGGATCCTGGGACTCCTATCCATTTTCAAGAGGAGTCAGGCATCGTCTCCTTTGGAAGCATTGATCTCCGCGGACCTCTCGAGTTTTCAAAGGATGTGAGGCCTCCGGTCGCGATGAGGCGGAGGACTAGGTCTTTCTCTGTGGACTCCACAGGGGATTCAGACATCCCTTCGTCTTGGGAGATGCAAGATGAGCCTGCATTCAATTCACTCCAGGGATATCTGGTCTTACTTCGAGTCACAGCATCTCGGTGTCCATTCCACTTGAGGCCACAAACTCAGGGTCCCTCTCACATACCTGTAGCTGAGAGAAGCCTCCTCTTGAGGTGCTTGTGGAAACTTGGTATTCCTCTTGAGTCGAAGCCAGGGACTAAGCTCTCATCTCGAGTTGATTTGGGGTCCACGGAGCCCTTTCGTGTTGCTCCAGTGACCTCAGGATCCCTCTAGACTTGAGACAGTGATCTTGGGTTTTCTGTGGAGTGCCAGCAAGGAAATCAAGACTCCTTTCACATTTGATGTGGAACACGGAATTGCTGTGCACGCAGTGCAGGGGAATTGGGCCTCATCTCGCGGCGAGGGGGAAGTCTCATGGTTTTCTCGAGTTGCGGCCGGAACCTGGGGTATATTCTCGAGTTACGACGGGGAGGGCCCTTCCAGACACGTGTTTGTTCAGCGATGTCAGGACTCCTGCCTAGGTGCGAGGGACACCTCTGGATTCTCCTCGAGCCTTGGCATGGCAATTGGGACGCGTCTCCACGTGAGGCGGGAGACCCAGGGTCCCTTTCCACGTGCCACAGGGATCCTGGGACTCCTATCCGTTTTCAAGAGGAGTCAGGCATCGTCTCCTTTGGAAGCATTGATCTCCGTGGACGTCTCGAGTTTTCAAAGGATGTGAGGCCTCCAGTGGTGAAGAGGTGGAGAACTACTTCTTCTCTGTGATCTCCACAGGTGATTCAGACATCCCTTCATCTTGGGAGATGGAAGACGAGCCTGCATTCAATTCACTGCAGGGATATCCGGCCTTACTTCGAGTCAGAGCATCTCGGTGTCCATTCCACTTGAGGCCACAAACTCAGGGTCCCTCTCACATACCTGTAGCTGAGAGAAGCCTCCTCTTGAGGTGCTTGTGGAAAGTTGGTATTCCTCTTGAGTCGAAGCCAGGGACTAAGCTCTCATCTCGAGTTGATTTGGGGTCCACGGAGCCCTTTCCTGTTGCTACAGTGACCTCAGGATCCCTCTAGACTTGAGACAGTGATCTTGGGTTTTCTCTGGAGTGCCATCAAGGAAATCAAGGCTCCTTTCACGTTTGATGTGGAACATGGAATTGCTCTGCACGCAGTGCAGGGGAATCGGGCCTCATCTCGCGGCGAGGGGGAAGTCTAATGGTTTTTCTCGAGTTGCGGCCGGGACCTGGGGTATATTCTCGAGTTACGACGGGGAGGGCCCTTCCAGACACGTGTTTGTTCATCGACGTCAGGACTCCTGCCTAGGTGCGAGGGACACCTCGGGATTCTCTTCGAGTCTTGGCATGGCAATTGAGACGCGTCTCCACGTGAGGCGGGAGACCCAGGGTCCCTTTCGACGTGCCGCAGGGAATCTGGGGCTCCTATCCATTTTCAAGAGGAGTCAGGCATCGTCTCCGGTGGAAGCATTGATCTCCGCGGACCTCTCGAGTTTTCAAAGGATGTGAGGCCTCCGGTCGCAATGAGGCGGAGGACTAGATTTTTCTCTATGGTCTCCACAGGGGCTTCAGACATCCCTTCGTCTTGGGAGATGCAAGACGAGCCGGCATTCAATTCACTGCAGGGATATCCGGCCTTACTTCGAGTCAGAGCATCTCGGTGTCCATTCCACTTGAGGCCACAAACTCAGGGTCCCTCTCACATACCTGTAGCTGAGAGAAGCTTCCTCTTGAGGTGCTTGTGGAAACTTGGTATTCCTCTTGAGTCGAAGCCAGGGACTAAGCTCTCATCTCGAGTTGATTTGGGGTCCACGGAGCCCTTTCGTGTTGCTCCAGTGACCTCAGGATCCCTCTAGACTTGAGACAGTGATCTTGGGTTTTCTCTGGAGTGCCATCAAGGAAATCAAGGCTCCTTTCACGTTTGATGTGGAACACGGAATTGCTCTGCATGCAGTGCAGGGGAATCGGGCCTCATCTCGCAGCGAGGGGGAAGTCTCATGCTTTTTCTCGAGTTGCGGCCGGAACCTGGGGTATATTCTCGAGTTACGACGGGGAGGGCCCTTCCAGACACGTGTTTGTTCAGCGACGTCAGGACTCCTGCCTAGGTGCGAGGGACACCTCGGGATTCTCTTCGAGTCTTGGCATGGCAATTGGGACGCGTCTCCACGTGAGGCGGGAGACCCAGTGTCCCTTTCCACGTGCCACAGGGATCCTGGGACTCCTATTCATTTTCAAGAGGAGTCAGGCATCGTCTCCTTTGGAAGCATTGATCTCCGCGGACTTCTCGAGTTTTCAAAGGATGTGAGGCCTCCAGTCGTGAAGAGGTGGAGAACTAGGTCTTCTCTGTGGTCTCCACAGGTGATTCAGACATCCCTTCATCTTGGGAGATGGAAGACGAGCCTGCATTCAATTCACTGCAGGGATATCCGGCCTTACTTCGAGTCAGAGCATCTCGGTGTCCATTCCACTTGAGGCCACAAACTCAGGGTCCCTCTCAGATACCTGTAGCTGAGAGAAGCCTCCTCTTGAGGTGCTTGTGGAAAGTTGGTATTCCTCTTGAGTCGAAGCCAGGGACTAAGCTCTCATCTCGAGTTGATTTGGGGTCCACGGAGCCCTTTCGTGTTGCTCCAGTGACCTCAGGATCCCTCTAGACTTGAGACAGTGATCTTGGGTTTTCTCTGGAGTGCCATCAAGGAAATCAAGGCTCCTTTCACGTTTGATGTGGAACATGGAATTGCTCTGCACGCAGTGCAGGGGAATCGGGCCTCATCTCGCGGCGAGGGGGAAGTCTCATGGTTTTTCTCGAGTTGCGGCTGGAACCTGGGGTATATTCTCCAGTTACGACGGGGAGGGCCCTTCCTGACACGTGTTTGTTCATCGACGTCAGGACTCCTGCCTAGGTGCGAGGGACACCTCGGGATTCTCTTCGAGTCTTGGCATGGCAATTGAGACGCGTCTCCACGTGAGGCGTGAGACCCAGGGTCCCTTTCGACTTGCCACAGGGAATCTGGGGCTCCTATCCATTTTCAAGAGGAGTCAGGCATCGTCTCCTTTGGAAGCATTGATCTCCGCGGACCTCTCGAGTTTTCAAAGGATGTGAGGCCTCCGGTCGCAATGAGGCGGAGGACTAGATTTTTCTCTATGGTCTCCACAGGGGCTTCAGACATCCCTTCGTCTTGGGAGATGCAAGACGAGCCGGCATTCAATTCACTGCAGGGATATCCGGCCTTACTTCGAGTCAGAGCATCTCGGTGTCCACTCCACTTGAGGCCACAAACTCAGGGTCCCTCTCACATACATGTAGCTGAGAGAAGCTTCCTCTTGAGGTGCTTGTGGAAACTTGGTATTCCTCTTGAGTCGAAGGCAGGGACTAAGCTCTCATCTCGAGTTTATTTGGGGTCCACGGAGCCCTTTCGTGTTGCTCCAGTGACCTCAGGATCCCTCTAGACTTGAGACAGTGATCTTGGGTTTTCTCTGGAGTGCCATCAAGGAAATCAAGGCTCCTTTCACGTTTGATGTGGAACACGGAATTGCTCTGCACGCAGTGCAGGGGAATCGGGCCTCATCTCGCAGCGAGGGGGAAGTCTCATGGTTTCTCTCGAGTTGCGGCCGGAACCTGGGGTATATTCTCGAGTTACGACGGGGAGGGCCCTTCCAGACACGTGTTTGTTCAGCGACGTCAGGACTCCTGCCTAGGTGCGAGGGACACCTCGGGTTTCTCCTCGAGTCTTGGCATGGCAATTGGGACGCGTCTCCACGTGAGGCGGGAGACCCAGGGTCCCTTTCCACGTGACACAGGGATCCTGGGACTCCTATCCATTTTCAAGAGGAGTCAGGCATCGTCTCCTTTGGAAGCATTGATCTCCGCGGACTTCTCGAGTTTTCAAAGGATGTGAGGCCTCCGTTCGCGTTGAGGCGGAGGACTAGGTCTTTCTCTGTGGTCTCCACAGGGTATTCAGACAACCCTTCGTCTTGGGAGATGCAAGACGAGCCTGCATTCAATTCACTGCAGGTATATCCGGCCTTACTTCGAGTCAGAGCATCTCGGTGTCCATTCCACTTGAGGCCACAAACTCAGGGTCCCTCTCACATACCTGTAGCTGAGAGAAGCCTCCTCTTGAGGTGCTTTTGGAAAGTTGGTATTCCTCTTGAGTCGAAGCCAGGGACTAAGCTCTCATCTCGAGTTCATTTGGGGTCCATGGAGCCCTTTCGTGTTGCTCCAGTGACCTCAGGATCCCTCTAGACTTGAGACAGTGATCTTGGGTTTTCTCTGGAGTGCCATCAAGGAAATCAAGGCTCCTTTCACGTTTGATGTGGAACACGGAATTGCTCTGCACGCAGTGCAGGGGAATCGGGCCTCATCTCGCGGCGAGGGGGAAGTCTCATGGTTTTTCTCGAGTTGCGGCCGGAACCTGGGGTGTATTCTCGAGTTACGACGGGGAGGGCCCTTCCAGACACGTGTTTGTTCAGCGACGTAAGGACTCCTGCCTAGGTGCGAGGGACACCTCGGGATTCTCCTCGAGTCTTGGCATGGCAATTGGGACGCGTCTCCACGTGAGGCGGGAGAGGCAGGGTCCCTTTCCACGTGCCACAGGGATCTTTGGACTCCTATCCATTTTCAAGAGGAGTCAGGCATCGTCTCCTTTGGAAGCATTGATCTCTTCAGACTTCTCGAGTTTTCAAAGGATGTGAGGCCTCCGGTCGCGATGAGGCGGAGGAGTAGGTCTTTCTCTGTGGTCTCCACAGGGGATTCAGACAACCCTTCGTCTTGGGAGATGCAAGACGAGCCTGCATTCAATTCACTGCAGGGATATCCGGCCTTACTTCGAGTCAGAGCATCTCGGTGTCCTTTCCACTTGAGCCCACAAACTCAGGGTCCCTCTCACATACCTGTAACTGAGAGAAGCCTCCTCTTGAGTTGCTTGTGGAAAGTTGGTATTCCTCTTGTGTCGAAGCCAGGGACTAAGCTCTCATCTCGAGTTGATTTGGGGCCCATGGAGCCCTTTCATGTTGCTCCAGTGACCTCAGGATCTTTCTAGACTTGAGACAGTGATCTTGGGTTTTCTCTGGAGTGCCATCAAGGAAATCAAGGCTACTTTCACGTTTAATGTGGAAAACGGAATTGCTCTCCATGCAGTGCAGGGGAAACAGGCCTCAACTCGCGGCGAGGGGGAAATCTCATGGTTTTTCTCGAGTTGCGGCCGGAACCTGGGGTATATTCTCGAGTTACGACGGGGAGGGCCCTTCCAGACACGTGTTTGTTCAGCGACGTCAGGACTCCTGCCTACGTGCGAGGGACACCTCGGGATTCTCCTCGAGCCTTGGCATGGCAATTGGGATGCGTCTCCACGTGAGGCGTGAGATCCAGTGTCCCTTCCCACGTGCCACAGGGATCCTGGGACTCCTATCCATTTTCAAGAGGAGTCAGGCATCGTCTCCTTTGGAAGCATTGATCTCCGCGGACCTCTCGAATTTTCAAAGGATGTGAGGCCTCCGGTCGCGATGAGGCGGAGAACTCGGTCTTTCTCTGTGGTCTCACCAGCGGATTCAGACATCCCTTCGTCTTGGGAGATGCAAGACGAGCCTGCATTCAATTCACTGCAGGGATATCCGGCCTTACTTCGAGTCAGAGCATCTCGGTGTCCATTGCATTTGAGGCCACAAATTCAGGGTTCCTCTCACATACCTGTAGCTGAGAGAAGCTTCCTCTTGAGGTGCTTGTGGAAATTTGGTATTCCTCTTGAGTCTAAGCCAGGGACTAAGCTCTCATCTCGAGTTGATTTGGGGTCCTTGGAGCCCTTTCGTGTTGCTCCAGTGACCTCAGGATCCCTCTAGACTTGAGACACTGATCTTGGGTATTCTCTGGAGTGCCATCAAGGAAATCAAGGCTCCTTTCATTTTTGATGTGGAATACGGAATTGCTCTGCATGCAGGGCAGGGGAATCGGGCCTCATCTCGCGGCGAGGGGGAAGTCTCATGGTTTTTCTCGAGTTGCGGCCGGAACCTGGGGTATATTCTCGAGTTACGACGGGGAGGTCCCTTCCAGACATGTGTTTGTTCAGCGACGTCAGGACTCCTGCCTAGGTGCGAGGAACACCTCGGGATTCTCCTCGAGTCTGGCATGGCAATTGGGACGTGTCCCCATGTGAGGCGGGAGACCCAGGTTCCCTTTCCAAGTGCCACAGAGATCCTGGGACTCCTATCCATTTTCAAGAAGAGTCAGGCCTCGTCTCCTTTAGAAGCATTGATCTCTTCAGACCTCTTCAGTTTTCAAAGGATGTGAGGCCTCCGGTCGCGATGAGGCGGAGGAGTAGGTCTTTCTCTGTGGTCTCCACAGGGGATTCAGACAACCCTTCGTCTTGGGAGATGCAAGACGAGCCTGCATTCAATTCACTGCAGGGATATCCGGTCTTACTTCGAGTCAGAGCATCTCGGTGTCCTTTCCACTTGAGGCCACAAACTCGGGGTCCCTCAAATATACCTGTAGCTGAGAGAAGCCTCCTCTTGAGGTACTTTTAGAAAGTTGGTATTCCTCTTGAGTTGAAGCCAGGGACTAAGCTCTCATCTCGAGTTGATTTGGGGTCCACGGAGCCCTTTCGTGTTGCTCCAGTGACCTCAGGATCCCTCTAGACTTGAGAGAGTGATCTTGGGTTTTCTCTGGTGTGCCATCAAGGAAATCAAGGCTCCTTTCACGTTTGATGTGGTACACGGAATTGCTGTGCACGCAGTGCAGGGGAATCGGGCCTCATCTCGCGGCGAGGGGGAAGTCTCATAATTTTTCTAGAGTTGTGGCCAGAACTTGGGGTATATACTTGAGTTACGACGGGGAGGGCCCTTCCAGACACGTGTTTGTTCAGCGACATCAGGACTCCTGCCTAGGTGCGAGGGACACCTCGGGATTCTCCTCGAGTCTTGCCATGGCAATTGGGAGGCGTCTACACGTGAGGCGGGAGACCCAGGGCCCCTTTCCACGTGCCACAGGGATCCTGGGACTCCTATCCATTTTCAAGAGGAGTCAGGCATCGTCCTCTTTGGAAGCATTAATCTCTGTGGACCTCTCGAATTTTCAAAGGATGTGAGGCCTCCGGTTGCGATGAGGGGAAGAATTAGGTCTTTCTCTGTGGTCTCCACAGGGGATTCAGACATCCCTTCGTCTTGGGAGATGCAAGACGAGCGTGCATTCAATTCCCTGCAGGGATATCCGGCCTTACATCGAGTCAGAGCATCTCAGTGTCCATTCCACTTGAGGCCACAAAATCATGGTCGCTATCACATACCTGTAGCTCAGAGAAGCCTCCTCTTGAGGTGCTTGTGGAAACTTGGTATTCCTCTTCA
Source organism: Dama dama (assembly GCF_033118175.1). Lineage (NCBI taxonomy): Eukaryota > Metazoa > Chordata > Mammalia > Artiodactyla > Cervidae > Dama > Dama dama. The sequence goes on along the minus strand of NC_083706.1, from coordinate 3,143,099 downwards.
GTTGAAGCCAGGGACTAAGCTCTCATCTCGAGTTGATTTGGGGTCCACGGAGCCCTTTCGTGTTGCTCCAGTGACCTCAGGATCCCTCTAGACTTGAGAGAGTAATCTTGAGTTTTCTCTGGATTGCCATCAAGGAAATCAAGGCTCCTTTCACGTTTGATGTCGAACACGGAATTGTGCTGCACGCAGTGCAAGGGAATCGGGCCTCATCTCGGGGCGAGGGGGAAGTCTCATGGTTTTTCTCGAGTTGCGGCCGGAACCTGGGGTATATTCTTGAGTTACGACGGGGAGGGCCCTTCCAGACACGTGTTTGTTCAGCGACGTCAGGACTCCTGCCTAGGTGCGAGGGACACCTCGGGGTTCTCCTCGAGTCTTGGCATGGCAATTGGGATGCGTCCCCACGTGAGGCGGGAGACCCAGGGTCCGTTTCCACGTGCCACAGGGATCCTGGGACTCCTATCCATTTTCAAGAGGAGTCAGGCATCGTCTCCTTTGGAAGCATTGATGTCCGCGGACCTCTCGAGTTTTCAAAGGAAGTGAGGCCTCCGGTCGCGATGAGGCGGAGAACTATGTCTTTCTTTGTGGTCTCCACAGGGGATTCAGACATCCCTTCGTCTTGGGAGATGCAAGACGAGCCTGCACTCAATTCACTGCAGGGACATCCGGCCTTACTTCGAGTCAGAACATCTCGGTGTCCATTCCATTTGAGGCCACAAACTCAGGGTCCCTCTCACATACCTGTAGCTGAGAGAAGCCTCCTCTTGAGGTGCTTGTGGAAAGTTGGTATTCCACTTGAGTCGAAGCCAGGAACTAAGTTCTCATCTCGAGTTGATTTGGGGTCCATGGAGCCCTTTCGTGTTGCTCCAGTGACCTCAGGATCCCTCTAGACTTGAGACAGTGATCTTGGGTTTTCTCTGGAGTGCCATCAAGGAAATCAAGGCTCCTTTCACGTTTGATGTGGAACACGGAATTGCTCTGCACGCAGTGCAGGGGAATCGGGCCTCATCTCGCGGCGAGGGGGAAGTCTCATTGTTTTTCTCGAGTTGCGGCCGGGACCTGGGGTATATTCTCGAGTTACGACAGGGAGGGCCCTTCCAGACACGTGTTTGTTCAGCGACGTCAGGACTCCTGCCTACGTGCGAGGGACACCTCGGGATTCTCCTCGAGCCTTGGCATGGCAATTGGGACGCGTCTCCACGTGAGGCGGGAGACCCAGGGTCCCTTTCCACGTGCCACAGGTATCCTGGGACTCCTATCCATTTTCAAGAGGAGTCAGGCATCGTCTCCTTTGGAAGCATTGATCTCCGCCGACCTCTCGAGTTCTCAAAGGATGTGAGGTCTCCGGTCGCGATGATGCGGAGGACTAGGTCTTTCTCTGTGGTCTCAACAGGGGATTCAGACATCCCTTCGTCTTGGGAGATGCAAGACGAGCCTGCATTCAATTCACTGCAGGGATGTCCGGCCTTACTTCGAGTCAGAGCATCTCGGTGTCCATTACACTAGAGGCCACAAACTCAGGGTCCCTCTCACATACCTGTAGCTGAGAGAAGCCTCCTCTTGAGGTGCTTGTGGAAAGTTGGTATTGCTCTTGAGTCGAAGCCAGGGACTAAGCTCTCATCTCGAGTTGATTTGGGGTCCACGGAGCCCTTTCGTGTTGCTCCAGTGACCTCAGGATCCCTCTAGACTTGAGACAGTGATCTTGGGTTTTCTCTGGAGTGCCATCAAGTAAATCAGGGCTCCTTTCACGTTTGATGTGGAACACGGAATTGCTCTGCTCGCAGTGCAGGAGAATCGGGCCTCATCTCACGGCGAGGGGGAAGTCTCATGGTTATTCTGGAGTTGGGGCCGGAACCTGGGGTATATTCTCGAGTTACGACGGGGAGGGCCCTTCCAGACACGTGTTTGTTCAGCGACGTCAGGACTCCTGCCTAGGTGCGAGGGACACCTCGGGATTCTCCTCGAGTCTTGGCATGGCAATTGGGACGCGTCTCCCCGTGAGGCGGGAGAGGCAGTGTCCCTTTCCACGTGCCACAGGGATCCTGGGACTCCTATCCATTTTCAAGAGGAGTCAGGCATCGTCTCCTTTGGAAGCATTGATCTCCGCAGACCTCTCGAATTTTCAAAGGATGTGAGGCCTCCGGTCGCGATGAGGCGGAGAAGTAGGTCTTTCTCTGTGGTCTCCACAGCGGATTCAGACATCCCTTCGTCTTGGGAGATGCAAGACGAGCCTGCATTCAATTCACTGCAGGGATATCCGGCCTTACTTCGAGTCAGAGCATCTCGGTGTCCATTCCACTTGAGGCCACAATCTCAGGGTCCCTCTCACATACTTGTAGCTGAGAGAAGCCTCCTCTTGAGGTGCTTGTGGAAAGTTGGTATTCCTCTTGAGTCGAAGCCAGGGACTATGCTCTCATCTCGAGTTGATTTGGGGTCCACGGAGCCCTTTTCTGTTGCTCCAGTGACCTTAGGATCCCTCTAGACTTGAGACAGTGATCTTGGGTTTTCTCTGGAGTGCCATCAAGGAAATCAAGGCTCCTTTCACGTTTGATTTGGAACACGGAATTGCTCTGCACGCAGTGAAGGCGAATCGGGCATCATGTCGCGGAGAGGAGGAAGTCTCATGGTTTTTCTCGAGTTACGGCCGGAACCTGGGGTACATTCTCGATTTACGATGGGGAGGGCCCTTCCAGACACGTGTTTGTTCAGCGACGTCAGGACTCCTGCCTAGGTGCGAGGGACACCTCGGGATTCTGCTCGAGTCTTGGCATGGCAATTGGGAGGCGTCTCCACGTGAGGCGGGAGACCCAGGGTCCCTTTCCACGTGCCACAGGGATCCTGGGACTCCTATCCATTTTCAAGAGGAGTCAGGCATCGTCTCCTTTGGAAGCATTGATCTCCGCGGACCTCTCGAGTTTTCAAAGGATGTGAGGCCTCCGGTCGCGGTGAGGCGGAGAATTATGTCTTTCCCTGTGGCCTCCACAGGGGATTCAGACATCCCTTCATCTTCGGAGATGCAAGACGAGCCTGCATTCAATTCACTGCAGGGATATCCGGCCTTCCTTCGAGTCAGAGCATCTCGGTGTCCATTCCACTTGAGGCCACAAACTCAGGGGCCCTCTCACATACCTGTAGCTGAGAGAAGCCTCCTCTTGAGGTGCTTGTGGAAAGTTGGTATTCCTCTTGAGTCGAAGCCGGGGACTAAGCTCTCATCTCGAGTTGATTTGGGGTCCACGGAGCCCTTTCGTGTTGCTCCAGTGACCCCGGGATCCCTCTAGACTTGAGACAGTGATCTTGGGTTTTCTCTGGAGTGCCATCAAGGAAATCAAGGCTCCTTTCACTTTTGATGTCGAACACGGAATTGCTCTGCACGCAGTACAGGGGAATCGGGCCTCATCTCGCCGTGAGGGGGAAGTCTCATGGTTTTTCTCGAGTTGTGGCCGGAACCTGCGGTATATTCTCGAGTTACGACGGGGAGGGCCCTTCCAGACACGTGTTTGTTCAGCGACGTCAGGACTCCTGCCTAGGTGCAAGGGACACCTCGGGATTCTCCTCGAGCCTTGGCATGGCAATTGGGACGCGTCTCTACGTGAGGCGGGAGACCAAGAGTCCCTTTCCACGGGCCACAGTGATCCTGGGACTCCTATGCATTTTCAAGAGGAGTCAGGCATCGTCTCCTTTGGAAGCATTGATCTCCGCGCACCTCTCGAGTTTTCAAAGGATGTGAGGCCTCCGTTCGCGTTGAGGCGGAGAACTAGGTATTTCTCTGTGGTCTCCACAGGGGATTCAGACATCCCTTCGTCTTGGGAGATGCAAGACGAGCCTGCACTCAATTCACTGCACGGATATCCGGCCTTACTTCGAGTCAGAGCATCTCGGTGTCCATTCCACCTGAGGCCACAAACTCAGGGTCCCTCTCACATACCTGTAGCTGAGAGAAGCCTCGTCCTGATGTGCTTGTGGAAAGTTGGTATTCCTCTTGAGTCGAAGCCAGGGACTAAGCTCTCATCACGAGTTGATTTGGGGTCCACGGAGCCCTTTCATATTTCTCCAGTGACCTCAGGATCCCTCTAGACTTGAGACAGTGATCTTGGGTTTTCTCTGGAGTGCCATCAAGGAAATCAAGGCTCCTTTCACGTTTGATGTGGAACACGGAATTGCTGTGCACGCAGTGCAGGGGAATCGGGCCTCATCTCGCGGCGAGGGGGAAGTTTCATGGTTTTTCTCGAGTTGTGGCCGGAACCTGGGGTATATTCTCGAGTTACAACGGGAAGGGCCCTTCCAGACACGTGTTTGTTCAGCGACGTCAGGACTCCTTCCTAGGTGCGAGGGACACTTCGGCATTCTCCTCGAGTCTTGGCATGGCAATTGGGACGCGTCTCCACGTGAGGCGGGAGACCCAGGGTCCCTTTCCACGTGCCACAGGGATCCTGGGACTCCTATCCATTTTCAAGAGGAGTCAGGCATCGTCTCCTTTGGAAGCATTGATCTCTGCAGACCTCTCGAGTTTTCAAATGATGTGAGGCCTCCGGTCACGATGAGGCGGAGGACTTGGTCTTTCTCTGTGGTCTCCACATGGGATTCAGACATCCCTTCGTCTTGGGAGATGCAAGACGAGCCTGCATTCAATTCACTGCAGGGATATCCGGCCTTACTTCGAGTCAGAGCATCTCGGTGTCCATTGCACTTGAGGCCACAAACTCAGGGTCCCTCTCACATACCTGTAGCTGAGAGAAGCCTCCTCTTGAGGTGCTTGTGGAAAGTTGGTATTCCTCTCGAGTCGAAGCCGGGGACTAAGCTCTCATCTCGAGTTGATTTGGGGTCCACGGAGCCCTTTCGTGTTGCTCCAGTGACCTCAGGATCCCTCTAGACTTGAGACAGTGATCCTGGGTTTTCTCTGGAGTGCCATCAAGGAAATCAAGGCTCCTTTCACGTTTGATGTGGAACACGGAATTGCTCTGCACGCAGTCCAGGGGAATCGGGCCTCATCTCGCGGCGAGGGGAAAGTCTCATGGTTTTTCTCGAGTTGCGGCGGGAACCTGGGGTATATTCTCGATTTACGACGGGGAGGACCCTTCCAGACACGTGATAGGTGCGAGGGACACCTCGGGATTCTCCTAAAGTCTTGGCATGGCAATTGGAACGCGTCTCCACATGAGGCGGGGACCCAGGGTCCCTTTCCACGTACCACAGGGATCCTGGGACTCCTATCCATTTTCAAGAGGAGTCAGGCATCGTCTCTTTGGAAGCATTGATCTCCGCAGACCTCTCGAGTTTTCAAAGGATGTGAGGTCTCCGATCGCGATGAGGCGGAGGACTAGGTCTTTCTCTGCGGTCTCCGCAGGGGATTCAAACATCCCTTCGTCTTGGGAGATGCAAGACGAGCCTGCATTCAATTCACTGCAGGGATATGCGGCCTTACTTCGAGTCAGAGCATCTCGGTGTCCATTCCACCTGAGGCCACAAACTCAGGGTCCCTCTCACATACCTTTAGCAGAGAGAAGCCTCCTCTTGAGGTGCTTGTGGAAAGTTAGTATTCCTCTTGACTCGAAACCAGGATCTAAGCTCTCATCTCGAGTTGATTTGGGGTCCACGGAACCCTTTCGTGTTGCTCCAGTGACCTCAGGATCCCTCTAGACTTGAGACAGTGATCTTGGGTTTTCTCTGGAGTGCCATCAAGGAAATCAAGGCTCCTTTCCCATTTGATGTGGAACACGGAATTGCTCTGCATGCAGTGCAGGGGAATCGGGCCTCATCTCGCGGCGAGGGGGAAGTCTCATGGTTTTTCTCGAGTTGCGGCCGGAACCTGAGGTATATTTTCGAGTTACAACGGGGAGGGCCCTTCCAGACACGTGTTTGTTCAGCGATGTCAGGACTCGTGCCTAGGTGCGAGGGACACCTCGGGAATCTCCTCGAGTCTTGGCATGGCAATTGGGACGCGTCTCCACGTGAGGCGGGAGACCCAGGGTCCCTTTCGACGTGCCACAGGGATCCTGGGACTCCTATCCATTTTCAAGAGGAGTCAGGCATCGCCTCCTTTGAAAGCATTGATCTCCACGGACCTCTCGAGTTTTCAAAGAATGTGAGGCCTTCGCTCGCGATGAGGCGGAGAACTAGGTCTTTCTTGTGGTCTCCACAGGGGATTCAGACATCCCTTCGTCTTGGGAGATGCAAGACGAGCCTGCATTCAATTCACTGCAGGGATATCCGGCCTTACTTAAGTCAGAGCATCTCGGTGTTCATTCCACTTGAGGCCACAAACTCAGGGTCCCTCTCACATACATGTAGCTGAGAGAAACCTCCTCTTGAGGTGCTTGTGGAAACTAGGTATTCCTCTTGAGTCGAAGCCAGGGACTAAGCTCTCATCTCGAGCAGATTTATGGTCCACGGAGCCCTTTGGTGTTGCTCCAGTGACCACAGGATCCCTCTAGACTTGAGACAGTGGTCTTGTGTTTTCTCTGGAGTGTCATCAAGGAAATCAAGGCTCCTTTCACGTTTGATGTGGAACACGGAATTACTCTGCACGCAGTGCAGGGGAATCAGGCCTCATCTCGCGGCGAGGGGGAAGTCTCATGGTTTTTCTCGAGTTGCGGCCGGAACCTGGGGTATATTCTCGAGTTACGACGGGGAGGGCCCTTCCAGACACGTGTTTGTTCAGCGACGTCAGTACTCCTGCCTAGGTGCGAGGGACACCTCGGGATTCTCCTCGAGTCTTGGCATGGCAATTGTGACGCGTCTCCACGTGAGGCGGGATACCCAGACTCCCTTTCCACGTGATTCAGGGATCCTGGGACTCCTATCCATTTTCAAGAGGAGTCAGGCATCGTCTCCTGTGGAAGCATTGATCTCCGCGGACCTCTCCAGTTTTCAAAAGATGTGAGGCCTCCGGTCGCGATGAGGCGGAGAACTAGGTCTTTCTCTGTGGTTTGCACAGGGGATTCAGACATCCCTTCGTCTTGGGAGATGCAAGACGCGCCGGCATTCAATTCTCTGCAGGGATATCCGGCCTTACTTCGAGTCACAGCATCTCAGGGTCCATTCCACCTGAGGCCACATCTCAGGGACCCTCTCACATACCTGTAGCTGAGAGAAACCTCCTCTTGAGGTGCTTGTGGAAAGTTGGTATGACTCTTGAGTCGAAGCCAGGGACTAAGCTCTCATCTCGAGTTGATTTGGGGTCCATGGAGCCATTTCATTTTGCTACAGTGACTTCAGGATCCCTCTAGACTTGAGACAGTGATCTTGGGTTTTCTCTGGAGTGCCATCAAGGAAATCAAGGCTCCTTTCACGTTTGATGTGGAACACGGAATTGCTCTGCACGCAGTGCAGGGGAATCGGGCCTCATCTCGCGGCGAGGGGGAAGTCTCATGGTTTTTCTCGAGTTGCGGCCGGAACCTGGGGTATATTCTCGAGTTACAACGGGGAGGGCCCTTCCAGACACGTGTTTGTTCAGCGACGTCAGGACTCCTTCCTAGGTGCGAGGGACACTTCGGGATTCTCCTCGAGTCTTGGCATGGCAATTGGGACGCGTCTCCACGTGAGGCGGGAGACCCAGGGTCCCTTTCCACGTGCCACAGGGATCCTGGGACTCCTATCCATTTTCAAGAGGAGTCAGGCATCGTCTCCTTTGGAAGCATTGATCTCTGCAGACCTCTCGAGTTTTCAAATGATGTGAGGCCTCCGGTCACGATGAGGCGGAGGACTTGGTCTTTCTCTGTGGTCTCCACATGGGATTCAGACATCCTTTCGTCTTGGGAGATGCAAGACGAGCCTGCATTCAACTCACTGCAGGGATATCCGGCCTTACTTCGAGTCAGAGCATCTCGGTGTCCATTGCACTTGAGGCCACAAACTCAGGGTCCCTCTCACATACCTGTAGCTGAGAGAAGCCTCCTCTTGAGGTGCTTGTGGAAAGTTGGTATTCCTCTCGAGTCGAAGCCGGGGACTAAGCTCTCATCTCGAGTTGATTTGGGGTCCACGGAGCCCTTTCGTGTTGCTCCAGTGACCTCAGGATCCCTCTAGGCTTGAGACAGTGATCCTGGGTTTTCTCTGGACTGCCATCAAGGAAATCAAGGCTCCTTTCAGGTTTGATGTGGAACACGGAATTGCTCTGCACGCAGTCCAGGGGAATCGGGCCTCATCTCGCGGCGAGGGGAAAGTCTCATGGTTTTTCTCGAGTTGCGGTGGGAACCTGGGGTATATTCTCGATTTACGACGGGGAGGACCCTTCCAGACACGTGATAGGTGCGAGGGACACCTCGGGATTCTCCTAAAGTCTTGGCATGGCAATTGGAACGCGTCTCCACATGAGGCGGGAGACCCAGGGTCCCTTTCCACGTACCACAGGGATCCTGGGACTCCTATCCATTTTCAAGAGGAGTCAGGCATCGTCTCTTTGGAAGCATTGATCTCCGCAGACCTCTCGAGTTTTCAAAGGATGTGAGGTCTCCGATCGCGATGAGGCGGAGGACTAGGTCTTTCTCTGCGGTCTCCGCAGGGGATTCAGACATCCCTTCGTCTTGGGAGATGCAAGACGAGCCTGCATTCAATTCACTGCAGGGATATGCGGCCTTACTTCGAGTCAGAGCATCTCGGTGTCCATTCCACCTGAGGCCACAAACTCAGGGTCCCTCTCACATACCTTTAGCAGAGAGAAGCCTCCTCTTGAGGTGCTTGTGGAAAGTTAGTATTCCTCTTGACTCGAAACCAGGATATAAGCTCTCATCTCGAGTTGATTTGGGGTCCACGGAACCCTTTCGTGTTGCTCCAGTGACCTCAGGATCCCTCTAGACTTGAGACAGTGATCTTGGGTGTTCTCTGGAGTGCCATCAAGGAAATCAAGGCTCCTTTCACGTTTGATGTGGAACACGGAATTGCTCTGCACGCAGTGCAGGGGAATCGGGCCTCATCTCGCGGCGAGGGGGAAGTCTCATGGTTTTTCTCGAGTTGCGGCCGGAACCTGGGGTATATTCTCGAGTTACAACGGGGAGGGCCCTTCCAGACACGTGTTTGTTCAGCGACGTCAGGACTCCTTCCTAGGTGCGAGGGACACTTCGGGATTCTCCTCGAGTCTTGGCATGGCAATTGGGACGCGTCTCCACGTGAGGCGGGAGACCCAGGGTCCCTTTCGACGTGCCACAGGGATCCTGGGACTCCTATCCATTTTCAAGAGGAGTCAGGCATCGCCTCCTTTGAAAGCATTGATCTCCGCAGACCTCTCGAGTTTTCAAAGGATGTGAGGCCACCGGTCGCGATGAAGCGGAGAACTAGGTTTTTCTCTGTTGTCTCCACTGGGGATTCAGATATCCCTTCGTCTTGGGAGATGCAAGACGAGCCTGCATTCAATTCACTGCAGGGATATCCGGCCTTATTTCGAGTCAGAGCATCTCGGTGTCCATTCCACTTGAGGCCACAAACTCAGGGTCCCGCTCTCATACCTGTAGCTGAGAGAAACCTCCTCTTCAGGTGCTTGTGGAAAGTTGGTATTTCTCCTGAGTCAAAGCCAGGGACTAGGCTCTCATCTCGAGTTGATTTGTGGTCCACGGAGCCCTTTCGTGTTGTTACAGTGACCTCAGAATGCCTCTAGACTTGAGACAGTGATCTTGGGTTTTCTCTGGAGTGCCATCAAGGATATCAAGGCTCCTTTCACGTTTGATGTTTAACACGGAATTGCTCTGCACGCAGTGCTTTGGAATCGGGCCTCATCTCGCGGCGAGGGGGAAGTCTCATGGTTTTTCTCAACTTGCGGCCCAAAACTGGGGTATATTCTCGAGTTACGACGGGGAGGGCCCTTCCAGACACGTGTTTGTTCAGCGACGTCAGGACTCGGGCCTAGGTGCGAGAGACACCTCGGGATTCTCCTCGAGTCTTGGCATGGCAATTGGGACGCGTCTCCACGTGAGGCGGGAGACCCAGGGTCCCTTTCCACGTGCCACAAATATCCTGGGATTCCTATCCATTTTCAAGAGGAGTCAGGCATCGTCTCCTTTGGAAGCATTGATCTCCGCGGACCTCTCGAGTTTTCAAAGGATGTGAGGCCTCCGGTCGCGATGAGGTGGAGAACTAGGTCTTTCTCTGTGGTCTCCACAGGGGATTCAGACATCCCTTCGTCTTGGGAGATTCGAGACGAGCCTGCATTCAATTCACTGCAGGGATATCCGGCCTTAGTTCGAGTCAGAGCATCTCGGTGTCCATTCCAACTGAGGACACAAACTCAGGGTCCCTCTCACATACCTGTAGCTGAGAGAAGCCTCCTCTTGAGGTGCTTGTGGAAAGTTGGTATTCCTCTCGAGTCGAAGCCGGGGACTAAGCTCTCATCTCGAGTTGATTTGGGGTCCACGGAGCCCTTTCGTGTTGCTCCAGTGACCTCAGGATCCCTCTAGACTTGAGACAGTGATCCTGGGTTTTCTCTGGACTGCCATCAAGGAAATCATGGCTCCTTTCAGGTTTGATGTGGAACACGGAATTGCTCTGCACGCAGTCCAGGGGAATCGGGCCTCATCTCGCGGCGAGGGGAAAGTCTCATGGTTTTTCTCGAGTTGCGGCGGGAACCTGGGGTATATTCTCGATTTACGACGGGGAGGACCCTTCCAGACACGTGATAGGTGCGAGGGACACCTCGGGATTCTCCTAAAGTCTTGGCATGGCAATTGGAACGCGTCTCCACATGAGGCGGGAGACCCAGGGTCCCTTTCCACGTACCACAGGGATCCTGGGACTCCTATCCATTTTCAAGAGGAGTCAGGCATCGTCTCTTTGGAAGCATTGATCTCCGCAGACCTCTCGAGTTTTCAAAGGATGTGAGGTCTCCGATCGCGATGAGGCGGAGGACTAGGTCTTTCTCTGCGGTCTCCGCAGGTGATTCAGACATCCCTTCGTCTTAGGAGATGCAAGACGAGCCTGCATTCAATTCACTGCAGGGATATGCGGCCTTACTTCGAGTCAGAGCATCTCGGTGTCCATTCCACCTGAGGCCACAAACTCAGGGTCCCTCTCACATACCTTTAGCAGAGAGAAGCCTCCTCTTGAGGTGCTTGTGGAAAGTTAGTATTCCTCTTGACTCGAAACCAGGATATAAGCTCTCATCTCGAGTTGATTTGGGGTCAACGGAACCCTTTCGTGTTGCTCCAGTGACCTCAGGATCCCTCTAGACTTGAGACAGTGATCTTGGGTTTTTTCTGGAGTGCCATCAAGAAAATCAAGGCTCCTTTCACGTTTGATGTGGAACACGGAATTGCTCTGCACGCAGTGCAGGGGAATCGGGCCTCATCTCGCGGCGAGGGGGAAGTCTCATGGTTTTTCTCGAGTTGCGGCCGGAACCTGGGGTATATTCTCGAGTTACAACGGGGAGGGCCCTTCCAGACACGTGTTTGTTCAGCGACGTCAGGACTCCTTCCTAGGTGCGAGGGACACCTCGGGATTCTCCTCGAGTCTTGGCATGGCAATTGTCACGCGTCTCCACGTGAGGCGGGAGACCCAGGCTCCCTTTCCACGTGCCACAGGGATCCTGGGACTCCTATCCATTTTCAAGAGGAGTCAGGCATCGTCTCCTGTGGAAGCATTGATCTCCGCGAACCTCTCCAGTTTTCAAAAGATATGAGGCCTCCGGTCGCGATGAGGCGGAGAACTAGGTCTTTCTCTGTGGTTTGCACAGGGGATTCAGACATCCCTTCGTCTTGGGAGATGCAAGACGCGCCGGCATTCAATTCTCTGCAGGGATATCCGGCCTTACTTCGAGTCACAGCATCTCAGGGTCCATTCCACCTGAGGCCACAAACTCAGGGACCCTCTCACATACCTGTAGCTGAGAGAAACCTCCTCTTGAGGTGCTTGTGGAAAGTTGTTATGACTCTTGAGTCGAAGCCAGGGACTAAGCTCTCATCTCGAGTTGATTTGGGGTCCATGGAGCCATTTCGTTTTGCTACAGTGACTTCAGGATCCCTCTAGACTTGAGACAGTGATCTTGGGTTTTCTCTGGAGTGCCATCAAGGAAATCAAGGCTCCTTTCACGTTTGATGTGGAACACGGAATTGCTCTGCACGCAGTACAGGGGAATCGGGCCTCATCTCGCGGCGAGGGGGAAGTCTCATGGTTTTTCTCGAGTTGCGGCCAGAACCTGGGGTATAATATCGAGTTAAGACGGAGAGGGCCCTTCCAGAAACGTGTTTTTTCAGCGACGTCAGGAAGCTTGCCTAGGTGCGAGGGACACTTCGGGATTCTCCTCAAGTCTTGGAATGGCAATTGGGACGCGTCTCAACGTGAGGCGGGAGACCCAGGGTCCCTTTCCACGTGCCACAGGGATCCTGGGACTCCTATCCATTTTCAAGAGGAGTCAGGCATCGTCTCCTTTGGAAGCATTGATCTCCGCGGACCTCTCGAGTTTTCAAAGGATGTGAGGCCTCCGGTCGCGATGAGGCGGAGAACTAGGTCTTTCTCTGTGGTCTCCACAAGGGATTCAGACATCCCTTCGCCTTGGGAGATGCAAGACGAGCCTGCATTCTATTCACTGCAGGGATATCCGGCCTTACTTCGAGTCAGAGCATCTCGGCGTCCATTCCACTTGAGGCCACATTCTCAGGGTCCCTCTCACATACCTGTAGCTGAGAGAAGCCTCCTCTTGAGGTGCTTGTGGAAAGTTGGTATTCCTCTTGAGTTGAAGCCAGGGACTAAGCTCTCATCTCGAGTTGATTTGGGGTCCACGGAGCCCATTCTTGTTGCTCCATTGACCTCAGGATCCCTCTAGACTTGAGACAGTGATCTTGGGTATTCTCTGGAGTGCCATCAAGGAAATCAAGGCTCCTTTCATTTTTGATGTGGAACACGGAATTGCTCTGCACGCAGTGCAGGGGAATCGGGCCTCATCTCGCGGTGAGGGGGAAGTCTCATGGTTTTTCTCGAGTTGCGGCCGGAACCTGGGGTATATTCTCGAGTTACGACGGGGAGGGCCCTTCCAGACACGTGTGTGTTCAGCGACGTCAGGAATCCTGCCTAGGTGCGAGGGACACCTCGGGATTCTCCTCGAGTCTTGGCATGGCAATTGGGACGCGTCTCCACGTGAGGCGGGAGACCCAGGGTCCCTTTCCACGTGCCACAAGGATCCTGGGATTCCTATCCATTTTCAAGAGGAGTCAGGCATCGTCTCCTTTGGAAACATTGATCTCCGCGGACCTCTCGAGTTTTCAAAGGATGTGAGGCCACCGGTCGCGATGAAGCGGAGAACTAGGTTTTTCTCTGTTGTCTCCACAGGGGATTCAGATATCCCTTCGTCTTGGGAGATGCAAGACGAGCCTGCATTCAATTCACTGCAGGGATATCCGGCCTTATTTCGAGTCAGAGCATCTCGGTGTCCATTCCACTTGAGGCCACAAACTCAGGGTCCCGCTCTCATACCTGTAGCTGAGAGAAACCTCCTCTTCAGGTGCTTGTGGAAAGTTGGTATTTCTCCTGAGTCAAAGCCAGGGACTAGGCTCTCATCTCGAGTTGATTTGTGGTCCACGGAGCACTTTCGTGTTGCTACAGTGACCTCAGAATGCCTCTAGACATGAGACAGTGATCTTGGGTTTTCTCTGGAGTGCCATCAAGGATATCAAGTCTCCTTTCACGTTTGATGTTTAACACGGAATTGCTCTGCACGCAGTGCTGGGGAATCGGGCCTCATCTCGCGGCGAAGGGGAAGTCTCATGGTTTTTCTCAACTTGCGGCCAGAAACTGGGGTATATTCTCGAGTTACGACGGGGAGGGCCCTTCCAGACACGTGTTTGTTCAGCGACGTCAGGACTCGGGCCTAGGTGCGAGAGACACCTCGGGATTCTCCTCGAGTCTTGGCATGGCAATTGGGACGCGTCTCCACGTGAGGCGGGAGACCCAGGGTCCCTTTCCACGTGCCACAAATATCCTGGGATTCCTATCCATTTTCAAGAGGAGTCAGGCATCGTCTCCTTTGGAAGCATTGATCTCCGCGGACCTCTCGAGTTTTCAAAGGATGTGAGGCCTCCGGTCGCGATGAGGTGGAGAACTAGGTCTTTCTCTGTGGTCTCCACAGGGGATTCAGACATCCCTTCGTCTTGGGAGATTCGAGACGAGCCTGCATTCAATTCACTGCAGGGATATCCGGCCTTAGTTCGAGTCAGAGCATCTCGGTGTCCATTCCAACTGAGGACACAAACTCAGGGTCCCTCTCACATACCTGTAGCTGAGAGAAGCCTCCTCTTGAGGTGCTTGTGGAAAGTTGGTATGCCTGTTGAGTCGAAGCCATGGACTAAGCTCTCATCTCGAGTTGATTGGGGGTTCACGGAGCCCTTTCGTGTTGCTCCAGTGACCTCAGGATCTAGACTTGAGACAGTGATCTTGGGTTTGCTCTGGAGTGCCATCAAGGAAATCAAGGCTCCTTTCACGTTTGATGTGGAACACGGAATTGCTCTGCACGCCGTGCAGAGGAATCTGGCCTCATCTCGCGGCGAGTGGGAAGTCTCATGGTTGTTCTCGAGTTGCGGCCGGAACCTGCGGTATATTCTCGATTTACGACGGGGAGGGTCTTTCCAGACACGTGTTTGTTCAGCGACGTCAGGACGCCTGCCTAGGGGCGAGGGACACCTCGGGATTCTCCTCGAGTCTTGGCATGGCAATTGGGATGCGTCTCCACGTGAGGCGGGAGCCCCAGAGTCCCTTTCCACGTGCCACAGGGATCCTGGGACTCCTATCCATTTTCAAGAGGAGTCAGGCATCGTCTCCTTTGAAAGCATTGATCTCTGTGGACCTCTGAATTTTCAAAGGATGTGAGGCTTCCGGTGCGATGAGGGGAAGAATTAGGTCTTTCTCTGTGGTCTCCACAGGGGATTCAGACATCCCTTCGTCTTGGGAGATGCAAGACGAGCGTGCATTCAATTCCCTGCAGGGATATCCGGCCTTACATCGAGTCAGAGCATCTCAGTGTCCATTCCACTTGAGGCCACAAAATCATGGTCGCTATCACATACATGTAGCTCAGAGAAGCCTCCTCTTGAGCTGCTTGTGGAAACTTGGTATTGCTCTTCAGTTGAAGCCAGGGACTAAGCTCTCATCTCGAGTTGATTTGGGGTCCACGGAGCCCTTTGGTGTTGCTCCAGTGACCTCAGGATCCCTCTAGACTTGAGACAGTCATCTTGAGTTTTCTCTGGAGTGCCATCAAGGAAATCAAGGCTCCTTTCACGTTTGATGTCGAACACGGAATTGTGCTGCATGCAGTGCAAGGGAATCGGGCCTCATCTCGGTGCGAGGGGGAAGTCTCATGGTTTTTCTCGAGTTGCGGCCGGAACCTGGGGTATATTCTTGAGTTACGACGGGGAGGGCCCTTCCAGACACGTGTTTGTTCAGCGACGTCAGGACTCCTGCATAGGTGCGAGGGACACCTCGGGGTTCTCCTCGAGTCTTGGCTTGGCAATTGGGACGCGTCCCCACGTGAGGCGGGAGACCCAGGGTCCCTTTCCACGTGCCACAGGGATCCTGGGTCTCCTATCAATTTTCAAGAGGAGTCAGGCATCGTCTCCTTTGGAAGCATTGATCTCCGCGGACCTCTCGAGTTTTCAAAGGATGCGAGGCCTCCGGTCGCGATGAGGCAGAGAAGTAGGTCTTTCTCTGTGGTCTCCACAGGGGATTCAGACATCACTTCGTCTTGGGAGATGCAAGACGAGCCTGCATTCAATTCACTGCAGCGATATCCGGGCTTACCTCAAGTCAGAGCATCTCGGTTTACATTCCACTTGAGCCACAGACTCAGGGTCCCTCTCACATACCTGTAGCTGAGAGAGGCCTCCTCTTGAGGTGCTTGTGGAAAGTTGGTATTCCTCTTGAGTCGAAGTCAGGGACTAAAGCTCTCATCTCGTGTTGATTTGGGGTCCACGGAGCCCTTTCATGTTGCTCCAGTGACCTCAGGATCCCTCTAGTCTTGAGACAGTGATCTTGGGTTTTCTCTGGAGTGCCATCAAGGAAATCAAGGCTCCTCTCATGTTTGATATGGAATACGGAATTGCTCTGCACGCAGGGCAGGGGAATAGGGACTCATCTCGCGGCGAGGGGGAAGTCTCATGGTTTTTCTCGAGTTGCGGCCGGAACCTGGGGTATATTCCCAAGTTACGACGGGGAGGTGACTTCCAGACACGTGTTTGTTCAGCGACGTCAGGACTCCTGCATAGGTGCGAGGGACACCTCGGGATTCTCCTCGAGTCTTGGCATGGCAATTGGGACGCATCTCCACGTGAGGCGGGAGACCCAGGGTCCCTTTCCACGTGCCACAGGGATCCTGGGACTCCTATCCATTTTCAAGACGAGTCAGGCATCGTCTCCTTTGGAAGCATTGATCTCCGCCGACCTCTCGAGTTTTCAAAGGATGTGAGGTCTCCGGTCGCGATGATGCGGAGGACTAGGTCTTTCTCTGTGGTCTCCACAGGGGATTCAGACATCCCTTCGTCTTGGGAGATGCAAGACGAGCCTGCATTCAATTCACTGCAGGGATGTCTGGCCTTACTTCGAGTCAGAGCATCTCGGTGTCCATTACACTTGAGGCCACAAACTCAGGGTCCCTCTCACATACCTGTAGCTGAGAGAAGCCTCCTCTTGTGCTTGTGGAAAGTTGGTATTGCTCTTGAGTCGAAGCCAGGGACTAAGCTCTCATCTCGAGTTGATTTCGGGTCCACGGAGCCCTTTCGTGTTGCTCCAGTGACCTCAGGATCCCTCTAGACTTGAGACAGTGATCTTGGGTTTTCTCTGGAGTGCCATCAAGTAAATCAAGTCTCCTTTCACGTTTGATGTGGAACACGGAATTGCTCTGCTCGCAGTGCAGGAGAATCGGGCCTCATCTCACGGCGAGTGGGAAGTCTCATGGTTATTCTGGAGTTGGGGCCGGAACCTGGGGTATATTCTCGAGTTACGACGGGGAGGGCCCTTCCAGACACGTGTTTGTTCAGCGACGTCAGGACTCCTGCCTAGGTGCGAGGGACACCTCGGGATTTTCCTCGAGTCTTGTCATGGCAATTGGGACGCGTCTCCACGTGAGGCGGGAGACGCAGGGTCCCTTTCCACGTGCCACAGGGATCCTGGGACTCCTATCCATTTTCAAGAGGAGTCAGGCATCGGCTCCTTTGGAAGCATTGATCTCTGCAGACCTCTCGAATTTTCAAAGGATGTGAGGCCTCAGGTCGCGATGAGGCGGAGAACTAGGTATTTCTCTGTGGTCTCCACAGGGGATTCAGACATCCCTTCGTCTTGGGAGATGCAAGACGAGCCTGCACTCAATTCACTGCACGGATATCCGGCCTTACTTCGAGTCAGAGCATCTCGGTGTCCATTCCACCTGAGGCCACAAACTCAGGGTCCCTCTCACATACCTGTAGCTGAGAGAAGCCTCGTCTTGATGTGCTTGTGGAAACATGGTATTCCTCTTGACTCGAAGCCAGGGACTAAGCTCTCATCTCGAGTTGATTTGGGGTCCACGGAGCCCTTTCTTGGTGCTCCAGTGACCTCAGGATCCCTCTAGACTTGAGACAGTGATCTTGGGTTTTCTCTGGAGTGCCATCAAGGAAATCAAGGCTCCTTTCACGTTTGATGTGGAACACGGAACTGCTCTGCAAGCAGTGGAGGGAAATCGGCCCTCATCTCGCGGCGAGGGGGAAGTCTCATGGTTTTTCTCGAGTTGCAGCCAGGACCTGGGGTATACTCTCGAGTTACAACGGGGAGGGCCCTTCCGGACACGTGTTTGTTCAGCGACGTCAGGACTCCTGCCTTGGTGCGAGGGACACCTCGGGATTCTCCTCGAGTCTTGGCATGGCAAATGGGACGCGTCTCCACGTGAGGCGGGAGACCCAGAGTCCCTTTCCACGTGCCACAGGGATCCTGGGACTCCTATGCATTTTCCAGAGGAGTCAGACATCGTCTCCTTTGGAAGCATGGATCTCTGCAGACCTCTCGAGATTTCAAAGGATATGAGGCCTCCGGTCACGATGAGGGGGAGGACTAGGTCTTTCTCTGTGGTCTCCACAGGGGATTCAGATATCCCTTCGTCTTGGGAGATGCAAGACGAGCCTGAATTCAATTCACTGCAGGGATATCCGGCCTTACTTCGAGTCAGAGCATCTCGGTGTCCATTGCACTTGAGGCCACAAACTCAGGGTCCTACTCACATAACTGTAGCTGAGAGAAGCCTCCTCTTGAGGTGCTTGTGGAAAGTTGGTATTCCTCTTGAGTCGAAGCGAGGGACTAAGGTCTCATCACGAGTTGATTTGGGGTCCACGGAGCCCTTTCTTGTTGCTCCAGTGACCTCAGGATCCCTCTAGACTTGAGACAGTGATCTTGGGTTTTCTCTGGAGTGCCATCAAGTAAATCAAGGCTCCTTTCCCGTTTGATGTGGAACACGGAATTGCTCTGCACGCAGTGCAGGGGAATCGGGCCTCATCTCGCGGCGAGGGGGAAGTCTCATGGTTTTTCTCGAGTTGCGGCCGGAACCTGGGGTATATTCTCGAGTTATGACGGGGAGGGCCCTTCCAGACACGTGTTTGTTCAGCGACGTCAGGACTCCTGCCTAGGTGCGAGGGACACCTCGGGATTCTCCTCGAGTCTTGGCATGCCAATTGGGACGCGTCTCCACGTGAGGCGTAAGACCCAGCGTCCCTTTCCACGTGCCACAGTGATCCTGGGACTCCTATCCATTTTCAAGAGGAGTCAGGCATCGTCTCCTTTGGAAGCATTGATCTCCGCTGACCTCTCGAGTTTTCAAAGAATGTGAGGCCACAGGTCGCGATGAGGAGGAGGACTAGGTCTTTCTCTGTGGTCTGCACAGGGGTTTCAGACATCCCTTCGTCTTGGGAGATGCAAGACGAGCCTGCATTCCATTCACTGCAGGGATATCCGGCCTTATTTCGAGTCAGAGCATCTCGGTGTCCATTCCACTTGAGGCCACAAACTCAGGGTCCCTCTCACATACCATTAGCTGAGAGAAGCCTCCTCTTGAGGTGCTTGTGGAAAGTTGGTATTCCTCTTGAGTCTAAGCCAGGGACTAAGCTCTCATCTCGAGTTGATTTGGGGTCCACGGAGCCCTTTCGTGTTGCTCCAGTGACCTCAGGATCCCTCTAGACTTGAGACAGTGATCTTGGGTTTTCTCCGGCGGCCATCAAGGAAATCAAGGCTCCTTTCATTTTTGATGTGGAATACGGAATTGCTCTGCATGCAGTGCAGGGGAATCGGGCCTCATGTATTGTCGAGGGGGAAGTCTCATGGTTTTTCTCGAGTTGCGGCCGGAACCTGGGGTATATTCTCGAGTTACGACGGGGAGGGCCCTTCCACACACGTGTTTGTTCAGCGACGTCAGGACTCCTGCCTAGGTGCGAGGGACACCTCGGGATTCTCCTCGAGTCTTGGCATGGCAATTGGGACGCGTCTCCACGTGAGGCGGGAGACCCAGGGTACCTTTCCACGTGCCACAGGGATCCTGGGACTCCTATCAATTTTCAAGAGGAGTCAGGCATCGTCTCCTTTGGAAGCATTGATCTCCGCGGACCTATTGAGTTTTCAAAGGATGTGAGGTCTCCGGTCGCGATGAGGCGGAGAAGTAGGTCTTTCTCTGTGGTCTCCACAGGGGATTCAGACATTCCTTCGTCTTGAGAGATGCAAGGCGAGCCTGCATTCAATTCACTGCAGGGATATCTGGCCTTACTTCGAGTCAGAGCATCTCGGTGTCCATTCCACTTGAGGCCACAAACTCAGGGTCCTTCTCACATACCTGTGGCTGAGAGAACCCTCCTCTTGGGGTGCTTGTGGAGAGTTTGTATTCCTCTTGCATCGAAGCCAGGTACTAAGCTCTCATCTCGAGTTGATTTGGGGTCCACGGAGCACTTTCGTGTTGCTCCAGTGACCTCAGGATCCCTCTAGACTTGAGACAGTGATCCTGGGTTTTCTCTGGAGTGCCATCAAGGAAATCAAGGCTCCTTTCAGGTTTGATGTGGAACACGGAATTGCTCTGCACGCAGTCCAGGGGAATCGGGCCTCATCTCGCGGCGAGGGGAAAGTGTCATGGTTTTTCTCTAGTTGCGGCCGGAACCTGGGGTATATTTTCGATTTACGACGGGGAGGACCCTTCCAGACACGTGATAGGTGCGAGGGACACCTCGGGATTCTCCTCGAGTATTGGCATGGCAATTGGGACGCGTCTCCACGTGAGGCGGGAGACCCAGTGTCCCTTTCCACGTGCCACAGGGATCCTGGGACTCCTATCCATTTTCAAGAGGAGTCAGGCATCGCCTCCTTTGAAAGCATTGATCTCCACGGACCTCTCGAGTTTTCAAAGAATGTGAGGCCTTCGCTCGCGATGAGGCGGAGAACTAGGTCTTTCTTGTGGTCTCCACAGGGGATTCAGACATCCCTTCGTCTTGGGAGATGCAAGACGAGCCTGCATTCAATTCACTGCAGGGATATCCGGCCTTACTTCGAGTCAGAGCATCTCGGTGTCCATTCCACTTGAGGCCACAAACTCAGGGTCCCTCTCACATACCTGTAGTTTAGAGAAGCTTCCTCTTGAGGTGCTTGTGGAAAGTTGGTATTCCTCTTGAGTCTAAGCCAGGGACTAAGCTCTCATCTCGAGTTGATTTGGGGTCCACGAAGCCCTTTCCTGTTGGTCCAGTGACCTCAGGATACCTCTAGACTTGAGACAGTTATCTTGGGTTTTCTCTGGAGTGCCATCAAGGAATTCAAGGCTCCTTTCAGGTTGGATGTGAAACACGGAATTGCTCTGCACGCAGTCCAGGGGAATCGGGCCTCATCCTGCGGCGAAGGGGAAGTCTCCTGGTTTTTCTCGATTTGCGGCCGGAACCTGGGGTATATTCTCGAGTTACGACGGGGAGGGCCCTTCCAGACACGTGTTTGTTCAGCGACGTCAGGACTCCTGCATAGGTGCGAGGGACACCTCGGGGTTCTCCTCGAGTCTTGGCTTGGCAATTGGGACGCGTCCCCACGTGAGGCGGGAGACCCAGGGTCCCTTTCCACGTGCCACAGGGATCCTGGGTCTCCTATCAATTTTCAAGAGGAGTCAGGCATCGTCTCCTTTGGAAGCATTGATCTCCGCGGACCTCTCGAGTTTTCAAAGGATGCGAGGCCTCCGGTCGCGATGAGGCAGAGAAGTAGGTCTTTCTCTGTGGTCTCCACAGGGGATTCAGACATCACTTCGTCTTGGGAGATGCAAGACGAGCCTGCATTCAATTCACTGCAGCGATATCCGGGCTTACCTCAAGTCAGAGCATCTCGGTTTACATTCCACTTGAGGCCACAGACTCAGGGTCCCTCTCACATACCTGTAGCTGAGAGAGGCCTCCTCTTGAGGTGCTTGTGGAAAGTTGGTATTCCTCTTGAGTCGAAGTCAGGGACTAAAGCTCTCATCTCGTGTTGATTTGGGGTCCACGGAGCCCTTTCATGTTGCTCCAGTGACCTCAGGATCCCTCTAGTCTTGAGACAGTGATCTTGGGTTTTCTCTGGAGTGCCATCAAGGAAATCAAGGCTCCTCTCATGTTTGATATGGAATACGGAATTGCTCTGCACGCAGGGCAGGGGAATCGGGACTCATCTCGCGGCGAGGGGGAAGTCTCATGGTTTTTCTCGAGTTGCGGCCGGAACCTGGGGTATATTCCCAAGTTACGACGGGGAGGTGACTTCCAGACACGTGTTTGTTCAGCGACGTCAGGACTCCTGCATAGGTGCGAGGGACACCTCGGGATTCTCCTAAAGCCTTGGCATGGCAATTGGAACGCGTCTCCACATGAGGCGGGAGACCCAGGGTCCCTTTCCACGTGCCACAGGGATCCTGGGACTCCTATCCATTTTCAAGAGGAGTCAGGCATCGTCTCTTTGGAAGCATTGATCTCCGCGGACCTCTCGAGTTTTCAAAGGATGTGAGGCCTCCGGTCGCGATGAGGCGGAGGACTAGGTCTTTCTCTGCGGTCTCCGCAGGGGATTCAGACATCCCTTCGTCTTGGGAGATGCAAGACGAGCCTGCATTCAATTCACTGCAGGGATATCCGGACTTACTTCGAGTCAGAGCATCTCGGTGTCCATTCCACTTGAGGCACAAACACAGGGTCCCTCTCACATACCTGTAGCTGAGAGAAGCCTCCTCTTGAGGTACTTGTGTAAAGTTGGTATTCCTCTTGAGTCGAATTCAGGGACTAAGCTCTCATCTCAGGTTGATTTGTGGTCCACGGAGCCCTTTCTTTTTGCTCCACTGACCTCAGGATCCCTCTAGACTTGAGACAGTGATCTTGGGTTTTCTCTGGAGTGCCATCAAGGAAATCAAGGCTCCTTTCACGTTTGATGTGGAACACGGAATTGCTCGGCACGCAGTGCAGGGTAATCGGGCCTCATCTCGCGGCGAGGGGGAAGTCTCATGGTTTTTTTCGAGTTGCGGCCGGAACCTGGGTTATATTCCCGAGTTACGACGGGGAGGGCCCTTCCAGACACGTGTTTGTTCAGCGACGTCAGGACTCCTGCCTAGGTGCGAGGGACACCTCGGGATTCTCCTCGAGTCTTGGCATGGCAACTGGGATGCGTCTCCACGTGAGGCGGGAGACCCAGTGTCCCTTTCCTCGTGCCACAGGGATCCTGGTACTCCTATCCATTTTCAAGAGGAGTCAGTCATCGTCTCCTTTGGAAGCATTGATCTCGGCGGACCTCTCGAGTTTTCAAAGGATGTGAGGCCTCCGGTCGAGATGAGGCGGAGAAATAGGTCTTTCTCTGTGGTCTCTGCAGGGGATTCAGACATCCCTTCGTCTTGGGAGATGCAAGACGAGCCTGCATTCAATTCACTGCAGGGATATCCGGCCTTACATCGAGTCAGAGCATCTCCGTGTCCATTCCACTTGAGGCCACAAACTCAGGGTCCCTCTCACATACCTGTAGCTGAGAGAAGCCTCCTCTTGAGGTGCTTGTGGAAAGTTGGTATTCCTCTTGAGTCGAAGCCAGGGACTAAGCTCTCATCTCGAGTTGATTTGGGGTCCACGGAGCCCTTTCCTGTTGCTCCAGTGACCTCAGGATCCCTCTAGACTTGAGACACTGATCTTGGGTTTTCTCTGGAGTGCCATCAAGGAAATCAAGGCTCCTTTCACGTTTGATGTGGAACGCGGAATTGCTCTGCACGCAGTGCAGGGGAATCGGGCCTCATCTCACGGTGAGGGGGAAGTCTCATGGTTTTTCTCGAGTTGCGGCCGGAACCTGGGGTATATTCTCGAGTTACGACGGGGAGGGCCCTTCCAGAAACGTGTTTGTTCAGCGACGTCAGGACTCCTGCCTAGGTGCGAGGGACACCTCGGGATTCTCCTCGAGTCTTGGCATGGCAATTGGGACCCGTCTCCACGTGAGGCGGGAGACCCAGTGTCCCTTTCCACGTGCCACAGTGATCCCGGGACTCCTATCCATTTTCAAGAGGTGTCAGGCATCGTCTCCTTTGGAAGCATTGATCTCCGCATACCTCTCGAGTTGTCAAAGGATGTGAGGCCTCCGGTTGCGTTGAGGCAGAGGACTAGGTCTTTCTCTGTGGTCTCCACAGGGGATTCAGACAACCCTTCGTCTTGGGAGATGCAAGACGAGCCTGCATTCAATTCACTGCAGGGATATCCAGCCTTACTTCGAGTCAGAGCATCTCGGTTTCCATTCCACGTGAGGCCACAAACTCAGGGTCCCTCTCACATACCTGTAGCTGAGAGAAGCCTCCTCTTGAGGTGCTTGTGGAAAGTTGGTATTCCTCTTGAGTCGAAGCCAGGGACTAAGCTCTCATCTCGAGTTATTTGGGGTCCACGGAGCCCTTTCTTGTTGCTACAGTGACCTCCGGATCCCTCTAGACTTGAGACAGTGATCTTGGGTTTTCTCTGGAGTGCCATCAAGGAAATCAAGGCTCCTTTCCCGTTTGATGTGGAACACGGAATTGCTCTGCACGCAGTGCAGGGGAATCGGGCCTCATCTCGCAGCGAGGGGGAAGTCTCATGGTTTTTCGCGATTTGCGGCCGGAACCTGGGGTATATTCTCGAGTTACGACCTGGAGGGCCCTTCCAGACACGTGTTTGTTCAGCGACGTCAGCACTCCTGCCTAGGTGCGAGGGACACCTCGGGATTCTCCTCGAGTCTTGGCATGGCAATTGGGACGTGTCTCCACGTGAGGCGGGAGAACCAGGGTCCCTTTCCACGTGCCACAGGGATCCTGGGACTGCTATCCATTTTCAAGAGGAGTCAGGCATCGTCTCCTTTGGAAGCATTGATCTCCGCTGACCTCTCGAGTTTTCAAAGGATGTGAGGCCACAGGTCGCGATGAGGCGGAGAACTAGGTCTTTCTCTGTGGTCTCCACAGGGGATTCATACAACCCTTCGTCTTGGGAGATGCAAGACGAGCCTGCATTCCATTCACTGCAGGGATATCCGGCCTTACTTCGAGTCAGAGCATCTCGGTGTCCATTCCACTTGAGGCCACAAACTCAGGGTCCCTCTCACATACCTGTAGCTGAGAGAAGCCTCCTCTTGAGGTGCTTGTGGAAAGTTGGTATTCCTCTTGAGTCGAAGCCAGGGACTAAGCTCTCATCTCGTGTTGATTTGGGGTCCAGGGAGCCCTTTCATGTTGCTACAGTGACCTCAGGATCCCTCTAGACTTGAGACAGTGATCTTGGGTTTTCTCTGGAGTGCCATCAAGGAAATCAAGGCTCCTTTCACGTTTGATGTGGAACACGGAATTGCTCTGCACACAGTGCAGGGGAATCGGGCCTCATCTCGCGGCGAGGGGGAAGTCTCATGATTTTTCTAGAGTTGCGGCCAGAACCTAGGGTATATTCTCGAGTTACGATGGGGAGGGCCTTTCCAGACACGTGTTTGTTCAGCGACGTCAGGACTCCTGCCTAGGTGCGAGGGACACCTCGGGATTCTCCTCGAGTCTTTTCATGGCAATTGGGACTCGTCTCCACGTGAGGCAGGAGACCCAGGGTCCCTTTCCACGTGCCACAGGGATCCTGGGACTCCTATCCATTTTCAAGAGGAGTCAGGCATCGTCTCCTTTGGAAGCATTGATCTCCGTGGTCCTCTTGAGTTTTCAAAGGATGCGAGGCCTCCGGTCGCGATGAGGCGGAGATCTAGGTCTTTCTCTGTGGTCTCCACAGGGGATTCAGACATCCCTTCGTCTTGGGAGATGCAAGACGAGCCTGCATTCAATTCACTGCATTGATATCGGGCCTTATTTCCAGTCAGAGCACCTCGGTGTCCATTCCACTTGAGGCCACAATCTGAGGGTCCCTCTCACTTACCTGTAGCTGAGAGAAGCCTCCTCTTGAGGTGGTTGTGGTAAGTTGGTATTCCTCTTGAGTTGAAGCCAGGGACTAAGCTCTCATCTCGAGTTGATTTGGGGTCCACGGAGCCATTTCGTGTTGCTCCAGTGACCTCAGGATCCCTCTAGACTTGAGACAGTGATCTTGGGTTTTCTCCGGAGTGCCATCAAGGAAATCAAGGCTCCTTTCCCGTTCGATGTGGAACACGGAATTCCTCTGCACGCAGTGCAGGGGAATCGGGCCTCATCTCGCAGCGAGGGGGAAGTCTCATGGTTTTTCTCGATTTGCGGCCAGAACCTGGGGTATATTCTCGAGTTACTATGGGGAGGGCCCTTCCAGACACGTGTTTGTTCAGCGACTTCAGGACTCCTGCCTAGGTGCGAGGACACCTCGGGATTCTCGTAGAGTCTTGGCATGGCAATTCGGACGCGTCTCCACATGAGGCAGTAGACCCAGGGTCCCTTTCCACGTGCCACAGTGATCCTGGGACTCCTATCCATTTTCAAGAGGAGTCAGGCATCTTCTCCTTTGGAAGCATTGACTCCGTGGACCTCTCGAGTTTTCAAAGGATGAGAGGCCTCCGGTCTCGATGATGCGGAGATCTAGGTCTTTCTCTGTGGTCTCCACAGGGGATTCAGACATCCCTTCGTCTTGGGAGATGCAAAACGAGCCTGCATTCAATTCACTGCAGGGATATCGGGCCTTACTTCGAGTCAGAGCATCTCTGTGTCCATTCCACTTGAGGCCACAATCTCAGGGTCCCTCTCACATACCTGTAGCTGAGAGAAACCTCCTCTTGAGGGTCTTGTGGAAAGTTGGTATTCCTCTTGAGTCGAAGCCAGGGACTAAGCTCTCATCTCGAGTTGATTTGGGGTCCACGAAGCCCTTTCGTGTTGCTACAGTGACCTCAGGATCCCTCTAGACTTGAGACAGTGATCTTGGGTTTTCTCTGGAGTGCCATCAAGGAAATCAAGGCTCCTTTCACGTTTGATGTGTAACACGGAATTGCTCTGCACGCAGTGCAGGGGAATCGGTCCTCAACTCGTGGCGAGGGGGAAATCTCATGGTTTTTCTCGAGTTGCGGCCGGAACCAGGGGTATATTCTCGAGTTACGACGGGGAGGGCCCTTCCAGACACGTGTTTGTTCAGCGACGTTAGGACTCCTGCCGAGGTGCGAGGGACACCTCGGGATTGTCCTCGAGTCTTGTCATGGCAATTGGAACGCGTCTCCACGTGAGGCGGGAGACCCAGGATCCCTCTCCTCGTGCCACAGTGATCCTGGGACTCCTATTCATTTTCAGAAGGAGTCAGGCATCGTCTCCTTTGGAAGCATTGATCTCCGCACACCTCTCGAGTTTTCAAAGGATGTGAGGCCTCTGGTCGCGATGAGGCGGAGAACTCGGTCTTTCTCTGTGGTCTCCACAGGGGATTCAGACATCCCTTCGTCTTGGGAGATGCAAGACGAGCCTGCATTCAATTCACTGCAGGGATATCCGGCCTTACTTCGAGTCAGAGCATCTCGGTGTCCTTTCCACTTGAGGCCAAAAACTCGGGGTCCCTCAAATATACCAGTAGCTGAGAGAAGCCTCCTCTTGAGGTGCTTGTGGAAAGTTGGTATTCCTCTTGAGTCTAAGCCAGGGACTAAGCTCTCATCTCGAGTTGATTTGGGGTCCACGGAGCCATTACATGTTGCTCCAGTGACCTCAGGATCCCTCTAGACTTGAGACAGTGATCTTGGGGTTTCTCTGGAGCGCCATCAAGGAAATCAAGGCTCCTTTCAAGTTTGATGTGGAACACGGAATTGTTCTGCACGCAGTGTAGGGGAATCGGGCCTCATCTCGCGGCAAGGGGGATGTCTCATGATTTTTCTCAAGTTGCGGCCGAAACCTGGGGTATATTCTCGAGTTACGACGGGGAGGGCCCTTCCAGACACGTGTTTGTTCAGCGACGTCAGGACTCCTGCCTAGGTGCGAGGGACACCTCGGGATTCTCCTCGAGTCTTGGCATGGCCATTGGGACGCGTCTCCACGTGAGGCGGGAGACCCAGGGTTACTTTCCACGTGCCACAATGAGCCTGGAACTCCTATCCATTTTCAAGAAGAGTCAGGCATCTTCTCCTTTGGAAGCATTGATCTCCGCACACCTCTCGAGTTTTCAAAGGATGTGAGGCCTCCGGTCACGATGAGGTGGAGAACTAGGTCTTTCTCTGTGGTCTCCACAGGGGATTCAGACATCCCTTCGTCTTGGGAGATGCAAGACGAGCCTGCATTCAATTCACTGCAGGGATATCCGGCCTTACTTCGAGTCAGAGCATCTCGGTGTCCATTCCACTTGAGGCCACAAACTCAGGGTCCCTCTCACATACCTGTACCTGAGAGAAGCCTCCTCTTGAGGTGCTTGTGGAAAGTTGGTATTCCTCTTGAGTCGAAGCCAGGGACTAAGCTCTCATCTCGAGTTGATTTGGGGTCCATGGAGAACTTTCTTGTTGCTCCAGTGACCTCAGGATCGCTCTAGACTTGAGACAGTGATCTTGGGTTTTCTCTGGAGTGCCATCAAGGAAATCAAGGCTCCTTTCACGTTTGATGTGGAACTCAGAATTGCTCTGCATGCAGTGCAGGGGATTCGGGCTTCATCTCGCGGCGAGGGGGAAGTCTCATGGTTTTTCTCGTGTTGCGGCCGGAACCTGAGGTATATTTTCGAGTTACGACGGGGAGGGCCCTTCCAGACACGTGTTTGTTCAGCGACGTCAGGACTCCTGCCTAGGTGCGAGGGACACCTCGGGATTCTCCTCGAGTCTTGGCATGGCAATTGGGACGCGTCTCCACGTGAGGCGGGAGACCCAGAGTCCCTTTACACGTGCCACAGGCATCCTGGGACTCCTATCCTTTTTCAAGAGGAGTCAGGCATCGTCTCCTTTGGAAGCATTGATCTCCGCGGACCTCTCGAGTTTTCAAAGATGGGAGGCCTCCGGTCGCAATGAGGAGGAGAACTAGGTATTTTCTGTGGTCTCCACAGGGGATTCAGACATCCCTTCGTCTTGGGAGATGCAAGACGAGCCTGCACTCAATTCACTGCACGGATATCCGGCCTTACTTCGAGTCAGAGCATCTCGGTGTCCATTCCACCTGAGGCCACAAACTCAGGGTCCCTCTCACATACCTGTTGCTGAGAGAAGCCTCGTCTTGATGTGCTTGTGGAAACTTGGTATTCCTCTTGTCTCGAAGCCAGGGACTAAGCTCTCATCTCGAGTTGATTTGGGGTCCAAGGAGCCCTTTCGTGGTGCTCCAGTGACCTCAGGATCCCTCTAGACTTGAGACAGTGATCTTGGGTTTTCTCTGGAGTGCCATCAAGGAAATCAAGGCTCCTTTCACGTTTGATGTGGAACACGGAACAGCTCTGCAAGCAGTGCAGGGAAATCGGCCCTCATCTCGCGGCGAGGGGGAAGTCTCATGGTTTTTCTCGAGTTGCAGCCAGGACCTGGGGTATATTCTCGAGTTACAACGGGGAGGGCCCTTCCAGACACGTGTTTGTTCAGCGACGTCAGGACTCCTGCCTTGGTGCGAGGGACTCCTCAGGATTCTCCTCGAGTCTTGGCATGGCAATTGGGACGCGTCTCCACGTGAGGCGGGAGACCCAGGGTCCCTTTCCAAGTGCCACAGGGATCCTGGGACTCCTATCCATTTTCAAGAGGAATCAGGCATCGTCTCCTTTGGAAGCATTGATCTCCGCGGACCTCTTGAGTTTTCAAAGGATGTGAGGCCTCCGGTCGCGATGAGGCGGAGAACTAGGACTTTCTCTGTGGTCTCCACAGGGGATTCAGACATTCCTTCGTCTTGAGAGATGCAAGACGAGCCTGCATTCAATTCATTGCAGGGATATCTGGCCTTAGTTCGAGTCAGAGCATCTCGGTGTCCATTCCACTTGAGGCCACAAACTCAGGGTCCTTCTCACATACCTGTGGCTGAGAGAACCCTCCTCTTGGGGTGCTTGTGGAGAGTTGGTATTCCTCTTGCGTCGAAGCCAGGTACTAAGCTCTCATCTCGAGTTGATTTGGGGTCCACGGAGCCCTTTCGTGTTGCTCCAGTGACCTCAGGATCCCTCTAGACTTGAGACAGTGATCCTGGGTTTTCTCTGGAGTGCCATCAAGGAAATCAAGGCTCCTTTCAGGTTTGATGTGGAATACGGAATTGCTCTGCACGCAGTCCAGGGGAATCGGGCCTCATCTCGCGTCGAGGTTAAAGTCTCATGGTTTTTCTCGAGTTGCGGCCGGAACCTGGGGTATATTCTCGATTTACGAGGGGGAGGACCCTTCCAGACACGTGATAGTTGCGAGGGACACCTCGGGATTCTCCTAAAGCCTTGGCATGGCAATTGGAACGCGTCTCCACATGAGGCGGGAGACCCAGGGTCCCTTTCCACGTGCCACAGGGATCCTGGTACTCCTATCCATTTTCAAGAGGAGTCAGGCATCGTCTCTTTGGAAGCATTGATCTCCGCGGACCTCTCGAGTTTTCAAAGGATGTGAGGCCTCCGGTCGCGATGAGGCGGAGGACTAGGTCTTTCTCTGCGGTCTCCGCAGGGGATTCAGACATCCCTTCGTCTTGGGAGATGCAAGACGAGCCTGCATTCAATTCACTGCAGGGATATCCGGCCTTACTTCGAGTCAGAGCATCTCGGTTTCCATTCCACTTGAGGCACAAACACAGGGTCCCTCTCACATACCTGTAGCTGAGAGAAGCCTCCTCTTGAGGTACTTGTGTAAAGTTGGTATTCCTCTTGAGTCGAATTCAGGGACTAAGCTCTCATCTCAGGTTGATTTGTGGTCCACGGAGCCCTTTCTTTTTGCTCCACTGACCTCAGGATCCCTCTAGACTTGAGACAGTGATCTTGGGTTTTCTCTGGAGTGCCATCAAGGAAATCAAGGCTCCTTTCACGTTTGATGTGGAACACGGAATTGCTCGGCACGCAGTGCAGGGTAATCGGGCCTCATCTCGCGGCGAGGGGGAAGTCTCATGGTTTTTTTCGAGTTGCGGCCGGAACCTGGGTTATATTCCCGAGTTACGACGGGGAGGGCCTTTCCAGACACGTGTTTGTTCAGCAACGTCAGGACTCCTGCCTAGGTGCGAGGGACACCTCGGGATTCTCCTCGAGTCTTTTCATGGCAATTGGGACTCGTCTCCACGTGAGGCAGGAGACCCAGGGTCCCTTTCCACGTGCCACAGGGATCCTGGGACTCCTATCCATTTTCAAGAGGAGTCAGGCATCGTCTCCTTTGGAAGCATTGATCTCCGTGGTCCTCTCGAGTTTTCAAAGGATGCGAGGCCTCCGGTCGCGATGAGGCGGAGATCTAGGTCTTTCTCTGTGGTCTCCACAGGGGATTCAGACATCCCTTCGTCTTGGGAGATGCAAGACGAGCCTGCATTCAATTCACTGCATTGATATCGGGCCTTATTTCCAGTCAGAGCACCTCGGTGTCCATTCCACTTGAGGCCACAATCTGAGGGTCCCTCTCACTTACCTGTAGCTGAGAGAAGCCTCCTCTTGAGGTGGTTGTGGTAAGTTGGTATTCCTCTTGAGTTGAAGCCAGGGACTAAGCTCTCATCTCGAGTTGATTTGGGGTCCACGGAGCCATTTCGTGTTGCTCCAGTGACCTCAGGATCCCTCTAGACTTGAGACAGTGATCTTGGGTTTTCTCCGGAGTGCCATCAAGGAAATCAAGGCTCCTTTCCCGTTCGATGTGGAACACGGAATTCCTCTGCACGCAGTGCAGGGGAATCGGGCCTCATCTCGCAGCGAGGGGGAAGTCTCATGGTTTTTCTCGATTTGCGGCCAGAACCTGGGGTATATTCTCGAGTTACTATGGGGAGGGCCCTTCCAGACACGTGTTTGTTCAGCGACTTCAGGACTCCTGCCTAGGTGCGAGGACACCTTCGGGATTCTCGTAGAGTCTTGGCATGGCAATTCGGACGCGTCTCCACATGAGGCAGTAGACCCAGGGTCCCTTTCCACGTGCCACAGGGATCCTGGGACTCCTATCCATTTTCAAGAGGAGTCAGGCATCTTCTCCTTTGGAAGCATTGACTCCGTGGTCCTCTCGAGTTTTCAAAGGATGAGAGGCCTCCGGTCGCGATGATGCGGAGATCTAGGTCTTTCTCTGTGGTCTCCACAGGGGATTCAGACATCCCTTCGTCTTGGGAGATGCAAAACGAGCCTGCATTCAATTCACTGCAGGGATATCGGGCCTTACTTCGAGTCAGAGCATCTCTGTGTCCATTCCACTTGAGGCCACAATCTCAGGGTCCCTCTCACATACCTGTAGCTGAGAGAAACCTCCTCTTGAGGGTCTTGTGGAAAGTTGGTATTCCTCTTGAGTCGAAGCCAGGGACTAAGCTCTCATCTCGAGTTGATTTGGGGTCCACGGAGACCTTTCGTGTTGCTACAGTGACCTCAGGATCCCTCTAGACTTGAGACAGTGATCTTGGGTTTTCTCTGGAGTGCCATCAAGGAAATCAAGGCTCCTTTCACGTTTGATGTGGAACACGGAATTGCTCTGCACGCAGTGCAGGGGAATCGGTCCTCAACTCGTGGCGAGGGGGAAATCTCATGGTTTTTCTCGAGTTGCGGCCGGAACCAGGGGTATATTCTCGAGTTACGACGGGGAGGGCCCTTCCAGACACGTGTTTGTTCAGCGACGTTAGGACTCCTGCCGAGGTGCGAGGGACACCTCGGGATTGTCCTCGAGTCTTGTCATGGCAATTGGAACGCGTCTCCACGTGAGGCGGGAGACCCAGGATCCCTCTCCACGTGCCACAGTGATCCTGGGACTCCTATTCATTTTCAGAAGGAGTCAGGCATCGTCTCCTTTGGAAGCATTGATCTCCGCACACCTCTCGAGTTTTCAAAGGATGTGAGGCCTCTGGTCGCGATGAGGCGGAGAACTCGGTCTTTCTCTGTGGTCTCCACAGGGGATTCAGACATCCCTTCGTCTTGGGAGATGCAAGACGAGCCTGCATTCAATTCACTGCAGGGATATCCGGCCTTACTTCGAGTCAGAGCATCTCGGTGTCCTTTCCACTTGAGGCCAAAAACTCGGGGTCCCTCAAATATACCAGTAGCTGAGAGAAGCCTCCTCTTGAGGTGCTTGTGGAAAGTTGGTATTCCTCTTGAATCTAAGCCAGGGACTAAGCTCTCATCTCGAGTTGATTTGGGGTCCACGGAGCCATTACATGTTGCTCCAGTGACCTCAGGATCCCTCTAGACTTGAGACAGTGATCTTGGGGTTTCTCTGGAGCGCCATCAAGGAAATCAAGGCTCCTTTCAAGTTTGATGTGGAACACGGAATTGTTCTGCACGCAGTGTAGGGGAATCGGGCCTCATCTCGCGGCAAGGGGGATGTCTCATGATTTTTCTCAAGTTGCGGCCGAAACCTGGGGTATATTCTCGAGTTACGACGGGGAGGGCCCTTCCAGACACGTGTTTGTTCAGCGACGTCAGGACTCCTGCCTAGGTGCGAGGGACACCTCGGGATTCTCCTCGAGTCTTGGCATGGCCATTGGGACGCGTCTCCACGTGAGGCGGGAGACCCAGGGTTACTTTCCACGTGCCACAGTGAGCCTGGAACTCCTATCCATTTTCAAGAAGAGTCAGGCATCTTCTCCTTTGGAAGCATTGATCTCCGCACACCTCTCGAGTTTTCAAAGGATGTGAGGCCTCCGGTCTCGATGAGGCTGAGAACGAGTTCTTTCTCTGTGGTCTCCACAGGGGATTCAGACATCCCGTCGTCTTGGGAGATGCAAGACGAGCCTGCATTCAATTCACTGCAGGGATATCCGGCCTTACTTCGAGTCAGAGCATCTCGGTCTCCATTCCACTTGAGGCCACAAACTCAGGGGCCCTCTCACATACCTGTAGCTGAGAGAAGCCTCCTCTTGGGTGCTTGTCGAAGGTTTGTATTCCTCCTGAGTCGAAGCCAGGGACTAAGCTCTCATCTCGAGTTGATTTGGGGTCCACGGAGCCCTTTCGTGTTGCTACAGTGACCTCAGGATCCCTCTAGACTTGAGACAGTGATCTTGGGTTTTCTC
Source organism: Dama dama (assembly GCF_033118175.1). Taxonomy (NCBI): domain Eukaryota; kingdom Metazoa; phylum Chordata; class Mammalia; order Artiodactyla; family Cervidae; genus Dama; species Dama dama. The sequence continues at coordinate 3,109,711 of NC_083706.1, read as the reverse complement.
TGGTGTGCCATCAAGGAAATCAAGGCTCCTTTCACGTTTGATGTGGAACACGGAATTGCTCTGCACGCAATGCAGGGGAATCGGGCATTATCTCGCGGCGAGGGGGAAGTCTCATGGTGTTTCTCGAGTTGCGGCCGGAACCTGGGGTATATTCTCGAGTTACGACGGGGAGGGCCCTTCCAGACACGTGTTTGTTCAGCGACGTCAGGACTCCTGCCTAGGTGCGAGGGACACCTCCGGATTCTCCTCGATTCTTGGCATGGCAATGGGGACGCGTCTCCACGTGAGGCGGGAGACCCAGGGTCCCTTTCCACGTGCCACAGGGATCCTGGGACTCCTATCCATTTTCAAGAGGAGTCAGGCATCGTCTCCTTTGGAAGCATTGATCTCCGCGGACCTCTCGAGTTTTCAAAGGATGTGAGGCCTCCGCTCGCGATGAGGCGGAGAATTAGGTCTTTCTCTGTGGTCTCCACAGGGGATTCAGACATCCCTTCGTCTTGGGAGATGCAAGACGAGCCTGCATTCAATTCACTGCAGGGATATCCGGCCTTATTTCGAGTCAGAGCATCTCGGTGTCCATTCCACTTGAGGCCACAAACTCAGGGTCCCTCTCACATACCTGTACCTGAGAGAAGCCTCCTCTTGAGGTGCTTGTGGAAAGGTGGTATTCCTCTTGAGTCGAAGCCAGGGACTAAGCTCTCATCTCGAGTTGATTTGGGGTCCACGGAGCCCTTTCGTGTTGCTACAGTGACCTCAGGATCCCTCTAGACTTGAGACAGTGATCTTGGGTTTTCTCTGTAGTGCCATCAAGGAAATCAAGGCTCCTTTCACGTTTGATGTGGAAAACGGAATTTCTCTGCACGCAGTTCAGGGGAATCGGGACTCATGTCGCGGCGAGGGGGAAGTCTCATGGTTTTTCTCGAGTTGCGACCGGAACCTGGGTTATATTCTCGAGTTACGATGGGGAGGGCCCTTCCAGGCACGTGTTTGTTCAGCGACCTCAGGACCCCTGCCTAGGTGCGAGGGACACCTCGGGATTCTCCTCGAGTCTTGGCATGGCAATTGGGATGCGTCTCCACGTGATGCGGGAGACCCAGGGTCCCTTTCCACGTGCTACAGGGATCCTGGGACTCCTATCCATTTTCAAGAGGAGTTAGGCATCGTCTCCTTTGGAAGCATTGATCTCCGTGGACCTCTCGAGTTTTCAAAGGATGTGAGGCCTCCGGTCGCGATGAGGCGGAGAACTAGGTCTTTTTCTGCGGTCTCCACAGGGGACTCAGACATCCCTTCGTCTTCGGAGATGCAAGACGAGCCTGCATTCAATTCACTGGAGGGATATCCGGCCTTACTTCGAGTCAGAGCATCTCGGTATCCATTCCACTTGAGGCCACAAACTCAGGGTCCCTCTCACATACCTGTAGCTGAGAGAAGCCTCCTCTTGAGGTGCTTGTGGAAAGTTGGTATGACTCTTGAATCGAAGCCAGGGACTAAGCTCTCATCTCGAGTTGATTTGGGGTCCACGGAGCCCTTTCATGTTTCTACAGTGACCTCAGGATCCCTCTAGACTTGAGACAGTGATTTTGAGTTTTATCTGAAGTGCCATCAAGGAAATCAAGGCTCCTTTCACGTTTGATGTGGAACACGGAATTGCTCTGAACGCAGTGCAGGGGAATCGGGCCTCATCTCGAGGAGAGGCAGAAGTCTCATGGTTTTTCTCGAGTTGCGGCCGGAACCTGGGGTATATTCTCGAGTTACGACGGGGAGGGCTCTTCCAGACACGTGTTTGTTCAGCGACGTCAGGACTCCTGCCTAGGTGCGAGGGACACCTCGGGATTCTTCTCGAGTCTTGGCATGGCAATTGGGACGCGTCTCCACGTGAGGCGGGAGACCCAGGGTCCCTTTCCACGTGCCACAGGGATCCTGGGTCTCCTATCAATTTTCAAGAGCAGTCAGGCATCGTCTCCTTTGGAAGCATTGATTTCCGCGGACCTCTCGAGTTTTCAAAGGATGCGAGGCCGCCGCTCGCGATGTGGCGGAGAAATAGGTCTTTCTCTGTGGTCTCCACAGGGGATTCAGACATCCTTTCGTCTTGGGAGATCCAAGACGAGCCTGCATTCCATTCACTGCCAGGATATCCGGCCTTACTTCAAGTCAGAGCATCTCGGTGTACATTCCACTTGAGGCCACAAACTCAGGGTCCCTCTCACATACCTGTAACTGAGAGAGGCCTCCTCTTGAGGTGCTTGTGGAAAGTTGGTATTCCTCTTGAGTCGAAGCCAGGGACTAAAGCTCTCATCTCGAGTTGATTTGGGGTCCACGGAGCCCTTTCATGTTGCTCCAGTGACCTCAGGATCCCTCTAGTCTTGAGACAGTTATCTTGGGTTTTCTCTGGAATGCCATCAAGGAAATCAAGGCTCCTCTCATGTTTGATGTGGAACACGGATATGCTCTACACGCAGTGCAGGGGAATCGGGCCTCATCTTGCGGCGAGGGGGAAGTCTCATGGTTTTTCTCGAGTTGCGGCCGGAACCTGGGGTATATTCTCGAGTTACGACGGGGAGGGCCCTTCCAGACACGTGTTTGTTCAGCGACGTCAGGACTCCTGCCTAGGTGCGAGGGACACCTCGGGATTCTCCACGAGTCTTGGCATGGCAATTGGGACGCGTCTCCACGTGAGGCGGGAGACCCAGGTTCCCTTTCCATGTGCCACAGGGATCCTGGGACTCCTATCCATTTTCAAGAGGAGTCAGGCATCGTCTCCTTTGGAAGCATTGATCTCCGCGGAGCTCTCGAGTTTTCAATGGATGTGAGGCCTCCGGTCGCGATGAGGTGGAGAACTAGGTCTTTATCTGTGGTTTCCACAGGGGATTCAGACATCCTTTCGTCTTCGGAGATGCAAGACGAGCCTGCATTCAATTCACTGCTGGGATATCCGGCCTTACTTCGAGTCAGAGCATCTCGGTGTCCATTCCACTTGAGGCCACAAACTCAGGGTCCCTCTCACATACCTGTAGCTGAGAGAAGCCTCCTCTTGAGGTGCTTGTGGAAAGTTGGTATTCCTCTTGAGTCGAAGCCAGGGACTAAGCTCTCATCTCGAGTTGATTTGTGGTCCACGGAGACCTTTCTTGTTGCTACAGTGACCTCAGGATCCCTCTAGACTTTAGACAGTGATTTTGGGTTTTCTCTGGAGTGCCATCAAGGAAATCAAGGCTCCTTTCACGTTTGATGTGGAACACGGAATTGCTCTGCATGGAGTGCAGGGGAATCGGGCCTCATCTCGCGGCAAGGCGGAAATCTCATGGTTTTTCTCGAGTTGCGGCCGGAACCTGGGGTATATTCTCGAGTTACGACAGGGAGGGCCCTTCCAGACACGTGTTTGTTCAGCGACGTCAGCACTCCTGCCTAGGTGCGAGGGACACCTCGGGATACTCCTAGAGTCTTGACATGGAAATTGGGACGCGTCTCCACGTTAGGTGGGAGACCCAGGGTCCCTGTCCACGTGCCACAGGGATCCTGGGACTCCCATCCCTTTTCAAGAGGAGTCAGGCATCGTCTCCTTTGGAAGCATTGATCTCCATGGACCTCTCGAGTTTTCAAAGGATGTGAGGCCTCCGGTCGCGATGAGTCGGAGAACTAGGTCTTTCTCTGTGGTCTCCACAGGGGATTCAGACATCCCTTCGCCTTGGGAGATGGAAGACAAGCCTGCATTCAATTCACTGCAGGGATATCCGGCCTTACTTCGAGTCAGAGCATCTCGGTGTCCATTCCACTTGAGGCCACAAACTCAGGGTCGCTATCACATACCTGTAGCTGAGAGAAGCCTCCTCTTGAGGTGCTTGTGGAAAGTTGGTATTCCTCTTGAGTCGAATCCAGGGACTAAGCTCTCATCTCGAGTTGATTTGGGGGTCCATGGAGCCCTTTCGTGTTCCTCCAGTGACCTCAGGATCCCTCTAGTCTTGAGACAGTGATCTTGGGTTTTCTCTGGAGTGCCATCAAGGAAATCAAGGCTCCTTTCACGTTTGATATGGAACACGGAATTTCTCTGCACGCAGTGCAGGGGAATCGGGCCTCATCTCGCGGCGAGCGGGAAGTCTCAGGGTTTTTCTCGAGTTGCGGCCGGAACCTGGGGTATATTCTCGAGTTACGACGGGGAGGGCCCTTCCAGTAACCTATTTGTTCAGCAACGTCAGGACTCGGGCCTAGGTGCGAGGGACACCTCGGGATTCTCCTCGAGTCTTGGCATGGCAATTTGGAAGCGTCTCCACGTGAGGCGGGAGATCAAGGGTCTCTTTCCACGGGCCAGAGTGATCCTGGGACTCCTATCCATTTTCAAGAGTAGTCAGGCATCGTCTCCTTTGTAAGCATTGATCTCCGAGGACCTCTCGAGTTTTCAGAGGATGTGAGGTCTCCGGTCGCTGTGTGGCGAAAACTAGGTCTTTCTCTGTGGTCTCCACAGGGGATTCAGACATCCCTTCGTCTTGGGAGATGCAAGAAGAGCCTGCACTCAATTCACTGCATGGATATCCGGCCTTACTTCGAATGAGAGCATCTCGGTGTCCATTCCACTTGAGGCCACAAACACAGGGTCCCTCTCACATACCTGTAGCTGAGAGAAGCCTCCTCTTGAGGTGCTTGGGGAAAGTTGGTATTCCACTTGAGTCGAAGCCAGGGACTAAGCTCTCATCTCGAGTTGATTTGGGGTCCACGGAGACCTTTCGTGTTGCTACAGTCACCTGAGGATCCCTCTAGAATTGAGACAGTGATCTTGGGTTTTCTCTGGAGTGCCATCAAGGAAATCAAGGCTCCTTTCACGTTTGATGTGGAACACGGAATTGCTCTGCACGCAGTGAAGGGGATTCGGGCCTCATCTCGCAGCGAAGCGGATGTCTCATGGTTTTTCTCCACTTGTGGCCGGAACCTGGGGTATATTCTCGAGTTACGACGGGGAGGGCCCTTCCAGACACGTGTTTGTTCAGCGACGTCAGGACTCCTGCCTAGGTGCGAGGGACACTTCGGGATTCTCCTCGAGTCTTGGCATGGCAATTGGGTCGCGTCTCCACGTGAGGCCGGAGACCCAGTGTCCCTTTCCACGTGCCACAGGGATCCTGGGACTCCAATCCATTTTCAAGAGGAGTCAGGCATCATCTCCTTTGGAAGCATTGATCTCCGCACACCTCTCGAGTTTTCAAAGGATGTGAGGCCTCTGGTCGCGATGAGGCGGAGAACTCGGTCTTTCTCTGTGGTCTCCACAGGGGATTCAGACATCCCTTCTTCTTGGGAGATGCAAGACGAGCCTGCATTCAATTCACTGCAGGGATATCCGGCCTTACTTCGAGTCAGAGCATCTCGGTGTCCTTTCCACTTGAGGCCACAAACTCGGGGTCCCTCAAATATACCTGTAGCTGAGAGAAGCCTCCTCTTGAGGTGCCTGTGGAAAGTTGGTATTCCTCTTGAGTCGAAGCCAGGGACTAAGCTCTCATCTCGAGTTGATTTGGGTTCCACGGAGCCCTTTCGTGTTGCTCCAGTGACCTCAGGATCCCTCTAGACTTGAAACAGTGATCTTGGGTTTTCTCTGGAGCGCCATCAAGGAAATCAAGGCTCCGTTCAAGTTTGATGTGGAACACGGAATTGTTCTGCACGCAGTGCAGGGGAATCGGGCCTCATCTCGCGTCAAGGGGGATGTCTCATGGTTTTTCTCAAGTTGCGGCCGAAACCTGGGGTGTATTCTCAAGTTACGACGGGGAGGGCCCTTCCAGACACGTTTTTGTTCAGCGACGTCAGGACTCCTGCCTAGGTGCGAGGGACACCTCGGGATTCTCCTCGAGTCTTGGCATGGCAATTGGGACGCGTCTCCACGTGAGGCGGGAGACCCAGGGTTCCTTTCCACGTGCCACAGGGATCCTGGGACTCCTATCCATTTTCAAGAAGAGTCAGGCATCTTCTCCTTTGGAAGCATTGATCTCCGCGGACCTCTGGAGTTTTCAAAGGATGTGAGGCCTCCGGTCTCGATGAGGCGGAGAACGAGGTCTTTCTCTGTGGTCTCCACAGGGGATTCAGACAACCCTTCGTCTTGGGAGATGCAAGACGTGCATGCATTCAATTCACTGCAGGGATATCCTGCCTTACTTCGAGTCAGAGCATCTCGGTATCCATTCCACTTGAGGCCACAAACTCAGGGTCCTTCAAATATACCTGTAGCTGAGAGAAGCCTCCTCTTGAGGTGCAGGTGGAAAGTTGGTATTCCTCTTGAGTCTAAGCCAGGGACTCAGCTCTCATCTCGAGTTGATTTGGGGTCGACGGAGCCCTTTCCTTTTGGTCCAGTGACCTCAGGATCCCTCTAGACTTGAGACAGTGATCTTGGGTTTTCTCTGGAGTGCAATCAAGGAAATCAAGGCCTCTTTCACGTTTGATGTGGAACACGGAATTTCTCTGCATGCAGTGCAGGGGAATCGGGCCTCAACTCGCGGCGCGGGGGAAATCTCATGGTTTTTCTTGAGTTGCGGCCGGAACCTGGGTTATATTCTCGAGTTACGACGAGGAGGCCCTTCCAGACACGTGTTTGTTCAGCGACATCAGGACTCCTGCCTAGGTGCGAGGGACACCTCGGGATTCTCCTCGAGTCTTGGCATGGCAATTGGGACGCGTATCCACGTGAGGCGGGAGACCCAGGGTCCCTTTCCACGTGCCACAGGGATCCTGGGACTCCTATCCATTTTCAAAAGGAGTCAGGCATCGTCTCCTTTGGAAGCATTGATCTCCGCGGACTTTTCGAGTTTTCAAAGGATGTGAGGCCTCTGGTCGCGATGAGGCGGAGAACTCGGTCTTTCTCTGTGGTCTCCACAGGGGATTCAAACATCCCTTCGTCTTGGGAGATGCAAGACGAGCCTGCATTCAATTCACTGCAGGGATATCCGGCCTTACTTCGAGTCAGAGCATCTCGGTGTCCATTACACTTGAAGCCACAAATTCAGGGTCCCTCTCACATACCTGTAGCAGAGAGAAACCTCCCCTTGAGGTGCTTGTGGAAAGTTGGTATTCCTCTTGTGTCGAAGCCAGGGACTAAGCTCTCATCTCGAGTTGATTTGGGGTCCATGGAGCCCTTTCGTGCTGCTAAAGTGACCTCAGGATCCCTCTAGACTTGAGACAGTGATCTTGGGTTTTCTCTGGTGTGCCATCAAGGAAATCAAGGCTCCTTTCAAGTTTGATGTGGAACACGGAATTGCTCTGCACGCAGTGCAGGGGAATCGGGCCTCATCTCGCGGCGAGGGGGAAGTCTCATGGTGTTTCTCGTGTTGCGGCCGGAACCTGTGGTATATTATCGAGTTAGGACGGGGAGTGCCCTTCCAGACACGTGTTTGTTCAGCGACGTCAGGACTCCTGCCTAGGTGCGAGGGACACCTCGGGATTCTCCTCGAGTCTTGGCATGGCAATGGGGACGCGTCTCCACGTGAGGCGGGAGACCCAGGGTCCCTTTCCACGTGCCACAGGGATCCTGGGACTCCTATTCATTTTCAAGAGGAGTCAGGCATCGTCTCCTTTGGAAGCATTGATCTCCGCGGACCTCTCGAGTTTTCAAAGGATGTGAGGCCTCCGCTCGCGATGAGGCGTAGAATTAGGTCTTTCTCTGTGGTCTCCACAGCGGATTCAGACATCCCTTCGTCTTGGGAGATGCAAGACGAGCCTGCATTCAATTCACTGCAGGGATATCCGGCCTTATTTCGAGTCAGAGCATCTCGGTGTCCATTCCACTTGAGGCCACAAACTCAGGGTCCCTCTCACATACCTGTAGCTGAGAGAAGCCTCCTCTTGAGGTGCTTGTGGAAAGTTGGTATTCCTCTTGAGTCGAAGCCAGGGAATAAGCTCTCATCTCGAGTTGATTTGTGGTCCCTGGGGCCCTTTCATGTTGCTTCAGTGACCTCAGGATCTTTCTAGACTTGAAACAGTGATCTTGGGTTTTCTCTGGAGTGACATCAAGGAAATCAAGGCTCCTTTCACGTTTGATGTGGAACACGGAATTTCTCTGCACGCAGTGCAGGGGAATCCGGACTCATGTCGCGGCGAGGGGGAAGTCTCATGGTTTTTCTCGAGTTGCGACCGGAACCTGGGTTATATTCTCGAGTTACGATGGGGAGGGCCCTTCCAGACACGTGTTTGTTCAGCGACGTCAGGACTCCTGCCTAGGTGCGAGGGACACCTCGGATTCTCCTCGAGTCTTGGCATGGCAATTGGGACGCGTCTCCACGCGAGGAGTTAGACCCAGGGTCCCTTTCCACGTGCCACAGCGATCCTGGGACTCCTATCCATTTTCAAGAGGAGTTAGGCATCCTCCCCTTCGGAAGTATTGATCTCCGCGGACCTTTCGAGTTTTCAAAGGATGTGAGGCCTCTGGTCGCGATGAGGCGGAGAATTAGGTCTTTATCTGTGGTCTCCACAGGGGATTCAGACATCCCTTCGTCTTGGGAGATGCAAGACGAGCCTGCATTCAATTCACTGCAGGGATATCCGGCCTTACATCGAGTCAGAGCATCTCGGTGTCCATTCCACTTGAGGCCACAAACTCAGGGGCCCTCTCACATACCTGTAGCTGAGAGAAGCCTCCTCTTGAGGTGCTTGTGGAAAGTTGGTATTCCTCTTGAGTCAAAGCCAGGGACTAAGCTCTCATCTCGAGTTGATTTGGGGTCCACAGAGCCCTTTCGTTTTGCTACAGTGACCTCAGCGTCCCTCTAGACTTGAGACAGTGATCTTCGGTTTTCTCTGGAGTGCCATCAAGGAAATCAAGGCTCCTTTCACGTTTGATGTGGAAAACGGAATTGCTCTGCACGCAGTGCAGGGGAATCGGGCCTCATCTCGCGGCGAGGGGGAAGTCTCATGGTTTTTCTCGAGTTGCGGCCGGAACCTGGGGTATATTTTCGAGTTACGACGGGGAGGGCCCTTCCAGACACGTGTTTGTTCAGCGACGTCAGGACTCCTGCCTAGGTGCAAGGGACACCTCGGGATTCTCCTCTAGTCTTGGCATGGCAATTGGGAGGCGTCTCCACGTGAGGCGGGAGACCCAGCGTCCCTTTCCACGTGCCACAGGGATCCTGGGACTCCTATCCATTTTCAAGAGGAGTCAGGCATCGTCTCCTTTGGAAGTATTGATCTCCGCGGACCTCTCGAGTTTTCAAAGGATATGAGGCCTCCGGTTGCGTTGATTTGCAGGACTAGGTCGTTCTCTGTCGTCTCCACAGGGGATTCAGACATCCCTTCGTCTTGGGAGATGCAAGACGAGCCTGCATTCAATTCACTGCAGGGATATCTGGCCTTACTTCGAGTCAGAGCATCTCGGTGTCCATTCCACTTGAGGCCACAAACTCAGGGTCCCTCTCACATACCTGTAGCTGAGAGAAGCCTCCTCTTGAGGTGCTTGTGGAAAGTTGGTATTCCTCTTGAGTTGAAGCCAGGGACTAAGCTCTCATCTCGAGTTGATTTGGGGTCCACGGAGCCCTTTCGTGTTGCTACAGTTACCTCAGGATCCCTCTAGACTTGAAACAGTGATCTTGGGTTTTCTCTGGAGTGACATCAAGGAAATCAAGGCTCCTTTCAAGTTTGATGTGGAACACGGAATTGCTCTGCACGCATTGCAGGGAAATCGGGCCTCATCTCGCGGCGAGGGGGAAGTCTCATGGTTTTTCTCGAGTTGCGGCCGGAACTTGGGGTATATTCTCGAGTTACGACGGGGAGGGCCCTTCCAGACACGTGTTTGTTCAGCGACGTCAGGACTCCTGCCTAGGTGCGAGGGACACCTCGGGATTCTCCTCTAGTCTTGGCATGGCAATTGGGCCGCGTCTCCACGTGTTGCGGGAGACCCAGTGTCCCTTTCCACGTGCCACAGTAATCCTGGGACTCCTATCCATTTTCAAGAGGAGTCAGGCATCGTCTTCTTTGGAAGCATTGATCTCTGCAGACCTCTCGAGTTTTCAAAGGATGTGAGGCCTCCGGTCACGATGAGGCGGAGGACTAGGTCTTTCTCTGTGGTCTCCACAGGGGATTCAGACATCCCTCCTTCTTGGGAGATGCAAGACGAGCCTGCATTCAATTCACTGCAGGGATATCCGGCCTTACTTCGAGTCAGAGCATCTCGGTATCCATTGCACTTGAGGCCACAAATTCAGGATTCCTCTCACATACCTGTAGCTGAGAGAAGCTTCCTCTTGAGGTGCTTGTGGAAAGTTGGTATTCCTCTTGAGTCTAAGCCAGGGACTAAGCTCTCATCTCGAGTTGATTTGGGGTCCTTGGAGCCCTTTCGTGTTGCTCCAGTGACCTCAGGATCCCTCTAGACTTGAGACACTGATCTTGGGTTTTCTCTGGAGTGCCATCAAGGAAATCAAGGCTCCTTTCATTTTTGATATGGAATACGGAATTGCTCTGCACGCAGGGCAGGGGAATCGGGCCTCATCTCGCGGCGAGGGGGAAGTCTCATGGTTTTTCTCGAGTTGCGGCCGGAACCTGGGGTATATTCCGAAGTTACGACGGGGAGGTGACTTCCAGACACGTGTTTGTTCAGCGACGTCACGACTCCTGCCTAGGTGCGAGGAACACCTCGGGATTCTCCTCGAGTCTGGCATCGCAATTGGGACGTGTCTCCACGTGAGGCGGGAGACCCAGGTTCCCTTTCCAAGTGCCACAGTGATCCTGGGACTCCTATCCATTTTTAAGAAAAGTCAGGCATCGTCTCCTTTAGAAGCATTGATCTCTTCAGACCTCTCGAGTTTTCAAAGGATGTGAGGCCTGCGGTCGCGATGAGGCGGAGGAGTAGGTCTTTCTCTGTGGTCTCCACAGGGGATTCAGACAACCCTTCGTCTTGGGAGATGCAAGACGAGCCTGCATTCAATTCACTGCAGGGATATCCGGCCTTACTTCGAGTCAGAGCATCTCGGTGTCCATTCCACTTGAGGCCACAAAATCAGGGTCTCTCTCACATACCTGTAGCTGAGAGAAGCCTCCTCTTGAGGTGCTTGTGGAAAGTTGGTATTCTTCTTGAGTCGAAGCCAGGGACTAAACTCTCATCTCGAGTTGATTTCGGGTCCACAGAGCCCTTTCGTGTTGCTACAGTGACCTCAGGATCCCTCTAGACTTGAAACAGTGATCTTGGGTTTTCTCTGGAGTGCCAGCAAGGAAATCAAGGCTCCTTTCACGTTTGATGTCGAACACGGAATTGCTCTGCATGCAGTGCAGGGGAATCGGGCCTCAGCTCGCGGCGAGGGTTAAATCTCATGGTTTTGTTCAGTTGCGGCCGGAACCTGGGATATATTTTCGAGTTACGACGGGGAGGGCCCTTCCAGACACGTGTTTGTTGAGCGACGTCAGGACTCCTGCCTAGGTGCGAGGGACACCTCGGGATTCTCCTCGAGTCGTGGCATGGAATTTTGGACGCGTCTCCACGTGAGGCGGGAGACCCAGGGTCCCTTTTCACGTGCCACAGGGATCCTGGGACTCCTATCCATTTTCAAGAGGAGTCAGGCATCGTCTCCTTTGGAAGCATTGATCTCCTCGGACCTCTCGAGTTTTCAAAGGATGTGAGGCCTCCGGTCGCAATGAGGCGGAGAACTCGGTCTTTCTCTGTGGTCTCCCCAGCGGATTCAGACAACCCTTCGTCTTGGGAGATGCAAGATGAGCCTGCATTCAATTCACTGCAGGGATATCCGGCCTTACTTCGAGTCAGAGCATCTCGGTGTCCATTCCACTTGAGGCAAAAAACTCAGGGTCCCTCTCACATACCTGTAGCTGAGAGAAGCCTCCTCTTGAGGTGCTTGTGGAAAGTTCGTATTCCTCTTGAGTCGAAGCAAGGGACTAAGCTCTCATCTCGAGTTGATTTGGGGTCCATGGAGCCCTTTGGTGTTGCTCCAGTGACCTCAGGATCCCTCTAGACTTGAGACAGTGATCTTGGGTTTTCTCTGGAGTGCCATCAAGGAAATCAAGGCTCCTTTCACGTTTGATGTGGAACACGGAATTGCTCTGCATGCAGGGCAGGGGAAATAGGCCTCATCCCGCGGCGAGGGGGAAGTCTCATGGTTTTTCTCGAGTTGCGGCCGGAACCTGGGGTATATTCTCGAGTTACGACGGGGAGGGCCCTTCCAGACACGTGTTTGTTCAGCGACGTCAGGACTCCTGCCTAGGTGCGACAGACACCTCGGGATTCTCCTCGAGTCTTGGCATGGCAATTGGGACGCGTCTCCACGTGAGGCGGGAGACCCAGGGTCCCTTTCCACGTGCCACAGGGATCCTGGGACTCCTATCCATTTTCAAGAGGAGTCAGGCATCGTCTCCTTTGGAAGCATTGATCTCCGCGGACCTCTTGAGTTTTCAAAGGATGTGAGGCCTCCGGTCGCAATGAGGCGGTGAACTAGGTCTTTCTCTGTGGTCTCCACAGGGGATTCAGACATCCCTTCGTCTTGGGAAATGCAAGACGAGCCTGCACTCAATTCACTGCAGTGATATCCGGACTTACTTCCTGTCAGAGCATCTCGGTGTCCAGTCCACTTGAGGCCACAAACTCAGGGTCCCTCTCACATACCTGTAGCTGAGAGAAGCCTCCTCTTGAGGTGCTTGTGTAAAGTTGGTAATCCTCTTGAGTCGAAGCCAGACACTAAGCTCTCATCTCGAGTTGATTTGGGGTCCACGGAGCCCTTTCGTGTTACTCCAGTGACCTCAGGATCCCTCTAGACATGAGACAGTGATCTTGACTTTTCTCTGGAGTGCCATCAAAGAAATCAAGGCTCCTTTCACGTTTGATGTGGAACACGGAATTGCTCTGCACACAGTGCAGGGGAATCGGGCCTCATCTCGCGGCGAGGGGGAAGTCTCATGGTTTTTCTCGAGTTGCGGCCGGAACCTGGGGTATATTCTCGAGTTACGATGGGGAGGGCCCTTCCAGACATGTGTTTGTTCAGCGACGTCAGGACTCCTGCCTAGGTGCGAGGGACACCTCGGGATTCTCCTCGAGTCTTGGCATGGCAATTGGGACGCGTCCCCACATGAGGCGGGAGACCCAGTGTCCCTTTCGACGTGCCACAGGGATACTGGAACTCCTATCCATTTTGAAGAGGAGTCAGGCATGGTCTCCTTTGGAAGCATTGATCTCCGCGGACCTCTCGAGTTTTCAAAGGATGTGAGGCCTCCGGTCGCGATGAGTCGGAGGACTAGGTCTTTCTCTGTCGTCCCCACAGGGGATTCAGACATCCCTTCGTCTTGGGAGATGTAAGACGGGCCTGCTTTCAATTCACTGCAGGGATATCCGGCCTTATTTCGAGTCAGAGCATCTCGGTGTCCATTCCACTTGAGGCCACAAACTCAGGGTCCCTCTCACATACCTGTAGCTGAGAGAAGCCTCCTCTTGAGGTGCTTGTGGAAAGTTGGTATTCCTCTTGAGTCGAAGCCAGGGACTAAGCTCTCATCTCGAGTTGATTTGGGGTCCACGGAGCCCTTTCGTGTTGCCACAGTGACCTCAGGATCCCTCTAGACTGGGAACAGTGATCTTGGGTTTTCTCTGGAGTGCCATCAAGGAAATCAAGGCTCCTTTCACGTTTGATGTGGAACGCGGAATTGCTCTGCACGCAGTGCAGGGGAATCGGGCCTCATCTCACGGCGAGGGGGAAGTCTCATGGTTTTTCTCGAATTGCGGCCGGAACCTGGGGTATATTCTCGAGTTACGACGGGGAGGGCCCTTCCAGAAACGTGTTTGTTCAGCGACGTCAGGACTCCTGCCTAGGTGTGAGGGACAACTCAGGATTCTCCTCGAGTCTCGGCATGGCAATTGGGACGCGTCTCCACGTGAGGCGGGAGACCCAGGGTCCCTTTCCACGTGCCACAGGGATCCTGGGACTCCTATCCATTTTCAAGTCATCGTCTCCTTTGGAAGCATTGATCTCCGCGGACCTCTCTAGTTTTCAAAGGACGTGAGGCCTCCGTTCGCGTTGAGACGGAGGACTAGGTCTTTCTCTGTGGACTCCACAGGGGATTCAGACAACCCTTCGTCTTGGGAGATGCAAGACGAGCCTGCATTCAATTCACTGCAGGGATATCCGGCCTTACTTCGAGTCAGAGCATCTCGGTGTCCATTCCACTTGAGGCCACAAACTCAGGGGCCCTCTCACATACCTGTAGCTGAGAGAAGCCTCCTCTTGAGGTGCTTGTGGAAAGTTGGTATTCCTCTTGAGTCGAAGCCAGGGACTAAGCTCTCATCTCGAGTTGATTTGGGGTCCACTGAGCCCTTTGGTGTTGCTCCAGTGACCTCAGGATCCCTCTAGAATTGAGACAGTGATCTTGGGTTTTCTCTGGAGTGCCATCAAGGAAATCAAGGCTCCTTTCACGTTTCATGTGGAACACTGAATTGCTCTGCACGCAGTACAGGGGAATCGGGCCTCATCTCGCGGCGAGGGGGAGGTCTCATGGTTTTTCTCGAGTTGCGGCCGAAACCTGGGGTATATTCTCGAGTTACGACGGGGAGGGCCCTTCCTGACACGTGTTTGTTCAGCGACGTCAGGACTCCTGCCTAGGTGCGAAGGACACCTCGGGATTCTCCTCGAGTGTTGGCATGGCAATTGGGACGCGTCTCCACGAGAGGCGGGAGACCCAGGGTCCCTTTCCACGTGCCACAGGGATCCTGGGACTCCTATCCATTTTCAAGAGGAGTCAGGCATCGTCTCCTTTGGAAGCATTGATCTCCGCAGACCTCTCGATTTTTCAAAGGATGTGATGTCTCCGGTCGCGATGAGGCTGAGGACTAGGTCTTTCTCTGTGGTCTCCACAGGGGATTCAGACATCCCTTCGTCTTGCGAGATGCAAGACGAGCCTGCATTCAATTCACTGCAGGGATATCCGGCCTTACTTCGAGTCAGAGCATCTCGGTGTCCATTCGACTTGAGGCCACAAACTCAGGGTCCCTCTCACATACCTGTAGCTGAGAGAAGCCTCCTCTTGAGGTGCTTGTGGAAAGTTGGTATTCCTCTTGAGTCGAAGCCAGGGACTAAGCTCTCATCTCGAGTTGATTTGGGTTCCACGGAGCCCTTTCGTGTTGCTCCAGTGACCTCAGGATCCCTCTAGACTTGAGACAGTGATCTTGGGTTTTCTCTGGAGTGCCATCAAGGAAATCAAGGCTCCTTTCAAGTTGAATGTGGAACACGGAATTGCTCTGCACGCAGTGCAGGGGAATCGGGCCTCATCTCGTGGCAAGGGGGATGTCTCATGGTTTTTCTCAAGTTGCGGCCGGAACATGGGGTATATTCTCGAGTTATGACGGGGAGGGCCCTTCCAGACACGTGTTTGTTCAGCGACGTCAGGACTCCTACCTAGGTGCGAGGGACACCTCGGGATTCTCCTCGAGTCATGGCATGTCAATTGGGACTTGTCTCCAAGTGAGGCGGGAGACCCAGTGTCCCTTTCCACGTTCCACAGGGATCCTGGGACTCCTATCCGTTTTCAAGAAGAGTCAGGCATCGTCTCCTTTGGAAGCATTGATCTCCGCGTACCTCTCAAGTTTTCAAAGGATGTGAGGCCTCCGGTCTCGATGAGACGGAGAACTAGGTCTTTCTCTGTGGTCTCCACAGGGGATTCAGACATCCCTTCGTCTTGGGAGATGCAAGACGAGCCTGCTTTAAATTCACTAGAGGGATATCCGGCCTTACTTCGAGTCAGAGCATCTCGGTGTCCATTCCACTTGAGGCCACAAACTCAGGGTCCATCTCACATACCTGTAGCTGAGAGAAGCCTCCTCTTGAGGTGCTTGTGGAAAGTTGGTTTTCCTCTTGAGTCGAAGCCAGGGACTAAGCTCTCATCTCGAGTTGATTTGCGTTCCACGGAGCCCTTTCGTGTTGCTCCAGTGACCTCAGGATCCCTCTAGACTTGAGACAGTGATCTTGGGTTTTCTCTGGAGTGCCATCAAGGAAATCAGGGCTCCTTTCACGTTTGATGTGGAACACGGAATTGCTCTGCACGCAGTGCAGGGGAATCGGGCCTCATGTATTGGCGAGGGGGAAGTCTCATGGTTTGTCTCGAGTTGCGGCCGGAACCTGGTGTATATTCTCGAGTTACGACGGGGAGGGCCCTTCCAGACACGTGTTTGTTCAGCGACGTCAGGACTCCTGCCTAGGTGCGAGGGACACCTCGGTATTCTCCTCGAGTCTTGGCATGGCAATTGGGACGCGTCTCCACGTGAGGCGGGAATCCAGGGTCCCTTTCCACGTGCCACAGGGATCCTGGGACTCCTATCCATTTTCAAGAGGAGTCAGGCATCGTCTCCTTTGGAAGCATTGATCTCCGCGGACCTCTCGAGTTTTCAAAGGATGTGAGGCCTCCGGTCGCAATGAGGCGGAAGACTAGGTCTTTCTCTGTTGTCTCCACAGGGGATTCAGACATCACTTTGTCTTGGGAGATGCAAGAAGAGCCTGCATTCAATTCACTGCAGGGATATCCGGCCTTACTTCGAGTCAGAGCATCTCGGTGTCCATTCCACTTGAGGCCACAAATTCAGGGTCCCTCTCACATACCTGTAGCTGAGAGAAGCCTCCTCTTGAGGTGCTTGTGGAAAGTTGGTATTCCTCTTGAGTCGAAGCCAGGGACTAAGCTCTCATCTCGAGTTGATTTGGGGTCCACGGAGCCCTTTCCTGTTGCTCCAGTGACCTCAGGATCCCTCTAGACTTGAGACAGTGATCTTGGGTTTTCTCTGGAGTGCCATCAAGGAAATCAAGGCTCCTTTCACTTTTGATGTGGAACGCGGAATTGCTCTGCACACAGTGCAGGGGAATCGGGCCTCATCTCGCGGCGAGGGGGAAGTCTCATGGTTTTTCTCGAGTTGCGGCCGGAACCTGGGGTATATTCTCGAGTTACGATGGGGAGGGCCCTTCCAGAAACGTGTTTGTTCAGCGATGTCAGGACTCCTGCCTAGGTGCGAGGGACACCTCGGGATTCTCCTCGAGTCTTGGCATGGCAATTGGGACGCGTCCCCACGTGAGGCGGGAGACCCAGTGTCCCTTTCGACGTGCCACAGGGATCCTGGGACTCCTATCCATTTTGAAGAGGAGTCAGGCATGGTCTTCTTTGGAAGCATTGATCTCCGCGGACCTCTCGAGTTTTCAAAGGATGTGAGGCCTCCGGTCGCGATGAGGCGGAGGACTAGGTCTTTCTCTGTGGTCTCCACAGGGGATTCAGACATCCCTTCGTCTTGGGAGATGCAAGACGAGCCTGCATTCAATTCACTGCAGGGATATCCGGCCTTACTTCGAGTCAGAGCATCTCGGTGTCCATTCCACTTGAGGCCACAAACTCAGGGGCCCTCTCACATACCTGTAGCTGAGAGAAGCCTCCTCTTGAGGTGCTTGTGGAAAGTTGGTATTCCTCTTGAGTCGAAGCCAGGGACTAAGCTCTCATCTCGAGTTGATTTGGGGTCCACGGAGCCCTTTCGTGTTGCCACAGTGACCTCAGGATCCCTCTAGACTGGGAACAGTGATCTTGGGTTTTCTCTGGAGTGCCATCAAGGAAATCAAGGCTCCTTTCACGTTTGATGTGGAACGCGGAATTGCTCTGCACGCAGTGCAGGGGAATCGGGCCTCATCTCACGGCGAGGGGGAAGTCTCATGGTTTTTCTCGAATTGCGGCCGGAACCTGGGGTATATTCTCGAGTTACGACGGGGAGGGCCCTTCCAGAAACGTGTTTGTTCAGCGACGTCAGGACTCCTGCCTAGGTGTGAGGGACAACTCAGGATTCTCCTCGAGTCTCGGCATGGCAATTGGGACGCGTCTCCACGTGAGGCGGGAGACCCAGGGTCCCTTTCCACGTGCCACAGGGATCCTGGGACTCCTATCCATTTTCAAGTCATCGTCTCCTTTGGAAGCATTGATCTCCGCGGACCTCTCTAGTTTTCAAAGGACGTGAGGCCTCCGTTCGCGTTGAGACGGAGGACTAGGTCTTTCTCTGTGGACTCCACAGGGGATTCAGACAACCCTTCGTCTTGGGAGATGCAAGACGAGCCTGCATTCAATTCACTGCAGGGATATCCGGCCTTACTTCGAGTCAGAGCATCTCGGTGTCCATTCCACTTGAGGCCACAAACTCAGGGGCCCTCTCACATACCTGTAGCTGAGAGAAGCCTCCTCTTGAGGTGCTTGTGGAAAGTTGGTATTCCTCTTGAGTCGAAGCCAGGGACTAAGCTCTCATCTCGAGTTGATTTGGGGTCCACTGAGCCCTTTGGTGTTGCTCCAGTGACCTCAGGATCCCTCTAGAATTGAGACAGTGATCTTGGGTTTTCTCTGGAGTGCCATCAAGGAAATCAAGGCTCCTTTCACGTTTCATGTGGAACACTGAATTGCTCTGCACGCAGTACAGGGGAATCGGGCCTCATCTCGCGGCGAGGGGGAGGTCTCATGGTTTTTCTCGAGTTGCGGCCGAAACCTGGGGTATATTCTCGAGTTACGACGGGGAGGGCCCTTCCTGACACGTGTTTGTTCAGCGACGTCAGGACTCCTGCCTAGGTGCGAAGGACACCTCGGGATTCTCCTCGAGTGTTGGCATGGCAATTGGGACGCGTCTCCACGAGAGGCGGGAGACCCAGGGTCCCTTTCCACGTGCCACAGGGATCCTGGGACTCCTATCCATTTTCAAGAGGAGTCAGGCATCGTCTCCTTTGGAAGCATTGATCTCCGCAGACCTCTCGATTTTTCAAAGGATGTGATGTCTCCGGTCGCGATGAGGCTGAGGACTAGGTCTTTCTCTGTGGTCTCCACAGGGGATTCAGACATCCCTTCGTCTTGCGAGATGCAAGACGAGCCTGCATTCAATTCACTGCAGGGATATCCGGCCTTACTTCGAGTCAGAGCATCTCGGTGTCCATTCGACTTGAGGCCACAAACTCAGGGTCCCTCTCACATACCTGTAGCTGAGAGAAGCCTCCTCTTGAGGTGCTTGTGGAAAGTTGGTATTCCTCTTGAGTCGAAGCCAGGGACTAAGCTCTCATCTCGAGTTGATTTGGGGTCCACGGAGCCCTTTCGTGTTGCTCCAGTGACCTCAGGATCCCTCTAGACTTGAGACAGTGATCTTGGGTTTTCTCTGGAGTGCCATCAAGGAAATCAAGGCTCCTTTCAAGTTGAATGTGGAACACGGAATTGCTCTGCACGCAGTGCAGGGGAATCGGGCCTCATCTCGTGGCAAGGGGGATGTCTCATGGTTTTTCTCAAGTTGCGGCCGGAACATGGGGTATATTCTCGAGTTATGACGGGGAGGGCCCTTCCAGACACGTGTTTGTTCAGCGACGTCAGGACTCCTACCTAGGTGCGAGGGACACCTCGGGATTCTCCTCGAGTCATGGCATGTCAATTGGGACTTGTCTCCAAGTGAGGCGGGAGACCCAGTGTCCCTTTCCACGTTCCACAGGGATCCTGGGACTCCTATCCGTTTTCAAGAAGAGTCAGGCATCGTCTCCTTTGGAAGCATTGATCTCCGCGTACCTCTCAAGTTTTCAAAGGATGTGAGGCCTCCGGTCTCGATGAGACGGAGAACTAGGTCTTTCTCTGTGGTCTCCACAGGGGATTCAGACATTCCTTCGTCTTGGGAGATGCAAGACGAGCCTGCTTTAAATTCACTAGAGGGATATCCGGCCTTACTTCGAGTCAGAGCATCTCGGTGTCCATTCCACTTGAGGCCACAAACTCAGGGTCCATCTCACATACCTGTAGCTGAGAGAAGCCTCCTCTTGAGGTGCTTGTGGAAAGTTGGTTTTCCTCTTGAGTCGAAGCCAGGGACTAAGCTCTCATCTCGAGTTGATTTGCGTTCCACGGAGCCCTTTCGTGTTGCTCCAGTGACCTCAGGATCCCTCTAGACTTGAGACAGTGATCTTGGGTTTTCTCTGGAGTGCCATTAAGGAAATCAGGGCTCCTTTCACGTTTGATGTGGAACACGGAATTGCTCTGCACGCAGTGCAGGGGAATCGGGCCTCATGTATTGGCGAGGGGGAAGTCTCATGGTTTTTCTCGAGTTGCGGCCGGAACCTGGTGTATATTCTCGAGTTACGACGGGGAGGGCCCTTCCAGACACGTGTTTGTTCAGCGACGTCAGGACTCCTGCCTAGGTGCGAGGGACACCTCGGTATTCTCCTCGAGTCTTGGCATGGCAATTGGGACGCGTCTCCACGTGAGGCGGGAATCCAGGGTCCCTTTCCACGTGCCACAGGGATCCTGGGACTCCTATCCATTTTCAAGAGGAGTCAGGCATCGTCTCCTTTGGAAGCATTGATCTCCGCGGACCTCTCGAGTTTTCAAAGGATGTGAGGCCTCCGGTCGCAATGAGGCGGAAGACTAGGTCTTTCTCTGTTGTCTCCACAGGGGATTCAGACATCACTTTGTCTTGGGAGATGCAAGAAGAGCCTGCATTCAATTCACTGCAGGGATATCCGGCCTTACTTCGAGTCAGAGCATCTCGGTGTCCATTCCACTTGAGGCCACAAATTCAGGGTCCCTCTCACATACCTGTAGCTGAGAGAAGCCTCCTCTTGAGGTGCTTGTGGAAAGTTGGTATTCCTCTTGAGTCGAAGCCAGGGACTAAGCTCTCATCTCGAGTTGATTTGGGGTCCACGGAGCCCTTTCCTGTTGCTCCAGTGACCTCAGGATCCCTCTAGACTTGAGATAGTGATCTTGGGTTTTCTCTGGAGTGCCATCAAGGAAATCAAGGCTCCTTTCACTTTTGATGTGGAACGCGGAATTGCTCTGCACGCAGTGCAGGGGAATCGGGCCTCATCTCGCGGCGAGGGGGAAGTCTCATGGTTTTTCTCGAGTTGCGGCCGGAACCTGGGGTATATTCTCGAGTTACGATGGGGAGGGCCCTTCCAGAAACGTGTTTGTTCAGCGATGTCAGGACTCCTGCCTAGGTGCGAGGGACACCTCGGGATTCTCCTCGAGTCTTGGCATGGCAATTGGGACGCGTCCCCACGTGAGGCGGGAGACCCAGTGTCCCTTTCGACGTGCCACAGGGATCCTGGGACTCCTATCCATTTTGAAGAGGAGTCAGGCATGGTCTTCTTTGGAAGCATTGATCTCCGCGGCCCTCTCGAGTTTTCAAAGGATGTGAGGCCTCCGGTCGCGATGAGGCGGAGGACTAGGTCTTTCTCTGTCGTCTCCACAGGGGATTCAGACATCCCTTCGTCTTGGGAGATGCAAGACGAGCCTGCATTCAATTCACTGCAGGGATATCCGGCCTTACTTCGAGTCAGAGCATCTCGGTGTCCATTCCACTTGAGGCCACAAACTCAGGGGCCCTCTCACATACCTGTAGCTGAGAGAAGCCTCCTCTTGAGGTGCTTGTGGAAAGTTGGTATTCCTCTTGAGTCGAAGCCAGGGACTAAGCTCTCATCTCGAGTTGATTTGGGGTCCACGGAGCCCTTTCGTGTTGCCACAGTGACCTCAGGATCCCTCTAGACTGGGAACAGTGATCTTGGGTTTTCTCTGGAGTGCCATCAAGGAAATCAAGGCTCCTTTCACGTTTGATGTGGAACGCGGAATTGCTCTGCACGCAGTGCAGGGGAATCGGGCCTCATCTCACGGCGAGGGGGAAGTCTCATGGTTTTTCTCGAATTGCGGCCGGAACCTGGGGTATATTCTCGAGTTACGACGGGGAGGGCCCTTCCAGAAACGTGTTTGTTCAGCGACGTCAGGACTCCTGCCTAGGTGTGAGGGACAACTCAGGATTCTCCTCGAGTCTCGGCATGGCAATTGGGACGCGTCTCCACGTGAGGCGGGAGACCCAGGGTCCCTTTCCACGTGCCACAGGGATCCTGGGACTCCTATCCATTTTCAAGTCATCGTCTCCTTTGGAAGCATTGATCTCCGCGGACCTCTCTAGTTTTCAAAGGACGTGAGGCCTCCGTTCGCGTTGAGACGGAGGACTAGGTCTTTCTCTGTGGACTCCACAGGGGATTCAGACAACCCTTCGTCTTGGGAGATGCAAGACGAGCCTGCATTCAATTCACTGCAGGGATATCCGGCCTTACTTCGAGTCAGAGCATCTCGGTGTCCATTCCACTTGAGGCCACAAACTCAGGGGCCCTCTCACATACCTGTAGCTGAGAGAAGCCTCCTCTTGAGGTGCTTGTGGAAAGTTGGTATTCCTCTTGAGTCGAAGCCAGGGACTAAGCTCTCATCTCGAGTTGATTTGGGGTCCACTGAGCCCTTTGGTGTTGCTCCAGTGACCTCAGGATCCCTCTAGAATTGAGACAGTGATCTTGGGTTTTCTCTGGAGTGCCATCAAGGAAATCAAGGCTCCTTTCACGTTTCATGTGGAACACTGAATTGCTCTGCACGCAGTACAGGGGAATCGGGCCTCATCTCGCGGCGAGGGGGAGGTCTCATGGTTTTTCTCGAGTTGCGGCCGAAACCTGGGGTATATTCTCGAGTTACGACGGGGAGGGCCCTTCCTGACACGTGTTTGTTCAGCGACGTCAGGACTCCTGCCTAGGTGCGAAGGACACCTCGGGATTCTCCTCGAGTGTTGGCATGGCAATTGGGACGCGTCTCCACGAGAGGCGGGAGACCCAGGGTCCCTTTCCACGTGCCACAGGGATCCTGGGACTCCTATCCATTTTCAAGAGGAGTCAGGCATCGTCTCCTTTGGAAGCATTGATCTCCGCAGACCTCTCGATTTTTCAAAGGATGTGATGTCTCCGGTCGCGATGAGGCTGAGGACTAGGTCTTTCTCTGTGGTCTCCACAGGGGATTCAGACATCCCTTCGTCTTGCGAGATGCAAGACGAGCCTGCATTCAATTCACTGCAGGGATATCCGGCCTTACTTCGAGTCAGAGCATCTCGGTGTCCATTCGACTTGAGGCCACAAACTCAGGGTCCCTCTCACATACCTGTAGCTGAGAGAAGCCTCCTCTTGAGGTGCTTGTGGAAAGTTGGTATTCCTCTTGAGTCGAAGCCAGGGACTAAGCTCTCATCTCGAGTTGATTTGGGTTCCACGGAGCCCTTTCGTGTTGCTCCAGTGACCTCAGGATCCCTCTAGACTTGAGACAGTGATCTTGGGTTTTCTCTGGAGTGCCATCAAGGAAATCAAGGCTCCTTTCAAGTTGAATGTGGAACACGGAATTGCTCTGCACGCAGTGCAGGGGAATCGGGCCTCATCTCGTGGCAAGGGGGATGTCTCATGGTTTTTCTCAAGTTGCGGCCGGAACATGGGGTATATTCTCGAGTTATGACGGGGAGGGCCATTCCAGACACGTGTTTGTTCAGCGACGTCAGGACTCCTACCTAGGTGCGAGGGACACCTCGGGATTCTCCTCGAGTCATGGCATGTCAATTGGGACTTGTCTCCAAGTGAGGCGGGAGACCCAGTGTCCCTATCCACGTTCCACAGGGATCCTGGGACTCCTATCCGTTTTCAAGAAGAGTCAGGCATCGTCTCCTTTGGAAGCATTGATCTCCGCGTACCTCTCAAGTTTTCAAAGGATGTGAGGCCTCCGGTCTCGATGAGACGGAGAACTAGGTCTTTCTCTGTGGTCTCCACAGGGGATTCAGACATCCCTTCGTCTTGGGAGATGCAAGACGAGCCTGCTTTAAATTCACTAGAGGGATATCCGGCCTTACTTCGAGTCAGAGCATCTCGGTGTCCATTCCACTTGAGGCCACAAACTCAGGGTCCATCTCACATACCTGTAGCTGAGAGAAGCCTCCTCTTGAGGTGCTTGTGGAAAGTTGGTTTTCCTCTTGAGTCGAAGCCAGGGACTAAGCTCTCATCTCGAGTTGATTTGCGTTCCACGGAGCCCTTTCGTGTTGCTCCAGTGACCTCAGGATCCCTCTAGACTTGAGACAGTGATCTTGGGTTTTCTCTGGAGTGCCATCAAGGAAATCAGGGCTCCTTTCACGTTTGATGTGGAACACGGAATTGCTCTGCACGCAGTGCAGGGGAATCGGGCCTCATGTATTGGCGAGGGGGAAGTCTCATGGTTTTTCTCGAGTTGCGGCCGGAACCTGGTGTATATTCTCGAGTTACGACGGGGAGGGCCCTTCCAGACACGTGTTTGTTCAGCGACGTCAGGACTCCTGCCTAGGTGCGAGGGACACCTCGGTATTCTCCTCGAGTCTTGGCATGGCAATTGGGACGCGTCTCCACGTGAGGCGGGAATCCAGGGTCCCTTTCCACGTGCCACAGGGATCCTGGGACTCCTATCCATTTTCAAGAGGAGTCAGGCATCGTCTCCTTTGGAAGCATTGATCTCCGCGGACCTCTCGAGTTTTCAAAGGATGTGAGGCCTCCGGTCGCAATGAGGCGGAAGACTAGGTCTTTCTCTGTTGTCTCCACAGGGGATTCAGACATCACTTTGTCTTGGGAGATGCAAGAAGAGCCTGCATTCAATTCACTGCAGGGATATCCGGCCTTACTTCGAGTCAGAGCATCTCGGTGTCCATTCCACTTGAGGCCACAAATTCAGGGTCCCTCTCACATACCTGTAGCTGAGAGAAGCCTCCTCTTGAGGTGCTTGTGGAAAGTTGGTATTCCTCTTGAGTCGAAGCCAGGGACTAAGCTCTCATCTCGAGTTGATTTGGGGTCCACGGAGCCCTTTCCTGTTGCTCCAGTGACCTCAGGATCCCTCTAGACTTGAGATAGTGATCTTGGGTTTTCTCTGGAGTGCCATCAAGGAAATCAAGGCTCCTTTCACGTTTGATGTGGAACGCGGAATTGCTCTGCACGCAGTGCAGGGGAATCGGGCCTCATCTCGCGGCGAGGGGGAAGTCTCATGGTTTTTCTCGAGTTGCGGCCGGAACCTGGGGTATATTCTCGAGTTACGATGGGGAGGGCCCTTCCAGAAACGTGTTTGTTCAGCGATGTCAGGACTCCTGCCTAGGTGCGAGGGACACCTCGGGATTCTCCTCGAGTCTTGGCATGGCAATTGGGACGCGTCCCCACGTGAGGCGGGAGACCCAGTGTCCCTTTCGACGTGCCACAGGGATCCTGGGACTCCTATCCATTTTGAAGAGGAGTCAGGCATGGTCTCCTTTGGAAGCATTGATCTCCGCGGACCTCTCGAGTTTTCAAAGGATGTGAGGCCTCCGGTCGCGATGAGGCGGAGGACTAGGTCTTTCTCTGTCGTCTCCACAGGGGATTCAGACATCCCTTCGTCTTGGGAGATGCAAGACGAGCCTGCATTCAATTCACTGCAGGGATATCCAGCCTTACTTCGAGTCAGAGCATCTCGGTGTCCATTCCACTTGAGGCCACAAACTCAGGGGCCCTCTCACATACCTGTAGCTGAGAGAAGCCTCCTCTTGAGGTGCTTGTGGAAAGTTGGTATTCCTCTTGAGTCGAAGCCAGGGACTAAGCTCTCATCTCGAGTTGATTTGGGGTCCACGGAGCCCTTTCGTGTTGCCACAGTGACCTCAGGATCCCTCTAGACTGGGAACAGTGATCTTGGGTATTCTCTGGAGTGCCATCAAGGAAATCAAGGTTCCTTTCACGTTTCATGTGGAACACGGAATTGCTCTGCACGCAGTACAGGGGAATCGTGCCTCATCTCGCGGCGAGGGGGAAGTCTCATGGTTTTTCTCGAGTTGCGGCCGAAACCTGGGGTATATTCTCGAGTTACAACGGGGAGGGCCCTTCCATACACGTGTTTGTTCAGCGACGTCAGGACTCCTGCCTAGGTGCGAAGGACACCTCGGGATTCTCCTCGAGTGTTGGCATGGCAATTGGGACGCGTCTCCACGTGAGGCGGGAGACCCAGGGTCCCTTTCCATGTGCCACAGGGATCCTGGGACTCCTATCCATTTTCAAGAGGAGTCAGGCATCGTCTCCTTTGGAAGCATTGATCTCCGTGGACCTCTCGAGTTTTCAAAGGATGTGAGGCCTCCGGTCGCGTTGAGGCGGAGGACTAGGTCTTTCTCTGTCGTCTCCACAGGGGATTCAGACATCCCTTCGTCGTGGGAGATGGAAGACGAGCCTGCATTCAATTCACTGCAGGGATATCCGGCCTTACTTCTAGTCAGAGCATCTCGGTGTCCATTCAACTTGAGGCCACAAACTCAGGGTCCCTCTCACATACATGTAGCTGAGAGAAGCCTTCTCTTGAGGGGCTTGTGGAAAGTTGGTATTCCTCTTGAGTCGAAGCCAGGGACTAAGCTCTCATCTCGAGTTGATTTGGGTTCCACGGAGCCCTTTCCTGTTGCTCCAGTGACCTCAGGATCCCTCTAGACTTCAGACAGTGATCTTGGGTTTTCTCTGGAGTGCCATCAAGGAAATCAAGGCTCCTTTCACGTTTGATGTGGAACACGGAATTGCTCTGCACGCAGTGCAGGGGAATCGGGCCTCATGTCGCGGCGAGGGGGAAGTCTCATGGTTTTTCTCGAGTTGCGGCCGGAACCTGGTGTATATTCTCGAGTTACGACGGGGAGGGCCCTTCCTGACACGTGTTTGTTCAGCGACGTCAGGACTCCTGCCTAGGTGCGAGGGACACCTCGGTATTCTCCTCGAGTCTTGGCATGGCAATTGGGACGCGTCTCCACGAGAGGCGGGAGACCCAGGGTCCCTTTCCACGTGCCACAGGGATCCTGGGACTCCTATCCATTTTCAAGAGGAGTCAGGCATCGTCTCCTTTGGAAGCATTGATCTCCGCAGACCTCTCGATTTTTCAAAGGATGTGATGTCTCCGGTCGCGATGAGGCTGAGGACTAGGTCTTTCTCTGTGGTCTCCACAGGGGATTCAGACATCCCTTCGTCTTGCGAGATGCAAGACGAGCCTGCATTCAATTCACTGCAGGGATATCCGGCCTTACTTCGAGTCAGAGCATCTCGGTGTCCATTCGACTTGAGGCCACAAACTCAGGGTCCCTCTCACATACCTGTAGCTGAGAGAAGCCTCCTCTTGAGGTGCTTGTGGAAAGTTGGTATTCCTCTTGAGTCGAAGCCAGGGACTAAGCTCTCATCTCGAGTTGATTTGGGTTCCACGGAGCCCTTTCGTGTTGCTCCAGTGACCTCAGGATCCCTCTAGACTTGAGACAGTGATCTTGGGTTTTCTCTGGAGTGCCAACAAGGAAATCAAGGCTCCTTTCAAGTTGAATGTGGAACACGGAATTGCTCTGCACGCAGTGCAGGGGAATCGGGCCTCATCTCGTGGCAAGGGGGATGTCTCATGGTTTTTCTCAAGTTGCGGCCGGAACATGGGGTATATTCTCGAGTTATGACGGGGAGGGCCCTTCCAGACACGTGTTTGTTCAGCGACGTCAGGACTCCTACCTAGGTGCGAGGGACACCTCGGGATTCTCCTCGAGTCATGGCATGTCAATTGGGACTTGTCTCCAAGTGAGGCGGGAGACCCAGTGTCCCTTTCCACGTTCCACAGGGATCCTGGGACTCCTATCCGTTTTCAAGAAGAGTCAGGCATCGTCTCCTTTGGAAGCATTGATCTCCGCGTACCTCTCAAGTTTTCAAAGGATGTGAGGCCTCCGGTCTCGATGAGACGGAGAACTAGGTCTTTCTCTGTGGTCTCCACAGGGGATTCAGACATCCCTTCGTCTTGGGAGATGCAAGACGAGCCTGCTTTAAATTCACTAGAGGGATATCCGGCCTTACTTCGAGTCAGAGCATCTCGGTGTCCATTCCACTTGAGGCCACAAACTCAGGGTCCATCTCACATACCTGTAGCTGAGAGAAGCCTCCTCTTGAGGTGCTTGTGGAAAGTTGGTTTTCCTCTTGAGTCGAAGCCAGGGACTAAGCTCTCATCTCGAGTTGATTTGCGTTCCACGGAGCCCTTTCGTGTTGCTCCAGTGACCTCAGGATCCCTCTAGACTTGAGACAGTGATCTTGGGTTTTCTCTGGAGTGCCATCAAGGAAATCAGGGCTCCTTTCACGTTTGATGTGGAACACGGAATTGCTCTGCACGCAGTGCAGGGGAATCGGGCCTCATGTATTGGCGAGGGGGAAGTCTCATGGTTTTTCTCGAGTTGCGGCCGGAACCTGGTGTATATTCTCGAGTTACGACGGGGAGGGCCCTTCCAGACACGTGTTTGTTCAGCGACGTCAGGACTCCTGCCTAGGTGCGAGGGACACCTCGGTATTCTCCTCGAGTCTTGGCATGGCAATTGGGACGCGTCTCCACGTGAGGCGGGAATCCAGGGTCCCTTTCCACGTGCCACAGGGATCCTGGGACTCCTATCCATTTTCAAGAGGAGTCAGGCATCGTCTCCTTTGGAAGCATTGATCTCCGCGGACCTCTCGAGTTTTCAAAGGATGTGAGGCCTCCGGTCGCGTTGAGGCCGAGGACTAGGTCTTTCTCTGTCGTCTCCACAGGGGATTCAGACATCCCTTCGTCTTGGGAGATGGAAGACGAGCCTGCATTCAATTCACTGCAGGGATATCCGGCCTTAATTCTAGTCAGAGCATCTCGGTGTCCATTCAACTTGAGGCCACAAACTCAGGGTCCCTCTCACATACATGTAGCTGAGAGAAGCCTTCTCTTGAGGGGCTTGTGGAAAGTTGGTATTCCTCTTGAGTCGAAGCCAGGGACTAAGCTCTCATCTCGAGTTGATTTGGGTTCCACGGAGCCCTTTCCTGTTGCTCCAGTGACCTCAGGATCCCTCTAGACTTCAGACAGTGATCTTGGGTTTTCTCTGGAGTGCCATCAAGGAAATCAAGGCTCCTTTCACGTTTGATGTGGAACACGGAATTGCTCTGCACGCAGTGCAGGGGAATCGGGCCTCATGTCGCGGCGAGGGGGAAGTCTCATGGTTTTTCTCGAGTTGCGGCCGGAACCTGGTGTATATTCTCGAGTTACGACGGGGAGGGCCCTTCCTGACACGTGTTTTTTCAGCGACGTCAGGACTCCTGCCTAGGTGCGAGGGACACCTCGGTATTCTCCTCGAGTCTTGGCATGGCAATTGGGACGCGTCTCCACGAGAGGCGGGAGACCCAGGGTCCCTTTCCACGTGCCACAGGGATCCTGGGACTCCTATCCATTTTCAAGAGGAGTCAGGCATCGTCTCCTTTGGAAGCATTGATCTCCGCAGACCTCTCGATTTTTCAAAGGATGTGATGTCTCCGGTCGCGATGAGGCTGAGGACTAGGTCTTTCTCTGTGGTCTCCACAGGGGATTCAGACATCCCTTCGTCTTGCGAGATGCAAGACGAGCCTGCATTCAATTCACTGCAGGGATATCCGGCCTTACTTCGAGTCAGAGCATCTCGGTGTCCATTCGACTTGAGGCCACAAACTCAGGGTCCCTCTCACATACCTGTAGCTGAGAGAAGCCTCCTCTTGAGGTGCTTGTGGAAAGTTGGTATTCCTCTTGAGTCGAAGCCAGGGACTAAGCTCTCATCTCGAGTTGATTTGGGTTCCACGGAGCCCTTTCGTGTTGCTCCAGTGACCTCAGGATCCCTCTAGACTTGAGACAGTGATCTTGGGTTTTCCCTGGAGTGCCATCAAGGAAATCAAGGCTCCTTTCAAGTTGAATGTGGAACACGGAATTGCTCTGCACGCAGTGCAGGGGAATCGGGCCTCATCTCGTGGCAAGGGGGATGTCTCATGGTTTTTCTCAAGTTGCGGCCGGAACATGGGGTATATTCTCGAGTTATGACGGGGAGGGCCCTTCCAGACACGTGTTTGTTCAGCGACGTCAGGACTCCTACCTAGGTGCGAGGGACACCTCGGGATTCTCCTCGAGTCATGGCATGTCAATTGGGACTTGTCTCCAAGTGAGGCGGGAGACCCAGTGTCCCTTTCCACGTTCCACAGGGATCCTGGGACTCCTATCCGTTTTCAAGAAGAGTCAGGCATCGTCTCCTTTGGAAGCATTGATCTCCGCGTACCTCTCAAGTTTTCAAAGGATGTGAGGCCTCCGGTCTCGATGAGACGGAGAACTAGGTCTTTCTCTGTGGTCTCCACAGGGGATTCAGACATCCCTTCGTCTTGGGAGATGCAAGACGAGCCTGCTTTAAATTCACTAGAGGGATATCCGGCCTTACTTCGAGTCAGAGCATCTCGGTGTCCATTCCACTTGAGGCCACAAACTCAGGGTCCATCTCACATACCTGTAGCTGAGAGAAGCCTCCTCTTGAGGTGCTTGTGGAAAGTTGGTTTTCCTCTTGAGTCGAAGCCAGGGACTAAGCTCTCATCTCGAGTTGATTTGCGTTCCACGGAGCCCTTTCGTGTTGCCACAGTGACCTCAGGATCCCTCTAGACTGGGGACAGTGATCTTGGGTTTTCTCTGGAGTGCCATCAAGGAAATCAAGGCTCCTTTCACTTTTGATGTGGAATACGGAATTGCTCTGCATGCAGGGCAGGGGAATCGGGCCTCATGTATTGGCGAGGGGTATGTCTCATGGTTTTTCTCGAGTTGCGGCCGGAACCTGGGGTATATTCTCGAGTTACGACGGGGAGGGCCCTTCCAGACACGTGTTTGTTCAGCGACGTCAGGACTCCTGCCTAGGTGCGAGGGACACCTCGGGATTCTCCTTGAGTCTTGGCATGGCAATTGGGACGCGTCTCCACGTGAGGCGGGAGACCCAGGGTCCCTTTCCACGTGCCACAGGGAACCTGGGACTCCTATCCATTTTCAAGAGAAGTCAGGCATCATCTCCTTTGGATGCATTGATCTCCGCTGACCTCTCGAGTTTTCAAAGGATGTGAGGCCTCCGGTCGCGATGAGGCGGAGGACTAGGTCTTTCTCTGTCGTCTCCACAGGGGATTCAGACATCCCTTCGTCTTGGGAGATGCAAGACGAGCCTGCATTCAATTCACTGCAGGGATATCCGGCCTTACTTCGAGTCAGAGCATCTCGGTGTCCTTTCCACTTGAGGCCACAAACTCAGGGTCCCTCTCACATACCTGTAACTGAGAGAAGGCTCCTCTTGAGGTGCTTGTGAAAAGTTGGTATTCCTCTTGAGTCGAAGCCAGGGACTAATCTCTCATCTCGAGTTGATTTGGCATCCACTTAGCCCTTTCGTGTTGCTCCCGTGACCTCAGGATCCCTCTAGACTTGAGACACTGATCTTGGGTTTTCTCTGGAGTGCCATCAAGGAAATCAAGGCTCCTTTCACGTTTGATGTGGAACACGGAATTGCTCTGCACGCAGTGCAGGGGAATCGGGTCTCATCTCGCGGCGAGGGGGAAGTCTGTTTGTTTTTCTCGAGTTGCGGCCGGAACCTGGGGTATATTCTCGAATTACGAAGGGGAGGGCCCTTCCAGAAACGTGTTTGTTCAGCGACGTCAGGACTCCTGCCTAGTTGCGAGGGACACATCGTCATTCTCCTCGAGTCTTGGCATGGCAATTGGGACGCGTATGCACGTGAGGCGGGAGACCCAGGGTCCCTTTCCACGTGCCACAGGTATCCTGGGACTCCTATCCATTTTCAAGAGGAGTCAGGCATCGTCTCCTTTGGAAGCATTGATCTACGTGGACCTCTCGAGATTTCAAAGGATGTGAGGCCTCCGGTCGTGATGAGGCGGAGGACTGGGTCTGTCTCTGTGGTCTCCCCAGCGGATTCAGACACCCCTTCGTCTTGGGAGATGCAAGACGAGCATGCGTTCAATTCACTGCAGGGATATCCGGCCTTACTTCGAGTCAGAGCATCTCGGTGTCCATTCCACTTGAGGCCACAATTTCAGGGTCCCTCTCACATACCTGTAGCTGAGAGAAACCTCCTCTTGAGGTGCTTGTGGAAAGTTGGTATACCTCTTGAGTCGTAGCCAGGGACTAAGCTCTCATCTCGAGTTGATTTGGCGTCCACGGAGCCCTTTCGTGTTGCTGCAGTGACCTCAGGATCCCTCTAGACTTGAGACAGTGATCTTGGGTTTTCTCTGGAGTGCCATCAAGGAAATCAAGGCTCCTTTTACGTTAGATGTGGAACACGGAATTGCTCTGCACGCAGTGCAGGGGAATCGGGCCTCATCTCGCGGCGAGGGGGAAGTCTCATGGTTTTTCTCGAGTTGCGGCCAGAACTTGGGGTATATTCTCGAGTTACGACGGGGAGGGCCCTTCCAGACACGTGTTTGTTCAGCGACGTCAGGACTCCTGCCTAGGTGCGAGGGACACCTCGGGATTCTCCTCGAGTCTTGGCATGGCAATTGGGACGCGTCTCTCCGTGAGGTGAGAGACCCAGAGTCCCTTTCCACGTGCCACAGGGATCCTGGGACTCCTATAAATTTTCAAGAAGAGTCAGGCATCGTCTCCTTTGGAAGGATTGATCTCCGTGGACCTCTCGATTTTTCAAAGAATGTGAGGCCTCCGGTCGCGATGAGGTGGAGGACTAGGTCTTTCTCTGTGGTCTCCACAGCGGATTCATACATCCCTTCGTCTTTGGAGATGCAAGACGAGCCTGCATTCAATTCACTGCAGGGATATCCGGCCTTACTTCGAGTCAGAGCATCTCGGTGTCCATTCCACTTGAGGCCACAAACTCAGGGTCCCTCTCACATACCTGTAACTGAGAGAAGGCTCCTCTTGAGGTGCTTGTGAAAAGTTGGTATTCCTCTTGAGTCGAAGCCAGGGACTAATCTCTCATCTCGAGTTGATTCGGGGTCCACGGAGAACTTTCGTGTTGCTCCAGTGACGTCAGGATACCTCTAGACTTGAGACAGTGATCTTGGGTTTTCTCTGGAGTGCCATCAAGGAAATCAAGGCTCCTTTCACGTTTGATGTGGAACACGGAATTGCTCTGCATGGAGTGCAGGGGAATCGGGCCTCATCTCGCGGCGAGGGGGAAGTCTCATGGTTTTTCTCGAGTTGCGGCCGGAACCTGGGGTATATTCTCGAGTTACGATGGGGAGGGCCCTTCCAGACACGTGTTTGTTCAGCGACGTCAGGACTCCTGCCTAGGTGCGAGGGACAACTCGGAATTCTCCTCGAGTCTTGGCATGGCAATTGGGACGCGTCTCCACGTGAGGCGGGAGACCCAGGGTCCCTTTCCACGTGCCACAGGGATCCTGGGACTCCTATCCATTTTCAAGAGGAGTCAGGCATCGTCTCCTTTGGAAGCATTGATCTCCGCATAACTCTCGAATTTTCAAAGGATATGAGGCCTCCGGTCGCGATGAGGCGGAGGACTAGGTCTTTCTCTGTCATCTCCACATGGGATTCAGACATCCCTTCGTCTTGGGAGATGCAAGACGAGCCTGCATTCAATTCACTGTTGGGATATCCGGCCTTACTTCGAGTCAGAGCATCTCGGTGTCCATTCCACTTGAGTCCACAAACTCAGGGTCCCTCTCACATACCTGTAGCTGAGAGAAGGCTCTTCTTGAGGTGCTTGTGAAAAGTTGGTATTCCTCTTGAGTCGAAGCCAGGGACTAAGCTCTCATCTCGAGTTGATTTGGGGTCCACGAAGCTCTTTCGTGTTGCTCCAGTGACCTCAGGATCCCTCTAGACTTGAGACAGTGATCTTGGGTTTTCTCTGGAGTGCCATCAAGGAAATCAAGGCTCCTTTCACGTTTGATTTGGAACACGGAATTGCTCTGCACGCATTGCAGGGGAATCGGGTCTCATCTCGTGGCGAGTGGGAAGTCTCATGGTTTTTCTCGAGTTGCGGCCAGAACCTGGGGTATATTCTCGAGTTACGACGGGGAGGGCACTTCCAGAAACGTGTTTGTTCACCGACGTCAGGACTCCTGCCTAGGTGCGAGGGACACCTCAGGATTCTCCTCGGTTCTTGGCATGGCAATTGGGATGCGTATCCACGTGAGGCGGGAGACCCAGGGTCCCTTTCCACGTGCCACAGGGATCGTGGGACTCCTATCCATTTTCAAGAGGAGTCAGGCATCGTCTCCTTTGGAAGCATTGATCTCCGCACACCTCTCGAGTTTTCAAAGGATGTGAGGCCTCCGGTCGTGTTGAGGCGGAGTACTAGGTCTGTCTCTGTGGTCTCCCCAGCGGATTCAGACATCCCTTCGTCTTGGGAGATGCAAGACGAGCCTGCATTGAATTCACTGCAGGGATATCCGGCCTTACTTCGAGTCAGAGCATCTCGGTGTCCATTCCACTTGAGGCCACAAACTCAGGGTCCCTCTCACATACCTGTAGCTGAGAGAAGCCTCCTCTCTAGGTGATTGTGGAAAGTTGGTATTCCTCTTGAGTCGAAGCCAGGGACTAAGCTCTCATCTCGAGTTGATTTGGCGTCCACGGAGCCCTTTCGTGTTGCTCCAGTGACCTCAGGATACCTCTAGACTTGAGACAGTGATCTTGGGTTTTCTCTGGAGTGCCATCAAGGAAATCAAGGCTCCTTTCACGTTTGATGTGGAACACGGAATTGCTCTGCACGCAGTGCAGGGGAATCGGGCCTCATCTCACGGCGAGGGGGAAGTCTCATGGTTTTTCTCGAGTTGCGGCCGGAACCTGGGGTATATTCTCGAGTTACGACGGGGAGGACCCTTCCAGGCACGTGTTTGTTCAGCGACGTCAGGACTCCTGCCTAGGTGCGAGGGACAACTCGGGATTCTCCTCGAGTCTTGGCATGGCAAATGGGACGCGTATCCACGTGAGGTGGCAGACCCAGTGTCCCTTTCCACGTGCCACAGGGATCCTGGGACTCCTATCCATTTTCAAGAAGAGTCAGGCATCGTCTCCTTTGGAAGCATTGATCTCCGCAGACCTCTCGAGTTCTCAAAGGATGTGAGGCCTCCGGTCGCAATGAGGGGGAGGACTATGTCTTTCTCTGTGGTCTCCACAGGGGATTCAGACATCCCTTCGTCTTGGGAGATGCAAGATGAGCCTGCATTCAATTCACTGTTGGGATATCCGAACTTACTTCGAGTCAGAGCATCTCGGTGTCCATTCCACTTGAGGCCACAAACTCAGGGTCCCTCTCACATACCTGTAGCTGAGAGAAGCCTCCTCTTGAGGTGCTTGTGGAAAGTTGGTATTCCTCTTGAGTCGAAGCCAGGGACTAAGCTCTCATCTCGAGTTGATTTGGGGTCCATGGAGCCCTTTCGTGTTGCTCCAGTGACCTCAGGATCCCTCTAGACTTGAGACAGTGATCTTGGGTTTTCTCTGGAGTGCCATCAAGGAAATCATGGCTCTTTTCACGTTTGATGTAGAACACGGAATTGCTCTGCACGCAGTGCAGGGGAATCGGGCCTCATCTCGCGGCGAGGGGGAAGTCTCATGGTTTTTCTCGAGTTGCGGCCGGAGCATGGGGTATATTCTCGAGTTACAACGGGGAGCGCCCTTCCAGACACGTGTTTGTTCAGGGACGTCAGGACTCCTTCCTAGGTGCGAGGGACACCTCGGGATTCTCCTCTAGTTTTGGCATGGCAATTGGGACGCGTCTCCACGTGAGGCGGGAGACGCAGGGTCCCTTTCCACGTGCCAAAGTGATCCTGGGACTCCTATCCATTTTCAGGAGGAGTCAGGCATCGTCTCCTTTGGAAGCATTGATCTCCGCATACCTCTCGAATTTCCAAAGATGTGAGGCCTCCGCTCGCGATGAGGCGGAGAACTAGGTCTTTCTCTGTGGTCTCCACAGCGGATTCAGACAACTCTTCGTCTTGGGAGATGCAAGACGAGCCTGCTTTCCATTCACTGCAGGGATATCCGCCCTTACTTCGAGTCAGAGCATCTCGGTTTCCATTCCACTTGAGGCCACAAACTCAGGGTCCCTCTCACATACATGTAGCTGAGATAAGCCTCCTCTCTAGGTGATTGTGGAAAGTTGGTATTCCTCTTGAGTCGAAGGCAGGGACTAAGCTCTCATCTCGAGTTGATTTGGGGTCCACGTAGCCCTTTCCTGTTGCGCCAGTGACCTCAGGATCCCTCTAGACTTGAGACAGTGATCTTGGGTTTTCTCTGGAGTGCCATCAAGGAAATCAAGGCTCTTTCACGTTTGATGTGGAACACGGAATTGCTCTGCACGCAGTGCAGGGGAATCGGGCCTCATCTCGCGGCGAGGGGGAAGTCTCATGGTTTTTCTCGAGTTGCGGCTGGAACCTGGGGTATATTCTCGAGTTACGACGGGGAGTGCCCTTCCAGACACGTGTTTGTTCAGCGACGTCAGGACTCCTGCCTAGGTGCGAGGGACACCTCGGGATTCTCCGCGAGTCTTGGCATGGCAATTGGGACGCGTCTCCACGTGAGGCGGGAGACCCAGGGTCCCTTTCCACGTGCCACAGGGATCCTGGGACTCCTATCCATTTTCAAGAGGAGTCAGGCATCGTCTCCTTTGGAAGCATTGATCTCCGCTGACCTCTCGAGTTTTCAAAGAATGTGAGGCCACAGGTCGCGATGAGGCGGAGAACTACGTCTTTCTCTGTGGTTTCCACAGGGGATTCAGACATCCCTTCGTCTTGGGAGTTGCAAGACGAGCCTGCATTCCATTCACTGCAGGGATATCCGGCCTTATTTTGAGTCAGAGCATCTCGGTGTCCATTCCACTTGAGGCCAAAACTCAGGGTCGCTCTCACATACCTGTAGCTGAGAGAAGCCTCCTCTTGAGGTGCTTGTGGAAAGTTTGTATTCTTCTTGAGTCGAAGCCAGGGACTAAGCTCTCATCTCGAGTTGATTTGGGGTCCCGGAGCCCTTTCGTGTTGCTCCAGTGACCTCAGGATCCCTCTAGACTTGAGACATTGATCTTGGGTTTTCTCTGGAGTGCCATGAAGGAAATCAAGGCTCCTATCATGTTTGATATGGAACACGGAATTGCTCTGCACGCAGTGCAGGGGAATTGGGCCTCATCTCGCGGCGAGGGGGAAGTCTCATGGTTTTTCTCGAGTTGCGGCCAGAACCTGGGGTATATTCTCGAGTTACGACGGGGAGGGCCCTTCCAGACACGTGTTTGTTCAGCGACGTCCGGACTGCTGCCGAGGTGCGAGGGACACCTCGGGATTCTCCTCGAGTCTTGGCATGGCAATTGGGACGCGTCTCCATGAGAGGCGGGAGACCCAGAGTCCCTTTCCACGTGCCACAGGGATCCAGGGACTCCTATCCATTTTCAGGAGGAGTCAGGCATCGTCTCCTTTGGAAGCATTGATCTCCGCTGACCTCTCGAGTTTTCAAAGAATGTGAGGCCACAGGTCGCGATGAGGCGGAGAACTAGGTCTTTCTCTGTGGTCTCCACAGGGGATTCAGACATCCCTTCGTCTTGGGAGATGCAAGACGAGCCTGCATTCCATTCACTGCAGGAATATCCGGCCTTATTTCAAGTCAGAGCATCTCGGTGTCCATTCCACTTGAGGCCAAAACTCAGGGTCACACTCACATACCTGTAGCTGAGAGAAGCCTCCTCTTGAGGTGCTTGTGGAAAGTTGGTATTCTTCTTGAGTCCAAGCCAGGGACTAAGCTCTCATCTCGAGTTGATTTGGGGTCCCGGAGCCCTTTCGTGTTGCTACAGTGACCTCAGGATCCCTCTAGACTTGACACAGTGATCTTGGGTTTTCTCTGGTGTGCCATCAAGGAAATCAAGGCTCCTTTCACGTTTGATGTGGAACACGGAATTGCTCTGCACGCAGTGCAGGGGAATCGGGCCTCACCTCGCGGCGAGGAGTAAGTCTCATGGTTTTTCTCGAGTTGCGGCCGGACCCTGGGGTATATTCTCGAGTTATGACGGGGAGGGCCTTTCCAGACACGTGTTTGTTCAGCGACGTCAGGACTCCTGCCTAGGTGCGAGGGACCTCGGGATTCTCCTCGAGTCTTGGCATGGCAATTGGGACGCGTCTCCACGTGAGGCGGGAGACCCAGGGTCCCTTTCCACGTGCCACAGGGATCCTGGGACTCCTATCCATTTTCAAGAGGAGTCAGGCATCGTCTCCTTTGGAAGCATTGATCTCCGCGGACCTCTCGAGTTTTCAAAGGACGTGAGGCCTCCGTTCGCGTTGAGACGGAGGACTAGGTCTTTCTCTGTGGACTCCACAGGGGATTCAGACATCCCTTCGTCTTGGGAGATGGAAGAGGAGCCTGCATTCAATTCACTGCAGGGATATCCGGCCTTACTTCGAGTCAGAGCATCTCGGTGTCCATTCAACTTGAGGCCACAAACTCAGGGTTCCTCTCACATACATGTAGCTGAGAAAAGCCTTCTCTTGAGGGGCTTGTGGAAAGTTGGTATTCCTCTTGAGTCGAAGCCAGGGACTAAGCTCTCATCTCGAGTTGATTTGGGTTCCACGGAGCCCTTTCCTGTTGCTCCAGTGACCTCAGGATCCCTCTAGACTTCAGACAGTGATCTTGGGTTTTCTCTGGAGTGCCATCAAGGAAATCAAGGCTCCTTTCACGTTTGATGTGGAACACGGAATTGCTCTGCACGCAGTGCAGGGGAATCGGGCCTCATGTCGCGGCGAGGGGGAAGTCTCATGGTTTTTCTCGAGTTGCGGCCGGAACCTGGTGTATATTCTCGAGTTACGACGGGGAGGGCCCTTCCTGACACGTGTTTGTTCAGCGACGTCAGGACTCCTGCCTAGGTGCGAGGGACACCTCGGTATTCTCCTCGAGTCTTGGCATGGCAATTGGGACGCGTCTCCACGAGAGGCGGGAGACCCAGGGTCCCTTTCCACGTGCCACAGGGATCCTGGGACTCCTATCCATTTTCAAGAGGAGTCAGGCATCGTCTCCTTTGGAAGCATTGATCTCCGCGGACCTCTCGAGTTTTCAAAGGATGTGATGTCTCCGGTCGCGATGAGGCTGAGGACTAGGTCTTTCTCTGTGGTCTCCACAGGGGATTCAGACATCCCTTCGTCTTGCGAGATGCAAGACGAGCCTGCATTCAATTCACTGCAGGGATATCCGGCCTTACTTCGAGTCAGAGCATCTCGGTGTCCATTCCACTTGAGGCCACAAATTCAGGGTCCCTCTCACATACCTGTAGCTGAGAGAAGCCTCCTCTTGAGGTGCTTGTGGAAAGTTGGTATTCCTCTTGAGTCGAAGCCAGGGACTAAGCTCTCATCTCGAGTTGATTTGGGGTCCACGGAGCCCTTTCCTGTTGCTCCAGTGACCTCAGGATCCCTCTAGACTTGAGATAGTGATCTTGGGTTTTCTCTGGAGTGCCATCAAGGAAATCAAGGCTCCTTTCACGTTTGATGTGGAACGCGGAATTGCTCTGCACGCAGTGCAGGGGAATCGGGCCTCATCTCGCGGCGAGGGGGAAGTCTCATGGTTTTTCTCGAGTTGCGGCCGGAACCTGGGGTATATTCTCGAGTTACGATGGGGAGGGCCCTTCCAGAAACGTGTTTGTTCAGCGACGTCAGGACTCCTGCCTAGGTGCGAGGGACACCTCGGGATTCTCCTCGAGTCTTGGCATGGCAATTGGGACGCGTCCCCACGTGAGGCGGGAGACCCAGTGTCCCTTTCGACGTGCCACAGGGATCCTGGGACTCCTATCCATTTTGAAGAGGAGTCAGGCATGGTCTCCTTTGGAAGCATTGATCTCCGCGGACCTCTCGAGTTTTCAAAGGACGTGAGGCCTCCGGTCGCGATGAGGCGGAGGACTAGGTCTTTCTCTGTCGTCTCCACAGGGGATTCAGACATCCCTTCGTCTTGGGAGATGCAAGACGAGCCTGCATTCAATTCACTGCAGGGATATCCGGCCTTACTTCGAGTCAGAGCATCTCGGTGTCCATTCCACTTGAGGCACAAACTCAGGGGCCCTCTCACATACATGTAGCTGAGAGAAGCCTCCTCTTGAGGTGCTTGTGGAAAGTTGGTATTCCTCTTGAGTCGAAGCCAGGGACTAAGCTCTCATCTCTGGTTGATTTGGGGTCCACGGAGCCCTTTCGTGTTGCCACAGTGACCTCAGGATCCCTCTAGACTGGGGACAGTGATCTTGGGTTTTCTCTGGAGTGCCATCAAGGAAATCAAGGCTCCTTTCACTTTTGATGTGGAATACGGAATTGCTCTGCATGCAGGGCAGGGGAATCGGGCCTCATCTGGCGGCGAGGGGGATGTCTCATGGTTTTTCTCGAGTTGCGGCCGGAACCTGGGGTATATTCTCGAGTTACGACGGGGAGGGCCCTTCCAGACACGTGTTTGTTCAGCGACGTCAGGACTCCTGCCTAGGTGCGAGGGACACCTCGGGATTCTCCTTGAGTCTTGGCATGGCAATTGGGACGCGTCTCCACGTGAGGCGGGAGACCCAGGGTCCCTTTCCACGTGCCACAGGGAACCTGGGACTCCTATCCATTTTCAAGAGAAGTCAGGCATCATCTCCTTTGGATGCATTGATCTCCGCTGACCTCTCGAGTTTTCAAAGGATGTGAGGCCTCCGGTCGCGATGAGGCGGAGGACTAGGTCTTTCTCTGTCGTCTCCACAGGGGATTCAGACATCCCTTCGTCTTGGGAGATGCAAGACGAGCCTGCATTCAATTCACTGCAGGGATATCCGGCCTTACTTCGAGTCAGAGCATCTCGGTGTCCTTTCCACTTGAGGCCACAAACTCAGGGTCCCTCTCACATACCTGTAACTGAGAGAAGGCTCCTCTTGAGGTGCTTGTGAAAAGTTGGTATTCCTCTTGAGTCGAAGCCAGGGACTAATCTCTCATCTCGAGTTGATTTGGCATCCACTTAGCCCTTTCGTGTTGCTCCCGTGACCTCAGGATCCCTCTAGACTTGAGACACTGATCTTGGGTTTTCTCTGGAGTGCCATCAAGGAAATCAAGGCTCCTTTCACGTTTGATGTGGAACACGGAATTGCTCTGCACGCAGTGCAGGGGAATCGGGTCTCATCTCGCGGCGAGGGGGAAGTCTGTTTGTTTTTCTCGAGTTGCGGCCGGAACCTGGGGTATATTCTCGAATTACGAAGGGGAGGGCCCTTCCAGAAACGTGTTTGTTCAGCGACGTCAGGACTCCTGCCTAGTTGCGAGGGACACATCGTCATTCTCCTCGAGTCTTGGCATGGCAATTGGGACGCGTATGCACGTGAGGCGGGAGACCCAGGGTCCCTTTCCACGTGCCACAGGTATCCTGGGACTCCTATCCATTTTCAAGAGGAGTCAGGCATCGTCTCCTTTGGAAGCATTGATCTACGTGGACCTCTCGAGATTTCAAAGGATGTGAGGCCTCCGGTCGTGATGAGGCGGAGGACTGGGTCTGTCTCTGTGGTCTCCCCAGCGGATTCAGACACCCCTTCGTCTTGGGAGATGCAAGACGAGCATGCGTTCAATTCACTGCAGGGATATCCGGCCTTACTTCGAGTCAGAGCATCTCGGTGTCCATTCCACTTGAGGCCACAATTTCAGGGTCCCTCTCACATACCTGTAGCTGAGAGAA
This sequence comes from Dama dama, assembly GCF_033118175.1. Classification (NCBI taxonomy): domain Eukaryota; kingdom Metazoa; phylum Chordata; class Mammalia; order Artiodactyla; family Cervidae; genus Dama; species Dama dama. The sequence continues at coordinate 3,068,524 of NC_083706.1, read as the reverse complement.
ACCTCCTCTTGAGGTGCTTGTGGAAAGTTGGTATACCTCTTGAGTCGTAGCCAGGGACTAAGCTCTCATCTCGAGTTGATTTGGCGTCCACGGAGCCCTTTCGTGTTGCTGCAGTGACCTCAGGATCCCTCTAGACTTGAGACAGTGATCTTGGGTTTTCTCTGGAGTGCCATCAAGGAAATCAAGGCTCCTTTTACGTTAGATGTGGAACACGGAATTGCTCTGCACGCAGTGCAGGGGAATCGGGCCTCAACTCGCGGCGAGGGGGAAGTCTCATGGTTTTTCTCGAGTTGCGGCCAGAACTTGGGGTATATTCTCGAGTTACGACGGGGAGGGCCCTTCCAGACACGTGTTTGTTCAGCGACGTCAGGACTCCTGCCTAGGTGCGAGGGACACCTCGGGATTCTCCTCGAGTCTTGGCATGGCAATTGGGACGCGTCTCTCCGTGAGGTGAGAGACCCAGAGTCCCTTTCCACGTGCCACAGGGATCCTGGGACTCCTATAAATTTTCAAGAAGAGTCAGGCATCGTCTCCTTTGGAAGGATTGATCTCCGTGGACCTCTCGATTTTTCAAAGAATGTGAGGCCTCCGGTCGCGATGAGGTGGAGGACTAGGTCTTTCTCTGTGGTCTCCACAGCGGATTCATACATCCCTTCGTCTTTGGAGATGCAAGACGAGCCTGCATTCAATTCACTGCAGGGATATCCGGCCTTACTTCGAGTCAGAGCATCTCGGTGTCCATTCCACTTGAGGCCACAAACTCAGGGTCCCTCTCACATACCTGTAACTGAGAGAAGGCTCCTCTTGAGGTGCTTGTGAAAAGTTGGTATTCCTCTTGAGTCGAAGCCAGGGACTAATCTCTCATCTCGAGTTGATTTGGGGTCCACGGAGAACTTTCGTGTTGCTCCAGTGACGTCAGGATACCTCTAGACTTGAGACAGTGATCTTGGGTTTTCTCTGGAGTGCCATCAAGGAAATCAAGGCTCCTTTCACGTTTGATGTGGAACACGGAATTGCTCTGCATGGAGTGCAGGGGAATCGGGCCTCATCTCGCGGCGAGGGGGAAGTCTCATGGTTTTTCTCGAGTTGCGGCCGGAACCTGGGGTATATTCTCGAGTTACGATGGGGAGGGCCCTTCCAGACACGTGTTTGTTCAGCGACGTCAGGACTCCTGCCTAGGTGCGAGGGACAACTCGGAATTCTCCTCGAGTCTTGGCATGGCAATTGGGACGCGTCTCCACGTGAGGCGGGAGACCCAGGGTCCCTTTCCACGTGCCACAGGGATCCTGGGACTCCTATCCATTTTCAAGAGGAGTCAGGCATCGTCTCCTTTGGAAGCATTGATCTCCGCATAACTCTCGAATTTTCAAAGGATATGAGGCCTCCGGTCGCGATGAGGCGGAGGACTAGGTCTTTCTCTGTCATCTCCACATGGGATTCAGACATCCCTTCGTCTTGGGAGATGCAAGACGAGCCTGCATTCAATTCACTGTTGGGATATCCGGCCTTACTTCGAGTCAGAGCATCTCGGTGTCCATTCCACTTGAGTCCACAAACTCAGGGTCCCTCTCACATACCTGTAGCTGAGAGAAGGCTCTTCTTGAGGTGCTTGTGAAAAGTTGGTATTCCTCTTGAGTCGAAGCCAGGGACTAAGCTCTCATCTCGAGTTGATTTGGGGTCCACGAAGCTCTTTCGTGTTGCTCCAGTGACCTCAGGATCCCTCTAGACTTGAGACAGTGATCTTGGGTTTTCTCTGGAGTGCCATCAAGGAAATCAAGGCTCCTTTCACGTTTGATTTGGAACACGGAATTGATCTGCACGCATTGCAGGGGAATCGGGTCTCATCTCGTGGCGAGTGGGAAGTCTCATGGTTTTTCTCGAGTTGCGGCCAGAACCTGGGGTATATTCTCGAGTTACGACGGGGAGGGCACTTCCAGAAACGTGTTTGTTCACCGACGTCAGGACTCCTGCCTAGGTGCGAGGGACACCTCAGGATTCTCCTCGGTTCTTGGCATGGCAATTGGGACGCGTATCCACGTGAGGCGGGAGACCCAGGGTCCCTTTCCACGTGCCACAGGGATCGTGGGACTCCTATCCATTTTCAAGAGGAGTCAGGCATCGTCTCCTTTGGAAGCATAGATCTCCGCACACCTCTCGAGTTTTCAAAGGATGTGAGGCCTCCGGTCGTGTTGAGGCGGAGTACTAGGTCTGTCTCTGTGGTCTCCCCAGCGGATTCAGACATCCCTTCGTCTTGGGAGATGCAAGACGAGCCTGCATTGAATTCACTGCAGGGATATCCGGCCTTACTTCGAGTCAGAGCATCTCGGTGTCCATTCCACTTGAGGCCACAAACTCAGGGTCCCTCTCACATACCTGTAGCTGAGAGAAGCCTCCTCTCTAGGTGATTGTGGAAAGTTGGTATTCCTCTTGAGTCGAAGCCAGGGACTAAGCTCTCATCTCGAGTTGATTTGGCGTCCACGGAGCCCTTTCGTGTTGCTCCAGTGACCTCAGGATACCTCTAGACTTGAGACAGTGATCTTGGGTTTTCTCTGGAGTGCCATCAAGGAAATCAAGGCTCCTTTCACGTTTGATGTGGAACACGGAATTGCTCTGCACGCAGTGCAGGGGAATCGGGCCTCATCTCACGGCGAGGGGGAAGTCTCATGGTTTTTCTCGAGTTGCGGCCGGAACCTGGGGTATATTCTCGAGTTACGACGGGGAGGACCCTTCCAGACACGTGTTTGTTCAGCGACGTCAGGACTCCTGCCTAGGTGCGAGGGACACCTCAGGATTCTCCTCGAGTCTTGCCATGGCAATTGGGACGCGTCTCCACGTGAGGCGGGAGACCCAGGGTCCCTTTCCACGTGCCACAGGGATCCTGGGACTCATCCATTTTCAAGAGGAGTCAGGCATCGGCTCCTTTGGAAGCATTGATCTCCGCAGACCTCTCGAGTTTTCAAAGGATGTGAGGCCTCAGGTCAAGTTGAGGCGGAGGACTAGGTCTTTCTCTGTGGTCTGCACTGGGGATTCAGACATCCCTTCGTCTTGGGAGATGCAAGACGAGCCTGCATTCAATTCACTGCAAGGATATCCGGCCTTACTTCGAGTCAGAGCATCTCGGTGTCCATTCCACTTGAGGCCACAAACTCAGGGTCCCTCTCACATACCTGTAGCTGAGAGAAGCCTCCTCTTGAGGTGCTTGTGGAAAGTTGGTATTCCTCTTGAGTCGAAGCCAGGTACTAAGCTCTCATCTCGAGTTGATTTGGGGTCCACGGAGCCCTTTCGTGTTGCTCCAGTGACCTCAGGATCCCTCTAGACTTGAGACCGTGATCTTGGGTTTTCTCTGGAGTGCCATCAAGGAATCAAGACTCCTTTCACGTTTGATGTGGAACACGGAATTGCTCTGCATGCAGTGCAAAGGAATCGGGCCTCATCTCGCGGCGAGGGGGAAGTCTCATGGTTTTTCTCGAGTTGCGGCCGGAACCTGGGGTATATTCTCGATTTACGACGGGGAGAGCCCTTCCAGACACGTGTTTGTTCAGCGACGTCAGGACTCCTGCCTAGGTGCGAGGGACAACTCGGGATTCTCCACGAGTCTTGGCATGGCAACTGGGACGCGTCTCCACGTGGGGCGGGAGACCCAGGGTCCCTTTCCACGTGCCACAGGGATCCTGGGACTCCTATCCATTTTCAAGAGGAGTCAGGCATCGTCTCCTTTGGAAGCATTGATCTCCGCGGACCTCTCGAGTTTTCAAAGGATGTGAGGCCTCCGCTCGCGGTGAGGAGGAAAATTATGTCTTTCTCTGTGGTCTCCACAGGGGATTCAGACATCCCTTCGTCTTGGGAAATGCAAGACGAGCCTGCATTCAATTCACTGCAGGGATATCCGGCCTTACTTCGAGTCAGAGTATCACGGTGTCCATTCCACTTGAGGCCACAAACTCAGGGGCCCTCTCACATACCTGTAGCTGAGAGAAGCCTCCTCTTGAGGTGCTTGTGGAAAGTTGGTATTCCTCTTGAGTCGAAGCCAGGGACTAAGCTCTCATCTCGAGTTGATTTGGGGTCCACGGAGCCCTTTCGAGGTGCTACAGTGACCTCAGGATCCCTCTAGACTTGAGAGAGTGATCTTGGGTTTCCTCTGGAGTGCCATCAAGGAAATCAAGGCTCCTTTCACGTTTGATGTGGAACACGGAATTGCTCTGCACGCAGTGCATGGGAGTCGGGCCTCATCTCGGAGCGAGGGGGAAGTCTCATGGTTTTTCGCGAGTTGCGGCCGGAACCTGGGGTATATTCTCGAGTTACGACGGGGAGGGCCCTTCCAGACACGTGTTTGTTCAGCGACGTCAGGACTCCTGCCTAGGTGCGAGGGACACCTCAGGATTCTCCTCGAGTCTTGCCATGGCAATTGGGACGCGTCTCCACGTGAGGCGGGAGACCCAGGGTCCCTTTCCACGTGCCACAGGGATCCTGGGACTCCTATCCATTTTCAAGAGGAGTCAGGCATTGGCTCCTTTGGAAGCATTGATCTCCGCGCACCTCTCGAATTTTCAAAGGATGTGAGGCCTCCGGTCGCGATGAGGCGGAGAATTACGTCTTTCTCTGTGGTCTCCACAGGGGATTCACACATCCCTTCGTCTTGGGAGATGCAAGACGAGCTTGCATTCAATTCACTATTGGGATATCCGGCCTTACTTCGAGTCAGAGCATCTCGGTGTCCATTCCACTTGAGGCCACAAACTCAGGGTCCCTCTCACATACCTGTAGCTGAGAGAAGCCTCCTCTTGAGGTGCTTGTGGAAAGTTGGTATTCCTCTTGAGTCGAGGCCAGGGACTAAGCTCTCATCTCCAGTTGATTTGGGGTCCACGGAGACCTTTCGTGATGCTCCAGTGACCTCAGGATCCCTCTAGACTTGAGACAGTGATCTTGGGTTTTCTCTGGAGTGCCATCAAGGAAATCAAGGCTCCTTTCACTTTTGATGTCGAACACGGAATTGCTCTGCACGCAGTGCAGGGGAATTGGGCCTCATCTCGCGGCGAAGGGGAAGTCTCATGGTTTTTCTCAAGTTGCGGCCGGAACCTGGGGTATATTCGAGAGTTACGACGGGGAGGGCCCTTCCAACACGTGTTGTTCAGCGACGTCAGGACTCCTGCCTATGTGCGAGGTACACCTCGGGATTCTCCTCGAGTCTTGGCATGGCAATTGGGACGCGTCTCCAAGTGAGGCGGGAGACCCAGTGTCCCTTTCCACGTGCCACAGGGATCCCGGGACTCCTATCCATTTTCAAGAGGAGTCAGGCATCGTCTCCTTTGAAAGCATTGATCTCCGCAGACATCTCGAATTTTCAAAGGATGTGAGGCCTCCGCTCGCGATGAGGCGGAGGACTAGATCTTTCTCTGTCGTCTCCACAGGGCACTCAGACATCCCTTCGTCTTGGGAGATGCAAGACGAGCCTGCATTCAATTCACTGCAGGGATATCCGGCCTTACTTCGAGTCAGAGCATCTCGGTGTCCATTACACTTGAGGCCACAAATTCAGGGTCACTCTCACATACCTGTAGCTGAGAGAAGCCTCCTCTTGAGGTGCTTATGGAAAGTTGGTATTCCTCTTGAGTCGAAGCCAGGGACTAAGCTCTCATCTCGAGTTGATTTGGGGTCCACGGAGCCCTTTCTTGTTGCTCCAGTGACCTCAGGATCCCTCTAGACTTGAGACAGCGATCTTGGGTTTTCTCTGGGGTGCCATCAAGGAAATCAAGGCTCCTTTCAAGTTTGATGTGGAACACGGAATTGCTCTGCACACAGTGCATGGGAATCGGGCCTCATCTCGCGGCAAGGGGGATGTCTCATTGTTTTTCTGAAGTTACGGTCGGAACCTAGGGAATATTCTCGAGTTACGACGGGGAGGGCCCTTCCAGACACGTGTTTGTTCAGCGACGTCAGGACTCCTGCCTAGGTGCGAGGGACACCTCGGGAATCTCCTCAAGTCTTGGCATGGTAATTGGGATGCGTTTCCACGTGAGACGGGAGACCCAGTGTCCCTTTCCACGTGCCACAGGGATCCTGGGACTCCTATCCATTTTCAAGAAGAGTCAGGCATCGTCTCCTTTGGAAGCATTGATCTCCGCGGACCTCTCGACTTTTCAAAGGATGGGAGGCCTCCGGTCTCGATGAGGCGGAGAACTAGGTCTTTCTCTGTGGTGTCCCCAGGGGATTCAGACATCCCTTCGTCTTGGGAGATGCAAGACGAGCCTGCTTTCAATTCACTGCAGGGATATCCGGCCTTACTACGAGTCAGAGCATCTCCGTGTCCATTCCACTTGAGGCCACAAACTCAGGGTCCCTCTCACATACCTGTAGCTGAGAGAAGCCTCATCTTGAGGTGCTTGTGGAAATTGGTATTCCTCTTGAGTCGAAGCCAGGGACTAAGCTCTCATCTCGAGTTGATTTGGGGTCTACGGAGCCCTTTCCTGTTGCTCCAGTGACCTCAGGATCCCTCTAGACTTGAGACAGTGATCTTGGGTTTTCTCTGGAGTGCCATCAAGGAAATCAAGGCTCCTTTCACGTTTGATGTGGAACGCGGAATTGCTCTGCACGCAGTGCAGGGGAATCGGGCCTCATGTCGCGGCGAGGGGGAAGTCTCATGGTTTTTCTCGAGTTGCGTCCGGAACCTGGGGTATATTCTCGATTTACAACGGGGAGAGCCCTTCCAGACACGTGTTTGTTCAGCGACGTCAGGACTCCTGCCTAGGTGCGAGGGACACCCCGGGATTCTCCTCGAGTCTTGGCATGGCAATTGGGACGCGTCTCCACGTGAGGCGGGAGACCCAGAGTCCCTTTCCACGTGCCACAGGCATCCTGGGACTCCTATCCTTTTTCAAGAGGAGTCAGGCATCGTCTCCTTTGGAAGCATTGATCTCCGCGGACCTCTCGAGTTTTCAAAGATGGGAGGCCTCCGGTCGCAATGAGGAGGAGAACTAGGTATTTTCTGTGGTCTCCACAGGGGATTCAGACATCCCTTCGTCTTGGGAGATGCAAGACGAGCCTGCACTCAATTCACTGCACGGATATCCGGCCTTACTTCGAGTCAGAGCATCTCGGTGTCCATTCCACCTGAGGCCACAAACTCAGGGTCCCTCTCACATACCTGTTGCTGAGAGAAGCCTCGTCTTGATGTGCTTGTGGAAACTTGGTATTCCTCTTGTCTCGAAGCCAGGGACTAAGCTCTCATCTCGAGTTGATTTGGGGTCCACGGAGCCCTTTCGTGGTGCTCCAGTGACCTCAGGATCCCTCTAGACTTGAGACAGTGATCTTGGGTTTTCTCTGGAGTGCCATCAAGGAAATCAAGGCTCCTTTCACGTTTGATGTGGAACACGGAACAGCTCTGCAAGCAGTGCAGGGAAATCGGCCCTCATCTCGCGGCGAGGGGGAAGTCTCATGGTTTTTCTCGAGTTGCAGCCAGGACCTGGGGTATATTCTCGAGTTACAACGGGGAGGGCCCTTCCAGACACGTGTTTGTTCAGCGACGTCAGGACTCCTGCCTTGGTGCGAGGGACTCCTCAGGATTCTCCTCGAGTCTTGGCATGGCAATTGGGACGCGTCTCCACGTGAGGCGGGAGACCCAGGGTCCCTTTCCAAGTGGCACAGGGATCCTGGGACTCCTATCCATTTTCAAGAGGAGTCAGGCATCGTCTCCTTTGGAAGCATTGATCTCCGCGGACCTCTTGAGTTTTCAAAGGATGTGAGGCCTCCGGTCGCGATGAGGCGGAGAACTAGGACTTTCTCTGTGGTCTCCACAGGGGATTCAGACATTCCTTCGTCTTGAGAGATGCAAGACGAGCCTGCATTCAATTCATTGCAGGGATATCTGGCCTTAGTTCGAGTCAGAGCATCTCGGTGTCCATTCCACTTGAGGCCACAAACTCAGGGTCCTTCTCACATACCTGTGGCTGAGAGAACCCTCCTCTTGGGGTGCTTGTGGAGAGTTGGTATTCCTCTTGCGTCGAAGCCAGGTACTAAGCTCTCATCTCGAGTTGATTTGGCGTCCACGGAGCCCTTTCGTGTTGCTCCAGTGACCTCAGGATCCCTCTAGACTTGAGACAGTGATCCTGGGTTTTCTCTGGAGTGCCATCAAGGAAATCAAGGCTCCTTTCAGGTTTGATGTGGAATACGGAATTGCTCTGCACGCAGTCCAGGGGAATCGGGCCTCATCTCGCGTCGAGGTTAAAGTCTCATGGTTTTTCTCGAGTTGCGGCCGGAACCTGGGGTATATTCTCGATTTACGACGGGGAGGACCCTTCCAGACACGTGATAGTTGCGAGGGACACCTCGGGATTCTCCTAAAGCTTTGGCATGGCAATTGGAACGCGTCTCCACATGAGGCGGGAGACCCAGGGTCCCTTTCCACGTGCCACAGGGATCCTGGTACTCCTATCCATTTTCAAGAGGAGTCAGGCATCGTCTCTTTGGAAGCATTGATCTCCGCGGACCTCTCGAGTTTTCAAAGGATGTGAGGCCTCCGGTCGCGATGAGGCGGAGGACTAGGTCTTTCTCTGCGGTCTCCGCAGGGGATTCAGACATCCTTTCGTCTTGGGAGATGCAAGACGAGCCTGCATTCAATTCACTGCAGGGATATCCGGACTTACTTCGAGTCAGAGCATCTCGGTGTCCATTCCACTTGAGGCACAAACACAGGGTCCCTCTCACATACCTGTAGCTGAGAGAAGCCTCCTCTTGAGGTACTTGTGTAAAGTTGGTATTCCTCTTGAGTCGAATTCAGGGACTAAGCTCTCATCTCAGGTTGATTTGTGGTCCACGGAGCCCTTTCTTTTTGCTCCACTGACCTCAGGATCCCTCTAGACTTGAGACAGTGATCTTGGGTTTTCTCTGGAGTGCCATCAAGGAAATCAAGGCTCCTTTCACGTTTGATGTGGAACACGGAATTGCTCGGCACGCAGTGCAGGGTAATCGGGCCTCATCTCGCGGCGAGGGGGAAGTCTCATGGTTTTTTTCGAGTTGCGGCCGGAACCTCGGTTATATTCCCGAGTTACGACGGGGAGGGCCCTTCCAGACACGTGTTTGTTCAGCGACGTCAGGACTCCTGCCTAGGTGCGAGGGACACCTCGGGATTCTCCTCGAGTCTTGGCATGGCAATTGGGACACGTCTCCACGTGAGGCGGGAGACCCAGGGTCCCTTTCCTCGTGCCACAGGGATCCTGGTACTCCTATCTATTTTCAAGAGGAGTCAGTCATCGTCTCCTTTGGAAGCATTGATCTCGGCGGACCTCTCGAGTTTTCAAAGGATGTGAGGCCTCCGGTCGAGATGAGGCGGAGAACTAGGTCTTTCTCTGTGGTCTCTGCAGGGGATTCAGACATCCCTTCGTCTTGGGAGATGCAAGACGATCCTGCATTCAATTCACTGCAGGGATATCCGGCCTTACATCGAGTCAGAGCATCTCCGTGTCCATTCCACTTGAGGCCACAAACTCAGGGTCCCTCTCACATACCTGTAGCTGAGAGAAGCCTCCTCTTGAGGTGCTTGTGGAAAGTTGGTATTCCTCTTGAGTCGAAGCCAGGGACTAAGCTCTCATCTCGAGTTGATTTGGGGTCCACGGAGCCCTTTCCTGTTGCTCCAGTGACCTCAGGATCCCTCTAGACTTGAGACACTGATCTTGGGTTTTCTCTGGAGTGCCATCAAGGAAATCAAGGCTCCTTTCACGTTTGATGTGGAACGCGGAATTGCTCTGCACGCAGTGCAGGGGAATCGGGCCTCATCTCACGGTGAGGGGGAAGTCTCATGGTTTTTCTCGAGTTGCGGCCGGAACCTGGGGTATATTCTCGAGTTACGACGGGGAGGGCCCTTCCAGAAACGTGTTTGTTCAGCGACGTCAGGACTCCTGCCTAGGTGCGAGGGACACCTCGGGATTCTCCTCGAGTCTTGGCATGGCAATTGGGACCCGTCTCCACGTGAGGCGGGAGACCCAGTGTCCCTTTCCACATGCCACAGTGATCCCGGGACTCCTATCCATTTTCAAGAGGTGTCAGGCATCGTCTCCTTTAGAAGCATTGATCTCGGCGGACCTCTAGAGTTGTCAAAGGATGTGAGGCCTCCGGTTGCGTTGAGGTAGAGGACTAGGTCTTTCTCTGTGGTCTCCACAGGGGATTCAGACAACCCTTCGTCTTGGGAGATGCAAGACGAGCCTGCATTCAATTCACTGCAGGGATATCCAGCCTTACTTCGAGTCAGAGCATCTCCGTGTCCATTCCACGTGAGGCCACAAACTCAGGGTCCCTCTCACATACCTGTAGCTGAGAGAAGCCTCCTCTTGAGGTGCTTGTGGAAAGTTGGTATTCCTCTTGAGTCGAAGCCAGGGACTAAGCTCTCATCTCGAGTTATTTGGGGTCAACGGAGCCCTTTCTTGTTGCTACAGTGACCTCAGGATCCCTCTAGACTTGAGACAGTGATCTTGGGTTTTCTCTGGAGTGCCATCAAGGAAATCAAGGCTCCTTTCCCGTTTGATGTGGAACACGGAATTGCTCTGCACGCAGTGCAGGGGAATCGGGCCTCATCTCGCGGCGAGGGGGAAGTCTCATGGTTTTTCGCGATTTGCGGCCGGAACCTGGGGTATATTCTCGAGTTACGACCTGGAGGGCCCTTCCAGACACGTGTTTGTTCAGCGACGTCAGCACTCCTGCCTAGGTGCGAGGGACACCTCGGGATTCTCCTCGAGTCTTGGCATGGCAATTGGGACGTGTCTCCACGTGAGGCGGGAGAACCAGGGTCCCTTTCCACGTGCCACAGGGATCCTGGGACTGCTATCCATTTTCAAGAGGAGTCAGGCATCGTCTCCTTTGGAAGCATTGATCTCCGCTGACCTCTCGAGTTTTCAAAGGATGTGAGGCCACAGGTCGCGATGAGGCGGAGAACTAGGTCTTTCTCTGTGTTCTCCACAGGGGATTCATACAACCCTTCGTCTTGGGAGATGCAAGACGAGCCTGCATTCCATTCACTGCAGGGATATCCGGCCTTACTTCGAGTCAGAGCATCTCGGTGTCCATTCCACTTGAGGCCACAAACTCAGGGTCCCTCTCACATACCTGTAGCTGAGAGAAGCCTCCTCTTGAGGTGCTTGTGGAAAGTTGGTATTCCTCTTGAGTCGAAGCCAGGGACTAAGCTCTCATCTCGTGTTGATTTGGGGTCCAGGGAGCCCTTTCATGTTGCTACAGTGACCTCAGGATCCCTCTAGACTTGAGACAGTGATCTTGGGTTTTCTCTGGAGTGCCATCAAGGAAATCAAGGCTCCTTTCACGTTTGATGTGGAACACGGAATTGCACTGCACACAGTGCAGGGGAATCGGGCCTCATCTCGCGGCGAGGGGGAAGTCTCATGATTTTTCTAGAGTTGCGGCCAGAACCTAGGGTATATTCTCGAGTTACGATGGGGAGGGCCTTTCCAGACACGTGTTTGTTCAGCGACGTCAGGACTCCTGCCTAGGTGCGAGGGACACCTCGGGATTCTCCTCGAGTCTTTTCATGGCAATTGGGACTCGTCTCCACGTGAGGCAGGAGACCCAGGGTCCCTTTCCACGTGCCACAGGGATCCTGGGACTCCTATCCATTTTCAAGAGGAGTCAGGCATCGTCTCCTTTGGAAGCATTGATCTCCGTGGTCCTCTCGAGTTTTCAAAGGATGCGAGGCCTCCGGTCGCGATGAGGCGGAGATCTAGGTCTTTCTCTGTGGTCTCCACAGGGGATTCAGACATCCCTTCGTCTTGGGAGATGCAAGACGAGCCTGCATTCAATTCACTGCATTGATATCGGGCCTTATTTCCAGTCAGAGCACCTCGGTGTCCATTCCACTTGAGGCCACAATCTGAGGGTCCCTCTCACTTACCTGTAGCTGAGAGAAGCCTCCTCTTGAGGTGGTTGTGGTAAGTTGGTATTCCTCTTGAGTTGAAGCCAGGGACTAAGCTCTCATCTCGAGTTGATTTGGGGTCCACGGAGCCATTTCGTGTTGCTCCAGTGACCTCAGGATCCCTCTAGACTTGAGACAGTGATCTTGGGTTTTCTCCGGAGTGCCATCAAGGAAATCAAGGCTCCTTTCCCGTTCGATGTGGAACACGGAATTCCTCTGCACGCAGTGCAGGGGAATCGGGCCTCATCTCGCAGCGAGGGGGAAGTCTCATGGTTTTTCTCGATTTGCGGCCAGAACCTGGGGTATATTCTCGAGTTACTATGGGGAGGGCCCTTCCAGACACGTGTTTGTTCAGCGACTTCAGGACTCCTGCCTAGGTGCGAGGACACCTCGGGATTCTCGTAGAGTCTTGGCATGGCAATTCGGACGTGTCTCCACATGAGGCAGTAGACCCAGGGTCCCTTTCCACGTGCCACAGTGATCCTGGGACTCCTATCCATTTTCAAGAGGAGTCAGGCATCTTCTCCTTTGGAAGCATTGACTCCGTGGACCTCTCGAGTTTTCAAAGGATGAGAGGCCTCCGGTCGCGATGATGCGGAGATCTAGGTCTTTCTCTGTGGTCTCCACAGGGGATTCAGACATCCCTTCGTCTTGGGAGATGCAAAACGAGCCTGCATTCAATTCACTGCAGGGATATCGGGCCTTACTTCGAGTCAGAGCATCTCTGTGTCCATTCCACTTGAGGCCACAATCTCAGGGTCCCTCTCACATACCTGTAGCTGAGAGAAACCTCCTCTTGAGGGTCTTGTGGAAAGTTGGTATTCCTCTTGAGTCGAAGCCAGGGACTAAGCTCTCATCTCGAGTTGATTTGGGGTCCACGGAGCCCTTTCGTGTTGCTACAGTGACCTCAGGATCCCTCTAGACTTGAGACAGTGATCTTGGGTTTTCTCTGGAGTGCCATCAAGGAAATCAAGGCTCCTTTCACGTTTGATGTGTAACACGGAATTGCTCTGCACGCAGTGCAGGGGAATCGGTCCTCAACTCGTGGCGAGGGGGAAATCTCATGGTTTTTCTCGAGTTGCGGCCGGAACCAGGGGTATATTCTCGAGTTACGACGGGGAGGGCCCTTCCAGACACGTGTTTGTTCAGCGACGTTAGGACTCCTGCCGAGGTGCGAGGGACACCTCGGGATTGTCCTCGAGTCTTGTCATGGCAATTGGAACGCGTCTCCACGTGAGGCGGGAGACCCAGGATCCCTCTCCACGTGCCACAGTGATCCTGGGACTCCTATTCATTTTCAGAAGGAGTCAGGCATCGTCTCCTTTGGAAGCATTGATCTCCGCACACCTCTCGAGTTTTCAAAGGATGTGAGGCCTCTGGTCGCGATGAGGCGGAGAACTCGGTCTTTCTCTGTGGTCTCCACAGGGGATTCAGACATCCCTTCGTCTTGGGAGATGCAAGACGAGCCTGCATTCAATTCACTGCAGGGATATCCGGCCTTACTTCGAGTCAGAGCATCTCGGTGTCCTTTCCACTTGAGGCCAAAAACTCGGGGTCCCTCAAATATACCAGTAGCTGAGAGAAGCCTCCTCTTGAGGTGCTTGTGGAAAGTTGGTATTCCTCTTGAGTCTAAGCCAGGGACTAAGCTCTCATCTCGAGTTGATTTGGGGTCCACGGAGCCATTACATGTTGCTCCAGTGACCTCAGGATCCCTCTAGACTTGAGACAGTGATCTTGGGGTTTCTCTGGAGCGCCATCAAGGAAATCAAGGCTCCTTTCAAGTTTGATGTGGAACACGGAATTGTTCTGCACGCAGTGTAGGGGAATCGGGCCTCATCTCGCGGCAAGGGGGATGTCTCATGATTTTTCTCAAGTTGCGGCCGAAACCTGGGGTATATTCTCGAGTTACGACGGGGAGGGCCCTTCCAGACACGTGTTTGTTCAGCGACGTCAGGACTCCTGCCTAGGTGCGAGGGACACCTCGGGATTCTCCTCGAGTCTTGGCATGGCCATTGGGACGCGTCTCCACGTGAGGCGGGAGACCCAGGGTTACTTTCCACGTGCCACAGTGAGCCTGGAAGTCCTATCCATTTTCAAGAAGAGTCAGGCATCTTCTCCTTTGGAAGCATTGATCTCCGCACACCTCTCGAGTTTTCAAAGGATGTGAGGCCTCCGGTCTCGATGAGGCTGAGAACGAGTTCTTTCTCTGTGGTCTCCACAGGGGATTCAGACATCCCGTCGTCTTGGGAGATGCAAGACGAGCCTGCATTCAATTCACTGCAGGGATATCCGGCCTTACTTCGAGTCAGAGCATCTCGGTCTCCATTCCACTTGAGGCCACAAACTAAGGGGCCCTCTCACATACCTGTAGCTGAGAGAAGCCTCCTCTTGGGTGCTTGTGGAAGGTTTGTATTCCTCCTGAGTCGAAGCCAGGGACTAAGCTCTCATCTCGAGTTGATTTGGGGTCCACGGAGCCCTTTCGTGTTGCTACAGTGACCTCAGGATCCCTCTAGACTTGAGACAGTGATCTTGGGTTTTCTCTGGTGTGCCATCAAGGAAATCAAGGCTCCTTTCACGTTTGATGTGGAACACGGAATTGCTCTGCACGCAATGCAGGGGAATCGGGCATCATCTCGCGGCGAGGGGGAAGTCTCATGGTGTTTCTCGAGTTGCGGCCGGAACCTGGGGTATATTCTCGAGTTACGACGGGGAGGGCCCTTCCAGACACGTGTTTGTTCAGCGACGTCAGGACTCCTGCCTAGGTGCGAGGGACACCTCCGGATTCTCCTCGATTCTTGGCATGGCAATGGGGACGCGTCTCCACGTGAGGCGGGAGACCCAGGGTCCCTTTCCACGTGCCACAGGGATCCTGGGACTCCTATCCATTTTCAAGAGGAGTCAGGCATCGTCTCCTTTGGAAGCATTGATCTCCGCGGACCTCTCGAGTTTTCAAAGGATGTGAGGCCTCCGCTCGCGATGAGGCGGAGAATTAGGTCTTTCTCTGTGGTCTCCACAGGGGATTCAGACATCCCTTCGTCTTGCGAGATGCAAGACGAGCCTGCATTCAATTCACTGCAGGGATATCCGGCCTTATTTCGAGTCAGAGCATCTCGGTGTCCATTCCACTTGAGGCCACAAACTCAGGGTCCCTCTCACATACCTGTACCTGAGAGAAGCCTCCTCTTGAGGTGCTTGTGGAAAGGTGGTATTCCTCTTGAGTCGAAGCCAGGGACTAAGCTCTCATCTCGAGTTGATTTGGGGTCCACGGAGCCCTTTCGTGTTGCTACAGTGACCTCAGGATCCCTCTAGACTTGAGACAGTGATCTTGGGTTTTCTCTGTAGTGCCATCAAGGAAATCAAGGCTCCTTTCACGTTTGATGTGGAAAACGGAATTTCTCTGCACGCAGTTCAGGGGAATCGGGACTCATGTCGCGGCGAGGGGGAAGTCTCATGGTTTTTCTCGAGTTGCGACCGGAACCTGGGTTATATTCTCGAGTTACGATGGGGAGGGCCCTTCCAGGCACGTGTTTGTTCAGCGACCTCAGGACCCCTGCCTAGGTGCGAGGGACACCTCGGGATTCTCCTCGAGTCTTGGCATGGCAATTGGGATGCGTCTCCACGTGATGCGGGAGACCCAGGGTCCCTTTCCACGTGCTACAGGGATCCTGGGACTCCTATCCATTTTCAAGAGGAGTCAGGCATCGTCTCCTTTGGAAGCATTGATCTCCGTGGACCTCTCGAGTTTTCAAAGGATGTGAGGCCTCCGGTCGCGATGAGGCGGAGAACTAGGTCTTTTTCTGCGGTCTCCACGGGGGACTCAGACATCCCTTCGTCTTGGGAGATGCAAGACGAGCCTGCATTCAATTCACTGGAGGGATATCCGGCCTTACTTCGAGTCAGAGCATCTCGGTATCCATTCCACTTGAGGCCACAAACTCAGGGTCCCTCTCACATACCTGTAGCTGAGAGAAGCCTCCTCTTGAGGTGCTTGTGGAAAGTTGGTATGACTCTTGAATCGAAGCCAGGGACTAAGCTCTCATCTCGAGTTGATTTGGGGTCCACGGAGCCCTTTCATGTTTCTACAGTGACCTCAGGATCCCTCTAGACTTGAGACAGTGATTTTGAGTTTTATCTGAAGTGCCATCAAGGAAATCAAGGCTCCTTTCACGTTTGATGTGGAACACGGAATTGCTCTGCACGCAGTGAAGGGGATTCGGGCCTCATCTCGCAGCGAAGCGGATGTCTCATGGTTTTTCTCCACTTGTGGCCGGAACCTGGGGTATATTCTCGAGTTACGACGGGGAGGGCCCTTCCAGACACGTGTTTGTTCAGCGACGTCAGGACTCCTGCCTAGGTGCGAGGGACACTTCGGGATTCTCCTCGAGGCTTGGCATGGCAATTGGGACGCGTCTCCACGTGAGGCCGGAGACCCAGTGTCCCTTTCCACGTGCCACAGGGATCCTGGGACTCCTATCCATTTTCAAGAGGAGTCAGGCATCATCTCCTTTGGAAGCATTGATCTCCGCACACCTCTCGAGTTTTCAAAGGATGTGAGGCCTCTGGTCGCGATGAGGCGGAGAACTCGGTCTTTCTCTGTGGTCTCCACAGGGGATTCAGACATCCCTTCTTCTTGGGAGATGCAAGACGAGCCTGCATTCAATTCACTGCAGGGATATCCGGCCTTACTTCGAGTCAGAGCATCTCGGTGTCCTTTCCACTTGAGGCCACAAACTCGGGGTCCCTCAAATATACCTGTAGCTGAGAGAAGCCTCCTCTTGAGGTGCCTGTGGAAAGTTGGTATTCCTCTTGAGTCTAAGCCAGGGACTAAGCTCTCATCTCGAGTTGATTTGGGGTCCACGGAGCCATTACATGTTGCTCCAGTGACCTCAGGATCCCTCTAGACTTGAAACAGTGATCTTGGGTTTTCTCTGGAGCGCCATCAAGGAAATCAAGGCTCCGTTCAAGTTTGATGTGGAACATGGAATTGTTCTGCACGCAGTGCAGGGGAATCGGGCCTCATCTCGCGTCAAGGGGGATGTCTCATGGTTTTTCTCAAGTTGCGGCCGAAACCTGGGGTATATTCTCAAGTTACGACGGGGAGGGCCCTTCCAGACACGTTTTTGTTCAGCGACGTCAGGACTCCTGCCTAGGTGCGAGGGACACCTCGGGATTCTCCTCGAGTCTTGGCATGGCAATTGGGACGCGTCTCCACGTGAGGCGGGAGACCCAGGGTTCCTTTCCACGTGCCACAGGGATCCTGGGACTCCTATCCATTTTCAAGAAGAGTCAGGCATCTTCTCCTTTGGAAGCATTGATCTCCGCGGACCTCTGGAGTTTTCAAAGGATGTGAGGCCTCCGGTCTCGATGAGGCGGAGAACGAGGTCTTTCTCTGTGGTCTCCACAGGGGATTCAGACAACCCTTCGTCTTGGGAGATGCAAGACGAGCCTGCATTCAATTCACTGCAGGGATATCCTGCCTTACTTCGAGTCAGAGCATCTGGGTATCCATTCCACTTGAGGCCACAAACTCAGGGTCCTTCAAATATACCTGTAGCTGAGAGAAGCCTCCTCTTGAGGTGCAGGTGGAAAGTTGGTATTCCTCTTGAGTCTAAGCCAGGGACTAAGCTCTCATCTCGAGTTGATTTGCGGTCGACGGAGCCCTTTCCTTTTGGTCCAGTGACCTCAGGATCCCTCTAGACTTGAGACAGTGATCTTGGGTTTTCTCTGGAGTGCAATCAAGGAAATCAAGGCTCCTTTCACGTTTGATGTGGAACACGGAATTTCTCTGCATGCAGTGCAGGGGAATCGGGCCTCAACTCGCGGCGCGGGGGAAATCTCATGGTTTTTCTTGAGTTGCGGCCGGAACCTGGGTTATATTCTCGAGTTACGACGAGGAGGCCCTTCCAGACACGTGTTTGTTCAGCGACATCAGGACTCCTGCCTAGGTGCGAGGGACACCTCGGGATTCTCCTCGAGTCTTGGCATGGCAATTGGGACGCGTATCCACGTGAGGCGGGAGACCCAGGGTCCCTTTCCACGTGCCACAGTAATCCTGGGACTCCTATCCATTTTCAAGAGGAGTCAGGCATCGTCTTCTTTGGAAGCATTGATCTCTGCAGACCTCTCGAGTTTTCAAAGGATGTGAGGCCTCCGGTCACGATGAGGCGGAGGACTAGGTCTTTCTCTGTGGTCTCCACAGGGGATTCAGACAACCCTTCGTCTTGGGAGATGCAAGACGAGCCTGCATTCAATTCACTGCAGGGATATCCGGCCTTACTTCGAGTCAGAGCATCTCGGTGTCCATTGCACTTGAGGCCACAAATTCAGGATTCCTCTCACATACCTGTAGCTGAGAGAAGCTTCCTCTTGAGGTGCTTGTGGAAAGTTGGTATTCCTCTTGAGTCTAAGCCAGGGACTAAGCTCTCATCTCGAGTTGATTTGGGGTCCTTGGAGCCCTTTCGTGTTGCTCCAGTGACCTCAGGATCCCTCTAGACTTGAGACACTGATCTTGGGTTTTCTCTGGAGTGCCATCAAGGAAATCAAGGCTCCTTTCATTTTTGATATGGAATACGGAATTGCTCTGCACGCAGGGCAGGGGAATCGGGCCTCATCTCGCGGCGAGGGGGAAGTCTCATGGTTTTTCTCGAGTTGCGGCCGGAACCTGGGGTATATTCCCAAGTTACGACGGGGAGGTGACTTCCAGACACGTGTTTGTTCAGCGACGTCAAGACTCCTGCCTAGGTGCGAGGAACACCTCGGGATTCTCCTCGAGTCTGGCATCGCAATTGGGACGTGTCTCCACGTGAGGCGGGAGACCCAGGTTCCCTTTCCAAGTGCCACAGTGATCCTGGGACTCCTATCCATTTTTAAGAAAAGTCAGGCATCGTCTCCTTTAGAAGCATTGATCTCTTCAGACCTCTCGAGTTTTCAAAGGATGTGAGGCCTGCGGTCGCGATGAGGCGGAGGAGTAGGTCTTTCTCTGTGGTCTCCACAGGGGATTCAGACAACCCTTCGTCTTGGGAGATGCAAGACGAGCCTGCATTCAATTCACTGCAGGGATATCCGGCCTTACTTCGAGTCAGAGCATCTCGGTGTCCATTCCACTTGAGGCCACAAAATCAGGGTCTCTCTCACATACCTGTAGCTGAGAGAAGCCTCCTCTTGAGTTGCTTGTGGAAAGTTGGTATTCCTCTTGTGTCGAAGCCAGGGACTAAGCTCTCATCTCGAGTTGATTTGGGGTCCTTGGGGCCCTTTCATGTTGCTTCAGTGACCTCAGGATCTTTCTAGACTTGAGACAGTGATCTTGGGTTTTCTCTGGAGTGCCATCAAGGAAATCAAGGCTCCTTTCACGTTTGATGTGGAAAACGGAATTGCTCTGCATGCCGTGCAGGGGAATCGGGCCTCAACTCGCGGCGAGGAGGAAATCTCATGGTTTTTCTCGAGTTGCGGCCGGAACCTGGGGTATATTCTCGAGTTACGACGGGGAGGGCCCTTCCAGACACGTGTTTGTTCAGCGACGTCAGGACACCTGCCTAGGTGCGAGGGACACCTCGGGATTCTCCTCGAGTCTTGGCATGGCAATTGGGACGCGTCTCCACGTGAGGCGGGAGATCCAGTGTCCCTTTCCACGTGCCACAGGGATCCTGGGACTCCTATCCATTTTCAAGAGGAGTCAGGCATCGTCTCCTTTGGAAGCATTGATCTCCGCAGACCTCTCGAGTTTTCAAAGGATGTGAGGCCTCTGGTCGCGATGAGGCGGAGAACTCGGTCTTTCTCTGTGGTCTCCACAGGGGATTCAGACATCCCTTCTTCTTGGGAGATGCAAGACGAGCCTGCATTCAATTCACTGCAGGGATATCCGGCCTTACTTCGAGTCAGAGCATCTCGGTGTCCTTTCAACTTGAGGCCACAAACTCGGGGTCCCTCAAATATACCTGTAGCTGAGAGAAGCCTCCTCTTGAGGTGCTTGTGGAAAGTTGGTATTCCTCTTGAGTCGAAGCCAGGGACTAAGCTCTCATCTCGAGTTGATTTGGGGTCCACGGAGCCATTTCATGTTGCTCCAGTGACCTCAGGATCCCTCTAGACTTGAGACAGTGATCTTGGGTTTTCTCTGGAGTGCCATCAAGGAAATCAAGGCTCCTTTCACGTTTGATGAGGAACAAGGAATTGCTCTGCATGCAGTGCAGGTGAATCGGGCCTCATCTATCGGCGAGGGGGAAGTCTCATGGTTTTCCTCGAGTTGCGGCCGGAACTTGGGGTATATTCTCGAGTTACGACGGGGAGGGCCCTTCCAGACATGTGTTTGTTCAGCGACGTCAGGACTCCTGCCTAGGTGCGAGGGACAACTCGGAATTCTCCTCGAGTCTTGGCATGGCAATTGGGCCGCGTCTCCACGAGTGGCGGGAGACCCAGTTTCCCTTTCCACGTGCCACAGTAATCCTGGGACTCCTATCCATTTTCAAGAGGAGTCAGGCATCGTCTCCTTTGGAAGCATTGATCTCTGCAGACCTCTCGAGTTTTCAAAGAATGTGAGGCCTCCGGTCACGAAGAGGCGGAGGACTAGGTCTTTCTCTGTGGTCTCCACAGGGGATTCAGACATCCCTTCGTCTTGGGAGATGCAAGACGAGCCTGCATTCAATTCACTGCAGGGATATCCGGCCTTACTTCGAGTCAGAGCATCTCGGTGTCCATTGCACTTGAGGCCACAAATTCAGGGTTCCTCTCACATACCTGTAGCTGAGAGAAGATTCCTCTTGAGGTGCTTGTGCAAAGTTGGTATTCCTCTTGTTTCTAAGCCAGGGACTAAGCTCTCATCTCGAGTTGATTTGGGGTCCTTGGAGCCCTTTCGTGTTGCTCCAGTGACCTCAGGATCCCTCTAGACTTGAGACACTGATCTTGGGTTTTCTCTGGAGTGCCATCAAGGAAATCAAGGCTCCTTTCATTTTTGATGTGGAATACGGAATTGCTCTGCACGCAGGGCAGGGGAATCGGGCCTCATCTCGCGGCGAGGGGGAAGTCTCATGGTTTTTCTCGAGTTGCGGCCGGAACCTGGGGTATATTCTCGAGTTACGACGGGGAGGTCCCTTCCAGACACGTGTTTGTTCAGCGACGTCAGGACTCCTGCCTAGGTGCGAGGGACACCTCGGGATTCTCCTCGAGTCTTGGCATGGCAATTGGGACGCGTCTCCACGTGAGGCGGGAGACCCAGGGTCCCGTTCCTAGTGTCACAGTGATCCTGGGACCCCTATCCATTTTCAAGAAGAGTCAGGCATCGTCTCCTTTATAAGCATTGATCTCTTCAGACCTCTCGAGTTTTCAAAGGATATGAGGCCTCCGGTCGCGATGAGGTGGAGGAGTAGGTCTTTCTCTGTGATCTCCACAGGGGATTCAGACAACCCTTCGTCTTGGGAGATGCAAGACGAGCCTGCATTCAATTCACTGCAGGGATATCCGGCCTTACTTCGAGTCAGACCATCTCGGTGTCCATTCCACTTGAGGCCACAAACTCAGGGTCCCTCTCACATACCTGTAGCTGAGAGAAGCCTCCTCTTGAGTTGCTTGTGGAAAGTTGGTATTCCTCTTGTGTCGAAGCCAGGGACTAAGCTCTCATCTCGAGTTGATTTGGGGTCCATGGAGCCCTTTCGTGTTGCTCCAGTGACCTCAGGATCCCTCTAGACTTGAGATAGTGATCTTGGGTTTTCTCTGGAGTGCCATCAAGGAAATCAAGGCTCCTTTCACGTTTGATGTGGAAAATGGAATTGCTCTGCATGCAGTGCAGGGGAATCGGGCCTCATGTCGCGTCGAGGGGGAAGTCTCATGGTTTTTCTCGAGTTGCGGCCGGAACCTGGGGTATATTCTCGAGTTACGATGGGAAGGGACCTTCCAGACACGTGTTTGTTCAGTGACGTCAGGACTCCTGCCTAGGTGCGAGGGACACCTCGGGATTCTCCTCGAGTCTTGGCATGGCAATTGGGACGCCTCTCCACGTGAGGCGGGAGACCCAGTGTCCCTTTCCACGTGCCACAGGGATCCTGGGACTCCTATCCATTTTCAAGAGGAGTCAGGCATCGTTTCCTTTGGAAGCATTGATCTCCGCGGACCTCTCGAGTTTTCAAAGGATGTGAGGCCTCCGCTCGCGATGAGGCGGAGAATTAGGTCTTTCTCTGTGGTCTCCACAGGGGATTCAGACATTCCTTCGCCTTGGGAGATGCAAGACGAGCCTGCATTCAATTCACTGCAGGGATATCCGGCCTTACTTCGAGTCAGACCATCTCGGTGTCCATTCCACATGAGGCCACAAACTCAGGGTCCCTCTCACATACCTGTAGCTGAGAGAAGCCTCCTCTTGAGTTGCTTGTGGAAAGTTGGTATTCCTCTTGTGTCGAAGCCAGGGACTAAGCTCTCATCTCGAGTTGATTTGGGGTCCATGGAGCCCTTTCGTGTTGCTCCAGTGACCTCAGGATCCCTCTAGACTTGAGACAGTGATCTTGGGTTTTCTCTGGAGTGCCATCAAGGAAATCAAGGCTCCTTTCACGTTTGATGTGGAAAATGGAATTGCTCTGCATGCAGTGCAGGGGAATCGGGCCTCATGTCGCGTCGAGGGGGAAGTCTCATGGTTTTTCTCGAGTTGCGGCCGGAACCTGGGGTATATTCTCGAGTTACGATGGGAAGGGTCCTTCCAGACACGTGTTTGTTCAGTGACGTCAGGACTCCTGCCTAGGTGCGAGGGACACCTCGGGATTCTCCTCGAGTCTTGGCATGGCAATTGGGACGCCTCTCCACGTGAGGCGGGAGACCCAGTGTCCCTTTCCACGTGCCACAGGGATCCTGGGACTCCTATCCATTTTCAAGAGGAGTCAGGCATCGTTTCCTTTGGAAGCATTGATCTCCGCGGACCTCTCGAGTTTTCAAAGGATGTGAGGCCTCCGCTCGCGATGAGGCGGAGAATTAGGTCTTTCTCTGTGGTCTCCACAGGGGATTCAGACATTCCTTCGCCTTGGGAGATGCAAGACGAGCCTGCATTCAATTCACTGCAGGGATATCCGGCCTTACATCGAGTCAGAGCATCTCGGTGTCCATTCCATTTGAGGCCACAAACTCAGGGGCCCTCTCACATACCTGTAGCTGAGAGAAGCCTCCTCTTGAGGTGCTTGTGGAAAGTTGGTATTCTTCTTGAGTCGAAGCCAGGGACTAAACTCTCATCTCGAGTTGATTTCGGGTCCACAGAGCCCTTTCGTGTTGCTACAGTGACCTCAGGATCCCTCTAGACTTGAAACAGTGATCTTGGGTTTTCTCTGGAGTGCCAGCAAGGAAATCAAGGCTCCTTTCACGTTTGATGTCGAACACGGAATTGCTCTGCATGCAGTGCAGGGGAATCGGGCCTCAACTCGCGGCGAGGGTTAAATCTCATGGTTTTGTTCAGTTGCGGCCGGAACCTGGGATATATTTTCGAGTTACGACGGGGAGGGCCCTTCCAGACACGTGTTTGTTGAGCGACGTCAGGACTCCTGCCTAGGTGCGAGGGACTCCTCGGGATTCTCCTCGAGTCGTGGCATGGAATTTTGGACGCGTCTCCACGTGAGGCGGGAGACCCAGGGTCCCTTTTCACGTGCCACAGGGATCCTGGGACTCCTATCCATTTTCAAGAGGAGTCAGGCATCGTCTCCTTTGGAAGCATTGATCTCCTCGGACCTCTCGAGTTTTCAAAGGATGTGAGGCCTCCGGTCGCGATGAGGCGGAGAACTCGGTCTTTCTCTGTGGTCTCCCCAGCGGATTCAGACAACCCTTCGTCTTGGGAGATGCAAGATGAGCCTGCATTCAATTCACTGCAGGGATATCCGGCCTTACTTCGAGTCAGAGCATCTCGGTGTCCATTCCACTTGAGGCAACAAACTCAGGGTCCCTCTCACATACCTGTAGCTGAGAGAAGCCTCCTCTTGAGGTGCTTGTGGAAAGTTCGTATTCCTCTTGAGTCGAAGCAAGGGACTAAGCTCTCATCTCGAGTTGATTTGGGGTCCATGGAGCCCTTTGGTGTTGCTCCAGTGACCTCAGGATCCCTCTAGACTTGAGACAGTGATCTTGGGTTTTCTCTGGAGTGCCATCAAGGAAATCAAGGGTCCTTTCACGTTTGATGTGGAACACGGAATTGCTCTGCACGTAGGGCAGGGGAAATAGGCCTCATCCCGCGGCGAGGGGGAAGTCTCATGGTTTTTCTCGAGTTGCGGCCGGAACCTGGGGTATATTCTCGAGTTACGACGGGGAGGGCCCTTCCAGACACGTGTTTGTTCAGCGACGTCAGGACTCCTGCCTAGGTGCGACAGACACCTCGGGATTCTCCTCGAGTCTTGGCATGGCAATTGGGACGCGTCTCCACGTGAGGCGGGAGACCCAGGGTCCCTTTCCACGTGCCACAGGGATCCTGGGACTCCTATCCATTTTCAAGAGGAGTCAGGCATCGTCTCCTTTGGAAGCATTGATCTCCGCGGACCTCTCGAGTTTTCAAAGGATGTGAGGCCTCCGGTCGCGATGAGTCGGAGGACTAGGTCTTTCTCTGTCGTCCCCACAGGGGATTCAGACATCCCTTCGTCTTGGGAGATGTAAGACGGGCCTGCTTTCAATTCACTGCAGGGATATCCGGCCTTATTTCGAGTCAGAGCATCTCGGTGTCCATTCCACTTGAGGCCACAAACTCAGGGTCCCTCTCACATACCTGTAGCTGAGAGAAGCCTCCTCTTGAGGTGCTTGTGGAAAGTTGGTATTCCTATTGAGTCGAAGCCAGGGACTAAGCTCTCATCTCGAGTTGATTTGGGGTCCACCGAGCCCTTTCCTGTTGCTCCAGTGACCTCAGGATCATTCTAGACTTGAGACAGTGATCTTGGGTTTTCTCTGGAGTGCCATCAAGGAAATCAAGGCTCCTTTCACGTTTGATGTGGAACGCGGAATTGCTCTGCACGCAGTGCAGGGGAATCGGGCCTCATCTCACGGCGAGGGGGAAGTCTCATGGTTTTTCTCGAATTGCGGCCGGAACCTGGGATATATTCTCGAGTTACGACGGGGAGGGCCCTTCCAGAAACGTGTTTGTTCAGCGACGTCAGGACTCCTGCCTAGGTGTGAGGGACAACTCAGGATTCTCCTCGAGTCTCGGCATGGCAATTGGGACGCGTCTCCACGTGAGGCGGGAGACCAAGGGTCCCTTTCCACGTGCCACAGGGATCCTGGGACTCCTATCCATTTTCAAGTCATCGTCTCCTTTGGAAGCATTGATCTCCGCGGACCTCTCTAGTTTTCAAAGGACGTGAGGCCTCCGTTCGCGTTGAGACGGAGGACTAGGTCTTTCTCTGTGGACTCCACAGGGGATTCAGACAACCCTTCGTCTTGGGAGATGCAAGACGAGCCTGCATTCAATTCACTGCAGGGATATCCGGCCTTACTTCGAGTCAGAGCATCTCGGTGTCCATTCCACTTGAGGCCACAAACTCAGGGGCCCTCTCACATACCTGTAGCTGAGAGAAGCCTCCTCTTGAGGTGCTTGTGGAAAGTTGGTATTCCTCTTGAGTCGAAGCCAGGGACTAAGCTCTCATCTCGAGTTGATTTGGGATCCACTGAGCCCTTTGGTGTTGCTCCAGTGACCTCAGGATCCCTCTAGAATTGAGACAGTGATCTTGGGTTTTCTCTGGAGTGCCATCAAGGAAATCAAGGTTCCTTTCACGTTTCATGTGGAACACTGAATTGCTCTGCACGCAGTACAGGGGAATCGGGCCTCATCTCGCGGCGAGGGGGAAGTCTCATGGTTTTTCTCGAGTTGCGGCCGAAACCTGGGGTATATTCTCGAGTTACAACGGGGAGGGCCCTTCCATACACGTGTTTGTTCAGCGACGTCAGGACTCCTGCCTAGGTGCGAAGGACACCTCGGGATTCTCCTCGAGTGTTGGCATGGCAATTGGGACGCGTCTCCACGTGAGGCGGGAGACCCAGGGTCCCTTTCCATGTGCCACAGGGATCCTGGGACTCCTATCCATTTTCAAGAGGAGTCAGGCATCGTCTCCTTTGGAAGCATTGATCTCCGTGGACCTCTCGAGTTTTCAAAGGATGTGAGGCCTCCGGTCGCGTTGAGGCGGAGGACTACGTCTTTCTCTGTCGTCTCCACAGGGGATTCAGACATCCCTTCGTCTTGGGAGATGGAAGACGAGCCTGCATTCAATTCACTGCAGGGATATCCGGCCTTAATTCTAGTCAGAGCATCTCGTTGTCCATTCAACTTGAGGCCACAAACTCAGGGTCCCTCTCACATACATGTAGCTGAGAGAAGCCTTCTCTTGAGGGGCTTGTGGAAAGTTGGTATTCCTCTTGAGTCGAAGCCAGGGACTAAGCTCTCATCTCGAGTTGATTTGGGTTCCACGGAGCCCTTTCCTGTTGCTCCAGTGACCTCAGGATCCCTCTAGACTTCAGACAGTGATCTTGGGTTTTCTCTGGAGTGCCATCAAGGAAATCAAGGCTCCTTTCACGTTTGATGTGGAACACGGAATTGCTCTGCACGCAGTGCAGGGGAATCGGGCCTCATGTCGCGGCGAGGGGGAAGTCTCATGGTTTTTCTCGAGTTGCGGCCGGAACCTGGTGTATATTCTCGAGTTACGACGGGGAGGGCCCTTCCTGACACGTGTTTGTTCAGCGACGTCAGGACTCCTGCCTAGGTGCGAGGGACACCTCGGTATTCTCCTCGAGTCTTGGCATGGCAATTGGGACGCGTCTCCCCGTGAGGCGGGAGACCCAGGGTCCCTTTCCACGTGCCACAGGGATCCTGGGACTCCTATCCATTTTCAAGAGGAGTCAGGCATCGTCTCCTTTGGAAGCATTGATCTCCGCAGACCTCTCGATTTTTCAAAGGATGTGATGTCTCCGGTCGCGATGAGGCTGAGGACTAGGTCTTTCTCTGTGGTCTCCACAGGGGATTCAGACATCCCTTCGTCTTGCGAGATGCAAGACGAGCCTGCATTCAATTCACTGCAGGGATATCCGGCCTTACTTCGAGTCAGAGCATCTCGGTGTCCATTCGACTTGAGGCCACAAACTCAGGGTCCCTCTCACATACCTGTAGCTGAGAGAAGCCTCCTCTTGAGGTGCTTGTGGAAAGTTGGTATTCCTCTTGAGTCGAAGCCAGGGACTAAGCTCTCATCTCGAGTTGATTTGGGTTCCACGGAGCCCTTTCGTGTTGCTCCAGTGACCTCAGGATCCCTCTAGACTTGAGACAGTGATCTTGGGTTTTCTCTGGAGTGCCATCAAGGAAATCAGGGCTCCTTTCACGTTTGATGTGGAACACGGAATTGCTCTGCACGCAGTGCAGGGGAATCGGGCCTCATCTCGTGGCAAGGGGGATGTCTCATGGTTTTTCTCAAGTTGCGGCCGGAACATGGGGTATATTCTCGAGTTATGACGGGGAGGGCCCTTCCAGACACGTGTTTGTTCAGCGACGTCAGGACTCCTACCTAGGTGCGAGGGACACCTCGGGATTCTCCTCGAGTCATGGCATGTCAATTGGGACTTGTCTCCAAGTGAGGCGGGAGACCCAGTGTCCCTTTCCACGTTCCACAGGGATCCTGGGACTCCTATCCGTTTTCAAGAAGAGTCAGGCATCGTCTCCTTTGGAAGCATTGATCTCCGCGTACCTCTCAAGTTTTCAAAGGATGTGAGGCCTCCGGTCTCGATGAGACGGAGAACTAGGTCTTTCTCTGTGGTCTCCACAGGGGATTCAGACATCCCTTCGTCTTGGGAGATGCAAGACGAGCCTGCTTTAAATTCACTAGAGGGATATCCGGCCTTACTTCGAGTCAGAGCATCTCGGTGTCCATTCCACTTGAGGCCACAAACTCAGGGTCCATCTCACATACCTGTAGCTGAGAGAAGCCTCCTCTTGAGGTGCTTGTGGAAAGTTGGTTTTCCTCTTGAGTCGAAGCCAGGGACTAAGCTCCCATCTCGAGTTGATTTGCGTTCCACGGAGCCCTTTCGTGTTGCTCCAGTGACCTCAGGATCCCTCTAGACTTGAGACAGTGATCTTGGGTTTTCTCTGGAGTGCCATCAAGGAAATCAGGGCTCCTTTCACGTTTGATGTGGAACACGGAATTGCTCTGCACGCAGTGCAGGGGAATCGGGCCTCATGTATTGGCGAGGGGGAAGTCTCATGGTTTTTCTCGAGTTGCGGCCAGAACCTGGTGTATATTCTCGAGTTACGACGGGGAGGGCCCTTCCAGACACGTGTTTGTTCAGCGACGTCAGGACTCCTGCCTAGGTGCGAGGGACACCTCGGTATTCTCCTCGAGTCTTGGCATGGCAATTGGGACGCGTCTCCACGTGAGGCGGGAATCCAGGGTCCCTTTCCACGTGCCACAGGGATCCTGGGACTCCTATCCATTTTCAAGAGGAGTCAGGCATCGTCTCCTTTGGAAGCATTGATCTCCGTGGACCTCTCGAGTTTTCAAAGGATGTGAGGCCTCCGGTCGCGTTGAGGCGGAGGACTAGGTCTTTCTCTGTCGTCTCCACAGGGGATTCAGACATCCCTTCGTCGTGGGAGATGGAAGACGAGCCTGCATTCAATTCACTGCAGGGATATCCGGCCTTAATTCTTATCAGAGCATCTCGGTGTCCATTCAACTTGAGGCCACAAACTCAGGGTCCCTCTCACATACATGTAGCTGAGAGAAGCCTTTTCTTGAGGGGCTTGTGGAAAGTTGGTATTCCTCTTGAGTCGAAGCCAGGGACTAAGCTCTCATCTCGAGTTGATTTGGGTTCCACGGAGCCCTTTCCTGTTGCTCCAGTGACCTCAGGATCCCTCTAGACTTCAGACAGTGATCTTGGGTTTTCTCTGGAGTGCCATCAAGGAAATCAAGGCTCCTTTCACGTTTGATGTGGAACACGGAATTGCTCTGCACGCAGTGCAGGGGAATCGGGCCTCATGTCGCGGCGAGGGGGAAGTCTCATGGTTTTTCTCGAGTTGCGGCCGGAACCTGGTGTATATTCTCGAGTTACGACGGGGAGGGCCCTTCCTGACACGTGTTTGTTCAGCGACGTCAGGACTCCTGCCTAGGTGCGAGGGACACCTCGGTATTCTCCTCGAGTCTTGGCATGGCAATTGGGACGCGTCTCCACGAGAGGCGGGAGACCCAGGGTCCCTTTCCACGTGCCACAGGGATCCTGGGACTCCTATCCATTTTCAAGAGGAGTCAGGCATCGTCTCCTTTGGAAGCATTGATCTCCGCAGACCTCTCGATTTTTCAAAGGATGTGATGTCTCCGGTCGCGATGAGGCTGAGGACTAGGTCTTTCTCTGTGGTCTCCACAGGGGATTCAGACATCCCTTCGTCTTGCGAGATGCAAGACGAGCCTGCATTCAATTCACTGCAGGGATATCCGGCCTTACTTCGAGTCAGAGCATCTCGGTGTCCATTCGACTTGAGGCCACAAACTCAGGGTCCCTCTCACATACCTGTAGCTGAGAGAAACCTCCTCTTGAGGTGCTTGTGGAAAGTTGGTATTCCTCTTGAGTCGAAGCCAGGGACTAAGCTCTCATCTCGAGTTGATTTGGGTTCCACGGAGCCCTTTCGTGTTGCTCCAGTGACCTCAGGATCCCTCTAGACTTGAGACAGTGATCTTGGGTTTTCTCTGGAGTGCCATCAAGGAAATCAAGGCTCCTTTCAAGTTGAATGTGGAACACGGAATTGCTCTGCACGCAGTGCAGGGGAATCGGGCCTCATCTCGTGGCAAGGGGGATGTCTCATGGTTTTTCTCAAGTTGCGGCCGGAACATGGGGTATATTCTCGAGTTATGACGGGGAGGGCCCTTCCAGACACGTGTTTGTTCAGCGACGTCAGGACTCCTACCTAGGTGCGAGGGACACCTCGGGATTCTCCTCGAGTCATGGCATGTCAATTGGGACTTGTCTCCAAGTGAGGCGGGAGACCCAGTGTCCCTTTCCACGTTCCACAGGGATCCTGGGACTCCTATCCGTTTTCAAGAAGAGTCAGGCATCGTCTCCTTTGGAAGCATTGATCTCCGCGTACCTCTCAAGTTTTCAAAGGATGTGAGGCCTCCGGTCTCGATGAGACGGAGAACTAGGTCTTTCTCTGTGGTCTCCACAGGGGATTCAGACATCCCTTCGTCTTGGGAGATGCAAGACGAGCCTGCTTTAAATTCACTAGAGGGATATCCGGCCTTACTTCGAGTCAGAGCATCTCGGTGTCCATTCCACTTGAGGCCACAAACTCAGGGTCCATCTCACATACCTGTAGCTGAGAGAAGCCTCCTCTTGAGGTGCTTGTGGAAAGTTGGTTTTCCTCTTGAGTCGAAGCCAGGGACTAAGCTCTCATCTCGAGTTGATTTGGGGTCCACGGAGCCCTTTCATGTTTCTACAGTGACCTCAGGATCCCTCTAGACTTGAGACAGTGATCTTGGGTTTTCTCTGGAGTGCCATCAAGGAAATCAGGGCTCCTTTCACGTTTGATGTGGAACACGGAATTGCTCTGCACGCAGTGCAGGGGAATCGGGCCTCATGTATTGGCGAGGGGGAAGTCTCATGGTTTTTCTCGAGTTGCGGCCGGAACCTGGTGTATATTCTCGAGTTACGACGGGGAGGGCCCTTCCAGACACGTGTTTGTTCAGCGACGTCAGGACTCCTGCCTAGGTGCGAGGGACACCTCGGTATTCTCCTCGAGTCTTGGCATGGCAATTGGGACGCGTCTCCACGTGAGGCGGGAATCCAGGGTCCCTTTCCACGTGCCACAGGGATCCTGGGACTCCTATCCATTTTCAAGAGGAGTCAGGCATCGTCTCCTTTGGAAGCATTGATCTCCGCGGACCTCTCGAGTTTTCAAAGGACGTGAGGCCTCCGTTCGCGTTGAGACGGAGG
Source organism: Dama dama (assembly GCF_033118175.1). NCBI lineage: Eukaryota > Metazoa > Chordata > Mammalia > Artiodactyla > Cervidae > Dama > Dama dama. The sequence continues at coordinate 3,037,722 of NC_083706.1, read as the reverse complement.
ACTAGGTCTTTCTCTGTGGACTCCACAGGGGATTTAGACAACCCTTCGTCTTGGAAGATGCAAGACGAGCCTGCATTCAATTCACTGCAGGGATATCCGGCCTTACTTCGAGTCAGAGCATCTCGGTGTCCATTCCACTTGAGGCCACAAACTCAGGGGCCCTCTCACATACCTGTAGCTGAGAGAAGCCTCCTCTTGAGGTGCTTGTGGAAAGTTGGTATTCCTCTTGAGTCGAAGCCAGGGACTAAGCTCTCATCTCGAGTTGAATTGGGGTCCACTGAGCCCTTTGGTGTTGCTCCAGTGACCTCAGGATCCCTCTAGAATTGAGACAGTGATCTTGGGTTTTCTCTGGAGTGCCATCAAGGAAATCAAGGTTCCTTTCACGTTTCATGTGGAACACGGAATTGCTCTGCACGCAGTACAGGGGAATCGGGCCTCATCTCGCGGCGAGGGGGAAGTCTCATGGTTTTTCTCGAGTTGCGGCCGAAACCTGGGGTATATTCTCGAGTTACAACGGGGAGGGCCCTTCCATACACGTGTTTGTTCAGCGACGTCAGGACTCCTGCCTAGGTGCGAAGGACACCTCGGGATTCTCCTCGAGTGTTGGCATGGCAATTGGGACGCGTCTCCACGTGAGGCGGGAGACCCAGGGTCCCTTTCCATGTGCCACAGGGATCCTGGGACTCCTATCCATTTTCAAGAGGAGTCAGGCATCGTCTCCTTTGGAAGCATTGATCTCCGTGGACCTCTCGAGTTTTCAAAGGATGTGAGGCCTCCGGTCGCGTTGAGGCGGAGGACTAGGTCTTTCTCTGTCGTCTCCACAGGGGATTCAGACATCCCTTCGTCTTGGGAGATGGAAGACGAGCCTGCATTCAATTCACTGCAGGGATATCCGGCCTTACTTCTAGTCAGAGCATCTCGGTGTCCATTCAACTTGAGGCCACAAACTCAGGGTCCCTCTCACATACATGTAGCTGAGAGAAGCCTTCTCTTGAGGGGCTTGTGGAAAGTTGGTATTCCTCTTGAGTCGAAGCCAGGGACTAAGCTCTCATCTCGAGTTGATTTGGGTTCCACGGAGCCCTTTCCTGTTGCTCCAGTGACCTCAGGATCCCTCTAGACTTCAGACAGTGATCTTGGGTTTTCTCTGGAGTGCCATCAAGGAAATCAAGGCTCCTTTCACGTTTGATGTGGAACACGGAATTGCTCTGCACGCAGTGCAGGGGAATCGGGCCTTATGTCGCGGCGAGGGGGAAGTCTCATGGTTTTTCTCGAGTTGCGGCCGGAACCTGGTGTATATTCTCGAGTTACGACGGGGAGGGCCCTTCCTGACACGTGTTTGTTCAGCGAAGTCAGGACTCCTGCCTAGGTGCGAGGGACACCTCGGTATTCTCCTCGAGTCTTGGCATGGCAATTGGGACGCGTCTCCACGAGAGGCGGGAGACCCAGGGTCCCTTTCCACGTGCCACAGGGATCCTGGGACTCCTATCCATTTTCAAGAGGAGTCAGGCATCGTCTCCTTTGGAAGCATTGATCTCCGCGGACCTCTCGAGTTTTCAAAGGATGTGATGTCTCCGGTCGCGATGAGGCTGAGGACTAGGTCTTTCTCTGTGGTCTCCACAGGGGATTCAGACATCCCTTCGTCTTGCGAGATGCAAGACGAGCCTGCATTCAATTCACTGCAGGGATATCCGGCCTTACTTCGAGTCAGAGCATCTCGGTGTCCATTCCACTTGAGGCCACAAATTCAGGGTCCCTCTCACATACCTGTAGCTGAGAGAAGCCTCCTCTTGAGGTGCTTGTGGAAAGTTGGTATTCCTCTTGAGTCGAAGCCAGGGACTAAGCTCTCATCTCGAGTTGATTTGGGGTCCACGGAGCCCTTTCCTGTTGCTCCAGTGACCTCAGGATCCCTCTAGACTTGAGATAGTGATCTTGGGTTTTCTCTGGAGTGCCATCAAGGAAATCAAGGCTCCTTTCACGTTTGATGTGGAACGCGGAATTGCTCTGCACGCAGTGCAGGGGAATCGGGCCTCATCTCGCGGCGAGGGGGAAGTCTCATGGTTTTTCTCGAGTTGCGGCCGGAACCTGGTGTATATTCTCGAGTTACGACGGGGAGGGCCCTTCCTGACACGTGTTTGTTCAGCGAAGTCAGGACTCCTGCCTAGGTGCGAGGGACACCTCGGGATTCTCCTCGAGTCTTGGCATGGCAATTGGGACGCGTCCCCACGTGAGGCGGGAGACCCAGTGTCCCTTTCGACGTGCCACAGGGATCCTGGGACTCCTATCCATTTTGAAGAGGAGTCAGGCATGGTCTCCTTTGGAAGCATTGATCTCCGCGGACCTCTCGAGTTTTCAAAGGATGTGAGGCCTCCGGTCGCGATGAGGCGGAGGACTAGGTCTTTCTCTGTCGTCTCCACAGGGGATTCAGACATCCCTTCGTCTTGGGAGATGCAAGACGAGCCTGCATTCAATTCACTGCAGGGATATCCGGCCTTACTTCGAGTCAGAGCATCTCGGTGTCCATTCCACTTGAGGCACAAACTCAGGGACCCTCTCACATACCTGTAGCTGAGAGAAGCCTCCTCTTGAGGTGCTTGTGGAAAGTTGGTATTCCTCTTGAGTCGAAGCCAGGGACTAAGCTCTCATCTCGAGTTGATTTGGGGTCCACGGAGCCCTTTCGTGTTGCCACAGTGACCTCAGGATCCCTCTAGACTGGGGACAGTGATCTTGGGTTTTCTCTGGAGTGCCATCAAGGAAATCAAGGCTCCTTTCACTTTTGATGTGGAATACGGAATTGCTCTGCATGCAGGGCAGGGGAATCGGGCCTCATCTGGCGGCGAGGGGGATGTCTCATGGTTTTTCTCGAGTTGCGGCCGGAACCTGGGGTATATTCTCGAGTTACGACGGGGAGGGCCCTTCCAGACACGTGTTTGTTCAGCGACGTCAGGACTCCTGCCTAGGTGCGAGGGACACCTCGGGATTCTCCTTGAGTCTTGGCATGGCAATTGGGACGCGTCTCCACGTGAGGCGGGAGACCCAGGGTCCCTTTCCACGTGCCACAGGGAACCTGGGACTCCTATCCATTTTCAAGAGAAGTCAGGCATCATCTCCTTTGGATGCATTGATCTCCGCTGACCTCTCGAGTTTTCAAAGGATGTGAGGCCTCCGGTCGCGATGAGGCGGAGGACTAGGTCTTTCTCTGTCGTCTCCACAGGGGATTCAGACATCCCTTCGTCTTGGGAGATGCAAGACGAGCCTGCATTCAATTCACTGCAGGGATATCCGGCCTTACTTCGAGTCAGAGCATCTCGGTGTCCTTTCCACTTGAGGCCACAAACTCAGGGTCCCTCTCACATACCTGTAACTGAGAGAAGGCTCCTCTTGAGGTGCTTGTGAAAAGTTGGTATTCCTCTTGAGTCGAAGCCAGGGACTAATCTCTCATCTCGAGTTGATTTGGCATCCACTTAGCCCTTTCGTGTTGCTCCCGTGACCTCAGGATCCCTCTAGACTTGAGACAGTGATCTTGGGTTTTCTCTGGAGTGCCATCAAGGAAATCAAGGCTCCTTTCACGTTTGATGTGGAACACGGAATTGCTCTGCACGCAGTGCAGGGGAATCGGGTCTCATCTCGCGGCGAGGGGGAAGTCTGTTTGTTTTTCTCGAGTTGCGGCCGGAACCTGGGGTATATTCTCGAATTACGAAGGGGAGGGCCCTTCCAGAAACGTGTTTGTTCAGCGACGTCAGGACTCCTGCCTAGTTGCGAGGGACACATCGTCATTCTCCTCGAGTCTTGGCATGGCAATTGGGACGCGTATGCACGTGAGGCGGGAGACCCAGGGTCCCTTTCCACGTGCCACAGGTATCCTGGGACTCCTATCCATTTTCAAGAGGAGTCAGGCATCGTCTCCTTTGGAAGCATTGATCTACGTGGACCTCTCGAGATTTCAAAGGATGTGAGGCCTCCGGTCGTGATGAGGCGGAGGACTGGGTCTGTCTCTGTGGTCTCCCCAGCGGATTCAGACACCCCTTCGTCTTGGGAGATGCAAGACGAGCATGCGTTCAATTCACTGCAGGGATATCCGGCCTTACTTCGAGTCAGAGCATCTCGGTGTCCATTCCACTTGAGGCCACAATTTCAGGGTCCCTCTCACATACCTGTAGCTGAGAGAAACCTCCTCTTGAGGTGCTTGTGGAAAGTTGGTATACCTCTTGAGTCGTAGCCAGGGACTAAGCTCTCATCTCGAGTTGATTTGGCGTCCACGGAGCCCTTTCGTGTTGCTCCAGTGACCTCAGGATCCCTCTAGACTTGAGACAGTGATCTTGGGTTTTCTCTGGAGTGCCATCAAGGAAATCAAGGCTCCTTTTACGTTAGATGTGGAACACGGAATTGCTCTGCACGCAGTGCAGGGGAATCGGGCCTCATCTCGCGGCGAGGGGGAAGTCTCATGGTTTTTCTCGAGTTGCGGCCAGAACTTGGGGTATATTCTCGAGTTACGACGGGGAGGGCCCTTCCAGACACGTGTTTGTTCAGCGACGTCAGGACTCCTGCCTAGGTGCGAGGGACACCTCGGGATTCTCCTCGAGTCTTGGCATGGCAATTGGGACGCGTCTCTCCGTGAGGTGAGAGACCCAGAATCCCTTTCCACGTGCCACAGGGATCCTGGGACTCCTATAAATTTTCAAGAAGAGTCAGGCATCGTCTCCTTTGGAAGGATTGATCTCCGTGGACCTCTCGATTTTTCAAAGAATGTGAGGCCTCCGGTCGCGATGAGGTGGAGGACTAGGTCTTTCTCTGTGGTCTCCACAGCGGATTCATACATCCCTTCGTCTTTGGAGATGCAAGACGAGCCTGCATTCAATTCACTGCAGGGATATCCGGCCTTACTTCGAGTCAGAGCATCTCGGTGTCCATTCCACTTGAGGCCACAAACTCAGGGGCCCTCTCACATACCTGTAGCTGAGAGAAGCCTCCTCTTGAGGTGCTTGTGGAAAGTTGGTATTCCTCTTGAGTCGAAGCCAGGGACTAAGCTCTCATCTCAAGTTGATGTGGGGTCCACGCAGCCCTTTCGTGTTGCTCCAGTGACCTCAGGATCCCTCTAGTCTTGTGACAGGGATCTTGGGTTTTCTCTGGAGTGCCATCAAGGAAATCAAGGCTCCTTTCACGTTTGATGTGGAACACGGAATTGCTCTGCACGCAGTGCAGGGGAATAGGGCCTCATCTCACGGCGAGGGGGAAGTCTCATGGTTTTTCTCGAGTTGCGGCCGGAACCTGGGTATATTCTCGAGTTACGACGGGGAGGGCCCTTCCAGACACGTTTTTGTTCAGCGACGTCAGGACTCCTGCCTAGGTGCGAGGGACACTTCGGGATTCTCCTCGAGTCTTGGCATTGCAATTGGGACGCGTCTCCACGTGAGGCAGGAGACCCAGTGTCCCTTTCGACGTGCCACAGGGATCCCGGGACTCCTATCCATTTTCAAGAAGAGTCAGGCATCGTCTCCTTTGGAAGCATTGATCTCCACAGACATCTCGAATTTTCAAAGGATGTGAGGCCTCCGGTCGCGATGAGGCGGAGGACTAGGTCTTTCTCTGTCGTCTCCACAGGGCATTCAGACATCCCTTCGTCTTGGGAGATGCAAGACGAGCCTGCATTCAATTCACTGCAGGGATATCCGGCCTTACTTCGAGTCAGAGCATCTCGGTGTCCATTACACTTGAGGCCACAAATTCAGGGTCACTCTCACATACCTGTAGCTGAGAGAAGCCTCCTCTTGAGGTGCTTATGGAAAGTTGGTATTCCTCTTGAGTCGAAGCCAGGGACTAAGCTCTCATCTCGAGTTGACTTGGGGTCCACGGAGCCCTTTCTTGTTGCTCCAGTGACCTCAGGATCCCTCTAGACTTGAGACAGTGATCTTGGGTTTTCTCTGGGGTGCCATCAAGGAAATCAAGGCTCCTTTCATGTTTGATGTGGAACACGGAATTGCTCTGCACACAGTACATGGGAATCGGGCCTCATCTCGTGGCAAGGGGGATGTCTCATTGTTTTTCTGAAATTACGGTCGGAACCTAGGGAATATTCTCGAGTTACGACGGGGAGGGCCCTTCCAGACACGTGTTTGTTCAGCGACGTAAGGACTCCTGCCTAGGTGCGAGGGACACCTCGGGAATCTCCTCGAGTCTTGGCATGCTAATTGGGACGCGTCTCCACGTGAGGCGGGAGACCCAGGGTCCCTTTCCACGTGCCACAGGGATCCTGGGACACCTATCCATTTTCAAGAAGAGTCAGGCATCGTCTCCTTTGGAAGCATTGATCTCCGCAGTCCTCTCGAGTTTTCAAAGGATGGGAGGCCTCCGGTCTCGATGAGGCGGAGAACTAGGTCTTTCTCTGTGGTCTCCACAGGGGATTCAGACATCCCTTCGTCTTGGGAGATGCAAGACGAGCCTGCTTTCAATTCACTGCAGGGATATCCGGCCTTACTTCGAGTCAGAGCATCTCCGTGTCCATTCCACTTGAGGCCACAAACTCAGGGGCCCTCTCACATACCTGTAGCTGAGAGAAGCCTCCTCTTGAGGTGCTTGTGGAAAGTTGGTATTCCTCTTGCATCGAAGCCAGGGACTAAGTTCTCATCTCGAGTTGATTTGGGGTCCACGGAGCCCTTTCGTGTTGCTCCAGTGACCTCAGGATCCCTCTAGACTTGAGACAGTGATCTTGGGTTTTCTCTGGAGTGCCATCAAGGAAATCAAGGCTCCTTTCACTTTTGATGTCGAACACGGAATTGCTCTGCACGCAGTACAGGGGAATCGAGCCTCATCTCGCCGTGAGGGGGAAGTCTCATGGTTTTTCTCGAGTTGCGGCCGGAATCTGGGGTATATTCTCGAGTTACGACGGGGAGGGCCCTTCCAGACACGTGTTTGTTCAGCGACGTCAGGACTCCTACTAGGTGCGAGGGACACCTCGGTATTCTCCTCGAGTCTTGGCATGGCAATGGGGACGCGTCTCCACATGAGGCGAGAGACCCAGGGTCCCTTTCCACGTGCCACAGGGATCCTTGGACTCCTATCCATTTTCAAGAGGAGTCAGGCATCGTCTCCTTTGGAAGCATTGATCTCCGCGGACCTCTCGAGTTTTCAAAGGATGTGAGGCCTCCGCTCGCGATGAGGCGGAGAATTAGGTTTTTCTCTGTGGTCTCCACAGGGGATTCAGACATCCCTTCGTCTTGGGAGATGCAAGACGAGCCTGCATTCAATTCACTGCAGGGATATCCAGCCTTACGTCGAGTCAGAGCATCTCGGTGTCCATTCCACTTGAGGCCACAAACTCAGGGGCCCTCTCACATACCTGTAGCTGAGAGAAGCCTCCTCGTGAGGTGCTTGTGGAAAGTTGGTATTCCTCTTGAGTCGAAGCCAGGGACTAAGCTCTCATCTCGAGTTGATTTGGGTCCACGGAGCCCTTTTGTGTTGCTACAGTGACCGCAGGATCCCTCTAGACTAGAGACAGTGATCTTGGGTTTTCTCTGGAGTGCCATCAAGGAAATCAAGGCTCCTTTCACTTTTGATGTGGAATACGGAATGCTCTGCACGCAGGGCAGGGGAATCGGGCCTCATCTCGCGGCGAGGGGGAAGTCTCATGGTCTTTCTAGAGTTGCGGAAGAACCTGGGGTATATTCTCGAGTTACGACTGGGAGGTCCCTTCCAGACATGTGTTTGTTCAGCGACGTCAGGACTCCTGCCTAGGTGCGAGGGACACCTCGGGATTCTCCTCGAGTCTTGGCATGGCAATTGGGATGCGTCTCCACGTGAGGCATGAGACCCAGGGCTCCTTTCCACGTGCCACAGGGATCCTGGGACTCCTATCCATTTTCAAGAGGAGTCGGGCATCGTCTCCTTTGGAAGCATTGATCTCCGCAGACCTCTCGAGTTTTCAAAGGATGTGAGGCCTCCGGTCGTCATGAGGCGGAGGACTAGGTCTTTCTCTGTGGTCTCCACAGGGGATTCAGTCATCCCTTCGTCATGGGAGATGCAAGACGAGCCTGCATTCAATACACTGCATGGATATCCAGCCTTACTTCGAGTCAGAGCATCCCGGTGTCCATTCCACTTGAGGCCACAAACTCGGGGTCCCTCAAATATACCTGTAGCTGAGAGAAGCCTCCTCTTGAGGTGCTTGTGGAAAGTTGGTATTCCTCTTGAGTCTAAGCCAGGGACTAAGCTCTCATCTCGAGTTGATTTCGGTCCACGGAGCCGTTTCCTTTTGGTCCAGTGACCTCAGGATCCCTCTAGACTTGAAACAGTGTTCTTGGGTTTTCTCTGGAGTGCCATCAAGGAAATCAAGGCTGCTTTCACTTTTGATGTGGAACACAGAATTGCTCTGCATGCAGTGCAGGGGAATCGGGCCTCAACTCGCGGCGAGGGGGAAATCTCATGGTTTTTCTCGAGTTGCGGCCCAAACCTGGGGTATATTCTCGAGTTAAGACGTGGAGGGCCCTTCCAGACACGTGTTTGTTCAGCGACGTCAGGACTCCTGCCTAGGTGGGAGGGACACCTCGGGTTTCTCCTCGAGTCTTGGCAAGGCAATTGGGACGCGTCTCCACGTGAGGCGGGAGACCCAGGGTCCCTTTCCACGTGCCACAGGGATCCTGGGACTGCTATCCATTTTCAAGAGGAGTCAGGCATCGTCTCCTTTGGAAGCATTGATGTCCGCAGACCTCTCGAGTTTTCAAAGGATGTGAGGCCTCCGCTCGCGATGAGGCGGAGAATTAGGTTTTTCTCTGTGGTCTCCACGGGGGATTCAGACATCCCTTCGTCTTGGGAGATGCAAGACGAGCCTGCATTCAATTCACTGCAGGCATGTCCGGCCTTACTTCGAATCAGAGCATCTCGGTGTCCATTCCACTTGAGGCCACAAACTCAGGAGACCTCTCACATACCTGTAGCTGAGAGACGCCTCCTCTTGAGGTGCTTGTGGAAAGTTGGTATTCCTGTTGAGTCGAAGCCAGGGACTAAGCTCTCATCTCGAGTTGATTTGGGGTCCACGGAGCCCTTTCGTGTTGCTACAGTGACCTCACGATCCCTCTAGACTAGAGACAGTGATCTTGGGTTTTCTCTGGAGTGCCATCAAAGAAATCAAGGCTCCTTTCACTTTTGATGTGGAACACGGAATTGCTCTGCATGCAGTGCAGGGGAATCGGGCCTCAACTCGTGGCGAGGGAGAAATCTCATGGTTTTTTTCGACTTGCGGCCCGAACCTGGGGTATATTCTCGAGTTACGCCGGGGAGGGCCCTTCCAGACACGTGTTTGTTCAGCGACGTCAGGACTCCTGCCTAGGTGCGAGGGACACCTCGGGATTCTCCTCGAGTCTTGGCATGGCAATTGGGACGCGTCTCCACGTGAGGCGGGAGACCCAGGGTCCCTTTCCACGTGCCACAGGGATCCTGGGACTCCTATCCATTTTCAAGAGAAGTCAGGCATCGTCTCCTTTGGAAGCATTGATCTCCGCGGACCTCTCGAGTTTTCAAAGGATGTGAGGCCTCCGGTCGCGATGAGGCGGAGAACTCGGCCTTTCTCTGTGGTCTCCACAGGGGATTCAGACATCCCTTCGTCTTGGGAGATGCAAGACGAGCCTGCATTCAATTCACTGCAGGGATATCCGGCCTTACTTCGAGTCAGAGCATCTCGGTGTCCATTCCACTTGAGGCCACAAACTCAGGGTCCCTCTCACATACCTGTAACTGAGAGAAGGCTCCTCTTGAGGTGCTTGTGGAAAGTTGGTATTCCTCTTGAGTCGAAGCCAGGGACTAATCTCTCATCTCGAGTTGATTTGGCATCCACTTAGCCCTTTCGTGTTGCTCCCGTGACCTCAGGATCCCTCTAGACTTGAGACAGTGATCTTGGGTTTTCTCTGGAGTGCCATCAAGGAAATCAAGGCTCCTTTCACGTTTGATGTGGAACACGGAATTGCTCTGCACGCAGTGCAGGGGAATCGGGTCTCATCTCGCGGCGAGGGGGAAGTCTGTTTGTTTTTCTCGAGTTGCGGCCGGAACCTGGGGTATATTCTCGAATTACGAAGGGGAGGGCCCTTCCAGAAACGTGTTTGTTCAGCGACGTCAGGACTCCTGCCTAGTTGCGAGGGACACATCGTCATTCTCCTCGAGTCTTGGCATGGCAATTGGGACGCGTATGCACGTGAGGCGGGAGACCCAGGGTCCCTTTCCACGTGCCACAGGTATCCTGGGACTCCTATCCATTTTCAAGAGGAGTCAGGCATCGTCTCCTTTGGAAGCATTGATCTACGTGGACCTCTCGAGATTTCAAAGGATGTGAGGCCTCCGGTCGTGATGAGGCGGAGGACTGGGTCTGTCTCTGTGGTCTCCCCAGCGGATTCAGACACCCCTTCGTCTTGGGAGATGCAAGACGAGCATGCGTTCAATTCACTGCAGGGATATCCGGCCTTACTTCGAGTCAGAGCATCTCGGTGTCCATTCCACTTGAGGCCACAATTTCAGGGTCCCTCTCACATACCTGTAGCTGAGAGAAACCTCCTCTTGAGGTGCTTGTGGAAAGTTGGTATACCTCTTGAGTCGTAGCCAGGGACTAAGCTCTCATCTCGAGTTGATTTGGCGTCCACGGAGCCCTTTCGTGTTGCTCCAGTGACCTCAGGATCCCTCTAGACTTGAGACAGTGATCTTGGGTTTTCTCTGGAGTGCCATCAAGGAAATCAAGGCTCCTTTTACGTTAGATGTGGAACACGGAATTGCTCTGCACGCAGTGCAGGGGAATCGGGCCTCATCTCGCGGCGAGGGGGAAGTCTCATGGTTTTTCTCGAGTTGCGGCCAGAACTTGGGGTATATTCTCGAGTTACGACGGGGAGGGCCCTTCCAGACACGTGTTTGTTCAGCGACGTCAGGACTCCTGCCTAGGTGCGAGGGACACCTCGGGATTCTCCTCGAGTCTTGGCATGGCAATTGGGACGCGTCTCTCCGTGAGGTGAGAGACCCAGAATCCCTTTCCACGTGCCACAGGGATCCTGGGACTCCTATAAATTTTCAAGAAGAGTCAGGCATCGTCTCCTTTGGAAGGATTGATCTCCGTGGACCTCTCGATTTTTCAAAGAATGTGAGGCCTCCGGTCGCGATGAGGTGGAGGACTAGGTCTTTCTCTGTGGTCTCCACAGCGGATTCATACATCCCTTCGTCTTTGGAGATGCAAGACGAGCCTGCATTCAATTCACTGCAGGGATATCCGGCCTTATTTCGAGTCAGAGCATCTCGGTGTCCATTCCACTTGAGGCCACAAACTCAGGGGCCCTCTCACATACCTGTAGCTGAGAGAAGCCTCCTCTTGAGGTGCTTGTGGAAAGTTGGTATTCCTCTTGAGTCGAAGCCAGGGACTAAGCTCTCATCTCAAGTTGATGTGGGGTCCACGCAGCCCTTTCGTGTTGCTCCAGTGACCTCAGGATCCCTCTAGTCTTGTGACAGGGATCTTGGGTTTTCTCTGGAGTGCCATCAAGGAAATCAAGGCTCCTTTCACGTTTGATGTGGAACACGGAATTGCTCTGCACGCAGTGCAGGGGAATAGGGCCTCATCTCACGGCGAGGGGGAAGTCTCATGGTTTTTCTCGAGTTGCGGCCGGAACCTGGGTATATTCTCGAGTTACGACGGGGAGGGCCCTTCCAGACACGTTTTTGTTCAGCGACGTCAGGACTCCTGCCTAGGTGCGAGGGACACTTCGGGATTCTCCTCGAGTCTTGGCATTGCAATTGGGACGCGTCTCCACGTGAGGCAGGAGACCCAGTGTCCCTTTCGACGTGCCACAGGGATCCCGGGACTCCTATCCATTTTCAAGAAGAGTCAGGCATCGTCTCCTTTGGAAGCATTGATCTCCACAGACATCTCGAATTTTCAAAGGATGTGAGGCCTCCGGTCGCGATGAGGCGGAGGACTAGGTCTTTCTCTGTCGTCTCCACAGGGCATTCAGACATCCCTTCGTCTTGGGAGATGCAAGACGAGCCTGCATTCAATTCACTGCAGGGATATCCGGCCTTACTTTGAGTCAGAGCATCTCGGTGTCCATTACACTTGAGGCCACAAATTCAGGGTCACTCTCACATACCTGTAGCTGAGAGAAGCCTCCTCTTGAGGTGCTTATGGAAAGTTGGTATTCCTCTTGAGTCGAAGCCAGGGACTAAGCTCTCATCTCGAGTTGATTTGGGGTCCACGGAGCCCTTTCTTGTTGCTCCAGTGACCTCAGGATCCCTCTAGACTTGAGACAGTGATCTTGGGTTTTCTCTGGGGTGCCATCAAGGAAATCAAGGCTCCTTTCATGTTTGATGTGGAACACGGAATTGCTCTGCACACAGTACATGGGAATCGGGCCTCATCTCGTGGCAAGGGGGATGTCTCATTGTTTTTCTGAAATTACGGTCAGAACCTAGGGAATATTCTCGAGTTACGACGGGGAGGGCCCTTCCAGACACGTGTTTGTTCAGCGACGTCAGGACTCCTGCCTAGGTGCGAGGGACACCTCGGGAATCTCCTCGAGTCTTGGCATGCTAATTGGGACGCGTCTCCACGTGAGGCGGGAGACCCAGGGTCCCTTTCCACGTGCCACAGGGATCCTGGGACTCCTATCCATTTTCAAGAAGAGTCAGGCATCGTCTCCTTTGGAAGCATTGATCTCCGCAGTCCTCTCGAGTTTTCAAAGGATGGGAGGCCTCCGGTCTCGATGAGGCGGAGAACTAGGTCTTTCTCTGTGGTCTCCACAGGGGATTCAGACATCCCTTCGTCTTGGGAGATGCAAGACGAGCCTGCTTTCAATTCACTGCAGGGATATCCGGCCTTACTTCGAGTCAGAGCATCTCCGTGTCCATTCCACTTGAGGCCACAAACTCAGGGGCCCTCTCACATACCTGTAGCTGAGAGAAGCCTCCTCTTGAGGTGCTTGTGGAAAGTTGGTATTCCTCTTGCATCGAAGCCAGGGACTAAGTTCTCATCTCGAGTTGATTTGGGGTCCACGGAGCCCTTTCGTGTTGCTCCAGTGACCTCAGGATCCCTCTAGACTTGAGACAGTGATCTTGGGTTTTCTCTGGAGTGCCATCAAGGAAATCAAGGCTCCTTTCACTTTTGATGTCGAACACGGAATTGCTCTGCACACAGTACAGGGGAATCGAGCCTCATCTCGCCGTGAGGGGGAAGTGTCATGGTTTTTCTCGAGTTGCGGCCGGAATCTGGGGTATATTCTCGAGTTACGACGGGGAGGGCCCTTCCAGACACGTGTTTGTTCAGCGACGTCAGGACTCCTACTAGGTGCGAGGGACACCTCGGTATTCTCCTCGAGTCTTGGCATGGCAATGGGGACGCGTCTCCACATGAGGCGAGAGACCCAGGGTCCCTTTCCACGTGCCACAGGGATCCTTGGACTCCTATCCATTTTCAAGAGGAGTCAGGCATCGTCTCCTTTGGAAGCATTGATCTCCGCGGACCTCTCGAGTTTTCAAAGGATGTGAGGCCTCCGCTCGCGATGAGGCGGAGAATTAGGTTTTTCTCTGTGGTCTCCACAGGGGATTCAGACATCCCTTCGTCTTGGGAGATGCAAGACGAGCCTGCATTCAATTCACTGCAGGGATATCCAGCCTTACGTCGAGTCAGAGCATCTCGGTGTCCATTCCACTTGAGGCCACAAACTCAGGGGCCCTCTCACATACCTGTAGCTGAGAGAAGCCTCCTCGTGAGGTGCTTGTGGAAAGTTGGTATTCCTCTTGAGTCGAAGCCAGGGACTAAGCTCTCATCTCGAGTTGATTTGGGTCCACGGAGCCCTTTTGTGTTGCTACAGTGACCGCAGGATCCCTCTAGACTAGAGACAGTGATCTTGGGTTTTCTCTGGAGTGCCATCAAGGAAATCAAGGCTCCTTTCACTTTTGATGTGGAATACGGAATGCTCTGCACGCAGGGCAGGGGAATCGGGCCTCATCTCGCGGCGAGGGGGAAGTCTCATGGTCTTTCTAGAGTTGCGGAAGAACCTGGGGTATATTCTCGAGTTACGACTGGGAGGTCCCTTCCAGACATGTGTTTGTTCAGCGACGTCAGGACTCCTGCCTAGGTGCGAGGGACACCTCGGGATTCTCCTCGAGTCTTGGCATGGCAATTGGGATGCGTCTCCACGTGAGGCATGAGACCCAGGGCTCCTTTCCACGTGCCACAGGGATCCTGGGACTCCTATCCATTTTCAAGAGGAGTCGGGCATCGTCTCCTTTGGAAGCATTGATCTCCGCAGACCTCTCGAGTTTTCAAAGGATGTGAGGCCTCCGGTCGTCATGAGGCGGAGGACTAGGTCTTTCTCTGTGGTCTCCACAGGGGATTCAGTCATCCCTTCGTCATGGGAGATGCAAGACGAGCCTGCATTCAATTCACTGCAGGGATATCCAGCCTTACTTCGAGTCAGAGCATCCCGGTGTCCATTCCACTTGAGGCCACAAACTCGGGGTCCCTCAAATATACCTGTAGCTGAGAAAAGCCTCCTCTTGAGGTGCTTGTGGAAAGTTGGTATTCCTCTTGAGTCTAAGCCAGGGACTAAGCTCTCATCTCGAGTTGATTTCGGTCCACGGAGCCGTTTCCTTTTGGTCCAGTGACCTCAGGATCCCTCTAGACTTGAAACAGTGTTCTTGGGTTTTCTCTGGAGTGCCATCAAGGAAATCAAGGCTGCTTTCACTTTTGATGTGGAACACAGAATTGCTCTGCATGCAGTGCAGGGGAATCGGGCCTCAACTCGCGGCGAGGGGGAAATCTCATGGTTTTTCTCGAGTTGCGGCCCAAACCTGGGGTATATTCTCGAGTTAAGACGTGGAGGGCCCTTCCAGACACGTGTTTGTTCAGCGACGTCAGGACTCCTGCCTAGGTGGGAGGGACACCTCGGGTTTCTCCTCGAGTCTTGGCAAGGCAATTGGGACGCGTCTCCACGTGAGGCGGGAGACCCAGGGTCCCTTTCCACGTGCCACAGGGATCCTGGGACTGCTATCCATTTTCAAGAGGAGTCAGGCATCGTCTCCTTTGGAAGCATTGATGTCCGCAGACCTCTCGAGTTTTCAAAGGATGTGAGGCCTCCGCTCGCGATGAGGCGGAGAATTAGGTTTTTCTCTGTGGTCTCCACGGGGGATTCAGACATCCCTTCGTCTTGGGAGATGCAAGACGAGCCTGCATTCAATTCACTGCAGGCATGTCCGGCCTTACTTCGAGTCAGAGCATCTCGGTGTCCATTCCACTTGAGGCCACAAACTCAGGAGACCTCTCACATACCTGTAGCTGAGAGACGCCTCCTCTTGAGGTGCTTGTGGAAAGTTGGTATTCCTGTTGAGTCGAAGCCAGGGACTAAGCTCTCATCTCGAGTTGATTTGGGGTCCACGGAGCCCTTTCGTGTTGCTACAGTGACCTCACGATCCCTCTAGACTAGAGACAGTGATCTTGGGTTTTCTCTGGAGTGCCATCAAGGAAATCAAGGCTCCTTTCACTTTTGATGTGGAACACGGAATTGCTCTGCATGCAGTGCAGGGGAATCGGGCCTCAACTCGTGGCGAGGGAGAAATCTCATGGTTTTTTTCGACTTGCGGCCCGAACCTGGGGTATATTCTCGAGTTACGCCGGGGAGGGCCCTTCCAGACACGTGTTTGTTCAGCGACGTCAGGACTCCTGCCTAGGTGCGAGGGACACCTCGGGATTCTCCTCGAGTCTTGGCATGGCAATTGGGACGCGTCTCCACGTGAGGCGGGAGACCCAGGGTCCCTTTCCACGTGCCACAGGGATCCTGGGACTCCTATCCATTTTCAAGAGAAGTCAGGCATCGTCTCCTTTGGAAGCATTGATCTCCGCGGACCTCTCGAGTTCTCAAAGGATGTGAGGCCTCCGGTCGCGATGAGGCGGAGAACTCGGCCTTTCTCTGTGGTCTCCACAGGGGATTCAGACATCCCTTCGTCTTGGGAGATGCAAGACTAGCCTGCATTCAATTCGCTGCAGGGATATCCGGCCTTACTTCGAGTCAGAGCATCTCGGTGTCCATTCCACTTGAGGCCACAAACTCAGGGTCCCTCTCACATACCTGTAGCTGAGAGAAGCCTCCCCTTGAGGTGCTTGTGGAAAGTTGGTATTCCTCTTGAGTCGAAGCCAGGGACTAAGCTCTCATCTCGAGTTGATTTGGGGTCCACGGAGCCCTTTCGTGTTGCTCCAGTGACCTCAGGATCCCTCTAAACTTGAGACAGGGATCTTGGGTTTTCTCTGGAGTGTCATCAAGGAAATCAAGGCTCCTTTCACGTTTGATGTGGAACACGGAATTGTTCTGCACGCAGTGCAGGGCAATCGGGCTTCATCCAGCGGCGAGAGGGAAGTATCATGGTTTTTCTCGAGTTGCGGCCGGAACCTGGGGTATATTCTCGAGTTACGATGGGGAGGGCCCTTCCAGACACGTGTTTGTTCAGCGACGTCAGTACTCCTGCCAAGGTGCCCGGGACACCTCGGGATTCTCCTCGAGTCTTGGCATGGCAATTTGGACGCTTCTCCACGTGAGGCGGGAGACCCAGGGTCCCTTTCCACGTGCCACAGGGATCCTGGGACTCCTATCCATTTTCAAGAGGAGTCAGGCATCGTCTCCTTTGGAAGCATTGATCTCCGCGGACCTCTCGAGTTTTCAAAGGATGTGAGGCCTCCTCTCGCGATGAGGCGGAGGACTAGCTCTTTCTCTGTCATCTCCACAGGGGATTCAGACATCCCTTCGTCTTGGGAGATGCAAGACGATCGTGCATTCAATTCACTGCAGGGATATCCGGCCTTACTTCGAGTCAGAGCATCTCGGTGTCCAATCCACTTGAGGCCACAAACTCAGGGGCCCTCTCACATACCTGTAGCTGAGAGAAGCCTCCTCTTGAGGTGCTTGTGGAAAGTTGGTATTCCTCTTGAGTCGAAGCCAGGGACTAAGCTCTCATCTCGAGTTGATTTGGGGACCATGGAGCCCTTTCGTGTTGCTCCAGTGACCTCAGGATCCCTCTAGACTAGGGACAGTGATCTTGGGTTTTCTCTGGAGTGCCATCAAGGAAATCAAGTTTCCTTTCACTTTTGATGTGGAATACAGAATTGCTCTGCATGCAGGGCAGGGGAATCGGGCCTCATCTCGCGGCGAGGGGGAAGTCTCATGGTTTTTCTCGACTTGCGGCCGGAACCTGGGGTATATTCTCGAGTTACGACGGGGAGGGCCCTTCCAGACACTTGTTTGTTCAGCGACGTCAGGACTCTTGCCTAGGTGCGAGGGACACCTCGGGATTCTCCTCGAGTCTTGACATGGCAATTGGGACGCGTCTCCACATGAGGCGGGAGACCCAGGGTCCCTTTCCACGTGCCACAGGGATCCTGGGACTCCTATCCATTTTCAAGAGGAGTCAGTCATCGTCTCCTTTGGAAGCAATGATCTCCGCGGAACTCTCGAGTTTTCAAAGGATGTGAGGCCTCCGCTCGCGAGTAGGCGGAGAATTAGGTTTTTCTCTGTGGTCTCCAAAGGGGATTCAGACATCCCTTCGTCTTGGGAGATGCAAGACGAGCCTGCATTCAATTCACTGCAGGGATATCCGGCCTTCCTTGGAGTCAGAGCATCTCGGTGTCCATTCCACTTGAGGCCACAAACTCAAGGTCCCTCTCACATACCTGTAGCTGAGAGAAGCTTCCTCTTGAGGTGCTTGTGGAAAGTTGGTATTCCTCTTGAGTCTACACCAGGGACTAAGCTCTCATCTCGAGTGTATTTCGGTCCACGGAGCCCTTTCCTGTTGGTCCAGTGACCTCAGGATCCCTCTAGACTTGAGACAGTGATCTTGGGTTTTCTCTGGAGTGTCATCAAGGAAATCAAGGCTCCTTTCACGTTTGATGTGGAACACGGAATTGCTCTGCATGCAGTGCAGGGGAATCGTGCCTCAACTCGCGGCGAGGGGGAAATCTCATTGTTTTTTTCGAGTTGCGGCCCGAACCTGGGGTATGTTCTCGAGTTACGACGGGGAGGGCCCTTCCAGACACGTGTTTGTTCAGCGACGTCAGAACTCCTGCCTAGGTGCGAGGGACACCTCGGGATTCTCCTCGAGTCTTGGCATGGCAATTTGGACGCGTCTCCACGTGAGGTGGGAGACCCAGGGTCCCTTTCCACGTGCCACAGGGATCCTGGGACTCCTATCCATTTTCAAGAGGAGTCAGGCATCGTCTCCTTTGGAAGCATTGATCTCCGCGGACCTCTCGAGTTTTCAAAGAATGTGAGGCCTCCGGTCTCGATGAGGCGGAGAACTCGGTCTTTCTCTGTGGTCTCCACAGGGGATTCAGACATCCCTTCGTCTTGTTAGATGCAAGACGAGCCTGCATTCAATTCACTGCAGGGATATCCGGCCTTACTTCGAGTCAGAGCATCTCGGTGTCCATTCCACTTGAGGCCACAAACTCAGGGTCCCTCTCACATACCTGTAGCTGAGAGAAGCCTCCTCTTGAGGTGCTTGTGGAAAGTTGGTATTCCTCTTGAGTCGAAGCCAGGGACTAAGCTCTCATCTCGAGTTGATTTGGGGTCCACGGAGCCCGTTCGTGTTGCTCCAGTGACCTCAGGATCCCTCTAGACTTGAGACAGTGATCTTGGGTTTTCTCTGGAGTGCCATCAAGAAAATCAAGGCTCCTTTCACGTTTGATGTGGAACACGGAGATGCTCTGCACGCAGGGCAGGGGAATCGGGCCTCATCTCGCGGCGAGGGGGAAGTCTCATGGTTTTTCTCGAGTTGCGGCCTGAACCTGGGGTATATTCTCGAGTTACGAAGGGGAGGGCCCTTCCAGACACGTGATAGGTGCGAGGGACACCTTTGGATTCTCCTAAAGTCTTGGCATGGCAATTGGAACGCGTCTCCACATGAGGCAAGAGACCCAGTGTCCCTTTCCACGTGCCACAGGGATCCTGGGACTCCTATCCATTTTGAAGAGGAGTCAGGCATCGTCTCCTTTGGAAGCATTGATCTCCGCGGACCTCTCGAGTTTTCAAAGGTTGTGAGTCCTCCGGTCTCGATGAGACGGAGAACTAGGTCTTTCTCTGTGGTCTCCACAGGGGATTCAGACATCCCTTCGTCTTGGGAGATGCAAGACGAGCATGCATTCAGTTCACTGCAGGGATATCCGGCCTTACCTCGAGTCACAGCGTCTCGGTGTCCATTCCACTTGAGGCCACAAACTCAGGGTCCCTCTCACATACCTGTAGCTGAGAGAAGCCTCCGCTTGAGGTGCTTGTGGAAAGTTGGTATTCCCCTTGAGTCGAAGCCAGGGACTAAGTTCTCATCTCGAGTTGGTTTTGGGTCCACGGAGCCCTTTCTTGTTGCTACAGTGACCTCAGGATCCCTCTAGACTTGAGACAGTGATCTTGGGTTTTGTATGGAGTGCCATCAAGGAAATCAAGGCTCCTTTCACGTTTGATGTGGAACACGGAATTGCTCTGCATGCATTGCAGGGGAATCGGGCCTCATCTCGCGGCGAGGGGGAAGTCTCATGGTTGTTCTCGAGTTGCGGCCGGAACCTGGGGTATATTCTCGAGTTACGACGGGGAGGGTCTTTCCAGACACATGTTTGTTCAGCAACGTCAGGACCCCTGCCTAGGTGCGAGGGACAACTCGGGATTCTCCTCGAGTCTTGGCATGGCAATTTGGACGAGTCTCCACGTGAGGCGGGAGACCCAGGGTCCCTTATAACGTGCCAAAGGGATCCTGGGACTCCTATCCATTTTCAAGAGGAGTCAGGCATCGTCTCCTTTGGAAGCATTGATCTCCGCGGACCTCTCGAGTTTTCAAAGGATGTGAGGCGTCCGGTCGCGATGAGGCGGAGGACTAGGTCTTTCTCTGTGGTCTCCACAGGGGATTCAGACATCCCTTCGTCTTGGGAGATGCAAGACGAGCCTGCATTAAATTCACTGCAGGGATATCCGGCCTTACTTCGATTCAGACCATCTCGGTGTCCTTTCCACTTGAGGCCAGAAACTCAGGGTCCCTCTCACATACCTGTAGCTGAGAGAAGCCTCCTCTTGAGGTGCTTGTGGAAAGTTGGTATTCCTCTTGAGTCGAAGCCAGGGACTAAGCTCTCATCTCGAGTTGATTTGGGTTCCACGGAGCCCTTTCCTGTTGCTCCAGTGACCTCAGGATCCCTCTAGACTTGAGACAGTGATCTTGGGGTTTCTCTGGAGTGCCATCAAGGAAATCAAGGCTCCTTTCCCGTTTGATGTGGAACACGGAATTGCTCTGCACGCAGTGCAGGGGATTCGGGCCTCATCTCACGGCGAGGGGGAAGTCTCATGGTTTTTCTCGAGTTCCGTCCGGAACCTGGGTTAAATTCTCAAGTTACGATGGGTAGGGCCCTTCCAGACATGTGATTGTTCAGCGACGTCAGGACTCCTGCCGAGGTGCGAGGGACAACTCGGGATTCTCCTCGAGTCTTGGCATGGCAATTGGGTGCGTCTCCACGTGAGGCGGGAGACCCAGGGTCCCCTTCCACGTGCCACAGGGATCCTGGGACTCCTATCCATTTTCAAGAGGAGTCAGGCAAAGTCTCCTTTGGAAGCATTGATCTCCGCACACCTCTCGAGTTTTCCAAGAATGTGAGGCCTCCGTTCGCGTTGAGGCGGAGATCTAGGTCTTTCTCTGTGGTCTACACAGGGGATTCAGACAACCCTTCGTCTTGGGAGATGCAAGACGAGCCTGCATTCAATTCACTGCAGGGATATCCGGCCTTACTTCGAATCAGAGCATCTCGGTGTCCATTCCACTTGAGGCCAAAAATTCAGGGTCCCTCTCACATACCTGTAGCTGAGAGAAGCCTCCTCTTGAGGTGCTTGTGGAATGTTGGTATTCCTCTTGAGTCAAAGCCAGGGACTAAGCTCTCATCTAGAGTTGATTTGCGGTCCACGGAGCCCTTTTGTGTTGCTCCAGTGACCTCAGGATCCCTCTAGAATTGAGACAATGATCTTGGGTTTCCTCTTGAGTGCCATCAAGGAAATCAAGGCTCCTTTCACGTTTGATGTGGAACACGGATTTGCTCTGCACGCAGTGCCGGGGAATCGGGCCTCATCTCGCGGCGAGGGGGAAGTCTCATGGTTTTTCTCGAGTTGCGGCCAGAACCTGGGGTATATTCTCGAGTTACGACAGGGAGGGCCCTTCCAGACACGTGTTTGTTCATCGACGTCAGGACTCCTGCCTAGGTACGAGGGACACCTTGCGATTCTCCTCGAGTCTTGGCATGGCAATTTAGACGCGTCTCCATGTGAGGCAGGAGACCAGGGTCCCTTTCCACGTGCCACAGGGATCCTGGGGCTCCTATCCATTTTCAAGAGGAGTCAGGCATCGTCTCCTTTGGAAGCATTGATCTCCGCGGACCTCTCGAGTTTTCAAAGGATGTGAGGCCTCCGGTCGCAATGAGGCGGAGGACTAGGTCTTTCTCTGTGGTCTCCACAGGGGATTCAGACATCCCTTCGTCTTGGGAGATGCAAGACGAGCCTGCATTCAATTCACTGCAGGGATATCTGGACTTACTTCGAGTCAGAGCATCTCGGTGTCCATTCCACTTGAGGCCACAAACTCAGGGTCCCTCTTACATACCTGTAGCTGAGAGAAGCCTCCTCTTGAGGTGCTTGTGGAAAGTTGGTATTCCTCTTGAGTCGAAGCCAGGGACTAAGCTCTCATCTTGAGTTGATTTGGGGTCCACGGAGCCCTTTTGTGTTGCTCCAGTGACCTCAGGATCCCTCTAGACTTGAGACAGTGATCTTGGGTTTTCTCTGGAGTGTCATCAAGGAAATCAAGGCTCCTTTCACGTATGATGTGGAACACGGAATTGTTCTGGACGCAGTGCAGGGGAATCGGGCCTCATCTCGCGGCGAGGGGGAAGTCTCATGGTTTTTCTCGAGTTGCGGCCGGAACCTGGGGTATATTCTCGAGTTACGACGGGGAGGTCCCTTCCATACACGTGTTTGTTCAGCGACGTAAGGACTCCAGCCTAGGTGCGAGGGACACCTCGGGATTCTCCTCGAGTCTTCGCATGGCAATTGGGACGCGTCTCCACGTGAGGCGGGAGACGCAGGGTCCCTTTCCACGTGCCACAGGGATCCTGGGACTCCTATCCATTTTCCAAGAGGAGTCAGGCATCGTCTCCTTTGGAAGCATTGATCTCAGCGGACCTCTCGAGTTTTCAAAGGATGTGAGGCCTCCGTTCGCGTTGAGGCGGAGGACTAGGTCTTTCTCTGTGGTCTCCACAGGGGATTCAGACATCCCTTCGTCTTGGGAGATGCAAGACGAGCCTGCATTCAATTCACTGCAGGGATATCTGGCCTTACTTCGAGTCAGAGCATCTCCGTGTCCATTCCACTTGAGGCCACAAATTCAGGGTCCCTCTCACATACCTGTAGCTGAGAGAAGCCTCCTCTTGAGGTGCTTGTGGAAAGTTGGTATTCCTCTTGAGTCGAATCCAGGGACTAAGCTCTCATCTCGAGTTGATTTGGGGTCCACGGAGCCCTTTCGTGTTACTCCAGTGACCTCAGGATCCCTCTAGACTTGAGACAGTGATCTTGGGTTTTCTCTGGAGTGCCGTCATCGAAATCAAGGCTCCTTTCACGTTTGATGTGGAACACGGAATTGCTCTGCACGCAGTGCTGGTGAATCGGGCCTCATCTCGCGGAGAGGGGGAAGTCTCATGGTTTTTCTCGAGTTGCGGCCGGAACCTGGGGTATATTCTCGAGTTACGACGGGGAGGTCCCTTCCATACACGTGTTTGTTCAGCGACGTAAGGACTCCAGCCTAGGTGCGAGGGACACCTCGGGATTCTCCTCGAGTCTTCGCATGGCAATTGGGACGCGTCTCCACGTGAGGCGGGAGACGCAGGGTCCCTTTCCACGTGCCACAGGGATCCTGGGACTCCTATCCATTTTCAAGAGGAGTCAGGCATCGTCTCCTTTGGAAGCATTGATCTCCGCAGACCTCTCGAGTTTTCAAAGGATGTGAGGCCTCCGGTCGCGTTGAGGCGGTGGACTAGGTCTTTCTCTGTGGTCTCCACAGGGGATTCAGACATCCCTTGGTCTTGGGAGGTGCAAGACGAGCCTGCATTCAATTCACTGCGGTGATATCCGGCCTTACTTCGAGTCAGAGCATCTCCGTGTCCATTCCACTTGAGGCCACAAACTGAGGGTCCCTCTCACATACCTGTAGCTGAGAGAAGCCTCCTCTTGAGGTGCTTGTGGAAAGTTGGTATTCCTCTTGAGTCGAAGCCAGGGACTAAGCTCTCATCTCGAGTTGATTTGGGGTCCACGGAGCCCTTTGGTGTTGCTCCAGTGACCTCAGGATCCCTCTAGACTTGAGACAGTGATCTTGGGTTTTCTCTGGAGTGCCATCAAGGAAATCAAGGCTCCTTTCACGTTTGATGTGGAACACGGAATTGCTCTGCACGCAGTGCAGGGGAATCGGGCCTCATCTCGCGGCGAGGGGGAAGTCTCATGGTTTTTCTCGAGTTGCTGCCAGAACCTGGGGTATATTCTCGAGTTACGTCGGGGAGGGCCCTTCCAGACAAGTGCCTGTTCATCGACGTCAGGACTCCTGCCTAGGTGCGAGGGACACCTCGGGATTCTCCTCGAGTCTTGGCATGGCAATTGGGACGCGTCTCCACGTGAGGCGGGAGACCCTGGGTCCCTTTCGACATGCCACAGGGACCCTGGGACTCCTATCCACTTTCAAGAGGAGTCAGGCATCGTCTTCTTTGGAAGCATTGATCTCCGCAGACCTCTCGAGTTTTCAAAGGATGTGAGGCCTCCGGTCGCGATGAGGCGGAGGACTAGGTCTTTCTCTGTCGTCTCCACAAGGGATTCAGACATCCCTTCGTCTTGGGAGATGCAAGACGAGCCTGCATTCAATTCACTGCAGGGACACCCGGCCTTACTTCAAGTCAGAGCATCTCGGTGTCCATTCCACTTGAGGCCGCAAATTCAGGGTCCCTCTCACATACCTGTAGCTGAGAGAAGCCTCCTCTTGAGGTGCTTGTGGAAAGTTGGTATTCCTCTTGAGTCAAAGCCAGGGACTAAGCTCTCATCTAGAGTTGATTTGCGGTCCACGGAGCCCTTTTGTGTTACTCCAGTGACCTCAGGATCCCTCTAGAATTGAGACAATGATCTTGGGTTTCCTCTGGAGTGCCATCAAGGAAATCAAGGCTCCTTTCACGTTTGATGTGGAACACGGATTTGCTCTGCACGCAGTGCCGGGGAATCGGGCCTCATCTCGTGGCGAGGGGGAAGTCTCATGGTTTTTCTCGAGTTGCGGCCAGAACCTGGGGTATATTCTCGAGTTACGAGGGGGAGGGCACTTCCAGACACGTGTTTGTTCATCGACGTCAGGACTCCTGCCTAGGTGCGTGGGACACCTTGCGATTCTCCTCGAGTCTTGGCATGGCAATTTAGACGCGTCTCCATGTGAGGCAGGAGACCAGGGTCCCTTTCCACGTGCCACAGGGATCCTGGGGCGCCTATCCATTTTCAAGAGGAGTCAGGCATCGTCTCCTGTGGAAGCATTGATCTCCGCGGACCTCTCGAGTTTTCAAAGGATGTGAGGCCTCCGGTCGCAATGAGGCGGAGGACTAGGTCTTTCTCTGTGGTCTCCACAGGGAATTCAGACATCCCTTCGTCTTGGGAGATGCAAGACGAGCCTGCATTCAATTCACTGCAGGGATATCTGGCCTTACTTCGAGTCAGAGAATTTCGGTGTCCATTCCACTTGAGGCCACAAACTCAGGGTCCCTCTCACATACCTGTAGCTGAGAGAAGCCTCCTCTTGAGGTGCTTGTGGAAAGTTGGTATTCCTCTTGAGTCGAAGCCAGGGACTAAGCTCTCATTTTGAGTTGATTTGGGGTCCACGGAGCCCTTTTGTGTTGCTCCAGTGACCTCAGGATCCCTCTAGACTTGAGACAGTGATCTTGGGTTTTCTCTGGAGTGTCATCAAGGAAATCAAGGCTCCTTTCACGTATGATGTGGAACACGGAATTGTTCTGGACGCAGTGCAGGGGAATCGGGCCTCATCTCGCGGCGAGGGGGAAGTCTCATGGTTTTTCTCGAGTTGCGGCCGGAACCTGGGGTATATTCTCGAGTTACGACGGGGAGGTCCCTTCCATACACGTGTTTGTTCAGCGACGTAAGGACTCCAGCCTAGGTGCGAGGGACACCTCGGGATTCTCCTCGAGTCTTCGCATGGCAATTGGGACGCGTCTCCACGTGAGGCGGGAGACGCAGGGTCCCTTTCCACGTGCCACAGGGATCCTGGGACTCCTATCCATTTTCCAAGAGGAGTCAGGCATCGTCTCCTTTGGAAGCATTGATCTCAGCGGACCTCTCGAGTTTTCAAAGGATGTGAGGCCTCCGTTCGCGTTGAGGCGGAGGACTAGGTCTTTCTCTGTGGTCTCCACAGGGGATTCAGACATCCCTTCGTCTTGGGAGATGCAAGACGAGCCTGCATTCAATTCACTGCAGGGATATCTGGCCTTACTTCGAGTCAGAGCATCTCCGTGTCCATTCCACTTGAGGCCACAAATTCAGGGTCCCTCTCACATACCTGTAGCTGAGAGAAGCCTCCTCTTGAGGTGCTTGTGGAAAGTTGGTATTCCTCTTGAGTCGAATCCAGGGACTAAGCTCTCATCTCGAGTTGATTTGGGGTCCACGGAGCCCTTTCGTGTTACTCCAGTGACCTCAGGATCCCTCTAGACTTGAGACAGTGATCTTGGGTTTTCTCTGGAGTGCCGTCATCGAAATCAAGGCTCCTTTCACGTTTGATGTGGAACACGGAATTGCTCTGCACGCAGTGCTGGTGAATCGGGCCTCATCTCGCGGAGAGGGGGAAGTCTCATGGTTTTTCTCGAGTTGCGGCCGGAACCTGGGGTATATTCTCGAGTTACGACGGGGAGGTCCCTTCCATACACGTGTTTGTTCAGCGACGTAAGGACTCCAGCCTAGGTGCGAGGGACACCTCGGGATTCTCCTCGAGTCTTCGCATGGCAATTGGGACGCGTCTCCACGTGAGGCGGGAGACGCAGGGTCCCTTTCCACGTGCCACAGGGATCCTGGGACTCCTATCCATTTTCAAGAGGAGTCAGGCATCGTCTCCTTTGGAAGCATTGATCTCCGCAGACCTCTCGAGTTTTCAAAGGATGTGAGGCCTCCGGTCGCGTTGAGGCGGTGGACTAGGTCTTTCTCTGTGGTCTCCACAGGGGATTCAGACATCCCTTGGTCTTGGGAGGTGCAAGACGAGCCTGCATTCAATTCACTGCGGTGATATCCGGCCTTACTTCGAGTCAGAGCATCTCCGTGTCCATTCCACTTGAGGCCACAAACTGAGGGTCCCTCTCACATACCTGTAGCTGAGAGAAGCCTCCTCTTGAGGTGCTTGTGGAAAGTTGGTATTCCTCTTGAGTCGAAGCCAGGGACTAAGCTCTCATCTCGAGTTGATTTGGGGTCCACGGAGCCCTTTGGTGTTGCTCCAGTGACCTCAGGATCCCTCTAGACTTGAGACAGTGATCTTGGGTTTTCTCTGGAGTGCCATCAAGGAAATCAAGGCTCCTTTCACGTTTGATGTGGAACACGGAATTGCTCTGCACGCAGTGCAGGGGAATCGGGCCTCATCTCGCGGCGAGGGGGAAGTCTCATGGTTTTTCTCGAGTTGCTGCCAGAACCTGGGGTATATTCTCGAGTTACGTCGGGGAGGGCCCTTCCAGACAAGTGCCTGTTCATCGACGTCAGGACTCCTGCCTAGGTGCGAGGGACACCTCGGGATTCTCCTCGAGTCTTGGCATGGCAATTGGGACGCGTCTCCACGTGAGGCGGGAGACCCTGGGTCCCTTTCGACATGCCACAGGGACCCTGGGACTCCTATCCACTTTCAAGAGGAGTCAGGCATCGTCTTCTTTGGAAGCATTGATCTCCGCAGACCTCTCGAGTTTTCAAAGGATGTGAGGCCTCCGGTCGCGATGAGGCGGAGGACTAGGTCTTTCTCTGTCGTCTCCACAAGGGATTCAGACATCCCTTCGTCTTGGGAGATGCAAGACGAGCCTGCATTCAATTCACTGCAGGGACACCCGGCCTTACTTCAAGTCAGAGCATCTCGGTGTCCATTCCACTTGAGGCCGCAAATTCAGGGTCCCTCTCACATACCTGTAGCTGAGAGAAGCCTCCTCTTGAGGTGCTTGTGGAAAGTTGGTATTCCTCTTGAGTCAAAGCCAGGGACTAAGCTCTCATCTAGAGTTGATTTGCGGTCCACGGAGCCCTTTTGTGTTACTCCAGTGACCTCAGGATCCCTCTAGAATTGAGACAATGATCTTGGGTTTCCTCTGGAGTGCCATCAAGGAAATCAAGGCTCCTTTCACGTTTGATGTGGAACACGGATTTGCTCTGCACGCAGTGCCGGGGAATCGGGCCTCATCTCGTGGCGAGGGGGAAGTCTCATGGTTTTTCTCGAGTTGCGGCCAGAACCTGGGGTATATTCTCGAGTTACGAGGGGGAGGGCACTTCCAGACACGTGTTTGTTCATCGACGTCAGGACTCCTGCCTAGGTGCGTGGGACACCTTGCGATTCTCCTCGAGTCTTGGCATGGCAATTTAGACGCGTCTCCATGTGAGGCAGGAGACCAGGGTCCCTTTCCACGTGCCACAGGGATCCTGGGGCGCCTATCCATTTTCAAGAGGAGTCAGGCATCGTCTCCTGTGGAAGCATTGATCTCCGCGGACCTCTCGAGTTTTCAAAGGATGTGAGGCCTCCGGTCGCAATGAGGCGGAGGACTAGGTCTTTCTCTGTGGTCTCCACAGGGAATTCAGACATCCCTTCGTCTTGGGAGATGCAAGACGAGCCTGCATTCAATTCACTGCAGGGATATCTGGCCTTACTTCGAGTCAGAGAATTTCGGTGTCCATTCCACTTGAGGCCACAAACTCAGGGTCCCTCTCACATACCTGTAGCTGAGAGAAGCCTCCTCTTGAGGTGCTTGTGGAAAGTTGGTATTCCTCTTGAGTCGAAGCCAGGGACTAAGCTCTCATTTTGAGTTGATTTGGGGTCCACGGAGCCCTTTTGTGTTGCTCCAGTGACCTCAGGATCCCTCTAGACTTGAGACAGTGATCTTGGGTTTTCTCTGGAGTGTCATCAAGGAAATCAAGGCTCCTTTCACGTATGATGTGGAACACGGAATTGTTCTGGACGCAGTGCAGGGGAATCGGGCCTCATCTCGCGGCGAGGGGGAAGTCTCATGGTTTTTCTCGAGTTGCGGCCGGAACCTGGGGTATATTCTCGAGTTACGACGGGGAGGTCCCTTCCATACACGTGTTTGTTCAGCGACGTAAGGACTCCAGCCTAGGTGCGAGGGACACCTCGGGATTCTCCTCGAGTCTTCGCATGGCAATTGGGACGCGTCTCCACGTGAGGCGGGAGACGCAGGGTCCCTTTCCACGTGCCACAGGGATCCTGGGACTCCTATCCATTTTCAAGAGGAGTCAGGCATCGTCTCCTTTGGAAGCATTGATCTCCGCAGACGTCTCGAGTTTTCAAAGGATGTGAGGCCTCCAGTCGCGTTGAGGCGGTGGACTAGGTCTTTCTCTGTGGTCTCCACAGGGGATTCAGACATCCCTTCGTCTTGGGAGATGCAAGACGAGCCTGCATTCAATTCACTGCAGGGATATCCGGCCTTAATTCGAGTCAGAGCATCTCCGTGTCCATTCCACTTGAGGCCACAAACTCAGGGTCCCTCTCACATACCTGTAGCTGAGAGAAGCCTCCTCTTGAGGTGCTTGTGGAAAGTTGGTATTCCTCTTGAGTCGAAGCCAGGGACTAAGCTCTCATCTCGAGTTGATTTGGGGTCCACGGAGCCCTTTCGTGTTGCTCCAGTGACCTCAGGATCCCTCTAGACTTGAGCCAGTGATCTTGGGTTTTCTCTGGAGTGCCATCAAGGAAATCAAGGCTCCTTTCACGTTTGATGAGGAACACGGAATTGCTCTGCACGCAGTGCAGGGGATTCCGGCCTCATCTCGCGGCGAGGGGGAAGTCTCATGGTTTTTCTCGAGTTGCGGCCGGAACCTGGGGTATATTCTCGAGTTACGACGCGGAGGGCCCTTCCAGACACGTGTTTGTTCAGCGAAGTCAGGACTCCTGCCTAGGTGCGAGGGACACCTCAGGATTCTCCTCGAGTCTTGGCATGGCAATTTGGACGAGTCTCCACGTGAGGCGGGAGACCCAGGGTACCTTATAACGTGCCAAAGGGATCCTGGGACTCCTATCCATTTTCAAGAGGAGTCAGGCATCGTCTCCTTTGGAAGCATTGATCTCCGCGGACCTCTCGAGTTTTCAAAGGATGTGAGGCGTCCGGTCGCGATGAGGCGGAGGACTAGGTCTTTCTCTGTGGTCTCCACAGGGGATTCAGACATCCCTTCGTCTTGGGAGATGCAAGACGAGCCTGCATTCAATTCACTTCAGGGATATCCGGCCTTACTTCGAGTCAGAACATCTCGGTGTCCATTCCACTTGAGGCCACAAACTCAGGGTCCCTCTCACATACTTGTAGCTGAGAGAAGCCTCCTCTTGAGGTGCTGGTGGAAAGTTGGTGTTCCTCTTGAGTCGAAGCCAAGGACTAAGCTCTCATCTAGAGTTGACTTGGGGTCCACGGAGCACTTTCGTGTTGCTCCAGTGACCTCAGGATCCCTCTAGACTTGAGACAGTGATCTTGGGTTTTCTCTGGAGTGCCATCAAGGAAATCAAGGCTCCTTTCACGTTTGATGTGGAACACGGAATTGCTCTGCACGCAGTGCAGGGGAATCGGGCCTCATCTCGCGGCGAGGGGGAAGTCTCATGGTTTTCCTCGAGTTGCGGCCGGAACCTGGGGTATATTCTCGAGTTACGACGGGGAGGGCCCTTCCAGACACGTGTTTGTTCAGCGACGTCAGGACTCCTGCCTAGGTGCGAGGGACACCTCGGGATTCTCCTCGAGTCTTGGCATGGCAATTGGGACGCGTCTCCCCGTGAGGCGGGAGACCCAGGGTCCCTTTCCACGTGCCACAGGGATCCTGGGACTCCTATCCATTTTCAAGAGGAGTCAGGCATCGTCTCCTTTGGAAGCATTGATCTCTGCGGACCTCTCGAGTTTTCAAAGGACGTGAGGCCTTCTGTCGCGATGAGGCGGAGAACTAGGTCTTTCTCTATGGTCTCCACAGGGGATTCAGACATCCCTTCATCTTGGAAGATGCAAATGAGCCTGTATTCAATTCACTGCAGGGATATCCGGCCTTACTTCGAGTTAGAGCATCTCGGTGTCCATTCCACTTGAGGCCACAAACTCAGGGTCCCTCTCACATACCTCTAGCTGAGAGAAGCCTCCTCCTGAGGTGCTTGTGGAAAGTTGGTATTCCTCTTGAGTCAAAGCCAGGGACTAAGCTCTCATCTCAAGTTGATTTGGGGTCCACGGAGCCTTTTCGTGTTGCTACAGTGAACTCAGGATCCCTCTAGACTTGAGACAGTGATTTTGGGTTTTCTCTGGAGTGCCATCAAGGAAATCAAGGCTCCTTTCATGTTTGATGTGGAACACGGAATTGCTCTGCACGCAGTGCAGGGGAATCGGGCCTCATCTCGCGGAGAGGGGGAAGTCTCATGGTTTTTCTCGAGTTGCGGCCGGAACCTGGGGTATATTCTCGAGTTACGACGGGGAGGGCCCTTCCAGACACGTGTTTGTTCAGCGAAGTCAGGACTCCTGCCTAGGTGCGAGGGACACCTCGGGATTCTCCTCGAGTCTTGGCATGGCAATTGGGACGCGTCTCCACGTGATGCGGGAGACCCAGGTTCCCTTTCCACGTGCCACATGGATCCTGGGACTCCTATCAATTTTCAAGAGGAGTCAGGCATCATCTCCTTTGGAAGCATTGATCTCCGCGGACCTCTCGAGTTTTTAAAAGATGTGAGGCCTCCGGTCGCGATGAGGCGAGAACTTGGTCTTTCTCTGTGGTCTCCACAGTGGATTCAGACATGCCTTCGTCTTGGGAGATGCAAGACGAGCCTGCATTCCAATCACTGCAGGGATATCCGGCCTTACTTCGAGTCAGAGCATCTCGGTGTCCATTCCACTTGAGGCCACAAACTCAGGGTCCCTCTCACATACCTGTAGCTGAGAGAAGCCTCCTCTTGAGGTGCTTGTGGAAAGGTGGTATTCCTCTTGAGTCGAAGCTAGTGACTAAGCTCTCATCTCTGGTTGATTTGGGGTCCACGGAGCCCTTTCCTGTTGCTACAGTGACCTCAGGATCCCTCTAGACTTGAGATAGTGATCTTGGGTTTTCTCTGGAGTGCCATCAAGGAAATCAAGGCTCCTTTCACGTTTCATGTGGAACACAGAATTGCTCTGCACGCAGTGCAGGGGAATCGGGCCTCATCTCGCGGCGAGGGGGATGTCTCATGGTTTTTCTCGAGTTGCGGCCGGAACCTGGGGTATATTCTAGAGTTACGACAGGGAGGGCCCTTCCAGACACGTGTTTGTTCAGCGACGTCAGGACTCCTGCCTAGCTGCAAGGGCCACTTCGGGATTCTCCTCGAGTCTTGGCATGGCAATTGGGACCCGTCTCCACGTGAGGCGGGAGACCCAGTGTCCCTTTCCAGGTGCCGCAGGGATCCTGGGACTCCTATCCATTTTCAAGAGGAGTCAGGCATTGTCTCCTTTGGAAGCATTGATCTCCGCGGACCTCTCGAGTTTTCAAAGGATGTGAGGCCTCAGGTCGCGATGAGGCGGAGGACTAGTTCTTTCTCTGTGGGCTCCACAGGGGATTCAGACATCCCTTCGTCTTGGGAGATGCAAGACGAGCCTGCATTCAATTCACTGCATGGATATCCGTCCTTACTTCGAGTCAGAGCATCTCAGTGTCCATTCCACTTCAGTCCACCAACTCAGGATCCCTCTCACATACCTGTAGCTAAGAGAAGCCTCCTCTTCAGGTGCTTGTGGAAAGTTGGTATTCCTCTTGAGTCGAAGCCAGGGATTAAGCCCTCATCTCGAATTGATTTGGGGTCCACGGAGCACTTTCATGTTGCTACAGTGACCTCAGGATCCCTCTAGACTTGAGACAGTGATCCTGGATACTCTCTGGAGTGCCATCAAGGAAATCAAGGCTCCTTTCAAGTTTGATGTGGAACACGGAATTGCTCTGCACGCAGTGCAGGGGAATCGGGCCTCATCTGGCGGCGAGGGGAAGTCTCATGGTTTTTCTCGAGTTGCGGCCGGAACCTGGGATATATTCTAGAGTTACGACGCGGAGGGCCCTTCCTGACACGTGTTTGTTCAGCGACGTCAGGACTCCTGCCTAGGTGCGAGGGACACCTCGGGGTTCTCCTCGAGTCTTGGCATGGCAATTGGGACGCGTCTCCACGTGAGGCTGGAGACCCAGGGTCCCTTTCCACGTGCCACAGGGATCCTGGTACTCCTATCCATTTTCAAGAGGAATCAGGCATCGTCTCCTTTGGAAGCATTGATCTCCGCTGACCTTTCGAGTTTTCAAAGGATGTGAGGCCTCAGGTCGCGATGAGGCGGAGGACTAGTTCTTTCTCTGTGGGCTCCACAGGGGATTCAGACATCCCTTCGTCTTGGGAGATGCAAGACGAGCCTGCATTCAATTCACTGCAGGGATATCCGGCCTTACTTCGAGTCAGAGCATCTCAGTGTCCATTCCAATTGAGGCCACAAACTCAGGGTCCCTCTCACATACCTGTAGCTGAGAGAAGCCTCCTCTTGAGGTGCTTGTGGAAAGTTGGTATTCCTCTTGAGTCAAAACCAGGGACTAAGTTCTCATCTCGAGTTGATTTGTGGTCCACGGAGCCCTTTCGTGTTGCTCCAGTGACCTCAGGATCCCTCTAGACTTGAGACAGTGATCTTGGGTTTTCTCTGGAGTGCCATCAAGGAAATCTAGGCTCCTTTCACGTTTGATGTGGAACACGGAATTGCTCTGCACGCAGTGCAGGGGAATCGGGGCTCATCTCTCGGCGAGGGGGAAGTCTCATGGTTTTTCTCAAGTTGCGGCCGGAACCTGGGGTATATTCTCGAGTTACGACAGGGAGGGCCCTTCCAGACACGTGTTTGTTCAGCGACGTCAGGACTCCTGCCTAGGTCTGAGGGACATCTCGGGATTCTCCTCGAGTCTTGGCATGGCAATTGGGACGCGTCTCCACGTGAGGCGCGAGACCCAGGGTCCCTTTCCACGTGCCACAGGGATCCTGGGACTCCTATCCATTTTCGAGAGGAGTCAGGCATCGTCCCCTTTGGGAGGACTGATCTCCGCGGAACTCTCGAGTTTTCAAAGGATGTGAGGCCTCCGGTCGCGATGAGGCGGAGAACTAGGTCTTTCTCTGTGGTCTCCACAGAGGATTCACACTTCGCTTCGTCTTGGGAGATGCAAGACGAGCCTGCATTCAATTCACTGCAAGGATATCCGGCCTTACTTCGAGTCAGAGCATCTCAGTGTCCATTCCACTTTAGGCCACAAACTCAGGGTCCCTCTCACATACCTGTAGCTGAGAGAAGCCTCCTCTTGAGGTGCTTATGAAAAGTTGGTATTCCTCTTGAGTCGAAGCCAGGGACTAAGCTCCCATCTCGAGTTGATTTGGGGTCCACGGAGCCCTTTCGTGTTGCTCCAGTGACCTCAGGATCCCTCTAGACTTGAGACAGTGATTTTGGGTTTTATCTGGAATGCCATCAAGGAAATCAAGGCTCCTTTCACGTTTGATGTGGAACACGGAATTGGTCTGCATTCAGTGCAGGGAAATCGGGCCTCATCTCGCGGCGAGGCGGAAGTTTCCTGGTTTTTCTCGAGTTGCGGCCGGAACCTGGGGTATATTCTCGAGTTAAGACAGGGAGGGCCCTTCCAGACACGTGTTTGTTCAGCGGCGTCAGGACTCCTGCCTAGGTGCGAGGGACACCTCGGGATTCTCCTCGAGTCTTGGCATGGCAAATGGGACGCGTCTCCTCGTGAGGCGGGAGCCCCAGTGTCCCTTTCCAAGTGCCACAGGGATACTGGGACTCGTATCCATTTTCAATAGGACTCAGGCATCGTCTCCTTTGGAAGCATTGATCTCCGCGGACCTCTCGAGTTTTCAAAGGATGTGAGGACTCCAGTCGCGATGATGCGGAGAACTAGTTCTTTCTCTGTGGTTTCCACACGGGATTCAGACATCCGTTCATCTTGGGAGATGCAAGACGAGCCTGCATTCAGTTCACTGCAGGGATATGAAAGGTTGCTGCTGAACGATAAGACGCGGGATTCTTGGCCTCCGGAGGAGACGAATTCAATCCGGGGCCAGAGACGAGGCTGGATCGCTCAGAGCTTTTGTGTAATAAAGTTTTATTAAAGTATAGAGAAAGCTTCTGACATAGGCATCAGAAGGGGGCAAAAGAGTACCCCCCTCCTAGTGTTTAGCTGTATGTTATATAGTCACTCACAGTCTGTTAATGAAATGAAAGGAATGTCATAAAATTTAGAATGGCATCAGATAATCCATCCCAGGCCATAAAACGATTGACTGGAATCTTGTAGAAGGGCAGAATACCAACAAATAGTTCCATTTACATAGATTAGGGGAACAATACCTGAGTAAGTAAGTTAGGCCGTTTGGCGGAACCAACTTGAAGGTAGAGTCTGGGGTTCATTAACATAGCTTAAGACAACATTTCCATACGAAAAAGGAATGTATTGGTTAACTCAAAGTCTGAGAGTAGTTAGCTTTAGGTGAGACCAGGTGTCATGGCAACACAGAATGTTAAGAGAAACCTCCTTTTAATTTGTATAGAGAAGGAAAAACAGATCGCTGGTTTGTTTCTTCCTGCCGCTTAAGAGAGATAAAAATGTCTGGCACTTACAGCCTCTTTCCTCCATTTGGAGACCCCTGGCCTTCCTGCCTTTTACCCTCTCATTCCTCCCTTTTCTTTTAGGAGAATTATGTTGCCTAGGGAAAAGGGGCGTCGTTTTCATTCCATAACTGCTTCAGAGCTGACAAGGGGCGTTGTCCCTAAATTGGTGAGGCAACATATTCTCCTAATCCTCATAGTGAGGATGTCTGATCCAGGGGCCCCAAATAGTAGTTAGAAGAAGCTGCAGTGATAGCAGGAGTTTGAGCAACCATTTGTAACTTAAAAGCTTTTATGCGACTAGAAAAAAATCCAGTCACACAGTTACAAATGCAGGGAGCAAAGAGCAAAAACAAAACAATTAGAATTATATGTCAGGTTATGTCCATAGTTAAGGTACAAAGTATGGCACCAGTCCATTCTAGGGTTGTTAGATGTCATCAGACGAAGGAGAGGCATCACATATGATTGTTGTCGAATGTATTCGCAGACTTGGAGAAAGTCTTTTCCTTGAAGTGGAGATGTCCACCACGGGAAGCCTTCCACTGATGAAGAGGGGAGTGCTCCGCAGACCCAGCAGTTAGACCGATTGTGGAATGCAGCATAGGAGTGAGCCCAGGACAGGAAGGCATTGTCTTGAGGATCAAAGGGCAGACTCAGGATTTCTGGAGTCAGCAGAAGTAGGCTCACATAGATTATCAGGCCCATCTGAAACATACAAAGTCAGAGCATAGAAAGTAAAAACATAAAATGACATCACTTAGTTCTGGTCAGGGTGCCACCTCTTGACTCGAGTGTGATGTACCCACGAATCAATTCCTGGGACTTTGACAGCTGTGGGAGAAGAAAGAATAACCTGTTAAGGGCCTTCCCAGAGGGGCTCGAGGGATGAGCCCCCAGATCCCAATGTTTTTATGAGGACCTCGGTTCCTGGCTCAAATAGAGGCTTGCTGGATTCAGAGGCTGGGTCAGGAGTCGTCTCCCGGAGTTCTGTTAA
This sequence comes from Dama dama, assembly GCF_033118175.1. Classification (NCBI taxonomy): domain Eukaryota; kingdom Metazoa; phylum Chordata; class Mammalia; order Artiodactyla; family Cervidae; genus Dama; species Dama dama. The sequence continues at coordinate 3,001,831 of NC_083706.1, read as the reverse complement.
TGCCTGTTGAAAAGCTGAGAGTTGAGTTACATAATTAGTTAACTCTAAGGCCTCAGGATCTATAACAATGTCTGTGCGTAAGAAAGGCCTTCCATAAATACATTCAAAGGGGGACAGTCCCTCCTTTTTTGGGGCAGTTCGAGCCCTCATTAAAGCTATGGGTAGGACTTTAATCCAGTTGTCCTGCGTTTCTTGAGTTAATTTGCGCAGATGTCTTTTGATAATGTCATTAGCTTTTTCAACCTTTCCTGAGGATTGGGGTCTCCAGGAACAGTGTAAGTGATACTCTATTCCTAGAGCTTTAGACACCCCCTGAGTTATAGCAGCTTTAAAGGCGGAGCCATTGTCACTCTGAAGGCTCCGTGGCAGCCCAAACCTGGGGATAATTTCATGGATTAAAATCTTTATAACCTCCTTAGCTTGTTCACTATGACAGGGGAACGCCTCAATCCATCCAGTAAAAGTATCCACCCAAACTTGTAAGCAAGAATATCCATTAGCTTTTGGCATATGAGTAAAATCAATTTCCCAGCCCTCTCCAGGATACTTTCCCTTTCGTTGTAATCCAGATTTTGCTAGCTTTTCAGTCTTTGGGTTATTTTTCTGACAAACCTCACACCGTTTGATAATGTTCTTTAGAGTTTTCATTATATTTTTACCTTCAAACAAACGAGAAGCCATCTGGTAAGTACTTTCTACACCCAAATGAAAACTCTGATGTAAACCCTTAAGAATTTTCCACTGAGCATTTTCAGGAATTATTAATCGTCCATCCTCGGACTGTAACCATTCTTTATCAGTAATCTTTGCTCCTCTTTTCTCATATCTTTCTAATTCTTCCTCAGTATATTGTGGCTTTTCCTGTTCCACAGGACCTGTCCAGATCAAAGGCGTCTGTAAGGAGGGGGTTTCGTAAAGTGCCGCTTTTTTGGCTTGAGAGTCAGCTAACAGGTTACCGGCAGCTACTTTACTCCCATCCCTGCTGTGCCCTTTGCAATGCATAACCGCTACTTCTTTAGGACAATAGATAGCAGTTAAAAGTCTCTCAATCTCTCTGAAATGCTTAATAGGTTCTCCTGTTGCTGTTTTAAACTGTCTTTCTTTCCATATTGCAGCATGAGCATGTAAAGTCAAATAAGCATACTTAGAATCAGTGTAGATATTCACTCGTTGCCCTTTGCTTAACTCTAGAGCTCGGGTAAGAGCCACGAGCTCCGCTAACTGGGCACTGGTTCCCTGGGGGAGAGATTTTGCTTCTAAAACCTGTTCAGCAGTCACCACAGCGTAACCTGCTTTGCGCTTTCCATCCCGAACAAAAGAACTGCCGTCTGTAAATATTTCCATGTCAGGATTGTCTAATGGGGTATCCATTAGATCCTCCCGAGCTGCATAGTTTAAAGTTAGGAATTGGGAACAATCGTGATCAGGTGTTTCATCTTCCTTCTCAGGAAGGAAGGTGGCAGGATTTAAATTTCCACAAACTTTAAGCTTAGTTACTGGTCCTTCTAACAACAGTGACTGATATTTAAGAAGCCTACTGTCTGTCATCCAAATATTAACCTTAGAATTTAAGATTCCATTCACATCATGAGAAGTCAGTACAGTAAGGTTTCGTCCATTAATTACTTTTAAAGCTTCAGGTGCTAATAAAGCCGCTGCCCCAATTACTCTTAGGCAGTGGGGCCACCCACGTGCAATTACATCTAATTTTTTGCTTAGATAAGCAATAGGTTGCTGGTGAGGCCCCCGGGGTTGTGTCAAAACTCCCAAGGCCATACCTTTTCTTTCAGTGACAAACAGGTTAAATTCTGACCCTGTGGGCAAACTCAAAGCCGGAGCTTGCAGGAGAGCAGTCTGAAGAACCTTAAAAGCCTTTTGAGTATCTGGAGACCAAACCAGTTTGTCGGTTTGGGCCTGCTGAGTTTCAGCTATAAGTTTATATAAAGGCCGGGCAAGTTCCCCATAGCCTGGAATCCAAATACGAGAGTAGCCTGTGATTCCCAAAAATCCTCTCAATTGTCTTAAAGTCATAGGTAGGGGATGGTTTAGTATAGGTTTAATTCTTTCAGGGCCTATGGCCCTAGTCCCTTTTGAGATGATTAGGCCCAGATATCTAACAGATTGTTGACAAAGCTGAGCCTTTTCTCTTGATGCCTTGTAACCGCAGCCTGCCAGAAAGTTTAAGAAATCTTCTGAGGCTCGTGAACAAGCTTCCTGTGTCTCAGCACAGAGCAAAATATCATCTACATATTGTAACACTACCGCTTCAGAGCTATTAAAGTTTTGTAGATCCCGTGACAAACTTTGTCCAAATAAGTGAGGACTGTCACGAAATCCCTGGGGCAAAACTGTCCAGGTTAACTGGGAAGCTGCCTGTGTGGGGTCTTCAAAGGCAAATAGAAATTGACTTTCCTCCGCCAAAGGCACTGAATAGAAGGCATCTTTTAAATCAATTACTGAAAAATATTTGGCTCGTTCAGGAATTTCAGACAATAAAGTATAAGGATTAGGCACCACGGGGTGTAAAGGAACCACAGCCTCATTTATTATTCATAAATCTTGAACTAATCTCCATTTATCATTTGATTTTTTTACACCCAAAATAGGAGTGTTGCATGGACTGTTACAGGGAACTAATAGTCCCTGCTCCTTTAAATTCTCAATGATGGGTTTTAACCCTTCTTTAACCTCAGGTTTCAGTGGATACTGCTTCTTCTGTGGGAATAAGTGTGGGTCTTTGAGCTTGACAACCACAGGAATAGCATTTTGTGCTCGACCCACAGATTTTCCATCAGCCCATACTCTAGGATTCACATTTTGTTCAACTAAAGGTAGAGAAAGGGAAGGCTCCATATTCATGAAAACAGAGGCATGGACCTTGCTCAGTATATCCCTCCCCAAAAGGGGTGAGGGTGATTCTGGCACGATAAGAAACTCGTGTGAAAATAGCACAGAATCCCAGTTGCACGATAGAGAATAACTGAAGTAATACCTTTAGGCTCGTCCAGACAGTCCCATTACGGAAGCGGATCGGGAAGAAAGTGGGCCAGGGGCTTCAGTAAGCACGGAGTAAGTTGCCCCAGTATCTAAAAGGAAATTGACGGATTGGCCTCCCACCGTTATCAATACCCGGGGTTCCTCAGGTGTAATTAGGACGGGAGCTTGTGTGGGGACCCCCGGGCACCTTTAGTCCTGATTGTCTTGAGAGTCAGACCCCTGAGACCTACGCCTCTGGGGGCAGTCTCTCCTCCAGTGTGGTCCCTTGCAGACCGGACATGGAGCCGGGGGCGGCTTAGATGCCTGAGGGCAATCCCGCTTGAGATGCCCCTCCTTTCCACAGCAATAGCAAGCCCATCTCTTTTCACCTGGGTCCCTCTGGGCATTTTTCTCAGGCTGCTTAAGAACGGTTTTCATAGCCATTGCGAGGGCTTCCGCCTTTTCCTTCGTCTTTCTCTGCCTTTCTTTCTTTTCCTCATATTCCCTACCATAATAGACTGTCTGAGCCAGTTGTAACAGATTATCTAAAGACTGATTTGGTCCATACGCCCGTTTTGATAACTTACGGCGAATATCTGGAGCCGACTGAGTGAGAAATTTATCTTTTAAGATCACTTTCCCCTCTTCACTTTCGGGATCAATCTCAGTGAATCTGCGAAGGGCTTCTCTCAGTCTATCTAGGAATTTACAAGGAGCTTCCTTCTCCTCCTGTTCTATGTCTGCCAGTTTGCCATAGTTCAAAGGCTTAGAATGCGCCTGCCTGAGTCCTTCAAGAATACATCTGACAAAATGACTCTGATCCCATCTTCCTTTAGCAGTGTTATAGTCCCAGTCTGGTTCTGTAGCTGGGACCGCCTGACTCCCAGTGGGGAGGGCAGTTATCTCGTCCTCCCTCTTTCCCACTGATTCATTACCAAGCCATTCATCTCCATAATCAACCGCTTTTCCCAAAACTCGAGCCTTTGAGTCGGGAGTCAACGTTTGTCCCAAGATATACATCACATCCTTCCAAGTGAGGTCATAATGCAGAGTAACACCTTTAAAAGCTCTAATATACTTTTCTGGGTCTTCTAAATAGTCTCCCAGATCTTCCTTAATTCTTTGTATCTCTTGATAAGAAAAAGGCTTATTAACTCTCATAGACTGATAATTTCTCCCGGTGGGTACTTCATGAAGGGGCAACAGCATGAGTGGCTGTCCCTCAGTCTCTCTGGCTGCTCTGCACACATCCCAGGGATAGATTGGAGAAACCTGCTTTTCTTTATCTCTTTGCCTCCTGTCCTCTATCTCATCTCCTACTTCGATGGTCTGAGTTTCTACTGAAACCAGAGTAGTCTGAAGTCGTACTGAGACAGGAGTTGTTTGGACCTCTACAGGAGCAGTTCGAATCTCAATTTGGGTTCCCACTGAGACCGAGGCAGTTTGAGTCTCAGTTTGTGTTTCCACTGAGACTAAAGCAGTTTGAACCTCATCTCGGAGACCCGGATACGGGGGCAAAGTAGGAGGACAGGGGGGAGCGGAAGGTTTCACACCCAAATCTATACCCTTAGGACATAAGTCTGGCATATTTCGCAGAGAGAAAAAGGGCAACACATACGCTACTTCTACCCATTTCCCTTGCTTTTTACAGAACCGGTCTAATTGTAAAACAGTGTTATACTTAAGAGACCCTCCAACTGGCCACCGTTCGCCGTCCTCCAGTGGGTACCGCGGCCATGCAGTATCACATAGGAAGACCAGGTGTGTCTTCTTTAAGCCCTGGGGATCAAATCTATCCCAGTTTTTCAGGATACAGTTCAAAGGAGTGAGGCTGGAATTGTTAGCTCCCATCTGTAAGAGAGAAAAAAAGCGACCAGCGCCATTTTTTCTACCGGAGGCGTCCCTCCCTGCTCTAGATGGGGGTGTAGACAGACGTTACACCAAAAGCTTTTCCTTCCTGGTCGGACTTAGTCTGTCCCTTACCGACGCAGGCGTCACACTCGTCCCTCCCGGTTCTACCACCGAGATGGGGTGGGGCTGCACCAGGGGTAGACCTGATGGCATCCCTGACTGACGTCCAGCTCTTCACCTCGCTTGCCTTTGATGCCACCCGGGGCGCAATCAGAGTAACCTTTCGGAATGCCTCCCAAGCTAAGACCTCTGGGGGAAACATTCCTCACCTGAGTGCCTGTGCACAACCCTGAGTATATTCATGACTGCAATAAGACCGATACCAACATGAAACTGAGATGTTCCTTCCAAGCGTCACCACACCGGTATAAGAGCCTCCTCTGGTCCACTAAGAGCCAGTGTTACCAAAGGAAAAAACCATTGCAGTTCCAATCCGAGTAACCTTTAACCTCAGAGATGCTCTGGGAGTTGGAGCTCCATCCAGCTTCCGAACTTTCCATGCCTAGCGAGGCTAGGCGCTTCCTGACTACCAATTCAAGTTTGAGACCTAGGCCACAGTACAGTAGCAACATAGATTACAAGTCCCTGGAAAGTCTATGATCCGATAGATTAGGTTAGTACTTCTAATTCCCAAGGAGTTATGAAATGGTCAAAGAGACTGAAAAGTTTGACCGAGAAAGGAGAGTTCGGTCCACACGCTTTGCCCGTTTCTGGTCAGTTCCCGAAGGAGACATTGGTTGCCTCTTGGCATTGGCAGGTTGGTATAAACCCCCGACAGGTTTCTGCCATAGCCTTATGAGATCACCGCGGGCCCGCAGAGCAGGGCTCCTCACTTGCTTCGCGCAGGGCGTTTTATTCATTTACACAAGCACACCATAGAGTTAGTAAAGTACAGAGGAAAACGTGTTCACTAGGAGAACAAAGAACTAGAGCTCCAAGCATCCTTACCTTGTCCTGAAGGATCACGGACGAGCCCCCAAGATGAAAGGTTGCTGCTGAACGATAAGACGCGGGATTCTTGGCCTCCGGAGGAGACGAATTCAATCCGGGGCCAGAGACGAGGCTGGATCGCTCAGAGCTTTTGTGTAATAAAGTTTTATTAAAGCATAGAGAAAGCTTCTGACATAGGCATCAGAAGGGGGCAAAAGAGTACCCCCCTCCTAGTGTTTAGCTGTATGTTATATAGTCACTCACAGTCTGTTAATGAAATGAAAGGAATGTCATAAAATTTAGAATGGCATCAGATAATCCATCCCAGGCCATAAAACGATTGACTGGAATCTTGTAGAAGGGCAGAATACCAACAAATAGTTCCATTTACATAGATTAGGGGAACAATACCTGAGTAAGTAAGTTAGGCCGTTTGGCGGAACCAACTTGAAGGTAGAGTCTGGGGTTCATTAACATAGCTTAAGACAACATTTCCATACGAAAAAGGAATGTATTGGTTAACTCAAAGTCTGAGAGTAGTTAGCTTTAGGTGAGACCAGGTGTCATGGCAACACAGAATGTTAAGAGAAACCTCTTTTTAAATTTGTATAGAGAAGGAAAAACAGATCGCTGGTTTGTTTCTTCCTGCCGCTTAAGAGAGATAAAAATGTCTGGCACTTACAGCCTCTTTCCTCCATTTGGAGACCCCTGGCCTTCCTGCCTGTTACCCTCTCAGATATCCGGCCTTTCTTCGAGTAGGAGCATTTCGGTGTCCATTCCACTTGAGGCCACAAACTCAGGGTACCTCTCACATACATGTAGCTGAGAGAAGCCTGCTCTTGACGTGCTTGTGGAAAGTTGGTATTCCTCTTGAGTCGAAGCCAGGGACTAAGCTCTCATCTCGAGTTGATTTGGGGTCCACGGAGCCCTTTCCTGTTGCTCCAGTGACCTCAGGATCCCTCTAGACTTGAGACAGTGATCTTGGGTTTTCTCTGGAGTGCCATTAAGGAAATCAAGGCTCCTTTCACGTTTGATGTGGAACACGGAATTGCTCTGCACGCAGTGCAGGGGAATCGGGCCTCATCTCGCGGCGAGGGGGAAGTCTCATGATTTTTCTAGAGTTGCGGCCGGAACCTGGGGTATATTCTCGAGTTACGACGGGGAGGGCCATCCCAGATACGTGTTTGTTCAGCGACGTGAGAACTCCTGCCTAGGTGCGAGAGACACCTCGGGATTCTCCTCGAGACTTGGCATGGCAGTTTGGACGAGTCTCCACGTGAGGCCGGAGACCCAGGGTCTCTTTCCACGTGCCACAGGGATCCTGGGCCTCCTATCCATTTTCCAGAGGAGCCAGGCCTCGTCTCCTTTGGAAGCATTGATCTCCGCGGACCTCTCAAGTTTTCAAATTATGTGAGGCCTCCGGTCGCAATGAGGTGGAGAACTAGGTCTTTCTCTGTGGTCTCCACAGGGGATTCAGACATCCCTTCGTCTTGGGAGATGGAAGACGAGCCTGCATTCAATTCACTGCAGGGATATCCGGCCTTACTTCGAGTCAGAGCATCACGGTGTCAATTCCACATGAGACCACAAAATCAGGGTCCCTCTCACATACCTGTAGCTGAGAGAAGCCTCCTCTTGAGGTGCTTGTGGAAAGGTGGTATTCCTCTTGAGTCGAAGCCAGGGACTAAGCTCTCATCTCGAGTTGATTTCGGGTCCACGGGGCCCTTTCGTGTTGCTACAGTGACCTCAGGATCCCTCTAGACTTGAGACAGTGATCTTGGGTTTCCTCTGGAGGGACATCAAGGAAATCAAAGTTCCTTTCATGTTTGATGTGGAACACGGAATTGCTCTGCACGCAGGGCAGGGGAACGGGCCTCATCTCGCGGCGAGGGTGAAGTCTCATGGTTTTTCTCGAGTTGCGGCCGAAACCTGCAGTATATTCTCGAGTTCCGATGGGGAGGGCCCTTCAGGACGCGTGTTTGTTCAGCGATGTCAGGACTACTGCCTAGGTGCTAGGGACTCCTCGGGATTCTCCTCGAGTCTTGGCATGGCAATTGGGACGCGTCTCCACGTGAGGCGGGAGACACAGGGTCCCTTTCCACGTGTCACAGGGATCCTGGGACTCCTATCCATTTTCAAGAGGAGTCAGGCATCGTCTCCTTTGGAAGCATTGATCTACGTGGACCTCTCGAGATTTCAAAGGATGTGAGGCCTCCGGTCGCGTTGAGGCGGAGGACTAGGTCTTGTCTGTGGTCTCCACAGGGGATTCCGACATCCCTTCGTCTTGGGAGATGCAAGACGAGCCTGCATTCAATTCACTGCAGGGATATCGGGCCTTACTTCGAGTCAGAGCATCTCGGTGTCCATTCCACTTGAGGCCACAAACTCAGGGTCCCTCACACATACCTCTAGCTGAGAGAAGCCTCCTCTTGAGGTGCTTGTGGAAAGTTGGTATTCCTCTTGAGTCGAAGCCAGGGACTAAGCTCTCATCTCGAGTTGATTTGGGGTCCACGGAGCCCTTTCGTGTTGCTACAGTGACCTCAGGATCCCTCTAGACTTGAGACAGTGATCTTGGGTTTTCTCTGGAGTGCCATCAAGAAAATCAAGGCTCCTTTCACGTTTGATGTGGAACACGGAATTGCTCTGCACGCAGTGCAGGGGAATCGGGCCTCATCTCGCGGCGAGGGGGATGTCTCATGGTTTTTCTCGAGTTGCAGCCGGAACCTGGGGTATATTCTCAAGTTACGACGGGGAGGGCCCTTCCAGACACGTGTTTTTTCAGCAACGTCTGGACTCCTGCCTAGGTGTGAGGAACACTTCGGGATTCTCCGCGAATCTTGACATGGCAATTGAGACGCGTCTCCACGTGAGGCGGGAGACCAGGGCCCCTTTCCACGTGAAACAGGGATCCTGGGACTCCTATCCATTTTCAAGAGGAGTCAGGCATCGTCTCCTTTGGAAGCATTGATCTCCGCGGACCTCTCGAGATTTCAAAGGATGTGAGGCCTCCAGTCGCGTTGAGGCGGAGGACTAGGTCTTGTCTGTGGTCTCCACAGGGGATTCAGACATCCGTTCGTCTTGGGAGATGCAAGACCAGCCTACATTCAATTCACTGCAGGGATATCCGGTTTACCTCGAGTCAGAGCATCTTGGTGTCCATTCCACTTGAGGCCACAAACGCAGGGTCCCTCTCACATACCTGTAGCTGAGAGAAGCCTCCTCTTGAGGTGCTTGTGAAAAGTTGGTATTCCTCTTGAGTCGAAGCCAGGGACTAAGCTCTCATCTCGAGTTGATTTGGGGTCCACGGAGACCTTTCGTGTTGCTACAGTGACCTCAGGATCGCTCTAGACGTGAGACAGTGATCTTGGGTTTTCTCTGGAGTGTCATCAAGAAAATCAAGGCTCCTCTCATGTTTGAAGGGGAACACGGAATTGCTCTGCACGCAGTGCAGGGGAATCAGGTCTCATCTCGCGGCGAGGGGGAAGTCTCCTGGTTTTTCTCGAGTTGCGGCTGGAACCTGGGGTATATTCTCGAGTTACGATGGGGAGGGCCCTTCCAGACACGTGTTTGTTCAGCGACGTCAGGACTCCTGCCTAGGTGCGAGGGACACCTCGGGATTCTCCTCGAGTCTTGGCATGGCAATTATGACGCGACTACACGTGAGTCGCGAGTCCCAGGGTCCCTTTCCACGTGCCACAGGAATCCTGGGACTCGTATCCATTTTCAATAGGACTCAGGCATCGTCTCCTTTGGAAGCATTGATCTCCGCGGACGTCTCGAGTTTTCAAAGGATGTGAGGACTCCAGTCGCGATGATGCGGAGAACTAGTTCTTTCTCTGTGGTTTCCACACGGGATTCAGACATCCGTTCATCTTGGGAGATGCAAGACGAGCCTGCATTCAGTTCACTGCAGGGATATGAAAGGTTGCTGCTGAACGATAAGACGCGGGATTCTTGGCCTCCGGAGGAGACGAATTCAATCCGGGGCCAGAGACGAGGCTGGATCGCTCAGAGCTTTTGTGTAATAAAGTTTTATTAAAGTATAGAGAAAGCTTCTGACATAGGCATCAGAAGGGGGCAAAAGAGTACCCCCCTCCTAGTGTTTAGCTGTATGTTATATAGTCACTCACAGTCTGTTAATGAAATGAAAGGAATGTCATAAAATTTAGAATGGCATCAGATAATCCATCCCAGGCCATAAAACGATTGACTGGAATCTTGTAGAAGGGCAGAATACCAACAAATAGTTCCATTTACATAGATTAGGGGAACAATACCTGAGTAAGTAAGTTAGGCCGTTTGGCGGAACCAACTTGAAGGTTGAGTCTGGGGTTCATTAACATAGCTTAAGACAACATTTCCATACGAAAAAGGAATGTATTGGTTAACTCAAAGTCTGAGAGTAGTTAGCTTTAGGTGAGACCAGGTGTCATGGCAACACAGAATGTTAAGAGAAACCTCCTTTTAAATTTGTATAGAGAAGGAAAAACAGATCGCTGGTTTGTTTCTTCCTGCCGCTTAAGAGAGATAAAAATGTCTGGCACTTACAGCCTCTTTCCTCCATTTGGAGACCCCTGGCCTTCCTGCCTGTTACCCTCTCAGATATCCGGCCTTTCTTCGAGTAGGAGCATCTCGGTGTCCATTCCACTTGAGGCCACAAACTCAGGGTACCTCTCACATACATGCAGCTGAGAGAAGCCTGCTCTTGACGTGCTTGTGGAAAGTTGGTATTCCTCTTGAGTCGAAGCCAGGGACTAAGCTCTCATCTCGAGTTGATTTGGGGTCCACGGAGACCTTTCGTGTTGCTCCAGTGACCTCAGGATCCCTCTAGACTTGAGACAGTGATCTTGGGTTTTCTCTGGAGTGCCATCAAGGAAATCAAGGCTCCTTTCTTGTTTGATGTGGAACACGGAATTGCTCTGCACGCAGTGCAGGGGAATCGGGCCTCATCTCGCGGCGAGGGGGAAGTCTCATGGTTTTCCTCGAGTTGCGGCCGGAACCTGGGGTATATTCTCGAGTTACGACGGGGAGGGCCATCCCAGACACGTGTTTGTTCAGCGACGTGAGAACTCCTGCCTAGCTGTGAGAGACACCTCGGGATTCTCCTCGAGTCTTGGCATGGCAATTGGGACGCGTCTCCACGTGAGGCGGGAGACCCAGGGTCCCTTTCCACATGCCACAGGGTTCCTGGGACTCCTATCCATTTTCAAGAGGAGTCAGGCATCGTCTCCTTTGGAAGAATTGATATCCGCGGACCTCTCGAATTTTGGATGTGAGGACTCAGGTCGCGATGAGGCGGACAACTAGGTCTTTCTCTGTGGTCTCCACAGGGGATTCAGACATCCCTTCGTCTTGGGAGATGCAAGCCGAGCCTGCATTCAATTCATTGCAGGGATATCCGGCCTTACTTTGAGTCAGAGCATCTCGGTGTCCGTTCCACTTGAGGCCACAAACTGTAGGTCCCTCTCACATACCTGTAGCTGAGAGAAGCCTCCTCTTGAGGTGCTTGTGGAAAGTTGGTATTCCTCTTGAGTCGAAGCCAGGAACTAAGCTCTCATCTCGAGTTGATTTGGGGTCCACGGAGCCCTTTCTTGTTGCTACAGTGACCTCAGGATACCTCTAGACTTGAGACAGCGATCTTGGGATTTCTCTGGAGTGCCATCAAGGAAATCAAGGCTCCTTTCACGTTTGATGTGGAACACGGAATTGTTCTGCACGCAGTCCAGGGGAATCGGGCCTCATCTCGCAGCTAGGGGGAAGTCTCTTGGTTTTTCTCGAGTTGCGGCCGGAACCTGGGCTATATTCTCGAGTTAGGACGTGGAGGGCCCTTCCAGACACGTGTTTGTTCAGTGACGTCAGGACTCCTGCCTAGGTGCCAGGGACACCTCGGGATTCTCCTCGAGTCTTGTCATAACAATGGGAAGCGTCTCCACGTGAGGTGGGAGACCCAGGGTCCCTTTCCACGTGCCACAGCGATCCTGGGACACCTATCCATTTTCAAGAGGAGTCAGGCATCGTCTCCTTTGCAAGCATTGATCTCCGCGGACCTCTCTAGTTTTCAAAGATGTGAAGCCTCCGGTCGCGATGAGGCGGAGAACTAGTTCTTTCTCTGTGGTCTCCAAAGGATATGCAGACATCCCTTCATCTTGCGAGATGCAAGACGAGCCTGCATTCAATTCACTGCAGGGATATCCGGCCTTACTTCGAGTCAGAGCATCTCGGTGTCCATTCCACTTGAGCCCACAAACTTAGGGTCCATCTCACATACCTGTAGCTGAGAGAAGCCTCCACTTGAGGTGCTTGTGGAAAGTTGGTATTCCTCTTGAGTCGAAGCCAGGGACTAAGCTCTCATCTCGAGTTGATTTGGGGTCCACGGAGCCCTTTCGTGTTGCTAAAGTGACCTCAGGATCCCTCTAGTCTTGAGACAGTGATCTTGGGTTTTCTCTGGAGTGCCATCAAGGAAATCAAGGCTCCTTTAACGTTTGATGTGGAACACGGAATTGCTCTGCATGCAGTGCAGGGAAATCGGGCCTCATCTCACGGCGTCGGGGAAGTCGCATGGTTTTTCTCGAGTTGCGGCCAGAACCTGGAGTATATTCTCGAGTTACGACGGGGAGGGCCCTTCCAGACATGTGTTTGTTCAGCGACGTCAGGACTCCTGCCTAGGTGCGAGGGACACCACGGGATTCTCCTCGAGTCTTGGCATGGCAATTGGGACGCGTTTCCACGTGAGGCGGGAGACCCAGTGTCCCTTTCCACGTGTCACAGGCATCCTGGGACTCCTATCCATTTTCAAGAGGAGTCAGGCATCGTCTCCGTTGGAAGAATTGATCTCCGCGGACCTCTCGAATTTTCAAAGGATGTGAGGACTCCGGGCGCGATGAGGCGGAGAACTAGGTCTTTCTCTGTGGTCTCCACAGGGGATTCAGACATCCCTTCGTCTTGGGAGATGCAAGACGAGCCTGCATTCAATTCACTGCAGGGATATCGGGCCTTACTTCGAGTCAGAGCATCTCGGTGTCCATTCCACTTGAGGCCACAAACTGTAGGTCCCTCTCACATACCTGTAGCTGAGAGAAGCCTCCTCTTGAGGTGCTTGTGGAAAGTTGGTATTCCTCTTGAGTCGAAGCCAGGGACTAAGCTCTCATCTCGAGTTGATTTGGGGTCCACGGAGCCCTTTCCTGTTGCTACAGTGACCTCAGGATACCTCTAGACTTGAGACAGTGATCTTGGGATTTCTCTGGAGTGCCATCAAGGAAATCAAGGCTCCTTTCACGTTTGATGTGGAACACGGAATTCTTCTGCATGCAGTCCAGGGGAATCGGGCCTCATCTCGCAGCTAGGGGGAAGTCTCATGGTTTTTCTCGAGTTGCGGCCGGAACCTGGGCTATATTCTCGAGTTAGGACGTGGAGGGCCCTTCCAGACACGTGTTTGTTCAGCGACGTCAGGACTCCTGCCTAGGTGCCAGGGACACCTCGGGATTCTCCTCGAGTCTTGTCATAACAATGGGAAGCGTATCCACGTGAGGTGGGAGACCCAGGGTCCCTTTCCACGTGCCACAGGGATCCTGGGACACCTATCCATTTTCAAGAGGAGTCAGGCATCGTCTCCTTTGGAAGCATTGATCTCTGCAGATCTCTCGAGTTTTCAAAGGATATGAGGCCTCCGGTCACGATGAGGCGGAGGACTAGGTCTTACTCTGTGGTCTCCACAGGGGATTCAGACATCCCTTCGTCTTGGGAGATGCAAGACGAGCCTGCATTCAATTCACTGCAGGGATATCCGGACTTACTTCAGGTCAGAGCATCTCGGTGTCCATTGCACTTGAGGCCACAAACTCAGGGTCCCTCTCACATACCTGTAGCTGAGAGGAGCCTCCTCTTGAGGTGCTTGTGGAAAGTTGGTATTCCTCTTGAGTCGAAGCCAGGGACTAAGCTCTCATCTCGAGTTGATTTGGGGTTCACGGAGCCCTTTCATGTTGCTCCAGTGACCTCAGGATCCCTCTAGACTTGAGACAGTGATCTTGGGTTTTCTCTGGAGTGCCATCAAGGAAATCAAGGCTCCTTTCACGTTTGATGTGGAACACGGAATTGCTCTGCATGCAGTGCAGGGGAATCGGGCCTCATCTCGCGGCGAGGGGGAAGTCTCATGGTTTTTCTCGAGTTGCGGCCGGAACCTGGGGTATATTCTCGAGTTACGACGGTGAGGGCCCTTCCAGACACGTGTTTGTTCAGCGACGTCAGGACTCCTGCCTAGGTGCGAGGGACACCTCGGGATTCTCCTCTAGTCTTGGCATGGCAATTGGGACGCGTCTCCACGTGAGGCGGGAGACCCAGGGTCCCTTTCCTCGTGCCACAGTGATCCTGGGACTCCTATCCATTTTCAAGAGGAGTCAGGCATCGTCTCCTTGGGAGCATTGATCTCTGCAGACCTCTCGAGTTTTCAAAGTATATGAGGCCTCCGGTCACGATGAGGCGGAGGAATAGGTCTTTCTCTGTGGTCTCCACAGGGGATTCAAACATCCCTTCGTCTTGGGAGATGCAAGACGAGCCTGCATTCAATTCACTGCAGGGATATCCGGCCTTACTTCGAGTCAGAGCATCTCAGTGTCCATTGCACTTGAGGCCACAAACTCAGGGTCCCTCTCACATACCTGTAGCTGAGAGAAAACTCCTCTTGAGGTGCTTGTGGAAATTTGGTATTCCTCTTGAGTCGAAGCCAGGGACTAAGCTCTCATCTCGAGTTGATTTGGGGTCCACGGAGCCCTTTCGTGTTGCTCCAGTGACCTCAGGATCCCTCTAGACTTGAGACAGTGATCTTGGGTTTACTCTGGAGTGCCATCAAGGAAATCAAGGCCCCTTTCACGTTTGATGTGGAACACGGAATTGCTCTGCTCGCAGTGCAGGGGAATCGGGCCTCATGTCGCGGCGAGGGGGAAGTCTGATGGTTTTTCTCGAGTTGCGGCCGGAACCTGGGGTATATTCTCGAGGTACGACGGAGAGGGCCCTTCCAAACACGTGTTTGTTCAGCGACGTCAGGACTCCTGCCTAGGTGCGAGGGAAACCTCGGGACTCTCCTCGAGTCTTGGCATGGCACTGGGACGCGTCTCCACATGAGGCGGGAGACCCAGCATCCCTTTCCACGTGCCACAGGGATCCTGGGACTCCTATCCATTTTCAAGAGGAGTCAGGCATCGTCTCCTTTGAAAGCATTGATCTCCGCAGACCTCTCGAGTTTTCAAAGGATGTGAGGCCTCCGGTCCCGATGAGGCGGAGGACTAGGTCTTTCTCTGTCATCTCCACAGGGGATTCAGACAACCCTTCTTCTTGGGAGATGGAAGACGAGCCTGCATTCAATTCACTGCAGGCATATCCGGCCTTACTTCGAGTCAGAGCATCTCGGTGTCCATTCCACTTGAGGCCACAAACTCAGGGTCCCTCTCACATACCTGTAGCTGAGAGAACCCTCCTCTTGAGGTGCTTGTGGAAGGTTGGTATTCCTCTTGAGTCGAAGCCAGTGACTAAGCTCTCATCTCTAGTTGATTTGGGGTCCACGGAACCCTTTAATGTTGCTCCAGTGACTTCAGGATCCCTCTAGACTTGAGACGGTGATCTTGGGTTTACTCTGGAGTGCCATCAAGGAAATCAAGGCTCCTTTCACGTTTGATGTGGAACACGGAATTGCTCTGCTCGCAGTGCAGGGGAATCGGGCCTCATCTCGCGGCGAGGGGGAAGTCTCATGGTTTTTCTCGACTTGCGACTGGATCCTGGGGTGTATTCTCGAGTTACGATGGGGAGGGCCCTTCCAGACACGTGTTTGTTCAGTGACGTCAGGACTCCTGCCTACGTGCAAGGGACACCTCGGGATTCTCCTCGAGTCTTGGCATGGCAATTGGGACGCGTCTCCACGTGAGGCGGGAGACCCAGGGTTCCTTTCGACGTGCCACAGGGATCCTGGGAATGCTATCCATTTTCAAGAGGAGTCAGGCATCGTCTCCTTTGGAAGCATTGATCTCTGCAGACCTCTCGAGTTTTCAAAGGATGTGAGGCCTCCGGTCGCGATGTTGCAGAGAACTAGGTCTTTCTCTGTGGTCTCCACAGGGGATTCAGACATCCCTTCGTCTTGGGAGATGCAAGACGAGCCTGCATTCAATTCCCTGTTGGGATAACCGGCCTTACTTGGAGTCAGAGCATCTCGGTGTCCATTCCACTTGAGGCCACAAACTCAGGGTCCCTCTCACATAACTGTAGCTGAGAGAAGCCTCCTCTTGAGGTGCTTGTGGAAAGTTGGTATTCTTCTTGAGTTGAAGCCAGGGACTAGCTCTCATCTCGAGTTGATTTGGGGTCCATGGAGCCCTTTCCTGTTGCTCCAGTGACCTCAGGATCCCTCTAGACTTGCGACAGTGATCTTGGGTTTTCTCTGGAGTGCCATCAAGGAAATCAAGGCTCCTTTCACGTTTGATGTGGAACACGGAATTGCTCTGCACGCACTGCAGGGGAGTCGGGCCTCATCTCGCGGCGAGGGGGAAGTCTCATGGTTTTTCTCGAGTTGCGGCCCGAACCTGGGGGATATTCTCGAGTTACGACGGGGAGGGCCCTTCCAGACACGTGTTTGTTCAGCGACGTCAGGACTCCTGCCTAGGTGTGAGCGACACCTCGGGATTCTCCTCGAGTCTTGGCATGGCAATTTGGACGCGTCTCCACGTGAGGCCGGAGACCCAGGGTCCCTTTCCACGCGCCACAGGGATCCTGGGACACCTATCCATTTTCAAGAGTAGTCAGGCATCGTCTCCTTTGGAAGCATTGATCTCCGCAGACCTCTCGAGTTATCAAAGGATGTGAGGTCTCCAGTCACGATGAGGCAGAGAACTCGGTCTTTCTCTGTTGTCTCCACAGGGGATTCAGACATCCCTTCGTCTTGGGAGATGCAAGACGAGCCTGCATTCAATTCACTGCAGGGATATCCGGCCTTACTTCGAGTCAGAGCATCTCGGTGTCCATTCCACTTGAGGCCACAAACTCAGGGTCCCTCTCACATACCTGTAGCTGAGAGAAGCCTCCTCTTGAGGTGCATGTGGAAAGTTGGTATTCCTCTTGAGTCGAAGCCAGTGACTAAGCTCTCATCTCTAGTTGATTTTTGGTCCACGGAGCCCTTTCATATTGCTCCAGAGACTTCAGGATCCCTCTAGACTTGAGACAGTGATCTTGGGTTTACTCTGGTGTGCCATCAAGGAAATCAAGGCTCCTTTCTCGTTTGATGTGGAACACGGAATTGCTCTGCACGCAGTGCAGGGGAATCGGGCCTCATCTCGCGGCGAGGGGGAAGTCTCATGGTTTTTCTCGAGTTGCGGCCGGAACCTGGGGTATATTCTCGAGTTACGACGGTGAGGGCCCTTCCAGACACGTGTTTGTTCAGCGACGTCTGAACTCCTTCCTAGGTGCGAGGGACAACTCGGGATTCTCCTCTAGTCTTGGCATGGCAATTGGGACGCGTCTCCACGTGAGGCGGGAGACCCAGGGTCCCTTTCCTCGTGCCACAGTGATGCTGGGACTCCTATCCATTTTCAAGAGGAGTCAGGCATCGTCTCCTTGGGAGCATTGATCTCTGCAGACCTCTCGAGTTTTCAAAGGATATGAGGCCTCCGGTCACGATGAGGCGGAGGAATAGGTCTTTCTCTGTGGTCTCCACAGGGGATTCAAACATCCCTTCGTCTTGGGAGATGCAAGACGAGCCTGCATTCAATTCACTGCAGGGATATCCAGGCTTACTTCGAGTCAGAGCATCTCAGTGTCCATTGCACTTGAGGCCACAAACTCAGGGTCCCTCTCACATACCTGTAGCTGAGAGAAAACTCCATTGAGGTGCTTGTGGAAATTTGGTATTCCTCTTGAGTCGAAGTCGGGGACTAAGCTCTCATCTCGAGTTGATTTGGGGTCCACGGAGCCCTTTCGTGTTGCTCCAGTGACCTCAGGATCCCTCTAGACTTGAGACAGTGATCTTGGGTTTTCTCTGGAGTGCCATCAAGGAAATCAAGGCTCCTTTCCCGTTTGATGTGGAACACGGAATTGCTCTGCACGCAGTGCATGGGAATCGGGCCTCATCTCGCGGCGAGGGGGAAGTCTCATGGTTTTTCTCGAGTTGCGGCCGGAACATGGGGTATATTCTTGAGTTATGACAGGGAGGGCCTTCCAGACACGTGTTTGTTCAGCGACATCAGGACTCCTGCCTAGGTGCGAGGGACACCTCGGGATTCTCCTCGAGTCTTGGCATGGCAATTGGGACGCGTCTCCACGTGAGGCGGGAGACCCAGGGTCCCATTCCACGTGCCACAGGGATCCTGGGACTCCTATCCATTTTCAAGAAGAGTCAGGCATCGTCTCGTTTGAAAGCATTGATCTCCGCAGACCTCTCGAGTTTTCAAAGGATGTGAGGCCTCTGGTCGCGATGAGGCGGAGGACTAGGTCTTTCTCTGTGGTCTCCACAGGGGATTCAGACATCCCTTCGTCTTGGGAGATGCAAGACGAGCCTGCATTCAATTCACTGCAGGGATATCCGGCCTTACTTCGAGTCAGACCATCACGGTGTCCATTCCATTTGAGGCCAGCACCTCAGGGTCCCTCTAACATACCTGTAGCTGAGAGAAGCCTCCTCTTGAGGTGCTTGTGGAAATTTGGTATTCCTCTTGACTCGAAGCCAGGGACTAAGCTCTCATCTCGAGTTGATTTGGGGTCCACGGAGCCCTTTCCTATTGGTCCAGTGACCTCAGGATCCCTCTAGACTTCAGACAGTGATCTTGGGTTTTCTCTGGAGGGCCATCAAGGAAATCAAGGCTCCTTTCCCGTTTGATGTGAAACACGGAATTGCTCTGCACGCAGTGCAGTGGAATCGGGCCTCATCTCGCGGCGACGAGAAATCTCATGGTTTTTCTCGAGTTGCAGCCAGAACCTGGGGTATATTCTCGAGTTACGACGGGGAGGGCCCTTCCAGACACGTGTTTGTTCAGCGACGTCAGGACTCCTGCCTAGGTGCGAGGGACAACTCGGGATTCTCCTCGAGTCTTGGCATGGCATTTGGGACGCGTCTCCACGTGAAGCGGGAGACCCAGGGTCCCTTTCCACGTGCCACAGGGATCCTGGGACTCCTATCCATTTTCAAGAGGAGTCAGGCATCGTCTCCTTTGGAAGCATTGATCTCCGCGGACCTCTCGAGTTTTCAAAGGATGTGAGGCCTCCGCTCGCGATGAGGCGGAGGACTAGCTCTTTCTCTGTCATCTCTACAGGGGATTCAGACATCCCTTCGTCTTGGGAGATGCAAGACGATCGTGCATTCAATTCACTGCAGGGATATCCGGCCTTACTTCGAGTCAGAGCATCTCGGTGTCCATTCCACTTGAGGCCACAAACTCAGGGTCCCTCTCACATACCTGTAGCTGAGAGAAGCCTCCCCTTGAGGTGCTTGTGGAAAGTTGGTATTCCTCTTGAGTCGAAGCCAGGGACTAAGCTCTCATCTCGAGTTGATTTGGGGTCCACAGAGCCCTTTTGTGTTGTTCCAGTGCCCTCAGGATCCCTCTAGACTTGAGACAGTGATCTTGCGTTTTCTCTGCAGTGCCATCAAGGAATTCAAGGCTCCTTTCACGTTTGATGTGGAACACGGAATTGTTCTGCACGCAGTGCAGGGGAATCTTGCTTCATCCAGCGGCGAGGGGGAAGTCTCATGGTTTTTCTCGAGTTGCGGCCGGAAACTGGGTTATATTCTCGAGTTACGACGGGGAGGGCCCTTCCAGACACGTGTTTGTTCAGCGACGTTAGGACTCCTGCCTAGGTGCGAGGGACACCTCGGGATTCTCCTCGAGTCTTGGCATGGCAATGGGGACGCGTCTCCACGTGAGGCGGGAAACCCAGTGTCCCTTTCCACGGTCCACAGGGATCCTGGGACGCCTATCCATTTTCAAGAGGAGTCAGGCATCGTCTCCTTTGGAAGCATTGATCTCCGCGGACCTCTCGGATTTTCAAAGATGTGAGGTCTCTGGTCGCGATGAGGCAGAAAGTTAGGTCTTTCTCTGTGGTCTCCACAGGGGATTCAGACATCCCTTCGTCTTGGGAGATGCAAGACGAGCCTGCATTCAATTCACTGCAGGGATATCCGGCCTTACTTCGAGTCAGAGCATCTCGGTGTCCATTCCATTTGAGGCCACAAACTCAGGGTCCCTCTCACATACCTGTAGCTCAGAGAAGCCTCCTCTTGAGGTGCTTGTGGAAAGTTGATATTCCTCTTGAGTCGAAGCCAGGGACTAAGCTCTCATCTCGAGTTGATTTGGGGTCCACGGAGCCCTTTCGTGTGCTCCAGTGACCTCAGGATCCCTCTAGACTTGAGACAGTGATCTTGGGTTTTCTCTGGAGTGCCATCAAGGAAATCAAGGCTCCTTTCAAATTTGATGTGGAACACGGAATTGCTCTGCACGCAGTGCAGGGGAATCGGGCCTCATCTCGTGGCAAGGGGGAAGTCTCATGTTTTTCTCGAGTTGCGGCCGGAACCTGGGGTATATTCTCGAGTTACGACGGGGAGGGCCCTTCCAGAAACGTGTTTGTTCAGCGACGTCAGGACTCCTGCCTAGGTGCGAGGGACACCTCGGGATTCTCCTCGAGTCTTGGCATGGCAATTGGGACGCGTCTCCACGTGAGGCGCGAGACCCAAGGTCCCTTTCCACGTGCCACAGGGATCCTGGGACTCCTATCCATTTTCAAGAGGAGTCAGGCATCGTCTCCTTTGGAAGCATTGATCTCCGCGGACCTCTCGAGTTTTCAAAGGATGTGAGGCCTCCGCTCGCGATGAGCCGGAGGACTAGCTCATTCTCTGTCATCTCCACAGGGGATTCAGACATCCCTTCGTCTTGGGAGATGCAAGACGAGCCTGCATTCAATTCACTGCAGGGATATCCGGCCTTACTTCGAGTCAGAGCATCTCGGTGTCCATTCCACTTGAGGCCACAAACTCAGGGTCCCTCTCACATACCTGTAGCTGAGAGAAGCCTCCTCTTGAGGTGCTTGTGGAAAGTTGGTATTCCTCTTGAGTCGAAGCCAGGGACTAAGCTCTCATCTCGAGTTGATTTGTGGCCCACGGAGCCCTTTCGTGTTGCTCCAGTGACCTCAGGATCCCTCTAGACTTGAGACAGTGATCTTGGGTTTTCTCTGGAGTGCCATCAAGGAAATCAAGGCTCCTTTCAAATTTGATGTGGAACACGGAATTGCTCTGCACGCAGTGCAGGGGAATCGGGCCTCATCTCGTGGCAAGGGGGAACTCTCATGGTTTTTCTCGAGTTGCGGCCGGAACCTGGGGTATATTCTCGAGTTACGACAGGGAGGGCCCTTTCAGAAACGTGTTTGTTCAGCGACGTCAGGACTCCTGCCTAGGTGCGAGGGACACCTCGGGATTCTCCTCGAGTCTTGGCATGGCAATTGGGACGCGTCTCCACGTGAGGCGCGAGACCCAAGGTCCCTTTCCACGTGCCACAGGGATCCTGGGACTCCTATCCATTTTCAAGAGGAGTCAGGCATCGTCTCCTTTGGAAGCATTGATCTCCGCGGACCTCTCGAGTTTTCAAAGGATGTGCGGCCTCCGCTCGCGATGAGGCGGAGGACTAGCTCTTTCTCTGTCACCTCCACAGGGGATTCAGACATCCCTTCGTCTTGGGAGATGCAAGACGAGCCTGCATTCAATTCACTGTAGGGATATCCGGCCTTACTTCGAGTCAGAGCATCTCGGTGTCCATTCCACTTGAGGCCACAAACTCAGGGTCCCTCTCACATACCTGTAGCTGAGAGAAGCCTCCTCTTTAGGTGCTTGTGGAAAGTTGGTATTCCTCTTGAGTCGAAGCCAGGGACTAAGCTCTCATCTCGAGTTGATTTGTGGTCCACGGAGCCCTTTCGTGTTGCTCCAGTGACCTCAGGATCCCTCTAGACTTGAGACAGTGAACTTGGGTTTTCTCTGGAGTGCCATCAAGGAAATCAAGGCTCCTTTCACTTTTGATGTGGAAAACGGAATTGCTTTGCACTCAGGGTAGGGGAATCAGGCCTCATCTCGCGGCGAGGGGGAAGTCTCATGGTTTTTCTCGAGTTGCGGCCCGAACCTGGGGTATATTCTCGAGTTACGACTGGGAGAGCCCTTCCAGACACGTGTTTGTTCAGCGACGTCAGGACTCCTGCCTAGGTGCGAGGGACACCTCGGGATTCTCCTCGAGTCTTGGCATGGCAATTGGGACGCGTCTCCACGTGAGGCGGGAGACCCTGGGTCCCTTTCCACGTGCCACAGGGATCCTGGGACTCCTATCCATTTTCAAGAGGAGTCAGGCATCGTCTCCTTTGGAAGCAATGATCTCCGCGGACCTCTCGAGTTTTCAAAGGATGTGAGGCCTCTGCTCGTGATGAGGCGGAGAATTAGGTTTTTCTCTGTGGTCTCCACAGGAGATTCAGACATCCCTTCGTCTTGGGAGATGCAAGACGAGCCTGCATTCAATTTACTGCAGGGATATCCGGCCTTACTTCGAGTCAGAGCATCTCAATGTCCATTCCACTTGAGGCCACAAACTCAGGGTCCCTCTCACATACCTGTAGCTGAGAGAAGCCTCCTCTTGAGGTGCTTGTGGAAAGTTGGTATTCCTCTTGAGTCGAAGCCAGGGACTAAGCTCTCATCTCAAGTTGATTTGGGGTCCATGGAGCCCTTTCGTGTTGTTACAGTGACCTCAGGATCCCTCTAGACTAGGGACAGTGATCTTGGGTTTTCTCTGGAGTGTCATCAAGGAAATCAAGGCTCCTTTCACTTCTGATGTGGAATACGGAATTGCTCTGCATGCAGGGCAGGGGAATCGGGCCTCATCTCGCGGCGAGGGGGAAGTCTCATGGTTTTTCTCGAGTTGCGGCCGAAACCTGGGGTATATTCTCGAGTTACGACGGGGAGGGCCCTTCCAGACACGTGTTTGTTCAGCGACGTCAGGACTCCTGCCTAGGTGCAAGGGACACCTCGGGATTCTCCTCGAGTCTTGGCATGGCAATTGGGACGCGTCTCCACGTGAGGAGGGAGACCCAGGGTCCCTTTCCACGTGCCACAGGGATCCTGGGACTCCTATCCATTTTCAAGAGGAGTCAGGCATCGTCTCCTTTGGAAGCATTGATCTCCGCGGACCTCTCGGATTTTCAAAGGATGTGAGGTTTCTGGTCGCGATGAGGCAGAAAGTTAGGTCTTTCTCTGTGGTCTCCACAGGGGATTCAGACATCCCTTCGTCTTGGGAGATGCAAGACGAGCCTGCATTCAATTCACTGCAGGGATATCCGGCCTTACTTCGAGTCAGAGCATCTCGGTGTCCATTCCATTTGAGGCCACAAACTCAGGGTCCCTCTCACATACCTGTAGCTCAGAGAAGCCTCCTCTTGAGGTGCTTGTGGAAAGTTGGTATTCCACTTGAATCGAAGCCAGGGACTAAGCTCTCATCTCGAGTTGATTTGGGGTCCACGGAGCCCTTTCGTGTGCTCCAGTGACCTCAGGATCCCTCTAGACTTGAGACAGTGATCTTGGGTTTTCTCTGGAGTGCCATCAAGGAAATCAAGGCTCCTTTCAAATTTGATGTGGAACACGGAATTGCTCTGCACGCAGTGCAGGGGAATCGGGCCTCATCTCGTGGCAAGGGGGAAGTCTCATGTTTTTCTCGAGTTGCGGCCGGAACCTGGGGTATATTCTCGAGTTACGACGGGGAGGGCCCTTCCAGAAACGTGTTTGTTCAGCGACGTCAGGACTCCTGCCTAGGTGCGAGGGACACCTCGGGATTCTCCTCGAGTCTTGGCATGGCAATTGGGACGCGTCTCCACGTGAGGCGCGAGACCCAAGGTCCCTTTCCACGTGCCACAGGGATCCTGGGACTCCTATCCATTTTCAAGAGGAGTCAGGCATCGTCTCCTTTGGAAGCATTGATCTCCGCGGACCTCTCGAGTTTTCAAAGGATGTGAGGCCTCCGCTCGCGATGAGCCGGAGGACTAGCTCTTTCTCTGTCATCTCCACAGGGGATTCAGACATCCCTTCGTCTTGGGAGATGCAAGACGAGCCTGCATTCAATTCACTGCAGGGATATCCGGCCTTACTTCGAGTCAGAGCATCTCGGTGTCCATTCCACTTGAGGCCACAAACTCAGGGTCCCTCTCACATACCTGTAGCTGAGAGAAGCCTCCTCTTGAGGTGCTTGTGGAAAGTTGGTATTCCTCTTGAGTCGAAGCCAGGGACTAAGCTCTCATCTCGAGTTGATTTGTGGTCCACGGAGCCCTTTCGTGTTGCTCCAGTGACCTCAGGATCCCTCTAGATTTGAGACAGTGAACTTGGGTTTTCTATGGAGTGCCATCAAGGAAATCAAGGCTCCTTTCACTTTTGATGTGGAACACGGAATTGTTCTGCACGCAGTGCAGGGGAATCTTGCTTCATCCAGCGGCGAGGGGGAAGTCTCATGGTTTTTCTCGAGTTGCGGCCGGAAACTGGGTTATATTCTCGAGTTACGACGGGGAGGGCCCTTCCAGACACGTGTTTGTTCAGCGACGTTAGGACTCCTGCCTAGGTGCGAGGGACACCTCGGGATTCTCCTCGAGTCTTGGCATGGCAATGGGGACGCGTCTCCACGTGAGGCGGGAAACCCAGTGTCCCTTTCCACGGTCCACAGGGATCCTGGGACGCCTATCCATTTTCAAGAGGAGTCAGGCATCGTCTCCTTTGGAAGCATTGATCTCCGCGGACCTCTCGGATTTTCAAAGATGTGAGGTCTCTGGTCGCGATGAGGCAGAAAGTTAGGTCTTTCTCTGTGGTCTCCACAGGGGATTCAGACATCCCTTCGTCTTGGGAGATGCAAGACGAGCCTGCATTCAATTCACTGCAGGGATATCCGGCCTTACTTCGAGTCAGAGCATCTCGGTGTCCATTCCATTTGAGGCCACAAACTCAGGGTCCCTCTCACATACCTGTAGCTCAGAGAAGCCTCCTCTTGAGGTGCTTGTGGAAAGTTGATATTCCTCTTGAGTCGAAGCCAGGGACTAAGCTCTCATCTCGAGTTGATTTGGGGTCCACGGAGCCCTTTCGTGTGCTCCAGTGACCTCAGGATCCCTCTAGACTTGAGACAGTGATCTTGGGTTTTCTCTGGAGTGCCATCAAGGAAATCAAGGCTCCTTTCAAATTTGATGTGGAACACGGAATTGCTCTGCACGCAGTGCAGGGGAATCGGGCCTCATCTCGTGGCAAGGGGGAAGTCTCATGTTTTTCTCGAGTTGCGGCCGGAACCTGGGGTATATTCTCGAGTTACGACGGGGAGGGCCCTTCCAGAAACGTGTTTGTTCAGCGACGTCAGGACTCCTGCCTAGGTGCGAGGGACACCTCGGGATTCTCCTCGAGTCTTGGCATGGCAATTGGGACGCGTCTCCACGTGAGGCGCGAGACCCAAGGTCCCTTTCCACGTGCCACAGGGATCCTGGGACTCCTATCCATTTTCAAGAGGAGTCAGGCATCGTCTCCTTTGGAAGCATTGATCTCCGCGGACCTCTCGAGTTTTCAAAGGATGTGAGGCCTCCGCTCGCGATGAGCCGGAGGACTAGCTCATTCTCTGTCATCTCCACAGGGGATTCAGACATCCCTTCGTCTTGGGAGATGCAAGACGAGCCTGCATTCAATTCACTGCAGGGATATCCGGCCTTACTTCGAGTCAGAGCATCTCGGTGTCCATTCCACTTGAGGCCACAAACTCAGGGTCCCTCTCACATACCTGTAGCTGAGAGAAGCCTCCTCTTGAGGTGCTTGTGGAAAGTTGGTATTCCTCTTGAGTCGAAGCCAGGGACTAAGCTCTCATCTCGAGTTGATTTGTGGCCCACGGAGCCCTTTCGTGTTGCTCCAGTGACCTCAGGATCCCTCTAGACTTGAGACAGTGATCTTGGGTTTTCTCTGGAGTGCCATCAAGGAAATCAAGGCTCCTTTCAAATTTGATGTGGAACACGGAATTGCTCTGCACGCAGTGCAGGGGAATCGGGCCTCATCTCGTGGCAAGGGGGAACTCTCATGGTTTTTCTCGAGTTGCGGCCGGAACCTGGGGTATATTCTCGAGTTACGACAGGGAGGGCCCTTTCAGAAACGTGTTTGTTCAGCGACGTCAGGACTCCTGCCTAGGTGCGAGGGACACCTCGGGATTCTCCTCGAGTGTTGGCATGGCAATTGGGACGCGTCTCCACGTGAGGCGCGAGACCCAAGGTCCCTTTCCACGTGCCACAGGGATCCTGGGACTCCTATCCATTTTCAAGAGGAGTCAGGCATCGTCTCCTTTGGAAGCATTGATCTCCGCGGACCTCTCGAGTTTTCAAAGGATGTGAGGCCTCCGCTCGCGATGAGGCGGAGGACTAGCTCTTTCTCTGTCACCTCCACAGGGGATTCAGACATCCCTTCGTCTTGGGAGATGCAAGACGAGCCTGCATTCAATTCACTGTAGGGATATCCGGCCTTACTTCGAGTCAGAGCATCTCGGTGTCCATTCCACTTGAGGCCACAAACTCAGGGTCCCTCTCACATACCTGTAGCTGAGAGAAGCCTCCTCTTTAGGTGCTTGTGGAAAGTTGGTATTCCTCTTGAGTCGAAGCCAGGGACTAAGCTCTCATCTCGAGTTGATTTGTGGTCCACGGAGCCCTTTCGTGTTGCTCCAGTGACCTCAGGATCCCTCTAGACTTGAGACAGTGAACTTGGGTTTTCTCTGGAGTGCCATCAAGGAAATCAAGGCTCCTTTCACTTTTGATGTGGAAAACGGAATTGCTTTGCACTCAGGGTAGGGGAATCAGGCCTCATCTCGCGGCGAGGGGGAAGTCTCATGGTTTTTCTCGAGTTGCGGCCCGAACCTGGGGTATATTCTCGAGTTACGACTGGGAGAGCCCTTCCAGACACGTGTTTGTTCAGCGACGTCAGGACTCCTGCCTAGGTGCGAGGGACACCTCGGGATTCTCCTCGAGTCTTGGCATGGCAATTGGGACGCGTCTCCACGTGAGGCGGGAGACCCTGGGTCCCTTTCCACGTGCCACAGGGATCCTGGGACTCCTATCCATTTTCAAGAGGAGTCAGGCATCGTCTCCTTTGGAAGCAATGATCTCCGCGGACCTCTCGAGTTTTCAAAGGATGTGAGGCCTCTGCTCGTGATGAGGCGGAGAATTAGGTTTTTCTCTGTGGTCTCCACAGGAGATTCAGACATCCCTTCGTCTTGGGAGATGCAAGACGAGCCTGCATTCAATTTACTGCAGGGATATCCGGCCTTACTTCGAGTCAGAGCATCTCAATGTCCATTCCACTTGAGGCCACAAACTCAGGGTCCCTCTCACATACCTGTAGCTGAGAGAAGCCTCCTCTTGAGGTGCTTGTGGAAAGTTGGTATTCCTCTTGAGTCGAAGCCAGGGACTAAGCTCTCATCTCAAGTTGATTTGGGGTCCATGGAGCCCTTTCGTGTTGTTACAGTGACCTCAGGATCCCTCTAGACTAGGGACAGTGATCTTGGGTTTTCTCTGGAGTGTCATCAAGGAAATCAAGGCTCCTTTCACTTCTGATGTGGAATACGGAATTGCTCTGCATGCAGGGCAGGGGAATCGGGCCTCATCTCGCGGCGAGGGGGAAGTCTCATGGTTTTTCTCGAGTTGCGGCCGAAACCTGGGGTATATTCTCGAGTTACGACGGGGAGGGCCCTTCCAGACACGTGTTTGTTCAGCGACGTCAGGACTCCTGCCTAGGTGCAAGGGACACCTCGGGATTCTCCTCGAGTCTTGGCATGGCAATTGGGACGCGTCTCCACGTGAGGAGGGAGACCCAGGGTCCCTTTCCACGTGCCACAGGGATCCTGGGACTCCTATCCATTTTCAAGAGGAGTCAGGCATCGTCTCCTTTGGAAGCATTGATCTCCGCGGACCTCTCGGATTTTCAAAGATGTGAGGTTTCTGGTCGCGATGAGGCAGAAAGTTAGGTCTTTCTCTGTGGTCTCCACAGGGGATTCAGACATCCCTTCGTCTTGGGAGATGCAAGACGAGCCTGCATTCAATTCACTGCAGGGATATCCGGCCTTACTTCGAGTCAGAGCATCTCGGTGTCCATTCCATTTGAGGCCACAAACTCAGGGTCCCTCTCACATACCTGTAGCTCAGAGAAGCCTCCTCTTGAGGTGCTTGTGGAAAGTTGGTATTCCACTTGAATCGAAGCCAGGGACTAAGCTCTCATCTCGAGTTGATTTGGGGTCCACGGAGCCCTTTCGTGTGCTCCAGTGACCTCAGGATCCCTCTAGACTTGAGACAGTGATCTTGGGTTTTCTCTGGAGTGCCATCAAGGAAATCAAGGCTCCTTTCAAATTTGATGTGGAACACGGAATTGCTCTGCACGCAGTGCAGGGGAATCGGGCCTCATCTCGTGGCAAGGGGGAAGTCTCATGTTTTTCTCGAGTTGCGGCCGGAACCTGGGGTATATTCTCGAGTTACGACGGGGAGGGCCCTTCCAGAAACGTGTTTGTTCAGCGACGTCAGGACTCCTGCCTAGGTGCGAGGGACACCTCGGGATTCTCCTCGAGTCTTGGCATGGCAATTGGGACGCGTCTCCACGTGAGGCGCGAGACCCAAGGTCCCTTTCCACGTGCCACAGGGATCCTGGGACTCCTATCCATTTTCAAGAGGAGTCAGGCATCGTCTCCTTTGGAAGCATTGATCTCCGCGGACCTCTCGAGTTTTCAAAGGATGTGAGGCCTCCGCTCGCGATGAGCCGGAGGACTAGCTCTTTCTCTGTCATCTCCACAGGGGATTCAGACATCCCTTCGTCTTGGGAGATGCAAGACGAGCCTGCATTCAATTCACTGCAGGGATATCCGGCCTTACTTCGAGTCAGAGCATCTCGGTGTCCATTCCACTTGAGGCCACAAACTCAGGGTCCCTCTCACATACCTGTAGCTGAGAGAAGCCTCCTCTTGAGGTGCTTGTGGAAAGTTGGTATTCCTCTTGAGTCGAAGCCAGGGACTAAGCTCTCATCTCGAGTTGATTTGTGGTCCACGGAGCCCTTTCGTGTTGCTCCAGTGACCTCAGGATCCCTCTAGACTTGAGACAGTGAACTTGGGTTTTCTATGGAGTGCCATCAAGGAAATCAAGGCTCCTTTCACTTTTGATGTGGAACACGGAATTGTTCTGCACGCAGTGCAGGGGAATCTTGCTTCATCCAGCGGCGAGGGGGAAGTCTCATGGTTTTTCTCGAGTTGCGGCCGGAAACTGGGTTATATTCTCGAGTTACGACGGGGAGGGCCCTTCCAGACACGTGTTTGTTCAGCGACGTTAGGACTCCTGCCTAGGTGCGAGGGACACCTCGGGATTCTCCTCGAGTCTTGGCATGGCAATGGGGACGCGTCTCCACGTGAGGCGGGAAACCCAGTGTCCCTTTCCACGGTCCACAGGGATCCTGGGACGCCTATCCATTTTCAAGAGGAGTCAGGCATCGTCTCCTTTGGAAGCATTGATCTCCGCGGACCTCTCGGATTTTCAAAGATGTGAGGTCTCTGGTCGCGATGAGGCAGAAAGTTAGGTCTTTCTCTGTGGTCTCCACAGGGGATTCAGACATCCCTTCGTCTTGGGAGATGCAAGACGAGCCTGCATTCAATTCACTGCAGGGATATCCGGCCTTACTTCGAGTCAGAGCATCTCGGTGTCCATTCCATTTGAGGCCACAAACTCAGGGTCCCTCTCACATACCTGTAGCTCAGAGAAGCCTCCTCTTGAGGTGCTTGTGGAAAGTTGATATTCCTCTTGAGTCGAAGCCAGGGACTAAGCTCTCATCTCGAGTTGATTTGTGGTCCACGGAGCCCTTTCGTGTGCTCCAGTGACCTCAGGATCCCTCTAGACTTGAGACAGTGATCTTGGGTTTTCTCTGGAGTGCCATCAAGGAAATCAAGGCTCCTTTCAAATTTGATGTGGAACACGGAATTGCTCTGCACGCAGTGCAGGGGAATCGGGCCTCATCTCGTGGCAAGGGGGAAGTCTCATGTTTTTCTCGAGTTGCGGCCGGAACCTGGGGTATATTCTCGAGTTACGACGGGGAGGGCCCTTCCAGAAACGTGTTTGTTCAGCGACGTCAGGACTCCTGCCTAGGTGCGAGGGACACCTCGGGATTCTCCTCGAGTCTTGGCATGGCAATTGGGACGCGTCTCCACGTGAGGCGCGAGACCCAAGGTCCCTTTCCACGTGCCACAGGGATCCTGGGACTCCTATCCATTTTCAAGAGGAGTCAGGCATCGTCTCCTTTGGAAGCATTGATCTCCGCGGACCTCTCGAGTTTTCAAAGGATGTGAGGCCTCCGCTCGCGATGAGCCGGAGGACTAGCTCTTTCTCTGTCATCTCCACAGGGGATTCAGACATCCCTTCGTCTTGGGAGATGCAAGACGAGCCTGCATTCAATTCACTGCAGGGATATCCGGCCTTACTTCGAGTCAGAGCATCTCGGTGTCCATTCCACTTGAGGCCACAAACTCAGGGTCCCTCTCACATACCTGTAGCTGAGAGAAGCCTCCTCTTGAGGTGCTTGTGGAAAGTTGGTATTCCTCTTGAGTCGAAGCCAGGGACTAAGCTCTCATCTCGAGTTGATTTGTGGTCCACGGAGCCCTTTCGTGTTGCTCCAGTGACCTCAGGATCCCTCTAGACTTGAGACAGTGAACTTGGGTTTTCTATGGAGTGCCATCAAGGAAATCAAGGCTCCTTTCACTTTTGATGTGGAAAACGGAATTGCTTTGCACTCAGGGCAGGGGAATCAGGCCTCATCTCCCGGCGAAGGGGAAGTCTCATGGTTTTTCTCGAGTTGCGGCCCGAACCTGGGGTATATTCTCGAGTTACGACTGGGAGGGTCCTTCCAGACACGTGTTTGTTCAGCGACGTCAGGACTCCTGCCTAGGTGTGAGGGACACCTCGGGATTCTCCTCGAGTCTTGGCATGGCAATTGGGACGCGTCTCCACGTGAGGCGGGAAACCCAGGGTCCCTTTACACGTGCCACAGGGATCCTGGGACTCCTATCCATTTTCAAGAGGAGTCAGGCATCGTCTCCTTTGGAAGCAATGATCTCCGCGGACCTCTCGAGTTTTCAAAGGATGTGAGGCCTCTGCTCGTGATGAGGCGGAGAATTAGGTTTTTCTCTGTGGTCTCCACAGGAGATTCAGACATCCCTTCGTCTTGGGAGATGCAAGACGAGCCTGCATTCAATTCACTGCAGGGATATCCGGCCTTACTTCGAGTCAGAGCATCTCGGTGTCCATTCCACTTGAGGCCACAAACTCAGGGTCCCTCTCACATACCTGTAGCTGAGAGAAGCCTCCTCATTAGGTGCTTGTGGAAAGTTGCTATTCCTCTTGAGTCGAAGCCAGGGACTAAGCTCTCATCTCGAGTTGATTTGGGGTCCACAGAGCCCTTTCGTGTTTCTACAGGGACCTCAGGATCCATCTAGACTTGAGACAGTGATCTTGCGTTTTCTCTGCAGTGCCATCAAGGAAATCAAGGCTCCTTTCACGTTTGATGTGGAACACGGAATTGTTCTGCACGCAGTGCAGGGGAATCGGGCTTCATCCAGCGGCGAGGGGAAGTCTCATGGTTTTTCTCGAGTTGCGGCCGGAACCTGGGGTATATTCTCGAGTTACGACGGGGAGGGCCCTTCCAGACACGTGTTTGTTCAGCGACGTCAGGACTCCTGCCTAGGTGCGAGGGACACCTCGGGATTCTCCTCGAGTCTTGGCATGGCAATGGGGACGCGTCTCCACGTGAGGTGGGAAACCCAGTGTCCCTTTCCACGTGCCACAGGGATCCTGGGACTCCTATCCATTTTCAAGAGGAGTCAGGCATCGTCTCCTTTGGAAGCATTGATCTCCGCGGACCTCTCGAGTTTTCAAAGGATGTGAGGCCTCCGCTCGCGATGAGCCGGAGGACTAGCTCTTTCTCTGTCATCTCCACAGGGGATTCAGACATCCCTTCGTCTTGGGAGATGCAAGACGAGCCTGCATTCAATTCACTGCAGGGATATCCGGCCTTACTTCGAGTCAGAGCATCTCGGTGTCCATTCCACTTGAGGCCACAAACTCAGGGTCCCTCTCACATACCTGTAGCTGAGAGAAGCCTCCTCTTGAGGTGCTTGTGGAAAGTTGGTATTCCTCTTGAGTCGAAGCCAGGGACTAAGCTCTCATCTCGAGTTGATTTGTGGTCCACGGAGCCCTTTCGTGTTGCTCCAGTGACCTCAGGATCCCTCTAGACTTGAGACAGTGAACTTGGGTTTTCTATGGAGTGCCATCAAGGAAATCAAGGCTCCTTTCACTTTTGATGTGGAACACGGAATTGTTCTGCACGCAGTGCAGGGGAATCTTGCTTCATCCAGCGGCGAGGGGGAAGTCTCATGGTTTTTCTCGAGTTGCGGCCGGAAACTGGGTTATATTCTCGAGTTACGACGGGGAGGGCCCTTCCAGACACGTGTTTGTTCAGCGACGTTAGGACTCCTGCCTAGGTGCGAGGGACACCTCGGGATTCTCCTCGAGTCTTGGCATGGCAATGGGGACGCGTCTCCACGTGAGGCGGGAAACCCAGTGTCCCTTTCCACGGTCCACAGGGATCCTGGGACGCCTATCCATTTTCAAGAGGAGTCAGGCATCGTCTCCTTTGGAAGCATTGATCTCCGCGGACCTCTCGGATTTTCAAAGATGTGAGGTCTCTGGTCGCGATGAGGCAGAAAGTTAGGTCTTTCTCTGTGGTCTCCACAGGGGATTCAGACATCCCTTCGTCTTGGGAGATGCAAGACGAGCCTGCATTCAATTCACTGCAGGGATATCCGGCCTTACTTCGAGTCAGAGCATCTCGGTGTCCATTCCATTTGAGGCCACAAACTCAGGGTCCCTCTCACATACCTGTAGCTCAGAGAAGCCTCCTCTTGAGGTGCTTGTGGAAAGTTGATATTCCTCTTGAGTCGAAGCCAGGGACTAAGCTCTCATCTCGAGTTGATTTGGGGTCCACGGAGCCCTTTCGTGTGCTCCAGTGACCTCAGGATCCCTCTAGACTTGAGACAGTGATCTTGGGTTTTCTCTGGAGTGCCATCAAGGAAATCAAGGCTCCTTTCAAATTTGATGTGGAACACGGAGTTGCTCTGCACGCAGTGCAGGGGAATCGGGCCTCATCTCGTGGCAAGGGGGAAGTCTCATGTTTTTCTCGAGTTGCGGCCGGAACCTGGGGTATATTCTCGAGTTACGACGGGGAGGGCCCTTCCAGAAACGTGTTTGTTCAGCGACGTCAGGACTCCTGCCTAGGTGCGAGGGACACCTCGGGATTCTCCTCGAGTCTTGGCATGGCAATTGGGACGCGTCTCCACGTGAGGCGCGAGACCCAAGGTCCCTTTCCACGTGCCACAGGGATCCTGGGACTCCTATCCATTTTCAAGAGGAGTCAGGCATCGTCTCCTTTGGAAGCATTGATCTCCGCGGACCTCTCGAGTTTTCAAAGGATGTGAGGCCTCCGCTCGCGATGAGCCGGAGGACTAGCTCTTTCTCTGTCATCTCCACAGGGGATTCAGACATCCCTTCGTCTTGGGAGATGCAAGACGAGCCTGCATTCAATTCACTGCAGGGATATCCGGCCTTACTTCGAGTCAGAGCATCTCGGTGTCCATTCCACTTGAGGCCACAAACTCAGGGTCCCTCTCACATACCTGTAGCTGAGAGAAGCCTCCTCTTGAGGTGCTTGTGGAAAGTTGGTATTCCTCTTGAGTCGAAGCCAGGGACTAAGCTCTCATCTCGAGTTGATTTGTGGCCCACGGAGCCCTTTCGTGTTGCTCCAGTGACGTCAGGATCCCTCTAGACTTGAGACAGTGATCTTGGGTTTTCTCTGGAGTGCCATCAAGGAAATCAAGGCTCCTTTCAAATTTGATGTGGAACACGGAATTGCTCTGCACGCAGTGCAGGGGAAGCGGGCCTCATCTCGTGGCAAGGGGGAACTCTCATGGTTTTTCTCGAGTTGCGGCCGGAACCTGGGGTATATTCTCGAGTTACGACAGGGAGGGCCCTTTCAGAAACGTGTTTGTTCAGCGACGTCAGGACTCCTGCCTAGGTGCGAGGGACACCTCGGGATTCTCCTCGAGTCTTGGCATGGCAATTGGGACGCGTATCCACGTGAGGCGCGAGACCCAAGGTCCCTTTCCACGTGCCACAGGGATCCTGGGACTCCTATCCATTTTCAAGAGGAGTCAGGCATCGTCTCCTTTGGAAGCATTGATCTCCGCGGACCTCTCGAGTTTTCAAAGGATGTGAGGCCTCCGCTCGCGATGAGGCGGAGGACTAGCTCTTTCTCTGTCACCTCCACAGGGGATTCAGACATCCCTTCGTCTTGGGAGATGCAAGACGAGCCTGCATTCAATTCACTGTAGGGATATCCGGCCTTACTTCGAGTCAGAGCATCTCGGTGTCCATTCCACTTGAGGCCACAAACTCAGGGTCCCTCTCACATACCTGTAGCTGAGAGAAGTCTCCTCTTGAGGTGCTTGTGGAAAGTTGGTATTCCTCTTGAGTCGAAGCCAGGGACTAAGCTCTCATCTCGAGTTGATTTGTGGTCCACGGAGCCCTTTCGTGTTGCTCCAGTGACCTCAGGATCACTCTAGACTTGAGACAGTGAACTTGGGTTTTCTCTGGAGTGCCATCAAGGAAATCAAGGCTCCTTTCACTTTTGATGTGGAAAACGGAATTGCTTTGCACTCAGGGTAGGGGAATCAGGCCTCATCTCGCGGCGAGGGGGAAGTCTCATGGTTTTTCTCGAGTTGCGGCCCGAACCTGGGGTATATTCTCGAGTTACGACTGGGAGAGCCCTTCCAGACACGTGTTTGTTCAGCGACGTCAGGACTCCTGCCTAGGTGCGAGGGACACCTCGGGATTCTCCTCGAGTCTTGGCATGGCAATTGGGACGCGTCTCCACGTGAGGCGGGAGACCCTCGGTCCCTTTCCACGTGCCACAGGGATCCTGGGACTCCTATCCATTTTCAAGAGGAGTCAGGCATCGTCTCCTTTGGAAGCAATGATCTCCGCGGACCTCTCGAGTTTTCAAAGGATGTGAGGCCTCTGCTCGTGATGAGGCGGAGAATTAGGTTTTTCTCTGTGGTCTCCACAGGAGATTCAGACATCCCTTCGTCTTGGGAGATGCAAGACGAGCCTGCATTCAATTTACTGCAGGGATATCCGGCCTTACTTCGAGTCAGAGCATCTCAATGTCCATTCCACTTGAGGCCACAAACTCAGGGTCCCTCTCACATACCTGTAGCTGAGAGAAGCCTCCTCTTGAGGTGCTTGTGGAAAGTTGGTATTCCTCTTGAGTCGAAGCCAGGGACTAAGCTCTCATCTCAAGTTGATTTGGGGTCCATGGAGCCCTTTCGTGTTGTTACAGTGACCTCAGGATCCCTCTAGACTAGGGACAGTGATCTTGGGTTTTCTCTGGAGTGTCATCAAGGAAATCAAGGCTCCTTTCACTTCTGATGTCGAATACGGAATTGCTCTGCATGCAGGGCAGGGGAATCGGGCCTCATCTCGCGGCGAGGGGGAAGTCTCATGGTTTTTCTCGAGTTGCGGCCGAAACCTGGGGTATATTCTCGAGTTACGACGGGGAGGGCCCTTCCAGACACGTGTTTGTTCAGCGACGTCAGGACTCCTGCCTAGGTGCAAGGGACACCTCGGGATTCTTCTCGAGTCTTGGCATGGCAATTGGGACGCGTCTCCACGTGAGGAGGGAGACCCAGGGTCCCTTTCCACGTGCCACAGGGATCCTGGGACTCCTATCCATTTTCAAGAGGAGTCAGGCATCGTCTCCTTTGGAAGCATTGATCTCCGCGGACCTCTCGGATTTTCAAAGATGTGAGGTCTCTGGTCGCGATGAGGCAGAAAGTTAGGTCTTTCTCTGTGGTCTCCACAGGGGATTCAGACATCCCTTCGTCTTGGGAGATGCAAGACGAGCCTGCATTCAATTCACTGCAGGGATATCCGGCCTTACTTCGAGTCAGAGCATCTCGGTGTCCATTCCATTTGAGGCCACAAACTCAGGGTCCCTCTCACATACCTGTAGCTCAGAGAAGCCTCCTCTTGAGGTGCTTGTGGAAAGTTGATATTCCTCTTGAGTCGAAGCCAGGGACTAAGCTCTCATCTCGAGTTGATTTGGGGTCCACGGAGCCCTTTCGTGTGCTCCAGTGACCTCAGGATCCCTCTAGACTTGAGACAGTGATCTTGGGTTTTCTCTGGAGTGCCATCAAGGAAATCAAGGCTCCTTTCAAATTTGATGTGGAACACGGAATTGCTCTGCACGCAGTGCAGGGGAATCGGGCCTCATCTCGTGGCAAGGGGGAAGTCTCATGTTTTTCTCGAGTTGCGGCCGGAACCTGGGGTATATTCTCGAGTTACGACGGGGAGGGCCCTTCCAGAAACGTGTTTGTTCAGCGACGTCAGGACTCCTGCCTAGGTGCGAGGGACACCTCGGGATTCTCCTCGAGTCTTGGCATGGCAATTGGGACGCGTCTCCACGTGAGGCGCGAGACCCAAGGTCCCTTTCCACGTGCCACAGGGATCCTGGGACTCCTATCCATTTTCAAGAGGAGTCAGGCATCGTCTCCTTTGGAAGCATTGATCTCCGCGGACCTCTCGAGTTTTCAAAGGATGTGAGGCCTCCGCTCGCGATGAGCCGGAGGACTAGCTCTTTCTCTGTCATCTCCACAGGGGATTCAGACATCCCTTCGTCTTGGGAGATGCAAGACGAGCCTGCATTCAATTCACTGCAGGGATATCCGGCCTTACTTCGAGTCAGAGCATCTCGGTGTCCATTCCACTTGAGGCCACAAACTCAGGGTCCCTCTCACATACCTGTAGCTGAGAGAAGCCTCCTCTTGAGGTGCTTGTGGAAAGTTGGTATTCCTCTTGAGTCGAAGCCAGGGACTAAGCTCTCATCTCGAGTTGATTTGTGGTCCACGGAGCCCTTTCGTGTTGCTCCAGTGACTTCAGGATCCCTCTAGACTTGAGACAGTGAACTTGGGTTTTCTATGGAGTGCCATCAAGGAAATCAAGGCTCCTTTCACTTTTGATGTGGAAAACGGAATTGCTTTGCACTCAGGGCAGGGGAATCAGGCCTCATCTCGCGGCGAAGGGGAAGTCTCATGGTTTTTCTCGAGTTGCGGCCCGAACCTGGGGTATATTCTCGAGTTACGACTGGGAGGGTCCTTCCAGACACGTGTTTGTTCAGCGTCGTCAGGACTCCTGCCTAGGTGTGAGGGACACCTCGGGATTCTCCTCGAGTCTTGGCATGGCAATTGGGACGCGTCTCCTCGTGAGGCGGGAGACCCAGGGTCCCTTTACACGTGCCACAGGGATCCTGGGACTCCTATCCATTTTCAAGAGGAGTCAGGCATCGTCTCCTTTGGAAGCAATGATCTCCGCGGACCTCTCGAGTTTTCAAAGGATGTGAGGCCTCTGCTCGTGATGAGGCGGAGAATTAGGTTTTTCTCTGTGGTCTCCACAGGAGATTCAGACATCCCTTCGTCTTGGGAGATGCAAGACGAGCCTGCATTCAATTCACTGCAGGGATATCCGGCCTTACTTCGAGTCAGAGCATCTCGGTGTCCATTCCACTTGAGGCCACAAACTCAGGGTCCCTCTCACATACCTGTAGCTGAGAGAAGCCTCCTCATTAGGTGCTTGTGGAAAGTTGCTATTCCTCTTGAGTCGAAGCCAGGGACTAAGCTCTCATCTCGAGTTGATTTGGGGTCCACAGAGCCCTTTCGTGTTTCTATAGGGACCTCAGAATCCATCTAGACTTGAGACAGTGATCTTGCGTTTTCTCTGCAGTGCCATCAAGGAAATCAAGGCTCCTTTCACGTTTGATGTGGAACACGGAATTGTTCTGCACGCAGTGCAGGGGAATCGGGCTTCATCCAGCGGCGAGGGGAAGTCTCATGGTTTTTCTCGAGTTGCGGCCGGAACCTGGGGTATATTCTCGAGTTACGACGGGGAGGGCCCTTCCAGACACGTGTTTGTTCAGCGACGTCAGGACTCCTGCCTAGGTGCGAGGGACACCTCGGGATTCTCCTCGAGTCTTGGCATGGCAATGGGGACGCGTCTCCACGTGAGGTGGGAAACCCAGTGTCCCTTTCCACGTGCCACAGGGATCCTGGGACTCCTATCCATTTTCAAGAGGAGTCAGGCATCGTCTCCTTTGGAAGCATTGATCTCCGCGGACCTCTCGAGTTTTCAAAGGATGTGAGGCCTCCGCTCGCGATGAGGCGGAGGACTAGCTCTTTCTCTGTCATCTCCACAGGGGATTCAGACATCCCTTCGTCTTGGGAGATGCAAGACGAGCCTGCATTCAATTCACTGCAGGGATATCCGGCCTTACTTCGAGTCAGAGCATCTCGGTGTCCATTCCACTTGAGGCCACAAACTCAGGGTCCCTCTCACATACCTGTAGCTGAGAGAAGCCTCCTCTTGAGGTGCTTGTGGAAAGTTGGTATTCCTCTTGAGTCGAAGCCAGGGACTAAGCTCTCATCTCGAGTTGAT
Organism: Dama dama; assembly: GCF_033118175.1. Taxonomy (NCBI): domain Eukaryota; kingdom Metazoa; phylum Chordata; class Mammalia; order Artiodactyla; family Cervidae; genus Dama; species Dama dama. The sequence continues at coordinate 2,963,413 of NC_083706.1, read as the reverse complement.
TTGTGGTCCACGGAGCCCTTTCGTGTTACTCCAGTGACCTCAGGATCCCTCTAGACTTGAGACAGTGAACTTGGGTTTTCTCTGGAGTGCCATCAAGGAAATCAAGGCTCCTTTCACTTTTGATGTGGAAAACGGAATTGCTTTGCACTCAGGGCAGGGGAATCAGGCCTCATCTCGCGGCGAGGGGGAAGTCTCATGGTTTTTCTCGAGTTGCGGCCCGAACCTGGGGTATATTCTCGAGTTACGACAGGGAGGGCCCTTCCAGACACGTGTTTGTTCAGCGACGTCAGGACTCCTGCCTAGGTGCGAGGGACACCTCGGGATTCTCCTCGAGTCTTGGCATGGCAATTGGGACGCGTCTCCACGTGAGGCGGGAGACCCAGGGTCCCTTTCCACGTGCCACAGGGATCCTGGGACTCCTATCTATTTTCCAAGAGGAGTCAGGCATCGTCTCCTTTGGAAGCAATGATCTCCGCGGACCTCTCGAGTTTTCAAAGGATGTGAGGCCTCTGCTCGTGATGAGGCGGAGAATTAGGTTTTTCTCTGTGGTCTCCACAGGAGATTCAGACATCCCTTCGTCTTGGGAGATGCAAGACGAGCCTGCTTTCAATTTACTGCAGGGATATCCGGCCTTACTTCGAGTCAGAGCATCTCAATGTCCATTCCACTTGAGGCCACAAACTCAGGGGCCCTCTCACATACCTGTAGCTGAGAGAAGCCTCCTCTTGAGGTGCTTGTGGAAAGTTGATATTCCTCTTGAGTCGAAGCCAGGGACTAAGCTCTCATCTCGAGTTGATTTGGGGTCCACGGAGCCCTTTCGTGTTGCTCCAGTGACCTCAGGATCCCTCTAGACTTGAGAGAGTGATCTTAGGTTTTCTCTGGAGTGCCATCAAGGAAATCAATGCTCCTTTCAAATTTGATGTGGAACACGGAATTGCTCTGCACGCAGTGCAGGGGAATCGGGCCTCATCTCGTGGCAAGGGGGATGTCTCATGGTTTTTCTCAAGTTGCGGCCGAACCCTGGGGTATATTCTCGAGTTACGACGGGGAGTGCCCTTCTAGACACGTGTTTGTTCAGCGACGTTAGGACTCCTGCCTAGGTGCGAGGGACACCTCGGGATTCTCCTCGAGTCTTGGCATGGCAATGCGGACGCGTCTCCACGTGAGGCGGGAGACCCAGGGTCCCTTTCCATGTGCGACAGGGATCCTGGGACTCCTACCATTTTCAAGAGGAGTCAGGCATCGTCTCCTTTGGAAGCATTGATCTCCGCGGACCTCTCGAGTTTTCAAAGGATGTGAGGCCTCCGCTCGCGATGAGGCGGAGGATTAGCTCTTTCTCTGTCATCTCTACAGGGGATTCAGACATCCCTTCGTCTTGGGAGATGCAAGACGATCGTGCATTCAATTCACTGCAGGGATATCCGGCCTTACTTTGAGTCAGAGCATCTCGATGTCCATTCCACTTGAGGCCACAAACTCAGGGTACCTCTCACATACCTGTAGCTGAGAGAAGCCTCCTCTTGAGGTGCTTGTGGAAAGTTGGTATTCCTCTTGATTCGAAGCCAGGGACTAAGCTCTCATCCCGAGTTGATTTGTGGTCCACGGAGCCCTTTCGTGTTGCTCCAGTTACCTCAGGATCCCTCTAGACTTGAGACAGTGATCTTGGGTTTTCTCTGGAGTGCCATCAAGGAAATCAAGGCTCCTTTCACGTTTGATGTGGAAAACTGAATTGGTTTGCACGCAGGGCAGGGGAATCAGGCCTCATCTCGCGGCGAGGGGGAAGTCTCATGGTTTTTCTCGAGTTGCGGCCCGAACCTGGGGTATATTCTCGAGTTACGACGGGGAGGGCCCTTCCAGACACGTGTTTGTTCAGCGACGTCAGGACTCCTGCCTAGGTGCGAGGGACACCTCGGGATTCTCCTCGAGTCTTGGCATGGCAATTGGGACGCGTCTCCACGTGAGGCAGGAGACCCAGGGTCCCTTTCCACGTGCCACAGTGATCCTGGGACTCCTATCCATTTTCAAGAGGAGTCAGGCATCGTCTCCTTTGGAAGCAATGATCTCCGCGGACCTCTCGAGTTTTCAAAGGATGTGAGGCCTCCGCTCGCGATGAGGCGGAGAATTAGGTTTTTCTCTGTGGTCTCCACAGGGGATTCAGACATCCCTTCGTCTTGGGAGATGCAAGACGAGCCTGCATTCAATTCACTGCAGGGATATCCGGCCTTACTTCGAGTCAGAGCATCACAGTGTCCATTCCACTTGAGGCCACAAACTCAGGGGCCCTCTCACATACCTGTAGCTGAGAGAAGCCTCCTCTTGAGGTGCTTGTGGAAAGTTGGTATTCCTCTTGAGTCGAAGCCAGGGACTAAGCTCTCATCTCGAGTTGATTTGGGGTCCATGGAGCCCTTTCGTGTTGTTACAGTGACATCAGGATCCCTCTAGACTAGGGACAGTGATCTTGGGTTTTCTCTGGAGTGTCATCAAGGAAATCAAGGCTCCTTTCACTTTTGATGTGGAATACGGAATTGCTCTGCATGCAGGGCAGGGGAATCGGGCCTCATCTCGCGGCGAGGGGGAAGTCTCATGGTTTTTCTCGAGTTGCGGCCGGAACCTGGGGTATATTCTCGAGTTACGACGGGGAGGGCCCTTCCAGACACGTGTTTGTTCAGCGACGTCAGGACTCCTGCCTAGGTGCAAGGGACACCTCGGGATTCTCCTCGAGTCTTGGCATGGCAATTGGGACGCGTCTCCATGTGAGGAGGGAGACCCAGGGTCCCTTTCCACGTGCCACAGGGATCCTGGGACTCCTATCCATTTTCAAGAGGAGTCAGGCATCGTCTCCTTTGGAAGCATTGATCTCCGCGGACCTCTCGAGTTTTCAAAGGATGTGAGGCCTCCGCTCGCGATGAGGTGGAGGACTAGCTCTTTCTCTGTCATCTCTACAGGGGATTCAGACATCCCTTCGTCTTGGGAGATGCAAGACGATCGTGCATTCAATTCACTGCAGGGATATCCGGCCTTACTTCGAGTCAGAGCATCTCGGTGTCCATTCCACTTGAGGCCACAAACTCAGGGTCCCTCTCACATACCTGTAGCTGAGAGAAGCCTCCTCTTGAGGTGCTTGTGGAAAGTTGGTATTCCTCTTGAGTCGAAGCCAGGGACTAAGCTCTCATCTCGAGTTGATTTGTGGTCCACGGATCCCTTTCGTGTTGCTCCAGTGACCTCAGGATCCCTCTAGACTTGACACAGTGAGCTTGGGTTTTCTCTGGAGTGCCATCAAGGAAGTCAAGGCTCCTTTCACGTTTGATGTGGAAAACGGAATTGCTTTGCACGCAGGGCAGGGGAATCAGACCTCATCTCACGGCGAGGGGGAAGTCTCATGGTTTTTCTCGAGTTGCGGCCGAAACCTGGGGTATATTCTCGAGTTACGACGGGTAGGGCCCTTCCAGACACGTGTTTGTTCAGTGACGTAAGGACTCCTGCCTAGGTGCGAGGGACACCTCGGGATTCTCCTCGAGTCTTGGCATGGCAATTGGGACGCGTCTCCACATGAGGCGGGAGACCCAGGGTCCCTTTCCACGTGCCACAGGGATCCTGGGACTCCTACCCATTTTCAAGAGGAGTCAGCCATCGTCTCCTTTGGAAGCAATGATCTCCGCGGACCTCTCGAGTTTTCAAAGGATGTGAGGCCTCCGGTCGCGATGAGGCGGAGAATTAGGTTTTTCTCTGTGGTCTCCACAGGAGATTCAGACATCCCTTCGTCTTGGGAGATGCAAGACGAGCCTGCATTCAATTCACTGCAGGGATATCCGGCCTTACTTCGAGTCAGAGCATCCCGGTGTCTATTCCACTTGAGACCACAAACTCAGGGGCCCTCTCACATACCTGTAGCTGAGAGAAGCCTCCTCTTGAGGTGCTTGTGGAAAGTTGGTATTCCTCTTGAGTCTAAGCCAGGGACTAAGCTCTCATTTCGAGTTCATTTGGGGTCCATGGAGCCCTTTCGTGTTGCTACAGTGAGCTCAGGATCCCTCTAGACTAGGGACAGTGATCTTGGGTTTTCTCTGGAGTGCCATCAAGGAAATCAAGGCTCCTTTCACTTTTGATGTGGAATACGGAATTGCTCTGCATGCAGGGCAGGGGAATCGGACCTCAACTCGCGGCGAGTGGGAAGTCTCATAGTTTTTTTCGAGTTGCGGCCGGAACCTGGGGTATATTCTCGAGTTACGACGGGGAGGGCCCTTCCAGACACGTGTTTGTTCAGCGACGTCAGGACTCCTGCCTAGGTGCGAGGGACACCTCGGGATTCTCCTCGAGTCTTGGCATGGCAATTTGGACAAGTCTCCACGTGAGGCGGGAGACCCAGGGTCCCTTTCCACGTGCCACAGGGATCCTGGGACTCCTATCCATTTTCAAGAGGAGTCAGGCATCGTCGCCTTTGGAAGCATTGATCTCCGCGGACCTCTCGAGTTTTCAAAGGATGTGAGGCCTCCGCTCGCGATGAGGCGGAGAACTCGGTCTTTCTCTGTGGTCTCCACAGGGGATTCAGACATCCCTTCGTCTTGGGAGATGCAAGACGAGCCTGCATTCAATTCACTGCAGGGATATCCGGCCTTACTTCGAGTCAGAGCATCTCGGTGTCCATTCCACTTGAGGCCACAAATTCAGGGGCCCTCTCACATACCTGTAGCTGAGAGAAGCCTCCCCTTGAGGTGCTTGTGGAAAGTTGGTATTCCTCTTGAGTCGAAGCCAGGGACTAAGCTCTCACCTCGAGTTGATTTGGGGTCCAAAGAGCCCTTTCGTGTTGCTCCAGTGACCTCAGGATCCCTCTAGACTTGAGACAGTGATATTGCGTTTTCTCTGCAGTGCCATCAAGGAAATCAAGGCTCCTTTCACGTTTGATGTGGAACACGGAATTGTTCTGCACGCAGTGCAGGGGAATCGGGCTTCATCCAGCGGCGAGGGGGAAGTCTCATGGTTTTTCTCGAGTTGCGGCCGGAACCTGGGGTATATTCTCGAGTTACGACGGGGAGGGCCCTTCCAGACACGTGTTTGTTCAGCGACGTCAGGACTCCTGCCTAGGTGCGAGGGACACCTCGGGATTCTCCTCGAGTCTTGGCATGGCAATTGGGACGCGTCTCCACGTGAGGCGGGAGACCCAGGGTCCCTTTCCACGTGCCACAGGGATCCTGGGACTCCTATCCATTTTCAAGAGGAGTCAGGCATCGTCTCCTTTGGAAGCATTGATCTCCGCGGACCTCTCGAGTTTTCAAAGGATGTGAGGCCTCCGCTCGCGATGAGGCGGAGGACTAGCTCTTTCTCTGTCATCTCCACAGGGGATTCAGACATCCCTTCGTCTTGCGAGATGCAAGACGAGCCTGAATTCAATTCACTGCAGGGATATCCGGCCTTACTTCGAGTCAGAGCATCTCGGTGTCCATTCCACTTGAGGCCACAAACTCAGGGTCCCTCTCACATACCTGTAGCTGAGAGAAGCCTCCTCTTGAGGTGCTTGTGGAAAGTTGGTATTCCTCTTGAGTCGAAGCCAGGGACTAAGCTCTCATCTCGAGTTGATTTGTGGTCCACGCAGCCCTTTCGTGTTGCTCCAGTGACCTCAGGATCCCTCTAGACTTGAGACAGTGAACTTGGGTTTTCTCTGGAGTGCCATCAAGGAAATCAAGGCTCCTTTCACTTTTGATGTGGAAAACGGAATTGCTTTGCACGCAGGGCAGGGGAATCAGGCCTCATCTCGCGGCGAGGGGGAAGTCTCATGGTTTTTCTCGAGTTGCGGCCCGAACCTGGGGTATATTCTCGAGTTACGACTGGGAGGGCCCTTCCAGACACGTGTTTGTTCAGCGACGTCAGGACTCCTGCCTAGGTGCGAGGGACACCTCGGGATTCTCCTCAAGTCTTGGCATGGCAATTGGGACGCGTCTCCACGTGAGGCGGGAGACCCAGGGTCCCTTTCCACATGCCACAGGGATCCTGGGACTCCTATCCATTTTCAAGAGGAGTCAGGCATCGTCTCCTTTGGAAGCAATGATCTCCGCGGACCTCTCGAGTTTTCAAAGGATGTGAGGCCTCTGCTCGTGATGAGGCGGAGAATTAGGTTTTTCTCTGTGGTCTCCACAGGAGATTCAGACATCCCTTCGTCTTGGGAGATGCAAGACGAGCCTGCATTCAATTCACTGCAGGGATATCCGGCCTTACTTCGAGTCAGAGCATCTCGGTGTCCATTCCACTTGAGGCCACAAACTCAGGGGCCCTCTCACATACCTGTAGCTGAGAGAAGCCTCCTCTTGAGGTGCTTGTGGAAAGTTGGTATTCCTCTTGAGTCGAAGCCAGGGACTAAGCTCTCATCTCGAGTTGATTTGGGGTCCATGGAGCCCTTTCGTGTTGCTACAGTGAGCTCAGGATCCCTCTAGACTAGGGACAGTGATCTTGGGTTTTCTCTGGAGTGTCATCAAGGAAATCAAGGCTTCTTTCACTTTTGATGTGGAATACGGAATTGCTCTGCATGCAGGGCAGGGGAATCGGGCCTCATCTCGCGGCGAGGGGGAAGTCTCATGGTTTTTCTCGAGTTGCGGCCGGAACCTGGGGTATATTCTCGAGTTACGACGGGGAGGGCCCTTCCAGACACGTGTTTGTTCAGCGACGTCAGGACTCCTGCCTAGGTGCGAGGGACACCTCGGGATTCTCCTCGAGTCTTGGCATGGCAATTGGTACGCGTCTCCACGTGAGGCGGGAGACCCAGGGTCCCTTTCCACGTGCCACAGGGATCCTGGGACTCCTATCCATTTTCAAGAGGAGTCAGTCTTCGTCCTCTTTGGAAGCAATGATCTCCGCGGACCTCTCGAGTTTTCAAAGGATGTGAGGCCTCCGCTCGCAATGAGGCGGAGAATTAGGTTTTTCTCTGTGGTCTCCACAGGGGATTCAGACATCCCTTCGTCTTGGGAGATGCAAGACGAGCCTGCATTCAATTCACTGCAGGGATATCCGGCCTTACTTCGAGTCAGAGCATCCCGGTGTCCATTCCACTTGAGGCCACAAACTCGGGGTCCCTCAAATATACATGTAGCTGAGAGAAGCCTCCTCTTGAGGTGCTTGTGGAAAGTTGGTATTCTTCTTGAGTCTAAGCCAGGGACTAAGCTCTCATCTCGAGTTGATTTCGGTCCACGGAGCCCTTTCCTGTTGGTCCAGTGACCTCTGGATCCCTCCAGACTTGAGACAGTGATCTTGGGTTTTCTCTGGAGTGTCATCAAGGAAATCAAGGCTCCTTTCAGGTTTAATGCGGAACACGGAATTGCTCTGCATGCAGTGCAGGGGAATCGGACCTCAACTCGCGGCGAGGGGGAAATCTCATGGTTTTTCTCGAGTTGCGGCCCGAACCTGGGGTATATTCTCGAGTTACGACGGGGAGGGCCCTTCCAGACACGTGTTTGTTCAGCGACGTCAGGACTCTTGCCTAGGTGCGAGGGACACCTCGGGATTCTCCTCGAGTCTTGGCATGGCAATTTGGACGCGTCTCCACGTGAGGCGGGAGACCCAGGGTCCCTTTCCACGTGCCACAGGGATCCTGGGACTCCTATCCATTTTCAAGAGGAGTCAGGCATCGTCTCCTTTGGAAGCATTGATCTCCGCGGACCTCTCGAGTTTTCAAAGGATGTGAGGCCTCCGGTCGCGATGAGGCGGAGAACTCGGTCTTTCTCTGTGGTCTCCACAGGGGATTCAGACATCCCTTCGTCTTGGGAGTTGCAAGACGAGCCTGCATTCAATTCACTGCAGGGATATCCCGCCTTAGTTCGAGTCAGAGCATCTCGGTGTCCATTCCACTTGAGGCCACAACCTCAGGGTCCCTCTCACATACCTGTAGCTCAGAGAAGCCTCCTCTTGAGGTGCTTGTGGAAAGTTGGTATTCCTCTTGAGTCGAAGCCAGGGACTAAGCTCTCATCTCGAGTTGATTTGGGGTCCACGGAGCCCTTTCGTGTTGTTCCAGTGACCTCAGGATCCCTCTAGACTTGAGACAATGATCTTGGGTTTTCTCTGGAGTGCCATCAAGGAAATCAAGGCTCCTTTCAAATTTGATGTGGAACACGGAATTGCTCTGCACGCCATGCAGGGGAATCGGGTTTCATCTCGTGGCAAGGGGGATGTCTCATGGTTTTTCTCAAGTTGCGGCCGAAACCTGGGGTATATTCTCGAGTTACGACGGGGAGTGCCCTTCCAGACACGTGTTTGTTCAGCGACGTCAGGACTCCTGCCTAGGTGCGAGGGACACCTCGGGATTCTCCTCGAGTCTTGGCATGGCAATTGGGACGCGTCTCCACGTGAGGCGGGAGACCCAGGGTCCCTTTCCACGTGCCACAGGGATCCTGGGACTCCTATCCATTTTCAAGAGAAGTCAGGCATCGTCTCCTTTGGAAGCATTGATCTCCACGGACCTCTCGAGTTTTCAAAGGATGTGAGGCCTCCGCGCAAGATGAGGCGGAGGACTAGCTCTTTCTCTGTCATCTCTACAGGGGATTCAGACATCCCTTCGTCTTGGGAGATGCAAGACGATCGTGCATTCAATTCACTGCAGGGATATCCGGCCTTACTTCGAGTCAGAGCATCTCGGTGTCCATTCCACTTGAGGCCACAAACTCAGGGTCCCTCTCACATACCTGTAGCTGAGAGAAGCCTCCTCTTGAGGTGCTTGTGGAAAGTTGGTATTCCTCTTGAGTCGAAACCAGGGACTAAGCTCTCATCTCGAGTTGATTTGTGGTCCACGGAGCCCTTTCGTGTTGCTCCAGTGACCTCAGGATCCCTCTAGACTTGACACAGTGAACTTGGGTTTTCTCTGGAGTGCCGTCAAGGAAATCAATGCTCCTTTCACGGTTGATGTGGAAAACGGAATTGCTTTGCACACAGGGCAGGGGAATCAGACCTCATCTCGCGGCGAGGGGGAAGTCTCATGGTTGTTCTCGAGTTGCGGCCCGAACCTGGGGTATATTCTCGAGTTACGACGGGTAGAGCCCTTCCAGACACGTTTTCGTTCAGTGACGTCAGGACTCCTTCCTAGGTGTGAGGGAAACCTCGGGATTCTCCTCTAGTCTTGGCATGGCAATTGAGACCCGTCTCCACCTGAGGCGGGAGACCCAGCATCCCTTTCCACGTGCCACAGGGATCCTGGGGCTCCTATCCATTTCCAAGAGGAGTCAGGCATCGTCTCCTTTGGAAGCATTGATCTCCGCGGACCTCTCGAGTTTTCAAATGATGTGAGGCCTCCGGTCGCAATGAGGTGGAGGACTAGGTCTTTCTCTGTGGTATCCACAGGGGATTCAGACATCCCTTCGTCTTGGGAGATGCAAGACGAGCCTGCATTCAATTCACTGCAGGGATATCCGGCCTTACTTCGAGTCAGAGCATCTCGGTGTCCATTCCACATGAGGACACAAACTCAGGGTCCCTCTCACATACCTGTAGCTGAGAGAAGCCTCCCCTTGAGGTGCTTGTGGAAAGTTGGTATTCCTCTTGAGTCGAAGCCAGGGACTAAGCTCTCATCTCGAGTTGATTTGGGGTCCACGGAGCCCTTTCGTGTTGCTACAGTGACCTCAGGATCCCTCTAGACTTGAGACAGTGATCTTGCGTTTTCTCTGGAGTGCCATCAAGGAAATCAAGGCTCCTTTCACGTTTGATGTGGAACACGGAATTGCTCTGCACGGAGTGCAGGGGAATCGGGCCTCATCTCGAGGCGAGGGGGAAGTCTCATGGTTTTTCTCGAGTTGCGGCCGGAACCTAGGGTATATTCTCGACTTACGACGGGGAGTGCCCTTCCAGACACATGATTGTTCAGCGACGTCAGGACTCCTGCCTAGGTGCGAGGGACACCTCGGGATTCTCCTCGAGTCTTGGCATGGCAATTGGGACGCGTCTCCACGTGAGGCGGGAGACCCAGTGTCCCTTTCCCCGTGCCATAGGGATCCTGGGACTCCTATCCATTTTCAAGAGGAGTCAGGCATCGTCTACTTTGGAAGCATTGATCTCCGCGGGCCTCTCGAGTTTTCAAAGGATGTGAGGCCTCCTGTCGCGATGAAGCTGAGATCTAGGTCTTTCTCTGTGGTCTCCACAGGGGATTCAGACATCCCTTCGTCTTGGGAGATGTAAGATGAGCCTGCATTCAATTCACTGCAGGGATATCCGGCCTTACTTCGAGTCAGAGCATCTCGGTGTCCATTCCACTTGAGGCCACAAACTCAGGGTCCCACTCACATAGCTGTAGCTGAGAGAAGCCTCCTCTCGAGGTGCTTGTGGAAAGTTGGTATTCCTCTTGAGTCGAAGCCAGGGACTAAGCTCTCATCTCGAATTGATTTGGGGTTCATGGAGCCCTTTCGTGTTGCTCCAGTGACCTCAGGATCCCTCTAGACTTGAGACAGTGATTTTGGGTTTTCTCTGGAGTGCCATCAAGGAAATTAAGGCTCCTTTCTTGTTTGATGTGGAACACGGAATTGCTCTGCACGCAGTGCAGGGGAATCGTGCCTCATCTCACGGCGAGGTGGAAGTCTCATGGTTTTTCTCGAGTTGCGGCCAGAACCTGGGGTATATTCTTGAGATACGACGGGAGGGCCCTTCCGGACACGTGTTTGTTCAGCGACGTCAGGACTCCTGCCTACGTGCGAGGGACACCTCGGGATTCTCCTCGCGTCTTGGCATGGCAATTGGGACGCGTCTCCCCGTGATGCTGGATACCCAGTGTCCCTTTCCATGTACCACCGGGATCCTGTGACTCGTATCCATTTTGAAGAGGAGTCAGGCATCGTCTCCTTTGGAAGCATTGATCTCCGCGGACCTCTCGAGTTTTCAAAGGTTGTGAGTCCTCCGGTCACGATGTGGCGAGAACTAGGTCTTTCTCTGTGGTCTCCACAGTGTATTCAGACATCCCTTCGTCTTGGGAGATGCAAGACGAGCATTCGTTCAATTCACTGCAGGGATATCCGGCCTTACTTCAAGTCACAGCGTCTCGGTGTCCATTCCACTCGAGGCAACAAACTCAGGATCCCTCTCACATACCTGTAGCTGAGAGAAGCCTCCTCTTGAGGTGCTTGTGGAAAGTTGGTATTCCTCTTGAGTCGAAGCCAGGGACTAAGCTCTCATCTCGAGTTGATTTGGGGTCCACGGAGCCCTTTCTTGTTGCTACAGTGACCTCAGGATCCCTCTAGACTTGAGACAGTGATCTTGGGTTTTGTATGGAGTGCCATCAAGGAAATCAAGGCTCCTTTCAGGTTTGATGTGGAAAACGGAATTGCTTTGCACTCAGGGCAGGGGAATCAGGCCTCATCTCGCGGCGAGGGGGAAGTCTCATGGTTTTTCTCGAGTTGCGGCCCGAACCTGGGGTATATTCTCGAGTTACGACTGGGAGGGCCCTTCCAGACACGTGTTTGTTCAGCGACGTCAGGACTCCTGCCTAGGTGCGAGGGACACCTCGGGATTCTCCTCGAGTCTTGGCATGGCAATTGGGACGCGTCTCCACGTGAGGCGGGAGACCCAGGGTCCCTTTCCAAGTGCCACAGGGATCCTGGGACTCCTATCTATTTTCCAAGAGGAGTCAGGCATCGTCTCCTTTGGAAGCAATGATCTCCGCGGACCTCTCGAGTTTTCAAAGGATGTGAGGCCTCTGCTCGTGATGAGGCGGAGAATTAGGTTTTTCTCTGTGGTCTCCACAGGAGATTCAGACATCCCTTCGTCTTGGGAGATGCAAGACGAGCCTGCTTTCAATTTACTGCAGGGATATCCGGCCTTACTTCGAGTCAGAGCATCTCAATGTCCATTCCACTTGAGGCCACAAACTCAGGGGCCCTCTCACATACCTGTAGCTGAGAGAAGCCTCCTCTTGAGGTGCTTGTGGAAAGTTGATATTCCTCTTGAGTCGAAGCCAGGGACTAAGCTCTCATCTCGAGTTGATTTGGGGTCCACGGAGCCCTTTCGTGTTGCTCCAGTGACCTCAGGATCCCTCTAGACTTGAGAGAGTGATCTTAGGTTTTCTCTGGAGTGCCATCAAGGAAATCAATGCTCCTTTCAAATTTGATGTGGAACACGGAATTGCTTTGCACGCAGTGCAGGGGAATCGGGCCTCATCTCGTGGCAAGGGGGATGTCTCATGGTTTTTCTCAAGTTGCGGCCGAACCCTGGGGTATATTCTCGAGTTACGACGGGGAGTGCCCTTCTAGACACGTGTTTGTTCAGCGACGTCAGGACTCCTGCCTAGGTGCGAGGGACACCTCGGGATTCTCCTCGAGTCTTGGCATGGCAATGGGGACGCGTCTCCACGTGAGGCGGGAGACCCAGGGTCCCTTTCCATGTGCGACAGGGATCCTGGGACTCCTACCATTTTCAAGAGGAGTCAGGCATCGTCTCCTTTGGAAGCATTGATCTCCGCGGACCTCTCGAGTTTTCAAAGGATGTGAGGCCTCCGCTCGCGATGAGGCGGAGGACTAGCTCTTTCTCTGTCATCTCTACAGGGGATTCAGACATCCCTTCGTCTTGGGAGATGCAAGACGATCGTGCATTCAATTCACTGCAGGGATATCCGGCCTTACTTTGAGTCAGAGCATCTCGATGTCCATTCCACTTGAGGCCACAAACTCAGGGTCCCTCTCACATACCTGTAGCTGAGAGAAGCCTCCTCTTGAGGTGCTTGTGGAAAGTTGGTATTCCTCTTGATTCGAAGCCAGGGACTAAGCTCTCATCCCGAGTTGATTTGTGGTCCACGGAGCCCTTTCGTGTTGCTCCAGTTACCTCAGGATCCCTCTAGACTTGAGACAGTGATCTTGGGTTTTCTCTGGAGTGCCATCAAGGAAATCAAGGCTCCTTTCACGTTTGATGTGGAAAACGGAATTGGTTTGCACGCAGGGCAGGGGAATCAGGCCTCATCTCGCGGCGAGGGGGAAGTCTCATGGTTTTTCTCGAGTTGCGGCCCGAACCTGGGGTATATTCTCGAGTTACGACGGGGAGGGCCCTTCCAGACACGTGTTTGTTCAGCGACGTCAGGACTCCTGCCTAGGTGCGAGGGACACCTCGGGATTCTCCTCGAGTCTTGGCATGGCAATTGGGACGCGTCTCCACGTGAGGCGGGAGACCCAGGGTCCCTTTCCACGTGCCACAGTGATCCTGGGACTCCTATCCATTTTCAAGAGGAGTCAGGCATCGTCTCCTTTGGAAGCAATGATCTCCGCGGACCTCTCGAGTTTTCAAAGGATGTGAGGCCTCCGCTCGCGATGAGGCGGAGAATTAGGTTTTTCTCTGTGGTCTCCACAGGGGATTCAGACATCCCTTCGTCTTGGGAGATGCAAGACGAGCCTGCATTCAATTCACTGCAGGGATATCCGGCCTTACTTCGAGTCAGAGCATCACAGTGTCCATTCCACTTGAGGCCACAAACTCAGGGGCCCTCTCACATACCTGTAGCTGAGAGAAGCCTCCTCTTGAGGTGCTTGTGGAAAGTTGGTATTCCTCTTGAGTCGAAGCCAGGGACTAAGCTCTCATCTCGAGTTGATTTGGGGTCCATGGAGCCCTTTCGTGTTGTTACAGTGACATCAGGATCCCTCTAGACTAGGGACAGTGATCTTGGGTTTTCTCTGGAGTGTCATCAAGGTAATCAAGGCTCCTTTCACTTTTGATGTGGAATACGGAATTGCTCTGCATGCAGGGCAGGGGAATCGGGCCTCATCTCGCGGCGAGGGGGAAGTCTCATGGTTTTTCTCGAGTTGCGGCCGGAACCTGGGGTATATTCTCGAGTTACGACGGGGAGGGCCCTTCCAGACACGTGTTTGTTCAGCGACGTCAGGACTCCTGCCTAGGTGCAAGGGACACCTCGGGATTCTCCTCGAGTCTTGGCATGGCAATTGGGACGCGTCTCCATGTGAGGAGGGAGACCCAGGGTCCCTTTCCACGTGCCACAGGGATCCTGGGACTCCTATCCATTTTCAAGAGGAGTCAGGCATCGTCTCCTTTGGAAGCATTGATCTCCGCGGACCTCTCGAGTTTTCAAAGGATGTGAGGCTTCCGCTCGCGATGAGGTGGAGGACTAGCTCTTTCTCTGTCATCTCTACAGGGGATTCAGACATCCCTTCGTCTTGGGAGATGCAAGACGATCGTGCATTCAATTCACTGCAGGGATATCCGGCCTTACTTCGAGTCAGAGCATCTCGGTGTCCATTCCACTTGAGGCCACAAACTCAGGGTCCCTCTCACATACCTGTAGCTGAGAGAAGCCTCCTCTTGAGGTGCTTGTGGAAAGTTGGTATTCCTCTTGAGTCGAAGCCAGGGACTAAGCTCTCATCTCGAGTTGATTTGTGGTCCACGGATCCCTTTCGTGTTGCTCCAGTGACCTCAGGATCCCTATAGACTTGACACAGTGAGCTTGGGTTTTCTCTGGAGTGCCATCAAGGAAATCAAGGGTCCTTTCACGTTTGATGTGGAAAACGGAATTGCTTTGCACGCAGGGCAGGGGAATCAGACCTCATCTCGCGGCGAGGGGGAAGTCTCATGGTTTTTCTCGAGTTGCGGCCGAAACCTGGGGTATATTCTCGAGTTACGACGGGTAGGGCCCTTCCAGACACGTGTTTGTTCAGTGACGTAAGGACTCCTGCCTAGGTGCGAGGGACACCTCGGGATTCTCCTCGAGTCTTGGCATGGCAATTGGGACGCGTCTCCACGTGAGGCGGGAGACCCAGGGTCCCTTTCCACGTGCCACAGGGATCCTGGGACTCCTACCCATTTTCAAGAGGAGTCAGCCATCGTCTCCTTTGGAAGCAATGATCTCCGCGGACCTCTCGAGTTTTCAAAGGATGTGAGGCCTCCGGTCGCGATGAGGCGGAGAATTAGGTTTTTCTCTGTGTTCTCCACAGGAGATTCAGACATCCCTTCGTCTTGGGAGATGCAAGACGAGCCTGCATTCAATTCACTGCAGGGATATCCGGCCTTACTTCGAGTCAGAGCATCCCGGTGTCTATTCCACTTGAGACCACAAACTCAGGGGCCCTCTCACATACCTGTAGCTGAGAGAAGCCTCCTCTTGAGGTGCTTGTGGAAAGTTGGTATTCCTCTTGAGTCTAAGCCAGGGACTAAGCTCTCATTTCGAGTTCATTTGGGGTCCATGGAGCCCTTTCGTGTTGCTACAGTGAGCTCAGGATCCCTCTAGACTAGGGACAGTGATCTTGGGTTTTCTCTGGAGTGCCATCAAGGAAATCAAGGCTCCTTTCACTTTTGATGTGGAATACGGAATTGCTCTGCATGCAGGGCAGGGGAATCGGACCTCAACTCGCGGCGAGGGGGAAGTCTCATAGTTTTTTTCGAGTTGCGGCCGGAACCTGGGGTATATTCTCGAGTTACGACGGGGAGGGCCCTTCCAGACACGTGTTTGTTCAGCGACGTCAGGACTCCTGCCTAGGTGCGAGGGACACCTCGGGATTCTCCTCGAGTCTTGGCATGGCAATTTGGACAAGTCTCCACGTGAGGCGGGAGACCCAGGGTCCCTTTCCACGTGCCACAGGGATCCTGGGACTCCTATCCATTTTCAAGAGGAGTCAGGCATCGTCGTCTTTGGAAGCATTGATCTCCGCGGACCTCTCGAGTTTTCAAAGGATGTGAGGCCTCCGGTCGCGATGAGGCGGAGAACTCGGTCTTTCTCTGTGGTCTCCACAGGGGATTCAGACATCCCTTCGTCTTGGGAGATGCAAGACGAGCCTGCATTCAATTCACTGCAGGGATATCCGGCCTTACTTCGAGTCAGAGCATCTCGGTGTCCATTCCACTTGAGGCCACAAATTCAGGGGCCCTCTCACATACCTGTAGCTGAGAGAAGCCTCCCCTTGAGGTGCTTGTGGAAAGTTGGTATTCCTCTTGAGTCGAAGCCAGGGACTAAGCTCTCACCTCGAGTTGATTTGGGGTCCAAAGAGCCCTTTCGTGTTGCTCCAGTGACCTCAGGATCCCTCTAGACTTGAGACAGTGATCTTGCGTTTTCTCTGCAGTGCCATCAAGGAAATCAAGGCTCCTTTCACGTTTGATGTGGAACACGGAATTGTTCTGCACGCAGTGCAGGGGAATCGGGCTTCATCCAGCGGCGAGGGGGAAGTCTCATGGTTTTTCTCGAGTTGCGGCCGGAACCTGGGGTATATTCTCGAGTTACGACGGGGAGGGCCCTTCCAGACACGTGTTTGTTCAGCGACGTCAGGACTCCTGCCTAGGTGCGAGGGACACCTCGGGATTCTCCTCGAGTCTTGGCATGGCAATTGGGACGCGTCTCCACGTGAGGCGGGAGACCCAGGGTCCCTTTCCACGTGCCACAGGGATCCTGGGACTCCTATCCATTTTCAAGAGGAGTCAGGCATCGTCTCCTTTGGAAGCATTGATCTCCGCGGACCTCTCGAGTTTTCAAAGGATGTGAGGCCTCCGCTCGCGATGAGGCGGAGGACTAGCTCTTTCTCTGTCATCTCCACAGGGGATTCAGACATCCCTTCGTCTTGGGAGATGCAAGACGAGCCTGAATTCAATTCACTGCAGGGATATCCGGCCTTACTTCGAGTCAGAGCATCTCGGTGTCCATTCCACTTGAGGCCACAAACTCAGGGTCCCTCTCACATACCTGTAGCTGAGAGAAGCCTCCTCTTGAGGTGCTTGTGGAAAGTTGGTATTCCTCTTGAGTCGAAGCCAGGGACTAAGCTCTCATCTCGAGTTGATTTGTGGTCCACGCAGCCCTTTCGTGTTGCTCCAGTGACCTCAGGATCCCTCTAGACTTGAGACAGTGAACTTGGGTTTTCTCTGGAGTGCCATCAAGGAAATCAAGGCTCCTTTCACTTTTGATGTGGAAAACGGAATTGCTTTGCACGCAGGGCAGGGGAATCAGGCCTCATCTCGCGGCGAGGGGGAAGTCTCATGGTTTTTCTCGAGTTGCGGCCCGAACCTGGGGTATATTCTCGAGTTACGACTGGGAGGGCCCTTCCAGACACGTGTTTGTTCAGCGACGTCAGGACTCCTGCCTAGGTGCGAGGGACACCTCGGGATTCTCCTCAAGTCTTGGCATGGCAATTGGGACGCGTCTCCACGTGAGGAGGGAGACCCAGGGTCCCTTTCCACATGCCACAGGGATCCTGGGACTCCTATCCATTTTCAAGAGGAGTCAGGCATCGTCTCCTTTGGAAGCAATGATCTCCGCGGACCTCTCGAGTTTTCAAAGGATGTGAGGCCTCTGCTCGTGATGAGGCGGAGAATTAGGTTTTTCTCTGTGGTCTCCACAGGAGATTCAGACATCCCTTCGTCTTGGGAGATGCAAGACGAGCCTGCATTCAATTCACTGCAGGGATATCCGGCCTTACTTCGAGTCAGAGCATCTCGGTGTCCATTCCACTTGAGGCCACAAACTCAGGGTCCCTCTCACATACCTGTAGCTGAGAGAAGCCTCCTCTTGAGGTGCTTGTGGAAAGTTGGTATTCCTCTTGAGTCGAAGCCAGGGACTAAGCTCTCATCTCGAGTTGATTTGTGGCCCACGGAGCCCTTTCGTGTTGCTCCAGTGACCTCAGGATCCCTCTAGACTTGAGACAGTGATCTTGGGTTTTCTCTGGAGTGCCATCAAGGAAATCAAGGCTCCTTTCAAATTTGATGTGGAACACGGAATTGCTCTGCACGCAGTGCAGGGGAATCGGGCCTCATCTCGTGGCAAGGGGGAACTCTCATGGTTTTTCTCGAGTTGCGGCCGGAACCTGGGGTATATTCTCGAGTTACGACAGGGAGGGCCCTTTCAGAAACGTGTTTGTTCAGCGACGTCAGGACTCCTGCCTAGGTGCGAGGGACACCTCGGGATTCTCCTCGAGTCTTGGCATGGCAATTGGGACGCGTCTCCACGTGAGGCGCGAGACCCAAGGTCCCTTTCCACGTGCCACAGGGATCCTGGGACTCCTATCCATTTTCAAGAGGAGTCAGGCATCGTCTCCTTTGGAAGCATTGATCTCCGCGGACCTCTCGAGTTTTCAAAGGATGTGAGGCCTCCGCTCGCGATGAGGCGGAGGACTAGCTCTTTCTCTGTCACCTCCACAGGGGATTCAGACATCCCTTCGTCTTGGGAGATGCAAGACGAGCCTGCATTCAATTCACTGTAGGGATATCCGGCCTTACTTCGAGTCAGAGCATCTCGGTGTCCATTCCACTTGAGGCCACAAACTCAGGGTCCCTCTCACATACCTGTAGCTGACAGAAGCCTCCTCTTGAGGTGCTTGTGGAAAGTTGGTATTCCTCTTGAGTCGAAGCCAGGGACTAAGCTCTCATCTCGAGTTGATTTGTGGTCCACGGAGCCCTTTCGTGTTGCTCCAGTGACCTCAGGATCCCTCTAGACTTGAGACAGTGAACTTGGGTTTTCTCTGGAGTGCCATCAAGGAAATCAAGGCTCCTTTCACTTTTGATGTGGAAAACGGAATTGCTTTGCACTCAGGGTAGGGGAATCAGGCCTCATCTCGCGGCGAGGGGGAAGTCTCATGGTTTTTCTCGAGTTGCGGCCCGAACCTGGGGTATATTCTCGAGTTACGACTGGGAGAGCCCTTCCAGACACGTGTTTGTTCAGCGACGTCAGGACTCCTGCCTAGGTGCGAGGGACACCTCGGGATTCTCCTCGAGTCTTGGCATGGCAATTGGGACGCGTCTCCACGTGAGGCGGGAGACCCTGGGTCCCTTTCCACGTGCCACAGGGATCCTGGGACTCCTATCCATTTTCAAGAGGAGTCAGGCATCGTCTCCTTTGGAAGCAATGATCTCCGCGGACCTCTCGAGTTTTCAAAGGATGTGAGGCCTCTGCTCGTGATGAGGCGGAGAATTAGGTTTTTCTCTGTGGTCTCCACAGGAGATTCAGACATCCCTTCGTCTTGGGAGATGCAAGACGAGCCTGCATTCAATTTACTGCAGGGATATCCGGCCTTACTTCGAGTCAGAGCATCTCAATGTCCATTCCACTTGAGGCCACAAACTCAGGGTCCCTCTCACATACCTGTAGCTGAGAGAAGCCTCCTCTTGAGGTGCTTGTGGAAAGTTGGTATTCCTCTTGAGTCGAAGCCAGGGACTAAGCTCTCATCTCAAGTTGATTTGGGGTCCATGGAGCCCTTTCGTGTTGTTACAGTGACCTCAGGATCCCTCTAGACTAGGGACAGTGATCTTGGGTTTTCTCTGGAGTGTCATCAAGGAAATCAAGGCTCCTTTCACTTCTGATGTGGAATACGGAATTGCTCTGCATGCAGGGCAGGGGAATCGGTCCTCATCTCGCGGCGAGGGGGAAGTCTCATGGTTTTTCTCGAGTTGCGGCCGAAACCTGGGGTATATTCTCGAGTTACGACGGGGAGGGCCCTTCCAGACACGTGTTTGTTCAGCGACGTCAGGACTCCTGCCTAGGTGCAAGGGACACCTCGGGATTCTCCTCGAGTCTTGGCATGGCAATTGGGACGCGTCTCCACGTGAGGAGGGAGACCCAGGGTCCCTTTCCACGTGCCACAGGGATCCTGGGACTCCTATCCATTTTCAAGAGGAGTCAGGCATCGTCTCCTTTGGAAGCATTGATCTCCGCGGACCTCTCGGATTTTCAAAGATGTGAGGTCTCTGGTCGCGATGAGGCAGAAAGTTAGGTCTTTCTCTGTGGTCTCCACAGGGGATTCAGACATCCCTTCGTCTTGGGAGATGCAAGACGAGCCTGCATTCAATTCACTGCAGGGATATCCGGCCTTACTTCGAGTCAGAGCATCTCGGTGTCCATTCCATTTGAGGCCACAAACTCAGGGTCCCTCTCACATACCTGTAGCTCAGAGAAGCCTCCTCTTGAGGTGCTTGTGGAAAGTTGGTATTCCACTTGAATCGAAGCCAGGGACTAAGCTCTCATCTCGAGTTGATTTGGGGTCCACGGAGCCCTTTCGTGTGCTCCAGTGACCTCAGGATCCCTCTAGACTTGAGACAGTGATCTTGGGTTTTCTCTGGAGTGCCATCAAGTAAATCAAGGCTCCTTTCAAATTTGATGTGGAACACGGAAATGCTCTGCACGCAGTGCAGGGGAATCGGGCCTCATCTCGTGGCAAGGGGGAAGTCTCATGTTTTTCTCGAGTTGCGGCCGGAACCTGGGGTATATTCTCGAGTTACGACGGGGAGGGCCCTTCCAGAAACGTGTTTGTTCAGCGACGTCAGGACTCCTGCCTAGGTGCGAGGGACACCTCGGGATTCTCCTCGAGTCTTGGCATGGCAATTGGGACGCGTCTCCACGTGAGGCGCGAGACCCAAGGTCCCTTTCCACGTGCCACAGGGATCCTGGGACTCCTATCCATTTTCAAGAGGAGTCAGGCATCGTCTCCTTTGGAAGCATTGATCTCCGCGGACCTCTCGAGTTTTCAAAGGATGTGAGGCCTCCGCTCGCGATGAGCCGGAGGACTAGCTCTTTCTCTGTCATCTCCACAGGGGATTCAGACATCCCTTCGTCTTGGGAGATGCAAGACGAGCCTGCATTCAATTCACTGCAGGGATATCCGGCCTTACTTCGAGTCAGAGCATCTCGGTGTCCATTCCACTTGAGGCCACAAACTCAGGGTCCCTCTCACATACCTGTAGCTGAGAGAAGCCTCCTCTTGAGGTGCTTGTGGAAAGTTGGTATTCCTCTTGAGTCGAAGCCAGGGACTAAGCTCTCATCTCGAGTTGATTTGTGGTCCACGGAGCCCTTTCGTGTTGCTCCAGTGACCTCAGGATCCCTCTAGACTTGAGACAGTGAACTTGGGTTTTCTATGGAGTGCCATCAAGGAAATCAAGGCTCCTTTCACTTTTGATGTGGAACACGGAATTGTTCTGCAGGCAGTGCAGGGGAATCTTGCTTCATCCAGCGGCGAGGGGGAAGTCTCATGGTTTTTCTCGAGTTGCGGCCGGAAACTGGGTTATATTCTCGAGTTACAACGGGGAGGGCCCTTCCAGACACGTGTTTGTTCAGCGACGTTAGGACTCCTGCCTAGGTGCGAGGGACACCTCGGGATTCTCCTCGAGTCTTGGCATGGCAATGGGGACGCGTCTCCACGTGAGGCGGGAAACCCAGTGTCCCTTTCCACGGTCCACAGGGATCCTGGGACGCCTATCCATTTTCAAGAGGAGTCAGGCATCGTCTCCTTTGGAAGCATTGATCTCCGCGGACCTCTCGGATTTTCAAAGATGTGAGGTCTCTGGTCGCGATGAGGCAGATAGTTAGGTCTTTCTCTGTGGTCTCCACAGGGGATTCAGACATCCCTTCGTCTTGGGAGATGCAAGACGAGCCTGCATTCAATTCACTGCAGGGATATCCGGCCTTACTTCGAGTCAGAGCATCTCGGTGTCCATTCCATTTGAGGCCACAAACTCAGGGTCCCTCTCACATACCTGTAGCTCAGAGAAGCCTCCTCTTGAGGTGCTTGTGGAAAGTTGATATTCCTCTTGAGTCGAAGCCAGGGACTAAGCTCTCATCTCGAGTTGATTTGGGGTCCACGGAGCCCTTTCGTGTGCTCCAGTGACCTCAGGATCCCTCTAGACTTGAGACAGTGATCTTGGGTTTTCTCTGGAGTGCCATCAAGGAAATCAAGGCTCCTTTCAAATTTGATGTGGAACACGGAATTGCTCTGCACGCAGTGCAGGGGAATCGGGCCTCATCTCGTGGCAAGGGGGAAGTCTCATGTTTTTCTCGAGTTGCGGCCGGAACCTGGGGTATATTCTCGAGTTACGACGGGGAGGGCCCTTCCAGAACCGTGTTTGTTCAGCGACGTCAGGACTCCTGCCTAGGTGCAAGGGACACCTCGGGATTCTCCTCGAGTCTTGGCATGGCAATTGGGAAGCGTCTCCACGTGAGGCGCGAGACCCAAGGTCCCTTTCCACGTGCCACAGGGATCCTGGGACTCCTATCCATTTTCAAGAGGAGTCAGGCATCGTCTCCTTTGGAAGCATTGATCTCCGCGGACCTCTCGAGTTTTCAAAGGATGTGAGGCCTCCGCTCGCGATGAGCCGGAGGACTAGCTCTTTCTCTGTCATCTCCACAGGGGATTCAGACATCCCTTCGTCTTGGGAGATGCAAGACGAGCCTGCATTCAATTCACTGCAGGGATATCCGGCCTTACTTCGAGTCAGAGCATCTCGGTGTCCATTCCACTTGAGGCCACAAACTCAGGGTCCCTCTCACATACCTGTAGCTGAGAGAAGCCTCCTCTTGAGGTGCTTGTGGAAAGTTGGTATTCCTCTTGAGTCGAAGCCAGGGACTAAGCTCTCATCTCGAGTTGATTTGTGGTCCACGGAGCCCTTTCGTGTTGCTCCAGTGACCTCAGGATCCCTCTAGACTTGAGACAGTGAACTTGGGTTTTCTCTGGAGTGCCATCAAGGAAATCAAGGCTCCTTTCACTTTTGATGTGGAACACGGAATTGTTCTGCACGCAGTGCAGGGGAATCTTGCTTCATCCAGCGGCGAGGGGGAAGTCTCATGGTTTTTCTCGAGTTGCGGCCGGAAACTGGGTTATATTCTCGAGTTACGACGGGGAGGGCCCTTCCAGACACGTGTTTGTTCAGCGACGTTAGGACTCCTGCCTAGGTGCGAGGGACACCTCGGGATTCTCCTCGAGTCTTGGCATGGCAATGGGGACGCGTCTCCACGTGAGGCGGGAAACCCAGTGTCCCTTTCCACGGTCCACAGGGATCCTGGGACGCCTATCCATTTTCAAGAGGAGTCAGGCATCGTCTCCTTTGGAAGCATTGATCTCCGCGGACCTCTCGGATTTTCAAAGATGTGAGGTCTCTGGTCGCGATGAGGCAGAAAGTTAGGTCTTTCTCTGTGGTCTCCACAGGGGATTCAGACATCCCTTCGTCTTGGGAGATGCAAGACGAGCCTGCATTCAATTCACTGCAGGGATATCCGGCCTTACTTCGAGTCAGAGCATCTCGGTGTCCATTCCATTTGAGGCCACAAACTCAGGGTCCCTCTCACATACCTGTAGCTCAGAGAAGCCTCCTCTTGAGGTGCTTGTGGAAAGTTGATATTCCTCTTGAGTCGAAGCCAGGGACTAAGCTCTCATCTCGAGTTGATTTGGGGTCCACGGAGCCCTTTCGTGTGCTCCAGTGACCTCAGGATCCCTCTAGACTTGAGACAGTGATCTTGGGTTTTCTCTGGAGTGCCATCAAGGAAATCAAGGCTCCTTTCAAATTTGATGTGGAACACGGAATTGCTCTGCACGCAGTGCAGGGGAATCGGGCCTCATCTCGTGGCAAGGGGGAAGTCTCATGTTTTTCTCGAGTTGCGGCCGGAACCTGGGGTATATTCTCGAGTTACGACGGGGAGGGCCCTTCCAGAAACGTGTTTGTTCAGCGACGTCAGGACTCCTGCCTAGGTGCGAGGGACACCTCGGGATTCTCCTCGAGTCTTGGCATGGCAATTGGGACGCGTCTCCACGTGAGGCGCGAGACCCAAGGTCCCTTTCCACGTGCCACAGGGATCCTGGGACTCCTATCCATTTTCAAGAGGAGTCAGGCATCGTCTCCTTTGGAAGCATTGATCTCCGCGGACCTCTCGAGTTTTCAAAGGATGTGAGGCCTCCGCTCGCGATGAGCCGGAGGACTAGCTCTTTCTCTGTCATCTCCACAGGGGATTCAGACATCCCTTCGTCTTGGGAGATGCAAGACGAGCCTGCATTCAATTCACTGCAGGGATATCCGGCCTTACTTCGAGTCAGAGCATCTCGGTGTCCATTCCACTTGAGGCCACAAACTCAGGGTCCCTCTCACATACCTGTAGCTGAGAGAAGCCTCCTCTTGAGGTGCTTGTGGAAAGTTGGTATTCCTCTTGAGTCGAAGCCAGGGACTAAGCTCTCATCTCGAGTTGATTTGTGGCCCACGGAGCCCTTTCGTGTTGCTCCAGTGACCTCAGGATCCCTCTAGACTTGAGACAGTGATCTTGGGTTTTCTCTGGAGTGCCATCAAGGAAATCAAGGCTCCTTTCAAATTTGATGTGGAACACGGAATTGCTCTGCACGCAGTGCAGGGGAAGCGGGCCTCATCTCGTGGCAAGGGGGAACTCTCATGGTTTTTCTCGAGTTGCGGCCGGAACCTGGGGTATATTCTCGAGTTACGACAGGGAGGGCCCTTTCAGAAACGTGTTTGTTCAGCGACGTCAGGACTCCTGCCTAGGTGCGAGGGACACCTCGGGATTCTCCTCGAGTCTTGGCATGGCAATTGGGACGCGTCTCCACGTGAGGCGCGAGACCCAAGGTCCCTTTCCACGTGCCACAGGGATCCTGGGACTCCTATCCATTTTCAAGAGGAGTCAGGCATCGTCTCCTTTGGAAGCATTGATCTCCGCGGACCTCTCGAGTTTTCAAAGGATGTGAGGCCTCCGCTCGCGATGAGGCGGAGGACTAGCTCTTTCTCTGTCACCTCCACAGGGGATTCAGACATCCCTTCGTCTTGGGAGATGCAAGACGAGCCTGCATTCAATTCACTGTAGGGATATCCGGCCTTACTTCGAGTCAGAGCATCTCGGTGTCCATTCCACTTGAGGCCACAAACTCAGGGTCCCTCTCACATACCTGTAGCTGAGAGAAGCCTCCTCTTGAGGTGCTTGTGGAAAGTTGGTATTCCTCTTGAGTCGAAGCCAGGGACTAAGCTCTCATCTCGAGTTGATTTGTGGTCCACGGAGCCCTTTCGTGTTGCTCCAGTGACCTCAGGATCCCTCTAGACTTGAGACAGTGAACTTGGGTTTTCTCTGGAGTGCCATCAAGGAAATCAAGGCTCCTTTCACTTTTGATGTGGAAAACGGAATTGCTTTGCACTCAGGGTAGGGGAATCAGGCCTCATCTCGCGGCGAGGGGGAAGTCTCATGGTTTTTCTCGAGTTGCGGCCCGAACCTGGGGTATATTCTCGAGTTACGACTGGGAGAGCCCTTCCAGACACGTGTTTGTTCAGCGACGTCAGGACTCCTGCCTAGGTGCGAGGGACACCTCGGGATTCTCCTCGAGTCTTGGCATGGCAATTGGGATGCGTCTCCACGTGAGGCGGGAGACCCTCGGTCCCTTTCCACGTGCCACAGGGATCCTGGGACTCCTATCCATTTTCAAGAGGAGTCAGGCATCGTCTCCTTTGGAAGCAATGATCTCCGCGGACCTCTCGAGTTTTCAAAGGATGTGAGGCCTCTGCTCGTGATGAGGCGGAGAATTAGGTTTTTCTCTGTGGTCTCCACAGGAGATTCAGACATCCCTTCGTCTTGGGAGATGCAAGACGAGCCTGCATTCAATTTACTGCAGGGATATCCGGCCTTACTTCGAGTCAGAGCATCTCAATGTCCATTCCACTTGAGGCCACAAACTCAGGGTCCCTCTCACATACCTGTAGCTGAGAGAAACCTCCTCTTGAGGTGCTTGTGGAAAGTTGGTATTCCTCTTGAGTCGAAGCCAGGGACTAAGCTCTCATCTCAAGTTGATTTGGGGTCCATGGAGCCCTTTCGTGTTGTTACAGTGACCTCAGGATCCCTCTAGACTAGGGACAGTGATCTTGGGTTTTCTCTGGAGTGTCATCAAGGAAATCAAGTCTCCTTTCACTTCTGATGTCGAATACGGAATTGCTCTGCATGCAGGGCAGGGGAATCGGGCCTCATCTCGCGGCGAGGGGGAAGTCTCATGGTTTTTCTCGAGTTGCGGCCGAAACCTGGGGTATATTCTCGAGTTACGACGGGGAGGGCCCTTCCAGACACGTGTTTGTTCAGCGACGTCAGGACTCCTGCCTAGGTGCAAGGGACACCTCGGGATTCTCCTCGAGTCTTGGCATGGCAATTGGGACGCGTCTCCACGTGAGGAGGGAGACCCAGGGTCCCTTTCCACGTGCCACAGGGATCCTGGGACTCCTATCCATTTTCAAGAGGAGTCAGGCATCGTCTCCTTTGGAAGCATTGATCTCCGCGGACCTCTCGGATTTTCAAAGATGTGAGGTCTCTGGTCGCGATGAGGCAGAAAGTTAGGTCTTTCTCTGTGGTCTCCACAGGGGATTCAGACATCCCTTCGTCTTGGGAGATGCAAGACGAGCCTGCATTCAATTCACTGCAGGGATATCCGGCCTTACTTCGAGTCAGAGCATCTCGGTGTCCATTCCATTTGAGGCCACAAACTCAGGGTCCCTCTCACATACCTGTAGCTCAGAGAAGCCTCCTCTTGAGGTGCTTGTGGAAAGTTGATATTCCTCTTGAGTCGAAGCCAGGGACTAAGGTCTCATCTCGAGTTGATTTGGGGTCCACGGAGCCCTTTCGTGTGCTCCAGTGACCTCAGGATCCCTCTAGACTTGAGACAGTGATCTTGGGTTTTCTCTGGAGTGCCATCAAGGAAATCAAGGCTCCTTTCAAATTTGATGTGGAACACGGAATTGCTCTGCACGCAGTGCAGGGGAATCGGGCCTCATCTCGTGGCAAGGGGGAAGTCTCATGTTTTTCTCGAGTTGCGGCCGGAACCTGGGGTATATTCTCGAGTTACGACGGGGAGGGCCCTTCCAGACACGTGTTTGTTCAGCGACGTCAGCACTCCTGCCTAGGTGCGAGGGACACCTCGGGATTCTCCTCGAGTCTTGGCATGGCAATTGGGACGCGTCTCCACGTGAGGCGCGAGACCCAAGGTCCCTTTCCACGTGCCACAGGGATCCTGGGACTCCTATCCATTTTCAAGAGGAGTCAGGCATCGTCTCCTTTGGAAGCATTGATCTCCGCGGACCTCTCGAGTTTTCAAAGGATGTGAGGCCTCCGCTCGCGATGAGCCGGAGGACTAGCTCTTTCTCTGTCATCTCCACAGGGGATTCAGACATCCCTTCGTCTTGGGAGATGCAAGACGAGCCTGCATTCAATTCACTGCAGGGATATCCGGCCTTACTTCGAGTCAGAGCATCTCGGTGTCCATTCCACTTGAGGCCACAAACTCAGGGTCCCTCTCACATACCTGTAGCTGAGAGAAGCCTCCTCTTGAGGTGCTTGTGGAAAGTTGGTATTCCTCTTGAGTCGAAGCCAGGGACTAAGCTCTCATCTCGAGTTGATTTGTGGTCCACGGAGCCCTTTCGTGTTGCTCCAGTGACCTCAGGATCCCTCTAGACTTGAGACAGTGAACTTGGGTTTTCTATGGAGTGCCATCAAGGAAATCAAGGCTCCTTTCACTTTTGATGTGGAAAACGGAATTGCTTTGCACTCAGGGCAGGGGAATCAGGCCTCATCTCGCGGCGAAGGGGAAGTCTCATGGTTTTTCTCGAGTTGCGGCCCGAACCTGGGGTATATTCTCGAGTTACGACTGGGAGGGTCCTTCCAGACACGTGTTTGTTCAGCGTCGTCAGGACTCCTGCCTAGGTGTGAGGGACACCTCGGGATTCTCCTCGAGTCTTGGCATGGCAATTGGGACGCGTCTCCTCGTGAGGCGGGAGACCCAGGGTCCCTTTACACGTGCCACAGGGATCCTGGGACTCCTATCCATTTTCAAGAGGAGTCAGGCATCGTCTCCTTTGGAAGCAATGATCTCCGCGGACCTCTCGAGTTTTCAAAGGATGTGAGGCCTCTGCTCGTGATGAGGCGGAGAATTAGGTTTTTCTCTGTGGTCTCCACAGGAGATTCAGACATCCCTTCGTCTTGGGAGATGCAAGACGAGCCTGCATTCAATTCACTGCAGGGATATCCGGCCTTACTTCGAGTCAGAGCATCTCGGTGTCCATTCCACTTGAGGCCACAAACTCAGGGTCCCTCTCACATACCTGTAGCTGAGAGAAGCCTCCTCATTAGGTGCTTGTGGAAAGTTGCTATTCCTCTTGAGTCGAAGCCAGGGACTAAGCTCTCATCTCGAGTTGATTTGGGGTCCACAGAGCCCTTTCGTGTTTCTACAGGGACCTCAGGATCCATCTAGACTTGAGACAGTGATCTTGCGTTTTCTCTGCAGTGCCATCAAGTAAATCAAGGCTCCTTTCACGTTTGATGTGGAACACGGAATTGTTCTGCACGCAGTGCAGGGGAATCGGGCTTCATCCAGCGGCGAGGGGAAGTCTCATGGTTTTTCTCGAGTTGCGGCCGGAACCTGGGGTATATTCTCGAGTTACGACGGGGAGGGCCCTTCCAGACACGTGTTTGTTCAGCGACGTCAGGACTCCTGCCTAGGTGCGAGGGACACCTCGGGATTCTCCTCGAGTCTTGGCATGGCAATGGGGACGCGTCTCCACGTGAGGTGGGAAACCCAGTGTCCCTTTCCACGTGCCACAGGGATCCTGGGACTCCTATCCATTTTCAAGAGGAGTCAGGCATCGTCTCCTTTGGAAGCATTGATCTCCGCGGACCTCTCGAGTTTTCAAAGGATGTGAGGCCTCCGCTCGCGATGAGGCGGAGGACTAGCTCTTTCTCTGTCATCTCCACAGGGGATTCAGACATCCCTTCGTCTTGGGAGATGCAAGACGAGCCTGCATTCAATTCACTGCAGGGATATCCGGCCTTACTTCGAGTCAGAGCATCTCGGTGTCCATTCCACTTGAGGCCACAAACTAAGGGTCCCTCTCACATACCTGTAGCTGAGAGAAGCCTCCTCTTGAGGTGCTTGTGGAAAGTTGGTATTCCTCTTGAGTCGAAGCCAGGGACTAAGCTCTCATCTCGAGTTGATTTGTGGTCCACGGAGCCCTTTCGTGTTACTCCAGTGACCTCAGGATCCCTCTAGACTTGAGACAGTGAACTTGGGTTTTCTCTGGAGTGCCATCAAGGAAATCAAGGCTCCTTTCACTTTTGATGTGGAAAACGGAATTGCTTTGCACTCAGGGCAGGGGAATCAGGCCTCATCTCGCGGCGAGGGGGAAGTCTCATGGTTTTTCTCGAGTTGCGGCCCGAACCTGGGGTATATTCTCGAGTTACGACAGGGAGGGCCCTTCCAGACACGTGTTTGTTCAGCGACGTCAGGACTCCTGCCTAGGTGCGAGGGACACCTCGGGATTCTCCTCGAGTCTTGGCATGGCAATTGGGACGCGTCTCCACGTGAGGCGGGAGACCCAGGGTCCCTTTCCACGTGCCACAGGGATCCTGGGACTCCTATCTATTTTCCAAGAGGAGTCAGGCATCGTCTCCTTTGGAAGCAATGATCTCCGCGGACCTCTCGAGTTTTCAAAGGATGTGAGGCCTCTGCTCGTGATGAGGCGGAGAATTAGGTTTTTCTCTGTGGTCTCCACAGGAGATTCAGACATCCCTTCGTCTTGGGAGATGCAAGACGAGCCTGCTTTCAATTTACTGCAGGGATATCCGGCCTTACTTCGAGTCAGAGCATCTCAATGTCCATTCCACTTGAGGCCACAAACTCAGGGGCCCTCTCACATACCTGTAGCTGAGAGAAGCCTCCTCTTGAGGTGCTTGTGGAAAGTTGATATTCCTCTTGAGTCGAAGCCAGGGACTAAGCTCTCATCTCGAGTTGATTTGGGGTCCACGGAGCCCTTTCGTGTTGCTCCAGTGACCTCAGGATCCCTCTAGACTTGAGAGAGTGATCTTAGGTTTTCTCTGGAGTGCCATCAAGGAAATCAATGCTCCTTTCAAATTTGATGTGGAACACGGAATTGCTCTGCACGCAGTGCAGGGGAATCGGGCCTCATCTCGTGGCAAGGGGGATGTCTCATGGTTTTTCTCAAGTTGCGGCCGAACCCTGGGGTATATTCTCGAGTTACGACGGGGAGTGCCCTTCTAGACACGTGTTTGTTCAGCGACGTCAGGACTCCTGCCTAGGTGCGAGGGACACCTCGGGATTCTCCTCGAGTCTTGGCATGGCAATGCGGACGCGTCTCCACGTGAGGCGGGAGACCCAGGGTCCCTTTCCATGTGCGACAGGGATCCTGGGACTCCTACCATTTTCAAGAGGAGTCAGGCATCGTCTCCTTTGGAAGCATTGATCTCCGCGGACCTCTCGAGTTTTCAAAGGATGTGAGGCCTCCGCTCGCGATGAGGCGGAGGACTAGCTCTTTCTCTGTCATCTCTACAGGGGATTCAGACATCCCTTCGTCTTGGGAGATGCAAGACGATCGTGCATTCAATTCACTGCAGGGATATCCGGCCTTACTTTGAGTCAGAGCATCTCGATGTCCATTCCACTTGAGGCCACAAACTCAGGGTACCTCTCACATACCTGTAGCTGAGAGAAACCTCCTCTTGAGGTGCTTGTGGAAAGTTGGTATTCCTCTTGATTCGAAGCCAGGGACTAAGCTCTCATCCCGAGTTGATTTGTGGTCCACGGAGCCCTTTCGTGTTGCTCCAGTTACCTCAGGATCCCTCTAGACTTGAGACAGTGATCTTGGGTTTTCTCTGGAGTGCCATCAAGGAAATCAAGGCTCCTTTCACGTTTGATGTGGAAAACGGAATTGGTTTGCACGCAGGGCAGGGGAATCAGGCCTCATCTCGCGGCGAGGGGGAAGTCTCATGGTTTTTCTCGAGTTGCGGCCCGAACCTGGGGTATATTCTCGAGTTACGACGGGGAGGGCCCTTCCAGACACGTGTTTGTTCAGCGACGTCAGGACTCCTGCCTAGGTGCGAGGGACACCTCGGGATTCCCCTCGAGTCTTGGCATGGCAATTGGGACGCGTCTCCACGTGAGGCAGGAGACCCAGGGTCCCTTTCCACGTGCCACAGTGATCCTGGGACTCCTATCCATTTTCAAGAGGAGTCAGGCATCGTCTCCTTTGGAAGCAATGATCTCCGCGGACCTCTCGAGTTTTCAAAGGATGTGAGGCCTCCGCTCGCGATGAGGCGGAGAATTAGGTTTTTCTCTGTGGTCTCCACAGGGGATTCAGACATCCCTTCGTCTTGGGAGATGCAAGACGAGCCTGCATTCAATTCACTGCAGGGATATCCGGCCTTACTTCGAGTCAGAGCATCACAGTGTCCATTCCACTTGAGGCCACAAACTCAGGGGCCCTCTCACATACCTGTAGCTGAGAGAAGCCTCCTCTTGAGGTGCTTGTGGAAAGTTGGTATTCCTCTTGAGTCGAAGCCAGGGACTAAGCTCTCATCTCGAGTTGATTTGGGGTCCATGGAGCCCTTTCGTGTTGTTACAGTGACATCAGGATCCCTCTAGACTAGGGACAGTGATCTTGGGTTTTCTCTGGAGTGTCATCAAGGAAATCAAGGCTCCTTTCACTTTTGATGTGGAATACGGAATTGCTCTGCATGCAGGGCAGGGGAATCGGGCCTCATCTCGCGGCGAGGGGGAAGTCTCATGGTTTTTCTCGAGTTGCGGCCGGAACCTGGGGTATATTCTCGAGTTACGACGGGGAGGGCCCTTCCAGACACGTGTTTGTTCAGCGACGTCAGGACTCCTGCCTAGGTGCAAGGGACACCTCGGGATTCTCCTCGAGTCTTGGCATGGCAATTGGGACGCGTCTCCATGTGAGGAGGGAGACCCAGGGTCCCTTTCCACGTGCCACAGGGATCCTGGGACTCCTATCCATTTTCAAGAGGAGTCAGGCATCGTCTCCTTTGGAAGCATTGATCTCCGCGGACCTCTCGAGTTTTCAAAGGATGTGAGGCCTCCGCTCGCGATGAGGTGGAGGACTAGCTCTTTCTCTGTCATCTCTACAGGGGATTCAGACATCCCTTCGTCTTGGGAGATGCAAGACGATCGTGCATTCAATTCACTGCAGGGATATCCGGCCTTACTTCGAGTCAGAGCATCTCGGTGTCCATTCCACTTGAGGCCACAAACTCAGGGTCCCTCTCACATACCTGTAGCTGAGAGAAGCCTCCTCTTGAGGTGCTTGTGGAAAGTTGGTATTCCTCTTGAGTCGAAGCCAGGGACTAAGCTCTCATCTCGAGTTGATTTCTGGTCCACGGATCCCTTTCGTGTTGCTCCAGTGACCTCAGGATCCCTCTAGACTTGACACAGTGAGCTTGGGTTTTCTCTGGAGTGCCATCAAGGAAATCAAGGCTCCTTTCACGTTTGATGTGGAAAACGGAATTGCTTTGCACGCAGGGCAGGGGAATCAGACCTCATCTCACGGCGAGGGGGAAGTCTCATGGTTTTTCTCGAGTTGCGGCCGAAACCTGGGGTATATTCTCGAGTTACGACGGGTAGGGCCCTTCCAGACACGTGTTTGTTCAGTGACGTAAGGACTCCTGCCTAGGTGCGAGGGACACCTCGGGATTCTCCTCGAGTCTTGGCATGGCAATTGGGACGCGTCTCCACGTGAGGCGGGAGACCCAGGGTCCCTTTCCACGTGCCACAGGGATCCTGGGACTCCTACCCATTTTCAAGAGGAGTCAGCCATCGTCTCCTTTGGAAGCAATGATCTCCGCGGACCTCTCGAGTTTTCAAAGGATGTGAGGCCTCCGGTCGCGATGAGGCGGAGAATTAGGTTTTTCTCTGTGGTCTCCACAGGAGATTCAGACATCCCTTCGTCTTGGGAGATGCAAGACGAGCCTGCATTCAATTCACTGCAGGGATATCCGGCCTTACTTCGAGTCAGAGCATCCCGGTGTCTATTCCACTTGAGACCACAAACTCAGGGGCCCTCTCACATACCTGTAGCTGAGAGAAGCCTCCTCTTGAGGTGCTTGTGGAAAGTTGGTATTCCTCTTGAGTCTAAGCCAGGGACTAAGCTCTCATTTCGAGTTCATTTGGGGTCCATGGAGCCCTCTCGTGTTGCTACAGTGAGCTCAGGATCCCTCTAGACTAGGGACAGTGATCTTGGGTTTTCTCTGGAGTGCCATCAAGGAAATCAAGGCTCCTTTCACTTTTGATGTGGAATACGGAATTGCTCTGCATGCAGGGCAGGGGAATCGGACCTCAACTCGCGGCGAGGGGGAAGTCTCATAGTTTTTTTCGAGTTGCGGCCGGAACCTGGGGTATATTCTCGAGTTACGACGGGGAGGGCCCTTCCAGACACGTGTTTGTTCAGCGACGTCAGGACTCCTGCCTAGGTGCGAGGGACACCTCGGGATTCTCCTCGAGTCTTGGCATGGCAATTTGGACAAGTCTCCACGTGAGGCGGGAGACCCAGGGTCCCTTTCCACGTGCCACAGGGATCCTGGGACTCCTATCCATTTTCAAGAGGAGTCAGGCATCGTCGCCTTTGGAAGCATTGATCTCCGCGGACCTCTCGAGTTTTCAAAGGATGTGAGGCCTCCGCTCGCGATGAGGCGGAGAACTCGGTCTTTCTCTGTGGTCTCCACAGGGGATTCAGACATCCCTTCGTCTTGGGAGATGCAAGACGAGCCTGCATTCAATTCACTGCAGGGATATCCGGCCTTACTTCGAGTCAGAGCATCTCGGTGTCCATTCCACTTGAGGCCACAAATTCAGGGGCCCTCTCACATACCTGTAGCTGAGAGAAGCCTCCCCTTGAGGTGCTTGTGGAAAGTTGGTATTCCTCTTGAGTCGAAGCCAGGGACTAAGCTCTCACCTCGAGTTGATTTGGGGTCCAAAGAGCCCTTTCGTGTTGCTCCAGTGACCTCAGGATCCCTCTAGACTTGAGACAGTGATATTGCGTTTTCTCTGCAGTGCCATCAAGGAAATCAAGGCTCCTTTCACGTTTGATGTGGAACACGGAATTGTTCTGCACGCAGTGCAGGGGAATCGGGCTTCATCCAGCGGCGAGGGGGAAGTCTCATGGTTTTTCTCGAGTTGCGGCCGGAACCTGGGGTATATTCTCGAGTTACGACGGGGAGGGCCCTTCCAGACACGTGTTTGTTCAGCGACGTCAGGACTCCTGCCTAGGTGCGAGGGACACCTCGGGATTCTCCTCGAGTCTTGGCATGGCAATTGGGACGCGTCTCCACGTGAGGCGGGAGACCCAGGGTCCCTTTCCACGTGCCACAGGGATCCTGGGACTCCTATCCATTTTCAAGAGGAGTCAGGCATCGTCTCCTTTGGAAGCATTGATCTCCGCGGACCTCTCGAGTTTTCAAAGGATGTGAGGCCTCCGCTCGCGATGAGGCGGAGGACTAGCTCTTTCTCTGTCATCTCCACAGGGGATTCAGACATCCCTTCGTCTTGCGAGATGCAAGACGAGCCTGAATTCAATTCACTGCAGGGATATCCGGCCTTACTTCGAGTCAGAGCATCTCGGTGTCCATTCCACTTGAGGCCACAAACTCAGGGTCCCTCTCACATACCTGTAGCTGAGAGAAGCCTCCTCTTGAGGTGCTTGTGGAAAGTTGGTATTCCTCTTGAGTCGAAGCCAGGGACTAAGCTCTCATCTCGAGTTGATTTGTGGTCCACGCAGCCCTTTCGTGTTGCTCCAGTGACCTCAGGATCCCTCTAGACTTGAGACAGTGAACTTGGGTTTTCTCTGGAGTGCCATCAAGGAAATCAAGGCTCCTTTCACTTTTGATGTGGAAAACGGAATTGCTTTGCACGCAGGGCAGGGGAATCAGGCCTCATCTCGCGGCGAGGGGGAAGTCTCATGGTTTTTCTCGAGTTGCGGCCCGAACCTGGGGTATATTCTCGAGTTACGACTGGGAGGGCCCTTCCAGACACGTGTTTGTTCAGCGACGTCAGGACTCCTGCCTAGGTGCGAGGGACACCTCGGGATTCTCCTCAAGTCTTGGCATGGCAATTGGGACGCGTCTCCACGTGAGGCGGGAGACCCAGGGTCCCTTTCCACATGCCACAGGGATCCGGGGACTCCTATCCATTTTCAAGAGGAGTCAGGCATCGTCTCCTTTGGAAGCAATGATCTCCGCGGACCTCTCGAGTTTTCAAAGGATGTGAGGCCTCTGCTCGTGATGAGGCGGAGAATTAGGTTTTTCTCTGTGGTCTCCACAGGAGATTCAGACATCCCTTCGTCTTGGGAGATGCAAGACGAGCCTGCATTCAATTCACTGCAGGGATATCCGGCCTTACTTCGAGTCAGAGCATCTCGGTGTCCATTCCACTTGAGGCCACAAACTCAGGGGCCCTCTCACATACCTGTAGCTGAGAGAAGCCTCCTCTTGAGGTGCTTGTGGAAAGTTGGTATTCCTCTTGAGTCGAAGCCAGGGACTAAGCTCTCATCTCGAGTTGATTTGGGGTCCATGGAGCCCTTTCGTGTTGCTACAGTGAGCTCAGGATCCCTCTAGACTAGGGACAGTGATCTTGGGTTTTCTCTGGAGTGTCATCAAGGAAATCAAGGCTCCTTTCACTTTTGATGTGGAATACGGAATTGCTCTGCATGCAGGGCAGGGGAATCGGGCCTCATCTCGCGGCGAGGGGGAAGTCTCATGGTTTTTCTCGAGTTGCGGCCGGAACCTGGGGTATATTCTCGAGTTACGACGGGGAGGGCCCTTCCAGACACGTGTTTGTTCAGCGACGTCAGGACTCCTGCCTAGGTGCGAGGGACACCTCGGGATTCTCCTCGAGTCTTGGCATGGCAATTGGTACGCGTCTCCACGTGAGGCGGGAGACCTAGGGTCCCTTTCCACGTGCCACAGGGATCCTGGGACTCCTATCCATTTTCAAGAGGAGTCAGTCTTCGTCCTCTTTGGAAGCAATGATCTCCGCGGACCTCTCGAGTTTTCAAAGGATGTGAGGCCTCCGCTCGCAATGAGGCGGAGAATTAGGTTTTTCTCTGTGGTCTCCACAGGGGATTCAGACATCCCTTCGTCTTGGGAGATGCAAGACGAGCCTGCATTCAATTCACTGCAGGGATATCCGGCCTTACTTCGAGTCAGAGCATCCCGGTGTCCATTCCACTTGAGGCCACAAACTCGGGGTCCCTCAAATATACATGTAGCTGAGAGAAGCCTCCTCTTGAGGTGCTTGTGGAAAGTTGGTATTCCTCTTGAGTCTAAGCCAGGGACTAAGCTCTCATCTCGAGTTGATTTCGGTCCACGGAGCCCTTTCCTGTTGGTCCAGTGACCTCTGGATCCCTCCAGACTTGAGACAGTGATCTTGGGTTTTCTCTGGAGTGTCATCAAGGAAATCAAGGCTCCTTTCAGGTTTAATGCGGAACACGGAATTGCTCTGCATGCAGTGCAGGGGAATCGGACCTCAACTCGCGGCGAGGGGGAAATCTCATGGTTTTTCTCGAGTTGCGGCCCGAACCTGGGGTATTCTCGAGTTACGACGGGGAGGGCCCTTCCAGACACGTGTTTGTTCAGCGACGTCAGGACTCTTGCCTAGGTGCGAGGGACACCTCGGGATTCTCCTCGAGTCTTGGCATGGCAATTTGGACGCGTCTCCACGTGAGGCGGGAGACCCAGGGTCCCTTTCCACGTGCCACAGGGATCCTGGGACTCCTATCCATTTTCAAGAGGAGTCAGGCATCGTCTCCTTTGGAAGCATTGATCTCCGCGGACCTCTCGAGTTTTCAAAGGATGTGAGGCCTCCGGTCGCGATGAGGCGGAGAACTCGGTCTTTCTCTGTGGTCTCCACAGGGGATTCAGACATCCCTTCGTCTTGGGAGTTGCAAGACGAGCCTGCATTCAATTCACTGCAGGGATATCCCGCCTTAGTTCGAGTCAGAGCATCTCGGTGTCCATTCCACTTGAGGCCACAACCTCAGGGTCCCTCTCACATACCTGTAGCTCAGAGAAGCCTCCTCTTGAGGTGCTTGTGGAAAGTTGGTATTCCTCTTGAGTCGAAGCCAGGGACTAAGCTCTCATCTCGAGTTGATTTGGGGTCCACGGAGCCCTTTCGTGTTGTTCCAGTGACCTCAGGATCCCTCTAGACTTGAGACAATGATCTTGGGTTTTCTCTGGAGTGCCATCAAGGAAATCAAGGCTCCTTTCAAATTTGATGTGGAACACGGAATTGCTCTGCACGCCATGCAGGGGAATCGGGTTTCATCTCGTGGCAAGGGGGATGTCTCATGGTTTTTCTCAAGTTGCGGCCGAAACCTGGGGTATATTCTCGAGTTACGACGGGGAGTGCCCTTCCAGACACGTGTTTGTTCAGCGACGTCAGGACTCCTGCCTAGGTGCGAGGGACACCTCGGGATTCTCCTCGAGTCTTGGCATGGCAATTGGGACGCGTCTCCACGTGAGGCGGGAGACCCAGGGTCCCTTTCCATGTGCCACAGGGATCCTGGGACTCCTATCCATTTTCAAGAGAAGTCAGGCATCGTCTCCTTTGGAAGCATTGATCTCCACGGACCTCTCGAGTTTTCAAAGGATGTGAGGCCTCCGCGCAAGATGAGGCGGAGGACTAGCTCTTTCTCTGTCATCTCTACAGGGGATTCAGACATCCCTTCGTCTTGGGAGATGCAAGACGATCGTGCATTCAATTCACTGCAGGGATATCCGGCCTTACTTCGAGTCAGAGCATCTCGGTGTCCATTCCACTTGAGGCCACAAACTCAGGGTCCCTCTCACATACCTGTAGCTGAGAGAAGCCTCCTCTTGAGGTGCTTGTGGAAAGTTGGTATTCCTCTTGAGTCGAAACCAGGGACTAAGCTCTCATCTCGAGTTGATTTGTGGTCCACGGAGCCCTTTCGTGTTGCTCCAGTGACCTCAGGATCCCTCTAGACTTGACACAGTGAACTTGGGTTTTCTCTGGAGTGCCGTCAAGGAAATCAATGCTCCTTTCACGGTTGATGTGGAAAACGGAATTGCTTTGCACACAGGGCAGGGGAATCAGACCTCATCTCGCGGCGAGGGGGAAGTCTCATGGTTGTTCTCGAGTTGCGGCCCGAACCTGGGGTATATTCTCGAGTTACGACGGGTAGAGCCCTTCCAGACACGTTTTTGTTCAGTGACGTCAGGACTCCTTCCTAGGTGCGAGGGAAAACTCGGGATTCTCCTCTAGTCTTGGCATGGCAATTGAGACCCGTCTCCACCTGAGGCGGGAGACCCAGCATCCCTTTCCACGTGCCACAGGGATCCTGGGGCTCCTATCCATTTCCAAGAGGAGTCAGGCATCGTCTCCTTTGGAAGCATTGATCTCCGCGGACCTCTCGAGTTTTCAAAGGATGTGAGGCCTCCGGTCGCAATGAGGTGGAGGACTAGGTCTTTCTCTGTGGTATCCACAGGGGATTCAGACATCCCTTCGTCTTGGGAGATGCAAGACGAGCCTGCATTCAATTCACTGCAGGGATATCCGGCCTTACTTCGAGTCAGAGCATCTCGGTGTCCATTCCACATGAGGACACAAACTCAGGGTCCCTCTCACATACCTGTAGCTGAGAGAAGCCTCCCCTTGAGGTGCTTGTGGAAAGTTGGTATTCCTCTTGAGTCGAAGCCAGGGACTAAGCTCTCATCTCGAGTTGATTTGGGGTCCACGGAGCCCTTTCGTGTTGCTACAGTGACCTCAGGATCCCTCTAGACTTGAGACAGTGATCTTGCGTTTTCTCTGGAGTGCCATCAAGGAAATCAAGGCTCCTTTCACGTTTGATGTGGAACACGGAATTGCTCTGCACGGAGTGCAGGGGAATCGGGCCTCATCTCGAGGCGAGGGGGAAGTCTCATGGTTTTTCTCGAGTTGCGGCCGGAACCTAGGGTATATTCTCGACTTACGACGGGGAGTGCCCTTCCAGACACATGATTGTTCAGCGACGTCAGGACTCCTGCCTAGGTGCGAGGGACACCTCGGGATTCTCCTCGAGTCTTGGCATGGCAATTGGGACGCGTCTCCACGTGAGGCGGGAGACCCAGTGTCCCTTTCCCCGTGCCATAGGGATCCTGGGACTCCTATCCATTTTCAAGAGGAGTCAGGCATCGTCTACTTTGGAAGCATTGATCTCCGCGGGCCTCTCGAGTTTTCAAAGGATGTGAGGCCTCCTGTCGCGATGAAGCTGAGATCTAGGTCTTTCTCTGTGGTCTCCACAGGGGATTCAGACATCCCTTCGTCTTGGGAGATGTAAGATGAGCCTGCATTCAATTCACTGCAGGGATATCCGGCCTTACTTCGAGTCAGAGCATCTCGGTGTCCATTCCACTTGAGGCCACAAACTCAGGGTCCCACTCACATAGCTGTAGCTGAGAGAAGCCTCCTCTCGAGGTGCTTGGGGAAAGTTGGTATTCCTCTTGAGTCGAAGCCAGGGACTAAGCTCTCATCTCGAATTGATTTGGGGTCCATGGAGCCCTTTCGTGTTGCTCCAGTGACCTCAGGATCCCTCTAGACTTGAGACAGTGATTTTGGGTTTTCTCTGGAGTGCCATCAAGGAAATTAAGGCTCCTTTCTTGTTTGATGTGGAACACGGAATTGCTCTGCACGCAGTGCAGGGGAATCGTGCCTCATCTCACGGCGAGGTGGAAGTCTCATGGTTTTTCTCGAGTTGCGGCCAGAACCTGGGGTATATTCTTGAGATACGACGGGAGGGCCCTTCCGGACACGTGTTTGTTCAGCGACGTCAGGACTCCTGCCTACGTGCGAGGGACACCTCGGGATTCTCCTCGCGTCTTGGCATGGCAATTGGGACGCGTCTCCCCGTGATGCTGGATACCCAGTGTCCCTTTCCATGTACCACCGGGATCCTGTGACTCGTATCCATTTTGAAGAGGAGTCAGGCATCGTCTCCTTTGGAAGCATTGATCTCTGCGGACCTCTCGAGTTTTCAAAGGTTGTGAGTCCTCCGGTCACGATGTGGCGAGAACTAGGTCTTTCTCTGTGGTCTCCACAGTGTATTCAGACATCCCTTCGTCTTGGGAGATGCAAGACGAGCATTCGTTCAATTCACTGCAGGGATATCCGGCCTTACTTCAAGTCACAGCGTCTCGGTGTCCATTCCACTCGAGGCAACAAACTCAGGATCCCTCTCACATACCTGTAGCTGAGAGAAGCCTCCTCTTGAGGTGCTTGTGGAAAGTTGGTATTCCTCTTGAGTCGAAGCCAGGGACTAAGCTCTCATCTCGAGTTGATTTGGGGTCCACGGAGCCCTTTCTTGTTGCTACAGTGACCTCAGGATCCCTCTATACTTGAGACAGTGATCTTGGGTTTTGTATGGAGTGCCATCAAGGAAATCAAGGCTCCTTTCAGGTTTGATGTGGAAAACGGAATTGCTTTGCACTCAGGGCAGGGGAATCAGGCCTCATCTCGCGGCGAGGGGGAAGTCTCATGGTTTTTCTCGAGTTGCGGCCCGAACCTGGGGTATATTCTCGAGTTACGACTGGGAGGGCCCTTCCAGACACGTGTTTGTTCAGCGACGTCAGGACTCCTGCCTAGGTGCGAGGGACACCTCGGGATTCTCCTCGAGTCTTGGCATGGCAATTGGGACGCGTCTCCACGTGAGGCGGGAGACCCAGGGTCCCTTTCCAAGTGCCACAGGGATCCTGGGACTCCTATCTATTTTCCAAGAGGAGTCAGGCATCGTCTCCTTTGGAAGCAATGATCTCCGCGGACCTCTCGAGTTTTCAAAGGATGTGAGGCCTCTGCTCGTGATGAGGCGGAGAATTAGGTTTTTCTCTGTGGAATCCACAGGAGATTCAGACATCCCTTCGTCTTGGGAGATGCAAGACGAGCCTGCTTTCAATTTACTGCAGGGATATCCGGCCTTACTTCGAGTCAGAGCATCTCAATGTCCATTCCACTTGAGGCCACAAACTCAGGGGCCCTCTCACATACCTGTAGCTGAAAGAAGCCTCCTCTTGAGGTGCTTGTGGAATGTTGGTATTCCTCTTGAGTCAAAGCCAGGGACTAAGCTCTCATCTAGAGTTGATTTGCGGTCCACGGAGCCCTTTTGTGTTGCTCCAGTGACCTCAGGATCCCTCTAGACTTGAGAGAGTGATCTTAGGTTTTCTCTGGAGTGCCATCAAGGAAATCAATGCTCCTTTCAAATTTGATGTGGAACACGGAATTGCTCTGCACGCAGTGCAGGGGAATCGGGCCTCATCTCGTGGCAAGGGGGATGTCTCATGGTTTTTCTCAAGTTGCGGCCGAACCCTGGGGTATATTCTCGAGTTACGACGGGGAGTGCCCTTCTAGACACGTGTTTGTTCAGCGACGTCAGGACTCCTGCCTAGGTGCGAGGGACACCTCGGGATTCTCCTCGAGTCTTGGCATGGCAATGGGGACGCGTCTCCACGTGAGGCGGGAGACCCAGGGTCCCTTTCCATGTGCGACAGGGATCCTGGGACTCCTACCATTTTCAAGAGGAGTCAGGCATCGTCTCCTTTGGAAGCATTGATCTCCGCGGACCTCTCGAGTTTTCAAAGGATGTGAGGCCTCCGCTCGCGATGAGGCGGAGGACTAGCTCTTTCTCTGTCATCTCTACAGGGGATTCAGACATCCCTTCGTCTTGGGAGATGCAAGACGATCGTGCATTCAATTCACTGCAGGGATATCCGGCCTTACTTTGAGTCAGAGCATCTCGATGTCCATTCCACTTGAGGCCACAAACTCAGGGTACCTCTCACATACCTGTAGCTGAGAGAAGCCTCCTCTTGAGGTGCTTGTGGAAAGTTGGTATTCCTCTTGATTCGAAGCCAGGGACTAAGCTCTCATCCCGAGTTGATTTGTGGTCCACGGAGCCCTTTCGTGTTGCTCCAGTTACCTCAGGATCCCTCTAGACTTGAGACAGTGATCTTGGGTTTTCTCTGGAGTGCCATCAAGGAAATCAAGGCTCCTTTCACGTTTGATGTGGAAAACGGAATTGGTTTGCACGCAGGGCAGGGGAATCAGGCCTCATCTCGCGGCGAGGGGGAAGTCTCATGGTTTTTCTCGAGTTGCGGCCCGAACCTGGGGTATATTCTCTAGTTACGACGGGGAGGGCCCTTCCAGACACGTGTTTGTTCAGCGACGTCAGGACTCCTGCCTAGGTGCGAGGGACACCTCGGGATTCTCCTTGAGTCTTGGCATGGCAATTGGGACGCGTCTCCACGTGAGGCAGGAGACCCAGGGTCCCTTTCCACGTGCCACAGTGATCCTGGGACTCCTATCCATTTTCAAGAGGAGTCAGGCATCGTCTCCTTTGGAAGCAATGATCTCCGCGGACCTCTCGAGTTTTCAAAGGATGTGAGGCCTCCGCTCGCGATGAGGCGGAGAATTAGGTTTTTCTCTGTGGTCTCCACAGGGGATTCAGACATCCCTTCGTCTTGGGAGATGCAAGACGAGCCTGCATTCAATTCACTGCAGGGATATCCGGCCTTACTTCGAGTCAGAGCATCACAGTGTCCATTCCACTTGAGGCCACAAACTCAGGGGCCCTCTCACATACCTGTAGCTGAGAGAAGCCTCCTCTTGAGGTGCTTGTGGAAAGTTGGTATTCCTCTTGAGTCGAAGCCAGGGACTAAGCTCTCATCTCGAGTTGATTTGGGGTCCATGGAGCCCTTTCGTGTTGTTACAGTGACATCAGGATCCCTCTAGACTAGGGACAGTGATCTTGGGTTTTCTCTGGAGTGTCATCAAGGAAATCAAGGCTCCTTTCACTTTTGATGTGGAATACGGAATTGCTCTGCATGCAGGGCAGGGGAATCGGGCCTCATCTCGCGGCGAGGGGGAAGTCTCATGGTTTTTCTCGAGTTGCGGCCGGAACCTGGGGTATATTCTCGAGTTACGACGGGGAGGGCCCTTCCAGACACGTGTTTGTTCAGCGACGTCAGGACTCCTGCCTAGGTGCAAGGGACACCTCGGGATTCTCCTCGAGTCTTGGCATGGCAATTGGGACGCGTCTCCATGTGAGGAGGGAGACCCAGGGTCCCTTTCCACGTGCCACAGGGATCCTGGGACTCCTATCCATTTTCAAGAGGAGTCAGGCATCGTCTCCTTTGGAAGCATTGATCTCCGCGGACCTCTCGAGTTTTCAAAGGATGTGAGGCTTCCGCTCGCGATGAGGTGGAGGACTAGCTCTTTCTCTGTCATCTCTACAGGGGATTCAGACATCCCTTCGTCTTGGGAGATGCAAGACGATCGTGCATTCAATTCACTGCAGGGATATCCGGCCTTACTTCGAGTCAGAGCATCTCGGTGTCCATTCCACTTGAGGCCACAAACTCAGGGTCCCTCTCACATACCTGTAGCTGAGAGAAGCCTCCTCTTGAGGTGCTTGTGGAAAGTTGGTATTCCTCTTGAGTCGAAGCCAGGGACTAAGCTCTCATCTCGAGTTCATTTGGGGTCCATGGAGCCCTTTCGTGTTGCTACAGTGAGCTCAGGATCCCTCTAGACTAGGGACAGTGATCTTGGGTTTTCTCTGGAGTGCCATCAAGGAAATCAAGGCTCCTTTCACTTTTGATGTGGAATACGGAATTGCTCTGCATGCAGGGCAGGGGAATCGGACCTCAACTCGCGGCGAGGGGGAAGTCTCATAGTTTTTTTCGAGTTGCGGCCGGAACCTGGGGTATATTCTCGAGTTACGACGGGGAGGGCCCTTCCAGACACGTGTTTGTTCAGCGACGTCAGGACTCCTGCCTAGGTGCGAGGGACACCTCGGGATTCTCCTCGAGTCTTGGCATGGCAATTTGGACAAGTCTCCACGTGAGGCGGGAGACCCAGGGTCCCTTTCCACGTGCCACAGGGATCCTGGGACTCCTATCCATTTTCAAGAGGAGTCAGGCATCGTCGCCTTTGGAAGCATTGATCTCCGCGGACCTCTCGAGTTTTCAAAGGATGTGAGGCCTCCGGTCGCGATGAGGCGGAGAACTCGGTCTTTCTCTGTGGTCTCCACAGGGGATTCAGACATCCCTTCGTCTTGGGAGATGCAAGACGAGCCTGCATTCAATTCACTGCAGGGATATCCGGCCTTACTTCGAGTCAGAGCATCTCGGTGTCCATTCCACTTGAGGCCACAAATTCAGGGGCCCTCTCACATACCTGTAGCTGAGAGAAGCCTCCCCTTGAGGTGCTTGTGGAAAGTTGGTATTCCTCTTGAGTCGAAGCCAGGGACTAAGCTCTCACCTCGAGTTGATTTGGGGTCCAAAGAGCCCTTTCGTGTTGCTCCAGTGACCTCAGGATCCCTCTAGACTTGAGACAGTGATCTTGCGTTTTCTCTGCAGTGCCATCAAGGAAATCAAGGCTCCTTTCACGTTTGATGTGGAACACGGAATTGTTCTGCACGCAGTGCAGGGGAATCGGGCTTCATCCAGCGGCGAGGGGGAAGTCTCATGGTTTTTCTCGAGTTGCGGCCGGAACCTGGGGTATATTCTCGAGTTACGACGGGGAGGGCCCTTCCAGACACGTGTTTGTTCAGCGACGTCAGGACTCCTGCCTAGGTGCGAGGGACACCTCGGGATTCTCCTCAAGTCTTGGCATGGCAATTGGGACGCGTCTCCACGTGAGGCGGGAGACCCAGGGTCCCTTTCCACATGCCACAGGGATCCTGGGACTC
Source organism: Dama dama (assembly GCF_033118175.1). NCBI lineage: Eukaryota > Metazoa > Chordata > Mammalia > Artiodactyla > Cervidae > Dama > Dama dama. Next base: position 2,919,235 of record NC_083706.1, on the reverse strand, counting down.
CTATCCATTTTCAAGAGGAGTCAGGCATCGTCTCCTTTGGAAGCAATGATCTCCGCGGACCTCTCGAGTTTTCAAAGGATGTGAGGCCTCTGCTCGTGATGAGGCGGAGAATTAGGTTTTTCTCTGTGGTCTCCACAGGAGATTCAGACATCCCTTCGTCTTGGGAGATGCAAGACGAGCCTGCATTCAATTCACTGCAGGGATATCCGGCCTTACTTCGAGTCAGAGCATCTCGGTGTCCATTCCACTTGAGGCCACAAACTCAGGGGCCCTCTCACATACCTGTAGCTGAGAGAAGCCTCCTCTTGAGGTGCTTGTGGAAAGTTGGTATTCCTCTTGAGTCGAAGCCAGGGACTAAGCTCTCATCTCGAGTTGATTTGGGGTCCATGGAGCCCTTTCGTGTTGCTACAGTGAGCTCAGGATCCCTCTAGACTAGGGACAGTGATCTTGGGTTTTCTCTGGAGTGTCATCAAGGAAATCAAGGCTCCTTTCACTTTTGATGTGGAATACGGAATTGCTCTGCATGCAGGGCAGGGGAATCGGACCTCAACTCGCGGCGAGGGGGAAATCTCATGGTTTTTCTCGAGTTGCGGCCCGAACCTGGGGTATATTCTCGAGTTACGACGGGGAGGGCCCTTCCAGACACGTGTTTGTTCAGCGACGTCAGGACTCTTGCCTAGGTGCGAGGGACACCTCGGGATTCTCCTCGAGTCTTGGCATGGCAATTTGGACGCGTCTCCACGTGAGGCGGGAGACCCAGGGTCCCTTTCCACGTGCCACAGGGATCCTGGGACTCCTATCCATTTTCAAGAGGAGTCAGGCATCGTCTCCTTTGGAAGCATTGATCTCCGCGGACCTCTCGAGTTTTCAAAGGATGTGAGGCCTCCGGTCGCGATGAGGCGGAGAACTCGGTCTTTCTCTGTGGTCTCCACAGGGGATTCAGACATCCCTTCGTCTTGGGAGTTGCAAGACGAGCCTGCATTCAATTCACTGCAGGGATATCCGGCCTTACTTCGAGTCAGAGCATCTCGGTGTCCATTCCACTTGAGGCCACAACCTCAGGGTCCCTCTCACATACCTGTAGCTCAGAGAAGCCTCCTCTTGAGGTGCTTGTGGAAAGTTGGTATTCCTCTTGAGTCGAAGCCAGGGACTAAGCTCTCATCTCGAGTTGATTTGGGGTCCACGGAGCCCTTTCGTGTTGTTCCAGTGACCTCAGGATCCCTCTAGACTTGAGACAATGATCTTGGGTTTTCTCTGGAGTGCCATCAAGGAAATCAAGGCTCCTTTCAAATTTGATGTGGAACACGGAATTGCTCTGCACGCCATGCAGGGGAATCGGGTTTCATCTCGTGGCAAGGGGGATGTCTCATGGTTTTTCTCAAGTTGCGGCCGAAACCTGGGGTATATTCTCGAGTTACAACGGGGAGTGCCCTTCCAGACACGTGTTTGTTCAGCGACGTCAGGACTCCTGCCTAGGTGCGAGGGACACCTCGGGATTCTCCTCGAGTCTTGGCATGGCAATTGGGACGCGTCTCCACGTGAGGCGGGAGACCCAGGGTCCCTTTCCACGTGCCACAGGGATCCTGGGACTCCTATCCATTTTCAAGAGGAGTCAGGCATCGTCTCCTTTGGAAGCATTGATCTCCACGGACCTCTCGAGTTTTCAAAGGATGTGAGGCCTCCGCGCAAGATGAGGCGGAGGACTAGCTCTTTCTCTGTCATCTCTACAGGGGATTCAGACATCCCTTCGTCTTGGGAGATGCAAGACGATCGTGCATTCAATTCACTGCAGGGATATCCGGCCTTACTTAAGTCAGAGCATCTCGGTGTCCATTCCACTTGAGGCCACAAACTCAGGGTCCCTCTCACATACCTGTAGCTGAGAGAAGCCTCCTCTTGAGGTGCTTGTGGAAAGTTGGTATTCCTCTTGAGTCGAAACCAGGGACTAAGCTCTCATCTCGAGTTGATTTGTGGTCCACGGAGCCCTTTCGTGTTGCTCCAGTGACCTCAGGATCCCTCTAGACTTGACACAGTGAACTTGGGTTTTCTCTGGAGTGCCGTCAAGGAAATCAATGCTCCTTTCACGGTTGATGTGGAAAACGGAATTGCTTTGCACACAGGGCAGGGGAATCAGACCTCATCTCGCGGCGAGGGGGAAGTCTCATGGTTGTTCTCGAGTTGCGGCCCGAACCTGGGGTATATTCTCGAGTTACGACGGGTAGAGCCCTTCCAGACACGTTTTTGTTCAGTGACGTCAGGACTCCTTCCTAGGTGCGAGGGAAACCTCGGGATTCTCCTCTAGTCTTGGCATGGCAATTGAGACCCGTCTCCACCTGAGGCGGGAGACCCAGCATCCCTTTCCACGTGCCACAGGGATCCTGGGGCTCCTATCCATTTCCAAGAGGAGTCAGGCATCGTCTCCTTTGGAAGCATTGATCTCCGCGGACCTCTCGAGTTTTCAAAGGATGTGAGGCCTCCGGTCGCAATGAGGTGGAGGACTAGGTCTTTCTCTGTGGTATCCACAGGGGATTCAGACATCCCTTCGTCTTGGGAGATGCAAGACGAGCCTGCATTCAATTCACTGCAGGGATATCCGGCCTTACTTCGAGTCAGAGCATCTCGGTGTCCATTCCACATGAGGACACAAACTCAGGGTCCCTCTCACATACCTGTAGCTGAGAGAAGCCTCCCCTTGAGGTGCTTGTAATGTTGGTATTCCTCTTGAGTCGAAGCCAGGGACTAAGCTCTCATCTCGAGTTGATTTGGGGTCCACGGAGCCCTTTCGTGTTGCTACAGTGACCTCAGGATCCCTCTAGACTTGAGACAGTGATCTTGCGTTTTCTCTGGAGTGCCATCAAGGAAATCAAGGCTCCTTTCACGTTTGATGTGGAACACGGAATTGCTCTGCACGGAGTGCAGGGGAAACGGGCCTCATCTCGAGGCGAGGGGGAAGTCTCATGGTTTTTCTCGAGTTGCGGCCGGAACCTAGGGTATATTCTCGACTTACGACGGGGAGTGCCCTTCCAGACACATGATTGTTCAGCGACGTCAGGACTCCTGCCTAGGTGCGAGGGACACCTCGGGATTCTCCTCGAGTCTTGGCATGGCAATTGGGACGCGTCTCCACGTGAGGCGGGAGACCCAGTGTCCCTTTCCCCGTGCCATAGGGATCCTGGGACTCCTATCCATTTTCAAGAGGAGTCAGGCATCGTCTACTTTGGAAGCATTGATCTCCGCGGGCCTCTCGAGTTTTCAAAGGATGTGAGGCCTCCTGTCGCGATGAAGCTGAGATCTAGGTCTTTCTCTGTGGTCTCCACAGGGGATTCAGACATCCCTTCGTCTTGGGAGATGTAAGATGAGCCTGCATTCAATTCACTGCAGGGATATCCGGCCTTACTTCGAGTCAGAGCATCTCGGTGTCCATTCCACTTGAGGCCACAAACTCAGGGTCCCACTCACATAGCTGTAGCTGAGAGAAGCCTCCTCTCGAGGTGCTTGTGGAAAGTTGGTATTCCTCTTGAGTCGAAGCCAGGGACTAAGCTCTCATGTCGAATTGATTTGGGGTCCATGGAGCCCTTTCGTGTTGCTCCAGTGACCTCAGGATCCCTCTAGACTTGAGACAGTGATTTTGGGTTTTCTCTGGAGTGCCATCAAGGAAATTAAGGCTCCTTTCTTGTTTGATGTGGAACACGGAATTGCTCTGCACGCAGTGCAGGGGAATCGTGCCTCATCTCACGGCGAGGTGGAAGTCTCATGGTTTTTCTCGAGTTGCGGCCAGAACCTGGGGTATATTCTTGAGATACGACGGGAGGGCCCTTCCGGACACGTGTTTGTTCAGCGACGTCAGGACTCCTGCCTACGTGCGAGGGACACCTCGGGATTCTCCTCGCGTCTTGGCATGGCAATTGGGACGCGTCTCCCCGTGATGCTGGATACCCAGTGTCCCTTTCCATGTACCACCGGGATCCTGTGACTCGTATCCATTTTGAAGAGGAGTCAGGCATCGTCTCCTTTGGAAGCATTGATCTCCGCGGACCTCTCGAGTTTTCAAAGGTTGTGAGTCCTCCGGTCACGATGTGGCGAGAACTAGGTCTTTCTCTGTGGTCTCCACAGTGTATTCAGACATCCCTTCGTCTTGGGAGATGCAAGACGAGCATTCGTTCAATTCACTGCAGGGATATCCGGCCTTACTTCAAGTCACAGCGTCTCGGTGTCCATTCCACTCGAGGCAACAAACTCAGGATCCCTCTCACATACCTGTAGCTGAGAGAAGCCTCCTCTTGAGGTGCTTGTGGAAAGTTGGTATTCCTCTTGAGTCGAAGCCAGGGACTAAGCTCTCATCTCGAGTTGATTTGGGGTCCACGGAGCCCTTTCTTGTTGCTACAGTGACCTCAGGATCCCTCTAGACTTGAGACAGTGATCTTGGGTTTTGTATGTAGTGCCATCAAGGAAATCAAGGCTCCTTTCAGGTTTGATGTGGAACACGGAATTGCTCTGCACGCAGTGCAGGGGAATCGGGCCTCATCTCGCGGCGAGGGGGAAGTCTCATGGTTGTTCTCGAGTTGCGGCCGGAAACTGGGGTATATTCTCGAGTTACGACGGGGAGGGTCTTTCCAGACACATGTTTGTTCAGCGACGTCAGGACCCCTGCCTAGGTGCGAGGGACAACTCGGGATACTCCTCGAGTCTTGGCATGGCAATTGGGACGCGTCTCCACGTGAGGCGGGAGACCCAGGGTCCCTTTCCACGTGCCACAGGGATCCTGGGACTCCTATCCATTTTCAAGAGGAGTCAGGCATCGTCTCCTTTGGAAGCATTGATCTCCGTGGACCTCTCGAGTTTTCAAAGGATGTGAGGCCTCCGCTCGCGATGAGGCGGAGAATTAGGTTTTTCTCTGTGGTCTCCACAGGGGATTCAGATATCCCTTCGTCTTGGGAGATGCAAGACGAGCCTGCATTCAATTCACTGCAGGGATATCCGGCCTTACTTCGAGTCAGAGCATCTCGGTGTCCATTCCACTTGAGGCCGCAAATTCAGGGTCCCTCTCACATACCTGTAGCTGAGAGAAGCCTCCTCTTGAGGTGCTTGTGGAAAGTTGGTATTCCTCTTGAGTCAAAGCCAGGGACTAAGCTCTCATCTAGAGTTGATTTGCGGTCCACGGAGCCCTTTTGTGTTGCTCCAGTGACCTCAGGATCCCTCTAGAATTGAGACAATGATCTTGGGTTTCCTCTGGAGTGCCATCAAGGAAATCAAGGCTCCTTTCACGTTTGATGTGGAACACGGATTTGCTCTGCACGCAGTGCCGGGGAATCGGGCCTCATCTCGTGGCGAGGGGGAAGTCTCATGGTTTTTCTCGAGTTGCGGACAGAACCTGGGGTATATTCTCAAGTTACGAGGGGGAGGGCACTTCCAGACACGTGTTTGTTCATCGACGTCAGGACTCCTGCCTAGGTGCGTGGGACACCTTGCGATTCTCCTCGAGTCTTGGCATGGCAATTTAGACGCGTCTCCATGTGAGGCAGGAGACCAGGGTCCCTTTCCACGTGCCACAGGGATCCTGGGGCGCCTATCCATTTTCAAGAGGAGTCAGGCATCGTCTCCTTTGGAAGCATTGATCTCCACGGACCTCTCGAGTTTTCAAAGGATGTGAGGCCTCCGGTCGCAATGAGGCGGAGGACTAGGTCTTTCTCTGTGGTCTCCACAGGGAATTCAGACATCCCTTCGTCTTGGGAGATGCAAGACGAGCCTGCATTCAATTCACTGCAGGGATATCTGGCCTTACTTCGAGTCAGAGCATCTCGGTGTCCATTCCACTTGAGGCCACAAACGCAGGGTCCCTCTCACATACCTGTAGCTGAGAGAAGCCTCCTCTTGAGGTGCTTGTGGAAAGTTGGTATTCCTCTTGAGTCGAAGCCAGGGACTAAGCTCTCATCTTGACTTGATTTGGGGTCCACGGAGCCCTTTTGTGTTGCTCCAGTGACCTCAGGATCCCTCTAGACTTGAGACAGTGATCTTGGGTTTTCTCTGGAGTGTCATCAAGGAAATCAAGGCTCCTTTCACGTATGATGTGGAACACGGAATTGTTCTGGACGCAGTGCAGGGGAATCGGGCCTCATCTCGCGGCGAGGGGGAAGTCTCATGGTTTTTCTCGAGTTGCAGCCGGAACCTGGGGTATATTCTCGAGTTACGACGGGGAGGGCCCTTCCAGACACGTGTTTGTTCAGCGACGTAAGGACTCCAGCCTAGGTGCGAGGGACACCTCGGGATTCTCCTCGAGTCTTCGCATGGCAAATGGGACGCGTCTCCACGTGAGGCGGGAGACGCAGGGTCCCTTTCCACGTGCCACAGGGATCCTGGGACTCCTATCCATTTTCAAGAGGAGTCAGGCATCGTCTCCTTTGGAAGCATTGATCTCCGCAGACCTCTCGAGTTTTCAAAGGATGTGAGGCCTCCAGTCGCGTTGAGGCGGTGGACTAGGTCTTTCTCTGTGGTCTCCACAGGGGATTCAGACATCCCTTCGTCTTGGGAGATGCAAGACGAGCCTGCATTCAATTCACTGCAGGGATATCCGGACTTACTTCGAGTCAGAGCATCTCGGTGTCCATTCCACTTGAGGCCACAAACTCAGGGTCCCTCTCACATACCTGTAGCTGAGAGAAGCCTCCTCTTGAGGTGCTTGTGGAAAGTTGGTATTCCTCTTGAGTCGAAGCCAGGGACTAAGCTCTCATCTCGAGTTGATTTGGGGTCCACGGAGCTCTTTCGTGTTGCTCCAGTGACCTCAGGATCCCTCTAGACTTGAGCCAGTGATCTTGGGTTTTCTCTGGAGTGCCATCAAGGAAATCAAGGCTCCTTTCACGTTTGATGAGGAACACGGAATTGCTCTGCACGCAGTGCAGGGGATTCGGGCCTCATCTCGCGGCGAGGGGGAAGTCTCATGGTTTTTCTCGAGTTGCGGCCCGAAGCTGGGGTATATTCTCGAGTTACGACGGGGAGGGCCCTTCCAGACACGTGTTTGTTCAGCGAAGTCAGGACTCCTGCCTAGGTACGAGGGACACCTCGGGATTCTCCTCGAGTCTTGGCATGGCAATTTGGACGAGTCTCCACGGGAGGCGGGAGACCCAGGGTCCCTTATTACGTGCCCAAGGGAATCTGGGACTCCTATCCATTTTCAAGAGGAGTCAGGCATCGTCTCCTTTGGAAGCATTGATCTCCGCGGACCTCTCGAGTTTTCAAAGGATGTGAGGCGTCCGGTCGCGATGAGGCGGAGGACTAGGTCTTTCTCTGTGGTCTCCACAGGGGATTCAGACATCCCTTCGTCTTGGGAGATGCAAGACGAGCCTGCATTCAATTCACTGCAGGGATATCCGGCCTTACTTCGAGTCAGAGCATCTCGGTGTCCATTCCACTTGAGGCCACAAACTCAGGGTCCCTCTCACATACTTGTAGCTGAGAGAAGCCTCCTCTTGAGTTGCTGGTGGAAAGTTGGTGTTCCTCTTGAGTCGAAGCCAAGGACTAAGCTCTCATCTCGAGTTGACTTGGGGTCCACGGAGCACTTTCGTGTTGCTCCAGTGACCTCAGGATCCCTCTAGACTTGAGACAGTGATCTTGGGTTTTCTCTGGAGTGCCATCAAGGAAATCAAGGCTCCTTTCACGTTTGATGTGGAACACGGAATTGCTCTGCACGCAGTGCAGGGGAATCGGGCCTCATCTCGCGGCGAGGGGGAAGTCTCATGGTTTTCCTCGAGTTGCGGCCGGAACCTGGGGTATATTCTCGAGTTACGACGGGGAGGGCCCTTCCAGACACGTGTTTGTTCAGCGACGTCAGGACTCCTGCCTAGGTGCGAGGGACACCTCGGGATTCTCCTCGAGTCTTGGCATGGCAATTGGGACGCGTCTCCACGTGAGGCGGGAGACCCAGGGTCCCTTTCCACGTGCCACAGGGATCCTGGGACTCCTATCCATTTTCAAGAGGAGTCAGGCATCGTCTCCTTTGGAAGCATTGATCTCTGCGGACCTCTCGAGTTTTCAAAGGATGTGAGGCCTTCTGTCGTGATGAGGCGGAGAACTAGGTCTTTCTCTATGGTCTCCACAGGGGATTCAGACATCCCTTCATCTTGGGAGATGCAAGACGAGCCTGCAATCCAATCACTGCAGGGATATCCGGCCTTACTTCGAGTCAGAGCATCTCGGTGTCCATTCCACTTGAGGCCACAAACTCAGGGTCCCTCTCACATACCTGTAGCTGAGAGAAGCCTCCTCTTGAGGTGCTTGTGGAAAGGTGGTATTCCTCTTGAGTCGAAGCTAGGGACTAAGCTCTCATCTCTGGTTGATTTGGGGTCCACGGAGCCCTTTCGTGTTGCTACAGTGACCTCAGGATCCCTCTAGACTTGAGACAGTGATCTTGGGTTTTCTCTGGAGTGCCCTCAAGGAAATCAAGGCTCCTTTCACGTTTGATGTGTAACACGGAATTGCTCTGCATGCAGTGCAGGGGAATCGGGCCTCATCTCGCGGCGAGGGGGAAGTCTCATGGTTTTCCTCGAGTTGCGGCCGGAACCTGGGGTATATTCTCGAGTTACGACGGGGAGGGCCCTTCAAGACACGTGTTTGTTCAGCGACGTCAGGACTCCTGGCTAGGTGCGAGGGATACCTCGGGGTTCTCCTCGAGTCTTGGCATGGCAATTGGGACGCGTCTCCACGTGAGGCGGGAGACCCAGAGTCCCTTTCCACGAGCCACAGGGATCCTGGGACTCCTATCCATTTTCAAGAGGAGTCAGGCATCGTCTCCTTCGGAAGTATTGATTTCCGCGGACGTCTCGAGTTTTCAAAGGATGTGAGGCCTCCGGTTGCGTTGAGGCGTAGGACTAGGTCTTTCTCTGTGCTCTCCACAGGGGATTCAGACAACCGTTCGTCTTGGGAGATGCAAGGCAAGCCTGCATTCAATTCACTGCAGGGATATCCGGCCTTACTTCGAGTCAGAGCATCTCGGTGTCCATTCCACTTGAGGCCACAAACTCAGGGTCCCTCTCACATACCTGTAGCTGAGAGAAGCCTGCTCTTAAGGTGCTTGTGGAAAGTTGGTATTCCTCTTCAGTCGAAGCCAGGGACTAAGCTCTCATCTCGAGTTGATTTGGGGTCCACGGATCCCTTTCTTGTTGCTACAGTGACCTCAGGATCCCTCTAGACTTGAGACAGTGATCTTGGGTTTTCTATGGAGTGCCATCAAGGAAATCAAGGCTCCTTTCACTTTTGATGTGGAACACGGAATTGCTCTGCACGCATTGCAGTGGAATCAGACCTTATCTCGCGGCGAGGGGGAAGTCTCATGGTTTTTCTCGAGTTGCGGCCGGAACCTTGGTTATATTCTCGAGTTACGACGCGGGGGGCCCTTCCAGACACGTGTTTGTTCAGCGACGTCAGGACTCCTGTCTAGGTGCGAGGGACACCTCGGGATTCTCCTCGAGTCTTGGCATGGCAATTGGGACGCGTCTCCACTTGAGGCGGGAGACCGAGTGTCCCTTTCCACATGCCACACGGATCTTGGGACTCCTATCCATTTTCAAGAGGAGTCAGGCATCGTCTCCTTTGGAAGCATTGATCTCCGCGGACCTCTCCAGTTTTGAACGGATGTGAGGCCTCCGGTCGTGATGAGGCGGAGAACTAGGTCTTTCTCTGTGGTCTCCACAGGGGATTCAGACATCCCTTCGTATTGGGAGATGCAAGACGAGCCTGCATTCAATTCACTGCATGGATATCCGTCCTTACTTCGAGTCAGAGCATCTCAGTGTCCATTCCACTTGAGTCCACCAACTCAGGATCCCTCTCACATACCTGTAGCTGAGAGAAGCCTCCTCTTGAGGTGCTTGTGGAAAGTTGGTATTCCTCTTGAGTCGAAGCCAGGGATTAAGCCCTCATCTCGAGTTGATTTGGGGTCCACGGAGCACTTTCGTGTTGCTACAGTGACCTCAGGATCCCTCTAGACTTGAGACAGTGATCCTGGATACTCTCTGGAGTGCCATCAAGGAAATCAAGGCTCCTTTCAAGTTTGATGTGGAATAAGAAATTGCTCTGCACGCAGTGCAGGGGAATCGGGCCTCATCTGGCGGCGAGGGGAAGTCTCATGGTTTTTCTCGAGTTGCGGCCGGAACCTGGGGTATATTCTCGAGTTACGACGCGGAGGGCCCTTCCAGACACGTGTTTGTTCAGCGACGTCAGGACTCCTGCCTAGGTGCGAGGGACACCTCGGGATTCTCCTCGAGTCTTGGCATGGCAATTGGGACGCCTCTCCATGTGGTGCGGGAGACCCAGGGTCCCTTTCCACGTGCCACAGGGTACCTGGGTCTCCTATCCATTTTCGAGAGGAGTCAGGCATCGTCTCCTTTGGAAGCATTGATCTCCGCGGACCTCTCGAGTTTTCAAAGGATGTGAGGCCTCCAGTCGCGTTGAGGTGGAGACTGGGTCTTTCTCTGTGGTCTCCACAGGGGATTCAGACATCCCTTCGCTTGGGAGATGCAAGACGAGCCTGCATTCAGTTCACTGCAGGGATATCCGGGTTACTTCGAGTCAGAGCATCTCGGTGTCCATTCCACTTAAGGCCACAAACTCAGGGTCCCTCTCACATACCTGTAGCTGAGAGAAGCCTCCTCTTGAGGTGCTTGTGGAAAGTTTGTATTCCTCTTGAGTCAAAACCAGGGACTAAGTTCTCATCTCGAGTTGATTTGTGGTCCACGGAGCCCTTCCGTGTTACTCCAGTGACCTCAGGATTCCTCTAGACTTGAGACAGTGATCTTGGGTTTTCTCTGGAGTGCCATCAAGGAAATCCAGGCTCCTTTCACGTTTGATGTGGAACACGGAATTGCTCTGCCCGCAGTGCAGGGGAATCGGGGCTCATCTCTCGGCGAGGGGGAAGTCTCATGGTTTTTCTCGAGTTGCGGCCGGAACCTGGGGTATATTCTCGAGTTACGACAGGGAGGGCCCTTCCAGACACGTGTTTGTTCAGCGACGTCAGGACTCCTGCCTAGGTCTGAGGGACATCTCGGGATTCTCCTCGAGTCTTGGCATGGCAATTGGGACGCGTCTCCACGTGAGGCGGGAGACCCAGGGTCCCTTTCCACGTGCCACAGGGATTCTGGGACTCCTATCCATTATCGAGAGGAGTCAGGCATCGTCCCCTTTGGGAGGACTGATCTCCGCGGAACTCTCGAGTTTTCAAAGGACGTGAGGCCTCCGGTCGCGATGAGGCGGAGAACTAGGTCTTTCTCTGTGGTCTCCACAGGGGATTCACACTTCGCTTCGTCTTGGGAGATGCAAGACGAACCTGCATTCAATTCACTGCAAGGATATCCGGCCTTACTTCGAGTCAGAGCATCTCAGTGTCCATTCCACTTTAGGCCACAAACTCAGGGTCCCTCTCACATACCTGTAGCTGAGAGAAGCCTCCTCTTGAGGTGCTTATGAAAAGTTGGTATTCCTCTTGAGTCGAAGCCAGGGACTAAGCTCCCATCTCGAGTTGATTTGGGGTCCACGGAGCCCTTTCGTGTTGCTCCAGTGACCTCAGGATCCCTCTAGACTTGAGACAGTGATTTTGGGTTTTATCTGGAATGCCATCAAGGAAATCAAGGCTCCTTTCACGTTTGATGTGGAACACGGAATTGCTCTGCATTCAGTGCAGGGGAATCGGGCCTCATCTCGCGGCGAGGCGGAAGTCTCCTGGTTTTTCTCGAGTTGCGGCCGGAACCTGGGGTATATTCTCGAGTTACGATGGGGAGGGCCCTTCCAGACACGTGTTTGTTCAGCGGCGTCAGGACTCCTGCCTAAGTGCGAGGGACACCTCGGGATTCTCCTCGAGTCTTGGCATGGCAAATGGGACACGTCTCCTCGTGAGGCGGGAGCCCCAGTGTCCCTTTCCAAGTGCCACAGGGATCCTGGGACTCGTATCCATTTTCAATAGGACTCAGGCATCGTCTCCTTTGGAAGCATTGATCTCCGCGGACCTCTCGAGTTTTCAAAGGATGTGAGGACTCCAGTCGCGATGATGCGGAGAACTAGTTCTTTCTCTGTGGTTTCCACACGGGATTCAGACATCCGTTCATCTTGGGAGATGCAAGACGAGCCTGCATTCAGTTCACTGCAGGGATATGAAAGGTTGCTGCTGAACGATAAGACGCGGGATTCTTGGCCTCCGGAGGAGACGAATTCAATCCGGGGCCAGAGACGAGGCTGGATCGCTCAGAGCTTTTGTGTAATAAAGTTTTATTAAAGTATAGAGAAAGCTTCTGACATAGGCATCAGAAGGGGGCAAAAGAGTACCCCCCTCCTAGTGTTTAGCTGTATGTTATATAGTCACTCACAGTCTGTTAATGAAATGAAAGGAATGTCATAAAATTTAGAATGGCATCAGATAATCCATCCCAGGCCATAAAACGATTGACTGGAATCTTGTAGAAGGGCAGAATACCAACAAATAGTTCCATTTACATAGATTAGGGGAACAATACCTGAGTAAGTAAGTTAGGCCGTTTGGCGGAACCAACTTGAAGGTAGAGTCTGGGGTTCATTAACATAGCTTAAGACAACATTTCCATACGAAAAAGGAATGTATTGGTTAACTCAAAGTCTGAGAGTAGTTAGCTTTAGGTGAGACCAGGTGTCATGGCAACACAGAATGTTAAGAGAAACCTCCTTTTAATTTGTATAGAGAAGGAAAAACAGATCGCTGGTTTGTTTCTTCCTGCCGCTTAAGAGAGATAAAAATGTCTGGCACTTACAGCCTCTTTCCTCCATTTGGAGACCCCTGGCCTTCCTGCCTTTTACCCTCTCATTCCTCCCTTTTCTTTTAGGAGAATTATGTTGCCTAGGGAAAAGGGGCGTCGTTTTCATTCCATAACTGCTTCAGAGCTGACAAGGGGCGTTGTCCCTAAATTGGTGAGGCAACATATTCTCCTAATCCTCATAGTGAGGATGTCTGATCCAGGGGCCCCAAATAGTAGTTAGAAGAAGCTGCAGTGATAGCAGGAGTTTGAGCAACCATTTGTAACTTAAAAGCTTTTATGCGACTAGAAAAAAATCCAGTCACACAGTTACAAATGCAGGGAGCAAAGAGCAAAAACAAAACAATTAGAATTATATGTCAGGTTATGTCCATAGTTAAGGTACAAAGTATGGCACCAGTCCATTCTAGGGTTGTTAGATGTCATCAGACGAAGGAGAGGCATCACATATGATTGTTGTCGAATGTATTCGCAGACTTGGAGAAAGTCTTTTCCTTGAAGTGGAGATGTCCACCACGGGAAGCCTTCCACTGATGAAGAGGGGAGTGCTCCGCAGACCCAGCAGTTAGACCGATTGTGGAATGCAGCATAGGAGTGAGCCCAGGACAGGAAGGCATTGTCTTGAGGATCAAAGGGCAGACTCAGGATTTCTGGAGTCAGCAGAAGTAGGCTCACATAGATTATCAGGCCCATCTGAAACATACAAAGTCAGAGCATAGAAAGTAAAAACATAAAATGACATCACTTAGTTCTGGTCAGGGTGCCACCTCTTGACTCGAGTGTGATGTACCCACGAATCAATTCCTGGGACTTTGACAGCTGTGGGAGAAGAAAGAATAACCTGTTAAGGGCCTTCCCAGAGGGGCTCGAGGGATGAGCCCCCAGATCCCAATGTTTTTATGAGGACCTCGGTTCCTGGCTCAAATAGAGGCTTGCTGGATTCAGAGGCTGGGTCAGGAGTCGTCTCCCGGAGTTCTGTTAATGCCTGTTGAAAAGCTGAGAGTTGAGTTACATAATTAGTTAACTCTAAGGCCTCAGGATCTATAACAATGTCTGTGCGTAAGAAAGGCCTTCCATAAATACATTCAAAGGGGGACAGTCCCTCCTTTTTTGGGGCAGTTCGAGCCCTCATTAAAGCTATGGGTAGGACTTTAATCCAGTTGTCCTGCGTTTCTTGAGTTAATTTGCGCAGATGTCTTTTGATAATGTCATTAGCTTTTTCAACCTTTCCTGAGGATTGGGGTCTCCAGGAACAGTGTAAGTGATACTCTATTCCTAGAGCTTTAGACACCCCCTGAGTTATAGCAGCTTTAAAGGCGGAGCCATTGTCACTCTGAAGGCTCCGTGGCAGCCCAAACCTGGGGATAATTTCATGGATTAAAATCTTTATAACCTCCTTAGCTTGTTCACTATGACAGGGGAACGCCTCAATCCATCCAGTAAAAGTATCCACCCAAACTTGTAAGCAAGAATATCCATTAGCTTTTGGCATATGAGTAAAATCAATTTCCCAGCCCTCTCCAGGATACTTTCCCTTTCGTTGTAATCCAGATTTTGCTAGCTTTTCAGTCTTTGGGTTATTTTTCTGACAAACCTCACACCGTTTGATAATGTTCTTTAGAGTTTTCATTATATTTTTACCTTCAAACAAACGAGAAGCCATCTGGTAAGTACTTTCTACACCCAAATGAAAACTCTGATGTAAACCCTTAAGAATTTTCCACTGAGCATTTTCAGGAATTATTAATCGTCCATCCTCGGACTGTAACCATTCTTTATCAGTAATCTTTGCTCCTCTTTTCTCATATCTTTCTAATTCTTCCTCAGTATATTGTGGCTTTTCCTGTTCCACAGGACCTGTCCAGATCAAAGGCGTCTGTAAGGAGGGGGTTTCGTAAAGTGCCGCTTTTTTGGCTTGAGAGTCAGCTAACAGGTTACCGGCAGCTACTTTACTCCCATCCCTGCTGTGCCCTTTGCAATGCATAACCGCTACTTCTTTAGGACAATAGATAGCAGTTAAAAGTCTCTCAATCTCTCTGAAATGCTTAATAGGTTCTCCTGTTGCTGTTTTAAACTGTCTTTCTTTCCATATTGCAGCATGAGCATGTAAAGTCAAATAAGCATACTTAGAATCAGTGTAGATATTCACTCGTTGCCCTTTGCTTAACTCTAGAGCTCGGGTAAGAGCCACGAGCTCCGCTAACTGGGCACTGGTTCCCTGGGGGAGAGATTTTGCTTCTAAAACCTGTTCAGCAGTCACCACAGCGTAACCTGCTTTGCGCTTTCCATCCCGAACAAAAGAACTGCCGTCTGTAAATATTTCCATGTCAGGATTGTCTAATGGGGTATCCATTAGATCCTCCCGAGCTGCATAGTTTAAAGTTAGGAATTGGGAACAATCGTGATCAGGTGTTTCATCTTCCTTCTCAGGAAGGAAGGTGGCAGGATTTAAATTTCCACAAACTTTAAGCTTAGTTACTGGTCCTTCTAACAACAGTGACTGATATTTAAGAAGCCTACTGTCTGTCATCCAAATATTAACCTTAGAATTTAAGATTCCATTCACATCATGAGAAGTCAGTACAGTAAGGTTTCGTCCATTAATTACTTTTAAAGCTTCAGGTGCTAATAAAGCCGCTGCCCCAATTACTCTTAGGCAGTGGGGCCACCCACGTGCAATTACATCTAATTTTTTGCTTAGATAAGCAATAGGTTGCTGGTGAGGCCCCCGGGGTTGTGTCAAAACTCCCAAGGCCATACCTTTTCTTTCAGTGACAAACAGGTTAAATTCTGACCCTGTGGGCAAACTCAAAGCCGGAGCTTGCAGGAGAGCAGTCTGAAGAACCTTAAAAGCCTTTTGAGTATCTGGAGACCAAACCAGTTTGTCGGTTTGGGCCTGCTGAGTTTCAGCTATAAGTTTATATAAAGGCCGGGCAAGTTCCCCATAGCCTGGAATCCAAATACGAGAGTAGCCTGTGATTCCCAAAAATCCTCTCAATTGTCTTAAAGTCATAGGTAGGGGATGGTTTAGTATAGGTTTAATTCTTTCAGGGCCTATGGCCCTAGTCCCTTTTGAGATGATTAGGCCCAGATATCTAACAGATTGTTGACAAAGCTGAGCCTTTTCTCTTGATGCCTTGTAACCGCAGCCTGCCAGAAAGTTTAAGAAATCTTCTGAGGCTCGTGAACAAGCTTCCTGTGTCTCAGCACAGAGCAAAATATCATCTACATATTGTAACACTACCGCTTCAGAGCTATTAAAGTTTTGTAGATCCCGTGACAAACTTTGTCCAAATAAGTGAGGACTGTCACGAAATCCCTGGGGCAAAACTGTCCAGGTTAACTGGGAAGCTGCCTGTGTGGGGTCTTCAAAGGCAAATAGAAATTGACTTTCCTCCGCCAAAGGCACTGAATAGAAGGCATCTTTTAAATCAATTACTGAAAAATATTTGGCTCGTTCAGGAATTTCAGACAATAAAGTATAAGGATTAGGCACCACGGGGTGTAAAGGAACCACAGCCTCATTTATTATTCATAAATCTTGAACTAATCTCCATTTATCATTTGATTTTTTTACACCCAAAATAGGAGTGTTGCATGGACTGTTACAGGGAACTAATAGTCCCTGCTCCTTTAAATTCTCAATGATGGGTTTTAACCCTTCTTTAACCTCAGGTTTCAGTGGATACTGCTTCTTCTGTGGGAATAAGTGTGGGTCTTTGAGCTTGACAACCACAGGAATAGCATTTTGTGCTCGACCCACAGATTTTCCATCAGCCCATACTCTAGGATTCACATTTTGTTCAACTAAAGGTAGAGAAAGGGAAGGCTCCATATTCATGAAAACAGAGGCATGGACCTTGCTCAGTATATCCCTCCCCAAAAGGGGTGAGGGTGATTCTGGCACGATAAGAAACTCGTGTGAAAATAGCACAGAATCCCAGTTGCACGATAGAGAATAACTGAAGTAATACCTTTAGGCTCGTCCAGACAGTCCCATTACGGAAGCGGATCAGGAAGAAAGTGGGCCAGGGGCTTCAGTAAGCACGGAGTAAGTTGCCCCAGTATCTAAAAGGAAATTGACGGATTGGCCTCCCACCGTTATCAATACCCGGGGTTCCTCAGGTGTAATTAGGACGGGAGCTTGTGTGGGGACCCCCGGGCACCTTCAGTCCTGATTGTCTTGAGAGTCAGACCCCTGAGACCTACGCCTCTGGGGGCAGTCTCTCCTCCAGTGTGGTCCCTTGCAGACCGGACATGGAGCCGGGGGCGGCTTAGATGCCTGAGGGCAATCCCGCTTGAGATGCCCCTCCTTTCCACAGCAATAGCAAGCCCATCTCTTTTCACCTGGGTCCCTCTGGGCATTTTTCTCAGGCTGCTTAAGAACGGTTTTCATAGCCATTGCGAGGGCTTCCGCCTTTTCCTTCGTCTTTCTCTGCCTTTCTTTCTTTTCCTCATATTCCCTACCATAATAGACTGTCTGAGCCAGTTGTAACAGATTATCTAAAGACTGATTTGGTCCATACGCCCGTTTTGATAACTTACGGCGAATATCTGGAGCCGACTGAGTGAGAAATTTATCTTTTAAGATCACTTTCCCCTCTTCACTTTCGGGATCAATCTCAGTGAATCTGCGAAGGGCTTCTCTCAGTCTATCTAGGAATTTACAAGGAGCTTCCTTCTCCTCCTGTTCTATGTCTGCCAGTTTGCCATAGTTCAAAGGCTTAGAATGCGCCTGCCTGAGTCCTTCAAGAATACATCTGACAAAATGACTCTGATCCCATCTTCCTTTAGCAGTGTTATAGTCCCAGTCTGGTTCTGTAGCTGGGACCGCCTGACTCCCAGTGGGGAGGGCAGTTATCTCGTCCTCCCTCTTTCCCACTGATTCATTACCAAGCCATTCATCTCCATAAGCAACCGCTTTTCCCAAAACTCGAGCCTTTGAGTCGGGAGTCAACGTTTGTCCCAAGATATACATCACATCCTTCCAAGTGAGGTCATAATGCAGAGTAACACCTTTAAAAGCTCTAATATACTTTTCTGGGTCTTCTAAATAGTCTCCCAGATCTTCCTTAATTCTTTGTATCTCTTGATAAGAAAAAGGCTTATTAACTCTCATAGACTGATAATTTCTCCCGGTGGGTACTTCATGAAGGGGCAACAGCATGAGTGGCTGTCCCTCAGTCTCTCTGGCTGCTCTGCACACATCCCAGGGATAGATTGGAGAAACCTGCTTTTCTTTATCTCTTTGCCTCCTGTCCTCTATCTCATCTCCTACTTCGATGGTCTGAGTTTCTACTGAAACCAGAGTAGTCTGAAGTCGTACTGAGACAGGAGTTGTTTGGACCTCTACAGGAGCAGTTCGAATCTCAATTTGGGTTCCCACTGAGACCGAGGCAGTTTGAGTCTCAGTTTGTGTTTCCACTGAGACTAAAGCAGTTTGAACCTCATCTCGGAGACCCGGATACGGGGGCAAAGTAGGAGGACAGGGGGGAGCGGAAGGTTTCACACCCAAATCTATACCCTTAGGACATAAGTCTGGCATATTTCGCAGAGAGAAAAAGGGCAACACATACGCTACTTCTACCCATTTCCCTTGCTTTTTACAGAACCGGTCTAATTGTAAAACAGTGTTATACTTAAGAGACCCTCCAACTGGCCACCGTTCGCTGTCCTCCAGTGGGTACCGCGGCCATGCAGTATCACATAGGAAGACCAGGTGTGTCTTCTTTAAGCCCTGGGGATCAAATCTATCCCAGTTTTTCAGGATACAGTTCAAAGGAGTGAGGCTGGAATTGTTAGCTCCCATCTGTAAGAGAGAAAAAAAGCGACCAGCGCCATTTTTTCTACCGGAGGCGTCCCTCCCTGCTCTAGATGGGGGTGTAGACAGACGTTACACCAAAAGCTTTTCCTTCCTGGTCGGACTTAGTCTGTCCCTTACCGACGCAGGCGTCACACTCGTCCCTCCCGGTTCTACCACCGAGATGGGGTGGGGCTGCACCAGGGGTAGACCTGATGGCATCCCTGACTGACGTCCAGCTCTTCACCTCGCTTGCCTTTGATGCCACCCAGGGCGCAATCAGAGTAACCTTTCGGAATGCCTCCCAAGCTAAGACCTCTGGGGGAAACATTCGTCACCTGAGTGCCTGTGCACAACCCTGAGTATATTCATGACTGCAATAAGACCGATACCAACATGAAACTGAGATGTTCCTTCCAAGCGTCACCACACCGGTATAAGAGCCTCCTCTGGTCCACTAAGAGCCAGTGTTACCAAAGGAAAAAACCATTGCAGTTCCAATCCGAGTAACCTTTAACCTCAGAGATGCTCTGGGAGTTGGAGCTCCATCCAGCTTCCGAACTTTCCATGCCTAGCGAGGCTAGGCGCTTCCTGACTACCAATTCAAGTTTGAGACCTAGGCCACAGTACAGTAGCAACATAGATTACAAGTCCCTGGAAAGTCTATGATCCGATAGATTAGGTTAGTACTTCTAATTCCCAAGGAGTTATGAAATGGTCAAAGAGACTGAAAAGTTTGACCGAGAAAGGAGAGTTCGGTCCACACGCTTTGCCCGTTTCTGGTCAGTTCCCGAAGGAGACATTGGTTGCCTCTTGGCATTGGCAGGTTGGTATAAACCCCCGACAGGTTTCTGCCATAGCCTTATGAGATCACCGCGGGCCCGCAGAGCAGGGCTCCTCACTTGCTTCGCGCAGGGCGTTTTATTCATTTACACAAGCACACCATAGAGTTAGTAAAGTACAGAGGAAAACGTGTTCGCTAGGAGAACAAAGAACTAGAGCTCCAAGCATCCTTACCTTGTCCTGAAGGATCACGGACGAGCCCCCAAGTTGAAAGGTTGCTGCTGAACGATAAGACGCGGGATTCTTGGCCTCCGGAGGAGACGAATTCAATCCGGGGCCAGAGACGAGGCTGGATCGCTCAGAGCTTTTGTGTAATAAAGTTTTATTAAAGTATAGAGAAAGCTTCTGACATAGGCATCAGAAGGGGGCAAAAGAGTACCCCCCTCCTAGTGTTTAGCTGTATGTTATATAGTCACTCACAGTCTGTTAATGAAATGAAAGGAATGTCATAAAATTTAGAATGGCATCAGATAATCCATCCCAGGCCATAAAACGATTGACTGGAATCTTGTAGAAGGGCAGAATACCAACAAATAGTTCCATTTACATAGATTAGGGGAACAATACCTGAGTAAGTAAGTTAGGCCGTTTGGCGGAACCAACTTGAAGGTAGAGTCTGGGGTTCATTAACATAGCTTAAGACAACATTTCCATACGAAAAAGGAATGTATTGGTTAACTCAAAGTCTGAGAGTAGTTAGCTTTAGGTGAGACCAGGTGTCATGGCAACACAGAATGTTAAGAGAAACCTCTTTTTAAATTTGTATAGAGAAGGGAAAACAGATCGCTGGTTTGTTTCTTCCTGCCGCTTAAGAGAGATAAAAATGTCTGGCACTTACAGCCTCTTTCCTCCATTTGGAGACCCCTGGCCTTCCTGCCTGTTACCCTCTCAGATATCCGGCCTTTCTTCGAGTAGGAGCATTTCGGTGTCCATTCCACTTGAGGCCACAAACTCAGGGTACCTCTCACATACATGTAGCTGAGAGAAGCCTGCTCTTGACGTGCTTGTGGAAAGTTGGTATTCCTCTTGAGTCGAAGCCAGGGACTAAGCTCTCATCTCGAGTTGATTTGGGGTCCACGGAGCCCTTTCCTGTTGCTCCAGTGACCTCAGGATCACTCTAGACTTGAGACAGTGATCTTGGGTTTTCTCTGGAGTGCCATCAAGGAAATCAAGGCTCCTTTCACGTTTGATGTGGAACACGGAATTGCTCTGCACGCAGTCCAGGGGAATCGGGCCTCATGTCGCGGCGAGGGGGAAGTCTACAGGTTTTTCTCGAGTTGCGGCCGGAACCTGGGGTATATTCTCGAGTTACGACGGGGAGGGCCCTTACAGACACGTGTTTGTTCAGCGACGTCAGGACTCCTGCCTAGGTGCGAGGGACACCTCGGGATACTCCTCGAGTCTTGGCATGGCAATTGGGACGCGTCTCCACGTGAGGCGGGAGACCCAGGGTCCCTTTCCACGTGCCACAGGGATCCTGGGACTCCTATCCATTTTCAAGAAGAGTCAGGCATCTTCTCCTTTGGAAGCATTGATCTCCGTGGACCTCTCGAGTTTTCAAAGGATGTGAGGCCTCCGGTCTCGATGAGGCAGAGAACTAGGTCTTTCTCTGTGGTCTCCACAGGGGATTCAGGCATCCCTTCGTCTTGGGAGATGCAAGACGAGCCTGCATTCAATTCACTGTAGGGATATCCGGCCTTACTTCGAGTCAGAGATTCTCGGTGTCCATTCCACTTGAGGCCATAAACTCGGGGTCCCTCAAATATACCTGTAGCTGAGAGAAACCTCCTCTTGATGTGCTTGTGGAAAGTTGGTATTCCTCTTGACTCGAAGCCAGGGACTAAGCTCTCATCTCGAGTTGATTTGGGATCCACGGAGCCCTTTCATGTTGCTCCAGTGACCTCAGGATCCCTCTAGACTTGAGACAGTGATCTTGGGTTTTCTCTGAAGTGCCATCAAGGAAATCAAGGCTCCTTTCACGTTTGATGTGGAACACGGAATTGCTCTGCACCCAGTCCAGAGGAATCGGGCCTCATGTCGCTGCGAGGGGGAAGTCTCATGGTTTTTCTCGAGTTGCGGCCGGAACCTGGGGTATATTCTTGAGTTACGACGGGGAGGGCCCTTCCAGACACGTGTTTGTTCAGGGACGTCAGGACTCCTGCCTAGGAGCGGGGGACACCTCGGGATTCTCCTCGAGTCTTGGCATGGCAATTGGGAGGCATCTCCACGTGAGGCGGGAGACCCAGGGTCCCTTTCCACGTGCCACAGGGATCCTGGGACTCCTATCCATTTTCAAGAGGAGTCAGGCATCGTCTCCTTTGGAAGCATTGATCTCCACGGACCACTCGAGTTTTCAAAGGATGTGAGGCCTCCGCTCGCAATGAGGCGGAGAACTCGGTCTTTCTCTGTCATCTCCACAGGGGATTCAGACATCCCTTCGTCTTGGGAGATGCAAGACGAGCCTGCATTCAATTCACTGCAGGGATATCCGGCCTTACTTCGAGTCAGAGCATCTCGGTGTCCATTCCACTTGAGGCCACAAACTCAGGGGCCCTCTCACATACCTGTAGCTGAGAGAAGCCTCCTCTTGAGGTGCTTGTGGAAAGTTGGTATTCCTCTTGAGTCGAAGCCAGGGACTAAGCTCTCATCTCGAGTTGATTTGGGGTCGACGGAGCCCTTTCGTGTTGCTCCAGTGACCTCAGGATCCCTCTAGACTTGAGACAGTGATCTTGGGTTTTCTCTGGAGTGCCATCAAGGAAATCAAGGCTCCTTTCACATTTGATGTGGAACACGGAATTGTTCTGCACGCAGTGCAGGGGAATCGGGCTTCATCCAGCGGCGAAGGGGAAGTCTCATGGTTTTTCTCGAGTTGCGGCCCGAACCTGGGGTATATTCTCGAGTTACGACGGTGAGGGCCCTTCCAGACACGTGTTTGTTTAGCGACGTCCGGACTCCTGCCTAGGTGCGAGGGACACCTCGGGATTCTCCTCGAATCTTGGCATGGCAAAGGGGACGCTTCTCCACGGGAGGCGGGAGACCCAGAGTCCCTTTCCACGTGCCACAGGGATCCTGGGACTCCTATCCATTTTCAAGAGGAGTCAGGCATCGTCTCCTTTGGAAGCATTGATCTCCGCGGACCTCTCGAGTTTTCAAAGGATGTGAGACCTCCGGTCGCGATGAGGCGGAGAACTCGGTCTTTCTCTGTGGTCTCCACAGGGGATTCAGACATCCCTTCGTCTTGGGAGATGCAAGACGAGCCTGCATTCAATTCACTGCAGGGATATCCGGCCTTACTTCGAGTCAGAGCATCTCGGTGTCCATTCCACTTGAGGCCACAAACTCAGGGTCCCTCTCACATACCTGTAGCTGAGAGAAGCCTCCTCTTGAGGTGCTTGTGGAAAGTTGGTATTCCTCTTGACTCCAAGCCAGGGACTAAGCTCTCATCCCGAGTTGATTTCGGTCCACGGAGCCCTTTCCTGTTGGTCCAGTGACCTCAGGATCCCTCTAGACTTGAGACAGTGATCTTGGGTTTTCTCTGGAGTGTCATCAGGGAAATCAAGGCTCCTTTCACGTTTGATGTGGAACACGGAATTGCTCTGCATGCAGTGCAGGGGAATCGGGCCTGAACTCGCGGCGAGGGGGAAATCTCACGGTTTTTCTCGTGTTGCGGCCCGAACCGGGGTATATTCTCGAGTTACGACGGGGAGGTCCCTTCCAGACACGTGTTTGTTCAGCGACGTCAGGACTCCTGCCTAGGTGCAAGGGACACCTCGGGATTCTCCGCGAGTTTTGGCATGGCAATTGGGACGCGTCTCCACGTGAGGCGGGAGCCCCAGAATCCCTTTCCATGTGGCACAGGGATCCTGGGACTCCTATCCATTTTCAAGAGGAGTCAGGCATCGTCTCCTTTGGAAGCATTGATCTCTGTGGACCTCTTGAATTTTCAAAGCATGTGAGGCCTCTGGTCAGGATGAGAGGGAGAACTAGGTCTTTCTCTGTGGTCTCCACAGGGGATTCAGACATCCCTTCATCTTGGGAGATGCAAGACGAGCCTGCATTCAATTCACTGCAGGGATATCCGGCCTTACTTCGAGTCAGAGCATCTCGGTGTCCATTCCACTTGAGGCCACAAACTGCGGGTCCCTCTCACATACCTGTAGCTGAGAGAAGCCTCCTCTTGAGGTGCTTGTGGAAAGTTGGTATTCCTCTTGACTCGAAGCCAGGGACTAAGCTCTCATCTCGAGTTGATTTGGGGCCCACGGAGCCCTTTTGTGTTGCTCCAGTGACCTCAGGATCCCTCTAGACTTGAGACAGTGATCTTGGGTTTTCTCTGGAGTGCCATCAAGGAAATCAAGGCTCCTTTCACATTTGATGTGGAACACGGAATTGCGCTGCACGCAGTGCAGGGGAATAGGGCCTCATCTCGCGGCGAGGGGGAAGTCTCATGGTTTTTCTCGAGTTGCGGCCGGAACCTGGGGTATATTCTCGAGTTACGACGGGGAGGTACCTTCCAGACACGTGTTTGTTCAGCGACGTCAGGACTCCTGCCTAGGTGCGAGGGACACCTCGGGATTCTCCTCGAGTCTTGCCATGGCAATTGGGAGGCGTCTACACGTGAGGCGGGAGACACAGGGCCCCTTTCCACGTGCCACAGGGATCCTGGGACTCCTATCCATTTTCAAGAGGAGTCAGGCATCGTCTCCTTTGGAAGCATTGATCTCTGTGGACCTCTCAAATTTTCAAAGATGTGAGGCCTCCGGTCGCGATGAGGGGGAGAATTAGGTCTTTCTCTGTGGTCTCCACGGGGTATTCAGACATCCCTTCATCTTGGGAGATGCAAGACGAGCCTGCATTCAATTCACTGCAGGGATATCCTGCCTTACTTAGAGTCAGAGCATCACAGTGTCCATTCCATTTGAGGCCACAACTCAGGGTCCCTCTCACATACCTGTAGCTGAGAGAAGCCTCCTCTTGAGGTGCTTGTGGAAAGTTGGTATTCCTCTTGAGTCGAAGCCAGGGACTAAGCTCTCATCTCGAGTTGATTTGGGGTCCACGGAGCCCTTTCTTGTTGCTCCAGTGACATCAGGGTCCCTCTAGACTTGAGACAGGCATCTTGGGTTTTCTCTGGAGTGCCCTCAAGGAAATCAAGGCTCCTTTCACGTTTGATGTGTAACACGGAATTGCTCTGCATGCAGTGCAGGGGAATCGGGCCTCATCTCGCGGTGAGGGGGAAGTCTCATGGTTTTTCTCGAGTTGAGGCCGGAACCTGGGGTATATTCTTGAGTTACGACGGGGAGGGCCCTTCCAGACACGTGTTTGTTCAGCGACGTCAGGACTCCTGCCTAGGTGCAAGGGACACCTCGGGATTCTCCTCGAGTCTTGACATGGCAATTGCGACGCGTCTCCACGTGAGGCGGGAGACCCAGGGTCCCTTTCCACGTGCCACAGGGATCCTGGGACTCCTATCCATTTTCAAGAGGAGTTAGGCATCGTCTCCTTTGGAAGCATTGATCTCCGCGGACCTCTCGAGTTTTCAAAGGATGTGAGGCCTCCGGTCGCGATGAGGCGGAGAACTAGGTCTTTCTCTGTGGTCTCCACAGGGGATTCAGACATCCCTTCGTCTTGGAAGATGCGAGACGAGCCTGCATTCAATTCTCTGCAGGGATATCCGGCCTTACTGTGAGTCAGTACATCTCGGTGTCCATTCCACTTGAGGCCATAAATTCAGGGTCCCTCTCACATACCTTTAGCTGAGAGAAGCCTCCTCTTGAGGTGCTTGTGGAAAGTTGGTATTCCTCTGGAGTCGAAGCCAGGGACTAAGCTCTCATCTCGAGTTGATTTCGGGTCCTCGGAGCCCTTTCGTGTTGCTGCAGTGACCTCAGGATCCCTCTAGACTTGAGACAGTGATCTTGGGTTTTCTCTGGAGTGTCATCAAGGAAATCAAGGCTCCTTTCAAGTTTGATGTGAAAAACGGAATTGCTCTGCATGCAGTGCAGGGGAATCGGGCCTCATCTCGGGGCGAGGGGGAAGTCTCATGGTTTTTCTCGAGTTGCGGCCGGAATCTGGGGTATATTCTCGAGTTTCGACGGCGAGGCCCCTTCCAGACACGTGTTTGTTCAGCAACGTCAGGACTCCTGCCTAGGTGCGAGGGACACCTCGGGATTCTCCTCGACACTTGGCATGGCAATTGCGAGGCGTCTCCACGTGAGGCGGGAGACCCAGGGTCCCTTTCCACGTGCCACAGGGATCCTGGGACTCCTATCAATTTTCAAGAGGAGTCAGGCATCGTCTCCTTTGGAAGCATTGATCTCCGCAGACCTCTCGAGTTTTCAAAGGATGTGAGGCCTCCGGTCGCGATGAGGCGAGCACTAGGTCTCTCTGTGGTCTCCACAGGGGATTCAGACATGCCTTCGTCTTGGGAGATGCAAGACGAGCCTGCATTCTATTCACTGCAAGGATATCCGGCCTTACTTCGAATCAGAGCATCTCGGTTTATATTCCACTTGAGGCCACAAATTCAGGGTCCCTCTCACATACCTGTAGCTGAGAGAAGCCTCCTCTTGAGGTGCTTATGGAAACGTGGTATTCCTCTTGAGTCGAAGCCAGGGACTAAGCTCTCATCTCGAGTTGATTTGGGGTCCACGGAGCCCTTTCGTGTTGCTACAGTGACCTCAGGATATCTCTAGACTTGAGACAGTGATTTTGGGTTTAATCTGGAGTGCCATCAAGGAAATCAAGGCTCCTTTCACGTTTGATGTGGAACACGGAATTGCTCTGCACGCAGTGCATGGGAATCGGGCCTCATCTCGAGGAGAGGCGGAAGTCTCATGGTTTTTCTCGAGTTGCGGCTGGAACCTGGGGTATATTCTCGAATTATGACGGGGATTGGCCTTCCAGACACGTGTTTGTTCAGCGACGTCAGGACTCCTGCCTATGTGCGAGGGACACCTCGGGATTCTCCTCGAGTCTTGGCATGGCAATTGGGACGCGTCTCCACGTGAGGCGGGAGCCCCAGAATCCCGTTCCATGTGGCACAGGGATCCTGGGACTCCTATCCATTTTCAAGAGGAGTCAGGCATCGTCTCCTTTGGAAGCATTGATCTCTGTGGACCTCTTGAATTTTCAAAGCATGTGAGGCCTCTGGGCAGGATGAGAGGGAGAACTAGGTCTTTCTCTGTGGTCTCCACAGGGGATTCAGACATCCCTTCATCTTGGGAGATTCAAGACGAGCCTGCATTCAATTCACTGCAGGGATATCCGGCCTTACTTCGAGTCAGAGCATCTCGGTGTCCATTCCACTTGAGGCCACAAACTGCGGGTCCCTCTCACATACCTGTAGCTGAGAGAAGCCTCCTCTTGAGGTGCTTGTGGAAAGTTGGTATTCCTCTTGACTCGAAGCCAGGGACTAAGCTCTCATATCGAGTTGATTTGGGGTCCACGGAGCCCTTTCGTGTTGCTGCAGTGACCTCAGGATCCCTCTAGACTAGAGACAGTGATCTTGGGTTTTCTCTGGAGTGCCATCAAGGAAATCAAGGCTCCTTTCACTTTTGATGTGGAATACGGAATTGCTCTGCATGCAGGGCAGGGGAATAGGGCCTCGTCTCGCGGCGAGGGGGAAGTCTCATGGTTTTTCTCGAGTTGCGGCCGGAACCTGGGGTATATTCTCGAATTACGACCGGGAGGGCCCTTCCAGACACGTGTTTGTTCAGCGACGTCAGGACTCCTGCCTAGGTGCAAGGGACAACTCGGGATTCTCCTCGAGTCTTGGCATGGCAATTGGGACGCGTCTCCACGTGAGGCGGGAGACCCAGGGTCCCTTTCCACGTGCGACCGGGATCCTGGGACTCCTATCCATTTTAAAGAGGAGTCAGGCATCGTCTCCTTTGGAAGCATTGATCTCCGCGGACCTCTCTAGTTTTCAAAGGATGTGAGGCCTCCGCTCGCGATGATGCGGAGAATTAGGTTTTTCTCTGTGGTCTCCACAGGGGATTCAGACATCCCTTCGTCTTGGGAGATGCAAGACGAGCCTGCATTCAATACACTGCAGGGATATCCGGCCTTACTTCGAGTCAGAGCATCCCGGTGTCCATTCCACTTGAGGCCACAAACTCAGGGGCCCTCTCACATACCTGTAGCTGAGAGACGCCTCCTCTTGAGGTGCTTGTGGAAAGTTGGTATTCCTCTTGAGTCGAAGCCAGGGACTAAACTCTCATCTCGAGTTGATTTGGGGTCCACGGAGCCCTTTCGTGTTGCTCCAGTGACCTCAGGATCCCTCTAGACTAGAAACAGTGATCTTGGGTTTTCTCTGGAGTGCCATCAAGGAAATCAAGGCTCCTTTCACTTTTGATTTGGAACACGGAATTGCTCTGCACGCAGGGCAGGGGAATCGGGCCTCATCTCGAGGCGAGGGGGAAATCTCATGGTTTTTCTCGAGTTGCGGCCCGAACCTGGGGTATATTCTCGAGTTACGAAGGGGAGGTCCCTTCCAGACACTTGTTTGTTCAGCGACGTCAGTGCTCCTGCCTAGTTGTGAGGGATACCTCGGGATTCTCCTCGAGTCTTGGCATGGCAATTGGGATGCGTCTCCACGTGAGGCATGAGACCCAGGGTCCTTTTCCAAGTGCCACAGGGATCCTGGGACTCCTATCCATTTTCAAGAGGAGTCGGGCATCGTCTCCTTTGGAAGCATTGATCTCTGCAGACCTCTCGAGTTTTCAAAGGATGTGAGGCCTCCGCTCGCGATGAGGCGGAGAATTAGGTTTTTCTCTGTGGTCTCCACAGGGGATTCAGACATCCCTTCGTCTTGGGAGATACAAGACGAGCCTGCATTCAATTCACTGCAGGGATATCCGGCCTTACTTCGAGTCAGAGCATCTCGGTGTCCATTCCACTTGAGGCCACAAACTCAGGGTCCCTCTCACATACCTGTAGCTGAGAGAAGCCTCCACTTGAGGTGCTTGTGGAAAGTTGGTATTCCTCTTGAGTCGAAGCCATGGACTAAGCTCTCATCTCGAGTTGATTTGGGGTCCACGGAGCCATTTCCTGGTGCTCCATTGACGTCAGGATCCCTCTAGACTTGAGACAGTGATCTTGGGTTTTCTCTGGAGTGCCATCAAGGAAATCAAGGCTCCTTTCACTTTTGATGTGGAACACGGAATTGCTCTGCACGCAGTGCAGAGGAATCGGGCCTCATCTCGCGGCGAGGGGGAAGTCTCATGGTTTTTCTCGAGTTGCGGCCGGAACCTGGGGTATATTCTCGAGTTACGACGGGGAGGGCCCTTCCAGACACGTGTTTGTTCAGCGACGTTAGGACTCCTGCCTAGGTGCGAGGGACACCTCGGGATTCTCCTCGAGTCTTGGCATGGCAATTGGGACGCGTCTCCACGTGCCACAGGGATCCTGGGACTCCTATCCATTTTCAAGAGGAGTCAGGCATCGTCTCCTTTGGAAGCATTGATCTCCGCGGACCTCTCGAGTTTTCAAAGGATGTGAGGCCTCCGCTCGCGATGAGGCGGAGAACTAGGTCTTTCTCTGTGGTCTCCACAGGGGATTCAGACATCCCTTCGCCTTGGGAGATGCAAGACGAGCCTGCATTCAATTCACTGCAGGGATATCCGGCCTTACTTCGAGTCAGAGCATCTCGGTGTCCATTGCACTTGAGGCCACAAACTCAGGGTCCCTCTCACATACCTGTAGCTGAGAGAAGCCTCCTCTTGAGGTGCTTGTGGAAAGTTGGTATTCCTCTTGATTTGAAGCCAGGGACTAAGCTCTCATCTCGAGTTGATTTGGGGTCCTTGGAGCCCTTTCGTGTTGCTCCAGTGACCTCAGGATCCCTCTAGACTTGAGACAGTGTTCTTGGGTTTTCTCTGGAGTGCCATCAAGGAAATCAAGGCTCCTTTCACGTTTGATGTGGAACACGGAATTGCTCTGCATGCAGTGCAGGGGAATAGGGCCTCAACTCGCGGCGAGGGGGAAATCTCATGGTTTTTCTCGAGTTGCGGCCGGAACCTTGGGTATATTCTCGAGTTTAGAAGGGGAGGGCCCTTCCAGACACATGTTTGTTCAGCGACGTCAGGACTCCTGGCTAGGTGCGAGGGACACCTCGGGATTCTCCTCGAGTCTTGGCATGGCAATTTGGACGCGTCTCCACGTGAGGCGGGAGACCCAGTTTCCCTTTCCACATGCCACAGGGATCCTGGGATTCCTATCCATTTTCAAGAGGAGTCAGGCATCGTCTCCTTTGGAAGCATTGATCTCCGCGGACCTCTCGAGTTTTCAAAGGATGTGAGGCCTCCGCTCGCGATGAGGCGGAGAATTAGGTCTTTCTCTGTGGTCTCCACAGGGGTTCACACATCCCTTCATCTTGGGAGATGCAAGACGAGCCTGCATTCAATTCACTGCAGGGATATCCGGCCTTACTTCGAGTCAGAGCATCTCGGTGTCCATTCCATTTGAGGCCACAAACGCAGGGGCCCTCTCACATACCTGTAGCTGAGAGAAGCCTCCTCTTGAGGTGCTTGTGGAAAGTTGGTATTCCTCTTGAGTCGAAGCCAGGGACTAAGCTCTCATCTCGAGTTGATTTGGGGACCACAGAGCCCTTTCATGTTGCTACAGTGACCTCAGGATCCCTCTAGACTTGAGACGGTGATCTTGGGTTTTCTCTGGAGTTCCATCAAAGAAATCAAGGCTCCTTTCATTTTTGATGTGGAATACGGAATTGCTCTGCACGCAGTGTAGGGGAATCGGGCCTCATCTCGCGGCGAGGGGGAAGTCTCATGGTTTTTTTCGAGTTGCGGCCGGAACCTGGGGCATAATCTCGAGTTAGGACGGGGAGGGCCCTTCCAGACACGTGTTTGTTCAGCGACGTCAGGACGCTTGCCTAGGTGCGAGGGACACTTCGGGATTCTCCTCAAGTCTTGGAATGGCAATTGGGACGCGTCTCAACGTGAGGCGGGAGACCCAGGGTCCCTTTCCACGTGCCACAGGGATCCTGGGACTCCTATCCATTTTCAAGAGGAGTCAGGCATCGTCTCCTTTGGAAGCATTGATCTCCGCGGACCTCTCGAGTTTTCAAAGGATGTGAGGCCTCCGCTCGCGATGAGGCGGAGAATTTGGTTTTTCTCTGTGGTCTCCACAGGGGATTCAGACATCCCTTCGTCTTGGGAGATGCAAGACGAGCCTGCATTCAATTCACTGCAGGGATATCCGGCCTTACTTCCAGTCAGAGCATCTCGGTGTCCATTCCACTTGAGGCCACAAACTCAGGGTCCGTCTCACATACCTGTAGCTGAGAGAAGCCTCCTCTTGAGGTGCTTGTGGAAAGTTGGCATTCCTCTTGACTCGAAGCCAGGGACTAAGCTCTCATCTCGAGTTGATTTGGGGTTCACGGAGCCATTTCGTGTTGCTACAGTGACCTCAGGATCCCTCTAGACTTGAGACAGTGATCTTGGGTTTTCTCTGGAGTGCCATCAAGGAAATCAAGGCTCCTTTCACGTTTGATGTGGATCACGGAATTGCTCTGCACGCATTGCAGGGGAATCGGGCCTCATCTCACGGCGAGGGGGAAGTCTCATGATTTTTCTCGAGTTGCGGCCGGAACCTGGGGTATATTCTCGAGTTACGACGGGGAGGGCCCTTCCAGACACGTGTTTGTTCAGCGACGTCAGGACTCCTGGCTAGGTGCGAGGGACACCTCGGGATTCTCCTCGAGTCTTGGCATGGAAATTGGGACGCGTCTCCACATGAGGCGGGAGACCCAGGGTCCCTTTCCACGTGCCACAGGGATCCTGGGACTCCTATCCATTTTCAAGAGGAGTCAGGCATCGTCTCCTTTGGAAGCATTGATCTCCGCGGACATCTCGAGTTTTCAAAGGCTGTGAGGCCTCCGCTCGCGATGAGGTGGAGAATTAGGTTTTTCTCTGTGGTCTCCACAGGGGATTCAGACATCCCGTCGTCTTGGGAGATGTAAGACGAGCCTGCATTCAATTCACTGCAGGGATATCCGGCCTTACTTCGAGTCAGAGCATCTCGGTGTCCATTCCACTTGAGGCCACAAACTCAGGGTCCCTCTCACATACCTGTAGCTGAGAGAGGTGCTTGTGGAAAGTTGGTATTCCGCTTGAGTCGAAGCCAGGGACTAAGCTCTCATCTCGAGTTGATTTGGGGTCCACTGATCCCTTTCGTGTTGGTCCAGTGTCCTCAGGATCCCTCTAGACTTGAGACAGTGATCTTGGGTTTTCTCTGGAGTGCCATCAAGGAAATCAAGGCTCCTTTCACGTTTGATGTGGAACACGGAATTGCTCTGCACGCAGTGCAGGGGAATCGGGCCTCATGACGCGGCCAGGGGGAATTCTCATGTTTTTTCTCGAGTTGCGGCCGGAACCTGGGGTATATTCTCGAGTTACGACGGGAGGGCCCTTCCAGACACGTGTTTGTTCAGCGACGTCACGACTCCTGCCTAGGTGCGAGGGACACCTCGGGATTCTCCTCGAGTCTTGGCATGGCAATTGGGACGCCTCTCCACGTGAGGCGGGAGACCCAGCGTCCCTTTCCACGTGCCACAGGGATCCTTGCACTCCTATCCATTTTCAAGAGGAGTCAGGCATCGTCTCCTTTGGAAGCATTGATCTCCGCAGACGTCTCGAGTTTTCAAAGGATGTGAGGACTGCGGTCGTGATGAGGTGGAGGACTAAGTCTTTATCTGTCGTCTCCACATGGGATTCAGAAATCCCTTAGTCTTGGAAAATGCAAGACGAGCCTGCATTCAATTCACTGCAGAGATATCCGGCCTTACTTCAAGTCAGAGCATCTCGGTGTCCATTCCACTTGAGGCCACAAACTCAGCGTCCCTCTCACATACCTGTAGCTGAGAGAAGCCTCCTCTTGAGGAGCTTGTGGAAAGTTGGTATTCCTCTTGAGTCGAAGCCAGGGACTAAGCTCTCATCTCGAGTTGATTTGGGTTCAACGGAGCCCTTTCGTGTTGCTACAGTTACCTGAGGATCCCTCTAGACTTGAGACAGTGATCTTGGGTTTTCTCTGGAGTGCCATCAAGGAAATCAAGGCTCCTTTCACGTTTGATGTGGAACACGGAATTGCTCTGCACGCAGTGCAGGGGAATCGGGCCTCATCTCGTGGCGAGCGGGAAGTCTCATGGTTTTTCTCGAGTTGCGGCCCGAACCTGGGGTATATTCTCGAGTTACGACGGGGAGGGCCCTTCCAGACACGTGTTACTTCCGCGACGTCAGCACTCCTGCCTAGTTGCGAGTGACACATCGGGATTCTCCTCGAGTCTTGGCATGGCATTTGGGTCGCGTCTCCACGTGAGGCAGGAGACCGAGGGTCGCTTTCCACGTTCCACAGGGATCCTGGGACTCCTATCCATTTTCAAGAGGAGTAGGCATCGTCTCTTTGGAAGCATTGATCTCCGCGGACCTCTCGAGTTTTCAAAGGATGTGAGGCCTCAAGTCGCGCTGAGGCGGAGAACTAGGTCTTTCTCTGTGGTCTCCACAGGGGATTCAGACATCCCTTCGTCTTGGGAGATGCAAGACGAGCCTGCATTCAATTCACTGCAGGGATATCCGGCCTTACTTCAAGTCAGAGCATCTCGGTGTGCATTCCACTTGAGGCCACAAACTCAGGGTCCATCTCACATACCTGCAGCTGAGAGAAGCCTCCTCTTGAGGTGCTTGTGGCAAGTTGGTATTCCTCTTGAGTCGAAGCCAGGGACTAAGCTCTCATCTCGAGTTGATTTGGGTTCCACGGAGACCTTTCGTGTTGCTACAGTCACCTGAGGATCCCTGTAGACTTGAAAAAGTGATCTTGGATTTTCTCTGGAGTGCCATCAAGGAAATCAAGGCTACTTTCACGTTTGATGTGGACAACGGAATTGCTCTGCACGCAGTGCAGGGGAATCGGGCCTAATCTCGCAGCGAGGGGAAGTCTCATGGTTTTTCTCGAGTTGCGGCCGGAACCTGGGGTATATTCTCGAGTTACGACGGGGAGGGCCCTTCCAGACACGTGTTTGTTCAGCGACGACAGGACTTCTTCCTAGGTTCGAGGGACACCTCGGGATTCTCCTAAAGTCTTGGCATGGCAATTGGGACGCGTCTCCACATGAGGCGGGAGAACCAGGGTCCCTTTCCACGTGCCACAGATATCCTGAGACTCCTATCCATTTTCAAGAAGATTCAGGCATCGTCTCTTTGGAAGAATTGATCTCCGCGGACCTCACGAGTTTTCAATGGATGTGAGGCCTCCAGTGCGATGAGGCGGAGAACTAGGTCTTTCTCTTTTGTCTACACAGGGGATTCAGACATCCTTTCGTCTTGGGAGATGCAAGACGAGCCTGCATTCAATTCACTGCAGTGATATCCGGCCTTACTTCGAGTCAGAGCATCTCGGTGTCCATTCCACTTGAGGCCACAAACTCAGGGGCCCGCTCACATACCTGTAGCTGAGAGAAGGCTCCTCTTGACGTGCTTGTGGAAACTTGGTATTCCTCTTGAGTTGAAGCCAGGGACTAAGCTCTCATCTCGAGTTGACTTGGGTTCCGCGGAGCCCTTTCTTGTTGCTCCAGTGACCTCAGGATCCCTCTAGACTTGAGACAGTGATCTTGGGTTTTCTCTGGAGTGCCATCAAGGAAATCAGGGCTCCTTTCACGTTTGATGTGGAACACGGAATTGCTCTGCACGCAGTGCAGGGGAATCGGGCCTCATCTCGTGGCGAGGGGGAAGGCTCATGGTTTTTCTCGAGTTGCGGCCGGAACCTGGGGTATATTCTCGAGTTACGACGGGGAGGGCCCTTCCAGACACGTGTTTGTTCAGCGACGTCAGGAATCCTGCCTAGGTGCGAGGGACACTTCTGGATTCTCCTCGAGTCTTGGCATGGCAATTGGGACGCGTCTCCACGTGAGGCGGGAGACCCAGGGTCCCTTTCCACGTGCCACAGGGATCCTGGGACTCCTATCCATTTTCAAGAGGAGTCAGGCATCGTCTCCTTTGGAAGCATTGATCTCCGCAGACCTCGAGTTTTCAAAGGATGTGAGGCCTCCGGTCGCGATGAGGCGGAGAACTAGGTCTTTCTCTGTGGTCTCCACAGGGGATTCAGACATCCCTTCCTCTTGGGAGATGCAAGACGAGCCTGCATTCAATTCACTGCAGGGATATCCGGCGTTACTTCGAATCAGGGCATCTCGTTGTCCATTCCACATGAGGCCACAAACTCAGGGTCCCTGTCACATACCTGTAGCTGAGAGAAGACTCCTCTTGAGGTGCTTGGGGAAAGTTGGAATTCCTCTTGATTCGAAGCCAGGGACTAAGCTCTCATCTCGAGTTGATTTGGGGTCCACGGAACCTTTTCTTGTTGCTACAGTGACCTCAGGATCCCTCTAGACTTGAGACAGTGATCTTGGGTTTTCTCTGGAGTGCCATCAAGGAAATCAAGTCTCCTTTCACGTTTGATGTGGAACAATGAATTGCTCTGCAAGCAGTGCAGGGGAATCGGGCCTCATCTCGCAGCGAGGGGGAATTCTCATGATTTTTCTCCACTTGTGGCCGGAACCTGGGGTATATTCTCGAGTTACTACGGGGGGGGGGCCCTTCCAGACACGTGTTTCTTCAGCGACGTCAGGACTCCTGCCTAGGTGCGAGGGACACCTCGGAATTCTCCTCGAGTCTTGGCATGGCAATTGGGACGCGTATCCACGTGAGGCGGGAGACCCAGGGTCCCTTTCCACGTGCCACAGGGATCCTGGGACTCCTATCCATTTTCAAGAGGATTCAGGCATCGTCTTCTTTGGAAGCAATGATCTCCGTGGACCTCTCGAGTTTTCAAAGGATGTGAGGCCTGCAGTCGCGACGAGGCGGAGAACTAGGTCTTTTTCTGTGGTCTCAACAGGGGATTCAGACATCCCTTCGTCTTGGGAGATGCAAGACGAGCCTGCATTCTATTCCGTGCAGGGATATCCGGCCTTACTTCGAGTCAGAGCATCTCGGTGTACATTCCACTTGAGGCCACAAACTCAGGGTCCCTCTCACATTCCTGTAGCTGAGAGATGCCTCCTCTTGAGGTGCTTGTGGAAAGTTGGTATTCCTCTTGAGTCGAAGCCAGGGACTAAGCTCTCATCTCGAGTTGATTTGGGGTCCACGGAGCCCTTTCGTGTTGCTCCAGTGACCTCAGGATCCCTCTAGACTTGAGACAGTGATCTTGCGTTTTCTCTGGAGTGCCATCAAGGAAATCAAGGCTCCTGTCACTTTTGATGTGGAACACGGAATTGCTCTGCACGCAGTGCAGGGGAATCTGGCCTAATCTCGCGGCAAGGGGGAAGTCTCATGGTTTTTCTCGAGTTGCGGCCAGAACCTGGGGTATATTCTCGAGTTACGATGGGGAGGGCCCTTCCAGAAACGTGTTTGTTCAGCGACCTCAGGACTCCTGCCTAGGTGCAAGGGACAACTCGGGATTCTCCTCGAGTCTTGGCATGGTAATTGGGACGCGTCTCCACATGAGGCGGGAGACCCAGGGTCCCTTTCCACGTGCCACAGGGATCCTGGGACTCCTATCAATTATCAAGAGGAGTCAGGCATCGTCTCCTTTGGAAGCATTGATATCCTCAGTCCTCGAGTTTTCAAAGGATGTGAAGCCTCCGGTCGTGTTGAGGCGGAGGACTAGGTCTTTCTCTGTCGTCTCCACAGGGGTTTCAGACATCCCTTCGTCTTGGGAGATGCAAGACGAGCCTGCATTCAATTCACTGCAGGGATATCCGGCCTTACTTCGAGTCAGAGCATCTCGGTGTCCATTCCACTTGAGGCCACAAACTCAGGGTCCCTCTCACATATCTGTAGCTGAGAGAAGCCTCCTCTTGAGGTGATTGTGGAAAGTTGGAATTCCTCTTGAGTTGAAGCCAGGGACTAAGCTCTCATCTCGAGTTGATTTGGGGTCCACGGAGCCCTTTCTTGTTGCTCCAGTGACCTCAGGATCCCTCTAGACATGAGACAGTGATCTTGGGTTTTCTCTGGAGTGCCATCAAGGAAATCAAGGCTCCTTTCACGTTTGATGTGGGACACGGAATTGCTCTGCATGCAGTGCAGGGGAATCGGGTCTCATCTCGCGGCGAGGGGGAAGTCTCATGGTTTCTCTCGAGTTGCGACCGGAACCTGGGGTATATTCTCGAGTTACGACGGGGAGGGCCCTTCCAGACACGTGTTTGTTCAGCGACGTCAGGACTCCTGCCTAGGTGCGAGGGACACGTCGGGATTCTCCTCAAGTCTTGGCATGGCAATTGGGACGCGTCTCCACGTGAGGCGGGAGACCCAGGGTCCCTTTCCACGTGCCACAGGGATCCTGGGACTCCTATCCATTTTCAAGAGGAGTCAGGCATTGTCTCCTTTGGAAGCATTGATCTCCGCGGACCTCTCGAGATTACAAAGGATGTGAGGCCTCCGGTCGCGTTGAGGCGGATGACTAGGTATTTGTCTGTGGTCTCCACAGGTGATTCAGACATCCCTTCGTCTTGGGAGATGCAAGACGAGCCTGCATTCAATTCACTGCAGGGATATCCGGCCTTACTTCGAGTCAGAGCATCACGGTGTCTATTCCACTTGAGGCCACAAACTCAGGGTCCCTCTCACATACCTGTAGTTGAGAGAAGCCTCCTCTTGAGGTGCTTGTGGACAGTTGGTATTCCTCTTGAGTCGAAGCCAGGGACTAAGCTCTCATCTCGAGTTGATTTGGGGTCCACGGAGCCCTTTCGTGTTGCTACAGGGACCTCAGGATCCCTCTAGACTTGAGACAGTGATCTTGGGTTTTCTCTGGAGTGCCATCAAGGAAATCAAGGCTCCTTTCACGTTTGATGTGGAACACGGAATTGCTCTGCACGCAGTGCAGGGGAATTGGGCCTCATGTCGCGGCAAGGGGGAAGTCTCATGGTTTTTCTCGAGTTCCGGCCGGAACCTGGGGTATATTCTCGAGTTACGACGGGGAGGGCCCTTCCAGACACGTGTTTGTTCAGCGACGTCAGGACTCCTGCCTAGGTGCCAGGGACACCTCCGTATTCTCCTCGAGTCTAGGCATTGCAACTGGGACGCGTATCCACGTGAGGCAGGAGACCCAGGTTCCCTTTCCACGTGCCAAAGGGATCCTGGGACACCTATCCATTTTCAAGAGGAGTCAGGCATCGTCTCCTTTGGAAGAACTGATCTCCGCAGACCTCTCGAGTTATCAAAGGATGTGAGGTCTCCGGTCGCGAAGAGGCGGAGGACTAGGTCTTTCTCTGTGGTCTCCACAGGGGAATCAGACATCCCTTCGTCTTGGAAGAAGCAATACGAGCCTGCATTCAATTCACTGCAGGGATATCCGGACTTACATCGAGTCAGAGCATCTTGGTGTCCATTCCACTTGAGGCCACAAACTCAGGGGCCCTCCCACATACCTGTATCTGAGAGAAGCCTCCTCTTGAGGTGCTTGTGGAAAGTTGGTATTCCTCTTGAGTCGAAGCCAGGGACTAAGCTCTCATCTCGAGTTGATTTGGGGTCCACGGAGCCCTTTCGTGTTGCTCCAGTGACCTCAGGATCCCTCTAGACTTGAGACAGTGAACTTGGGTTTTCTCTGGAGTGCCATCAAGGAAATCAAGGCTCCTTTCACGTTTGATGTGGAACACGGAATTGCTCTGCACGCAGTGCAGGGGAATCGGGCCTCATCTCGCGGCGAGGGGAAGTCTCATGGTTTTTCTCGTGTTGCGGCCAGAACCTGGGGTATATTCTCGAGTTACGACGGGGAGGGCCCTTCCAGACACGTGTTTGTTCAGCGACGTCAGGACTCCTGCCTAGGTGCGAGGGACACCTCGGGATTCTCCTCGAGTCTTGGCATGGCAATTGGGACGCGTCTCCAACTGAGGCAGGAGACCCAGGTTCCCTTTCCACGTGCCACAGGGATCCTGGAACTCCTATCCATTTTCAAGAGGAGTCAGGCATCCTCTCCTTCGGATGTATTGATGTCTGCGGACCTCTCGAGTTTTCAAAGGATATGAGGCCTTCGGTTGCGTTGAGGTGGAGGACTAGGTCTTTCTCTGTGGTCTCCACAGGGGATTCAGACAACCCTTCGTCTTGGGAGATGCAAGACGAGCCTGCATTCAATTCACTGCAGGGATATCCGGGCTTACTTCGAGTCAGAGCATCTCGGTGTCCATTCCACTTGAGGCCACAAACTCAGGGTCCCTCTCACATACCTGTAGCTGAGAGAAGCCTCGTCTTGAGGTGCTTGTGGAAAGTTGGTATTCCTCTTGAGTCGAAGCCAGGGACTAAGCTCTCATCTCGAGTTGATTTGGGGTCCACGGAGCCCTTTTGTGTTGCTCCAGTGACCTCAGGATCCCTCTAGACTTGAGACAGTGATCTTGGGTTTTCTCTGGAGTGCCATCACGGAAATCAAGGCTCCTTTCACGTTTGATGTGGAACACGGAATTGCTCTGCACGCAGTGCAGGCGAATCGGGCCTCATGTCGCGGCGAGGGGGAAGTCTCATGGTTTTTCTCGAGTTGCGGCCGGAACCTGGGGTATATTCTCGAGTTACGACGGGGAGGTACCTCCCAGACACTTTTTTGTTCAGCAACGTCAGGACTCCTGCCTAGGTGCGAGGGACACCTCGGGATTCTCCTCGAGTCTTGGCATGACAATGGGGACGCGTCTCCACGTGAGGCGGGAGACCCAGGGTCCCTTTCCACGTGCCACAGGGATCCTGGGACTCCTATCCATTTTCAAGAGGAGTCAGGCATCGTCTCCTTTGGAAGCATTGATCTCCGCGGACCTCTCGAGTTTTTAAAGGATGTGAGGCCTCCGCTCGCGATGAGGCGGAGAATTAGGTCTTTCTCTGTGGTCTCCACAGGGGATTCAGACATCCCTTCGTCTTGGGAGATGCAAGACGAGCCTGCATTCAATTCACTGCAGGGATAAATGGCCTTACTTCGAGTCAGAGCATCTCGGTGTCCATTCCACTTGAGGCCACAAACTCAGGGTCCCTCTCACTTACCTGTAGCTGAGAGAAGCCTCCTCTTGAGGTGCTTGTGGAAAGTTGGTATTCCTCTTGAGTCGAAGCCAGGGACTAAGCTCTCATCTCGAGTTGATTTGGGGTCCACGGAGCCCTTTCATGTTGCTCCAGTGACCTCAGGATCCCTCTAGACTTGAGACAGTGATCTTGAGTTTTCTCTGGAGTGCCATCAAGGAAATCAAGGCTCCTTTCACGTTTGATGTGGAACACGGAATTGCTCTGCACAAAGTGCAGGGGAATCGGGCCTCATGTCGCGGCGAGGGGGAAGTCTCATGGTTTTTCTCGAGTTGCGGCCGGAACCTGGGGTATATTCTCGAGTTACGACGGGAGGGCCCTTCCAGACACGTGTTTGTTCAGCGACGTCAGGACTCCTGCCTAGGTGCGAGGGACACCTCGGGATTCTCCTCGAGTCTTGGCATGGCAATTGGGATGCGTCTCCACGTGAGGCGGGAGACCCAGGGTCCCTTTCCAACTGCCAGAGGGATCCTGGGACTCCTATCCATTTTCAAGAGGAGTCAGGCATCGTCTCCTTTGGAAGCATTGATCTCCGCGGACCTCTCGAGTTTTCAAAGGATGTGAGGCCTCTGGTCACGATGAGGCGGAGAATTAGGTCTTTCTCTGTGGTCTCAACAGGGGATTCAGACATCCCTTCGTCTTGGGAGATGCAAGACGAGCCTGCATTCAATTCACTGCAGGGATATCCGGCCTTACTACGAGTCAGAGCATCTCGGTGTCCATTCCACTTGAGACCACAAACTCAGGGGCCCTCTCACATACCTGTAGCTGAGAGAATCCTCCTCTTGAGGTGCTTGTGGAAAGTTGGTATTCCTCTTGAGTCGAAGCCAGGGACTAAGCTCTCATCTCGAGTTGATTTGGGGTCCACAGAGCCCTTTCGTTTTGCTACAGTGACCTTAGGGTCCCTCTAGACTTGAGACAGTGATCTTGGGTTTTCTCTGGAGTGCCATCAAGGAAATCAAGGCTCCTTTCACTTTTGATGTGCAATACGGAATTGCTCTGCACGCAGGGCATGGGAATCGGGCCTCATGTCGCGGCGAGGGGGAAGTCTCATGGTTTTTCTCGTGTTGCGGCCGGAACCTAGACTATATTCTCGAGTTACGATGGGGAGGGCCCTTTCACACACGTGTTTGTTCAGCGACTTCAGGACTCCTGCCTAGGTGCGAGGGACACCTCGGGATTCTCCTCGAGTCTTGGCATGGCAATTGGGACGCGTCTCCACGTGAGGCGGGAGACCAGGGTCCCTTTCCACGTGTCACAGGGATCCTGGGACTCCTATCCATTTTTAAGAGGAGTCAGGCATCGTCTCCTTTGGAAGCATTGATCCCCGCAGACCTCTCGAATTATCAAAGCATGTCAGGCCTCCGGTCGCATTTAGGCGGAGGACTAGGTATTTCTCTGTGGTCTCCACAGGGGATTCAGACATCCCTTCGTCTTGGGAGATGCAAGACGAGCCTGCATTCAATTCACTGCAGGGATATCCGGCGTTACTTCGAGTCAGAGCATCTCGGTGTCCATTCCACTTGAGGCCACAAACTCAGGGTCCCTCAAATATACCTGTAGCTGAGAGAAGCCTCCTCTTGAGGTGCTTGTGGAAAGTTGGTATTCCTCTTGGGTCTAAGACAGGGACTAAGCTCTCATCTCGAGTGGATTTGTTGTCGACGGAGCCCTTTCATATTGGTCCAGTGACCTCAGGATCCCTCTAGACTTGAGACAGTGATCTTGGGTTTCTCTGGAGTGCCATCAAGGAAATCAAGGCTCCTTTCACGTTTGATGTGGAACACGGAATTGCTCTGCACAAAGTGCAGGGGAATCGGGCCTCATGGCGCGGCGAGGGGGAAGTCTCATGGTTTTTCTCGAGTTGCGGCCGGAACCTGGGGTATATTCTCGAGTTACGACGGGAGGGCCCTTCCAGACACGTGTTTGTTCAGCGACGTCAGGACTCCTGCCTAGGTGCGAGGGACACCTCGGGATTCTCCTCGAGTCTTGGCATGGCAATTGGGATGCGTCTCCACGTGAGGCGGGAGACCCAGGGTCCCTTTCCAACTGCCAGAGGGATCCTGGGACTCCTATCCATTTTCAAGAGGAGTCAGGCATCGTCTCCTTTGGAAGCATTGATCTCCGCGGACCTCTCGAGTTTTCAAAGGATGTGAGGCCTCTGGTCACGATGAGGCGGAGAATTAGGTCTTTCTCTGTGGTCTCAACAGGGGATTCAGACATCCCTTCGTCTTGGGAGATGCAAGACGAGCCTGCATTCAATTCACTGCAGGGATATCCGGCCTTACTTCGAGTCAGAGCATCTCGGTGTCCATTCCACTTGAGACCACAAACTCAGGGGCCCTCTCACATACCTGTAGCTGAGAGAATCCTCCTCTTGAGGTGCTTGTGGAAAGTTGGTATTCCTCTTGAGTCGAAGCCAGGGACTAAGCTCTCATCTCGAGTTGATTTGGGGTCCACAGAGCCCTTTCGTTTTGCTACAGTGACCTTAGGGTCCCTCTAGACTTGAGACAGTGATCTTGGGTTTTCTCTGGAGTGCCATCAAGGAAATCAAGGCTCCTTTCACTTTTGATGTGCAATACGGAATTGCTCTGCACGCAGGGCATGGGAATCGGGCCTCATGTCGCGGCGATGGGGAAGTCTCATGGTTTTTCTCGTGTTGCGGCCGGAACCTAGACTATATTCTCGAGTTACGATGGGGAGGGCCCTTTCACACACGTGTTTGTTCAGCGACTTCAGGACTCCTGCCTAGGTGCGAGGGACACCTCGGGATTCTCCTCGAGTCTTGGCATGGCAATTGGGACGCGTCTCCACGTGAGGCGGGAGACCAGGGTCCCTTTCCACGTGTCACAGGGATCCTGGGACTCCTATCCATTTTTAAGAGGAGTCAGGCATCGTCTCCTTTGGAAGCATTGATCCCCGCAGACCTCTCGAATTATCAAAGCATGTCAGGCCTCCGGTCGCATTTAGGCGGAGGACTAGGTATTTCTCTGTGGTCTCCACAGGGGATTCAGACATCCCTTCGTCTTGGGAGATGCAAGACGAGCCTGCATTCAATTCACTGCAGGGATATCCGGCGTTACTTCGAGTCAGAGCATCTCGGTGTCCATTCCACTTGAGGCCACAAACTCAGGGTCCCTCAAATATACCTGTAGCTGAGAGAAGCCTCCTCTTGAGGTGCTTGTGGAAAGTTGGTATTCCTCTTGGGTCTAAGACAGGGACTAAGCTCTCATCTCGAGTGGATTTGTTGTCGACGGAGCCCTTTCATATTGGTCCAGTGACCTCAGGATCCCTCTAGACTTGAGACAGTGATCTTGGGTTTCTCTGGAGTGCCATCAAGGAAATCAAGGCTCCTTTCACATTTGATGTGGAACACGGAATTGCTCTGCATGCAGTGCAGGGGAATCGGGCCTCATCTCGCAGCGAGGGGGATATCTCATGGTTTTTCTCGAGTTGCGGCTGGAACCTGGGGTATATTCTCGAGTTACGACGGGGAGGGCCCTTCCAGACACGTGTTTGTTCAGCGACCTCAGGACTCCTGCCTAGGTGCGAGGGACACCTCGGGATTCTCCTCGAGTCTTGGCATGGCAATTGGGACGCGTCTCCATGTGAGGCGGGAGACCCAGGGTCCCTTTCCACGTGCCACAGGGATCCTGGGACTCCTATCCATTTGCAAGAGGAGTCAGGCATCGTCTCCTTTGGAAGCATTGATCTCCTCGGACATCTCGAGTTTTCAAAGGATGTGAGTCCTCCGCTCGCGATGAAGCGGAGAATTAGGTCTTTCTCTGTGGTCTCCACAGGGGATTCAGACATCCCTTCGTCTTGGGAGATGCAAGACGAGCCTGCATTCAATTCACTGCAGGGATATCCGGCCTTACTTCGAGTCAGCGCATCACGGTGTCCATTACACTTGAGGCCACAAATTCAGGGTCCCTCTCACATACCTGTAGCTGAGAGAAGCCTCCTCTTGAGGTGCTTGTGGAAAGTTGGTATTCCTCTTGAGTCGAAGCCAGGGACTAAGCTCTCATCTCGAGTTGATTTGGGGTCCACGGAGCCCTTTCGTGTTGCTCCAGTGACCTCAGGATCCCTCTAGACTTGAGACAGTGATCTTGGGTTTTCTCTGGAGTGCCATCAAGGAAATCAAGGCTCCTTTCAATTTTGATGTCTAACACGGAATTGCTCTGCATGCAGTGCAGGGGAATCGGGCCTCATGTCGCGGCGAGGGGGATATCTCATGGTTTTTCTCGAGTTGCGGCCGGAACCTGGGGTATATTCTCGAGTTACGACGGGGAGGGCCCTTCCAGACACCTGTTTGTTCAGCGACGTCAGGACTCCTGCCTAGGTGCGAGGGACACCTCGGGATTCTCCTCGAGTCTTGGCATGGCAATTGGGATGCGTCTCCACGTGAGGCGGGATACCCAGGGTCCCTTTCCACGTGCCACAGGGATCCTGGGACTCCTATCCATTTTCAAAAGGAGTCAGGCATCGTCTCCTTTGGAAGCATTGATCTCCGCGGACCTGTCGAGTTTTCAAAGGATATGAGGCCTCCGGTTGCGTTGAGGTGGAGGTCTAGGTCTTTCTCTATGGTCTCCACAGGGGATTCAGGCAACCCTTCGTCTTGGGAGATGCAAGAGGAGCCTGCATTCAATTCACTGCAGGGATATCCGGCCTTACTTCGAGTCAGACCATCTCGGTGTCCATTCCACTTGAGGCCACAAACTCAGGGTCCCTCTCACATACTTGTAGCTGAGAGAAGCCTCCTCTTGAGGTGCTTGTGGAAAGTTGGTATTCCTCTTGAGTCGAAGCCAGGGACTAAGCTCTCATCTCGAGTTGATTTGGGGTCCACGGAGCCCTTTCGTGTTGCTACAGGGACCTCAGGATCCCTCTAGACTTGAGACAGTGATCTTGGGTTTTCTCTGGAGTGCCATCAAAGAAATCACGGCTCCTTTCACGTTTGATGTGGAACATGGAATTGCTCTGCACCCAGTGCAGGGGAATCGGGCCTCATCTCGCGGCGAGGTGGAAGTCTCATGGTTTTTCTCGAGTTGCGGCCGGAACCTGGGGTATATTCTCGAGTTACGACGGGGAGGGCCCTCCCAGACACGTGTTTGTTCAGCGACGTCAGGACTCCTGCCTACGTGCGAGGGACACCTCGGGATTCTCCTAGAGTCTTGGCATGGCAATTGGGACGCGTCTCCACGTGAGGCGGTAGACCCAGGGTCCCTTTCAACGTGCCACAGGGATCCTGGGAC
The DNA here is from genome assembly GCF_033118175.1 of Dama dama. Classification (NCBI taxonomy): domain Eukaryota; kingdom Metazoa; phylum Chordata; class Mammalia; order Artiodactyla; family Cervidae; genus Dama; species Dama dama. The sequence goes on along the minus strand of NC_083706.1, from coordinate 2,874,528 downwards.
TCCTATCCATTTTCAAGAGGAGTCAGGCATCATCTCCTTTGGAAGCATTGATCTCCTCGGACCTCTCGAGTTTTCAAAGGATGTGAGGCCTCCGCTCGCGATGAGGCGGAGAATTAGGTCTTTCTCTGTGGTCTCCACAGGGGATTCAGACATCCCTTCGTCTTGGGAGATGCAAGACGAGCCTGCATTCAATTCACTGCAGGGATATCCGGCCTTACTTCGAGTCAGAGCATCTCGGTGTCCATTCCACTTGAGGCCACAAACTCAGGGTCCCTGTCACATACTTGTAGCTGAGAGAAGCCTCCTCTTGAGGTGCTTGTGGAAAGTTGGTATTCCTCTTGACTCGAAGCCAGGGACTAAGCTCTCATCTCGAGTTAATTTGTGGTCCTCGGAGCCCTTTCGTGTTGCTCCAGTGACCTCAGGATCCCTCTAGACTTGAGACAGTGATCTTGGGTTTTCTCTGGAGTGCCATCAACGAAATCAAGGCTCCTTTCACTTTTGATGTGGAACACGGAATTGCTCTGCACGCAGTGCAGGGGAATCGGGCCTCATCTCGCGGCGAGGGGGAAGTCTCATGGTTTTTCTCGAGTTGCGGCCGGAACCTGGGGTATATTCTCGAGTTACGACGGGGAGGTACCTTCCAGACACGTGTTTGTTCAGCGACGTCAGGACTCCTGCCTAGGTGCGAGGGACACCTCGGGATTCTCCTCGAGTCTTGGCATGGCAATTGGGACGCGTCTCCACGTGAGGCGATAGACCCAGGGTCCCTTTCCACGTGCCACAGGGATCCTGGGACTCCTATCCATTTTCAAGAGGAGTCAGGCATCGTCTCCTTTGGAAGCATTGATCTCCGCGGACCTCTCGAGTTTTCAAAGGATATGAGGCCTCCGGTTGCGTTGAGGTGGAGGACTAGGTCTTTCTCTATGGTCTCCACAGGGGATTCAGACAACCCTTCGTCTTGGGAGATGCAAGACGAGCCTGCATTCAATTCACTGCAGGGATATCCGGCCTTACTTCGAGTCAGAGCATCTCCGTGTCCATTCCACTTGAGGCCAAAAACTCAGGGTCCCTCTCACATACCTGTAGCTGAGAGAAGCCTCCTCTTGAGGTGCTTGTGGAAAGTTGGTATTCCTCTTGAGTCGAAGCCAGGGACTAAGCTCTCATCTCGAGTTGATTTGGGGTCCACGGATCACTTTCGTGTTGCTCCAGTGACCTCAGGATCCCTCCAGACTTGAGACAGTGATCTTGGATTTTCTCTGGAGTGCCATCAAGGAAATCAAGGCTCCTTTCACGTTTGATATGGAACACGGAAATGCTCTGCACGCAGTGCAGGGGAATCGGGCCTCATCTCGCGGCGAGGGGGAAGTCTCATGCTTTTTCTCGAGTTGCGGCCGGAACCTGGGGTATATTCTCGAGTTACGACGGGGAGGGCCCTTCCAGACACGTGTTTGTTCAGAAACGTCAGGACTCCTGCCTACGTGCGAGGGACACCTTGGGATTCTCCTCGAGTCTTGGCATGGCAATTGGGACGCGTCTCCACGTGAGGCGGGAGACCCAGGGTCCCTTTCCAAGTGCCACAGGGATCCTGGGACTCCTATCCATTTTCAAGAGGAGTCAGGCATCGTCTCCTTTGGAAGCATTGATCTCCGTGGACCTCTCGAGTTTTCAAAGGATGTGAGGCCTCCGGTGTCGATGAGGCGGAGGACTAGGTCTTTCTCTATCGTCGCCACAGCGGATTCAGACAACCCTTCGTCTTGGGAGATGCAAGACGAGCCTGCATTCAATTCACTGCAGGGATATCCGGCATTACTTCGAGTCAGAGAATCTCGGTGTCCATTCCACTTGAGGCCACAAACTCAGGTGCCCTCTCACATACCTGTAGCTGAGAGAAGCCTCCTCTTGAGGTGCTGTGGAAAGTTGGTATTCCTCTTGAGTCGAAGCCAGGGACTAAGCTCTCATCTCGAGTTGATTTGGGGTCCACGGAGCCCTTTCTTGTTGCTCCAGTGACCTCAGGATCCCTCTAGACTTGAGACAGTGATCTTGGGTTTTCTCTGGAGTGCCATCAAGTAAATCAAGTCTCCTTTCACGTTTGATGTGGAACACGGAATTGCTCTGCACGCAATCCAGGGGAATCGGGCCTCATGTCGCGGCGAGGGGGAAGTCTCATGGTTTTTCTCGAGTTGCGGCCGGAACCTCGGCTATATTCTCGAGTTAAGATGGGGAGGGCCCTTCCAGACACGTGTTTGTTCAGCGACGTCAGGACTCCTGCCTAGGTGCGAGGGACACCTCGGGATTCTCCTCGAGTCCTGGCATGGCAATTGGGACGCGTCTCCACGTGAGGCGGGAGACCCATGGTCCCTTTCCACGTGCCACAGGGATCCTGGGACTCCTTTCCATTTTCAAGAGGAGTCAGGCATCGTCTCCTTTGGAAGCATTGATCTCCGCAGACCTCTCGAATTATCAAAGGATGTCAGGCCTCCGGTCGCATTTAGGCGGAGGACTAGGTCTTTCTCTGTGGTCTCCACAGGGGATTCAGATATCCCTTCGTCTAGGGAGATGCAAGACGAGCCTGCATTCAATTCACTGCAGGGATATCCAGCCTTACTTCGAGTCAGAGCATCTCGGTGTCCATTCCACTTGAGGCCACAAACTCAGGGTCCCTCAAATATACCTGTAGCTGAGAGAAGCCTCCTCTTGAGGTGCTTGTGGAAAGTTGGTATTCCTCTTGGGTCTAAGCCAGGGATTAAGCTCTCATCTCGAGTGGAGTTGTTGTCGACGGAGCCCTTTCATATTGGTCCAATGACCTCAGGATATCTCTAGACTTGAGATAGTGATCTTGGGTTTCTCTGGAGTGCCATCAAGTAAATCAAGGCTCCTTTCACGTTTGATGTGGAACACGAAATTGCTCTGCATGCAGTGCAGGGGAATCGGGCCTCAACTCGCGGCGAGGGGGAAATCTCATGGTTTTTCTCGAGTTGCGGACGGAACCTGGGTTATATTCTCTAGTTACGACGGGGAGGGCCCTTCCAGACACGTGTTTGTTCAGCGACGTCAGGACTCCTGCCTAGGTGCGAGGGATACCTCGGGATTCTCCTCGAGTCTTGGCATGGCAATTGGGACGCGTCTCCACGTGAGGCGGGAGACGCAGGGTCCCTTTCCACGTGCCACAGGGATCCTGGGACTCCTATCCATTTTCAAGAGGAGTCAGGCATCGTCTCCTTTGGAAGCATTGATCTCCGCGGACCTCTCGAGTTTTCAAAGGATGTGAGGCCTCCGGTCTCGTTGACGCGGATGACTAGGTATTTGTCTGTGGTCTCCACAGGGGATTCAGACATCCCTTCGTCTTGGGAGATGCAAGACGAGCCTGCATTCAATTCACTGCAGGGATATCCGGCCTTACTTCGAGTCAGAGCATCTCGGTGTCCATTCCACTTGAGGCCACAAACTCAGGGTCCCGCTCACATACCTGTAGTTGAGAGCAGCCTCCTCTTGAGGTGCTTGTGGAAAGTTGGTATTCCTCTTGAGTCGAAGCCAGGGACTAAGTTCTCATCTCGAGTTGATTTGAGGTACACGGAGCCCTTCGTGTTGCTGCAGTGACCTCAGGATCCCTCTAGACTTGAGACAGTGATCTTGGGTTTCCTCTGGAGTGCCATCAAGGAAATCAAGGCTCCTTTCACGTTTGATGTGGAACACGGAATTGCTCTGCACGCAGTGCAGTGGAATCGGGCCTCATCTCGCGGCGAGGGGGAAGTCTCATGGTTTTTCTCGAGTTGCGGCCGGAACCTGGGGTATATTCTCGAGTTACGACGGGAGGGCCCTTCCAGACACGTGTTTGTTCAGCGACGTCAGGACTCCTGCCTAGGTGCGAGGGACACCTCGCGATTCTCCTCGAGTCTTGGCATGGCAATTGGGACGCGTCTCCACGTGAGGCGGGAGACCCAGGGTCCCTTTCCACGTGCCACAGGGATCCGGGGACTCCTATCCATTTTCAAGAGGAGGCAGGCAACGTCTCCTTTGGAAGCATTGATCTCCGTGGACCTCTCGAGTTTTCAAAGGATGTGAGGCCTGCGGTCGCGATGAGGTGGAGGACTAAGTCTTTATCTGTCGTCTCCCCACGGGATTCAGAAATCCCTTAGTCTTGGAAAATGCAAGACGAGCCTGCATTCAATTCACTGCAGAGATATCCGGCCTTACTTCAAGTCAGAGCATCTCGGTGTCCATTCCACTTGAGGCCACACCTCAGGGTCCCTCTCACATACCTGTAGCTGAGAGAAGCCTCCTCTTGAGGTGCTTGTTGAAAGTTGGTATTCCTCTTGAGTCGAAGCCAGGGACTAAGCTCTCATCTCGAGTTGATTTGGGGTCCGCGGAGCCCTTTCCTGTTGCTCCAGGGACCTCAGGATCCCTCTAGACTTGAGACAGTGATCTTGGGTTTTCTCTGCAGTGCCATCAAGGAAATCAAGGCTTCTTTCACGTTTGATGTGGGACACGGAATTGCTCTGCATGCAGTGCAGGGGAATCGGGCCTCATCTCGCGGCGAGGGGGAAGTCTCATGGTTTCTCTCGAGTTGCGGCCGAAACCTGGGGTATATTCTCGAGTTACGACGGGGAGGGCCCTTCCAGACACGTGTTTGTTCAGCGACGTCAGGACTCCTGCCTAGGTGCGAGGGACACCTCGGGATTCTCCTCAAGTCTTGGCATGGCAATTGGGACGCGTCTCCACGTAAGGCGGGAGACCCAGGGTCCCTTTCCACGTGCCACAGGGATCCGGGGACTCCTATCCATTTTCAAGAGGAGTCAGGCATCGTCTCCTTTGGAAGCATTGATCTCCGCGGACCTCTAGAGATTACAAAGGATGTGAGGCCTCCGGTCGCGTTGAGGCGGATGACTAGGTATTTGTCTGTGGTCTCCACAGGTGATTCAGAAATCCCTTCGTCTTGGGAGAAGCAAGACGAGCCTGCATTCAATTCACTGCAGGGATATCCGGCCTTACTTCGAGTCAGAGCATCTCGGTGTCCATTCCACTTGAGGCCACAAACTCAGGGTCCCTCTCACATACCTGTAGCTGAGAGAAGCCTCCTCTTGAGGTGCTTGTGGAAAGTTGGTATTCCTCTTGAGTCGAAGCCAGGGACTAAGCTCTCATCTCGAGTTGATTTGAGGTACACGGAGCCCTTTCGTGTTGCTGCAGTGACCTCAGGATCCCTCTAGACTTGAGACAGTGATCTTGGGTTTTCTCTGGAGTGCCATCAAGGAAATCAAGGCTCCTTTCACGTTTGATGTGGGACACGGAATTGCTCTGCATGCAGTGCAGGGGAATCGGGCCTCATCTCGCAGCGAGGGGGAATTCTCATGGTTTTTCTCGAGTTGCGGCCGGAACCTGGGATATATTCCCGAGTTACGACGGGGAGGGCCCTTCTAGTCACGTGTTTATTCAGCGACGTCAGGACTCCTGCCTAGGTGCGAGGGACACCTCGGGATTCTCCTCGAGTCTTGGCATGGCAACTGGGATGCGTCTCCACGTGAGGCGGGAGACCCAGGGTCCCTTTGCACATGACACAGGGATCCTGGGACTCCTATCCATTTTCAAGAAGAGTCAGGCATTGTCTCCTTTGGAAGCATTGATCTCTGCAGACCTCTCGAGTTTTCAAAGGATGTGAGGCCTCCGATCGCGATGAGGCGGAGGACTAGGTCTTTCTCTGTCATCTCCACAGGGGATTCAGACATCCCTCGTCGTGGGAGATGCAAGAGTAGCCTGAATTCAATTCACTGTTGGGATATCCAGCTTTACTTCGAGTCAGAGCAACTCGGTGTCCATTCCACTTGAGGCCACAAACTCAGGGTCCCTCTCACATACCTGTAGCTGAGAGAAGCCTCCTCTTGAGGTGCTTGTGGAAAGTTGGTATTCCTCTTGAGTCGAAGCCAGGGACTAAGCTCTCATCTCGAGTTGATTTGGGGTCCATGGAGCCCTTTCGTGTTGCTCCCGTGACCTCAGGATCCCTCTAGACTTGAGACAGTGATCTTGGGTTTTCTCTGGAGTGCCATCAAGGAAATCAAGGCTCCTTTCCCGTTTGATGTGGAACACGGAATTGCTCTGCACGCAGTGCAGTGGAATCGGGTCTCATCTCGCGGCGAGGGGGAAGTCTAATGGTTTTTCTCGAGTTGCGGCCGGAACCTGGGGTATATTCTCGAGTTACGACGGGGAGGGCCCTTCCAGACACGTGTTTGTTCAGCGACGTCAGGACTCCTTCCTAGGTGCGAGGGACACCTCGGGATTCTCCTCGAGTCTTGGCATGGCAATTGGGACGCGTCTCCACGTAAGGTGGGAGACCCAGGGTCCCTTTCCACGTGCCACAGTGATCCTGGGACTCCTATGCATTTTCAAGAGGAGTCAGGCATCGTCTCCTTTGGAAGCATTGATCTCTGCAGACCTCTCGAGTTTTCAAAGGATATGAGGGCTCCGGTCCCGATGAGGCGGAGGACTAGGTCTTTCTCTGTGGTCTCCACAGGGGATTCAGACATCCCTTCGTCTTGGGAGATGCAAGACGAGCCTGCATTCAATTCACTGCAGGGATATCCGGACTTACTTTGAGTCAGAGCATCTCGGTGTCCATTGCACTTGATGTCACAAACTCAGGGTCCCTCTCACATACCTGTAGCTGAGAGAAGCCTCCTCTTGAGGTGCTTGTCTAAAGTTGGTATTCCTCTTGAGTCGAATCCAGGGACTAAGCTCTCATCTCGAGTTGATTTGGGGTCCACGGAGCCCTTTCATGTTGCTCCAGTGACCTCAGGATCCCTCTAGACTTGAGACAGTGATCTTGGGTTTTCTCTGGAGTGCCATCAAGGAAATCAAGGCTCCTTTCACGTTTGATGTGGAACACGGAATTGCTCTGCACGCAGTGCAGGGGATTCGGGCCTCATTTCGCGGCGAGGGGGAAGTCTCATGGTTTTTCTCTAGTTGCTGCCGGAACCTTGGGTATATTCTCGATTTACCACGGAGATGGCCCTTCCAGACACGTGTTTGTTCAGCGACGTCAGGACTCCTGCCTAGGTGCGAGGGACACCTCGGGATTCTCCTCGAGTCTTGGCATGGCAATTGGGACGCGTCTCCACGTGAGGCGATAGACCCAGGGTCCCTTTCCACGTGCCACAGGGATCCTGGGACTCCTATCCATTTTCAAGAGGAGTCAGGCATCGTCTCCTTTGGAAGCATTGATCTCCGCGGACCTCTCGAGTTTTCAAAGGATATGAGGCCTCCGGTTGCGTTGAGGTGGAGGACTAGGTCTTTCTCTATGGTCTCCACAGGGGATTCAGACAACCCTTCGTCTTGGGAGATGCAAGACGAGCCTGCATTCAATTCACTGCAGGGATATCCGGCCTTACTTCGAGTCAGAGCATCTCGGTGTCCATTCCACTTGAGGCCAAAAACTCAGGGTCCCTCTCACATACTTGTAGCTGAGAGAAGCCTCCTCTTGAGGTGCTTGTGGAAACGTGGTATACCTCTTGAGTCGAAGCCAGGGACTAAGCTCTCATCTCGAGTTGATTTGGGGTCCACGGAGCCCTTTCGTGTTGCTACAGTGACCTCAGGATCCCTCCAGTCTTGAGACAGTGATCTTGGATTTTCTCTGGAGTGCCATCAAGGAAATCAAGGCTCCTTTCACGTTTGATGTGGAACACGGAAATGCTCTGCACGCAGTGCAGGGGAATCGGGCCTCATGTCGCGGCGAGGGGGAATTCTCATGCTTTTTCTCCAGTTGCGGCCGGAACCTGGGGTATATTCTCGAGTTACGACGGGGAGGGCCCTTCCAGACACGTGTTTGTTCAGAAACGTCAGGACTCCTGCCTACGTGCGAGGGACACCTTGGGATTCTCCTCGAGTCTTGGCATGGCAATTGGGACGCGTCTCCACGAGAGGCGGGAGACCCAGGGTCCCTTTCCACGTGCCACAGGGATCCTGGGACTCCTATCCATTTTCAAGAGGAGTCAGGCATCGTCTCCTTTGGAAGCATTGATCTCCGCGGACCTCTCGAGTTTTCAAAGGATGTGAGGCCTCCGGTGTTGATGAGGCGGAGGACTAGGTCTTTCTCTATCGTCGCCACAGCGGATTCAGACATCCCTTCGTCTTGGGAGATGCAAGACGAGCCTGCATTCAATTCACTGCAGGGATATCCGGCATTACTTCGAGTCAGAGAATCTCGGTGTCCATTCCACTTGAGGCCACAAACTCAGGTGCCCTCTCACATACCTGTACCTGAGAGAAGCCTCCTCTTGAGGTGCTTGTGGAAAGTTGGTATTCCTCTTGAGTCGAAGCCAGGGACTAAGCTCTCATCTCGAGTTGATTTGGGGTCCACGGAGCCCTTTCGTGTTGCTCCAGTGACCTCAGGATCCCTCTAGACTTGAGACAGTGATCTTGGGTTTTCTCTGGAGTGCCATCAAGGAAATCAAGTCTCCTTTCACGTTTGATGTGGAACACGGAATTGCTCTGCACGCAATCCAGGGGAATCGGGCCTCATGTCGCGGCGAGGGGGAAGTCTCATGGTTTTTCTCGAGTTGCGGCCGGAACCTCGGCTATATTCTCGAGTTAAGATGGGGAGGGCCCTTCCAGACACGTGTTTGTTCAGCGACGTCAGGACTCCTGCCTAGGTGCGAGGGACACCTCGGGATTCTCCTCGAGTCTTGGCATGGCAATTGGGATGCGTCTCCACGTGAGTCGGGAGACCCAGGGTCCCTTTCCACGTGCCACAGGGATCCTGGGACTCCTATCCATTTTCAAGAGGAGTCAGGCATCGTCTCCTTTGGAAGCATTGATCTCCGCAGACCTCTCGAATTATCAAAGGATGTCAGGCCTCCGGTCGCATTGAGGCGGAGGACTAGGTCTTTCTCTGTGGTCTCCACAGGGGATTCAGATATCACTTCGTCTAGGGAGATGCAAGACGAGCCTGCATTCAATTCACTGCAGGGATATCCGGCCTTACTTCGAGTCAGAGCATCTCGGTGTCCATTCCACTTGAGGCCACAAACTCAGGGTCCCTCAAATATACCTGTAGCTGAGAGAAGCCTCCTCTTGAGGTGCTTGTGGAAAGTTGGTATTCATCTTTGGTCTAAGCCAGGGATTAATCTCTCATCTCGAGTGGAGTTGTTGTCGACGGAGCCCTTTCATATTGGTCCAGTGACCTCAGGATTCCTCTAGACTTGAGATAGTGATCTTGGGTTTCTCTGAAGTGCCATCAAGGAAATCAAGGCTCCTTTCACGTTTGATGTGGAACACGGAATTGCTCTGCATGCAGTGCAGGGGAATCGGGCCTCAACTCACGGCGAGGGGGATATCTCATGGTTTTTCTCGAGTTGCGGCCGGAACCTGGGTTATATTCTCGAGTTACGACGGGGAGGGCCCTTCCAGACACGTGTTTTTTCAGCGACATCAAGACTCCTGCCTAGGTGCGAGGGACACTTCGGGATTCTCCTCGAGTCTTGACATGGCAATTGGGATGCGTCTCCACGTGAGGCGGGAGACCCAGTGTCCCTTTCCACTTGCCAGAGTGATCCTGGGACTCCTATCCATTTTCAAGAGGAGTCAGGCATCGTCTCCTTTGGAAGCATTGATCTCCGCAGACCTCTCGAGTTTTCAAAGTATTTCAGGCCTCCGGGCGCATTGAGGCGGAAGACTAGGTCTTTCTCTGTGGTCTCCACAGGGGATTCAGACATACCTTCATCTTGGGAGATGCAAGACGAGCCTGCATTCAATTCACTGCAGGGATATCGGGCCTTACTTCGAGTCAGAGCATCTCGGTGTCCATTCCACTTGAGGCCACAAACTCAGGGTTCCTCAAATATACCTGTAGCTGAGAGAAGCCTCCTCTTGAGGTGCATGTGGAAAGTTGGTATTCCTCTTGAGTCGAAGCCAGGGACTAAGCTCTCATCTCGAGTTGATTTGGGGTCGACGGAGCCCTTTCATGTTGGTCCAGTGACCTCAGGATCCCTCTAGACTTGAGACAGTGATCTTGGGTTTTCTCTGGAGTGCCATCAAGTAAATCAAGGCTCCTTTCACGTTTGATGTGGAACACGAAATTGCTCTGCATGCAGTGCAGGGGAATCGGGCCTCAACTCGCGGCGAGGGGGAAATCTCATGGTTTTTCTCGAGTTGCGGACGGAACCTGGGTTATATTCTCTAGTTACGACGGGGAGGGCCCTTCCAGACACGTGTTTGTTCAGCGACGTAAGGACTCCTGCCTAGGTGCGAGGGACACCTCGGGATTCTCCTCGAGTCTTGGCATGGCAATTGGGATGCGTCTCCACGTGAGGCGGGAGACCCAGGGTCCCTTTCCACGTGCCACAGGGATCCTGGGACTCCTATCCATTTTCAAGAGGAGTCAGGCATCGTCTCCTTTGGAAGCATTGATCTCCGCGGGCCTCTCGAGTTTTCAAAGGATGTGAGGCCTCCGGTCTCGTTGACGCGGATGACTAGGTATTTGTCTGTGGTCTCCACAGGGGATTCAGACATCCCTTCGTCTTGGGAGATGCAAGACGAGCCTGCATTCAATTCACTGTAGGGATATCCGGCCTTACTTCGAGTCAGAGCATCTCGGTGTCCGTTCCACTTGAGGCCACAAACTCAGGGTCCCGCTCACATACCTGTAGTTGAGAGCAGCCTCCTCTTGAGGTGCTTGTGGAAAGTTGGTATTCCTCTTGAGTCGAAGCCAGGGACTAAGTTCTCATCTCGAGTTGATTTGGGGTCCACGGAGCACTTTCTTGTTGCTACAGTGCCCTCAGGATCCCTCTAGACTTGAGACAGTGATCTTGGGTTTCCTCTGGAGTGCCATCAAGGAAATCAAGGCTCCTTTCACGTTTGATGTGGAACACGGAATTGCTCTGCACGCAGTGCAGTGGAATCGGGCCTCATCTCGCGGCGAGGGGGAATTCTCATGGTTTTTCTCGAGTTGCGGCCGGAACCTGGGGTATATTCTCGAGTTACGACGGGAGGGCCCTTCCAGACACGTGTTTGTTCAGCGACGTCAGGACTCCTGCCTAGGTGCGAGGGACACCTCGCGATTCTCCTCGAGTCTTGGCATGGCAATTGGGACGCGTCTCCACGTGAGGCGGGAGACCCAGCGTCCCTTTCCACGTGCCACAGGGATCCTTGCACTCCTATCCATTTTCAAGAGGAGGCAGGCAACGTCTCTTTGGAAGCATTGATCTCCGTGGACCTCTCAAGTTTTCAAAGGATGTGAGGCCTGCGGTCGCGATGAGGTAGAGGACTAAGTCTTTATCTGTCGTCTCCACACGGGATTCAGAAATCCCTTAGTCTTGGAAAATGCAAGACGAGCCTGCATTCAATTCACTGCAGAGATATCCGGCCTTACTTCAAGTCAGAGCATCTCGGTGTCCATTCCACCTGAGGCCACACCTCAGGGTCCCTCTCACATACCTGTAGCTGAGAGAAGCCTCCTCTTGAGGTGCTTGTTGAAAGTTGGTATTCCTCTTGAGTCGAAGCCAGGGACTAAGCTCTCATCTCGAGTTGATTTGGGGTCCGCGGAGCCCTTTCCTGTTGCTCCAGGGACCTCAGGATCCGTCTAGACTTTGAGACAGTGATCTTGGGTTTTCTCTGGAGTGCCATCAAGGAAATCAAGGCTCCTTTCACATTTGATGTGGGACACGGAATTGCTCTGCATGCAGTGCAGGGGAATCGGGCCTCATCTCGCGGCGAGGGGGAAGTCTCATGGTTTCTCTCGAGTTGCGGCCGGAACCTGGGGTATATTCTCGAGTTACGACGGGGAGGGCCCTTCCAGACACGTGTTTGTTCAGCGACGTCAGGACTCCTGCCTAGGTGCGAGGGACACCTCGGGATTCTCCTCAAGTCTTGGCATGGCAATTGGGACGCGTCTCCACGTGAGGCGGGAGACCCAGGGTCCCTTTCCACGTGCCACAGGGATCCGGGGACTCCTATCCATTTTCAAGAGGAGTCAGGCATCGTCTCCTTTGGAAGCATTGATCTCCGCGGACCTCTCGAGATTACAAAGGATGTGAGGCCTCCGGTCGCATTGAGGCGGATGACTAGGTATTTGTCTGTGGTCTCCACAGGTGATTCAGACATCCCTTCGTCTTGGGAGATGCAAGACGAGCCTGCATTCAATTCACTGCAGGGATATCCGGCCTTACTTCGAGTCAGAGCATCTCGGTGTCCATTCCACTTGAGGCCACAAACTCAGGGTCCCTCTCACATACCTGTAGCTGAGAGAAGCCTCCTCTTGAGGTGCTTGTGGAAAGTTGGTATTCCTTTTGAGTCGAAGCCAGGGACTAAGCTCTCATCTCGAGTTGATTTGTGGTACACGCAGCCCTTTCGTGTTGCTCCAGTGACCTCAGGTTCCCTCTAGACTTGAGACAGTGATCTTGGGTTTTCTCTGGAGTGCCATCAAGGAAATCAAGGCTCCTTTCACGTTTGATGTGGGACACGGAATTGCTCTGCATGCAGTGCAGGGGAATCGGGCCTCATCTCGCAGCGAGGGGGAATTCTCATGGTTTTTCTCGAGTTGCGGCCGGAACCTGGGATATATTCCCGAGTTACGACGGGGAGGGCCCTTCTAGACACGTGTTTATTCAGCGACGTCAGGACTCCTGCCTAGGTGCGAGGGACACCTCGGGATTCTCCACGAGTCTTGGCATGGCAATTGGGACGCGACTCCACGTGAGGCACGAGACCCAGGGTCCCTTTCCACGTGCCACAGGGATCCTGGGACTCCTATTCATTTTCAAGATGAGTCAGGCATCGTCTCCTTTGGAAGCATTGATCTCCGAGGACCTCTCGAGTTTTCAAAGGATGTGAGGCCTCCGGTCACGATGAGGCGGAGGACTAGGTCTTTCTCTGTGGTCTCCACAGGGGATTCAGACATCCCTTCGTCTTGGGAGATGCAAGACGAGCCTGCATTCAATTCACTGCAGGGATATCCGGACTTACTTCGAGTCAGAGCATCTCGGTGTCCATTGCACTTGAGGTCACAAACTCAGGGTCCCTCTCACATACCTGTAGCTGAGAGAAGCCTCCTCTTGAGGTGCTTGTCTAAAGTTGGTATTCCTCTTGAGTCGAAGCCAGGGACTAAGCTCTCATCTCGAGTTGATTTGGGGTCCACGGAGCCCTTTCATGTTGCTCCAGTGACCTCAGGATTCCTCTAGAATTGAGACAGTGATCTTGGGTTTTCTCTGGAGTGCCATCAAGGAAATCAAGGCTCCTTTCACGTTTGATGTGGAACACGGAATTGCTCTGCACGCAGTGCAGGGGATTCGGGCCTCATTTCGCGGCGAGGGGGAAGTCTCATGGTTTTTCTCGAGTTGCTGCCGGAACCTGGTGTATATTCTCGATTTACCACGGAGATGGCCCTTCCAGACACGTGTTTGTTCAGCGACGTCAGGACTCCTGCCTAGGTGCGAGGGACACCTCGGGATTCTCCTCGAGTCTTGGCATGGCAATTGGGATGCGTCTCCACGTGAGGCGGGAGACCCAGGGTCCCTTTGCACATGCCACAGGGATCCTGGGACTCCTATCCATTTTCAAGAAGAGTCAGGCATCGTCTCCTTTGGAAGCATTGATCTCTGCAGACCTCTCGAGTTTTCAAAGGATGTGAGGCCTCCGGTCGCGATGAGGCGGAGGACTAGGTCTTTCTCTGTCATCTCCACAGGGGATTCAGACATCCCTCGTCGTGGGAGATGCAAGAGTAGCCTGAATTCAATTTACTGTTGGGATATCCAGCTTTACTTCGAGTCAGAGCATCTCGGTGTCCATTCCACTTGAGGCCACAAACTCACGGTCCCTCTCACATACCTGTAGCTGAGAGAAGCCTCCTCTTGAGGTGCTTGTGGAAAGTTGGTATTCCTCTTGAGTCGAAGCCAGGGACTAAGCTCTCATCTCGAGTTGATTTGGGGTCCATGGAGCCCTTTCGTGTTGCTCCCGTGACCTCAGGATCCCTCTAGACTTGAGACAGTGATCTTGGGTTTTCTCTGGAGTGCCATCAAGGAAATAAAGGCTCTTTTCACGTTTGATGTGGAACACGGAATTGCTCTGCACGCAGTGCAGTGGAATCGGGTCTCATCTCGCGGCGAGGGGGAAGTCTAATGGTTTTTCTCGAGTTGCGGCCGGAACCTGGGGTATATTCTCGAGTTACGACGGGGAGGGCCCTTCCAGACACGTGTTTGTTCAGCGACGTCAGGACTCCTTCCTAGGTGCGAGGGACACCTCGGGATTCTCCTCGAGTCTTGGCATGGCAATTGGGACGCGTCTCCACGTAAGGTGGGAGACCCAGGGTCCCTTTCCAAGTGCCACAGGGATCCTGGGACTCCTATCCATTTTCAAGAGGAGTCAGGCATCGTCTCCTTTGGAAGCATTGATCTCCGCGGACCTCTCGAGTTTTCAAAGGATGTGAGGCCTCCGGTCGCGATGAGGCGGGGGACTAGGTCTTTCTCTGTGGTCTCCACTGGGGATTCAGACAACCCTTCGTCTTGGGAGATTCAAGACGAGAATTCATTCAATTCACTGCAGGGATATCCGGACTTACTTTGAGTCAGAGCATCTCGGTGTCCATTCCACTTGAGGCCACAAACTCAGGGTCCCTCTCACATAACTGTAGCTGAGAGAAGCCTCCTCTTGAGGTGCTCGTGGAAAGTTGGTATTCCTCTTGAGTCGAAGCCAGGGACTAAGCTCTCATCTCCAGTTGATTTGGGGTCCACGAGCCCTTTCCTGTTGCTCCAGTGACCTCAGGATCCCTCTAGACTTGAGACAGTGATCTTGGGTTTTCTCTGGAGTGCCATCAAGGAAATCAAGGCTCCTTTCACGTTTGATGTGGAACACGGAATTGCTCTGCACGCAGTGCAGGGGAATCGAGCCTCATGTCGCGGCGAGGGGGAAGTCTCATGGTTTTTCTCGAGTTGCGGCCAGAACCTGGGGTATATTCTCGATTTACGACGGAGAGGGCACTTCCAGACACGTGTTTGTTCAGCGACGTCAGGACACCTGCCTAGGTGCGAGGGACACCTTGGGATTCTCCTCGAGTCTTGGCATGGCAATTGGGAGGCGTCTCCACGTGAGGCGGGAGACCCAGGGTCCCTTTCCACGTGCCACAGGGATCCTGGGACTCCTATCCATTTTCAAGAGCAGTCAGGCATCGTCTCCTTTGGAAGCATTGATCTCTGCGGACCTCTCAAGTTTTCAAAGGATGTGAGGGTTCCGCTCGCGGTGAGGCGGAGAATTATGTCTTTCCCTGTGGTCTCCACAGGGGATTCAGACATCCCTTCGTCTTGGGAGATGCAAGACGAGCCTGCATTCAATTCACTGCAGGGATATCCGGACTTACTTCGAGTCAGAGCATCTCGGTGTCCATTGCACTTGAGGTCACAAACTCAGGGTCCCTCTCACATACCTGTAGCTGAGAGAAGCCTCCTCTTGAGGTGCTTGTCTAAAGTTGGTATTCCTCTTGAGTCGAAGCCAGGGACTAAGCTCTCATCTCGAGTTGATTTGGGGTCCTCGGAGCCGTTTCCTGTTGCTCCAGTGACCTCAGGATCCCTCTAGACTTGAGACAGTAATCTTGGGTTTTCTCTGGAGTGCCATCAAGGAAATCAAGGCTCCTTTCAATTTTGATGTCTAACACGGAATTGCTCTGCACGCAGTAAAGGGGAATCGGGCCTCATCTCACCGTGAGGGGGAAGACTCATGGTTTTTCTCGAGTTGCGGCCGGAACCTGGGGTATATTCTCGAGTTACGACGGGGAGGGCCCTTCCAGACACGTGTTTGTTCAGCGACGATAGGACTCCTGCCTAGGTGCGAGGGACACCTCGGGATTCTCCTCGAGTCTTGGCATGGAAATTGGGACGCGTCTCCACATGAGGCGGGAGACCCAGGGTCCCTTTCCACGTGCCACAGTGATTCTGGGACTCCTATGCATTTTCAAGAGGAGTCAGGCATCGTCTCCTTTGGAAGCATTGATCTCTGCAGACCTCTCGAGTTTTCAAAGGATATGAGGGCTCCGGTCACGATGAGGCGGAGGACTAGGTCTTTCTCTGTGGTCTCCACAGGGGATTCAGACATCCCTTCGTCTTGGGAGATGCAAGACGAGCCTGCATTCAATTCACTGCAGGGATATCCGGACTTACTTCGAGTCAGAGCATCTCGGTGTCCATTGCACTTGAGGTCACAAACTCAGGGTCCCTCTCACATACCTGTAGCTGAGAGAAGCCTCCTCTTGAGGTGCTTGTCTAAAGTTGGTATTCCTCTTGAGTCGAAGCCAGGGACTAAGCTCTCATCTCGAGTTGATTTGGGGTCGACGGAGCCCTTTCATGTTGCTCCAGTGACCTCAGGATCCCTCTAGACTTGAGACAGTGATCTTGGGTTTTCTCTGGAGTGCCATCAAGGAAATCAAGGCTCCTTTCACGTTTGATGTGGAACACGGAATTGCTCTGCACGCAGTGCAGGGGATTCGGGCCTCATTTCGCGGCGAGGGGGAAGTCTCATGGTTTTTCTCGAGTTGCTGCCGGAACCTGGGGTATATTCTCGATTTACCACGGAGATGGCCCTTCCAGACACGTGTTTGTTCAGCGACGTCAGGACTCCTGCCTAGGTGCGAGGGACATCTCGGGATTCTCCTCGAGTCTTGGCATGGCAATTGGGACGCGTCTCCACGTGAGGCGGGAGACCCAGGGGCCCTTTCCACGTGCCACAGGGATCCTGGGACTCCTATCCATTTTCAAGATGAGTCAGTCATCGTCTCCTTTGGAAGCATTGATCTCCGCGGACCTCTCGAGTTTTCAAAGGATGTGAGGCCTCCGGTCGCGATGAGGCGGAGGACTAGGTCTTTCTCTGTCGTCTCCACCGGGGATTCAGACATCCCTTCGTCTTGGGAGATGCAAGACGAGCCTGCATTCAATTCACTGCAGGGATATACGGCCTTACTACGAGTCAGAACATCTCGGTGTCCATTCCACTTGAGGCCACAAACTCAGGGTCCCTCTCACATACCAGTAGCTGAGAGAAGCCTCCTCTTGACGAGCTTGTGGAAAGTTGGTATTCCTCTTGAGTCGAAGCCAGGGACTAAGTTCTCATCTCGAGTTGATTTGGGGTCCACAGAGCCCTTTCTTGTTGCTACAGTGACCGGAGGATCCCTCTAGACTTGAGACAGTTATCTTGGGTTTTCTCTGGAGTGCCATCAAGGAAATCAAGGCTCCTTTCACGTTTGATGTGGAACACGGAATTGCTCTGCACACCATGCGGGGAATCAGGCTTCATCTCGCGGCGAGGGGGAAGTCTCATGGTTTTTCTCGAGTTGCGGCCGGAACCTTGGGTATATTCTCGAGTTACAAAGGGGAGGTCCCTTCCATACACGTGTTTGTTCAGCGACGTAAGGACTCCAGCCTAGGTGCGAGGGACACCTTGGGATTCTCCTCGAGTCTTCGCATGGCATTTGGGACGCGTCTCCACGTGAGGCGGGAGACGCAGGGTCCCTTTCCACGTGCCACAGGGATCCTGGGACTCCTATCCATTTTCAAGAGGAGTCAGGCATCGTCTCCTTTGGAAGCATTGATCTCCGCGGACTTCTCGAGTTTTCAAAGGATGTGAGGCCTCCAGTCGCGATGAGGCGGAGGACTAGGTCTTTCTCTGTGGTCTCCACAGGGGATTCAGACAACCCTTCGTCTTGGGAGATGCAAGACGAGCCTGCATTCACTTCACTGCAGGGATATCCGGCCTTACTTCGAGTCAGAGCATCTCGGTGTCCATTCCACTTGAGGCCACAAACGCAGGGTTCCTCTCCCATATCTGTGACTGAGAGAAGCCTCCTCTTGAGGTGCTTGTGGAAAGTTGGTATTCCTCTTGAGTCGAAGCCAAGGACTAAGCTCTCATCTCGAGTTGATTTGGGGTCCACGGAGCCCTTTCGTGTTGCTCCAGTGACCTCAGGATCCCTCTATACTTGAGACAGTGATCTTGGGTTTTCTCTGGAGTGCCATCAAGGAAATCAAGGCTCCTTTCACGTTTGATGTGGAACACGGAATTGCTCTGCACGCAGTGCAGGGGAATCGGGTCTCATCTCGCGGCGAGCGGGAAGTCTCATTGTTTTTCTCGAGTTGCGGCCGGAACCTGGGGTATATTCTCGAGTTACGACGGGGAGGGCCCTTCCAGACACGTGTTTGTTCAGCGACGTCAGGACTCCTGCCTAGGTGCGAGGGACACCTCGGGATTCTCCTCGAGTCTTAGCATGGCAATTGGGACGCGTCTCCACGTGAGGCGGGAGACCCAGGGTCCCTTTCCACGTGCCACAGGGATCCTGGGACTCCTATCCATTTTCAAGAGGAGTCAGGCATCGTCTCCTTTGGAAGCATTGATCTCCGCGGACTTCTCGAGTTTTCAAAGGATGTGAGGCCTCCTGTCGCGATGAGGCGGAGGACTAGGTCTTTCTCTGTGGTCTCCACAGGGGATTCAGACAACCCTTCGTCGTGGGAGATGCAAGACGAGCCTGCATTCAATTCACTGCAGCGATATCTGGCCTTACTTCGAGTCAGAGCATCTCGGTGTCCATTCCACTTGAGGCCACAAACTCAGGGTCCCTCTCACATACCTGTAGCTGAGAGAAGCCTCCTCTTCAGGTGCTTGTGGAAAGTTGGTATTCTTCTTGAGTCGAAGCCAGGGACTAAGCTCTCATCTTGAGTTGATTTGGGGTCCACGGAGCCCTTTCGTGTTGCTCCAGTGACCTCAGGATCCCTCTATACTTGAGACAGTGATCTTGGGTTTTCTCTGGAGTGCCATCAAGAAAATCATGGCTCCTTTCACGTTTGATGTGGAACACGGAATTGCTGGGCACGCAGGGCCGGGGAATCGGGCCTCATCTCGCGGCGAGGGGGAAGTCTCATGGTTTTTCTCGAGTTGCGCCCGGAACCTGAGGTATATTCTCGAGTTATGACTGGGAGGGCCCTTCCAGACACGTGTTTGTTCAGCGACGTCAGCACTCCTGCCTAGATGCGAGGGACACCTCAGGATTCTCCTCGAGTCTTGGCATGGCAATTGGGAGGCTTCTCCACGTGAGGCGGGAGACCCAGGGTCCCTTTCCACGTGCCACAGGGATCCTGGGACTCCTATTCTTTTTCAAGAGGAGTCAGGCATCGTTTCCTTTGGAAGCATCGATCTCCGCGGACCTCTCGAGTTTTCAAAGGATGTGAGGCCTCCGGACGCGATGAGGCGGAGAATTAGGTCTTTCTTGTGGTCTCCACAGGGGATTCAGACAACCCTTCGTCTTGGGAGATGCAAGACGAGCCTGCATTCAATTCACTGCAGGGATATCCGGCCTTACTTCGAGTCAGAGCATCTCGGTGTCCATTCCACTTGAGGCCACAAACTCAGGGTCCCTCTCACATACCTGTAGCTGAGAGAAGCCTCCTCTTGAGGTGATTGTGGAAAGTTGGTATTCCTCTTGAGTCAAAGCCAGGGACTAAGCTCTCATCTCGAGTTGATTTGGGGTCCACGGAGCCCTTTCGTGTTCCTCCAGTGTCCTCAGGATCCCTCTAGACTTGAGACAGTGATCTTCGGTTTTCTCTGGAGTGCCATCAAGGAAATCAAGGCTCCTTTCACGTTTGATGTGGAACACGGAATTGCTCTGCACGCAGTGCAGTGGAATCGGGCCTCAACTCGCGGCGAGCGGGAAGCCTCATGATTTTTCTCGAGTTGCGGCCGGAACCTGAAGTATATTCTCGAGTTACGATGGGGAGGGCCCTTCCAACACGTGTTTGTTCAGCGACGTCAGCACTCCTGCCAAGGTGTGAGGGACACCTTGGGATTCTCCTCGAGTATTGGCATGGCAATTGGGACGCCTCTCCACGTGAGGCGGGAGACCCAGTGTCGCTTTCCACGTGCCACAGGGATCCTGGGACTCCTATCCATTTTCAAGAGGAGTCAGGCATCGTCTCCTTTGGAAGCATTGATCTCCGCAAACCTCTCGAGTTTTCAAAGGATGTGAGGGCTCCGGTCGCGTTGAGGCGGAGGACTAGGTCTTTCTCTGTGGTCTCCACAGGGGATTCAGACATCCCTTCGTCTTGGGAGATGCAAGACGAGAATTCATTCAATTCACTGCAGGGATATCCGGCCTTCCTTCGAGTCAGAGCATCTCGGTTTCCATTCCACTTGAGGCCACAAACTCAGGGTCCCTCTCACATACCTGTAGCTGAGAGAAGCCTCCTCTTGAAGTTCCTGTAGAAAGTTCGTATTCCACTTGAGTCGAAGCCAGGGACGAAGCTCTCATCTCGAGTTGATTTGGGGTCCACGGAGCCCTTTCGTGTTGCTCCAGTGACCTCAGGATCCCTCTATACTTGAGACAGTGATCTTGGGTTTTCTCTGGAGTGCCATCAAGGAAATCAAGGCTCCTTTCACGTTTGATGTGGAACACGGAATTGCTCTGCACGCAGTGCAGGGGAATCGGGCCTCATCTCGGGGCGAGGGGGAAGTCTCATGGTTTTTCTCGAGTTGCGGCCGGAACCTGGGGTATATTCTCGAGTTAAGACAGGGTGGGCCCTTCCAGACACGTGTTTGTTCAGCGTCGTCAGGACCCCTGCCTAGGTTCGAGGGACACCTCGGTATTCTCCTCGAGTCTTGGCATGGCAATTGGGACGCGTCTCCACGTCAGGCGGGAGACCCAGGGTCCCTTTCCACGTGCCACAGGGATCCTGGGACTCCTATCCATTTTCAAGAGGAGTCAGGCATCGTCTCCTTTGGAAGCATTGATCTCCGCGGACCTCTCGAGATTTCAAAGGATGTGAGGCCTCCGGGCGCGATGAGGCGGAGAACTAGGTCTTTCTCTGTGGTCTCCACAGGGGATTCAGACACCCCTTCGTCTTGGGAGATGCAAGTCGAGCCTGCATTCAATTCATTGCAGGGATATCTGCCCATACTTCGAGTCAGAGCATCACGGTGTCCATTCCACTTGAGGCCACAAACTCAGGGTCCCTCTCACATACATGTAGCTGAGAGAAGCCTCCTCTTGAGGTGCTTATGGAAAGTTGGTAATCCTCTTGAGTCGAAGCCAGGGACTAAGCTCTCATCTCGAGTTGATTTGGGGTCCACAGAGCCCTTTCTTGTTGCTACAGTGACCTGAGGATCCCTCTAGACTTGAGACAGTTATCTTGGGTTTTCTCTGGAGTGCCATCAAGGAAATCAAGGCTCCTTTCACGTTTGATGTGGAACACGGAATTGCTCTGCACGCAGTGCAGGGGTATCGGGCCTCATCTCGCGGCGAGGGGGAAGTCTCATGGTTTTTCTCGAGTTGCGGCCGGAACCTGGGGTATATTCTCGAGTTAAGACAGGGTGGGCCCTTCCAGACACGTGTTTGTTCAGCGTCGTCAGGACCCCTGCCTAGGGTCGAGGGACACCTCGGTATTCTCCTCGAGTCTTGGCATGGCAATTGGGACGCGTCTCCACGTCAGGCGGGAGACCCAGGGTCCCTTTCCACGTGCCACAGGGATCCTGGGACTCCTATCCATTTTAAAGAGGAGTCAGGCATCGTCTCCTTTGGAAGCATTGATCTCCGCGGACCTCTCGAGATTTCAAAGGATGTGAGGCCTCCGGGCGCGATGAGGCGGAGAACTAGGTCTTTCTCTGTGGTCTCCACAGGGGATTCAGACACCCCTTCGTCTTGGGAGATGCAAGTCGAGCCTGCATTCAATTCATTGCAGGGATATCTGCCCATACTTCGAGTCAGAGCATCACGGTGTCCATTCCACTTGAGGCCACAAACTCAGGGTCCCTCTCACATACATGTACCTGAGAGAAGCCTCCTCTTGAGGTGCTTATGGAAAGTTGGTAATCCTCTTGAGTCGAGGCCAGGGACTAAGCTCTCATCTCGAGTTGATTTGGGGTCCACAGAGCCCTTTCTTGTTGCTACAGTGACCTGAGGATCCCTCTAGACTTGAGACAGTTATCTTGGGTTTTCTCTGGAGTGCCATCAAGGAAATCAAGGCTCCTTTCACGTTTGATGTGGAACACGGAATTGCTCTGCACGCCATGCGGGGAATCAGGCTTCATCTCGCGGCGAGGGGGAAGTCTCATGGTTTTTCTCGAGTTGCGGCCGGAACCTGGGGTATATTCTCGAGTTACAAACGGGAGGTCCCTTCCATACACGTGTTTGTTCAGCGACGTAAGGACTCCAGCCTAGGTGCGAGGGACACCTTGGGATTCTCCTCGAGTCTTCGCATGGCATTTGGGACGCGTCTCCACGTGAGGCGGGAGACGCAGGGTCCCTTTCCACGTGCCACAGGGATCCTGGGACTCCTATTCTTTTTCAAGAGGAGTCAGGCATCGTCTCCTTTGGAAGCATTGATCTCCGCGGACTTCTCGAGTTTTCAAAGGATGTGAGGCCTCCAGTCGCGATGAGGCGGAGGACTAGGTCTTTCTCTGTGGTCTCCACAGGGGATTCAGACAACCCTTCGTCTTGGGAGATGCAAGACGAGCCTGCATTCAATTCACTGCAGGGATATCCGGCCTTACTTCGAGTCAGGGCATCTCGGTGTCCATTCCACTTGAGGCCACAAACTCAGGGTCCCTCTCACATACCTGTAGCTGAGAGAAGCCTCCTCTTGAGGTGCTTGTGGAAAGTTGGTATTCCTCTTGAGTCGAAGCCAGGGACTAAGCTCTCATCTCGAGTTGATTTGGGGTCCACGGAGCCCTTTCGTGTTGCTCCAGTGACCTCAGGATCCCTCTAGACTTGAGACAGTGATCTTGGGTTTTCTCTGGAGTGCCATCAAGGAAATCAAGGCTCCTTTCACGTTTGATGTGGAACACGGAATTCCTCTGCACGCAGTGCCGGGGAATCGGGCCTCATCTCGCGGCGAGGGGGAAGTCTCATGGTTTTTCTCGAGTTGCGCCCGGAACCTGAGGTATATTCTCGAGTTATGACTGGGAGGGCCCTTCCAGACACGTGTTTGTTCAGTGACGTCAGCACTCCTGCCTAGATGCGAGGGACACCTCAGGATTCTCCTCGAGTCTTGGCATGGCAATTGGGAGGCGTCTCCACGTGAGGCGGGAGACCCAGGGTCCCGTTCCACGTGCCACAGGGATCCTGGGACTCCTATTCTTTTTCAAGAGGAGTCAGGCATCGTCTCCTTTGGAAGCATTGATCTCCGCGGACCTCTCGAGTTTTCAATGGATGTGAGGCCTCCGGACGCGATGAGGCGGAGAATTAGGTCTTTCTTGTGGTCTCCACAGGGGATTCAGACAACCCTTCGTCTTGGGAGATGCAAGACGAGCCTGCATTCAATTCACTGCAGGGATATCCGGCCTTACTTCGAGTCAGAGCATCTCGGTGTCCATTCCACTTGAGGCCACAAACTCAGGGTCCCTCTCACATACCTGTAGCTGAGAGAAGCCTCCTCTTGAGGTGATTGTGGAAAGTTGGTATTCCTCTTGAGTCGAAGCCAGGGACTAAGCTCTCATCTCGAGTTGATTTGGGGTCCACGGAGACCTTTCGTGTTCCTCCAGTGACCTCAGGATCCACTAGACTTGAGACAGTGATCTTCGGTTTTCTCTGGAGTGCCATCAAGGAAATCAAGGCTCCTTTCACGTTTGATGTGGAACACAGAATTGCTCTGCACGCAGTGCAGTGGAATCGGGCCTCAACTCGCGGCGAGCGGGAAGCCTCATGATTTTTCTCGAGTTGCGGCCGGAACCTGAAGTATATTCTCGAGTTACGACGGGGAGGGCCCTTCCGACACGTGTTTGTTCAGCGACGTCAGCACTCCTGCCAAGGTGTGAGGGACACCTTGGGATTCTCCTCGAGTATTGGCATGGCAATTGGGACGCCTCTCCACGTGAGGCGGGAGACCCAGTGTCGCTTTCCACGTGCCACAGGGATCCTGGGACTCCTATCCATTTTCAAGAGGAGTCAGGCATCGTCTCCTTTGGAAGCATTGATCTCCGCAAACCTCTCGAGTTTTCAAAGGATGTGAGGCCTCCGGTCGCGTTGAGGCGGAGGACTAGGTCTTTCTCTGTGGTCTCCACAGGGGATTCAGACATCCCTTCGTCTTGGGAGATTCAAGACGAGAATTCATTCAATTCACTGCAGGGATATCCGGCCTTCCTTCGAGTCAGAGCATGTCAGTTTCCATTCCACTTGAGGCCACAAACTCAGGGTCCCTCTCACATACCTGTAGCTGAGAGAAGCCTCTTCTTGAAGTTCCTGTAGAAAGTTCGTATTCCACTTGAGTCGAAGCCAGGGACGAAGCTCTCATCTCGAGTTGATTTGGGGTCCACGGAGCCCTTTCGTGTTGCTCCAGTGACCTCAGGATCCCTCTATACTTGAGACAGTGATCTTGGGTTTTCTCTGGAGTGCCATCAAGAAAATCATGGCTCCTTTCACGTTTGATGTGGAACACGGAAATGCTGGGCACGCAGGGCAGGGGAATCGTGCCTCATCTCGCGGCGAGGGGGAAGTCTAATGGTTTTTCTCGAGTTGCGCCGGGAACCTGAGGTATATTCTAGAGTTATGACGGGGAGGGCCCTTCCAGACACGTGTTTGTTCAGCGACGTCAGCACTCCTGCCTAGATGCGAGGGACACCTCAGGATATTCCTCGAGTCTTGGCATGGCAATTGGGACGCGTCTCCACGTGAGGCGGGAGACCCAGGGTCCCTTTCCACGTGCCACAGGGATCCTGGGACTCCTATCCATTTTCAAGAGGAGTCAGGCATCGTCTCCTTTGGAAGCATTGATCTCCGCGGACCTCTCGAGTTTTCAAAGGATGTGAGGCCTGCCGTGGCGATGAGGCTGAGAACTAGGTCTTTCTTGTGGTCCCCAAAGGGGATTCAGACATCCCTTCGTCTTGGGAGATGCAAGACGAGCCTGCATTCAATTCACTGCAGGGATATCCGGCCTTACTTCGAGTCAGAGCATCTCGGTGTCCATTCCACTTGAGGCCACAAACTCAGGGTCCCTCTCACATACCTGTAGCTGAGAGCAGCCTCCTCTTGAGGTGCTTGTGGAAAGTTGGTATTCCTCTTGAGTCGAAGCCAGGGACTAAGCTCTCATCTCGAGTTGATTTGGGGTCCACGGAGCCCTTTCGTGTTGCTCCAGTGACCTCAGGATCCCTCTAGACTTGAGACAGTGATCTTGGGTTTTCTCTGGAGTGCCATCAAGGAAATCAAGGCTCCTTTCACGATTGATATGGAACACGGAATTGCTTTGCACGCAGTGCAGGGGTATCGGGCCTCATCTCGCGGCGAGGGGGAAGTCTCATGGTTTTTCTCGAGTTGCGGCCGGAACCTGGGGTATATTCTCAAGTTAAGACAGGGTGGGCCCTTCCAGACACGTGTTTGTTCAGCGTCGTCAGGACCCCTGCCTAGGTTCGAGGGACACCTCGGTATTCTCCTCGAGTCTTGGCATGGCAATTGGGACGCGTCTCCACGTCAGGCGGGAGACCCAGGGTCCCTTTCCACGTGCCACAGGGATCCTGGGACTCCTATCCATTTTCAAGAGGAGTCAGGCATCGTCTCCTTTGGAAGCATTGATCTCCGCGTACCTCTCGAGATTTCAAAGGATGTGAGGCCTCCGGGCGCGATGAGGCGGAGAACTAGGTCTTTCTCTGTGGTCTCCACAGGGGATTCAGACACCCCTTCGTCTTGGGAGATGCAAGTCGAGCCTGCATTCAATTCATTGCAGGGATATCTGCCCATACTTCGTGTCAGAGCATCACGGTGTCCATTCCACTTGAGGCCACAAACTCAGGGTCCCTCTCACATACATGTAGCTGAGAGAAGCCTCCTCTTGAGGTGCTTATGGAAAGTTGGTAATCCTCTTGAGTCGAAGCCAGGGACTAAGCTCTCATCTCGAGTTGATTTGGGGTCCACAGAGCCCTTTCTTGTTGCTACAGTGACCTGAGGATCCCTCTAGACTTGAGACAGTTATCTTGGGTTTTCTCTGGAGTGCCATCAAGGAAATCAAGGCTCCTTTCACGTTTGATGTGGAACACGGAATTGCTCTGCACGCAGTGCAGGGGTATCGGGCCTCATCTCGCGGCGAGGGGGAAGTCTCATGGTTTTTCTCGAGTTGCGGCCGGAACCTGGGGTATATTCTCGAGTTAAGACAGGGTGGGCCCTTCCAGACACGTGTTTGTTCAGCGTCGTCAGGACCCCTGCCTAGGTTCGAGGGACACCTCGGTATTCTCCTCGAGTCTTGGCATGGCAATTGGGACGCGTCTCCACGTCAGGCGGGAGACGCAGGGTCCCTTTCCACGTGCCACAGGGATCCTGGGACTCCTATCCATTTTCAAGAGGAGTCAGGCATCGTCTCCTTTGGAAGCATTGATCTCCGCGGACCTCTCGAGATTTCAAAGGATGTGAGGCCTCCGGGCGCGATGAGGCGGAGAACTAGGTCTTTCTCTGTGGTCTCCACAGGGGATTCAGACACCCCTTCGTCTTGGGAGAAGCAAGTCGAGCCTGCATTCAATTCATTGCAGGGATATCTGCCCATACTTCGAGTCAGAGCATCACGGTGTCCATTCCACTTGAGGCCACAAACTCAGGGTCCCTCTCACATACATGTAGCTGAGAGAAGCCTCCTCTTGAGGTGCTTATGGAAAGTTGGTAATCCTCTTGAGTCGAAGCCAGGGACTAAGCTCTCATCTCGAGTTGATTTGGGGTCCACAGAGCCCTTTCTTGTTGCTACAGTGACCTGAGGATCCCTCTAGACTTGAGACAGTTATCTTGGGTTTTCTCTGGAGTGCCATCAAGGAAATCAAGGCTCCTTTCACGTTTGATGTGGAACACGGAATTGCTCTGCACGCCATGCGGGGAATCAGGCTTCATCTCGCGGCGAGGGGGAAGTCTCATGGTTTTTCTCGAGTTGCGGCCGGAACCTGGGGTATATTCTCGAGTTACAAAGGGGAGGTCCCTTCCATACACGTGTTTGTTCAGCGACGTAAGGACTCCAGCCTAGGTGCGAGGGACACCTTGGGATTCTCCTCGAGTCTTCGCATGGCATTTGGGACGCGTCTCCACGTGAGGCGGGAGACGCAGGGTCCCTTTCCACGTGCCACAGGGATCCTGGGACTCCTATTCTTTTTCAAGTGGAGTCAGGCATCGTCTCCTTTGGAAGCATTGATCTCCGCGGACTTCTCGAGTTTTCAAAGGATGTGAGGCCTCCAGTCGCGATGAGGCGGAGGACTAGGTCTTTCTCTGTGGTCTCCACAGGGGATTCAGACAACCCTTCGTCTTGGGAGATGCAAGACGAGCCTGCATTCAATTCACTGCAGGGATATCCGGCCTTACTTCGAGTCAGGGCATCTCGGTGTCCATTCCACTTGAGGCCACAAACTCAGGGTCCCTCTCACATACCTGTAGCTGAGAGAAGCCTCCTCTTGAGGTGCTTGTGGAAAGTTGGTATTCCTCTTGAGTCGAAGCCAGGGACTAAGCTCTCATCTCGAGTTGATTTGGGGTCCACGGAGCCCTTTCGTGTTGCTCCAGTGACCTCAGGATCCCTCTAGACTTGAGACAGTGATCTTGGGTTTTCTCTGGAGTGCCATCAAGGAAATCAAGGCTCCTTTCACGTTTGATGTGGAACACGGAATTGCTCTGCACGCAGTGCCGGGGAATCGGGCCTCATCTCGCGGCGAGGGGGAAGTCTCATGGTTTTTCTCGAGTTGCGCCCGGAACCTGGGGTATATTCTCGAGTTACGATGGGGAGGGCCCTTCCGACACGTGTTTGTTCAGCGACGTCAGCACTCCTGCCAAGGTGTGAGGGACACCTTGGGATTCTCCTCGAGTATTGGCATGGCAATTGGGACGCCTCTCCACGTGAGGCGGGAGACCCAGTGTCGCTTTCCACGTGCCACAGGGATCCTGGGACTCCTATCCATTTTCAAGAGGAGTCAGGCATCGTCTCCTTTGGAAGCATTGATCTCCGCAAACCTCTCGAGTTTTCAAAGGATGTGAGGCCTCCGGTCGCGTTGAGGCGGAGGACTAGGTCTTTCTCTGTGGTCTCCACAGGGGATTCAGACATCCCTTCGTCTTGGGAGATGCAAGACGAGAATTCATTCAATTCACTGCAGGGATATCCGGCCTTCCTTCGAGTCAGAGCATCTCGGTTTCCATTCCACTTGAGGCCACAAACTCAGGGTCCCTCTCACATACCTGTAGCTGAGAGAAGCCTCCTCTTGAAGTTCTTGTAGAAAGTTCGTATTCCACTTGAGTCGAAGCCAGGGACGAAGCTCTCATCTCGAGTTGATTTGGGGTCCACGGAGCCCTTTCGTGTTGCTCCAGTGACCTCAGGATCCCTCTATACTTGAGACAGTGATCTTGGGTTTTCTCTGGAGTGCCATCAAGAAAATCATGGCTCCTTTCACGTTTGATGTGGAACACGGAATTGCTGGGCACGCAGGGCAGGGGAATCGTGCCTCATCTCGCGGCGAGGGGGAAGTCTCATGGTTTTTCTCGAGTTGCGCCCGGAACCTGAGGTATATTCTCGAGTTATGACGGGGAGGGCCCTTCCAGACACGTGTTTGTTCAGCGACGTCAGCACTCCTGCCTAGATGCGAGGGACACCTCAGGATTCTCCTCGAGTCTTGGCATGGCAATTGGGACGCGTCTCCACGTGAGTCGGGAGACCCAGGGTCCCTTTCCACGTGCCACAGGGATCCTGGGACTCCTATTCTTTTTCAAGAGAAGTCAGGCATCGTCTCCTTTGGAAGCATTGATCTCCGCGGACCTCTCGAGTTTTCAAAGGATGTGAGGCCTGCCGTGGCGATGAGGCTGAGAACTAGGTCTTTCTTGTGGTCCCCACAGGGGATTCAGACATCCCTTCGTCTTGGGAGATGCAAGACGAGCCTGCATTCAATTCACTGCAGGGATATCCGGCCTTACTTCGAGTCAGAGCATCTCGGTGTCCATTCCACTTGAGGCCACAAACTCAGGGTCCCTCTCACATACCTGTAGCTGAGAGCAGCCTCCTCTTGAAGTGCTTGTGGAAAGTTGGTATTCCTCTTGAGTCGAAGCCAGGGACTAAGCTCTCATCTCGAGTTGATTTGGGGTCCACGGAGCCCTTTCGTGTTGCTCCAGTGACCTCAGGATCCCTCTAGACTTGAGACAGTGATCTTGGGTTTTCTCAGGAGTGCCATCAAGGAAATCAAGGCTCCTTTCACGTTTGATGTGGAACACGGAATTGCTCTGCACGCAGTGCAGGGGAATCGGGCTTCATTTCGCGGCGAGGGTGAAGTCTCATGGTTTTTCTCGAGTTGCGCCCTGAACCTGGGGCATATTTTCGAGTTTCGACGAGGAGGGCCCTTCCAGACATGTTTTTGTTCAGTGACGTCAGGACTCCTGCCTAGGTGAGAGGGACACCTCGGGATTCTCCTCGAGTCTTGGCATGGCAATTGGGACGCGTCTCCACGTGAGGCGGGAGACCCAGCGTCCCTTTCCACGTGCCACAGGGATCCTTGCACTCCTATCCATTTTCAAGAGGAGTCAGGCATCGTCTCCTTTGGAAGCATTGATCTCCGCAGACGTCTCGAGTTTTCAAAGGATGTGAGGCCTGCGGTCGTGATGAGGTGGAGGACTAAGTCTTTATCTGTCGTCTCCACATGGGATTCAGAAATCCCTTAGTCTTGGAAAATGCAAGACGAGCCTGCATTCAATTCACTGCAGAGATATCCGGCCTTACTTCGAGTCAGAGCATCTCGGTGTCCATTCCACTTGAGGCCACAAACTCAGGGTCCCTCTCACATACCTGTAGCTGAGAGAAGCCTCTTCTTGAGGTGCTTGTTTCAAGTTGGTATTCCTCTTGAGTCGAAGCCAGGGACTAAGCTCTCATCTCGAGTTGATTTGGGGTCCACGGAGCCCTTTCGTGTTGCTCCAGGGACCTCAGGATCCCTCTAGACTTGAGACAGTGATCTTGGGTTTTCTCTGGAGTGCCATCAAGGAAATCAAGGCTCCTTTCACGTTTGATATGGAACACGGAATTGCTTTGCACGCAGTGCAGGGGTATCGGGCCTCATCTCGCGGCGAGGGGGAAGTCTCATGGTTTTTCTCGAGTTGCGGCCGGAACCTGGGGTATATTCTCGAGTTACGACAGGGTGGGCCCTTCCAGACATGTGTTTGTTCAGCGACGTCAGGACTCCTGCCTAGGTGCGAGGGACACCTCGGGATTCTCCTCGAGTCTTGGCATGGCAATTGGGACGCGTCTCCACGTGAGGCGGGAGACCCAGGGTCCCTTTCCACGTGCCACAGGGTTCCTGGGACTCCTATCCATTTTCAAGAGGAGTCAGGCATCGTCTCCTTTGGAAGCATTGATCTCCGCGGACTTCTCGAGTTTTCAAAGGATGTGAGGCCTCCGGTCGCGATGAGGCGGAGGACTAGGTCTTTCTCTGTGGTCTCCACAGGGGATTCAGACAACCCTTCGTCTTGGGAGATGCAAGACGAGCCTGCATTCAATTCACTGCAGGGATATCTGGCCTTACTTCGAGTCAGAGCATCTCGGTGTCCATTCCACTTGAGGCCACAAACTCAGGGTCCCTCTCACATACCTGTAGCTGAGAGAAGCCTCCTCTTGAGGTGCTTGTGGAAAGTTGGTATTCTTCTTGAGTCGAAGCCAGGGACTAAGCTCTCATCTTGAGATGATTTGGGGTCCACGGAGCCCTTTCGTGTTGCTCCAGTGACCTCAGGATCCCTCTAGACTTGAGACAGTGTTCTTGGGTTTTCTCTGGAGTGTCATCAAGGAAATCAAGGCTCCTTTCACGTTTGATGTGGAACACAGAATTGTTCTGGACGCAGTGCAGGGGAATCGGGCCTCATCTCGCGGCGAGGGGGAAGTCTCATGGTTTTTCTGGAGTTGCGGCCGGAACCTGGGGTATATTCTCGAGTTACGACGGGGAGGTCCCTTCCATACACGTGTTTGTTCAGCGACGTAAGGACTCCAGCCTAGGTGCGAGGGACACCTCGGGATTCTCCTCGAGTCTTGGCATGGCAATTGGGACGCGTCTCCACGTGAGGCGGGAGACCCAGGGTCCCTTTCCACGTGCCACAGGGATCCTGGGGCTCCTATCCATTTTCAAGAGGAGTCAGGCATCGTCTCCTTTGGAAGCATTGATATCCGCGGACCTCTCGAGTTTTCAAAGAATGTGAGGCCTCCGGTCGCAATGAGGGGGAGGACTAGGTTTTTCTCTGTGGTCTCCACAGGGGATTCAGACATCCCTTCGTCTTGGGAGATGCAAGCCGAGCCTCCATTCAATTCACTGCAGGGATATCTGGCCTTACTTCGAGTCAGAGCATCTCGGTGTCCATTCCACTTGAGGCCACAAACTCAGGGTCCCTCTCACATACCTGTAGCTGAGAGAAGCCTCCTCTTGAGGTGGTTGTGGCAAGATGGTATTCCTCTTGAGTCGAAGCCAGGGACTAAGCTCTCATCTCGAGTTGATTTGGGGTCCGCGGAGCCCTTTCCTGTTGCTCCACTGACCTCAGGATCCCTCTAGACTTGAGACAGTGATCTTGGGTTTTCTCTTGAGTGCCATCAAGGAAATCAAGTCTCCTTTCACGTTTGATGTGGAACACGGAATTGCTCTGCATGCAGTGCAGGGGAATCGGGCCTCATCTCGCGGCGAGGGGGAAGTCTCATGGTTTTTCTCGAGTTGCGGCCGGAACCTGGGGTATATTCTCGAGTTACGACGGGAGGGCTCTTCCAGACACGTGTTTGTTCAGCGACTGAGGACTCCTGCCTAGGTGCGAGGGACACCTCGGGATTCTCCTCGAGTCTTGGCATGGCAATTGGGACGCGTCTCCACGTGAGGCGGGAGACCCAGCGTCCCTTTCCACGTGCCACAGGGATCCTTGCACTCCTATCCATTTTCAAGAGGAGTCAGGCATCGTCTCCTTTGGAAGCATTGATCTCCGCAGACGTCTCGAGTTTTCAAAGGATGTGAGGCCTGCGGTCGTGATGAGGTGGAGGACTAAGTCTTTATCTGTCGTCTCCACATGGGATTCAGAAATCCCTTAGTCTTGGAAAATGCAAGAGGAGCCTGCATTCAATTCACTGCAGAGATATCCGGCCTTACTTCGAGTCAGAGCATCTCGGTGTCCATTCCACTTGAGGCCACAAACTCAGGGTCCCTCTCACATACCTGTAGCTGAGAGAAGCCTCTTCTTGAGGTGCTTGTTTCAAGTTGGTATTCCTCTTGAGTCGAAGCCAGGGACTAAGCTCTCATCTCGAGTTGATTTGGGGTCCACGGAGCCCTTTCGTGTTGCTCCAGTGACCTCAGGATCCCTCTAGACTTGAGACAGTGATCTTGGGTTTTCTCTGGAGTGCCATCAAGGAAATCAAGGCTCCTTTCACGTTTGATATGGAACACGGAATTGCTTTGCACGCAGTGCAGGGGTATCGGGCCTCATCTCACGGCGAGGGGGAAGTCTCATGGTTTTTCTCGAGTTGCGGCCGGAACCTGGGGTGTATTCTCGAGTTACGACAGGGTGGGCCCTTCCAGACACGTGTTTGTTCAGCGACGTCAGGACTCCTGCCTAGGTGCGAGGGACACCTCGGGATTCTCCTCGAGTCTTGGCATGGCAATTGGGACGCGTCTCCACGTGAGGCGGGAGACCCAGGGTCCCTTTCCACGTGCCAAAGGGTTCCTGGGACTCCTATCCATTTTCAAGAGGAGTCAGGCATCGTCTCCTTTGGAAGCATTGATCTCCGCGGACTTCTCGAGTTTTCAAAGGATGTGAGGCCTCCGGTCGCGATGAGGCGGAGGACTAGGTCTTTCTCTGTGGTCTCCACAGGGGATTCAGACAACCCTTCGTCTTGGGAGATGCAAGACGAGCCTGCATTCAATTCACTGCAGGGATATCTGGCCTTACTTCGAGTCAGAGCATCTCGGTGTCCATTCCACTTGAGGCCACAAACTCAGGGTCCCTCTCACATACCTGTAGCTGAGAGAAGCCTCCTCTTGAGGTGCTTGTGGAAAGTTGGTATTCTTCTTGAGTCGAAGCCAGGGACTAAGCTCTCATCTTGAGATGATTTGGGGTCCACGGAGCCCTTTCGTGTTGCTCCAGTGACCTCAGGATCCCTCTAGACTTGAGACAGTGATCTTGGGTTTTCTCTGGAGTGCCATCAAGGAAATCAAGGCTCCTTTCACGTTTGATGTGGAACACAGAATTGTTCTGGACGCAGTGCAGGGGAATCGGGCCTCATCTCGCGGCGAGGGGGAAGTCTCATGGTTTTTCTGGAGTTGCGGCCGGAACCTGGGGTATATTCTCGAGTTACGACGGGGAGGTCCCTTCCATACACGTGTTTGTTCAGCGACGTAAGGACTCCAGCCTAGGTGCGAGGGACACCTCGGGATTCTCCTCGAGTCTTGGCATGGCAATTGGGACGCGTCTCCACGTGAGGCGGGAGACCCAGGGTCCCTTTCCACGTGCCAAAGGGTTCCTGGGACTCCTATCCATTTTCAAGAGGAGTCAGGCATCGTCTCCTTTGGAAGCATTGATCTCCGCGGACTTCTCGAGTTTTCAAAGGATGTGAGGCCTCCGGTCGCGATGAGGCGGAGGACTAGGTCTTTCTCTGTGGTCTCCACAGGGGATTCAGACAACCCTTCGTCTTGGGAGATGCAAGACGAGCCTGCATTCAATTCACTGCAGGGATATCTGGCCTTACTTCGAGTCAGAGCATCTCGGTGTCCATTCCACTTGAGGCCACAAACTCAGGGTCCCTCTCACATACCTGTAGCTGAGAGAAGCCTCCTCTTGAGGTGCTTGTGGAAAGTTGGTATTCTTCTTGAGTCGAAGCCAGGGACTAAGCTCTCATCTTGAGATGATTTGGGGTCCACGGAGCCCTTTCGTGTTGCTCCAGTGACCTCAGGATCCCTCTAGACTTGAGACAGTGATCTTGGGTTTTCTCTGGAGTGCCATCAAGGAAATCAAGGCTCCTTTCACGTTTGATGTGGAACACAGAATTGTTCTGGACGCAGTGCAGGGGAATCGGGCCTCATCTCGCGGCGAGGGGGAAGTCTCATGGTTTTTCTGGAGTTGCGGCCGGAACCTGGGGTATATTCTCGAGTTACGACGGGGAGGTCCCTTCCATACACGTGTTTGTTCAGCGACGTAAGGACTCCAGCCTAGGTGCGAGGGACACCTCGGGATTCTCCTCGAGTCTTGGCATGGCAATTGGGACGCGTCTCCACGTGAGGCGGGAGACCCAGGGTCCCTTTCCACGTGCCACAGGGATCCTGGGGCTCCTATCCATTTTCAAGAGGAGTCAGGCATCGTCTCCTTTGGAAGCATTGATATCCGCGGACCTCTCGAGTTTTCAAAGAATGTGAGGCCTCCGGTCGCAATGAGGGGGAGGACTAGGTTTTTCTCTGTGGTCTCCACAGGGGATTCAGACATCCCTTCGTCTTGGGAGATGCAAGCCGAGCCTCCATTCAATTCACTGCAGGGATATCTGGCCTTACTTCGAGTCAGAACATCTCGGTGTCCATTCCACTTGAGGCCACAAACTCAGGGTCCCTCTCACATACCTGTAGCTGAGAGAAGCCTCCTCTTGAGGTGCTTGTGGCAAGATGGTATTCCTCTTGAGTCGAAGCCAGGGACTAAGCTCTCATCTCGAGTTGATTTGGGGTCTACGGAGACCTTTCGTGTTGCTACAGTCACCTGAGGATCCCTGTAGACTTGAGACAGTGATCTTGGGTTTTCTCTGGAGTGCCATCAAGGAAATCAAGGCTACTTTCACGTTTGATGTGGACAACGGAATTCCTCTGCACGCAGTGCAGGGGAATCGGGCCTCATCTCGCAGCGAGGGGAAGTCTCATGGTTTTTCTCGATTTGCGGCCGGAACCTGGGGTATATTCTCGAGTTACGACGGGGAGGGCCCTTCCAGACACGTGTTTGTTCAGCGACGTCAGGACTCCTGCCTAGGTGCGAAGGACACCTCGGGATTCTCCTCGAGTCTTAGCATGGCAATTGGGACGCGTCTCCACGTGAGGCGAGAGACCCAGGGTCCCTTTCCACGTGCCACAGGGATCCTGGGACTCCTATCCATTTTCAAGAGGAGTCAGGCATCGTCTCCTTTGGAAGCATTGATCTCCGCGGACTTCTCGAGTTTTCAAAGGATGTGAGGCCTCCTGTCGCGATGAGGCGGAGGACTAGGTCTTTCTCTGTGGTCTCCACAGGGGATTCAGACAACCCTTCGTCGTGGGAGATGCAAGACGAGCCTGCCTTCAATTCACTGCAGGGATATCTGGCCTTACTTCGAGTCAGAGCATCTCGGTGTCCATTTCACTTGAGGCCACAAACTCAGGGTCCCTCTCACATACCTGTAGCTGAGAGAAGCCTCCTCTTCAGGTGCTTGTGGAAAGTTGGTATTCTTCTTGAGTGGAAGCCAGGGACTATGCTCTCATCTTGAGTTGATTTGGGGTCCTCGGAGCCCTTTCGTGTTGCTCCAGTGACCTCAGGATCCCTCTATACTTGAGACAGTGATCTTGGGTTTTCTCTGGAGTGCCATCAAGAATATCATGGCTCCTTTCACGTTTGATGTGCAACACGGAATTGCTAGGCACGCAGGGCCGGGGAATCGGGCCTCATCTCGCGGCGAGGGGGAAGTCTCATGGTTTTTCTCGAGTTGCGCCCGGAACCTGAGGTATATTCTCGAGTTATGACTGGGAGGGCCCTTCCAGACACGTGTTTGTTCAGCGACGTCAGCACTCCTGCCTAGATGCGAGGGACACCTCAGGATTCTCCTCGAGTCTTGGCATGGCAATTGGGAGGCGTCTCCACGTGAGTCGGGAGACCCAGGGTCCCTTTCCACGTGCCACAGGGATCCTGGGACTCCTATTCTTTTTCAAGAGGAGTCAGGCATCGTTTCCTTTGGAAGCATTGATCTCCGCGGACCTCTCGAGTTTTCAAAGGATGTGAGGCCTCCGGACGCGATTAGGCGGAGAATTAGGTCTTTCTCTGTGGTCTCCACAGGGGATTCAGACAACCCTTCGTCTTGGGAGATGCAAGACGAGCCTGCATTCAATTCACTGCAGGGATATCCGGCCTTACTTCGAGTCAGAGCATCTCGGTGTCCATTCCACTTGAGGCCACAAACTCAGGGTCCCTCTCACATACCTGTAGCTGAGAGAAGCCTCCTCTTGAGGTGATTGTGGAAAGTTGGTATTCCTCTTGAGTCGAAGCCAGGGACTAAGCTCTCATCTCGAGTTGATTTGGGGTCCACGGAGCCCTTTCGTGTTCCTCCAGTGACCTCAGGATCCCTCTAGACTTGAGACAGTGATCTTCGGTTTTCTCTGGAGTGCCATCAAGGAAATCAAGGCTCCTTTCACGTTTGATGTGGAACACAGAATTGCTCTGCACGCAGTGCAGTGGAATCGGGCCTCAACTCGCGGCGAGCGGGAAGCCTCATGATTTTTCTCGAGTTGCGGCCGGAACCTGAAGTATATTCTCGAGTTACGCCGGGGAGGGCCCTTCCGACACGTGTTTGTTCAGCGACGTCAGCACTCCTGCCAAGGTGTGAGGGACACCTTGGGATTCTCCTCGAGTATTGGCATGGCAATTGGGACGCCTCTCCACGTGAGGCGGGAGACCCAGTGTCGCTTTCCACGTGCCACAGGGATCCTGGGACTCCTATCCATTTTCAAGAGGAGTCAGGCATCGTCTCCTTTGGAAGCATTGATCTCCGCAAACCTCTCGAGTTTTCAAAGGATGTGAGGCCTCCGGTCGCGTTGAGGCGGAGGACTAGGTCTTTCTCTGTGGTCTCCACAGGGGATTCAGACATCCCTTCGTCTTGGGAGATGCAAGACGAGAATTCATTCAATTCACTGCAGGGATATCCGGCCTTCCTTCGAGTCAGAGCATGTCGGTTTCCATTCCACTTGAGGCCACAAACTCAGGGTCCCTCTCACATACCTGTAGCTGAGAGAAGCCTCCTCTTGAAGTTCCTGTAGAAAGTTCGTATTCCACTTGAGTCGAAGCCAGGGACGAAGCTCTCATCTCGAGTTGATTTGGGGTCCACGGAGCCCTTTCGTGTTGCTCCAGTGACCTCAGGATCCCTCTATACTTGAGACAGTAATCTTGGGTTTTCTCTGGAGTGCCATCAAGAAAATCATGGCTCCTTTCACGTTTGATGTGGAACACGGAATTGCTGGGCACGCAGGGCAGGGGAATCGTGCCTCATCTCGCGGCGAGGGGGAAGTCTAATGGTTTTTCTCGAGTTGCGCCCGGAACCTGAGGTATATTCTAGAGTTATGACGGGGAGGGCCCTTCCAGACACGTGTTTGTTCAGCGACGTCAGCACTCCTGCCTAGATGCGAGGGACACCTCAGGATATTCCTCGAGTCTTGGCATGGCAATTGGGACGCGTCTCCACGTGAGGCGGGAGACCCAGGGTCCCTTTCCACGTGCCACAGGGATCCTGGGACTCCTATCCATTTTCAAGAGGAGTCAGGCATCGTCTCCTTTGGAAGCATTGATCTCCGCGGACCTCTCTAGTTTTCAAAGGATGTGAGGCCTGCCGTGGCGATGAGGCTGAGAACTAGGTCTTTCTTGTGGTCCCCACAGGGGATTCAGGCATCCCTTCGTCTTGGGAGATGCAAGACGAGCCTGCATTCAATTCACTGCAGGGATATCCGGCCTTACTTCGAGTCAGAGCATCTCGGTGTCCATTCCACTTGAGGCCACAAACTCAGGGTCCCTCTCACATACCTGTAGCTGAGAGCAGCCTCCTCTTGAGGTGCTTGTGGAAAGTTGGTATTCCTCTTGAGTCGAAGCCAGGGACTAAGCTCTCATCTCGAGTTGATTTGGGGTCCACGGAGCCCTTTCGTGTTGCTCCAGTGACCTCAGGATCCCTCTAGACTTGAGACAGTGATCTTGGGTTTTCTCTGGAGTGCCATCAAGGAAATCAAGGCTCCTTTCACGATTGATATGGAACACGGAATTGCTTTGCACGCAGTGCAGGGGTATCGGGCCTCATCTCGCGGCGAGGGGGAAGTCTCATGGTTTTTCTCGAGTTGCGGCCGGAACCTGGGGTATATTCTCGAGTTAAGACAGGGTGGGCCCTTCCAGACACGTGTTTGTTCAGCGTCGTCAGGACCCCTGCCTAGGTTCGAGGGACACCTCGGTATTCTCCTCGAGTCTTGGCATGGCAATTGGGACGCGTCTCCACGTCAAGCGGGAGACCCAGGGTCCCTTTCCACGTGCCAAAGGGATCCTGGGACTCCTATCCATTTTCAAGAGGAGTCAGGCATCGTCTCCTTTGGAAGCTTTGATCTCCGCGGACCTCTCGAGATTTCAAAGGATGTGAGGCCTCCGGGCGCGATGAGGCGGAGAACTAGGTCTTTCTCTGTGGTCTCCACAGGGGATTCAGACACCCCTTCGTCTTGGGAGATGCAAGTCGAGCCTGCATTCAATTCATTGCAGGGATATCTGCCCATACTTCATGTCAGAGCATCACGGTGTCCATTCCACTTGAGGCCACAAACTCAGGGTCCCTCTCACATACATGTAGCTGAGAGAAGCCTCCTCTTGAGGTGCTTATGGAAAGTTGGTAATCCTCTTGAGTCGAAGCCAGGGACTAAGCTCTCATCTCGAGTTGATTTGGGGTCCACAGAGCCCTTTCTTGTTGCTACAGTGACCTGAGGATCCCTCTAGACTTGAGACAGTTATCTTGGGTTTTCTCTGGAGTGCCATCAAGGAAATCAAGGCTCCTTTCACGTTTGATGTGGAACACGGAATTGCTCTGCACGCAGTGCAGGGGTATCGGGCCTCATCTCGCGGCGAGGGGGAAGTCTCATGGTTTTTCTCGAGTTGCGGCCGGAACCTGGGGTATATTCTCGAGTTAAGACAGGGTGGGCCCTTCCAGACACGTGTTTGTTCAGCGTCGTCAGGACCCCTGCCTAGGTTCGAGGGACACCTCGGTATTCTCCTCGAGTCTTGGCATGGCAATTGGGACGCGTCTCCACGTGAGGCGGGAGACCCAGGGTCCCTTTCCACGTGCCACAGGGATCCTGGGACTCCTATCCATTTTCAAGAGGAGTCAGGCATCGTCTCCTTTGGAAGCATTGATCTCCGCGGACCTCTCGAGATTTCAAAGGATGTGAGGCCTCCGGGCGCGATGAGGCGGAGAACTAGGTCTTTCTCTGTGGTCTCCACAGGGGATTCAGACACCCCTTCGTCTTGGGAGATGCAAGTCGAGCCTGCATTCAATTCATTGCAGGGATATCTGCCCATACTTCGAGTCAGAGCATCACGGTGTCCATTCCACTTGAGGCCACAAACTCAGGGTCCCTCTCACATACATGTAGCTGAGAGAAGCCTCCTCTTGAGGTGCTTATGGAAAGTTGGTAATCCTCTTGAGTCGAAGCCAGGGACTAAGCTCTCATCTTGAGTTGATTTGGGGTCCACAGAGCCCTTTCTTGTTGCTACAGTGACCTGAGGATCCCTCTAGACTTGAGACAGTTATCTTGGGTTTTCTCTGGAGTGCCATCAAGGAAATCAAGGCTCCTTTCACGTTTGATGTGGAACACGGAATTGCTCTGCACACCATGCGGGGAATCAGGCTTCATCTCGCGGCGAGGGGGAAGTCTCATGGTTTTTCTCGAGTTGCGGCCGGAACCTGGGGTATATTCTCGAGTTACAAAGGGGAGGTCCCTTCCATACACGTGTTTGTTCAGCGACGTAAGGACTCCAGCCTAGGTGCGAGGGACACCTTGGGATTCTCCTCGAGTCTTCGCATGGCATTTGGGACGCGTTTCCACGTGAGGCGGGAGACGCAGGGTCCCTTTCCACGTGCCACAGGGATCCTGGGACTCCTATTCTTTTTCAAGTGGAGTCAGGCATCGTCTCCTTTGGAAGCATTGATCTCCGCGGACTTCTCGAGTTTTCAAAGGATGTGAGGCCTCCAGTCGCGATGAGGCGGAGGACTAGGTCTTTCTCTGTGGTCTCCACAGGGGATTCAGACAACCCTTCGTCTTGGGAGATGCAAGAGGAGCCTGCATTCAATTCACTGCAGGGATATCCGGCCTTACTTCGAGTCAGAGCATCTCGGTGTCCATTCCACTTGAGGCCACAAACTCAGGGTCCCTCTCACATACCTGTAGCTGAGAGCAGCCTCCTCTTGAGGTGCTTGTGGAAAGTTGGTATTCCTCTTGAGTCGAAGCCAGGGACTAAGCTCTCATCTCGAGTTGATTTGGGGTCCACGGAGCCCTTTCGTGTTGCTCCAGTGACCTCAGGATCCCTCTAGACTTG
Organism: Dama dama; assembly: GCF_033118175.1. NCBI lineage: Eukaryota > Metazoa > Chordata > Mammalia > Artiodactyla > Cervidae > Dama > Dama dama. Next base: position 2,834,318 of record NC_083706.1, on the reverse strand, counting down.
AGACAGTGATCTTGGGTTTTCTCTGGAGTGCCATCAAGGAAATCAAGGCTCCTTTCACGATTGATATGGAACACGGAATTGCTCTGCAAGCAGTGCAGTGGAATCGGGCCTCAACTCGCGGCGAGGGGGAAGCCTCATGATTTTTCTCGAGTTGCGGCCGGAACCTGAAGTATATTCTCGAGTTACGATGGGGAGGGCCCTTCCGACACGTGTTTGTTCAGCGACGTCAGGACTCCTGCCTAGGTGCGAGGGACACCTCGGGATTCTCCTCGAGTCTTGGCATGGCAATTGGGACGCGCCTCCACGTGAGGCGGGAGACCCAGGGTCCCTTTCCACGTGCCACAGGGATCCTGGGACTCCTATCCATTTTCAAGAGGAGTCAGGCATCGTCTCCTTTGGAAGCATTGATCTCCGCAGACCTCTCGAGTTTTCAAAGGATGTGAGGCCTCCGGTCGCGATGAGGCGGAGAACTAGGTCTTTCTCTGAGGTCTCCACAGGGGATTCAGACATCCCTTCATCTTGGGAGATGCAAGACGAGCCTGCATTCAATTCACTGCAGGGATATCCGGCGTTACTTCGAATCAGTGCATCTCGTTGTCCATTCCACATGAGGCCACAAACTCAGGGTCCCTGTCACATACCTGTAGCTGAGACAAGACTCCTCTTGAGGTGCTTGGGGAAAGTTGGAATTCCTCTTGATTCGAAGCCAGGGACTAAGCTTTCATCTCGAGTTGATTTGGGGTCCACGGAACCTTTTCTTGTTGCTACAGTGACCTCAGGATCCCTCTAGACTTGAGACAGTGATCTTGGGTTTTCTCTGGAGTGCCATCAAGGAAATCAAGGCTCCTTTCACGTTTGATGTGGAACAATGAATTGCTCTGCATGCAGTGCAGGGGAATCGGGCCTCATTTCGCGGCGAGGGGGAATTCTCATGGTTTTTCTCCACTTGTGGCCGCAACCTGGGGTATATTCTCGAGTTACAATGGGGGGGGATCCTTCCAGACACGTGTTTCTTCAGGGAAGTCAGGACTACTGCCTAAGTGCGAGGGTCACCTCGGGATTCTCCTCGAGTCTTGGCATGGCAATTGGGACCCGTCTCCACGTGAGGCGGGAGACCCAGGGTCCCTTTCCAAATGCCACAGGGATCCTGGGACTCCTATCCATTTTCAAGAGGAGTCAGGTATCGTCTCTTTGGAAGCATTGATCTCCGCGGACCTCACGAGTTTTCAAAGGATGTGAGGCCTCCGGTCGCGATGAGGCAGAGAACTAGGTCTTTCTCTGTGGTCTCCACAGGGGATTCAGACATTCCTTCGTCTTGGGAGATGCAAGATGAGCCTGCATTAAATTCACTGCAGGGATATCCGGCCTTACTTCGAGTCAGAGCATCTCGGTGTCCATTCCACTTGAGGCCACAAACTCAGGGTCCCTCTCACATACCTGTAGCTGAGAGAAGCCTCCTCTTGAGGTGCTTGTGGAAAGTTGGTATTCCTCTTGAGTCGAAGCCAGGGACTAAGCTCTCATCTCGAGTTGATTTGGGGTCCACGGAGCCCTTTCGTGTTGCTACAGTGACCTCAGGATCCCTCTAGACTTGAGACAGTGATCTTGGGTTTTCTCTGGAGTGCCATCAAGGAAATCAAGGCTCCTTTCACGTTTGATGTGGAACACGGAATTGCTCTGCACGCAGTGCAGGGGAATCGGGCCTCATCTCGGGGCGAGGGGGAAGTCTCATGGTTTTTCTCGAGTTGCGGCCAGAACCTGGGGTATATTCCCGAGTTACGACGGGGAGGGCCCTTCCAGACACTTGTTTGTTCAGCCACGTTAGGACTCCTGCCTAGGTGCGAGGGACACCTCGGGATTCTCCTCGAGTCTTGGCATGGCAATTGGGACCCGTCTCCACGTGAGGCGGGAGACCCAGTGTCCCTTTCCATGTGCCACAGGGATCCTTGGACTCCTATCCATTTTCAAGAGGAGTCAGGCATCGTCTCCTTTGGAAGCATTGATCTCCGCGGACCTCTCGAGTTTTCAAAGGATGTGAGGCCTCCTTTCGCGTTGAGGCGGAGGACTAGGTCTTTCTCTTTTGTCTCCACAGGGGATTCAGACAACCCTTCTTCTTGGGAGATGCAAGACGAGCCTGCTTTCAATTCACTGCAGGGATATCCGGCCTTACTTCGAGTCAGAGCATCTCGGTGTCCATTCCACTTGAGGCCACAAACTCAGGGTCCCTCTCACATACCTGTAGCTGAGAGAAGCCTCCTCTTGAGGTGCTTGTGGAAAGTTGGTATTCCTCTTGATTCAAAGCCAGGGACTAAGCTCTCATCTCGAGTTGATTTGGGGTCCGCGGAGCCCTTTCCTGTTGCTCCACTGACCTCAGGATCCCTCTAGACTTGAGACAGTGATCTTGGGTTTTCTCTGGAGTGCCATCAAGGAAATCAAGGCTCCTTTCACGTTTGATGTGGAACACGGAATTGCTCTGCACGCAGTGCAGGGGAATCGGGCCTCATCTCGCGGCGAGGGGGAAGTCTCATGGTTTTTCTCGAGTTGCGGCCGGAACCTGGGGTATATTCTCGAGTTACGACGGGAGGGCCCTTCCAGACACGTGTTTGTTCAGCGACTCAGGACTCCTGCCTAGGTGCGAGGGACACCTCGGGATTCTCCTCGAGTCTTGGCATGGCAATTGGGACGCGTCTCCACGTGAGGCGGGAGACCCAGGGTCCCTTTCCACGTGCCACAGGGATCCTTGCACTCCTATCCATTTTCAAGAGGAGTCAGGCATCGTCTCCTTTGGAAGCATTGATCTCCGTGGACCTCTCGAGTTTTCAAAGGATGTGAGGCCTCCGGTCGCGATGAGGTGGAGGACTAGGTCTTTCTCTGTGGTCTCCACAGCGGATTCAGACATCCCTTCGTCTTGGGAGATGCAAGACGAGCCTGCATTCAATTCACTGCAGGGATATCCGGCTTTACTTCGAGTCAGAGCATCTCCGGGTTCATTCCACTTGAGGCCACAAACTCAGGGTCCCTCTCACATACCTGTAGCTGAGAGAAGCCTCCTCTTGAGGTGCTTGTGGAAAGTTGGTATTCCTCTTGAGTCGAAGCCAGGGACTAAGCTCTCATCTCGAGTTGATTTGGGGTCCACGGAGAACTTTCGTGTTGCTCCAGTGACCTCAGGATCCCTCAAGACTTGAGACAGTCATCTTGGGTTTTCTCTGGAGTGCCATCAAGGAAATCAAGGCTCCTTTCACGTTTGATGTGGAACACGGAATTGCTCTGCATGCAGTGCAGGGGAAGCGGGCCTCATCTCGCGGCGAGGGGGAAGTCTCATGGTTTTTCTCGAGTTGCGGCCGAAACCTGCGGTATATTCTCGAGTTACGACGGGGAGGGCCCTTCCAGACACGTGATTGTTCAGCGACGTCAGGACTCCTGCCTAGGTGTGAGGGACACCTCGGGATTCTCCTCGAGTCTTGGCATGGCAATTGGGATGCGTCTCCATGTGAGGCGGGAGACC